>NC_141875.1:603111885-605611885 GCF_056163025.1 Triticum urartu
AAGCTACCATCACTGGCGGACTGGTAAGGTACCTCTTGAGGTCTTGGAACGCCTTGTCGGACTCTTTAGTCCATTCGAAGGGGCCCTTTTTCTTCATTAGCTTGAAGAAGGGCAGGGCTCGTTCCCCCAGCTTGGAGATGAAGCGCCCCAACACAGTCACACGCCCGGTGAGCTTCTGCATTTCTCTGAGAGTCCTCGGCGGGCTCATATCTTCGACTGCCTTGACCTTCTCCGGGTTGGCCTCGATGCCCCTGTGGGATATGAGGAAACCCAGGAGCTTGCCCGAGGGGACTCCAAATACGCACTTCTCCGGGTTGAACCGTAGGTCCACTTCATTGAGGCTGGCAAAGGTTTCTCCCAGGTCCTGTATCAAGGTTCTTGCCTCACGAGACTTCACCACAATGTCATTGACGTAAGCTTCAGCGTTCCTCCCGACCTGCCGGCCTAAGGCGATGTGCATCAGCCGCTGATAGGTCGCGCCCGCGTTGCGCAGCCCAAACGGCATGCACGTATAGCAGTACTGAACATGCAACTATCCCTGGGTGGTTTTGGTAATTCCTAACAACATATAGCTCATTGAGCTAACATTATTCCAAGATTAATATTTCAGGAAAAGCTCAATGAATGGCATGGCATGGATGAGGAAAGTGGATCCCTCAAAATTCGAAGGACAAAAAGTTTGGCTCAAGCTTGAAGCTCAAGACTCTACATTTTATATTTTAGTGATCCAAGATCACATTGAGTCTATAGGAAAAGCCAATACTATCAAGGAGGGATGAGGTGTTGCTTAATGGCTTGCTTGCTCAAAATGCTTAGTGATATGCTCCAAAATCCTCAACTACCTTCCCACATCCACATATGACCTAAACCAAAAGTCAAACTCGGCCCCACCGATTCTTTCTATCCGGCGCCACCGAGTTTCAAATGTCATAGCCACTGCCACAAACCCTAGGCAAATCGGTCTCACCGATAGGGATCTCGGTCTCACTGAGATGGGATTGTAATCTCTCTGTTTCCCTTCGTAACGTTTCGGTCTTACCGAGATGAGCGAATCGGTCCCACCGAGTTTACCTGACCAACTCTCTGGTTAGCTTATTACCAAAATCGGTCCCACCGAGTTTGTGTAATCGGTCACACCGAGATTACATTATGCCCTAACCCTAACCATATCGGTCCTACCGAGTTGCATCTCAGTCCCACCGAAAATCCTAACGGTCACTAGGTTTGCTGAATCAGTCCGACCGAGTTTAACCATTCGGTCCCACCGAGTTTGGCAAATTGTGTGTAACGGTTAGATTTTGTGTGGAGGCTATATATACCCCTCCACCCACTCTTCATTCATGGAGAGAGCCATCAGAACATACCTACACTTCCAATACACATTTTCTGAGGGAGAACCACCTACACTTGTGTTGAGGTCAAGATATTCCATTCCAACCATATGAATCTTGATCTCTAGCCTTCCCCAAGTTGCTTTCCACTCAAATCTTCTTTCCACCAAATCCAAATCCCGTGAGAGAGAGTTGAGTGTTGGGGAGACTATCATTTGAAGCACAAGAGCAAGGAGTTCATCATCAACACACCATTTGTTACTTCTTGGAGAGTGGTGTCTCCTAGATTGGCTAGGTGTCACTTGGGAGCCTCCGACAAGATTGTGGAGTTGAACCAAGGAGTTTGTAAGGGCAAGGAGATCGCCTACTTCGTGAAGATCTACCGCTAGTGAGGCAAGTCCTTCCTGGGCGACGGCCGTGATGGAATAGACAAGGTTGCTTCTTCATGGATCCTTCGTGGGTGGAGCCCTCCGTGGACTCGCGCAACTGTTACCCTCCGTGGGTTGAAGTCTCCATCAACGTGGATGTACGATAGCACCACCTATCGGAACCACGACAAAAACATCCGTGTCTCCAATTGCGTTTGAATCCTCCAAACCCTTCCCTTTATATTTTTGCAAGTTGCATGCTTTACTTTCCACTGCTCATATACTCTTTTGCATACTTGCTTGAATTGTGTGGAGATTGCTTGACTTGTGCTAAGATAGCTAAAATCCGCCAAGAACTAAAATTGGGGAAAGGCTAGATTTTTATTTAGTCAAGTAGTCTAATCACCCCCCTCTAGACATACTTTCGATCCTACAAATGGTATCAGAGCTTTGGTCTCCATTTGCTTTGATTTCCATAGCTTTTGGCGGTCATAGCCTTGGTTTCACAACCTAGGAGAGTATGGCATCTAGCGAGGGAAATTATCACCATAGAGGTCCTTACTTTGATGGCACTAATTTTGCTAGTTGGAAGCATAAGATGAAAATGCATATTCTTGGACATAACCCCGCCGTTTGGGCTATTGTGTGTATTGGCTTGCAAGGTGAATTCTTTGACGGGAAAGAACCGAACCGTGAAGCCACCGCGGAAGAGTTGAAAATGCTGCAATACAATGCTCAAGCTTGTGATATCCTCTTCAACGGATTGTGCCCCGAAGAATTCAACAAAATCAGCCGTCTTGAGAATGCAAAGGAAATTTGGGATACTTTGATTGATATGCACGAAGGTACCGACTCCGTCAAGGAATCCAAATTGGATGTGCTTCAAAGTCAACTTGACAAGTTCAAAATGAAGGATGGTGAAGGTGTTGCTGAAATATACTCTAGGCTTGCTCTTATCACAAATTAGATTGCCGGCTTAGGGAGTGAAGAGATGACCGATAGATTCATCATCAAGAAGATCCTAAGAGCCTTGGATGGAAAATATGATACCGTGTGCACATTGATCCAAATGATGCCAAATTACAAAGATCTCAAGCCAACGGAAGTCATCGGAAGAATTGTTGCTCATGAGATGTCACTCAAGGATAAAGAGGAACTTCACAACAAATCAAGTGGTGCTTACAAAGCCTCATGTGAAGCCCCCATATCATCGAGTGAGAAACAAACCTTCAATGAAGAATTGAGTTTAATGGTGAAGAACTTCAACAAGTTCTACAAGAGTAGAAGCAAAGAGAGAAGCTCCAAGTCAAGGTCCTACAATGAAAAAAGATCTTCTAGTCGAGAGCGAAACTTCTATAATTGTGGAAGGGCCGGACACTATTCCAATGAGTGTACGACCCCCTACAAGAGAAGAGAATATTCTCCCAAGAGAAGAAGTAGAAGAGAAGAATCACCATCTAGAGAAAGAAGGAGTAGAGATGATCGTTATGAACGAAGACCCTCACGAAGAAGAAAGGATTCGGAAAGAAAGGACAAGTCATCAAGGAGCTACACAAAACGAAGACATCAAGCTCATGTTGGTGAATGGGTATCTGGCTCCGACTCCGACAACCACTCCGAGAGAAGCTATCACTCCGACTCCGAATATACTCAAGATGAAGGTGTTGCCGGTCTAGCACTTGTGACAACCAACTCCTACGACATATTTAACTCACCAAATAAAGGAGTTGGAACATGCTTCATGGCTAAAGGCCCAAAGGTATCACACCCCGAGTATGTTGATTTCAATAGTGATGAAGATGACTTGTTAGGTGATGATGATTTACTTGTTGACAACTCTAGTGATGAATACTGTGATGAAACGTCAATTAATCATGCTAATCAAGATAAAACGAATGACAATGATAAGGAGAAGATTGAGTCTCTAACTAAAGAACTAAACACTCTTAAGTTAGATCATGAAACTATCTTAGGAGATCATCGAGAACTTTTAAGGACTCATGAGAAATTACGCTTTGAAAAGCTCAACCTTGAGCAAGAGCATGAGTTCTTAAACGCAATCAATGATGATCTTCATAAGAAAAGTTCTTCTTACATTGCCAAGCGTTTACTCTTATCCACTTACATGCCTCAAGTCAAGTCTAGTAACAAGAACAAGAAAGATTCTTCCATTAGTAGTAACAATAATCATGCTAAATCCAATATTGTTGCTTCTAGTAGTTCTCTTGATTCCACTAATGATTCTCTTAGCCAAGTTACACTTGAGCAAGAAAATAGCTTATTGAAGGGAATTATAGAGAAAGGTGTTTACAAGAGCCTTGCCGGAAGTAAGCAATTCGAGGAAATTGTACGCAAGGAAGGAAGGCACCGGAAGAATCAAGGTGTTGGTTTTGAACGAAAGTTCAATGCCAATGGAGTTGAGTGGGAAGAAGATCAATACCCCAAGACGAAGTTTGTTCCTCAACAAGAGAAGTATGATCCTACTTCTTTCAAAGGGACACAATAGAAGTATGATCCTACTTCTTTCAAAGGGACACAAGCTCAAGATGATCTTCCACCACAAGACCACAAGCAAAAAGGCAAGGACAAGCTTCAAGAGGAAATTGATGCATTTGAAGAAGCTCCTAAGGCCTTGGTCAAGTGGGTTCCCAAGACTACTTCAAGTTCCACTTCATCAAGTACAACTACAACACCGAGGATTCCCATCAAGATGGTGTGGATCCCGAAGAAGAAGAACTAGAGAGTTCTTGAGGGTGACTCCGCCAACATACTTCACTCTTATCATCTTGGCAAGAACAAGTGCAATCAACTTCCACATCTTGCACTAGTTCAAGGAGTCACAAACCCTCTTGTTGGCAAGACAAGGGACAAGGTAACCTAAAAGCTTTCATAGACATCATCTTGTGTGTGCATCACTTTATGTCTATGGATATCCTTGTTTGTTCCTTGTGGGACTAACCCGTGTAAGTATTGAAAGTGCAACTCACTCCAATGGATAGCTCCAAATGATCTACATCAACATTGAGCATCCACATCTACATGAAGTCATCATCGACAAAACCCAAGGCTAGTTCATCCCTCTTAGGGGGGATCTCACATCTAGGGGGAGCTTTACTCTAAGAATTGAGCTAAAGCAACTCTAATGGTGTGAACACAACAATGCTTTATGTAAAAGTGGTAACCCCACTTGTGCTTAAACGATGAGTATGACCTATGATCAAATGTTCTCATTTGACTCCTAAGTCAATATACTCATATATAGATGACCTAGTCATCGCAAATTGTTTGATAGATGCTAGAATTGGTTGTGCATGCTTTGCCACATATTTCAATTGCCATTTTATTGTGTGAGCATGTTGATTGCATATTTTACTCATTCGAGGACATCCACTTGTTGTTTTGATTGATTGGTTTTCTTTTATTTTGCCAAGTGGATGGACAAGAATGCCTAAGAACCCTCTCTAGCTATCTATGCTTTTCTCGTCTCAAACTCTATTCATGCTACATCACAAAATTTGATCAAGTCAGATTCGAACCACTCTGTGTGAGGAGCACTCGGAGTCCCTGATTCGTCATAGACTTAAACTTCCAAAACTTCTTTGTGCGTTTCGGTCTGACCGATTCATCCATTTCGGTCATACCGAGATCACTAAGTCGATCTAGGTTTTCAATCTCGGTGCAACCGATTTGAACCTTCCGGTCACACCGAGTTTCAGTAACTGATTGCAGTTATGAATCTCGGTGCCACCGAGTTGTTCCACTCGGTCACACCGATAGGGTCGGGCTATATATACCCACGGGTCAAATTTTGGAAAACTTTCCGAACCTCCTTGACCCGCGCTTAGCCCGCTCTGCCTCCAGGGTCTCTGGATCGTCTTCCTCGTCGCCAGCCGCCTCCTGCCGCTGGTCTCCACCGCTGTCAATGGGAATCATCCCCGCCGTTGCTGTCGTAGCATGTTCATCGCCAAACTAGGGTATGAACTCGATCACTGTGCTATCCCTATCTGATTCCTAGCACATTGTGGTCGCCATGTATCTTGCCACGATTGAGATCATTCTTATCCAGTCAAAACACTCCGTAGTTTAGTCGTGAATTGAAAATTTAGGGTTAGGTTTCCGCCGAAACCATCTCGGACCATCCGAGTTGTGGAACTCGGTACCACCGATTCGGCTCAGGCCATTGCACATGTAATTTTCGGTCTGACCGAGAATTGCAAATCGCTGTGACCGAGTTCAGGACTTTGTGAAACCCTAGCAGTCTCGGTGCCACCGAACTGTGACTCGGTCTGACTGAGTTCACTAGTTTAGGTTCCAACAGCTGCTTCGGTATCACCGAGTTTACAAATCGGTTGATCAGAAATGCTTTCTGTGGAAAACTAAAACTAAGTTTTTGACTCATTCTTTTGCAAAAAACCTCTGCATTTTGTGATGCTCATCCACTCTATCTCATCTATATCTATTCACAGGGTCTGCTGTCAGTGTTTGCAATATGTCTGATCAGAGTGACAGCCAGAACAGGTCAGAGGAGCAGGTTCACCTGAGTGAGGGCACTAGTCCCTCTAGCAGTTTAGATGATGGTAGCAGGAGCACCCCAAGCAACTTACCCAAAGCTGCCACTAGGGCCAGAAAGAAGAAGACCTCTGAATCTGAGGATGAAGACTATGTGGCAGTTGAGGATGAGGCCACTTCCAAGAAGAAAGTGGTTAAGAAGGAATATAGCACTGCTGCTGCCACCAAGCTAGGCATGAAGCAAAAGGTTCCTGCAAAGAGAATTCCAATGTCTAAGGCCAGAGCATCTACTCAAGTCCCTTTGGGATCTAAACCCAAAGAGGCTGCTGCAGAAGGGAAGAAGAGGAAGGAGAGGATCAAAAAGACCACTGCTAGAGTGCTTGGGAGATCCTCAATCATGAGAGATTCTGAAGAGGAAGAGGAAGAAGAGGTTGCTGCACCAGCACCCAATGCACGAAAGCTGATGGGTGATGCTATAAAGTCAGGGGCTGCAACATCAAAGCCCAAAGAAGCACCCAAAGCAGCCTCCAAGCCCAAGAGTGCACCTAAGAGGAATACCAGGAGTATACCAGCTGCTGAGAAGAACAAGGCCCCAGTGCCTGAAGTTGCTGTTGATGAAGATGATGAAGGACAAGTCCTGAGGAAGCTCAAACCCAAAATCCCAGATCACAATGATGCTCATCCAGTAGCTGAGAACATGAAGATCAGGAGAGACTCAGGGTTGAGGCTATGGAGAGAGTCAGATCCATATGCCACCAGGAGAAGGACTGCTGTTGATTACATGTTCCACACAAAGGAACAGCAGGACTTCTATGAGACAGTGTTGCTTGACAAGAAGCCCATAGTGTGACATGAGATGGGTCGACTGGGACTACATTAAGGAGAATGAGGATCACTATCCAGGTGTACATGATAGTTTCAAGTCTTGAGGAGTCGTTGAGTTTGTGGCTCAGAAGCTCACAAAATGGAATGATGAGCTCATCATGCAGTTCTACTCCACAGCTCATTTCTACCCAGATGGAAGGATTGTCTGGATGTCTGAAGGTACGAGGTACCAGTCCACGGTTGCTGAATGGGCGAAGTTGATCAATACCCCAAAAGAGAGTGAAGATGACTTGGATGTCTATGCCAACAGGAAGAAGGATCACAACACAATGGCACACATGTACAATGAGATCCCAGATGCTGCTCTTGAGACACATAAGTTTGGATCTGTACATTACCTTCTGTCAGGCTTGCCAACCATCAACTGGATCCTCAGGCACACTCTCTTGCCAAAGTCAGGTGATCACAAGATGATCAGAGGCCATGCAATTAACTTGCTTCACATCTTTGATGCCCCACAGAAGTTCAAAGTCATGAGCCTAATAGTTGAAACTATCAAGAGGACAGCTGCAGATCAGAAGAGGAGTTGTGGGTATGCCCCATAGATATAGGAGCTAATCAACTCCAAGATGGGCACTGGTACATATCTGCTGGACAAGCAGCACATGCCTATCTATCCAGACTTCGAGGACAACATTGTGGTTATGAATGAGGATGAACCATCTTCTGTGCACGCACAAGCCAAGAAGGAGAAGGCAAAAGCTGAAAAGGCTGCAAGGATGCCAACTACTGAAGAAGCATCTCAGTATCTCCTGAAGAGCAAGCAAGATCAGCTTGGCTACCTGATTGCATCCATTCTGAGGATTGAGAAGGGACTGGCCACCATGACTCAAAACCAGGAGAGCTTGGAAAGAATCGCAGAGCAAAAATTCTATGACTTGGATGTGAAGGTAACTGAGATTTAGTCTGTTGTGGAGCAACTTCAAGATGATATGCAGGAGAGGAAGGGTAAGACAACCACTGATGCATTTGCCAGAGTGCCTAGAGCTCAGAGGTCTACTGCAGTGCCTGTTCCAGACACTAGAGCCACTTCATCTGCACAAGCTGCAGCTTCAGCGCAACCAGCTCCAGCACCTACTCCATCAGCTCCATCTACTTTTACTGAAGCCTTCGTTCTTGGAGTTATCCGGACACCACCACCTGAAGACCAAGCTTGAGAGACGTTTTAGTGCTATGCATTTTCTATGAACTTTTTGGTAACTTGTTGCCAAAGGGGGAGAAACATGTATAGATAATAGGCTTCGAGACAGAGCGTTGCTTTTTATTCTCTCTTGCTTTGGTGGTTGAACTTTGTTTGTCTTTTGATTGCTTGAGATACTATGCTATTATCTGTGAGACATTGATGATCATGTGGTTGATCATAAGCTACACTTATGCTTGTTAGATGATATTATCTTACTTATCCTTATATGATCATTCACTTTGCTTGGTGATGAGTGCATGTATTCAATCTTTATTATTTTGAGAACTCCACCAAGATGTATGTGACATGGAAGAGTAACCCATGATCCTAACTCATTGTGCATTTGCATTCCAAAGCAAATCTTAAGATATGCACAAATTTAGGGGGAGCTCTTGCTTTTCACATACTTCTCAAAGCGATAATATCTTTCACTCTTATTATCATTTGTCGAAGCTTTGATCTATATGTTGTCATCAATTACCAAAAAGGGGGAGATTGAAAGTGCAACTATCCCTGGGTGGTTTTGGTAATTCCTAACAACATATAGCTCATTGAGCTAACATTATTCCAAGATTAATATTTCAGGAAAAGCTCAATGAATGGCATGGCATGGATGAGGAAAGTGGATCCCTCAAAATTCGAAGGACAAAAATTTTGGCTCAAGCTTGAAGCTCAAGACTCTACATTTTATATTTTAGTGATCCAAGATCACATTGAGTCTATAGGAAAAGCCAATACTATCAAGGAGGGATGAGGTGTTGCTTAATGGCTTGCTTGCTCAAAATGCTTAGTGATATGCTCCAAAATCCTCAACTACCTTCCCACATCCACATATGACCTAAACCAAAAGTCAAACTCGGCCCCACCGATTCTTTCTATCCAGCGCCACAGAGTTTCAAATGTCATAGCCACTGCCACAAACCCTAGGCACATCGGTCTCACCGATAGGGATCTCGGTCTCACCGAGATGGGATTGTAATCTCTCTGTTTCCCTTCGTAGCGTTTCGGTCTTACCGAGATGAGCGATCGGTCCCACCGAGATTGCAATGTAAACTCTCTGTTTCCCTTTTGTAACATTTTGGTCTCACCGAGATGAGCGAATTGGTCCCACCGAGTTTACCTGACCAACTCTCTGGTTAGCTTATTACCAAAATCGGTCCCACCGAGTTTGTGTAATCGGTCACGCCGAGATTACGTTATGCCCTAACCCTAACCATATCGGTCCTACCGAGTTGCATCTCAGTCCCACCGAAAATCCTAACGGTCACTAGGTTTGCTGAATCGGTTCGACCGAGTTTAACCATTCGGTCCCACCGAGTTTGGCAAATTGTGTGTAACGGTTAGATTTTGTGTGGAGGCTATATATACCCCTCCACCCACTCTTCATTCATGGAGAGAGCCATCAGAACATACCTACACTTCCAATACACATTTTCTGAGGGAGAACCACCTACACTTGTGTTGAGGTCAAGATATTCCATTCCAACCATATGAATCTTGATCTCTAGCCTTCCCCAAGTTGCTTTCCACTCAAATCTTCTTTCCACCAAATCCAAATCCCGTGAGAGAGAGTTGAGTGTTGGGGAGACTATCATTTGAAGCACAAGAGCAAGGAGTTCATCATCAACACACCATTTGTTACTTCTTGGAGAGTGGTGTCTCCTAGATTGGCTAGGTGTCACTTGGGAGCCTCCGACAAGATTGTGGAGTTGAACCAAGGAGTTTGTAAGGGCAAGGAGATCGCCTACTTCGTGAAGATCTACCGCTAGTGAGGCAAGTCCTTCATGGGCGACGGCCATGATGGAATAGACAAGGTTGCTTCTTCATGGATCCTTCGTGGGTGGAGCCCTCCGTGGACTCGCGCAACTGTTACCCTCCGTGGGTTGAAGTCTCCATCAACGTGGATGTACGATAGCACCACCTATCGGAACCACGACAAAAACATCCGTGTCTCCAATTGCGTTTGAATCCTCCAAACCCTTCCCTTTACATTCTTGCAAGTTGCATGCTTTACTTTCCGCTGCTTATATACTCTTTTGCATGCTTGCTTGAATTGTGTGGAGATTGCTTGACCTGTGCTAAGATAGCTAAAATATGCCAAGAACTAAAATTGGGAAAAGGCTAGATTTTTATTTGGTCAAGTAGTCTAATGACCCCCCTCTAGACATACTTTCGATCCTACAGCAGAGCATCGGGAGCGCGCCCGAACCAATGGGGTTGAAGGGGTGGTCCTCCGAGTCGAAGGTTAGATTGGCCTCGGGCGCCACCCAGCCCGGGGGGCTTCTTGGTGCTTGGAGGCGGTGCTGATCCGGCGGGCGAACGACTTGACGTGATGACTTGAGGGTGGTGCTTGGGAGCCACCCAGGAGAGCTGCGACGACGGGCGGCGCTGGCGCAGCGAAACGGGCGAGGAAGAGGTCGCGCAGCTCCTCCTAGGAGGTGACAGAGGCCGTCGGCAGGTGGAGGAGCCACGCGCGCGGGATGCCGGTGAGGGCCATGGGTAACCAGTTGGCCATCACCCGATCGTCGCCCCGGCTCCGAGGACGGCCTCCTCGTACGCCAGCAGGAAAATCATCGGGTCTGTCGTGCCGTCGTAGCGCGGCGGCATCTCGGGCCTGAACTTGCGCGGCCACTGCACTTGCCGCAAGGCGGGGGCCAAGGCCCGGAGCCCCCTAGCCCCAGTGTCGGCATCCGTTGCTGGAGCGCGCGGCGCATTGTCCGCCATGAGGGCGGGATGTGATGTCGGGGGAGAGCGGGTCGTCAGGAGGGAGGACTCCGGCGCACCCCTACCTGGCGCGCCAAATGTCGGATTCCGGGTTCCGGCAGACCCTTGAGGTTCGAACACTGGGGTGCGCGCGGAGATCTCTCCCCTACCGATCTGCGTCTGATCCTCTCGTGCGAACTAAGATGAAAATGATGAACAACACAAAAGACACGGGGTTTATACTGGTTCGGGCCACCGTTGTGGTGTAATACCCTACTCCAGTGTGTGGTATGGTGGACAGTACAAGGGAAGAACGGCCTCGCGAGGGGTGTTCTTGAGCTGGTGCGGTGTGTTCTGCTTAGTCTCTACTCGGTTCTCCTCCTTCTCCCCTTTTCCTTTGTGGAGGCTAGCTCTATTTATAGAGGCCCTGGGCCTCTCCCCAATAATGAGCGGGAAGGGCGCCAACACTTGGCCATTTTGAAGGGGAACATATGGTACAAGTTATCCTGACCAAAGGTGGTCTTCGGCTGCCAAAAGCACTGGTGATGATGCCATCTTGGGCTCCATGGTGACCTCCGTCCGGCCGTCCGGCTGGTCTTGGTCTCGTTGCACCGGAATGGCAACCTTTGCCTGATACCTTGGCCTGTGCTTGCTCCCTTTGCACCAAAGGGGAAACAAGGACACTACACAGGCCGACGCCCGCCTGGCGCCCGCCTGGTCTCGATCGTCATGGCTTGCATCATGGGATCCTCGCGAGGTACCCCCGCATTGATCTCTCTGCCTCCTCGTGAGCCTGCCTGATGAGGCTGCCTCTAAGGAAGCTTCATGTCGTCCGCCCCACGAGGCTTGGCCCCTCGCGAGGGTTTGGAGCTTGGGCTGATGAAGATGGGCCGCGCTGGGCCCCTGCCTAATCCATGTTGCAGGCAGGCAAGTCTGGGGACCCCCGTTCCCAGAACGCCGACAGCAATCTCCATCAACATCTTCACCAGCACCATCTCATCTCCAAACCCTAGTTCATCTCTTGTATCCAATTCTTGTCTCAAAGTCCGGGATTGGTGCTAGTAGGTTGCTAGTAGTGTTGATTACTCCTTGTAGTTGATGCTAGTTGGTTTAATTGGTGGAAGATCATATGTTCAGATCCTATATGCATATTATTACCCCTCTGATTATGAACATAAATATGCTTTGTAAGTACGTTCATTCCTGAGGACAAGGGAGAAGTCTTGCTATGAGTAGTCATGTGAATTTGGTATTCGTTTGATATTTTGATAAGATGTATGTTGTCTAGACTCTAGTGGTGTTATATGAACGTCGACTACATAACACTTCACCATTATTTGGGCCTAGAGGAAGGCATTGGGAAGTAATAAGTTGATGATGGGTTGCTAGAGTGATAGAAGCTCAAATCCTAGTTTATGCGTTGCTTCGTAATGGGCTCATTTGGATCCATATGTTTCATGCTATGGTTAGGTTTACCTTAATACTTTTGTTGTACTTGCGGATGCTTGCAATAGAGGTTAATCATAAGTGGGATGCTTGTTCAAGTAAGAACAACACCCAAGCACCGGTCCACCCACATATCAAATTATCAAAGTATCGAACGTGAATCATATGAACGTGATGAAAACTAGCTTGACGATATTCCCATGTGTCCTCGGGAGCGCTTTTCCTATTATAAGAGTTTGTTCCGGCTTGTCCTTTGCTACAAAAGGATTGGGCCACCTTGCTGCACTTTATTTACTTTTGTTACTTGTTGCTCGTTACAATCTATCTTATCACAAAACTATCTGTTACCACTTATTTCAGTACTTGCAGAGAATACCTTGCTGAAAACCACTTATCATTTCCTTCTGCTCCTTGTTGGGTTCGACACTCTTACTTATTGAAAGGACAACGATAGATCCCCTATACTTGTGGGTCATCAAGACTCTTTTCTGGCGCCGTTGCCGGGGACTGTAGCGCCTTTGGTAGGTGGAATTTGGTAAGGAAAAATTTATATTGTGTGCTGAAATTTGCTGTCACTTGTTACTATGGAAAGTAATTCTCTGAGGGGCTTGTTCGGGGTATCTTCACCCCGTCCAGTAGAGCAAAGAGTTGCTCCTCAACCTACTGAACCTATTGAAAATGAAACTCCTTTTGAATTTCCTTCGGGTATGATGGAAAAACTGCTAGCTAACCCTTTTATAGGAGATGGAACAAATCATCCTGATGAGCACTTAATATATGTGGATGAAGTTTGTGGATTATTTAAGCTTGCAGGTATACCCGATGATGTTGCTAAGAAGAAGGTCTTCCCTTTATCTTTGAAGGGAGACGCATTGATATGGTATAGGCTATGTGATGATATGAGATCATGGGACTATAAAAGATTGAAATTGGAATTTCATCAAAAGTTTTACCCTATGCATCTTGTTCATCGTGATCGCAATTATATATATAATTTCTGGCCTCGCAAAGGAGAAAGCATCGCTCTAGCTTGGGGGAGGCTTAAATCAATGTTATATTCATGCCCCAATCATGAGCTCTCAAGAGAAATAATTATGCAAAGTTTTTATGCTCGGCTTTCTGAAAACAATCGCACCATGCTTGATACTTCTTGTGCTGGCTCTTTTATGATGAAGACTATTGAATTCAGATGGAATTTATTGGATAGAATTAAATGCAACTCTGAAGATTGGGACCTCGACGAAGGTAAGGAGTCAGGTATGACACCTAAGTTTGATTGTGTTAAATCTTTTATGGACACCGATTTTTTCCGTAAGTTTAGCACTAAATATGGACTTGACTCTGAGATAGTAGCTTCTTTCTATGAATCTTTTGCTACTTATGTTGATCTCCCTAATGAGAAGTGGTTTAAATATCATCCTCCCATAGAAGTAAAAGTAGCTGCACCTATTAAAGTTGAAGAAAAGACTGTTACTTATAATGATCCTAGTGTTCCTACTTCTTATGTTGAGAAACCACCTTTCCCTGTTAGAATAAAGGATCATGCCAAAGCTTCAACTGTTGTTTGTAAAAGCAATATTAGAACTTATACACCTCCTGAGCAAGTTAAAGTAGAACCTAATATTGCTATTGTTAAAGATCTCTTGTCTGATAATATTGATGGGCATGTTATTCAGTTCGAAGGTGAAACTACTAGAATTGCTAAACCTTGTGATAAAGATAAACATAGACCTGTGGTAGGCGTGTCTGTTATTTCTGTTGAAATAGGAGATCATTGTTATCATGGCTTATGTGATATGGGTGCAAGTGCTAGTGTTATACCACATACTTTATACGAAGAAATTAAGAATGAAATTGCACCTCCTGAGTTAGAAGGTATTGATGTCACAATTAAACTTGCCAATAGAGATACTATTTCACCAATTGGAATTGTTAGAGATGTTGAAGTCTTGTGTGGGAAAACTAAATATCCTGCTGATTTTCTTGTTCTTACTTCTCCGCAAGATAGCTTTTGTCCCATTATATTTGGTAGACCCTTCTTAAATACTGTCAATGCTACCATAGATTGCACTAATAATGTTGTTACTATTGGCTTTGATGATATGGTTCATGAGTTTAATTTCTCTAAATTTAGTAAACAACATCGTGAGGAAGAATTACCTAGTAAGGATGAAATTATTGGTCTTGCTTCTATTGCCGTACCTCCTAGTGATCCTTTAGAACACTATTTGCTAGACCATGAAAATGATATGTTCATGAATGAAAGAAGGGAAATAGATGAAGTATTCTTTAAACAGGAACCTATTCTGCAACACAATCTGCTTGTTGAAATCTTAGGGGATCCTCCTCCACCCAAGGGTGATCCCGTGTTTGAGCTTAAACCTTTGCCTGATAATCTTAAATATGCTTATCTTGATGAAAAGAAGATATATCCTGTTATTATTAGTGCTAACCTTTCAGAGCATGAAGAAGAAAGATTATTGAAAACTCTGAAGAAGCATCGTGCTGCTATTGGATATACTCTTGATGATCTTAAGGGCATTATCCCACTCTATGTCAACATAAAATAAATTTGGAAGCAGATGCCAAACCAGTTCGTGATCCTCAACGACGTCTGAATCCTAAGATGAAAGAAGTGGTAAGAAAAGAAATACTAAAGCTTCTGGAGGCAGGTATAATCTATCCCGTTGCTGATAGTGAGTGGGTAAGTCCTGTCCATTGTGTCCCTAAGAAGGGAGGTAGTACTGTTGTTCCTAATGACAAAGATGAATTGATTCCACAAAGAATTATCACAGGTTATAGGATGGTAATTGATTTCCACAAATTAAATAAAGCTACTAAGAAAGATCATTACCCCTTACCTTTTATTGATCAAATGCTAGAAAGATTATGCAAACATACACACTATTGCTTTCTAGATGGTTATTCTGGTTTCTCTCAAATACCTGTGTCGGCTAGAGATCAATCAAAGACTATTTTTACATGCCCTTTTGGTACTTTTTCTTATAGACGTATGCCTTTTGGTTTATGTAATGCACCTGCTACCTTTCAAAGATGCATTATGGCTATATTCTCTGACTTTTGTGAAAAGATTTGTGAGGTTTTCATGGACGACTTTTTCGTCTATGGGTCCTCTTTTGATGATTGCTTGAGCAATCTTGATCGAGTTTTGCAGAGATGTGAAGAAACTAACCTTGTCTTGAATTGGGAAAAGTGCCACTTTATGGTTAATGAAGGTATTGTCTTGGGGCAAAAAGTTTCTGAAAGAGGTATTGAAGTTGATAAAGCCAAGGTTGATGCTATTGAAAATATGCCATGTCCCAAGGACATCAAAGGTATAAGAAGTTTCCTTGGTAACGCTGGATTTTACAGGAGGTTCATTAAGGACTTCTCAAAAATTTCTCGGCCTCTGACTAATTTATTGCAAAAAGATATACCATTTGTCTTTGATGATGATTGTGTAGAAGCATTTGAAATACTTAAGAAAGCATTAGTCACTGCACCTGTTGTTCAGCCACCTGATTGGAACCTACCCTTTGAAATTATGTGTGATGCTAGAGATTATGTTGTAGGTGCTGTTCTAGGGCAAAGAGTTGATAAGAAATTAAATGTTATTCATTATGCTAGTAAGACTCTAGACAATTCTCAAAGAAATTATGCCACTACTGAAAAAGAGCTTTTAGCAGTTGTATTTGCTTGTGATAAGTTCAGATCTTATATTGTTGATTCTAAAGTAACTATCCAAACTGATCATGCTGCTATTAAATATCTTATGGAAAAGAAAGATGCTAAACCTAGACTTATTAGATGGGTTCTCTTGCTACAAGAATTTGATTTGCATATTGTTGATAGAAAGGGAGCTGACAACCCCATTGCAGACAACTTGTCTAGGTTAGAAAATATTCTTGATGACCCACTACCTATTAATGATAACTTTCCCGATGAACAATTAAATGTTATAAGTACTTCTCGTAATACTCCATGGTATGCTGATTATGCTAATTATATTGTTGCTAAATTTATACCACCTAGCTTCACATACCAACAAAAGAAAAAGTTCTTCTATGATTTGAGACATTACTTTTGGGATGACCCACATCTTTATAAAAAAGGAGTAGATGGTGTTATTAGACGTTGTGTACCTGAGCATGAACAGGAACAGATCCTACGCAAGTGTCATTCCGAGGCTTATGGAGGACACCACGCTGGAGATAGAACTACACATAAGGTATTGCAATCTGGTTTTTATTGGCCTAGTCTCTTCAAGGATGCCCGTAAGTTTGTCTTGTCTTGTGATGAATGTCAAAGAATTGGTAATATTAGTAGACGTCAAGAAATTCCTATGAATTATTCTCTTGTTATTGAACCGTTTGATGTTTGGGGCTTTGATTATATGGGACCTTTTCCTCCCTCTACTAGATATGCACATATTCTAGTTGCTGTTGATTACGTTACTAAGTGGGTAGAAGCTATTCCAACTAGTAGTGCTGATCATAACATTTCTATTAAAATGCTTAAAGAAGTTATTTTCCCGAGGTTTGGAGTCCCTAGATATTTAATGACTGATGGTGGTTCACACTTTATTCATGGTGCTTTCCGTAAAATGCTTGCTAAATATGACGTTAATCATAGAATTACATCCCCTTATCACCCAGAGTCTAGTGGTCAAGTAGAGTTGAGCAATAGAGAGCTCAAATTAATTTTGCAAAAGACTGTTAATAGGTCTAGAAAGAATTGGTCTAAGAAACTTGATGATGCATTATGGGCTTATAGATCTGCATACAAAAATCCTATGGGTATGTCTCCGTATAAAATGGTCTATGGAAGAGCCTGTCACTTACCTCTCGAACTAGAACATAAGGCATACTGGGCTATTAAAGAGCTCAACTATGATTTTAAACTTGCCGGTGAAAAGAGGTTATTTGATATTAGTTCACTTGATGAATGGAGAACCCAAGCTTATGAAAATGCCAAGTTGTTTAAATAAAAAGTTAAAAGATGGCATGACAAAAGGATACAAAAGCGTGAGTTTAATATAGGTGATCATGTATTGCTATACAACTCTCGTTTAAGATGTTTTGCAGGAAAACTTCTCTCTAAATGGGAAGGCCCCTATGTTATCGAAGAGGTCTATCGTTCCGGTGCCATAAAAATCAACAACTTCGAGGGCACAAATCCGAAGGTGGTAAACGGTCAAAGAATCAAACACTATATCTCAGGTAATCCCATAAATGTTGAAACCAATATTATTGAAACCGTAACCCCAGAGGAATACATAAGGGACACTTTCCGGAGCGTTTCAGACCCCGAAAAGGAATAGGTATGTGGTACGGTAAGTAAACCGACTCCAAAACAATTTTAAGGCAATATTTCTCCGTTTTGGAATATTTAGAAAAATAGAAAAATAAGTAGCAGTCTGGGAAGGACACGAGGGCCCCACAAGGGTGGTGGGCGCGCCCTACCCCCTTGGGCGCGCCCCCCTACCTCATGAGCACCTCGTGTGCCTTCCGGACTCCGTTTTCTTGCACGTTACATATTTTGGTCGGTAAAAATTCATTATATAATCTCCCGGGGGTTTCGACTCCCGTATCACGCAAAAATCTCCTGTCTTTGTTTCGAGCTGTTTTTCTGACAGATCTAGATTATCATGACATCCCCAAGTGCTTCCAAGGACAAGTTCTTCGAGAAGGTCATCAACCCTTACCTCGCGGAGGTGCTGCGACACCCTCAAGCCATTGAGATGCGTGATGGGTTGTTGCACATCCGTGATGTTGAGGGACCAAAGGGAACCAGAAGCGTGGAGACGAGGCTTGAAGCAATGGAGCAACAAATTTTCAAGTGCCAGGGGATGGTGGAGCGTGGAATCAACGCTAGCCACACGATTCTCGCGGAGTTGACTAACAACTACAAACCGGATGCCAAGAACACCGAGGAGGCCATCTTCAAGCTATATGAGAAGATCGAGCACCTCCAAGCCCAAATCTATGACCTGCAAAACCAAAACTGTGAGTATGAATATAGATTCAAAAGAATGAGTTTGGCTGCAGATTCGAGGATTCCAGAGACTCGATCATCCTTCTATGATGGTGAACCTATGCCTTGGAAGATGAATGACAAGCCCGCATCATCAACAACACCTCCACCTTCTTCACCAACCAAGGAGATATAATCACATGGGTATGGGCACTCCCCTTGGCAACTGCCAACCTTGGGGGAGGTGCCCCGGTATCGTATCACAATCACAACTCCTATCTTTACCATTTTTCTTAGTTCGATCCTATTAGTAGTATATTGATCTAGTAGAAAAAGTTCATGGCATGATCTAGTTTTGAGTTTTGCTTTATGATCTCTCTATGTAATCGAGTCCGTGAGCTATATATAATAAAGATTAGTGTTGAGTCAAGGGCTTGATTATTTTGCCATGATCTTGGGTGAATAAAAGAAAAGAGAAAAATAATAAAAAGAAACAAAAAGTTCATATTGATCTTATTGAGAGTAATGACTTCACATAGAAAGAGTATGATGATTAAAAGTTGTTGGGAGTTGGCAAACATAGCTTTGGTCATTGTTGCAATTAATAGGAAGTAATAAGGAAGACAACGTAATGAGTTATGTCTTTCTTATATCTGAGATAAAGTATGTTGTCATGGATCCTCTAACTTGTTGAGCTTTCCTTTCCCCCTCATGCTAGCCAAATTCTCAGCACCAAGTAGAAATACTACTTGTGCTTCCAAATACCCTTAAACCAGTTTTGCCATGAGAGTCCACCATATGTACCTATGGATTGAGTAAGATCCTTCAAGTAAGTTGTTATCGGTGCAAAGCAATAAAAATTTCTCTAAATATGTATGATTGATTGGTGTGGGAGAAATAAGCTTTATACGATCTTATGATGTGGAAGTAATAAAAGCGAAGGACTGCATAATAAAGGTTCATATCACAAGGGGCAATATAAAGTGACGTTCTTTCACATTGAGATTTTATATATCCAACCATAAAAGCGCATGGCAACCTCTGCATCCCTCTGTGAAGGGCTTATCCTTTATTATTATCTTCTACCTTATGCAAGAGTCATGGTGATCTTCACCTTTTCTTTTTCATTTTTATCATTTGCCAAGCTCAGCATGTTGGAAAGAACATGATATATATATCTAATTGGATGTAGGGGAGCATGAACCATTATTGTTGACATTACCCTTGAGGTAAAAGGTTGTGGGGCAAAACTATAAGCCCCTATCTTTCTCTGTGTCCGATTAAAATTCCGTAACCACAAGTATCGCGTGAGTGTTAGCAATTATGGAGGACTAAATGATAGTTGAGTATGTGGACTTGCTCTTTAGCTCTGACATAGACTCTTTCCGATGTTATGATAAATTGCAATTGCTTCAATGACTGACATTATAATTTGTCGGAGCCCAATAAGGTTTATGATTTACACTTTTGCATTCTGAATAGATCATCACTTGAATATAAGTAATCATATGACAAAATCTATATATGTTGCTGTTATGAGAATAATCATGATGCCTTCATGTCCGTATTTTATTTTTATCGATGCCTCTACTTCTAAACATGAGGACATATTTATTGTTATCGGCTTTTCGCTTGAGGACAAGCGAGGTCTAAGCTTGGGGGAGTTGATACGTCCATTTTGCATCACTCTTTTATATCGATATTTATTGCATTATGGACTGTTATTTCACTTTACGTCACAATACTTATGGCTATTCTCTCTTATTTTACAAGGTTTACATAAGGAGGGAGAATGCCGGCAGCTGGAATTCTGGGCTGGAAAAGGAGCAAATATTAGAGACCTATTCTGCGCAACTCCAAAAGTCCCGAAACTCCACGGAAGGTCTTAAAATAAATAAAGAAAAATCCTCGCCAAAGATGAAGGCTAGGGGGCCCACACCCTGCTCATGAGGGTGGGGGCGCGCCCCCAACCTCATGGGCCCCCTGGTGGCTCTCCGACGCCCATCTTCTCCTATATGAAGTCTTTCGATGAGAAAAAAATAACAAGGAACTTTTCAGGACGAGACTCCGCCGCCACGAGGCGGAACCTTGGCGGATCCAATCTAGAGCTCCGGCAGAGCTGTTCTGCCGGGGAAACTTCCCTCCGGGAGGGGGAAATCATCACCATCGTCATCACCAACGCTCCTCTCATCGGGAGAGGGTAATCTCGATCAACATCTTCACCAGCATCATCTCATCTCCAAACCCTAGTTCATCTCTTGTATCCAATTCTTGTCTCGAAGTCCGGGATTGGTGCTAGTAGGTTGCTAGTAGTGTTGATTACTCCTTGTAGTTGATGCTAGTTGGTTTAATTGGTGGAAGATCATATGTTCAGATCCTATATGCATATTATTACCCCTTTGATTATGAACATGAATATGCTTTGTGAGTAATTATGTTCGTTCCTGAGGACAAGGGAGAAGTCTTGCTATGAGTAGTCATGTGAATTTGGTATTCGTTTGATATTTTGATAAGATGTATGTTGTCTAGCCTCTAGTGGTGTTATGTGAACGTCGACTACATAACACTTCACCATTATTTGGGCCTAGAGGAAGGCATTGGGAAGTAATAAGTACATGATGGGTTGCTAGAGTGACAGAAGCTTAAACCCTAGTTTATGCGTTGCTTTGTAAGGGGCTGATTTGGATCCATATGTTTCATGCTATGGTTAGGTTTACCTTAATACTTTTGTTGTAGTTGCGGATGCTTGCAATAGAGGTTAATCATAAGTGGGATGCTTGTTCAAGTAAGAACAACACCCAAGCACCGGTCCACCCACATATCAAATTATCAAAGTATCGAACGCGAATCATATGAACGTGATGGAAACTAGCTTGACGATATTCCCATGTGTCCTTGGGAGCGCTTTTCCTATTATAAGAGCTCGTTACAATCTATCTTATCACAAAACTATCTGTTACCACTTATTTCAGTACTTGCAGAGAATACCTTGCTGAAAACCACTTATCATTTCCTTATGCTCCTCGTTGGGTTCGACACTCTTACTTATCAAAAGGACTACGATAGATCCCCTATACTTGTGGGTCATCAGCATGTGAGAGAGAGAACATGAGCAAATTTGAGGCGAAAAAGTGTAGTGAGAGGCGAGGGAATGAAATCGGTATGGAACGCCAAAGGCAAACTTCGATTGAGGAAAAACGAGTCAACTACGGAAAGCAAATGAAAAGCCGTGTCCAGCACCTAATCTAGTCTTCAAGTCTTCTCACCAGCGCGGAGCTAAGTGCTATCCACTAGGCGTGGGAGGGAGCCCCAGGGCCTGAGGCCGGCACTCTTGAGACTCCGGGGCATGTACAACCCCACTCATTATTACGTGAGAGTGTCACGGGTGGCGATTCTTCATAGGCACCGGGCCTTCTTCACAGGTTCTGGGCCTTTCTTCTCAGGCTCTGGGCCTTGCTTCTTAGGCTCTAGGCCTTGCTTCTCAGGCTCTGGGCCTTGCTTCTCAGGCTCTGGGCCTTGCGTCTCAGGCTCTGGGCCTTGCTTCATGGATAGAACTTCTAGAGGTGCTGGATGTTCTAGGCATTCTGGATAGGTACCCCGTCCTGTGTCTCCAGGCGCGCTGCACCCGGCTTGGAGACATGGACGACCCTGAACGGGCCCTCCCACATGGGCGAGAGCTTGTGCAGCCCTTCCCTGGAGAGGACCTGCCTCAGGACGAGGTCGCCCACTTCGAGCGTCCTGGAGCGGATGTTGCGGCAGTGGTATCGCCGCAGCGCTTGTTGGTACGTTGCTGCCCTCAACGCGGCTTCGTGACGGCGTTCCTCCCCAGCACGAGATCCATCCCCCGCATGACGTCCTTTTGCATTTTGTCGAACGCTAGGACCCGTGCGGAGTGATGCTTGACCTCGTGAGAGAGGACTGCTTCAGCTCCGTAGACGAGGAAGAATGGAGTCACGCCCGTTGGCTTGGTGGCGGTGGTTCGGATGGACCACAACACGGAGTGGAGCTCGTCGTGCCAGCCCCTGCCGCAGGCCTCCAGCTTCTTCTTGAAGGTCCTGGTCTTGAGGCCCCTCAGGACCTCCGCGTTAGCGCGCTCGGCCTGACCGTTACTCCTGGGGTGGGCCACCGAAGCGTAGGAGATCTGCCTTCCAAGGTCAGCACAATAGGTTTTGAAGAGGTTGCTAGTAAACTGCGAACCGTTATCTGTGATGATGCGGTTGGGGACCCCGAAACGGCTCACGAGGCCCTTGATGATCTTGACAGCAGAGCCGGCTAGAATGGTACGGACGGCTTCCACTTCCGCCCACATGGTGAACTTGTCGATGGCGATGTAGAGATAGCGGTAGCCCCCTGGAGCCCGGGAAAACGGGCCTAGGATGTCCAGCCCCCAGACCGCAAACAGCCATGTGAGCAGGATGGTTTGGAGGCCCTGAGCAGGCTGATGGCTTTGCTTGGCGTGGAATTGGCAAGCTTCATAGGACTTCACCAGCTCGGCCGCGTCGTTGAGTGCTGTAGGCCAATAGAACCCACTGCGGAACACCTTGCCGACGAGGGTCCGTGACGACGAGTGGTGCCCGCAATAACCGCCGTGTATGTCAATCAGCAACTCCCTTCCTTGATCGCTGGAGATGCAGCGCAGTGTGACATCGTTCAATCGTCTCCTGTATAACTCGCCGTCTTGGATACAGTATGCCGTGGCCTGCCGGGCCACACGCCCTGCATCCTCTTCCTTCTCCGGCAGCGTCCCGTGCATCAGGTACTCCTTGAATTCCTTGATCCAGCACTCCTCTCGGGGCTTGAGCGCCAAGAGCAGCCGAGCTCCTGAGGTGGGGCCACAGGCTGGGGCTCCCATGGCCGGGGGCTGCGGGAGTTCCTCACGAGGTTGGGTCATGCTTGAAAGAGGTGGCGAAGCTGATGGCTTGAAGAGCCGCTCTTCGAAGACGTTGGGTTCTTGCGGGTGCTGCTTGGATGCTCTCCTGGCGATGTCATCGGCTTCCTTGTTGGTGACCCAGGGCACGTGCTGCAGCTCCAGGCCCGAGAACTATTTTCCATCTTGCACACCTCTGTGAGGTAGGCCTCCATGTGCTCGTCCTTCGGCTCATACACCTTGTTGGAACAGTTGACGAGGAGCTGCGAGTCACCTTTGACGATGAGGCGCTTCACCCCTAGAGCCGCCGCGGCCCTCAGGCCAACTATGAGGCCTTCGTATTCTACGATGTTGTTGGAGACCTTCTCGTCGTGCTGAAAACAGAGTTGCACAGCGTAGTAGAGCTTGTCTTGAGTGGGCGAGATGAGCACTGCTCCAGCCCCCGCTCCCTGATGCGCGAAGGCGCCATCGAAATACATGACCCAGCCATCTGGTGCCTCGCTTCCTGGGGAAGTGGACCGGTCTTCTCCTTCCTTGAGAGCCGGGGCATCCGTCCATTCTGCCACAAAATCGGCGAGCGCGGCTCCCTTGATGACCCTGGTAGTGCTGAACTCCAACTGGAATGCTTGCAACTCGATGTTCCACTCAGCGACCCTTCCTGCTGTGTTAGGGCTATTGAGCACCCTCTCCAATGGGTAGGCTAAGATGACCTTGATGGGGTGGCCCTGGAAGTAGTGCCGCAGCTTGCGCGAGGCCACCAAGAGTGTGAGGAGGAGCTTTTGCGGCATGGGGTAGCGCGCCCTCGCATCCCGCAATACGGTGCTGACGAAGTACACCGAGTGCTCGACGAGGGCTGACACACTGTCGAGGCTCACGTCCCACGGAGATCGTGGCATATCCTGAGGTGGTGGGTTTCCCGAGACCTGGCCATCCTCTAGAGCTTCTACGATGTTGTCCTGTTGAGCTTGGTCTTCCACCGCTGATGGCTTTGCCGCGCCTTCCTGACCCCGCGCTGCATCAGCTCTGGCTTGGCGCGACACACCTTTGCCTTGGCGCTCCTCCTGAACTGCCTCTAGCGCCGTGCTGGCGGAGTACGGGGTGGCGGAAAGGTAGAGCACTAGAGGCTCGAGAGGCCGCGGTGCCACCATCACTGGGGGCTGGTGATGTATTTCTTGAGGTCTTGGAAGGCCCGGTCGGCCTCCGGGGTCCACTCGAATGGCCCTTCTTCTTCATGAGCTTAAATAAGGGTAAGGTGCACTCGCCTAGCTTGGAGATGAAACGCCCTAACGCAGTCACCCGCCCTGCTAGCTTTTGTATTTCCTTGAGGGTCTATGGTGGGCTCATGTCTTTGATGGCCTTGATCTTCTCCGGGTTCGCCTCGATCCCTCTGTGGGATACAAGGAACCTTAGTAGCTTGCCGGAGGGGACGCCAAACACGCACTTCTCCGGGTTAAGCCTCAAGTTCACTTGGCGCAAGCTCTCGAAGATCTCCTCCAAGTCTTGAATCAATGTCCTTGCCTCGCGAGATTTGACCACTATGTCATCAACGTAGGCCTCTATGTTTCTGCCGAGCTGCCGCCCCAAGGCGATTTGCATCAACCGTTGAAAGGCCATGCCCACGTTGCGCAGCCCGAAGGGCATGCAGGTGTATCAGTACACCCCGCATGGTGTCAGGAAGGCTTTCTTCTCCACATCCTCCACTGCCATCTTGATTTGATGGTATCCTGAGAATGCATCCAGGAAAAATAGCAAGTTGCACTCGACGGTGAAGTCGACGATTTGGTCGATGCGTGGAAGCGGGAATGGATCCTGGGGGCACGCTTTGTTAAGGTTTGTGAAGTCGACGCACATCTGCTCCTTCCCGCCCTTCTTCGGTACTACGACGGGGTTCGCCAGCCATCCGGGGTATCTAACTTCTCGGATGGTACCCGCCGCCTCCAGCTTGCGTGTCTCTTGGACGATGAAGGCCTACTTCTCTGTGGACTGCCGTCTTGCTCGCTGCTTCACGGGGCGTACATTGGGGCACACCCTCAGATGATGCTGGATTACCTCTCTCGGGACCCCTACCAGCTGATTGGGCTCCCACGCGAATATCTCCTTGTTCACGCGCAAAAACCTCACCAAAGCTTCTTCTTGTCCTGGATCAAGGCCGGTT
The DNA here is from genome assembly GCF_056163025.1 of Triticum urartu. Lineage (NCBI taxonomy): Eukaryota > Viridiplantae > Streptophyta > Magnoliopsida > Poales > Poaceae > Triticum > Triticum urartu. The sequence goes on from NC_141875.1 coordinate 603,137,306, forward strand.
CCTATGGTGAAGGTGGCTCTTGAAGACCCGTCCTCGTTGACCGGCACCTGCTTGGTCTCTGCCTTGTCTTGACTGAATAGTTGCTTTTTCTTGGTGGGCGCGGTTTCCTTGGCCTCGGGTGTAACGACGCCGGCTAGCTGTGTTGCTGCCGCGGTCTTGAAGGCGAGCCTGAGCGCCGCCACGGCCTCCTTGGCGTCCCCCTTGATGGTGAGGACGCCCTTGCTCCCTGGCATCTTCATGAGGTTATAGGCCGGGTGAGTCGTCGCCATGAACTGAGCGAGAGCCGGGTACCCGAGGATGGCATTGTACGGGAGACCGATGCGGGCGATGTCAAAGTCCACCAGCTCGGTGCGATAGTTATCTCGTGTGCCAAAGGTGACAGGGAGGCGGATCTGCCCCAGAGGGTGAGCAGCTCCACCACCCACTCCTGTGAAGGGCTTGCTGAGGCCGAGCCGTTCGAGCGGCACATGAAGAAGGTTGAAGGCTTCCACGGGGAGCAGGTTGCGGCCGGTGCCGCCGTCGACGAGGGTCTTGATGACGGCCACGTTGCAGATGGTGGGTGTGCAGAGCATCGGGAGCATCCGGGAGCCGGCGGTGGAGCCGGGGTGGTCTTCCGAGTCGAAGGTGAGGTCGGCCTCCGGCGTAGCCCAACCCGGTGGAGCCCCCGGGCGCTTGCAGGCTGCCCCAATCTGACGGAAGAAAGGCTTGACGTGACGATCTGAAGGAGGTGCTTGGGAGCCGCCCAGCAGTGCCGCGACTGCGTGGTGTGCCGGCGCCGCGTAGCGCGCAGTGAAGAAGTCGTGGAGTTCCCCCCAGGACGCCAGCGTGGATCCCGGGAGGTTGAGCAGCCAGTCACGCGGCTCGTCGGTGAGGGCCAGGGGGAACAAGTTTGCCATGATCTTGTCGTCCCCTCCGGCTTCGAGGACGGCGTCCTCGTACGCTAGCAGGAACGGCGCCGAGTCTGCCGCGCCATCGTAACGTGGTGGCATCTCCGGCCTAAACTTGGCCGGCCACTGCACTCGCCACAGAGCGGGGGCCAGGGCTTGGTACCCAGACTCCTAGCTGCTGGTGTTGGATGCAAAGGTTGGTGGTGGGGCACCTGCCATGGGAGCAGTACAAGGGAAGACAAGATCATGGCCACCTCACTAAGATCTCGCGGACGAACTCGACGAACTCGCAACACAGAAAGACACAAGATTTATACTGGTTCGGGCCACTGTTGTGGTGTAATACCCTACTCCAGTGTGGTGGTGGATTGCCTCTAGGGCTGGTGATGAACAGTACAAGGGAAGAACGGTCTCCTGAGGTTGAGGTGTTCTAGTGAGTAGGCTCTCGGTCGGGTTGGATCAAGCTAGGATCCGATGCCTCTACTATGGTGGCTAGCTCTACATATATAGGCCCTGGTCCTCTTCCAAAATATCGAGCGGGAAGGGAGCTGATACGTCTCCAACATATCTACTTTTTCCAACACTTTTGCCCTTGTTTTGGACTCTAACTTGCATGATTTGAATGGAACTAACCCGGACCGACGCTGTTTTCAGCAGAATTACCATGGTGTTATTTATGTGCAGAAACAAACGTTCTCGGAATGACCTGAAACTTCACAGAGCAACTTTTTTTAAAATATAAAAAATACCTGCAAAAGATGAAGGCCAGGGGGCCCACCACCTCTCCACGAGGGTGGGGGCGCGCCTGCCCCCCTAGGGCGCCCCCTACCTCATGGGCCCCCTGGTGCCTCTCCGACTCCAACTCCAACTCTATATATTGTGTTTCAGGAGAGAAAAATCAGAGAGAAGAATTCATCGCGTTTTATGATACGGAGCCGCCGCCAAGCCCTAAAACCTCTCGGGAGGGCTGATCTGGAGTCCGTTCAGGGCTCCGGAGAGGGGAATCCGTCGCCATCGTCATCATCAACCATCCTCCATCACCAATTTCATGATGCTCACCGCCGTGCGTGAGTAATTCCACCATAGGCTTGCTGGACGGTGATGGGTTGGATGGGATCTATCATGTAATCGAGTTAGTTTTGTTAGGGTTTGATCCCTAGTGTCCACTATGTTCGGAGATTGCTGTTGGTATGACTTTGCTATGCTTAATGCTTGTCACTAGGGCCCGAGTGCCATGATTTCAGATCTGAACCTATTATGTTTTCATCAATATATGAGTGTTCTTGATCCTATCTTGCAAGTCTATAGTCACCTATTATGTGTTATGATCCGTTAACCCTGAAGTGACAATAATCGGGATACTTACCGGTGATGACCGTAGTTTGAGGAGTTCATGTATTCACTATGTGCTAATGCTTTGTTCCGGTACTCTATTAAAAAGGAGGCCTTAATATCCCTTAGTTTCCGTAAGGACCCCGCTGCCACGGGAGGGTAAGACAAAAGATGCCATGCAAGTTCTTTTCCATAAGCACGTATGACTATATTCAGAATACATGCCTACATTATATCAATGAACTGGAGCTAGCTCTGTGTCACCCTAGGTTATGACTGTTACATGATGAACCGCATACGACATAATTCTCTATCACCGATCCATTGCCTACGAGCTTTCCATATATATTGTTCTTCGCTTATTTACTTTCCCGTTGCTACTGCTATCATCACTACAAAATACCAAAAACATTACTTTTACTACTGTTATGTTTTGCTACCGTTACCACTACTGTCATATTACTTTGCTACTAAATATTTTGCTGCAGATATTAAGTTTCTAGGTGTGGTTGAATTGATAACTCAGCTGCTAATACTTGAGAGTATTCTTTGGCTCCCCTTGTGTCTAATCAATAAATTTGGGTTGAATACTTTACCCTCGAAAACTGTTGCGATCCCCTATACTTGTGGGTTATCAAGACTATTTTCTGGCGCCATTGCCGGGGAGCATAGCTCTATTCTTTGTGTCACTTGGGATTTATATCTGCTTATCATTATGAAGAACTTGAAAGATCCAAGAACCAAGATTTATCCCTCAACTCGAGGGGAGGTAAAGAACTGCCATCTAGCTCTGCACTTGATTCACCTTCTGTTTTGAGAAAGCTTGCGACACCTACACCTGCTTCTGCTATTCGTTCTGATATGTCGCGTGTTATTGATGATGCCAGTTTTGCTATTTATGATACTTATGATGAAACTACTTCTATGCCTGATACTACTGTGCCACTTGGTAAATTTCTTGATGAACAACTTGCTAGGGCTAGAGAGATTCAAAATATCGAATCTGATAATACTGATGAAAGTGATGATGAAGAATCACTTGTTATTCCTGAGGGTTATGTCTTTGATCAAGAAGCTTCTTTAGCTATTTTAGCTTGCAAAGATAGAAACGAACTTAAGAGGTTATTAGCTAAATGGAATAAGCAATCTCTAAATGCTAGAATGAAACCTGACCCTGCTTTTGCTACTTCACCTATCTGTGTTACTGATAAGGATTATGAATTCTCTGTTGATCCTGATATAATTACTTTGGTTGAGTCTGATCCTTTTCGTGGCTATGAATCTGAAACTGTTGTGGCACATCTTACTAAATTAAATGATATAGCTACCCTGTTTACTAAAGATGAGAGAGCTCGCTACTTTTATATCCTTAAAATATTCCCGTTCTCATTAAAGGGTGATGCTAAGACATGGTTTAATTCTCTTGATCCTGATTGTGTGCGTAGTCCCCAGGATATGATTTATTACTTCTCTGCTAAATATTTCTCTGCTCATAAGAAACAAGCTGCTTTAAGGGATATATATATAATTTTGTGCAAATTGAAGAAGAGAGTCTCCCACAAGCTTGGGGTAGGCTTCTCTAATTACTTAATGCTTTGCCTGATCATCCTCTTAAGAAAAATGAAATACTTGATATCTTTTATAATGGACTAACGGATGCTTCCAGAGATTACCTGGATAGTTGTGCTGGTTCTGTTTTTAGGGAAAGAACACCGGAGGAAGCTGGAATTCTATTGAATAATATGTTGACAAATGAAAATAATTGGACACCTCCGGAGCCAATTCCTGAGCCTATTCCTAAACCAACTTCGAAGAAGAGGGGTATTCTATTTCTCAGTCTTGAAGATATGCAAGAGGCAAAGAAATCTATGAAAGAAAAAGGTATTAAAGCTGAAGATGTTAAGAATTTACCTCCTATTGAAGAAATACATGGTCTTAATTTACCGCATGTTGAAGAAACATGTGATCTTAATCCCTTACCTAATGAAGAAAATCATGGTCTTGATAACCCGACACAGGTAGAAAAGGTAAATCCTCTCTATAGATATGATAAAGCTGAAATCCCATTTACTAAGTTTGCTAGCCCATGCTTAGATGAGTTTGATAAATTTATGGCTAAGCAAGAAGACTTTAATGCTTATTTTGGTAGACAATTGAAATACAATTCAAATATGCTTGAACACTTGGGTGATTATATGGCTAATGTCAAAGGTGAACTTAAATTTATTAGCAAACATGCTTCCATGGTTACCACTCAAGTAGAACAAGTACTTAAAGCTCAAAATGATTTGCTCAATGAATTGAATAGTAAGAATAATGATAATGCTGTTAGAGTGGCTACTAGAACTGGTAAAATGACTCAGGAACCTTTGTATCCTGAAGGCCACCCTAAGAGAATTGAGCAAGATTCTCAGAGAAATAATATAGATGCACCTAGTCCTTCTAGAAGGAAGAAAAAGAAAAATGATAGGACTTTACATGCTTCTAGTGAACCTATTACTGAAACACCTGAGAATCCAAATGATATTTCTATTTCTGATGTTGAAACACAATCTGGTAATGAACCTGAAACTAGTAATAATGTTACTGATAATGTTCATGATGATGCTCAACCTAGTAATGATAATGATGTAGAAATTGAACCTGCTGTTGATCTTGATAACCCACAATCAAAGAATCAACGTTATGATAAGAAAGACTTTGTTGCTAGGAAACATGGTAAAGAAAGAGAGCCTTGGGTTCAGAAACCCATGCCTTTTCCTCCCAAACCATCCAAGAAAAAGGATGATGAGGATTTTGAGCGCTTTGCTGAAATGATTAGACCTATCTTTTTGCGTATGTGATTAACTGATATGCTCAAAATGAATCCTTATGCTAAGTATATGAAAGATATTGTTACAAATAAGAGAAAGATACCGAAAGCTAAAATTACCACCATGCTTGCTAATTATACTTTTAAGGGTGGAATACCAAAGAAACTTGGAGATCTAGGAGTGCCCACTATACCATGCTCCATTAAAAGGAACTATGTTAAAACTGCTTTATGTGATCTTGGAACCGGTGTTAGTGTTATGCCTCTCTCTTTATATCGTAGACTTGATTTGAATAAGTTGACACCTACTGAAATATCTTTGCAAATGGCTGATAAATCAACTGCTATACCTGTCGGTATTTGTGAGGATGTGCCTGTTGTAGTTGCAAACGTTACTATTTTAACGGACTTTGTTATTCTTGATATTCCCGAGGATGATAGTATGTCTATTATTCTTGGAAGACCCTTTTTGAATACAGCATGGGCTGTTATTGATTGCACTAAAGGCAATGTCACTTTTCATGTTAATGGTAATGAGCATACGGTACACTTTCCGAGGAAACAACCTCAAGTCCACAATATCAATTCTATTGAAAAAATTCCATCGATTATATTTGGAGGTTTTGAATTTCCTCTTCCTACTTTCCATAAGAAATATGATATTGTTATTATTGGGGATGTGCATATCCCCGTTGAGGTAACATAGTGTTATTTGAAATTTCTCCGGTTCAATGTTATTCGGAATGAGTTCTTTAACAAGACTTGATCAACCTTGTTAGTGGATTCCTTTTGATGATCATGAGATGGATGAAATTAGAAGGCACAACCTTCTGTACCTGTTATTTATATTAAATAAAATAAAAATAAATATTTTCTATCTGTTATCTGATTATCCGTGCAATATAAAAATACCCCAAAAATAAAAGTTCTTCAAATGCCCTGAAATTTAAATATGATTTTTTCTAGAATATTTGAGAATATTTGGCACTGAGAACACAACAGGGGGGTCAGCCACCTGCCCATGAGGGTGGAGGGCGCGCCCTACCCCCCTGGGTGCGCCCCCTGCCTCGTGGGCCCACTTTGGCCCTCCTCCACTTATCCTTTCACCCACACACTCCTTCTTCCTCCCACAAACACGAATATCCAGCTCAAGCACGAGTTCTAGCTCATTTTGCTGCCATTTTCGATCTCCTTGCTCAAAGCACCTCCCACAAAATTGCTTGGGGAGATTGTTCCTTGGTATGTGACTCCTCCATTGGTCCAATTAGTTTTTGTTCTAGTGCTTTATTCATTGAAAATTTTTGCTGCTTAGGTGACCCTGTTCTTGAGCTTGCATGTCAAATTTATATGGTTCCAAGTAGTTTTGATGCATGATATAGGCCCTAGGCACTTGTAGGAGTAGTTGCTATCAATATTATTGAGTTTGGTTTACTTTTATTTTGAAGTTACTAAAAATGTCAGAATTTTTCATAAAATGATGAGGAGACTTTTGAGGGGCTCATCGAGCCAAAGCTCGAAGGAAAAGGCACCAAAGCCTAAGTATAATCTGCCTCGCACCGCAGAGGTCCGGGCGTGTGAATGGCCTTCCGATGATTTCTTGAGAGCAGCCGTTATTTATGAAGATTTTCATGAATTGGCTAAGAATGCAGGCCTCACCACTTTCCTCCATGACCAATGCGATCAGTATCTCTTACTCACAAATACCTTTGTGCAAAACTTTCATTTACATTCTAGGAGCTCACCACCTACGGTGGAGTTTCATTTATATGATGAGCATAAGGAGATGTCACTTTATGATTTTTGTCGGGTTGTTTAGTCCCTTTTGAGGGCAAGACAGAAGAACCACATCGCGATGATGTGGAGGGGTTTATTGATACTATCACTGTAGGGAAACAAGGAACGTTTCCGATGCATGAATCACTAGCATACATTTTCCTGTTTTACGTTACTTTGCATTATTTGCCAGTCGTTGTTTAATTGGTCGCAGAAACTGTGGAAACCTTAGTATCCCTGATATTATTATTTTGCTCCACGGTTTATACGGTGATAACTCTGTTAGTATGGGCGGTATTATTGCCAAACGGTTAAGTATGAACCGTACCAAGGGCCCCATCTTTGGAGGCATCTATGCTTCACGCCTAGCTGCACATTTTAACATACCTATTAGGCATTATGAGAAGGAAGAAAAGGCGCTGCCTCGTGTTTATCTAGATTATAAAAGTATGGTGGCACATGATTTTATTGTTAAGAATAGGGAAGGAGAGCTTAAATACCAATTGTTCTTTAATAAACATAATCCTGAGACTATTACCCTGCCTGCTCCTTCTTTGTTTGATTTATCTGTAGGCCAGTACCTTGTTTCGTTAAAGGCTATTCATGCCTATCGGAACCCTGCACCAGCCATGGAGCCAGAGCCGGAACCACAAGTTGATCCTCCACGACAGTCTAATTATCAGTGGGATCCGGAGATGATTGTCAGCCAGTGGCAATCAGAGTCTTCCTCTTCTTCATCTCAGTACGACCCCAACTACTATTATGGATATACGCCAGGCCAGCCGTGGCCATAGGCCAATTAGGCCAAAAGCCTAAGCTTGGGGGAGTACGTATTTCCCACCGACATTACATTTATGTTCACACACTCATTGCTAGATGTTAGTGCTCATACTTTTTCATTGTATCATCCATGCTAGTTTATATTCCTTTTTATGCTTTCTTCTTATGTGTTTAATAAACCTTAAGAAAAACCGAAAATTTAGTTGTAGCTTTTAATTAGTTTACTTTCCATGCTTGTAGTAGTAACTAAAAAGAAAACCCAAAAATATTTCTTGTTCTTCTTTTGCTTGTTGGGAGCTTTCCCGTGTAAATAGTTTTATTTCTTTTCTTTTCTTTGGGGTCGATAGGAGAAGACCATAGTTAAATTGTTGGAGTGGCTCTTATATACATTATTGTTGACCTGACAAAAGAGCCCATATTGCCTTGTCTTCTCCTGTTTATTGAATGATCGCAGATTCCAGCTTAGTCCAATGCACGCGCACTATTATTATTATTCACATCGTTCGGTCGTGCAAGTGAAGGGCAATAATGACGATATATGATGAACTTATTGAGATGAGAAAAGCTGGTATGAACTCGACCTCTTTTGTTTTTGTAAATATGATTAGTTCATCGTTCCTGATTCAGCCTATTATGAATAAACATGTTTGCAATGACAACTAGAGATCATATAGTTTCTTGTGCCATGCTTGATTAGCTACGAGTTATAATGGTTTACCTTGCGTGCCAACATGCTATTGAAATGGTTATGATGTGGTATGATAGGATGGTATCCTCCTCTGAATGATTTAAGTGACTTGACTTCGCACATGTTCACGCATGTAGTTGAAACAAAATCAACATAGCCTTCACGATATTTATGTTCATGGTGGATTATATCCTACTCATGCTTGCATTCGGTGTTGATTAATTTTAATGCATGTTCATGACTGTTGTCGCTCTCTAGCTGGTCGCTTCCCAGTCTTTTGCTAGCCTTCACCTGTACTAACCGGGAATACTGCTTGTGCATCCAATCCCTTAAACCCCAAAGTTATTCCACATGAGTCCACTATACCTACCTATATACGGTATCTACTTGCCGTTCCAACTAAATTTGTATGTGCCAAACTCTAAACCTTCAAATAAATATCCTATTTTGTATGCTCGAATAGCTCATGTATCAACTAGGGTTGTCTGTATCTTCCATGTTAGGCGGGTTATCTCAAGAGGAGTGGACTCCGCTCCTCACTCACGAGATAAATGGCTGGTCACCGGGATGCCCAGTCCCATGCTTTATGCAAACTAAATCAAAATAATTGCAAACAAAACTCCCCCTAGGACTCTTGTTAGTTGGAGGCACTCGTTGTTTCGAGCAAGCCATGGATTAATGCTTGTTGGTGGAAGGGGGAGTATAAACCTTACCATTCTGTTTGGGAACCGCCTATAATGTGTGTAGCATGGAAGATATCGCCATCTTTTGGTTGTTATGTTGACAATGAAAGTATACCGCTCAAAATATTATTCACCTCTGTTTCAAAACCAAGCTCTGGCACCTATACAAATCCCTGCTTCCCTCTGCGAAGGGCCTATCTATTTACTTTTATGCTGAGTCATCATCCTCTTATTAAAAAGCACCAGTTGGAGAGCACCGCTGTCATTTGCATTCATTACTATTAGTTTACATTGAATATGACTTGACTGGATCTCTTTTACCATGAGTTACAATGTCTAGTCAGTCCTTGGTCTTTAAAGGTGCTCTGCATTTATGTTTTGCGGTATCAGAAAGGGCTAGCGAGATACCATCTTGTTATATCATATTATTATTGTCTTGAGAAAGTGTTGTCATCCAAGATTTATTATTATTGCTCGCTAGTTGATTATGCCATTGATATGAGTAAACTTGAGACCTAAGCGTTATTGCGAATGTGGTTAGTTATAATCTTTGCTGAAAACATGAATGCTGGCTTTACATATTTACAACAACAAGAGCAAACAGAGTTTGTAAAAGTTTTTGTTTATCACTTTCAGTTCGTAAACTGAATTGCTTGAGGACAAGCAAAGGTTTAAGCTTGGGGGAGTTGATACGTCTCCAACGTATCTACTTTTCCAAACACTTTTGCCCTTGTTTTGGACTCTAACTTGCATGATTTGAATGGAACTAACCCGGACTGACGCTTTTTTCAGCAGAACTACCCTGGTGTTATTTATGTGCAGAAACAAACGTTCTCGGAATGACCTGAAACTTCACGGAGCAACTTTTTGGAAAATATAAAAAACGCCTGCAAAAGATGAAGGCCAGGGGGCCCACCACCTCTCCACGAGGGTGGGGGGCGCACCTGCCCCCCTACATCGTGGGCCCCCTGGTGCCTCTCCAACTCCAATTCCAACTCTATATATTGTGTTTCGGGGAGAAAAAAATCAGAGAGAAGAATTCATCGCGTTTTATGATACGGAGCCGCCGCCAAGCCCTAAAACCTCTCGGGAGGGCTGATCTGGAGTCCGTTCAGGGCTCCGGAGAGGGGAATCCGTCGCCATCGTCATCATCAACCATCCTCGATCACCAATTTCATGATGCTCACCGCCATGCGTGAGTAATTCCATTGTAGGCTTGCTGGACGGTGATGGGTTGGATGGGATCTATCATGTAATCGAGTTAGTTTTGTTAGGGTTTGATCCCTAGTGTCCACTATGTTCGGAGATTGATGTTGCTATGACTTTGCTATGCTTAATGCTTGTCACTAGGGCCCGAGTGCCATGATTTCAGATCTAAACCTATTATGTTTTCATCAATATATGAGTGTTCTCGATCCTATCTTGCAAGTCTATAGTCACCTATTATGTGTTATGATCCGTTAACCCCGAAGTGACAATAATCGGGATACTTACCGGTGATGACCGTAGTTTGAGGAGTTCATGTATTCACTATGTGCTAATGCTTTGTTTCGGTACTCTATTAAAAAGGAGGCCTTAATATCCCTTAGTTTCCGTAAGGACCCCGCTGCCACGGGAGGGTAAGACAAAAGATGTCATGCAAGTTCTTTTCCATAAGCACGTATGACTATATTCGGAATACATGCCTACATTATATCAATGAACTAGAGCTAGTTCTGTGTCACCCTAGGTTATGACTGTTACATGATGAACCGCATCTGGCATAATTCTCTATCACCGATCCATTGCCTACGAGCTTTCCATATATATTGTTCTTCGCTTATTTACTTTCCCGTTGCTACTGCTATCATCACTACAAAATACCAAAAACATTACTTTTACTATTGTTACCTTTTGCTACCGTGGTATATCATATTACTTTGCTACTAAATACTTTGCTACAGATATTAAGTTTCCAGGTGTGGTTGAATTGACAACTCAGCTGCTAATACCTGAGAGTATTCTTTGGCTCCCCTTGTGTCGAATCAATAAATTTGGGTTGAATACTTTACCCTCGAAAACTGTTGCGATCCCCTATACTTGTGGGTTATCAGAAGCCAACAATGGCGGGCTAATTTGAAGGGGGGCAGCTAGTACAAGCTATCCTGACAAAGGTGGTCTTCGCCTGCCAAAGGCTCTGGTGGTGACGCCGGCTTGGGCTCCACGATGACCTCCGTCTTGCCATCCTCCTGGTCTTGGTCTCGTTGCACCAATATAGCAACTTTTGCCTGATGCCTCAGTACTCCTCGCCTGTGCTGGCCTCCTTAGCACCAAAGAGGAAACAAGGACGCTGCGTGCGCTGGCGCCCGCCTGGTGCCGTGCATCATGGCTCACGTCACGAGTGTCTCGTGAGGTTTGCCCTGCCTTGATATCTCCACTCCTCGTGAGCCTGCCTGGCTAGGCCGCTCCCGAGGAGGCCTTGCGTCGTCCGCCTCGCGAGGCTTGGACCCTCGCGAGGGTCTTGGATGCTTTGCTGGTGAATATGGGTCGTACGGCCTACAAGCTCAGCCACGCCGCGGGCCGCAGGCAGGAAAATCTGGGGACCCCCGTTCCCAGAATGCCGACAAAATTTTGACCATAAATTGAACTAACAAAATATCAATGCATGTCATCAAAAATTATATCATTGAATTCATATTTGAACATACTTTCCAATGGTATAACTTTTGCTATGTATAACGTATATTTTATTAGTTAAAATCATGGTCAAAATATGACCATAAATACAAGGGTGGACTAAGAAACCAGGATGAAGGTAGTAGATGGCAAGCTGTTGGGCCAGAGTTCGAGCCTCCACCACAACTTCATATTTTATGTTTTTCTGTGAGGCCCAACACCAGCACGACCGGGAAATAATTGGGCCCATTATCAGCACAACAAGATTTTTTTTGAGTTTCTCTAAGGCCCAACATTGGCCGCCAAAATTACATACCAGAAAATTAATATAAAAGATAATCTAGCTTACCTTTCTAAAACTATAGGTTAGCTAGGTGGTCTGGTTCATGCGTGCGCACTCAAATTATGCGGGCCGAGTTCGAGTCCTCGTGATGCAGTTTTGTTTCATTATTACGTACGACACAAAAATGACGGATGAAAAAAGAAGATGAGGTAGCAAAAACGCTTGATGGACAAATATATATATATATATATGGAGAAACGATCCTTCATTTAGTAGTAGGTATAGATATAGACTGGGCCGACTCATTTTTGTTCCTTTTTTTGTTCAGTGACATTTCATTCGATCGAGACGCAAGATGGTGGCTGTCGGTGTCAAAACCGGCGGATCTCGGGTAGGGAGTCCCGAACTGTGCGTCTAGGCCGGATGGTAACAGGAGGCAAGGAACACGATGTTTTACCCAGGTCCGGGCCCTCTTGATGGAGGTAAAACCCTACGTCCTGCTTGATTAATATTGATGATATGAGTAGTACAAGAGTAGATCTACCACGAGATCAAGGAGGCTAAACCCTAGAAGCTAGCCTATGGTATGATTGTTGTATGATGAAGTTGTCCTACGGACTAAAACCCTCTGGTTTATATAGACACCGGAGAGGGTTAGGGTTACACAAAGTCGGTTACAATGGCAGGAGATCTTGAATATCCGCATCGCCAAGCTTGCCTTCCACGCCAAGTAAAGTCCCATCCGGACACGGGATGAGGTCTTCAATCTTGTATCTTCATAGTCCTGGAGTCTGGCTGAAGGTATAGTTCGGCTATCCGGACACCCCCTAATCCAGGACTCCCTCAGTGGCTGTAGTCGCTCTGATTTTCTTTGGTTTTTTCTTTTCTATTTTTTTCTTCGGTTTTCTGTTGTTTCTTCAATTGTTTTTGTGGTATTTTTTTTACCTAGTTCCATTCGTTTCTTACTCAGTTTATTGGTATTTTCTTTTTTTCTTGGTTATCATTCTCTTCTTTTCTTTTCTTTTTTGCAATGGTTCTCTCTAGTTCTTTGCTTTCTTTTTCTTTCCCTTATATTTTATTTGTTTCTTCCTCGGGTTTTTTGCACTGTTTTTCTCCGGTTTTCTTATTTCTTATTTCTCTTTGATTTTCTTTGTTCCTTTATTTGGTTTTCTTTGTTTTTTTTCTATTTTCTCCTTTTCTCAACACATGTCTACTTTTTACACCCTGCACCTTTTTTCACATATGTCAAGTTAATGCACGTTGAACATTTTTTCAAATACACGACTAACATTTTATTCAAAGAAAAAGAATTTTTTCCATGTCTATTGTATTCGTACACATTATATATTTTCCATATACATCTAAAATAATAATATAGGTTTAACATTTTTCATATACATGATTAACATTTTTTTTTCAAATATATGTTTTGGTGTCTACTTTTCTTCGTACACATCATACATTTTTCTTCTATATCTGATACATTTTTTATACATGCCTATCATTTTTCACATACACATTTAAGACCATAAAAATACATGATTAACATTTTCATTAACATATATTTTTGGATGTCTATATTCCCATATATATTGCATATTTTTTGTATACATCGCGAATATTTTTTATATACACGTTAACATTTTTCAAATACATGATTAACATTTTTGAACTCTTATATTTTTTATGTATATTTTTCCATACATGTATTACATTTTTCTTATACATAGGAACCATATTTCCACATACATTTAACATTTTTTAAAATGCACGATTAACATTTGTCAAAAACTTCATCTCTCCCCAATGCCTTCATCTTCACAACCTCTCTGTCCAGTGAGGACACCCCTGCTCAACACCTCCTCAGCGCCTGATCCACCACCTCTCTGCGCCCCCACACACGCCACCCCACCGGAACTCCAGTGCCTCCTAGATCCTCCCCTTTCTCCTTCTTCCTCTCTTCCTTCCCCTGCCTCTCAGTTCTTCTTTTTTCACTTGGCCATGCGCAGGAGCACGCATGCAGGGAGCCATGCCGCGTCGTCGTCGCGCCGCCGCCACCCTCCGCCTCGCTTCGCTCATGTGGGTCGTGGTGCGGGCGGGAGTGCCGGTGCCGCGAGTCCCTGCTTCCCAAATTGGGCTCAATCAGCTGACAGAAGCGGGATGAAACGGGTGCCGCCCCTCACACGAGCATGCGCGCCGGCAATGCGGCCTCCATCCTACTTCCCCTCTTCCGCCACCCTACTTCTCCTCCGCAGCTCACTGCCGCCCCCTTCACGACACGGGAGCAGCACCTCTGCCGCAACTAGATTGAGGCACATGCTCTAGCCGACCGGTGCGGGCCCCGAGCGTGGCGGCTTGGGCCTCGCTGTCGGCGAACCGTGCGCGGAGGACTCGGTCGTCGCGAGAAGGAGGGCACGGAGGAGGGGAGGCAGCCCCGCATGCGGGGAGGATGGCACGGCGGAGGATCTGGGGCGGCGGTGCGGAGGCGGCGGATCGACAGGTCGGGGTGTGAGGCACGGGCGATCGACGCCGGGGTGTTTTTTTGTCAAATGTGTCCACGGGTGGGGCAGAATTATGAAGTGTTTTTTCCACTTATTTAATGGACTGTGGGTTAATTACTTAATACCATAGGAGGCTTTTTGCAAAACATGCACAACGCTGAACCCGACAGACTCAACCCATGTTTTATTTTTATTAGGAATATATATAGTGATATTATTCATCACGCAGGTTGCAGAATAAGTTATTCTTCACCCGAGATAATCTTACGATCATTTCATAATTAAATTATGTTCAGAATTCAAATTGTTACATTCCAATTGATTCACTACGTAAAATTTGGCATAAGAAAATAAAAATATAGGTCATAAGACAAGAAAATTTGCAGTTTATGTGTATTTTACACTATGTTTTTACGTTTGTAATTTTACATAACATAAAATATTTTTACGATGTTTATATATTTCCTTACAGTCTCTTTTTACGTCGAAAATAAGACAAAATTTACGGAACGTAAAATTACGGTGCATTGATGGTAAAATAGAGGGGGTGTAGAATAATTATTACTCACCCAGTATGACGAATAGTCAATTCCTAGCCGGTCTATTCTGCTAATTTTAACAGAATAACTATTTTGATAACACTTCTGCACTGCACGCTCAACGCAAGTGCGCGTCATTGTTTGAACCAAGTGTGCTGCAGTACTTACATGAGTGAACTCCCCGTCGCAAAAAATTGCACGGTATGTTTTTTCGGTACCTTTTCTGCTCTAGTTTTTTAATTGTTAGTCAGAACGAGACGTGTAATATACAGCTGAAAAGCTATAGATTAGGCGCTACTTCGACATGTTGAACACTTGTCAAGATTCCTCACGGTTTAAGAGCAGTTTTGAAAATGGTTCAGCCCTCGACGAGTGGCAGCGAACATTTTTCCGCGTTTTTTTCTAAACCACTTGTCGGAATGAAATATATCATCGAGACGCATCTTTTTCATATCTATTGTTTTCTCTAATTCGTTACGGTTTAAGAGCAATTTCAAATTTACTAAATTGCGGAATTCCGTTTTTCTATTTTTTCAATTTTTTGGTACTGTTTTTTCTCGAGTTTTCTAACCGTTTGTCGAAACGAGGCGTGTAATATACCTTTCAAAAGCTATGGACGAGGCGCAACTTTCATATGTTGAAATGTTTTTGGGGTTCCTTACGGTTTTAAGTTAATTTTGAAAATGTAAGGCGGACGATGAGTGGTTGCGACCGTTTTTTCTTGAATTTTTACAAACCTCCAGTCGGAATGATTCGAATGATACACCGTTGGAAACATATCGACAAGACGCCACTTTTTCATGTAGAACGCTCTCTCTTATTCCTAACGGTTGAAGAGCAGTTTTAAAATTATCGAAATCCACACACTGTTTTTCCCGACACCAAAATCGACGTATGTACTGGATCAGACAGAAGAACGCACTGCGTCAGACGAAAAACCGCACTACATCAGATGGGCAAGTGCACTGCATGGTTTCTTTTTGTTTAGACGTAATTTTTCTCGAACGGGGAAAGAAGAACGCACTGCTTCAGACGAAATACCGCACTATATCAGATGGGCAAGTGCACTGCATGGTTTCTTTTTGTTTAGACGTATTTTTTTCTCGGGCGGGGAAAGAAGAACGCACTGCTTCAAACGAAATACTGCACTGCATCAGATGGGCAAGTGCGCTGCATCGTTTCTTTTTGTTTAGACGTATTTTTTCTGGGACGGGAAAGTGAAGTGCGCTTCACACCGAGCGCAAGTGAACCGCAAACACCATCAGAAAATGAACCGCATTGTTTTTCTTGGATGTTTCCATAATACCTTTTTTGCACTTCATATTTGAAATAAGTGAACCGCGACACTATGAAAAGTGAACCGCAATACTCGTTTCTCTAATATGCTTTTTGCGCTTCACATTGGGCCCAAGTGGACCGCATCATTACCGAAAATGAACCTAACACTCTAAAAAGTGGACCACATTTATTATTTTGCTAGTGAACTTCGAAATATTTTTTTCAATCGTTCGACATAACAAAACAAATTGCATTAGAAAAAGAAGTGAACCTCTTGCGGGATTTTCTTTTCCTCTTTTTTTACAAAGCTAACCATTACCCACCACCAAATGGATCAAATCATATTGTTTCTTGAAGTATACAATATGAAAAATAACTGCATAGTAGAGTGAAGCGAACCTCTCTCTGATTTCTTTTGCAGTTAAATTTTTGCACAATAAAAAAGGAAAATGAAAAAGCTTTGAATTGCAATGCTCTAAACTGTACTTTCAACAAGCATTTATTGTTTACAAAAATGTTGAGGCGGCAAAAAATTGAACTGAAAAAGCACTGAACTCCGTGTGAGATGCACTGCACTGCACCACCATGTGCATTTGTCAAAAAAGCAGGCATTCCTGTGCATAAGCAAAATTTGAAGAAAAAAAATCTCAAGATGCAGTAGAGCATCAGTGGCACCGCACCACCATCCACGAGTCGTAGGATAGGTTGCACGGATGCACTCCTAACCATGTGACACATCGCCTCCCCTAACCTCCCATCGAAAGAGAGAGAGAACTACTTGCCGACAAACCGGATACTACACTGTAGCACTAGACCAACCACACCCAATCGATGGACCGCACATCGCCCACCAATGGACTGCATCCCATGCTCGACGACGATGAGTTTTGCTTGTCGGGGTCCCTTGCTTGTGAAGAGGCGCTCGTCTCCATGGTTGAACTAGGCAAACTGCAATGGAGAGGCAGCCCAGCTACAACCGAGGGGCAGGTGAACTGCAGGGCCGGCTGAATTTCGCCGGTGTCCTTGGCGGAGGAGGAGTTCATTCTACCCAGAGAGGAGGAAAGGTGGATGAAGGGGAAGAGGAGGAGGATGTGGCATAGGAGGAGAAGAGATTCACCGTCCCCGGGAGGAACTGCTCGGGGATGAAGAACACGACAGTGACGCATGGCTGAAAAAGCTGCTTGCGCGCTCTTTGCGAACTGCACATGCGGGAGCAGCTATAGAGTGAGTGAATTTTCTCCCTGACGTGGAGCAAAGGAGTCAATGAGATCTCACCATCCACGAATGGGGAGGACGCCATGGGGGGGGGGGGCTAAGCCCATACCGGAGTGGAGTTGGTTGCTCCTCGGGACTGCAGCTCGTGGTGGCGGTGCTTGCTAAGTCCCCAGGCCTCGCATGGGAGGCGATGAATCGGACCTCCACCGCCACGCCTGCGAATGGCCGGACGGATCTGTGCACGACCTTCACTAGAGAGAGAGAGAGAGAGACAGAGACAGAGATAGAGACAGAGAGAGGGAGGGAGAGGGAGGAGAGAGGGAGAGAGAGACGTCTTAGGATTAACCATATTCAACACATGTTTTTGTTGTTTTGTGTGAAACCGAGGCCATCGCCGACGAGGGTGAGAAGGAGGATAAGCGACAACACAAATATGATGCCTCGCAAAAATAAAGGAGATGGACCTATTGTGGTCTTGAGTGATGGTTGTTGAGTTAAGAGCGTGTGTTATGTTTTCTCTCCCGTTGCAACGCATGGGCTCTTTTGCTAGTTATTAAAAAACATGTTAACAATTGCATGCTGATGTCGCTTAAAACTGCGTCGGTATCTCTCCAAAAAGGAAGGGATGATGCAGTACAACTACGGTAGGTATTTCCCTCAGTTGTGAAGCCAATGTATCAATCCAGTAGGAGAAACAAGCAACATTATGTAAACGGTACCTGCACACAAAGAACAAATACTTGCAACCCGACGCGTATGAGGGGTTGTCAATCCCTCTTCGGGTAACGGCGCCAGAAATTGTCAAGTTGACGGGATAAAATTTGTGTAGATTGGATAAATAGATCTCGATAAAACGCAAAATAAAACAAGTAATAAAAATGTACAACAAGGTATTTTTGGGTTTTTAGAATAATAGATCTGAAAACAAAAGTAAATAAAAATAGATCTCAAAGCAAATATGATAAAGAATAGACCCGGGGCCACAGATTTCACCAGTGGCTTCTCTCGAGAAATAGCACACGATGGGTAAACAAATTACTATTGGGAAATTGATAGAAGATCGAATAATTATGATGATATCTGAGGCAATGATCAATATATAGGCATCACGTCTAAGATTAGTAGCCCGACTCCTGCCTGCATCTACTACTATTACTCCACACATCGACCGCTATTCTCCATGCATCTAGTGTATAAGTTCATGGAAAAACATAGTAATGCAATAAGAACAATGACATGATGTAGACGAGATCTATTCATGTAGGGATAGCCCCCATCTTGTTATCCTTAATAGCAATGATACATGCGTGTCTTGTTGCCTCTTCTGTCACTAGGAAAGAACACCGCAAGATCGAACCCATCACAAAGCACCTCTTCCTATGGCAAGAAAAATCGATGAGTTGGCCTAACTAAACCAAATATTCAAAGAAGAAATACGAGGCTATAAATAATCATGCATATAAGAGATCAAAGAAGACTCAAATAATATTCATGGATATAGATCTGACCATAAACTCAAAGTTCATTGGATCCCAACAAACACACCGCAAAAAGAGTTACATCAAATAGATCTCCAAGAGACCATTGTATTGAGAATCAAGAGAGAGAGAAAGAGAGAGAGAGAGAGAGAGAGAGAGAGAGAGAGGGAGGGAGAGAGAGAGAGGAAGCCATCTAGCTACTGCCTAAGGACCCGTAGGTCTATGGTGAACTACTCACGCATCATCGGATATGCACTAATGAGGATGATGAACCCCTCTATGATGGTGTCTAGATTGGATCTCGTGGTTCTGGAAATTGCGATGGCTGTAATATTGTTTAGTCGACTCCCCTAGGGTTTCTGGAATATTTGGGGATTTATAGGGTGAAGAGGCAGTGTTGGAGGCCACCGAGGGGGGCACAACCCCCCTGGGCGCGCCTGGGTCTCATGGCGCGCCCTGGTGGGTTGTGCCCACCTCAGGCCTCCCCTCTGGTACTTTTTGCCCCACTGGGTGTCTTTTTGTCCAAAAAAATTCTCCAAAAAGATTCGCTGCGTTTGGACTCCGTTTGGTACTGATATTCTGCGAAGTAAAAAACAAGCAGAAACAGCAACTGGCACTGGGCACTATGTCAATAGGTTAGTGTTGGGAACACAGTATTTCAAATTTTTTGGTACGATCACGCAAGATCTATCTAGGTGATGCATAGCAACGAGAGGGGAGAGTGTGTCCATGTACCCTCGTAGACCGAAAGCGGAAGCGTTTAGTAATGTGGTTGATGTAGTCGAACGTCTTCGCGGTTCAACCGATCCAAGCACCGAACGCACGACACCTCCGTGTTCAGCACACATTCAGCCCGATGACGTCCCTCAAGCTCTTGATCCAGTTGAGGACGAGGGAGAGTTTTGTTAGCACGACGGCCTGTTGACGGTGATGATGAAGTTACTGGCGCAGGGCTTCGCCTAAGCACTACAACGATATGACCGTGGTGTGTAACCGTGGAGGGGGGCACCGCACATGGCTAAGAGAAGACTTGGTGTGTCTTTGGGGTGCCCTCCTGAGGGAGTCCAGGATTATGGGCTCCTTGGGTGTCCGGGCTACGTGGCGTGGGCCGGACAGATGGGCCATGAAGATAGAAGATAGAAGGCCTTCCCTCATGTCCGGATGGGACTCTCCTTGGCGTGGGAGGCAAGCTTAGCATGCGGATATGAAGATTCCTTTCTCTGTAAACCGACTCTGTACAAACCCTAGCCCCCTCCGGTGTCTATATAAACCGGAGGGTTTAGTCCGTAGAGGCAACCATAATCATGTAGGCTAGACATCTAGGGTTTAGCCATTATGATCTCGTGGTAGATCAACTCTTGTAACCTCTATACTCATCAAAGTCAATCAAGCAGGAAGTAGGGTATTACCTCCATCGAGAGGGCCTGAACCTGGGTAAACATCGTGTCCCCTGTCTCGTGTTACCATTGATCCTTAGATGCACAGTTTGGGAACCCCTACCCGAGATCTGCCAGTTTTGACACAGACATTGGTGCTTTCATTGAGAGTTCCACTGTGCCGTTGTCGAAAGGCTCGATGGCTCCATCAATCATCTACAACAATACTTCCGCAAAGGAGTTTTTTCTTCCTTTCCAAATCTTTGTATTCGGTGGCTTTGCACTGCGTGCCAACTCGGTTGGCCACCTGGAGCAGATCGACAGCTACGCCCCTGGTCACCAAACCAGTTTTGAAAATCTGAACTATGTCGCTGTGAAGGAAATATACCCTAGAGGCAATAATGAAGTTATTATTTATTTCCTTATATCATGATAAATGTTTATTATTCATGCTAGAATTGTATTAACCAGAAACATAATACATGTGTGAATACATAGACAAACAATATGTCACTAGTATGCCTCTACTTGACTAGCTCATTTAATCGAAGATGGTTATGTTTCCTAACCATAGACATGAGTTGTCATTTGATTAACGGGATCACATCATTAGGAGAATGATGTGATTGACATGACCCATTCCATTAGCTTAGCACTCGATCATTTAGTATGTTGCTATTGCTTTCTTCATGACTTATACATGTTCCTATGACTATGACATTATGCAACTCCTGTTTACCGGAGGAACACTTTGTGTGCTACCAAACGTCACAACGTAACTGGGTGATTATAAAGGTGCTCTACAGGTGTCTCCAAAGGTACATGTTGGGTTGGCGTATTTCGAGATTAGAATTTGTCACTCCGATTGTCGGAGAGGTATCTCTGGGCCCTCTCGGTAATGCACATCACTTAAGCCTTGCAAGCAATGCAACTAATGAGTTAGTTGCGAGATGATGTATTACGGAACGAGTAAAGAGACTTGCCGGTAACGAGATTGAACTAGGTATTAAGATACCGACGATCGAATCTCGGGCAAGTAACATACCGATGACAAAGGGAACAAACGTATGTTGTTATGCGGTATGACCGATAAAGATCTTCGTAGAATATGTAGGAGCCAATATGAGCATCCAGGTTCCGCTATTGGTTATTGACCGGAGACGTGTCTCGGTCATGTATACATTGTTCTCGAACCCGTAGGGTCCGCATGCTTAACTTTACGATGACAGTTTCATTATGAGTTTATATATTTTGATGTACCGAAGGTTGTTCGGAGTCCCAGATGTAATCACGGACTTGACGAGGAGTCTCGAAATGGTCAAGACATAAAGATGGATATATTGGACGACTATATTTGGACACCGGAAAGGTTCCGGGTGAGATTGGGACAATACCGGATCACCGGGAGGTTATCGGAACTCCCCGGGAGGTATATGGGCCTTAGTGGAAAGGAGGGGAAAGGAGCAAGGGAGGGGGCATGCCCCCCCAATCCCAATCCGAATTAGGAGGGGGGCCGCCCCCCCCCCTTTCCTTCCTCCCTCCTTCCTCTTCCTTCCCTCTCCCACTCCTAATAGGAAAAAGGGGAGTCCTACTCCCGGTGGGAGTTGGACTCCCCCCTAGGGCGCGCCACCCTCCTTGGCCGGCCCCCTCCTCCACTCCTTTATATACGGGGGCAGGGGGCACCCCAGAGACACAACAGTTGATCATTGATCTCTTAGCCGTGTGCGGTGCCCCCCTCCACCATAGTCCTTGATAATATTGTAGCGGTGCTTAGGCGAAGCCCTGCGACGGTGAAACATCAAGATCGTCACCACGCCGTCGTGCTGACGGAACTCATCCCCAACACTTTGCTGGATCGGAGTCCGCGGATCGTCATCGAGCTGAACATGTGCTAGAACTCGGAGGTGCCGTAGTTTCGGTGCTTGATCGGTCAGGCCGTGAAGACGTACGACTACATCAACCGCGTTGTGCTAACGCTTCCGCTTCCGGTCTACGAGGGTACGTAGACAACACTCTCCCCTCTTGTTGCTATGCATCACCATGATCTTGCGTGTGCGTAGGAATTTTTTTGAAATTACTACGTTCCCCAACATGCTGATATCCGAGGAGACTTGATCTTCCAAGGGTTCGTGGCCTCAACCACCGCTCCGGCCTTAGATCCGGAGCGCGTCATCAGGTCTAAAGACGGGAATCTAGAGCCCGCCGGACTCTCTGCGTCCTTAGAGCTCAACACTGAGAGAATAGAGTTTCTGGCAATCATTGCAAGGCTTGACTCTTCTCCGGACACTAATTTCGAACCCCGGGGGCCCGCGTCATGCGAGCTTGGCCTAGAAACTTCTGACCCCGTCCAAACCCCGGGCTTAAACGAGGCTGTGGACTTAATGCAATCCCTCTTCATCACAGAGGAGCCGCTCCTGAATCACGCCTAGCCTTGACTAGGGGCTAGAAATATGAAATTTTACTTCCCACCCACCACCCACTTCATAGCCACTGTCGAGGACTTAACCGACATGCTTGATTACGCCTACGAAGACATCGATGGTATGGACGACGATGCCGGAGAGGAGCAGGCCCAAAACCCGCTGGTCACCGGACGTTGGATGGCCACCTCCTCGTATGACGTATACATGGAGGATACACCTAAAAACGGCGACGACGATGATGAGAAAAACTCAGTCGAGGACGAACCTCCTGAGATACCGCCAAAACGTCGATGTCAGCGGCGCCACTCTAAATCGCATTGCGGTAAGAACAGCAATACCGGCACTGAAGACACTGATACTCTGGAGAACGCCGAAGACCAAGAAGACCCCATCGAACCAACATCGGAATAGGATGATCGGGGCGGCGGGCAAATTGATCCCGACGAGCAAATAGGGAACGAAGACTCGGAGGACAACAACTATCTGCCACTCTCCGAGGACGACGTGAGCCTCAGCGATGAAGATTTTATCGTGCCAAAGGAACCCCTCGAACAAGAGCGCTTCAAGCGCCGCCGGCTAATAGCTATGGCTAGAAGCCTAAAAAAGAAACCGCAACAGCTTCATGCTGACTAAGATCTGCTCAAGGACAGATGGACTAATGTCCTGGCGGCCGAAGAGCACGGACTTGAACGCCCAACAAAGAGTTACCGAAGTGTAATATGTTACCCCAATTCGACGACGAGGCGCTGGAGCCCATATCGCCCGCACGCAATGCGGCTCCCGGACCCAACCGACCACCACATGGCCAGGGCATTACGGCAACTCAAGACGAACACCAGCCCACTCCACCTCGCCATAAAAACAGAGAAGCAACAGCTCAAGGATACACATATGACCTACAACAAGACCTAGAGAATAGAGCAGATCAGACCAGATCAATCTATGGATCGCGGGGGCACGCCCCGGCACGAGAGGATGGTTCCCAATCCCGGCACGACAAGTACAACCACGCCCTGGCCGAAAACCGCATACGGACCTCATCCGAACTACGCCGTGACACGGCCCAATTTAGGGGTGCCGCACACCCCCTATGCTTCACCGATGAAGTAATGGAGCACCAATTCCCAGAAGGGTTCAAACCCATGAACATCGAATCATACGACGACACATCAGATCCCGCAGTATGGATTGAAGACTTTCTTCTCCACATTCACATGGCTCGCGGTGACGATCTACACGCCATCTAATACCTTCCCCACAAACTTAAGGGACCAGCACGACACTGGCTGAACAGTCTACCAGAAAATTCTATTGGTAGCTGGGAGAACCTAGAGGATGCATTCAGAGACAACTCCCAAGGTACCTATGTTCGGCGCCTAGATGCCGATGACCTTAGCCACATAATCCAGCAACCAGGGAATTGGCCCGACACCTTTGGGTAAGGTTCCTAATAAAAAAGAACCAGATTGTGGATTATCCGGACGCAGAAGCCCTCGCGGCCTTCAAACATAGCGTCTGAGACAAGTGGCTTGCCTGACACCTCGGCCAAGAAAAGCCGAAGTCCATGGCAGCCCTCACCGAACTTATGACATGTTTCTGCGCGAGAGAAGACAGCTGGCTTGCTCGTAGAAGCAATAGCACTAGGGACCCGGGTACCTCCGAAACCAGGGATAACAATGGCAAGCCACGACGCGCCAAGCATAAGTGAAAGCACAAGTGCTCCCTAGGTGGTTTTGATAATTGATGACAACATATCTCTTGTTGGACTAACATCTCAATCTAGCATGTTTCAGATAAGTTCAACAATGGAGTGGCATGGCATGGATGTGAAAGTGGAATCCTCAAAATGCTAAGGACAAAGGATTGGCTCAAGCTCAAAAGGTCAAGACTCTTCATTTTATATTTTAGTGATCCAAGATCACATTGAGTCTTTAGGAAAAGCCAATACTATTAAGGAGGGATGAGGTGTTGCTTAATGAGCCTCTTATTTCATGTGCTTAGTGATATGCTCCAAAACCCTCAGCTACTTTCCCACTTCCACATATGACCTAAACCCTAAGCCAAACTCGGTCCTACCGATTTTTCCTATCCGGCGCCACCGAGTTCCAATTGTCATAAGCCACTGCCAAACCCTAATCATTTCGGTCTCACCGAGATGGGCTTGCAAACTCTCTGTTACCCATTGCAGTATTCTCGGTCCCACCGAGATATGCAATCGGTTCCACCGAGTTTGCTTGGCCAAATCTCAGTTTCACTTATTACCCAAATCGGTCCCACCGAGTTTGAGTGATCGGTCAACCGAGTTTTGGATTTACCCTAACCCCAGCACATCGGTCCCACCGAGTTGATACAGTCGGTCCCACCGAAATCTCTAACGGTCACTAGGTTAACATTTTCGGTCCGACCGAGTTTATTGATTCGGTCCCACTGAGATTGGAAAACTGTGTAACGGTTGGATTTTGTGTGGAGGCTATTTATACCCCTCCACCTTCTTCTCATTCGAGGGGAGAGCCATCAGAACACACACACCATTCCAACTCATATGTTCTGAGAGAGAACCACCTACTCATGTGTTGAGACCAAGACATTCCATTCCTACCATATGAATCTTGATCTCTAGCCTTCCCAAGTTGCTTTCCACTCAAATCCTCTTTCAACCAAATCCAAATCCTATGAGAGAGAGTTGAGTGTTGGGGAGACTATCATTTGAAGCACAAGAGCAAGGAGTTCATTACCTACACACCATTTGTTACTTCTTGGAGAGTGGTGTCTCCTAGATTGGCTAGGTGTCACTTGGGAGCCTCCGACAAGATTGTGGAGTTGAACCAAGGAGTTTGTAAGGGCAAGGAGATCGCCTACTTCGTGAAGATCTACCGCTAGTGAGGCAAGTCCTGTGTGGGCGATGGCCATGGTGGGATAGACAAGGTTGCTTCTTCGTGGACCCTTTGTGGGTGGTTGCTTCTTCGTGGACCCTTCGTGGGTGGAGCCCTGTGTGGACTCGCGCAACCGTTACCCTTGGGTGGAACCCTGTGTGGACTCGCGCAACCGTTACCCTTCGTGGGTTGAAGTCTCCATCAACGTGGATGTAGGATAGCACCACCTATCCGAACCACGGGAAAAACATCCGTGTCTCCAATTGCGTTTGAATTCTCCAAACCCTTCTATTTACATTCTCGCAAGTTGCATGCTTTACAATCCGCTGCTCATATACTCTTTGCATGCTTTCTTGATATGTATTGTGTGTATTGAAATTGTGCCTAAACTCCACTTAAACCGAAAAAGCTTAAAAATTGCAACTTGAGCATTATGTGTCTAATCACCTCCCTCTAGACACATCTACTTCTAGATCCCACAAGTGGTATCAGAGCCTTGGTCTCCATTGCCTTGGTTTAATCACCATTGGAGGAAGATGGATGTGTCTACTCTAGGGAGTCTTAGGCATAGAGTGCCTATTCATGATGGAGAGTACTTTCATGAGTGGAAAAATGAGATGCTTGTAATCTTCAATCAATATCATTTGAACAAGTACATTGCTAGCCCTTGTGCACCTCATATTGATCCCTTGCATCCTACCCTAGATGAAGATATTGACATGATTCGCAATCTTAGAACTATTGAGCTCATCATTAGAGGATTGCCCAAAAATTTGATTGCTAGTT
This sequence comes from Triticum urartu, assembly GCF_056163025.1. NCBI lineage: Eukaryota > Viridiplantae > Streptophyta > Magnoliopsida > Poales > Poaceae > Triticum > Triticum urartu. The sequence continues at coordinate 603,163,668 of NC_141875.1, forward strand.
TGCCTACTCAAAATTGCGCCTATACTATATGGAAATTTCTTGAGGAACGGTTTCCCAATCATTCCTTGAAAACTTTGGATGAAATTCTCCATAAATCTATTGCCTTGAGTAAGATGAACTCTAGTGATCCTAGTTTTGGTAAATGTCTTCTTGAACTTGCCAATCTTAAGCATGCTAAAGGAGAGGTTGGAATCATTAATGATATCATACTCAAAGCTATAAGAATTCATAAAAGTGACCACTTTGATGATCATTTATCTGATGAATTACCCTCTCTAGGAAATGATGAATCACAAGATCATGATGAACATGAATATTACGATGAGGATGATAGTGACTTCGATCTTGATGATGCAATGAGACATTTTGGTCTTATGGCAAATCATCGGGGATATGAATCAGGAGGAAAGGAATGGGTTCTTGATAGTGGATGTACTGATCATATGACCGGAGATGAAGAGATGTTTCGTGAGCTTGCTGAAAATGACGGCCCTCGAAAATATGTCACCTTTGGTGATAATTCAAAGGGTAAAGTGGTTGGCCTTGGTAAGGTGGCCATATCACATGATAGTTCCATCCAAAATGTCATGCTCGTTGAATCTCTTGGCTACAACTTACTTTCAGTATCTAGACTTGCTGATTTCGGTTTGAATGTCCTATTTACTGAGGTAGATTGCCAAGTATTTCGTCGAGACAATCATAAAATGGTCTTTACGGGTATGCGTAGAGGTGATCTTTACATTGTCGATTTCTCTAAAAAGGCACAACCTAAAACTTGCTTTGTTGCTAAATCCTCAAAAGGTTGGTTGTGGCATAGACGACTAGGTCACGTTGGCATGAGAAACCTTGACAAGCTTATTAAAGGAAATCATATCCTTGGAGTTAACGATGTCATATTTGACAAGGATAGACTTTGCAGTGCTTGTCAAGCAGGTAAACAGGTTGGAGGAAGACATCCCGTGAAGAACATCATGCCCATAAGGAGGCCACTCGAGCTACTTCACATGGATCTTTTTGGTCCCAACTCCTACAAGAGTCTTGGTGGAAATTCTTTTGGTCTAGTTATAGTTGATGACTTTTCAAGATTTACGTGGGTGTTCTTTCTTAATGACAAGTCGCAGGTCCAGAAGATCTTCAGAAACTTCGCTAGGAAAGCCCAAAATCAGTTTGATGTGAAGATCAAGAAGGTTCGGAGTGACAACGGAACGGAGTTCAAGAACGCAAATGTGGACACCTTTCTTGACGAAGAAGGGATTTCACACGAGTTTTCGGCTACGTACACACCTCAACAAAATGGAGTTGTTGAGAGGAAGAACTGGACGCTCATCGAAATGGCAAGAACGATGCTTGATGAATACAAGACGCCAAAGCACTTTTGCGCAGAAGCGGTTGAGACAGCTTGTCACGCAACAAATCGCTTATATCTTCACAAGCTACTCGGCAAGACGGCATACGAGCTCCTCACTGGTAACAAGTCTCAAGTTGGATACTTTCGAGTATTCGGCTCAAAGTGCTACATTCTTGATAAGCATCGTCGTTCAAAGTTTGCTCCTAAATCTCATGAAGGTTTTCTACTTGGTTATGGCTCAAACTCTCACACTTACCGTGTCTACAACAATTTCACCCGAAAGGTTGAAGAGATGGTAGATGTGAAGTTTGATGAATCTAATGGCTCGCAAGTAGAGCAATTGCCAATTGATGTAGGAGACAAAGACTCTTCAGAAGCAATTCAAGACTTGTCCACTGGCAAAATTCGTCCAACGGCGGTGAAGGAGAGTACTTCATCCGTCCAAGTGGAAGCTTCTACTTCACGACAAGGTGAACCAAGAATCGACACGGAAGCATCCACAAGTGGGACACATCAAGATGAAGAAAACGAGGAAATACGTCAAGATGAACATCAAAAACCTCCTTCTCCACCACGACAAGAGAACGACGACGTCAACAATGAAGAAGGCCAAGAAGAAGAACAAGATGAAGAAGATGTTCAACAAAGACCCAAGCAAAAGCTCTCACGAGTTCGAGCAAGAATTGCCAAAGATCATCCCGTCGAGCAAATCCTCAATGATATACAAACCAGGAGAATCACTCGCTCAAAAACTCGTTTAGCTAACTTTTGTGAAAATTATTCATTCATCTCTAGCATTGAACCAATGAAGGTTGAAGAAGCATTGGAAGATCCGGATTGGATAAACGCTATGCATGAAGAGCTACATAATTTTGAGAGAAACCAAGTTTGGACATTGGTTGAGAAGCCCGACAACAACCACAACATCATTGGTACCAAATGGGTGTTTCGCAACAAGCAAGATGAATATGGACAAGTGGTTCGCAACAAAGCACGTCTCGTCGCCCAAGGGTACAAACAAGTCGAAGGTATGGACTATGGTGAGACGTATGCTCCCGTTGCTAGACTTGAGTCCATTCGCATCTTACTTGCCTATGCTAATCACCATAATATCACCTTGTACCAAATGGACATTAAAAGTGCTTTTCTAAATGGTGAAATAGAGGAGGAAGTTTATGTCAAACAACCTCCCGGCTTTGTCAATCCTAAGAAACCAAATCATGTTTACAAACTTCACAAAGCTCTTTATGGTCTTAAACAAGCTCCTAGAGCATGGTATAAATGCCTGACCAAGTTCCTTACTACAAGTGGTTTTGAAATTGGTAAAATTGATTCTACTCTTTTTACTAAAAGGGTTAATGGAGAACTATTTGTATGCCAAATTTATGTCGATGACATCATATTTGGTTCAACTAACCCTCTCTTTAGTGAAAAGTTTGGAAAGCTAATGTCAGAGAAGTTTGAGATGTCTATGATGAGTGAACTCAAATTCTTTCTTGGGTTGCAAATCAAGCAAACTAAGGAAGGTACATTTGTCTCTCAAACAAAGTACACCAAGGACTTATTCAAGAAGTTCAATATGCAAGAATGCAAAGGTATGTCTACACCCATGCCTACTAGTGGACATAATGATTTGACCAAAGATGGTGAACCTGTTGATCAAAAGGTTTATCATTCTATGATTGGTTCATTGTTATACCTATGTGCTTCACGTCCCGATATTATGCTAAGTGTGTGCATGTGTGCACGATATCAAGCTACTCCTAAAGATTGTCATCTTAAGGCTGTGAAAAGGATAGTGAGATATTTAATCCATACACCAAATTTTGGCATTTGGTATCCTAAGAGGTCTTATTTTGATCTTGTTGGCTATTCCGACTCGGATTATGCCGGAGACAAGGTTCATAGAAAGTCCACTTCGGGTACTTGTCAATTTCTTGGTAGAGCTCTTGTGTCTTGGTCTTCCAAGAAACAAAACTCGGTATCCTTATCCACCGCCGAAGCGGAATACATTGCCGCTGGTTCATGTTGCGCTCAATTACTTTGGATGACCCAAACTCTTAAAGATTATGGGATTTATGTGAAACATGTTCCACTGCTTTGTGACAATGAAAGTGCTATCAAAATTGGTCATAATCCTGTACAACATTCTCGGACTAAGCATATTGAAGTTCGTCATCATTTCATTCGAGATCATGTTGCTAAGGGTGACATCAATCTTAAGCATGTTCGCACCGACAAGCAATTAGCGGATATATTTACTAAACCACTTGATGAGAAAGTGTTTTGCAGGTTGAGAGGAGAATTGAACATCATTGATGCTTCGAACTTGGAGTAGAAACTCCACTGGATACATGCAAGACATGAGCTTATGACTAATCCATGATATATCTCTTATGATAACTATCTTATGTCTTGGATATATTTTCACCTTGCATGTTGTCTAACCCATGTAGGTGCTTGGTTGAATCTAATTCCATGAGATTGCGACTCACTCATATCCTGAGCGATCTCTACATCACCAAGACTCTACACAATAGTGGTTGAATACAAGGAAGCACAAAACCATGAAACATATCCTTTGACAAACTCTATGATTAAGCTTCATGATTGTCATGTTTGGATACACAAGTGTTCTTCCTTGCAAGAACTAACCCATGTAGGTAGATGGACTCAAACTCCAAGTGGTGCTCCCAACTCTTGATGAACTACATCAACCTTGAGCACCCACACAAGTTCAACTACATGAGCAAGAACCACATCACCACCCAAGGTATGTTATTCCATCTTAGAGAAGCTTTACTCCAAGACATGAGTCAAAGCAACTCAACAAGATGTGAATATATCAAGATGCTTAAACGAAAAATGGTAACCCCATTTTGAGCTTAAACGATGAGTATGACCTATGATCAAGTGTTCTAACTTGACTCCTAAGTCAATATACTCTAACATAGGTGACTATGTCACCGCCCAATTCTAGATGAAGTTCTCTTGTGTTCCTTTCTGAGTTATTGCATTTGTCCCTTGCATATTTGTTTCTTTCTTTTTCAATTAAAAAAAAACCTTCATCTAGAAACCTTTTACCCTTTTCTTTTTGATTTCTGTTCTGCATATTTCTGCATCAAATTCCTTGCATATCTTTCAGCTAATTCATTGCAAATCTTTGTGAGATCTTACTTGACTAGTGAGCTGAGGTGACAAGTGTTTTTCTCTGTGATGAACTCGGTTTCACCGAATAGCCATTTCGGTCCAACCGAATCCCTTCGGTACTACCGAAACATGCCACTCCGTGCCACCGATTTTGCAACAGGAAAAACAGTTTGCCACATATTCTATATTTCTTCTGATCCAGCTCCACTCAATGAATCTTGTCCTCTACAAGCATCACAGTTTTATTCCCTGCTTTGTACTGAATCTCAAGGACCAAACCTATTCGACGGATTCCAGGAACAACCCTCTTGGTAATTGATGTCAAAGGGGGGAGAGAGAGATCACATCAAAGCTTATCATCAGGGAGAGAGAGATCACATCAAAAGCTTATCACCTAAGGGGGAGAGAATACTCAAGGATCCCATATATTAAGGGGGAGAAAGAAATCTCTAAGGGGGAGAGAATACTCAAGGATCCCAGATGCTTGATGTTCAAGAGGAGAGATGCCACATGTCTTTTTGGGGGAAAGACATGTTCATATGAACTCATTTGAATTTAGTTCTATTCATATCCTTCAGCTCTGATTTTCTGTTTCCTATCTTCTCCCAATATCCCATGTAAGATTCAGGGGGAGCAAGACACCTAAGGGAAAGAAATCAGTCAAATTCATTGCATATCTTTATTCTTGGGGACATGTTGAATTCAATATGGTACCTTGTACTCACTCTCTACATGTCATCCCAATCTTGGTATTCTTGTGGTTTCTTTTGTTTGCTCTGGCTAGTGGACGTACCTGTGTTATCTAACCTTGTTTGTGCAGGTTCATTCCATCCTAAGCCAACTCAAGACCACAAGGTAAGTATATGCATCAAAATCATGAGTATGAGGAGTTCTTGCTTATGTACATACTGTTTACAAGAAGGACTCATGAGCATGAAGGTATTTTCCTTGATAATATTTTGCTCTGATGCATATGGCCAAGATACATGTAACACTTTGCCTACTCTGTCATGATTATGCTCTCAGATGCCTCTCTATTTCATATTTACATGAGTACATACATGTAGCTTACATGTCCTTCCAAAGCTTTACTTGTTGTTCTTTATATCTTTATCTAAAGCTTTGATGTATGTTGCCATCAATTACCAAAAAGGGGGAGATTGAAAGCACAAGTTCTCCCTAGGTGGTTTTGATAATTGATGACAACATATCTCTTGTTGGACTAACATCTCAATCTAGCATGTTTCAGATAAGTTCAACAATGGAGTGGCATGGCATGGATGTGGAAGTGGAATCCTCAAAATGCTAAGGACAAAGGATTGGCTCAAGCTCAAAAGGTCAAGACTCTTCATTTTATATTTCAGTGATCCAAGATCACATTGAGTCTTTAGGAAAAGCCAATACTATTAAGGAGGGATGAGGTGTTGCTTAATGAGCCTCTTGCTTCATGTGCTTAGTGATATGCTCCAAAACCCTCAGCTACTTTCCCACTTCCACATATGACCTAAACCCTAAGCCAAACTCGGTCCTACCTCCTATCCGGCGCCACCGAGTTCCAATTGTCATAAGCCACTGCCAAACCCTAATCATTTCGGTCTCACCGATGGGATCTCGGTCTCACCGAGATGGGCTTGCAAACTCTCTGTTACCCATTGCAGTATTCTCGGTCCCACCGAGATATGCAATCGGTTCCACCGAGTTTGCTTGGCCAAATCTCAGTTTCACTTATTACCCAAATCGGTCCCACCAAGTTTGAGTGATCGGTCAAACCAAGTTTTGGATTTACCCTAACCCCAGCACATCGGTCCCACCGAGTTGATCCAGTCGGTCCCACCGAAATCTCTAACGGTCACTAGGTTTAAATTTTCGGTCCGACCGAGTTTATTGATTCGGTCCCACCGAGATTGGAAAACTGTGTAACGGTTGGATTTTGTGTGGAGGCTATATATACCCCTCCACCTTCTTCTCATTCGAGGGGAGAGCCATCAGAACACACACACCATTCCAACTCATATGTTCTGAGAGAGAACCACCTACTCATGTGTTGAGACCAAGACATTCCATTCCTACCATATGAATCTTGATCTCTAGCCTTCCCAAGTTGCTTTCCACTCAAATCCTCTTTCAACCAAATCCAAATCCTATGAGAGAGAGTTGAGTGTTGGGGAGACTATCATTTGAAGCACAAGAGCAAGGAGTTCATTACCTACACACCATTTGTTACTTCTTGGAGAGTGGTGTCTCCTAGATTGGCTAGGTGTCACTTGGGAGCCTCCGACAAGATTGTGGAGTTGAACCAAGGAGTTTGTAAGGGCAAGGAGATCGCCTACTTCGTGAAGATCTACCGCTAGTGAGGCAAGTCCTGTGTGGGCGATGGCCATGGTGGGATAGACAAGGTTGCTTCTTCGTGGACCCTTTGTGGGTGGTTGCTTCTTTGTGGACCCTTCGTGGGTGGAGCCCTGTGTGGACTCGCGCAACCGTTACCCTTGGGTGGAGCCCTTTGTGAACTCGTGCAACCGTTACCCTTCGTGGGTTGAAGTCTCCATCAACGTGGATGTAGGATAGCACCACCTATCCGAACCACGGGAAAAACATCCGTGTCTCCAATTGCGTTTGAATTCTCCAAACCCTTCTCTTTACATTCTCGCAAGTTGCATGCTTTACATTCCGCTGCTCATATACTCTTTGCATGCTTGCTTGATATGTATTGTGTGTATTGAAATTGTGCCTAAACTCCACTTAAACCGAAAAAGCTTAAAAATTGCAACTTGAGCATTATGTGTCTAATCACCCCCCTCTAGACACATCTACTTCTAGATCCCACAATAAGCGTCGAAACAACAATCAAGGAACGCAAGACACGACAGTTAACGCCGGATTCAGTGGCTCCAAACCCGTTCAACGAAAAAAGCTATTCGAGGCAAACGGAGATGGCCCATCCAGTCTAGATAGAATACTTGACCGGCCTTGCCAAATTCATGGTACCCCCGATAAACCCGCCAATCATACCAACGGAAATTGTTGGGTCTTCAAACAAGTCGGCAAGCTTAACGCCGAACACAAGGGATAAGGGTCGCCAAGCGACTACGATGACCAAGAGCACCATCAACCGAACACAGGGGGACAGAAGTAATTTCCCCTTGAGGTAAAAATGGTGAATATGTGTGATAGCCTGGCTTATTAGGGATGATAGGCTACTCATATCAATAAGGAATTCCTTCTTTTCCCGAAGCCCATTCGGACAGAACTCCAAAGTTAAGCGTGCTCAGCTTGGAGTAGTTTCAGGATGGGTGACTGACTAGGAAGTTGCTCCTGGGTGCGCACGAGTGAGGACAAAGTGTGCAGAAAAGACTAGTATTGATCTGTGGGGCCAGTCTAGATCCCGCCAGGAGTAACGACCACCGGCGGGTGTGTCCGGGGCGTTACAATATGATATATGTCACACATATCCCTTGGAGGGAGCGCAAACACGCACTACGGGACATCTACGCCATAGAGCAGGTCGCCCCCAAATTTAACCCATGGTCGGCTTGTTTGATCACCTTGGATCGAAAGGACCACCCAACCAGTATCCGTCATGGAGGTTCGGCAGCTTTGGTCCTCGATCCAATCATCGACAGATTCCACCTTACGCGAGTCCTCATGGATGGCGACAGCAGTCTCAATCTACTTTATCAAGACAGTGTCCGCAAAATGGGCATTGATCCGTCAAGAATCAAGCCCACTAGAACTACCTTCAGAGGAGTAATACCTGGCAAAGAGGCCTGCTATACAGGCTCAATCACATTGGAAGTAGGCTTCGGTCACCGGACAATTTCCGAAGCGAACACTTCATCTTCAACATCGTCCCCTTCCGTAGCGGCTATCACGCACTGCTCGGACGAACCGCTTTTGCTCGCTTCAATGCGGTCCCGCATTACGCCTATTTGAAGCTCAAGATGACCGGTCCACGTGGCGTCATTACAATCAATGGAAACATGGAACGCTCCCTCCGTACTGAGGAGCATACAGCGTCCCTTGCAAGCGAAGTACAAAGTGGCCCTATCAAGCCGCACACCTCCTTGGCTATTAGGCCACCGGACTTCTCGACGCAAGACCGGTCAGTCGTACATACCAGTAGCCCGACAACTACAGGGCTGGATTAGCAGACCAGCCTCCGTCAACCGCCATGAACATCAGCGGAATTCGTACCGCACGTGCACAATTATGCACTCAAAATACCTTGGGCATTGGCAGAGGCAATGTACGGACATGCCTATAAAAAGATTCAACCTTATACGGCCTTCCCCTTTATTTAATCATCTTTTCTTTACCACAGGTGAATCAAAACCTACTCATTTTTCGGATCCATGAGTACTCTTTCCGAGCCCGGTTCCGTATACATGGCCGAAGACCATTCCTTCAAAGGAATCTTATTTGGGCGAAAGCAGTGCAGACGTGCGGCAGGAAGGTGCAAAGTATTTTGCAGACCACAACTTCACTTAAGAACCTGTATAGAGCTTTCCCTTAGCCCTAGACCCCTGGCATGTAAAATTGCCTTGGTGATTATGGTACCTTCTGTAAGACTACGTTTTGACATATGGACCAGATCTCAGTGAACCAAAATTCTTATTCGATATCATTTTTTATTACGCCTGTTAAGTGGTCCCACATACACACCTCGGCACAAAATTGCCAGGGGCTCTATAAGGCAACATATGTGTTGCCAAACAAAAGTCCGAACAACTTTACAACACAATTCGGCGTCCCGAGCTCGGCATTATATGCATCAGCACCGAATCATGTCTCTGGTCAATAGTTGGGTTGCCCGGCTCCTGTGCTTGCTACCTTACGTTCCGTCTGATCGACTAGGGTAGTAAAGGGAGAACTACTGCGATTCTGTTTCTGGTTCGTCCGGTTAAGCACCTAGGTAGAGAAAGCTGAAAACTAACTGTCATGATGCGGCGAGAGCTGGTCAGCCACTCGGTGATTCATTACAATCCTTAGTGATTTTTCCGTATTACACGAAGGACCGTTTCCTGGTCACATATGTAACGCATCCGCATCCGGGTAGCCGCGTACATACTAGGGGCTACCTAATAGACCCATTGTCAAACTCCTATAGCTAAGTGAGAGCAATAAAACCGAATAGTCTGATTGCCTGGTTCGCCGCACTGACACCTCCTTGAAGGACCAAGACGTTGGCTTAAGTGTAGTTTTGTGCAATTCCGAACACCCCGGTAGCATCTACATGGGGGCTAAAGCCGACGACTCGGAACTCTCAGATATAATACATGGCCGCACAGGAGGATACAAAGCTTTTTCATCAAGGAATGAATACATTACAAAAGACTTAGTTTATAAACACAAATCCCCGAACAGTTTGAACTCTTTTATTCGAACACTATGTCTTTGGAGCATTGGCCCTCTATAAGGCGGGCACCTTTTAGCACGTCCTCAAAACAGCGCTCCGGTGTGCGGTGGGCCTTGCTTTCGGGAGGACCCTCAATGGCCACCTTTTCGACATTCATTTTCACCCAGTGCATATTGACACGGGCGAAAGCCATACGTGCTCCTGCTATACAGGACCACCTCTTGACGACGTCAATCCGGGGCAACGCATCGATAAGGCACTGCACAAGGCCGAAGTAGCTGCCCGGAATGGCCTCGGTGGGCCATAACCGGACTATGACGTCCTTCATGGCTGTGCTGGACGTCTTATGCAGCTCCGCCCATTGTGCCATCTGGTCATTTAGCAGAAGTGGGCGCTCCTGCCCCACAAACAGCGACCAGAAGAGCTTCTCCACCGCGTACCCCTCCTGGGCTTGGAAGAAGTCGGCGACGTTCGCAGCGCTCTTCAGCAGATCCGCATACACGTCTGGAGAACTCCACAGTCGATTAAGAAAGGCATACTTTGGGTCCCCAAATTTAGCCTGTAAAATAAAAGGCTTACCAGCCGCTATCTGTCCGGCTTGACGGATCTCCTCGCGTGCTACGCGGCATTCAGACCGCGCCTCTGAAGCACCGTGAAGGGCCTGGGCGAGTTCAGGCCCCTTCGCCTTGTTTTCCGTTTCCAGGGACTCGCACTTGGCGGCTGTCTCCTTGAGTTTTTGCTCCATCTCGGTCAACCATTCCTCAAAATGGCGCCGAGCAGCCCGTTCGACCGTTAAGTCCACAGTCACCTTGTCAGCAGCTGCCTGGCTTGCCCTTGCCTGCTCCTTAGCTGGAGCAAGCTCACCCCTAAGGGTCTCCACCACGGCGGCACCATCTATACAACGACGAAGAGCAAAGCTCTTCAACTTCCACAAAAGCATGGAAATAAACAGGCACACTGTAAGATCTATCTTATACCTTGCGCCTGGTCAAGCCGAGTGTTCACAAGGACTAGATCCTCATCGGATCGCTCCAGCTTCCGTTTAAGTTTGGAAATCTCCGCTTACTGGGCAGTCGCCGCTAACAGAGAGGCCTGTTTTAAAATTGAAATAAAATAGCATGTTACCACCTTACAACTGATTATTGATCCTCTGCTCTCTTTTCTTTCAAAAAGCCGAACAGAGCCTCAGGAGCTACTATCTATATACAGGCATATTTATCATTAAAAAAAGATCAAAAAACATTACATTGCATACCTCGAAGCCTGCTAGCAGGCTGGAGAAGGCGTCGTTCAGCCCGCTCTCGGTGGACTAAATCTTCTCAGATACCCCACCCATCCGGATGCGGTGCTCGTCTAGGACGGATGCACTTTGAAGAGCGTCCGTCGTGGTATTCGGCACCTCCAGATTAGCAGAGGTCGCCGCTCCCTTTTCTCCTGCAGGGGGTTGTTCACTAGACTTCGGTGCCGTATTGGTTACTGGAGCAGTACGCGGCCGGGGGTCGGATCGACTGCGGCCCCCGTTGTCGGTCTTCAAGAGGGCCGTGCCCCCTAGTCCTTCGACGGTCGAGGTATCACCTTCTGGTGCCGTTAAATCTCCCCCCCCCCCCCGCGTCTCTTCAAGGGTCGGGGAGGGGCTATGCGATGACACCTCGGCATCGTCCGCCTTCGGCGGCGGAGAGGCTAATGGAGGCAACTCGCTCTCCATCATCTCCAACGGTAGGTCCCCCAAGGATGAGGATAGTTGGGGGAGACTGCGTGCCGGACTAGAAAATATAGAACCTAGAGTTATCATCACAGTTCATAAAGAATTTGACAATATGTGAGACATTCCGAGCTGCTTATGAGTCGGCTTTGGGCCTAGTCCGGCGATGATCTATCGGGATGGCCTCGGCGTCTGACTCCGAGTCATCGGGAAGGGTAATTGTGTCCCTCTTGGACGCTTCGGCTTCCAGGTCATCGGAGGCCACCCTCTTTTTGCCCTTGCGGGGAGGATCTTCTTCTTCTTCTTCCTCCCCCTCCTCATAGTCGTCATCACCTTCGTGAGAGGACTGGGCATCAGCATCTCCGGACACTGCGTCCGAAGTGCCCTCCTCTCTTTACTTCTTCTTGTCCTTCTTTGCCGACGCCTGGTATGGCACCGGGACCAACATCCTCATTAGAAGGGGATTGGCTGCGTCTTCGGGGAGCAGAGCCGGACACCAGATATGCTCCGCCTTCTTAATCCAGACATGTTTGGGGATGGACTACTTAGCACCTCAGGTTAACAAAGCCTATTGGTGTTCGGAGTTTTTAGAATTTACCTTGGAGGACGGACGGTTGTAGTCGAGGTCGGTGTCGTCTGAAGACCTTGGCCACAATTTCTGCTACTTAAAAAGCAGTTTCCAGATCCCCTTATGCGTTGTGCCGTAGAACCATTGTAGGGTCTGTGGCCCTTCCGGGTTGAACTCACACATCTTGAGGGGCCGCCTCTGACAGGGAAGTGCTCGGCAGATCAGCATCACTTGGATTACGTCGGCAAGGGTAACATCCTTCGCTATCATGCTCTTGACGCGTTTCTACAGCAGCTGCACCTCAGGGACCGACCCCCAGTCCGGACCCTTGTCGGTCCATGATGTAAGCCTCAACGGGGGCCCGGATGTAAAGGCTGGCGCAGCTGCCCACTTGGAGCCGCGGGGTTCTCTAATATAGAACCAGTCCTGTTGCCATATTTTGATGGTGTCAAAACTCCCTTTGGCCAATTGACTTTGGGGAGCTTGCTCACCATGGCGCCACCACAGTCCGCGTGTTGCCCATTGACCACCTTCGGTTTCACATTAAAAATCTTGAGCGGTAAGCCGAACTGTGGAGGGGCACAGATGAAGGCTTCACACATGACGGTAAATGCCAAGATGTGAAGGAACGAATTTGGGGCCAGATCGTGAAAATCCAGCCCGTAGTAGAACATGAGGCCCCTTACAAAGGGGTGAAGGGCGAATCCGAGTCCACGGTGGAAGTGGGGGATAAACACCACCCTCTCACCCGGCTCTAGAGTGGGCATGACCCGCGCCGGATCGGGAAGCCTGTGCTTGATTTCTGCGGTCAAATACCGCGCTTCCCACAGCTCCTTGATGTTTTCCTCCGTGACGGAGGAGGACACCCACTTGCCTTGAGAGCCGGCCATGGTCGAAGGAGTTATCAAGGAGAGAAAAGCTTGGAGTTTTGGGCGTTGGTGCTCGGGGACGGAAAGGCAGAGAGAATGAGGCGTGGGGTGGAACATATGGGTTTTATCCACTTATATGGACTCCAAATATCAAGCGTCCCCCATCGAGCCTTAAAACTCGCCTGTTCCCAAGGGGTCACGGGAACCGCACGGTTAGGTTACCAAAACTCGTATTGATGAGAATCCCATAATAAGGGGGCACGATCTCTGCTTTGACAAGACGTGTCGCCGGAGCTTGCGTCTCAAAACGCGAAACGGGAGGCTGAAAAACGGTTTGAAATAATAAAATGGCCGAACGTAATGTCTCACCAGTAAAATCTTCAGAGAACAGAACTTATCTGTATTTTGTCCTTGTGATTCGGAGGTATGACTGTTGTACAAAGCCGGATACAATACTGACGATCAATTACTTTGAAGAATTCGGAGGAGGAACCCGCCTTGCAATGCCGAAGACAATCTGCATGCCGGACACATCGTCATTGAAGACTGGTTTAGGGGCTACTGAGGGAGTCTAGGATTATGGGGTCCTTGGGTGTCTGGGCTATACTCATGGTAGATCAACTCTTGTAACCTCTATACTTGTCAAAGTCAATCAAGCAGGAAGTAGGGTATTACCTCCATCAAGAGGGCCCGAACCTGGGTAAACATCGTGTCCCGTGTCTCATGTTACCATCGATCCTTAGACGCACAGTTCGGGACCCCCTACCCGAGATCAGCCGGTTTTGACACCGACACCCCCTCCCACGTATATAAAGGGGGAGGAGAGGAGGCCGGCCCAAGGGGGGCACACCAAGGGGGGAGTCCTACTTGGACTCCCGGTCCAAGTAGGATTTGCCCCTCCTTTCCTTTCCGAAGAAGGGGGAAGGGGAAAGAGGTGGAGGAGAAGAAGGAAAGGGGGGCCGCCCCCAACCCTAGTCCAATTCGGTTTGGGCTTGGGGGGGGGGGGCGCCTCCACCTGGCCGCCGCCTCCTCTCTCCACTAGGGCCCATGAAGGCCCATTAACCCCCCGGGGTTCCGGTAACCCCCCGGTACTCCGTAAAATGTCCGAACCTTTCTGACATGTCCGTGATCTCATCTGGGACTCCGAACAAACTTCGGTTCATCAAATCACATAACTCATAATACAAATTGTCATTGAACGTTAAGCGTGCGGACCCTACGGGTTCGAGAACTATGTAGACATGACCGAGACACATCTCTGGTCAATAACCAATAGCGGAACCTGGATGCTCATATTGGCTCCTACATATTCTACGAAGAACTTCATCGGTCAAACCACATAACAACATACGTTGTTCCCTTTGTCATTGGTAGGTTACTTGCCCGAGATTCCATCGTTGGTATCATCATACCTAGTTCAATCTCATCTCCCGCAAGTCTCTTTACTCATTCTGTAATGCATCATCCCATAACTAACTCATTAGTCACATTGCTTGCAACGCTCATATTGATGTGCATTATCGAGAGGGCCCAGAGATACCTCTTCGATACACGAAGTGGCAAATCCTAATCTCGATCTAGGCCAACTCAACAAACACCATCGGAGACACCTGTAGAGCATCTTTATAATCACCCAGTTATGTTGTGATGTTTGATAGAACACAAGGTGTTCCTCCATTATTCGGGAGTTGCATAATCTCATAGTCAGAGGAACATGTATAAGTCATGAAGAAAGCAATAGCAATAAAACTAAATGATCATATTGCTAAGCTGACGGATGGGTCTTGTCCATCACATCATTCTCTAATGATGTGATCCCGTTCATCAAATGACAACACATCTCTATGGTTAGGAAACTTAACCATCTTTGATTAACGATCTAGTCAAGTAGAGGCTTACTAGGGACACTCAGTTTTGTCTGTGTATTCACACATGCACTAAGTTTCCGGTTAATACAATTCTAGCATGAATAATAAACATTTATCATGATATAAGGAAACATAAATAACAACTTTATTATTGCCTCTAGGGCATATTTCCTTCAGTCTCCCACTTGCACTAGAGTCAATAATCTAGATTACATGGTAATGATTCTAACACCCATGGAGGCTTGGTGCTGATCATGTTTTGCTCGTGAGAGAGGCTTAGTCAACGGGTCTGAAACATTCAGATCCGTATGTATCTTGCAAATCTCTATGTCTCCTTCCTTGACTTGATCGCGGATGGAATGTGCTTGGTTCTCTTGTGAAATCTGTATTCCTTTGCCAAGGCAATTGCACCTGTATTGTCACAAAAGATTTTCATTGGACCCGATGCACTAGGTATTACACCTAGATCGGATATGAACTCCTTCATCCAGACTCCTTTACTTGCTGCTTCCGAAGCAGCTATGTACTCCGATTCACATGTAGATCCTGCCACGACGCTCTGCTTGGAACTGCACCAACTGACAGCCCCACCATTCAATATAAATATTTATCCGGTTTGTGACTTAGAGTCATCCGGATCAGTGTCAAAGCTTGCATCGACGTAACCATTTACGACGAGCTCTTTGTCACCTCCATAAATGAGAAACACATCCTTAGTCCTTTTCAGGTATTTCAGGATGTTCTTGACTGCTGTCCAGTGATCCACTCCTGGATTACTTTGGTACCTCCCTGCTAAACTAATAGCAAGGCACACATCAGGTCTGGTACCCAACATTGCATACATGATAGAACCTATGGCTGAGGCATAGGGAATGACTTCCATTTTCTCTCTATCTTCTATAGTGGTTGGGCATTGAGTCTGACTCAACTTCACACCTTGTAACACAGGCAAGAACCCTTTCTTTGACTAATCCATTTTGAACTTCTTCAAACTTTATCAAGGTATGTGCTTTGTGAAAGTCCAATTAAGCGTCTTGATCTATCTCTATAGATCTTGATGCCCAATATGTAAGCAGCTTCACCGAGGTCTTTCATTGAAAAATTCTTATTCAAGTATCCTTTTATGCTATCCAGAAATTCTGTATTATTTCCAATCAACAATATGTTATCGACATATAATATCAGAAATGCTATAGAGCTCCCATTCACTTTCTTGTAAATACAGGCTTCTCCAAAAGTCTGTATAAAACCATATGCTTTGATCACACTAGCAAAGCGTATATTCCAACTCGGAGAGGCTTACACCAGTCCATAAATGGATCGCTGGAGCTTGCACACTTTGTTAGCACCTTTTGGATCAACAAAACCTTTTGGGTTGCATCATATACAACTCTTCTTTAAGATATCCATTAAGGAACGCAGTTTGAGATCCATTTACCAAATTTCACAATCATAAAATGCGGCAATTGCTAACATGATTCGGACAGACTTAAGCATCGCTATAGGTGAGAAGGTCTCATCGTAGTCAACTCCTTGAACTTGTCGAAAACCTTTTGCAACAAGTTGAGCTTTGTAGACAATAACATTGCCGTCAGCATCAGTCTTCTTCTTGAAGATCCATTTATTCTCTATGGCTTGCCGATCATCAGGCAAGTCAACCAAAGTCCACACTTTGTTCTCATACATGGATCCCATTTTAGATTTCATGGCCTCAAGCCATTTCGCAGAATCTGGGCTCATCATCGCTTCCTCATAGTTCATAGGTTCGTCATGGTCAAGTAACATGACCTCCAGAACAGGATTACCGTACCACTCAGGTGTGGATCGTACTCTGGTTGACCTACGAGGTTCGGTAGTATCTTGATCAGAAGTTTCATGATCATCATCATTAGCTTCCTCACTGATTGGTGTAGGTATCACTGGAACTTATTTCTGTGATGAAATACTGTCCAATAAGGGAGAAGGTACAATTACCTCGTCAAGTACTACTTTCCTCCCACTCACTTCTTTCAAGAGAAACTCCTTCTCTAGAAAGAATCCATTCTTAGCATCGAATATCTTACCTTCGGATCTGTGATAGAAGGTGTACCCAACTATCTCCTTTGGGTATCCTATGAACACACATTTCTCCGATTTGGGTTTGAGCTTATCAGGTTGAAGCTTTTTCACATAAGCATCGCAGCCCCAAACTTTAAGAAACAACAACTTGGGTTCTTGCCAAACCACAGTTCATATGGTGTCATCTCAACGGATTTAGATGGTGCCCTATTTAATGTGAGTGCAGCCGTCTCTAAAGCATAACCCCAAAACGATAGCGGTAAATCAGTAAGAGACATCATAGATCGCACCATATCTAATAAAGTGCGGTTACGATGTTCGGACACACCATTACGCTATGGTGTTCCAGGTGGCGTGAGTTGTGAAACTATTCCACATTGTTTCAAATGAAGACCAAACTCGTAACTCAAATATTCTCCTCCATGATCAGATTGTAGAAACTTTATTTTCTTGTTACGATGATTTTCCACTTCACTCTGATTTTTTTTGAATTTTTCAAATGTTTTAGATTTATGTTTCATCAAGTAGATATACTCATATATGCTCAAATCATCTGTGAATGTCAGAAAATAATGATACTAGCCGTGAGCCTCAACACTCATTGGAACGCATACATCAATATGTATTATTTCCAACAATTTAGTTGCTCGCTCCATTGTTGCAGAGAACGGAGTCTTAGTCACCTTTCCCATGAGACATGGTTCGCAAGCATCAAGTGATTCCAAAAGCCCATCAACATGGAGTTTCTTCATGCGCTTTACACCAATATGACCTAAACGACAGTGCCACAAATAAGTTGCACTATCGTTATTAAACTTGTATCTTTTGGCTTAAATATTATGAATATGTGTATCACTACTATCGAGATTCAACAAAAATAGACCACTCATCAATGGTGCATGACCATAAAAGATATTACTCATATAAATAGAACAACAATTATTCTCTGATTTAAATGAATAACCGTCCCGCATCAAACAAGATCCAGATATAATGTTCATGCTCAACGCTGGCACCAAATAACAATTATTTAGGTCTAAAACTAATCCCGACGATAGAGGTAGCGTGCCGGCGGGGATCAGATCGACTTTGGAACCATTTTCGACGCGCATCGTCACCTCGTCCTTAGCCAATCTCTGTTTAATCCTTAGCCCCTGTTTCGAGTTGCAAATATGAGCAACAGAACCAGTGTCAAATACCCAGGCGCTACTACGAGCATTAGTAAGGTACACATAAATAACATGTATATCAAATATACCTTTCACTTTGCCATCCTTCTTATCCGCCAAATACTTGGGGTTGTTTTGCTTCCAGTGACCAGTCCCTTTACATTAGAAGCACTCAGTCTCAGGCTTAGGTCCAGACTTGGGCTTCTTCACTTGAGTAGCAACTTGCTTGCCGTTCTTCTTGAAGTTCCCCTTATTCCCTTTGCCCTTTTTCTTGAAACTTGTGGTCTTGTTAACCATCAACACTTGATGCTCCTTCTTGATTTCTACTTCTGTAGCCTTTAGCATTGCTAAGAGCTTGGGAATAGTCTTATCCATCCCTTGCATATTATTGTTCATCACAAAGCTTTTGTAGCTTGGTGGCAGTGATTGAAGAACTCTGTCAATGACATTATCATCAGGAAGAATAACCCCCAGTTGAGTCAAGTGGTTGTGGTACCCAGACATTCTGAGTATATGTTCACTGACAACACTATTCTCCTCCATCTTGCAGCTATAGAACTTATTGGAGACTTCATATATCTCAATTCAGGCATTTGCTTGAAATATTAACTTCAACTCCGGGAACATCTCATATGCTCCACGGCGTTCAAAACGTCGTTGAAGTCCCGATTCTAAGCCGTACAACATGGCACACTGAACTATCGAGTAGTCATCAGCTTTGCTCTGCCAGGCGTTCATAACATCTGGAGTTTCTCCTGCAGCGGGTTTTGCACCTAGTGGTGCTTCTAGGACTAAATTCTTCTGTGGAACAATGAGGATAATCCTCAAGTTACGGACCCAGTCCATGTGGTTTCTACCATCATATTTCAACTTAGCTTTCTCTAGGAACACATTAAAATTCAAGGAAACGGTAGCACGGGCCATTGATCTACAACAACATAGACATGCAAAATACTATCATGTACTAAGTTCATGATAAATTAAAGTTCAATTAATCATATTACTTAAGAACTCCACTTAGATAGACATCCCTCTAGTCATCTAAATGATCACGTGATCCATATCAACTAAACCTTGTCTGATCATCATGTGAGATGGAGTACTTTTCAATGGTGAACATCACTATGTTGATCATATGTACTACATGATTCACGTTCGACCTTTCGGTCTCAGCGTTTCGATCCATATCTGCATATTCTAGGCTCATCAAGTTTAACCCGAGTATTCTGCATGTGCAAAACTGGCTTGCACCCGTTGTATGTGAACGTATAGCTTATTACACCCGATCGTCACATGGTGTCTCGGCACAACGAACTGTAGCAACGGTGCATACTTAGGGAGAACACTTATACCTTGAAATTTAGTGAGGGATCATCTTATAATGCTACTGTCATACTAAGCAAAATAAGATGCATAAAGGATAAACATCACATGCAATCAAAATAAGTGAGATGACATGGCCATCATCATCTTGTGCCTTTGATCTCCATCTCCAAAGCATCGTCATGATCACCATCATCACTGGCTTGACACCTTGATCTCCATCGTAGCATCATTGTCATCTCTCCAACTATTTCTTCTATGACTATCACTAATGCTTAGTGATAAAGTAAATCAATTACATGGCGATTGCATTTCATACAATAAAGCGACAACCATAAGACTCCTGCCAGTTGCCGATAACTTTTACAAAACATGATAATCTCATACAACAATTTATATCTCATCACGTCTTTACCATATCACATCACAACATGCCCTGCAAAAACAAGTTAGATGGCCTCTACTTTGTTGTTGCAAGTTTTATGTGGCTGCTACGGGCTTCTAGGAAGAACCGTTCTTACCTACGCATCAAAACAACAATGTTTTTTCGTTAAGTGTGCTGTTTTAACCTTCAACAAGGATCGGGCATAGTCGAACTCGATTCGACTAAAGTTGGAGAAACAGACACCTGCCAGCCACCTGTGTGCAAAAAACGTCGGTAGAACTAGTCTCATGAACCGGTCATGTAATGTCCGTCCGGGCCGCTTCATCCTACAATACCGCCGAATCAAAGTAAGACGTTGCTGGTAAGCAGTATGACTATTATCGCCCACAACTCATTGTGTTCTACTCGTGCATATAACATTTACGCATAGACCTAACTCGGATGCCACTGTTGGGGAACGCAGTATTTCAAAAAATTTCCTACGATCACGCAAGATCTATCTAGGTGATGCATAGCAACGAGAGGGGAGAGTGTGTCCATGTACCCTCATAGAACGAAAGCGGAAGCGTTTAGTAACGCGGTTGATGCATTCAAACGTCTTCGCGGTTCAACCGATCCAAGCACTGAACGTACGGCACCTCCGTGTTCAGCACATGTTCAGCTCAATGATGTCCCTCGAGCTCTTGATCCAGTTGACGACGAGGGAGAGTTTCGTTAGCACGACGGTGTGTTAACGGTGATGATGAAGTTACCGGCGCAGGGCTTCGCCTAAGCACTACAACGATATGACCGAGGTGTGTAACCATGGAGGGGGGCACCGCACACGGCTAAGAGAAGACTTGGTGTGTCTTTGGGGTGCCCCCTCCCATGTATATAAAGGGGGGAGGTGAGGAGGCCAGCCCAAGGGGGGGGGCGGCAAGGGGGAGTCCTACTTGGACTCCCGGTCCAAGTAGGATTCGGCCCCCCTTTCCTTTTCGAAGAAGGGGGAAGGGGAAAGAGGTGGAGGAGAAGAAGGAAAGGTGGTCCGCCCCCCGACCCTAGTCCAATTAGGTTTGGGCTTGGGGCACGCGCTTCCACCTGGCTGCCACCTCCTCTCTCCACTAGGGCCCATGAAGGCCCATTAACCCCGGGGGGGGGGGGGGGTTCCGGTAACCCCCCGGTACTCCGGAAAATGTCTGAACCTTTTCGAAACTATTCCGGTGTTCAAACATAACCTTCCAATATATCAATCTTTACGTCTCCACCATTTCGAGACTCCTCGTCATACCTGTGATCTCATCCGGGACTGCGAACAAGCTTCGGTTCATCAAATCACATAACTCATAATACAAATCGTCATTGAACGTTAAGCGTGCGGACCCTGCGGGTTCGAGAACTATGTAGACATGACCAAGACACATCTCCGGTCAATAACCAATAGCGGAACCTGGATGCTCATATTGGCTCCTACATATTCTACGAAGATATTTATCTGTCAAACCGCATAACAACATAGGTTGTTCCCTTTGTCATCGGTATGTTACTCTCCCGAGATTCGATCGTCGGTATCATCATACCTAGTTCAATCTCGTCACCGACAAGTCTCTTTACTCGTTCCGTAATGCATCATCCCATAACTAACTCATTAGTCACATTGCTTGAAAGGCTCATAGTGATGTGCATTACCGAGAGGTCCCAGAGATACCTCTTCGATACATGGAGTGATAAATCCTAATCTCGATCTATGCCAACTCAACAAACACCATCGGAGACACCTGTAGAGCATCTTTATAATCACCAAGTTACGTTGTGACATTTGATAGCACACAAGGTGTTCCTCCAGTATTCGGGAGTTGCATAATCTCATAGTCAGAGGAACATGTATAAGTCATGAAGAAAGCAATAGCAATAAAACTAAACGATCATAATGCTAAGCTAACGGATGGGTCTTGTCTTGTCGGTGTACAAAAGTAGGGGCTCTCCTTTTGATCCCTTTACTTGTGCACGGGCAGTCAGAGCCACGCGCCGCGGCCACACTTAGCATGGCAGAGGAGGGAAGCCGAAGAGAAGCCGAAGCACAAGACAACCAAGGCGACGCCAAGACCAGAAGCGCATGAGGGAAAGAGGGTGAGGTGGACTCCCTCGGCAAGATCCTTGCCGAGGCGGCCCCCCGCAGCCCCGGCAAGAGCCTTGCCGGGGCAAATTTCCCAACACCGGCAGAGCGAGCCACGCTTGAGCCCACAGGCTCCGACCCAATCAACTACATTGGGACCAGGGCTCGGGAGGCACCTCCGTGGTGGCATGCAGATCTTTGTCAAGATCATAAACACACAAGATCAGATGAGGATTAGAAGACGACAACCCTTGGCGGGATCCTCGCCAGGGAAATCCACAAGACACCCGGCAAGCGTCTTGCCGGGGACGACTACGACACCACGGCAAGACCCTTCCCGGGACCCCGGCAAGGCCCATGCCGAGGATGCCGGCAGGGCCTCTGCCAGGCCCACACCAACCAAGACTTTTGCCACCTTTCGCATGCAGCTGCCAGCCCAACCAGCTGGGCAGGCACCTGCGTGGCAACATGCAGCTTCCAGGCCAAATCAGCAAGCACCTACGTGGCGGCATGCAAATCTTCATGAAGGCCCTACGACCGCGCCACCTCAGCTGCTTGCCTGCCTACATGGCACTGCATGCATCGCTAGCTTGGGCACGTGTTGAAGTGAGGCGGAGCAGCGACGGACAAGACGGGCCTCGTTCCCATCCCCGATAAAGCTAATGGACACCTACATAGCGCATTTAATGCACTTTAGCCCGTAGTGCTATGTGATAAGCTCGTGCACCGTAGGCCTTTCCACCTCCTATGTGCCACTGTGTCAACCCCTTTTCCTATAAAAGGAGGCCCGAGGCGACCAGGAGAGGGACTCGGCTTTTTGGAACGGCACAGCCACCGTAGCTAGTTCAAAAAGCTCAAGAACACTCAATACATCCACCAAAGCAGGACTAGGGTTTTACGCATCCTCGCGGCCCGAACCTAGGTAAATGATCTGTGTGCTAGCTCCTAAACCTGCTCTTCTCACAACCCCGCGCCTGCCGATCGTAGAAGGGATCCCAGTGATCCCATAGGTGTCATTCCCACCGACATGTCCATCACATCATTCTCTAATGATGTGATCTCGTTCATCAAATGATAACACATGTCTATGGTTAGGAAACTTAATCATCTTTGATTAATGAGCTAGTCAATTAGAGGCTTACTAGGGACACTCAGTTTTGTCTATGTATTCACACATGCACTAAGTTCCTGGTTAATACAATTCTAGCATGAATAATAAAAATTTATCATGATATAAGGTAATATAAATAACAACTTTATTATTGCCTCTAGGGCATATTTCCTTCACTTATTCCTAAAAAATGATATAAATTTGCTATAAAATGATTGTAAAACATCCAATAATGATAATATAAAAGCATGGAACAACAAAAAAACATACATATGTTGGAGATGTATCACATGCTTTATGCACGCTTTGTCCACGAGATATATAACATGAAGTCTATTTTTTTACCATATTTTGACATAAATATATTTAACTAGTTTTCTTCGAGATTTCTTGTCATGTAGTTGGCTAAGCCAGTAAAAGCATTGGCCTATTTGGACCAATTAAATTTGGAAATGTGAGCACGTAACAAACAAGATATTGCGATGGCACATACTATTTGTTTTTATCAAGATTCCAAATATGTTTTCGCAAAGATGAATTTTGGAAAACACATGGAAAATAAATATTTTATAAATATTAGTAAAGAGCAACTAGAGTATTGCTTTTTCTGAAAAGACAATGAAAGAAGGGTTGAGCTCATGTTAAGATGGACATGGAATTAGGGATACGAGAGTACATTATGCAGAGAATAACCACTTAATTTTACAACTTAAACAACTCTTAAAAAGACTTTGTGTCATGACCCGGCCTCGGGGGGGCCCCAAATCTCTGCACTTTCAGTGCCAGTCCCTAGATCAATAGCTGACACGCATAGTCGACGATGAAATACCAGGAATACATCACATGTCATAGTATTACATCACAGATCCAGTGCTTTACAATACACACTTACTGAGCTCATGGGCTAGCTTAGTATACAATCATGCAACGGAAATAATATTCTAGTCTTATAACGTCCATCCACTCACAGGCAAGAGTTGAGTATAGCGGCGTAACCTACTTCATACCTTTTCTTTGATACAATAAACTTGCAATATGATACATTGCAGCCACAAGGTTCGATACATTGAATGTATTGGGAAGCTTTACCAGGATTGACTTGTTGAAAAAATAAACATGCACTGTGATGTGGCTGGTTTTCCTTTTTTCATGAAACAAATTTTCCTACCTTTGTATATTGGTCTAATCTAGTAGCTAGACATACCGTATCCTGTAGTAGTCCTGGATTAATCATCCCGCACAATCATCCAATAAAGCATTTGAGCATGTGGGTTCTTTGGTCCTGCAGTTGCCCTAAACCAATCTCCAGAGGCCCTGATCCAGTCCCAGTTTTCTGAGATTGAGTCCATACTCCCCTTCGGTTCAACCCATCAATTTTATTAGAAAAGGTGATGAGATCAAGCTGACAATTCTCAGACTAATTGCTCAAAAATTGTCCATAATCGGGGACACGACAAATCATGATCGGTTTTATACACTGCGTAGAGGTTTGTGTAGTTTACTCGTGATTCCAGATCACACCTTCCAGCTACTAAACTTCACTCGTGAAGTAGCTAGGTAGATTAAGATGAGACTTTTGGGAAGTAGTAGCCCTCTCAGAAACGGCAAACCCATCCATTTCCCTACACACAAAACTAAATCCACTAGTCGTGCCCAGGAAGGTTCCCACGACTTACTTGGTCTAGACAAATCCCATATTGTCTCACGGTCACACATGGAAGCTACTCAAATTTGAACTCGTACAATCCCTTTGAGCATGGGCGGTCGCCCACAACATTATCGACCACCAAGCAATACCGAAGCACCGCTCAGTTGATTCATTAATTAAGTTGTACTTAAGTAGTCATCCATAAAGTAACCTTTATTGTGATCCCAATCCATGTTATAACAGCTAAGAAACTACTCGATGGTTACAAAGTCGGGGTAAAACGGAACTACATTTCTTCTACTGGGTTCTGTCAAGCATAAAGTAAAATCCTATAGGGGATTTCTAGCTGAAACAACTACAATGAAAGAAAATATAGGTTATGATCAAAGGTTCCACTTGCCTCGTATTGACAATTCCTCAATCTCACGATCTTTATCACGTTACTCTTCGCTCTCCATACAATCTAACGTAAGTAAAGAGTAATCATAAACAACCATACAATACAACAAACATATGACAAGTGTTGTGCATGGTGTGAGTGTCATTGTGTTGTGAGATCATGTGTTAGTGTTAACTCATAAGAGTTTGGGAAAACAACATAGTGGTTGTCAATTAGAATACATGTGACATAAGGGTTCACATGCAAGTTTCAAAATAATAGGGTTCATCACATAAGGAGTATGTGATGTCAACTGGTGGTTATCAGATCCAATTGGAAAGAATCTTAACAACAGAAGTCATGGTATATGAATCTCGGATAGCCAAGTTTATGTCCAAGTTTGAATGACAATTAAAACATGTTGACCTTTCATGAGTTTGAGTACACACTAGGTTGTCTGGGACAATATCTTCGTATGGCTTCCAATTAGATTCGGATTGAATTAGGGTTCATCTTTTTGAAATCAAACTGAATTATGTTTGACCGAGGTTTTATTTTGAGTTCAAATTAAGTTTGAAATATTGAATCTAGTACAAGTTGAAAATATTTCATAATTAACTAATATTGATTCTGAACTCATTTGCAAAGTATTTCAATTAATTTGGATTAACTAGATGACTTCTAGGTTTCCTTTAGGTTTAACTAAATTCAAATTATGTTTGCATTTTCTAAAGTTAAATACTAATCCAATATAATTACTAAGGTCTACTATTTAATTTCAAGTTTAAACTAAAGTCAATTATAAATCCAAATCAATTGCTAAGTGCAAAAGTTTTCAAACTTCATTTAAGTTTGAACTAAATTGAACTTAAGTTTAATTCCCTAAAGTCAATTATCACTCCAAAGTATTTACTAGGTTCAATTTGGTTCACTAAGTTATATTGCAAAAGTCTATTCAATTTAAACCTAAGGTTTCAAAGTTATAAACAATCCACTTTGAATTTAATTCAAATTAATTAAATTACCTAAAGTCAATAATAATCCCCTAAACATTTTCTAAAGTTCATTTTAAGTTTTTGAACTTAGTTGCAACATAATTATCCTAATAAACTCTTTAGGTTCAAGTATTGTTTGATTTATAGCTTCTACTAAAATTCAATTTTAAATTATTTTAAAATTGAACTACAACAGCTAAATTTAAACTATATTTCACTATGTTCATTCTGCAAAAATAATCAATTCATTTGGATTTATAAATTGCAAGTTATGCCCTATTGAAATTAAATTCATTCGGTTTGAATTTGAATTTAAACTATTCAATAGTTAGATATTATTGGACTAGATGAAATTTTATTTCTTGACGATCATTTTGCAAAAAGAATTACTCAATTTGGATTTACAGATAAAAAGTTGTGTGTTTGATGTTCCAGGAGTTTTTCTATAAATCTGCCATTTAATTCAATTTGATAGAAATTCAAGTGGTAATGTTTTGGATAAGGTGGGTGACATGGTAGTTTCCTATTGGCTGATACCGATTTGGTTTAAGTGGACTGATGTGGTGCATGCGATCTAGATCTAACGGTCAAAATTAGATCTAGGGGTTAGGGGTTTTGGTGGCTCACCGCAATCTCGCCGGAGAGTCACCGAAAAACACGCACACGGTGGTGTTGCGCTTGGGAATTGTCAGAGACGGAGTTGCAGGGGGTTTCTCGGGCAGCGGAGGGCACTAACGGGCTCGGAGTGGCTCAGGCAGGTCGAAGGTGGCATCAGTTGGCCTCACGGGTGACAAAGACGAGCGGGGCAAGCTCGCCGATTGCACCAGCGGGGCTTCGGGTGATGAAGCGGTCCTCCAAATCGAGTGCCTATGGATGAACCAAATGGATTAGAAGACGCGTGTGATCAAGGGGAACACGATGGAGAAGGTCACAGGGCAAGACACTCACGATGGTCGCCGGAGTTGAGCTCACGACAGCGGGAAGGCTCGGGCTTCATCGAAGTCATGCGTAGAGGATGCTCAGGTCATCATGAAGATGTCTAGGAGCACGCCATGGTGCGGGTTGTCGAGTGGTGGTGGTGGTTGGTCTCGGGGTGACTATACTTGCCGAAATCGACGTCGGAGTTTCTAGGTCAGGGCAGAGCTCAGGGTTTCACCGACGAGGAACCTGGGAGGCAGAGGGGAAATGGAGAGGGGTTCGGAAGCTATTTAATGGACAAAGGAAGGAGCTAGCGTGGATGATGGGTGCGCAAGGTGGAGATCATGGCTGACATGCGCGCGTGGGGTAGTTGGAGGTTACGGGTGACCCTGACTAGTGGGGCCCTCTAGTTAGGGGTCCACGTGAGAGAGAGGTCGCGCACGGGGCTTGATACGTCTTCGTGGTATCTACTTTTCCAAACACTTTTGCTCTCGTTTTGGACTCTAATTTGTATGATTTGAATGAAACTAACCTGGACTGACGCTGTTTTCGGCAGAACTACCATGGTGTTGTTTTTTGTGCAGAAATAAAAGTTTTGGGAATTGGATGAAACTTTTTGGAATTTTTTATGGAATATATAAAAAATGTTGGATCCAGCACTATAGGAATCAGGCACTTGGCCGCAGCCATGGCTGATGGCAAAGGCATGCCCAGGGGACGGCAAAGGCCTTTGCTGTCCACCAGCAGACGACAACAGGTCCGGTTGAATAAGCTACGACAAAGGGTTCTTTGCCGTCTGCTGGCAGAAAACAAAGATGAAATGGTCTTTGCCGTCTGCCAGCGGACGGCAAAGAGCCTGGACGGCACAGTGGCAGGTTAGGTCCGTTAAGGGGTTAACGGCATGCTTTGCCATCTGCTGGTAGACGACAAAGACCTTTGCATCTCTGCCGTCTGCCAGCAGATGGCAAAGTGCCCATATAGGCCAGCCCAGGTAGTTGCTATGTGGCTCGTGATGACCCACAAGTATAGGGGATCTATCGTAGTCCTTTCGACAAGTAAGAGTGTCAAACCCAACGAGGAGAAGAAGGAAATGACAAGCGGTTTTCAGTAAGGTATTCTCTGCAAGCACTGAAATTATTGGTAACAGATAGTTTTGTGATAAGGTAATTCATAACGGGTAACAAGTAACAAAAGTAAACAAGGTGTAGAAAGGTGGACCAATCCTTCTTGTAGCAAAGGACAAGTCCAGACAAACTCTTATATAGAGGAAAGCGCTCCCGAGGACACATGGGAATTATCGTCAAGCTAGTTTTCATCATGCTCATATGATTCACATTCGTTACTTTGATAATTTGATATGTGGGTGGACCTATGGTTGGGTACTGCCCTTCCTTGGACAAGCATCCCACTTATGATTAACCCCCCTCGCAAGCATCCGCAACTACGAAAGAAGAATTAAGGTAAACCTAACCATAACATGAAACATATGGATCGAAATCAGCCCCTTACGAAGCAACGCATAAACTACGGTTTAAGCTTCTGTCACTCTAGCAACCCATCATCTAATTATTACTTCCCAATGCCTTCCCTTAGGCCCAAACAATGGTGAA
Source organism: Triticum urartu (assembly GCF_056163025.1). Lineage (NCBI taxonomy): Eukaryota > Viridiplantae > Streptophyta > Magnoliopsida > Poales > Poaceae > Triticum > Triticum urartu. The sequence goes on from NC_141875.1 coordinate 603,192,214, forward strand.
GTTTTATGTAGTCGACGTTCACATAACACCACTAGAGGAAAGACAACATACATCTCATCAAAATATCAAACGAATACCAAATTCACATGACTACTTATAGCATGACTTCTCCCATGTCCTCAGGAACAAACGTAACTACTCAAAAATCATATTAATGTTCATAAGCAAAGGGGTATTAATATGCACAAAGGATCTGAACATATAATCTTCCACCGAATAAACCAACTAGCATCAACTACAAGGAGTAATCAACACTACTAGCATCCCACAAGTACCAATCTGAGGTTTTGAGACAAAGATCGGATACAAGAGATGAACTAGTGTTTGAGAGGAGATGGTGCTGGTGAAGATGTTGATGGAGATTGACCCCCTCCCGATGAGAGGATCGATGGTGATGATGATGGTGACGATTTCCCCCTCCCGGAGGGATGTTTCCCCAGCACAACAGCTCCGTCGGAGCCCTAGATTGGTTCCGCCAAGGTTCCGCCTCGAGACGGTGGCGCTTCATCCCGAAAGCTTTCTTATGATTATTTTCAGGGTAAAAGACACCTTACACCAGAAGATGGGCATCGGGGGGCTTCCAGGTGGCCCACGAGGTAGGGGGGCACGCCCAGGGGGTAGGGCGCGCCCTCCACCCTCATGGATGGTGGGTGGCCCCGCTCTGGTGCTTTCTTCGCCCAATATTTTTAATATATTCTAAAATAGACTTTCTTGGAGTTTCAGGAATTTTGGAGTTGTGCATAATAGGTCTATAATATTTGCTCCTTTTCCATCCCAGAATTCCAGCTGCCGACATTCTCCTTCTTCATGCAAACCTTGTAAAATAAGAGAGAAAAGGCATAAGTATTGTGACATAATGTGTAATAGCAGCCCATAATGCAATAAATATCGATATAAAAGCATGATGCAAAATGGACGTATCGACTCCCCCAAGCTTAGACCTCGCTTGTCCTCAAGCGGAAGCCGATATCGAAAAATATGTCCACATGTTTAGAGATAGAGGTGGCGATAAAATAAAATACGGACATGAGGGCATCATGATTATTCTTAGAATAGCAACATATATAGTCATATGATTTATTATGATAAAGTAACAATCTATTCACAATGTAAAGTATGAATCAGAAACTTCATTGAAAAACTAGCAAACTATAATCTCTTTCATTGAAGCAATCGCAATTTGTCATAACATCGGAAAGAGTCAATATAAGAGCTTTTTAGCAAGACCACATATTCAACTATCATTTAGTCTTTCACAATTGCTAACACTCACGCAATACTTATGGGTATGAAGTTTTAATCGGACACAGAGAAAGATAGGGGTTTATGGTTTTGCCTCCCAACCTTTTACCTCAAGGGTAATGTCAACAATAATAGTTTATGATAACCCACATCCAATTGGATATATATATATATTAGTATCTCTCCAACACAGAGTGCTTGCCAAAGGATAAAGTGTAAAAAGGAAAGGTGAAGATCACCATGACTCTTGTATAAGGTATAAGACAAAAAATAAAAGAGAGGCCCTTCGCAGAGGGAAGCAGAGGTTTTCATGTGCTTTTATGGTTGGATGAACAAAATCTTAATGCAAAAGAACGTCACTTTATATTGCCACTTGTGATAGGGACCATTATTATGCAGTACGTCGCTTTTATTTCTTCCATATCATCAGCTCGTATAAAGCTTATTTTCTCCACACTAATAGATCACACATATTTAGAACGCAATTTTTATTGCTTGCAATAATGACAACTTACTTGAAGGATCTTATTCAATCCATAGGTAGATATGGTGGACTGTCATGGCAAAACTGGGTTCAAGGATATTTGGAAGCACAAGTAGTATCTCTACTTGGTGCAAATAATTTGGCTAGCATGAGGGGGAAAGGCAAGCTCAACATGTTGGATGATCCATGACAATATAATTTATTTCGGATATAAGAAAAACATAACCCATTACATTGTCTTCCTTTTCCAACATCAACTTTTTAGCATGTCATATTTTAATGAATCACTGGTACAGCGAGCTCCTAAAAAAAGAGTTTAAAACCCCTTTCCGCGACGGCATTTGGAACCGTCGCCAAGTGAGTGTGGGCAATAGGGGGGTCCTTCCCACACGACCCAGAAATCATCGGGGATAGGCCCTCGTGGGACCTAGGCTAGGGCCGTGTGCGATCGAGCGAGGCATGGAAACCCAATCATTTCCGTAGGTATGTAAATCCCACACGGTGAATCCCAGAAATCATTTCCGTAGGTATGTACATCCCACACAGTGAATCCCAGAAATCATTTCCATAGGTATGTACATCCCACACGGTGAATCCCAGAAATCATTTTCGTAGGTATGTTCATCCCACACGTTGAATCCCACAAATCATTTCCGTAGGTATGTACATACCACACGGTGAATCCCAGAAAATCATTTCCGTAGGTATGTACGTCCCACACAGTTCTTTGTGTGGAAACATGTGTGCAAGGTGGCCTAACGCAAACAGTTCACTGCCGGAAGCCGTGTGTGATTGTTTGTTGATCGAACACGCCTACTTTCTAGAAACCGTGCGGGTTGTTTGAGTTCATCGCCCACGGTGCTGTCTGAGTAACTGTTTGCAATAGAAAACCCCAATAAGTAGGGTAATTAGCCTATTATTGATAATCCATGTACTAATCAAACTGATATTTGTTATAAAACACGCCAGATATTTCATATCCGTATAAAAGCAACCAGGATTTCATAATCGAATTACATCAGATAGCTTCGGCACTCAGTTACGCTATTACACAACAGCACCAAGTTTCACATGCAGCATAAAAAACCTTTGGAACGTAGCATCATACTCGGTAAATAGATAGATGAATCTCATCTAGGAAACTGCAGAAGCGGAAGGCAAATATTGAGCCTTCGGTGATGTTGATTGTCCTTGCAACTTTGGGCCAGTGGCTATGGACAATTGCCTGCCCAACCTTCGTCCTCTTTAGCAAGACTTCAATATTGTACCGTGGGTGTTGAATGAATACCTTCCTCGCCTCTTGACCATGCAAGTGGTTTGAGAGGTAATCATCGGTGAACTGCTTTGAAAAGTACTGAAAACAAAGCTATGCATAAATCGCTGTTGTAAATTTTGAAATGGCGCAATGGGTAAAAACAAGGTAAAATAGTTGGTACCATCCTATAGTTGACTGATGTCTTTTTCATTGTGCAAACAAAGATCTTGCTATTATTCGTCGCAAGTTTCTTCATCCTAAGAATCTTTCTGAGTTTCTCAACTTGACTGATATTCATGGACATCTCATTTCCCCATATGCAAAATGGGTCAAACAGTGGGTCTAAGCCTCTGACAGCAGGACCAACATGTGCAAGACCAAATTGTAAGAAACCTAAATATTAGAATGATTCCTACAACTGCACAATAATGTGCTATTAGCCAAAGGACCCTGCTTGAAAAAACCTCGATGGTAAACCGCAGTGTCTCCCATTGTTTCCCTGCAACACACATAAGGAAGATCTTGATCAGGTTAACTTGCCATACTATCAGTAGAATATGTATTGAGTACAACCAAATTCGATTGGTGTCACATGCATAACAAAATTGTACCCACAACAAATGAAAATCAAATTGTAGAACTGAACCAAACAGTTAAATGGACAACAAACTAAATGAACCAAAATAGTTAACTAAGCATGACATTGCAGAATAGAAACATGTACTAGAAGATAAGACAGTTAACAAAACAAAGAATGCTTGAGAACAATACTACGAAATGTAGCAATTGTTGGACCAAAGTGTTAACTGAACAATACATTTCAGAGGACCAAACTGTTAACTGAACATTAGATTGCATATAAAAATTACAGAGGACAAATCACTATAAGGCATTGGCGGTGGCCTCGAGAAAACATCACGAACTGTATTTTAAAGTAGACAACCGCGCGGCGGTGTCGACAGTGGCCTCGAAGACGAGGTGCTCCTCCAAGATCTGGCGGTCGACACGCATGTCAGCAATAGCGACCTTGTTCGTGCGTGCGGCCGCATGCTACTCAGCTCCATGTTATATTGCGTGTAAAATGGCTGTGGGCGACGCTTAATTGGAGGAGGGGGCAGTGATTTCGGTGGAAGGTGTCGCTCCGTCAGCCGGGGCATGTGGGACGGGAAAGGAGGAGGATGGTGTGTGGATTACCTGACGATATCGACGAGGCCGTGCAACAAGAAGAAGGGTCGGCGGTGAGGAGGCCGCGCAGCAAGAAGAAGGGTTGCCGGCGAGGAGGCGGTGCTGTAAGAAGAAGGGTCGTCGGCGAGGAGGCGGCGCTGCAAGAAGAAGGGTAGCCGACGAGGAGGCGGCGCTGCAAGAAGAAGGGTCGCCGGTGAGGAGGCTGAGCTGCCATTAAGCAGTAGTGAAGGTTTGAACTTGTAATTGGAAATGTGGCTTTTGGTAGGAGGGAGGGGGCGGGGAGATAGATATTTCCGCGGTGGCAAAAAAATTTCGCTCAGTGCCGCTAGAAACTAGCGCGCAAGTGTGGTTCAAGCGGGGGCGATGGACTGTACACGACGAAGCTTCCTACGTAAGCCAGACAAGACGGTGCGCCAAGATATTTTATATCGCATCCCACACAATTCTTTCTAGTAAACTGTTTGTGGTATACCTGATTTTTTTCATTATGTTTTGAAAGACAAAATGGTGTTACGGAGGGAAGGGATGGTGTTTGAATTGCTAGTACATTTACATACAGTGAACATGCAACTAGTACATGAGTGTCGTGTTTAAATTTGGATTTATTCCAGGTTCGTATGGCATTTTTATGCATTAATTGAGTTTCTGGGCATTTAATGTGCATAATTCAAATTTGAACTACAAGCACATTCTCCAATGCACCAAAGTTTGCTGAAAAATCACATGTGTGTCTTTGGGTGAATTTATAGGTCCCATGCAAGAAATAGGAATGAAATTCAAACATCTGGGCGTCGTGGCTTGACCGGAAAGATTGAGAAACTTGGTTTTTAATTCCTGTAAATCCAAAACACGGCTGAAAATCATGAAACTTGGCATGGTCTCATGACATGGCACCAACATGTTGCGGTAAATTTTTTGGCCCAATTGGGACCAGCTTTGGTGTAAGCTTCTTGCAAACCGGAGCTTCCCTCAAGAAGGCTCCTGGTTCCGAGAGGGAACGTGTCACTTCTGTGTGCGAAACGACATACACTGCCTTCTCCCGCCTTAATTTTTTTGCACAGGCATATTAGACCAAATAGAATTATCGTGCTAAATTTGGAATTATTCTGTGTTTGTTTCACATTTTTATACATTAATTGAGTTTCTGGGCATTTAATGTGCATAATTCAAATTTGAACTACAAGCACGTGCTCCAATGCACTATAGTTGTTTGAAAAATGACATGTGTGTCCTTGGGTGAATTTATAGGTCCCATCCAAGAGATGGGAGTGAAATTCAAACGTCTGGGTGTCATGGCTCCGCCGGAAAGATTGAGAAACTTGGTTTTTTAATTCCTGTAATTTCAAAACACGCCTGGAATTCATGAAACTTGACATGGTCTCATGACATGGCACGAACATGCTGCGGTAATTTTTTTGGCCGAATTGGGACAAGCTTTGGTGTAAGCTTCTTGCAAACCGGAGCTCCCCTCTAGAAGGCTCGTGGTTCTGAGAGGGAACATGTCAAGTTCATGTGCGAAACCACATACGTACACTGCCTTCTCCCGCCTTAATTTTTTTGCATAGCCATATTAGACCAAATAGAAGTACCGTGCTAAATTTTGGAATTATTCCGGGCCAGTTTCGCCTTTTTATACATTAATTGAGTTTCTGGGCATTTAATGTGCATATTTCAAATCTGAACTACAAGCACAGGCAATAGTGCACGAAAGTTGTTTGAAAAATCACATGTGTGTCCTTGGGTGAATTTCTAGGTCCCATGCAAGAGATTGGAGTGAAATTCAAACATCTGGGCGTCGTGGCTCGGCCGGAAAGATTGAGAAACTTGGTTTTTTTATTCCTGTAATTCCAAAACACGCCTGAAAATCATGAAACTTGACATGGTGTCATGACATGGCACGAACATGCTGCGGTAATTTTTTTGGCCGAATTAGGACAAGCTTTGGTGTAAGCTTCTTGCAAACCGGAGCTCCCTCAAGAAGGCTCGTGGTTCCGAGAGGGAATGTGTCACCTCTGTGTGGGAAACGACATACGTACACTGCTTTGGCCCGCCTTATTTTTTTACACAGCCAGATTAGACCAATTAGAAGTACCGTGCTAAATTTTGGAATTATTTCGGGCTCATTTCGCCTTTTTTATACATTAATTGAGTTTCTGGGCATTTAATGTGCATAATTCAAATTTGAACTACAAGCACATGCTCCAGTGCACCAAAGTTGATTGAAAAATCACATGTTTGTCCTTGGGTGAATTTCTAGGTCCCATGTAAGAGATGGGAGTGAAATTAAAATATCTGGGCGTCGTGGCTCGACCAGAAAGATTGAGAAACTTGGTTTTCTAATTCCTGTAATTCCAAAACACGCCTGAAAATCATGAAACTTGGCATGGTGTCATGACAAGGCACCAACATGCTGCAGTAATATTTTTGGCCTAATTGGGACAAGCTTTGGTGTAAGCTTCTTGCAAACTGGAGCTTCCCTCAAGAAGGCTTGTGGTTCCCAGAGAGAACGTGTCACTTCCGTGTGTGAAGCGACATACGTACACTGCCTTCTCCCGCCTTATTTTTTTGCATAGCCAGATTAGACCTAATAGGAGTACCGTGCTAAATTTTGGAATTATTCTGGGCTCGTTTTGCCTTTTTTATACATTAATTGAGTTTTTGGGTATTTAATGTGCATAATTTAAATTTGAACTACAAGCACATGCTCCAGTGCACCAAAGTTGTTTGAAAAATCACATGTGTGTCCCTGGGTGAATTTCTAGATCCCATGCAGGAGATGGGAGTGAAATTCAAACATCTGGGCATCGTGGCTCGCCCGGAAATATTGAGAAACTTGGTTTTTTAATTCATGTAATTCCAAAACACGCCTGAAAATTATGAAACTTGGCATGGTATCATGACATGGCATCAACATGCTGCGGTCATATTTTTGGCCGAATTGGGACAAGATTTGGTGTAAGCTTTTTGCAAACCGGAGCTTCCCTCAAGAAGGCTCGTGGTTCCGAGAGGGAACGTGTCACCTCCATGTGCGAAACGACATACGTACACTGCCTTCTCCCGCCTTATTTTTTTACACTGCCAGATTAGACCAAATAGAAGTACCGTGCTAAATTTTGGAATTATTCCGGGTTCGTTTGGCCTTTTTACACATTAATTGAGTTTCTGGGCATTTAATGTGCATAATTCAAATTTTAACTACAAGCACATGCTCCAGTGCACCAAAGTTGTTTGAAAAATCACATGTGTGTCCTTGGGCGAATTTCTAGGTCCCATGCAAGAGGCGGGAGTGACATTCAAACATCTGGGCGTCGTGGCTCGGCCGGAAATATTGAGAAACTTGGTTTTTAATTCCTGTAATTCCATAATACGCCTGAAAATCATGAAACTTGGCATGGTCTCATGACATGGCACCAACATGCTGTGGTAATTTTTCTGCCCGATTTGTGAAGGCCCGCACATTAACAATCAACAATGTCATTTTGGAACAAGTACTGTCATGTTACAAATCGGAAACACAAGTATTATTGAAACCATGGGCGTGAAGGACCAATTACGTGCAGCCACGAGTCCTCTTTTTTATTGGCTAGGAGGTGTCGTGCGGGGTAGCTATTTGAGTACGGGAGGCGTGTGATCAGACCCCTACGCGTGCTCATCGGGAGGAGAGCCCTTTGATCGCTACCCGCCGTGCACCTCCCTCCCAACATCTCCATTAATGGCGCCAGAGCACCTGTTCTACGACGTGGCTATATGTCTCACGGGACTGAGATTTAAGAGAGAAAAATGAAAATATAAAAAGAAAGTTTTACACAGATCTTGATGTAAGATCCGACGGACCTATATAGCATCGACTGCAACTTATAGCAAGCATGATGAATATAAGGACGATGACAGTGGATAATAATTGTCTGACATATTTAGAAAAATAATTAAAAAAAGCCACATGCGGCAACGCACGAAATACAAGGGCAAAAGAAGAAGGAAGACAACGATCTGGCTTGCTAATCTCTACTTTCTTGATGCGTTGCTGCAGGCCACGGGAACTAGTCTCCGCAGCGAGTGGCGACGAGCTCTTTCTTGTCCTCAAGATGCTGCTTGAGAGCATCCACGGATTCCTCCACCAGCCTTCTACGCTCAATGCGCAACTTGTTATTCTCGTCCATAAGTTTCTCGGTGATGATGCCGGTCCTCTTCAACAAGGCAGTGGTCTGCTCCTGCTGCTCCGTACTTTCGACGGTCTTCGCCCTCAGCAGGTCGCGCTCGGCCCGGAGCTTCGCATTGCTCTCATTTAGTTGCCGGATGACGTCGGTAGACTGTTCAAACAAGGCTTGCAGGTCATCTTGCAACCTCGCCCACCTGGAGATATGATCCATCTGCCTATGGACGAGGGAATGCATGCGCCTGTAACAGTCCTCGCCTGCCCACGAGGCATTTTCCCAGGCCACCGCAGCAAGGGAGGACATTTCTGCTGCATTCGCGGCGCGGCGGGACATCTCTTCTGCTTCCGCGACGCGGCCGGACCAGTCTGCTGCATCGACGACGCGACGGGTCCTTCATGCTGCTTCAGCGGCGCGGCGGGACCTCTCTGCTGCTACAGCCGTGCGGCGGGACATGTTGGGTGCTATCGTGGCGAGGCGGGACATCTCTCATGCTCCCGCTTCTAGGCTCGCCTCTCCCTGGTCGCAATCTCTCGACCCAGAACTCACGCTGGCCATGGCGGACGCAAGGGAACGATGATGAATGACTAGTTTGTTTTTGACTTTTTGTGGATGAGGAGTTGAGGAGGAATGTGCAGTCATCTTGGAGTAGTAGTATTTATAACCGCGTAGTAATATGCTCCTAAGTGGGAAACCGTTTAGGTTTTGATCGGTGTGAACAGGTTTGCAATTTGGAATGTGACGGGACGCATGCTCAAAATTTACAGACGGTTATAAGTGCGGCACTATTTCCGGAAGGCGGTGGGCACGTACGCCTTCTCGGCTGCGTACGTGGTGTTTGCACCATAGGGTGCACCGCAATAGGCAATGTCAGCACACGTCTTTTAATTAGAATGGGTGTGCCCGTCTAGCGCACACACGTTGATCTATCTAACTATTTCAGTTTGTTGTGGCTAATCACAAACAATTCATCCATGTCAAGTGTATGCCATCAATCGCAAACACTTTGATCTGGCTTACCCGTTTCTGTTCTATTGCCTAATCGCAAACAGTTAATCCTTCTGAAGCATATGCGCTCAATCACACACACCTTGATCTGGCTGACCGTTTCTTTTGTGTTGCCTAATCACAAACAGTTCTTCCGAGTGAACCATATGCTGTATATCGCACACACCTTCATCTGGCTGCCCGTTTCTTTTGTGTTGCCTAATCACAAACAGTTCATCTGAGTGAACCGTATGCTCTATATCGCACACGCCTTCATCAGGTTGCCGTTTCTTTTGTTCCGCCTCATCGCAAACAGTTCATTGAACTGAACCGTATGCCCTGGATCGCACACGCAACTAAAATCTGAACCGTGTTTGATGCATCCTCAATCGCAAACATTTTCACCTTTTTTGACGGTTTTCATATAGCATCGTTTGCGATTATGGCATCGCACATAGTTTCTCGAAGGGTCTCTAATCGTAGTGTCGCGTTAGCAGCATCCTGCAGTAGCGTGTGCTCACAATCACAAAATGTGTCCAAGATAGTATATGTATATGTGAAAACCTCTCTTTCTTTATTACTTCCTATTAACTGCAACGATGACTAAAACTATGTTTGTCAGCTCTCAACAACTTTTATTCATCATACTCTTTATATGTGAAGTCATTACTCCCCATAAGATCAATATGATCTCTTTATTTCTCTTTATTCTTTCTTTTTTTCTTTTATTCCCTCAAGATCATAGCAAGATAACCAAGCCCTTGACTCAAATATAATCTCTATTATATATAGCTCACGGACTCGATTACATAGATAAGGATCAACACAATACTCAAAGCTAGATCATACTAAAATTTATTCTACTAGATCAAGATATAACCAAAAGGATCGAACTAAGAAAAATGGTAAAGGTAGAAGTGTGATGGTGATACGATACCGGGGCACCTCCCCCAAGCTTGGCAGTTGCCAAGGGGAGTGCCCATACCAATGTGTTTATGTCTCTTTCTTCGGAGGTGGTGATGTGATATTCTTGGTGATGATGACCCTTAGGATATGATTCTCGTCTTCGAGCTTATTGAATTGCTGCTTGAGATCCATTATTTCCCAATGGAGCTTACCCGTGACGGCTAAAGCTCCTTTCACCCATGGATGTTGTATAGCTGCGGGAGAACAAGTAACACTCTTTTTCATATTTTCATAAGAAAGAAATCTAGCATTAGGAGGGATGACCAAGTTTGGAATTGCCGAGCTCTGAAGTTCCCCCATCATGAATCTGGCTTGGAGACGAGAGGTAACTTCTTGATCCTCCTCCATGGCATCTATCCTTTTCAAGTCAGCCTCAATCTCTTCCTCCATTGATGGCCCAAAGGGGTCAGCATCGCTATTTGCTCCTGGCCCCGGTGTCGGATGAGATACCCTACTCTCCCCGACTGACTCTTGATAATACATATTGCTCTAAATCTGCTGCAGAAATAACTCAAAACAAAAACAGAGGATTGTGTCGTGGTACGGTGGTCAAAACCTTCGGGAGATTATATAATAAATTTTTACTGACCAAAAGAAGTATCATGCAAGAAAACAGAGTCCGGAGGGCACACGAGGTGCCCACGAGGCAGGGGCCACCCCCTCCACCCTCGTGCACGCCTCGTGTCCTTTCCGGACTACTTCTTATTTTCCTATTTTCTTAAATATTCCAAAACAGAGAAAAATTGCTATTAGAACTGTTTTGGAGTCGGTTTACTTACCGTACCACATACCTATTTCTTTTCGGAGTCTGAAACGTTCTGGAAAGTGTCCCTTATGTACTCCTCCGGGGTTACGGTATTAAGAACATTGGTTTCAACATTTAAGGGATTACCTGAGATATAATGTTCGATTCTTTGACCGTTCACCACCTTCGTATTTGTGCCTTCAAAGTTGTTGATTTTAGGGCACCGGAACGATAGACCTCCTCAATAACGTAAGGACCTTCCCATTTAGAGAGGAGTTTTCCTGCAAAAATTCTTAAATGAGAGTTGTACAACAAAACATAATCACCTACGTTAAACACACGCTTTTGTATCCTTTTGTCATGCCATCTTTTAACATTTTCTTTAAACAATTTGGCATTCTCATAGGCATGGTGATACGTCTCCAACGTATCTATAATTTTTGATTGTTCCATGCTATTATATTATCTGTTTTGGATGTTAATGGGCTTTATTTTACACTTTTATATTATTTTTGGGACTAACCTACTGACCCAAGGCCTAGTGCAAATTGCTGTTTTATGCCTATTTCAGTGTTTCGTAGAAAAGGAATATCAAACGGAATCCAAACGGAATGAAACCTTCGGGAGAGTTATTTTTGGAACAAACGTGATATAGAGGACTTGGAGTGGACGTCAAGCAATCAACGAGGAGTCCACGAGGCAGGGGGCGCGCCTACCCCCTGAGCGCGCCCTCCCTCCTCGTGGGCCCCTCGTGGCTCAACCGACCTACTTCTTCCTCCTATATATACTCATATACCCTGAAAACATCCAAGAGCACCATGAAACCCTATTTCCACCGCCGCAACCTTCTGTACCCAAGAGATCCCATGTTGGGGCCTTTTCCGAAGCTCCGTCGGAGGGGGCATCGATCACCGAGGGCCTCCACATCAACTCCATGGCCCCTCCGATGATGTGTGAGTAGTTTACTTCAGACCTTCGGGTCCATAGTTATTAGCCAGATGGCTTCTTTTCTCTCTCTTTTAATCTCAATACAAAGTTCTCCTCGATCTTCTTGGAGATCTATTCGATGTAACTCTTTTTGCGGTGTGTTTGTCGAGATCCGATGAATTGTGGGGTTATGATCAAGTCTATTTATGAATAATATTTGATTCTTCTCTGAAATCTTTTATGTATGATTGGTTATCTTTGCAAGTCTCTTCGAATTATTAGTTTGGTTTGGCCTACTAGATTGATCTTTCTTGCAATGGGAGAAGTGCTTAGCTTTGGGTTCAATCTTGCGGTGCTCGATCCCAGTGACAGAAAGGGAAACAACACGTATTGTATTGTTGCCATCGAGGATAAAAAGATGGGGTTTATATCATATTGCTTGAGTTTATCCCTCTACATCATGCCATCTTACCTAATGCGTTACTCTGTTCTTATGAACTTAATACTCTAGATGCATGCTAGATAGCGGTCGATGTGTGGAGTAATAGTACTAGATGCAGGCAGGAGTCGGTCTACTTGTCACGGACATGATGCATATATACATGATCATGCCTAGATATTCTCATAATTATTCGCTTTCCTATCAATTGCTCGACAGTAATTTGTTCACCCACCGTAATACTTATGTTATCTTGAGAGAAGCCACTAGTGAAACCTATGGCCCTCGGGTCTATTTTCCATTATATTAATCTTCTGTTAACAAGCTATTTCTATTACCTTTTATTTTGCAATCTTTACTTTTAATCTTTATCATAAAAATACCAAAAATATTATCTTATCATCTCTATCAGATCTCACTCTCGTAAGTGACTGTGAAGGGATTGACAACCCCTTTATCACGTTGGTTGCGAGGTTCTTAATTGTTTGTGTAGGTACGAGGGACTTGCGTGTGGCCTCCTACTGTATTGATACCTTGGTTCTCAAAAATTGAGGGAAATACTTACGCTACTTTGCTGCATCACCCTTTTCTCTTCGAGGGAAAACCAACGCAGTTCTCAAGAGGTAGCAAGGAGGATTTCTGGCGCCGTTGCCAGGGAGTCTATGCACAAGTCAAGACATACCAAGTACCCATCACAAACTCTTATCCCTCGCATTACATTATTTGCCATTTGCCTCTCGTTTTCCTCTCCCCTACTTCACCCTTGCCGTTTTATTCGGCCCATCTTCTGTTCGTCTTTTCCATTTGCTTTGATGTCTTACTTGGCTCATTCGCTTGTTTGGTGGGAATAGTTGTTTATTTATTGCTAAATAGAGGACCTAATATCTATGGATCCTCATCCGCTTGCTAATCTTTTTAAGAGATCCAATTATAATGAACCAATTGCTAGTGAGTTTTGTGCACTAGATTATCTTTATGAAGTTTTGCTTGAAAGTTGTGAATCTGAAGATTGTGATGAAGTACTTTATGGAGTGATTCACGATGGATCTTTGAATAGAAACCATGATTGCAATGATGATAGTATAAATTCTATTAACGTCAATTGTGCTTATAATATGCAAAACCCTAAGCTTGGGGATGCTAGTTTTTCTATGTCTACTACTTGTTGCAATGATCATGATTGGGGTGATTCTTCTTATGATCTTGAAAATTTATTTAAGCCCCATGATGAATATGAGATTGATTATAATGTTTGCAATAATATTGAAAGTGGGTTTGGAAGAGTGTCAACTTTAGATCCCACATATTTGGAGAATGTTCAATCTTATGAAGTTTTAGATAAAGGTGGTTTTGGAGAGGTCATGACTCTAGTTAATGTTAATCCCACTATTTTGGAAGAGTGTCAACTTTGCATACATGTGGATCATGTTAAGAATATGTTTTGTGATAGATATATTGTTGAATTTGCTTATGATCACATGTAATTATTATAAGAGAGGAAATATGGTTGTAGAAATTTTCATGTTACTAAATTACCTCTCGTTATGTTGAGATTACTATTGTTTCTTTCTGCATCCTTGTATATGCTAGTTTTTGCTTGCCTTGATAATTTGTTTGTCTATAAGATGCCTATGCATAGGAAGTATGTTAGACTTAGATGTGTTTGTCACGTGTTTTATGATGCTCTCTTTGTACTTCAATTCTTGTCTTTCATGTGAGCATCGTTGAAATCTTTTGCCTAGCTAAAAGGTTTTAAAGAAAATCGCTTGTTGGGAGACAACCCAATATTTTTCCTTGCTGTTATTCAATAAATAATTCATCTATCCTCTGTTTATATGTGGTTCTATGCTTTTAATTAGTGTTTGTGCCAAGTAGAACCTTTGGGAAGACTTGGGGATAGTCTTTGCGATCTTGCTGTAAAAAATAGAAACTTTAGCGCTCACGAGATTTGCTGCCATTTTTTTTACTGTAGAGTGCTATTTAGTTAATTCTTTTTGAAGATGATTAATAGATAAGTTCCTCATGTCTAGAAATTTATTTTAGAATTTGTGTGGTTCCATAAGTATTCGAAACCTACAGATTACTACAGACTGTTCTGTTTTTGACAGATTCTGTTTTTCGTGTGTTGTTTGCTTATTTTGATGAATCTATACTTAGTAATAGAGTTTATGAACCATATAAAGGTTGTAATACAGTAGGTTTAACACCAATATAAATAAATAATGAGTTAATTACAGTACCTTGAAGTGGTGGTTTGTTTTCTTTTACTAACGGAGCTCATGAGATTTTCTCTTAAGTTTTGTGTTGTGAAGTTTTCAAGTTTTGGGTAAAGATTTGATGGATTATGGAACAAGGAGAGGCAAGAGACTAAGCTTGGGGATTACCAAGGCATCCCAATGTAAAATCCAAGGACAACCAAAAGCCTAAGCTTGGGGATGCTCCGGAAAGCATCACCTCTTTCGTCTTCGTCCATCGTTAACTTTACTTGGAGCTATATTTTTATTCACCACATGATATGTGTTTTTCTTGGAGCGTCTTGTATGATTTGAGTCTTTGCTTCTTAGTTTACCACAATCATCCTTGCTGTACACCCCTTTTGGGAGAGACACACATGAATCAAAATTTATTAGAATACTCGATGTGCTTCACTTATATCTTTTGAGCTAGCTAATTTTGCTCTAGTGCTTCACTTATATCTTTTAGAGCACGGTGGTGGTTTTATAGAAATTATTGATCTCTCATGCTTCACTTATATTATTTTGAGAGTCCTTTAGAACAACATGGTAATTTGCTTTGGTTATGAATTTAGTCCTAATATGATAGGCATCCAGGATCGGTATAATAAAAACTATCATAAAAGGTGCATTGAATACTATGAGAAGTTTGATACTTGATGATTGTTTTGAGATACGAAGGTGGTAATATTAGAGCATGCTAGTTGAGTAGTTGTGAATTTGAGAAATACTTGTTCTAAAGTTTGTGATTCCCATAGCATGCACGTATGGTGAACCGTTATGTGATGAAGTCGGAGCATGATTTATTTATTGATTGTCTCACTACTAGGAAAAGGCATCCTAGTGGCGCACTGAATTTGCCTTCTAATGGCGCACTACCGGTGCGCCACTGGCATCACGCCATTAGAATTAAATTCTAATGGCGCACCACCGGTGCGCCATTAGTATCTGGTGTTCTAATGGCGCACCACGTAGTGCGCCATTAGTATAGCCTGCAGTGCGCCATTAGAATGCCTCCCAGGGGGCCATATGTACCCATGTGCTTTGGCATTCTAATGGCGCACCAGCAGTTAATGCGTCATTAGTGTGATGATCACAGTGCGCCATTAGTGTCTTGTGTGGTGCGCCATTAGTATGAATATTAGGTTTTTTTGCTTTTCTGATTTTTGAACAGGTTACAAAATATATTATTGGACAGAATATAGACAGCAGCACACAGCAACATCAGATTCATCGAATACAATAGAAGATTAGTCTCCGAATACAATTCATCATATTAGTCTCCGAATTCAAAAGACCGAACAAAGAAAAAACATTACAAGTCTCAAGACCGCGAGTATCGAGTTTGTCGGAAGTAATACTAATCCTAACAATTCCTACTAATCATCATCATACAACTTCTACTCGTTATTCATAACAAGTCATACGATCATCATCTTGATAGTCTTTGAACCAACCCTACTTAATTGTTCTTAGCAGATGATCATCAGTATTAGGCAGGACCTAAATACCCTATTTAAGCTAAAATAGCATAAAACAATATAGACCCTGACTCTCCATTATGGAGAATGGAGAACATCCTGTCTCCAATTCTTGCGCTTCGCTTCCTTTTTCTTCCAAGAAGCTCCTTACGACTGTCCATACATTTTTTCCATCCTTTGATTTTCATGTCTCCACTTCTTTTAGAAATCTCGTATGGACAGTTGAGATTTGTAGGATGACCTGGCTGTATGTTCAAAACATTAACAATACCTTTCAGATACATCATATGAGGCACACAATTCTCTGGGATTATCTGTTGAAAAACATAGTCATAACTTCATAGTTAGCAATGATGTACTAGTTTTAGAAGTATGCAAAAGATGCACGGATGTCGTAATAGTAAAAATCTTACCAGGGTATCTCCATGGTAGTTACCGTAGTTGAACACATGCACTAGTGGCACGTATTTACCATAATGTTGAGGAGTTTGATTGTAGATATTGTAATTCTGAATGTCAGTACAAAATCCGACCAAATGATTGTTCTCCTTGTAAGTTGTTAATTCGGAGCCATCGGTGTAGTGGCTTTTGTCTACCATCTCCCGCACATTCTTTGAACAATAAAAATAAGCTGTCAATGGAAATAAGCTGTCAACTATTTTGAAATAAACAATATAAATTAGCTAATAACTATGTTTGAGAAACTCACATAGCGGTAGAACTGGAGGCGTATCAACAAGGACCCAAATGTCCATATTGTCTTGGTTGATGTCAGGATTACCAAGATCCATGGTGATAAGCATACCCTCATCAAAACCATACATCTTGCAAAATTATTCCCAATTTTTCAACCAAAATGGGTTACGCTCTCAGAATTATATAGATTTACTTCAAAGTCCACATCGTGATGAGTCCTTAGGTGAATTTTCTTTGTTTCAGAAATTTCATGGTCTTCAAAATCCATCCTCTCCAAGACATAGCGTCTTGCATGGCATGGGATAATCTATACTCGAATTGTAAAAGATGAAAATTACACGTTGAAGTTATTGAAGTCATGCTTAATTATGAAAATAACACTTGTCGTCGTTGTGTACCGTTTCAACTTCGAAGGTCTCCTCGAGCTTAATGCTGAAGCGCCGATCATCGTCTAGGTGAGGCATGTCGCACAGACCTCGATCGTCGTGGCACCAGTCGCACTCCGCCGGGAGACTTTCATCGTCCGATGATGATGACGACATATCCTGGGACAGCTCCCAGAATTGCTTGCCGCCCGAACCACCGGCCTCATCGTTGTGGGCCATGTTTCGCGCTAAATAGGAAAAAAATTTGGTCAGAAGTTGGTTATTGTCAAGGAACAAGATCATGGTCTCATCATTTAGGGTTTGTCGACACCGAGGCACCCTAAAAGCCTAAGCTTTCATCATTTAGGGTTTGTCGACGCCGAGGCACCCTAAAAGCCTAAGCGTACATCATTTAGGTTCTCATCGACACCGAGGCATCCGGGGCAGCCAAGTTAAGTTTTCATCATTTAGGGTTTATCGATGCGGAGGCACCCTAGGTTGGGCCTAATCACTTGGCACTAATCACTTGGCTCTATTGCCACCTATGGTTTAATACAGCAAGAATAAAGGGGCAGTTGATCCTACTTAATTAAGTACTAAGATACCCCGGCCCATGCATTAGTAGCAAGTACCTCATATGTCCGATTTTTAGCAAAGTCATGCGAAAATTCACGGAAAATTTCAGCATGACCTTTGCTGAAAATAGGACATATGGAGTACCCGAATTTGCCGGAACGGAAGTTAATCGACATTCTGGCAAACTCAAGGGCCTCTCGGGGTACCTGCAAAATCATCACGACACGAAGGGCCTCTCAAGGGCCTCAAGCAGCAGCGGGGTCTCCCAGGACCCCATTTTTTTGCTAAATTTCTTTGAGCAACAATCAGAGCAGAAAATTCAGCATATTTCTATACAACAGCACTGTAAAGATGAAGAACGGTTCTACAGCAACCCATTTATATACAATAGCATCTTTGGTCATACCAATTTCTGAAACAATTCAAATCTGAACTGTATCTTTGGTCATACAAATCTCTGAAACTATACAAATCTGAAATATATATTTGGTCATACAAATTTATGGAACTAATCAAATCTGAACTGCATCTTTGGTCATACAAATCTCTGAAAATTTTCTAAATCTGTGGTCATACAAATTTATGGAACTAATCAAATTAGGATAGCTGGACACATAAATTATGATAGATTGTGATAGCTTGGGGAATAGATTATGATAGATTGTGATGCATGGACTTGTTCTACTCCAGGTTTTCAATTTACAAACACATAAAAGCACAAGCAGTGCTAGAGATGATATTTGCTAGATATAATTTCGGCAATGAGATTTAAATAGAGCTATGGTGATGTAACCTAGGTGAATATACACGAAATAAGGTTTACTGGTGCTACCCAATGCTAGTAATCAAGAAGTAACATAAAATGCTAGTAAGTTCACTGGGACAACTGTGAAAAAACAAGCAGCAGTAGCAAAATATGTTTGGAGTAGCATCAACAGTTTTACAAATCAAATAGGCTACACAAGGGGCTGATCTAGGAACCTTGACAGGGATACCCGGAACATTTTATACTATGATGAACAAAAGCATCTACCTCAGAAATCTCCAGTACATAGACCACGGGTAGAACAAGTCCATGCATCACAAAGTCACACAAATCAGAGTGACAACACCAACAATTTCGAGCTCCCTATGCTACAAAGCAGCCCCGGAATTGCTCAGACGGGCAGTCCGACTGGTGACAGGGTCCAAACCGAAAGCTATATGCTACCACAATCTATCATGAACATGACCCAAACGAAGTCAATTCTACACTACATCTGACAGACTACTCCGTGTTCTCTCAGATTTCCTCCACTCGCCGAGATGGGTTCCCACCCAGCCCAGCCATCCCCACCTCTCCTCTCTCGCGTGCACGCAGCAACCCAGAAAAACACAAGACAAGTAGTAGAATCTCTGCTCTACCGGGAGGCAACGAAGTGGCCAAGGTCACAGGGGCGATACGTGAGCGGAAGCCCTAGGCTAGCGCGAGGGGGCGGAGCGCTGCTGCTGCTGCTGTTGCTCGGGGACGGCGAGGTCGGAGTGGGCGGCGCGGGAAGGCGGCGGGAGGCGGGGGAGGGGGTTCCGCCGATCCGGCCGGAGGGGCGAGAGGTGGGAGGAGACGAGGCGGCGGCGCGGTCGGGTGGGTGCGTGGGGCACTCCTCCCTGGTCCGGACTGGCCACGCTGCTCGGGGACGGCGAAGGAGGCGAGGGGGGCGGCGAGGGGGACGACAAACACGGCCGGGGGGCAGCGGGTGAGATCGATGAGGTATGGGAGAGATTAGAGTGATTGGGGATTTAGTGTGGGGGGAAGCTTTCTAATGGCGCACCACCCCCTCGTGCGCCATAAGTATGACTATTCTAATGACGTACCACCCCTCGGTGCGCCATTAGAATTTAGTGTGGGGGAAAGCTTTCTAATGGCGCACCACCCCCTCGCGCGCCATAAGTACGACTATTCTAATGGCGCACCACCCCTCGGTGCGCCATTAGAATTTTGTTTTAATCATAACAGTAATATTTTTTTTATAAAAACAGTAATAATTTTTTTAAAAATATGTTCAAATTTGTTACTTGAAAATATCATCGGCGGCGGCGGTGGAGTGGGGGAGGGTGCGGGGGGTGCCCGTTGGCGGCGGTGGAGCGGGGGAGGGTGCGGGGGGCCGGGTGCTCGTCGGCGGCGGTGGAGCGGGGGAGGGTTGCGGTGGGTCGTCGGCGGCGGTGGAGCTAGCGGGGGAGGGTGCGGGTGGGATCGAGATGGAGGGGGAATCGAGATCGAGATGGAGGGGGATCGAGATCAAGTGTCCTCATGAATTCAAAAAGTGCCCATGAAATTTAAAAATATTCATGATATCAAAAAGTGCCCATGAAATACAATCGAGAAATGAAGACTACGATTTAAATACAATCGATCTTAGCTAGCTATCTGTTCACAATCTTCTTGCCCTTCTTTTTCGCAAATGGAGTTCTTCTGTGGAACGGACGTCCTCTAGGTAGGGTGGTCCTGCTTCTTCTTGTGGTGTGTGCTGCTACTTCATTGTCGTCGTCATGTTCGATCTTCGGGTCGCCGTACTTGTCGAAGTCTTGCTCATTGGCGAGTCCATCCATTCCGATGATCTTCCTTTTGCCTCTCCTCACAACAATACGACTGGGCTTTGACGGGTTGGTAATGAAGAAGCATTGGTCCACTTGGGAAGCCAGTACCCATGGCTCATTTTTCGCGGTGACGTTTGCGCCCGCGGTCTTGGATTTGGCTTCGGGTATAACCATGGTGGTGAAATACCGGTCTTCTACTAGGACGCTCTCGGCCCATCTGACATGGAACATCGGGACTTTCTCTCCAGCGTAGCTCAGCTCCCAGATCTCCTCGATCCTTCCGTAGTATCTGTCCTTGTCGTTACCGGTGTAGGATTCCATCGTTACCCCGGAGTTCTGATAACCATCGCTCTTCATGTCCTTGTCCTCGGTGTAGAATGTGTAGCCACTGATATCGTACACCTCATAGGTCATCAGGTTGTGCTTGACGCCCTGTGACAAGTCGAATATGAGTTGTTCTTCCGCGGAAGAATCTTCATGTAAAGGGTACGACAGAAGCTTCTGCTTGAACCAAGGCGTGAAACATGAGTTGTGCTCTTTGAGTATATCTCCGTCCGTCCTCTGTTGGCCTCGGTCATTGTACGTCTTCTGAATAAAGGTTTTGTGCTCTACCACCCAAGGATCGACCACGTCTATGTGTTGTAGCGCGACTAGGTTTACTCTTTCAAAGTCGGCGAGTCAACCCTCGAAGTCGACATGCATTTCGCGGCGACCCTCACGGTGACCCCATCCAGCGAGCCTGCCAAGGTGCCTGTTGACGGGCAGACCAACGGGGTTCTCGATGCCTAGATAATTCGTGCGGTAGGAGATGCACTCTTCGGTCAGAAAGCCCCTGGCTATACTTCCCTCTGGACGTGACATGTTGCGAACGTATCCTTTGATGACACCATTCATCCTTTCGAACGGCATTATGCTGTGCAGGAACGTCGGCCCGAGTTGGATGATATCCTCCACGATATGGACCAGCAGATGCACCATAACGTCGAAGAATGCAGGCGGGAAGTACATCTCAAGCTCGCATAGTATCACCACGATCTCTTCCTGTAGCCTTCTGAATTGCCTCACGCCAATCGACTTCTGAGAGATGACGTCGAAAAAGTTTCATAGGCCAAATAGCGTTTCACGTACGTCCGCGTCCATGATCCCACGGATTGCAACTGGAAGTATCTGCGTCATCAGCACGTGACAGTCGTGAGACTTCATCCCGCTGAACTTCTGCTTCGCTGGGTCTAGGTATCTACTTATCTTCCCCGCGTAACCGTAAGGAAGATTAACTCCTAGGAGGCAGGTGAAAAACTGCTCGATCTCCTCCTGACTTAGAGTGAAGCACGCAGGAGGGTAGTCATTTCCGGTCTTCTTGGCCTTTTTGCCTTTGCGACGACTTTCTATGTCCTGCTTCGCCTCATCATCACCATCATCATCATCATCATCATCATCATCATCATCATCATCATCATCATCATCATCATCATCATCATTAGCGTGAAGCTCCTGCCTGATGCCCATTGATTTCAAGTCTGCCCTTGCTTTCAGCCCATCTTTGGTCCTCTCTGGCATGTTGAGCAGGGTACCAAGCAGACTCTCGCACACGTTCTTCGTGATATGCATGACATCAAGGCTGTGAGGCACATGGTGGATCTTCCAGTACGGCAAGTCCCAGAAAACAGACCTCGTTTTCCATACCTTCAGCAGCGGCTCTGGCACCTTTCGCTTCTTTCCCGGGACTAGCGCCTTTTGCTTCTTTCCCGGCAGTGGGCAGTCTTTCCAATTTTTCAACAGCTCGTCTATTTCCTCGCCGCTCCTCGTACACGGTCGTTTTCAGGGTTCGGGTTCACCATCGAACATCTCCTTGCGTTTCCTCCACGGGTCATCGTGGCGAAGCCACCTTCGATGTCCCATGAACACGGTTTTCAAAGACCCGGGATCTCTATCTAGCTGGCGATACGTTGTGTCATCCATGCACCTTACGCATCCAGAAAATCCGTGGACTACCTGCCCCGCGAGATATCCGTAATCGAGATAGTCGTGCACCGTCGTGAGCAGTGCGGCTCTCCTAGGGAAATATTCTTTCTCTGCGGCGTCCCACGTATTGGCTGGCGTTTTCCACAGCATGTCTAGCTCCTCCTTCAGTGGCCCCAGATACAGATTGATGTCATTCCCTGGTTGTTTCGGCCCTTCAATTAGCATACTTAGGTGAATGTACTTCCTCTTCATGCACAACCAGGGGGGAAGGTTGTACATCCAC
Organism: Triticum urartu; assembly: GCF_056163025.1. Classification (NCBI taxonomy): domain Eukaryota; kingdom Viridiplantae; phylum Streptophyta; class Magnoliopsida; order Poales; family Poaceae; genus Triticum; species Triticum urartu. Next base: position 603,214,769 of record NC_141875.1, read on the forward strand.
ACAAACACAGGCCAGGTGCTATGTGTGCTTCTCAAGCAGACGGATTGACTCCATCGGTGCTCGCGCCCAGCACGATGTTCCTTGGATCCTTCCCAAATTCTGGGTATTCGAAGTTCAACGCTTGCCACTGGCTCGAATCCTTAGGGTGACTCAGCATCTTGTCTTTTTTATTTATCTCCGGATCATTTCCATCATCTTCCCGCTTCTTCTCCTCCCTATCCGCGTGCCAACGCAGGAGCTTTGCTAGCTTAGGGTCTGCGAAATACTGCTGCAGACGAGGAGTGATCGGAAAGTACCACACCGATTTTCGAGGACCTTTCTTCCTCTTCTTGTATCGAGTGACGCCGCACACCGGACATATGGTAGACTCCGCGTGCTCGTCCCGATAAATGATACAATTGTTCATGCACACATGGTATTTCACGTGCGGTAAATCCAGAGGACACACGATTTTCTTCGCCTCCTCGAAACTGGTCGGGCACTTGTTCCCCTTGGGAAGACGTTCGTGCCAGAATGACATGTTCTCGTCGAAGCATGCGTCGGTCATTTTGTGTTTTACCTTCATCTCCAGAGCCATGAGCGTTACTTTCAGGCGGGTATCCTCGGGCCTGCATCCTTCATACAATGGAGTAACCACGTCTATCTCCAGTTGATCCAGCTTGGCTTTCTCTCGGGCGGCAGCTCTTGCGTTATTCGTCTGCTTGAGAAGAAGCTCTTGAATATGAGGGTCCTGCACCCAGCCTCCATCGTCGTCTGCTCCGGCATCTTCATCTTCATGATCATGCCCTTCGTCTTGATCTTCCTCATCATCATGTACGACATCTTCTACATGATGACTGTGTACAGCATCACCGTCGTGATCATGTCCTGGAGATTCTTCGTCTTCTCTCCCGCCCTCGCCGCGGTGGTACTTGTCTTGTTTCCCTTCCTCATTTATTGCCCGGCCCCCATGGACGACTTCATAGTCATCTTCATCACCTTGCCACCGATAGCCATCCATGAAACCACGCAAGAGCAGGTGGTCCCACACCTTCCCGGAATCCGGGTCCGCAATAAGGCTCTTCAGCTTGCATCTTCGACACGGACATCTTATCTCCGTCTCCTTCTTTTGAAGCATCTCGGCCTTCGCGGAGCTCAAAAACCTATTCACGATGCCTTCAGTCATCGTGCGGACCATGGTCGCCTGCGGGGTAGAGCAAAACGATATTTTAGAACCAAGAAAAAATTTGGCATGACCTTCCCTAAAAATAGGACCAAAAAGAATTCATAGTGCCAAAATTCTCGCCGAAACGGAAATGAATCAAAACATTCCGGCAAAATATTGGCAACTATCGCATTTCCAATACTGGTACCTTCAAACACAAACATATATGCAACACCACAAACACATGCAACACCACAAACATACATAGATCTAGCTAGGCCACAAAAAGTGCATGTGCACGTTGTTGGAGCGAGCTAGGGAGAAAAAAGTAGATCTACATCATGAAGATAGCTTTCCCCTTACTTACCTATCAAAAAAAGGTAATTTGACCACTTAATTTTGATGAATCTATGGTGGAAATGAGGTGAGGAGAAGGAGATGGCCGAAAGCTTGGAGAAGGAGGTGGAGGGAATGAAGTGGGGAAAGTGAGTGGGTAGGTGTGGGGCTGTCCAAAATATCTTGTTGGGGTCCCAGGTTACTAATGGCGCACCACCAGCAAATGCGCCATTAGTAACCCTGGTTACTAATGGCGCACCTGCAGGCGGTGCGCCTTTAGTAGTTTTGCAAAAAAGTAAAAAAATATATATATATACTAATGGCGCACCGGGTAATAGTGCGCCATTACTAGTTTAAACTAGTAATGGCGCACTGTGAAATGATGCGCCATTAGTAGTTTTGCAAAAAAAGAATAATTTTTTTTACAGTAATGGCGCACTATCTGCTTGGTGCGCCATTACTACTTAGAACTAGTAATGGTGCACTTCGACCTGATGCGCCAATAGTATGTATGGAAAAATGGAAAAAATAATAATTTAATACTAGTGGCGCACCCTGTTTCTGGTGCGCCATTAGTGTCTTCCACACTAATGGCACATCACCAACCGGTGCGCCATTAGTATATAGTAGTGGCGCACTACTTCCATGGTGCGCCATTAGTATCCATCCTATCTATAGCCCTTTTCCTAGTAGTGTCTTCCTTATGAGTGGCGGTTGGGGATGAGTGATGGTGTTTTCCTAGCAATCTATCCTCCTAGGAGCATGCGTGTAGTACTTTGTTTCAATATCTAATAAATTTTTGCAATAAGTATGTGAGTTCTTTATGACTAATGTTGAGTCCATGGATTATACACACTCTCACCCTTCCACCATTGCTAGCCTCTCAAGTACCGCACAACTTTTGCCGGTACCATTAACCCACCATATACCTTCCTCAAAACATCCACCATACGTACCTATTATGGCATTTCCATAGCCATCCCAAGATATATTTCCATGCAACTTTCCACCGTTCCATTTATTATGACATGCATCATCATTGTCATATTGCCTTGCATGATCATGTAGTTGACATCGTATTTGTGGCAAAGCCACCATGCTTAATTTTTCATACATGTCACTCTTGATTCATCGCAATCCCGGTGCACCGCTGGAGGCATTCACATAGAGTCATATTTTTTTCCAAGTATCGAGTTGTAATTCTTGAGTTGTAAATAAATAAAAGTGTGATGATCATCATTAGAGCATTGTCCCATGTGAGGAAAGGATGATGGAGACTATGATTCCCCCACAAGTCGGGATGAGACTCTGGACGAAAAATAAAATAGAAAAGAGGCAAAAAAATAAAAAAAGAGAGAAAAGAAGGCCCAAATAAAAAAATGAGAGAAAAAGAGAGAAGGGACAATGTTACTATCATTTTCCCACACTTGTGCTCCAAAGTAGCACCATGATCTTCATGATAGAGAGTCTCATATGTTATCACTTTCATATACTAGTGGTAATTTTACATTATAGAACTTGGCTTGTATATTCCTATGATGGGCTTCCTCAAATGCCGTAGGTCTTCGTGAGCGAGCAAGTTGGATGCACACCAACTTAGTTTCTTTTTGAGCTTTCATACACTCATAGCTCTAGTGCATCCGTTGCATGGCAATCCCTACTCACTCACATTGTTATCTATTGATGGGCATCTCCATAGCCCATTGATACGCCTAGCTGATGTGAGACTATCTTCTCCTTTTTTGTCTTCTCCAAAACCACCATTCTATTCCACATATAGTGCTATGTCCATGGCTCACGCTCATGTATTGCGTGAAGATTGAAAAAGTTTGAGAACATCTTAAGTATGAAACAATTGCTTGGCTTGTCATCGGGGTTGTGCATGATCTAAATACTTTGTGTGGTGAAGATAGAGCATAGCCAGACGATAAGATCTTGTAGGGATAACTTTCTTTGGCCATGTTATTTTGAGAATACATAATTGCTTAGTTAGTATGCTTGAAGTATTATTATTATTTTTATGTCAACATTAAACTTTTGTCTTGAATCTTTCGGATCTGAATATTCATGCCACAATAAATAAAATTACATTGAAGATTACACTAGGTAGCATTCCACATCAAAAATTCTGTTTTTATGATTTACCTACTCGAGGACGTGTAGGAATTAAGCTTGGGGATGCTTGATACGTCTCCAACGTATCTATAATTTTGGATCATTCCATGCTATTATATTATCTGTTTTGGATGTTAATGGGCTTTATTTTACACTTTTATATTATTTTTGGGACTAACCTACTAACCCAAGGCCCAGCGCAAATTGCTGTTTTTTGCCTATTTGAGTGTTTTGCAGAAAACAAATATCAAACAGAATCCAAATGGAATGAAACCTTCGGGAGAGTTATTTTTGGAACAAACGTGATCCAGAGGACTTGGAGTGGACGTCAAGCAATCAACGAGGAGTCCACGAGGCAGGGGGGCACGCCTACCCCCTAAGAGAGCCCTCCCCCTCGTGGGCCCCTCGTGGCTCAACCGACCTACTTCTTCCTCCTATATATACTCATATACCCTGAAAACATCCAAGAGCACCATGAAACCCTATTTCCACCGCCGCAACCTTCTGTACCCAAGAGATCCCATGTTGGGGCCTTTTCCGAAGCTCCGTCGGAGGGGGCATCGATCACCGAGGGCCTCCACATCAACTCCATGGCCCCTCCGATGATGTGTGAGTAGTTTACTTCAGACCTTCGGGTCCATAGTTATTAGCCAGATGGCTTCTTTTCTCTCTCTTTTAATCTCAATACAAAGTTCTCCTCGATCTTCTTGGAGATCTATTCGATGTAACTCTTTTTGCGGTGTGTTTGTCGAGATCCGATGAATTGTGGGGTTATGATCAAGTCTATCTATGAATAATATTTGATTCTTCTCTGAACTCTTTTATGTATGATTGGTTATCTTTGCAAGTCTCTTCGAATTATTAGTTTGGTTTGGCCTACTAGATTGATCTTTCTTGCAATGGGAGAAGTGCTTAGCTTTGGGTTCAATATTGCGGTGCTCGATCCCAGTGACAGAAAGGGAAACAACACGTATTGTATTGTTGCCATCGAGGATAAAAAGAAGGAGTTTATATCATATTGCTTGAGTTTATCCCTCTACATCATGTCATCTTACCTAATGCGTTACTTTGTTCTTATGAACTTAATACTCTAGATGCATGCTGGATAGCGGTCGATGTGTGGAGTAATAGTACTAGATGGAGGCATGAGTCGGTCTACTTGTCACAGACGTGATGCCTATATACATGATCATGCCTAGCTATTCTCATAATTATTCGCTTTTCTATCAATTGCTCGACGGTAATTTGTTCACCCACCGTAATACTTATGCTATCTTGAGAGAAGCCACTAGTGAAACCTATGGCCCCCGGGTCTATTCTCCATTATATTAATCTTCTGTTAACAAGCTATTTCTATTACCTTTGACATTGATCACAAGACAAGACAAACTTACAGGCATCTTTGAAAAGAGTAGGCCAATAAAAACCGGATTGCAATACCTTATGTGCAATTCTATCTCCAGCATGGTGTCCTCCGTAAGCCTCAGAGTGACACTTGCGTAGGATTTGTTCCTGTTCATGCTCAGGTACACAACGTCTAATAACACCATCTACTCCTTTTTATAAAGGTGTGTATCATCCCAGAAGTAATGTCTTAAATCATAGAAAACCTTTTTCTTTTGATGGTATGTGAAACTAGGTGGTGTAAATTTAGCAACAATGTAATTATCATAATCAGCATACCATGGAGCAGTACGAGAAGCATTTATGACAGCTAATTGTTCATCAGGAAAACTATCATCAATAGGGAGTGGGTCATCAAGAACATTTTCTAACCTAGACTAGTTGTTTGCAACGGGGTTCTCAGCTCCCTTTGTATCAATAATATGCAAATCAAATTCTTGTAGCAAGAGAACCCATCTAATATGTCTAGGTTTAGCATCTTTCTTTTCCATAAGGTATTTAATAGAAGCATGGTCAGTGTGAATAGTTACTTTAGAATCAACAATATAAGGTTTGAACTTATCACAAACAAATACTACTGCTAAAAATTCTTTTTCAGTAGTAGCATAATTTCTCTGGGCACTGTCTAGAGATTTACTAGCATATTGGATAACATTTAATTTCTTATCAACTCTTTGTCCTACAACAACACCTACAGCATAATCACTAGCATCACACATAATTTCAAAGGGTAAATTCCAATCAGGTGGCTGAACAATAGCTGCAGAAACTAAGGCTTTCTTAAATATTTCAAATGCTTCTACACAATCATCATCAAAGACAAAAGGAACATCTTTTTGTAAGAGATTAGTCAGAGGCCTAGAAATTTTTGAGAAGTCTTTAATGAACCTCCTATAAAAACTGGCATGACCAAGGAAACTTCTTATACCTTTAATGTCCTTAGGACACGACATCTTTTCAATAGCATCAACTTTAGCTTTATCAAGTTCAATCCCTCTTTCAGAAATTTTATGCCCCAAGACAATACCTTCATTAACCATGAAGTGGCACTTCTCCCAATTCAAGACAAGATTAGTTTCTTCACATCTCTGCAAAACTCGATCAAGGTTGCTTAAGTAATCATCAAAAGAAGTTCCATACATGAAGAAATCATCCATGAAAACCTCAACAATCTTTTCACAAAAGTCAGAGTATATAGAAGTCATACATCTTCGGAAGGTAGCAGGTGCATTACATAAACCAAAAGGCATACATCTATAAGAAAAAGTACCGAAAGGGCAAGTAAAAGTGATCTTTTCCTGATCCTCTTTCGACACAGTTATTTGAGAGAAAGCAGAATAACCGTCTAGAAAGCAAAAATGTGTATGTTTGGATAATATTTCTAGCATTTGAGCAATAAAAGGTAAAGGGTAATGATCCTTTCTAGTAGCTTTATTTAATTTTCGGAAATCACTTACCATTCTATAACCTGTAACAATTCTTTGTGGGAACAATTCATCTTTGTCATTAGGAACAATAGTAATACCTCCCTTCTTAGGGACACAATGGACATGACTCACCCACTAACTATCAGCAATAGGATAAATTATACCTGCCTCCAGAAGCTTTAGTATTTCATTTTCTTACCACTTCTTTCATCTTAGGATTTAACCGTCATTGGTGATCAACAATCGGTTTAGCGTCTTTCTCCAATTTTATTTTGTGCTGGCATAGAGTGGGACTAATGCCCTTAAGATCATCAAGAGTATATCCAATAGCAGGACGGTGCTTCTTCAGAGTTTTCAATAATTTCTCTTCTTCCTGCTCTGAAAGGTTAGCACTAATAATAACATGATATATATTCTTTTCATCAAGATAAGCATAGGTAATGGTTTAAGCTCAAACACGGGATCACCCTTGGGTGGAGGAGGATCCCCTAGAATTTCAACTGGCAAGTTGTGTTTCAAAATAGGTCCCTGTTTAAGGAATACTTCATCTATTTCCCTCCTTTCATTCATAAACATATCATTTTCATTGTCTAGCAAATATTGTTCTGAAGGATCATTAGGAGGCACGACAGTAGAAGCAAGACCAATAATTTCATCTTTACTAGGCAATTCTTTATCATGGGGTTGTCTACGAAATTTAGCAAAATTAAAATCATGAGACATACACCCTAAACCAACAGTAACAATATCCTTTTGCAGTCTATCTTAGCATTAACAGTATTCAAGAAGGGTCTACCAAATATAATGGGACAAAAGTCATCTTGTGGGGAACCAAGAACAAGAAAATCAGTAGGATATTTAACTTTCCCACACTAGACTTCAACATCTCTAACAATCTCAACTGGTGAAATAGTATCTCTATTGGCAAGCTTAATTGTAACATCAATACCTTCTATCTCGGCAGGTGCAATATCATGCATAATTTCTTCGTATAAGGAATGAGGTATTGCACTCGCACTAGCACCCATGTCACATAATCCATGATAGCAATGATCTCCTATTTTAATAGAAAGAGCAGGCATGCCTACAACAGGTCTATGTTTATCTTTAGTATCGGGTCTAGCAATTCTAGCAGCTTCATCGCAGAATTAAATAGCATGCCCATCAATATTATCGACCAAGAGATCCTTAACGATAGAAATACTAGGTTCAACTTTAATTTGCTCAGGGGGTGTAGGTGTTCTATCATTACTCTTACAAACCACAGTTGAAGCTTTAGCATGATCCTTTATTCTAACAGGGATAGGTGGTTTCACAATATTAGTGGTAGGAACAATAGGATCAACATTATAAGTGATAGTCTTTTATTCAACTTTAATAGGTTCAACTACTTTTACTTCAATGGGAGGATGATATTTAAACCACTTCTCCTTAGGGAGATCAACATGAGTAGCAAATGATTCACAGAAAGAAGCTACTATCTCAAAGTCGAGTCCATATTTAGTACTAAATTCACGAAAAGCATCAGTATCCATAAAAGATTTAACACAATCAAACTTAGGTGTTATACCTGACTCCTGACCTTCGACAAGTTCCCAATCTTCAGAGTTGCGTTTAATTCTCTCCAATAAAGCCCATTTGAATTCAATAGTCTTCATCATAAAAGAACCAGTACAAGAAGTATCGAGCTTGGAGCGATTATTGAGAGAAAGCCGAGCATAAAATTTTTGAATAATAATTTCTCTTGAGAGCTCACGATTGGGGCATGAATATAACATTGAATTAAGCCTCCCCAAGCTTGAGCGATACTTTCTCATTCGCGAGGCCAAAAAGTATATATATAATTATGATCATGATGAACGAGATGCATAGGATAAAACTTCTGATGAAATTCTAATTTCAATCGGTTGTAGTTCCATGATCCAATATCATCACATAGCCTAAACCATGTCAATGCCTTTCCCTTCAAAGATAACGGGAAGACCTTCTTCTTGATAACATTCTCGAGCATACCTGCAAGCTTAAATAATCCACAAACTTCATCCACATAGATTAGGTGCATATCGGGATGTAATGTTCCATCTCCTATAAAAGGATTAGCCAGCAGTTTCTCTATCATACCTGAAGGAATTTCAAAGTAAACATTTTCAGTAGGTTCAGTAGGTTGAGGAGCAACTCTTTGCTCTACTGGTTGGAGTGAAAATAACCCAAACAAGCCCCTCAAAGGATTATTTTCCATAGTAACAAGTGACAGTAAATTTCAGCACACTATATAAACTTTTCCTTACCAAATACCACCTACCAAAGGCGCTTCACTCCCCGGCAACGGCACCAGAAAAGAGTCTTGATGACCCACAAGTATAGGGTATCTATCTAAGTCCTTTTGATAAGTAAGAGTGTCAAACCCAACGAGGAGAAGAAGGAAATGACAAGCAGTTTTCAGTAAGGTATTCTCTACAAGCACTGAAATGACCGGTAACAGATACTTTTGTGATAAGGTAATTCGTAACGGGTAACAAGTAACAAAAGTAAACAAGGTGCAGCAAGGTGGCCCAATCCTTTTTGTAGCAAAGGACATGCCTGGACAAACTCTTATATAAAGGGAAGCACTCCCGAGGACACATGGGAATTATCGTCAAGCTAGATTTCATCATGCTCATATTCGCGTTCGTTACTTTGATAATTTGATATGTGGGTGGACCTATGCTTGGGTACTGCCCTTCCTTGTACAAGCATCCCAGTTATGATGAACCCCCTCACAGGAATCCACAACTACGAAATAATAATTAAGGTAAACCTAACCATAGCATGAAACATATGGATCCAAATCAACCCCTTACGAAGCAACACATAAACTAGGGTTTGAGCTTCTGTCACTCTAGCCACGCATCATCTAATTATTACTTCCCAATGCCTTCCCCTAGGCCCAAACAATGGTGAAGTGTCATGTAGTCGACGTTCACATAACACCACTAGAGGAAAGACAACATACATCTCATCAAAATATCGAACGAATACCAAATTCACATAACGACTTATAGCAAGACTTCTCCCATGTCCTTAGGAACAAACGTAACTACTCGCAAATCATATTCATGTTCATAATCAGAGGGGTATTAATATTCATAAAGGATCTGAACATATAATCTTCCACTGAATAAACCAACTAGCATCAACTACAAGGAGTAATCAACACTACTAGCAACCCACAGGTACCAATCTGAGGTTTTGAGACAAAGATCGGATACAAGAGATGAACTAGGGTTTGAGAGGAGATGGTGCTGGTGAAGATGTTGATGGAGATTTACCCCCTCCCGATGAGAGGATCGATGCTGATGACGATGGTGACGATTTCCCCCTCCCGGAGGGATGTTTCCCCGGCAGAACAGCTCCGCCGAAGCCCTAGATTGGTTCCGCCAAGGTTTCGCCTCGAGACGGCGGCGCTTCGTCCCGAAAGATTCATTATGATTTTTTTCAGGGCAAAAGACACCTTATACCATAAGATGGGCATCGAGGGGCTTCTAGGTGGCCCATGAGGCAGGGGGCGCGCCCTCCACCACCGTGGACGGTGGGTGGCCCCCCTCTGGTGCTTTCTTCGCCCAATATTTTTAATATATTCCAAAACCGACTTTCATGGAGTTTCAGGACTTTTCGAGTTGTGCAGAATAGGTCTCTAATATTTTCTCCTTTTCCAGCCCAGAATTCCAGCTGCCGACATTCTCCCTCTTCATGTCAACCCTGTAAAATAAGAGAGAAAAGGCATACGTATTGTGACATAATGTGTAATAATAGCCCATAATGCAATATACACACACACATTTGAAAATAATTTCAACAAGCATACCAACAATAAGTTCCACTGAACATATCCAACATACAAGTTTCCAACAACATATACAATGGTTTCCAACTACATAGCCATACATACATATCCAAAACCAGTTTATCATATCCAACATATCAACATATCCAAAAGGAAGCACAAGGAGAAGAGTACACTCATCAATGCAAGGTTCCTCATCTATAGCAAATCTGCAAATTAGGAAAGATGAAAGTTAGAAGAAGAAGAAGACTAGCTAGAAGAAAAAGAAGAAAAAGTAGAAGAAAAAGAAGAATAATTTATCCTCTCTTTCTTTTTCTCCTCTCCTCTTCTTTATCTTCTTCTTCTAACTAAGGAAGAAGACTAGCTAGAAGAAAAAGAAGAAGAATTTATCTTCTCTTTCCTTTTCTCCTCTCCTCTTCTTTATCTTCTTCTTCTTCTAACAAAGGAAGAATACTAGCTAGAAGAAAAAGAAGAAAAAGAAGAAGAAAAAGAAGAAGATTTTATCTTCTCTTTCTTTTTCTCCTCTCCTCTTCTTTATCTTCTTCTTCTAACTAAGGAACAAGACTAGCTAGAAGAAAAAGGAGAAAAAGAAGAAGAAAAAGAAGAATAAGAAGAAGAAAAAGAAGAAAAATTTATCTTCTCTTTCTTTTTCTCCTCTCCTCTTCTTTATCTTCTTCTTCCAACTAAGGTAGGGAAAATGTCATTTTTAGCTAAGCTAGGTAAAAATGCCAAGTGTGTAGGTCATTTTAGGCTAAGCTAGGTAAATAGGTCATTTTGGAGCTAACCTAGGTAAAATGGATCATATTGGAGCTAACCTAGGTAAACTTGGTCATTTTGGAGCTAACCTAGCTAATTATGCCATTTTTGAGTTAACTAAGCATATTATGCCACTTTTGACATAAGTAAGCTAATTATAGGTCTTTATTTAGCTAACCCAGGTAACTAAGCATATTAGAGCTAATTTAGCATTTTAGAGCTAACTTAGGTCATTTTGGAGCTAACTTAGGCAAAATTGATCATTTTGGAGCTGATTAGGCTTATTATGTCATTTTCGAGGAAAATAAGCCAACTATATGTCATATATGATGTTACCAAGATTGTTATGCCATTTCAAACCTAAGTAAGCTAATCATGCCATTTTTACATATGTAAGCTAAGTGTATGTCATTATTGAGCAAACGTAGGTAACTAAGCACATTAGAGATAACTTAGCATATCAGAGCTAAGTTAGGTCATTTTGGAGGAAACACAGCTAAGTATAGATCATTTTGGACCTAAGTAAGCTAATTATGTCATTTTGGAGGAAGATTAGCTAAATCTAGGTCATTATGGTAAGCATTTTAGAGGAAAAAAAGCTAAGTCTAGGTCTTTATGCATTTGGTAAGCAAAACACTAGAGAAAACTTACCGTCATCACGGAGGTGAAGGACCGGTCGGGTTTGCGCCAGTGCCAGGCGGAGAAGGACCGGTCGGGGTCGGGGTTGCGCCAGTGCGAGACGGAGAAGGATCGGTCGATGCTTGTCGGAGGCATGCTGCACCAAAGATCATTTGCAATGTCTCGTTAGCATGATGCAATTGAAATGTGAATACTAGTAACTAATGACCATTCAAATGAAACTCACAGTGTCTGCTATAGCAATCTGGGGCATCGGCGAAGGGGCCTGACCGTTTTTCTCGCACACGGACTGCACATTTTGTTTTCATGAGTCAGTCATATTAGTTAGTAATGAAACAAAAATTACGTGCATGATTTGGCTAATATACAGGGGAAACTTACACTACAAAAAAGACACATCCATGACATTTTGGGCCGAATGATTCTTTTTCATACTTATGACACTTCTATGACGATAATTGTGACAAAACCCAGTATCATGATAGATGTGGTGGGGTCCTACTTCTATGACAAAAAATCATGATAGAAAATGGGCTTTTCGTCCTGGGCGGACCGAAGACGCAACTGCATGACATTCTTTGGTCCATCCATGACGGAAAAAATTGTGGTAGAAGCGAGGGTGAGGAAAATATCAGGGAGTTCCCAGTTACGGTGGGTGGTCGGGGCCGAGCAATGCGTGTTTCTCTTGTACGTACGCACGTGTGTGCGAAGCGTTGCGCTCTAATTGAACCCGAGCGAGGCGTTAGGCTCTAACTGAACCCGAGCGATTGCACTGCAGGCTACGCGTTACACTGAACCCGAGCGATCGATCGATCCCTTGCTGTTAACTGAACCCGACTGATTCCTTCGCTACTGCTGCTAACTGAAGCTGATCAAACACTGCTGCCTCCTTACCTGAATGAACAGTGAGCATTGTTGAGGGGGTTTGCATGAACTGTTCCCGGTGGGGGGTTCGATGAACAGGAACCCGTGGTAGTAGAGGCCGTTGCCACTGGATGAACAGTACCCTGATCGATCGAGCCAGTGGATGAACAGGACCCCATGGAGGGCTGAATGAACAGGGCCCCGTGGAGGGCTGGTTGAACAGTAGCTGGTGGAGGGTGGTTGAACAGTAGCCGGTGGAGGGTTGGATGAATAGTAGCCCATGAAGGGGTGGTTGAACATGACCCCCATGGAGAAGGCTGGTTGAACAGTAGCCGGTGGAGGAGCACGCGGTGGAGGCTGGATGAACAGGAGCCTGTGGATGATCAGTCGTGGGTGGAGGCTGGAGGAGGTCGACGGTGGATGAACAGTAGCCCGTGGAGGCTGGAGGAGGTCGACGGTGGAAGAACAATAGCCCGTGGAGTCCCGTTTTGTGGTACGCCACACCCCTCCCGATGAACAGGACCCCCATTTCGACCGTAGCGCTACAACACAAATCCGTTTCCTCCGTTTTGCGGTATGCCACACCCCTCCCGCTCAACAGGACCACGTTTCGATCGTAGGAGGTCCAACAGAAGTACGTTTCTCTGTTTTGCGGTACGCCACACCCCTCCCAATGAACATGATCCTGTTTCGTCCGTGGCCGGTCGAACACAAGGTCGTTTCCTCCGTTCTGCGGTACGCGAGGCCTCGTTTCCATCGCGTGTTCCATCCAAGCCGGTTGCCTCACGATGAACACGACGACACATTCCGTTCTGACCCAGCCGGTTGTCTCCCCATGAACATGACGACGACGCAATTTCTCCGTTCCGACCCAGCCATGTACACGAGCCCTGGCCGTACGTATGCGCGAGTAGGCGTTTGGGAACTCGCCCGTATGTATGTACATGGCTGTATTTTGTTTCTTGCACCCTAGTCACTGTACGTACATGTACATGCTATGTGCGCACCTCTATTATGACACGCGCGCGCCTCTACATCGACCAGTATGTACGTACATGTTCGCGACCAGAATGACAAAGCTACGTACGCTTCGACGAGGTGGGTCCCGACTGTCAGGCACTTCCTTGTGTGCGAAGATGTAGCTGGTGGGTCCCAATAGTCAGAGGGTAAATGTTTTTTTCGCGAAATACGGTGGCCCGTCCGGTGGGTCCCTGGTGTCAGGTGGAGGAATAATTATTTTGCGCGTAATAAGGAGGCACTTCCTTGCTGCGGCCGTGGACCCGGCTGTCAGCCACTCCACGTATAGTACTCTTCCGATGGAAGTCGTTCCTTGACCACGTTGACCATGCCGCACCGAGAGCACCAAGGCGGTGGATGACGGCGAGGCCTAGGAAGGGGACGATGCAGAGCCGGGGAAGAGTCGGCAGTGGAAGCCCACACCGAGAGGAGTACGAGGGTTCACTTGTTCGGCTGCGGTGTGAGGTTGCTGTCGCCGCAGAATAACAGGGGGTGTGGGTGAGTAGAGGCCAATGGCCTGGCCAGTGGTGGGAGTAGTAGGGGGCGGTGAGGCCTCCGCGGCATCATAGCCAGCCACGGGAGGCAGGAGCACGCGGCATGACCGACACTGGCTTGGGCGGCTGGAGCAAGAACACTAGATGTTCAAGAAGCACTACGACCGTTGGATGGACATCGTACAGTCACTGGACACTACTAGGGAAAGGGCTATAGCTAATATGGACATTAATGGCGCACCATGTATGTGGTGCGCCACTGCTATATAGCAGTGGCGCACTAGATTCAGGTGCGCCATTAGTGTCCTCATTACTAATGGCGCACCAGACACATGGTGCGCCATTACTAACAAATTTTTTTATTTTTCCAAAACTAGTAATGGCGCACCAAGGCACAATGCGCCATTACTAGTTTCAACTAGTAATGGCGCACCACACTCTTTGTGCGCCACTACTAACAATTTTTTTATTTTTTTAAAACTAGTAATGGCGCACCAGGGTACAGTGCGCCATTACTAGTTCAAACTAGTAATGGCGCACCACAACCACGGTGCGCCACTACTAACATTTTTTTGCAAAACTAGTAATGGCGCACCACATAACATGTGCGCCATTAGTAACCAGGGTTACTAATGGCGCATTATTAGGTGGTGCGTCATTGGTAACCTGAGAGCAGCTAGATACTTTGGACAGCCACATACCACACTCACTTTCCCCACTTCATTCTCTCCACCTCCTCCTCCAAGCTTGTCTCGGCTGCCTCCTCCTCCTCACCTCATTTGCACCATAGATTCACCCAAATTAAGTGGTTAAATTACCTTTTTTTGATAGGTAAGTAAGGGGAAAGCTTTCTTTATGTTGTAGATCTACTTTTTTCTCCCTCCAACGATGTGCACATGCACTTTTTATGGCCTAGATCTACGTATGTTTGTGGTGTTGCATATGTTTGTGTTTGCAGGTACCGGTATTTGAAATGCGATAGTTGCCAATATTTTGCCGGAATGTCGATTCATTTCCGTTTCGGCGAGAATTCGGCACTATGCATTCTTTTTTGTCCAATTTTTAGGCAAAGTCATGCCATTTCTTTTGGTTCTAAAATATCGTTTTGCTCTACCCCGCAGGCGACCATGGTCCGCACAATGATCGAACGCATCATGAATAGGTTTTTAAGCTCCGTGAAGGCCGAGATGCTTCAAAAGAACGAGACGGAGATAAGATGTCCGTGTCGAAGATGCAAGCTAAGGAGCCTTATGGACCCGGATTCTGTACAGGTGCGGGACCACCTGCTCTTACGTGGTTTCATGGATGGCTATCGGTGCCAAGGTGATGAAGATGATTATGAAGTTGTCCATGGGTGTCGGGCAAGAAATGAGGAATGGCAGCAACACAACTGCGGCGAGGGCGGGCGAGAAGACGAAGAATCTCTAGGACATGATCACGAAGTAGATGCAATACATAGTCATCATGTAGAAGATGCCGGACATGATGATGAGGAAGATGCCAGAGCAGACAAAGGGCATGATCATGAAGATGAAGATGCCGGAGCAGACGACGATGGACCATCGATGGGCTGGGTGCAGGACCCTCATATTCAAGAGCTGCTTCTCAAGCAGACGGATAACGCAAGAGCTACCGCCCGAGAGAAAGCCAAGCTGGATCAACTGGAGATAGACGCGATTACTCCATTGTATGAAGGATGCAGGCCCGAGGATACCCGCTTGAAAGTAACGCTCATGGCTCTGGAGATGAAGGTAAAACACAAAATGACCGACGCATGCTTCGACGAGAACATGCCATTCTGGCATGAACGTCTTCCGAAGGGGAACAAGTGCCCGACCAGTTTCGAGGAGGCGAAGAAAATCGTGTGTCCTCTGGATTTACCGCATGTGAAATACCATGTGTGCATGGACAATTGCATCATTTATCGGGATGAGCACGCGGAGTCTACCATATGTCCGGTGTGCGGCGTCACTCGATACAAGAAGAGGAAGAAAGCTCCTCGAAAAGTGGTGTGGTACTTTCCGATCACTCCTCGTCTGCAGCGGTATTTCACGGACCCTAAGCTAGCAAAGCTCCTGGGTTGGCACGCAGATAGGGAGGAGAAGAAGCGAGAAGATGACGGAAATGATCCGGAGATAAATAAAAAAGACAAGATGCTGAGTCACCCTAAGGATGCGAGCCAGTGGCAAGCGTTGAACTTCAAACACCCAAAATTTGGGGACGATCCAGGGAACATCGTGCTGGGTGCGAGCACCGATGGAGTCAATCCATTTGGCAGCCAGAGAAGCACACATAGCACCTGGCTTGTGTTTGTGTGGATGTACAACCTTCCCCCTGGTTGTGCGTGAAGAGGAACTACATTCACATGAGTATGCTAATTGAAGGGCTGAAACAACTAGGGAACGACATCAATCTGTATCTGTGGCTGATGAAAGAGGAGCTAGACACGTTATGGAAAACGCCAGCCAATACGTGGGACCCGTAGAGAAAGAATATTTCCCTATGAGATCTGCACTGCTCACGACGGTGCACGACTATCTCGGTTACGGATATGTCGCGGGGCAGGTGGTCCATGGATTTTCTGGATGCGTCAGGTGCATGGATGACACAACGTATCGCCAGCTAGATAGAGATCCCGGGTCTTCGAAAACCATGTTCATGGGACATCGAAGGTGGCTTCGCGACGATGACTCATGGAGAAAACGCAAGGATCTGTTCGATGGTGAAACCGAACCCCGAAGACGCCCGCGTACGAGGAGCGGCGAGGAAATAGACGAGCTGTTGAAAAATTGGAAAGATTGCCCACTGCCAGGAAAGAAGCAAAAGGCGCCAGAGCCGGAAAAGAAGCGAAAGGCGCCAGAGCCGCTACTGAAGGTATGGAAAACAAGGTTTGTTTTCTGGGACTTTCCGCACTGGAAGATCCTCTATGTGCCTCACAGCCTTGATGTCATGCATATCACTAAGAACGTGTGAGAGATTCTGCTTGGTACCTTGCTCAACATGCTAGAGAGGACCAAAGATGGGCCGAAAGCAAGGGCAGACTTGAAATCAATGGGCATCAGGGAGGAGCTTCATGCTAATGATGATGATGATGAGGCGAAGCAGGACACGGAAAGTCGTCGCAAAGGCAAAAAGGCCAAGAAGACCGGAAATGACTACCCTCCCACGTGCTTCACTCTAAGTCAGGAGGAGATCGAGCAGTTTTTCACCTGCCTTGTAGGAGTAAAACTTCCTTACGGTTACGCGGGGAAGATAAGCAGATACTTCCAGTTGCAATCCGTGGGATCATGGACGCGCACGTCCATGAAACGCTATTTGGCCTATGCAACTTTTTCGACGTCATCTCTCAGAAGTCGGTTGGCGTGAGGCAACTCAGAAGGCTACAGGAAGAGATCGTGGTGATACTATGCGAGCTTGAGATGTACTTCCCGCTCGCATTCTTCGATGTTATGGTGCATCTGCTGGTCCATATCGTGGAGGATATCATCCAACTCGGGCCGACGTTCCTGCACAACATGATGTTGTTCAAAAGGATGAATGGTGTCATCAAAGGATACGTTCGCAACATGTCACGTCCAGAGGGAAGCATAGCCAAGGGCTTTCTGACCGAAGAGTGCATCTCGTACTGCATGAATTATCTAGGCATTGAGAACCTCGTTGGTCTGCCCGTCAACAGGCACCTCGGCAGGCTCGCTGGATGGGTCACCGCGATGGTCGGCATGAAATGCATGTCGACTTCGAGGGTCGACTCGCTGACTTTGAAAGAGCAAACTTAGTCGCGCTACAACACATAGACATGGTCGATCCTTGGGTGGTAGAGCACAAAACCTTTATTGAGAAGACGTACAATGACCGAGGCCAACAGAGGACGGACGGAGATATAATCAAAGAGCACAATTCATGTTTCACGCGTTGGTTCAAGGAGAAGCTTCTGTCGTACCCTATACATGAGGATTCTTCCGCGGAAGAAAAACTCATATTTGCCTTGTCACAGGGCGCCGAGCACAACCTGATGACCTATTAGGCGTACGATATCAACGGCTACACATTCTACACCGAGGACAAGGACATGAAGAGCGATGGTTATCAGAACTCCGGGGTAATGATGGAATCCTACACCAGTAACGACAAGGACATATACTACGGAAGGATCGAGGAGATCTGGGTGCTGAGCTACGCTGGAGAGAAGGTCCCGATGTTCCGTGTCAGATGGGCCAAGAGCGTCCTAAAAGAAGACCGATATTTCACCACCATGGTTATACCTGAAGCCAAATCCAAGACCGCGGGCGCAAATGTCACCGCGAAAAATGAGCCATGGGTACTGGCTTCCCAAGTGAACCAATGCTTCTTCATTACCAACCCGTCAAAGCCCAGTCGTGTTGTCATGAGGAGAGGCAAAAGGAAGATCATCGGAATGGACGGAGTCGCCAATGAGCAAGACTTCGACAAGTACGGCGACCCTAAGATGGAACATGATGACGACGACGAAGTGCCATACACCACAAGAAGAAGCAGGACCACCCTACCTAAAGGACGTCCGTTCAACAGAAGACCTCCATTTGCGAAAAAGAAGGGCAAGAAGATTGTGAAAAGATAGCTAAGATCGATTGTATTTAAATTGTAGCCTTCATTTCTCGATTGTATTTCGACATATGGAAATGGGAACTTTTTGAATTCATGAATATCTTTTCAAATTTGATGATATTTTTTCATATTCATAAAATGTTTTCTAAACAATTATTAGATGCAACTAAAAATCCAAAAAAATATGTTCAAATAACAAATTTGATGATATTTTTTCATATTCATAAATGTTTTCATATTCATATTTTTCATAAATGTTTTGAAATCTGATGATATTTTTCCACATTTATAAATGTTTTCAAATTTGGTCATCATTTTCTAAAAAAATATTAGATGTAACTAAAAATCCAAAAAAAATTTAGTAATGGCGCACCAGGGGAAGGTGCGCCATTGCTATCAAGGTATTTATGGCGCACCAGAAGGAGGTGCGCCATTGATATACAAATTTTTATTTATGTTTATTTTGGTATTTTATTTTTCAGTGTTCCTTTTCCTGCTTAAATTTCATGGGCACTTTTTAAATTCATGATTTTTTTTCAAATTTGATGATATTTTTTCATATCCATATTTTTTTTCTAAACCATTATTAGATGCAACTAAAAATCCAAAAAATATATTTTCAAATAACAAATTTGATGATATTTTTTCATATTCATAAATGTTTTCATATTCATATTTTTTCATAAATGTTTTCAAATTTGATGATATTTTTCACATTCATAAATGTTTTCAAATTTGATCTTCATTTTCTAAAAAATTATAAGATGCAACTAAAAATCCAAGAAAGAAGTTAGTAATGGCGCACCAGGGGTGGGTGCGCCATTGCTATCGCGGTATTTATGGCGCACCCCTAGGAGGTGCGCCATTGCTAACCTTCCCCCACTAAAATATCCACCCCTCGTCCCCTCTCCCATCTTGCCCCTACCCGTTCGTCCTTCTCCCCTCTCGCCACCGCGCGCCGCCGATCCCCTTCCGCCACCACCACCACCCCACACACCAGCGACCTCGCTCCTGGGCTCCGCCGCCCCCACATCGCTTATTTGAGCCCCCCGAGCCCCCTCGTCGAACCCTAGCTTGCTATTCCCCTCTCCGTCGCGTCTCTCTCTCTCTCTGTAAGTTTCTTCTCCACACGAGCACCTCCAGTCGTCGCCGCCGTCGTCCACCGCGGCGACCGTCGCCCCCGTCCCTCTCCGAGGCATCCCGGAGCTCCGCTTCCACCGGCTACTTCCTCTACACCGCAGAACGCGAGCTGGGAGCCGCCTCTTCGTCGGGATCGAGTGCTTCCCCGCGTTCGGACACCACTGCCCTGCCTCGGATCTCCTCCCTCGGCACCTCCCCAACCTCCCGGGCTCGCCAACGAGGACCGCTGTGAGATCCTCGTCCGATTCCCCTCGTACGAGAGAGTGGGAGAACATTGTATTGAGATCCAAAAAGAGAGAAGAAGCCATCTAGCTACTAACTATGGACCCGTAGGTCCGAAGTAAACTACTCACACTTCATCGGAGGGGCTTGGATGATGATGTAGAAGCCCTCCGTGATCGATGCCCCCTCCGGCGGAGCTCCAGAACAGGCCCCAAGATGGGATCTCGTGGATACAGAAAGTTGCAGCGGTGGAATTAGGTTTTTGGCTCCGTATCTGATCATTTGGGGGTACGTGGATATATATAGGGGAAGAAGTACGTCGGTGGAGCAACAGGGGGCCCACGAGGGTGGGGGGCGCGCCTGGTAGGGTAGGGCGCGCCCCCTACCTCGTGGCCTCCTGTTACGTGCCTTGACGTAGGGTCCAAGTCTCCTGAGTTGTATTCGGTGAGAAAATCACGTTCCCGAAGTTTTCATTCCGTTTGGACTCCGTTTGATATTCCTTTTCTTCGAAACCCTAAAACAGGCAAAAAACAGCAATTCTGGGCTGGGCCTCCGGTTAGTAGGTTAGTACCAAAAATAATATAAAAGTGGATAATAAAGCCCAATAATGTCCAAAACAGTAGATAATATAGCATGGAGCAATCAAAAAATATAGATACGTTGGAGACGTATCGAGCATCCCCAAGCTTAATTCCTGCTCGTCCTCGAGTAGGTAAATGATGAAAACAGAATTTTTGATGCGGAGTGCTACTTGGAATAATTTCAATGTAATTCTTCTTAATTGTGTTATGAATATTCAGATTCAAAAGATTCAAGACAAAAGTTCATGTTGACATAAAAATAATAATACTTCAAGCATACTAGCAAAGCAATTATGTCTTCTCAAAATAATATGGCCAAAGAAAGCTATCCCTACAAAATCATATAGTCTGGCTATGCTCTATCTTCACCACACAAAGTATTTAAATCATGCACAACCCCGATGACAAGCCAAGCAATTGTTTCATACTTTTGACATTTTCAAAACTTTTTCGAGCTTCACGCAATACATGAGCATGAGCCATGGATATAGCACTATATGTGGAATAGAATGGTGGTTGTGGAGAAGACAAAAAGAGGGGAAGATAGTCTCACATCAACTAGGCGTATCAACGGGCTATGGAGATGCCCATCAATAGATATCAATGTGAGTGAGTAGGGATTGCCATGCAACGGATGCACTAGATCTATAAGTATATGAAAGCTCAACAAAAGAAACTAAGTGGGTGTGCATCCAACTCGCTTCCTCACGAAGACCTAGGGCATTTTGAGGAAGCCCATCATTGGAATATACAAGCCAAGTTCTATAATGAAAAATTCCCACTAGTATATGAAAGTGACAGAATGAGAGACTCTCTATCATGAAGATCATGGTGCTACTTTGAAGCACAAGTGTGGTAAAAGGAGAGTAACATTGTCCCTTCTCTCTTTTTCTTTCTTTTTTTGTTTGGGCCTTCTCTTTTTTTATGGCCTCTTTTTTTCGTCCGGAGTCTCATCCCGACTTGTGGTGGAATCATACTCTCGATCATCCTTTCCTCACTTGGGACAATGCTCTAAAAATGATGATCATCACACTTCTTTATTTTTCTTACAACTCAACAATTACAACTCGATACTTAGAACAAAATATGACTCTATATGAATGCCTCCGGCGGTGTACCGGGATATGCAATGATGCATGAGTGACAAGTATGAAAGAATTATGAATGGTGGCTTTGCCACAAATACTATGTCAACTACATGATCATGCTAAGCAATATGACAATGATGGAGTGTGTCATAAACGAAACGGTGGAAAGTTGCATGGCAATATATCTCGGAATGGCTATGGAAATGCCATAATAGGTAGGTATGGTGGCTGTTTTGAGGAAGGTATTTGGTGGGTGTATGATACCGGCGAAAAGTGCGCGGTATTAGAGAGGCTAGCAATGGTGGATGGAAGGAAAGTGCGTATGATCCATGGACTCAACATTAGTCATAAAGAACTCATATACTTATTGCAAAAATCAAGAAGTTATCAAAGAAAAGTATTACGCGCATGCTCCTAGGGGGATAGGTTGGTAGGAAAAGACCATCGGTCGTCCCCGACCGCCACTCATAAGGAAGACAATCAATAAATAAGTCATGCTCCGACTTCATCACATAACGGTTCACCATACATGCATGCTACGGGAATCACAAACTTTAACACAAGCATTTCTCAAATTCACAACTACTCAACTAGCATGACTCTAATATTACCATCCTCATATCTCAAAATAATTATCGGGCATCAATTTTTTCTTAGTATTCAACGCACTCCAAAGAAAGTTTTACAAATCTTGAATACCAAGCATATTATTATTAAGAAAATTACCATGCTATTAAGACTCTCAAAATAATCTAAGTGAAGCATGAGAGATCAATAGTTTCTACAAAACAAATCCACCACCGTTCTCTAAAAGATATAACTGAAGCACTAGAGCAAAATTATATAACTCAAAAGATATAAGTAAAGCACATAGAGTAAAACTATAGAGCTCAAAAGATATAAGTGAAGCACATAGAGTATTCTATCAAATTCCAAATTATGTATGGCTCTCTCAAAAGGTGTGTACAGCATGGTTGATTGTGGTAGACTAACAAGCAAAGACTCAAATCATAAAAGATGCTCCAAGCAAAACACATATCATGTGGTGAATAAAAATATAGCTCCAAGTAAAGTTACCGATAGAAGTAGACGAAAGAGGGGATGCCTTCCGGGGCATCCCCAAGCTTTGGGTTTTAGGTGTCCTTAGATTATCTTGGGGGTGCCATGGGCATCCCCAAGCTTAGGCTCTTGCCTCTCCTTGTTCCATAATCCATCAAATCTTTACCCAAAACTTGAAAACTTCACAACACAAAACTTAAAATAGAAAATCTCGTGAGCTCCGTTAGCGAAAGAAAACAAAAGACCACTTCAAGGTACTGTAATGAACTCATTATTTATTTATATTGGTGTTAAACCTACTCTATTCCAACTTATCTATGGATTATAAACTATTTTACTAGCCATAGATTCATCAAAATAAGCAAACAACACACGAAAAACAGAATCTGTCAAAAACAGAACAGTCTGTAGTAATCTGTAGCTAGCGCAAGATCTGGAACCCCAAAAATTCTAAAATAAATTTCTGGAGGTGAGTAATTTATCTA
The DNA here is from genome assembly GCF_056163025.1 of Triticum urartu. Classification (NCBI taxonomy): domain Eukaryota; kingdom Viridiplantae; phylum Streptophyta; class Magnoliopsida; order Poales; family Poaceae; genus Triticum; species Triticum urartu. The sequence continues at coordinate 603,237,947 of NC_141875.1, forward strand.
TTAATCATATTCAAAAACAATTAACTAAATATCACTCTCCAAATAAAAATGACAGAAGTTCTCGTGAGCTCTAAAGTTTCTGTTTTTTACAGCAAGTTCAACAAGACTTTCCCCAAGTCTTCCCAACGGTTCTACTTGGCACAAACACTAATTAAACACAAAAAACACAACCAAAACATAGGATAAATAATTTATTTATTAGTAAACAGGATCAAAAAGAAAGGAATAAAAATAAAATTGGGTTGCCTCCCAACAAGCGCTATTGTTTAACGCCCTTAGCTAGGCATACCAAGCAAGAATAGATCTAGGTATTGCCATCTTTGGTAGGCAATCCGTAAGTAGCTCTCATGATAGATTCATATGGTAATTTTATTTTCTTTCTAGGGAAGTGTTCCATGCCCTTTTTTAATGGAAATTAGAATATAATATTCCCTTCCTTCATATCAATAATTGCACCAACCGTTCCAAGGAATGGTCTACCGAGAATAATAGGCAAGAATGATTGCAATCTATATCAAGAACGATAAAATTTACGGGCACATAATTCCTATTTGCAACAATAAGAACATCATTAATTCTTCCCATAGGTTTCTTAATAGTGGAATCCGCAAGATGCAAGTTTAGAGAGCAATCATCAAAGTTACAGAAATCTAGCAAATCACACAAAGTTTTGGGAATAGTAGAGACACTAGCACCCAAATCACACAAAGCATAAAACTCATGATCTTTAATTTTAATTTTAATAGTTGTTGCCCACTCATCATAAATTTTTCTAGGGATAGAAACTTCCAATTCAATTTTTTCTTCATAAGATTGCATCAAGGCATCAACGATATGTTTAGTAAACGCTTTATTTTGACTTTAAGCGTGAGGAGAATTTAGCACGGATTGCAACAAGGAAATACAATCAATAAAAGAGCAATTTTCATAGTTAAATTCCTTGAAATCCATAATAGTGGGTTTAGTAACATCTAGGGTTTTAATTTCTTCAATCCCACTTTTATCAAATTTAGCATCAAGATCAAAAGATTCAGAATTATTGGAACGCCTTCTAGGTAGAGGTGGGTCATATTTAGTCCCATAATTATCAATATTCATATTGCAAAACAAAGATTTAATAAGGGACACATCAATAACTTTTAGATCTTCATCATTATTTTCATAGGAAATAGAAGAACATGCTTTTATAAAGGCATCTTTCTTAGCACGCATCCTAACGGTTCTTTCTTTGCACTCGTCAATGGAAATTCTCATGGCTTTGAGAGACTCATTGATATCATGCTTAGGTGGAATAGATCTAAGTTTCAAAGAATCAACATCAAGAGCAATTCTATCAACGTTCCTAGCCAAATCATTAATCTTAAGCAATTTTTCTTCAATCATATCATTAAAATTCTTTTGCAAAGAAATAAATTCTTTAATATTAGATTCAAAATCAGAGGGCATCTTATTATAATTTCCATAAGAATTGTTGTAGGAATTACCATAATTATTAGAGGGATTGCTAGGATAAGTCCTAGGATTGAAATTTCCTCAATACGCGTTGTTACCAAAATTGTTCCTACCAACAAAATTCACATCCATAGATTCATTATTATTCTCAATCAAAGTAGACAAGGGCATATCATTAGGATCAGAAGAAACACTCTTATTAGCAAATAATTTCATAAGTTCATCCATCTTTCCGCTCAAAACATTAATTTCTTCTATCGCATGCACCTTTTTAGTAGATCTTTCAGTATTCCATTGAGAATAATTAACCATAATATTATCTAGGAGTTTAGTAGCTTCTCCTAAAGTGATTTACATAAAAGTGCCTCCCGCGGCTGAATCTAAAATATTTCTAGAAGCAAAATTCAATCCGGCATAAAAATTCTGAACAATCATCCACAGATTTAAACCATGAGTAGGGCAATTACGTATCATTAGTTTCATTCTCTCCCAAGCTTGTGCAACATGTTCATGATCAAGTTGCTTAAAATTCATAATATCGTTTCTAAGAGAGATGATCTTAGCGGGAGGAAAATACTTAGAGATAAAAGCATCTTTGCACTTGTTCCATGAATCAATACTATTTTTAGGCAAAGATGAAAACCAAGCTTTAGCACGATCTCTAAGCGAAAAAGGAAATAGCTCTTTCTTCTTCTGCATGTCACACAAATCAACGAAGCTATTAAGATGGGTAGCGGCATCTTCACTAGGAAGGCCGGAGAACAGATCTTTCATGACAAGATTCAGCGAAGCAGTATTAATTTCACAAGATTCAACATCGGTAAGAGGAGCAATCGAAGTGCTAAGGAAATCATTGTTGTTGGTATTGGTGAAGTCACACAATTTAGTATTATCTTGAGCCATCGTGACAAACAAGCAATCTCACACACAAGCAAACAAAAAGCAAACGGGCAAAAGAGGCAAATAGAGGAAGCAAGGAAGGATAGAGAGAGAGGGCGAATAAAACGGCAAGTGCGAATTGGGGGGAGAGGAAAACGAGAGGCAAATGGCAAATAATGTAATGCGGGAGATAGGGATTGTGATGGGTACTTGGTATGTTGACTTTTGCGCAGTCTCCCCGGCAACGGCGCCAGAAATTCTTCTTGCTACCTCTTGAGCACTGCATTGGATTTCCCCGAAGAGGAGAGGATGATGCAGCAAAGTAGCGTAAGTATTTCCCTCAGTTTTTGAGAACCATGGTATCAATCCAGTAGGAGGCTACGCACGAGTCCCTTGTACCTACACAAAAACAATAGCTCAACACAACCAACGCGCTTAGGGGTTGTCAATCCCTTCACGGTCACTTACGAAAGTGAGATCTGATAGAGATGATAAATAATATTTTTTTGGTATTTTTGGTATAGAGATGCAAAGTGAAAAGTAAAAGGCAAAGTAAAAGAAAAGAAATAATAAAGTGATGGAGATTAATATGATGAGAAAGAGACCCGGGGGCCATAGGTTTCACTAGTGGCTTCTCTCAAGAGCATAAGTATTCTATGATGGGTGAACAAATTACTGTTGAGCAATTGACAGAATTGAGCATAGTTATGAGAATATCTAGGTATGATCATGTATATAGGCATCACGTCCGAGACAAGTAGACCGACTCCTGCCTGCATCTACTACTATTACTCCACTCATCGATCGCTATCCAGAATGCATCTAGAGTATTAAGTTAAAAACAGAGTAACGCCTTAAGCAAGATGACAGGATGTAGAGGGATAGTTTCATGCAATACGATAAAAACCCCATCTTGTTATCCTCGATGGCAACGATACAATACGTGCCTTGCTACCCCTTCTGTCACTGGGAAAGGACACCACAAGATCGATCCCAAAGCTAAGCACTTCTCCCATGGCAAGAACAACCAATCTAGTAGGCCAAACTAGACTGATAATTCGAAGAGACTTGCAAAGATAACCAATCATACATAAAATAATTCAGAGAAGATTCAAATATTATTCATAGATAGACTTGATCATAAACCCACAACTCATCGGTCTCAACAAACACACAGGAAAAACAAGATTACATCGAATAGATCTCCACGAGAGAGGGGGAGAACATTGTATTGAGATCCAAAAAGAGAGAAGAAGCCATCTAGCTACTAACTATGGACCCGTAGGTCTGAAGTAAACTACTCACACTTCATCGGAGGGGCTTGGATGATGATGTAGAAGCCCTCCGTGATCGATGCCCCCTCCGACGGAGCTCTGAAACAGGCCCCAAGATGGCATCTCATGGATACAGAAAGTTGCGGCGGTGGAATTAGGTTTTTGGCTCCGTCTCTGATCGTTTGGGGGTACGTGGATATATATAGGAGGAAGAAGTACGTCGGTGGAGCAACAGCGGGCCCACGAGGGTGGGGGGCGCGCCTGGTAGGGTAGGGCGCGCCCCCTACCTAGTGGCCTCCTGTTACGTGCCTTGACGTAGGGTCCAAGTCTCCTGAGTTGTATTCGGTCAGAAAATCACATTCCCGAAGGTTTCATTCCATTTGGACTCCGTTTGATATTCCTTTTCTTCGAAACCCTAAAACAGGCAAAAAACAACAATTCTGGGCTGGGCCTCCGGTTAGTAGGTTAGTCCCAAAATAATATAAAAGTGGATAATAAAGCCCAATAATGTCCAAAACAGTAGATAATATAGCATGGAGCAATAAAAAATTATAGATACGTTGGAGACGTATCAGTTGTTCAAAGATAGCTAGGTTTATTTTGTGTCATGGCTCATATGTCTTTCTGGTTTTGCAGTGCTGCCTCATATGTTTCTTTTTTCGGATTATTTTTCGTAGTTCAGAGCTAGTGGCAAGTTTAATCTTGTGGTGTAGCTGCACTTCTGCTGTAGTGTCTTTTCCATGAGTTGGTTTACGTACCTTGTATCTTATGCCCAAACCTGGAAGTAGAAGGATCATCAAACCAAGAAACCTTTTGATGAATGATGCCCAAAACGTAGAATCATTTTGAAGTTGCTGTGGTGGATGCCTATATACTAGGACATCAGAATGCTAAATGATGGGAAAATAATTCCATTGTTAGTGATCAGTGGGCACTAATTATATCATCCAGGTATTTCACTTGTGATGATGTTATACTTGTGATGATGCTACTTGTGATCTTCTGAAATGACCCATTGGCAACTTCATTACGCGGGGATAATGATTTTGCAGGTACCCCAAGAGGCCCTTGAGTTTGCCGGAATGTCGATTAACTTCCGTTCCGGCAAATTCGGGTACTCCATATGTCCTATTTTCAGCAAAGGTCATGCTGAAATTTTTCGTGAATTTTAGCATGACTTTGCTACTTGCGACTAATGCATGGGCCGGGGTATCTTAGTACTTAATTAAGTATGATCAACTGCCTCTTGTGTTATACTTATAGAAGTGTGATATCAACTCATAGTTATTACTAATGTCAGTTGCTCTCTTTCTGTGCCTTTTTACAACATGAGCAACTCATAGTTATTACTAATGCTTAGTTATTACAACATGAAGGTATGATGATGAACTTAGTTGTTATGATGTTTTCAAGAAGTTTTCATGATGTTATGATGATATAAGGATGAACTTAGTTGTTATAATATTTTCAAGATGATATGATGATGGATTTTAGGGTGCCTCGTCATCGATAAACCCTAAATGATGAAAACTTAGGGCCAGTTCTTTTGCTAGCTTTTTTGGGCTTCCAGAATAAGCTGCCCCCTACCCAGCTTATTCTAGAAGCCCAACCAAAATTTTCTTTTTAAAAGCCTACTAGTCAAGTCATAACTACTAGGCTTCTAAAAAAATAAGTTTGGTTGAGCTTCTAGAATAAGCTAGGTAGGGGGTAGCTTATTGCAGCTTATTCTGGAAGCCACCAAAAGAACTGGCCCTTAGGCTATTGGGGTGCCTCGGCGTCGACAAACCCCAAATGATATAACCTTGGCTTTTTAGGGTGCCTCGGCATCGATAAACCTAAATCATGAAAACTTAGGCTTTTGGGGTGCCTCGGCACCGACAAACCCTAAATGATATAACCTTGGCTTTTAGGGTGCCTCGGCGTCGACAAACCCTAAATGATAAAACCTTAGCTTTTAGGGTGCCTCGGCATCGATAAACCCTAAATGATGAAAACTTAACTTAGCATTTAGGGCGCCTCAGCGTTGACAAACCCTAAATGATAAAAACTTGGATTTTAGGGTGCCTCGGTGTCGATAAAAACCTAAATGATGAAAGCTTAGGCTTTTAGGGTGCCTCGGCATCGACAAACCCTAAATGATAAAAGCTTAGCTTTTAGGATGCCTCGGTGTCGACAAACCCTAAATGATGATACCATGATAATTCCTCACAAACCAACCCTTAAATAACACTGAGCCATTATGCTGTCACCCTTGAAGCCTTGCGGGCATTTGCAGCCCTTAGCTTGTTCATTCTGTAGATTTCCAAAATCCAGTTTTGTACTGCACACCGAAGCCAACTTTTTGGCGACATTCCTCAAGAATTAGGTTATTTGGTCAACTTAGAGATCTTGTTCCTTGAAAATAACCAACTTTTTGACCAAACTCTTTTCCTATTTAGAGCGAAACATGGCCCACAACAATGAGGCCGGCGGTTCGGGCAAGGCATTCTGGGAGCTGTCCCAGGAGATGGAGGAAGAACCTCACCGCTATGAGGACGCCGCGGATGACACCGATCCTGACTACACAACCCCTAGTGGCGTCGGGGATGACACCACTGATGGTGCCGTCGAGGATGCCACCACTGATGATGGCAGCGCACACACAGATGGCAGCTAATCGAAGGGGCAACGGAAGGACCGGTGCCCGAACGTGCTCGGCACCATCAAGGAGGAATTTACTAAAGTGTCCTCTGAGGGGCATCCAACGGCGCCCAAAGAATTAGTCAAGGGGTACGTGGGACAGCTCGGGTGCATTCTCCGGAGCACCGTCTCGATCAACACCGAGAACCCAAGGCATCGTGACCGAGAGAGAGGGCTCGGAGACGGAGGTGTAGGATCTAGAAGTAGATGTGTCTAGAGGGGGGTGATTAGACACTTAATGCTAAAGTTGCAATTTTTAAGCTTTTTCGGTTTAAGTGGAGTTTAGGCACAATTTCAACACACACAATACATATCAAGCAAGCATGCAAAGAGTATATGAGCAGCGGAATGTCAAGCATGCAACTTGCAAGAATGTAAAGGGAAGGGTTTGGAGAGATCAAACGCAATTTGAGACACGGATGTTTTTCCCGTGGTTCGGATAGGTGGTGCTATCCTACATCCACGTTGATGGAGACTTCAACCCACAAAGGGTAACAGTTGCGAGAGTCCACACAGGGCTCCACCCACAAAGGGTAACGGTTGCGAGAGTCCACACAGGGCTCCACCCACGAAGGGTCCACGAAGAAGCAACCACCCACAAAGGGTCCACGAAGAAGCAACCTTGTCTATCCCACCATGGCCATCGCCCACACAGGACTTGCCTCACTAGCGGTAGATCTTCACGAAGTAGGCGATCTCCTTGCCCTTACAAACTTCTTGGTTCAACTCCACAATCTTGTCGGAGGCTCCCAAGTGACACCTAGCAAATCTAGGAGACACCACTCTCCAAGAAGTAACAAATGGTGTGTAGGTAATGAACTCCTTGCTCTTGTGCTTCAAATGATAGTCTCCCCAACACTCAACTCTCTCTCATAGGATTTGGATTTGGTGTAAAGAAGATTTGAGTGGAAAGCAACTTGGGAAGGCTAGAGATCAAGATTCATATGGTAGGAATGGAATATCTTGGTCTCAAGACATGAGTAGGTGGTTCTCTCTCAGAACATATGAGTTGGAATGGTGTATGCGTTCTAATAGCTCTCTCTTCGAATGAAGAGGAGGTGGAGGGGTATATATAGCCTCCACACAAAATCCAACCGTTACACACAGTTTTCCAATCTCGGTGGGACCGAATCAACAAACTCGGTCGGACCGAAAATGTAAACCTAGTGACCGTTAGAGATTTTCGGTGGGACTGACATGCAACTCGGTAGGACTGATATGGTTAGGGTTTGGGCATAACGTAATCTCAGTGATACCGATTACACAAACTCGGTGAGACAGAATTTGGTAATTAGCTAACCAGAGAGTTGGTCAGGCTAACTCGGTGGGACCAATTTGCTCTTTCGGTGAGACCGAAAAGTTACAAAGGGGAAACACTGAATTTACATTGCAATCTCGGTGGGACCGATTCGCTCTTTCGGTGAGACCGAAAAGTTACGAAAGGGAAACAGAGAGTTTGCAATCCCATCTCGGTGAGACCGAGATCCCTATCGGTAGAACCGAATTGCTAGGGTTTGGCAGTGGCTAATGACAAGTGAAATCGGTGGTGCCGGATAGGAAGAATCGGTAGGACCGAGTTTGTCTTAGGGTTTAGGTCATATGTGGAAGTGGGAAAGTAGCTGAGGGTTTGGGAGCATATCACTAAGCACATGAAGCAAGAGGCTCATTAAGCAACACCCCATCCCTCCTTGATAGTATTGGCTTTTCCAAAAGACTCAATGTGATCTTGGATCACTAAAATGTAAAATGAGGAGTCTTGAGCTTGAAGCTTTAGCCAATCCTTTGTCCTTAGCATCTTGAAGGAGTTCCCACAACCTTTAGTCCATGCCACTCCATTGTTGAACTTATCTGAAACATGCTAGATCGAAATGTTAGTCTAACAAGAGATATGTTGTCATCAATTAGCAAAACCACCTAGGGAGCACTTGTGCTTTCAATCTCCCCCTTTTTGGTAATTGATGGCAACATACATCAAAGCTTTAGATAAAGATATAAAGAACAGCAAGTAAAGCTTTGGAAGGACATGTAACAAGCATAGGCTCCCCCTACATGTATGCACTCATGTAAATATGAAATATAGAGACATGTGAGAGCATAACCATGACAGAGTAGGCAATGTGTTACATGCATCTTGGCCATATGCATCAGAGCAAAAGATTATCAAGGAAAATACCTTCATGCTCATGAGTCCTTCTTGCAAACAGTATGTACATAAGCAAGAACTCCTCATACTCATGATTTTGATGCATATACTTACCTTGTGGTCTTGAGTTGGCTTAGGATGGAATGAACCTGCACAAACAAGGTTAGATAACACAGGTACGTCCACTAGCCAGAGCAAACAAAAGAAACCACAAGAGTACCAAGACTGGGATGACATGTAGAGAGTGAGTACAAGGTACCACATTGAATTCAACATGTCCCCAAGAATAAAGATATGCAATGAATTTGACTGATTTCTTTCCCTTAGGTGTCTTGCTCCCCCTGAATCTTACATGAGATATTGGGAGAAGATAGGAAACAGAAAATCAGAGCTGAAAGATATGAATAGAACTTAATTCAAATGAGTTCATATGAACATGTCTTTCCCCCAAAAAGACATGTGGCATCTCTCCTCTTGAACATCAAGCATCTGGGATCCTTGAGTATTCTCTCCCCCTTGGAGATTTCTTTCTCCCCCTTAATATATGGGATCCTTGAGTATTCTCTCCCCCTTAGTACTTTCTCTCCTTTGTAAGTGATAAGCTTTTGATGTGATCTCTCTCTCCCTGATGATAAGCTTTGATGTGATCTCTCTCTCCCCCTTTGACATCAATTTCCAAGAAGGTTTTTCCTGGAATCCGTCGAATAGGTTTGGTCCTTGAGATTCAGTACAAAGAAGGGAATAAAACTGTGATGCTTGTAGAGGACAAGATTCATTGAGTGGAGCTAGATCAGAAGAAATATAGAATATGTGGCAAACTGTTTTTCCTGTTGCGAAATCGGTGGCACCGAGTGGCATGTTTCGGTAGTACCGAAGGAATTCGGTTGGACCGAAAATGGCATTCGGTGAGACCGAGTTCATCACAGAGAAAAACACTTGTCACCTCAGCTCACTAGTCAAGTAAGATCTCACAAAGATTTGCAATGAATTAGCTGAAATATTTGCAAGGAATTTGATGCAGAACAAAAAGAAAAGAGTGAAAGTTTCTAGATGAAGTTTTTTTGTTTGAAAAAGAAGGAAACAAATATGCAAGGGACAAATGCAATAACTCAGAAAAGAACACAAGAGAACTTCATCTAGAATTGGGCGGTGACATAGTCACCTATGTTAGAGTATATTGACTTAGGAGTCAAGTGAGGACACTTGATCGTAGGTCATACTCATTGTTTTAAGCTCAAAATGGGGTTACCATTTTTTGTTTAAGCATCTTGATGTATTCTCACCTTGTTAAGTTGCTTTGACTCATGTCTTGGAGTAAAGCTTCTCTAAGATGGAATAACATACCTTGGGTGGTGGTGTGGTTCTTGCTCATGTAGTTGAACTTGTGTGGGTGCTCAAGGTTGATGTAGCTCATCAAGAGTTGGGAGCACCACTTGGAGTTTGAGTTCATCTACCTGCATGGGTTAGTTCTTGCAAGGAAGAGCACTTGTGTATCCAAAAATGACAATCATGAAGCTTAACATAGAATTTGTCAAAGGATATGTTTGAATGGTTTTGTGCTTCCTTGTCTTCAACCACTATTGTGTAGAGTCTTGGTCTTGTAGAGATTGCTCAAGATGTGAGTGAGTCGCAATCTCATGGAAATAGATTCAACCAAGCACCTAAATGGGTTAGGCAACATGCAAGGTGCAAATATATCCAAGACATAAGATAGTTATCATAAGAGATATATCATGGATTAGTCATAAGCTCATGTCTTGCATGTATCCAATGGAGTTTCTACTCCAAGTTCGAAGCATCAATGATGTTCAATTCTCCTCTCAACCTGAAAAACACTTTCTCATCAAGTGGTTTAGTGAATATATCCGCTAATTGCTTGTCGGTGCGAACATGCTTAAGATTGATGTCACCCTTAGCAACATGATCTCAAATGAAATGATGACGAACTTCAATATGCTTAGTTCGAGAATGTTGTACAGGATTATGACCAATTTTGATAGCACTTTCATTGTCACAAAGTAGTGGAACATGTTTCACATAAATCCCATAATCTTTAAGAGTTTGGGTCATCCAAAGTAATTGAGCACAACATGAACCAGCAGCAATGTATTCCGTTTCGGCGGTGGATAAGGATACCGAGTTTTGTTTCTTGGAAGACCAAGACACAAGAGATCTACCAAGAAATTGACAAGTACCCGAAGTGGACTTCCTATCAACCTTGTCTCCGGCATAATCCGAGTTAGAATAGCCAACAAGATCAAAACAAGACCTCTTAGGATACCAAATGCCAAAATTTGGTGTATGGATTAAATATCTCACTATCCTTTTCACAGACTTAAGATGACAATCTTTAGGAGCGTCTTGATGTCGTGCACACATGCACACACTTAGCATAATATCGGGACGTGAAGCACATAAGTATAACAATGAACCAATCATAGAGCGATAAACCTTTTGATCAACCGGTTCACCATCTTTGGTTAAATCATTATGTCCACTAGTAGGCATGGGTGTAGACATACCTTTGCATTCTTGCATATTGAACTTCTTGAATAAGTCCTTGGTGTACTTTGTTTGAGAGGCAAATGTACCTTCCTTAGTTTGCTTGATTTGCAACCCGAGAAAGAATTTGAGTTCACTCATCATAGACATCTCAAACTTCTCTGACATTAGCTTTCCAAACTTTTCACTAAAGAGAGGGTTAGTTGAACCAAATATGATATCATCAACATAAATTTGGCATACAAATAGTTCTCCATTAACCCTTTTAGTAAAAAGAGTAGAATCAATTTTACCAATTTCAAAACCACTTGTAGTAAGGAACTTGGTCAAGCATTTATACCATGCTCTAGGAGCTTGTTTAAGACCATAAAGAGCTTTGTGAAGTTTGTAAACATGATTTGGTTTCTTAGGATTGATAAATCCGGGAGGTTGTTTGAAATAAACTTCCTCCTCTATTTCACCATTTAGAAAAGCACTTTTAATGTCCATTTGGTACAAGGTGATATTAGGGTGATTAGCATAGGCAAGTAAGATGCGAATGGACTCAAGTCTAGCAACGGGAGCATACGTCTCACCATAGTCCATACCTTCGACTTGTCTGTACCCTTGGGCGACGAGACGTGCTTTTTTGCGAACCACTTGTCCATCTTCATCTTGCTTGTTGCGGAACACCCATTTGGTACCAATGATGTTGTGGTTGTTGTCGGGCTTCTCGACCAATGTCCAAACTTGGTTTCTCTCAAAATTATGTAGCTCTTCATGCATAGCATTTATCCAATCCGGATCTTCCAATGCTTCTTCAACCTTCATAGGTTCAATGCTAGAGATGAATGAATAGTTTTCACAAAAGTTAGCTAAACGAGTTTTTAAGCGAGTGATTCTCCCGGTTTGTATATCATTGAGGATTTGCTCGACGGGATGATCTTTGGCAATTCTTGCTCGAACTCGTGAGAGCATTTGCTTGGGTCTTCGTTGAACATCTTCTTCATCTTGTTCTTCTTCTTGGCCTTCTTCATTGTTGACGTCGTCGTTCTCTTTGTCGTGGTGGAGAAGGAGGTTGTTGATGTTCATCTTGACGTACTTCCTCGTTTTCTTCATCTTGGTGTGTCCCACTTGTGGATGCTTCCGTGTCGATTCTTGGTTCACCTTGTCGTAAAGTAGAAGCTTCCACTTGGACGGATGAAGTACTCTCCTTCACCTCCGTTGGACGAATTTTGCCAATGGACAAGTCTTGAATTGCTTCTGAAGGGTCTTTGTCTCCTACATCAATTGGCAATTGCTCTGCTTGCGAGCCATTAGATTCATCAAACTTCACATCTACCGTCTCTTCAACCTTTCGGGTGAAATTGTTGTAGACACGGTAAGTGTGAGAGTTTGAGCCATAACCAAGTAGAAAACCTTCATGAGATTTAGGAGCAAACTTTGAACGACGATGCTTATCAAGAATGTAGCACTTTGAGCCGAATACTCGAAAGTATCCAACTTGGGGTTTGTTACCGGTGAGAAGCTCATATGCCGTCTTGCCGAGTAGCTTGTGAAGATATAAGCGATTTGTTGCGTGACAAGCTGTCTCAACCGCTTCTGCCCAAAAGTGCTTTGGTGTCTTGTATTCATCAAGCATCGTTCTTGCCATTTCGATGAGCGTCCGGTTCTTCCTCTCAACAACTCCATTTTGTTGAGGTGTGTACGTAGCCGAGAACTCGTGTTAAATCCCTTCTTCGTCAAGAAAGGTGTCCACATTTGCGTTCTTGAACTCCGTTCCGTTGTCACTCCGAACCTTCTTGATCTTCACATCAAACTGATTTTGGGCCTTCCTAGCGAAGTTTCTGAAGATCTTCTGGACCTGCGACTTGTCATTAAGAAAGAACACCCACGTAAATCTTGAAAAATCATCAACTATAACTAGACCAAAGGAATTTCCACCGAGACTCTTGTAGGCGTTGGGACCAAAAAGATCCATGTGAAGTAGCTCGAGTGGCCTCCTTGTGGTCATGATGTTCTTCACGGGATGTCTTCCTCCAACCTGTTTACCTGCTTGACAAGCACTGCAAAGTCTATCCTTATCAAATATGACATCGTTGACTCCAAGGATATGATTTCCTTTAATAAGCTTGTCAAGGTTTCTCATGCCAACGTGACCTAGTCGTCTATGCCACAACCAACCTTTTGAGGATTTAGAAACAAAGCAAGTTTTAGGTTGTGCCTTTTTAGAGAAATCGACAATGTAAAGATCACCTCTACGCATACCCGTAAAGACCATTTTATGATTGTCTCAACGAAATACTTGGCAATCTACCTCAGTAAATAGGACATTCAAACCGAAATCAGCAAGTCTAGATACTGAAAGTAAGTTGTAGCCAAGAGATTCAACGAGCATGAAATTTTGAATGGAACTATCATGTGAGATGGCCACCTTACCAAGGCCAACCACTTTACCCTTTGAATTATCACCAAAGGTGACATATTTTCGAGGGCCGTCATTTTCAGCAAGCTCACGAAACATCTCTTCATCTCCGGTCATATGATCAGTACATCCACTATCAAGAACCCATTCCTTTCCTCCTGATTCATATCCCCGAAGATTTGCCATAAGACCAAAATGTCTCATTGCATCATCAAGATCGAAGTCACTATCATCATCATCATAATATTCATGTTCATCATGATCTTGTGACTCATCATTTCCTAGAGAGGGTAATTCATTGGATAAATGATCATCAAAGTGGTCACTTTTATGAATTCTTATAGCTTTGAATATGATATCATTAATGATTCCAACATCTCCTTTAGCATGCTTAAGATTGGTAAGTTCAAATAGACATTTACCAAAACTAGGATCACTAGAATTCATCTTACTCAAGGCAATAGATTTATGGAAAATTTCATCCAAAGTTTTCAAGGAATGATCGGGAAATCGTTCCTCAAGAAATTTCCATATAGTATAGGCACAATTTTGAGTAGGCAAACTAGCAATCAAGTTTTTGGGCAATCCTCTAATGATGAGCTCAATAGTTCTAAGATTGCGAATCATGTCAATATCTTCATCTAGGGTAGGATGCAAAGGATCAATATGAAGTGCACAAGGGCTAGCAATATACTTGTTCAAACGATATTGATTGAAGATTACAAGCATCTCATTTTTCCACTCATGAAAATACTCTCCATCAAGAATAGGCACTCTATGTCTAAGACTCCCTAATGTAGACACATCCATCTTCCTCCAATGGTGATTAAACCAAGGCAATGGAGACCAATGCTCTGATACCACTTGTAGGATCTAGAAGTAGATGTGTCTAGAGGGGGGTGATTAGACACTTAATGCTAAAGTTGCAATTTTTAAGCTTTTTCGGTTTAAGTGGAGTTTAGGCACAATTTCAACACACACAATACATATCAAGCAAGCATGCAAAGATTATATGAGCAGCGGAATGTAAAGCATGCAACTTGCAAGAATGTAAAGGGAAGGGTTTGGAGAGATCAAACGCAATTTGAGACATGGATGTTTTTCCCGTGGTTCGGATAGGTGGTGCTATCCTACATCCACGTTGATGGAGACTTCAACCCACAAAGGGTAACAGTTGCGAGAGTCCACACAGGGCTCCACCCACAAAGGGTAACGGTTGCGAGAGTCCACACAGGGCTCCACCCACAAAGGGTCCATGAAGAAGCAACCACCCACAAAGGGTCCACGAAGAAGCAACCTTGTCTATCCCACCATGGCCATCGCCCACACAGGACTTGCCTCACTAGCGGTAGATCTTCACGAAGTAGGAGATCTCCTTGCCCTTACAAACTTCTTGGTTCAACTCCACAATCTTGTCGGAGGCTCCGAAGTGACACCTAGCAAATCTAGGAGACACCACTCTCCAAGAAGTAACAAATGATGTGTAGGTAATGAACTCCTTGCTCTTGTGCTTCAAATGATAGTCTCCCCAACACTCAACTCTCTCTCATAGGATTTGGATTTGGTGGAAAGAAGATTTGAGTGGAAAGCAACTTGGGAAGGCTAGAGATCAAGATTCATATGGTAGGAATGGAATATCTTGGTCTCAACACATGAGTAGGTGGTTCTCTCTCAGAACATATGAGTTGGAATGGTGTATGCGTTCTGATAGCTCTCTCTTCGAATGAAGAGGAGGTGGAGGGGTATATATAGCCTCCACACAAAATCCAACCGTTACACATAGTTTTCCAATCTCGGTGGGACCGAATCAACAAACTCGGTCGGACCGAAAATGTAAACCTAGTGACCGTTAGAGATTTTCGGTGGGACTGACATGCAACTCGGTAGGACCGATATGGTTAGGGTTTGGGCATAACGTAATCTCGGTGAGACCGATTACACAAACTCGGTGAGGCCGAATTTGGTAATTAGCTAACCAGAGAGTTGGTCAGGCAAACTCGGTGGGACCGATTTGCTCTTTCGGTGAGACCGAAAAGTTACAAAGGGGAAACACTGAATTTACATTGCAATCTCGGTGGGACCAATTCGCTCTTTCGGTGAGACCGAAAAGTTACGAAAGGGAAACAGAGAGTTTGCAATCCCATCTCGGTGAGACCGAGATCCCTATCGGTAGAACCGAATTGCTAGGGTTTGGTAGTGGCTAATGACAAGTGAAACTCGGTGGCACCGGATAGGAAGAATCGGTAGGACCGAGTTTGGCTTAGGGTTTAGGTCATATGTGGAAGTGGGAAAGTAGCTGAGGGTTTTGGAGCATATCACTAAGCACATGAAGCAAGAGGCTCATTAAGCAACACCTCATCCCTCCTTGATAGTATTGGCTTTTCCTAAAGACTCAATGTGATCTTGGATCACTAAAATGTAAAATGAGGAGTCTTGAGCTTGAAGCTTTAGCCAATCCTTTGTCCTTAGCATCTTGAAGGAGTTCCCACAACCTTTAGTCCATGCCACTCCATTGTTGAACTTATCTGAAACATGCTAGATCGAAATGTTAGTCCAACAAGAGATATGTTGTCATCAATTATCAAAACCACCTAGGGAGCACTTGTGCTTTCAGGAGGGCTTTGTCAACTTAGTCAATATGAATGATTCTAGCTCCAGTGACCATATGATGTCCATCCAACAGCCGTAGTGCTAATCTGTGGCAGACAACATAGAGCCCATTTGCTAAAAAAATTGTAATTTGCAGCCCATTTGCTAATTCTTAAGTAATTTATTACAACCCATTTTCTGCCCAGGACCACGGTCAAAAAGTTCAACCTTATTTTGCATATTTCGGTGGAGTCCATACTGTTGTAATCCCGAAATGATAAACAATTTTTAAGAACTTATTGATTTGCCAAAAAATCATTTTGTTTTTCTAAGCAAATAAGACATGGGACAATTGAGCTCGTTAAGGGAAAACTAGTGGTAAAGAAATCAACATTGGGAGGGAAAACAACAACAAAAATGAGGATGTAAATATGAAAAGGGAACTTTATGTATTTTCAATATAATGATACGTGTATATGAACTAGTAAAACTACAGGTAGAGATTAGAAAACGGATGTAGGCCATGGCGTTTCAAGAGGAAAATAGAACTGGGCTGTGTGTTTGATTCAGTAAAAAAACTGCCTGTGGATATTGTTAGACAAAATATAACTAACGATGGCGGGCCAAAGGCCAGTAGATACCTGCTGGATCTTTGTGCCTCGTTGTCGTTATGGGCTGGGCCTGTTAAAAACAAAACCAAGCCTGGGCAGTCTACAACCCAGTAGAAACTTGCTCGACCTGAAAAAACAATATACCTGCTCAACAAACGAGAGAATTTCTGCAAGTACATACTGATAACTGGGATGCAGCAGGCATATTTTTTTCATCGTGATAATATTCATGCACTTTTTTTGAAAAATCTGGAGAACTGGGAGTTCAAACGGCAGGTGCTTATGCTACCCACCAAATAAAAATCAGGTGCCTAAAAATTCGTTTCAAAACAAATGATTCAGCTTTATAACCACGTCGACCCTCGGCATGATGGTTGGAAGCAAATGCCAAGTTCATACCGAAAGATCGTTAACAACAATACC
This sequence comes from Triticum urartu, assembly GCF_056163025.1. NCBI lineage: Eukaryota > Viridiplantae > Streptophyta > Magnoliopsida > Poales > Poaceae > Triticum > Triticum urartu. The sequence goes on from NC_141875.1 coordinate 603,254,903, forward strand.
GACTTGCGGACGACAAGGTAGTACAAGTACCAATACCAAACTAACTTATAATGTTTTTACTCCTGGCCCTAGTGTTCATCTGGTAGAAAATCTTCCAGAGGACCAGCTCCCGCTCCTTCTCTTGCTCCAGGTCCCCGATGTGGTACTGGTGCATCACCCAGTTGGTCCTCTGTTGGTCGAAGTTCTTGTTGGTGTGCAGTAGCAGAACCTTTTTGCTGCCCGTCTGCCGGCCGTTGACCACCACCGGCAAGGTATTGCCGGTCTTGTGCTACATTGCGTGCATTCCACACTCCGGCTATATCTTGCGACGCGTCCACATGACCCTTTTGAACGCCCTAGAATTGTGCTGGAATAAATTCTTGCTTAGGCCACTCGGTGGGATACCCGCACTAGTGTCGAATACAGGTTTTAGTGTATGTGGTTGGCATTTTCATAACATCTTTGGCATGTTGCAGTCACTTGTTTCACTTTTTATTAACTATCAAATTCTAATTGCTTCACTAGGTCTGCGCCTAAAAAGAAAAATAAAGTTATAAACAAAGGAATATGTTTGTGCAAGTAGACGGCTGATCGGTGCCTTACCTGGAAGTTTCTTGGGATGGGTGTAGCATATGCCATGCTCGCTGTCGATGGTTGGTATGAACAAATTGATGAGAGGGTGAGATCTCGCACTGTTAGCAGTCACTTTGGCCTCAAGGTGCTCGATCAGCTCCTAATCCATGGGATCGAACTTGACGCCAGCCGGCAGCACCGGCCAATCCTTCTTGGAGTTGCATCAGTTAATTCCAGTTATATGGTACTCATTGTATGATCAATCGACTGTTTTAAGTGAATGATGAAATATTTTGAGAGATAAGTGGTACTCCAAATCTGAAGTCCACAATACCCGAAGACGCCGCCGAGATTCTTGTGTCACCTCACGCGCAGCGTGTTGTCACGTCAATTCAATGTGTGGACATGATGAATAATTTGACTGACGTATACTAGTACTACTACTATACTACTTACTAGTCGTATTTAGTGTCACATTTTAACCATATGTTTAACTAACAAAATGTCAATGCATGTCACCGAAAATTATCCAATTGGAAACTATGTTCAAATACGAATAAAACGATATAATTTTTTGTGACATGCATTAACATTTAATTAGTGATATTTATGGTTAAAATTTGACACAAATTATGAAGGGGACCAGTAAACCAGGAGGGAGGTAGTAGTACGAGTAGCGCAATATATGGTATAGAGGACTAGTACAAATTTAGAAATGGGGTAAGAAGCTACAAGTCTGTGCAACAGACTTTGTAGGCTACATGAGTAATACAAAATATAATTCCCATTGGACAACACTTTCACCAGCAAGTACACACTTGAAGCCTAATTGATATATATATATATATATATATATATATATATATGTATATGGCTTCTGCACAACATCTCCATCATCATTATCAGTACATCCTACGCAGGTGAGTTAGGATGCACTTGATCCCAGAAAGGTATCTATCCTTATAACCAGAGGAGTGCTTCAAACTAAGAACAATACATAATATCCAACAAAAGAGGGTCATGCTACAGCAACAAGACATATGGCTCAGTCTAGATATCAGTACGAATCAAGTTGTGCATATTTGCTGTTGGCATGAACCACATCGCCGCATGTCGGGTTTGCAAAAGCCATCCATCGAATGGAAGCTTGATGCCTTTCACACACTAAAGATTATCTGGCAACAAGTTGTGTCGACGAATCTCTGGATATGGTTATTCATGAAACCCATGGTATGATGTGTAAACATAGCTCCCCCTGGCGAATGGAAGTTGCATAGCATGGTAATCATCACCGGTGATATGATCTATGATTGGTTGGATGATCGGATAATTGATCCCGAGGAACATGGAGTGGTTGCCGAGGCTGTAAACCCGCCTCCAATTGAATACACCTGGCCCAACGGAGCTGGGATCTTTCTCGAACACGAAGTAGCCATAGCCATCAATGTCACGAACGCCCCAGGCATTGTACTGCATGTGGTTTGATGAAATGGTTTGGTCAATTTGGTACGTGCAAATGAGCATCAAATGACCGCCGTCAGCTGCACACGCGATAAACCAGCACGCATCGGCTGGTATGATTCCAGGTCCTGGAATCATGAAGGCCAGCGCATTTGCGTCTGCTGCAACAATTCCAATTGGAGACCAAAAGGACAAAAATAAACAATCATGTTCAGAGTATGTGTGGAATTAAGATTATTATAACAGTGACACATATCATAGACAGAGAATTGCCATGTCATGGTCATAATCATACCCCAAGTTAAAAAAATAAGCCAATGGCTTTCATATTCTAGCAATATATCATGGTTTAAACATCATGTAACAATGAGAGGAAAACAGATATGACAGGGCCTACTCATATTCTACCATAGCACTTACTACAATTATCATATATATCAACGCTAAGCAATAACATGCGTTGTTATAAAAATCCTGGAAATGATAGTAACATATAGCAATCATGAGGTTATACTCATAATATCTATTCTAATAATCATTAGATGCCAATTGTTCCCATATCAACTCTAACAATTACATGTGTGGTCACAAATATCTAGGAAATGAGAGGAACATATAGCAATGATGTGGTTATAGACATACTATATATTCTAAATTTGTAACAATGAACAGGCAGTCGTATTCTTAAGGTAAAGATGAGTTGACATAGAAAAATTACGCGATGATACATTGCACCAGTATAGGCAGCCAATCTGTGGGTCGACCGCATAAACGATGGCATCATGCACTATAGCATCAGACAGAAATGTTGGGTGAAGAGGATCGACGATGAGCCAAAACCATGTATTAGCACTACGGCCGTTGGATGGACATCGTACGGTCACTGGAGCAAGAATTGTTCATATTGACTAAGTTGACAAAGCCCTTCGTCCAAATCTGTGGCAGACAACATAGAGCCCATTTGCTAAAAAAAGTGTAATTTGGAGCCATTTGCAAATTCTTAAGTAATTTATTACAACCCATTTTCTGCCTGTAGCGACCAGACCTCAGACGGTCCAATCTCTATGCTCTGGTGTCATCCCTGGATCAGTAATGCTGACACCACATAGTACTTGAAGGATTTATAACAGAGTAGCAATCACACACTTATTACATCGAATGTCTCAAAAGAGAACTTATTACAATAACATGGCTTAAGGCCATCTAATGCGATAACAGCAGAAGGCTTGGAAGATAAAGTGAGTCCATCAACTCCAACGGCATAGCTGAGCTGCACGGCAACGACCTAACGAACCTTACTCCTCATCTGAAAAGTCTGCAACATAATACGTTGCAGCCCGAAAACGGGTTAGCACATGGAATATGCTGGCAATATAACACAGTAGAGCAAGAACAGAATAATTCTACCACTACATGTATCTATGGCTGGTGGAAAGCTGTATGGTTATAGTTTTTGCGAAAAGCCAATATTTTCCCTACTACAAAGGAATAGATTTTAATTTAACTATCATGGTGGTTGAAACATCATTGAGAAGGTACCCCCAACTCAATCCCAATTAAAGTGGTTAACAACCCAACAATATTAATTAAACATGGTGAGATACATGCGATAACTCAAGTACTAGATACTCAAGAATTGTCCATAACCGGGGACACGGCTAACCATGATTAGATTGTACACTCTGCAGAGGTTTGCGCACTTTTTCCCACAAGACTCGATCGCCTCCGTTGGATTTCTCGCACTACATGGTGTTTGAGAAACGGATGACTGAGACATAGTCTTTCAGAAACATTAACTCTCTACTCCGGGTAGACCATACCAAACCTACAAAACCCACTACCTACTGATCCACCTCTTCAAGAGCTTCACGTAACTTACTCAACTATGCTAGAGCCCATAATAGCTTGTGGCTGCACACGGAAGTTTCTAGCATGAATCATCTCAGTTCCCTTTGAGCCTGGGTGGCGGTCCATATGAAGATCACACGGGTACCCCGGGATTTCCAAAAATAAAAACAGACAACACTGGGTTCCCCAGGTGCCTCAATCCACCCAGTTGTTTGATTAAGTTGCCACCTTAAGTTGAACCATTAATTAAGAATCTCACATCTATCGTGGATTTCACTCAAACTCGAACCACATCTACGAGCATAGCATGGCAATATAAGCAATACATAGAAGTAACTCCCAAGGGTTTGAATATAACAGGGCAATAGGTTCTACCTCAGCAACTACTTCCCAACCCATAACTTAATGGCATCCTAAACATGCAATGTTTGAGGCTTGGAACTAATGCACAAAAAATGGGTTTGGAAAGAGTATGATCAATGTGTTACTTGCCTTGCTGACGATCCGCGAATCCTAGAGACTCGTAGTAACACGCTTCGCACTCTGGGAATTCTATCGCAAGCAAACAATAACATACATAAGTAACAAGCAACGATGCACAAGCAAAACTCAAATAAGAGAGGTTGACTAGAAAGTTCAACTTAAGAACTCTGGTTTGCAAAAAGAATCAAATCGAACAAAGCAACAAAACTCAACTAGCGAACGAAAGAAACTGCGTTTACTAATCTGAACTTAGGTCAAATTTTATAGTAGAAAAAACTTGTTTGAGTTGATTAACCGGAAAGAGGGTTTCGAGACGAAACTCCAGGCGCTTGAATCGCCTGATTCCGATAAACGAGCAAAAAGATAAACAAAAACTAAGATCGGATCCGAAATCGCGATCAGAAAAATTGCAGAATAAATCTGAGAAAAAGAAAAACGTAAAACAGATTAATGAACAAATGTTTGTTATCTGGATCTAAACGAAGAACACGTTCGTTAAAATGAACGAATGAGCGAACGCTCGCTAATTAAATAAACCGGAGAAAAACCGATCTATTAAAAAAACAAAAAAAAACAAAAACTAGGGTTTTCTAAAAAAACCGAACGGTTTTCTTTGGAAAACCGGGGCGGCAGAGCGGCTACCTCGGCTCGGCTCTGGCGGGACTCCGGCGTTGCGGTTGGGCGGCGTGGGGTGCGGGGCGGCGGCGGCAGGCGGCGGCGGCAAGCGGCGGCGGCGCGGCGGCTGCAGGCGGCGGGGCGGGTGGCTGCAGGCGGCGGGGCGGGCGGCTGCAGGCGGCGGGGCGGGCGGTTGCGGGCGGCGGTGGCTGGGGCTCCAGGGGGGGCTCCGACGGGGTTATGAAGAGGGGGGGGCAACTTGGGGAAGGGGGCGGCCTTGGGAGGCGTGTCCGCCCCGGACACGGCGGCGGCGGCAGCTCCGATCGGGACTCGGGTCCCAATCCGGCTGGGGAGGCGGTGGCGTGGGCGGGCCGGCCTGGCTGGGTTGGGCTTCGGCCCAGTCGGGCGCGCAGTATTTTTTTTAAAAAATAATTCCACCGACATAAATAAAATCCTAGAAAAATAAAAATCTAAAAATGCCAAAACAAATTTTCACCGCCTAAATAAAATATTTAGGACGAGGTGAACATTTTCTTGGCTCTAAAATGCAATTTTGAAAACGTGCAATTTTTCTAATGCAAATAAAATCCGAATAAAACCAAATAAAATCCGATAAATGATTTTAATATTTTTCCTCCAATATTTCAATTATTTTGGAGAAGTTATATTATCTCCACTCATTTGATTTAATATGAAATATTTTTTGGAGAGAAAAAATTATTAAAATCAAAATCCTTGTTTCATTATTTGATATAAATCAAATATGAAAACTGGAAAAATCCCCAACTCTCTCCGGGGTCCTTGAGTTGCTTAGGATTTCGAGGATTGCGGAACGGAAATGCAATAAATCATGATATGCATGGATGATCTATGTATAACATTCCAAATTGAAAATTTGGGATGTTACAAACCTACCCCCCTTAAGATGAATCTCGCCCTTGAGATTCGGGTTGGCTAGAAAATAGGTATGGGTGGTCCTTGCGGAGATCATCCTCTCGTTCCCCGGGTGGCTTCATCTTCGGTATGGTGGCTCCACTGTACTTTGCAAAACTTGATAACCTTACTGAGGGTGACTCTGCTGGCAAACTCAAGAATCTTAACTGGCTTCTCCTCGTAAGTCAAATCACTGTCCAACTGAATCGCCTCCAAGGGTACTGTATCTCTTAATGGTATATCAGCCATCTCAGCATGATACTTCTTTAGCTGTGAAACGTGGAACACATCGTGGACTCCTGACAATCCCTCAGGTAGCTCCAACTTGTAGGCAACTTCTCCCATCTGTTCCAAAATGCGATACGGTCCTACAAATCTCGGGGCTAACTTTCCTTTAACTCCAAAACGTTTCACTCCACGCAAGGGCGATACTGGCAGATATGCTCTGTCTCCAATCTCGTAGGTTACCTCCTTGCGTTTTGAGTCTGCATAACTCTTCGGCCTGGACTGGGCAATCTTCAGTCAGACTCAGATCAGTTTTACCTTCTCCTCAGACTCCTTGATCAAGTCTGGTCCAAACAACTGTCGGTGTCCTACCTCGTCCCATATCAACGGTGTTCTGCACCTGCGTCCATACAGGGCTTCAAACGGTGCCATCTTCAAATTGGCTTGGTAGCTATTGTTGTATGAGAACTCTGCAAACGGCAAGTTATCGTCCCAACTAGATCCATAATCTAGCGCACAGGCTCTCAACATGTCCTCCAAAATTTGATTGACTCTCTCGGTCTGTCCATCTGTCTGCGGGTGAAATGCTGTACTGAACTCCAATCTCGTTCCCAAAGTCTGGTGTAACTGATGCTAAAACTTTGAAGTAAACTATGTTCCTCGATCTGGTACGATGGTCCTCGGAACTCCATGTAGACATACGATCCTGGACGTATAAATCTTGGCCAACTTTGCACTTGTATAGGTGGTTTTCACTGGGATGAAGTGAGCTACTTTGGTCAAATGATCAACTACTACCCATATGGAATCATATCCTGCTTTAGTCCTGGGTAATCCGGTGATAAAGTCCATGCCAAGTTTATCCCACTTCCATTTGGGTATCAGCATAGGCTGTAACAGTCCTGCTGGCTTCTGATGCTCTGCCTTGAATCTCTGACATACATCACATACAGCTACATATTCGGCAATATCCTTCTTCATACCAATCAACCAGAAACGTTCCTTCAAATCCAAATACATCTTGGTGTTTCCGGGGTGTATCGAGTATGGTGAGTCATGAGCCTCTTGAAGTATTAACTTTCTGACCTCCTGATTATTGGGCACGTAAATTCGGTCCTCAAACCATAGGGTATCATGCTCATCCTCACGAAAACCTTTGGCCTTTCCTTTTCCCATCTTCTCCTTTATATCGGCAGTCTATTTGTCATCCTTCTGAGCTTCCCGAATCTTGTCCAGCAATGTCGACTGAACCTCCATTGTGGCAATGAACCCTCTAGGTACAATCTCTAATCTAAGTTACATGATGTCCTTTGCTAACTCCTTCGGTAGTCCTTTACTTTCGAGGATATTAGCGTATCTTTTCCGACTCAAGGCGTCTGCTACGACATTGGCCTTTCCTGGATGATAGTGTAGCTTCATGTCATAATCCTTTATAAGCTCCAACCATCTCCTCTATCTAAGGCTCAACTCCTTCTGGGTGAAGATGTACTTCAAACTCTTGTGATCCGTGTACACATCACAACAGTTTCCAATAAGATAGTGTCTCCAAGTCTTCAATGCATGCACTACGGCTGCTAGCTCCAAATCATGCGTGGCATAATTCAGCTCATGAGGTTTTAGTTGTCATGAGGCATACGAAACAACTCTTCCGTCCTACATAAGCACACATCCAAGTCCTAAGCGAGAGGCGTCGCAATACACTTGGAACTCCTTATGTATATCTGGCAGTACTAGCACTGGGGCTGTAGTCAAACGTTTCTTCAACTCCTAGAAACTTGCTTCACAATCTTCTGTCCATTTAAACTTGGTATCCTTCTTTAACAGTTCAGTCATTGGCTTTGCAATCTTGGAAAAATTCTCAATGAATCTCTGATAGTATCCTGCGAGTCCAAGAAAACTGCGGTTCTCGCTAACTGAGGTGGGTGCCAGCTATTCAGTGACTGAATGAACCTTGCCGGGGTCTACTGCTATACCTTCTCCTGATATAACATGTCCAAGGAATCCGACTTCCTTCAGCCAAAACTCGCATTTGCTAAACTTAGCATACAACTGGTGTTCCCTGAGCTTCTCGAGAACTAAACACAAATGCTCCTTGTGCTCCTCTTCGTTCTTCGAGTATACCATGATATCATCAATAAATACCACAACAAACTTGTCCAAATACTCCATGAACACCTTGTTCATCATGCTCATGAAATAGGCAGGGGCGTTAGTCAGTCCAAACGACATGACCGTATACTCGTATAATCCATATCGCGTTGTGAACGCCGTCTTTGGTATGTCCTTCTCTCGTATCTTCAACTGATGATACCCCGATCGTAAATTGATCTTTGAGAACGCTCCTTGCAATTGATCAAACAGATCGTTGATCATCGGCAATGGGTACTTGTTCTTTATCGTCACTTCAGTCAAGGCTCGATAATCAACAACCATCCTTAGGGATTTATCCTTCTTCTCAACCAAAAGTACTGGGGCTCCCCAAGGTGATGAACTTCTTCAGATGTATCCTTTCTCCAATAACTCCTTGATCTGTTTCTTAATTTCCTCCAGGTCATTTGCAGGCATCCGATAGGGTCTCTTGGATATTGGTCCTGTCCCTAGCAACAGTTCTATCAAAAACTCAATGTCTCTGTCCGGTGGCATGCCTGGTAATTCCTCTGGAAAAACATCTGGGTAATCCTTTACTACTGGCACTTCCTCCTGAACAACTCCCGTAAGGGCGTTCACTTGGCTCCTCCTAGGCACATGCCTAGACACATAATCCTTTTTCCCTCCGGGGTGGTGAGATAAATCGACTTACTAGCATAGTCAATGCTTCCTTCATATTTTGACATCCAGTCCATACCCAGTATCACATCCAATCCTTGCGACTCTAAGATAATTAGGTCGGATGGAAACACATGTGTGCCAATGGTTAAGGGTATATGGTCACACCATCGGCTAGCCATATACTCTGCTCCGGGTGAACTCACTAAAAGAGGGGTCCTAAGGGTTTGGGTTGGCAGTTTAAACTTATCCACGAATCCCCTTGATATGTATGAATGTGATGCACCAGTATCGAAAAGTACAAGAGCGGTAAATGACTTAACCAAAAACTTACCTATTACCGCGTCCGACTGCTCTTCAACCTCCTCCACGTTAACGTGGTTCACTTTTCCTTTGTTGAATGGATTAGGCTTCTTCCCAACGCTTCCATTTCCGTTTCCATTCCTTCCTTTAGGGCAATCATTGGCATAGTGCCCTGTCTTCCCGCACTTAAAGCAGGTAACCTGACTTAGGTCTCTTTTGGCAGGTGTGGACGGGTTGGAGTGGTTCTGATTGTTGTTAGCTCCGTTCCCATTCCCATTCTTAGCACCACTATGGTTATGTGATCCTCCTCCAGTGTGGTTGTGACTTCCATGGTTATGAACAAGTCCTCCCGAGTTCGAGGTTAGGCGAGGCTTCTGCTGAGCTCCTGAATTATACTTCCCTTGTCCATACTTCCTCTTGCGGCTCTCAATCTTCTGCTGCTTCCCTTCAATCATAAGAGCCTTGTCTACCAACTCCTGGTAGTTGTTGAAGGTTGCTACCATCAACTGCATACTCATCTCATCATTCAGCCCTTCCATAAACTTCTCCTGCTTCGCGGCATCTGTGGCCACATCATCAGGGGCATAGCGTGATAACTTGCTAAACTCATCCACGTACTGAGCCACAGTACGGTTCCCCTGGCGTAGGTTGTGGAACTCCCGCTTCTTCATCTGCATAGCTCCAGTTGAGACATGGGCTGTGCGGAAAGCTTGCTGAAACTGGTCCCAAGTGACATTGGCTACAGGAAAAGTGGCTGTGTAATTCTCCCACCATGAGACTGCTGGTCCATCCAATTGATGTGCGGCAAAGCGCACCCTCTCAGCATCTGTGCAACCTGCCGTGGTCAACTCCCTTCCAATACGGCGTAGCCAATCATCAGCAACTATAGGCTCGATGCTACTGGAAAACACCAGTGGCTGTAAGCATAGAAAACGGGCTAGGTTGTCCACTGGCGGTGGGTTGTTGTTGTTGTTGTTGTTGTTCTTGCCCTGGTTCTGAACTAGTAATTGCATCAAGGCATTCTGCTGCTGGATCAACTGGGTGAGTTCCGGTGGGAAAGCAAAACCGGTGTCACGTCTCGGAGGCATCTGATGGGTTTAGATGGAAGAGATTAGAATAGAAAAGGGGTCTAATGAGAAAACACTACCCATATGCACATGAGAGAAACACAATCATTTCACTCAATCAATCAAGCAAGGGCATACAAACGGTCTAGAACTATCACAAAAGTGCTCACTACTACTATATACATGGGGGAAATACTACTAATAGTTGGTGGTCATCTAGAAATTTTGATCGGTGGAAGACTCCATGATGTCTACTCCAGCTTCGTCTTCAAGGTCATCATCACTAGGGTCGGAGTCGGTGTCGTCAATGATGATGTAGTCCTCGCGGTGTATTTCCTTGGGTTCTTCTTCTTCTTCTATTGGTGCTGGTCCTCCCATGAATACTCCGATCTTCTTGACTAGGTCGTCATTTTTCTCCAGTAGGGTCTTGATTTCCTCCTCATATCCATCACGTGTAAACTTGAGTTCTTCCTCTAGCTCGATGATCCTAGTCTTCGCCTTCTTCAGGTCCATCATGTCCGCGCACATCTGGTTCTCCTGACGTCGAATGTGCTGGTTTAACTCCTGGATGAAAGCTGCAATGGATCTATCCTTCCTGGTGCTAATTACTTCCTATTGCTTGTCGCGGCGTCCACATATTTGGTAAATAGTGTCCTTAAGCTCCCTGTTGTAAACTTCTCCAATGCATCCCATGGTGATGTGAGCTGCCATACGCTTACCTAGACTCCAGGTAGGTGCTTCGAAAGAAAACTCTATGGGTTTAGAAGTTGGCGAGAACATCCTTCCTGGAACTTGTACTTGAATCATCCAGCGCTCCTCTTTAGGCGAAGTGGCGGTGTACGTCCCGGTGAAGCTTGTATTCCAATGTTCAAGTACCTAGTGACTTCCTTCAGGTGACGTCCAAAAGGTGTGTCTTCATCCGGTTGTGCAAACTTGTTCTTCATCTCCGCCATCCTAAAGAGTAGAAAGTGGAGAGGAGTCAGAAATGAGTAGAGAAGTGAGACCTAGGGTTTATCTTAGTGGTCGTGTCCTACACTCAGCGTGTGCTCTGATACCATCTTGTAGCGACCAGACCTCAGACGGTCCAATCTCTGTGCTCAGGTGTCATCCCTGGATCAGCAATGCTGACACCACACAGTACTTGAAGGATTTATAACAGAGTAGCAATCACACACTTATTACATCGAATGTCTCAAAAGAGAACTTATTACAATAACATGGCTTAAGGCCATCTAATGCGATAACAGCGGAAGTCCTGGAAGATAAAGTGAGTCCATCAACTCCAACGACATAGCTGAGCTACACGGCAACGACCTAACGAACCTTACTCCTCGTCTGAAAAGTCTGCAACATAATGCGTTGTAGCCCGAAAACGGGTCAGCACATGGAATATGCTGGCAATATAACACAGTAGAGCAAGAGCGGAATAATTCTATCACTACATGCATATATGGCTGGTGGAAAGCTGTATGGTTATAGTTTTTGCGAAAAGCCAATTTTTTCCCTACAATAAAGGAATAGATTTTAATTTAACTATGATGGTGGTTGAAACAACATTGAGAAGGTACCCCCAACTCAATCCCAATTAAAGTGGTTAACAACCAAACAATATTAATTAAACATGGTGACATACATGCGATAACTCAAGTACTAGATACTCAAGAATTGTCCATAACCGGGGACACGGCTAACCATGATTAGATTGTACACTCTGCAGAGGTTTGCGCACTTTTCCCCACAAGACTCGATCGCCTCCGTTGGATTTCTCGCACTACATGGTGTTTGAGAAACGGATGACCGAGACACAGTCTTTCAGAAACTTTAACTCTCACCTCCGGGTAGACCATACCAAACCTACAAAACCCACTACCTGTGGATCCACCTCTTCAAGAGCTTCACGTAACTTACTCAACTATGCTAGAGCCCATAATAGCTTGTGGCTGCACACGGAAGTTTCTAGCATGAATCATCTCAATTCTCTTTGAGCCTGGGTGGCGGTCCATAGGAAGATCACACGGGTACCTCGGGATTTCCAAAAATAAAAACAGACAACACTGGGTTCCCCAGGTGCCTCAATCCACCCAGTTGTTTGATTAAGTTGCCACCTTAAGTTGAACCATTAATTAAGAATCTCACATCTGTCGTGGATTTCACTCAAACCCAAACCACATCTACGAGCATAGCATGGCAATATAAGCAATACGTAGAAGTAACTCCCAAGGGTTTGAATATAACAGGGCAATAGGTTCTACCTCAGCAACTACTTCCGAACCAACAAGTTAATGACATCCTAATCCTGCAATGTTTGAGGCTTGGAACTAATGCACAAAAATTGGGTTTGGAAAGAGTATGATCAATGTGTTACTTGCCATGCTGACGATCCGCGAATCCTAGAGACTCGTAGTAACACGCTTCGCACTCCGGGAATTCTATCACAAGCAAACAATAACATACATAAGTAACAAGCAAATATGAAAAGGGAACTTTATGTATTTTCAATATAATGATACATGTATATGAACTAGTAAAACTACAGGTAGAGATTAGAAAACGGATGTAGGACATGGCGTTTCAAGAGGAAAATAGAACAGGGTTGTGTGTTTGATTCAGTAAAAAAACTGCCTACGGATGTTGTTAGACAAAATATAACTAACGCTGGCGGGCCAGAGGCCAATAGATACCAGTTGGATCTTTGTGCCCTGTTGTCGTTATCGGCTGGGCCTGTTAAAAACAAAACCAAGCCTGGGCAGTCTACAGCCCAGTAGAAACTTGCTCGACCTGAAAAAACAATATACCTGCTCAACAAACGAGAGAATTTTGCATGTACAAACTGATAACTGGGATGCATCACGTATATTGTTTTTTCATCGTGATAATATGCATGCACTTGTTTTGAAAAATTTGGAGAACTGGGAATTCAAACGGCAGGTGCTTATGCTACCCACCAAATAAAAATCAGGTGCCTGAAAATTCGTTTCGAAACAAATGATTCAGCTTTATATCCACGTCGTCCCTCGGCATGATGGTTGGAAGCAAATTCCAAGTTCATACCGAAAGATCATTAACAACAATACCAACTTGCGGACGACAAGGTAGTACAAGTACCAATACCAAACTAACTTATAATGTTTTTACTCCTGGCCCTAGTGTTCGTCTGGTAGAAAATCTTGCAGAGGACCAGCTCCCGCTCCTTCTCTTGCTCCAGGTCCCCGAGGTGGTACTAGTGCATCGCCCAGTTGGTCCTCTGTTGGTCGAAGTTCTTGTTGGTGTGCAGCAGCAGAACCTTTTTGCTGCCCGTCTGCCGGCCATTGACCACCACCGGCAAGGTATTGCCGGTCTTGTGCCACATAGCGTGCATGCCACACTCCGACTGTATCTTGCGACGCATCCACGTGACCCTTTTGAACGCCCTAGAATTGCGGTGGAATAAATTCTTACTTAGGCCACTCGGTGTGATACCTGCAGTATTGTCGAATACAGGTTTTAGTGTACGTGGTTGGCATTTTCATAACATCTTTGGCATGTTGCAGTCACTTGTTTCACTTTTTCTTAACTGTCAAATTGTAATTGCTTCACTAGCTATAAACAAAGGAATATGTTTGTGCATGTAGACGGCCGATCAGTGTCTTACCTGGAAGTTTCTCGGGATGGGTGTAGCATATGTCGTGCTCGCTGTCGATGGTTGGTATGAACAAATTGATGAGAGGGTGAGATCTCGCGCTGTGAGCAGTCACTTTCGCATCAAGGTGCTCGATCAGCTCCTGATCCGTGGGATCGAACTTGACGCCAGCCGGCAGCACCGGCCAATCCTTCTTGGACTTGCATCGGTTAATTCCAGTTATATGGTACTCAATGTATGATCAATCGACTGTTTTAAGTGAATGATGAAAGATTTCGACAGATAAGTGGTACTCCAAATCTGAAGTCCACAATACCCGAAGACGCCGTCGAGATTCTTATGTCACCTCAGGTGCAGCGTGTTGTCACGTCAATTCAATGTGTGGACATGATGAATAAGTTGACCGACGTATACTAGTACTGCTACTATACTACTTACTAGTCGTATTTAGTGTCACATTTTAACCACATGTTTAACTAACAAAATGTCTATGCATGTCACCGAAAATTATTCCATTGGAAACTATGTTCAAATACGAATAAAATGATATAATTTTTTGTGACATGCATTAACATTTAGTGAGTGAAATTTATGGTCAAAATTTGACACAAATTACGAAGGAGACCAGTAAACCAGGAGGGAGGTAGTAGTACAAGTAGCGTAATATACGGTATAGAGGACTAGTACAAATTTAGAAATGGGGTAAGAAGTTACAAGGCTGTGCGACAGACTTTGTAGGCTACATGAGTAATACAAAACATAATTCCCATTGGACAACACTTTCACCAACAAGTACACACTTGAAGCCTAATTGATATATATATATATATATATATATATGGCTTCTGCACAACATCTCCATCATCATTATCAGTACATCCTATGCAGGTAAGTTAGGATGCACTTGATCCCAGAAAGGTATCTATCCTTCTAACCAGAGGAGTGCTTCAAACTAAGAACAATACATAATATCCAACAAAAGAGGGTCATGCTACAGCAGCAGGACACATGGCTCAGTCTAGATATCAGTACGAATCAAGTTGTGCATATTTGCTGTTGGCACGAACCCTATCGCCGCATGTCGGGTTTGCAAAAGCCATACATTGAATGGAAGCTTGATGCCTTTCACACACTGAAGATTATCTGGCAACAAGCTGTGTTGATGAATCTCTGGATATGGTTATTCATGAAACCCATGGTATGATGTGTAAACACAGTTCCTCCTAGCGAATGGAAGTTGCATAGCATGGTAATCATCACTGGTGATATGATCTATGATTGGTTGGATGATCGGATAATTGAGCCCGAGGAACATGGAGTGGTTGCCGAGGCTGTAAACCCGCCTCCAGTTGAATACGCCTGGCCCAACGGAGCTGGGATGTTTCTCGAACACGAAGCAGCCATAGCCATCAATGTCATGAATGCCCCAGGCATTGTACTGCATGTGGTTTGATGAAATGGTTTGGTCAATTTGGTACATCCAAATGAGCATCAAATGACCGCCGTCAGCTACACGCGTGATAAACCACCACACATCGGCTGGTATGATTCCAGGTCATGGAATCATGAAGGCCAGCGCATTTGCGTCTGCTGCAACAATTCCAATTGGAGACCAAAAGGACAAATATAAACAATCATGTTCAGAGTATGTGTGGAATTAAGATTATTATAACAGTGACACATATCATAGACAGAGAATTGCCATGTCGTGGTCATAATCATACCCCAAGTTAAAAAAGTAAGCCAATGGCTTTCATATTCTAGCAATATATCATGGTTCAAACATCATGTAACAATGAGAGGAAAACAGATATGACAGGGCCTACTCATATTCTACCATAGCACTTACTACAATTATCATATCAACGCTAAGCAATAACATGCGTTGTTATAAAAATCCTAGAAATGATAGTAACATATAGCAATCATGAGGTTATACTCATAATATCTATTCTAACAATCATTAGATGCCAATTGTTCTCATATCAACTCTAACAATAACATGTGTGGTCACAAAAATCTAGGAAATGAGAGGAACATATAGGAATGATGTGGTTATAGACATACTATATATTCTAAATTTGTAATAATGAACATGCAGTCATATTCTTAAGGTAAAGATGAGATGAGATAGAACAATTACACGACGATAGATTGCACCAGTATAGGCAGCCAATATGTGGGTCGACCGCATAAATGATGCCATCATGCACTATAGCATCAGACATAAATGTTGGGTGAAGAGGATCGACGATGAGCCATAACCATGTATGGCGACCGGATTCCAGATAGACTAAGCCACGTTGAACACGGCAATGAGCTTGTAATCCATGCAGTCTTTTGATGTTGTGGGCACTTCACAGATTACAACCTTCAGCAAATAGAGGTCGAGCCAAAAGCTCGATGCATCTCGTGCGTAGTAGGCAGGAGTGTCCAGCGGGCCACGAGGCTCGATGGCGGTGGTATCCAACAATGGAAGGGTGATCTCTTGATGGGTGTAGATATCCACGAGACGCCATGGACTACTGGATTGGTGGATGAGGAGTTGTAGCCCAGTAGTGGCCGCACATGAAGGACAGGTGGACGTGTAGTGGTAGCATGTCGAGTGGCACCACGATAACCTAGCTCCATAGGATCGTCAAGTCGGTGTCTGGGCCACCTGCGAGGATCGGGCATCAGCAAGTAGGGTGTCTAGACGACACAAGTACATCGAGCATGTGGCTAGACGGACGGTGCTGAGCAGGTCCATACAATTACAGATCTGCTCCAAGAGAACATCGGGGAGGGAATTCCAATTGCGGCTCTGCGTGTCAGTCGGTTCTGCCATAGGGTTTGTTAGGGCGCTGATTGACTGGGGTTTTTGGTGCCTGCGAGCCATCGGGGAAGTGGATTCGGGCGGGCGAGCAAAGAAGATGGCATGTGTGGCCGAGCAGTGAGCGGGGGGATATGGTACGCACGAGCTACCAAGGAAGATTGCGCGGGCAGGCGAGCAGTGAGCGGGGGAAATGGTGTGCGGCCGAGGATGGGGAAGAGAGGAGGAAGAAGAAGAGAGGAGGAAGAAGAAGAGAGGAGGAAGAAGAGTGAAAGACGAGGAAGAAAGTGCATTAAAGCTCAATTCTACTAGTACTACTACCAGGATATACCGTCCTTCGGAGTGTAAATAGTTACGCCGATGACATGTGGGTCTACCTCAAGAGGGCCCATATGTTAGTTAATGGAGGAGAGAGGTGCGTGGTCGTATTTTCGGAAGTGTGCTCCACTGGCAAACATGATGGCAGTAGTGGGTAAGGCTGATTCAGTAACACCAACACGCTGGTTCAGCTTATTAATCAAGTGTCCCATCTGCTGCAACGTGTATTGTCACTTCACTATGAACACTAGTTGAATAGTTCTCTCTGACCGAGATGGGGAATAATGGCTCGCGAAGACTTCCTATCTACAATATCCCTATGCCTGTACGCTCGGGCCCCTCCCAATGCTCTGCCTTGCACAGGTGCTAAGGCAGCCATGTAGGCAAAAAGTTTGATGTGGCAAGGTAATTAAGAGGAGAGATAAATGTGGTGACCCCAGTACTAAGCGCGAGAACCTAGACAAAAGACTTAAATGGAATAATGCCACCAATGCTTGAAGAACTTTAGTTACAAAATCATTAAATAAATGATGCTTAGCACCAACAAGTTAAGCACCTGTACATGTAGCATTGGGAGCTTTAGTTGCTAAAGTTTTTAATGTGCTTAGCACCCCATGTAAGCATTGATGCATCCTATCCAACAAGATGAAACATTGGCCAAGGCACCCGACACCAATAATGTAGGAGTACTAGTAGTACCTCCTTTCTGGTTTATAGGGCTCAATTCAAAAATCTCATCAACCAAGGTAGATGATGAGTGGTGGAATAATTTTTGTAGTTTGCAAAAACACTCAATTAATGCACTCTTTTTCCTCCAGAGTGGAGAGTAACATACACTAGTAACATACACATATCCCTAGGCTATGTTACTACCTTCATAGTGGGTAGTAACTTAGGTGTGGTGTCATGCAAAGCTTCATTTATTAGGTTATAGACTCATATTGCATTGGGAGATGTGATGTTACAGTAACTAGCTAAGTTACTAGAACTACCTCTCTCTTCATTAAATCATTTCCACACAGACAAATTTTCTGAGTTGGACTTGAAGTTACTGCTGAAGTTACTCCCACTGTAGCTAGTCTCGAAAAATTATGTTTACCAATGCATTAATTTTGTGCCAAACTTTGACCATCTACTCCCTCCATCTAGGTGAGTCATCTTTGGTTGTGCACCGTGACCAAGGAGGGAAAAGCAAGAGAACTTAATGTTTATTTGCTACTCCCCCATTCCTAAATAATGTCTTTTTAGACATTCAAATGGAATACAACATACGGATGTATGTAGACATATTTTAGAGTGTAGATTCACTCATTTTGCTCCGTACGTAGTCACTTGTTGAAATCTCTAGAGAGACAAATACTCCGTGGGAACAGAGGGAGGATTTTACTCCGTATTTTGGAACAGAAGGAGTATCACAATATGGAGGGAACAAAGAAAGCTTGAAATATGAACATGTCAATGGGAGGGAGTAAAAGCCTCATGCATGCATGCATGCATGCAACGTGCAACACTCACACGTACACATGGACGCACGCAACACTCACGCACCCATGCCGCACACAGCACGCGACACAACACACGCGCTCATGCTCAAGTTCTCAATCTACCCCCTACATCCGTGAAAGACTGTACATTTAGAGATTTACACATTGACCAGGGCATAATTAACGCCCAAAAGTAGCAGATTTATGTGTGCATGCGACCATTGAGAGAAGAAGATAAATGAAGGTTGTTGCATGCTGTAATTAAGGATAGACATGTAGCCTATAGCTAGAGCACAAGTTAGTCAATCAATATCGATTTTAGATTAAACGCTAAATGCATTGGAAGTGTAGATATACACTCTTTGTTTTTTAGCCGATGTACACTCTTTGTTTTTAGCCGATGTACACTCTTTGTTGGAAGACCGAGGGAGTACACGTGCATGCACTCACATACACAACCAGGGTGGTTCGCGCGGAAGGGTTGGACTCCTTTCGCGCCTGCGTAAAGTTTTGTTCAACTGATTTCTTTGCTCTGCCAACTGACAGGTGGGACCCAGAAACCAGGTGACAATTTAACCAGTCAACAAAGTGCCACGTCGACTATGTGGCCGGTCGGTAGGGTGCAATACGGTGCTCTACGATGAGCTAGTGATCGTATAATCATCGCAAAACTATATATAGTGACTAAAGAGCGTATTGTTACATATGTTGACCGCCAGTGTATTTTCTCGTTTCAAATTAAGCCATATTTAACCGGAAAGGACTAGTACTTGTACTGCTTTGATGTGTCCCATCAACTCACCGAACGAGGAGAAGCTTGCTTACTACGCCTCTCCCTCGCCCACACACACGGTGGCTCGCAGGACGAGGAGAGGGTTTTGACTACAGCGCCCTCTCCCTCTCCCTCTCCCTCGCCCTCACCCTCGCAGTGGACGTGCAGCAGTTCAATCGGTGTTAGATTACCAGAAGCATATTGTACTGTAGTATCATCATTGTTGGACCTTCCGAAGAGGCGAAGAGCCAAGTGCAAGGTTCACATGAGTATGAACTTTTGAACCTCCCGAAGAGGCAAAGAGCCAAGCACAAGGTTTTATAGGAGTTGTCGTCCTAGTAGGAGTATTACAACTATAGCGAACGATGCTACTATATGATGCCGCCACATCACCTATATCCAAAGCTCTGCCACCTTTTTTCTTAATGGGCGTGTTGGATCCTGTGCAACAACCACACAAGTTGCACATACACATAGCACATTTACTAGTAATGAATTCTAAAGGACAAATGCCAGTATGCCAGACATTCATTAGATAAATTTGTGCACGACTAGTCTACATATATTCACAGCGCTACTGTTCACAATTTACCATACCCCACTTACATGTTATAGATGGGCTGCATGTCCTCCTCCAGGTTCCAGTCCTAGGTGTTCTTCATGGATGGCACGATCCATAGCGGCGGGCAACATGAATCATTGTCACAGCATTCTAGTCCGGTTCCACATGATGGAGACTCATCCAAGCTGAAGCGGCATAAATCAGGGATAGCGTGTCCCAGCATGTCATTCATCTGGCAGTGCGCACTACAGACACAACCATGCTTCATGAATGGCAGGCCTTCGGTGTCATGCACGGAAGGTGGCATCCGCTTCACAATGGGGTAGCTGTCCCCAATGAAAAGCGAGTACTCTCCAAGAGTGTTCCTCGGCACCCACGTAGCATCAAGGGGGTCGAACTCGGCGCCGTTCATCTGGTACACATGACATCTCAGATCTGGACACATGGTGACATACACAGTCAAGGTCCATGCATAATAATATTGTGCTCAAATACGGCGGTCAGTAATACTGTGCAGCAAATAGCACTACTCTGGTATAGAGGAAGTAAAATAACTGACTTATTATATATAGCCACTCATGGCTACATGGATGGGATAGTAAGACATGGAAAAAAATGGTGGCTGCTAGTGGGTTCAAGTCTTCAAGGGCCTAGCTAGCTATACGCGTCCTCCAATGTAAAAAGTACTCCTACGGCTAGTCGTAATGGTAGTATCATAGGTAGTATCATGCATGCCAACTAGGCAATTTTGATGAGGTGTCATAGAATTAAATGAAGACAGAGAGGATTGAGTATCATACCATGATACCGTATCATAATAAATTCTATGCTACTATGTGTCATGCATGACAATAAATAAAGTACTACATGATACTAGTATATGATACTATGCATTAGGAAGGTAGTATCATACACTAGTATCATATGCATGATACTAGTATATGATACTCCCCATTACAACCAGCCTACTAGTAAGTAGTACAACAATGAAAGAGAAGGCGAGAGGGTTAAAAAATATAATACTGAATGGAATACCTGGGTAGATGGTGACGGTCCGATCGTGGTAGATTGTGTGACCATGTTGCACATCAGTGGTACCATGGGTAACGACTTCTAAGATAGTTGAACCCAATATGCCAAAGTCAGCTACAAGGTTCCAGGTTAGACCAAATCGCGGATGCAAATGCATATCCAGGATCAGCGATCTTATTTTGATCGGGGGATGACTGGTCCCTGCAAAATTGTGGAGTACGGTTAGGGATGCAAATGATGGTTTGTGCATTCCGTTTGTAATCTCCCGTACCGTAGGATGGCAACCAGATGAAACAAGTCCCCTGGCTTGTCACCGCGAAGATGCGGCCTAGATGGCGCACAGCGTCTTCGAACGTGTAGGGGTACAAATCTGCCGCGGCGAACATGCGCCAGCCTCTGCCGTTACTACCTCTTGCATTGATGGCAATCCTTATGTGGAACACCGCGATGAGATAGTAATCGTCGTAGCCGCGTCGCTTTGTCGGCGGGTCTGCAATTTCTATCTTCTTCAATCTCATGTAGGCATCATCATATGTATTCAAGCCCAACCAGTCCAGAAGGCCGATCCCAATGGTTGAGAAGGGGTCTACAGGAATGGCCGCACTGCTGCGGATGTTGTGCAAAATTATGGTGGTATCTGGCCAGAGGTATGCAAGCCAATCTTCGTTGGCACCGACCCAGACCTATATATAAGATGGTGGGCAGCGGAGAAATTATGGGATGGAAATGGAATAACTAAGTACTACATGATCAAACTCCATGACTGACTTGCTCATCGGACAAAATCCGACTACCTCTCAACGTCGGCAACTCTAGTGGAGTCAACGTGCAACCATGGCCAGGGAGCGGTGGACTGTTCGAAGGATTGTCCCATAGAAGAACCTTCTCCTCGAGGACGCATGGAAGACCAACAAGCATGGCCTTTTCCCAAGCCTGTTTAAGCACCATTTTGAAAAGGTTGGTGTAGGAAGCACCGAGTCTTGTGGCGGTGAGGACGTCGGAGCGATGTAAGATTTCTCCCACTGGATCGTCGTCCAAGGTCTCCCAGCCCCGACGAGGAGGAGAACCGCCTGGCGAGTCCATGGAAGCAGTGACAAACTGCCTTCTCTTTGGGGGGAGAGGAACTGGTGAGGAGGAGATAAGAGCGTAGTAACCACAGGCCTCGTCCCTTCCAAGTGTAGCTCCTCGATCGTTCCTTAGCGAAGAGGTGAGGCTATTATTTACTATGTACTCGTACTGTAGCAGTACTAGTACTGCTTTCTCAACTAGTAGTGCGATGTACTATGCTTCTAGTATAGTACACTAGTTTTGAACTCTTAATCTCAGGGCCAAGGAGCTACAGTTGGAAGTGGAGGGTAGTACTGTTCTCTAGAACCATATCTGTACTATCAATGCAGGGAAAGTACACCTGCATAGTGGGTACTCTCGGTGCTCTATTCAAGTGCGTAGCTGGCCTACTCAGCCGCTCCTCTCACGCACACACTAGCAGCCTTTTTATCAGCGATGGTTACTACGGGATCAGAACATTTGAGTTATTTGATATAGCGAGACTAGGCTTTTCGCTTCCATTTGTGGAGGTGTAATGGATCTCGTCGAACTTTGTTAGTAGTTCCTTCTTTATGAATGAGATGAGGCAAAGCTTTTGCCTTCGTTTCAAAAAAACCACGTCAAGAGGAATTTCTTTTATAGAGCCGATAATGGAGTGAAGTCCATGCATGCAACGCGACAAGCTATAGAGTACTAGTAGAGTACTAGCACTTTAAGTACAGAGCCATATAGCATAGTTCCCAATGCCGCGCCGGGCTTTTCCGGCTCCTCGGGCTTAATTGGGAGGCGCTAGTTTAAATATGCTACTAGCTGACAAGGAAGCTGCAAGCAAGGCGTAGCTAGGGCGAGCATGCGAGCCACGAGATGATGGGAAGGAAAACCCGTTCACGTGGCCGGGCTATCCAGTGCACCCAGATTGTGGTGCGACACGTCCATTTGACTTTAAAACTCAAACTACCCATGTACAATATTGGCTCGCAGTGAGTTACTATTTAAAAAATGGCCGCCGTGCGTTCGGCCGGGATCGAACCCACAAAACGAGGTATATACTCCCGCGACCACTAGTAGTACTCATTGGAGTACAATGCAACCTAGAATCGCCTTTTGTCGCTAGTAGTACATTGTTCCTTACAAGAAACCACTAATAATGCCAAGAAACTACTAGTACCACTTGCATACGTGGCAGACTTAAGATAAGACTACCTTATCAACCACTGTACATGCCCTTACCAACCAGCCCTACCAAGAAACGACTACTCTAAAACTGCCGTTATAGGCATGTTTCAACCCATGTCGCCCCTTAAGTCAACGCCTTCTATTCGACCGGCAAGTTTGGCGTTATGACTTGTGGGACCTACATGCCAGTCTGCACAAAACTCTCCGAGTGACCTTGATACGTCCCCAACGTATCTATAATTTTTGATTGTTCCATGCTATTATATTATCTGTTTTGGATGTTAATGGGCTTATTTATACACTTTTATATTATTTTTGGGACTAACCTACTAACCCAAGGCCCAGTGCAGATTGCTGTTTTTTTCCTATTTCAGTGTTTCACATAAAAGGAATATCAAACGGAATAAAACCTTTGGGAGAGTTATTTTTGGAACAAACATGATCCAGGGAACTTGGAGTGAACGTCAAGCAACCAACGAGGAGGCCACGAGGCAGGGGGCGCGCCCTCCCCCCTCGTGGCTCCACCGACCTACTTCTTCCTCCTATATATATTCATATACCCCGAAAACATCCAGGAGCACCACGAAACCCTATTTCCACCGCCGCAACCTTCTGTACCCAAGAGATCCCATCTTGGGGCCTATTCCGGAGCTCCACCGGAGGGGGAGTCAATCACGGAGGGCCTCTACATTAACTCCATGGCCCCTCCGATGATGTGTGAGTAGTTTACCTCAGACCTTCGGGTCCATAGTTATTAGCCAGATGGCTTCTTCTCTCTCTTTGGATATCAATACAATGTTCTCCTCGATCTTCTTGGAGATTTATTTGATGTAACTCTTTTTGCGGTGTGTTTGTCGAGATCCGATGAATTGTGGGTTTATGATCAAGTTTATCTATGAACAATATTTGATTCTTCTCTGAAATCTTTTATGTATGATTGGTTATCTTTGCATGTAACATCCCAAATTTTCAATTTGGAATGTTATACATTAGATCATCTATGCATATCATATTTTAGTTTTGCATTTTGGTTGATCCTAGAAATTCTACGCAACTCAAGGACCCACGGAGAGAGTTGGGGATTTCGTTATTTTCATATTTGAGTTTTCTCAAATTTTGAGAATAGGATCATTTGATTTTGTTATTTTATCATCAATTATTTCTATTACAAAAATATCAAAGAGGGAATAAAATGACTTTCCCAAAATAAAGAAATATTGAGGATTTAATAATAAAATCAAATAAGATTTTATTTCGGAGTTTTTCGTTATTTTACTTGAATTTAAGAAAAATGTGCGTTTTTCAAAATTACATTTAGGCCCCAAATAAATGTTCACCTTGTGCGGCTTCATTTTAGAAGCCCGGGAAAATTTATTTCGGTATTTCTGGAGACCGTTTAGTATTTCTTTTTATTTTTCTTCCGTGCGTAATTATTTATATAAAAACGAACTGACCTAACAGGCCGTGTCCGACCCGGACTCCGGCCCGACTAGGCTATATAAGCCGGGGAAGGAGGCCCAGCCTGTCGGTGTACTAGGGTAGGGGTACCCTAGTATCCCGAACTTGTGCACGGGCAGTCGCAGCATCCCGCGGCAAGGCTTGCCGGGTGACCGCCAAGGTCCTCCATGGTTCCTTTGGAGCCATTCAAGAACAAAGTGTCCAAGCCAAGAAGACAAGACCCCGGCAAGAGGAGCTTGCCGGGAAGGCTAACAAAAGCATCCGAAGACCCCGGCAAGAGGAGCTTGCAGGGAAGGCCATCCAAGGCATTTCAAGGAACTTACCGCGGCGCACCACGCATCCCGGCAAGGCCCAGTGAGCGACAAGCTCCCGGGCACGACAAGACAACAACTGCGGCAAGGTGCTTGCCGCGGCAAACCACCTCTCTGGGCCCGCGCTCCAGCACATCCACCAACGTGTCGCTCTGGGGCCCATCCAGGCGTACGTGGCGGATGGCTGTGCAGCCAGGGGCGTGCGGTGGCAAGCGGCGCTGACAAGATCGCCATCATGGCGAACGGTGGCGTCCCTGGCGGTCCCTTTTCACACTGTTTAGGCGACACAGACGGGCATTTAAGGCCCTTGTCCCCTGCCGTCAGGGTTAGGTATGATACACTGTAGCAGGTAGCTGTGCCTACCACAACACCTTTCCATTTTTGCCCTTTACCTCCGTTGCCACCTGTCGGTAACCCCTTGAGCATATAAAAGGAGGCCCGTGTGCAACGTAGAGGGGGGTTTGAACACTCACGCTCGGTCTCGCTAGCTGCTGGTGTGTACTGTAGCACTCCGCGCTCCCGAGCAAGAAATCAATACAAACCGCAAAGCAGGAGTAGGGTTTTACGCATCCGTGCGGCTCGAACCTGGGTAAATCGCTCGCGTGCATCGCCTTGATTTGCTCTTTGCGCGACCTCCGCCCCCGCCGAACCGAAAGGGACCCGGTCCGCCGGTCCCATAGGTGCCCGTGGATCAGTACCCCGGCATCTTTGGCGCGCCAGGTAGGGGGCGTCGAAGTTGTGTGAACCAGATCCGGCGTTCTCGCGAGCTAGATCTTCATCATCTTCATCAACATGCCGCCGAAGAAGAAGGTTTCGGAGGCAGCTGCTCCGTCCGCGCCGAGCCAACCACCGCCGGAGCAAACGGTTGGTGGGGGCAGACGCCGGCGGAAGGACGGGCGTCGACGAGGGAGCTCACGGTGCTGCTAGGTCCAAGGACAGGGCTGCGCCGCCCATCGGTGGCGTAGCCGGTTCCCACAACAACCGGGCGCACTCCAAGACCTCGGCGTCCGTACATGCACCGCGCCCGTCTCAGGAGGCGCGGGACCGGCAGCGTCATGGTACTCACGGTACCATGCATTCGCTAGACCAAGATCGAGCTGGTGGATCTCGGAGCGCTCAGGACCACCATGCACGTCAACCTGCTGGCGCGAGCGAGACACGGTCGCCTGGACGGGATATTGCTCCTTCTAACGTGGTTAGAAGTCCGAGCATATCCCGCTCCTCGCACCGTTCGCCACCGCCACCCGCCACCGCAGCAGAAGCTTTGGCACGAGCTCAGCTGCTCCTAGACTACCCTCCAACGGCGGGCAAGATCGACGATTGGAGGGCCACCATCCAGAGTCTCATCGGCTTCGCCAACGGCGACACTCCACGGCAGCCGAGCACGTCGCAGCCGCGGCAAGCCAACCAAGCACGAGCCGGAGACGACAAGACTGGTGGGGGTGCAACTACTGTGCACTCTCCGCCCCGAAGGCCAAGATCGCCGACTCGCCGGGTCCACCTCGACAGCGACTCCACCGCGTCGTCAGATCCGTGAGCTCGTCGCGATCAGCGCCAAGTTCTTCAAGAACGACAACAAGAAGACGCTCGTACTCGCATCGAGCGCCGAAGAGAAGCGCGGCGTCAATCAGACCAGCGCGCTGGGCCCTCTGTTGACATGCATGCGCCAGGGGAACCAGGCGACTTGCCGTACGCGGGAGGTTGCCCTGCGTTCACTCGTGAGCTGCGGCAAGTCCAGTGGCCCAGCACGAAGAACTTCAAACCAGATGTACCAGAGAAGTACGACGGCAAGACGCATCCGTCGGAGTTCCTCAGCATCTACACCATCGCGGTGCAGGCTGCCGGGGGGCGAGACGACAAGATCCTTGCCAACTACTTCCCGCTGGTGCTCAAGCCCAATGTCAGGTCCTGGCTCATGCACTTGCCAGACAACTCCATATCCTCCTGGGCAGACCTATGCCATCAGTTTGTTGGCGCCTTTACAGGCGGCCACACACCTCATGGCCAAGAGAGTGACCTTCATCTGCTCGCTCAGAAGGAAGGAGAGCCCCTGCGCAAGTACATTCAGAGGTTCAGCCGTGTACAGTATAACATCCCAGACGTCCACGCCGCCGCGGTCATCAGCGCGTTCCATCAGAACGTGCGTAACCGCAGGATGAGGGAGGAGATGGCGATGTGCAGGATCAGAGATGTCAGTGAGCTGTATGCCCTGGCCGACAAATGTGCACGTGCTGAGGAAGGGAGGAAACTCCCCGGAGAGAAGACCGGAGCGGAAGGATCTGACAGTGAGGATGCTGCCCCGGCAAAGAAAAACCGGCGGCGGAACAGGAAGAAGAAAGGCAAAGAGGTGCTAGTTGTTGAGCAGTCCGGCAATGAAGGTGGTGCCAAGAAGGCCAAAGTTGGTAGCTCCGGCAAGGAGGTTGCCGCGTGCACCAACTGTCAGGCTGTGGCAGTCGCCGACAAGCAGGACGGCTCCGACAAGCAATACTGCAAGATTCACCGCACCAAGGGCCATGACCTCCAGAGCTGCAAGAAGGTCGAGCAGCTTGTTCAGCAGCAAAAGGCTGAGTATGAGTGGCGAGACAAGGAGAGGGCCCAAGGTGGCGCCGCAGAATCTGGCAAGAAGCACGCTGGCCGGGGAGGACGCCGCGGCAAGGCCAAGCAGCGGCAAGGAGACAGACCTCCCCGCGGCCACGACAACGATGAAGACGACGACGACGACGAAGACATGGATGATGTTGAGACCAGTGAGCAGGAGTTTCAGAAAGCCACAGAAGTCTTGTGCGTTGAGGGCGGCGCTTCCCTGCATACTTCGCACCGCCGACTCAAGCAGTGGGTGCGGGAAGTCAATGCAGCAGAGCCACCTGTTGAGTCCCGCAAGCTTCTGAAATGGTCCAGCACGCCTATCATCTTTGACATTGAGGACCACCCTGATCGCACAACTGCGGTCGGGTGTTTGCCGATGTTGGTTTCACCAACTATCCGAAACCTCAAAGTCACCAAGATGCTAGTTGACGGCGGGGCCGGCTTAAACCTGATCTCCTCCGCTGTACTCCAAAAACTCCAAATCCCTGACAGCGAGCTCGAAGAGACCGGCACATTCCAAGGAATTAATCCGGGAAGGAGCAAGCCGAAGGGGAAGGTCGCGCTGCCAGTAACATTTGGCAGCGAGCTCAACTTCAGGACTGAGAGGGTCACATTTGACGTTGCCGATATTCCATTGCCATACAATGGGATACTTGGCCGTCCAGCACTCGCCAAGTTCATGGCGGCCTCTCATTACGCATTTAACATGCTGAAGATGCCAGGCCCGATAAGCGTCATCTCTGTCCCCGGCGACAAGAAGGATGCCTTTATCTTTGCCGACAAGATCTACCGGGAAGCAGCAGCCACAGCAGATCACAAGTCACTTGCCGCTGAAGCTCCCGGGGGGAGGAAGAAGACCAAGTCCGGCAAGAGTTCTGATGCCCACTCCAGCAAGCGCACCTCTTCGGAGTGCTGCGCTGCCGTCGAGGACGCACCATCGAGCTCCACCGGCAAGTGTAAGAAGACGATGGCTGCTCCACCAGAGACGAAGAAGGTGTCTGCCAAGGAGGATGGCACTGGTGGTACCTTCACCATTAGTGCCACTCTTGACCCCAAATAGGAAAGCGCGCTCGTTGCTTTCCTGCGGGCGAATGTCGATGTGTTTGCATGGCAACCGTCTGACATCCCCGGTGTTCCCAGGAAAGTGATTGAGCACCACCTTGCCGTTTGTCCTCATGCGCGGCCCGTGAAGCAGAAAGTCAGGAAGCAAGCAGTGGAGCACCAAGAATTCATTGCAGAAGAGATCAAGAAGTTGGAAGCAGCAGGCCTTGTCAGAGGAGTGCTCCATCCTACGTGGTTGGCCAATCCTGTAGTCGTGCGCAAGGCAAACGAGAAATGGAGACTTTGTATCGATTTTACTGATGTTAACAAAGCTTGTCCCAAAGACCCATTTCCTTTGCCGCGCATTGACCAGATTGTTGACTCCACAGCCGGATGTGATTTGCTTTCATTTCTTGACGCATACTCAGGATACCATCAGATCTTCATGGCAGAAGAGGATGAGGAGAAGACTGCATTTATCACTCCATGTGGCACGTACTGTTTCGTACGAATGCCTTTCGGATTAAAAAATGCTGGTTCAACATTTGCAAGAGTAGTCCATGTCGCTCTTGAGCCACAAATACACAGAAATGTGGAAGCCTACATGGACGATATAGTGGTCAAGAGCAAGGACAGAGCAACCCTGATTCAAGATTTAGACGAGACCTTTGCAAATCTGCGCAAGATCAGCCTCAAGCTCAACCCAGAGAAGTGTGTGTTTGGAGTTCCCTCCGGCAAGCTTCTCGGGTTCTTTGTGTCTCAGCGGGGAATTGAAGCCAATCCCGACAAGATCAAGGCCATTGAGCAGATTGAAGCACCAAAGCGCGTCAAGGATGTACAAAGACTTGCCGGTTGCGTGGCTGCTCTCAGCAGGTTTATCTTTAGGTCTACTGAGCGCGCCCTGCCGTTTTTCAAATTATTGAAAAAGGCAGGTCCAATGAGATGGACTCCGGAAGCAGAGGCTGCGCTGCAAGACTTGAAGAGATACCTGTCCTCCCCTCCAATACTTGTCGCACCTAAGCCACAAGAGAAGTTGCTGCTGTACATAGCGGCAACCAATCAAGTGGTTAGTGCTGCGTTAGTAGCAGAGAGGGAGGCAGATGATGAGCCAGCAACCACGGCAAGCGCATCCAGCGACAAGCAGGGGGCTTCCCCGATAAGCTCTGGTCCTGACAAAGATGGATCTGCGCGGATGCACGAGGAGACACAGAAGAAAATGGTGCAGCGCCCAGTTTACTTTGTCAGTTCCCTTCTGCAGGGGGCTAGATCAAGGTATTCTGGCGTGCAGAAATTACTTTTCGGGCTTCTCATGGCCTCGAGAAAGCTGCGCCATTACTTCCAAGCACATGAGATCACAGTTGTCACTCGCTTTCCGCTGAAGAGGATACTGCAGAATCCAGAAGCGACAGGCAGGATTGTTGAGTGGGCACTGGAACTGTCAAGCTTTGGCCTCAAGTTTGAGAGCACTTCAACTATTTAGAGCGGAGCATTGGCGGAGTTTATAGCAGAATGGACGCCAACACCAGATGAAGAAATTCCAGAGACGAGCATCCCCGTCGATGAAGCAAGCAAAGAGTGGCTGATGTACTTTTATGGTGCCTTTTCGCTGCAAGGCGCCGGCGCTGGTGTGCTGCTTGTCGCACCCACCGGAGAGCACCCCAAGTACGTAGTCCAGATGCACTTTCCCCAGGAGCAAGCAACAAATAATACCGCAGAGTATGAAGGCTTGCTTGCCGGTCTCCGGATCGCGGCAGACCTTGGGATCAAGAAGCTCATTGTCAGGGGTGACTCACAGCTTGTTGTCCGCCAAGTAAACAAGAGTTATCAGAGTCCGTTGATGGAAGCTTACGTCGATGAAGTGAGAAAACTAGAAGAGCACTTTGACGGCCTGCAGATGGAGCATGTTCCAAGAGCTCAGAACGCCATTGCAGATGGCCTGTCAAAGTGCGCCGCACTTAAGTTAGCTGTGGAACCAGGGATCTTTGTGCTCAAGCTGACTCAGCCATCCGTAACGCCATGAACTGGACAGAGCAAGAAGAGGAAGTTGGTTTCTGGTGACTATTTGCCGGCAGAACTTCCCGAAGCCGCCGCCAAGAAGGTCCCCAAAATCAACGCCAAGAGTGCTGAGGAGCAGTCTGCTCCGGCAAGCCCTATGGTTTGTTCCGTTGTAGCAGAAGCTCCCGACAAGTTTTGCTCCGGCAAGCTTTCCGGGGAACGTCAAGCTCCGGCAGAGGCTCAGGTTCTCGCCGTAGAAGCGAACGTTCCCGCAGCCGCAGATTTGCCTTTAGTCCTTGTTGTCGAGCCACAAGCTCCAGCATGGGCACAACAGATTGTCCATTTCCTTCAGATAGGAGAACTTCCCGAAGAGCGAGAAGAAGCGGAAAGAGTAGCCCAGTAGTCAAGTATGTACCAGTTTGTCGACAAGACACTGTACAGAAGAAGACTCAACGGTGTGAAATTGAAGTGTATTCACCGGGAAGACGGACAAAAGCTGTTGGCAGAGATACATGGAGGCATATGTGGTCACCACATTGGCGCAAGAGCACTTGTCGGCAAGGCTTTCCGGCAAGGTTTCTTTTGGCCAACAGCCCTCCAGGATGCAACTGCACAAGTAACCAAGTGTGAAGCGTGCCAGTTCCATTCCAAGCGGATACACCAACCAGCTCAAGCTCTCCAGACGATCCCTTTATCCTGGCCATTTTCGGTCTGGGGGCTCGACATCCTCGGCCCCTTCCCCCGAGCTGTCGGGGGCTTTGAGTACTTGTACGTCGCAATCGACAAGTTCACAAAGTGGCCAGAAGTGGAACCAGTGAGGAACATGACAACACAGTCAGCAGTCAAGTTCTTCAGGTCGATTGTTTGCCGCTTCGGGATCCCTAACAGGATAATCACCGACAACGGTACACAATTCACGAGCCGCACCTTCATGCAGTACGTCCAAGATCTTGGCGCCAAGGTCTGCTTCGCTTCTGTTGCTCACCCGAGAAGCAACGGTCAAGCGGAGAGGGCAAATGCTGAAGTGCTGCGTGGGCTCAAGACCAGAACTTTCGACAGGCTGCACAAGTGCGGAAGAAACTGGATCGAGGAGCTGCCGGTGGTTCTTTGGTAGATCAGGATGACGCCAAATCGAGCCACTGGCCAGACACTTTTCGCTCTAGTCTATGGAGCAGAGGCAGTTATCCCCATGGAACTCGTATACGGGTCACCTCGAGTGCTCGCTTATGATGAGCTTGACCATGAGCAGCTGCGACAAGATGATGCGCTGCTCCTTGAGGAAGACCGTCTTCAGGCTGCTGTGCGAGCTGCTCGCTACCAGCAAGCTTTGCGCCGCTACCATAGCCGCAAAGTTAATGCCAGAAGTCTCGAGGAAGGCGACCTTGTTCTTCGGCGCGTTCAGTCCGCCAAGAATTCCAACAAGTTGACGCTGAAGTGGGAAGGCCCTTACCGGGTGAAACGAGTCACTAGGCCTGGCGCTGTCCGCCTTGAGACCAGAGATGCCATTCCGGTGAGCAACTCCTGGAACATTGAGCATCTTCGTAAGTTTTACCCGTGAGGCGCGGTTGTCGGAACCTGTTCCGGCAACCACCTTTTGTACAAGTCTTGCCGCTGTTGCATGTAATCCTTTGTACAAAACCGGGCGCAGACCCCGTGCATAAGTAAAGCTCATGTGCTCCACACATTTTGTTGATTTCATGCTTTCTATTTTTTAGCATATATGATCTGACGCTTTGTGCAGCACCTACTCCACGGTAAGCAATAACAAGCTGTAAAGCTCCATATCTGCATTGTCTCTTCTTCCTTTTGAAAGCAAGGTTCCCCTCGCCCACAAGTTTGCCGGGGGGGAAAGGAGAAGACGATGGTATGGACCAGGCGTCGTTCAAGAAAGTTTCGCTTTGCCGGGAAGCAAACAACAGAGAAGCTAAGTTGCCAAAGTTTGAGCAATCAAATTTTTTAAATTTTAAGTTATCTCCCTTGAACGACCGCACTTTGTATGGAAAACCTGTGCGCGGAGGAACCAACTCGTGGCTAGTTGCGCCCTTACTTTGTTTCGAGTCCGCTCAGCAACTTAAGTGAGCTGCAACTAGTTGCGACAAGGTTTCTTGCCGGTAGCAGCACCGCCAGCAGGCTGCTGACGTCCCGCACTCAGCGCTCGCGGCTCTGGTGCCTACACCGGCAAGTTCCCTAAAAGAGTAGGGTAAAAAGACATACAAAGGGGGGAGTCAAGTAAAGGAAATAACGTTGCAATCATTGCCCAGAACAGAGTTATATTACAAAAATAGCTTGTCGCAGCTCCAACAGATTGTTTGCATGACATGATAAGCAGCGACAAGGAAAGAAGAAATGGGAGGCCTAATCTACGCGATCGCCTTCGACCCGCTTGATCCCGCTCACCTTGTCCACAATGGGTGCGACAAGGGCCTTGAGCTCCTCCAGATCAGCCTCTGGCGGCAAGGTCCTGGGGATGTTGGTGAGGCGGAGCCCTGGATTGCGGAAGGCCACCTTCATCAACACTTTCTGGAGGGCTCCTGCGCAGATCTTGCGCGATTCGTTAGCCAGCTGCTTGGGGATCCTCTCCCGGAGTCGCTAGAGGGCTGTCGCCACGCCCTTGAAGAACAGGACGAGCTTGGCGCTGGGTTGGAGGTTGTCGTCGGAGGGATACCCAAGATCTTCCATTCCCAGCTGCGCCAGCTCCTTGTCGATGTCCGTGGCGGCAGTCACCAGACTCTCCGTCCAGTGCGTCACAGTCTCCCTGAAGGCGTTCTGGGCGGCGGCAGCACTCTCCAACAGCGCCTTGTCGGCCTTGATTTCCTCCTTCAAGGCCGCCTCTCGTTTCTTGGCACTGTCCAGAGTCTTGGTCAAAGTGGTTAGCTTCAACTCAAGATCCACGTTGGAGACCTTGGCGGCGCTGAGCTCTCTGCCCTTCTCGGCGAGATGGGCTTTTAGCTGCGCCACCTTCGTCTTCAACTCCTCCTTGGCGGCCTCGGCGGCGGCGGCGGCGTCCTCTGCTTGTTTGAGGGCTTCGCCAAGTTTTCCCTCGCGCGCGGCAAGCTCCTCCTCGTGGGAGTCGAGGTTGACCTTCCGCTGCGCCAGCTCACCCTCCTCCGTGACTAGCTTCACAGCGGCAAGTCGCTGCCGCTCTTCGACTTCGGCCTTCTCAAGAAGGAAGGCCTTCTGCACTTCAGCGAGCTGCTCCCGCTCTTCCGCCAGGGATCGGAGGGCTTCCCGGTGGAAACCCCCGAGCTCCTCCGCGTGCTTCTCGATATCAGCTCCCGCCTTCGCGACAAGCGCCTCGCGGGACTCCAGCTTGGCCTGCCGCGCGCGGTAGAGCGATATCAGCTTCCGCAGCAGCCGCTCTTCTTCGGGCTCGTTGCTACTGCTGCTGCTTGGCGCGTCAACCACCGTCAACCCCGCGGAGGCGAGCAACTCTCCGTCGAAGACCTCCCCCTCGACTGGCGCTCTGGAGCTTGATGCCCAGGGAAGATTGATGAAGACGTCGTCGCCGGCTTTCAAATAAACGCCCGGCTGGGGCTCCTTGGAGCTTGGCGCTGCGGCTTCGGCGGACGGGTCGGCGGTCGGCATAGCACCTGGCGCTCCTGTGGCCTCTGGGCCGTCAGTACGATCGCCAGACTCCTCGCCAGTTGATGCGGCGGCAGCCTTGGCGGCCTCTGCGCCGACGGCGTCTCCAGCACCGGCTGCTTCGTCGGCGGCGACCTCTGTCTCCATCTGCTCCGCAGCGGATGGATCTGACGGCCGGAAAAGGGGAGAAGAGTCAAGCAAAATCCAGCAAAAACCCAAGAAGATCAAAAGAAGAAGAATTCAAGGGGAGTTTTGAAGCAAGAGGAGTACCTGCACCAGACTCTGCAGTCGTGGTCTCCGCCGTCGGGGGGCCGCTGGTGCTGTCCCTCGCCGGAGAACCCTCCCTTGCCGGAGACTTCTCCCTCACCGGGAAGCCTTCTCTTGCCGGAGAATTCTCCCTTGTCGGGGGATTCTTCCTTGGCTCCTGGTGGGGCTGCTCGGCTCCTACACAAGTCAACAAGCAGATATCAGCAAATACAAGTACCCATGCGCACCTCACAGCGGAAAGTAAATCATACACTTACGCTGGGGGCTGCTCTGGAGAAACGTCGCCGGGTCCGGCAAGGTTGTCTCGGGCGCACCTCCTGTTGTCGCAGTAGGATCGTCCTCGATGACAATCACCGGAGCCTTGGCCCTCTTTGCCGCTCTTTGGGCCAGAGTCCTAAAGAGGAACAGGTTCAGGGAAAAGCAAGTGAGAAACAAGACCAACAGCAAGAATTGAAGAAATGCAAGTACAACAAGAGAAGCTTACTCTTCTTCTTCTTCCTCGTCGGAGCTGAACGTGGAGAAGTCGAAGTCCGGCGCGCGCCCGGCGCGAGGAGGCGGAGGAGAAGCTTCCCTTAGCCGCTTGGCCGGAGCAGTGGCGGTGGTCTGGGACGACCCCGCTCCGGCTGTCGGCGCGGCGTGAGTAGCGGTAGGGACTGAAGCGGTGGTCCGGCTAGACTCCGCTCCAGTTGCCGTCGCAGCATGAGGCGCTCCCGCGGCAACGGTGTTTGCCGCGGTGGAGCGTGTCACGCGGCGCGGCGACTGTTGACCCGCTTGCCGCTCCGTCACGTCACCGGCCTTGCGGAGGCGCCTTCTTGGTGGGGATGGAGGCTCTGCTTGCGGCGAGCTGCCCGAAGAAGAGGAGGAGGAGGAGTTGATTTCCAACGAACCGCTTGTGTCCTTGGCGGGCTCGCTCGGCTCGGCGTCACGCCCGGCAAGCTCCTTCTTGCCGGCAGGCTCCCCTTGCTCGGCACGGCTTGCCGCCTCCGCTGCATCTGCTTCCTCCACAGTGAACCCAAACTCGCCCGCGGCTGCGGCTGCCGCTGCCTCCTCCAGCCAAGTGGCGGTGAGCGCCATCTCCGCATCCGTGGTGTCGCGGGTGAGGCCGTCCTTCTCGTCGGGGCGGATTGGCACCTCCACCAAGTCGTCGAAGAACTGCTGCACGACGTTGTCTGTGGGCTCCTTCCAAGTTGGCACAATTCCGTGCGAGTCGCACTCCGGCATCATTGCACGGATGCGGTCGAGCGCAGAATTGTTGCACAACGGGACGTCGCCCCCCGGCAACCTGAAGACCTCGGGATGTTGGGGGTCATACTTGAACAGTTCCTGCAGCATCGCGTTGAGCTCCAAGACTGTGAAGTTATAATTGAGGCCCGGCCGCAGCCTCATGATGTCTGCCACGTTCTTGAACTCCCAAGTTGGCCTCCCCTGTTCCTGCAAGGGGGGCGATGCGGCGGCGAAGGAAGTCTACGCCAACAGCGCCAACAGTAAGCCCGGCAAGCCTCAGGTGCAGGATCCTGGTGACAGCAATCTTCAGCTTGTCGTCCTCCGGGGCCACATCGCTCCAATCGCTGCCGCGTGCTACTGGGGTTCGGCGCCGGGTGGTGAATGGCTGCGGGTTCTCCTCGTCAATCCAGCACCAATCTGCCCTCCACTCCTCCCACTTGCCGCGGAATTCTCCCTCCAGATACATTTCCTTCTTGCCGGCCCTTGAGATCCAGGCGATTCCGTCGGATAGAGCCTCTCCTCTCTCTACTCGGGGTATGAAGAAGTGGCGGAAGAGGGCTACGTTGGGAAGGACTCTGACAAAGTTTTCGCAGAGATGTGCGAAAACTGCCATTGTCAGGACGGCGTTGGGGGTGAAGTCAAGGAGGTGGAATCCATAGGTATTCATGATGTCGCAGAAGAAATCAGAGAAGGGCGGGCAGAGCCCGCAGTAGAAGAACAATGCGAAGAAAGGGTATCCGTTTGGAGCCTTCTTCCAAGCGGCGGCGGGGAGTACCTTTGTGTGCGGGTGCGCGCGCATCTCCCCCGACCAGAAAAGATTGTAGTTCTCCCTCAGCTCCTTCGCGCCAAGCTTGGGGGGGAAGACGGACCGCTCCTTCCGCAGCGCCGCGAGCCGCTGCGCCTCGGTCGACTTCACAGCCTTCCCCTTGTCGGCTTTTGGAGCCATGGCGGAAGCAGTGGAGGAGGTCGACGGTGTTGGTGGTGCTGGTGGCGATGGGGGGCGGAGCGCTGCTCTCTCTCTCAGCTTTGGGAAGGCAAGGGAGCGGCAGAGATTTCTGAGATTGGAAGCAACAACGGGCGAGTGGGTGAACTGCCCCTGTTTCCCCTGCTTATAAAGGGGGAGGGGGCGGACGTTCCGCATTTCCGAATAAAGAAACCCCCACTATCTCTCCCACGACGCCGCATTCAACGCGTGCCGTTCGGGGAGGGCGCGGTGGATACGGAGTGAGATACGATGTAACCTAGGCCGCGCGTGCCCGTGCCCTGTTTTGGGCCTGGCCCAACAGCGCTCGGCACCGTGTATGGCCCAGGCCCGGGGGCTCCTGTCGGTGTACTAGAGTAGGGGTACCCTAGTATCCCGAACTTGTGCATGGGCAGTCGCAGCATCCCGCGGCAAGGCTTGCCGGGTGACCGCCAAGGTCCTCCGTGGTTCCTTTGGAGCCATTCAAGAAGAAAGTGTCCAAGCCAAGAAGACAAGACCCCGGCAAGAGGAGCTTGCCGGGAAGGCTAACAAAAGCATCCCAAGACACCGGCAAGAGGAGCTTGCCGGGAAGGCCATCCAAGGCATTTCAAGGAACTTACCGCGGCGCACCACGCGTCCCGGCAAGGCCTGGTGAGCGACAAGCTCCCGGGCGCGACAAGACAACAACTGCGGCAAGGCGCTTGCCGCGGCAAACCACCTCTCTGGGCCCGCGCTCCAGCACATCCACCAACTTGTCGCTCTGGGGCCTTTCCAGGCGTACATGGCAGAAGGCTGTGCAGCCAGGGGCGTGCGGTGGCAAGCGGCGCTGACAAGATCGCCATCGTGGCGAACGGTGGCGTCCCTGGCGGTCCCTTTTCACACTATTTAGGCGACACAGACGGGCATTTAAGGCCCTTGTCCCCTGCCGTCAGGGTTAGGTATGATACACTGTAGCAGGTAACACTCACGCTCGGTCTCGCTAGCTGCTGGTGTGTACTGTAGCACTCCGCGCTCCCGAGCAAGAAATCAATACAAACCGGAAAGCAGGAGTAGGGTTTTACGCATCCGTGCGGCCCGAACCTGGGTAAATCGCTCGCGTGCATCGCCTCGATTTGCTCTTTGCGCGACCTCCGCCCCCGCCGAACCGAAAGGGACCCGGTCCGCCGGTCCCATAGGTGCCCGTGGATCAGTAACCCGGCACAGCCGAAACCCTAAGCCGCCCCAGCCCCATCGCCGCCCCGCTGTCGCCACCCCCCGCCGGACGCTGCCGCACGCCGCCCGAGGTTCGCCGCGCCTTGAAATCCGCGCCGGTTTATTTTTTTTCCGTCGGTTTTTTTAGTTTCGTTTTTTAAATAGATCGGTTTTTCCGATTTATTTAAATAGCGAGCGTTCGTCCATTCGTTCGTTCTAATGAACGTTCATTGTTTTTCTTTTTCTCCGATTTAATTCGCGATTTTTCAGATCGCGATTCCTGATCCGATTTTCGTTTTAGTATAACTTTTCGCTCGTTTGTCGGAATCAGGCGATTCAAGCGCCTGGAGTTTCGTCTCGAAACCCTCTATCCGTTTAACCAACTTAAACAAGTTTTTGCTACTGTAAAAATTGCCTTAGATCCAGATTAGTAGAACGAAGTTGTTTTCTTTCGCCGTTTGACTTTCGTTGCTTCGTTTGATTTGATTCTTTTTGCAAACCGGAGTTCTTAAGTTGAACCTTCTGGTTAGATCTCTTATTTTACTTTTACCTGTGCATTAGATGAGTACTTATTGTATGTTTGTTTGTTTGTCTGCAATAGAATACCCGGAGTGCGCCGCTTGTTACTTCGAATCGCTAGGTTTCCCGGATCATCAGCAAGGCAAGTAACACTTTGAGCATACCTTTCCTACTACCTAGTTTTATTGCATTAGATCAATCCTCAAACATTGCATGATTAGGATCTAATTAAATTGTGGGATGGGAATTAGTTGAGGTAGTACCTATTACCTGTTTATTATCAAACCTTTGGGAGTTACTTCTACGTTTGCTTATTATGCCATGCTATGCTAGTAGACGTGGATTGGGTGAGCGATATCCATGACAGATGTGAGTTTGTTAATTAATGGTTTATCTAAGGTGGCAACTTAAACACACATCTGGGTGGATTGAGGCACCTTGGTATTCCAGGACTTGCCTGTTTTCTTTTGGACCGCCACCCAGGCTCAAAGGGATCATGAGACTATTCATACTAGAAACATCTGTGTGCAGCCACAAGCTATTATGGGCTCTAGCATAGTTGACTAAGTCGTGCGAACTCTTACAGTGGTAGACTAGCAGATGTAGGGTATGTAGGTGGTACGGTCTACCCGATCGTAAGGTGCTAGTGCTTCTAAAAGACTATGTCTCGGTCATCCGTCTTCTCAAACACCATGTAGTGCAAGAAACCAAACGGAGGCGATCGAGTCTTGTGGGGAAAAGTGCACAAACCTCTGCAGAGTGTAATAAACTAATCATGGTTAGCCGTGTCCCCAGTTATGGACAAATCTTGAGTATCTAGTACCTGGATTATCATGTGAATCTCAACATGTTACTCTAAATTAGTTTTGTTGGGTTTTGTTTAATGATAATGCTTAATTGGGATTGAGAATGCTGTCAACCATTCTTAGTGTTTAACAACTACCATGATAGTTAAATAAATTTATTACTTTGTAGTAGGGAAAAATTGGCTTTACGCAAAACTGTAACCATAGAGCTTTCCACCAGCCACATATGCATATAGTATAGCTGTTTCATTCCATTACTCTCTATGTGTTACCTTGCCAGCATATTCCATGTGCTGACCCATTTCGGGCTGCAACGTTAATGTTGCAGACTTTTCAGACGACAATTAAGGAGTTTTTAGGTCGTGGTTCTATACTCAGTGATGCCGTTGGAGTTGATGGACTCACTTATCTTCCAAGCCTTCCGCTGTTATCGTTACTAGATGGCCTTAAAGGATGGATCGTTAAGGATGGTTGTTGATTATCGAGGATTGAATGAAGTAACGATCAAGAACAAGTACCCACTACCAATGATCAATGATCTGTTTGATCGATTGCAAGGAGCTAAGGTATTTTCCAAGATCGATCTATGATCAGGATACCACCAGTTGAAGATTCGAGAACAGGATATACCTAAGACAGCTTTTACCACCAGGTATGGGCTGTACGAGTATACCGCTATGTCATTTGGCCTGACTAACGCACCTGCCTATTTTATGAACATGGTGAACAAAGTATTTATGGAGTTTTTGGATAAGTTCGTCGTGGTGTTCATTGATGATATCCTGGTTTGCTCGAAGAATGAAGAGGAGCATAAGGAGCATTTGCGACTGGTACTTGAGAAGCTCAGAGAACATCAGTTGTATGCCAAGTTCAGCAAATGTGAGTTTTGGTTGAAGGAAGTAGGATTCCTCGGACACGTTATATCTGGAGAAGGTATAGCAGTTGATCCCCCTAAAGTTGATACCGTGACCAAGTGGGAAGCACCAACCACCGTTGGAGAGATCCGGAGTTTTCTTGGACTCGCAGGATACTACCGGAGATTCATTGAGAATTTCTGAAAGATTGCGAAGCCTATGATGGAGTTATTAAAGAAGGAAACCAAGTTCGTATGGACGGAGGAATGTGAGGCTAGTTTCCAGGAGTTGAAGAAACGATTGGTTACCTCACCAGTGTTGATTTTGCCAGACCAGACCAAAGATTATGAGGTGTATTGCGACGCTTCACGTCGAGGACTTGGAGCTGTGCTTATGCAGGAAGGGAGAGTTGTTTCATATGCCTCAAGACAACTGAAGCCTCATGAGTTGAATTATGCTACGCATGATTTGGAGTTAGCAGCCGTAGTGCATGCATTGAAAACATGGAGACATTTTCTGATTGGAAATCATTGTGAGGTGTACACGGATCATAAGAGTTTGAAATACATCTTCACACAGAAGGAGTTAAACCTCAGACAAAGGAGATGGCTGGAGCTCATCAAGTATTATGATATGAGATTGCATTACCATCCCGGAAAGGCTAATGTAGTAGCTGACGCATTAAGCCGTAAGAGCCACGTCAATACATTAATGATGGGAGAAATACCAAGGGAGTTAGCAGAAAATCTTCGTGAACTATGTTTGGAAATAGTTCCGAGAGGCTATGTAGCAGCATTGGAGATTCAGTCAACTTTGATGGATAGAATCAGAGAAGCTCAGAAGACTAACAAGGAGATTGCCTCTATTAAGGAGAAACTTAGCAAAGGAAAGGCTAAAGGATTTCGTGAGGATGAGCACGACACCCTATGGTTTGAAGACCGTGTTTATGTGTCCAATGACCCGGACATTAGGAAGTTGATTCTTCAAGAGGCACACGATTCACCATATTCGATTCATCCAGGAAATACCAAGATGTATTTGGATTTGAAAGATATTTTCTGGTGGACCGGAATGAAGAAGGATATTGTAGAGTACGTAGCAGTTTGTGATGTATGTCAGAGAGTAAAGGTAGAGCATCAGAAGCCAGCAGGATTGTTACAACCATTGTCGATACCCGAATGGAAGTGGGATAAGTTAGGCATGGATTTTATCACGGGATTACCCAGGACTCGTTCAGGCTATGATTCGATTTGGGTTGTAGTTGATCGATTGACGATAGTAGCTCATTTCATCCCACTAAAGAATACCTACACTAGTGCAAAGTTAGCAAAGATATACTTGACCAGGATCGTATGTCTGCATGGAGTTCCGAGGAGTATCGTATCGGATAGAGGAACCCAGTTTACCTCAAAGTTCTGGAAGCAGTTGCATGAAACTTTGGGTACCAGGCTAGAATTCAGTACAACTTTTCATCCACAGATAGATGGACAGACCGAGAGAGTCAATCAGATTTTGGAGGATATGCTGAGAGCTTGTGCGCTAGATTACGGATCTAGTTGGGACGATAATTTGCCATATGCAGAGTTCTCTTACAACAACAGTTACCAAACCAGTTTGAAGATGGCCCCTTTCGAAGCCTTGTACGGAAGGAGGTGTAGGACACCATTGTCGTGGGACGAAGTTGGAGACCAACAGTTGTTTGGACCTAACTTGATTAAATAGTCTGAACAGAAGGTGAAGCTGATTCGCGATAGGCTCAAGGTAGCTTAGTCCAGACAAAAGAGTTATGCAGATTCTAAACGCAAGGAGACAGTTTACGAAGTTGGAGATAGAGCTTATCTTCGAGTATCGCCACTTCGGGGAACAAAGCGTTTCGGAGTTAAAGGAAAGTTAGCGCCATGATTTGTAGGACCATATCGAGTTTTGGAGCATATGGGAGAAGTGGCGTACAAGTTGGAATTGCCCGAAGGATTGTCAGGAGTTCATGATGTGTTCCATGTTTCCCAGTTGAAGAAGTGTCACGCGGAGATGACTGACATACCTTTGAGAGATATAGTGCCATTGGAAACTATTCAGTTGGATAACGATTGACCTACGAGGAGAAACCAATTAAGATTCTTGAGTTTGCCAGCCGAGTCACTCGCAGCAAGGTTATCAAGTTTTCCAAAGTTCAGTGGAGCCACCACATGGAGGACGAAGCCACCTAGGAATGAGAGGAAGATTTGCTCAAGGACCACCCTCACCTATTTTCTAGCCAACCCGAATCTCGAGGGCGAGATTCATCTTAGGGGGGGTAGGTTTGTAACATCCCAAATTTTCAATTTGGAATGTTATACATTAGATCATCTATGCATATAATATTTTAATTTTGCATTTTGGTTGATCCTAGAAATTCTACGCAACTCAAGGACCCACGGAGAGAGTTGGGGATTTCGTTATTTTCATATTTGAGTTTTCTCAAAATTTGAGAATAGGATCATTTGATTTTGTTATTTTATCGTCAATTATTTCTATTACAAAAATATGAGAGAGGGAATAAAATGACTTTCCCAAAATAAAGAAATATTGAGGATTTAATAATAAAATCAAATAAGATTTTATTTCGGAGTTTTTTGTTTTTTTATTTGAATTTAGGAAAAATGTGTGTTTTTCAAAATTGCATTTAGGCCCCAAATAAATGTTCACCTTGTGCGGCATGATTTTAGAAGCCCGGGAAAATTTATTTCGGGATTTTTGGAGTCCGTTTAGTATTTATTTTTATTTTTCTTCCGCGCGTAATTATTTATAAACAAAAGAACCGACCTAACGGGCCGTGTCCGACCCGGACTCCGGCCCGACTAGGCTATATAAGCCGGGGAAGGAGGCCCAGCCGAAACCCTAAGCCGCCCCAGCCCCAGCGCCGCGCCGCCGCCTCCTGCCGCCGCCGCCGCCTCCCAGCACCGCCGCCACCCGCCGCCGCCGCACGCCACCCGAGGTTCGCCGTGCCTCAAAATCCGCGCTGGTTTATTTATTTTTTCGAAAAACCATCCGGTTTTTCCGTCGGTTTTTTTAGTTTCGATTTTTTTAAATAGATCGGTTTTTCTGATTTATTTAAATAGCGAGCATTCGCCCGTTCGTTCGTTCTAATGAACGTTCATCGTTTTTCTTTTTCTCGGATTTAATCCACGATTTTTTTGATCGCGATTCATGATCCGATTTTCGTTTTAGTATAACTTTTTGCTCGTTTATCGGAATCAGGCGATTCAAGCACCTGGAGTTTCGTCTCGAAACCCTCTATCCGTTTAACCAACTTAAACAAGTTTTTGCTACTTTAAAAATTGCCTTAGATCCAGGTTAGTAGAATGAAGTTGTTTTCTTTTGCCGTTCGACTTTCGTTGCTTCGTTCGATTTGATTATTTTTGCAAACCGGAGTTCTTAAGTTGAACCTTCTGGTTAGATCTCTTATTTTACTTTTACCTGTGCATTAGATGAGTACTTATTGTATGTTTGTTTGTTTGTCTGCGATAGAATACCTGGAGTGCGCCGCTTGTTACTTCGAATCGCTAGGTTTCCCGGATCATCAGCAAGGCAAGTAACACTTTGATCATACCTTTCCTACTACCCAGTTTTATTGCATTAGATCAATCCTCAAACATTGCATGATTAGGACCTAATTAAATTGTGGGATGGGAAGTAGTTGAGGTAGTACCTTCTATGTTTGCTTATTATGCCATGCTATGCTAGTAGACGTGGATTGGGTGAGCGATATCCATGACAGATGTGAGTTTGTTAATTAATGGTTTATCTAAGGTGGCAACTTAAACACACATCTGGGTGGATTGAGGCACCAGGGTATTCCAGGACTTGCCTGTTTTCTTTTGGACCGCCACCCAGGCTCAAAGGGATCATGAGACTATTCATACTAGAAACTTCTGTGTGCAGCCACAAGCTATTATGGGCTCTAGCATAGTTGACTAAGTCGTGCGAACTCTTACAGTGGTAGACTAGCAGATGTAGGGGATGTAGGTGGTATGGTCTACCCGATCATAAGGTGCTAGCGCTTCCGAAAGACTATGTCTCGGTCATCCGTCTTCTCAAACACAATGTAGTGCGAGAAACCAAATGGAGGCGATCGAGTCTTGTGGGGAAAAGTGCACAAACCTCTGC
Source organism: Triticum urartu (assembly GCF_056163025.1). Classification (NCBI taxonomy): domain Eukaryota; kingdom Viridiplantae; phylum Streptophyta; class Magnoliopsida; order Poales; family Poaceae; genus Triticum; species Triticum urartu. The sequence continues at coordinate 603,298,919 of NC_141875.1, forward strand.
AGAGTGTAATAAACTAATCATGGTTAGCCGTGTCCCCGGTTATGGACAAATCTTGAGTATCTAGTACCTAGATTATCATGTGAATCTCAACGTGTTACTCTAAATTAATTTTGTTGGGTTTTGTTTAATGATGATGCTTAATTGGGATTGAGAATGCTGTCAACCATTCACAATGTTTAACAACTACCATGATAGTTAAATAAATTTATTCCTTTGTAGTAGGGAAAAATTGGCTTTACGCAAAACTGTAACCATAGAGCTTTCCACCAGCCAGATATGCATATAGTATAGCTGTTTCATTCCATTACTCTCTATGTGTTACCTTGCCAGCATATTCCATGTGCTGACCCGTTTCGGGCTGCAACGTTAATGTTGCAGACTTTTCAGACGACGATTAAGGAGTTTTTAGGTCGTGGTTCTATACTCAGTGATGCCGTTGGAGTTGATGGACTCACTTATCTTCCAAGACTTCCGCTGTTATCGTTATTAGATGGCCTTAAGCCATATTTATTGTAATAAGTTCTCTCTTGAGACACTCGATGTAATAAGTGTGTGATTGCTACTCTGTTATAAATCCTCCGAGTACTGTGTGGTGTCAGCATTACTGATCCAGGGATGACACCGGAGCACAGAGATCAGACTGTTTGAGGTCTGGTCGCTACATTGCAAGTCTCTTCAAATTATCAGTTTGGTTTGGCCTACTAGATTGATATTTCTTGCAATGGGAGAAGTGCTTTGCTTTGGGTTCAATCTTGTGGTGTCCTTTCCCAGTGACAGCAAGGGCAGCAAGGCACGTATTGTATTATTGCCATCGAGGATAAAAAGATGGGGTTTATATCATATTTCTTGAGTTTATCCCTCTACATCATGCCATCTTGTCTAATGCACTACTTTGTTCTTATGAACTTAATACTCTAGATGCATGCTAGATAGCGGTCGATGTGTGGAGTAATAGTAGTAGATGCATAATCGTTTCGGTCTACTTGTCGCGGACGTGATGCCTATATACATGATCATGCCTAGATATTCTCATAATTATGCACTTTTCTATCAATTGCTCGACAGTAATTTATTCACCCACCGTAATACTTATGCTATCTTGAGAGAATCCACTAGTGAAACCTATGTCCCCCGGGTCTATTCTCCTTTATATTAGTCTCCCGTCAACAAGCTACTTCTATTACCTTTTATTTTGCAGTCTTTACTTTCAATCTATACCATCAAAATACCAAAAATATTTATTTATCTTATTATCTGTATCAAATCTCACTCTTTTAAGTGACCATGAAGGGATTGACAACCCCTTTTTGCGTTGGTTGCGAGGTTCTTATTTTTTGTGTAGGTATGAGGGACTTGCGTGTAGTCTCCTACTAGATTGATACCTTGGTTCTCAAAATCTGAGGGAAATACTTATGCTACTTTGTTGCGTCACCCTTTCCTCTTCAAGGGAAAACCAACACAGAGCTCAAGAGGTAGCAGACCTCCTACCTCCGGCTCGTCCACCTAGTCATCCTCGGCCATGGGACACAGCTACCGCCGCCGGCAGAAGGCGAGGTCAAAACCGCCGGCGGTGCGAAGCCCATCTTGCGGCAGCCCGGATGCTAGCTCCGTCCGGTGCTCGCGGCCGCTAGCTAGCCAAGATAGCTCCGTCCAACTACTTGTCTACAAGGTTTGCTAGCTAGATTGGCACGGCAATGCGGTGGCTTGCTCGCGTGCGCCAGCTAAGGCCAGCCATCTGGCTCGAGCGAAGGCAAGAGCGGCGGCTTGCTCGCTCATGAGTCACACTCGGGCCATCCTGCCAACCCGTGCGGAGGCCAGCGCAGCATCCGGCTCGTCCGGTGGAGCGGCGGCCAACTCGCTCATCACCAGCGCCACCGACGAACATGCATTAGTACTGTTTGAAGTAATGTTTAGGAAAAATAATGATTTGAGGAGGAATAACAGGATAGAAGGTTAGATTGGGTCCCTTGTGTCAACGGTCAAACAAAATGTGTTGGTTTAAGCTGCCTCATCAGCACAGACATGTGGGCCCACCCTATCATAAACGGGTTTAAACGAGCCTAATCGGCACTAGGTAGTAGTTTTTGGCGCGGATTAAGAAATATTGGGTATGTTTTTGCTATTTTTTTACAATAGTTTCTTCCTAGGGCTGGTTGAAAGTGGTAGTTTTTTGTTAAATACTCTACATATTGTAAGTAGGAGTGAAAGCTAAGCTTTGGAAGCCAATAAGCAAGGCTAGTTACATAGTGCATATGTGTACGTGATTGAAAGTAAATATTAACCATGAGTGACTAATATCTTGATGGAAAACTCGAAACTATGGAAATACTAGCATTTTTTTGCATGGCTGGAAATACTAGCAATGTTCTCGTGCGTTGCAACAGATCATAATTAGAATAATACTTATTCACAGATTGATACAAAACATTCTAATTTTGATATACATATATCACTAGAGATATATTATGTTTCAATCAGATAATATTCCTTGAGCTGTTTTGGTGAGGTGAGGGAGGGATGTGGTTGGTTTTAAGATACTAATTATGGGTTTTTCTGCAAATTGGTAGAGAAGTGGGATGTTGGTGAGAAAAGGCAACGACTTACCTCACAGTCGTTAGATGTAGATCTAATGGTCAGAAATGACGGATGGAAGACACACCATCATCACCAACTTAGTCTTCTGTAGGAGTACCAGCAAGATGTCTGTGCATTGCACGGAACATCAAGATGCATTTTTTTATAAAACACTTGTTGTGATTGACCTGTGCGGGAGTAATCCCATGTGTAAAAACTAATGATATCTCAAGAGATAGGAGATAAGGTGAAGAGGAGTGGGGCATGGTGGTGATTGGTGGTCAGATTGAGCGGAGGCATGGGGATGGACGACGCCGGCAGTGGCCACCAGGCGAGTTTGTTCCAAAGGCTTCCTTTTTTAATTGCTCAACAATGAGGTTGTTGGAGATAAGGATGAATGAGGGAAGTCCTTGTGTGCAAGTGTGGAGAGAGGTGCGGGTATCTTTTAGTTTAATTTCCATCCGTAAGATATAGATCGGACGATCTATAATGTAAGATGGCACGTGTACCATCATCACCAACTTGGTTTTTTATAAGAGAAGAAATATACGTATGGAGGTACAAACTTCTTTCTGTAAACTAGGATCTACATTCTATTCAATGCCTCAACATGTGGGGCTTAGCACAATGACTTCTCGACTATGTAAAACAAAGGTTTTCCCGTCGCCGATAAGGAGGGGGTGACGGCCACGCGTTTTCGGCTTGCTCTCATCCTAGTAGTCATACTAGGTGGTCTACGCACGTGAAGATTTATTCTTTTTCACGTCTCGTGTTCGCCGTACTGCCACGACTGTTGATGAATAAACGGTAAGTTATTCACGGGGAAACCCTTGTTGGGCGTGTTTGCAAGAGAGAGAGAGAGAGAGACAGTGTGCATGTGTGTTATGTCTAGAGACTGAGGCAATGATAAGAGATTCTTTGTGTCTATGTGTGTGGAGGATATAGAGAGACATGTACATGGGGGTTTGTGTTGTGTAACATGGAGACACATAGACATAATCAGAGAGTGAGTGTGTGAGATACACATGCGGACATGGGGAGACATGAGGATCCAGATAAATGGGCATTTGTGCGTGTCTGTGTGTGTTTGTGTGCATGTTTGTGTGTGAGAGAGAGTGTGCGTATGTGGAGTAGAGAGACCACTAATGATGTAAACCTAGTATAAGGGAAGGGGGAATGGTGTGACATGGGTGTCACAGAGAGACAAAGGCATGTGTAGTAGCGGGATAGCATGGGTGTTGGCGAGGAGCAGACTATTTGGAAGAGACACCGAGTGTGTGTGGGGGAGGGGTGTGAGAGCGAGAGAGAGAGAGAGAGAGAGAGAGAGAGGAAGAGAGGGGGAGAGGGGTCGTTTGTGTCCATAAATGGCGTATAGATAGGGAGACAATGTTGATGTTGTTCGAAATTGGCCTATGTATGGAGACGCAAGGGAAGCGAGTCATCGTGTGTGTGATAGGGACTTCATGAGAGATCTAGAATAGATAGTGTAGAGAACAACATGCGAGATTGAGAATGATGATACATTAGGGAGCTATGGAAAGAGTCACAGCATATATGTATACAGGGAAGGAGCTGGGGCGGCTCCGCATGTGGGAGAGATAGAAAGAGGAGAATGGTGCACAAGGAAACAAAGTGTGCTTGTTTGCAGTGGGGGTGGTGTGTGGGGTGAGTGTGAAAGAACCACATAACTAGGGAGATAGACGTTTGGGGGCGACGTTTTGTGTGTATGGGAAAGATACACTCTACATAGTGTGTGTGCTTGGCAAAGAGAGATGCCGGGAGACCTAGAGAGTGGGGGAAGAGATGTGTGCTTGCTCGAGCGACAAGATAGAGACCTATATTGAGGTCCGGACTTTAGAAAAGAGGGGGGGTGTTAATGTGCTCATGTATTCATGTCTGGGAGAGAGAACGACTTGTGTAATTGTGATATATATGGTCAATAGTGTGTGCACTCATGGTTGATCAATTTGTTTCACAGTTTCGACTATGAGATAATGATACTTTTGAACGTGCGTGATATACCTTGATGTACCAGAATTACAAACCTAAGATTGGAATTTTGGAATTCGACTCCATCATTAGCTTTTGTAATTCATTTAAACGGAGGTACATTTTTTAAGCCGGGATTACGTGATTTCAAATTCATATATCAAACCTAGAGATATACACATACGGGCATGTTCAAACTTTATAATCATCCACTTTATTCATACACATACACATTTTTTCTTTTGTCATCATATTTAGGATAAACACATTTGGAATTTCATTTGAATTGGACCGTATGCTGGCATTTGCTTGTACTAGCTCAATGATCCATATTTGAATTGAATTGCCATCTAAGTTTCGAGTTGGAGACATTGATTTTCAAAACTTGCACTTTTTTTGCGTGCAAAACAAATAAATTCTCGGCCATGATATCATAGTCGGCCGTACAAGAGCAGAACACTTATAATCTCAGGCGCCAAAAGATTTGAAACTTCCCGCTCACATCGAAATATCCCGTGCCCGAAAGTTTAGCCCCGCGATATTCCTGTTTTAACCCTACCACATGAACATAAAAGGGCTGCTTTGGTAACTCCATTGTTTTCCCCTCTTTGCCCCCAACATTCTTCCCCAGAGCCCCTCCCCTTCCCCTCCTCGACCCCCCAACCAGGGCAAGCCGCCAAATCTAGTCCTCCACCACAACGGTGGACCTCACACCCCGCTGGATCTACCTTCCGCACCTTGGAACCCCCAACTACCAACTCATCACTTCAGCGGAGCCACTTTAGCGATTGGCTTGTCCACCTCTCCAGATCTGCTTGACTGCCATCATGGTCCATCGCACTGGATCTGCTTAACTGGTGCCCTCGTCCACCACAGTGTAGTCCCTTCACTGACTCCCTCATCCGCCCCATCGCCGGCCCTTCATACAAGCCCTCTTCCGCCGCAACAGATACGTGATACGTCTCCAACATATCTATAATTTTTGATTGCTCCATGCTATATTATCTACTATTTTGTATGTTTATGAGCTTTATTATACAGTTCTATATCATTTTTGGGACTAACCTATTAACCCAGAGCCCAGTGCCAGTTTCTGTTTTTACCTTATTTTAGAATATCGCAGAAAAGGAAAACGAAACGGAGTCCAATTGACCTGAAACTTCACGGAACTTATTTTTGGATCAGAAGAAGCCCAGAAGACTTGAAGTGCACGTTAGAGGATCTACAAGGAGGCCACGAGGCAGGGGGTGCGCCCACCCCCTGGGCGCGCCCTCCACCCCCATGGGCCCCTCGTGGCTCCCCTGACGTACTTCTTCCGCCTATATATCTCCATATACCCTAAAACGATCGGGGAGCATAATAGATCGGGAGTTCTGCCGCCAGAAGCCTCTATAGCCACCGAAAGCCAATCTAGACCCATTCCGGCACCCTGCCGGAGGGGGAATCCCTCTCCGGTGGCCATCTTCATCATCCCGGTGCTCTCCATGATGAGGAGGGAGTAGTTCTCCCTCGGGGCTGAGGGTATGTACCAGTAGCTATGTGTTTGATCTCTCTCTCTCTCGTGTTCTTGATTTGGCACGATCTTGATGTATTGCGAGTTTGCTATTATAGTTGGATCTTATGTTTCTCGTCCCCCTCTACTCTCTTGTAATAAATTGAGTTTCCCATTTGAAGTAATCTTATTGGATTAAGTCTTTAAAGATTTGAGAACACTTGATGTATGTATTGCCGTGCATATCTGTGGTGACAATGGGATATCACGTGATTCACTTGATGTATGTTTGGTGACCAACTTGCGGGTTCTGCCCATGAACCTATGCATAGGGGTTGGCACACGTTTTCGTCGTGATTCTCCGGTAGAAACTTTGGGGCACTCTTTGAGGTTTTATGTGTTGGTTGAATAGATGAATCTGAGATTGTGTGACGCATATCGTATAATCATACCCACGAATACTTGAGGTGACATTGGAGTATCTAGTTGACATTAGGGTTTTGGTTGATTTGTGTCTTAAGGTGTTATTCTAGTACGAAATCTAGGGCTGTTTGTGTCACGACCGGTTTTCCGGACATAAATTTCCAGAAAATGGCCGTTGTGCTCACCAGCCCCAGGATTACTGTTAGCTGATGAGGCACCAACTTGTTACAGAAATTCCAAGCAAAAGTACAAAATGTGTAGTACAAGACAATTGTGGCCTATGAGTACATCAAATGGTTTTCTAGTGGTCGATGGCGGAAGCGGTTTGTGAATCATCAGTGTATGGGACTCCATTTCCCACGGGAACAGCTGACCAGGTTAACTCCTATCTTCGCGAGGCTGCTATCACCGTTGCTTAGTTTCCGGGGCTGTCACCGCAACACTCCTCTCCATGCAGAAATCTGGCCAAGACAATAGCCAGGGACAAGCCAGTGAGTACTTTAAATGTACTCGCAAACATTATGAACACTGGGATAATATAATTGATAATCATGCACTGAAATATTCTATGATCACATCGTCAGTCACAAATAAAATATCTTTTATGCATGCAAGCAGGTTATTTATATGCAACATGAATAAGCAATAATGGAGTGGGAAATAAAATGCCGCAGTCGGGCGTCTGTGCGACACCACATAAAGGGCTTACAAAGTAAATAAATAACAAGCAATGCCATAGTCGGGCGTCTGAGCGACACCACATAAAGGGCTTAAAAAGAAATGCCACAGTCGGGCATCTAAGCGACACCACATAAAGGGCTTAAAAGAAATGCCACAGTCGGGCGTCTGAGTGACACCACATAAAGGGCTTAAAAAGAAATGCCACAGTCGGGCGTCTAAGCGACACCACATAAAGGGCTTAAAAGAAATGCCACAGTCGGGCGTCTGAGCGACACCACATAAAGGGCTTAAAAAGAAATGCCACAGTCGGGCGTCTAAGCGACACCACATAAAGGGCTTAAAAAGAAATGCCACAGTCGGGCGTCTAAGCGACGCCACATAAAGGGCTTAAAAGAAATGCCACAGTCGGGCGTCTCAGCGACACCACATAAAGGGCTTAAAAAGAAATGCCACAGTCGGGCGTCTGAGCGACACCACATAAAAGGGCTTGAGAATAAATAATCACAATGAATATCCAGGAGGTAGAACCATCCCAGGGATACTCGATAATACAATAATGCAACGGGTTAGTCCATCATAAAATAATAATCATGGTTCTCACAAGTCACCAGTCGGTATCCAAGTTTGGTTTAACAATTTCACCTCCGAAGACCGACATTAAGACCAACACTTGACCCATCCCAGACTGTAATCCTTAACCATGGAGACGGCTATTCGAATAGGTTTAATCTCTGCAGAGGGTGTACTCTTTACCCACGAGTAACGGATTCCTTTAGTCCATCTGGACTAATTCCGTCTACGGCCTTTTAGTTGAAAACACGCCTAACTTGCACACACCAGCTTAACTCATCGGTGTCTGGAATCACCCACGACACTTGTTAAACAAAACTCTAAGTGGGGAGGCTACAACCTCGCGTAGCATGGGATCAAATTTATATCGCGCGCTCTAAGGGGTGGCCTCCCCTCTCGGTCCCAACCGGAAACACCCATGCCCCCTGACCAGGTAGCATGCCTACCGGCTACAACCGATATCTTCCACCATGGCCTCTCTGTACGGTGTGTGCTGGAAAGGGGTTGACGACTTACTGAACCGTACCCTACCTGCGGCAGGGACGAGTGGTAGTACGAGGCAAGTATGGGGGTTACTGGAACAAGACTCGATCTGCGGTCGACTCAGGAGGTTTATAAGTTCCCTGCATGACATGTATATCAAATATATTTCAACCGAAGAAATCACCACTCAATGTACCTTACCATGCCATACCGGACATAACCGTCCCGACGGGGACCGGCGACAAGCTCACGCCTACCCAAGGCCGAGGCTTTCCCGGATTCCTTTCCGGCATGCATGCAAGGCACATGAGGATGATTACCATCACAATAAAATTCATTTCCAACAGCAAGGAAATCACTGATATGCTTCCATGCAAATGATCATGTCACATGAAATAACAAGTCCTCCGAAGTAAGGTGGTGTTATAAACGTGTCAAATAACACACCAAAAACATTATGCCATGGTTCAGAATGCTTTCCTTTAAGTTGTGGAGGGGTGAGGTGCTCTCCAAAACTTTTGAAAGTTTCTTCTCTCTCTCCAAAATCCTATTTTAAAATATATTTGAATTAACACACATTTCAAAAACAGTACAAAAAAGTTGTTTGGAAAATTTTGAAATAAATCTTAAAATAAACTAGACCAAATTTGAGGAAGGTAGGAAAAAGAATCAACTCATTTGGAGTTATAATTAAAAAGTTATAGCCAGTCAAAGTTCTGGTCAAATCTGTTTTTAAATTAAATGTATAAAAGAAAACGCTTCAGATAGAATACGCTTTCGGTGCAGGGTAAACGTACTCGTGAGTTTTACGCTTCCACTTATCCAGCATGGACGGCGCGCGTCTCACTGACAGTGGGCCCGCCTGGCCCACTGGTCAGGTTTAACTGGTCTATTTCTCCCTCCTCTTCCTTTGGCCGAACGGAGGCGGGGCAACGGCGGTCGTCGCCGGCGAACGCTGGCTCCTCGCGGGTTCCAGAGGGTCTGGATGGATCCGCGACTCCAGCGCGGTCCTCCAGGTGGTCGCCAGGCCGGTGGGGACGGAGGGAGCTGCCGGCGGCGAGCTTCGCGGCGGAGGAGGCTTCGGGTGGATAGTGAGTTTGGGGCTGCGGTGGTCTCTGACCAAAATCGACCGTGGGGTTGTACTCACGAGAGGGAGGGAGAGCTCTTGGTGGATAGAATGGAGAGGGGGAGGCACTGGTGGCGACGGAATCGGCCGGAACTTGGCGGCGGCCGAACCGGCCGGACTCGGGGAAGAAGGCCTTCCCTGGTCGATTGGCTGCCACTGGGGGCTTCCTGGAGACCGCTTGAGGCTACCTTCGTGCGGAGACGAGCTCGGGGCTCCTTAAATAGGCGAGGCAAGGCGGTTCCGCGGCGGCCGTGGATAAGCTCTCCGGCGAACCGCCTCTCTGTAGCTAGGGCGACGTGGCGGCGACGAGGGCTAGCAGACACGCTTGCGGATGAGCTCGCACTGCTCCAGGGGCCAGGTGGTGAGCGGGAGAGGCTTGGGCGGCGCTGCCCGTGGCAGAGGCGCACTGCCGACGCCGGCGTGCCGCAAAAAGTGCTCTGGCGGTGGCGCTGTAGGGCACCAGGGCGGGCTGTCGTGTTGTGGCGAGGCAGGGAGTGCGTGGCGAGGTCCTGCCGTGTGGGCCAAGACAGGGGCGTGACGCGGCGGCTCGTGTGCGCGGCTGCAATTTGTGCGCTCTGGGCGCGCCCAGCGCACGCCCACCAGATGCTCGGCGAAATGCCATGGCATGCTAGGTGGCTCGGTTGGATTTGGGGGTTAGCAGGTCTAGGTTTGGGCTTGCAAGGGGATCAGTGGACAAGCTGGTTTGGTCAGGAGATCAGGTTCACAGTGCAAACCAAAAATTCATGCCAAAACAGATCATTCCCATAAGGTGTTTGACAAAATGCCAAGGGCACTTAGGCAAGTCTTGGAGTGGTCAAAAACTCCAGATCAGTGTCTCCTTAGATGAAAGAGAGAGTGGTAGGGTTAGTTTGGCAAAAGGAGAAACTTGTTAGTGCAAGTTTTACAAAACTTCAATTCTGGACAGGAAATAAATGGCATCATTTCATGAACCAAAAATGACCCAAAGGGTGCATGCTCCTGGACTTAAGGGTTTAACATGGAGGACTATAAGTAGGAGAAAGAATTAAGGGCTAAAGAGCAAGCAAAAATATGGTTTCTGTACAATCCATCATGTTGGACCAGAATGAAGATGAGGATGAATCACTTAAAATTTGCAAAGAACAACACCAGGTTTTTGCATAAAGTGGAATCATAGGCTATTACCATCATCCCATAATTTTGGTGGAGGCTAGAAAGAATTATTTAAATGAGTTGTAGTGCAAAATTGCCCACTGGACCAGAGAACAAAATTTGTTGTAGAGCTCAAAATATTTCATAAAATAAAGATGCTTTTGCACAAAAGTTATTGAATAACATCACATGACATCTCCAAATTTTTGTGGGAATTTTAAGTGAATCTATCAAATGGTTGTAGTTCAAATATGGCCATTTAACCTTGAAAAACCATTTTCAAGAAAGTAAAGATCAAGCAACTTAATTATTTAATTAGTTATATTAAATAAGGGAAAGTTTCTCTTGAGAGATTAAATATGTCCAATGACATATTTGAAAAGTTTTCTCTTTGGGAAAAACTCATCATAACAGGGAAGGAAATGATTTAAAAATCAAAATGGAGCTCAGAAATTCAAAGTTTTAATTCCTGGCAAAATTTTTAATTCATTAAAACAAGGCCAAATTTTTGGGGTGTCACAACACTACCCCCCTTGAGAAAAATCTCGTCCTCGAGATTTGTTAAAAGCTGTGTTAAGAAAATATTACGCAATAAAGATGTGGCTATAGTGAGAGGGCAATAAGTGGTGAAAAACCACAGTGTGAATACTGGTGCTGCGTGGAAAAATCTACGGTTCGGGACAAAAACGTGGGATTCTACGCTAGATATAAATTTAGAATAATTTCTAAATTTAAATATACGCTGGTCGTACCCGAGAGAACAGTGCTCTCTCTGGCTGACAGGTGGACCCGGGGCCCACAGTCAGCCTCTTCTTCTCCCTCTGGCTCTTTCTTCTCCCTCTCTCTCGCGCTTTCTCTGCCGGCGACGCCTAGCGCATAGGGCATTTAGGCCGTACCGCGGTAGTGCGCGGTGTGCTAGCTGCCGGGGCAGTGTGCACTCACCTCGCGGGCCAGCGTGATGTCGGCACTGCTCGCGGATTCGACTCCGAACACCGGCGATCGGGCGACGAGCGGCGTTGGTGGACTTCGCCCACCGTACACCGAGCTCGAGCTATAAAAACGGTCGAGGTGTCCCTCTCTTCTTCCTCACACCTGGCCTCACTTCTCCTCCTCCTTCTTTCTCCATTACTGCTTACAGAAGCTCGGGTGAGGCTCTAATGGCGGAGGCGATGCCGGACTGGTTTGTGATCCTGATATTTGGAGGGCTGGCAACACTACTGGGCTCTCTGTGCTCCTGTGCGCGATGATCCTCGACGATCGTCGCGACGCTGCTGCTCGGGTGTTGGCTCTCCGCGGTGGTGGTGATCATGAGGAGTAGATGGGGTGTGCCGGGTGCTAAATGTTGTTAGGGGGGTGATTAGCTGGATGCAACACCGTTGCAAAGTTTTGCAAACAGTGTATGTGTTCGAATGGTAATGGTTGTGAGTCTGCTGTGTGGTGCTGTGTGAAATTAAATAATCCACGTCGTGAGAAAGGGCAGATGTAGCAACTCAGGGAAAAGAAATCTCACTCCAGGATTTTGCGAGGGAAAAACAGTTAATTTAAAGGAGCATAAACCACAACAAAAACTACGCACATTAGTAGAAGCCAATTAATTGACTTGTCGTACAAACTCAGGGTATCACGCATAAGTCACACACATAAATAAATGTCGCAATAATGAACACCGCAGCAACGTCTAAAATGGAAACGGTGACTGGATGGGGTCCCTAGAAAACATCTCTGGTACTGGGATACACTCCTCTTCTATCGAGGAAAGTGGATTGACCAGTCGATGCACGTGTCTCTCCTGGTCGGGCCTTAGTGCTCTGCCGATGGCGATCTGAGGATTTAAATCTGCGAGGCTCTGGAGATAACCCATCACACGTTGGGTTAAACGCTCTTGAGCGATGACGTACTGGACAAGGTTGGCCAGGACCGGGTCTCTCTCAATTCGTCCACCGGGAAAAGATGTCACTCCTCCGGGGGCTGCATGGCTCGGGAAGTAATAATACCCTCGTTCGCTGGCATAGGGTACCGCGAATCGAAGGCGAGCAAGCGCTTCGTATGCAACAACTTCTATGGCCATCTGTGAGGTTGGCATAGATTTCCCCACGAAGGAGACCTCTGTTGGGTCTTGGTTTGAGTTTATGGGAGGGATGTGCACTGCTGCCCAATATCTTGAGGTGGAAGAGGTGATCCTCGATTTTTACAGCTCGTACTGGGGTGGCTGGGTAGCGCCCATGGTACTGCAGGTAAAATCCCGCAATATCTTGACAAAACTTCCTGGGGTTGCATCTGGGGTTCTCAGATAAATGCTAGGGCTCGGCATGGCTAGGAAATGGTTGTGAGGGTGGTGCACAAGGTGAGAGGTGCTTGGCAAGGTCAGGCGGTGGCCTTTTATAGCACTGGAGCTGGGTCATTTTTACCGTGGTGAATGGTAAAGAAAATTTTCAGCTCTGTTCCAAGGGTCGAGGTCAAGCCACAGATTCACACATTTCACTATAGTGATGTGTTACTGTGGGGGTTGTCGAGGAGGTTTTTGGTAACTGTGCCTGGGATAGAAATCTTATACTGCATACTGGCGCATCCAGGCAAGGCTACTATTAAAACAGAGGCACGACAACAGGCAGCACTTACTTACAAGGTCACACGATAACAAAGTGAGGGTACACTGGGACTCGACACTACTCGAGTGACTTAGTCTACCTCGTTTATATCCAAGCGGGCGTGCCTTGTGGATGCCGAGGCTTCTCTTCGGGTCTCGTCGTCTGAATTAGCTAGAGTCGGTTGAGGGGCTGCAGGCTCGGGGTAGCGATGAGGACCATCTCGGGGATTGTTGGCCACAATCCCGTTGGAGTGTGCTCCCAATATGCGACGAAGCACCTCTGGGGTTATCGCAGCACCTTGGCCTATGGCTGGGGCAGGCCTCAGGGACTCGATCGGGTGTCCAAATAGCACGACTGGGTTGTCGGCGTTGGGCTCGTTTTCTTCTCTCGCCGGGGCTCAACGAACCAGCTCTCCACGAGCGGCGATTAGATCAATAGTGATTTGATCGCATAGTTCCTCTAGTGCACTTACATAGCCCACTAGGTGCAACAATGCAGGATCCGTCTCGTGATCTCCGTTGGCAACTTGGGGTGGCCTACCATACCCTTCACGTCTGGGGTAGTAGTGGAATGAGCGACAGTTAACTCTGGGCGACAAGTGCTGGAGATGAACTATAGCCTCTCGAGCAGCTAGTTGGATGGCTTGAAGCTCAAAGGAAGTTGTTCTTCCGGTGAACCTGTAGGGGCGCTCGGGCTCTAGACCCCTACCGTAGAGGTGTACAGTGGCCCAGAATTGACGGTTCTCACCGCTCATGGTTCCTTGGTACACAACATATTCTGGGGGCTCTTCTAACGCATAGGCACGACGGGTGAGGTTTGCGAGTATGGTCACAAAGCCTCCAAGGTTGGTTGCTGTGGTCTCATTGTGTACGACAGGTCCAGGCATTGTGGCTCGGTTTGGGGTAGAGGCTGTGCTGTGCTGTGTTGGGGCTAGCGTGCCCCTTTTTATAGGAAAAAGGGGACGGAGTCTTCCTTCGCACGCTTGCGAGAAAGGACTATTTAGGATTCGATCACTAGCGCATGAGTGACAGGTTAGGTTGATAGGTTGGGCACCGACTGCCAAAAAGTGTTGGGTCACTGTGTGGCTATCTTGCACGAGAAGCTTGGCTGGGGTTTGGTTATGGTTTGGTGGGTTGGTTTGCTTAAGTTTATAGACCCGCCTAAGATAGGATTAGCCAATGGTCATCCTGGCTCTGATACCAAGTCTGTCACGACCGGTTTTCCGGACATAAATTTCCAGAAAATGGCCGTTGTGCTCACCAGCCCCAGGATTACTGTTAGCTGATGAGGCACCAACTTGTTACAGAAATTCCAAGCAAAATTACAAAATGTGTAGTACAAGACCATTGTGGCCTATGAGTACATCAAATGGTTTTCTAGTGGTCGATGGCGGAAGCGGTTTGTGAATCATCAGTGTATGGGACTCCATTTCCCACGGGAACAGCTGACCAGGTTAACTCCTATCTTCGCGAGGCTGCTATCACCGTTGCTTAGTTTCCGGGGCTGTCACCGCAACGCTCCTCTCCATGCAGAAATCTGGCCAAGACAATAGCCAGGGACAAGCCAGTGAGTACTTTGAATGTACTCGCAAACATTATGAACACTGGGATAATATAATTGATAATCATGCACTGAAATATTCTATGATCACATCGTCAGTCACAAATAAAATATCTTTTATGCATGCAAGCAGGTTATTTATATGCAACATGAATAAGCAATAATGGAGTGGGAAATAAAATGCCGCAGTCGGGCGTCTGTGCGACACCACATAAAGGGCTTACAAAGTAAATAAATAACAAGCAATACCATAGTCGGGCGTTTGAGCGACACCACATAAAGGGCTTAAAAAGAAATGCCACAGTCGGGCGTCTAAGCGACACCACATAAAGGGCTTAAAAGAAATGCCACAGTCGGGTGTCTGAGCGACACCACATAAAGGGCTTAAAAAGAAGTGCCACAGTCGGGCGTCTAAGCGACACCACATAAAGGGCTTAAAAGAAATGCCACAGTCGGGCGTCTGAGCGACACCACATAAAGGGCTTAAAAAGAAATGCCACAGTCGGGCGTCTAAGCGACACCACATAAAGGGCTTAAAAAGAAATGCCACAGTCAGGCGTCTAAGCGACGCCACATAAAGGGCTTAAAAGAAATGCCATAGTCGGGCGTCTGAGCGACACCACATAAAGGGCTTAAAAAGAAATGCCACAGTCGGGCGTCTGAGCGACACCACATAAAAGGGCTTGAGAATAAATAATCACAATGAATATCCAGGAGGTAGAACCATCCCAGGGATACTCGATAATACAATAATTCAACGGGTTAGTCCATCATAAAATAATAATCATGGTTCTCACAAGTCACCAGTCGGTATCCAAGTTTGGTTTAACAATTTCATCTCCGAAGACCGACATTAAGACCAACACTTGACCCATCCCAGACTGTAATCCTTAACCATGGACACGGCTATTCGAATAGGTTTAATCTCTGCAGAGGGTGTACTCTTTACCCACGAGTAACAGATTCCTTTAGTCCATCGGGACTAATTCCGTCTACGGCCTTTTAGTTGAAAACACGCCTAACTTGCACACACCAGCTTAACTCATCGGTGTCTGGAATCACCCACGACACTTGTTAAGCAAAACTCTAAGTGGGGAGGCTACAACCTCGCGTAGCATGGGATCAAATTTATATCGCGCGCTCTAAGGGGTGGCCTCCCCTCTCGGTCCCAACCGGAAACACCCACGCCCCCTGACCAGGTAGCATGCCTACCGGCTACAACCGATATCTTCCACCATGGCCTCTCTGTACGGTGTGTGCTGGAAAGGGGTTGACGACTTACTAAACCGTACCCTACCTGCGGCAGGGACGAGTGGTAGTACGAGGCAAGTATGGGGGTTACTGGAACAAGACTCGATCTGCGGTCGACTCAGGAGGTTTATAAGTTCCCTGCATGACATGTATATCAAATATATTTCAACCGAAGAAATCACCACTCAATGTACCTTACCATGCCATACCGGACATAACCGTCCCGACGGGGACCGGCGACAAGCTCACGCCTACCCAAGGCCGAGGCTTTCCCGGATTCCTTTCCGGCATGCATGCAAGGCACATGAGGATGATTACCATCACAATAATATTCATTTCCAACAGCAAGGAAATCACTGATATGCTTCCATGCAAATGATCATGTCACATGAAATAACAAGTCCTCCGAAGTAAGGTGGTGTTATAAACGTGTCAAATAACACACCAAAAACATTATGCCAGGGTTCAAAATGCTTGCCTTTAAGTTGTGGAGGGGTGAGGTGCTCTCCAAAACTTTTGAAAGTTTCTTCTCTCTCTCCAAAATCCTATTTTAAAATATATTTGAATTAACACACATTTCAAAAACAGTACAAAAAAGTTGTTTGGAATATTTTCAAATAAATCTTAAAATAAACTAGACCAAATTTGAGGAAGGTAGGAAAAAGAATCAACTCATTTGGAGTTATAATTAAAAAGTTATAGCCAGTCAAGTTCTGGTCAAATCTGTTTTTAAATTAAATGTATAAAAGAAAACGCTTCAGATAGAATACGCTTTCGGTGCAGGGTAAACGTACTCGCGAGTTTTACGCTTCCACTTATCCAGCATGGACGGTGCGCGTCTCACTGACAGTGGGCCCGCCTGGCCCACTGGTCAGGTTTGACTGGTCTATTTCTCCCTCCTCTTCCTTTGGCCGAACGGAGGCGAGGCAACGGCGGTCGTCGCCGGTGAACGGTGGCTCCCCGCGGGTTCCAGAGGGTCTGGATGGATCCGCGACTCCAGCGCGGTCCTCCAGGTGGTCGCCAGGCCGGTGGGGACGGAGGGAGCTGCCGGCGGCGAGCTTCGCGGCGGAGGAGGCTTTGGGTGGATAGTGAGTTTGGGGCTGCGGTGGTCTCTGACCAAAATCGAGCGTGGGGTTGTACTCACGAGAGGGAGGGAGAGCTCTTGGTGGATAGAATGGAGAGGGGGAGGCACTGGTGGCGACGGAATCGGCCGGAACTTGGCGGCGGCCGAACCGGCCGGACTCGGGGAAGAAGGCCTTCCCTGGTCGATTGGCTGCCACTGGGGGCTTCCTGGAGACCGCTTGAGGCTACCTTCGTGCGGAGACGAGCTCGGGGCTCCTTAAATAGGCGAGGCAAGGCGGTTCCGCGGCGGCCGTGGATAAGCTCTCCGGCGAACCGCCTCTCTGTAGCTAGGGCGACGTGGCGGCGACGAGGGCTAGCAGACACGCTTGCGGATGAGCTCGCACTGCTCCAGGGGCCAGGTGGTGAGCGGGAGAGGCTTGGGCGGCGCTGCCCATGGCAGAGGCGCACTGCCGACGCCGGCGTGCCGCCAAAAGTGCTCTGGCGGTGGCGCTGTAGGGCGCCAGGGCGGGCTGTCGTGTTGTGGCGAGGCAGGGAGTGCGTGGCGAGGTCCTGCCGTGTGGGCCTAGACAGGGGCGTGACGCGGCGGCTCGTGTGCGCGGCTGCAATTTGTGCGCTCTGGGCGCGCCCAGCGCACGCCCACCAGATGCTCGGCGAAATGCCATGGCATGCTAGGTGGCTCGGTTGGATCTGGGGGTTAGCAGGTCTAGGTTTGGGCTTGCAAGGGGATCAGTGGACAAGCTGGTTTGGTCAGGAGATCAGGTTCACAGTGCAAACCAAAATTTCATGCCAAAACAGATCATGCCCATAAGGTGTTTGACAAAATGCCAAGGGCACTTAGGCAAGTCTTGGAGTGGTCAAAAACTCCAGATCAGTGTCTCCTTAGATGAAAGAGAGAGTGGTAGGGTTAGTTTGGCAAAAGGAGAAACTTGTTAGTGCAAGTTTTACAAAACTTCAATTCTGGACAGGAAATAAATGGCATCATTTCATGAACCAAAAATGACCCAAAGGGTGCATGCTCCTGGACTTAAGGGTTTAACATGGAGGACTATAAGTAGGAGAAAGAATTAAGGGCTAAAGAGCAAGCAAAAATATGGTTTCTGTACAATCCATCATGTTGGACCAGAATGAAGATGAGGTTGAATCACTTAAAATTTGCAAAGAACAACACCAGGTTTTTGCATAAAGTGGAATCATAGGCTATTACCATCATCCCATAATTTTGGTGGAGGCTAGAAAGAATTATTTAAATGAGTTGTAGTGCAAATTGCCCACTGGACCAGAGAACAAAATTGGTTGTAGGGCTCAAAATATTTCATAAAATAAAGATGTTTTTGCACAAAAGTTATTGAATAACATCACATGACATCTCCAAATTTTTGTGGGAATTTTAAGTGAATCTATCAAATGGTTGTAGTTCAAATATGGCCATTTAACCTTGAAAAACCATTTTCAAGAAAGTAAAGATCAAGCAACTTAATTATTTAATTAGTTATATTAAATAAGGGAATGTTTCTCTTGAGAGATTAAATATGTCCAATGACATATTTGAAAAGTTTTCTCTTTGGGAAAAACTCATCATAACAGGGAAGGAAATGATTTAAAAATCAAAATGGAGCTCAGAAATTCAAAGTTTTAATTCCTGGCAAAATTTTTAATTCATTAAAACAAGGCCAAATTTTTGGGGTGTCACAGTTTGTGACACTTATAGGAATAGCCCAACGGATTGATTGGAAAGAATAACTTTGAGGTGGTTTCGTACCCTACCATAATCTCTTCGTTTGTTCTCCGCTATTAGTGACTTTGGAGTGACTCTTTGTTGCATGTTGAGGGATAGTTATGTGATCCAATTATGTTAGTATTGTTGAGAGAACTTGCACTAGAGAAAGTATGAACCCTAGGCCTTGTTTCAACGCATTGCAATACCATTTACGCTCACTTTTATCATTAGTTACCTTGCTGTTTTTATAATTTCAGATTACAAATACCTTTATCTACTATCCATATTGCACTTGTATCACCATCTCTTCGCCGAACTACTGCACCTATACAATTTACCGTTGTATTGGGTGTGTTGGGGACACAAGAGACTCTTTGTTATTTGGTTGTAGGGTCGCTTGAGAGAGACCATCTTCATCCTACGCCTCCTATGGATTGATAAACCTTAGGTCATCCACTTGTGGGAAATTTGCTACTGTCCTACAAACCTCTGCACTTGGAGGCCCAACAACGTCTACAAGAAGAAGGTTGTGTAGTAGACATCAAGCTCTTTTCTGGCGCTGTTGCCGGGGAGGTTAGCGCTTGAAGGTATATCTTTAGATCTTGCAGTCAAGTCTTTTAGTTTCTTGTTTTAGCACTAGTTTAGTTTATAAAAGAAAACTACAAAAATATGGAATTGAGTTTGTCTCATACGCTTCATCTTTTTAATATGTTTCGTGAGTATGATGGAAAGGAAAATTGTGCTCAAGTGCTAGAGGAAGAAGTCTATAAAATATTTGGTACTAAATCTTTGAATGATGAGCATGATTGCAATGTTGTTAGTACAAATTCTTTGAATATCCATGATACTAATGATGATTGCACTAGTTATGATGTCTCCTATAAACATGTCAATTTTTGTGGAGAACATTGGGTTTGTAAGTACACACCAAATAGGGAAGATAGATATTTCAAGAGGCATAAGTACTTAGAAAATAAATTGTTGCAAGAAAGGCTAGATGAATGTGCTGAAAATTTAAATTATCTTGGCCATACTTGTGAGCTTTGCAATGAACATGATCATTTCAATACCCAATGCAAATTGTTTCATGATCGTATCGTGTCCAAATATTGTGATGACTTGATTTCCCTTGCACATCATAATGAACTTAGTTTTCTCTTGGGTTATGAAGAAATGAAACGTATAACTAAGGATATTCCAAAATTTTCCCTTGATAGAGTTCTTCATTTTAATCTAGAGGAAATTTATATGTATTGTGCGGTGAATTGCATTGAAAATCCTTATAGTGCCAATTACATAAAGAAAACAAAACAAATAGAAGATGAAGAGAATACTAATGAAAGGGAAGAGACTTCCCAATACCCTCCTATTATTTCTTATGATGAATCAGGTAACGAGAAAGAGCCTCCTATTCAACCAATCTCGTTAATAAGGAGCTCCAAAAAGAGGATTGAACCCACACATGATGTGGTGAAGAAGAAGAAAAGAAAAAGGAAGAGAGGTAAAAAGATATCTCCCTCAAATAATGCTTCTCGTATTACTATTGTGCCTCATGAAAATATAATTGTGGAAGATAATGATACTTCTTATGATCTTGAAAATCTTTTTGGCATTTGCTTGGAAGAATATGATGATTGCTATACTATTGGTGCTATCCATACTATTAATGATGAGAGTGATTATGCTTATGATATGAAAAGGCCCAAGCTTGGGGATGCTATGTCTGATGAAGATGATGTTTTTGAGAATATATTTTCTGCAATTAATGTTTGTCCCAAGCTTGGGGTTGCTACGTTTAATGAAGATGATATTTTTAGTCTCCCAAGTTTTGATATGCAAATTTATAATGATGATAGCATGCCTCCTACTTATGATGATTATTGTGATGATACTTATGCTATAAAAAATAGTGATTATATTTATAAAACTTGTCATGATTATGATTACCCTTTTTATGAACATTACTCTTTTAATGTGGAAACAATTTATAGTATTCAAGTGTCTTATGATACTCCCACTATTCCGAATGAGAAGAATTTTGCTTATGTGGAGAGTAATAAAATTTATATGCTTGTATATCATGAAAAGAATGATTTAGGTGCTAGTTATATTGTTGAATTAATTCATGATTCTACTGAAAATTATTATGAGGTAGGAATATATGCTTGTAGGAATTGCAATAATATCAATTTTCCTCCCTATGTGCGTAAAATTTTGAAGTTATGCTTGTTTTACCTTCCTATGCAAGTTGATTCTTGTTCCAACAAGTTGTTTTCTCACAAAATCCAAATGCATAGTAAGTGGGTTAGACTTAAATGTGCTAGTCATATTCTTCATGATGCTCTCTTTATGTTACAATTCTTATCCTTTATGTGAGCATCATCGAAATCATCATGCCTAGCTAGGGGCGTTAAACGATAGCTCTTGTTGGGAGGCAACCCAATATTATTTTTGTTCCTTGCTTTTTGCTCCTGTTTAGTAATAAATAATTTATCTAGACTCTGTTTATATGTGGTTTTATTTTTTTAATTAGTGTTTGTGCCAAGTATAACCGTTGGGAAGACTTGGGGAAAGTCTTGTTGATCTTGCTGTAAAAAAACAGAAACTTTAGCGCTCACGAGAATTGCTGCCATTTTCTATTGGAGAGTTCTATTTAGTTAATTCTTTTTGAAGATGATTAATATATAAATTCCTCACGTTCATCAATTTATCTGAGAATTTTATGAGTTCCAGAAGTATACGTTTGATCCAGATTACTACAGACTGTTCTGTTTTTGACAGATTCCGTTTTTCATGTGTTGTTTACTTATTTTGATGAATCTATGGCTAGTAAAATAGTTTATAAACCATAGAGAAGTTGGAATACAGTAGGTTTAACACCAATATAAATAAATAATTAGTTAATTACAGTCCCTTGAAGTGGTGATTTATTTTCTTATACTAACGGAGCTTACGAGTTTTCTGTTAAGTTTTGTGTTGTGAAGTTTTCAAGTTTTGGGTAAGGATTCGATGGACTATGGAATAAGGAGTGGCAAGTGCCTAAGCTTGGGGATGCCCATGGCACCCCCAAGGTAATCTAAGGACACCTAAAAGCCAAAGCTTGGGGATGCCCTAGAAGGCATCCCATCTTTCGTCTACTTCTATCGGTAACTTTACTTGGAGCTATATTTTTATTCACCACATGATATGTGTTTTGCTTGGAGCGTCTTGTATGATTTGAGTCTTTTCCTTTTAGTTTACCACAATAATCCTTGCTGTACACACCTTTGGAGAGAGCCATACATGATTTGGAATTTGTTAGAATACTCTATGTGCTTCGCTTATATCTTTTGAGCTATGTAGTTTTGCTCTAGTACTTCACTTATATCTTTTAGAGCACGGTGGTGGATTTGTTTTATAGGAACTCTTGATCTCTCATGCTTCACTTAGATTATTTTGAGAGTCTTAAACAGCATGGTAATGTGCTTAATCCTAATATGCTAGGTATTCAAGATTAGTAAAAACGTTCTTATGAGTGTGTTGAATACTAAGAGAAGTTTGATACTTGATGATTGTTTTGAGATATGGAGGTAATAATATCAAAGTTGTGCTAGTTTAGTAGTTGTGAATTTGAGAAGTGCTTGTGTTGAAGTTTTCAAGTCCCGTAGCATGCACATATGGTAAACGTTATGTGACAAATTTGAAACATGAGGTGTTATTTGATTGTCTTCCTTATGAGTGGCGGTCGGGGACGAGCGATGGTCTTTTCCTACCAATCTATCCCCCTAGGAGCATGCACGTAGTGCTGAAGTTTTTGATGACTTGTAGATTTTTGAAATAAGTATGTGAGTTCTTTATGACTAATGTTGAGTCCATGGATTATACGCACTCTCACCCTTCTATCCTTGCTAGCCTCTTCGGTACCGTGCATTGCCCTTTCCCACATTGAGAGTTGGTGCAAACTTCGCCGGTGCATCCAAACCCTGTGATATGATACACTCTTTCACACATAAACCTCCTTATATCTTCCTAAAAACAGTCACCATACCTACCTATTATGGCATTTCCATAGCCATTCCGAGATATATTGCCATGCAACTTTCCACCATTCCGTTTATCATGACACATTCATCATTGTCATATTGCTTAGCATGATCATGTAGTTGACATAATATTTGTGGCAAATCCACCGTTCATAATTCTTTCATACATGTCACTCTTGGTTCATTGCATATCCCGGTACACCCCGGAGGCATTCATATAGAGTCATACTTTGTTCTAGTATCGAGTTGTAATCAATGAGTTGTAAATAAATAGAAGTGTGATGATCATCATTTTCTAGAGCATTGTCCCAAGTGAGGAATATAAAAAAGAAAAAAGAGAAAGGCCATAAAAAGAGAAGGCCCAAAAAAAGAAAAGAGAAAGGCCATAAAAAAGGAGAAGGCCCAAAAAATGAGAGAAAAAGAGAGAAGGGACAATGCTACTATCCTTTTCCACACTTGTGCTTCAAAGTAGCACCATAATCTTCATGATAGAGAGTCTCTTGTTTTGTCACTTTCATATACTAGTGGGATTTTTTCATTATAGAACTTGTCTTGTATATTCCAACAATGGGCCTCCTCAAGTGCCCTTGGTCTTTGTGAGCAACCAAGTTGGATGCACACCCACTTAGTTTCTTTTGTTGAGCTTTCATACATATATAGCTCTAGTGCATCCGTTGCATGGCAATCCCTACTCCTTGCATTGACATCAATTGATGGGCATATCCCTAGCCCATTGATTAGCCGCGTCGATGTGAGACTTTCTCCTTTTTGTCTTCTCCACAACCCCCCATCATCATATTCTATTCCACCGATAGTGATATATCCACGGCTCGCGCTCATGTATTGCGTGAAGGTTTATGAGTTTGAGATTACTAAAGTATGAAACAATTGCTTGGCTTGTCATCGGGGTGGTGCATGATGAGAGCATTCTTGTGTGACGAAAATGGAGCATGACTAAACTATATGATTTTGTAGGGATGAACTTTCTTTGGCCATGTTATTTCGAGAGGACATAATTGGTTAGTTAGTATGCTTGAAGTATTATTATTTTTATGTCAATATGAACTTTTATCTTGAATCTTTCAGATCTGAATATTCATCCCACAATTAAGAAGAATTACATTGAAATTATGCCAAGTAGCACTCCGCATCAAAAATTCTGTTTTTATCATTTACCTACTCGAGGACGAGCAGGAATTAAGCTTGGGGATGCTGATACGTCTCCAACGTATCTATAATTTTTGATTGCTCCATGCTATATTATCTACCGTTTTGGATGTTTATGGGCTTTATTATACACTTTTATATCATTTTTGGGACTAACCTATTAACCCAGAGCCCAGTGCCAGTTTTTGTTTTTACCTTGTTTTGGAATATCGCAGAAAAGGAAAACGAAACGGAGTCCAATTGACCTGAAACTTCACGGAACTTATTTTTGGATCAGAAGAAGCCCAGAAGACTTGGAGTGCATGTCAGGGGATCTACGAGGAGGCCACGAGGCAGGGGGGCGTGCCCACCCCCCTAGGCACGCCCTCCACCCTCGTGGGCCCCTCGTGGCTCCCCTGACATACTTCTTTCGCCTATATATCTCTATATACCCTAAAACGATCGGGAGCACAATAGATCGGGAGTTCCGCCGCTAGAAGCCTCCGTAGCCACCGAAAGCCAATCTAGACCCATTCCGGCACCCTGCCGGAGGGGGAATCCCTCTCCGGTGGCCATCTTCATCATCCCGATGCTCTCCATGACGAGGAGGGAGTAGTTCTCCCTCGGGGCTGAGGGTATGTACCAGTAGCTATGTGTTTGATCTCTCTCTCTCTCTCTCTCTCTCTCTCTCTCTCTTTCTCTCGTGTTCTTGATTTGGCACGATCTTGATGTATCACGAGGTTTGCTATTATAGTTGGATCTTATGTTTCTCCTCCCCCTCTACTCTCTTGTAACGAATTGAGTTTCCCCTTTGAAGTAATCTTATCGGATTGAGTCTTTAAAGATTTGAGAACACTTGATGTATGTCTTGCCGTGCATATCTTTGGTGACAATGGGATATCACGTGATTCACTTGATTTATGTTTTGGTGACCAACTTGCGGGTTCCGCCCATGAACCTATGGATAGGGGTTGGCACATGTTTTCGTTGTGATTCTCCGGTAGAAACTTTGGGGCACTCTTTGAGGTTCTATGTGTTGGTTGAATAGATGAATCTGAGATTGTGTGGCGCATATCGTATATTCATACCCACGGATACTTGAGGTGACATTGGAGTATCTAGGTGACATTAGGTTTCTGGTTTATTTGTGTCTTAAGGTGTTATTCTAGTACAAACTCTAGGGCTGTTTGTGACACTTATAGGAATAGCCCAACGGATTGATTGGAAAGAATAACTTTGAGGTGGTTTCGTACCCTACCATAATCTCTTCGTTTGTTCTCCGCTATTAGTGACTTTGGAGTGACTCTTTGTTGCATGTTGAGGGATAGTTATGTGATCCAATTATGTTAGTATTGTTGAGAGAACTTGCACTAGCGAAAGTATGAACCCTAGGCCTTGTTTCAACGCATTGCAATACAGTTTACGCTCACTTTTATCATTAGTTACCTTGCTGTTTTCATAATTTCAGATTACAAATACGTTTATCTACTATCCATATTGCACTTGTATCACCATCTCTTCGCCGAACTAGTGCACCTATACAATTTACCATTGTATTGGGTGTGTTGGGGACACAAGAGACTCTTTGTTATTTGGTTGCAGGGTTGCTTGAGAGAGACCATCTTCATCCTACACCTCCTACGGATTGATAAACCTTAGGTCTTCCACTTGAGGGAAATTTGCTACTGTCCTACAAACCTGTGCACTTGGAAGCCCAACAACGTCTACAAGAAGAAGGTTGTGTAGTAGACATCAATACACCTCATCAAAAGCACAGTACACCGCACCCGCCGAAGCCTTCGTCCACTGCACCGGACCCGCTCCACGGACGCCATATTCAACTCCGCCGGCCCTGCTTTACTGATGCCGCAGCCTCATCAGGTTATTTTGATTTGTACTCCTTAGGTTTTATCTTCTTGATCATGCAACTGTTCACTTACCATAGATGAGCTTTCTTGCATGTTGACAGGTGCCGCAACCAAAGCACCGGATCCTCTTGAACGACGGCGATAGCTGGCCCAAACTCAACGGCAACACGAGCACCATCGACGATCCTTAGCTATCAAGTATGACAATGATACCCATACGCCGCCGTGAATCAGATACTATTATCCAATGGCCGGCGCCTACGTTCACTTGCTTAGCATAAGCACCGCACCTTTGAATTTCTTCAGGACATCATTCAATTTTTCATGAGATGCATTATTCTACTTGCCCCTGTAGGACAATACTTCTGACAGTGAACATGTTACATGTGCTAAATTACATACCAGTGCACATATAGTTAATATGTTTTAGTTTTGTCCTAAGTATTACTGTACTTCCTAGATATCACTGCCTACTATTTTACTTCTTGCATGCTATATTTATGATAATGGTGTTGTTCTGATGCCACCTGTTGGTTCCATCAGACTGCTTCATGTTCTCTATGCTTAAGTACACATCAGCAAACTAGCATGTGGTTCCGCTGCTTTTTGTTCGTTTTACCCTACATTTTTTGATGCTAGCTATTACATCACTGCTCCGAGCCTCTGTTCATTACTTTTTTGTGTGTTCTTGATCTTGCCAAGTTGCATGACTAATTTTATGCTTCTATTAATTATGGAGATGCCAACCTCATCAAGCAAAATATTTGTTCTTTTGGGGCTGGCACCTCGAACAAGCATAAAAATAGAGGGAAGCAGATATATTGTAGTGTATGCACACACCCTTCTTTCATTAGTTTAGATGAACCATTGATGATCAATTCGAACCAGTGCGTGTGATTAAAAATGATTTTACCTAAATAGAGGGTGCAGAATAAACTACAACAACTAGATTTGCCACCATGGGATGCTGACAATATCTTCAAAGAACATTGCAACAGCAGCGAGGCTTCACAGCAACATATGGTAAGCCAGTGTGTTTTTGTACATGTGAAATGTAATGCGTGTGGGCTGCTTTCTTGGCTTGTGCCCTCAACATGTAATCCTACAGAATTACAAATAGTTTAGTTGTCTGCTTTGTTGTATTGCTTGATTCGAATGCTTGTTTGTTACTTGTTACGCTATACCAGAGTTGGCCAATATGTCAGCAGTGCCTACTGTACTATCGTAAAGAAATGCATGCCTAGTTCATTTGAGTCTTTAACTTTTCCTCTGAACTTCATCACAAGACTTTCTTCGTAGTTTATATGAGGCCACACTGTTAAGTGCTTTCTCGGATTATTTCAACTCCTTAGATGCCTTGGCAACTTAAATATAGCGGTGGTACACTCCCTTTCAACTAGGGATGTCAACTGTGTCCCGTTTAATCCCGATTAAAGTCCACTAGTGGTATGATAGTTCAAAAGAGTTTTTGTTTTTTTAAGGAAAATTAACTAGGGAGCTAGCAAAAACTAACTAGATGGGATTGGCGGATGTCGTTTATTTTCCACTTACATCCCTAGTTTCATCTTACCATTTTAATCTCTTTTTCGGCTGATGCTGGTTCGAACCATTTAAATATAGCTTGCCATGCTCGGCAATAATTCGTATGTCATTTACCATGTAAGCTTACTGCCTGGATCATGCGATAACCATCTCTTACTTATGTCCAGCGGAAACCTTTCAGGATGCCGTTCACACTAGGACACAATGCACAACCCCAGAAACTATTTGTGGGAGCAGTGCATCATCCATGTTACCAGATGGTAGCAGTTCAGAGGCAACACCGCCGAAGAGCAGTCCGAGCACAGATATTATAGTTCTTGAGGCTCTACTAGAGGTAGAAAGAGATGGTGTGGCTGCCATGAATGAGGTAATCTCGATCTTGAAGTTGGAAATCATGCAATTAGCTGCACGCATTATGCAAGCAACCCAAGAATTGGAGGAAGTAAGAATGTTGCATTTGAAGACGGAGGAGGTCCTGCTGCTTCTACTATTTGAAGCCCAGGGTAATCCTAGTTCTTCTTTAGATACTAGTTGAAATTGTCATTAGATTATTGTACTTGCATGTTGTTTCATGTCTCTGAATGGATTATATTTTAAGACCCCCTATATTGTCCATGAGTTGTAATGATCCGAATTTTGTAGGCGAGGTAATCCTCAGTACTTGTATGATTGACATAAGGTGAGCTGTTTTTCGTGTGAGCATATTGTATTGGATGAAATAACTGTTTGACTCAAAGTGTATCCAACCTACTGAATTCGAAGATCATGGCATTTCGAAATCATAATCATATATAAAGGTGGAATAAATCTTTGTTGTGGTTTTGAAGAAATAAATAACAAAACGTAGAATTATCTATGGATATTCGTAATCGAATAAAAATTGGATTTGGATTTAGTTGCCAGGGCCCAGGGCAAACGTGAATGCTAATTCTCCCAAGTTTTGAACGAAGCGGCTAAACACCCACTATCATTTGTGGGATGGCCGAAGCAAGTGTTTGCGACATGGAAATTACTGTCTACCCTTGACACTTGACATCTGTCGGTGTCAAAACCGGCGGATCTCGGGTAGGGGGTCCCGAACAGTGCGTCTAAGGCGGATGGTAATAGGAGGCAGGGGACACGATGTTTTACCCAGGTTCGGGCCCTCTTGATGGAGGTAAAACCCTACGTCCTGCTTGATTATTCTTGATAATATGAGTAGTACAAGAGTTGATCTACCACGAGATCAGAGAGGCTAAACCCTAGAAGCTAGCCTATGGTATGATTGTATGTCATCCTACGGACTAAAACCCTCCGGTTTATATAGACACCGGAGGGGGCTAGGGTTACACAAGGTCGGTTACAAAGGAGGAGATATACATATCCGTATTGCCTAGCTTGCCTTCCACGCCAAGTAGAGTCCCATTCGGACACGGGACGAAGTCTTGAATCTCGTATCTTCATAGTCCAACAGTCCGGCCTAAGGATATAGTCCGTCTGTCCGGAGACCCCCTAATCCAGGACTCCCTCAGTATCCCCTGAACCAGGCTTCAATGACGATGAGTCCGGCGCACAGTGTTGTCTTCGGCATTGCAAGGCGGGTTCCTCCTCCGAATACACCATGAAAGAGTTTGAATACAAGGATAGTGTCCCGTGCAAAATAAGTTCCACAGACCACCACAGAGAGAATAATATTTCCACAAATCTAATCCGCTGACACATTTTGGTAGCATGACATCATGCCATGGTCCGGTAATTATTTGAACCGTTTTTCTTTAACCAGCCCCACACATAACGCGAGGCAGTTTCTTGACACGTCTTGTCAAAGCAGAGATCGTGTTCCCCTTATTACGGGATTCTCATCAATACGAACGTGGGTAACCAACCGTGCCTGTTGGTATGACTCCTAGATTTTAGGTAAGTCTCGAACGGCCACGAGGAGGACGCCTGATATTCATCCCCTTTATAAAGGGACAAGGCTTTTTCTTTTTTCCCTCCCGTGCTCAATCGAATCCTTCCCCCGCCTTGAGTTCTAACACCCAAAGCCCAGGTCAGGTGCTTTAGACCTTCAATCATGTCCGTATCCAGCCTTCAAGGCTGGTGGATGCCTTCCTCCGTCACGGAGGAGGACATCAAGAAGTTGAGGGAGGCCAGATATCTGACCGCCGAAATTTCGCATAGGCTGCCCACCTGAGGGCAGGTTGTCCCTACTCCCAAACCCAACGAGAGTGTTGCGTTCGTCTCCCACTTCCTCCGAGGACTAGGCCTCGCTCTAGATCCCTTTGTTAGGGGTCTTATGTTCTATTACGGGCTGGATTTTCACGATCTGGCCCCGGATTACCTTCTTCACATATCGTCATTTATTGTCGTTTGTGAGGCCTTCCTCCGCATTACCCCTCACTTCGGCCTGTGGCTCAATACCTTTGATGTGAAGCCGAAGATGGTCGAGGGGCAGTACGCAGCATGCGGAGGTGCTTTAATAAGCAAAATTGCTGACGCTCCGTGGCCAAAGGGTTCCTTTCCAGAGGTGTCCGGATTGTGGCAACGGGAGTGGTTCTACGTCACAGCTCCCCGAAGTGCCAAGTGGGTAGCTGCCCCCACCTTTTGCTCGGGCCCTCCACCACAACTGATGTCATGGATCAGCGGGGGGCTGAGCTGGGGTCGAACCAAGGACGTGCCAATACTGCAGAGCCGTATCTGAGATCTCTTCGAGGGAGATTTCAGTCTAGTTATGGTAATGCAAGTTATGCTAGTTCGTCGAGTCCAGCCTTGCAAACGCCGACCCCTCCGCATGTGGGAATTCAACCTGGAAGGACCGCGCACTATTCAGAATTTCCTCGGCATGACGCAAGAGGAGATGTACAAATTGTTCTTCGGACCCCGAATAGAGTGTCCGGACACTACCGAGGACGTGGGCCTGAGCTGCAACCGCCCCGCTGCCCAAGTAAGTAATCCCATGGCCGAACACACTGTCCTTTTATTTATCATGACATCATTCTGAAGAATCGCTCTTTGACCAAGACTGGATAACAAAGGTGAAGATGATCCGGTGTTCGTCCCCCCTTCCTGAAGGCTTGGACAATCCGGTGCTAGAAAAGATGCTCGAGCCAGCACCCTGCCTAGTGCCCTCCAAGGAAGATGGAGGGGGGAATAACGAGGCTAGCGTCTCCACGAAGGACATTAGCCGGAGAGAAGGAACTGAAACTTCCTCTCCCCAAGGAAGGAAGAGAACCGCCTCTGTGGACCCGGAGACAATGGTCTCCAAACGAGGGAAGAAATCTCCGCCGGAGGGTCCTACCCCGGGGGATACCCTGGCCGTACTATGCCCTGAAGGGGACCAGCCCTCCCCCGAGCTGTAAGTAAAAGGGGTAGTTAATAATGAAAATATCTTGCTCTACTTCTGAGGAAAATAATCGAAGCATTTATCTTGCAGTTCGGATCTTAGCCCTTCTCAGCAGAGCTCGTCTTCGGGGGATCTTCTTCCGGAGATGATGGAGAGCGAAATGCCTCCCCCTACCACACCGCCTCATGAAGCGGGCGACCCCAAGGTGATCCGGCAAGGCCAGAAGGTAATCTTATGGCCACCCGAAGTCCTCAGCATCCGGCTCTCGAAGAGAGTCCTCAAAAGAGTCCGGCACCGTCTGGTGTGCGGTCGGACGTACTGAGGGGTCTGCTGGAGCACGCGGCCATCTCAGAAGAGCACCGCACATTGATGGGTACGGTGATTGAAAGGATTTCGTCCGCCGAAAGCGGGTTGCATGAAGCTTTTATGAGTCTACTGACGGGTTTTGAGGTACGCGAAATGATGTACATTTTTAACGGTACCGCACATTTTTAGATGTGCCCTGTGTAGATAGTAGCCCCTGAGACTCTGGTTATCGTCGAAAACGGTGGCAAACAGAGGATCATAGTCCTAGGTAATAACCAGACTACCTTTATGTGCAGGTGGTGGAAGCTCCGGTGGCTAGCCGGACTGATGGGTATGCCGAACTAAAGCGGCAGCTAGATGCGGCAGATGCCGGCATCGTGCTTGTCAACAAGCGGCTTGACGAGGCACGGGGTGAGTGGCCTTTCTGGTGATCGTCACATAGTAAGAGCAGCATGATGCCAGTATCTTTAGTATGTTGTGACTGCAGATGGAGCGGCCACCGTGGAGACCCTTCGGGCGGAGCTTGCCCGAGCCAAGGAGCAAGCAAGGAGTAGCAATGTGGCCGCTTTGCAAGCGGCCGAAGAGTTAAGGGCCGAACAGGCCACACATTGCGAGAGCAAAGAAAAAATTGCCAAGATGGTCGTGGAGTTAAAAGATGCTGCTGACCGTTACCGGATTCTTGAAGAGGAAAACCGGGCGAAGGTGACGGACCTGGAGAAGGCCCGGGTGGCTGCCAAGGAAGCCTGCTCCAAAATTAGAGCGACGAAGGAGGAGCTGAATCAAGCTGCAGATATCGTGTCTGGGAAGCCCTTCTTGTTGCGGACTAAGTTCGGAGATCCGAAGTATGCTCCTCTGGACCGGCTATGGAGTTCTGCGGACGCGTACATGGATTTGGCTGCAAGTGTTGCTGATGCAGCCGAGTACTTCAAGGATCAGAAAGGTCCCGAAGTGGAAAAGCTGTTCTGGTCACAATTTCATGCTCCAGTCAGTCCGCTGCTGCTGAATGAGTGATTAACCGGTTGGGCCGAGCTCCATAGGTTGTCCGGACTTGCCACAAGATCACCTGTGGCTGGGAGGGCCAAGGCCAAGTAGCTACTTTAGCTTAGTGCAACAATTCCTTGAAGCTGTGCCACGCATCGATGCTGTAAAGAGATCAGCATGCATAGAAGGTGCGTGGATGGCCCTTGCCCGTGTCAAAACATACTGGGCGGAGATGGAGGCCACCACTGTTGCGGCATAGGGTTCGGCCATAGGCCGAGTGGCTGCTGAGCACTACTTTGAAGAAGTTCTTGAAGGCGCTCGTTTGATAGAGGCTCAGTGCTCGAAGAATATTATGTTTAAGTGACATGTATTCCCATTGTAAGAACAATGTTTTATTGAGTTTATCAAGGCTGTATTTATACTTTTGCCCGAAAGTACTATGATGCCTCCTGTGCGGCCGTTTATGTATATATGTATATAACCTGAAAGATGGCAGTTGTCGGCTTCGGCCCCCACACTTATAATGCGGGGGTGTTCGTAGAAGATGCATGTTCACACTTGATCCAACGTCTTGGTCCATTAAGGAGGTGATAGCGCAGCGAACTAGGCAACCGGACTATAATGCTTTAACACTTTCACTTAGCCAGAGGAGTTTGACAGTGGGGTACTATATAGCCCCTGGTGGCTCCGCGCCCATCCGGATTCGGGGCGCGTACATGCCTGGCCAGGAAATGACCCTTCGTTAAGGTGGAGGAATCCCAAAGATTCCGCTAGGTCGTCGAGTGGTTGACCAGTCTCACGCTATATCATGACAGTCAGTTTTCGGCTTTCTCTACTGAGGTGCTCGTCCGGATGAACCAGGGCACAATCGCAGTAGTTCTCCTGGTGCCGCCTTAGCCGATAGAGCGGAACGTAAGGCAGCAAAACACAGGAGCCGGGCAAACCCAACATTTGACCAAAGACATGATTCAGAGCTGATGCATATAAGGCCAAACCCGCGACGCCGAACACTCCCTAAGGTATTCGGTCTTTATGATGTAAACCAGGCCTAAACAGTGCCCTTTGTAATAAGCCCCTGGTGTCCAGGTACGTGCAATATTCTGACGTGGCCACATGCCAATACGTCAGCTTCCTTCTCAATTGTACTGAGAATCTGAGGGATGTGTATCAACAAGAGACAGTAAAAAAGGTTTACGCAAGGTCTTAATCTAAAAAGAATCCTTGGAACGGGTCCTTGCTACATGTCTGCGCCTGTATCTCCGTTGTGCCGTATTCTAGACGGGTGTAGCACTATGGCCATCTAAAAAAGAGAGGAACTTAATTGAAAAGTTGCCATTCAAAAGGTAAGTTATACTAAATAAACAATATATAGTTCAAAATGAGTAAAGTTGAGCCTAATTGCGACTTGTTTGCGCGCGTTGAGCCCCTTGTATTGTAATAGGGGTATAGCCATCAAACCTGTATCAATTACATATAGCTGCACCAGACTCGTCCAAATGTGTCCGTGGTCTTAACGACCTGTCAGATGCTTTAGTTGGTGAGGCCGTTTAGTGTGCGGCTGACAAGCCAGCCGCACGGTCTTCCGCGCGCAAGGAGCGCTCAATATTTCCGTTTACTATAATGATGCCACGTGGACCGGGCATCTTAAGCATGAGAGAAGTGTAATGCGGTATTGCATTAAAGCGAGCGAAAGCTTTGCGTCCGAGTAGTGCTTGATAGCCGCTTTGGAACGGAGCGATGTGGAAAGTTAAATTTTCGCTGCGGAAGTTATCGGGAAAGCCGAATATAACCTCTAGTAGCAGGGAGCCCGTGCAATGGGCTTCTAGGCCTAGCATTACTCCTTTAAAGGTAGTATTTCTATGGCTAATTTTTATTGGGTCTATCCCCATTTTGCGGACTGTGTCCTGATATATCAGGTTTAAACTACTGCCGCCGTCCATCAGGACTCGTGTGAAGTGGTATCCGTCAATTATCGGGTCTAACACCAAGGCAGCCCATCCTGCAGACCGGATACTTGCCGAGTAATCCCAATGGTCGAAGGTGATTGGTTGGACGACCAGTGGCGGAAATCCATGGTGATAGGCCCTGGGGTATGTGTCTCTAGGAGTGCTGCTTTGTTTCTCCCCTTTGTCACGTGTAACACGTTTACTGTTTTGACTTCTGGTGGGAATGTCTTTTGTTCCCCAGTGCTTTGCTTGCGAGGCTCGTCCTCGTCTTCGCTTAGTGTATCCTGCCCCTTCTGTCCAGCGTTGAGCTTGCCGGACTGCTTGAAGACCCAACATTCTCTATGGGTATGATTTGCAGGTTTATCGGGGGTGCTGTGGATCTGACATATTTTGTCCAGAATCTTGTTTAGACTGGACAGTTCGTCTCTGTTGCCTTTGGAGGGAAGCTTTTGCTGACCTGACCGAGAGCTTCTGAATCCGGCGTTTACCGCCGTGCTCTTTGGGCTGTCTTCTTTATTCCAACGCTTGTTTTTGCTGCGCCGTGGTTTCGCGTTTTCGTCCCTGACTCCGGATGTACTTGGGTCGCTGGTGCCGCATTGGGCTAACCAGCTATCCTCGCCCGCGCAAAAGCGGGTCATGAGGCTTGTTAATGCTGCCATTGTTCTCGGCTTTTCTTGGCCGAGGTGTGTGGCAAGCCATTCGTCTCGAATGCTGTGCTTAAAAGCTGCTAAGGCTTCGGCATCCGGGTAGTCGACTATTTGGTTCTTTTTAGTGAGGAACATGTTCCAAAGCTTTCGGGCTGACTCTCCGGGCTGTTGGGTTATATGAGTTAAATCATCTGCATCCGGAGGTCAGACATAGGTCCCTTGAAAATTTGCCCGAAAAGCGTCTTCGAGCTCTTCCTAGCTTCCAATGGAGTTTTTGGGGAGTCTTTTAAGCCAGTGCTGAGCTGGCCCTTTGAGCTTGGGGGGTAAGTACTTGATGGCATGGAGATCGTCTCCTCGAGCCATATGGATATGGAGGATGTAATCCTCAATCCAGACCCCAAGGTCTGTCGTTCCATCGTACGCCTCTATGTTTACGGGTTTGAATCCCTCTGGAAATTCATGGTCCAGCACCTCATCGGTGAAACATAGGGGGTGTGCGGAACCCCTGTATTTGGGTGTGCCGTGGTATTGGGATGTTTGTTGTGTTGCATTGCATGCTGGAGCGCGCTTGCGTGGCCCGTAGATGGATCTGGTTGCGCCGTACTTTTGATGCGAGTCCTCACGTGGATCGCATATTGGCTTATGTGCAGCGTCGTTTGCCGCTTTATGTTGGCCACGAGGTCGTCTATCCGACCGGATGACCGTTTTGTTTTTTGATTGCGAGGGATCTAAGGCCTGCTCATCGAATTCAGGTAGCAACTTTCGCTTCGGGTAGCTCTTCGTCTGGCGATTACCACCGTACTTCGCTTCAGTGTTGAGTACTTCACTCCATCTGATTTTGAGTGTGTCTTGTGCAGCCCTGAGCCTTTGCTTCTGCTTTTTCAGACTCCTCGCAGTGGAAACAAGCCGTTTATGGGTGTTCTGTTGCTCCGGGTGTCTGTCCGGTGTGATGTTACCCGGAGTGTAATCTTCGATGGAGTAGGGTTGTTCGGTTTGATTCTTCGTGTTGCCGTGGTCAGACGATGGTTCAATGCCATGTTTGTCGTCCGCTGGCTCACCTTGCTCTATCGCTGGGTTTATATGATCGCTATTTCTGCCGAGGCGGGATTTGGAGCGGCGCTTACGCCGCCGCTTTGACTGCTTCTCGAGGGAACAATCCTTCGATTTGTCCTTCTGCTCTTCGTCGTTGTTTTCTTTCGGTGCGTCCACCATGTATACATCATATGATGAAGTGGGCGTCCAGTGCCCTGTGGGCAGTGGTTCCTGTTCGTCTCCTGCATCGTCGTCCATACCGTTGATGTTTTCGGAGTCGAATTCAAGCATGTCGGTCAAATCGTCGACAGTGGCTACTAAGTGGGTGGTGGGTGGGCGGCGAATTTCTTCGTCATCCGCATCCCAATCCTGCCGGACATAGTTCGGCCAGGACTCTCCTGACAGGGAGAGAGAGCTTAATGAGTTCAGTATGTCACCGAAGGGCGAGTGCTGAAAGATATCCGCGGAGGTGAACTCCATGATCGGCGCCCAATCGGATTCGATAGGCACGGGCGTAGGCGGTTCGGAGTCCGTGGGCGGGGAAGAATCCGGCAGTTCAGCGTCGCAGCTCCTGTGAAGGGTAAGGTCGATATTCGGCTCGATCGCCGCTGAGAATACGGCTTCCATGGTGAGGTCTATCCACCCATCCATGGATGGTGCAATGGGCTCTGAATTGAGGGTCGGAGCGGTTGCCGGTGCGGTCTCCTGAACACTCTCTGATGGTAGAGCTAAATCATGCTTATCGTGACCGTGCGGCGCACTCGGCAGGGGCTCGAATCCATCGAAGATCAAGTCTCCGCAGATGTCGGCCGTGTAGTTTAAGCTTCCAAACCTGACCTGGTGGCCAAGGGCGTAACTCTCAACCTGCTCCAGATGACCAAGCGAGTTGGCCCGCAGTGCGAAGCCACCGAATACAAAGATCTGTCCGGGGAGAAAAGTCTCACCCTGGACTGCATCGCTATTGATGATCGAAGGAGCCATCAATCCTAACGGCGACGACACAGAGGAACTCTCAATGAAAGCACCAATGTCGGTGTAAAAACCGGCGGATCTCGGGTAGGGGGTCCCGAACTGTGCGTCTAAGGTGGATTGTAACAGAAGGTAGGGGACACGATGTTTTACCCAGGTTCGGGCCCTCTTGATGGAGGTAAAACCCTACGTCCTGCTTGATTATTCTTGATAATATGAGTAGTAGAAGAGTCGATCTACCATGCGATCAGAGAGGCTAAACCCTAGAAGCTAGCCTATGGTATGATTGTATGTTGTCCTACGGACTAAAACCCTCCGGTTAATATAGACACCGGAGGGGGCTAGGGTTACACAAGGTCGGTTACAAAGGAGGAGATATACATATCCGTATTGCCTAGCTTGCCTTCCACGCCAAGTAGAGTCCCATCCGGACACGGGACGAAGTCTTCAATCTTGTATCTTCATAGTCCAATAGTCTGGCCAAAGGATATAGTCCGGTTGTCCAGAGACCCCCTAATCCAGGACTCCCTCAACATCCTTATCGACCGGATTTACACTGCTGTCGATAGGGGTAGACTAGTAACTTCAATCAGACGTGACACGATGCCCTGTGAGCCCATTCAGACACGGTGGGTGCCAGACCTGGGCAGCAAAACACATTTGATTCAAGCTCATCCGAAAGACTTGTGTCTCTCCCTCCATTTCCCCATTCATCCATGGTGGGCGGCAAAGCAAACTCTCCTCGTCCAAAATCGATGTAGCCTAATATTTTAAATAGGGGCAGATGTGTAACTTCCCTCTGACGTGACACAACTGCCCTACCTGTCAGCCCCGTTCATACACCATGGGCACCAACCATGGGTGGCAAAACACCCTCTCCTCGCCTGAAATCGTTACCGGCAAATATTTGGGAGATGAATGATTACCGTCCTATCTCCAACCGACGTGATGTCCGAAATTTTAAATAGGGAATAAGTTCGTAACTTTCCCACATTTCAGACAAGAGCGTCCCAAAGTTTGAGACCCCTCCCCCTCCATTTCCACATTCATACACCGTCGGTGCCACAACAACCTCCCCATTGCGGCCAGCCTCCTCCGTCCGCCACCCCATCCTCCACCTTGTCGGAGCCGCTACCCCTACCCCATCGTCCACTTCAAGAGATGGGCGTCTCTCATCCACGGCGCCGGACCAGGATCCTTTCATCGTGTCGTCTCGCTTCATCGGCGCCGTCATCCACCTTCCTTTTGCCGCTCCTACGACCGCCTCGCCCTCGCCCATGGCAATGGATTTATCCCCCGACCTGGTCGTCTGCCGTCTAAAGTCTTCTTCCCTGCCGCCGACAGCCATCGCAACCGTAGCACCCTCAACGAATCAGCAGGGTCCTACACGGCATCGCAAGAGAGGTGGTACTTTTCCATATGTGCTTAAGTTATTGATCTCACCTGGAAAATAGAAATTGTTAACTGTACTTTT
The DNA here is from genome assembly GCF_056163025.1 of Triticum urartu. NCBI lineage: Eukaryota > Viridiplantae > Streptophyta > Magnoliopsida > Poales > Poaceae > Triticum > Triticum urartu. The sequence continues at coordinate 603,336,842 of NC_141875.1, forward strand.
CTTGTCCGTACCAAATCATAGTGGCTAGTTAAAAGCAAACATTGGTTGCGAAGTAGCTTTGTCCGGTTTGCACCTTCAGATCCGCCATGGCATGGTCACTATACTCGTAAAGCTTATGGTTTCCCCCCTTTGTGTTCACTACCATCATCGTAGGTGCTTCACTGCTTCGTGTCGTGCTAGCACTGCTCCTCGAGACCGCAACCCATCAAGCGAAACAACATGCCACTCATAATTCCAAAGCTTATGTGTTGAAATACGAATCTGATATGATGCTCATATTACTAAAACAGAGAACATTTAATTGGTCACCTAATGTTCCTATATTCGTTTTGAAAAGCATGTGCCCCACCCACTGGTCCAGCTAGTTCCACTTTCCTGATTTTACTATTAATGCTTAGGGTTTTCCCCTTTTATCTACTCTATGATGATCTGCGTAGGTGCTTTCTGTCGTACTAGCATTACTCCACCCTTGAAGCTAAACAACACAACACTCAAAATTCCAAAGCTTAGTTGTTCAAATATGATTGTGATATGATATTGATATTAGTTAACAGACACATTTAATTGGTTAGCTAAAGGTCCCACTTGAGTTTCCAAATGCATGTCGCGACATATAGAGAGACAACAGAATTGCATTTCTTTGTCACTTGTTGACTGTACTTTCTTGTCCATACCAAATCTTAGTTGCTATTTCAAAGCAAACATCGGTTGCTAACTGCCCTTTGCGTGGTTTGCAGCTTTAGATCTTCCATCCCACTGCCACGGTCAACACTATACTCATCATGCTTACGGTTTCCCCATTTTATGATGACCACGATCAGCCTACGTGGTTCGTGTCGTAATAGCACTGCTCCACCCATTGAGCTAAACAAGCTTTGTTGTACAAATTCAAATATGATATTATGCTAATATTAGTAAAACTGAGAGATGTTTAATTGGTCAGCTAAATGTTCCTACTTTAGTTTCGAAATGCATGTGAGCCACATATGGAGAGACCGGAAGGAATAGTATTTCTCTGTGCGCTCTGGTTCATCATGGGTGGCCAACCGACATTGCATAGAAAGACTTGTAATATCTTCAATCTGCTTGCTCTTCTGCTCTTCTTTAAGATGATCCTCTTCTCTTGCAGTCTACTGGTCAGGTCGAGTTATTCTCCCTTAGTATATTTTGAATCTTTCAGGTCAGGTCGACTTGTTCTTCTTTACTATATGTTGAAGTTTTCATCTGCGAAGTATCATCACTTCTAGAGCTATCATATTTTCAGTAGTAGGCCACATTATATTAATGCACACACCAAATTACAGCATGCATGGCACCTCTTAGAAGAATTGCAGAGATAACACAAAGTTGTTTACAGGGAGGAAGTATTGGATTAGAATCACTTCTGCATTACAAAGATAATCTCACTTGTTTTTATGTTTTCATGCATGTCAGGTATTGAACATTATCAAAATGAATATGAGAATGGGTGCACGAGAGGAATATTGCGGAATAATCCACTGGCTAACAAACTTGGCATGGTGGAGGATGGCCTATCTTATTCACCCATCAATGTGCTTACTCTAACTTGGCAAAGTTGTATTGGTCGCACATATTTTGCATCTGACCTCTTGCATTACTTCTACTTTGTTACACCATCTGCTTAGTTTAAGCATCATATATGAGTATATGCCATACCTATCCATTTTCTGTACCTATTCCATGTGTCGTCATACTATGTTTTTCCACTCAAATGTTGTTCTTTCATAATAGATGTCCAAAAGGAAGAGGGTGAGTGTAGATCCTCAAGGAGTACAAACTAGGTATTTGGAAAAGGTAGTGATACCTGTTAGATCAGATAGATCAGCAGCCATAGAAAACACGGGCCCAACTGTACCACACTTGACCCCTACTCAAGTGGCTAAACCCCTATTAGAACTACTCAGAGCCCAGCGTCAGGTACTGTCTATGATATCAATTCAAAATTTGAACTCCTAAATTTCTGCATGTGCCTTACCTTCTCTCTTGTATGAAAACTAATTTCAGATGAATCTCCGTGCTCAGAGGATCATAGGATCTCACGACAATACTGGGCTCTCCATTGCTCTTGTCAGTACCTCTTGCCCTTTGTCAGCATACTTACACTGATTGTTGTTTGATTATGTAGCATCACTGTAAATGTTCGCTTCTTTATCCTCCCTTTGATTAAAATTATAAGATCTATATTTACTCTTAGATAAATGTAGAATTAACACAATGGTTATGAAGTTTTGGATTGCTCATGTAAGTACCTGTTGTCATGTAGTCCCTCTGTATCGAAATAATTGTTGATCAATTGGATGTATGTAGAACTTAATAGTGCTAGATACATCCATTTGAGTGACAAGTAATAACGGACGGTGGTGGTATTACTGTACTTGCATTGCGAGATAGTTGATTGTCTAGCATTATCTGCATCTTATCTGCCCTGCCCTCCACTTTCTCCAAATTATCATATCTACATTTACTCTTACCTAAATGTTGAATAAAGCCAATGCCACTACACACGTTGATGTCTGCATTCCTCTTGCCAATACATTTTGCCTTGTAACGTTGTACTTAATTTATTGTTATTTGATTATGTATCATCAGTCTGCACCTAAGCTTCATTATCCTCTGTTTCTTCCAATATTATTGGATCTATATTTACTCTTTGCAAAATGTAGAATAATGGCAACGCTTATAAAGAATTTTCTTTGGGGAATTTATTGAATTATCCTTCCATCAACATGGAGAAGGGATTTGTTCAGCCCGTGTTAACATGAATGTAAGTTCATCCTTCTCAAGTCTTCAAACTTTGTTCTAGTATAGATTTGGATAGGCATCATTTCCTCCAGTGCTGTTTACTTTGCTGCTTACATCTGATTGGATGTTTGCAACAACTACCAGTTTTAAATTGTAGTTGTAAAAACATGTTCCTTATGCAGAATAGATCCATTTATTTGCTTATATAATTGTGAAACATGTTACGTGTCTCCTTATTTCTCTTTCAGAGTCGTATCTCTTATGCCAGGCAGAACTTTAGGGAAGATAGTGAGCCAAACCATCTTGAGGACAGCGAGATGACCCCAAGGTCCTGTCTTTATGAAAACAATGAGTTGAAGCTACTCACCAGCAGTTGTGAGACAACCTCTATGCAGTCACTGCCTCGATCAGTTCGACTTCTTCAGTCTCAACTTAAAGCGAAAAGGCTTGCTTCAGCTTAGCTCCGACTTAAAGTCAAAGACATAATGAAGATGTCAGGGGACTGCCGTGCGCACTATGGTGCCATACAGCTAGGGATGAAGCATCTATCATTGACACAACTAAGGTCTTATCAGCTTGTTTGGCTGCTTGCGGGGCCCGACCTTGCCAGGCCTAGTGCCTTCTGAAGTGCTCTCAGTTTTGTATATTCTTTTGTCGGCGTGTTTATATGCACTGGTGGCGACCTTTGATGCCCAGTGTATGTAATCCGCGGTCATGTCGTGCTTTATTATCACTGGTAGCGAACTTTGATTCCCAGTGGATGTAATATGGCATAATTTCTTTATTATATAGTCTAGGTTTATTATTTAGTCGGTATGCTGTAATTTAGGCCGGAAGGTTCAGTGGATCTCAGTGTTGTCAGTCTTCAGGCCGTCCCGTTACTCATATGGGCCAAAACATGGGCCTATAATCATCTTCGGCCATTAGCAGGTCTAAACCTATAGTAGTTTCCCGCCTTTAACACGCCGAGTAAAGTTCTGGACAGCTGGGCCAGAGAATACCATGGGCTTTTAACAGGCTAAATCCTAGATTGGGCTAGCGTTGAGCCAAAAAATTCACGGGCCAATACAGGACGAAACTGCCTAAGGCCCATGTTGGGCCCAAATAGGATGAGCAGTTAACAGGCCAAAATATATCTCGAGCCTATTTGGCCCAATAAAATTATGGGCTTTAAGCAGGCCCGTATCCACGCGAGCCATAGGCCCAAAAGTGTCACGGGCCATTATCAGATGGGCTGTAAGCAGGCCGGATTCAACGCGAACTGTAATTAGGCCTAACTGTTAAGGCCGATAGGCCAGTTGGGCTGAAATTTATCCACAAAGACTACGGGCCATTAAGAGGCCTAAAGTTACTTCAGACAAGAAATAGCTCAGTTTCTGCGTGGGCCATTAAATGGACTAAAGTTAAAATGGGCCGACATCGTCCCAGATACTCCACGGGCCGCTAACATGCCGAAACTATTATCGGGCCAAACTGGTAAACGGGCATTTAACAGGCTGAAATAGAAACCTGTCTTAGAATGGGCCCAAAGGTATAGTGGCCTGTTAACGGGCCTAATCCGATATGGGCCGTAATTTGTCCCAAAACTTGGCAGGCTGTGAACGGGCCTGATGATATGGGCCTCAATTTGACCCAAAACATGGCAGTGTGTTAACGGGCCAGCCCACAATGTCTGAAAAAACATGGTGGGCCTTTAGTTGGGCCGGCCTTTTCACCGGAATGGGCCTCTATTGGGCCGTGCCATGTGTTGACGTATCATAGGTGCCTCCTGTACAATGAATGGATGACATCTGTCCCAACGAGGAGCTGACACGTGGTTCCGTCGGCCAATGAGAATTTTACACGTGGAAAATCCCCGTTGGTCCAGGCTGTTAACGGGTTATCGGATCCAAAACCGGACCCGATAGCTTAACGGCGAGCCGTTATGGTCGATGCCACGTGTCGGGCACCCTTGACGAAAGCACTTCTATGACGCGTGATTTATCATCATGGAAGTGGACACTTCCGTGATGATAATTTTGGTAATGTCATGGAACACTTCTATGACAGCACATGTATGACTATCTTGATTCTATAATAAAATCGTCATGGATGTACATGCATGACAGAAAACATGACCTATTGTGACAAACACGTATCATCACGGAAGTGTATTTTTTTGTAGTGTTACCACGAGGAGCTCGTATAGGGCCCGGTGAGACATGTCGTTCCGGTTCCTCTCTGCCTCCAACAGACTAGTCGTCCTCTCCTCGAACTCCCTCTCCCTCTACGCCGCCTGCATGTTTGCCTCTGCTAGAAGCTCCTGGGCCCTAGCCTCGATGGCGAGCTCCATTGGCCATGGTCGAGGCAGTATCTCAGGAAGAGACCTCGCCTGACGCTTCTTGATCTCCAGGAGACTTCTAGGACAATGTATCAGTCCATCCCCAATGGCTACCGAGCCATGTTTCCTCCTGCCACCAGATAGCATCACAAGCTCTGGATCAAAAGGACTCTAGGTCGGGTTGAAGTCATCCCCTTTCGTCGCCTTCCCAAAGTCTCTGTCCCTCACGAGCTTGTAGTGGGAGGAGATGTTGGTGAAGCTCTCTGGATGATCAAGGTCATCCTTAGAGAATGCCTTTGCCTTCTTGAACGGGGCAGTATGGGCCATGGCATAGAGGTTGTACAGTGGTGTCACGTCCTTCTTGTTGTGTTTCGCCTAAAAGAGAGGAACAACATATTAGTTAAGGGCTCAAGCTAGCATGAAGAATGAAATTGCATGAATCGTTAAGGGATCAAACCACATACCCAGTGATTCCCATACTCAAACAGGTTGGAGCTCCCTTGATGGTGTGGCACACCTTGCATTTGGGCACGCTTATCCCTGGCCTTGTTGTGGTCGGCTAGCCATTGGGGAGAGCACCACTCATCCACCAACGCCTCCCAATAGTCCATCCTATCCGCACACCATCTCGGGGGAACCTAAGTTAGGCAAAGAGAAATTTTAGTGCTACGCCTATGAATGAAATCAAGGAAACTAAGTACAAGGCCTTGAGAATAGGTAATTACCTTCATGTACTTCTCCTTACTTAGATACTTGGCATGACACTTCTTCTTGGCCCTCCTAATGTTAGTCGAGGCGTAGTTGTCTCGAACATCCTGCACCCTAGCCTCTTGCCGTAAGTTCTGAAGTAGGTGAGGGAGTCCTGGACTAAGGGGTCCTCGGGAGTCCGGCCTGTTAACTATGGGCCGGACTGATGGGCAATGAAGAACATGAAGACCAAAGACTGCACCCATGTCCGGATGGGACTCTCCTTGGCATGCAAGGCAAGCTTGGCGACTAAATATGTAGATTCCTTTCTTTGTAACCGACTTTGTGTAACCCTAGATCCTTCTGGTGTCTATATAAACCGGAGGACTTAGTCCAGAGGGGGAGGAGATTCATGATACGTCCATTTTGCATCATGCTTTTATATCGATATTTATTGCATTATGGGCTGTTATTACACATTATGTCACAATACATATGCCTATTCTCTCTTATTTTACAAGGTTTACATAAAGAGGGAGAATGCAGGCAGCTGGGATTCTGGGCTGGAAAAGGAGAAAATATTAGAGACCTATTCTGCACAGCTCCAAAAGTCCTGAAACTTCACGGAAGACGTTTTCACAATATATAAATAATACTAACCAGAAGAAGTTCACCAGGGGGGCCACACCCTGCCCACGAGGGTGGGGGCGCGCCCTACCCCCTTGGGCGCGTCCCCTACCTCGTGGGCCCCCTGGTGGCCCTCCGATGGCGATCTTCTGCTATATGAAGTCTTTCGATGAGGAAAAAATCATAAGCCGTCTTCTCAGACGAAACTCCGCCGCCACGAGGCGGAACCTTGGCGGATCCAATCTAGGGCTCTGGTAGAGCTGTTCTGTCGGGGAAACTTCCCTCCGGGAGGGGGAAATCATCGCCATCGTCATCGCCAACACTCCTCTCATTGGGAGAGGGCAATCTCCACCAACATCTTCACCAACACCATCTCCTCTCAAAACTCTAGTTCATCTCTTGTATCCAATTCTTGTCTCCAAGTCCGGGATTGGTACTAGTAGGTTGCTAGTAGTGTTGATTACTCCTTGTAGTTGATGCTAGTTGGTTTATTTGGTGGAAGATCATATGTTCAGATCCTATATGCATATTAATACCCCTCTGATTATGAACATGATTATGCTTTGTGAGTAGTTATGTTTTTTCCTGAGGACATGGGAGAAGTCTTGCTATTAGTAGTCATGTGAATTTGGTATTCGTTCGATATTTTGATGAGATGTATGTTGTCTTTCCTCTAGTGGTGTTATGTGAACGTCGACTACATAACACTTCACCATTATTTGGGCCTAGAGGAAGGCATTGGGAAGTAATAAGTAGATGATGGGTTGCTAGAGTGACAGAAGCTTAAACCCTAGTTTATGCGTTGCTTCGTAAGGGGCTGATTTGGATCCATATGTTTCCTGCTATGGTTAGGTTTACCTTAATACTTTTGTTGTAGTTGCGGATGCTTGCAGTAGAGGTTAATCATAAGTGGGATGCTTGTCCAAGTAAGGACAGTACCCAAGCACCGGTCCACCCACATACCAAATTATCAAAGTACCGAACGCGAATCATATGAATGTAATGAAAACTAGCTTGACGATATTCCCATGTGTCCTCGGGAGCGCTTTTCTCTATATAAGAGTTTCTCCAGGCTTGTCCTTTGCTACAAAAAGTATTGGGCCACCTTGCTGCACTTTATTTACTTTTGTTACTTGTTGCTCGTTACAAATTGTCCTATCACAAAACTATCTGTTACCACTTATTTCAGTACTTGCACGGAATAACTTGCTGGAAACCGCTTATCATTTCCTTCTGCTCCTCGTTGGGTTCGACATTCTTACTTATCGAAAGGACTACGATAGATCCCCTATACTTGTGGGTCATCAAGACTCTTTTCTGGCGCCGTTGCCGGGGAGTGAAGCACCTTTGGTAGGTGGAATTTGGTAAGGAAAAATTTATATAGTGTGCTCAAATTTACTGTCACTTGTTACTATGGAAAGTAATCCTCTAAGGGGCTTGTTTGGGGTATCTTCACCCTGACTAGTAGAGCAAAGAGTTGCTCCTCAACCTACTGAACCTACTGAAAATGAAAATGTCTACTTTGAAATTCCTTCGGGTATGATAGAAAAACTGCTAGCTAATCCTTTTGCAGGAGACGGAACAACGCATCCCAATGAGCACCTAATATGTGTGGATGAAGTTTGTGGATTATTTAAGCTTGCAGGTGTACCCGGAGATGTTATTAAGAAGAAGGTCTTCCCTTTATCTTTGAAGGAAGATGCATTGACATGGTATAGGCTATGTGATGATACGGGGTCATGGAACTACAAACGATTGAAATTGGAATTTCATCAGAAGTTTTATCCTATGCATCTTGTTCATCGTGATCGCAATTATATATATAATTTTTGGCCTCGTGAAGGAGAAAGTGTCTCTCAAGCTTGGGGGAGGCTTAAATCAATGTTATATTCATGCCCCAATCATGAGCTCTCAAGAGAGATGATTATTCAAAATTTATATGCTCGGCTTTCTGATAACAATCGCACCATGCTCGATACTTCTTGTGCTGGCTCTTTTATGATGAAGACTATTGAATTCAAATGGGATTTATTGGAAAGAATTAAACGCTACTCTGAAGATTGGGACCTCGACAAAGGTAAGGAGTCGGGTATGACACCTAAGTTTGATTGTGTTAAATCTTTTACGGATGCCGATGTTTTCCGTAAATTTAGCACTAAATATGGACTTGACTCTGAGATAGTAGCTTCTTTATGTGAATCTTTTGCTACTCATGTTGATCTCCCTAGGGAGAAGTGGTTTAAATATCATCCTCCCATAGAAGTAAAAGTAGCTGCACCTATTAAAGTTGAAGAAAAGACTATCACTTATAATGATCCTATTGTTCCTACTTCTTATGTTGAGAAACCACCTTTTCCTCTTAGGATAAAAGATCATGCTAAAGCTTCAACTGTGGTTCATAAAAGCATTATTAGAACTTATACACCTCCTGAACAAGTTAAAGTTGAACCTAATATTGCTATTGTTAAAGATCTCTTGTCTGATAATATTGATGGGCATGTTATTTATTTCTATGATGAAACTGCTAGAATTGCTAAACCTTGTGCTAAAGATAAACCTAGTCCTGTGGTAGGCATGCCTGTCATTTCTGTTAAAATAGGAGATCATTGTTATCCTGGCTTATGTGATATGGGTGCCAGTGCTAGTGCAATACCTATTGACCTATATAGAGAAATTATGCATGATATTGCACCTGTTGAGTTAGAAGATATTGATGTCACAATTAAACTTGCCAATAGAGGTACTATGTCACCAATGGGAATTGTTAGAGATGTTGAAGTCTTGTGTGCAAAAACTAAATATCCTGCTGATTTTCTTGTTCTTGGTTACCCACAAGATAGCTTTTGCCCATTATATTTGGTAGACCCTTCGTAAACACTATTAATGCTACGATAGATTGCAAAAAGGATGTTGTTACTATCGGTTTAGATGATATGTCTCATGAATTTAATTTCTCTAAATTTAGTAGACAACACCATGAAGAAGAATTACCTAGTAAGGATGAAATTATTGGTCTTGCTTCTATTGTCGTACCTCCTAGTGATCCTTTAGAACAATATTTGCTAGACCATGAAAATGATATGTTTATGAATGGAAGAAGGGAAATAGATGAAGTATTCTTTAAACAGAAACCTATTCTGAAACACAATTTGCCTGTTGAAATCCTAGGGGATCCTCCTCCACCCAAGGGTGATCCCGTGTTTGAGCTTAAACTGTTGCCTGATACTCTTAAATATACTTATCTTGATGAGAAAAAGATATATCCTGTTATTATTAGTGCTAACCTTTCAGAGCATGAGGAAGAGAGATTATTGAAAACTCTAAAGAAGCACTGTGCTGCTATTGGGCATACTCTTGATGATCTTAAGGGCATTAGTACCACTCTATGTCAACATAAAATAAATTTGGAAGAAGATGCTAAACCAGTTCGTGATCATCAACGACGGCTGAATCCTAAAATGAAAGAAGTGGTAAGAAAGGAAATACTAAAGCTCCTTGAGGCAGGTATAATCTATCCCCTTGCTGATAGTCAGTGGGTAAGTCCTATCCATTGTATCCCTAAGAAGGGAGGTATTACTGTCGTTCCTAATGATAAAGATGAATTGATTCCTCAAAGAATTATTACAGGTTATAAGATGGTAATTGATTTCCGCAAATTAAATAAGGCCACTAAAAAGGATCATTACCCCTTACCTTTTATCGATCAAATGCTAGAAATATTATCCAAACATACATATTTTTGCTTTCTAGATGGTTATTCTGGTTTCTCTCAAATACCTGTGTCAGCCAAGGATCAATCAAAGACTACTTTTACTTGGCCTTTTGGTACTTTTGCTTATAGACGTATGCCTTTTGGTTTATGTAATGCCCCTGCTACCTTTCAAAGATGCATGATGGCTATATTCTCTGACTTTTGTGAAAAGATTTGTGAGGTTTTCATGGATGATTTCTTCGTCTATGGATCTTCTTTTGATGATTGCTTGAGCAACCTTGATCGAGTTTTGCAGAGATGTGAAGAAACTAATCTTGTCTTGAATTGGGAAAAGTGCCACTTTATGGTTAAGGAAGGTATTGTCTTGGGGCATAATGTTTCTGAAAGAGGTATTGAAGTTGATAAAGCCAAGGTTGATGCTATTGAAAAGATGCCATGCCCCAAGGACATCAAAGGTATAAGAAGTTTCCTTGGTCACGCCGGATTTTATAGGAGGTTCATTAAGGACTTCTCAAAACTTTCTCGGCCTCTGACTAATTTATTACAAAAAGATATACGATTTGTCTTCGATGATGATTGTGTAGAAGCATTTCAATTACTTAAGAAAGCATTGATCTCTGCACCTATTGTTCAGCCACCTGATTGGAATTTACCCTTTGAAATTATGTGTGATTCTAGTGATTATGCTGGAGGTGCTGTTCTAGGACAAAGAGTTGATAAGAAATTAAACATTATTGAATATGCTAGTAAAACCCTAGACAATGCTCAAAGAAATTGTGCTACTACTGAAAAAGAATTCTTAGTAGTTGTATTTGCTTGTGATAAGTTCAGACCTTATATTGTTGATTCTAAAGTAACTATTCACACTGATCATGCTGCTATTAAATATCTTATGGAAAAGAAAGATGCTAAACCTAGACTTATTAGATGGGTTCTCTTGCTACAAGAATTTGACTTACATATTGTTGACAGAAAGGGAGCTGAGAACCCCGTTGCAGACAACTTGTCTACGTTAGAAAATGTGCGTGATGACCCACTACCTATTGATGATAGCTTTCCTGATGAGCAATTAAATGTCATAAATGCTTCTCATACTGCTCCATGGTATGTTGATTATGCTAATTACATTGTTGCCAAATTCATACCACCTAGTTTCACATACCAGCAAAATAAAACGTTCTTCTATGATTTAAGGCATTACTTTTGGGATGACCCACATCTTTATAAAAAAGGAGTAGATGGTGTTATTAGACGTTGTGTACCTGAGCTTGAACAGGAACGGATCCTACGCAAGTGTCACTCCGAAGCTTATGGAGGACACCATGCTGGAGATAGAACTGCACATAAGGTATTGCAATCTGGTTTTTATTGGCCTACTCTCTTCAAGGATGCCTGTAAGTTTGTCTTATCTTGTGATGAATGTCAAAGAATTGGTAATATTAGTAGACGTCAAGAAATCCTATGAACTATTCACTCGTTATTGAACCATTTGATGTTTGGGGCTTTGACTATATGGGACCTTTTCCTGCCTCTAATGGATATACACATATTTTAGTTGCTGTTGATTACGTTACTAAGTGGGTAGAAGCAATTTCTAACGCCCTCGATGCGGCTATATATCCCACGTGTCGAAGCACGACTTAGAGGCATAATCGCATTGAAAGCAATGTCGCAAGTGAGGTAATCTTCACACAACCCATGTAATACATAAAGGAAAAGATACATAGTTGGCTTATAATCGCCACTTCACACAAATACATGAATAAAGCATTACATCAACTAGATACAATCAAGGTCCGACTACGGAACCCAAAATAAAAGAAGACTACCCAAATGCTACACAGATCCCCGATCGACCCCAACTGGGCTCCACTACTGATCAACTATAACGAAACAACACAAAGGATAAGATCTTCATCGAGCTCCTCCTTGAGCTTGGTTGCGTCATCTGCATGGTTCAACGACACCTGCAAGCTGGTTTTGGAAGAATCTGTGAGTCACGGGGACTCAACAATCTCACACCCTCGCGATCAAGACTATTTAAGCTTACAGGTAGGGTAAAAGGTATAAGATGGAGCTGCAGCAAGCGACTAGCATATATGGTGGCTAAAACATACGCAAACGAGAGCGAGAAGAGAAGGCAAAGCACGAACGAAGAACTAGAGAAACAACCTACGGCAAACATTACTCCAACACCGTGTTCACTTCCCGGACTCCGTCGAGAAGAGACCATCACGGTAACACACGCAGTTGATTCATTTTAATTAAGTTAAGGTTCAAGTTATCTACAACTGGACATTAACAAATTCCCATCTGCCCATAACCGCGGGCACGGCTTTCGAAAGTTCAAATCCCTACAGGGGAGTCCCAACTTAGCCCATGACAAGCTCTCACGGTCAACAAAGGATATACCTTCTCCCGAGACATTCCGATCAGACTCGATATCCCGATTCTACAAGACAACTTCGACAAGTTAAAACAAATCCAGCAACACCGCCCGAATGTGCCGACAAATCCCGATAGGAGCTGCACATATCTCGTTCTCAGGGCACACTTAGATTGTCTAAACTTCCGGTAGGCCAGCCCAGAGTTGCCCCTGGTGGCCACCGGCGGCTGACGAGGTGGACCAACACTCAGAGGAGCACTGGCCCGGGGGGGTTTAAATAAGATGACCCTTGAGTCCGCGGAACCCAAGGGAAAAAGAGGCTAGGTGGAAAATGGTAAAACCAATGTTGGGCATTGCTGGAAGAGTTTTATTCAAGGAGAACTGTCAAGGGGTTCCCATTATAGCCCAACCGCGTAAGGAACGCAAAAATCCGGGAACATAACACCGATATGACGGAAACTTGGGCATTACACTATTCCAACTAGTAGTGCTAATCATAACACTTCTACTAAAATGCTTAGAGAAGTTATTTTTCCAAGATTTGGAGTCCCTAGATATTTAATGACTGATGGTGGTTCACATTTTATTCATGGTGCTTTCCGTAAAATGCTTACTAAGTATGATGTTAATCATAGAATTGCATCCCCTTATCACCCTCAGTCTAGTGGTCAAGTAGAATTGAGTAATAGAGAGCTCAATTAATTTTGCAAAAGACTGTCAATAGGTCTAGAAAGAATTGGTCCAAGAAATTTGATGATGCATTATGGGCCTATAGAACTGCATATAAAAATCCTATGGGTATGTCTCCGTATAAAATGGTTTATGGAAAAGCATGTCACTTACCTCTCGAACTAGAACACAAGGCATATTGGGCTATTAAAGAGCTCAATTATGATTTTAAACTTGCCGGTGAGAAGAGGTTATTTCATATTATCTCACTCGATGAAAGGAGAACCCAAGCCTACGAAAATGCCAAGTTGTTTAAAAAAAAGTTAAAAGATGGCATGATAAAAGGATACAAAAGCGTGAGTTTAATGTAGGTGATTATGTATTGCTATACAACTCTCGTTTAAGATTTTTTGTGGGAAAACTTCTCTCTAAATGGGAATGTCCTTACGTTATCGAGGAGGTCTATCGTTCCGGTGCCATAAAAATCAACAACTTCGAAGGCACAAATCCGAAGGTGGTGAACGGTCAAAGAATCAAACATTATATCTCAGGTAATCCCATAAATGTTGAAACCAATGTTATTGAAACCATAACCCTGGAGGAATACATAAGGGACACTTTCCGGAACGTTTCAGACTCCGAAAAGGAATAGGTATGTGGTACGGTAAGTAAACCAACTCCAAAACAGTTTTTAAGGCAATATTTCTCCGTTTTGGAATATTTAGAAAAATAGAAAAAATAAGAAGCAGTTCAGGAAGGACACAAGGCCTCCATGAGGTTGGAGGGTGCGCCCTACCCTACTGCGCGGCCCCCTACCTCCTAGGCACCATCACTTTTATCGTATCACCATCACTTTTATCTTTACCGTTTTTCTTAGTTCGATTCTTTTGGTAATATCTTGATCTAGTAGAATAAAGTTTATGGCATGATCTAGTTTTGAGTTTTGCTTTATGATCCCTCTATGTAATCGAGTCCGTGAGCTATATATAATAAAGATTAGAGTTGAGTCAAGGACTTGATTATTTTGCCATGATCCTAAGTGAAGAAAAGAAAAGAGAAAAAGGGAAACAAAGAGATCATATGGATCTTATGGAGAGTAATGAGCTCACATAGAAAAAGTATGATGAATAAAAGTTGTTGAGAATTGACAAACATAGTTTTGGTCATCGTTGCAATTAATAGGAAGTAATAAAGAAAGAGAGGTCTTCACATATAAATATACTATCTTGGACATATAAAGAGTTAACGTTGGACAAGGAAGACAACGTAATGGGTTATGTTTTCTTACATCTGAGATCAATTATATTGTCATGGATCATCCAACATGGTTGAGCTTGCCTTTCTCCCTCATGCTAGCCAAATTCATCGCACCAAGTAGAGATACTACTTGTGCTTCCAAATACCCTTAAACTAGTTTTGCCATGAGAGTCCACCATACCTACGTATGGATTGAGTAAGATCCTCCAAGTAAGTTGTCATCGGTGCAAGCAATAAAAATTGCTCTCTAAATATGTATGACTTATTAGTGTGGGAGAAAATAAGCTTTATACGACCGTGTGATATGGAAGAAATAAAAGCGACAGACTGCATAATAAAGGTCCATATCACAAGTGGCAATATAAAGTGACGTTCTTTCGCATTAAGATTTTGTGCATCCAACCATAAAAGCGCATGACAACCTCAGCTTCCCTCTGCGAAGGTCCTATCTTTTACTTTTATCTCCTACCTTGCATAAGAGTCTTGCTGATCTTCACCCTTCCTTTTTACATTTTATCCTTTGGCAAGCACAGTATGTTGGAAAGATCTTGATATATATGGCTAATTGGATGTGAGTTTTCATGAACTATTATTGTTGACATTACCCTTGAGGTAAAACGTTGGGAGGTAAAACTATAAGCCCCTATCTTTCTCTGTGTCCGATTAAAACTCCATACCCATAAGTATTGCGTGAGTGTCAGCAATTGTGAAAGACTATATGATTGTTGAGTATGTGGACTTACTGAATAGCTCTTATATATTGACTCTTTCCTATGTTATGATAAATTGCAATTGCTCCAATGACTGAGATTATAGTTTGTTAGCTTTCAATGAAGTTTATGATTCATACTTGAAATTGTGATTGAATTATTACTCTAGCATAAGAAATCATATGACAAGAATTATGTAAGTTGCTATTCTAAGAATGATCATGATGCCTTCATGTCCGTATTTTACTTTTATCGACACCTCTATCTCCAAACATGTGGACATATTTTTCGATTTCGGCTTCCGCTTGAGGACAAGTGAGGTCTAAGCTTGGGGGAGTTGATACGTCCATTTTGCATCATGCTTTTATATCGATATTTATTGCATTATGGGATATTATTACACATTATGTCACAATACGTATGCCTATTCTCTCATATTTTACAAGGTTTACATAAAGAGGGAGAATGCCGGCAGCTGGGATTCTGCACAGCTCCAAAAGTCCTGAAAATTCACGGAAGACGTTTTCAGAATATATAAAAAATACTGAGCGCAAGAAGTTCACCAGGGGAGCCACACCCTGCCCACGAGGGTGGGGGCGCGCCCTACCCCCCTAGGCGCGCCCCCCTACCTCGTGGGCCCCCTGGTGGCCCTCCGATGGCCATCTTCTGCTATATGAAGTCTTTAGATGAGGAAAAAATCATAAGCCATCTTCTCAGACGAAACTCCGCCGCCACGAGGCGGAACCTTGGTGGATCCAATCTAGGGCTCCGGCAGAGCTATTCTGACGGGGAAACTTCCCTCTGGGAGGGGGAAATCATCGCCATCCTCATCACCAACGCTCCACTCATCGGGAGAGGGCAATCTCCATCAACATCTTCACCAGCACCATCTCCTCTCAAAACCCTAGTTCATCTCTTGTATCCAATTCTTGTCTCCAAGTCCGGGATTGGTACTAGTAGGTTGCTAGTAGTGTTGATTACTCCTTGTAGTTGATGCTAGTTGGTTTATTTGGTGGAAGATCATATGTTCAGATCCTATATGCATATTAATACCCCTCTGATTATGAACATGATTATGCTTTGTGAGTAGTTACATTTGTTCCTCAGAACATGGGAGAAGTCTTGCTATTATTAGTCATGTGAATTTGGTATTCGTTCGATATTTTGATGAGATGTATGTTGTCTTTCCTCTAGTGGTGTTATGTGAACGTCGACTACATAACACTTCACCATTATTTGGGCCTAGAGGAAGGCATTGGGAAGTAATAAATAGATGATGGGTTGCTAGACTGACAGAATCTTAAACCCTAGTTTATGCGTTGCTTCGTAAGGGGCTGATTTGGATCCATATGTTTCATGCTATGGTTAGGTTTACCTTAATACTTTTGTTGTAGTTGCGGATGCTTGCAGTAGAGGTTAATCATAAGTGGGATGCTTGTCCAAGTAAGGACAGTACCCAAGCACCGGTCCACCCACATACCAAATTATCAAAGTACCGAACGCGAATCATATGAATGTGATGAAAACTAGCTTGACGATATTCCCATGTGTCCTCGGGAGCGCTTTTCTCTATATAAGAGTTTGTCCAGACTTGACCTTTGCTACAAAAAGGATTGGGCCACCTTGCTGCACTTTATTTACTTATGTTACTTGTTGCTCGTTACAAATTATCACAAAACTATGTGCTACCACTTATTTAGTACTTGCAAAGAATAACTTGCTGGAAACCTCTTATCATTTCCTTCTGCTCCTCGTTGGGTTCGACACTCTTACTTATCGAAAGGACTACGATAGATCCCCTATACTTGTGGGTCATCAATTCATTACCATAGCCATACAAGCTAGACCTCTAGGGTTTAGCCATTATGATCTCGTGGTAGATCAACTCTTGTAATGCTCATATTCATCAATATCAATCAAGCAGGACATAGGGTATTACCTCCATAGACACGGACCGAACCTGGGTAAACATCATGTCCCCTATCTCCTGTTACCATCAACCTTAGATGCATAGTTCGGGACCCCCTACCCGAGATCCGCCAGTTTTGACACCGACATTGGTGATTTCATTGAGAGTTCCACTGTGCTGTTGTCAAGAGGTTTGATGGCTCCTTGAATCATCTACAATGATGGAGTCCAGGGGGAGTCTTCCTCCCCGGACAAATCTTCGTGTTCGGTGGCTTCGCACTGCAGGCCAACTCGCTTGGTGATACGTCCATTTTGCATCATGCTTTTATATCGATATTTATTGCTTTATGGGCTGTTATTACACGTCACAATACTTATGCCTATTCTCTCTTATTTTACAAGGTTTACATGAAGAGGGAGAATGCTGGCAGCTGGAATTCTGGGCTGGAGAAGGAGCAAATATTAGAGACCTATTCTACACAGCTCTAAAATTCCTGAAACTTCACGGAAGTCAATTTGGAATTAATAAAAAATACTGAGCAAAGAAAGTACCAAAGGGGGCCCACACCCTGGCCACGAGGGTGGGGCGCGCCCTAACCCCCTGGGCACGCCCCCTGCCTCGTGGGCCCCCTGGTGGCCCTCTGATGCCCATCTTTGTCTATATGGAGTCTATCGTAGAGGGAAAAATCATAAGCAAGCTCACGGGACGAAACTCCGCCGCCACGAGGCGGAACGTTAGCGGAACCAATCTTGGGCTCTAGCGGAGCTGTTCTGCCGGGGAATCTTCCCTCCGGAAGGGGGAAATCATCACCATCGTCATCACCAAAGATCCTGTCATCGGGATGGGGTCAATCTCCATCAACATCTTCACCAGCACCATCTCATCTCAAACCCTAGTTCATCTCTTGTATCCAATCTTTGTATCCAAACCTCATATTGGTACCTATAGGTTGCTAGTACTGTTGATTACTCCTTGTAGTTGATGCTAGTTGGTTTACTTGGTGGAAGATCATATGTTCAGATCCATTATGCATATTAATACCCCTCTGATTATGAACATCAATATGCTTTGTGAGTAGTTACATTTGTTCCTTAGGACATGGGAGAAGTCTTGCTCTAAGTAGTCATGTCAATTTTGTATTCGTTCGATATTTTGATGATATGTATGTTGTCATCCCTCTAGTGGTTTCATGTGAACGTCGACTACATGACACTTCACCATTGTTTGGGCCTAGAGGGAGGCATTGGGAAGTCATAAGTAGATGATGGGTTGCTAGAGAGACAGAATCTTAAATCCTAGTTTATGCATTGCTTCGTAAGGGGCTGATTTGGATCCATATGTTTCATGCTATGGTTAGGTTTACCTTAATACTTCTGTCGTAGTTGCGGATTCTTGCAATGGGGGTTAATCATAAGTGGGATGCTTGTCCAAGTAAGGACAGTACCCAAGCACCGGTCCACCCACATATCAAATTATCAAGGTACCGAATGTGAATCATATGAACGTGATGAAAACTAGCTTGACGATAATTCCCATGTGTCCATGGGAGCGCTTTCCTTCATATAAAATTTTTGGCCTCGCGAGGGAGAAAGCATCGCTCAAGCTTGGGGGAGGCTTATGTCAATGTTATATTCATGCCCCAATCATGACCTCTCAAGAGAAATGATTATTCAAAAATTTTATGCTCGGCTTTCTCTCTATAATCGCTCCATGCTCGGTACTTCTTGTAATGGATATTTTATGATGAAGACTATTGAATTCCAATGGGATTTATTGGAAAGAATTAAACGCAACTCTGAAGATTGGGACCTCGACGAAGGTAAGGAGTCAGGTATAACACCTAAGTTAATCTTTTATGGATACTGATGCTTTCCGTGAATTTAGCACTAAATATGGACTTGACTCTGAGATAGTAGCTTCTTTCTGTGAATCCTTTGCTACTCATGTTGATCTCCCTAAGGATAAGTGGTTTAAATATAATCCTCCCATTTAATTAAAAGTAGTTGCACCTATTAAGGTTGAAGAAAAGACTATCACTTATAATGATCCTGTTGTTCCTACTGCTTATATTGAGAAACCACCTTTCCCTGTTAGAATAAAGGATCATGCTAAAGTTTCAACCGTGGTTAACAAAAGTAATATTAAGACACCTAAACCCCCTGAGCAAATTAAAGTTGAACCTAGTATTCCTATGGTTAAATATGTCTTGGCCGATAATATTGATGGGCATGTTATTTACTTCTGCAATGAAGCTGCTAGAATTGCTAGACCAGATGCTAAAAATAAACATAGACCTGTTGTAGGCATGCCTATTATTTCTGTTAAAGTAGGAGATCATTGCTATCATGGCTTATGTGATATGGGTGCTAGTGCAAGTGCAATACCTCATTCCTTACACCAAGAAATTATGCATGATATTGCACCTGCTGAGATAGAGGAGATTGATGTTACAATTAAGCTTGACAATAGAGATGTTGAAGTCTTGTGTGGGAAAGTTAAATACCCTGCTGATTTTCTTGTTCTCGGTTCCCCACAAGATGACTTTTGTCCCATTATATTTGGTAGACCCTTCTTGAATACTGTTAATGCTAAGATAGACTACAATAAGGATATTGTTTCTGTTGGTATAGGGGATATGTGTCATGGGTTTAATTTTGTAAATTTCGTAGACAACCCTGTGATAAAGAATTGCCTAGTAAAGATGAAATTATTTGTCTTGCTTCTATTGCCGTGCCTCCTACTGATCCTTCAGAACAATATTTGCTAGACCATGGAAACGATATGTTTATGAATGAAAGAAGGGAAATAGATGGAGTATTCTTTAAACAGGGACCTATTCTGAAACACAACTTGCCTGTTGAATTCTTAGGGGATCATCCTCCACCCAAGGGTGAATCCATGTTTGAGCTTAAACCATTGCCTGATACTCTTAAATATGCTTATCTTGATGAAAATAAGATATATCATGTTATTATTAGTGCTAACCTTTCAGAGCATGAAAAAGAGAAATTATTGAAAACTCTGAAGAAGCACCGTGCTGCTATTGGATATACTCTTGACGATCTTAAGGGCGTTAGTCCCACTCTATGTCAACACAAAATAAATTTGGAGAAATTTGGAGAAAGACGCCAAACCAGTTATTGATCACCAACGATGGCTAAATCCTAAGATGAAAGAAGTTGTAAGAAATGAAATATTAAATCTCCTTGAAGAAGGTATAATTTATCCCGTTGCTGATAGTCAGTGGGTAAGCCCTGTCCATTGTGTCCCTAAGAAGGGAGGTATTGCTGTCATTCCTAATGATAAAGATGAATTGATTCCGCAAAGAATTATTACAGGTTATAGGATGGTGATTGATTGCCGCAAATTAAATAAAGCTACTAGAAAATATCATTGCCCTTTGCCTTTCATTGATCAAATGCTAGAAAGATTGTCCAAACATACACATTTTTTCCTTTCTAGATGGTTACTCCGGTTTCTCTCAAATACTTGTGTCATCTGATGATGAAGAAAAGACTACTTTTACTTGCCCTTTTGGTACCTTTGCTTATAGACGTATGCCTTTTGGTTTATGTAATGCACCTGCTACCTTTCAAAGATGCATGATGGCTATATTCTCTGACTTTTGAGGAAAGATTTGTGAAGTTTTCAAAGATGATTTCTCTGTTTATGGATCCTCTTTTGATGATTAGTTGAGCAACCTTGATTGAGTTTTGCAGAGATGTGAAGAAACTAACCTCGTCTTGAATTGGGAGAAGTGCCACTTTATGGTTAATGAAGGTATTGTCTTGGGGCATAAAATTTCTGAAAGAGGTATTGAAGTTGACAAAGCTAAAGTTGATGCTATTGAAAAGATTCCGTGTCCCAAGGACACCAAAGGTATAAGAAGTTTCCTTGGTCATGCCGGTTTTTATAGGAGGTTCATTAAGGACTTCTCAAAAATTTCCTGGCCTCTGACTAACCTATTACAAAAAGATATTCCTTTTGTCTTTGATTATGATTGTGTAGAAGCATTTGAAATACTTAAGAAAGGCTTGATTTCTGCACCTACTGTTCAGCCACCTGATTGGAATTTACCCTTTGAAATTATGTGTGAAGCTAGTGACTATGCTGTAGGTGCTGTTCTAGGACAAAGAGTTGATAAAAAAATTAAATGTTATTCAATATGCTAGTAAAACTCTAGACAATGCCCAGTGAAATTATGCTACTACTGAAAAGGAATTCTTAGCAGTTGTGTTTGCTTGTGATAAGTTCAGACCTTATATTGTTGATTCTAAAGTAACTATTCACACTGATCATGCTGCTATTAAATATCTTATGCAAAAGAAAGATGCTATACCTAGACTTATTAGATGGGTTCTCTTGCTACAAGAATTTGATTTGCATATTATTGATAGAAAGGGAGCTGAGAATCCCGTTGCAGACAACTTATCTAGGTTAGAGAATGTTCTTGATGATCCACTACCTATTGATGATAGCTTTCCTGATGAACAATTAGTTGTCATAAATGCTTCCTGTACTGCTCCATGGTATGCTGATTTTGCTAATTATATTTTTGCTAAATTTATACCACCTAGTTTCACATACCAGCAAAAGAAAAAGTTCTTCTATGATTTAAGACACTACTTCTGGGATGACCCACATCTTTATAAAGGAGTAGATGGTGTTATTAGACATTGTGTACATGAGCATGAACATGAATAGATCCTACGCAAGTGTCACTCCGAGGCTTATGGAGGACACCATGCTGGAGATAGAACTGCACACAAGGTATTGCAATCCGGTTTTTATTGGCCTACTCTCTTCAAGGATGCCCGTAAGTTTGTCTTGTCTTGTGATGAATGTCAAAGAATTGGTAATATTAGTAGACGTCAAGAAATGCCTATGAACTATTCACTTGTTATTGAACCATTTGATGTTTGGGGCTTTGATTATATGGGACCTTTTCCTTCCTCTAATGGGTATACATATATTTTAGTTGCTGTTGATTACGTTACTAAGTGGGTAGAAACTATTCCAACTAGTAGTGCTGATCATAACACCTCTATTAAGATGCTTAAAGAAGTTATTTTCCCGAGGTTTGGAGTCCCTAGATATTTAATGACTGATGATGGTTCACATTTTATTCATGGTGCCTTTCGTAAAATGCTTGCTAAGTATGATGTTAATCATAGAATTGCATCTCCATATCATCCACACTCTAGTGGTCAAGTAGAACTTAGAAATAGAGAGCTTAAATTAATTTTTCAAAAGCCTATTAATAGATCTAGAAAGAATTGGTCCAAGAAACTTGATGATGCATTATGGGCTTATAGAACTGCATATAAAAATCCCATGGGTATGTCCCCATATAAAATGGTTTATGGTAAAGCATGTCACCTACCTCTTGAATTAGAACATAAGGCATATTGGGCTATTAAAGAGCTCAACTATGACTTTAAACTTGCCGGTGATAAGAGGTTATTTGACATTAGCTCACTTGATGAATGGATAACCTAGGCCTATGAAAATGCCAAGCTGTTTAAAGAAAAAGTTAAAAGATGGCATGATAAAAGGATACAAAAACGAGAGTTCAATGTAGGCGATTATGTATTGTTATACAAATCTCGTTTAAGATTTTTTGTAGGAAAACCTCTCTCTAAATGGGAAGGTCCTTACATTATCGAGGAGGTCTATCGTTCCGATGCAAGAAAAATCAACAACTTCGAAGGCACAAATCCGAAGGTGGTGAACGGTCAAAGAATCAAACATTATATCTCAGGTAATCCCATAAATGTTGAAACTAATATTATTGAAACTGTAACCCCAGAGGAATACATAAGGGACACTTTCCGGAATGTTTCATACTCCGAAAAGGAATAGGTACGTGGTACGGTAAGTAAACCGACTCCAAAACAATTCTAATGGCAATTTTTCTCCGTTTTGGAATATTTAAGAAAATGGGAAAATAAGAAGTAGTCCGGGAAGGACACGAGGCGTCCACGAGGGTGGAGGGCGCGCCCCCTGCCTCGTGGGCTCTCTGGACTCCGTTTTCTTGCACGATACTTCTTTTGGTTGGTAAAAATTCATTATATAATATCCCAAAGGTTTTAACCATCGTATCACGCAAATATCTCCTATCTTTGTTTCAAGCTGTTTTTCTGACAGATCTAGGTCGCCACGTCGTCTTCAAGTGCCCCCAAGGACAAGTTCTTCGAGAAGGTCATCAACCAATACCTCACGGAGGTGCTGCAACACCCTCAAATCATTGAGATGCATGAGGGGTTGTTGCACATCCGCGATGTTGAGGGACCAAGGAGGACCAGAAGCGTGGAGACAAGGCTCGTGGCAATGGAGCAACAAGTTTTCAAGTGTCAGGAGATGATGGAGCGTGGAATCGACTCCAATCACATAATGATCACGGAGTTCACCAACAACCACAAGCTGGACACTAAGGACATTGGGGAGGCTAGCTTCAAGCTTCATGAGAAAATCGAGCACCTCCAAGCCCAGATCTATGACCTACAAAATCAAAAATGTGAGTATGAATATAGATTCAAGAGGATGAGTTTGGCTGTAGATTTAAGGATCCCGGAGACTCGATCATCCTTCTATGATGGAGAGCCTATGCCTTGGAAGAGGGACGACAAGCTTACATCATCAACAACTCTATCTCCTTCACCGGCAAAAGAGATATAATCACATGGGTATGGGCACTCGCCTTGGAAACTGCCAAGCTTGGGGGAGTGCCTCGGTATCGTATCACCATCACTTTTGTCTTTACCGATTTTCTTAGTTCGATCCTTTTTGATAATATCTTGATCTAGTAGAATAAAGATTTAGTATGATCTAGTTGCGAGTTTTGCTTTATGATCTTCCTATGTAATCGAGTCCGTGAGCTATATATAATAAATATTAGTGTTGAGTCAAGGGCTTGATTATTTTGCTATGATCTTGAGGTAATAAATTAAAGAAAAGAAATAAAAAGAAATAAAGTGATCATATGGACCTTATGGAGAGTAATGAGCTCACATATAAAGAGTATGATGAACAAAAGTTGTTGAGAGTTGACAAACATATTTTTAGTCATCGTTGCAATTAATAGGAAGTAATAAAGAAAGAGAGGTTTTCACATATAAATATACTATCTTGGACATCTTTTATAATTTTGAGCACTCATTAAAGTATGATATGCTAAAGAGTTGACATTGGACAAGGAAGACAACGTAATGGGTTATGTTTTCTTAAATCTGAGATAAATTATATTGTCATGGATCATCCAACGTGTTGAGCTTGCCTTCCCCTCTCTTGCTAGAAAATTTCTTTGCACCAAGTAGAGATACTACTTGTGCTTCCAAATATCCCTAAAACCAGTCTTGCCATGAGAGTCCACCATATCTACCTACGGATTGAGTAAGATCCTTCAAGTAAGTTTTCATCGTTGCAAGCAATAAGAATTGCTCTCTAAATATGTATGACTTATTAGTGTGGAGAAAATAAGCTTTATACGATCTTGTGATATGGAAGAAATAAAAGCAACGGACTGCATAATAAAGGTCCATATCACAAGTGGCAATATAAAGTGACGTTCTTTTGCATTAAGATTTCGTGCATCCAACCATAAAAGCACATGACAACCTCTGCTTCCCTCTGTGAAGGGCCTACCTTTTACTTTTATCTTCTACCTTATATAAGAGTCATGGTGATCTTCACCTTCCCCTTTTACATTTTATCCTTTGGCAAGCACAATGTGTTGGAAAGATCCTGATATATATAGCTAATTGTATGTGAGTTTTCATGAACTATTATTGTTGGCATTACCCTTGAGGTAAAAAGTTGGGAGGCAAAACTATAAGCCCCTATCTTTTTCTATGTCCGATTAAAACTTCATACCCATAAATATTGTGTGAGTGTTAGCAATTATGAAAGACTAAATGATAGTTGAGTATGTGGACTTGCTAAAAAGCTCTTATATTGACTCTTTCCTATGTTATGATAAATTGCAATTGCCTCAATGACTAAGATTATAGTTTGTTGGTTCTCAATGAAGTCTATGATTCATACTTGAAATTGTAATTGAATTGTTACTTTAGCATAAGAGATCATACGAAATATATATATATATATATATGTGTGTGTGTGTGTATATATATGTTGTTGTTCTAAGAATGATCATGATGCCCTCATGTCCGTATTTTATTTTTATCGACACCTCTATCTCCAAACATGTGGACATTTTTTTCGATTTCGGCTTTCGCTTGAGGACAAGCGAGGTCTAATCTTGGGGAGTTGATACGTCCATTTTGCATCATGCTTTTATATCGATATTTATTGCTTTATGGGCTGTTATTACACGTTATGTCACAATACTTATGCCTATTCTCTCTTATTTTACAAGGTTTACATGAAGAGGGAGAATGCCGGTAGCTGGAATTCTGGGCTGGAAAAGGAGCAAATATTAGAGACCTATTCTGCACAGCTCCAAAAGTCCTGAAACTTCACGGAAGTCAATTTTGGAATTAATAAAAAATAATGAGCGAAGAAAGTACCAGAGGGGGCCCACACCCTGGCCACGAGGGTGGGGGGCGTGCCCTACCTCCCTGGGCGCGCCCCTGCCTCGTGAGCCCCCTGGTGGCCCTCTGATGCCTATCTTCGGCTATATGGAGTATTTCGTCGAGAAAAAAATCATAAGCAAGCTCAAGGGACGAAACGCCGTCGCCACGAGGCGGAACCAATCTAGGGCTCCGGCGGAGCTGTTCTGCCGGGGAAACTTCCCTCCAGGAGGGGGAAATCATCACCATCGTCATCACCAACGATCCTCTCATCGCGGGTGGTTCAATCTCTATCAACATAATCACCAACACCATCCCATCTCAAACCCTAGTTCATCTCTTGTATCCAATCTTTGTATCCAAACCTCAGATTGGTACCTGTGGGTTGCTAGTACTGTTGATTACTCCTTGTAGTTGATGCTAGTTGGTTTACTTGGTGGAAGATCATATGTTCAGATCCATTATGCATATTAATACCCCTCTGATTATGAACATGAATATGCTTTGTGAGTAGTTACGTTTGTTCCTGAGGACATGGGAGAAGTCTTGCTATAAGTAGTCATGTGAATTTGGTATTCGTTCGATATTTTGATGAGATGTATGTTGTCATCCCTCTAGTGGTGTCATGTGAACGTTGACTACATGACACTTCACCATTGTTTGGGCCTAGAGGGAGGCATTGAGAAGTAATAAGTAGATGATGGGTTGCTAGAGTGACAGAAGCTTAAACCCTAGTTTATGCATTGCTTCGTAAGGGGCTGATTTGGATCCATATGTTTCATGCTATGGTTAGGTTTACCTTAATACTTCTGTTGTAGTTGCAGATGGTTGCAATGGGGGTTAATCATAAGTGGGATGCTTGTCCAAGTAAGGACAGTACCCAAGCACCAATCCACCCACATATTAAATTATCAAAGTACCGAACGCGAATTATATGAACGTGATGAAAACTAGCTAGACGATAATTCCCATGTGTCCTCGGGAGCGCTTTCCTTCATATAAGAGTTTGTCCAGGCTTGTCCTTTGCTACAAAAAGGATTGGGCCATCTTGCTGCACCTTATTTACTTTTATTACTTGCTACTCATTACAAATTATCTTATCACAAAACTATCTGTTACCGATAATTTCGGTGCTTGCAGAGAATACCTTACTGAAAACTGCTTATCATTTCCTTCTGCTCCTTGTTGGGTTCGACACTCTTACTTATCGAAAAGGCTACGATAGATCCCCTACACTTGTGGGTCATCACTTGGCCATCTGGAGCAGATCGAAACCTACGCCCCTGGCCATCAGGTTTGATTCAGGAGCTTGAACTATGTTGTGGTCATCTGTGGAGACTTGGTCTTCGCCATATTCGAGACCGTGGCAACCACTCCTGGTCACCCCAATGGACATGACCTAAATCTGTCATCGGACAGCACCCAGGAGACAGCTCCTGTAACCGCTCTGGCCTTAGATCCGGAGCGGATTGCACCATCCAAGGACGGAAAGCTCAACCCCGCCACGGAGGCCGTAGCTTCCCCGGCATTGGAGCCAAACATGGACTTAACCTCACACGATATCTGTGTCACCGGAACTCCGGACTCGTCTCCGGTCATAAATTCCGGACCATGTGAGCCCGCGGATGCCGAACTTGATTGTTTATCGATCTTCAAATTTAGTTCTGCAAACATCTTCCAGCACTCGCCATTGGGCGATGTGCTAAACTCATTAAAGAACCTGTCCTTGGCGGGGGACTCATAGCCGAACTATGTTCGATTTGAACTAGGGCCTGACGATGGAGAATTTTGCTTCCCACCCGCCACCCACATTGTAGCCACTGTCGAGGATTTAACCGACATTCTTGATTACGGCTCCGACGACATCGATGGTATGGACGACGATGCCGGAGAAGAAGAGGCCCAGAACCCGCCGTTCACCGGACGCTGGGCGGCCACTTCCTCGTATGATGTATACATTGTGGATGCACCAAAGGAGTATAGTGGCGATGACATAGAAGATCCAGTAGAGGATAAACCTTCCGAAGTACAATCAAAGCGCCGGCGTCAGTAGCGCCGCTCTAAGCCACGCCGCAGTAAAGACAGCAACACCGGCACATGAGAAGATAACACTCCGTGAGGGAGTCCTGGATTAGGGGGTCCTCGGACAGCCGGACTATATCCCTTGGCCGGACTATTGGACTCTGAAGATACAAGATTGAAGACTTCGTCCCGTGTCCGGGTGGGACTCTCCTTTGTGTGGAAGGCAAGCTTGGCCATTCAGGATATGTAGATCTCCTCCCTTGTAACCGACTTTGTGTAACCCTAGCCCCTCCGGTGTCTATATAAACCGGAGGGTTTTAGTCCATAGGACAACAACAATCATACCATAGGCTAGCTTCTAGGGTTTAGCCTCTTCGATCTCGTGGAAGATCAACTCTTGTAATACTCATATCATCAAGATCAATCAAGCAGGAAGTAGGTTATTACCTCCATCGAGAGGGCCCGAACCTAGGCAAACAATGTGTCCCCCGCCTCCTTTACCATCCACCTTAGATGCACAATTCGGGACCCCCTACCCAAGATCCGCCGGTTTTGACACCGACATTGGTGCTTTCATTGAGAGATCCACTGTGTCGTCATCATAAGGCTTGATGGCTCCTTCGATCATCGGCAACGAGGCGATCCAGGGTGAGGTTTTCTTCCCTGGAGAGATCCTCATATTCGGCGGCTTCGTACTGCGGGCCAACTCGCTCGGCCATCTGGAGCAGATCGAGAGCTACGCCCCTGGCCATCAGGTCAGGTTTGGAAGCTTGAACTATACCGCCGACATCCGCAGAGACTTGATCTTCGACGGATTTGAACCCATGTTAGGTACGCCGCACAATCACGATGAGCATGATTTAAATCTGCCATCAGACTGTGTTCGGGAGATCACACCTGTAACTACTCCGGACCTCAACCCGGAACAGATCGCGTTGTCCGAGCACGGGTGGTTGGACCCCGCCACAGAGGCCGCACACTCAGCGGCGATAGAGCCGAATACTAACTTCACCTCCTATGAGACATGTGTTGCCGGACACTCGAATTCGTCCCCGGCCACATACTCCGAACCGCTCGTGTCCGTGCCCATCCAATCTGATTGGGCACCGATCATGGAGTTCACCTCCACCGATATCTTTTAGCACTCGCCCCTAGGCGACGTAGTGAACTCATTACAGTCTCTCTCCTTGTCAAGAGACCCTTGGCCGAACTATGTCCGGCTCGAGTGGGAAGCGGACGACGAAGAAATTCATTCCCCACCCACCACCCACTTAATAGCCACTGTTGACGACTTAACCGACATGCTTGATTTCGGCTCCGAAGACATCGACGGTATGGAAGACGATGCGGGAAACGAACAGGAACCACCGCCCGTAGGCGCGCTGGACTGCCACTTCATCACATGATATATACATAGTGGATATACCCCAAGAAAATGATGACGAGGAACGGGAGTAAGCAGAGAAGGACAATTCCCTCGAGAAGCAACCAAAGCGATGGCATAAGCGCCGCTCCAAATCTTGCCCCAGCAAAAACAGCGATAACAGTGCAAGAAAGACTAACACCCCGGTCGACCGCAAAGCAGACAATGACCACATGAACCCAGCGGTGGATCAGGGTGAACCAGCGGACGGCGAACATAGTACGGAGCCGCTGTCAGGTCACGACGACCCCGAGGGTAAAAATCATGAACCTGTCTCCGGAGACATGAATAGTCCGGATGACAATGCACACATCATCCCTGAAAGACACTTGGAACAAGAGAACCTTCATAAAAGGCTCATTGAAACCACGCGGAGCCTGAAGAAGCAGAAGCATAGGCTTAAGACCGCGCAGAATACGCTCAACAGCAGATGGAATAAAGTGCTTGACACGGAAGAAAAGTACGGCGGTAATCGCCACACAAAAAGCTATCCAAAGCGCAAGTTGTTGCCTGAATTCGACAATGAGGCCTTAGAGCCCACTCAGTCGGAAAATAAAATGGCCGATCAACCGTACCGGCCACCCCGTGGTCACGATAGGGCGGCTAAACATGACGTACACAAGTCAGCACACGACCTATGTGAGGACCTACACAAAAAAGCCGGTTTGACCAGGTCCATTTACGGACCTAGGAAGCGCGTTCCGGCACAGAATCATCACCGCCCAAATGACTATACTGACAGAATAATGGTTCGGAATCAAAACTGAACACTACAACCGTCAGACACACCCAAATACAGGGGTGTCGCGCACCCCCTATGCTTCACCGACGAGGTACTGGATCATGAATTCCTAGAAGGATTCAAACCCGTGAACATAGAGTCATACGACGGACCAACAGACCCTGGGGTCTGGATTGAGGATTTTATCCTTCACATCCACATGGCTCGTGGAGATGATCTCCACGCCATCAAATACTTTCCTTTAAAGTTGAAAGGACCAGCTAGGCACTGGTTGAAAAGCCTTCCCGGAAACTCAATTGGAAGTTGGGAAGAGCTCGAGGACGCTTTCAGGGCTAATTTGCAAGGGACCTATGTCCGACCTCCGGATGCAGACGATTTAAGTCACATAATTCAACAACCCGGAGAGTCAGCCCGAAAGCTTTGGAACAGATTCCTAACTAAGAAGAATCAAATTGTCGATTGCCCGGACGCCGAAGCCTTAGAGACTTTCAAACATAGTGTCCGGGACGAATGGCTTGCCAGACACCTCGGCCAGGAAAAACCAAGGACAATGGCAGCCCTAACAAGCCTTATGACCCGCTTTTGCGCGGGCGAGGATAGTTGGCTGGCCCGCAGTGGCACCAGCGACCCAAGCACATCCGAAATTAGGGATGGCAATGGAAAACCACGACGCAATAAAAGCAAGCGTCGAAGCAATGAAGACAGCCCAGACAACACAGCGGTAAACGTCGGATTCAGGGGCTCTCAACCCGGTCAACGGAAAAAGCCATTCAAAGGCAGCAGAGATGGACCATCCAGCCTAAACAAGATTCCTGACAGATTATGTCAGATTCACGGCACCTCCGATAAACCTGCAAATCACACCAACAAAGAATGTTGGGTCTTTAAGCAGGCCGGCAAGCTAAACACCGAACACAAGGGGAAGGAGACACCAAGTGAATAAGAGGATGAGCCTCACCAACAAAACACTGGGGGACAGAAAAAATTCCCAACAGAAGTCAAAACAGTGAACATGATTCACGTAATGAAGAGGAGGAGCACATGCGCGCTCCGAGATGTATGCATCATAGAGCCCGTTACCCCCAAGTTCAACCCTTGGTCGGCCTGCCCAAGCACTTTTGATCGCAGGGATCACCCGACTAGTATTCGGCACGGAGGATCGGCTGCCTTGGTACTAGACCCAATAATTGATGGATACCATCTCACCCGAGTCCTTATGGACGGTGGCAGTAGTCTTAATCTGATATATCAAGACACGGTCCGCAAAATGGGGATAGACCCAACAAGAATCAGCCAAAGCAATACTACCTTTAAAGGAGTAGTACCAGGCCCACAGGCCCGCTGCGCGGGCTCTATAGTACTAGAGGTTGTATTCGGTTCTCCCGACAACTTCCGAAGCAAAGAATTAACCTTCGACATCGCTCCATTCTGAAGCGGCTGTCAAGCACTACTCGGAAGAACAGCCTTCGCTCATTTTAACACAATACTGCATTACGCTTATCTTAAGCTCAAGATTCCCGGTCCACGTGGCATCATCATAGTTAGCGGAAACTCAGAGCGTTCCTTACACGCGGAAGAATGTACGGCGGCTTTCGCAGCCGAACACTGAACGACCCCTCCAACCAGAATAAATGATTGGTCGTCAAGACCACGGACACGGCTAGACGAGTCCAGCACCCCCCTCGCTGTAATAGTTCAGGTAAACCCGGGATTGGGTCGATGGATATACCCCCATAGGTGGCGCTAGGGGCTTCCCGCATGTAAAATGGACTATAGTTCGGTTTGACCTTACTTAGTTTGAATTTCAATGCTCTATTAATA
This sequence comes from Triticum urartu, assembly GCF_056163025.1. NCBI lineage: Eukaryota > Viridiplantae > Streptophyta > Magnoliopsida > Poales > Poaceae > Triticum > Triticum urartu. The sequence continues at coordinate 603,368,421 of NC_141875.1, forward strand.
ATAACCAATTTTCCACACGTAGTCTTTCACCTGGGTTTTTTCTCTCTTGCAGATGACAATCGTGCTACACCCTTCTAGGACACGCCACAACGGAGACACTGGCGCAGACATGCAGCAGGGCCCCGCTCAAAGGTTTCTTTTTAGATTAAGACACTGTGTAAACCATTCTCACCACCTCTTGTTGCATTATGCCCTCCGGATACTTAACACAACCGAGAGGGATGCTGACGTTATTGGCATTTTCGCCACATCAGACTAATGCACGTACCTGGAAATTCAGGGTTCATTATCAAGGGCTTTGCCCAACCCGGTATATGTTGTAAAGTCCGAATACCTTAGGGAGTGTTCGGCATCGCGAGTTTGGCCTTATATGCATCAGCTCCGAATCATGTTTTTGGTCAAATGTTGGGTTTGCCCGGCTCCCGTGTTTTGCTACCTTACGTTCCGCTCTATCGGCTAAGGTGGCACCGAGAGAACTACTGCGATTGTGCCCTGGTTCATCTGGGTGAGCACCTCAGTAGAGAAAGCCGAAAACTGATTGTCATGATAAAGCGCGAGACTGGTCAACCACTCGATGACGTAGCAGAATCTTCGCGATTCCTCCACATTAATGAAGGACCGGTTTCCCGGTCATGTATGTACGCGCACCGTATTCGGATAAGCGCAGAGGTACTAGGGGCTATATAGTAGCCCCACTGTCAAACTCCTATGGCTAAATGAAAGTGTTAAAGCAATATAGTCTGATTGCCTTGTTCGCCGCGCTATCACCTCCTTCATGGACCAAGACGTTGGATCAAATGTGAATACGTGCTTTTCCGAACACCCCCGCATTATGTGCGTGGGGGCTGAAGCCGACGACTGCAAACTTTCAGGTTATATACATACATAAAACGGCCGCACAGGAGGCATCATAATACTTTCAGGCAAAAGTATAAACATAGCCTTTATAATTCAAAGAATATTGTTTTTACAATTGGGACACATGTCACTCGAACATGATACTCTTCGAGCATTGTGCCTCTATTAACCGAGCACCCTCTAGGACTTCTCCTAAATAGTGCTCGGTCGAGACCTGGCCTACGGCCAGACCCTGGGTTGCAATAGCAGTAACATCAATCTCTGCCCAGTATGTGTTAACACGGACAATAGCGATCGCGCACCATCTATGCATGCCGACCTCTTCACGGCATCGATACGCTGCACAGCACCAAGGAATCGTTGTACTAAACCAAAATAACTATTCGGCTTTGGCCCTTCCGGCCAAAGATGATCCACGACAGACCACATAGCAAGCCCGGACTACCTATGGAGCTCCGCCCACTCGGCCATTTGCTCATTTAAGAGCAGCGGACGCGTCGGAGCACTGAACTGTGACGAGAATAACTTCTCTACTTCGTGATCTTCTTGATCTTTGAAAAATGCAGTCGCATCAGCAGCACTCATTGCCAAGTCCGCATACGCGTCTGCAGCACTCCATAATCGATCCAGAGGGGCATACTTTGGATCTCCGAACTTCGTCCGCAACCAAAAGGGCTTCCCAGCCGTGATATCTCCGGCTTGATGGAGCTCCTCCTCTGCTGCTCTGATTTTAGAACGGGTTTCCTTAGCTGCCTCTACGGCTCTCTTCAGGTCAGCCGCTTTCACTTGGCTTTCCTTTTCAAGAAGCTCATATCGGCCGGCAGCATCTTTCAGCTCAACAGCCATCTTGGCTATTTTATCTTTGCTCTTGCGATGATCAGCCTGTTCGGCTCTTAAGTCTTCAGTCGCCTTTAGGGCGGCCGCATCACTTCTCCTGGCTTGTTCCTTGGCTCGGGCAAGTTCCGCCCGAAGGGTCTCCACGGCGGCAGCTCCATCTGCAGTCACATCATACATTAGATACTAGCATCATGCTCCTCTTAATATCTGTTGACCACCCGAAAATACATACCCTGTGCCTCGTCAAACCGCTTGTTCACAAGCGCAATGTCAGCATCTCCTGCGTCAAGTTGCCAGCTTAGTCCGGCAAGCTCGGTAGTCCGGCCAGCCACCGGACCGTCAGCCGCCTGCATAGGATAGAAGCGTGATCATTACTTGGGATTATGATTCTCTGTTTGCCGCCTCTCGACAGCAACCAGAGTCTCAGGGGCTACTATCGGTATAGAGCACACCTAGCGAGTGCGGTACCATCAAAAATTTATATATTACTTTCTGTACCTCAAAGCCTCTTAGAAGGCTCGCAAAAGCTTCATGCAACCCACTTTTGGTGGATGAGATCCTCTCGATCATAGTACCCATTAAGGTATGATGCTCCTCTGAGATTGCCGCTTGCTCCAAAATATTCATCAGTGCGTCCGGTTGCACACACGATAATCCTAGACTCTTTCTGTCGCTCCCCTTAGGAGCCGAATACTCCGGACTTCGGGTAGCCGAAGGGATACCTTCTGGCCTTGGCGGATCAGGAGAAATCCTCAGTGATGACACCTCGGGGTCATCCGCCCCAGGAGGCGGGGAGACAAGGGGAGGCGTTTCGCTCTCCATCATCTCCGAAAGAAGATCCCCCGAAGACGAACTCTCTCGGGAAGGGCTACGATTCGGACTACAAGACATACGTCTCGGTTATTGTCTGCGGAGATAAGGCAAAATATATTTACCAAAAGTACTTTTGTTCACTTACAGCTCGATGGAGGGCTGACCCCCTTGCGGGCACTGGGCGGCAAGGATGCCCTCCATGGCAGGGCCTCCTGGCGAGGGTTTCTTCTCTCGTTTGGAAACCTTTCTTTCCAAGTCTTCAGGAGCGGTCCTTTTCCTTCCTTGGGAAGAGGTAATTTCGGATTCTTCTCCCCGATTATCCTCCTTCGTGGAGGTACTAATCCCCCCCCGTTTGGATGAGTAATACGTGAGGCTCGCTTTCGGCTTTCTTCGTCTCTCCTTTTATCTTCCCCCGAGGGAACTTGATTAGGTGCGTACTCCGGCATCCTGGCTAGTACAGGATCCGGCGAGCCCTCGGGAAGGGGGGCCGAACACCTGATCATCTTTGCCTTTCTTACCCAGTCCTGGCCAAGAGCAATTCTTTCAGAATTATGTTATGGCAAATGAAAAGACAGTGTGTTTGGTCATGGAAATACTTACCTGGGTATCTGGACAATTACAGTTGAGACCCGCATCCTCGATGATGTCCGGACACTTTATTCGTGATCCAAAGAACAATTTATACATCTCTTCGAGCGTCCCGCCGAAGAACTGCTTCATAGTTCGCGGTCCTTCCGGGTTGAACTCCCACATACGAAGAGATCAACGTTGGCATGGCAGGACCCGACGAACTAGCATAACTTGCATTACTTTGACGAGACCGACGTCCCTCTTGATGAGATCTCGGATGTGACTTTGCAATGTCGGCACATCATTAACCGCCCCCCAGTCTAGCCCCTTGTTGACCCATGACGCCAGTTGTGGTGGGGGGGGCGAACGGAAGGCGGGGGCAGCCACCCACTTAGTACTTCGGGGAGCTGTGATGTAAAACCACTCCCGCTGCCATAAGTTGGATATCTCCGAGAAGGAACCCTTTGGCCATGGGGCATCGACGCCTTTGCTTATTGTGGCACCTCCGCATTCTGCGTGCCGCCCATCGATCATCTTCGGCTTCACATTGAAGGTCTTGAGCCATAAGCCGAAGTGTGGGGTGATGCGGAGGAAGGCCTCACATACAACGATAAACGACGAGATGTGAAGGATGGAATCCGGAGCTAAATCGTGGAAGTCGAGCCCATAATAGAACATGAGCCCTCTGACGAAGGGATCAAGACTAAATCCTAGGCCTCGGAGGAAGTGGGAAACAAATACGACACTATCGTTGGGTTCGGGAGTGGGGATGACCTGTGTCCTTGGGTAGGCAGCCTGTGCAAGATTTTGGCGGTCAGATACCTGGCCTCCCTTAGCTTCTTGATGTCCTCCTCTGTGACAGAGGAAGCCATCCACCAGCCCTGAAGGTTGGATCCAGACATGATTGAAGGTCCGAAGCGCTTCGCCTTAGCCTTGGGTGTTGGAACTCGGGGTGGGGGAAGGTAAGGATTGAGCGCGATAAGAAAAGGACATGCTTTGACCCTTTTATAAAGAGGGCGAATATCAAGCATCCTCCGCGTGGCTATTTGAAACTTACCTAAAATCAAGGAGTCGTACTAACGAGCACAATTGGGTTACTGATACGTATCCGTCGTATCTATAATTTTTGATTGTTCCATGCAAATATTATTCAACTTTCATATACTTTTGGCAACTTTTTATACTATTTTTGGGACTAACATATTGATCCAGTGCCTAGTGCCAGTCCCTGTTTGTTGCATGTTTTTTGTTTCGCAGAATATCCATATCAAACGGAGTCCAAATGGGATAAAAACTAACGGAGATTTTTTGGAACATATATGATTTTTGGGAAGAAAAATCCACGCGAGACGGTGCCCGAGGTGGCCACGAGGCAGGGGGCGCGCCTGCCCCCCTGGGCATGCCCCTGACCCTCGTGGGCCACCCGTAAGGAGGTTGATGCCCTTCTTTCGCCGCAAGAAAGGTAATATCTGGATAGAGATCGTGTTAAAATTTCAGCCCAATCGGAGTTACGGATCTCCGGGAATATAAGAAACGGTGAAAGGGAAGAATCTGAGAACGCGGAAACAGAGAGAGACAGAGAGACAGATCCAATCTCGGAGGGGCTCTCGCCCCTCCCACGCCATGGAGACCATGGACCAGAGGGGAAACCCTTCTCCCGTCTAGGGAGAAGGTCAAGGAAGAAGAAGGAGGGGGGCTCTCTCCCCCTCGCTTCCGGTGGCACCGGAGTGCCACCGGGGCCATCATCATCACCGCGATCTACACCAACACCTCCGCCATATTCACCAACATCTCCATAACCTTCCCCCTCTATCTATAGCGGTCCACTCTCCCGCAACCCGTTGTACCCTCTACTTGAACATGGTGCTTTATGCTTCATATTATTATCCAATGATGTGTTGCCATCCTATGATGTCTGAGTAGATTTTCGTTGTCCTATCGGTGGTTGATGAATTTCTATGATTGATTTAATTTGCTTGTGGTTATGTTGATGTCCTTTGGTGCCCATCATATGATTGCGCGTGTGGATCACACCCTAGGTTAGTTGTATGTTGATAGGACTATGTATTGGAGGGCAAGACTGATGGAAGCTTCAACCTAGCATAGAAATTGATGCATACGGGAATGAAGGGAGACCAATAATCCTTAATGCTATGGTTGGGTTTTACCTTAATGAACATTAGTAGTTGCAGATGCTTGCTAATAGTTCCAATCATAAGTGCATAGAATTCCAAGTCAGGGATGACATGCTAGCAGTGGCCTCTCTCCCATAATACTTGCTATCGGTCTAGTAAAGTAGTCAATTGCTTAGGGGCAATTTCGCAACTCCTACCACCACTTTTCCACATTCGCTACATTTACTTTATTGTTTCTTTATCTAAATAGCCCCTACTTTTTATTTACATACTCTTTATTATCTTGCAAACCTATCCAACAACAACTACAAAGTACTTCTAGTTTCATACTTGTTCTACGTAAAGCGAACGTCAAGCGTGCGTAGAGTTGTATCGGTGGTCGATAGAACTTGAGGGAATATTTGTTCTACCTTTAGCTCCTTGTTGGGTTCGACACTCTTACTTATTGAAAACTGTTGCGATCCCCTATACTTGTGGGTTATCAAGACCTTTTTCTGGCGCGTTGCCGGGGAGCAATAGCGTGGGGTGAATATTCTCGTGTGTGCGTGTTTGCTTTATCACTAAGTAATTTTATTTGCTGTTCTTAGTTGTTCTCTATCTTTAGTTATGGATATGGAACACGAAATACCAAAAAAATTAGGTGTACTTGCTACTCATGGAGATGGGGAACCTCCTAAAACCCTCGATGCTGGTTATGTGAAAAATATTATGTACTACTTTAATAATCCTGATAAAACCCCATTCAATTATGTAATGGGAGTAACGTTGGATCAATGTGAATACTTTAGGGATTACCGCTTGACACAAAAAGGGAAACTATTGTGGGATCAAATTCATATATTGAATTGGTATGCTAGGCAACTATGCTTGAGATATGATTATACTTGTTGCTCTAAGATGAAGGCTCCACACATTCCCTTTTCATGTGAATTTAATGATAATGAAACCTTAGCTTCTTATGCTAATGGTATATATGATTACTATGATGTGGAACAAATAGATGAATTTGTTGCTTTTAAGGGTGCTTATGAAATTGAATCTTTGTTTGAAAAGCATGAAGCTTATGATGATGATGTTTATAGGCCTAAAAATTTAGCTATCTTAAAATATTGCTATGATAATTATGAATATAATTTCTATATTAATGCGCTTATTGAGAAAGTCTCCGTTGTCCAAGAAGAGACTAATATTTTGCAGGAGTCTATGGAAGAAGAAATTGATGGAACTGTGAGCTCATTGGATGAAAAAGATGAGGAGGAGAGCAAAGAACAAAAGTAGGATGAGCGGATTAGCTACCCGTGCCCACCTTCTAATGAGAGTAACTCTTCAACTCATACATTGTTTAATTTCCCTTCGTGCTTACCGAAGGATGATTGCTATGATGATTGTTATGATCCCGTTGATTCTCTTGAAATATCCCTTTTTGATGATGCTTCTGGCCAAGATGCCAATATGAATTATGCTTATGGAGATGAACTTGGTATACTTCCTTATGTTAAACATGAAATTGTTGCTATTGCACCCACGCATGATAGTCCTATTATCTTTTTGAATTCTCCCAACTACACTATATCAGAGAAGTTTGCCCTTATTAAGGATTATATTGATGGGTTGCCTTTTACCGTTACACATGATGATTTTAATGAATATAATATGCATGTGCTTGCTTCTCCTACTTGCAATTATTATGAGAGAGGAACTATATCTCCACCTCTCTATGCTTCCAATATGATAAAATTGCAAGAAACTGTTTATACTATGCATTGGCCTTTACTTTGTGTGCATGAATTGTTCTTTTATGACATGCCGATGCATAGGAAGAGAGTTAGAGTTCGTCATTACATGATATATGTTACCTTGTGCTCACCACTAAATTACAAATCACTGTTAATTAAAATTGGCTTTGATATACCTTGGGATCCGGGTGGATCCATTACTTGAGCACTATATGCCTAGCTTAATGGCTTTAACGAAAGCGCTGCCAGGGAGACAACCCGGAATTTTTAGAAAGTCATTTATTTCTGTTGTGTGCTTTTATAAAGTTTATAAATAAAAATAATGTGCCAAGGTTTGCCTTTAGGATGTTTACATTTGCTTGATGGTTTGTACGGTGCAGGACAAAAACTTTGTCTGTAGTGTGCGATTTTACATTTTTAGCTGGAACGTCAAATGGTTCTGATTCTTTTTGCACTGTCTTTCTCTACAAATTTTTTATTTTTCCTAATTTTGGTAGAATATTTCAATTATCAGCAGTATGGTGAATGTTCAGATTTTTACAGACTGTTCTGTTTTAGATAGCTTCTGTTTTTGATGCATAGTTTGCTTCTTTGATGAAACTATTGATTTATATCAGTGGATTAAGCCATGAAAAAGTTATATTACAGTAGACACAATGCAAAAACAAAATATGAATTGGTTTGCAACAATACTTAGAGTAGTGATTTGATTTATTATACTAACGGATCTTACCGAGTTCTCTGTTGAAGTTTTGTGTGGATGAAGTGTTCGATGATCGAGAAGGTCTCGATGTGAGAAGAAGGAAGAGAGGCAAGAGCTCAAGCTTGGGGATGCCCGAGGCACCCCAAGTAAATATTCAAGGATACTCAAGCGTCTAAGCTTGGGGATGCCCCGAAAGGCATCCCCTCTTTCTTCAACAAGTATCGGTATGTTTTCAGATTCGTTTCGTTCATGCAATATGTGCAATCTTGGAGCGTCTTTTGCATTTAGTTTTCAATTTTCTTTTATGAACCATGCTGGTATGAGATAGTCCTTGGTTGATTTATAGAATGCTCATTGCACTTCACTTACATCTTTTGAGTATGGCTTTATAGAATGCTTCATGTGCTTCACTTATATCATTTGAAGTTTGAATTGCCTGTTTCTGTTTACATAGAAAACCGCCATTTGTAGAATGCTCTTTTGCTTCACTTATATTTGTTAGAGCGTGGGCATATCTTTTGTAGAAAGAATTCAACTCTCTTGCTTCACTTATATCTGTTTAGAGAGATGACAGGAATTGGTCATTCACATGGTTAGTCATAAAATCCTACATAAAACTTGTAGATCACTGAATATGATATGTTTGATTCCTTGCAATAGTTTTGCGATATAAATATGGTGATATTAGAGTCATGCTAGTGGGTAGTTATGGATTGTAGAAATACTTGTGTTGAGGTTTGTGATTCCTGTAGCATGCACGTATGGTGAACCGTTATGTAACAAAGTTGGAGCATGAGGTATTTATCGATTGTCTTCCTTATGAGTGGCGGTCGGGGACGAGCGGTGGTCTTTTCCTACCAATCTATCCCCCTAGGGGCATGCGTAGTAGTACTTTGCTTCGAGAGCTAATAAACTTTTGCAATAAGTATGTGAGTTCTTTATGACTAATGTTGAGTCCATGGATTATACGCACTCTCACCCTTCCACCATTGCTAGCCTCTCTAGTATCGCGCAACTTTCGCCGGTACCATAAACCCACCATATACCTTCCTCAAAACAGCCACCATACCTACCTATTATGGCATTTCCATAGCCATTCCGAGTATATTGCCATGCGACTTTCATCATCATCATATGCATGACTTGAGCATTCATTGTCATATTTCTTTGCATGATCGTAAGATAGCTAGCATGATGTTTTCATGGCTTGTCAGTTTTTTGATGTCATTGCTACGCTAGATCATTGCACATCCCAGTACATCGCTGGAGACATTCATATAGAGTCATATCTTTGTTCTAGATATCAAGTTGTAATATTGAGTTGTAAGTAAATAAAAGTGTGATGATCATCATTATTAGAACATTGTCCCATGTGAGGTTATCAAAATAAAAGTGGCCAAAGAAGCCCCCCCCCCCAAAAAAGAGAGAGGCCAAAGAAGCCTACAAAAAAGAAAAAGAAAAAAAAAGAAAAAAAAGAGAAAAAAAAGAGAGAAGGGGCAATGTTACTATCCTTTTACCACACTTGTGCTTCAAAGTAGCACCATGTTCTTCATATAGAGAGTCTCTTGAGTTATCACTTTCATATACTAGTGGGAATTTTCATTATAGAACTTGGCTTGTATATTCCAACGATGGGCTTCCTCAAATGCCCAAGGTCTTCATGAGCAAGAAAGTTGGATGCACACCTACTTAGATTCAGTTTGAGCTTTCATATACTTATAGCTCTAGTGCATCCGTTGCATGGCAATCCCTACTCACTCACATTGATATATATTGATGGGCATCTCCATAGCCCGTTGATACGCCTAGTTGATGTGAGACTATCTTCTCCTTTTTGTCTTCTCCACAACCACCATTCTATTCCACCTATAGTGCTATGTCCATGGCTCACGCTCATGTATTGCGTGAAGGTTGAAAATGTTGAAGCGCGTTAAAAAGTATGAACCAATTGCTCGGCTTGTCATCGGGGTTGTGCATGATGTGAGTATTTTGTGTGGTGAAGATGGAGCATAGCCAGATTTTGTAGGGATAACTTTCTTTGGCCATGTTATTTTGAAAAGACATGATTGCTTTATTAGTAGGCTTGAAGTATTATTGTTTTTATGCCAAATGATAGACTATTGCTTTGAATCACACGTGTCTTAATATTAATGCCATGATTAGACATATGATCAAGATTATGCTAGGTAGCATTCCACATCAAAAATTATCTTTTTTATCATTTACCTACTCGAGGACGAGCATGAATTAAGCTTGGGGATGCTGATACGTCTCCGTCGTATCTATAATTTTTTATTGTTCCATGCCAATATTATTCAACTTTCATATACTTTTGGCAACTTTTTATACTATTTTTGGGACTAACATATTGATCCAGTGACCAGTGCCAGTCCCTGTTTGTTGCATGTTTTTTGTTTCGCAGAATATCCATATCAAACAGAGTCCAAACGGGATAAAAACTAACGGAGATTTTTTGGAACATATATGATTTTTGGGAAGAAAAATCCACGCGAGACGGTGCCCGAGGTGGCCACGAGGCAGGGGGGCGCGCCTGCCCCCCTGGGCGTGCCCCTGACCCTCGTGGGCCACCCGTAAGGCGGTTGATGCCCTTCTTTCGCCGCAAGAAAGCTAATATCCGGATAGAGACCATTTTAAAATTTCATCCCAATCGGAGTTACGGATCTCTAGGAATATAAGAAACGGTGAAAGGCAAGAATCTGAGAACGCAAAAACAGAGAGAGACAGATCCAATCTCGGAGGGGCTCTCGCCCCTCCCACGCCATGGAGACCGTGGACCCGAGGGGAAACCCTTCTCCCATCTAGGGAGAAGGTCAAGGAATAAGAAGGAGGGGGGCTCTCTCCCCCTCGCTTCCGGTGGCACCGGAGTGCCACCGGGGGCCATCATCATCACCACGATCTATACCAACACCTCCGCCATCTTCACCAACATCTCCATCACCTTCCCCCTCTATCTACAACGGTCCACTCTCCCGCAACATGCTGTACCCTCTACTTGAACATGGTGCTTTATGCTTCATATTATTATCCAATGATGTGTTGCCATCCTATGATGTCGGAGTAGATTTTCGTTGTCCTATCGGTGGTTGATGAATTGCTATGATTGATTTAATTTTCTTGTGGTTATGTTGCTGTCCTTTGGTGCCCATCATATGATTGTGCGCGTGGATCACACCCTAGGGTTAGTTGTATGCTGATAGGACTATGTATTGGAGGGCAAGAGTGACAGAAGCTTCAACCTAGCATAGAAATTGATGCATACGGGAATGAAGGGGGACCAATATACCTTAATGCTATGGTTGGGTTTTACCTTAATGAACATTAGTAGTTGCGGATGCTTGCTAATAGTTCCAATCATAAGTGCATAGAATTCCAAGTTAGGGATGACATGCTAGCAGTGGCCTCTCCCACATAATACTTGTTATCGGTCTACTAAAGTAGTCAATTGCTTAGGGGCAATTTCGCAACTCCTACCACCACTTTTCCACACTCGCTACATTTAATTTATTGTTTCTTTATCTAAACAGCTCCTACTTTTTATTTACGTACTCTTTATTATCTTGCAAACCTATCCAACAACAACTACAAAGTACTTCTAGTTTCATATTTGTTCTACGTAAAGCGAATGTCAAGCGTGCGTAGAGTTGTATCGGTGGTCGATAGAACTTGAGGGGATATTTGTTCTACCTTTAGCTCCTCGTTGGGTTCGACACTCTTACTTATCAAAAACTATTGCGATCCCCTATACTTGTGGGCTATCAGTTACCCACACCCGTATTGATGAGAATCCCGTGATAAGGGGACACGATCTCTGCTTCGACAAGGCGTGCCAATAAAACCGCCTCGCAACACGTGCAGTGGCTGGTTGGGAAAAATTGTTCGAATAATGACCGAGGCCAGGTCGTGATGTCATGTTATGAAAAGTTGTTAGCAGATTAGATTTGTGGAAATATTATACTCTCTACGGTGGTATGTGGAATTTGTTTTGCAGAGCCGGACACTATCCTTGTGTTCAAAATCTTCTATGGAGTATTCGGAGGAGGAACCCGCCTTGCAATGCCGAAGAAAATCTGCGCGGCGGACTTATCGTCATTAAAGCCTGGTTCAGGGGCTACTGAGGGAGTCCTGGATTAGGGGGTCCTCGGACAGCCGGACTATATCCCTTGGCCGGACTGTTGGACTATGAAGATACAAGATTGAAGACTTCGTCCCGTGTCCGGGTGGGACTCTCCTTTGCGTGGAAGGCAAACTTGGCCGTCCAGGATATGTAGATCTCCTCCCTTGTAACCGACTTTGTGTAACCCTAGCCCCTCCGGTGTCTATATAAACCGGAAGGTTTTATTCCATACGACAACAACAATCATACCATAGGATAGCTTCTAGGGTTTAGCCTCTTCGATATCGTGGTAGATCAACTCTTGTAATACTCATATCATCAAGATCAATCAAGCAGGAAGTAGGGTATTACCTCCATCGAGAGGGCCCGAACCTGGTTAAACATTGTGTCCCCCGCCTCCTGTTACCATCCGCCTTAGATGCATAGTTCGGGACCCCCTACCCGAGATCCGCCGGTTTTGACACCGACACTCCGGAAGGAGCCGAAGACAACGAAGACCCCGTTGACACAGCCACTGAACAGGATGAACGGGAAGATGGGCAGGTTAGCCCTGGTAAGCAGGCCACACACGAAGACTCGGAGGACGATAATTATCTTCCGCTCTCCAAGTGGAGGCAAGCCTCGGCACGAAGGATTTCATCGTGCCTGAGGAACCTCTTGAGCAGGAGCGCTTCAAGCGCCAGCTAATAGCACTGCAAGGAGCCTGAAAAAGAAGCAGCAGCAGCTTCAAGCTGACCAAGATCTTCTCAATGATAAATGGATCGATGTCCTAGCAGCCGAAGAATATGGCCTCAAGCGCCCAACCAAAAGCTACCCGAAGCGCAAATTGCTACCTCAGTTCGACGATGAGGCGCCGGAATACATACCACCATCGCACAATGCGGCTGATCGTCCACCACGTGGTCCGGACAAAACGGCAACTCAAGCCGAACAACAGCCCGCCCCGCCTCATTGCAAAGGCAGAGGTAAATTAGCCCACGGCCATACATATGACCTTCGGCTGGACCTGAACAATAAAGCAGGACATACCAGATCGATCTACAAATCACGAGGATGGGCCAGGACACATGACGACGGCCATCTATTTGGACGTGACAAACCCAGTCATGCCCGGGCCAAAAGCCGCAGACGGACTCCATCAGAGCTACATCATGATACAGCCTGTTATAGAGGTTCCGCACACCCTCATTGCTTCACCGACGAAGTCATGGAACATGAATTCATAGAAGGATTCAAACCCGTGAACAATGAATCATACGACGGAACCACAGACCCCGCTGTATGGATTGAAGGCTTCATTCTCCATATACATATGGCCTGCGGAGATGACCTTCACGCTATCAAATACCTCCCTCTAAAGCTTAAAGGACCAGCTCGGCACTGGTTAAATAGCCTGCCTGAAAACTCTATTGGCAGCTGGGAAGACTTGGAAGAAGCCTTCCTCGACAACTTCCAAGGTACATATGTCCGGCCACCAGACGCCGATGACTTAAGCCACATAGTTAAACAACCTGGAGAGTCAGCCAGGAAATTCTGGACTAGGTTCCTAACCAAAAAGAACCAGATCATCGACTATCCGGATGTCGAAGCCCTAGCGGTCTTTAAACACATCATCCGTGACGAATGGCTCGCCGCCACCTCGGCCAAGAGAAGCCAAAGTCCATGGCGGCCCTCACGGCACTCATGACCCACTTTTGTGTGGGCGAAGACAGTTGGCTGGCTCGTAGCAAAAACAACGCAAGCGACGCCGGCACCCCTGAAGCTAAAAGTAGCAAAGAAAGTCTCGACGCAATAGATACAAGCGACGAAACAACAATGACAACACTGAGGATACGGCATTCAATGCCGGATTTGGTGGCTCTAAGTCCGGTCAGGGGAAGAAGCCATTCCAAAAGAACAATTCATGCCCATCTAGCTTGGACCGCATACTTGATCGTCCATGCCAGATTCATGGCACCCCAGACAAACCACCCAATCACACCAATAGAGATTGTTGGGTTTTTAAATAGGCAGACAAGTTAAATGTCGAAAACAAGGATAAGGGATCACAAAGCAAGGATGACAACGAGGAGCCCCGGCCGCCGAACACAGGGGGACAGAAGAAGTTTCCCCCTCAGGTCAAAACGGTGAACATGATATACGCTACCCACATCCCCAAGAGGGAGCGTAAGTGCGCGCTCAGGGACGTCTACGCGATAGAGCTAATCGCCCGAAAATTTAATTCATGGTCGTCATGCCCGATCACTATTGTTCGCAGGGATCATCCGACCAGTATTCGTCACAGTGGTTCAGCCGCACTGGTCCTGGACCCAATAATTGATGGCTTCCACCTGACGAGAGTCCTGATGGACGGTGGCAGCAGTCTCAATTTGCTCTATCAGGATACAATGCACAAAATGGGCATTAACCCATCACGGATCAAGCCCACAAATACTACATTTAAAGGTGTCATACTGGGCGTAGAGGCCTGCTGTATGGGCTCAATCACACTAGAGGTTGTGTTCGGATCTCCAGACAACATCTGAAGCGAGGAGTTAATCTTCGATATCGTCGCCTTTCGCAGCGGCTATCACGCACTGCTTGGATGGACCGCATTCGCCCGATTTAACACAGTGCCACACTATGCTTATCTCAAGCTCAAGATGCCCGGTCCATGTGGCGTCATAACAGTCAATGGAAATACGGAATGCTCCCTCCATACAGAAGAGCACACAACTGCCTTAGCAGTAGAGGCACAGAGCGGCCTTCTCAAGCAGAACCTTAATTCGGTTGTCGAGCCCACGGACACCGTTAAAAGGATCCGAACTACCCTGCAGCAGGACAGCTCGGCTCGTCAGGAGCTCAACTAGCAATCCGGCCTCCATCACAGTCTCGATCAAGTGGTGGCATTTGTACCGCGCGTACATAATTACACACTCAAAATTCCATGGGCATCGACGGAGGCATAGCTAGCTTGTGATCCACAGTGCGGCTCAACGGACACCGGATACACACATACTTTCACTTTTATTTGTTTCCTTTTCAGGTTTCAATCCCGCAGGGCCCATCTGATGGCCTGATCATCAGTTCTCTGGAAGGACAAACACACCAAGGCGGCAAGAAGCACAGGCATATGGGGGAATTCTCTAGGTGGTTTCGTTAACGATCACTCTACCTGTTTTTTAGGACCCACGTGCAACTCTCCCTTGGTTAAGGCATAGTAACTAGCCTCCTGCTTATTGCCTTACTTGTATAAATGCGCTTTAACGCACCAATGAAATTATAATAAGAATAGTTTGCGGCTCAAATTTTACGGCCCTAGCTTATCACTTGTTCTTCGTTTTTCTTCCTGTTTTGTCTTTTCTTTTCTGGTAACTTTATCAGGTAGCACCCGTACACTTTGGTATGTTTGATGTTTGCCAGGGGCTTCATAGCACCCCACACTACGGCAACAAATGTCCGAACACTTTTTATAGTATAGATCGGCACCCCGAATTTAGCATTATATGCATTGGCTCCAAATCGTGTCTTTGGTCAATAGTTGGGTTGCCCGGCTCCTGTGCTTGCTACCTTACGTTCCACTATATTGGCTAAGGTAGTAAGGGGAGAACTACTGCGATTGTGCCTTGGTTTATCCAAAGGAGCACCTCAGTAGAGAAAGCCAAAAACTGACTGTCATGATGCGGCGAGAGTCGGTCAGCTGTTTGGAGGTTGCAAATCGTTGGAGATTTCTTCCGCATTTACACGAAGGATCGGTACTTCCCGATTAGACGCTTATAGCACTCTAGTTCGGATACTAGGGGCTGCGCCCATGTTTTTGTTGTCGAACTCCTATGGCTAAGTGAGGGCGTTAAGGCCGCATAGTCTGGTTGCCTGGTTCGTTGCGCTAAACAACTCCTCCAAGGACCATATAATTGGATCAAGATTGTTTAGATTCCATCCCAAGCACCTCCGTATTTCCTACATGGGGGCAAAAGTCGATGACTGGCAAACCATTAGATTTCATACAACACGGCCGCACAAGAGGTAAAATTTAAAACATAACAAGCATTATATTACATAAAAGTTTTTTCTCATCATACAAGGCAACAACAACATGAATGCATTCATTCAAAAATAATTTCTTGCCCACACTCGTTGCTACAATGCGAGACCCCTCTAGGACATCCGCAAAATAACGCTTGGGTGTGCGGTGCTCCTTGCCCTATGGCGGCCACTTGGTTGGCTCGACGGCGTCCATCTTCGCCCATCACATCTTGCAACGGGCGAAGGCCGTGCATGCACCTTCAATGCAGGCCGACCGCTTGACGACGTCCAGCCGAGGACAGGCATCCACCAGCCTCTTAACAAGGCCGAAGTAACTGCTGGGTATAGCTTCGGCTGGCCACAGCCGGATTATTAAATCCTTCATGGCCAGTTCGGCCACCCTGTGTAGCTCAACCAGTTGTTTTAGCTGATTGCTGAAGGGCACCGGATGTTCTGGCACAAGATATTATTACCAGAATAGCTTCTCCATGGAGCTCCCTTCTTCGGCTCGGAAGAACTCCGAGGCGTCGGTGACACTGCGTGGCAGATCAGCAAAAGCCCCTGTAGAACTCCGAATCCAGGTTAGTAAAAGATATTTCATATTCCCATTCTTGCTTTGCATATTGAATGCCTTACCCTCCGCGATCTTCCTAGCCTCCTGGATCTCCTAGAGGGCGCCCTGGGCCTCACTCCGGTCCGTCTCCGCACTCTGACGAGCCTTGGCAAGTTCGGCCTCTTGAGTCGACGAATTGCGCTCCAAGGTCTCGCACTTCCTTACCTCGTGCCGAAGTTCCTGTTGGACCTCGTTGACCCGGGACTTGAGCTTCTTACGGGTGGCCTGCTCATTGACAACCTTCTCCTCGGCTTCGGCTAGGGCTTATCTCAGGGCCTCGACCTCGGTCGTCGCTTCTATACATATCATGACACTTCGGTCAATGCATATCATTTTACCTTTTTCAAATACATAACGGGTTATCACATACCTTGTTTCTCCTAGAGCTGCCTCCTCACCTGGTCGAGCTCCCCCTCGGCCTGCTCCAGTCTCCGCTTCAGTTCAGAGACCTTGACACTATGTGAGGCTGCGGCCAACAGCGACGCCTGCGTATTCATTTCAGACAATTTAGTTAGTTCCCTGCAATAAAGGATTGATCCTCTGTCCGTCTTTTTCTTTCTGAACGCCGGACAGTGTCTCACAGGCTACTGTCTATATGGGGATTTTCTCTTTTTGTGTCGCTTACCTCAAAACCTGTCAGCAGGCTGCTGCAGGCTTCGGTTAGTCCGCTCTTGGTGGACTGAACCCTTTCAATCACCGTGCCCATAAGAACACGGTGCTCATCCACAATGGAAGAACCTCACAGCGCTTCCAGCAGATTATCGGGTGCCCCTGGTTGGATAGGTGTCACCGGTGGAATAGGCATACCCCCTTCTTTCGAAGAAGGTTGCGTGCCGGATTTTGGAGCTACTTCGGTCTCCGGAATCGAGTCCGGCTGAGGGCCAAACTGAATACGACCCTCCTCACCACCAGTCTCCATGGGGATTGGCTCCCCCTGGTGTTCGACGACGGAGGCATTGCCTTCTGGTGCCTCCTGAGCTGCTCCCCGGCCTAGGAAATTCCTTCGGGACAGCACCTCCACGTCGTCCTTGGTTGCGCGGGAGTGAGCGGCCGGCGGTGACTCGCTGGCCATCGCCTTTGAATCCAACGAACCTCGTGACAAGGATCGCTGGGAGTTGTTGTGGGCCAGACTGCAATAGCATAACTAATCATGTCAATACAACGAAGAGGAAAGGCTAGATTTATGGGCATGCATGAGTCCTAGCACTTACGATGCAGCCCGAGGCTTATTGCGGGGGTGTCTCTCCGGAATGCTGTCGACGTCCCATGCAGAGTTGTCTGCAAGAGAGCCTTTCCCTTTCTTGGGTGTCTCTGCCTCCAGGTTCATGGAGGCCGCCCTCTTCTTCTTTCCCTCATCAGGGGGAGGGTTTTTCTCCTCCTTCTCCTCATCGTCGTTGTCTTCGGCGGCGGAGGAGCGGGTCTTATCTTCGGATGTCACGTCCGAAGCGCCCTTACGGCAGGGGCCACTCTGGACCCCCTTGGCCTTCCCTGTGGCCTTATTCTCCGGCGCCTTATAGGGCACCGGCACCAGCATCTTCGCTAAACGGGGATGACTGGTTCTTCAGGCAGCGGAGCCAGACATTGGATCTGCTTCGCCTTCTCCATCAAGTCCTGAAGAAGCCATAATAATGAAAGCTTAGATATCATCCTTGAAACAAGCAAGTAGAGGATGCGGTACGAGTCATTAATGTTGTACCCGTGGTCCGAGTCTATACCCGACCATTAATGTTGTACCCGCAGTCCGAGTCTGTGGCCGGCGGTATCTCGTTGCCCTTGAAAAGCAACTTCTAGGTATCTTCGTGGGTTGTTTCGAAGAGCCTCTCCAGGGTTTGGTGCCCATAGAGAGTGACATCGGCTTTGGTAGGGGAGAATCCGGCGAACTAGCATCACCTGGATTACATCGACAAGTTTGACATCTTTGTCCACCATGCTTTGAACGCGCGTCTGCAGCGCTTTCAGACCGTTTGGCGAACACCAGTTCGGTCTCTTCTCGGCCCAGGAGGTGAGTTGCATGGGAGCGCCGGAGTTGAATTCGGCAACTGTGGCCCAGGTGGCGCCGCGGGGTTCTGTGATGTAGAACCAATGTTTACTCCGTTCTTTTACAGTCTCCATGAAAGTGCCTTTTGGCCAGGAGACATTGTCCAGCTTGCTCACCATGGCGCCTCCGCACTCCGCGTGCTGGCCATCGACCACCTTCGGCTTCACGTTGAAGACCTTGAGCCACAACCCGTAGTGGGGTTGGATGTGGAGGAAGGCCTCACACACGACGATGAACGCCGAGATGTTGAGGAAGGAGTTCAGGGATAGATCATGGAAATCTTGCCCGTAATAGAACATAAGCCCGCGGACGAAGGTGTGGAGTGGAACCCTAGCCCGCGGAGGAAATGAGGGATGAATACTACCCTCTCGTTGGGCTTCGGTGTGGGGACGATTTGCCCCTGGGCTGGAAGACGGTGGGCGATTTCCTTCGCCAGGTACCCGGTCGCCCGAAGCTCGGCGATGTCCTCCTCCTTGACGGAGGAGGCCACCCACTTGCCTTGATCTCCGGATCCGGACATGGTTGAGTGCTTGCTCAAAGTGGGAAAAGGATGAGAACTTGGGCGCTGGAGCTCAAGAGTGGAAGGGTAGAAGATGAGAGAAGGTGTGGGAGAAGAAAGGGGATTCTTATCTCCTTATAAGGGCAGCGAATATTGAACGCCTCCCCACTCGCCTTAAAATTTGCCTGCTCCCAAGAGCTGTGTAAATGGCATGGTTGGGTTACCCACGCCCATGTTGATGAGAATCCCGCAATAAGGGGACACAATCTCTGCTTCGACAAGACGTGCCAATGGCAACCACGTCTCGAAGCATCGAGCGGCAGACGAAAAATGGTTCAAAATTATGACCAGGCAGACGTGATGTCATGTTGTAAAAAGTTGTCAGCATACTGGACTTGTGAATTATTATATTCTCTCTGCGGTTGTGTGTGGTGTGTGTGTTACAGGTCCGGACAGGAACAATACATCTGAAGACTATCTTGGAGTTCGGAATGAGGGACTCGCCTTGCAATGTCGAAGACAGATCTATGCGCCAGATACCTTGTCATTGAAGCCAGGTTCAGGGGCTACTAAGGGAGTCCTGGACTAAGGGGTCCTCGGGCGTCCGTCCTGTTAACTATGGGCCGGACTGACGGGCTGTGAAGAACATGAAGACCGAAGACTGCACCCGTGTCCGGATGGGACTCTCCTTGGCGTGGAAGGAAAGCTTGGCGACCAAATATGTAGATTCCTTTCTTTGTCCAACTTTGTGTAACCCTAGATCCTCCCGGTGTCTATATAAACTGGAGGACTTAGTCCAGAGGGGGAGGCGATTCATTACCATAGCCATACAAGCTAGACCTCTAGGGTTTTTCCATTATGATCTCGTGGTAGATCATCTCTTGTAATACTCATATTCATCAATATCAATCAAGCAGGACATAGGGTATTACCTCCATAGAGACGGCCCGAACCTGGGTAAACATCGTGTCCCCTGTCTCCTGTTACCATCGACCTTAGACGCACAGTTCGGGACCCCCTACCCGAGATCCGCCGGTTTTGACACCGACAGTAGGCGCTTGCACTCGCCTTCGAGAACTCTAGCCGCCTCCTCCTCGTGTTCCTTAGTACACCTGTAGAAGGTCTGCAATCGAACAAGGCAACACTGATTAGTACAATCACTAGGTACTGTTATTTTTTAATTCTGTAAAGGCGAAATTACCCAAAACCGCAGCCTCACAATGTCGGGCACCGTATCGCACAAGACACCCTCGACCCTCTCCTCCGGTGGGGCCGTGGAAGCGACATACAGCTCCTAGCTCAGTGCTAGTTGTGGAACCTGACCCTCACCGGGCAACATGACCCACCCTGGGAAGTGGAGCCGGCAAAGCACACCTAGGACCTGGTTGGGCATGCGGACACCACTGTCATATTTCCAACCCCTGTAGTATGACAAGGCCAACACATTAGATATTAATTTGAAGAAACATGAAGGACAAAGGTTAAAAAAGAGTAAATGCACTTACTTCTCCCCGTTAGGCTCAGTCAACCACCTCTGATCGCGGGTCGCCGGCACGACCGAGAGCTTCGTACCACCATGCTGGTAGACCTTCTTGCCCTGCTCAACTAGCTCGCCCTCGCTAAAACTATTGTAAGACCATGTCTCTTCGCCATCAGCATGGCCACTAGTCTCCGGAATCACATGGGACGAAGTCTCTGTGACCGGAGTCTCTTGGTCATGAACATATTTATCATTTGTCAGTAGTTACTTTTTTCCTTGAGGTCACGGGAGAAATCATGTTGCAAGTAATCATGTGAACCTGATATGTGTTTGATATTTTGATAGTATGTATGTTGTTATTCCCTTAGTGGTGTCATGTGAATGTTGACTACATGACACTTCACCATATTTGGGCCTAAGGGAATGCATTGTGGAGTAGCAATTAGATGGTGGGTTGCGAGAGGGACAGAAGCTTAAACCCAGTTTATGTGCTATTTCGTAAGGGACCGATTGGATCCAAAAGTTTAATGCTATGGTTAGAATTTATTCTTAATACTTTTCTCATAGTTGCGGATGCTTGCGGGAGGGTTAATCATAAGTAGGTGGTTTGTTCAAGTAAGAACAGCACCTAAGCACCGGTCCACCCACATATATCAAATTCTCAAAGTAGCGAACACAAATCAAACCAACATGATGAAAGCGACTAGATGAAATTCATGTGTACCCTCAAGAACACTTTGCTTACCATAAGATACCGTTTTGGCCTGTCCTTTTTCTCAAAAGGATTGGGCTACCTTGCTGCACCTTTGTTACTATTATCATTACTTGCTGGTTACAAATTATCTTGCTATCAAACTACTCGCTACTTACAATTTCAGCACTTACAGACAATACCTTACCGAAAACTACTTGTCACTTCCTTCTGCTCCTCGTTGGGTTCGACAATCTTACTTATCAAAAAGAGCTACAATTGATCCCCTATACTTGTGGGTCATCAAGGCTATTTTCGGCGGCATTGCCAAGGAGTGAAGCGCCTTTGGTAAGGTAACATTTATATACTATGCTGAAATTTATTGTCACTTGTTACTATGGAAATCAATCCTTTGAGGAGTTTGTTCGGGGTATATTCACCTCATCTGGAACCACAATTAGCTACCCGTCAACCTACTGCACCCACTAAAAATATTGAATCTAAAATTCCTTTGGGTATGATATAACAACTGCTAGCTAATCCTTATGCAGGAGATGGAACTGATTATCCTGATATGCATTTGATATACGTGGAACAAATTTGTGGATTGTTTAAGCTTGCAGGTTGGGAAAGGTTTTCCCTTTATCTTTGAAGGGAAAAGCATTGGCATGGTATAGGCTATGTGAGGATATTGGATCATGGAATTGGAATCATTTGAAATTGGATTTCCACCAAAAAAATATCCTATGCATCTAGTTCATCGTGATCGGAATTATATATATATATAGCTTTTGGCCTCGTGAAGGAGAAAGTATCGCTATAGCTTGGGGGAGGCTTCAGTAAATGTTATATTCATCCCCCAATCATGAGATCTCAAGAGAAATTATTATCCAGAATTTTAATGCTCGGCTTTCTCGTAATGACCAAACCATGCTTGATACTTCTTGTGCTGGTTCATTTATGAAGAAGACTATTGAATTCTGATGGGATCTTTTGGAAAGAATTAAAGGCAACTCTGAAGATTGGGAACTCGATGAAGGTAAAGAGTCAGGTATTAAACTTAAGTATGATTGTGTTAAATCTTTTATTGATACCGATGCTTTTCAAAAGTTTAGCACTAAATATGGACCTGACTCTGAGATAGTAGCCTCCTTTTGTGAATCATTTGCTACTGATGTTGAAATACCTAAGGAGAAGTGGTTTAAGTTTCACTCACCTATTAAACAAGAAATTAAAGAACCAGTACAAGTTAAAGAGGAAACTATACTTTATAATGTTGATCCAGTTGGTCCTTCTGCTTATATTGAGAAACCACCTTTCCCTTTTAGGATTAAGGAACATGCTAAAGTTTCAAATGTGGTTAACAAAAGCTATATTAGAACACCTAAACCTAATGAACAAATTGAAATTGAACCTAGTATTGCGATGGTTAAAGATCTCTTAGAAGAAGATATGGATGGGCATGTTATTTACTTCTGTGAAGAAGCTGCTAGAATTGCTAAACCTGATAAAAGAGATAAACATAGACCCGTTGTTGGCATGCGTATTATTTCAGTTAAAATAGGAGATCACTGTTATCATGGTTTATGTGACATGGGTTCTAGTGTGATTGCTATTCCTTACAATTTATATGAAGAAATCATGAAAGAAATAGCACCTACTGAGATAGAAGAAATATATTTTACTATTAAACTTGCCAATAGAGACACCATATCACCAATTGGGATTGTTAAAGATGTTTAAGTCTTGTGAGGGAAAATTAAACACCCTACTGATTTTCTTGTTCTTGGTTCCCCACAAGATGACTTTTGTCCCATCATCTTTGGTAGACCTTTCTTGAATACAGTTAATGCTAAGATAGATTGTAAGAAATAGACTGTTGGTGTTAGCTTTGGTAATAAGTCTCATGAGTTTAATTTTTCACATCATGAAAAAGAATTGCCTAGTAAGGATGAATTAATTTGTCTTGCTTCTATTGTTGTTCCACCTATTGATCCTTTAGAACAATATTTGCTTGACCATGAAAATGATTGACATATGCATGAAAGAAATGAAATAGATAAAGTTTTCTTTGAAAAACGTCATCTGCTTAAACACAATTTGCCTATTGAAACTCTAGGAGGTCCTACTCCACCTAAAGGTGATCCTGTGTTTGAATTAAAACAATTGCCAGACACTTTGAAATATGCTTATCTTGATGAAAAGAAGATATATCATGTTATTATTAGTGCTAACCTTTCAGAACATGAAGAAGAAAGATTATTGAAAGTTCTAAGGAAGCACCAGGCTGCTATTGGATATACTCTTGATGATTTAAAGGGCATTAGTCCCACTCTATGTCATCACAAAGTTAATATGGAACCTGATGCTAAACCCGTTGTTGATTACCAATGTCGGTTGAATCCAAAAATGAAGGAAGTGGTAAGAACGGAAATCTTAAAACTTCTGGAAGCAGGTATAATCTATCCTATAGCTGATAGTAGATGGGTAAGTCCTGTTCATTGTGTCCCTAAGAAAGGAGGTATTACTATTGTTCCTAATGATAAAAATGAACTTCTTCCACAAAGAATTGTTACAGGCTATAGAATGGTAATTGATTACAGAAAATTAAACAAAGCAACTAGAAAAGAGCATTACCCCTTGCCTTTCATTGATGAAAAGCTTGAAAGACTATCTAAGCACACACACTTTTGCTTTCTAGATGGATACTCTGGCTTTTCACAATTACCCGTTTCTCAACCTGATCAAGAAAATACTACTTTTAGTTGCCCCTTTGGAAATTATGCTTATAGACATATGCCTTTTGGTTTATGTAATGCACATGCTACCTTTCAAAGATGTATGCCTGCTATATTCCCTGACTTTTGTGAAAATATTGTTGAGGTTTTCATGGATGAGTTTTCTGTTTATGGGAAGTCTTTTGATGATTGTTTAAGCAATCTTGAGCGAGTTTTGTAGAGATGTGAACAAACAAATCTTGTCTTTAATTGGGAGAAGTGCCACTTTATGGTTAATGAAGGTATTGTCTTGGGTCATAAAATTTTTGAAAGAGGTATTGAAGTGGACCAAGCTAAGGTTGATGCAATTGAGAAAATGCCATGTCCTAAGGACATCAAAGGTATTCATAGATTCCTAGGTCATGTTGGTTTCTATAGGAGATTTATCAAAGACTTTTCTAAAATTTCTAGGCCTCTTACTAATATTTTGCAAAAGGATATCCCTTTTGTCTTTGATGATGATTGTCTTGAAGTCTTTGAAACACTCAAGAAAGCCTTAATATCTGCACCTAATGTTCAACCACCTGATTTGAACTTGCATTTTGAAATTATGTGTGATGATAGTGATTATGCTATTGGTGTTGTTCTAGGACAAAGAGTTGATAAGAAACTTAATGTCATTCATTATGGTAGTAAAACTCTAGACAGTGCTCAAAGAAATTATGCTTCTACTAAATAAGAATTCTTAGCAGTAGTGTTTGCTTGTGGTAAATTTAGACCTTATATTGTTGATTCCAAAGTAACTGTTCACACAGACCATGTTGCTATTAAATATCTTATGGAAAAGAAAAATGCTAAACCTAGACTTATTCGTTGGGTTCTCTTGTTACAAGAATTTGATTGACATATCATTGATAGAAAAAGAGCTGAGAACCCAGTAGCTGATAATTTTTCTAAGCTTGAAAATGTGCTTGATGACCCACTACCTATTGATGATAGTTTTCCTGATGAGCAGTTAGCTACAATAAGTGTTGCTAATAGTACTCCTTGGTATGCTGACTATTCTAATTACATTGTTGCTAAATATTTAGCACCTAGCTTTACATACCAGCCAAAGAAAAATTCGTCTATGATTTAATACATTACTTTTGGGATGACCCACATCTTTATAAAGAAGGAGTAGATGGTATTATTAGACGTTGTGTACCTGAGCATGAACAGGGACAAATCCTATGGAAATGTCACTCTGAGGCTTACGAAGGGCATCATGCTGGAGATAGAACTGCTCACAAGGTATTACAATCTGGATTTTATTGGCCTACTCTCTTCAAGGATGCCCTTGAGTTTGTCTCTTCTTGTGATGAATGTCAAAGAATAGGTAAAGTCGGCAAGCGTCAAGAAATTCCTATGAATTATTCACTTGTTATTGAACCATTTGATGTTTGGGGATTTGATTACATGGGACCTTTTCCTTCCTCGAATGGGTATACACATATTTTGGTTGCTGTTGATTATGTTACTAAATGGGTATAAGCTATTCCAACGAGTAGTGCTGATCACAACTCCTCTATTAAAATGCTTAAGGAAGTTATTTTCCCAAGGTTTGGAGTCCCTAGATATTTAATGACTGATGGTGGTTCACACTTTATTCATGGTGCTTTCCGCTTGCTAAGTATGATGTTAACCATAAAATTGCATCACCCTATCATCCTCAGTCTAGTGGTCAAGTTTAACTTAGAAATAGAGAAATAAACTTAATTTTGCAAAAGACTGCTAATAGGTTCAGGAAGAATTCGTCTAAGAAATTAGATGATGCACTTTGGGCTTACAGAACAGCATATAAAAATCCTATGGGTATGTCTCCTTATAAAATGGGGAAAAGCTTGTCATTTGCCTCTTGAGTTAGAACATAAAGCATATTGGGCAGTTAAAGAACTCAATTATGATTTCAAACTTGCTGGTGAAAAGAGGTTATTTGATATAAGCTCCCTAGATCAATAGAGAACCCAAGCTTATGAGAATAAAAAGTTATTCAAAGAAAAAGTTAAAAGATGGCATGACAAAAGAATTCAAAAGCATGACTTTAAAGTTGGAGAATATGTTCTTTTGTACAACTCTCGTTTTAGATTTTTTGCAGGAAAGCTCCCCTCAAAATGGGAAGGCCCATACATCATCGAAGAGGTTTACCGGTCTGGTGCCATCAAAATAAATAATTCTGAAGATACAAACCGAAGGTTGTCAATGGACAACGAATAAAGCATTATATCTCAGGTACGCCTATTAATGTTGAAAGTAATATTATCCAAACTTTGACACCGGAAGAGCACATAAAAGAGTCCTTCCGGAACACTCCAGAATCATGAAAATAAGGAGGTACGTGATACGGTAAGTAAACGGACTCCAGAAAATCCGCAAAAATATTTTTTATCAGTTTTGGAATATTTTAAATTTTTCGAAATAAAGAAACTTCCAGGAAGCATCCCCTGGTGGGCACAAGACACCAGGGCGCGCCAGGCTAGCGCGCCCTGGTGGGTTGTGCCCACCCGGGACACCTTCCTTACTCCGTTTTTCTTTCATATACTTGTCCCCCAAGATAAAAAATCTATATATACTTCCCGAACCCGTTGATCACCGTATCGTGAAGAAGTCCTCTGTTCTCTTTTTCCTCATTGTTTTCTGTCAGATCCAATCTACCATGGCCTCTTCAAGCGCCTCCAAGGACAAGTTCTTCAAGAACGTCATCAACCCATATTTGCGGGAAGTGGTGCAGCACCCGCAGGTCATCCAGATGCATGAGGTAGTGCTTCACCTCCGCAATGTGCCGTGTCCCAAGGGGACGGGAACCATGGAGGCCAGGCTTGAAGTTGTGGAGCGAGATGTCTTCCGATGCAAGGGGATGGTGGAGCGTGGGTGCAATGCCAATCACCTCATGATCACGGACCTTTCCCGTGATCTTAAGGTGGATGGCAAACCCATGAAGGACATCATCTTCACCCTCAACGAGCAAATCAACTTTCTCCAAAGCCAGATCTATGATCTTCAAAACCAAGTCTTTGAATATGAGGCGAGGTTTAAAGGTACGAGTTTGGCTGCTGGTTGCAGGACCCATGAGACTCACTCCTCCTCTTATGATGGTGGGCCACTGCCATGTAAATCCGAGGACAAGATCTCTCCTTCATCACCACCATCAGCTTCTTCACCACCAAAAGTAAATTGATTATCGGGTTTGGGCACTCCCCTTGGCTTCCGCCAAGCTTGGGGGAGGTGCCCCGCTATCATATCATCCCACAATCTTTTGCTTTTACTTATTTTAGTTCGATCCTTTTGCTTTAGATGAATAAAAGTTTAGTTCGATCCATTCTTCTTTGAGAGTTTGCTTAGTGATTTTCCTTGTAATCGTGTGCAAGTTATATAATAAAGTTAGTTTGAGTTTTTGCTTTCTTTACTTTCATGTTGCAAATAAAGAGAAGAAATAAGAAAGAAAGAAAAAGAGAAAGGAAATAAATCAATAAGACTGTATACTAATCCTATGGTAGGTGATGGCATCACATAAGGAAAAGTATAAGTAGAAAATTTTATTAGAGATTGACAAACATAGCATTAGTCAATGATGCAACTCATGAAAGAATTAATAAGGGAAGAGAAGATTCACATATAGATATACTATCTTAGAAATCTTTTGTGATTGTGAGCCCTCATCAAAATATTATATGCCAAAATTGTTGACTTTGGACATGGAAGACAACTTAATGGTTTATGTTTGTTTATATTCACAAGAAGTCATATTGTCATAGATCCTTTAACATGTGATGCTTGCCCCCTATCTTTGCTAGCCAAAATTCTATACTAAGTAGAGATACTACTTGTGCATCCAAAAACCCTTAAACCCAAATCTTTTGCAAGTGTCCACCATACCTACCTAGGGATTGAGCAAGATCCCTCAAGTAAGTTGTCATCGGTGCAAAAAGGCAATAAAAATTGCTTCCAAAAGTGTGAGATCATTTAGGGTAAGAGAAAATTGAGCATTGTACGAGATTGGATGACAAAGAATAAAAGCGACAGACTGCATAATAAAGGTTGTCATCTTAAGGGGCAACACAACATGACGTTCTCTTGCACTAAGAAATTGAGCATACAAACAAATAAGCGCATGACAACCTTTGCTTCCCTCTGCGAAGGGCCTATCTTTTACTTTTATGCAAAGAGTCAAAGTTTTTCTCTCTATTCCTTTTATTTTTCTCCTTTGGCAAGCATCATGTGGTGAGGAAAGATCTAGGCACATATGTCCAGTTGAATATAGATAGCATGAGTTATTATTGTCGACATCACCCTTGAGGTGAGTATGTTGGGAGGCAAAATCTTAAGCCACTATCTTTCTATGTGTCCGGTTGAAATGTTTTGTTGATGGGTACAAGATGAGTGTTAGCAATCATAGAAGACTATATGATGGTTGAATATGTGGACTTTCCTAGAGGCTCTGACACGTGACCCTTCCTGAAAAGATGATGAATTGTAGTTGCAAAGTTGACTGAGAACATAGTTTGTTGGTTTCTAATAGAGTTTTTGCTATATACTTTGATTTTGTGATGAACTATTACTTATTCATGAGAAGTATATGATAAAAGTTCTTTGATAAAAGTCCTATGTTTAATTTCGTTGCTATTATAATAATCAACATGATGCTTCTATGTCTGTATTTTGTTTTTATTGAAACTTCTCTCTCAAAGCATGTGGACATGTTTTTCGATTTTGGTTTTCACTTGAGGACAAGCGAGGTCTAAGCTTGGGGAGTTGATACGTCAATTTTGCATCATGTTTTCTTACTGTTATTTACAATGTTTTTATCCATAATAATGCTTTTTGGAGTAATTCTAATGACTTTTCTCTCATAATTTGCAAGGAACACACCAAGAGGGAGAATTCCAACAGCTGGAAATCTGGACCTGGAAAAGCTACGCCAGGCCACCTATTCTGCACAACTCCAAATGAGCTGAAACTTCATGGAGTTTTTATGGAATATATAAGAAATACTGGAGCCAATAAACACCATAGGGGGTCACCAGGTGGGCACAACCGACCTGGACGCGTCAGGCCCCCAAGCGCGCCCTGGTGGGTTGTGGCCTCCTCGTCCCACCTCAGGTGCCCATCTTCTGGTATATAAGTCATTTTGACCTAGAAAAAAATCAGAGGAGGACTTTCGGGACGAAGAGCCGCTGCCTCAAGGCGGAACTTGGGCAGGAGCACTTTTGCCCTCTGGCAGAGCGATTTCGTCGGGGGAACTTCCCTCCTGGAGGGGGAAATCATCGTCATCATCATCACCAACAACTCTCCCATCTTGGGGAGGTCAATCTCCATCAACATATTCAACAACACCATCTCCTATCAAACCCTAGTTCATCTATTGTGTTCAATCTTGTTACCGGAACTATAGATTGGTACTTGTGGGTGACTAGTAGTGTTGATTACACCTTGTAGTTGATTACTATATGGTATATTTGGTGGAAGATTATATGTTCAGATCGATTATGCTATTTAATACTCCTCTAATCATGAACATGTTTATCATTTGTGAGTAGTTAATTTTGTTCTTGAGGTCACGGGAGAAATCATGTTGCAAGTAATCATGTGAACTTGATATGTGTTTGATATTTTGATAGTACGTATGTTGTTATTCCCTTAGTGTGTCATGTGAACGTCGACTATATGACACTTCGCCATATTTGGGCCTAAGGGAATGCATTGTGGAGTAGAAATTAGATGGTGGGTTGCGAGAGTGACAGAAGCTTAAACCCAGTTTATGCGGTATTTCGTAAGGGACCGATTGGATACAAAAGTTTAATGCTATGGTTAGAATTTATTCTTAATACTTTTCTCCTAGTTGCGGATGCTTGCGGGAGGGTTAATCATAAGTAGGAGGTTTGTTCTAGTAAGAACAGCACATAAGCACTGGTCCACCCACATATGAAATTATCAAAGTAGCGAACACAAATCAAACCAACATGATGAAAGTGACTAGATGAAATTCCCGTGTACCCTCAAGAACGCTTTGCTTATCATAAGAGACCATTTTGGCCTGTCCTTTGCCTCAAAAGTATTGGGCTACCTTGCTGCACCTTTGTTACTATTATCATTACTTGCTTGTTACAAATTATCTTGCTATCAAACTACTTGCTACTTGCAATATCAGCACTTGCAGACAATACCTTACCAGAAACTACTTGTGATTTCCTTTTGAACCTCGTTGGGTTCGACACTCTTACTTATCGAGAAGAGCTACAATTGATCCCCTATACTTGTGGGTCATCAGGGTGCTGTGTCGGGTCGCGGTGTCGGGGTGTCGAGGCGGGGTCGGGGTGTCGTGTCGGGGTGTCAAGGCGGGGTCAGGGTGTCGTGTTGGGTGTCAGGGTGTCGAGGCGGTCTCGGGGTGTCGTGTCGGGGGTTAGGGTGTCGGTGGTTGAGGGAGTCCTGGATTAGGGGGTCCTCGGACAGCCAGACTATATCCCTTGGCTGGACTGTTGGACTAAGAAGATACAAGATTGAAGACTTCGTCCCGTGTCCGGATGGGACTCTCCTTTGCGTGGAAGGAAAGCTTGGCGATTCAGATATGTAGATCTCCTCCCTTGTAACCGACTCTGTGTAACCCTAGCTCCCTCCGGTGTCTATATAAACCGGAGGGTTTTAGTCCGTAGGACAACAACAATCATACCATAGGCTAGCTTCTAGGGTTTAGCCTCTCCGATCACGTAGTAGATCAACTCTTGTAATACTCATATCATCAAGATCAATCAAGTAGGAAGTAGGATATTACTTCCATCGAGAGGGCCCGAACCTGGGTAAACATTGTGTCCCCCGCCTCCTGTTACCATCCTCCCTAGACGCACATTCGGGACCCCCTACCCGAGATCCGCCGGTTTGAACACCGACATTGGTTCTTTCATTGAGAGTTCCACTGTGTCGTCATCATAGGGCTTGATGGCTCCTTCGATCATCGGCAACGATGCAATCCAGGGTGAGGTTTTCCTCCCCGGAAAGATCTTCATATTCGGCGGCTTCGTACTGCGGGCCAACTTGCTCGGTCATCTGGAGCAGATCGAGAGCTATGCCCCTGGCCATCAGGTCAGGTTTGGAAGCTTGAACTATACCGCCGACATCCGCGGAGACTTGATCTTCGACGGATTCGAACCCACGTCAGGTACATCGCACAGTCACAATGAGCATGATTTAGCTCTGCCATCGGACAGTGTTCAGGAGATCACACCTGTAACTACTCTGGCCCTCAATCCAGAACAGATCGCACCGTCCGAGGACGGGTGGATGGACCCCACCACCGAGGCCGCACACTCAGCGTCGATAGAGTCGAATACTGACTTCACCTCCTATGAGACCTGTGTTATCGGACACTGGGATTCGTCCCCGGCCACAGACTCTGAACCGCTCGCATCCGTGCTCATCCAATCTGATTGGGAACCGATCATGTAGTTCACCTCCGCAGATATCTTTTAGCACTCGCCCCTAGGTGACGTGCTAAACTCATTACGGTCTCTCTCCTTATCAGGAGACCCTTGGACGAACTATGTCCGGCTCGAGTGGGAAGCGTACGGCGAAGAAATTCCTTCCCCGCCCACCACCCACTTGGTAGCCACTGTCGACGACCTAACCGACATGCTCGACTTCGACTCCGAAGACATCGATGGTATGGACGACGATGCGGGAGACGAACAGGAACCACCGCCCATAGGGCGCTGGACTGCCACCTCATCATATGATATATACATGGTGGACACCCCCAAAGAAAGCGATGGCAACAAGGCAACGGAGGATAATCCCCCCGAGAAGCAATCCAAGAACCGGCGTCATCAGCGCCGCTCTAAGCCCTCCATAGCAAAAACAGCGATACCGGCACAGGAGACAATAACGCTGCAAATAGTGCCGAAGACGAAGACAATCCCCTCCAACCAGGCTTTGAGCAGGAGGATGGGCAAGCCAGCCCCAAGGAATAGGCAGCAGACGGAGAATCAGAGGATGACAATTACATGCCTCTCTCTAAAGACGAGGTGAGCCTCGACGACAAAGAATTCATCGTGCCTGAGGATCCTGTCGAACAGGAGCGCTTCAAGCGCTGGCTTATTGCCACAGCAAAAAGCCTGAAGAAAAAGCAACAACAGCTTCAAGCTGAACAAGATCTGCTAGCAGATAGATGGACTGAGGTCCTGGCAGCCGAGTAACATGAACTCGAGCGCCCAATCAAAAGTTTCCCAAACTGCAGGTTGCTACCCCAACTTGAAGAGGAAGCATTAAAGCATGCGCTTCCAGCATATGATGCGGCAGACCAGCCACCTCGTGGCCGTGACAAAGTGGCATATATGCCCGAAGTCTAGCCCGCACCCCGTCACCAGTTAAACAAAAATAGCAAGGCTCGGGGTAACACGCAGGACCTGCGAGACATATTGGAAAACAAAGTAGGACACAAAAGATCGATCTTCGGATCACGAGGGCGCGCCCCAACACATGACGACAACCGTCATGTCGGATATACCAAAAATAAATCCGGCCGGGCCGAACACAGCAGACAAGACTCGTATGAACTGCATGGTGACATAGCCCGGCACAGAGGCGCCACACACCCCCTATGCTTCACTGATGAAGTAATGGATCATGAATCCCAAGAATGGTTTAAACCCGTGAACATTGAATCATAAGATGGTACTACTGACCCCGCGGTACGGATCGGGATTTCTTCCTCCACATTCACATGGCCCGCGGGGATGATCTACACGCCATCAAGTATCTCCCATTGAAACTCAAAGGACCGGCTCGACATTGGATGAATAGCTTGCTAGCAAACTCCTTCGGAAGTTGGAAGAACCTAGCAGACACATTCCTGGATAACTTCCAGGGCACATATATGCGACCACTGGATGCTGATGATTTGAGTCACATAACACAACAACCCGGAGAGTCAGCCAGGAAATTCTGGACCCGGTTCCTAACCAAAAGGAACCAAATTTTGGACTATCCGGATGCCGAAGCCCTCGAGGCCTTTAAACATACCATCCGTGACAAGTGGCTCGCCCGACATCTTGGCCAAGAGAAGCTAAGGTCCATGGCAGCCCTCACGACACTCATGACCCGCTTCTGCGCAGGCGAGGATAGCTGGTTGGCTCGTAGCAACAACACAGCAAGCAACAATGGCAAATTAGAGGCCAGAGATAGCAACGGCAAACCCTGACAAACACAAACGCCGCAAACATGGTGATAGCACCGAAGACACGACAGTCAATGTCGGATTTAATAGCTCTAAGTCCGGTCAGTGAACAGGGCCACTCAAAAATGACAATCCGGGTGCATCCACTTTGGACCGCATACTCGACCGTCCATGACAAATTCATGGCAAACCAGGAACACCAGCCAATCATACCAACAGAGAATGTTGGGTCTTCAAACAAGCTTGCAGGTTAGGCACCAAAAACAAAGATAAGGGGTCTCAAAGCGATGACAGCGACGAGGAGCCCAGATCACCGAATAGAGGAGGACAAAAGAAATCTCTCTAGCAAACCCAAATGGTGAATATGGTAAACACCACCCACACTCCCAACCCGGATCGGATGCACACCCTTAGGGATGTCGACCTAACGAAACCAGTCAGCCCGCAATACAAACTAGGGCCGATCACCTTCAACCAAATGGATCATTCGGTCAACACCAGTCACTGCAATCCAGCCGCACTAGTCCTCGACCCAATAATTGACGGGTTCCACCTCACACGAGTCCTTATGGACAGAGGCAGCAGTCTAAATCTACTTTACTAGGACACAATGCGCAAGATGGGCATCGATCATTCGATGATCAAACCCACTAAAGCCACATTTAGAGGTATTATACCGGGCATGGAGGCTAGCTGTACCGGCTCCATCGCCCTCGAGGTAGTCTTCAGATCACCAGAAAATTACCGTACCAAAGTGTTAATCTTCGACATCGTCCCCTTTCGTACTGATTATCAGGCACTGCTCGGGCGAACCGCGTTCGCTCGATTCAACGTGGTGCCACATTACTCCTACTGTAAACTCAAGATGCCCGGTCCGCGCGGCGTTATCACGGTTAATGGCGAGGACGAACTCTCCCTCAGTACCACAGAGTACGCCGCCGCTTTAACAGCAGAAGCAATGGAGGGCACCTTTCAGTCAAATCTTGAGTTGACGGCTAAAACCGCGGACACATTCAAAGAAGTCCGAACTACTTCACGGCAGGACAGCCCGGATCGTCCAGGGCTCAACTAAACATTTTGGCAAAGTCCAGAACATGCCACATATCGTGGCTCGACCGCTCTCCGACACACAAATATTTCTTACATTTCCTTTGTAGGCTCACCTCTGCGCAGACCGGGACCGGTGACATGGTAACAGCTCGAACGCACAAGGGAATCTTTAGATATTCCTCGCGACGTCCATCCGACTATACTCCGGATCTGCACACATCTTCTACCTCCCCGGCCCCAGCAGGTTCCACAGTCATATTCCCCTTTTTATCACAGTACATGTACTCATACGCTTCGACGTATTATTCAAATACAAAATGTGGACTTATATGACACTTATTTGTTGTTATTTATTATTGAAACTCTTTTTTTAAGTGGCATCCGTACACCACGATATGCCTTCGCCGGGGGATTCGTTTTACCCATAATACGACAATAAAGTCCGAACACCCTCACGGAAGTTCGGCACCCTGAACTTATAGCATTATATGCATGAGCTCCGAATCATGTCTTGGGTCAAATGTTGGGTTTTCCTGGCTCCCATGTTTTCCTACCTTACATTCCGCTATATCGGCTAAGGCGGCACAGGGAGAACTATTGCGATTGTGTCCCGGTTCTTCCGGACGAGCACCTTAGTAGAGAAAGCTGAAAACTGACTGTCATGATATGGCGAGAGCTGGTCAGCTGTTTGAGAGGTTGTAAAATCTATAAGGATTTCTCCCGCATAATGCCATAACCAATGAAGCGTGCGATGGATCGGTTCTTCTTTCGATCAGGTGCCTATAGGGCCCCTCGCGCGGTCTTCCGAACACCCGGGGCTGCGCCTACCTTCCTAATGCTCCTATGGCTAAGTGAGAATGATAAAGCCCTATAGTCCGATTGCCTGGTTCGCTGTGCTGAACACCTCCTTCAAAGGACCCAACACTGGGGTAAAGAATGATCAGGTTTATCCCGAACACCCCCGTATTTCTTACGAGGGGGCAGAAGTCGACGACTGGCCAATTCTCAGGTTTAATATATAAAGCGCCAGCGTTAGGAGGGTAAACTTTTATAACAGGCAATAAATAATAGTAATGACCTTGTTCACACATTACATAGGACAACATGACTATATTCATGGAAATACAATGTCCTTGGTGCATGCGCCGCCGCAACGCGGGATCCTTTCAGGACACTTTCATAATACAATTCAGGCTTGCGGATCTCCTTTCCCTCTGGTGGTCCCTTGGTCATCAGCTTTTCTGCATCCATCTTCCCCCAGTGCACCTTTGCGCGGGAAAGGCCATTCATGCACCTTCTATGCAGACCGACCGCTTGATGACGTCAAGTCAAGGGCAGGCACTAACAAGTCGCTTCACGAGCCTGAAGTAGCTACTTGGAATCGGCTCGGCGGGCCATAGCCGGAAAATCAAATCCTTCATGGCTAGTTCGGCCTCCTTATGCAGTTCGATCAGCTGTTTTAGTTGATCGGTAAAAGGCACCGGATAATTCGGTGCCCGATACTGCAACCAGCAGAGCTTATCCATAGTATTCCCCTCTTCGGCTCAGTAGAATTGGGCGGCATCCGATATGCTGCGAGGAAGTTCCGCAAATACCCATGGAGAAATCCGAACTTAAAATTATAAAGCATAATGTTCTCCTGAAATACTTTCTTTACATGGAAAAAGACCTTACCCGCTGTGATCTCCCTCGCCTCTTGGATCTCCTGCAGGGCGCCTTGGGTTTCCCCATGGGCATCGCGCATGGCCTGATGAGACCTGGTGAGTTCGGATTCTTTCTCCGTTAAACTCTGCTCTGGGGTCTCGCATTTTTTCATGGCCTCTTGGAGCTCTCACCTAGCTTCCACAACCTTGGCCTCGTGCTTCTCACGAAGAGCCTTATCTGCGACCGCCTTTTCCTCGGCCCCGGCAACAGCCTTCTTCAGAGCCTCGACTTCGGTCATCACCCCTGGCGCAAATCATGACACATATTCTATCATACTGAAATTCGTTCGCACTGTACGCAACCAAGATTTGTGCATACCTTGTTGATCTTCCAACTGCCTTTTTAACTGGCCAAGCTCCGCTTCGGCCCGCTCAAGAGTTTGATTCAGTCCTGAAACCTCCGCGGTATGAGCGGCAGTAGCCGCTACAGACGCCTGCTTACAAAAGAAGAGAGATAGATGTCATCAAATGAGTCTTCCTACGAAAAATATATTTGATCCTCTGTTCGGTTCTTTTGTTCACCAGACAGTGTATCAGGGGCTACCATCCATACTATGACACTCTTTGAAACCATATAAAACATACCCCAAAACCTCTTATAAGGCCGATACAGGCTACATTCAGTCCATTTTCAGCGGACTGAATCTTCTCGATCACCGCACCCATAAGGGCACGGTGTTCATCGACGATGGAGGCGCTCTTCAGCGCCGCCAATAAAGCACCCGGCACCTCTGGTTGGACAGAGGTCGCCGGTGGAACAAGGACGCTCTCTCCAGCCGAGAAAGGCCGCCTGTTTGATTCTAGAGCCGTATTGGTCTTCGAAACTGTGTCCGGATGGGGGCCAAATTCAAGATGGTCCCCGCCATCGACTCCTGTGGGGATCTTCTCCCCCATGTCTCCGGCCCCTGAAGTTTGACCTCCAGGCGCCGCCTTCACAATTTTCTCCGCCCCTCCTTGGACGGAGTCCCTCTGGGACGAAGCCTCGGTGTGGATCACATGTTCGGGGGGAGGGGCCTTCGGAGGCGTCCCGCTCTCCATAGCATCCGAGCTCAGCAGATCCTCGGACGAGGATTGTTCGGAACGGGACCCCGTCAGGCTACAAAAAATATGGCTCAGGTTAAAATGCTATGCCATGATGGGTCCGGACACACGAACGTGTTTGGATTTTTTATACTTACGAGTTCACTAGGGGCTAGGCCCTAGGATCCCATGCCGGGCTGCTATCGGCAACGGCAGTGGACTCTTCCAGAAGAAGTGTTTTTCCCCTTTTAGGCGACTCGGCCTCCAAGTGTATGGAAGTTGTCCTCTTCTTTCTTACCCCTACCAGGGATTCGTCTTCCTCCTCGTACTCTTTGGAGGCGGGTCGGGCACGGTGACGAAGGCTGCCCCGGGTCTTTTTGGCCTCCTTTTCGATCTTCTTCTCCGGCACCTTGTAAGGCGCCGGGTCTAATATCTTCGTTAGAAGTGGGCCGGCCGGTTCTTCGGGCAGCGGGGCCGGACATTGGATCCACCCTGCCTTCTTCGTCCAGCCCTAGAGAGTTGTGTAAAACACATTAAGCATTTCCCTTGAGTTATGCGAATAAAACGTATGGTAACTTACCGAGCTTGCAGGGCGGGACAGTTGGTACCCGCGGTCCTCGGCTGAGTCCGGCCATGATTTGCCGAGCTTAAAAAGCACCTTCCAAATATCTTCATGCGAGGAGCCAAAGAGCTCTTGCAGGGTCTGGTGCTTGGCCGGATCGAATTCCCATAGATTGCAAGTCCGGTGTTAACAAGGTAGAATCCGACGGACTAACATCACCAGGACTACATTGACAAGTTTGATATTCTTGTCTTCCATACCCTTGACGCGCGTCTGGAGCGCCAACAGTTCGTCGGACGAAGACCAGTTCCGGCCCTTCTTGAGACAGGACGTGAGCCACAGAGGGGCTCCGGATCAGAACTCGGGAGCAGCGGCCCACTTCGCGCCGCCCGGCTCAGTAATGTAAAACCACTCTTGTTGCCACTCCCTGACGAAATCATTGAAGGTACCTATTGGCCATGTGACGTTGGGCATCTTGCTCACCATAGCGCCCCCGCACTCAGCATGCTCACCGCCCACTACCTTGGGCTTCACATTAAAGATCTTCAGCATAAGCTGAAGTGTGGCGGGATGTGAAGAAAATCCTTGCACACGACAGTGAATGTCGAGATGTTGAGGAAGGAATTGGGGGATAGATCATGAAAATCGATCCCGTAATAATACATAATGCTGCGAACAAATGGGTGGAGGGGAAACCCTAGCCCGCGGATAAAATGAGGGAGGAATACGACCCTTCCGTGGGGTTCCAGGGTAGGGACGATCTGTCCCGCCGTCGGGAGACGGTGGCCGATTTTCTGGGCTAGATACTCGGCGTCCCGAAGTTTCTTGATGTCATTCTTCCAAACGGTAGAGGCCATCCACTTGCCTCCTACTCCGGACATATTTGGAGTGGTTCTTCGGAGAAGATGCGAACTTGGGAGCTGGAGCTCGAGTGCGCGAGAATGGATGGGCAGCGGAGAAGAAGGCGTGGGTAAAAAAGAGGAGTCCTTATCCCTTTGTAAGGGCGGTAGAAACTATGTGCCTCCCCACTTGCCTGGTAAAACTCGCTTATTCCCCAAGCGTCGTGATTTATGGCGTGGTTGGGTTACCCACACCTGTATTGATGAGAATCCCGTGATAAGGGGACACGATCTCTACTTCGACAAGACGTGCCAAGAAAACCACCTCGCAATATGTGCAGTAGCTGGTTGAGAAAAACGGTTCGAATAATAACCGGAGCCATGGCATGATGTCACGTTATGAAAAGTGGTCAGCGGATTAGATTTGTGGAAATATTATACTCTCTATGGTGGTATGTGGAATTTGTTTTGTAGAGCCGGACACTATCCTTTGTGTTCAAAATCTTTTATGGAGTATTCGGAGGAGGAACCCGCCTTGCAATGCCGAAGACAATCTGTGCGCCGGACTTGTGTTCATTAAAGCCTGGTTCAGGGGCTACCGAGGGAGTCCTGGATTAGGGGGTCCTCGGACAGTCGGACTATATCCCTTGGCCGGACTGTTGGACTATGAAGATACAAGATTGAAGACTTCGTCCCGTGTTCGGATGGGACTCTCCTTTGTGTGGAAGGCAAGCTTGGCGATTCAGATATGTAGATCTCCTCCCTTTTAACCGACTCTGTGTAACCCTAGCTCCCTCCGGTGTCTATATAAACCGGAGGGTTTTAGTCCATAGGACAACAACAATCATACCATAGGCTAGCTTCTAGGGTTTAGCCTCCCCGATCTCGTGGTATATCAACTCTTGTAATACTCATATCATCAAGATCAATCAAGCAGGAAGTAGGGTATTACCTCCATCAAGAGGGCCCGAACTTGGGTAAACATTGTGTCCCCCGCCTCCTTTTACCATCCGCCCTAGATGCATAGTTCGGTACCCCCTACCCGAGATCCGCCGGTTTTGACACCCATAATGGTGTCTTGTCGGGGTGTTGTGTCGGGGTCGAGGGGTGCCGTGTCGGGGTGTCGAGGCGAGGTCGGGGTGTCGTGTCGGGGGTTTCCAGGCGGGGTCGGGGTGTCAAAGCGGGGTCAGGGTGTTGTGTCGGGGGTCGGGGTGTCGAGGCGGTCTCAGGGTGTCGTGTTGGGGATTAGGGTGTCGGTGGTGTCTTGTCGGGGTGCTGTGTCGGGGTCGGGGGGTGTCGTGTCGGTGTCGGGGTGCTGTGTCGGGGTCGCGGTGGCAGGGTGTCGAGGCAGGGTCGAGGTGTCGTGTTGGGGGTCGGAGTGTCGGTGGTGTCATGTCGGGGTGTTGAGGTTGCCTCGGGGTGTCATGCTGAGGGTCGGGGTGTCGGTGGTGTCAGGGAGCGGCGATCTCTTCTCCTCCTCCTCCTCCTCTTCTCCTTCTTCTTCTTCTTCTTCTCTTCTCCTCCCCATTTTCTTCTTTCTCCTCCTCCTCCTCCTCCTCCCACTCCTCTTCTTCTTCTTCTTCCCCCTCCTCTTCTTCTTATTCTTCTTCTTTTCTTCTCCTAATAATTTTTTTCAAGAACTAACCTAAATAACCTACAAACTAACCTAACTAACCTACAAACTAACCTAACTAACCTAGTCTAAAGATAACTAACCTAACTAACCTAGAAAATCAAACTAACCTAACTAACAGTACTAACTAACCTAATTACTAGCAGTAGAAAAAAAGAAACTAATAGTACTACCTAACCTAATTACTAGCAGTAGAAAAAACAAAAAAACAGGGGGGAGCTCAACGGAGTGGGTCGGCGGCGCGGCTAGGGCGTCGGGACGGCGGGGTGCCTGGTTGTCGAAGTGTCAGGGCGCCAGGCCGGTGGGGGCGTCGGGGCGGTGAGGGCGTCGGGGCGCGGCGTGGATGGCGGGGGCGTCGGGGCACCTGGTTGTCGGGGCCGCGAGGGCGTCAGGGCGGTGGAGTGAGAAACCAAGGGGTGGCGCGGGCGGCGAGGGCGTCGGGGCGGCGGAGGGTCGGGGCACGGTGCGGTGGGGGGTCGGGGGCGTCGGGGGTGGTGGTGGTCGGGGGCGGCGGGGTCGGTGGGGGTCGGGGGCTGTGGGGGCCGGCGGGCACGGGGGTGGCATAGGCGAGGTGAGGTAGAGAGAGAGGGGGGTGGGGCGCGGGGCCGACCATTTTTTAGTTAGGTTTAATTTCTTTGCCGTCAGACGGCAAAGAGCGTAGCTAGTGGGGTGGGGCCGGGGGGAAATGACCGTTAGGTTGGCTATTCTCTTTGTCGTCTACTAGCGGACGACAAAGAAGGTGGTCGTTAGGTGGTTCTCATTAGTTAGCCACCCTCCCTCCTTGCCGTCTGCTAGCAGACGGCAAAGCTTCTATGTTGTCCGCTAGCGGACGACAAAGATCTTGCTGACGGCAAACATGATCTTTGCCGTCAGCTCTTTCTTTGTCGTCAGTTTTGTGTAAGCATATGGCAAAGACCTTCTTTGTCGTCAGCTGGCTGACGACAAATTGCTGACAGACGGCAAAGATCCTGATTCCAGTAGTGCAATACCCACCAGAGGGGGCCACCTG
Organism: Triticum urartu; assembly: GCF_056163025.1. Classification (NCBI taxonomy): domain Eukaryota; kingdom Viridiplantae; phylum Streptophyta; class Magnoliopsida; order Poales; family Poaceae; genus Triticum; species Triticum urartu. The sequence continues at coordinate 603,409,272 of NC_141875.1, forward strand.
TTGCGCACATGGCAACAGGGCGTGAAGAGCCCCCTACTTGCGCCATGTTACTTTGTGGGGCCCACGTGGCTCTGCTAACCCTAATCTCAAGCCTATAAATTCCTTTTCCCTGAGAAAAAAATAAGAGAAGATGTTTCATCGCATTTTATGATACGAAGCCGCCGCCACCTCCTGTTCCTCACCGCGAGTATTGATCTGGAGTCCATTCGAGGCTCCGGAGACGGGGATTCGTCGCCATCTTGATCACCAACCCTTCTTCATCACCAATTTCATGATGCTCACCACCGGGAGTGAGTAATTCCTTCATAGGCTTGTTGGACGGTGATGGAGTTGTATGAGATTTGTCATGTAATCGAGTCAATTTGTTAGGGTTTGATCCCTAGTATCCACTATGTTCTGAGATTCATGTTGCTATGACTTTTCTATGCTTAATGTGTGTCACCAGGGCCCAAGTGCCACGATTTCAGATCTAAACCCTCTATGTTTTCATGAATTTGAGTTCTTGATCCTATCTTGCAAGTTGTATGCACCTATTACATGTTATGATTTGCATACCCTAAAGTGACAATAGTTGGGATTCTTTCCGGTGATGATCATAGTATGAGGAGTTCATGTATTCGCCATGTGTTAATGATTTGTTCCGGTTCTCTATTAAAAGGAGGCCTTAATATCCCTTAGTTTCCTTATGGACCCCACTGCCACGGGAGGGTGGGACAAAAGATGTCATGCAAGTTCTTATTATAAGCACGCATGACTATATATATAATATATGCCTACATTACATTGATGAATTGGAGATATTGTGTATCGCTCTAGGTTGTGACTGTTATATGATGAATGTCATCCAACACAAATATCCATCATTGATCTAATGCTAACACATTTCATATGTTGATATTTGCTAAGTTACTTTCGCTGTTGTTGCTGCTACAATCACTACAAAACTGCTACTGCTAGTATTCTTGTTACTATTGCTACTATTACTACTCCTATCAAACTATCATACTATTACGCTACTAAACACTTTGCTGCAGATATTTAGTTCTCCAAGTGTGGTTGAATTGACAACTCAACTACTCATACTTACAAATATACTTTGGTCCCCTTGTGAAAAGACAATAAATTTGAGTGAAATACTACCCTCGAAGACTGTCGTGATCCCTTATATTTGTGGGTTATCAAGACCTTTTCCTGGAGTAATTGCCGGGGAGCATAGCTCTATTTTTTGAGTCACTTGGGAATTATATCTATTGATCACTATGAAGAATCTGAAAGACACTAGAACCAAGATTGTACCCTCTAAGACAAGGGGAGGTAAGGAACTGCCATCTAGCTTCTCACTTGATTCACCTTCTGTTTTGAGTAGGCCTAACACCACCACCTGGTATTCAATCTGGTATGTCACAGGTTATTGATGATGCTAGTTCTGCTATGAATGAGGCTATTGATGATGCTAGTTCTACTATGAATGATGCTAGTACTCTGCTCAATAAAACTGTGCCACTTGGTGAATTTCTTGATGAACAACTTGCTAAAGCTAAAGAACTTGAAACTATTGAAACTGATGAAAATTATGATTCACCTATTAGGCCTAGCTCTCCCTAGAATTGAAATGATTAACATACTTGAGGGTTATGTTATGGATGGGGAGATACCTAGAGAAATGCTTGCTTGTAATGATAGAGATTATGTTAAGAAACTTTTGAGTAAGCTGAAAGATAATTCTATGATGGCAAGAATGAAATATGATCCTAAGTTTACTACCTCCTATCTTTGTTAGTGATAAGGATTATGAATTCTCTATCAATCCTGATTTAATTACTTTAGTTGAATATGACCCTTTTCATGGTTATGAAACTGAAACTGTTGTGGCACATCTTACTAAATTGAATGATATAGCCAACCTATTTGCGCATGAGGAAAAAATTCATTACTACTATATCGTTAAGTTGTTTCCTTTTTCATTGAAGGTTTGATGACCCACAAGTATAGGGGATCAATAATATCTCTTTTCTATAAGTACGAGTGTCGAACCTAACGAGGAGCAGAAAGAAATGACAAGTGGTTTTCAGCAAGGTAATGTGTGCAAGTGCTGAAATTATAAGTAGCAGAGTAGTTTGATAGCAAGGTAATTTGTAACGAGCAAGTAACGATAGTAGTAACAAAGGTGCAGCAAGGTAGCCCAATCCTTTTGAGGCAAAGGACAGGCCAAAATGGTTTCTTATGATAGGCAAAGCATTCTTAAGGGTACACAGGATTTTCATCTAGTCACTTTCATCATGTTGGTCTAATTCGTGTTCGGTATTTTGATAATTTGATATGTGCGTGGACCGGTGCTTAGGTGCTCTTCTTACTTGAACAAACCTCCTACTTATGATTAACCCTCCCGCAAGCATCCACAACTATGAGAAAAGTATTAAGAATAAATTCTAACCATAGCATTAAACTTTTGGATCCAATCGGTCCCTTACGGAATAGCGCATAAACTAGGGTTTAAGCTTCTGTCACTCTCGCAACCCATCATATAATTTCTACTCCACAATACATTCCCTTAGGCCCAAATATGGTGAAGTTTCATGTAGTCGACGATCACATGACACCACTAAGGGAATCACAACATACATACTATCAAAATATCGAACACATATCAAGTTCACATGATTACTTGCAACATGATTTCTCCCATGACCTCAAGAACAAAAGTAACTAGTCACAAATGATAATCATGCTCAAGATCAAAGGAGCATTAAATAGCATATTGGGTATGAACATATAATCTTCCACCAAATAAACCATATAGTAATCAAGTACAAGATGTAATCAACACTACTAGTCACCCACAAGCACCAATCTATAGTTCCGGTAACAAGATTGAACACAAGAGATGAGCCAGGGTTTGAGATGAGATGGTTCTGTTGAAGATGTTGATGGAGATTGCCCTCCCCAAGATGGGAGAGTAGTTGGTGATGATGATGATTATTATTATTTCCCCCTCTGGGAGGGAAGTTCTCCCGGTGGAATCGCTCCGCCGGAGGGCAAAAGTGCTCCTGCTAAGTTCCGCCTCGAGATGGCGGCGCTCTGTCTCAAAAGTCATCTCCTTATTTTTCCTAGGTCAAAATGACGTATATACCAGAAGATGGGCACCGAAGGTAGGCCTTGGTGAGCACAACCCTCCCCGGCGCGCCCACGTGGGTTGTGCCCACCTGGTGGGCCCCCTCTGCTAGTTATTTGCTCCAATATTCATGATATATTTGATAAAAAAATCTCCATGAGGTGTCAGCTTGTTTAGAGTTGTGTAGAATAGGTGGCCTGACGTAGCTTTTCCAGGTCCAGATTTCCAGCTGCCGGAATTCTCTCTCTTTGTGTGTACCTTGCATATTATGAGAGAAAAGACATTAGAATTACTCCAAAAAGCATTATTATGGATTGAAACATCATAAATAATAGTAAGAAAACGTGATGCAAAATGGGCGTATCAACTCCCCCAAGCTTAGACCTCGCTTGTCCTCAAGTGAAAATCAAAATCGAAAAACATGTCCACATGCTTAGAGAGAGAGGTGTTGATAAAAACAAAATACGAACATAGAAGCATCATGTTCATTATCATAACAGCAACAAACTTAAAAATAAAACTTTTATAAAGAACTTTTATCATAGACTTCTCATGAATAAGTGACAATTCATCACACTATTGAAGTATAAAGCAAAAAACTCTATTATAACCCAACAAACTATGTTCTTAGTCAACTTTGCAACTACAATTCATCATCTTTTCAGGAAGGGTCACGTATTGGAGCCTTTAGGAAATTCCACATACTCAACCATCATATACTCTTCTATGATTGCTAACACTCACCGCGTACACATGAGCAAAACGTTTCAACCGGACACATAGAAAGATAGGGGCTTATAGTTTCGCCTCCCAATGTATTCACCTCAAGGGTGATGTCAACAATAATAACTCATGCTATCTATATTCAACTAGACATATGTGCCTAGATCTTCCCTCACCACATGATTCTTGCCAAAGGAGAAAAATAAAAAAGTAATAGAAGGTAAACTTTGACTCTTTGCATAAAAGTAAAAGATAGGCCCTTCACAGAGGGAAGTAGAGGTTGCCATGCGCTTATTTATTTGTATGCTCAACCCCTTAGTGCAAAAGAAAGTCACGTTGTATTGCCCCTTGTGATAGCAACCTTTATTATGCAGTCTGTCGCTTTTATTCTTCACCAACACAAGTTCGTACAACGCTCAATTTTCCCTTAAACTAAATGATCTCACACTTTTAAAAGCAATTTTATTGCCTTTTTGCACCGATGACAACTTACTTGAGGGATCTTGCTCAATCCCTAGGTAGGTATGGTGGACACTTGAAAATAAGATTTGGGTTTAAGGGTTTTTGGATGCACAAGTAGCATCTCTACTTAGTGCGGAATTTTTGGCTAGCAAAGATAGTGGCAGGCACCACATGTTAAAGGATCCATGACAATATGACTTCTATGTGAATATAAACAAACATAAACCATTAAGTTGTCTTCCTTGTCCAACTTTAACAATTTTGGCATGTAATATTTTGATGAGGGCTCATAATCACAAAAGATTTCTAGGATAGTATATTTATATGTGAATCTTCTCTCCGCTTATTAATTCTTTCATGAGTTGCATCATTGACTAATGCTATGTTTGTCAATCTCTAATAAAATTTTCTACTTATACTTTTCCTTATGTGGTGTCATCACCTACCATAAGATTAGTATATGATCTTTTTGATTTATTTCCTTTATTTTATTTATTTCCTTTCTCTTTTTATTTTATTTGCAACATGAAAGTAAAGAAAGAAAAAACTTGAACTAAACTTTATTATATATCTTCCACACGATTACAAGGATAGATCACTAAGCAAACTCTCAAAGAAGAAATGATCGAACTAAAATTTTATTCATCTAAAGCAAAAGATCAAACTAATATAAGTAAAGCCAAAAAGATAGTGGGATGATACGATACCGGGGCACCTCCCCCAAGCTTGGTGGAAGCCAAGGGGAGTGACCATACTCGATACTTAGTTCTCTTTTGGTGATGATGAAGAAGATGATGGTGGTGATGAAGCGATCCTGTCCTTAAGGATCAAGAGATTCTCCAATCGACGGATGACGCTTCGGAGAATGATGATATGCTCTCGATGCAGAATATTTTCGCGATTAAGATACTTATTTTGCATGCAAACTATTTCAATGATGCGAAAGGCTTCAATCTCAGTAGGGGTAAGATGAGAAAGGTAAGGCTTAAGGATATCTTCTTCCTCCTCGGCCGGCAGTGCTTGTCCTACCACTGAGGGTGGATCTACGGTAGCCTCCTTGCCCTTGTCTCCCTTGATGGCGTATGCAGGATCCTCCCTCTTCAGCTCGATCTTCATCAACTGAGCATATTCTTCCATGTTGCTGGAGGAGCAAGAAGACATGATGCCTGGCTTGATAGATCTGGCCGAAAACAGCAAGAAAAGAGAATAGAGAATTTCTCCATGTTACAGTGATCAACAAGTTTGGGGAATATATATATATATATATATTTTTATCTTGGGGGACAAGAAAACTGTAGAAAAACAGAGTCCGAAAGGTGTCCCAGGTGGGCACAACCCACCTGGGCGCGACAGGCAAGCCTGGCGCGCCTTGGTGTCTTGTGCCCACCAGGTTATGCTTCCTGGAAGTTTCTTATTTTCCTAATTTTCTAAATATTCCAAAACTGACAAAAAATATTTTTGCGGATTTTTCGGAGTCCGTTTACTTATCGTATCACGTACCTTCTTATTTTCACGATTCTGGACTGTTCCAGAAGGACTCTTTTATGTGTTCTTCCAGTGTCAAAGTTTGGATAATACTACTTTCAACATTAATGGGCGTACCTGAGATATAATGTTTTATTCGTTGCCCATTGACAACCTTCGGGTTAGTACCTTCGGCATTATTTAGTTTGATGGGTCCAGACCGATAAACCTCCTCGATAATGTAGGGGCCTTCCCATTTTGAGAGGAGTTTTCCTGCAAAGAATCTAAAAAGAGAGTTGTACAAAAGAACATATTCTCCTACTTTAAACTCGCGCTTTTGGATTCTTTTGTCATGCAATCTTTTAAATTTTTATTTGAATAATTTTGCATTTTCATAAGCTTCGGGTTCTCCATTCATCTAATGAGCTAATATCAAATAACCTCCTTTCAGCAAGTTTGAAATCATAATTGAGTATTTTGATGGCCCAATATGCTTTATGTTCTAACTCAAGAGCCAAATGACAAGCTTTTCCATAAACCATTTTATAAGGAGACATACCCATAGGATTTTTATATGATGTTCTATAAGCCCAAAGTGCATCATCTAATTTCTTAGACCATTTATTCCTGGACCTATTGACAGTCTTTTGCAAAATTAATTTTATTTCTCTATTGCTAAGTTCAACTTGACCACTAGAGTGAGGATGATAAGGTGATGCAATTCTATGGTTAACATCATACCTGGCAAGCATTTTACGGAAAACACCATGAATAAAGTGTGAACCACCATCAGTCATTATGTATCTAGGGACTCCAAACCTTGGGAAAATAACTTCCTTAAGCATTTGAATAGAGGTGTTGTGATCAACACTACTGGCTGGAATAGCTTCTACCCATTTAGTAACATAATCAACAGCAACCAAAATATGTGTATACCCATTAGAGGAAGGAAAATGTCCCATGTAATCAAATCTCCAAACATCAAATGGTTCAACAGGAAGTGAATAGTTCATAGCCATTTCTTGACGCTTACCGATATTACCTATTCTTTGACATTCATCACAAGATAAGATGAACTTACAGTCATCCTTGAAGAGAGTATGCCAATTAAATCTAGATTGCAATACCTTGTGAGCAGTTCTATCTCCGGTATGATGTCCTCCATAAGCTTCGGAGTGACATTTTCATAGGATTTGTCCCTATTCATGCTCAGGTACACAACGTCTAATAATACCATCTACTCCTTCTTTATAAAGATGTGGGTCATCCCAAAATTAATGTCTTAAATCATAGAAGAATTTTTTTCTTTTCTTGGTATATAAAGCTAGGTGGTAAAGATTTAGCAACAATGTAACTAGCATAATCAGCATACCAAGGAGTATTATGAGCAACATTTATTCCAGCTAACTGCTCATCGGGAAAACTATCATCAATAGGTAGTAGGTCATCACGCAAATTTTCAAGCCTAGATAAATTATTAGCTACGGGGTTCTCAGCTCATTTTCTATCAATGATATGTAAATAAAATTCTTGTAAAAAGAGAACCCATCGAATAAGTCTAGGTTTAGCATCTTTCTTTTCCATAAGATATTTAATAGCAGCATGATCGGTGTGAACAATTACTTCGGAATCAACAATATAAGGTCTAAATTTATCACAAGCAAACACCACTGCTAAGAATTCTTTTTTCAATAGTAGCATAATTTTGTTGAGCACTGTCTAGAGTTTGACTAGCATAATGAATACCATTCAGTTTCTTATCAACTCTTTGTCCTAGAATAGCACCAACAGCATAATCACTAGCATCACACATAATTTCAAAAGGCAAGTTCCAATCAGGTGGTTGAACAATAGGTGCAGAAATTAAGGCTTTCTTGAGTGTTTCAAAGGCTTCTAAGCAATCATCATAAAAAACAAAAGGAGTATCCTATTGCAAAAGATCCGTAAGAGGCCTAGAAATTTTAGAGAAGTCTTTGATAAATCTCTTATAGAAACCAACATGTCGTGGAAGTGTCACGTCTGATGTCCTCATGGAAGGACTTAGTTGTGGAGCCATTGCAACGAGGTTAGCTTAAAGGGGTTTAAACGGGACAAAGGACACGGAGAGTTTATATTGGTTCGGCCCCTTGCGGTGAGGGTAAAGGCCTACTCCAGTTTGAGGTGGTATTTCTAGGGATTTGATTACGAGGGAGCAAATATGCTTTGCCTGGCTTTCGATTTGATGTTTCTTGCCCTAAACCGCCATCGGGTCGTCCCCTTATATACACGGGTTGACGCCCTACGGACTACAGAGTCCCGGCCGGCTCATACAATGTGTCCGGCTCGATACGTATCTTACATGCCTTACATTACAAGTCTGCACATACATGGCGGTTTTATACTTACGGGCCTTAAGCTGCCTCTAGGCCTGGGCCTCTTATAAGCCTAACTGTGAACCGCCATCTTGTATACTCTTGGGCTTCATTTAGATGAACCGCCATTGTGGTTGACCCGGTCCCTCCTGGGCGGGTCATATCTGATAGTCATATCCCCAATATTAGGCCCCAAGTTGATTCGAACTGGTTCATGTCAATCTTCAACACTTATAAAAAATCATTCTTGCTCTGGTGTGAGACATTGTAACCCGCCATGACGTCATCTCCAGAAATTTCGGAAACCCGCCACGATGTCATCTTTAATGGATCCTTTATCTTTAATGACCTTCCTAAATCAAGGCGTTCAATTAGTTGGAGAATCATCATTTGGCCTCCTCGTTTTTCACGCCTGCATGTTACTCTTTTCCTTATAAATAGGGTCAAACTGCCCCTTTCTCATTCTCCTCTCTTCTCCTTCTCATCTTCTTCTTCCTTGCGACGCACTAGCCCGCACGAGCTCCGCCACCTTCGACCTCCATCCTCTTCGTCAACTCCGGCTGCTGCATCGTGCTGAACGATCCAGAAACACCGTGGCACTCCTCCGCGGAACATATTTTAAATCGTGAGGTCCCAACTCAATGGCCCACTTAGCAACCCGGCCTGTAGCTTCCCTGTTTTGGATGATATCTCCCAAGGGAGCAGAACTAACCACAGTGATAGGATGACCTTGACAATATTGCTTAAGCTTCTGGCTTGCCATGAACACCCCATAAACAAGCTTCTGCCATTGTGGATACCTCTGTTTGGACTCAATAAGCACCTCACTGATGTAATAAACCAGCCGTTGGACCGGGTACTCCTTTCCTGCCTCCTTTCTTTCCACCACGATGGCTACACTGACAGCCCTGCTATTAGCAGCCACATATAACAACAGAGGCTCTTTATCAACAGGGGAAGCAAGCACGGGCGGCTCAGCCAGCTGTTTCTTCAAATCCTCAAATGCTTGATTAGCAGCATCACTCCAAAGAAAGTGATCTGTCTTCTTCATCATCTGATAAAGAGGAATAGCCTGCTCACCCAGTCGGCTTATGAACTGACCCAGAGCCGCAATACGACCCGCCAGACGCTGAACATCATTCACACACGCCGGCTTAGCCAATGAAGTAATGGCTTTGATCTTCTCCGAGTTAGCTTCAATGCCTCTGTTAGAAACCAGGAAACCCAAGAGCTTGCCTGCTGGCACACCAAAGACGCACTTAGCCGGGTTGAGCATCATCTTGTAGACACAGAGATTATCAAACGTCTCTTTCAAATCATCCATCAAGGTCTCCTTCCCCTTGACTTCACCACAATGTCATCTACATAAGCATGAACGTTGCGCCCAATCTGATTGTGAAGGCAATTTTGCACACACCGCTGATAAGTTGCCTGGGCACTCTTGAGCCCAAAAGGCATAGACACATAGCAGAAGGCTCCAAACGGAGTAATGAAGGCCGTCTTCTCCTGGTCCTTAACTGCCATCTTGATCTGATGATCCAAAAAACTCAAACGCTCACAAACCGTTGTAGCATCAATGATTTTATCAATACGAGGGAGAGCAAACAGATCAGCCGGACAAGCCTTGTTTAAGTCCGTGTAATCCACACACACATTTGCCAAGTGTCGTTCTTTTTTAGTACTAGCACCAGAGTAGCCAACCACTCAGGATGAAAAAATTCAATGATAAACCCGGCCGCCCAAAGCCAGGCCACTTCCTCACCAATGGCCTTCCGCCTCTCCTCGTTAAACCGGCGAAGAAATTGCTTGACCGGTTCAAACTTTGGATCAATATTAAGAGTGTGCTCAGCGAGTTCCCTCGGTACACCCGGCATGTCTGAAGGCTTCCACGCAAAGATGTCCTGGTTCTCACGAATGAACTCGATGAGCGTGCTTTCCTATTTTGGATCCAGATTAGCGCTAATGCCGAACTGTTTAGATGAGTCACCAGGGACGAAATCAACCATCTTAGTATCGTCCGCCAATTTAAACTTTAATGAAGGATCATGCTCTATGGTTGGTTTCTTCAAGGACGTCCTGTCTGTCGGGTCAACATTGTCCTTGTAAAATTTCAGCTCCTCCATGGCACAAACTGATTCAGCATAAGCCGCATTACCTTCCTCACATTCCAAGGCCACCTTGCGACTCCCATGCACTGTGATGGTGCCTTTATAACCCAGCATTTTAAGTTGCAAGTAAACATAGCTGGTCCTCGCCATGAACTTAGCATAAGCCGGCCGCCCAAATAGAGCATGATAAGGCCTTTTGATCTTGACCACTTTGAAGGTTAATGTCTTAGACCTGGAATCATGCTCATCTCCAAAGGCAACTTCTAACAATATCTTCCCCACTAGGTAGGCTGACTTACCCGGCACGACACCATGGAAGACAATGTTTGATGGCTTGAGATTCTTATCTGTCAGTCCCATGCGTCGGAAGGTCTCATAATACAGTATGTTAATGCTTCTACGTCCATCCATGAGCACCATGGTAAATTTATAACCCCCAACCTGAGGTGCCACCACCAAAGCTAGATTACCCGGATTATCGACCCGGGGTGGATGATCCTCTCGACTCCATACAATGGGCTGTTCTGACCATCGTAGATAACATGGGACCGCTGACTCAACAACGTTCACAGATCTTGTGAAGCTTCTAATCCCGTTTACACAAACTAGTGGTGAAAACGTCATACTTCCCACTATTCAATTGCTTTGGATTGCTCTAACAACCGGACTGCTGCTGCTGTTGATTCCCCTGATTATTCTTCTGATTGTAACCACCCTGGTTACCGTGACCTTGAAACCCGGAACTTGAATCACCGCCTCCATGACTCGAACCATGAGAGCCGGACCCTGATCCACCATTTGGGCCATGGTGGCACTGGATGGATTCCCGAAAGCTTCTCATTATGCTGCAATCCTTCCACGAATGAGTAGCCGACTTACGATCCGTTCCATGCTTTGGGCACAGCTGATTTAACATTGCCTCAAGGTCGAATCCTGTCCTCGGAGCCGGCGGCCCCGTCTGTCCCCTACGGCGCTGGTTATCATTGCATGCACCTGTGATGGCCACAAAGTCATCAGCTTTGCACTTACCATTGCTGCCTTGATTGGTAGAGTTGTAATGTTGTCCCTTCATGCCATTACTCTTCTTTCCCTTTCTCGATCTTTCGTCCTCTGAATCGAGGTCCTTGGTACCATCAGAGTTGGCATACTTAACAAGAGCCGCCATCAGCTCCCCCATGTCATTGCAATGACGCTTGAGGCGCCCAAGCTTCTGCTTGAGTGGAATGAACCGGCAATTTTTCTCCAACATCAGAACCGCCAAGCCAACATTGATATTATCTAAAGAATGTTTGATAGTTGAGACCCGGTGCACCCAGCTGGTTGTTGACTTGCCTTCAGCCTGAATGCAAGAAACCAAATCCACAATCGACATAGGTTGCTTGCACGTGTCTTTGAAATTCTGTATAAACCGGGCCTTCAGCTCCGCCCATGACCCGATGGAATTAGCGAGTAATCCCTTCAACCAGGTACGAGCCATCCCTTCTAACATCATGGTGAAGTACTTGGCGTAAGCAGCTTCACTAACATACAGCATCTCCATGGCCATCTCATAACTTTACACCCATGCCACAGGGGGTTGATCGGTTGTGTAATTAGGCACCTTACGAGGGCCTTTGAAGTCCTTGGGCAGACACTCGTTGCGTATAGCTGCCGTTAGACACGGCACACTGAAAGCCTTGGAAGTCACACCTGCCTCAATTGATGCTGTCGGGTGAATCGACGCATGCTGATGAGCCACTAGTTGAGCCGCCAGCTCAGCCTCCCGACGTGCTCTGGCCTAGTCCACCAAATCCTGTGCGTTGGCTCCATTGCATGCCGGGTCATGTCCGTGAGGTTGGTTACGGTGCCATTCAGTACTCGAGACCGCTGGCGAGGAAATGTGCCTGTTGTAGCTCCGGCTTGGATGAGGGGTCTCATGAATCTGATCACGGCTATAGGAGTAAGCCTACTACTGCACCAGAGCTGTTTGAAGAAGCTCCGTGGCCCTTCGGGTTTCAACCGCTGCTGGAGTTTCACCCTCATCGGGCAGAGCCGCCAATCGTGTAGTTGCAACAATCATGTTGCCCAAATGGGTGGAGTAATGACCCGACGGTGTCATCACACGCTGAGGCGGAGTGCTGTTCATATGCGGCTGGCCGAGCGGTTCAACTATCCGGTTCACCACCGGCGGGTTACTGGCCTCGGCTCCAGGAGTGTTGAAGAGGTCCCTTGACTCGTAAACAAAGGGCAAACGACTCCGGTGCTTCCTCCTCAAGATTTCGTGTGAAGCATTTTGATCTACCCTAAGTCGATATGAATCTGCTTCAATCTGCTATGCTTGGGCGTCCAAAACGGCTTGTTCTACGGCCATCCTAGCGTTCTCTGCCACTAAGTCTGACTTAGCTTGCGCTATTCCATCACGTAATTTAGCCACTTCTACCTTCTATTGCTCCTGGTTTTCTGGGGTTACCTCAACCTCCATCAGAGTCGCCAGAGCATCCAGTAGATCTGTTAAGACTTGAGCCGGTGGGCGAGCTGAACCGCCAGCCCCGGCTATCGTGACCGCAGCTGCACTAGAAGTTATAGCTGCAATGGCTGTCGAGCCAAGAACTGGCCGTCTGCCAGCCATGAAGATCGCCACCTTTTTTGGCGGCTCACGGGGGTTCGGAATACTGTCGCCGTCGGAACAGCCCCCAAGCCTCCCATCTTGCAGCTGATACATTGAATTGGCCTCGCCCGTGGACTCATCATCAGAGCAAATTTCCGTCTCACCGCCAGAGACAGAGCCTTATATATAGCTCAACCCCATGGTTGAACCCAATGAAGACATACTTTACAGCAGGCTGAGCCTGGGCGGGTCGTGCACGCTAAGCCGTTTCGATGATGTCGGTGCAGACGTCCGGCTCAGGGCCTGGCTCGCCAATCTTTCGGATGAAGACGTGGATTCCGCCGAAGGGGACCCGGTACCCGTACTCAATTGAGCCGGCCTCGAGGCCCCGGCCTGCATCGTCGATGTAGAGCTTGCCATGACGACTCTTAGTCATCCGGCCCACAGCGTATCCCTTGAGCCCTTCCAAGCTGCCCTTTAAGAACTCGAAACCACCATGCACGGGCCCCACGGTGGGCTCCTACTGTCGTGGAAGTGTCACGGTAGATGTCCTCATGGAAGGACTTAGTTTTGGAGCCATTGCGATGAGGTTAGCTTAAAGGGGTTTAAACGGGACAAAGGACATAGAGAGTTTATACTGGTCCGGCCCCTTGCGGGCAAGGTAAAGGCCTACTCCAGTTTGAGGTGGTATTACTAGGGTTTCGATTACCAGGGAGCAAATACACTTTCCCTCGCTTTCGATTGGATGTTTCTTGCCCTAAACCGCCACCGAGTTGTCCCCTCATATACATGGGTTGACGCCCTGCGGCCTACAAAAATTGTCTCAACCTGATCAAGAAAAACCAGAATATCCATCAATGAAGCAAAAATATGTGTGCTTAGACAATTTTTCAACCATTTGATCAATAAAAGGCAGAGGGTAATGATCTTTTCTAGTTGCTTTGTTTAATTTTTTAAATCAGTTACCATTCTATAGCCTGTAACAATTCTTTGTGGAATAAGTTCATTCTTATCATTAGGAACAACGGTTATACCTCCTTTCTTAGGGACACAATGAATAAGACTTCCCCATGTACTATCAGCCATAGGATAGATTATACCTACTTCCAGAAGTTTTAAGATTTTCGTTCTTACCACTTCCTTCATTTTTGGATTTAACCGACGTTGGTGATTAACAACGGGTTTAGCATCCGGTTCCATATTAATTTTGTGCTGGCATAGAGTGGGACTAATGTCCTTTAAATCATCAAGAGTATATCCAATAGCAGCTTGGTGCTTCCTTAAAACTTTCAATAATCTTTCTTCTCCATGTTCTGAAAGGTTCGCACTAATAATAACAGGATATATCTTCTTTTCATCAAGATAAGCATATTTCAAAGTGTCTAGTAATTGTTTTAATTCAAACACAGGATCACCTTTAGGTGGAGGAGGACCTCCTAGAGTTTCGATAGGCAAATTGTGTTTAAGCAGAGTACACTGTTCAAATATAATCTTATTTATTTCATTTCTTTCATGCATATGTAAATCATTTTCATGGTCTAGCAAATATTGTTCTAGTGGATCAGTAGGAGGCACATAAATAGAAGCAAGACCAATTAAGTCATCTTTGCTATGAAATTCTTTTTCATGAAGCTTTCTACTAAACTTGGAAAAATTAAACTCATGAGACTCATCACGAAAACTAACACCGATAGTTTGTTTCTCACAGTCTATTCTAGCATTAACGGTGTTCAAGAAAGGTCTACCAAAGATAATGGGACAAAAGACATCTTGTGGGGAACCAAGAACAAGAAAATCAGTATGGTATTTTATTTCCCCACACAAGACCTCAACATATCTAACAATCGCAATTGGTGATATAGTGTCTCTATTAGCAAGTTTAATAGTAACATCTATGTCTTCTATCTCTACTGTAGCATCGAAAGTATGTCTAGAGGGGGGTGATTAGACTACTTAACCAAATAAAAACTTAACCTTTTCCCAATTTTAGTTCTTGGCAGATTTTAGCTAATTTAGGACAAGTCAAGCAATCATCACATGATTCAAGCAAGCATGCAAAGAGTATATTGGCAGCGGAAAGTAAAGCATGCAACTTGCAAGAATGTAAAGGGAAGGGTTTAGAGAATTCAAACGCTATTGGAGACACGGATGTTTTTCCCGTGGTTCGGATAGGTGGTGCTATCCTACATCCACGTTGATGGAGACTTCAACCCACGAAGGGTAACGGTTGCGCGAGTCCACACAGGGCTCCACCCAAGGGTAACGGTTGCGCGAGTCCACACAGGGCTCCACTCACGAAGGGTCCACGAAGAAGCAACCACCCACAAAGGGTCCACGAAGAAGCAACCTTGTCTATCCCACCATGGCCATCGCCCACACAGGACTTGCCTCACTAGCGGTAGATCTTCACGAAGTAGGTGATCTCCTTGCCCTTACAAACTCCTTGGTTCAACTCCACAATCTTGTCGGAGGCTCCCAAGTGACACCTAGCCAATCTAGGAGACACCACTCTCCAAGAAGTAACAAATGGTGTGTAGGTAATGAACTCCTTGCTCTTGTGCTTCAAATGATAGTCTCCCCAACACTCAACTCTCTCTCATAGGATTTGGATTTGGTTGAAAGAGGATTTGAGTGGAAAGCAACTTGGGAAGGCTAGAGATCAAGATTCATATGGTAGGAATGGAAAGTCTTGGTCTCAACACATGAGTAACTCTCTCAGAACATATGAGTTGGAATGGTGTGTGTGTTCTGATGGCTCTCTCTTCGAATGAGAAGAAGGTGGAGGGGTATATATAGCCTCCACACAAAATCCAACCGTTACACAGTTTTCCAATCTCGGTGGGACCGAATCAATAAGCTCGGTCGGACTGAAAAAGTAAACCTAGTGACCGTTAGTGATTTTCGGTGGGACTGACATGCAACTCGGTAGGACCGATATGGTTAGGGTTTGGGCATAACGTAATCTCGGTGAGACCGATTACACAAACTCGGTGAGACCGAATTTGGTAATTAGCTAACCAGAGAGTTGGTCAGGCAAACTCGGTGGGACCGATTTGCTCTTTCGGTGAGACCGAGTGGAACTCGGTGAGACCGAAAAGTTACAAAGGGGAAACACTGAGTTTACATTGCATTCTCAGTGGGACCGATTCGCTCTTTTGGTGGGACCGAAAAGTTACGAAAGGGAAACAGAGAGTTTGCAACCCCATCTCGGTGAGACCGAGATACCTATCGGTAGGACCGAATTGCTAGGGTTTGGCAGTGGCTAATGACAAGTGAAACTCGGTGGCGCCGGATAGGAAGAATCGGTAGGACCGAGTTTGGCTTAGGGTTTAGGTCATATGTGGATATGGGAAAGTAGTTGAGGGTTTTGGAGCATATCACTAAGCACATGAAGTAAGAGGCTCATTAAGCAACACCTCATCCCTCCTTGATAGTATTGGCTTTTCCTAAAGACTCAATGTGATCTTGGATCACTAAAATATAAAATGAAGAGTCTTGAGCTTTTGAGCTTGAGCCAATCCTTTGTCCTTAGCATTTTGAGGGTTCCACTTTCACATCCATGCCATGCCAATCATTGAGTTTTCCTGAAATAATCATCTTGGAATAGCATTAGCTCAATGAGCCATATGTTGTTATGAATTACCAAAACCACCTAGGGATAGTTGCACTTTCAATCTCCCCCTTTTTGGTAATTGATGACAACATATAGATCAAAGCTTCGACAAATGATAATAAGCAAGAAATATATCGTCGCTTTGAGAAGTATGTGATAAGTAAGAGCTCCCCCTAAATTTGTGCATATTTAAAATTTGCTTTGGACTGCAAATGCACAAAGAGTTAGAGTCATGGGTTACTCTTCCATGTCACATACATCTTGGTGGAGCGCTCAAAAGGATAAGAATGAAATACATGTACTCATCACCAAGAAAAGTGAATGATCACACAAGATAGATAGGATAATAGTATTAAGCAAGCATTAAGTGTAGCTTATGATCAAACACATGATCATCAATGTCTCACAAATAATGACGTAGTATCTCAGGCACTCAAAAGCAAACAAGTTCGAAAAACCACCAAATAAAGCAAGAGAGAAAAGCAACACTCTCTCTCGAAGCCTATGATCTATACATCTTCTCCCCCTTTGGCAACAAGTTACCAAAAAGTTCCTAGAAAATGCATAGCACTAGATCGACGCTCAGGCTTGATCTTCAGGTGGTGGTGGAGTTCGGATCACTCCAAGGACGAAGGCTTCGGTAGATGCTGAAGTAGTCACTGGAGTTGGAGCTGAAGTAGATGCTGGAGCTGGTGGAACTGAGGCTGTGGCTGGTGCTGAAGTGGTGGCTCTGGTGTCAGCAACTGGCACGGCAGATGACCTCGGGCCTGGTGGCACTCTGGAAAAGGCATGAGTGGTAGTCCTGCCTCTCCTCTCCTGCATGTCCTCCTGGAGCTGCTCCACTGCAGACTGAACTTCCGTTACCTTGACATCCAAGTCATAGAACTTCTGTTCCATGATTCTCTCTAGGCTCTGCTGATTCTGAGTGAGGGTGGCCAGACTTTGCTCAATCCTCAGCGTGGATGCAATCAAGTAACCAAGCTGCTCTTGTTTAGTATTCAAGAAATACTCAGATGCCTCCTCTTGAGTAGGCATCTTGGCAGCTTTCTCCTTCCTCGCCTTCTCCTTCTTCGCGTATGCTTGGGCAGATGATGGCTCGTTCTCAGTCATGACAACTTGATTGTCCTCGAAATCTGGACGGATGGGCAGGTGTTCCTTGTCCAATAGATATATGCCCGTGCCCATCTTGGAGTTGATGAGCTCCTGAATTTGAGGGGCATATCCGCAGCTCCTCTTCTGATCTGCTGCAGTCCTCTTGATTGTTTCCACTATGAGGCTCATCACCTTGAACTTCTGAGGCACATCAAACACATGTAGCAAGTTGATAGCATGGCCTCTGATCATCTTGTGATCTCCAGACTTGGGCAGTAAGGTGTGCCTTAGTATCCAATTGATCGTAGGCAGTCCTGACAGAAGGTAATGCACAGACCCAAATTTGAAGGTGTCAAGAGCTTCATTGGGAATTTCCTTGTACATATTGGACATGGAGTTATGGTCCATCTTCTTCTTGGCATAGATATCCAACTCATCATCTTGCTCCTCTGGGGCATTAATGATCTGTGCCCACTCAGCAACTGTGGATTGGTACCTTGTACCCTCGGACATCCATGTGATCCTCCCATCTGGATAAAAGTGTGCTGTGGAGTAGAACTGCATGATAAGTTCCTCGTTCCACTTTGTGAGCTTCTGCCCAACAAAGTCAGCTACTCCACAAGCTATGAAGCTATCTTGCACTCCAGGATAGTGCTCCTCATTGTCCTTGATGTATGTCCAATCAACCCATCGCATATCACAGACAATGGGCTTCTTATCTAGCAGCACTGTCTCATAAAAATCCTGCTGCTCCTTGGTATGAAACCTGTAGTCCACGGCAGTCCTTCTCCTTGAAGCATATGGGTTTTCTTCTCTCCACTTCCTCAGCCCTGAATCTCTCCTGAGCTTCATGTCCTCAGCCACAGGATGAGCATCGTTGTGGTCTGGGATCTTGGGCTTTAGCTTTCTCAGAATTTGCTCTTCATCCTCTTCTTCAGCAACAGTCTCAGGCACTGGGGCCTTGTTCTTCTCAGCTGCAGGAATGCTCCGTGTATTCCTCTTTGGTTTTGGCTTGGGGGCAGCTTTGGGCTTAGATGCAGTAGCCCCTGACCTTATGGCATCACCCATCAGCTTGGGTGCCTTGGGTGCTGGTGCAGCTACCTCTTCTTCCTCTTCCTCTTCCATGATAGAAGCTTTGCCAAGCACTCTAGCCACAGTCTTCTTCACCCTTTCCTTTCTTTTCTTGCCTTCTGTAGCAACTGGCTCTTGAGGAGTGGGCTTCTCAGTTGAGGCTCTTGCTTTTGACATGGGCTGCCTGCCTGCTGGCCTTTTGATTTTTAGGCTTGGCTTAGTGCCTTGAGCTGGCTCAACTCTCTTGGAAGTGGCCTCTTCCTCTGCCACATAGTCTTCATCTTCGGAATCAGAAGTCCTCTTCTTCCTCTGTCTCGTGGCAGCCTTTGGCAAGTTGCTAGGGGTGCTCCTGCTGCCTTCATCAGAAGAGCTGGAGGGACTAGTGCCCTCACTCATGTGCACCTGCTGCTCTGACATGTTTTGGCTATCACTTTGATCAGACATGCTGCAAACTGACTGCTGACCCTGTGAACAGATTATAGATGAGGTAGAAAGGATGAGCATCACAAAATGCAGAGATTTTTGCAAAAAGAATGATCCAAAAACTTAGTTCTAGTTTCCCACTAAAATCATCTCGGATCTACCGATTTTTAAACTCGGTGATACCGAAGCAATTTTGGCACCTGAACTGGTGAACTCGGTTGGACCGAGTCACAGTTCGTTGGCACCGAGACTGCTAGGGTTTCACTGAGTTCCAAAATTGGTCACACCGATAAGTAATTCTCGGTCAGACCGAGTCTCACTTGTGCAATGGCATAAGCCAAATCGGTGGGACCGAGTTTTTCAACTCGGTGGGTCCGAGATGGTTTCGGCGGAGACCTAAACCTAGAATTTTCGAATCAAAGCTAATCTATGAGCGTTTTGACTGGATAGGAGTGTTTCAATCATGGCAAGAATCAATATGATCACAATGTGCTAGGAATCAGATTGAGGAATAGCACAAAGATCAAGTCCATACCCTAGTTTGGCGGGGACTTGCTACGGCGGCAACGGCGGGGCAGAATTCCCGTTGACGGCGACAGAGACCAGCGACTGGAGGCGGCTGGCGGCGAGAAGACGATCCGGAGACCACGAGGGCAGAGCAGGCTATCACGCGGGCGAAGGGATTCGGAGAAATTTCCAAATTTTTCCCGTGACTATATATAGCCCGACCCTGTCGGTGTGACCGAGTGGAACAACTCGGTGGCACCGAGATTCATAACTGCGTGCAGTTACTGAAACTCGGTGTGACCGAAAGGTTCAAATCGGTTGCACCGAGATCGAAAACCTAGATCAACTTAATGATCTCGGTAGGACCGAAAGTGGAGTATCGGTCAGACCGAGAATCATAAAGTGGTTTTGGAAGTTTAAGTCTATGACGAATCGGGGACTCCGAGCGCTCCTCACACAGAGTGGTTCGAATCTGACTTGATCAAATTTTGTGATGCGGCATGAATAGAGTTTGAGACGAGAAAAGCATAGATAGCTAGAGGAGGTTCTTAGGCATTCTTGTCCATCCACTTGGCAAAAGAAGATAAAACCAAACAATCAAAACAACAAGTGGATGTCCTGGAATGAGTAAAATATGCAACCAGCATGCTCACACAATAAGATGGCAAATGAAATATGTGACAAGGCATGCACAACCAATTCTAGCATCTATCAAGCAATTTGCGATGACTAGGTCATCTATATATGAGTATATTGACTTAGGAGCCAAGTGAGAACACTTGATCATAGGTCATACTCATCGTTTAAGCTCAAGTGGGGTTACCACTTTTACATAAAGCATTGTTGTGTTCACATCTTTAGAGTTGCTTTAGCTCAAGTCTTAGAGTAAAGCTCCCCCTAGATGCGATATCCCCCTTAAGAGGGATGAACTAACCTTGGGTTTTGTCGATGATGACTTCATGTAGATATTGAAGATGTGGATGCTCAATGTTGATGTTGATCTCTTGGAGCTATCCATTTGAGTGAATTGCACTTTCAATACCTACATGGGTTAGTCCCACAAGGAACAAACAAGGATGTCCATAGACATAGAGTGATGCACACAAAAGATGATGTCCATGAAAACTTTTAGGTTACCTTGTCCCTTGTCTTACCAACAAGAGGGTTTGTGACTCCTTGAACTAGTGCAAGATGTGGAAGTTGATTGCACTTGTTCTTGCCAAAATGATAAGAGTGAAGTATGTTGGCGGAGTCACCCTCAAGAACTCTCTAGTTCTTCTTCTTTTGGATCCACATCATCTTGATGGGAATCCTTGGAGTTGTAGTCGTACTTGATGAAGTGGAACTTGAAGTAGTCTTGGGAATCCACTTGACTAAGGTCTTAGGAGCTTCTTCAAATGCATCAATTTCCTCTTGAAGCTTGTCCTTGCCTTTTTGCTCGTAGTCTTGTGGTGGAAGATCATCTTGAGCTTGTGTCCCCTTGAAAGAAGCATCATACTTCTCTTATTGAGGGACAAACTTTGACTTGGGGTATTGATCTTGTTCCCACTCAACTCCATTGGCATTGAACTTTCGTTCAAAACCAACACCTTGATTCTTCCGGTGCATTCCTTGCTTGCGCACAATTTCCTCGAATTGCTTACTCCCGGCAAGGCTTTTGTACACTCCTTTCTCTATAATTCCCTTCAATAAACTATTTTCTTGCTCAAGTGTAACTTGGCTAAGAGAATCATTAGTGGAATCAAGAGAACTACTAGAAGCAACAATATTGGATTTAACATGATCATTGTTACTGCTAGAGGAAGAATCTTTCTTGTTACTAGACTTGACTTGAGGCATGTAAGTGGATAAGAGTAAACGCTTGGCAATGTAAGAAGAACTTTTCTTGCGGAGATCATCATTGATTGCCTTTAAGAACTCATGCTCTTGCTCAAGATTGAGCTTTTCAAAGCGTAATTTCTCATGAGCTCTTAAAAGTTCTCAATGATCTTCGAAGATAGTGTCATGAGCTAACTTAAGAGTTTTTAGTTCTTTAGTTAGAGCCTCAATCTTCTCCTTATCATTGTCATTCGTTTTATCTTGATTAGCATGATTAATTGGTCTTTCATCATAGTATTCATCACTAGAGTTGTCAACAAGCAAATCATCACCTAACAAGTCATCTTCATCACTATTGAAATCAACATACTCGGGGTGTGTTACCTTAGGACCTTTGGCCATGAAGCATCTTCCAATTCCTTCATTTGGTGAGTCAAATATGTCGTAGGAGTTGGTTGACACACGTGCTAGACCCGCAACACCTTCATCTTGAGTATCTTCGGAGTCGGAGTGATAACTTCTCTCGGAGTGGCTGTCGGAGTCGGAGCCGGATACCCATTCACCAACATGAGCTTGATGTCTTCTTCTTGTGTAGCTCCTTGATGATTTTTCCTTCCTTTCCGAATCCTTGCTTCTCCGTGAGTATCTTCGTTCATAACGATCATCTCTACTCCTTCTCTCTCTTGGTGGTGATTCTTTGCTTCTTCTTCTTGGAGAATCTTCTCTTCTCTTGTAGGGAGCCGTACACTCATTGGAATAGTGTCCGGGTCTTCCACAATTGTAGCAGTTTCGCTCTCAACTAGAAGATCTTTTGTCATTGTAGGACCTTGACTTGAAGCTTCTATATTTGCTTCTACTCTTGTAGAACTTGTTGAATTTCTTCACCATTAATCTCAATTCTTCATTGAAGTCTTGTTTCTCACTTGATGATGTAGGGGCTTCACATGAGGCTTTATAGGCACCACTTGATTTGTTGTGAAGTTCCTCTTTATCCTTAAGTGACATCTCATGAGCAACAATTCTTCCAATCACCTCCGTTGGCTTGAGATCTTTGTAATTGGGCATCATTTGGATCAATGTGCACACGGTATCATATTTTCCATCCAAGGCTCTTAGAATCTTCTTGATGATGAATCTATCAGTCATCTCTTCACTTCCTAAGCCGGCAATCTCATTTATGATGAGAGCAAGCCTAGAGTACATTTCAGCGACACCTTCACCATCCTTCATCTTGAACTTGTCAAGTTGGCTTTGAAGCACATCCAACTTGGATTCCTTGACGGAGTCGGTACCTTCGTGCATATCAATCAAAGTGTCCCAAATTTCCTTTGCATTCTCAAGACAGCTGATTTTGTTGAATTCTTCGGGGCACAATCCGTTGAAGAGAATATCACAAGCTTGAGCATTGTATTGCAACATCTTCAACTCATCCGCGGTAGCTTCACGGTTTGGTTCTCTCCCATCAAAGAAGTCACCTTGCAAGCCAACACATACAATAGCCCAAACGGCGGGGTTATGTCCAAGAATATGCATTTTCATTTTATGCTTCCAACTAGCAAAGTTAGTACCATCAAAGTAAGGACCTCTACGGTGATAATTTCCCTCGCTAGACGCCATACTCTCCTAGGTTGTGAAACCAAGGCTATGACCACCAAAAGCTATGGAGATCAAGCAGATGGAGACCAAAGCTCTGATACCACTTGTAGGATCGAAAGTATGTCTAGAGGGGGGTGATTAGACTACTTAACCAAATAAAAACTTAACCTTTTCCCAATTTTAGTTCTTGGCAGATTTTAGCTAATTTAGGACAAGTCAAGCAATCATCACATGATTCAAGCAAGCATGCAAAGAGTATATTGGCAGCGGAAAGTAAAGCATGCAACTTGCAAGAATGTAAAGGGAAGGGTTTGGAGAATTCAAACGCTATTGGAGACACGGATGTTTTTCCCGTGGTTCGGATAGGTGGTGCTATCCTACATCCACGTTGATGGAGACTTCAACCCACGAAGGGTAACGGTTGCGTGAGTCCACACAGGGCTCCACCCAAGGGTAACGGTTGCGCGAGTCCACACAGGGCTCCACCCACGAAGGGTCCACGAAGAAGCAACCACCCACAAAGGGTCCACGAAGAAGCAACCTTGTCTATCCCACCATGGCCATCGCCCACACAGTACTTGCCTCACTAGCGGTAGATCTTCACGAAGTAGGCGATCTCCTTGCCCTTACAAACTCCTTGGTTCAACTCCACAATCTTGTCGGAGGCTCCCAAGTGACACCTAGCCAATCTAGGAGACACCACTCTCCAAGAAGTAACAAATGGTGTGTAGGTAATGAACTCCTTGCTCTTGTGCTTCAAATGATAGTCTCCCCAACACTCAACTCTCTCTCATAGGATTTGGATTTGGTTGAAAGAGGATTTGAGTGGAAAGCAACTTGGGAAGGCTAGAGATCAAGATTCATATGGTAGGAATGGAAAGTCTTGGTCTCAACACATGAGTAACTCTCTCAGAACATATGAGTTGGAATGGTGTGTGTGTTCTGATGGCTCTCTCTTCGAATGAGAAGAAGGTGGAGGGGTATATATAGCCTCCACACAAAATCCAACCGTTACACAGTTTTCCAATCTCGGTGGGACCGAATCAATAAGCTCGGTCGGACCGAAAAAGTAAACCTAGTGACCGTTAGTGATTTTCGGTGGGACTGACATGCAACTCGGTAGGACTGAAAAATTACAAAGGGGAAACACTGAGTTTACATTGCAATCTCGGTGGGACCGATTCGCTCTTTCGGTGGGACCGAAAAGTTACGAAAGGGAAAAAAAGAGTTTGCAACCCCATCTCGGTGAGACTGAGATACCTATCGGTAGGACCGAATTGCTAGGGTTTGGCAGTGGCTAATGACAAGTGAAACTCGGTGGCGCCGGATAGGAAGAATCGGTAGGACCGAGTTTGGCTTAGGGTTTAGGTCATATGTCGATATGGGAAAGTAGTTGAGGGTTTTGGAGGATATCACTAAGCACATGAAGCAAGAGGCTCATTAAGCAACACCTCATCCCTCCTTGATAGTATTGGCTTTTCCTAAAGACTCAATGTGATCTTGGATCACTAAAATATAAAATGAAGAGTCTTGAGCTTTTGAGCTTGAGCCAATCCTTTGTCCTTAGCATTTTGAGGGATCCACTTTCACATCCATGCCATGCCAATCATTGAGCTTTCCTGAAATAATCATCTTGGAATAGCATTAGCTCAATGAGCTATATGTTGTTATGAATTACCAAAACCACCTAGGGATAGTTGCACTTTCATCTACAGGTGCTATGTCATTCATAATTTATTGATATAAGATGTAAGGAATAGCACTCACACTAGCACCTATGTCACATAAACCATGATAACAGTGATCTCCTATTTTAAGTGAGATGACGGGGCATGCCAATAACAGGTCTATGTTTATCCTTTTTATCAGGTTTGGCAATTCCTAGCAGCTTCTTCACAGAAGTAAATAACATGCCCATCTACATTTTCTTCCAAGAGATCCTTAACCATAGCAATACTAGGTTCTACTTTAATTTGTTCATCAGGTTTAGGTGTTCTAATATAGCTTTTGTTGACCACAGTTGAAACTTTAGCATGTTCCTTTTATCATAACAGGGAAAGGTGGTTTCTCAATATAAGCAGAAGGAACAACTGGATCAACATTGTAAAGTATAGTTTCTTCTTTAACTGGTACCGGTTCTTTGATTTCTTATTTAATAGGTGGGTAATATTTAAACCGCTTATATTTAGGGAGATAAACATGAGTAGCAAATGATTCACAAAAGGAGGCTACTATCTCGGAGTGAAGTCCATATTTAGTGCTAAACCTTTGAAAAGCATCGGTATCCATAAAAGATTTAACACAATCATACTTAAGTTTAATACCTCACTCTTTACCTTTGTCGAGTTCCCAATCTTCAGAGTTGCGTTTAATTCTTTCCAAAAGATCCCACCGGAATTCCATAGTCTTCTTCATAAAACAACTAGCACAAGAAGTACCAGGCATGGTTTGATCATTACGAGAAAGCCGAGCATAAAAGTTCTGGATAATAATTTCTCTTGAGAGCTCATGATTGGGGCATGAATATAACATTGAATTAAGCCTCCCCTAAGCTAGAGAGATACTTTCTCCTTCACGAGACCAAAAATTATATATATATAATTCCGATCACGATGAACTAGATGCATAGGATAATTTTTTGATGGAACTCCAATTTCAAACGATTCCAATTCCAAGATCCGACATCATCGCATAGCCTATACCATACCAATGCTTTTCCCTTCAAAGATAAAGGTAAAACCTTTTTCATAACTTCATCTCCGGTTAAACCTGCAAGCTTGTACAATCCACGAATTTGTTCTACATCTATCAAGTGCATATCAGGATGTTCGCTTCCATCTCCTGCATAAGGATTAGCTAGCAGTTGTTCTATCATACCTAAAGGAATTTCATATTCAATATTTTCTATAGGTGAAGTAGGTTGAGGGGTAGCTAAATTTGGTTTCGGTCGAGGTGAAGATACCCCGAACAAACCCCTCAAAGGAATGTTTTCCATAGTAACAAGTGACAATAAATTTCAGCACACTATATAAATCTTTCCTTACCAAAGGCGCTTCACTCCTCGGCAACAGCGCCAGAAAATAGCCTCGATGAACCACAAGTATAGGGGATCAATTGTAGCTCTCTTGGATAAGTAAGAGTGTCAAACCAAACGAGGATCACAAATAAATGACATGTGGTTTTTAGCAAGGTAATGTCTGCAAGTGCTGAAATTATAAGTAGTAGAGTAGTTTGATAGCAAGGTAATTTGTAACGAGCAAGTAACGATAGTAGTAACAAAAATGCAGCAAGGTAGCCCAATCCTTTTGAGGCAAAGGACAAGCCAAAACGGTTTCTTATGATAAGAAAAGTGTTCTTGAGGGTACACGAGATTTTCGTCTAGTCACTTTCATCATGTTGTTTAATTCATGTTCGGTATTTTCATAATTTGATATGTGGGTGGACCGGTGCATAGGTGTTGTTCTTACTTGAACAAACCTCCTACTTACGATTAACCCTCCCGCAAGCATCCACAACTATGAGAAAAGTATTAAGAATAAATTCTAACCATAGCATTAAACTTTTGGATCCAATCGGTCCCTTACGAATAGCGCATACACTGGGTTTAAGCTTCTGTCACTCTCGCAACCCATCATCTAATTGCTACTCCACAATGCATTCCCTTATGCCCAAATATGGTGAAGTGTCATGTAGTCAACGTTCACAAGACACCACTAATGGAATCACAACATACATACTATCAACATATCGAACACATATCAAGTTCACATGATTACTTGTAACATGATTTCTCCCGTGACCTCAAGAACAAAAGTAACTACTCATAAATGATAATAATACTCAAGATCAGAGGAGTATTAAATAGCATATTGTATCTGAACATATAATCTTCCACCAAATAAACCATATAGTAATCAACTACAAGATGTAATCAACACTACTAGTCGCTCACAAGCACCAATCTGTAGTTTCGGTAACAAGATTGAACACAAGAGATGAACTAGGGTTTGAGATGAGATGGTGATGTTGAAGATGTTGATGGAGTTTGCCCTCCCCAAGATGGGAGAGTTGTTGGTGATGATGATGACGATGATTTCCCCCCTCCAGGAGGGAAGTTCCCCCGGCGGAACCGCTCTGCCGGAGGGCAAAAGTGCTCCTACCCAAGTTCCGCCTCGAGACGGTGGCGCTCCGTCCTGAAAGTCCTCTCCTTATTTTTTTCTAGGTCAAAATGACCTATATACTAGAAGACGGGCACCGGAGGTGGGCCTAGGTGAGCACAACCCAGCAGGGCGCGCCTAGGCTCCCTGGCGCGCCCACATGGGTTGTGCCCACCTAGTGGGCCCCCTCTGGTAGTTACTTGCTCCAATATTCATCATATATTTGATAAAAAATCCTCGTGAAGTTTCAGCTTGTTTGGAGTTGTGCATAATAGGTGGCCTGACGTAACTTTTCCAGGTCCAGATTTCCAGGTGCAGAAATTCCCCCTCTTTGTGTGTACCTTACATATTATTAGAGAAATGGCATTGGAATTACTCCAAAAAGCATTATTATGGATAAAAACATCATAAATAACAGTTAGAAAACATGATGCAAAATGGACGTATCAAGGGTGATGCTAAGAAATGGTTTAGTACTCTTGCTCCTGGTTGTGTGCGTAGTCCCCATGATATAATATATTACTTCTCTGGAAAAAAATTCCTGCTCATAAGAAACAAGCTGCCTTACAGGAAATATTTTTTTTAATTTGAAGAAGAGAATCTCCCTCAATCTTGGGAGAGGCTTCTCCAATTAGTTAATGCTTTACCTGATCATCCTCTTAAGAAAAATGAAATACTTGATATATTTTATAATAGACTAATTAACCGATGATTCTAGGGACCACCTAGATAGTTATGCTAGTTGTGTTTTCACGAAATGAATTGTTGAAAAGGCCTAAGAATTAATGAGTAATATATTAAGAAATGACAATGATTGGACACTTCCTGAACCACCGCCGAAGCCAACTCTGAAGAAAAGAGGTATTCTATTCCTCAGTCCAGAAGATATGCAAGAGGCAAAGAAATCTATGAAAGAAATGGGTATTATAGATGAAGATGTTAAGAATTTATCACCTATCGAAGAAATACATGGACTCTATATCCTAACACAGGTAGTAAAGGTAAATTCTCTTTATAGGTGATATTCCTTATAATAAATCTGCTAGTCAATGCCTGGATGAATTTGATAATTACATTGTTAAGCAAGAACACATCAATATGTATGTTAAGAATCAATTGAAATGAAATGCTATTTTGATTGATTGCTTGAGTGACTTGATGTTTAGAATTGCTAATGAAGTTAAAGGTTTAGGTAAACATGCATCCATGGTTCATACTCAGTTAGAACAAGTTGCTAAGTCCCAAAATGATTTTCTTAATGAGTTGAATAATAAAATGAATGATCATGCTGTTAGAGTGATCACTAGAGGAGGTAGAATGACTCAGCAGCCACTATATCTTGAAGGTTACCCCAAAAGAATTGAGAAAGATTCTCACAGAATTAATATCGATGCACCTAGTTCTTCTAAGAAGAAAAAGAAAAAGAAAAATTATAGAACTTTGCATGCTTCTAGTGAACATGAGGTAGAAAAACCTTCTGAGAATCATAATGATGTTTCTATTTCTGATGTTGAGACACAATCTGGTAATGAGCATCCACCTAGTGATAATGATAATAATGATGTTCATGTGGATGCTCAACTAGATAATGATAAAGAACCTGATAATGATGTAGAAATAGAACCTGCTATTGATCTTGATAATCCACCTCCTAAGAATAAAACATATGATAAAAGAGACTACATTGCCGGAAAACATAGTAAATAAAGATAACCATGGGTCTAGAAACCCATGCCTTTTCCTACTAAGCCTCTGAAAAAATAAGATTGAGGAGGATTTTGAGTGCTTTGTTGAAATGCTTAGACCTGTCATTTTGCATACTCGTACGACTGATATTTTGAAAATGCCTCCATACACAAAATACATGAAGGATATTGTCACTAATAAAAGAAAGATACCCGAAGCTGAAATTTCCACCATGCTTTCAAATTATTCTTTTAAGGGTGGAGACCTAAGAAGCTAGGAGATCTAGGAATACCCACCATACCATGCTCCACTAAAAGAAGTTATGTCAAAACTGCTTGATGTGATTTGGGAGCCGGTGTTAGTGTTATGCCTTTCTCTTTATATAGAAGATTTGATTTGAATAAGTTGACACCAATGATGGCTCGTGTTCGTGTCAGTATTTTCCCCGAAGAGGAAGTGATGATGCAGCACAACTACGTTAGGTATTTCCCTCAGTGATGAGACCAAGGTTATCGAACCAGTAGGAGAACCACGCAACACTATGTAAACAGTACTTGCACACAAAGAACAAATACTTGCAACCCGACGTGTAAGAGGGGTGGTCAATCCCTCCCGGGTAAAAGATAGATTGGTTTGTAGTAGATTGGATAAATAGATCTCGCGGAAACGTGAAATAAAATAAATAACAAAAAATGCAGCAAAGTATTTTTGGGTTTTTGGAATAATAGATCTAAAAATAAAAGAGGCAAATAAGAGATCGGAAAGCAAATGTGATTGTCGGATTACGGGTTCCGGCAAACCCTTGAGGTTCGAACACTGGGGTGTGCACGAAGATCTCTCTCCCCCGCGAGCCCACTCTCGCAACGATCTCAAAGCCTAACTTGCCGAACCCGAAGAACAAGGGACACAAGGGTTTATACTAGTTCGGGCCACCATTGTGGTGTAATACACTACTCCAGTGTGTTTTTGTGGATTGCCTTGTAGGTCGAGGATAAACAAGTACAACGGAAGAACAGCCTCCTGAGGAGAGGTGTTCTTTAGCTCGATGAGCTTGTGTGTGTGTGGATGGTCTGAATCATCCCTCCTCCATGGTGGTGGCTAGTCCTATTTATAGAGGCCCTGGTCCTCTTACCAAATATTAGGCGGGAAGGGATCCCACAACGGCCAATTTTAAGGGGGACAACTAGTACAAGTTATCCTGACAAAAGGTGGTCTTCGCCTGGCAAAGGCTCTGGCGGTGACGCCGTCGTGGGCTCCGCGGTGACCTCCATCCTGCCGTCCTGCTGGCCTTTGTCTCGTTGCACTGATATGGAAACCTTCGCCTGATGCCTCGAGACTCCTTGCCTATGCATGCCCCTGTAGCATCAAAGGGGAAACTGGCACTCTGCGCCCGGTGGCGCCCGCCTGGCCTTGGTCGTCATGGCTCACGTCATGCGCTCCTCGTGAGGTGCCCCTTGCATAGGTATCTCTGCTCCTCGGGAGTTAGCCTAGGGAGGCCGCCCCGGGGGAGGTCTTGGTGTCGTCCGCCTCGCGAGGCTTGGCCCCTCGCGAGGGTCTTGAGTGGTTGCTGGTGAAGATGGGTCGTACCAGGCCACTGGTGGAGACATGCCCTGGGCTGCAGGCAGGCAAGTATGGGTACCCCCATTCCTAGGACACCGACAGTAGCCCCGGGGCCTAACGTGCGCTCGTACTTGGCTTCGCGACGAAGCCAAGGGTCAAGTGCGAAGCGCCGCGGGCCCCAATAGCCTGCGGCATTGATTGACGCATGGCGATTGACCGGTCGTTGGCGTCTCCGCTTCTCCAAGCTGCCTCGGCAACTGCCCGTCTGACAAAAGGTTGGCGCACGCCGTAGTGCCCTTATTGGTTCCCTTCGTCTTGCTCCAGATCCCCTTTCTTGCTCCTCTCGCCCCAGAAAACCTCCTACCTACTAGGGATTCACCCGCCTGGTGCGAGGCAGCCTTGAGCGCACCCAGCGTCTCAGAGGAGAAGCTCGCCGCCGCACGCCGGATGACGATGGGTGATGACGACGAGGGAAGAGTAGCGGCACTGCGGGCCAGCTCCACCAAGCCTGAGGCTCCGGGAAGCACCTTTCGTCCCTTCTTCTTAAACAGCGTGTTCGCGGGGTTGGTTCCTCCCTTTTCCGATTTCTTCTATGCCGTGCTCAGCCACTACGGCCTCCATGCTCTTCACCTCCATCCCAACTCTGTTCTCCTCCTGTCATTTTTTGCCTTCTACTGCGAGACATTTGTGGGGGTGATGCCATCTGTGGTGTTGCTGTGCCATTTCTTCTACCTTTGGGTCAAGGACGACCACTGCTCGGGATGTGCCAATTTCGTTGCAGCCAACAGGACCAACGCAATCTCGAATGCGGGGAAGAAGGCTGAGGGCTTCTGGAACAGATGGGTCCTTATGGATGCCAAGAGCTCCTACTCCTGGCTGTCGCTGCCGACTGGGATGCCTTCTTCTGACAAGAGTTGGCTCAGCGTGAAGCTCTCCGACCCCCGGGCGAAGCACGTGCTGGAGAAGATGGCCGCTGACCTGAAGCCCGACGGTCCGAGGGCGCAGAAGCTGACGGGGGCCATGATACTCAAGGAGTTTCTGGTGCAGCGCCTGTCCCCGCTTTAGTCGCATTCGCGCCCCCTTTGGAAGCTCGAGGACGATGGGGATGACCTCCGCCTGCACCCTGACTCTTTGTCCGACGAGGAGCTGGATGCTGCCCAGCGACTCCTGGTTGGGGAGGACCAGGGATTTCCGCCGGACTCACATCTTCCGCTATACCGCCGTTCTGATGGGGCAGAGATCGCCGCCGCCATGCCCATCTTCAATGAAAACGGGCTTGTGCCTCCGGTGCCCTCCGAGGTCCTGGTGGCGACGACTCCGGTGGTGGTGTCTTTCGGTGACTCTGATGAGGAGGAGGAGCGAGACTCGGAGGCGACCCGGGAGGGGACAGGGGAGACTTCCCCTCCGTGCAAGGCCGACCTTCTTTGCGCCTTGCTTGATGACGACGACGCTGACGATCATCCGGTGAGGGAGGTCTTCTCCTCCGCTGGGGTCTCCATGAGGTCTTGGGTTACCCCCTCGAAGAAGCCGCCGGCTGGGGTCCTGATGAAGAGCCAGTCGTCGCTGATCTCCTGAGGCAACGATCCTGAGATCCGCGCGTCGACACCCCCGGCTGTGAAGCCTACGGGCTTCGCGGTCCTGAAGAGGCCGAGGGACTACGCCGCCATGGATCAGTAAGTGCCTTGTCTTGATTTCGTCCTTGCTCTTGTTGCTGCTTCTGACGCCCTTCCTTGCTCCGCCAGGCCAACATCGGCGGCAAAGAAGAAGAAAGAAGGGGCGCCCGTGCCTTCTGTGACCCAGCAGCCTGCCGTTGCCACGCCTCCTCCTGCACGGAAGGGTGGTGACAGCACCCATGCCTCTCCAGCTCGGTCCTCCTCGTGAGGCCTGGTGGACCGGCCTCAGGAGAAGGAGATCTCCACCACCAAGCCGGCTCCAGAGGTACCTACCCCCTGCTCGCCCGCTGATGTTTCCATGGCTCAGGAGCCCCCTGGTTCCTTCTTCCGCTGCTGCCAGCGTGCAAGCCGCGGCAGCAACGCTGCATCCTCCTCCTCAGTTATGCCGCTGGCCCTTGATCCTTCCGACGGACCTGAAGTTTTGGGGGAGGCTCTTTCCGTGTTGACCCGGCTGCGGAATGATCTTCAAGGCGCTGACCGTCGCTTGGTGGCGGGGCGCCTGTAGCTGATCTCAGGTTTGTTGCACTCCGACACGTTTGTCAGGGTGGCGTTGGGCCGGGCCTTGGCAGCTTCTGAGGAGGACAATAAAGCCGATGGCCAATACACGGCCTCCCGTGAGGTGGTGCTGAAGGAAGACGAGGCTACCAAGGAGCGTTGCTGGTTGATGGAGGCCGAGCTGGAGACCATGCGCAACGAGCGCGCGGCCGAGGCCCGTGGTCGCAAGGCGGAGGAGGAGAAGATGAAGGCCCGAGAAGATGCAGTCAGCAGCCGTGACGCCGAGCTAGAGCAGTCGGCGAGGGCGCATGCCGCAGAACGTAGCCGCCTGGAGGAGCTGGAGAAGAAGGTGGCGGCGGAGAAGACCCAGCTGGAGGCCAAGGCGAAGGTTCTTGCTGAGGACCGCGCGGCCTTCAAATCTCTTGAGGAGAGGTCCCGTGTGGTGCTGCAGGATTTCTATGAGAAGGGCTTGGAGAAGCCGCTGGCGACTGATGACGAAGGCCCTGCCCAGCTGCTCCCTCATCTTGTCATGGCGCTCGAGGGTATTGCCGACAGAATCGGTCCCCTGGTGAAGGAGGAAGCCCGCGCGCTCTCCTCATCCGCCCTGATGTGCGTCTTCAGCCATCTCTATTTTCGTGACCACGACGTTGACCTCGGCGAGCTGCTTGAGCCCGTGGAGGAGGAGCGCTGCTGCAGCTGTTGCTGCAGCCATGGTCAGCAACGCCAATCTCGCAACCGAGGCCAACGATGCGATTGACGGTGATGCCGCCATTGAGCCTACACCTCCAACTGACAGCGCCGCCAATCTCGCAACCGAGGCCAACGATGTGATCGACGGTGATGCCGCCAACGGGAAGGCGCCTCCTGACGACGGCGCCCAAGGCTGATGACAAGGCTTGCTTGTGAAGGACGGCACTCCTTCTCATTTTATTTTCCTGGGACTTCCCTGTGACATGAGATGTGCCTCGTGGAAGCATTAAAAAATTGTTTGATGTTTGAAGGACAATATGTAATAATTTATTTAGGTTCCCCGATTTCCTTCCCGTTTGCTTGATGTTCTACGTCGACAGGGCCCGACCCCGTGCATACCTCTACCGCCGTTGGGCCGTCCGGATCACCGGGACGAGACCAAGGCGTGAGGGGCTACGTGGCCAGTTAGGCTCCTGAGTCACGATGCTCAGGAGTCCCCCTTGACATGCAAACGGCCTGCGGGAAGGAAATGCAAAAATAGGCCTTAGGGTTCTACGTTGGCAGGGCCCGACCCCGCGCATACCTCAGCCTTCGTTGGGCCGTTCGGATCACCAGGACGGGACCAAGGGGTGAGGGGCTACGTGGCTAGTTAGGCTCCTGAGTCGTGACGCTCAGGAGTCCCCCTTGACGTGCAAACGACCTGCGGGAAGGAAATGCAAAAATAGGCCTTAGGGTTCGCCGTCGGCAGGGCCTGACCCCGCGCATACCTCAGCCACTGTGGGGCTGTCCGGATCACCAAGACGGGACCAAGGGGTGAGGGGCTATGTGGCCAGTTAGGCTCCTGAGTCGCGATGCTCAGGAGTCCCCCTTGACGCTCAAATAGACCTTCATACCTGCCCTCGCCGAGGTCCCGCTCGAGAGGGGTGCGTGACGACCAGGTCCGAGGGACCTGACAGGGCGGCGTACGCTAGGCGAGGCCTGAGCGTAGCCCCCGTGCCGAGTCCCCTCGCGTTACTCTCCCGAGGGGGGAGCATTGCGGTGAGGCTGCACACTAAGCCGGGTGGCTCCCTGAGGTTGGTACGACCATGGGGCCGCCCTCAGTTGTTTATCACCAGCGCGGAGCATAGCGCTTCCGCACTTGCATGGGCATAGCCGCTCCTCGACCATGTCAACTACTAGCGCGGAGCATGGTGCTTCCACTGGTGCGTGGGTGAGGGCTCCTTCTGAGTGGATCCCCCAGGGCGTGCACAGCCCCGCCCTGACACGTGGCTTGCATGGCAGGGCTAGACGATGTGTGTTTGGGCACCCACAAGCCAGCACGGGACTCACGAGGCCCTACCTCAAGGCGGGTTGTGCCTGGTCTTGGTTCTTGGTAGCTTCAGTGGTCCTGCAAGATGGTTAGCCAACCTACACCGGATGAATTTCCTGAGGCTGTCACATGAGAAGGCTAGACACCAACGACCCCAGGAGGTGACGTGAACGGGTCCAGCCCGCCAGACAGAGCTCAGTCGTTGGGTTTATCGACGCTACAGGGACGGACCCGAGCACAGACGTTGTGCCTAGCCTACTCATGCGAGGGATCCTAAAGAAAGACAACTGGTGCGCAGCTCCCGTGGTAACGAGGGCGGTCACGGGTGGGATATTGAAGTACCAGATAAGCAGGTGGTAATCATAAAACGACTCAAGCAAAGAGGCAGATTAGCTTAGATAGATGCAAGAACGATACATGCCACAGGGACGGACCCATGCGGCCTGGGGATGATGCAGCCCGAGGGGCGTCCCCATCAAAGTAAGCTAGAGATGCAAAAGGATACACATCGCAGGGACAGGCCCGTGCGACTTGGGGATGATGCTGCCCGAGGGGTGCCCCCAACTGAATGAACTGGAAAGAGTCACCTGATACCGTAGCAGGAGCGGTGTTGGAGTAGCTGAAGATGCGCGCCGAAGGGTTGCTCCTCATGAGCCACCAGGGTCCTGAGCCTTGGGAGGCTTCGCAGGCCCAAGTGGCTCCTGAAGGACCGTCGCGACCTCCTCTAGGACGGCGTGATGCCTGGCCTCCTTAGCCGCTCTGATGCTCCGCGCATGACGCTGGAAGGTGCCAACCATGCTCGGCAAGCCGAATGGCATGCGAACGTAGCTGTGAGGTGGACCCTCACACCGTCCAATGCGCGAATGCCAGAAACGTCCCTGAGATGTGGCCCTGTTGAGCCCAGGAATGTTGACGCAGACGCGCAGCCCGCCATCCTCGCTATGGTGGGGAGCTGCACCGGGTGGTGGGCGGCGGTCGCCGTGTACGGCCCTTGCCTCTTGAAGCTCCTGGATCGCCTTGGTGATGAACTCCCGAGCACTGGGTGCTCCGTGCCTTGTGCCATCTTGAGGGAAACACGCAAAAAAGCACGCCTCCATGTGGTGCTCGAGCGCCTCCCTCATGATGTTGACTAGGTCTGAGGCCCTCCAGAAGAGAGCCCCCGAGCCCAGCCTGAGGAGGGCGCCGGGCGTGCCTTCCTATGCGAGGGAGGGAGGCGCCCCATCTACCGGCACAGGTTCTGAGGTGGTACCACCGCAAACGCCGCTCTCCTGAGGTCCTGGGTGGAGTAGCTGCTTCTTCTTGTTGGGAATGGCTTCATGAGGGTATAGGGTGCCTTCGTTGTTGGGGTTTTCGACTGTTGAAGCCTGGTAGGCACGCTCGAGGGAGCACATCGCATCTCTTTCTTCGTAGGCAACCGAGATGACGCCTCCACTCCCTGGCATCTTGAGGACGTTGTAGCCATGGTGGGTCACTGCCATAAATTTGGCCAAGGTTGGATACCGAAGGAAGGCGTTGTACGGCAGACGGATGTGGGCGACATCGAAGTCGATGAGCTCGGTGCGGTAGTTGTCACGCTGGCCGAAGGTGAGAGGGAGGCGGACCTGCCCTATCAGGGTGGTGGAGCCGTCGGTCACTCCTGAGAAAGGCTTGGTAGGCTGTAGCTGATCGTATGGCATCTGAAGGCTGTCGAATGTCTCGACAGACAAGACATTGAGCCCTGAACCATCGTCGATGAGGGTCTTGGTGACTTGAACGTTGCTGATGACGGGTGAGAAGAGCATCGGGAGGACGCCGGCGGTCGCCGCGCACTTGAGTTGGTCCGCCGAGCTGAAGGTGATGGCGTACTTGGACCACCTGAGCGGGCGTGTGGCCTCGAGCCTGAGAAGGGTTGCGTTCACCTCACGAGCGAACTGCTTGAAGATACGCTGAAAGGCTAGGGCTTGAGGGCCACCCAAGATGCAGGCGATGGCACGAGGCTCTTGGAAGCCCCCAGCCCCCTCGTCCTGATGATGGTCGTCGTTCTCCTTGGCGGTGGTGGCAGAGGAGGGAGTCCGGCATTGCCGTGAGGGCGGTCCACACGAGGCTGCTCCTTCCAGGCGCCCTCGCGAGGTGGGTCCTGCCAGCGGTCCTCACGAGGCCGATCACGCCACTCCTGGTGGGGGCCATGGTCGTCCGAGTGTCCTCCACTTCGTCCTCCTCCTCGGCCGTAGCCTCGGTCGTTGCGCTCGGGGCGTCGACTGAAGCGCCCATCGTGGATGGCCCTGAGCTCCTGACAGTCGTTGGTGTTGTGGTTGTGGACGTTGTGGAAGGCGCAGAACGGGCGGCTGGCCTTGGATGACTCGGGATGGTCGCGTCCATGTTTCATCTCCGGCTCTGCCGCGAGCACGGCAGCCCCCTTGCGCTTCACGTCCTTGCTCTTGGCCTTCTTGTCCTCCTAATCAGCAGCTGGGAGCTCAAGGAGGGAAAGGTGCCCTTCCTCGGCTCTCGCGCACTTGGTTGACATGTTGAACATTTCTAGGGCCGTGCACAGGTCCTCGTGCATGGCGAGCTCCTCCTTCATCTTAACGTCACGGACGCCATCGGAGAACACGGAGATGACCGCTTCGTCGCCGGGCGTGCCTTCCTATGCGAGGGAGGGAGGCGCCCCATCTACCGGCACAGGTTCTGAGGTGGTACCACCGCAAACGCCGCTCTCCTGAGGTCCTGGGTGGAGTAGCTGCTTCTTCTTGTTGGGAATGGCTTCATGAGGGTATAGGGTGCCTTCGTTGTTGGGGTTTTCGACTGTTGAAGCCTGGTAGGCGCGCTCGAGGGAGCACATCGCATCTCTTTCTTCGTAGGCAACCGAGATGACGCCTCCACTCCCTGGCATCTTGAGGACGTTGTAGCCATGGTGGGTCACTGCCATAAATTTGGCCAAGGTTGGATACCGAAGGAAGGCGTTGTACGGCAGACGGATGTGGGCGACGTCAAAGTCGATGAGCTCGGTGCGGTAGTTGTCACGCTGGCCGAAGGTGAGAGGGAGGCGGACCTGCCCTATCGGGGTGGTGGAGCCGTCGGTCACTCCTGAGAAAGGCTTGGTAGGCTGTAGCTGATCGTATGGCACCTGAAGGCTGTCGAATGTCTCGACAGACAAGACATTGAGCCCTGAACCATCGTCGATGAGGGTCTTGGTGACTTGAACGTTGCTGATGACGGGTGAGAAGAGCATCGGGAGGACGCCAGCGGTCGCCGCGCACTTGAGTTGGTCCGCCGAGCTGAAGGTGATGGCGTACTTGGACCACCTGAGCGGGCGTGTGGCCTCGAGCCTGGGAAGGGCTGCGTTCACCTCACGAGCGAACTGCTTGAAGATACGCTGAGAGGCTAGGGCTTGAGGGCCACCCAAGATGCAGGCGATGGCACGAGGCTCTTGGAAGCCCCCAGCCCCCTCGTCCTGATGATGGTCGTCGTTCTCCTTGGCGGTGGTGGCAGAGGAGGGAGTCCGGCATTGCCGTGAGGGCGGTCCACACGAGGCTGCTCCTTCCAGGCGCCCTCGCGAGGTGGGTCCTGCCAGCGGTCCTCACGAGGCCGATCACGCCACTCCTGGTGGGGGCCATGGTCGTCCGAGTGTCCTCCACTTCGTCCTCCTCCTCGGCCGTAGCCTCGGTCGTTGCGCTCGGGGCGTCGACTGAAGCGCCCATCATGGATGGCCCTGAGCTCCTGACAGTCGTTGGTGTTGTGGTTGTGGACGTTGTGGAAGGCGCAGAACGGGCGGCTGGCCTTGGATGACTCGGGATGGTCGCGTCCACCTTTCATCTCCGGCTTTGCCGCGAGCACGGCAGCCCCCTTGCGCTTCACGTCCTTGCTCTTGGCCTTCTTGTCCTCCTAATCAGCAGCTGGGAGCTCAAGGAGGGAAAGGTGCCCTTCCTCGGCTCTCGCGCACTTGGTTGACA
Organism: Triticum urartu; assembly: GCF_056163025.1. Classification (NCBI taxonomy): domain Eukaryota; kingdom Viridiplantae; phylum Streptophyta; class Magnoliopsida; order Poales; family Poaceae; genus Triticum; species Triticum urartu. The sequence goes on from NC_141875.1 coordinate 603,447,698, forward strand.
TGTTGAACATTTCTAGGGCCGTGCACAGGTCCTCGTGCATGGCGAGCTCCTCCTTCATCTTAACGTCACGGACGCCATCGGAGAACACGGAGATGACCGCTTCGTCCGTCACCTTGGGGATCTTGAGAAGAACGTCGTTGAAGCGCTGGATGTACTTCTAGCATTTCCCGCGGCAGCTGCTTGATGCGCTGCAGGTCGCCCGCGGCCGGCGGGCGGTCGCGAGTGCCCTGGAAGTTGGCACAGAAACACTCGCGCATCTCGCCCCAAGAGGAGATCGATCCCACGGGTAGGTTCAGGAGGCATGAGCGTGCGCCATCTTTGAGGGCCATAGGGAACCAATTCGCCATGACCTTCTCATCGCTGTTGGCCGCCTCGATGCTTAGCTCATAGAGATGCAGGAACTCCGCGGGGTCGGGGGTGCCGTCAGAGCACGGAGGCAGGTCTGGCTTGAACTTGCCAGGACAGACGACGCTCCGTAGCTTGGGAGTGAAGGCGTGGTAGCCTGCTGTGGTCACCGGAGCTCGTTGTGGAGGCGGAGCCTGATCCAGGTGTCCACGCGTTGTGGCCGCCGCAGGCGACGCGCGGTCTTGGCGCTGCTGTGCTGGGAGCAAGAGTGTTTCCTTGTGGCCCCGGGACTTCTTGGCAGCTTGCTTCTTCGTGCACGGGCGCCCGGCACGGTGGGTCACGTCGTGGGACCGCGCGTCTTGTTGCGAGGGCATTGTCTTGGTGTGGAGGTGGTGGAGGCGATCCGTGGGCGACATCACCCGCCGCTGGAGATGGTCCAGGTAGCGAAAGGGTAGGTGCGGGATAGCCCCCAGCGCACTGACGACCTCGGTGATGCGGTCGAGCCAGTCGTTATAGAGGTCGTCGACCAGGCGGTAGCGCAGGAGCTCGTGTGCCATGAGCAGCGCCGGCCTGCGCGTCCGTGGGCGCGTGTCAAGCATGGGACGACAAGCCGGACGGAGTCAATGACGGGGTGGCGGTGTGTCCGTCCCGCCGCACAGATGGGTGCAGCGATGAGGCCTGCTACTCGTTCGCTGCCGGGCCAGTGGTGGCATTGGCAGCGGGTGATGGAGAACGGCAGGGAGGTCCACCAACGGGCGCCGTCTGAGCGAAGCGGGCGGCGAGGGCGGTGCGGCGCTCAGCACGGGCTCGGCGAGTGTCCGACATGGATGCGATGGAGCAGTGGAACTCGGATTGACGGAAGAAAAGGCTTCAATGCACCCCTAACTGGCATGCCAAATGTCGGATTATGGGTTCCGGCAAACCCTTGAGGTTCGAACACTAGGGTGCGCACGAAGATCTCTCTCCCCCGCGAGCCCACTCTCGCAACGATCTCAAAGCCTAACTCGCTGAACCCGAATAACAAGGGACACAAGGGTATATACTGGTTCTAGCCACTGTTGTGGTGTAATACCCTACTCAAGTGTGGTGTGGTGGATTGCCTTGTAGTCTGAGGATGAACAAGATAAGGGAAGAACAGCCTCCTGAGTAGAGGTTTTCTTGAGCTCGATGAGTTTCTGTGTGTGTGGATGGTCCGAATCATCCCTCCTCCATGGTGGTGGCTAGTCCTATTTATAGAGGCCCCGGTCCTCTTCCCAAATATTAGGCAGGAAGGGATCTCACAACGGCCAATTTGAAGGGGGACAACTAATACAAGTTATCCTGACAAAAGGTGGTCTTTGCCTGGCAAAGGCTCTGGCGGTGACGTCGTCGTGGGCTCTGCGGTGACCTCCGTCCTGCTGTCCTGCTAGCCTTGGTCTCGTTGCACCGATATGGAAACCTTTGCCTGATGCGTCAGGACTCCTCGCCCGTGCTTGCCTCTTTAGCACCAAAGGGGAAACTGGCACTCTGCGCCCATTGGCACCCGCCTAGCCTTGGTCTTCATGGCTCACGTCAAGCGCTCCTCATGAGGTGCCCTTTGCATACATATCTCCGCTCCTCGGGAGTCATCCTAGGGAGGCCGCCCTGGAGGAGGTCTTGGCATCGTCCGCCTTGCGAGGCTTGGCCCCTCGCGAGGGTCTTGGGTGGTTGCTGGTGAAGATGGGCCGTACCAGGCCACTAGTGGAGCCACGCCCTGGGCTGCATGCATGCAAGTCTGGGTACCCCCGTTCCCAGACGCCGACAATGATAAAGAATAGACCCCGAGGTCGTAGATTTCACTAGTGGCTTCTCTCGAGAAAAATAGCATACAGCGGGTAAACAACTTACTGTTGGGCAATTGATAGAACTTCAAATAATTATGATGATATCCAGGCAATGATCATTATATAGGCATCATGTCCAAGATTAGTAGACCGACTCCTACCTGCATCTACTACTATTACTCCACACATCGACCGATATCCAACATGCATCTAGTGTATTAAGTTCATGGAAAAACGAAGTAATGGAATAAGAACGATGACATGATGTAGACAAGATCTATTCATGTAGGAATAGACCCCATCCTGTTATCCTTATTAGCAATGATACATAAGTGGCATGTCCCCTTCTGTCACTGGGATTGAGCACCGTAAGATCGAACCCATCACAAAGCACCTCTTCCCATGGCAAGAAAAATCGATGTAGTCGGCCTAAAACCAAAGACTCAAAGAAGAAATATGAGGCTATAGGTAATCATGCATATAAGAGGTCAAAACTCAAATAACTTTCATCGATAAAATAGATCTGATCATAAACTCAAAGTTCATCGGATAGATCTACAAGAGACCATTATATTGAGAATCAAGAGAGAGAGAGAGGAAGCCATCTAGCTACTGCCTATGAACCCGTAGGTCTGAACTACTCACACATCATCAGAGAGGCACCAATGAGGATGATGAACCCCTCCGTGATGGTGTCTAGATTGGATCTGGTGGTTCTGGAACTTGCGGCGGCTGGAATTGTGTTTCGTCGACTCCCCTAGGGTTTTTGGATTTTCGGGGTATTTATAGAGCAAAGAGGCGGCACGGGAGGCCACCGAGGTGGGCACAACCCACCAGGGTGCGCCTGGGCCCCCAGGCGCGCCCAGGTGGGTTGTGCCCCCCTCGGTAGCCTCCCTCTGGTACTTCTTTTGGCCCAACTTGTGTCTTCTGGTCCAGAAAAAATCTCCAAAAAGTTTCGCTGCATTTGGTTTCCATTTGGTATTGATTTTCTGCAAAGTAAAAAACAAGCAAAGAACAACAACTAGCACTAGGCACTATGTCAATAGGTTAGTCCCAAAAAATGATATAAAGTTGCTATAAAATGATTTTAAAACATCAAAGAATGATAATATAACAGCATGGAACAATAAAAAATTATAGATACGTTGGAGACGTATCAACCTACTGAAATATCTTTGCAAATGGATGATAACTGTCATACCTATCGATAATTGTGAGGATGTGCCTGTTGTAGTTGCAAATGTTACCATCTTAACATACTTCGTTATACTTTATATGCCCGAGGACGACAACATGTCAATTAGCCTTGGTAGACCTTTTTTGAATACTTCAGGGGCTGTTATTGATTGGAACAAAAGCAAGGTCACTTTTCATGTCAATGGTAATGAGCATGCGGTGTATTTTCCGAAGAAACAACTCCAAGTGAATACTATCAACTCTATTGAAAGAATTATGACAATCACTATTGGAGGCTTTGAATTCCCTTTTCCGTCTGTCAAAGAGAAATATGAAACGATTATTGTTGGGAAGATGCATATCCCCATTGAGGTAACCTAGTGTTATACGATGATTCTTTGGTTTCATGTCACTCGGAAATAGTTTGTTAATAAGACTTGATCAACCTAATTAATGGATTCTTTTTGAGGGGCATGTGGTCGATGAATTTAGGAAACACAAAATACAGTAATCATAGTTTACTCCCTGTTATTTATAGTTTAATAAAGTAAAATGCCATGATTATCCTGTTTTTTAAATTATTTGTGCAATAAAAAAGGACCCAAAAATTAAAGTGCTCGGAATGTCTTAAAATTTTAACATGATTTTTTTGGAATGTATAAGAATTTTTGGCATTGAATACATCCCAGGGGGTTGCCCCTGTTGCTCACAAGGCAACAGGGTGTGGCCACCCCCTAGCCGTGCGAAGATGCCATGTGGGGTCCACAGGACCCCACTCACTTAGTACATCAACCCACTTCATCTCTTACCTCCAGAAAAAATTGTGGAGCTCTCTCTCTCTCTCGTGTTCTTTCTCCCAAACCTGATATTTTCGATCTCTTTGCTCGGAGCTCCATTTTCGAAACTGTTTTGGGGGATTGTTCCTTGGTATGTGACTCCTCCATTTCTCAAATTAGTTTTTGTATTAGTGGATTATATTTTGCATATTTTTCTGCTATTGGTCCTACTGAAAATGAGCTTGCATATTGATTTCTTTGAGTTCCAAGTAGTTTGAATAGTTGATATAGTATCTAGACATCCATAGGAGTAGTTTCTATCAATCCTGTGAAGTTTTTTATTATCTTTTTATGGTCCAAAAATTTCGAAAAATTATTCCTAGGAAAATGAACTTCTTCCGGAGAGGATCTTCGAGCTGGAGTCCCAAGGGGATCTTTCGGGATAACCTGGACCATGACCTCAACATTCCTCAGAGGATGGAGGTCCGGCTATGCGAATGACCACACAATGCCTTCATGAACGAATCTGGGTTTCACTAAGAGTTTGCAAAATTCATTGCAAATGCCAGGTTGATCAACTTCCTTGCAGATGAGTGTGATAAATATCACATCCTTACAAACTCCTTTGTGCAAAATTTATATTTCGTACCTACGCTCGATATTCCCATGGTATGCTTTGATTTATGTGTTGGACATCATGAGATACCACTTGCAGAATTTTGCGAGATATGTTCGATTCCCTCTGATGGGGAGTTGAGAGAGCCTCGACCGGAGGAGTTCGAGGACTTCCTCTGTACTTTAACTATGGGAGAATATAGGGGCATGTCGAGATCCCGAGTTACTAGTTTTCATTTTTCCTGATGTGCAATACTTTGCTTTAGTCATAGGGAAAGGTTTCACTGCTGGGGAGGAAGGTGGCACACTCAGTGCCCCTGACCTTGCCATATTACGCCGCACACTTTTCAGTGAAAAAACTTATAGCTTTGGAGCTACCATTGCGCATCGCTTGCACACTAACAGGACCAGGCGTAAAATTCATGGTGGTATTTATGCTACTTGCTTGGCGAGATGTTTCTATGTTGATATAGGCCACAATGTTTATTTTCTACCTAGGATTTACTTAGACCACCAGTCCATGATAGATCACCATTTTATTGATGATCTTGAGCCTCCTCACCACATTCGTTATAACTTGGTATTTAGCGAGAACACTCACGATACTATTCCATTGCCTACACCCTCTTTGTTTGATTCTCATGCCAGGCACGCATATGTCATCATGCCACCGGATATCACTGCTTACAAGAGCGAGTTGGCCGCGGCGGGGAACGAGGCCCAGCCTTGGGACGCTCAAGTGCCTCTGCCCATCCACTTTCCTCCCGGACCCGATGGATACTATGGGCGGTGATTACCAAGCTAGGCCAAAAGCCTAAACTTGGGGGAGTACGTTTTCTCACTGACATTACGTTCATGTTCAAAGATTCATTCAATTGTCGGTGTTCATCCTTTTTCATTTGTATATCCATGTTAGTTTTATTTTCCTTTCTTCTTGTGTGTTTGAAAAACTTTGGAAAATCCAAAATATTTCTTGCTTCTTTTCGGTTTTTCTTTCTTATTTATTTAGTAAGATTACTCGTTTCTTCCTTTTCTTGTTGGAGCTTTCCCGTGTAAATAGTTTTTCTCGCCTTTTGTTTTCCTTCATTAGTATGTTTCCTTTAGAAAGACTAAAAACTCCAAAAATATTTTAGTGTGTTTCTATGAATTTCTTTTCTTTTCTTTGAGTCTTCGTAAGGAGAAGACCGTGATAAAGTTGTTCAGTGGCTCTCATATGCTTTGTTGCTAATCTAACAAAGAGCCAACATTACCTTATCGTCTCCTTTGAATGAAATGTTTGCAGAGTCCAGCTTAGTCCACGACACTCTTGCACTATTATTATTTTCATCTCGTTCGATCGTGCAAGTGAAAGGAAATAATGTCGATGATTTGATGAAGTGACTGTGGCAAATAAAAGTTGGTATGAACTCTCCTTGTATTTTTTATAAATATGTTTAACTCAGCATCCATGATTCAGCATGTTTGTGATGACAATTATATATTATAGTTTCTCATGCCATGTTTAAGTAGCTAGGAGTGGATAATGATTTATCTTGAGTGTCAACATGCATTAAAATGGTTATGATGTAGTATGCTAGTATGGTATCCTCCACTGAATGTTTCAAGTGGCTTGACTTCGCACATGTTCACACATGTAGTTGATTCAAAACCAACGTAGCCTCCATGATATTTATGTTCATGGTGTTTATATCCTACTCATGCTAGTATTCAATGTTAATTATTAACAATGCATGATTATGACCATTGTCGCTCTCTTTTTGGTCGCTTCTGAACCTATTTGCTAGCCTTCTCCTGTACTAAGCAAGAATACTGCTTATGCATCCAAATCCTTAAACCAAAGTTTTTCCAGATGAGTCCACCATATCTACCTATGTGCGGTATTACTCTGCCATTCCATGTAAATTTGCATGTGCCACCTCTAATCATTAAAATAATCATCTGTTTTGTGTGCATGTACTACTCATGAAGCGACAGGGGGCAGTCAGTATCTTCAATGCTAAGCGGGTTATTCTCACAATGGGTGTTTATTCACTTGTCATTGCATGAGAGAGGCTGGTAATTGGGGTGATCAATCCCGTAATCAAAATAAAGAAAAATATAATGATCCCCGGGAAGGTTGATTGTATGGATGGCACCCATGAATTCAGATAGCCATGACTTGTGTTTGAATGGTTGGGGGGTTAAACTTCACCTTTTCGCTTGGGAACTGCCGATAATGTGTTTAGCATGGAAGATATTGAAAATCCTAAGTTGTAACATTGACAGGAAAGGTATACCTCTCAAAATCTATTCATCTCTTATTCAAGCTTCGAGCTCTGGTACCTCTGCAAATATATGATTCACTCTGCGAAGGGACTTCCTATTTACTTTTATGCTATTTACTTTATTGTTGAGTCATCACCTTCTTAATTAAAGCACCAGTCCTGAGAGCGTTATTGTAATTCTTATGCATTGAGTATAGTTAATATTGTGTGCACCATGATTGGATGTCTTCTACCATGAATTACAATGTTTATTCATTGCTTGAACTTTAGAGGTGCTCTGCATTTATGTTTTGCGGTCTAAGAAAACTCTAGCGAGATACCATGTTATCATATTATATCATGATTGTTTTGACAAATTGTTGTCATTTGACATATGTTTTTATTGCTCGCTAGTTGATTGTGCCATTGATATGAGTAAATGTGATTTTTAAGTATTATCATTTGCATGTTTAGTTCACGATCTTTGCTGAAAACTTTGGTGCTATTTAAGCTTATATATAGATACACGAACAAAAGAGTTCGTAATTTTTTTATTTATTGCTTTCAGTTTGTCAACTGAATTTGCTTGAGGACAAGCAATGAGTTAAGCTTGGGGGAGTTGATACGTCTCTATCTTATCTACTTTTCCAAACACTATTGCTCTTGTTTTGGACTCTAATTTGCATGGTTCGAATTAAACTAACCCAGAATGATGTTGTTTTCAGCAGAACTACCATGATGTTGTTTTTTGTGCAGAAACAAAAGTTCTCGGAACTGGATGGAACTTTTTGGAGATTTTTTATGGAATATATAAAAAATACTGGAGCCAAGACCGACCAGAGGGGGCCCACCTATGGCCCACAAGGCAACATGGCGCGACTACCCCTAGGTGCACCATGTTGCCATGTGGGGCCCACATGGCTCCACTGACCCTAATCTCAAGCCTATAAATTCCTTTTCCCCAAGAAAAAAATAAGAGAAGAAGTTTCATCGCATATTACGATGGAGCTGCCTCCACCTCCTGTTCTTCAATGGGAGGGCTGATCTGGAGTCAGTTCGGGGCTCCAGAGAGGGGGATTCATCGCCATCATCCTTAGCAACCTTTCTTTATCACCAATTTCATGATGCTCACCACTGGGAGTGAGTAATTCCTTCGTAGGATTACTGGACGGTGATGGAGTTGGATGAGATTTTTCATGTAATCGAGACAATTTATTAGGATTTGATTCTAGTATCCACTATGTTCTGAGATTGATCTTGCTATGACTTTGCTATGCTTAATGCTTGTCACTAGGGCCCGAGTGCCATGATTTCAAATCTGAACCCTCTATGCTTTCATGAATATATTTGAGTTCTTGATCCTATCTTGCAAGTTGTATGCACCTATTACTTGTTTTGATCCGCATACCCCAAAGTGACAATAGTTGGGATTCTTCCTGGTGATGACTATAGTATGGGGAGTTCATGCATTCACCATGTGTTAATGTTTTGTTCCGGTTCTCTATTAAAAGGAGGCCTTAATATACCTGAGTTTCCTTATGGACCCCACTGCTACGGGAGGGTAGGACAAAAGATGTCACGCAAGTTCTTATTATAACCACGCATGACTATGTATGGAATACAGGCCTACATTACATTGATGAATTGGAGCTATTGTGTATCGCTCTAGGTTGTGGCTATTATATGGTGAATTTCATCCAACACAAATATCCATCACTGATCCAATGCCTATACTTTTTGCGTATTGATCTTTGCTAAGTTGCTTTCATTGCTCCTGTTGTTACAATCACTACAAAACTACTACTGTTACTACTACTATCAAACTATCATACTACTGTGCTACTAAACACTTTGCTGTAGATATTTAGTTCTCTAAGTGACTTGAATTACCAACTCAACTATTAATACCTACAAATATTAGCTTCAATCGGTTAATTCGACTGCTAATACTACCGGCCTAGAAACTTTTTCCTCACCTTTTTTAAGCTGTGGAAATCAACACAATTCTCAAGGAATTGCCCACTGATTGAGCTCCTGGACCTGATGGCTTCAATGGATTATTTGTCAAGAGATGCTGGCCTATAATTGAGAAAGATTTTTTACAGCTTATCCAGGACTTCTATGATGGGAAACTGTCTTTGGAAAATATTGATGGTTCTTTGATCACCTTAATACCAAAGATGCTCTACCCAGAATGACTTGCTGATTTTAGGCCCATTTCTCTGACTAACACATGTTTGAAATTCCTCACCAAGCTTTTGGCCAATAGATTACAAAAAGGTTATTCTTTAGTGCATAGACAAAAATCAGTATGGATTTTTGAAAGGCAGAGCAATTCAAGATTGCCTTGCCTGGGCTTTTGAATACATTGACCAATCTAAGCAGTCCAAGAAGCCTATCATTATATTAAAACTTGATTGTGCCAAAGCCTTTGATACAGTTGAGCTTGAGGTTTTTTTGCAAGTCCTCACATATAAAGGCTTTGATGCAAAATGGATTGCATGGGTCAAGGAGATTCTATCCTATGGATCATCTTCTGTGCTTTTGAGTGGTATTCCTGGAAAGCAATTGAAATGAAAATGTGGGGTCAGACAGGGGGACCAACTGTCTCCACTTCTGTTTGTCATTGCTGCAGATCTTTTACAAACAGTGGTCAATGATATGTTGCCAGAGGAGTTCTATCACTTCCAATTCCATATCATGATATTGATTTTCCTACTATTCAGTATGATGATGACACCATTATAATTTTATCTGCTATTGAGGACCAGCTAGTTGCTCTCAAGAACATGCTACACATCTTCCAGCAGTCAACTGGACTTAAAGTGAACTTTGCTAAATCCTCCATGGTGCCCTTGAATGTTGAAGTTGTTGAAGCACAGAGGTTGGCTGATATTTTGGGTTGCAAGATTGGACAATTGCCCTTTACTTACCTTGGTCCGCCACTTGGTACTACAAGGCCCAAAATCAGTGAGCTTATGCCTTTAGTTGACAGTGTTGAAAGGAGGTTGTCTGTCAATTCTTCCATGCTCAACCAAGGTTCCAGGTTGCAGCTGCTCATTTCTTTGCTCACATCTCTGCCTATTTACTTCCTTTGCAGCCTCCATATGCCCCGGTATTATCAAACAGCTAGACAAGATTTTGAGGCAGTGTCTATGGAGAGAAAACTCTGATGCTCCAAAATAGTCTCTGGCAGCTTGGGATCTAGTTTGCAGACCTAGGGATAAAGGTGGCCTGGGTATTATCAACTTGCACATCCAAGACCAAGGGCTTTTGATCAAGCACTTACACAAATTTTATAATAAAGTTGATGTCCCCTTGGTGCAGTTGATTTGTGACAATTACTATGATGGTATTGTTCTTCACGCCACGGTGATGGCATGATCTTTCTGGTGGAGGATGTTATTAAATTGAGTGATCATTATCAGTCCATTGCTTTAGTGCATATTAACATGGGGGATTCTGCAGTTTTTTGGCTTGATGCTTGGCATGTGGGAGGATCTTCTGGGCCATTATATCTCAGGCTGCCAAAGCTATATTCTTTTGTTATGGATGAAAAAGTCTCTGTTAGGGATTTTCTCCAAAACTAGGATCTGTTCTCCATGTTCTATCTGCCAATCTCTCAGGAAGCAACCTCTGAATTGCAGATCCTGGAAGGGTGGTTATTCCATCTACAGAGAGATCCATGACTGCCTGATGTCTGGATATGGGCCTTGGAAATCTGGACAGTACAAAGCAAAAAGTTTCTATGACATCATGCACACCCACCTTCCAGTCATTCAACCTTGTAAGTGGTTATGGCAGAGCAGGTGTACTATGAAGATAAATGACTTTGGTTGGCTTCTCTTCTTTGATAGGCTTAATACCAACGACATGTTGGTTAGAAGACACCAGAGGTCCCCCTCGGATGATAATCTCTGTGTCATTTGCAATGCTTATGTTTATGAATATAGAGTTCATCTCTTCTTCCAATGTAACTTCAGTTGCAGAGTATGGTATTACTTGCAAATTGACTGGAGCCATGGATCTGACATTTAGCAATGCATCTCTCAAGCCAGAACACGATTTTGTCATCCTTTCTTCTTTGAGGTTATGCTCATGGCTGCATGGAATATATGGATCCTGAGGAATGGGAAAACATTCACAGGGGAACGTGCTACTTTTGCTACCTGGAGGTGTAAATTTGTACATGATATTCTCCTACTTTCTCAACTTAGAGATAGCACCAAGCAGAAGCTTATTTCTTGGGTAAATACCCTTTTGTAATTGTAAGTATGCCCTTTCATAGTTTAGACTTGTAGCATTAGAAACCTTCTATACAGTTCCCGTTTCTTAATAAAGGGTTGTGGGGTTTTACCCTACCGTAAATATTCAAAAAAATAATTACAAATATTCTTTGGCTCCCCTTGTGTTGAATCAATAAATTTGGGTGAAATATTACCCTCGAAGACTATCGCGATCCCATATACTTGTGGGTTATCAGGGCTGGGCTATGTCTAGCTTAGCTAGGCCGGCCTGGCTAGTTGGCTCGGCTGGGCCTTTTTCTTTTTATGTTCTTTTTGCCTTCTCTATTTTATCTCTTCCTTTTCATTTGATTTTTCTTCCTAGAGAAAACTTTATCTAAATCCAAACAGGAATATTTTTGACTGTGCCTACATTTTATTTGGCTCTTCTGAGCATACATTTTCTGCACTTTATTTTCCATCTTGAATTTCAATTTGGTTTAAGATGAAATATGTTTGAAATCCAATTTGGAAAATTTGGCAAAAGGTCAAGCCTATTATTTGGACATATGGGATTCACTTTCTTGCCAAATAATTCAAATCCCCCCTTTTTTGTAAAAAATCCCTATTTGATTTTTGAATTGATTCCAACCAATCCACTCCAATCATTTAGGGAAATTTATTAGGGCTTGAATATCATCTAGGTCTTATTAAGGATAGCCTTATGCCCATTTTTTTAAATTTTCAACCTATTTTGGGATTCAAATTTATTCCCTAAACCTTGTAGGGTTCATTCTGTCTCCCCAAAATTTCAAACAAGGGTTTCAATGTGGCCATAAGGTCCTTGGCCCTCTAGGTGAATTCAAACAGAACAAACAAGTCAACCATTAAGAAAATTCCAAGGCAATATGTAGCTAGAGGCTAACAAGCATAGGTTTTCCTAGAAAAAACTTTAATTACCTGTGAAATTTTTAACATACTAGATTTGGGAAAAATCTGGGATGTGACACTTTGGAAATTATATTGGATGGACTTTACCTCACAAATATCCTAGCCTAATGCAATAATGTTGCATTGATCACACATGTGGACAATATAGCATGGTCTGGCATAGAGCGTCCGCGTTTTATCCTTTTTGGTGAGACACATTGATAACCGTATGTTACGAAATGAAGGGAGGAGATGATCTGGGGGTGTTGGTGGAGTAGGGTTGGCAGTTTCACTATTTTAGGGAACCACGCCCCTTTTCCCCATTAAAACAACGCTTGCCGGGGCTGCATTTACACCACCGCTCCTCTTTCGCACACCAGATCTCCTCACCCTCAAGTTTTACACCAGTTTGGCTCACCGCCGCATCGCCTTCGCCGGAATCCGTCCACTCTCGCACTCATACGAGGTATGAATCACGCATCCACCCACTCTTCTCTTTGTTCTCCAAATCTTTGACGTGTTTGATGTGCGTTGTTCTTATGTCAGATTTTTTTGCGAAATCGTGCAGAGTGGATCTAGGATAGAAGTGGTTTTAAGGTTGAATACAAGTTCATTTTATGCCAGGTGGTGAGGCGCACTTTAATTTTTGTTATTATGATGCATTGATTTCATCCATGTGCTCACCACGACAAGGATTTTGGGGGCTAGGGTTTGGTCATGGAGGGGTGGGGTGGGAGGATGCGGGATCTGACCCCGCATGATGAAATTATGGTTGATCGGGAAGCGAAGTGGCTCGGTCTTTAGGTTCTAGTCTTGTAAAGTTCTATTTGTGAATTAGTAGAGTTGGGGGGAACAAAAGACACAAGATGATGCATGTTCGTGCGGTGGTTGGGGGAAGTGCTTGGGCGGGCGTACATGCATCTTGGTATTATCTAGCTATGATTTCTATCTGGACCCCCTTGGTGGTGAGCTGGACTTTATTATGATTCATCAATTTCATCTATGTGCTCACCACGACAAGGATTTTGGGGGCTAGGGTTTGGTCGGGGAGGGGTGGGGTGGGAGGATATGAGATCTGACCCCGCATGATGAAATTGTTGTTGATTGGGAAGCAGAGTGGCCCAGTCTTCAGTTTCTGGTCTTGTAAAGGAGTGTTTGCGAATTAGTAGAGTTAGGGGAACATGAGACACGAGATGATGCATGTTTGTGCAGTGGTTGGGGAAGTGCTTGGGCGGGCGGACATGCATCTTGGTATCATCTAGCCATGATTTCTATCTAGACCCCCCCCCCTTGGTGACCCCCTACGGTTTTCTAATACTCCAATTTTTTTATTGATTTTCCTCTCGTTGAAGGAACATATATATGGTTTACAAGTTTTTTGATCTTACATGCATCTTTCCTTCTAACATTGCTGCAGGGGGCGATAGGTGTTGGAAACAAAAGAAGGAAGATTCTCATCTCCATAGCCCATCACCAAAGGTAATTAGTCTATGCACACAATTACTTCATCTGCATGCTTTATTCACATGTCTTTGGCAACTATTTGTGACATTAAATTAATTTCTAGTTCGCTTATGTGTGTCCTATTTTACATAGATTCCATGGCAATCTCTCCGGTACATCCCAACAATTTTTATTTGCTACTGATTTTGTGACTACGCATCATATATGACAACTTTTGTTGTCCACATATGGATTTCGTGTTACCTGGGAGACACATTTCACTTTTTTGGTAAAAAAATTCTATGAAACAGAATGTCATTCTCTACATATGCATGCATAACAACTTCTTTCCTGACTTTTTGGTCACACCATATCTCTCAAAACATTTGTAGTGTCCTCATTTTTTTTACATTCTCCCATGTGTGCATATTGTACATTTATCTCATGGCACCCCTTTGCAAAGGGGTGTCACTTTTTTCTTTCTTGAGGTGTGGATACATATTGACAACTTTCTTGTTCATAAATGGATTTATATATTTGTTTGGCGTGTGGAAAGTTTTGTTTACTTAACACTATAGGGCCAAGTTCCACAGCCAAATTTCCTTTCACGCCCCATGATTTTGCTGATTTTTCATGCACACCCTCTCCATTTTTGCATTTTCTTTGTCATTTGCAGCTACTTCATGTTGACAACTTAGACACTGAACATCCGTAACTTGAAATAAATATATCCCATGAACCTTTCGTTGTATCCTCATGAAAAACAAGCTCATTTCTCAGATGATAAAGGTAGACATTGAGGTTGATGGCTCTTTCAACAATATGCACGCAGTTCAAGGAAATCTTTACACAATTAACATGGAAACTTATACTTATATGATAGTAGTTCATGCTCACATGTCATGGCAACTTTAGTAGGGCCAAGTACTGGTGGTATCAACTTTTTTTGCTTGCACATGGTATGCTTGATGATAGGGTTGTCTAGTTTCTCTATGCAAACAAATTTTCCTCATCTTCTCTATTTTTCACTATTGGTCTATGAATGCCAATGAACTACATCTTCTTCTTGTGCATAAACTACATCTTCTTCTGGGGCATATAGGGATTTAAGATATGGAATGATCTCAATACGACTCCTACTAGTTCTACCAAGGTACATTATTTGGTCTTATGTTCTTATCCATTTCCTTTGAGTGCACCATTCGACTATGTGCCATTTTGGAGTATGACCTTGCGTGTTTTCTTTTCCATCCTGGTATTTGTGTTTTTGGATATTGTGTGTGCAACTACGAAAATAACCACGACACATGGGAACTCTCACACACACCATATGGTCGTTTTATTTAGCAAAACATGGCAAACTTTCCTAGCATATGCATAACTGATTGGCGTTAGAATGGAGGCAAACCTAATTGGCTTGTGTTGATGGCAATCTGACACATACTTATATGCTGACATTATACCACAAAACACATGTCAACTTTTAGATAACTACATGGCAACACTAGGTATCAACACATGACAACCTTTGTTTCCTGGGTTCTCGAGGGAAATTAGAGGGGGTGAAAACTTATCACATGTGGATGGAAGCACTAGAGCATGATACATAGAAGTCTTTTCCATACATTTTTCATTTGACCCATGTTTTTATATGGAGGGTGGAACATTACCATAACCTTAGATTACCACTCCAAAGCACAAGGCATCACAATTTTCATTCAACATTCATGTTTTTTTACTTTGGAGATAGTGGGAGGGGGAATTGGTGTTGATGGATAGGTGTATCCCTGTGTCGCATGTACCGCAAGGGACATATATGCATAGGGACATGGGGGTTCAAGGGACCCATACATGGGAGACCGATTTAATGGAAGGTGACTTCCGAGGTTTCCTATAAAGGAAGTCAAGGCCTTTCAAAACTAGGGAAGAGTCCAATTCTTAGGGACAAGCATCACTACTGTGTGTGTGGGGGGGGGGGGGAGCTACCATATTTCACATATACAAGGTCGTCTGACACCACAGAGAAGAACCAAGATGTACACACATTGTAACCTGCCCATAGAAGCCACATCAATCCATGACATCCAGTCTAGATCGACCCCTAGAACTCGACGAGTTGCCTCCCAACTTGTCGAAACCCTCTTTGTAAATCTCCATTGTACTCTATATCAAGATTAATCCCATATAATTAAGCATGAGTGGAGCTATTAGCCCCCCCCCCCTCCCAAGGGGAAGGAGGGGCACTGAAATAATATGTGAGTCCCGTACCGCTAAGAGGTGCCAGGTGAAATTATCCTCGACAATTGCATGTGCCCTCTTCTCTGTTCTCTACAAGGATATCCCTATTGTGACAGGGGGCGGCTGGGGGTTGTACAAAGGAGAGGGAATCAGGTGGAGTGAGGGGGGGGGGGGGGGCGCAGTACGGGAGAAACGATGTCGATGTTGTTTCACCGATGGGGTTTTAGGAGAAGCTATGGTGATCTATCAATACGAGAACCCGCAACACGTCAGATCGGGGAGGGAGAGGGGCGGGGTGGTTGGGGTGTTTTTCTGAAGGAGGAAGAAACTCGTCGTGGAGTCAGGATGAACCTAGACCGGTTTTAGATCTAGTGGCCCCGCGCTCACACTTGCTGGTTGAAGAGTTTGATCACAAGACTTCTCTCTATTGCCCGGTCATGGCGTAGCTCGCGGCTCGTTCCAGTGTGAATCATTTCTATCGCGCGTCGTTGTGCCAGGGGGACAACGAACCTACGTTCATGCCATATTTGTGTCCAATAACATACCCGCTTGAAACAGAGCAACTAAAAATTGCAGGAGTGGAAAAATCACAGGAATTCTGATGCCATTTAATCTGTTGAATAAGAAATTATGTTCAATTTGAGTTCTAACCTAAAACAGGGGAATGAAATATACATGAATTCATGACACAAGTTGGAAAAAACGAAAGATAAGACCACATATATGATTTCCAGCAAAGTTCCTAGGGATTTTCCAATTCATAAAAAATCTGGTGAAGCATTTCTTTATTCCGAATGATACCATAGGAACTATTTATATAGGTATTTAGTTCTCCCAATTCCTAACTTTTTCCTTTTTTATTAAACGAGGCCTAGAAGTAGGATAGAAAATCATTTTAATTGTTTAAAAAGGTCAGCATTAAAGCTCGTAAGCTCTGGTTAAGCCAGCCGGAAAAAAAACGGGTCGCAAGGTGCCGATAACTTTTGCCACTCTGGTTAAGCCACATCTCTGCACCAAAGCTCCCCTGTTTCCGCAAGCTTCAGGCCAAAGGTTCAGGCTGTAGGCAGGTGCGTCGTATAAATACTCTACCATCAAGTAGATTCTGCATGGACCTCCAGCTTTGGGCGCGCGTTCTGGCGCCGCTCCGCAGCTGGCCGGCACGTATGTACGGTGACCAAAAGGGCGACGAGATAAGTAACGCGGGGAAGGAGGCAGCTGCGACCGTGTGGGCCGCAGAGCTGACAAAACCCGGGGTGGAAGTAAGCAAGCAGCATGCAGGGGCACAGCTAGCTCTGCTCGCTCGTAGCTACCCGTTCCTTTCCATCCCAGCCTCGGAACTCGGAGCCCATCGCCCGTCTCGGAAGGATGGCGATGGCTCTGGAAAGCCCAACGTGCCGACGCGCCCGACACAGCCAACGCCAGGAGGCATGCCGCGAGCACGTATAAACAGCGCACGCACATGCGTCTCTCCCTCTCTCTCCAGTTAGTAAGGAGCGATGCTGCCTCCCGTTTCGCCACAGCTCCCTCCCCCACGCAACTGTACTATAAAAGTTTCGCTTCCTAGGCTCGGCTGCGGCGGTGTCCGAAGCTGATCTGCGCGGCGCTGCTAGCGCTCGCGGCCGGCGCGCGGCCGGCCGTCTCGGTGGGCTCTCCGGCGCTTTACCGGGAGGTGGAGGTACGTGCGTTTGTCGCTCTCGTTTCATTCGGAGCCGTCAACTTTGCTCTCGTTTCACCATGCCATCTCCATCGATCGTAGTAGCAGCGGCTTCGGCAACCTAACGCCTTTGTTTCACCGCCGTTTCATTCATGTTCGGGGTCGGAACGGCGGGGGAATTCTTGGTGCCCGGCCGGGGGTGATTCTTGTGTAGCACCAGCAGTAAATAAATCTTGAACCGCCTTGGCTGCTGCTTAAGTGCTTATTATATGCTGCGAGGATCCGGTATTCCGGTAGGCTACCTTCTCATCATCTGAATCCTTCGAAATCGTGCAACCGCAAGCCAGTCTGTGCTTGCCTGCACGCGTTGTACTAGTCATAGCAGTTTCGCCTGGGGTGGCCATTGTTGGTGTGATGTGAGCTGAGGCATTCTTCTTCATATGCCCTCGAGAACCGTCGGGTTGCCGCTGAAAAGCGAGCCCGTGTCTTTTCCTTCAGACAGTGAGAAGTCATGTGTTATCATCCGTCGATTCTGTCTGATTCTTCTTTTCCATACCATAGCACCCTGTCTGATTTTTCTTTTCCACACCATCCTAGGGACGTCGGCTCTATCTGATTTTGCTTTTCCATGCCATCAGGTCGACTCTTGTCTGATTAATAACTGTCTTCTTTTTGAGTGAAGTCTGGTTAGTATCTGTCAGTATGACATTTTTTTAGAACACGAAGAGTCAGTATGAGATTAGTATCTGTCGCAAAATAAACACTATATTGCTGTATCTCTGGGCCTCTAACAGGCCCACTAGTGCAGGACAAATTCTGGGCCTAGATTCCCTCTAGATGGTCCAGGCCCAAAAATAAAAGGTAGACATGCATTTTCACGTGCATGACTGACTTTCTCAAAAAAGAAAAAAGAAGGAATGCATGACTGACTTTGCTATTTGTCACCTATCTATTTTTCCATTTTTGATGACACCACCTTTGTCATCTCTCTGAATTGAAGAGCACCGTGTCGTAAGACTCCTTATACTAATCCAACCCCCGAATTAGAAACGGCGATCTTGGCAGCATTAGGCAGTAGCAAACGGCCACACACGGTTTACTCATGTCCTTGTCTCTCACGCTAACGCGCGTAATGCTCAGTCGTCGGTACTGAGGCGTCTCGGCGGCGGCAGTTGCCGGCTAGCTATTGAATGAAACCAGCAGACCCCGCGAGTTCGTCTCGTATACCAGGCTTAACTCGCGGCCACGTTTGGCGCTTTGGCAGTACCCTATCTATCCAGTACGAGACGAACTATTTACTACTCTATCTATCTATCTATCTATCTATCTATCTATCTATCTATCTATAGCTCACCGTTTTCTCACGTGAATTTAATAGCTATCTAATGCTTTAATTCATGCTTATCTCTTGCATGCTGCAGGCTATAAATAGGGAGCGTGGCGCACAAGACTGAACCACACACACCACAACCACCAAGCAAGAGCGTACGTAGACAGTGGTGAGGAGAGATAGGATGGCGTCGGAGATGAGCAAGGATGTGAAGTTCTCCGAGGAGGAAGTCACCTCACACCCGCGCGTTCTCGAAGGTGAGGAGCAGGCGGTTGCGCCGGCGCGGCAGTCTTCCATCTTCGCGCTGACGCTGGACGAGCTGCAATACTCGGTGTGCGAGGCAGGGCGCAATTTTGGGTCCATGAACATGGACGAGTTCATGAGCAACATATGGAATGCCGATGAGTTCCAAGCAGCGACCGGCGGTGGCTTGGTGGGCATGGAGGTGGCTCCTGTGGTAGGTGCTGGTGGGGGCGGAGGTGGCCTTGATGCAGGAGGAAGCAACCTAGCCCGGCAGGAGTCGTTCTCCTTGCCTCCCCCGCTGTGCCGGAAGACGGTGGAGGAGGTGTGGGCTGAGATCAACAGGGAGCCCCGCCCGGTGCATGCCCAGCCTCAGGCCGCGCGACCCTCACAGCAGCCTCCTGTCCAGCCATCGGTTCCGGCCAACGACCGGCAGGGGACCCTAGGCGAGTTGACGTTGGAGCAGTTCCTTGTCAAGGCCGGCGTGGTCCGGGGATCTGGCGCCGGCGGCCAGGCGCCTGTGCCGGTCGGCATGGTCCATGGACAGATGAACCCCGCGCAACAGGGGCAGCAGCCTGGCCCAATGATGTACCCAATTGCACCAGCCAATGGCATGTTCCCGGTGATGGGCGACGGCATGGGGTTCATCCCCAATGGGTACGCAGGGATGGTTGTGGTGCCGCCGCCACCACCTCCTCAAGGTGGGGTGGTGGGTATCGTGAGCCCCGGGTCGTCGGACGGGAGGAGCGCCATGACGCAGGCTGACATGATGAACTGCATGGGCGAAGGAGCGATGATGGAGAATGGCGGCACCCGGAAACGCGGTGCCTCAGAGGATCAGTCTTGCGAGAGAAGCATCGAGCGCCGCCACCGCCGCATGATCAAGAACCGTGAGTCAGCGGCACGATCGCGTGCTAGGAAGCAGGTACTTACCTTGCTGCCAAAATTGTTGGTTTTTATGCAATGCTAT
This sequence comes from Triticum urartu, assembly GCF_056163025.1. Lineage (NCBI taxonomy): Eukaryota > Viridiplantae > Streptophyta > Magnoliopsida > Poales > Poaceae > Triticum > Triticum urartu. Next base: position 603,467,683 of record NC_141875.1, read on the forward strand.
TTCTGTAACGGTGGTAACAATGTTGGTGACACCTACACTACCTGTCTTTCTAAATCCTACAGGCTTATACCGTGGAGCTTGAAGCTGAACTGAACCACCTCAAGGAGGAGAACGCTCGTCTGAAAGCCGAGGAGGTACAGAGCTGCTGACCAGTGAAAACCATGAGAAAATTCAGTTTTCATATGCTTTTCAGTTCTTACCATTACTAAACTGTTTCATTGTTTTGTTGCAGAAGACAATTCTGCTGACCAAGAAACAAATGGTATGTACAGTTTCCAACCATCACCTGGCAATCCTCCTACACTCGCCCCCACTTGCCAATTGCTTGTAACAAATCCACTGTTATTGCTAAGTCTTAAAATAGTCAATGCGTGCATGCTGATGGAAACGCCTTGTGGCGGCGATCTTTTTTTACAGCTGGTGGAGAAAATGATAGAACAGTCCAAAGAGAACGTGAACGCCAAGAAGGGTGCCCCCCTCTCGCGGCATTGCGGCAGCTGCATCTGGTGAAAGGTGACCCGCCATCCAGCTTCCATAGCCGTGCTCGCAGGAGGATGAGGAGGAATTGTGGTGTTTAAGCGGGGTCGTATAGTAATTTACTAGTAGTACCTAAAACCATAAGGACCCGAATGTCAGTGTTTATCTGGTCAAGCAAGTGAACTTTGTTGTTGTTACTGTTCATAGGTATATGGGTTTGTCAGAACTTCAGACAAATGGAACAAAAGAAGATTAGCAATATGTTGATGTGTACTCGCGCTTTAATATGATGTGATGCAATGCATGTGGTCCATTTCTGGTGTGTGTCTCTGTGTGTGTGTGTGTGGGGGGGGGGGGGGGGGGGGGGGGGGTTTAGTCACGTAGACGCACTTTACTACATCAGAGAAATTTGAGGCATTCAAATAATTTTTAAATCTAGTGAAATTTGAGCTATTCAAACACGGGATCCCGTGAGCCTTGACAGGTGGTCACCCATCGCCATGCTTGGGTAGTCGATTCCCTTTCCCCTCCGCCACAGCTCGCTGCTTGAGGGTCCGGCTAGCTTTCAGTTGCGCTCTCTGGTTGGCCAACCATGACGGCTATCATCAACCTTTATGTTCTTACGACTGTGTGTATCGGAGGCGAGGGGTGATTCTCCTTTTCTCAGAAAAAATGCTCCTACACTTACCATCATTCGTCAGTTGCTTGCAAGAACCTAATTGCCCAGTCTTAAAACAGTTAATGTGTGTGTGTGCTGATGGTAACACCCGGTGGCCGTGATTTTTTTTACAGCTGATGAAGAAGATGGAACAGTCAAAGGAGAATGTCAACGCCAAGAAGGGTGACACCCTATCACGGCGCTACGGTAGCTGCATCTAGTGAACGGTGACCCGCTATTCAACTTCCATAGCCGTGCTGGTAGGAGGAGGAGGACTTGAAATCTGGCTGTTTTGTGTGTTTGATGCAACTGCAGCGACAATTTTTTTTTGAGGGGAAACTGCAGCGACAATTGTGGTGTTGATAGTAGTTACCTTTTCTACTCAAAAGCGGGGTGATATATTAATTTACTAGTGGTAACTAAAATCCATAAGGACCCATGTATCAGTGTTTTCTGGTCAAGCAAGTAAACTTGTGTTGTTGTTACTGTTTATAGGTGATGACGGGTTTGTTAGAAACTTGAGACAAATGGAATAAAAGAAAATTAGCAATATGTTGATGTGTACTCGGAAAGTCCTCTTCTACTTCTGAGCTCAATTGAGTTCAGGATGAATATTAAATTCAAAAAAATGAAAAAGAAAACTTTAATAAATTTTGAATTTTTTGGGTGTAAAATTTGACAAATGTTCTCAGTGCTTGAAAATTTCATCCTGAAATATCATTCGTGGAAGTCATGGCAAAAGACAACACTCAAAAATGCATTCAAAAATAGCATTTATGGAGTGTCAAATTTTGCTTTTTTTACCACGACTTCCAAGAATGTTATTTCGGGATAAAATTTGCAAGCATTGAGAACATTTTTCAAAGTTTGCACTTTTTTTACTTTTTTATATTATTGTTCATTAGAGAGCACATGATCTCAGGGCCATACTTTGTGTCATGTGTACTCGCGCTTTAATATAATGCAATGCTATGTGTGTGGTCCATTGTCCGGTGTATGTTGGAGTCTTTGCCTTTGCTATCTTCGGAAGAAGTGAAGATGACACATGAGTTGAGTTTAGTCACATAGGTACACTTTGTCGCGTAAGTGAAATTTGAGCCATTCAAATAGTTATTAAATACGATGAAATTTTAGCTATTCAAATAAGTGGTCAGACGAAATCCCATGAGAGTTGATAGCAGTTAGCTTTTCTTTTTGAAGCGGCTGCTGGGGAACGTAGCATGCAATTTTAAAAAAATTCCTACGATCACGCAAGAGTTAGGTTAACGCGGTTGATGTAGTCGAATGTGTTTGCGATCCAACCGATCAAGTACCGAACGTATGACACCTCTGAGTTCAACAAACGTTCAGCTTGATGACGTCCCTCGAACTCTTGATTCAGCAGAGGGTTGAGGGAGAGTCTCATCAGCACGACGGTATGGTGACGGTGATGGTGATGTCATCCGCACAGGGCTTCGCCTAAGCACTACGACGCTATAACCGGAGGAGTAAACTGTGGAGGGGGGCACCACACACGGCTAAGAGAATAACTGTTATGCTTTGGGGTGCCACCCTGCCCCCGTATATAAAGGAGGGAAGGAGGAGGCCGGCGACCAAGTGGGCGCACCAAGGGGGGAGTCCTACTAGGACTCCACTCCTAGTAGGATTCGCCCCCCTTTTTTCCTTTCTCATCGGAGGGGAAAGGGGAAGGAGAGGGAGAGGGAAAGAGGAAAGGGGGCCGCGCCCCCTCCCCCTTGTCCAATTCGGACTCCCTGGGGGGGCACTCCACCCTGCGGGCTCCCCACTCTATCTCCCCTATGGCCCATGAAGGCCCATTAAGGGCTTCCGGTAACCCCTCGGTACTCTGATAATTATCCGAAACATCTCGAACCAATTCCGGTGTCCGAATACGATCGTCCAATATATCAATCTTTACCTCTCGACCATTTCAAGACTCCTCGTCATGTCCGTGATCTCATCCGGGACTCCAAACAAACTTCGGTCACCAAAACACATAATTCATAATACAAATCGTCATCAAACGTTAAGCGTGCGGACCCTACGGGTTCGAGAACTATGTAGACATGACCGAGACGTATCTCCGATCAATAACCAATAGCAGAACCTGGATGCTCATATTGGTTCCTACATATTCTACAAAGATCTTTATCAGTCAAATCGCAATAACAACATACATTATTCCCTTTGTCATCGGTATGTTACTTGCCCACGATTCGATCGTCGGTATCATCATACCTAGTTCAATCTCATTACCGGCAAGTCTCTTTACTCGTTCCATAATGCATCATCCCGTAACTAACTCATTAGTCACATTGCTTGCAAAGCTTATAGTGATGTGCATTACTGAGAGGGTCCAGAGATACCTCTCCGATACTTGGAGTGACAAATCCTAATCTCGATCTATGCCAACCCAACAAACACCTTCAGAGACACCTGTAGAGCATCTTTATAATCACCCAGTTACGTTGTGACGTTTGATAGCACACAAGGTGTTCCTCCGGTATTCGGGAGTTGCATAATCTCATAGCCAGAGGAATATGTATAAGTCATGAAGAAAGCAATAACAATAAAACTTAAGGATCATTATGCTAAGCTAACGGATGGGTCATGTCCATCACATCATTCTCTAATGATGTGATCCTGTTCATCAAATGACAACACATATCTATGGTCAGGAAACTTAACCATCTTTGATTAACGAGCTAGTCAAGTAAAGGCATACAAGGGACACTCTGTTTCATCTATATATTCACACATGTACTAAGTTTCCGGTTAATACAATTCTAGCATGAATAATAAACATTTATCATGATATAAGGAAATATAAATAACAACTTTATTATTCCCTCTAGGGCATATTATCTAGATTCCTTCGCTAAGGCAATTGCTCCACTATTGTCACAAAAAAATTCATTGGACCCGATGCACTAGGTATTACACCTAGATCGGATATGAACTCCTTCATCCATACTCCTTCATTCGCTGCTTCCGAAGCAGCTATGTACTCCGCTTCACACGTAGATCCCGCCACGACGCTCTGCTTGGAAGTGCACCAACTAACAGTTCCACCATTCTATATAAATACGTATCCGTTTTGTGACTTAGAGTCATCCGGATCAATGTCAAAGCTAGCATCGACGTAACCATTTACGACAAGCTCTTTGTCACCTCCATAAATCAGAAACATATCCTTAGTCCTTTTCAGGTACTTTAGGATGTTCTTGACCGCTATCCAGTGATCCACTCCTGGGTTACTTTGGTACTTCCCTATTAAACTTATAGAAAGGCACACATCATGTCTGGTACACAACATTGCATACATGATAGAACCTATGGCCGAGGCATAGGGAATGCCTTTCATTTTCTCTCTATCTATTGTAGTGGTCAGGCATTGAGTCTGACTCAACTTCACATGTTCTAACATAGGCAAGAACCCTTTCTTTGACTGGTCCATTTTGAACTTCTTCAAAACTTTATCAAGGTATGTGCTTTGTGAAAGCCCAATTAAGCGTCTTGATCTATCTCTATAGATCTTGATGCCCAATATGTAAGCAGCTTCACTGAGGTATTTCATTGAAATATTCTTATTCAATTATCCTTTTATGCTATCTAGAAATTCTGTATTATTACCAATCAACAATATGTCATCCACATATAATATTAGAAATGCTACAGAGCTCCCACTCACTTTCTTGTAAATACATGCTTCTCCATAAGTCTGTATAAAACTATATGCTTTGATCGCACAATCAAAGCGTATATTCCAACTCCGAGAGGCTTGCACCAGTCCATAAATGGATCGCTGGAGCTTGCACACTTTGTTAGTACCTTTAGGATCGACAAAACCTTCTGGTTGCATCATATACAACTCTTCTTTAAGAAATCCATTAAGGAATGCAATTTTGACATCCGTTTGCCAAATTTCATAATCATAAAATACGGCAATTGCTAACATGATTCGGACAGAGTTAAGCATCGCTACAGATGAGAATGTCTCATCGTAGTCAACTCCTTGAACTTGTCGAAATCCTTTTGCAAAAAGTCGAGCTTTGTAGACAGTAACATTACCGCCAGCGTCAGTCTTCTTCTTGAAGATCCATTTATTCTCTATGGCTTGCCGATCATCGGGCAAGTCAACCAAAGTCCACACTTTGTTGTCATACATGGATCCCATCTCAGATTTCATGGCCTCAAGCCATTTTGCGGAATCTGGGTTGATCATCGCTTCCTCATAGTTCGTAGGTTCATCATGGTCTAGTAACATGACTTCCAGAACAGGATTACCATACCACTCTGGTGCGGAACGTACTCCGGTTGACCTATGAGGTTTGCTAGTAACTTGATCTGAAGTTTCATGATCATCATCTTTAGCTTCCTCACTAATTGGTGTAGGTATCACTGGAACTGATTTCTACGATGAACTACATTCTGATTCGAGAGAAGGTACAACTACCTCATCAAGTTCTACTTTCCTCCCACTCGCTTCTTTTGAGAGAAACTCCTTCGCTAGGAAGGATCCATTCTTAGCAACGAATATCTTGCCTTCGGATCTGTGATAGAAGGTGTGACCAACAGTTTCTTTTGGGTATCCTATGAAGACACATTTCTCCGATTTGGGTTCGAGCTTACTAGGTTGAAGCTTTTTCACATAAGCATCACAGCCCCAAACTTTAAGAAACGACAGCTTAGGTTTCTTGCCAAACCACAGTTCATATGGAGTCGTTTCAACGAATTTAGATGGTGCCCTATTTAACGTGAATGCAACCGTCTCTAAAGCATAACCCCAAAACGATAGTGGTAAATCGGTAAGAGACATCATAGATCACATCATATCTAATAAAGTATGGTTACGATGTTCGGACACGCCACTACACTGTGGTGTTCCAGGTGGCGTGAGTTGCGAAACTATTCCACATTGTTTCAAATGAAGACCAAACTCGTAACTCAAATATTCGCCTCCATGATCAGATCGTAGAAACTTTATTTTCTTGTTACGATGATTTTCCAGTTCACTATGAAATTCTTTGAACTTTTCAAATATTTCAGACTTGTGTTTCATTAAGTAGATATACCCATATCTGCTCAAATCATCTGTGAAGGTTAGAAAATAACGATAACTATCGCGGGCCTCAACACTCATCGGACCGCATACATCAGTATGTTTTATTTCCAATAAGTCAGTGGCTCGCTCCATTGTTCCGGAGAACGGAGTCTTAGTCATCTTACCCATGAGGCATGGTTCGCAAGCATCAAGTGATTCATAATCAAGTGATTCCAAAAGCCCACCAGCATGGAGTTTCTTCATGTGCTTTACACCAATATGACCTAAATGGCAGTGCCACAAATAAGTTGCACTATCATTATTAACTTTGCATCTTTTGGCTTCAATATTATGAATATGTGTATCACTATGATCGAGATTCAACAAAAATAGACCACTCATCAAGGGTGCATGACAATAAAAGATATTACTCATATAAATAGAAAAACCATTATTCTCGTATTTAAATGAATAACCATCTCGCATCAAACAAGATCCAGATATAATGTTCATGCTCAACGCTGGAACCAAATAACAATTATTCAGGTCTAAAACAAATCCCAAAGGTAGATGTAGAGGTAGCGTGCCGACGGCGATCACATCGACCTTGGAACCATTTCCGACACGAATTGTCACCTCGTCCTTAGCCAATTTTCGTTTAATCCGTAGCCCTTGTTTCGAGTTGCAAATATGAGCAGCAGAACCAGTATCAAATACCCAGGCGCTACTACGAGCATCAGTAAGGTACACATCAATAACATGTATATCAAATATACCTTTCACTTTGCCATCCTTCTTATCCGCCAAATACTTGGGGCAGTGCCGCTTCCAGTGACCAGTCCCTTTGCGGTAGAAGCACTCAGTTTCAGGCTTAGGTCCATACTTGGGCTTCTTCCTGGGAGCAGCAACTTGCTTGCTATTCTTCTTGCAGTTCCCCTTCTTAGCTTTGCCCTTTTTCTTGAAACTAGTGGTCTTGTTAACCATCAACACTTGATGCTCCTTCTTGATTTCTACCTCCGCAGCCATAAGCATAGAGAAGAGCTTGGGAATTGTCTTTTCCATCCCTTGCATATTATAGTTCATTACGAAGCCTTTATAGCTTGGTGGCAGTGATTGAAGAACTCTGTCAATGACACTATGACCTGGAAGATTAACTCCGAGCTGAGTCAAGTGGTTATAGTACCCAGACATTCTGAGTATGTGTTCACTGACAGAACTATTCTCCTCCATCTTGCAGCTGTAGAACTTGATGGAGACTTCATATGTCTCAACTCGGGCATTTGCTTGAAATATTAACTTCAACTCCTGGAACATCTCATATGCTTGATGACATTGAAAACGTCTTTGAAATCTCAATTCTTAGCCGTAAAGCATGGCACACTGAACTATCGAGTAGTCATCAGCTTTAGTTTGCCAGACGTTCATAACGTCCGTAGTTACTCCTAAAGTGGGCCCTGCACCTAGCGGTGCTTCAAAGACGTAATTCTTCTGTGCAGCAATGAGGATAATCCTCAAGTTACAAACCCAGTTCGTGTAGTTGCTACCATCATCTTTCAACTTAGCTTTCTCTAGGAACGCATTAAAATTCAAGGAAACGGTAGCACGGACCATTGATTTACGACATAGATATGCAAAAAAAAATCAGGACTAAGTTCACGATAAATTTAAGTTCAGTTAATCATATTACTTAAGAACTCCCACTTAGATAGACATCCCTCTAGTCATCTAAATGATCACATGATCCATATCAACTAAACCATGTCCGATCATCACGTGAGATGGAGTAGTTTTCAATGGTGAACATCCCTATGTTGATCATATCTACTATATGATTCACGCTCGACCTTTCGGTCTCAGTGTTCTGAGGTCATATCTGCATATGCTAGGCTCATCAAGTTTAACCTGAGTATTCTGCATGTGCAAAACTGTCTTACACCCATTGTATGTGAATGTAGAGCTTGTCACACCCGATCATCACGTGGTGTCTCAGCATGACGAATTGTAGCAACGGTGCATACTCAGGGAGAACACTTATACCTTGAAATTTAGTGAGGGATCATCTTACAATGCTACCGCCGTACTAAGCAAAATAAGATGCACAAAAGATAAGCATCACATGCAATCAAAATATGTGACATGATATGGCATCATCATCTTGTGCCTTTGATCTCCATATCCAAAGCACCATCATGATCTCCATTTTCATCGGCTTGACACCTTGATCTCCATCGTAGCGTCGTTGTTGTCTCGCCAACTATTGCTTCTACAACTATCACTACCGCATAATAATGTAAAGCAATTACATGGCGATTGCATTTCATACAATAAATCGACAACCATAAGGCTCCTATGAGTTGCTGATAACTTTTTACAAAACATGATCATCTCATACAATAACTTATACCACATCATGTCTTGACGATATCACATCACAACATGCCCTGCAAAAACAAGTTAGACGTCCTCTACTTTGTTGTTGCAAGTTTTACGTGGCTTCTATGGGCTACTAGCAAGAACCGTTCTTACCTACACATCACAACCACAACGATTTTTCGTCAAGTGTGCTGTTCTAACCTTCAACAAGGACCGACCGTAGTCAAATTCGATTCAACTAAAGTTCGAGAAACAAACACCCGCCAACCACCTTTATGCAAAACAAGTTGCATGTCTGTCGGTAGAACCGGTCTCATGAATGTGGTCATGTAAGGTTGGTCCGGGCCGCTTCATCCAACGATACTGCCGAATCAAAATAAGATGTTGGTGGTAAGTAGTATGACTATTATCGCCCACAACTCTTTGTGTTCTACTCATGCATATCATCTACGCATAAACCTGGCTCGGATGCCACTGTTGGGGAACGTAGCATGCAATTTCAAAAAAATTCCTACGATCACGCAAGATCTATCTAGGAGATGCATAACAATGAGAGGGGAGAGTGTGTCCACGTGCCCTCGTAGACTGAAAGCGGAAGTGTTAGGTTAACGCGGTTGATGTAGTCGAACGTCTTCGTGATCCAATCGATCAAGTACCGAACGTACGGCACCTCCAAGTTTAGCACATGTTCAGCTCGATGACGTCCCTCAAACTCTTGATCCAGCAGAGGGTCGAGGCAGAGTCTCATCAGCACGACGGCGTGGTGACGGTGATGGTGATGTGATCCGCGCAGAGCTTCGCCTAAGCACCACGACGCTATGACCAGAGGAGTAAACTGTGGAGGGGGGCACCGCTTGTTGGTAGAGTTGGTCAGCGCAAATTAGCGCATCCTTCTTGTCTGACGGGACGGTGATGATCGTCACAGGCCCCGGCATCTTCAGGGTGTTGTAGGCGTAATGTGACGCTGCCATGAACTTGGCCAGCGCTGGGCGGCCAAGGATCCTGTTGTAAGGCAAGGGGATCTTGGCAACGTCGAACACAATCCTTTCTGTCCTGTAGTTCAGATCACTCCCAAAAGTCACGGGCAACGTGACCTTTCCCTTTGGTTGACTTCTTCCCGGGTTGACCCCCTGAAACGTGCCCGTCTCTTCGAGGTCTTCATCAGGGATCTGCAATTTCTCGATCATGGCAAACGAGATTAAGTTCAGACTGGCCCCGCCATCGACTAGCATCTTTGTCACCTTGAGGTTGTGTATTGTTGGTGAAACCAACAATGGCAAGCACCCGACTGCAGTAGTGCGATCAGGGTGATCCCCAGTGTCAAAAATGATAGGTGTGCTGGACCACTTCAGCGGCCTTTGGGCATCAAACGACGGTTGCGCCGCTGTAATCTCACGCGCCCACTGTTTAAGCTGGCAGTGAGAGGTATGCAGCGAGGCGCCGCCATCGACACACATGGCCTCTGTAGCTTTCTGAAATTCTTGGTCACCAGACTCATCGTCCTCTTCGTGATCATCGTCTTCTAGCTTTTTGTCACGGCCCCGGGCGGGCCTCTCCTGCTGTTTATCTTTGCCGCGACGGCCTACCTTGCCGTTATGCTTCTTGTCGGACCCCTCGGCACCGTCCTGGCCTTTCTCCTTGTCCCGCCTCTCATATTCAGCCCTCTGCTTCTCAGCAAGGAGCTGAACCTGTCGGCAGTTCTTAAGATCATGGCCTTTGGTGCGATGGATCTTGCAGTATTGCTTGTCGGAGTTTCCTGCCTTCTCGGCAGCCGCCAAGGCTCGGCAGGCGACACATCCGGCAATTTCCTTGCCAGGGTCATCTGCCTTGGTTTTCTTGGCGGAGCCGGCGTCGTCAGATCCCTCGACGGCAAGCACAGCCTTAACTTTGCGCTTCCTGTTGCGGCGCCGGCCTTTCTTCGCCGGGGCGGCAGTATCCTCATTTGAGGAGTCGGTTTCCACGCCGGCATCTTCGCTGGGGTACTTCCTTCCCTCTTCAGCTCGGGCACATCTGTCAGCAAGAACATAGAGTTCTGCCACATCTTTCACCTTGTTCATTGCCAGTTCTTCGCGCATCTTGCGGTTACGCACGTTCTGATGGAATGCGCTGATGATGGCGGCAGGGTGAACATCAGGGATATTGTACTGTACCCGGCCGAACCTCTGTATATACTTGCGCAGACTCTCGCCTCCCTTCTGGGGAATGACATGCAGGTCGCTTGCTTGGCCATGGGCTTGGTGACCTCCAGTAAAGGCGCCCACAAACTCATGGCACAAATCCGACCAGGAGGAAATAGAGTCTACCGGCAAGTGCATCAACCACGACATGGCATTGGGTTTAAGAGCCAATGGAAAGTAATTCGCAAGCACCTTATCGTCGCGGGCTCCGGCGGCTTGCATCGCGATGGTGTAGATGCTGAGGAACTCAGACGGGTGAGTCTTGCCGTTGTACTTTTCACCAACGTCAGGTTTGAAGGTGCGGTGAGTGGGCCACTGGAACTGCCGCAGCTCACGGGTAAAAGCCGGACAGCCTACCTCGTAAGGTAGGCCTCCAGGGCTCTCTGGGGCCGGGTGGTTCACAGCAGGCCCTGCTCGCCTGTCTGACTGGTGGCGTGCTCCGCGCCGGTGCTCGATAGTGGTTCGAGCGTCTTCATGGGCTCGTTCCTGAAGAACTTGGCGCTGGTCATAGTGGGTCCGCGGGTCAGACGATGCTATGGAGATTTCGTCGCCCGAGACGTCGCGACGAGCCGGCGTCCGCGGTACCGGATGGGGAAGAGGTGAATGCACCGTAGTCGCGGCACCGCCGGCTTTTCCGCCACTGGTTCGCGGGACTCCATCGGAGCGTCGACCCGGGGGCCCCACCGGGCTTGGTTCGTCTTTGTTGGCCACCGCAACAAGGCTTCGGATAGTGGCTCTCCATTCGTCGAGTTTCCCCATAGTGGGAGGAAAGTCGAGGAGCAACTGCATGCGCCCCAGGGCCTCTGCTGGCGTCGGTGGCAGCGAAACCTACACGGATCGTGACGCGCTTCGACTTCTGACCATGTCAGAAGGAGCTCTATCATGACCCCGCGGTCGCATGCCGTTTTCACAAGCGCCTCGGCGAGTGGGCAGGTCTTCTACGTCCCAGGAGTGGCGCTCGGGGCTCTTCCCGCGGCGACGCCCGGGATCTTCGCCGTGATTACGCCGTTCGTCGCGCGCTGCCTGGGAGGAGCGCGCTGTTGGCGCCGGTGTGGGAGTCTTGGAGGCCCTTGCGTCGCCTTCGGGTGGGGCGGCGATGACCTTGGAAGGCCCCGCTCCACCCGTGAAGGGCTTGGCTCCGCCTTTGGATTTGGCGACGTGTGGCCCGTTACCAGGCGCACAAACATCGCCGCCTCCCAAACTCCGACTGCTGGGATGGTGTTGGTGTTCGCGAGCAGCGCCCCGGGTCCTTTCTGCGACCGGTCCGCTGCTTGCCCGCGTCGAGACGGGCTGTCCGGCTTCCGACTGGCCAACCACCACCGTCATCTTCTTCTTGGGCGCCATGATGATGAAGAAGCGCCGAACTAACTGCTAAAGCCGATTCTCACAACCGTGCCCCCTACCTGGCGCGCCAGAGATGTCAGTGGGAACGACACATATGGGATCACAAGAATCCCTACTGTGGTTGGCGAGGCGCGGGGTCGTGAGAAGAGCGGATCAAACAGATAGCACATGGTTCGTTTATCCAGGTTCGGGCCGCGAGGATGCGTAAAACCCTACTCCTGCTTTGGTGGATTGTATATCTGTGTTCTTGAGCTAGCTATGAGGCGTGAGGAGCTCCAAAATGCCGAATCCTTCCTCTGGTCGCCTCGGGCCTCCTTTTATAGAAAAAAGGGGTTGCCACAGTGGCCCACAGGAGGTGGAAAGGGTACAGTGCTGCGAGATTATCCCTCGCATCACATGACAAGGCGCCTTTAATGCGTCTTGCTTAGGTGTCCTTGCTTTATCGGGGATGGGGGAGAAACATGTCTCGTCCGTCGCCGCTCCTTCTTGTGTCGACACGCGCCCTGGCCAGCGACGCCTGCGATGCCACGTAGGTAGGCAGGCAGTTGAGCTGGCGCAGTGGTGGGTCTTCACGAAGATCTGCATGCCGCCATGTAGGTGCCTACCCAGCTGGTTGGGTCGGCAGCTGCATGCATGCGGTGGTGGAGGTTTAGTCGGCGTGGGCCTGATGGTGGCCCTGCGGGTGTCCTCGGTAAGGGCCTTGCCGGGGCCCCGGCAAGGGTCTTGCCAAGGCGCTTGCTGTCATCCCCGGCAAGGCGCTTGCTGGGGGCCTTGTGGTCTTCCTCGGCTGGGATCCTGCCAAGGGTTGTCGTCTCCTTAGTGCGTATCTGATCTTGAATGTCTTCACAAAGATCTGCATGCCGCCACGGGGATGTCTCCCGAATCCTTGCCCTTTGGGGGCAGTGGACTCAAGGGTGGTTTGCTCTGTAGGCGTGGGACGAGTCGCCGCGGCAAGGGTCTTGCCGGGGCTGCTAGAACTGTCTCCCGGCAAGGATCTTGCCGGGGGAGTCCGCTTCATCCCCTTTGCTCTTCGTGGTCTTGGCCTTGGCGTCGTTCTAGTTATCTTGAGCTTCGGTCTTACCTTGGCTCACCTCCCTTGCCTTGCTTGGTGTGGTGGTATCCGCGGCTCAGACTGCCCGTGCACAGTTATAGGGGTACAAAAAATGTACCCCTCTTTTTGTACACCGACAACTAGAGTAAATAATCTAGTTCACATCGCCATGTGAGTAACACCCAAGGAGTACTAAGGTGTGATCATATTTTGCTTGTGAGAAAAGTTTAGTCAATGAGTCTGTCACATTAAGAGCCGTATGTATTTTGCAAATTTCGATGTCTATAATGCTCTGCACCGAGCTACTCTAGCTAATTGCTCCCACTTTCAATATGTATCCAGATTGAGACTTAGAGTCATCCAGACCAGTGTCAAAGCTTCCATCGGCGTAACCCTTTGCGACAAACTTTTTGTCACCTCCATAACCGAGAAACATATATCCTTAGTCCACTAAGGATAATTTTGACCGTCGTCCAGTGATCCACTCCTGGATCACTATTGTACCCTCTTGCCAAACTCATGATGAGGTACACAATGGGTGTGGTACACAGCATAGCATACTTCATAGAACCTATGACTAAGGCATAGGGAATGACTTTTCATTCTCTTTCTATTTTCTGTTGTGGTTGGGTTTTTTGAGTCTTTACTCAACTCCACACCTTGCAACACAGGTAAGAACTCCTTGTTTGACTGTTCCATTTTGAACTACTTCAAAATTAATCTTGTTAAGGTATGTACTTATTGAAAAAACTTATCAAGCATCTTGATCTATCTCTATAGATCTTGATGCTCAATGTGTAAGCAGCTTCACCGAGGTCTTTCTTTGAAAAACTCCTTTCAAACACTCTTTTATAATTTCCAGAAAATTCTAATTTCTGATCAACAATATGTCATTCACATATAATTATCAGAAAGGTTGTAGTGCTCCCACTCACTTTCTTGTAAATACAGGCTTCACCACAAGTCTGTATAAAACCATATTCTTTGATCACACTATCAAAGCGTATATTCCAACTCCAAGAGGCTTGCGTCAGTCCATAAATGGATCGTTGGAGCTTGCACACTTTGTTAGCACCTTTTGGATCGACAAAACCTTCTGGTTGCATCATATACAACTCTTCTTTAAGATATCCATTAAGGAATGTAGTTTTGACATCCATTTGCCAAATTTCATAATCATAAAATGCAGCAATTGCTAACATGATTTGGACAGACTTAAGCATCGCTACGGGTGAGAAGTTCTCATCGTAGTCAAATCCTTGAACTTGTCGAAAACCTTTTGCAACAAGTCGAGCTTTGTAGATAGTAACATTACCGTCAGCGTCAGTCTTCTTCTTGAAGATCCATTTATTCTCTATTGCTTGCCGATCATCGGGCAAGTCAACCAAACTACACAATTTGTTCTCATACATGGATCCCATCTCAGATTTCATGGCCTCAAGCCATTTCACAAAATCTGGGCTCATCATCGCTTCCTCATAGTTCATAGGTTCGTCATGGTCAAGGAGCATGACCTCCAGAACAGGATTACCGTACCACTCTGGTGCGGGTCTTACTCTGATTGACCTACAAGGTTCGGAAGTAACTTGATCTGAAGTTTCATGATCATCATCATTAGCTTCCTCACTAATTGGTGTATGAATCACTGGAATTGTTTTCTGTGTTGAACTACTTTACAATAAGGGAGAAGGTACAATTACCTCATCAAGTTCTACTTTCCTCCCACTCACTTCTTTCGAGAGAAACTCCTTCTCTTGAAAGGATCCATTCTTAGCAACGAATATTTTGCCTTCGGATCTGTGATAGAACATGTACCCAAAAATTTCCTTTGGGTATCCTATGAAGACACATTTCTCCGATTTGGGTTTGAGCTTATCAGGTTGAAGCTTTTTCACATAAGCATCGCGGCCCCAAACTTTAAGAAACGACAACTTGGGTTTCTTGCCAAACCACAGTTCATATGGTGTCATCTGAACGGATTTAGATGGTGCCCTATTTAACATGAATGCAGCCGTCTCTAAAGCATAACCCCAAAATGATAGTGGTAAATTAGTAAGAGACACATCATATCTAATAAAGTGCGGTTAGGACGTTCGGACACACCATTTCGCTGTGGTGTTCTAGGTGGCGTGAGTTGCAAAACTATTCCACATTGTTTCAAATGAAGACCAAACTCATAACTCAAATATTCACCTCCACGATCAGATCGTAGAAACTTTATTTTCTTGTTATGATGATTTTCCACTTCAGTCTAAAATTCTTTGAACTTTTCAAATGTTTTAGACTTGTGTTTCATTAAGTAGATATACCCATATCTGCTCAAATCATCTCTGAAGGTCAGAAAATAATGATACCCGCCACGAGCCTCAACACTCATCGCACCGCATACAACGGTATGTATTATTTCCAATAAGTCAGTGGCTCGCTCCATTGTTCCAGAGAACGGAGTCATAGTCATCTTGCCCATGAGGCATGGTTCACAAGCATCAAATGATTCATAATCAAGTGATTCCAAAAGTCCATCTGCGTGGAGTTTCGTCATGCGCTTTACACCAATATGACCTAAACGGCAGTGCCACTAGTATGTTGCACTATCATTATCAACTTTGCATATTTTGGCATCAATATTATGAATATGTGTATCACTATGATCGGGATTCAATAAACCATTCACATTGGGTGTTTGACTATAGAAGGTTTTATTCATGTAAACAGAATAACAATTATTCTTTGACTTAAATGAATAATTGTATTGCAATAAACATGATCCAATCATATTATGCTCAACACAAACACCAAATAACATTTATTTTAGGTTCAACACTAATCCCAAAGGTAAAGGGAGTGTGTGATGGTGATCTTATCAACCTTGGAATCACTTCCAACACGCATCGTCACCTCACCCTCAACTAGTCTCTGTTCATTTTTTAACTCCCGTATCAAGTTACTAATCATAGCAAGTGAACTAGCACCAAATACCCAGTGTCTACTTTGAACACTAGTAAAGTACGCATCAATAACATGTATATCATATATACTTTTGTTCACTTTGCCATCCTTCTTATCCGCCAAGTATTCGGGGCAGTTCCGCTTCCAGTGACCATTTCCTTTGCAGTAGAAGCACTCAGTTTCATACTTGGGTCTAGCTTTGGGCTTCTTCATGGGAGTGGCAACTTGCTTGCCATTCTTCTTGAAGTTCCCTTTCTTTCCCTTGCCCTTTACTTGAAACTAGTGGTCTTGTCAACCATCAACACTTGATGCTTTTCTTGATTTCTACCTTCGCTGATTTCAGCATCGTGAATAGCTCGGGGAATCGTTTTCGTCATCCCTTGCATATTATAGTTCATCACGAAGTTCTAGTAACTTGGTGATAGTGACTAGAGAACGCTGTCAATCACTATCTTATCTGGAAGATGACCTCCCAATTGATTCAAGCGATTGTAGTACTCAGACATTCTGAGCATATGCTCACTGGTTGAGCTATTCTCCTCCATCTTGTAGGCAATATACTTGTCAGAGGTCTCATACCTCTCGACTCGGGCATGAGTCTGAAATACCAATTACAGCTCTTGGAACATCTTATATGCTCCTTGGCGTTCAAAACATTTTTGAAGTCCCGGTCCTAAGCCATAAAGCATGGCGCACTAAACTATCAAGTAGTCATCATACCGAGCTTGCCAAACATTCATAACGTCTGCATCTCCTCCTGCAATAGGTCCGTCACCTAGTGGTGCATCAAGGACATAATTCTTCTGTGTAGCAATGAGGATAATCCTCAGATCACGGACCCTAGTCCGCATCATTGCTACTATCATCTTTCAACTTATTTTTCTCTAGGAACATATCAAAAATAAACGGGGAGCTACATCGCAAGCTATTGATGTACAACACAGATATGCAAATACTATCAGGACTAAGTTCATGATAAATTAAAGTTCAATTAATCATATTACTTAAGAACTCCCACTTAGATACACATCTCTCTAGTCATCTAAATGATCACGTGATCCATATCAACTAAACCATGCCCGATCATCACGTGAGATGGAGTAGTTTTCAATGGTGAACATCACTATGTTGATGATATCTACTATATGATTCACGTTCGACCTTTCGGTCTCAGTGTTCTGAAGCCATATCTGCATATGATAGGCTCGTTAAGTTTAATCCGAGTATTCTGCGTGTGCAAAACTGGCTTGCACCCGTTGTATTGGAACGTAGAGCTTATCACACCCGATCATCACGTGGTGTCTCGGCATGACGAACTGTAGCAACGGTGCATACTCAGGGAGAACACTTATACCTTGAAATTTAGTGAGAGATCATCTTATAATGCTACCGCCGTACTAAACAAAATAAGATGCATAAAGGATAAATATCACATGCAATCAAAATAAGTGATATGATATGGCCATCATCATCTTGTGCCTTTGATCTCCATCTCCAAAGCACCGTCATGATCACCATCGTCACCGGCTTGACACCTTGATCTCCATCGTAGCATCGTTGTCGTCTCACCAACTATTACTTCTACGACTATCGGTACCGCTTAGTGATAAAGTAAAGCAATTACATGGCGATTGCATTTCGTACAATAAAGCGACAACCATATGGCTCCTGCCAGTTGCCGATAACTGTTACAAAACATGATCATCTCATACAACAATTTATATATCACCACGTCTTGACCATATCACTGTTGGGGAATGCTGTAATTTCAAAAAAAAAATCTACGCACACGCAAGATCTATCTAGGTGATGCATAGCAACGAGACGGAAGAGTGTTGTCCATGTACCCTCGTAGACCGTAAGTGGAAGCGTTATGACAACGTGGTTGATGTAGTCGTATGTCTTCATGATCCGACCGATCCTAGCACCGAAGGTATGAAACCTCCGCAATCTGCACATGTTCAGCTCGGTGACATCCCACGAACTCTAGATCCAGCTGAGTGTCGGGGGAGAGCTTCGTCAGCATGACGGCGTGATGACGGTGATGATGAAGTTACCGACGCAGGGCTTCGCCTAAGCACTACAACGATATGACTGAGGTGGAATTCTGTGGAGGGGGGCACCGCACACGGCTAAGAGATCAACTTGTGTGTCTATGGGGTGCCCCTCCCCCGTATATAAAGGAGTGGAGGAGGGGAGGGCCGGCCCTCTCTATGGCGCGCCCTAGGGGGAGTCCTACTCCCACCGGGAGTAGGATTCCCCTCTTTCCCTAGTTGGAGTAGGAGAGAAGGAAGGGGGGCCGGCCCCACACCCAATTCGGATTGGGCTAGGGGGGCACGCCCTCCACCTTTCCCTTCCTCTCCTCTTTTCCACTAAGTCCCAATAAGGCCCATATACTCCCCGGGGGGTTCCGATAACCCCCCGGTACTCCGGTAAATGCACGAACTCACTCGGAACCATTCCGATGTCCAAACTGAAGGAAATATGCCCTAGAGGCAATAATAAAGCTGTTATTTATATTTCCTTATATCATGATAAATGTTTATTATTCATGCTAGAATCGTATTAACCGAAAACTTAGTACAAGTGTGAATATATAGACAAACAGAGTGTCACCAGTTTGCCCCTACTTGACTAGCTCATTGAATCAATGATGGTTATGGTTCCTAACCATGGACATGAGTTGTCATTTGATTAACGGCATCACATCATTAGAGAACGATGTGATTGACTTAACCCATCTGTTAGCTTAGCACGATGATCGTTTAGTTTGTTGCCATTGCTTTCTCCATAACTTATACATGTTCCTATGACTATGAGATCATGCAACTCCCAAATACCGAAGGAACACTTTGTGTGCTACCAAACGTCACAACGTAACTGGGTGATTATAAAGGTGCTCTACATGTGTCACTGATGGTGTTTGTTGAGTTGGCATAGATCAAGATTAGGATTTGTCACTCCGATTGTTGGAGAGGTATCTCTGGGCCCTCCCGGTAATGCACATCAATATAAGCCTTGCAAGCAATGTGACTAATGAGTTAGTTATGGGATGATGCATTACGGAACGAGTAAAGAGACTTGCTGGTAACGATATTGAACTAGGTATTGAGATACCGACGATCGAATCTCGGGCAAGTAACATACCGATGACAAAGGGAACAACGTATATCGTTATGTGCTTTGACCGATAAAGATCTTCGTAGATTATGTGGGAGCCAATTTGAACATCCAGGTTCTGCTATTGGTTATAGACCAAAGACGTGTCTCGGTCATGTCTACATAGTTCTCGAACCCGTAGGGTCCGCACGCTTAACGTTTGGTGACGATCGGTATTATGAGTTTATGTGTTTTGATGAACTGAAGGTTGTTCGCAGTCTCGGATATGATCACGGACATGACGAGGAGTCTCAAAATGGTCGAGACATAAAGATCCATATATTGGATGACTATGTTTCACTACTCTGAAAATGCTTATAGATAGAATTTGACCAGTAGCGTTTGTTTATGACCCCAGGCTACTAGTAGTTAGTAGTGGCGCTGGGTAGAAAGCGCGTTACTGGTATGTGTTAGCAGCAGCGCTTGTTACCTAGCCCCACGCTACTGCTAAGTGTAACACACCACACCCCTTGGTCAATAAATATTAGCAGTGCTGGTCATCCAACCGACGCTATTGTTAGTTTTGGATCTATAGCGCCTGTTTAGATAAGCGCGCTACTGCTATTTTTTCTATGTATAACATTTTACCAGTAGCGTGTTTCTCTAGACCGCGCTATAGGTAGTGCAACACTAGCCGTAGATATTTTGCAAGCTGCCATAGCAGTAGCATGTTTTGGCTCCACGCGCTACTGCTATGGTCGCCAGCCACCTGCCACCTTCTCCTCCTTCCTCCCCTTTCTTGTTCCCCCCCTTCCTTTCTCCCCATTTCCTTGCACCTTGCTTGTTCTAATGCTCCCCCTCCACCACCCCTCCATTAGAGCCCTCCTTTCTTCTCTTCTTTGCCCTTCCACCACCCCCCTCTTCTTTGCCCCTCCAACACACCCCTCCATTAGAGCCCTCCCATCACCACCCCCCTCTTTCTTTGCCCTCCACCACCACCCACTACTAGGGAAAACATTATACACAGAATCTTAGCAGTAGCGCGGCACAAAAAGAGGCGCTGCTGCTAATTAGCAGTAGCGAGGTTAGGAAAAGCGCGCTACTGATATAAATTTAGCAGTAGCACATGATGTCTAAACCGCGCTGCTACAAAAATCCACCGACAGAACACAACGACCTAAGTTTACCAGCAGCGCAGCGTCACGAAGCGCGCTACTACTAATGCAATAGTAGTAGCGTGCTTTTTAGTCACGTCGCTGCTGCTAATTTTGAAATTGTCCACACGGTTGGCTCGTTTAGCAGTAGCGCGTGGTGGGAAAGTGCGCTGCTGCTACGCTCTTAGCAGCAACGAATTTTTCCTCCCGCGCTACTGCTAAGACACAGGACCCACCACCTTTTTCCACCTCCCCTCTCCCCATCTCCTCTCCTCCCTTTCCCCTACCTCTCCCTCTATCACTCTTCTTCTTCCTCAATACTTCTCCCCCCATTACTCTCCCTCTTCTACCTACCTTTCTCTCTCTTCATTACTCCTAGCTAACTACACCACCTCCATTAATGCATCTCCTTTCTCTTTTTCCTTCCCCTCCACTAGTTCAAGTTGTCTCCTCCCAAATTAGCTAGCTAGGTAGATGTAACATTTAGTTAAGTGACCTATTTGCCCCCTAACTAGATCTTTGTTTGTCAAGAAGAGCTTTGTGCACTTTTGATCTCCGTACATCATCATCTCCACTGTCTGCTCGATCTCGAGATAGAGGTGATTAAAATTTCATGCTTTTGCAAAATGGAAATATGGTATGTGTGTGTGATATGATAATTGGGCAATGTGATGGAAATTGTGTGTGTGGCATATGTTGACGCCAAATTGTGCTTTTGAGTTGCCTATGTTTTGCCGAAATGTCGATTTATTTCTGTTTCGGCGAATTCTGGGCAAACTCTCTAGATCTACATATGTCCTATTTTTAGGGAAGGTCATGCCTAATTTTTGTATGACTTTGATGCATGCATGCATTTTCATAATCAATTTGTTTATTATTACCGTGCAGACATTCATGATGGTCAGTGGGACGATGGTGGACAGGTGGTTGCGGTCGGCGGTGCGGGGCATGAAAGAAAACAACCGGACAGAGGTTTTATGTCCGTGTCAAAAATGCAAAGGAATTGTTTGGCTCGACCCCTATGATGATGGTCGTGTCGAAGCGCACTTGCTCATGACTGTTTTCATGGGTGGCCATACTCGGTGGATAATTGAAGATGAGGATGATGACGTTGAGGACTCCGACGTGGCAGGCAATGATGACATGGGGCAAGACGAAGAGATGATCGATAATGGCGGTGGGGAAGAGGCCAGACATGGCGGCGGAGAAGGGGCCGGACATGGCGGAGTAGAAGGGGCCGGACATGGTGGCGGGGAGAATGTGGACTCCACGCAGCAAAGTTCGTCGGTACTAAGTTCAGTCGTGCGGGACCCTCATGTTCAAGCACTGCTTCGCAAGGAGATGAGTACTCAGAGAGCTGCTTCTAGAGAGGAGGCCAAGCTGGAGCAACTGGTGGTTGACTCGAACACTCCATTGTATGATGGTTGCAATCCTGAGGTGACCCGTTTGAGTTTCACGCTCCAACTCCTGAAGATGAAGGCTAAAAACAAATGGACTGACACTAGCCTGCATGAGCATCTCAAGTACCTAAAGGATGTTCTTCCCATGGGGAATCTATGTCCTACTAGTGTTGATGAGGCCAAGAAGATCGTGTGCCCTCTTGATCTGCCGCATGTTAGATACCATGCATGCATCAATGATTGCATAATTTATCGGAAGGAGCACGCAGAAAAAACAAGTTGTCCGGTGTGCAATGCTTCTCGATACAAGAAGGCCGGGAAGAAATGTCCCCAGAAATTTGTATGGTACTTACCGATCACTCCCCGTCTCCGGCGGTATTTCGTAGATCCCAATGAAGAAAAGCTAATGCGCTCGCACGCGGAGAGGAAGAAGCCCGACAATGGAGATGATCCAAAGCTGAGACACGTCAAGGATGGAAGCCAGTGGAGAGTGTTGAACAACTTCTATCGGTATTTTGAATGTGATGCAAGGAACATCGGTCTCGGCACGTGTACCGATGGCATGAATCCGTTTGGCAACCAGAGCACCAACCATAGCACATGGCCCATGTTTGTATGGATGCACAACCTCCCCCTAGTTGTGCATGAAGTCGAAGTACATTCACATGAGCATGCTTATTCATGGGACGAAACAACCAGGAAATAATATTAATTTGTATCTGGGGCTACTTCAAGAGGAGTTAGACACTTTATGGAAAACACCGGCCAAGACATGGGACGCCAGCAAAGGTGAGTATTTCTACATGAGAGCCACGCTGATCACGATGGTGCACGATTATCTCGGTTATGGATATGTCGCAGGCCAGGTGTGCCAAGGATATTGCGGATGCATGCGGTGCATGGATGATACGACGTCTCAGCAGCTAACGTCAAGGAAAGATGGCGGGTCTGGGAAAATCATGTACATGGGGCATTGAAGATGGCTCGAATAGGACGACCCATGGAGAAACTATGGAGATCTATTCAATGGTCACACTGAGCATCGAGGACCTCCATGTGAGCAGAGCGGTGCCGAAATCGATGAGCTGTTGAAAAACTGGAAGGAGTGCCCTGTGCCAGGAAAGACGATGAAAAAGGCGCCGGAGCCTTTGCTGAAGGTAAGGAAGACGAGGTCTGTGTTCTGGGACTTGGAGTACTGGCACAAACTCGATACACCTCATTGCCTTGATGAAATGCACATCTGTAAGAATGTCCTTAAGAGTTTGCTCGCGACACTGATGAACATGCCGGATGAGACCAAGGATGGGCCGAAGGCAAGAAAAGACTTGCAAGATTTGAAAATCAGGGAAGATCTGCACATGCCGCCCCGTAAACAGTCAGACGAGACAGCGACGGAGACAGAGGCGCGGGACAAGAAGGGCAAGAAAATAAAGAAAGAGGATTATTGCCCCCCTTCTTGCTTCACCTTAAGTCAGGCTGAGATCAATCAATTCTTTAAGTGCCTTACCGGAGTCAAAGTTAGTTCCGGTTACTATGGCAAGATAAGCAGATATCTAGACACAGACAAGAAAAGGTTCAGCGGGATGAAGTCCCATGACTGTCATGTGATGATGACGCAGATACTACCTGTTTCCCTCAGAGGGATAATGGACAAGCACATCCGTGACACACTTATTGGTCTCTGCAAATATTTCGACGTCATCTCTCGAAAGTCGATCAGTCTGAAGCAGCTCCGAAGGCTACAGGAAGAGATCATTGTGATACTAAATGAGCTTGAGATGTGCTTCCCGCCCGCGTTCTTTGACGTGATGGTGCATTTGTGTGTCCATATTGTGGACGACGTAATAGACTTGGGGTCGTCATTTCTACACAACATGATGCCCTTTGAGAGGATGAATGGGATCATCAAAGGATTTGTTCGTAACATGTCCCGTCCGGATGGAAGCATCGTCCAGGGCTATCTGACACAAGAGTGCATCTCTTTCTGCGAGAATTTTCTATATGGCGCAGACTAGCCGCCTGATGTTAGTGTTGTTTTGCCCGGTAAGAAGCATGATGGGAGGCTCAAAGGAGAAGGTCACTCCAACGGTCGCAGGGAACTGCACGTGGCATACTCAGATCGAAGCAGCGACTTTGACATAAAAAACTTGGTAGTGCTACAACACCTAGACGAGGTAGATCCTTTCGTGGCACTGCACAAAAAAATTATCGCAAAGAAGTATCGTGACCGGGGGGTATGCAGGACGGACGCCGAAGTTACTAGAGAGCACAAATCCACTTTCCTGCATTGGTTCAAAGAGCATATTATTGCTAATCCCCCGGAGGAGGGCTCTAAGGACAGATTGCTCATATACGCCTTAGCACATGGCCCCTCGCCCAACCTCCTAACCTATCAGGCATACGATATCAACGGATACACGTTCTACACGGAGGCCAAAGATATGGATAGTGATGATCAGAACTCAGGGGTGACGATGGAATGCATGACCGGTAGCGACAACGACGCAACTGAAAGATTTTACGGAAGGGTCGAGGAGATCTGGGAGCTTGACTAGTCTGGACTGCACAACACGACGATGTTCCGTGTCAGATGGGCTAAGAATGTTGAAAGAGAAAACCAGAATTTCACTACCATGACTATACCCGACGCCAAGAGCGCTACCGTGAACGTTATTGCAAAAAATGAGCCATGGGTACACGCTAAGCACGTGACACAATGCTTCTTCATAACCGACCCACGCAATCCCAGCCGTGTTGTCGTGAGGAGAGGCAAAAGGAACATCATTGGAATGGATGGAGTCGCCAATGAGGAAGACTACGATCAATACGGCAACCCAATGAGGGAAGATGATGATGATCATGAAGTATACGTCAAAAGAAGAATCAATACTACATTACCTAAGAAAAATCGTACTCCATGGAAAAGGCAAAGTCACAATGAGGGGCTCAATTATTCTTCAACGAACAAGGGAAAGAAGCTGACTCAAAAATGAAAACGTCAATGCTGAGGAATCGTATGTTATCGGTCAAATGATGTAATATATATGTTCCTATTTTGTATACACACTTAGTTAACTGCTTTCGGAAAAAAAGTGAGAGAAAATAAAGGAAAACAAATGGGAAAACTATTACTGGTTATAGCAGCAGCACGTTTTTCAGAAAAGAGCTACAACTAGTCAAGGTAGTAGTAGCGGTTTCTACACGAAACTGCTATAGCTACCTCGAGTAGCTATAGCGCGTTTTGCCTAATGCGCTACTACTATGCCCACTTAACCCCGAAAATCCCCACTCCTCTCTTCATCCCGCCTCTTTTCCCCCAAATCCCCACACTCTCTCTTCCCTCGTCGCGCCGCCGGAGCCCTCGCCGCGCCTCTGCGCTCGCCCCTGACCCCGGCGCCGACCGACCCCTGCGCCGGCTCTGGCCCCGACCCCGACCCCGGCGCTCGCCCATGGCCCCCGACCCCAACCCCGGCGCTCGCCCACGGCCCAGGCCCCGACCCCGACTCCGGCCCCGGTGCTCGACCCCGACCCCGACCCCTCCCAACCTCGGCCGTCGTCGGGCCTGCACCCTCTGTAAGCCCCCACCTCTCCTCCTTTCTCTGGTAGCTAGGTTTTTTGGTTAATTAAGTTAGGTTTTAGTTAGGGCAGATGGTTAATTAGGTTATATATGTGGGCATGTGATGTTTTGGACATGTCATATTTGTTAATTTGGACATGTCATTTGGACATGATGATTATGTGCAGGGTAAATGATCCCAGTGGCCTATGTTACGCCGGAATGTTGATTCATTTACGTTCCGGTGAATTTCAGGCGCTCGATATGTCCATTTTTTAGCAAAGGTCATGCCGAATTTTTCCAGGAATTTTGGCATGATTTGTGCTAGATAGTAGGCATATCAAGTGCTCGGAAACGACATTTCGGCAAACATAGATTTCTTTTTTATGTCATTTCTCATTTTTTTCATAGTTTTAGAATTAAACAAGGAGACTTAATCATAGGAAACATGTCGAACAACGAAGAAACTGGGCCTTCTGACCAAGATGCAGACGAGATGGATTATGAGGGTGAACAAGAGTACCTCGACTATTTGACTGCAAAGAAAATGCAAAGTCAAGGTTTGCAGGTCAGCCTCGATGGTGGTACTGACACCGACATCAAAACCGACGGCGCCGGCACTGATGGCGGCACCGAGACTGGCGGGGAAGGTACTAGCGAGGAAGATACCGGCGCCGATGCCGCTACCGAAAAGAAGAAGCAGAGGATGCGAAAACCTAACAAACTAGGGATTGGACGACTGGTGATCACAAAGATGGCACCTGGCAAGTTTGAGCAATTAGAGCCAGAAGAACCTCGCAAGTGCTATGGTAACCAAGTAGGATGCATCCTACGGGAATGCGCGAGCATCAACGACAATGACTTAAGGAGTAAAGAACATTTGACGCAGTTGCTCCTAATGAAGTTGCACAAGAGATTCAAGTTCCCCGACCGGGATGATAACATAGAAGAACCGTGGGATGATCCGAAGATGAAAAAGATTAACAATCACGCCATGGGCATGTTCAGCAATGATTTGGCCTCCTGGAAAGGGAGGGTGAAACGAGCTATTGAGGCTGAGGAACCCCTGTCCAAGATTCTGGAGGAAAATCCGACACTTACGGTAGAGGAGTTCGAAAAGTTCAAGGACACTTGCGCTACCGAGGCAGCCAAGTCTAAGGCTACGAAATTCAAGAGTCTTCAGCAAAGGAACATGGGGAAGCATCGCCTCGGGAGCCGTGGCTACCTCGGTAAAAGGCACATATGGGATAAGGATGACGTGGAGCGTGAAGCCGCGGGTATCCCAGACCCCTTCGCGAAGTTCACCAACCCCTTGGAGCGTGACTTCATCAGGGCCCGCTACAAGTGGGACAAGGAAAAGAAGGTTTTTTACACGGAACAGATCACGAGGAAATTGATTAGACTACTGGTAATTATTCTTTTACCACCTTACATTTAGCTCCAGATCTAGTCGACTACACATTCCTAAACGGTTCACGCTGCTTCTATAGGATAATCAACACCAGCTTGTAGCCGAAAGCCCTACTTCTCCGATGAGGCCCAAGTGGGACACCCCTCTCAACCGGGCCTTGCATGAACTTAAGGGACTCCCTTTGGGCCAGCGACCGCAATATGGTCGTGTGCACAGCGCTGGAGACGGCGCCACATAGAAGGTGTTTTACAACGAGGGCCCGGAGGCCAAGAAGCAGAAAAATAAGTTTAGTCAGGCGGACATCGACGAGAAGGTGAAGCTTGCAGTCAAGAAAAAAACAGCTGAGGACGCGAAAAAAACAGCCAAGGAGAAAAATGAGTTGCTACTGCAGGCAGTCAATGCAGCTGTAACTGCCTGCAGAAATGATTTCGCTACTAACCTGGTTCTAGCTATCATCAACTGGACGAAGGAAAATCTAGACAAGACGGTACATGATTTCCCGTTGCCCAGTTTCGTCAGGAGCAACTCCATGAACAACAACACCACCGTACCATCACTTGCTCACGCAACCGGGCCTCCTCTCGCAGTCGCTCCCACTCATAGCAGCCCATCCTCAGTCTCTAGCGTGCTAGGTGGGCCTTCATCTTTGGATGAGCTCGACGCCATCACGGTAATTACATGTCGCACCAACATAGAATATTCCATTTTCGTTGCCTTTCGGATGTTTTATGCCACAGACATGTGTTTGCAGGCCGAAGAAACCCCATGCACCATACTATACTTGATCAAAGGCCAGAAGGTGGACGTGGGAAAGGGGATGATAATGAAGCCCTTGCAACCCACGTTCCACAATCACCCGATCCCCACTGGGCACTTCAGAGTTAACTTGTCCAGTGTGAAATCGGGGCACGAGCATTTGCCTCCTCTAGTAAAGCCTGTGGGGGAGGACGACGAGACCCCGCCGCGAATTGGAAACTGCAAGGGTTGGGTGCTGCTATGGCCGAAGAATCTTATTCGTCTGGAGCCGGCCGAGAGCACACCAATAACCACACATCAACAACCATGTGCGGAGACCACCACCCCGCCTACGCAATTACCAGCTCCTGTAGTGCCGAGTGAGAGCGGCGGACGATGTGGTTAAGGGGGTGCAATAGTACTGGCTAATGTAATCGGTCCTGTATAACATAGAATGGATGATGAGACGGAGGTCGGCCCAATGGATTTCCTCAATACAAACGTGTATGACTGTGACATAGATATGATGAGTCAACCATATGACGAATAAGGCTATCGGCATGCTAATGAGGATATGGATGATCTGCCCGGTCAGGAAGGTCATAGCAGGGATTGCAAAAAGTCTCTCTTCATGAAATCCTCATAGGACACGCCTGAAGATGCCGCCTCAACACAGGCTCAACTAGCCAAGGGTCGTACAGTGCTTAGCCCGGGAACAATGGGGCAGGGGTTAAGGAAGGGTCTGGAAGGTGTGCCCAAGAAAAAGGAGAGGAAGAGATCGGGGAAGATAGCTTCCTCCAAACAAGCCAGAGCACATAGCAGCCAGATGATGGATTCTGAAGAGCGTGTACCCGTAAAAGGTGCGGCCATGTTCCATCTCACAGGCGAGCCGATGCTACTATTGAAACCGCTGGAGGCACTATCAGGGGATCTCAGGAGACTGCATGACCATGTGCAGTCGACTGAGAAAAACCTACTAGCCTCGAAGGATCCAGGATATCCGACATACGTGACTCGTGTGCCTGAGGGTAAGTGCTACGTCGACACACAGCCCGTGGAGGCGTTCTTCCTGCGGTTTGACCATATCTCTGAGATGTTTCTGACAAGGCGGCTCGATTTTACAATCGTCCGCCTTTTTGCGCTACATATGATCTCCATCATGAAGAGAGAAGAAGTCTCGCAAATCTGTGTGGCGGATCCGTACTACATGCACGAGTCTTTCTTGAGTCTCGGGACTTTGAGCGTGAAACTGCTAGGGACTACCTCCAAAACTTCATGGTACAGAATAAGGACCAAGAAATTGTCCTCCTGCCTTATCATCCAAAGTAAGTCAGTTCCGGACAACCCTTTTGTACATTTCAATCATTCCTTCTCGCTCATATGAAGAATAATTTGAGGTGTCTTTTCCCCGCAGCAACGGGCGCACCGTCCTTATCGTTCTTTACCTGCGAGTCTCCCACGCCATGTATTTCGACCCTTCCAGAGACTACGAGAAGAAGGACTACACCCACATAATGAATATTCTAGATGATGCTCTCCAAGGCTTCAGCATTAGATGTGGCCACATGCACATCAGGAAACAAAGGAATAAGAAGATGGGTTTCACGCATAAAACTAACTTCTGCTACATCCATGTCCCAAAACCAAGCAAGAAGGATGGATTCTACATCCTCCATCTCATGATTGAGTTCAACACGGATCACCAAAAGCTTCGCATGACAAGCAGAAATGATGAACATATCCACAAGTGGCTAGAATCTCATGGAGAAGCGGATTATAAACTTAGAGATGACTTCTTTCGCATCCAAAGGGACATTGCGACGATCATCATGAAAGAAGTCATCGATGAGAAGGGGATGTTCCACCACAACCCTATATCGCGAGCTAACGTCCGAACTCGCATAGGCATGCAACATCAAGACCTCACGCTGTTCAAGAAGCTAGGGTCCATCCTCGATGATATGGAAGGATGGAACTTCTAGTGATTTACGATGCCGATGATGATGATATGTGTCGGTTGAACTTGTATACTTTCTGTAGCGATGATACTTGGTGATGTCCACGGTCCCTGCCGAACTTGCGTAATGCTACTTTGTTTGTTTGGGTACGATGACCTACGTACATCTAGTTAATTAGTTTGCGTACTATATGTTGCATCTAGATGCTAATTAACCCTTTCTTTTTCGTGTTGCTCTAATATATTTTGTTGCATATGATTATACATCCTCTTGATGAACATGCATCTCTAACAGGTACCTAGTTTCTTGATGGCGAGATGGCGGTGCTATGTCGTGTACAAAGGGAAGGTTCTGGGGGTGTACAACGAGTGGCCTGAGTGTCAGGCGCAAGTGAATGGGGTCTCGGGCACCAGCCATAAAGGCTTCAAAACCAGACAAGAAGCCGAAGCTAGTTACTTGAGGTTCACGCTAGCGCGAGAGAGGACTTGTAACCGCCGCCTCATGTACTGCATAGTTCCGCTCTCACTCATAGTGATAGCTCTTCTCGTGTATACCATTGTTTAGATGGATGACGTTGTAGTTGCAAGTATTCGAGACTTGCATGTATCGCTATTTTCGAGATGATGACGAGATACCACTTTGTGTTGGATGATGATTTTGATGAGACTATTTGTATGTATATGTTATGATTGCATTTGTGGTCTCGCAGCCATTTGTATGTGTATCATGATGACATTTGTATCTGCTAAATATTCTTGTATAAAGCCTGTTCACATACAAAACAAATATGCAGGAAAAAAACTACTAACATCAGCAGTAGCGAGTGGAGAAAAGTTAGCAGCAGCACCACAGTAGCAGTAGCGCGTCCAGGCAAAGCGCGCTAGAGCTATTAGCAGGAGCGAGCTTCCACGAAGCGCACTGCTGCTACACTGTATAGCAGTAGCGTGGGTGTGCACGCGCTACTGCTACGGGTTAGCTGTAGCACCTTATTAGTAGCGCCGGTCCCCGCGCTACTAATATACCTAGAACCCGCGCTGCTGCTAGCCTTTTCCCTAGTATTGACCCCCTCCATTAATGCCCTCCCTCCCCCTCTTCTTTGCCCTCCCCCACCCCCTTCCATTAATGCCTTCCCTCTTCTCCTCTCTCCCTCTCCTCCCACTCTCTCCCTAACTCTCTCTCCCTAGGGAGGTAGCTAGCTAGTTAGAGCTATATATATATATGGGCGATATGAGAATATATCGAATTGTGTGTGGCATAATTTGAGTTGCCTACATTGTATATTTGATGAAATAATGTGGGTGACATGAGTTGCCTATGTTCTGTCAAAATGTCGATTCAATTCCGTTTCGGCGAATTTCGGGCAAACACAATATGTCCTATGTTTAGGGAAGATCATGCCGAATTTTTGTATGAATTTGATCCATGCATGCATATATACGTGGTTATAATATTTGCTCCGCGCGCAGGTGATCATGAAGGTCAATGGAAGGATGGTGGAAAGATACTGGCAATCCGCTGTGGACGACATGTATGAAAAAGACTGAAGGATGTTTTATGCTCGTGTCGAAAATGCAAAGGAATAGTCAGGCTCGACCCCTTTGAGGGTGGCACATTCAAGGCGCACCTGCTCATGCATGGTTTCATGCATGGCCATACTCGGTGGATAAGTGAAGATGATGATGACGAGGATGTCGACAGGGCAGGAAATAATGACATGGGGCCACCAGACGAAGAGATGACCGATTATGTGCCCGAAGAGGAAGACGGCCTCGGAAATGCCGATGGCGAAGAGGCAGTTCAAGGCGGAGAAGACGCGGACACGCCGCCGTCTTCGTCGCTAATAAGTTCAGCCATGCAGGACCTGCATGTTCGAGACCTGCTTCGCAAGAAGACGACTAGCGACAGAGCTGCTTCTAGAGAGGAGGCCAAACTGGCGCAACTGGAGGTAGACTCGATGACTCCTTTGTATGATGGTTGCAATCCCGAGGTGACCCGCTTGAGTTTCACACTAGAACTTCTAAAGACGAAGGCAAGAAACAAATGGACAGATACAAGCTTGGATGAGCTTTTTAAGTATCTAAAGAAGGTTCTTCCCGTGGGAAGCTTGTGTCCTACTAGTGTCGAGGAGGCAAAGAAAATCGTGTGCCCTCTTGATCTGCCACACATTAGATATCACACATGCATTAATGATTGCATCATATATCATAACGAGCAGGCGGAAAAAATCATCTATGCAAAGTGCAATGCTTCACAATATAAAAAGGCCGGAAAGAAAGCTACCCAGAAAGTTGTATGGTACTTTCTGATCACTCCATGTCTACATCGGTATTTCATAGATCCTAAGAAAGCAAAGCTTATGCGCTGGCACGTGGAGAGGGTGAAGCCAGATGACGGAGATGAGCGGAAGCTGAGACACCTCGCAGATGCTAGCCAGTGGAGAGCATTAAATGCTGAATTTGATTTTTTTCGCAAATGATCCAAGGAACATCGTGCTTGGTGCTAGTAGTGATGGCATGAATCCATTTGGCAACCAGAACACCCATCATAGCACATGGCCCGTGTTTGTATGGATGTACAACCTCCCCCCTGGTTGTGCATGAAGGAAAAATACATACACATGGCTATGCTTAATCAAGGGCCGAGATAACCGGGACATGATATAAATTTGTATCTCCAGTTACTGAAAGAGGAGCTACACACCTTATGGACAACGTCGGCCAAGACATGGGATGCAAGCAAATGATAGTATTTCTACATGAGAGCCTCGCTGATCACGACGGTGCAGGACTATCTCGGTTACGGCTATCTCTCCGGCCAAGTGTGCCACGGATATTGCGGATGCATGAGGTGCATGGATGATACAACTTCTCTGCAGCTATTGAAAGATGGGGGGTCTTCGAAAATCGTTTACATGGGGCATCGAAGATGGCTCGAGAAGGATGACCCGTGGAGAAAGCGTGGAGATCTATTCAATGGTAAGGCTGAGCATCGAGGTCCTCCACGTAAGCGTAGCGGTGCAGAAATATATAAGTTATTGAAGAACTGGGAAGAGTGCCCCTCGCCGGGAAAGATGAAGAAAAAGGCGCCGGAGCCCCTGCTGAAGGTATGGAAGATGACATCTTTTTTCTGGGACTTGGAATACTGGCCTATACTCGACACGCCTCATAGCCTTGATCAAATGCATATCACAAAAAATATCCTTGAGAGTTTGCTTGGAACATTGATGAACATGCCGAGAGGACCAAGGATGGGCCGAAGGCAAGAAAAGACTTGGAATTTTTGAATATCAGGAAAGATCTCCAAATGCCCGGTAAAAGGTCGTCAGAGGAGACCGAGACGGAGACGGAGACGGGAGATAGGGGCAAAAAAGTAAACAAGAAGGAAGAACAATATTGCCCCCCTCTTGCTTCACCTTTGATCCGAAGGAGGTCGATCAATTGTTCAAGTGCCTTGCCGGAATCAAAGTTAGTTCCGGATACTGTGGGAAGATAAGCAGATATCTAGACACTAAGAAAAAAATGTTTAGTGGGATGAAGTCTCACGACTGTCATGTGATGATGACGCAGTTACTCCCGGTTGCACTTAGAGGGATTATGGACACACATGTGCATGAGACGCTTACTGACCTATGCCACTTTTTTGATGCTATCTCTCGAAAGTCGATCAGTGAAGCAACTCCATAGGCTATAGGAAGAGATCGTTGTCATACTGAATGAGCTATAGATGTACTTCATACCCGTGTTCTTTGATGTCATGGTGCATCTATGTGTCCACATCATGGACGACATCATCGACCTAGGGCCGACATTCCTGCACAGCATGATGCCGTTCGAGAGGATGAATGGCTTCATCAAAGGATTCGTTCCTAACATGTCCCGTCCAGATGGAAGCATAGCCCAGGGATATCCGACCAAAGAGTGCATCTCTTTCTGTGAGAGTTATCTAGTAGGCACCGGAGACCCTGTTGTTGGTTTGCCCGTCAACAAGCACTGTGGAAGGCTCGAAGGCGAAGGTCACACCAACGTCCATAGGGATGTGAATGTGTTACGCTCGGGCCAACAAAACGACCTAGATAGGGCAAACTTAGAAGTGCTACAACACCTAGATGTGCTAGAAGATTTCGTGACACTGCACAAAGTGACCATCGCAAAGAAGTACTGCGACCGTGGGGTGCATAGGACGGACGCTGAAGTTATTAGAGAGCACAACTCCAATTTCTTGCGTTGGTTCAAAGAGCAAGTTCTGGCTAATACCCCGGAAGAGGGTTGTTTGAAAGGAACGCTCATATACGCCTTAGCACATGGCCCCTCGACCAACCTCGCGACTTATCAAGCATACGATATCAACGGATACACGTTCTACACGGAGGAGAATGATATAAACAGTAATGACCAAAACTCAGGGGTGACGATGGAAACCATGACCGGGAATGTAATTGAAAGATATTACGGAAGGGTCGAAGAGATATGGGAGCTTAACTACTCTGGATTGCATAGCGCGAGGATGTTCCATGTCAGATGGGCTAAGAATATACAAAGAGAAAACCGACATTTCACTACCATGTGTATACCCGACTCCGATAGTGGTACCGTCAACGCCATCGCCAAAAATGAGCCATGGGTACACGCTAAACACGTGACACAATGTTTCTTCATAACTGATCCGATTAATCCCAGCCGTGTTGTCATGAGGAGAAGCAAAAGGAGCATCACCGGAATGGATGGAGTCGCCAAGAAGGAAGACTACGACCAGTATGGTGATCCGATGAGGGAAGATGATGCTGATGACGATGAAACATACGTCAAAAGAAGAATGAAGACTACATTACCTACAAACGATCGTAGTCCCTGGAGAAGGAAAAGTCACGACCATGGGCTCAATTATCTGACAACGAAAAAAAGAGGGAAGAAGATCAGTCTAAAGCGTCGTCGTCGCCCAAGCTGACAAACTAATCCACAAATTTTGTGTGTGTCTAGCTATTTTGTATATTGACGATAGCGGTCAAATGATGTAATATATATTATACTAATTATTACCCGGAGGGTAACAGTGGTATTGCTCCAACGACAGACCAAATTAAACCCTAGCTAGCTAGAGCTATATATACCCCTGCTATACAAACTTTGTACAAATGCAGATGAAAGATAAGAAAAAGAAAACTACAAATGAAAGAAAAATAAAAAGAAAAAGGAACTAATAAGTTGTGGAAAATGAAATGCAAGACAAATAAAAAAAGAAAGAAGGAAGTTAGTGGAATATGAAGAAGGAAAAGAAAAAGAAAAGTGCAAATGAAAGAAAAAGAAAAAGAAAAAGAAAATAAAAGGTAAGCAGTAGCGCGTTTTGCTGTCCCACCCTATAGCTAACTTAGCTATAGCGCGTTTTGCTGCCCCGCGCTATAGTTAGCTATAGCGCGTTTTGCTGCCCCGCGCTATAGCTAAGTTAGCTATAGCGTGTTTTGCTGCCCCACGCTGTAGCTAAGTTGCCTAGATAGCCACACATCTCTTTCCTCTCTCTCAATCTTGCTCGATCTGATCCCCTTTCTCTGCGACGCGTGCCGCCGCTGATGCCGCACCCGCCATCACCGCCGTCGACGCATGCCGCACCTGACCCCTCCCCCCGTGCCACTGGCCGCTCGCCCCGCCCCCTCCCCCTCTGGTGCCCCCGGCCCCTCCCCTATTTCGCCGCTCCCCCGTGCAGTCCCCACCACTGGCGCCATCCTCTCCGCCGGCAGGTCTCTCTCCCTCTCTCTCTCTAACCAAATTTTGTCTCTGCAGATCGACAGTGCTCAACTAGGAGGATAAGGATGCCCACAGCCCCGGCGACGCCGACCACGACGCCGACGTCCCCAACCCCGACGCCACCCCCTCAGCCCCGGCGAGCCTGACCTTGACGCTCGGTGTGCCACCCCCTTCCTCTCCTCTATCTCTATGCAAACTGCTCACTCATGCATACATGCTCTGTTTCTTTCTTTCACTTGCAAAAACAATGCTCATTCTTGATTACTAAGGCAGTAGATGCCACTCTAGCTAGCTAGCATCATTGCAAAAAACAATGCTCAAAAAATTCAGAAAATGGAGTTACCCACTTGAAGTTACTGTAGTTACTCACTTGAAGTTACTGTCACTTGGAGTAAAAATTTAGAAAAGAATTTGCTGAGTATTTTTAGCCTCATTGATAAATCAGAAACTGAAACTATTGAAACTTGGAACTGAAAATATGCGGTGATCAATTTTGCATTTTTCTGCCACTGAAGATTAGTGGAAACAAAAGATTGTTTTTTGTATTAAGCCACAAGTAGTTCTATTAGCAGCAAGTAGTTGGCAGAAAGTATTCTTAGTGAAAATATGCGGTGATCAATTTTGCATTTTTGTTTTTGTATGAGCCACAAGTAGTTGTTGTATTGGTAACAATGCTTCATTCATTGATATGTTTTTTGTTATATGCTATGGGCAGTAGCTTCACTTTTGCAGTTCTGTAGAAAATGAAAATTAGCCAGTGAAGCTTCACTTTGGGCAGTAAGCTTCACTTTTCAAGTTAAAAAAGAAGATTTTTAACTTTGGGCAGTAAGCTTCACTTTGGGCTGCATCTCCGTGATTGTTAGTGAAATGCTACTTCAGCACATAGTGCTTATTGTCATTTGCAGGGAAATCAATTGCGAGTGACGTATGTTTTTCCGGAAATGTTGATTCATTTCCATTTCGGCAAATTTCAGGCAAAATTTTCTGGCAGATTTTCTAGCAAAGGTCATGCCGAAATTTTCCATGAATTTCGGCATGACTTGTGCTAGAAAGTTGGACATATTGAGTGCTCGAGATTTGTCACGACGGGAATGAAATGACATTTTCGGCAAAAAAAAATGTCACTTTTTTCATTATTCACTTTATTATATAAAGCTCAGTAATTAAACGACTATGACATTGAACCCTAGGAAACATGACCGACACCGATGAGGCGGGAGGTTCTCAGTCCCAATTAGTTCGAGCACACGCCTACCTAGACTTTCTGGCGGATCAGGAGAGGCAGCAAGCTAGGTGTCAAGACCCCCTTGTCATGACGGATGACAACGGTGGTGGCGCCGGCGCCGACACTGATGCCACCAACGACACCGGCACTGAGACTGGCGCAGATGATGTTCCTAACTACAACACGGAAGGTGGGACCTCCCACGCCAGTGAGGGAAAGAAGGAAAAGAGGACACGCCACCCAAATGAGCTCGGCACTGGAAGACTGGTGGTCACGGCGGTGCACCCTGGTGAGTTCGAGCCAATAGAGCCGCGGGAAGTGGCAGTGTGTTACGGCAACCAATTAGCATGCATCCTACGAGATACAGCTAACATCAACACCACGAAAATACGGAAGAATGAAAATTTGAAGAAGTTGCTCCTAACTAGGTTGCACGCAATATTCCAGTTCCCGGGTCGGAATGACGATGTCGACCCATGGGATGATGATGCCATGAGAAAAATCAACAACAAAGCCCTTGGGAAGTTCAGCAACGCATTGAGCGCTTGGAAAACTAGGGTGAAAAAGGCGATTGAAGTAGACCATGAAACCTACGCCGAGATTGTTGCAGACAATGCGAAAATTACGATAGAGGACTTTGAAAAGTTCAAGGAGACTTGCAATGAAGAAGCTGCCAAGGCCAGGTCGGAGAGAGGCAAGCAGCTACAGGCAAAGAACATGGGTAACCACCGCTTTGGAAGTCGTGGTTACACGGGAAAGAGGCCTATGTGGACTAAGGAGGACGCATAACATGAACATCAGGGGATCCTAGACCCATTGGCTGAGTTCACCGACCAGCAGGAGCATGACTTCATCAGGGCCCGATTCTCTTGGGACCCCCAAAAAGATTTCTTTTCACCGACGGGCCGACTAGGAAATTCATGAGATTACTGGTAATTATCCTTTTACACATATTAGCTTCTAATCAATGAAGTATACTACATTCTAGTCGCATTCGTAAATGATTCACGGTCCATTTTGCAGAGAGAGCAACACAAGCTTGCGGCCGAAAGCGACTCGTCGACTCAGTCGACTTAGTCGTCGGCGAAGTACAAGTGGGACACTCCTTTCAACCGGGCCATGAACATAATGATGGGACACCCGCCCGGCCAGCGGCCGCAATATGGACGTGTGCACGGCGCTGGGCATAGCGCCATGTGGAAGTACTATTATAACGAGGACCTCGAGGCCAAAAGACAGAGAAAGAAGTTCAGTCAAGTGACTATCGATGAGAAGGTGGCGCAGGCGATGGAGAAAGCAAAAGCTGAGACCAAAGCTGAGATAATCGCTGCCTATAGAGATGACATGGTGGCTGCCTTTACAAGCTTGATTCCAATAGTGTTCACATGGGTGCAACAAAATCCAAACACGCCACCAAGTGATTTCCCCATGCCCAGCTTCACCGGAAGCAACTCAATGAACACCGCACCCATACCCGTACCTAGTATGGCAACCGCACCTGCACCTCCTCCAGCACTTGCTCCTGCACCCAGCTCTCACAGCAGCCCTAGCTCCGTCTCTGGCTTGAATATCGGGCCGTCAACATTGGCTGAGCTCGATGCCCTCATGGTAAATACGCGTCGCACCTTCATCAACTCAACTAATTAAGTAATCTTCAGTTGCCGTTCTTTTTGGATCTCTGACGCCGCACGTATATGTCTTTGTAGGCCGACTCCACTCCATGCACCCTCCTTTACCACATGAAGGGCAGGTTGGTGGATGTGGGGAAGGGTACTATAGTCAAGCCTAAGGATTGATTGCTTCACCGCCGGTAGATGCCTAATAATGCCTTAAGGGTCTCCGTGGCGAGTGTGAAAGCGGGCTACGAGGGTTTCCCTCATCCGATACAAACCGATGGAGAGGATGACGAGACCCCCATGCAGCTTGGCCAATGCAAAAATTGGCCGATCCTGTGGCCGAAAAATCTTCTTCGTGTCGAGGTGGACGGGAGCACACCAGCGGGACCTCAGGAAGGTATGACCACAACACCACCTACACAAGTACAACCGTCATCTGTGCTGCTTACTGAGATCGAGAGACATGAGGAAGGAGGGCCAACCGTTCCGGAAGATTATGCCATCTGCCCCATGGAAGAGGATATGGATCATGAGATGGAGGAGGCCGATGACCCTAACCAGTATTTCAATACTGCCTTTGACAACGAAGTAACAATGAGTCAACCATATGAATATGAGATGCATGTACCAGAGCCGGAACGTCCTCGGGAGTGCAAGAAGTCTTTGTTCATGCAATCCTCGCAGGACACGCCTCCAGATGCCGGATCCACCCAAGCTCAACTAATAAGCCAGAGTCGTCCAATG
This sequence comes from Triticum urartu, assembly GCF_056163025.1. NCBI lineage: Eukaryota > Viridiplantae > Streptophyta > Magnoliopsida > Poales > Poaceae > Triticum > Triticum urartu. The sequence continues at coordinate 603,506,389 of NC_141875.1, forward strand.
TTGAGCCCGACAACACTAGGGGTGGTTCTCAGGGAGGGTCTGATAGAGGAAGAGACCGGCGGCGAGAAAATCCAATAAAGCCGGCAATGTTGGTTCTAGCAGCCAGCCGCCTTCGACCAAGGTTGACCGTGTACCTATGAAACATGCGCCATTAATCCATGTCGCGGGAGAGCCAATGGTACCGGCGAATGCACTAGCTGCCATAGCAGGGGATCTCAGGAGACACCATGACCATGTGCTTTCAACAGAGAGAAGCCTCCTCACCTCGGATGATCCAGGATACCCACTTTATACGGTTCATGTGCCGAGCAGTTGCAAGATTTATGTCCACACATGCCCCGCGGACCTCTTCTTCCTGAGGTTTGATTACATCTTCTAGATGTTTCAAATGAGGACACTCGATTTTACGTTCGCCCACCTGTATGCGCTGTACATGAACTACATTGTCAGGAGAGAGCAAGTCACCGGTCTTGCGGTCGCGGACCCATGCTACATGCATGAGGGTTTCTTGTCAATCAACGATGCCAACCGTCAATATGCGAGTCAGTACATCAAAGAATATTTGGTCAGCAATAAGGACAAATTAAAGAAACGATTCTCCTACCTTATCATCCCAGATAAGTCATCCGCGGATAGCACTATAACACATACGTGCATTTCAATAGTTACTTTGCACGCACGGAGGCTAACTTGATCGTGTATTTTGCACAGCGGGGGGTGTCGTGTCGTTCTCATCGTTCTTTACCCGCGTTACTCCCGCGCTCTATATTTGGACCCGTCGAAGAACATACAGAAGAAATATTACACACACATAAAGTATGTTCTGGACAGAGCTATGCTGGGCTTCAGCATGCGGGGTGGCTACGTCCAATGCAAAAAAACAAATAAGGCCGGGATTTGTTTCGGCCACAAGACTGACTTCTGTTGCATCCAGCAACTGGCAAGAAGCGAGAATGATGGATTCTATGTCATCCATCTAATGATGGAGTACAGAAGGGATGTGCAATCACTTTGCATGAAATCTTCATCTGATACCCATATCCAGAGATGGGCCGAAGCCTTTGGAGCCGTGCCGGATAATCAACTTTGAAATGATTTCTACTGGATCCAGCGGGAAATTGCATCCATCATCATGAAAGATGTCCTCGAAGAGAATGGGATGTTCTATGGTGGCCCAATATCGCAAGCCGACGTCTGAACCCGCATTGCCCTACAGCGTCAGGACATGACACCTTTCACTAAGCTTGGGTCCACCCTTCCGGATATGGACAGATGGGAAGAGTGCACAGCTTAAAAACAATTTGTATGTTTAGTTACTTGATACTTTCTATATGACGAAACTTCGAATCTCTCAGTACGACGAAACTATTAGATGTATGGTGTCGCGCTCTAGTTAATTACTTTCGGTATGATAAAATTTGTTAACTATGTTTACTATATATGTTGCTTCTATTTCTTGACTGTTTCATTGAATTCACTTGATGATATATATATATATATATGTGCATCTCTGACAGGTATATAGATCAACGATGGCGAGGAAGTGGTATGCCGTGTATGTAGGGCATGTTCTGGGTGTGTATGATGAGTGGCCAGAGTGTCAGGCCCAAGTTTCTGGCTTCTCAGGTGGAAGCCAGAAAGGGTTTGATAGTAGAGCGGAAGCCGAAGCTAGTTACTTGAGATTCACAGCACAACAGGGGATTCAGAACCAGTGCCACTGCAAAAACTACTACATAATACCGCTTTCGATCATCGTGATCGCTCTTATCTCGTATGTCATAGTTTAGGTAGATGATGAAACATGTGTCTACAATGATAATGTAAGAGACATGTGATCATTAACTTGTATCTCTATTTCGAGATGATGATGAGATCGACATCATTTGTGTTGAGACTATGTTGATATGATGAGACTATGTTGTACCACTTCGATGATGATGATGAGACATTCATTTTTCATATAGTTTGAGTGTATGTGTATGTTGTAATTGTATAAAACCTGTAAAAATACGAATACAGCAACATAAAAAAGAAAATGCTAGCAGTAGCGTCGGGTATTGGAGTAGTAGCAGCGCTGCTTACCAGTAGCGTTGGTTGTAGGGGCACGCTACTAGTATTAGCAGTAGCGATGGACAGAGGCGCGCTACTCCTAGATATAGATAGCAGGAGCGCTGGTTCAAACAAGCGCCACTGCTAAAAATAGTTGTAGCGTCGTAGCAGTAGCGCGCCTGCCCGCGCTACTAATAGCCAAAAAACTAGCGCTACTGGTAAGGGTTTTCCTAGTAGTGTTTGGACATAGGAATGGTTCCGGGTGAGTTCAGGCATTAACCAGAGTACTGGGTGGTTACCGGAACCCCCCAGGGAGTATATGGGCCCTAATGGGATTTAGGGGAGAGAGGGTGGGGCTTCCTAGGGCAGGCCGCGCGCCCCCCAAGGCCTAGTCCGAATTGGACTAGGGGGAGGAGTGGCGCCCTCTCCTTCCTTCTCTTCTCTCTTCCCTTTCCTTCTCTGCTACTCCTACTACATGGAACAGGGGAATCCTACTCCTAGTGGGAGTAGGAATCCCCAGGGCGCGCCATAGTAGAGGGCCGGCCCTCCCCCTCCTCCACTCCTCTATATACGGGGGAGGGGGCACCCCATAGACACACAATTTGATCATTGATCCCTTAGCCGTGTGCGGTGCCCCACTCCACCATAATCCACCTCGGTCATATCATAGTGGTGCTTAGGAGAAGACTTGTTCCGGTAGCATCATCATCACCTTCATCACGCCGTCGTGTTGACGAAGCTCTCCCTCGACACTCTGCTGGATCGTGAGTTCGTGGGACGTCACTGAGCCAAACGTGTGCAGATCGTGGAGGTGTCGTACTTTCGGTACTAGGATCGGTCGTTCGTGAAGACGTACGACTAGATCAACCACGTTGTCATAACGCTTCCGCTTACTGTCTACGAGGGTACGTGGACAACACTCTCCCCTCTCGTCACTATGCATCACCATGATCTTGCGTGTGTGTAGGAATTTTTTTGAAATTACTGTGTTCCCCAACAGTGGTATCAAATCCAGGTTCGTGCGTAGATGTTATATGCACGAGTAGAACACAAAGAAGTTGTGGGCGTGGGTATATACATATTTCTTGCTGTCACTAGTTGATTCTTGATTCAACGGTATTGTTGGATGAAGCGGCCCAGACCGACATTACGCGTAGGCTTACGCGAGACTGGTTCTACTGACATGCTTCGCACATAGGTGGCTGGTGGGTGTCAGTTTCTCCAACTTTAGTTGAATCGGATTCAATGAACAGGGTTTTTTTCTGAAGATCAAAAAGTAATCACTATACCGCATTGTGGTTTTTGATGCGTAGGTAAGAACGGTTCTTGCTTAGCCCATAGCAGCCACGTAAAACTTGCAACAACAAAGTAGAGGACGTCTAACTTGTTTTTGCAGGGCATGTTGTAATGTGATATGGTCAAGACATGATGCTAAATTTTATTGTCTGAGATGATCATGTTTTGTAACACAGTTATCGGCAACTAGCAGGAGCCATATGGTTGTCGATTTATTGTATGAAATGCAATCGCCATGGAATTGCTTTACTTTATCACTAAGCGGTAGCGATAGTCGTAGAAGCAATAGTTGGCGAGACGACACCGATGCTTATATGGAAGATCAAGGTGTCAAGCCGGTGACGATAGTGATCAAGACGGTGCTTTGGAGATGGAGATCAAAGGCACGAGATGATGATGGCCATATCATATCACTTATATTGATTGCATGTGATGTTTATCCTTTATGTATCTTATTTTGCTTAGTTCGGCAGTAGCATTATAAGATGATCTCTCACTAAATTTCAAGGTATAAGTGTTCTCCCTGAGTATGCACCGTTGCTATAGGTCGTCGTGTCGAGACACCACGTGATGATCGGGTGTGATAAGCTCTACGTTCACATACCACGGGTGCAAGCCAGTTTTGCACACGTAGAATACTGGGGTTAAACTTGACGAGCCTAGCATATGCAGATATGGCCTTGATGACCCACAAGTGTAGGGGATCTATCGTAGACTTTTCAACAAGTAATATTGTCGAACCCAATGAGGAGCAGAAGGAAATGATAAGCGGTTTTCAGCAAGGTATTCTCTGCAAGCACTGAAATTATCGGTAATAGATAGTTTTGTGATATGGTAATTTGTAATGGTAACAAGTAATAAAAGTAAATAAGTTGCAGAAAGATGGCCCAACCCTTTTTGTAGCAAAGGAAAAGCCTGGATAAACTCTTATATAAAGGAAAGCGCTCCCGAGGACACATGTGAATTATCGTCAAGCTAGTTTTCATCACGTTCATATGATTCGCGTTTGGTACTTTGATAATTTGATGTGTGGGTGGACCGGTGCTTGGGTACTGTCCTTCCTTGGACAAGCATCCCACTTATGATTAACCCCTCTTGCAAGCATCCACAATTACAAAAGAAGTATTAAGGTAAACCTAACCATAGCATGAAACATATGGATCCAAATCAGCCCCTTACGAAGCAACTCATAAACTAGGGTTTAAGCTTCTGTCACTCTAGCAACCCATCATCTACTTATTAATCCCCAATATGCCTTCCTCTAGGCCCAAACAATGGTGAAGTTTCATGTAGTTGACGTTCACATGACACCACTAGAGGAGAGACAACATACATCTCGTCAAAATATCGAACGAATACCAAATTCAAATGACTACTTATAGCAAGACTTCTCCCATGTCCTCAGGAACAAACGTAACTACTAACAAATCATATTCATGTTCATAATCAGAGGGGTATTAATATGCATAAAGGATCTGAACATATGATCTGCCACCAAATAAACCAACTAGAATCAACTACAAGGAGTAATCAACACTACTAGCAACCCACAGGTACCAATCTGAGGTTTTAGGACAAAGATTGGATACAAGAGATGAACTAGGGTTTGGGATGAGATGGTGCTAGTGAAGATGTTGATGGAGATTGACCCCCTCCCGATGAGAGGGTCGATGGTGATGACGTTGGTGATGATTTCCCCCTCCCGGAGGGAAGTTTCCCCGGCAGAACAGCTCCGCCGGAGCCCTAGATTGGTTCCGACTCGTGGCGGTGGAGTTTCGTCCCGTGAGCTAGCTTATGATTTTTTTTCCAGACGAAAGACCTCATATAGCAGAAGATGGGCACCGGTGGCCTGCCAGGGGGGGCCACGAGGCAGGGGCGCGGCCCCCACCCTCGTGGATGGTGGGTGGCCCCCCTCTGGTGCTTCCTTCGCTCAATATTTTTCATATATTCTGAAAATGACCCCCCTGGAGTTTCAAGAGTTTTGGAGCTGTGCAGAATAGGCCTCTAATATTTGCTCCTTTTCTAGCCCAGAATTCCAGCTGCCAGCATTCTCCCTCTTCATGTAAACCTTGTAAAATAAGAGAGAATGGGCATAAGTATTGTGACATAATGTGTAATAACAACCCATAATGCAATAAATATCAATATAAAAGCATGATGCAAAATGGACGTATCAACTCCCCCAAGCTTAGACCTCGCTTGTCCTCAAGCGAAAGCCGATATCGAAAAATATGTCCACATGTTTAGAGATAGAGGTGTCGATAAAATAAAATACGGACATGAGGGCATCAAGATCATTCCTAGAACAGCAGCATATATATATATATTGTCATATGATTTCTTATGCTAAAGTAATAATCCATTCACAATTTCAAGTGTGAATCAGAAACTTCATTGAAAACTAACAAACTATAATCTCAGTCATTGAAGAAATTGCAATTTATCATAACATCAGAAAGAGTCAATATAAGAGCTTTTCAGCAAGTCCACATACTCAACCATCATTTATTCTTTCACAATTGCTAACACTCACGCAATATTTATGGGTATGAAGTTTTAGTCAGACACAGAGAAAGATAGGGGCTTATAGTTTGTCTCCCAACCTTTTACCTCATGGGTAATGTCAACAATAATAGTTCATGAAAACTTACATCCAATTAGCTATATGTATCAGGATCTTTCCAACACATTGTGCTTGCCAAAGGATAAAATGTAAAAAGGAAAGGTGAAGATCACCATGACTCTTGTATGAAGCATAAGACAAGAATAAAAGATAGGCCCTTCGCATAGGGAAGCAGAGGTTGTCATGTGCTTTTATGGTTGGATGCACAAAATCTTAATGCGAAAGAACGTCATTTTATATTGCCACTTGTGATATGGACCTTTATTATGTAGTCTGTCGCTTTTATTTCTTCCACATCACAAGAACGTATAAATCTTATTTTCTCCACACTAATAAATCATACATATTTAGAGAGCAATTTGTATTGCTTGCAACAATGACAACATACTTGAAGGATCTTACTCAATCCATATGTATATATGGTGGACTCTCATGGCAAAACTGGGTTTAAGGATATTTGGAAGCACAAGTAGTATCTCTACTTGGTGCAAAGAATTTGGCTAGCATGAGAGGCAAAGGGAAGCTCAACATGTTGGATGATCCATGACAATATAATTTATTTCAGATGTAAGAAAACATAACCCATTACGTTGTCTTCCTTGTCCAACGTCAACTCTTTAGCATGTCATATTTTAATGAGTGCTCACAATCATAAAAGATGTCCAATATAGTATATTTATATGTGAAAACCTCTCTTTCTTTCTTACTTCTTATTAATTGCAATGATGACCAAAACTATGTTTGTCAATTTTCAACAACTTTTATTCATCATACTTTTTATATGTGAAGTCATTACTCTCCATAATATCCATATGATCTCTTTAATTCTTTTTATTCTTTCTCTTCTCTTTTATTTTTATTCCCTCAAGATCATAGCAAGATAATCAAGCCCTTGACTCAATACTAATCTTTATTGTATATAGCTCACAGACTTGATTACATAGAAGGATCATAAAGCAAAACTCAAAACTAGATCATACTAAAACTTTATTCTACTAGATCAAAATATTACCAAAAGGATCGAACTAAGCAAAACGGTAAAGATAAAAGTGTGATGGTGATACGATACCGGGACACTCCCCCAAGCTTGGCAGTTGCCAAGGGGAGTGCCCATACCCATGTGTTTATGTCTCCTTCCTCGGAGGTAATGATGATGGAGTTGTTGATGATGTAGGCTTGTCGTCCATCTTCCAAGGCATAGGCTCACCATCATAGAAGGATGATCGAGTCTCCGGGATCCTCGAATCTGCAGCCAAACTCATCCTCTTGAATCTATATTCATACTCACAGTTTTAGTTTTGCAGGTCATAGATCTGGGCTTGGAGATGCTCGATTTTCTTGTGAAGCTTGAAGATGGTCTCCCCGATGTTCCTGGCATCTTGCTTGGTGGTGTTGGTGAACTCCGTGATCATTATGTGATTGGTGTCCAGTCCATGTTCCACCATCTCCTGGCACTTGAAAACTTGTTTCTCCATTGCTCTGAGTCTTGTCTCCACGCTTCCCGTCCTCCTTGGTCCCTCAACATCGCGGATGTGCAGCAACCCCTCACGCATCTCAATGGTTTGAGAGTGTTGCAGCACCTCCGCGAGGAAGGGGTTGATGACCTTCTCAAAGAACTTGTCCTTGGGGGCGCTTGAAGACGCCATGGCGATCTAGATCTGTCAGAAAAACAACTCGAAAGAAAGACAGAGGATATTTGCGTGATACGGTGGTCAAAACCTTCGGGAGATTATATAATGAATTTTTACCGACCAAAAGAAGTATCGTGCAAGAAAACGGAGTCCGGAGAGAACACGAGGTGCCCACGAGGCAGGGGCGTGGCCAAGTGGGTAGGGCGCGCCCTCCACCCGCGTGGATGCCTCGTGTCCTTCCCGGACTACTTCTTATTTTCCTATTTTCTTAAATATTCCAAAACAGAGAAAAATTGCTATTGGAACTGTTTTGGAGTCAGTTTACTTACCGTACCACATACCTATTTTTTGGAGTCTGAAATGTTCTGGAAAGCATCCCTTATGTATTCCTCCGGGGTTACGGTTTCAATAACATTAGTTTCAACATTTATAGGATTACCTGAGATATAATGTTTGATTCTTTGACCGTTCACCACCCTCGGATTCGTGCCTTTGAAGTTGTTGGTTTTTATAGCACCGGAACGATAGACCTCCTCAATGACTAAGGGCCTTCCCATTTAGAAAGGAGTTTGCCTACAAAAACGAGAGTTATATAACAATACATAATCACCTACATTAAACTCATGTTTTTGTATCCTTTTGTCATGCCATCTTTTAACTTTTTCTTTAAACAGTTTGGCATTCTCATAAGCCTGGGTTCTCCATTCATCAAGTGAGCTAATGTCAAAAAGCCTCTTCTCACCGGCAAGTTTGTAATCATAATTGAGCTCTTTAATGGCCCAATATGCATTATGTTCTAGTTCAAGAGGTAAGTGACATGCTTTTCCATAAACCATTTTATATGGAGACATACCCATAGGACTTTTGTATGCAGTTCTATAAGCCCATAATGCATCATCAAGTTTCTTGGACCAATTCTTTATAGATCTATTAACGGTCTTTTGCAAAATTAATTTAAGCTCTCTATTGCTCAGTTCTACTTGGCCACTAGACTGTGGATGATATGGAGATGCAATTCTATGATTAACATCATACTTAGCAAGCATCTTACGAAAAGCACCATGAATAAAATGTGAACCACCATCAGTCATTAAATATCTAGGGACTGCAAACCTCGGAAAAATAACTTCTTTAAGCATCTTAATAGAGGTGTTATGATCGTCACTACTAGTTGGAATAGCTTCTACCCACTTAGTAACGTAATCAACAGCAACTAAAATATGTGTATACCCATCAGAGGAAGGAAACGGTCCCATATAATCAAAGCCCCAAACATCAAATGGTTCAATAACAAGTGAATAATCCATAGGCATTTCTTGACATCTACTAATATTACCAATTCTTTGACATTCATCACAAGACAACACAAACTTACGGGCATCTTTGAAGAGAGTAGGCCAATAAAAACCGGATTGCAATACCTTATGTGCAGTTCTATCTCCAGCATGGTGTCCTCCATAAGCCCCAGAGTGACACTTGCATAGGATCTGTTCCTGTTCATGCTCAGACACACAACGTCTAATAACACCATCTACTCCTTCTTTATAAAGTGTGGGTCATCCCAAAAGTAATGTCTTAAGTCATAGAAGAACTTTTTCTTTTGCTGGTATGTGAAACTAGGTGGTATAAATTTAGCAACAATATAATTAGCATAATCAGCATACCATGGAGCAGTATGAGAAGCATTTATGACAGCTAATTGTTCATCAGGAAAGCTATCATCAATAGGTAGTGGGTCATCAAGAACATTCTCTAACCTAGACAAGTTGTCTGCAACGGGGTTCTCAGCTCCCTTTCTATCAATAATATGCAAATCAAATTCTTGAAGCAAGAGAACCCATCTAATAATTCTAGGTTTAGCATCTTTCTTTTCCGTAAGATATTTAATAGCAGCATGATAAGTGTGAATAGTTACTTTAGAATCAACAATATATGGTCAAAACTTATCACAAGCAAATACAACCGCTAAAAATTCTTTTTCAGTAGTAGCATAATTTCTCTAGGCATTGTCCAGAGTCTTACTAGCATATTGGATAACATTTAATTTCTTATCAACTCTTTGTCCTAGAACAGCCCCTATAGCATAATCACTAGCATCACACATAATTTCAAATGGTAAATTCCAATCGGGTGGCTGAACAATAGGTGCAGAAATCAAGGCTTTCTTAAGTATTTCAAATGCTTCTACACAATCATCATCAAAGACAAATGGAACATCTTTTTGTAAGAGGTTAGTCAGAGGCCTAGAAATTTTAGAGAAGTCATTAATGAACCTCCTATAGAAACCGGCATGACCAAGGAAACTTCTTATACCTTTAGTGTCCTTAGGACACGACATCTTTTCAATAGCATCAACCTTAGCTTTATCGACTTCAATACCTCTTTCAGAAATTTTATGCCCCAAGACAATACCTTCATTAACCATAAAGTGGCACTTCTCCCAATTCAAGACAAGATTAGTTTCTTCACATCTCTGCAAAACTCGATCAAGGTTGCTTAAGCAATCATCAAAAGAAGTTCCATAAACGGAGAAATCATCCATGAAAACCTCAACAATCTTTTCACAAAAGTCAGAGAATATAGCAGTCATACATCTTTCAAAAGTAGTAGTTGCATTGCATAAACCAAAAGGCATACATCTATAAGCAAAGGTACCGAAAGGGCAAGTAAAAGTTGTCTTTTCTTGATCCTCTTTTGACAAAGGTATTTGAGAGAAACCAGAATAACCATCAAGAAAGAAAAAATGTGTATGTTTGGATAGTCTTTCTAGAATTTGATCAATAAAAGGTAAAGGGTAGTGATCCTTTTTAGTAGCTTTATTTAATTTGCGGAAATCAATTACCATTATTCTATAACCTGTAACAATCCTTTGTGGGATCAATTCATCTTTATCATTAGGAACAACAGTAATACCTCCCTTCTTAGGGACACAATGGAAAGGACTTACCCACTAACTATCAGCCACGAGATAAATTATACCTGCCTCTAGAATCTTTAGTATTTCTTTTCTTACCACCTCTTTCATCTTACGATTTAACCGTCATTGGTGATCAACAACCGGTTTCGCGTCTTTCTCCAATTTTATTTTGTGCTGGCATAGAGTGGGACTAATGCCCTTAAGATCATCAAGAGTATATCCAATAGCAGCACTGTGCTTCTTTAGAGTTTTCAATAATTTCCTTTCTTCACACTCTGAAAGGTTAGCACTAATAATAACAGGATATATCTCTTTCTCATCAAGATAAGCATATTTAAGAGTATCGGGTAAAGGTTTAAGCTCAAACACGGGGTCACCCTTGGGTGGAGGAGGATCCCCTAGAATTTCAACAGGCAAGTTGTGTTTCAAAATAGGTCCCTGTTTAAAGAATACTTCATCTATTTCCCTCCTTTCATTCATAAAAATATCATTTTCATGGTCAAGCAAATATGGTTCTAAAGGATCATTAGGAGGCACGGCAGTAGAAGCAAGACCAATAATTTCATGTTTACTAGGCAATTCTTTATCATGGGGTTGTCTACGAAATTTAGCAAAATTAAACTCATGAGACATATCCCCCAAACCAATAGTAACAACATCCTTTTTGCAATCGATCCTAGCATTAACAGTATTCAAGAAGGGTCTACCAAATATAATGGGACAAAAGTTATCTTGTGGGGAACCAAGAACAAGAAAATGAGCAGGATATTTAACTTTCCCACACAAGACTTCAACATCTCTAACAATCCCAACTGGTGAAATAGTGTCTCTATTGGCAAGCTTAATTGTAACATCAATTTCCTCTATCTCAGCAGGTGCAATATCATGCATAATTTCTTTATATAAGGAATGAGGTATTGCACTTGCACTAGAACCCTTATCACATAAGCCATGATATCAATGATCTCCTATTCTAACAGAAATAACAGGCATGCCTACAACAGGTCTATGTTTATTTTTAGTATCGGGTCTAGCGATTCTAGCAGCTTCATCACAGAAGTAAATAACATGCCCATCAATATTATCGGCCAAGAGATCTTTAACCATAGCAACACTAGGTTCAACTTTAATTTGCTCAGAGGGAGTAGGTGTTCTAGTATTACTCTTACGAACCACAGTTGAAGCTTTAGCATGATCCTTTATTCTAACTGGGAAAGGTGGTTTCTCAATATAAGCAGTAGGAACAACAAAATCATTATAAGTAATAGTATTTTCTTCAACTTTAATAGGTGAAACTACTTTTACTTCAATGGGAGGATTATATTTAAACCACTTCTCCTTAGGGAGATCAACATGAGCAGCAAAGGATTCACAGAAAGAAGCTACTATCTCATAGTCGAGTCCATATTTAGTGCTAAATTCACGGACAGCATCGGTCTCCATAAAAGATTTAACACAATCAAACTTAGGTGTTATACCTAACTCCTTACCTTCATCGAGATCCCAATCTTCAGAGTTGCGTTTAATTCTTTCCAATAAATCACATTTGAATTCAATAGTCTTCATCATAAAAGAGCCAGTACAAGAAGTATCGAGCATGGAGCGATTATCGAGAGAAAGTCGAGCATAAATTTTTTCAATAATAATTTCTCTTGAGATCTCATGATTGGGGCATGAATATAACATTTAATTAAGCCTCCCCCAAGATTGAGCGATGCTTTCTCCTTTGCAAGGCCAAAAATTATATATGTAATTACGATCATGATGAACAAGACGCATCGGATAAAACTTCTAATGAAATTCTAATTTCAATCGGTTGTAGTTCCATGATCCCATATCATCACATAGCCTAAACCATGTCAATGTCTTTCCCTTCAAAGATAAAGGTAAGACCTTCTTCTTGATAACATTATCGGGCATACTTGCAAGCTTAAATAATCCATAAACTTCATCCACATAGATTAGGTGCAAATCGGGATGTAATGTTCCATCTCCTGTAAAAGGATTAGCTAGTAGTTTCTCTATCATACCCGAAGTAATTTCAAAGTAAAAAAATTCAGTAGGTTCAGTAGATTGAGGAGCAAATCTTTGCTCTACTGGTCGGGGTGAAGATACCCCGAACAAGCCCCTCAAAGGATTATGTTCCATAGTAAGAAGTGACAGTAAATTTCAGCACACTATATAAATTTTTCCTTACCAAATTCCACCTACCAAAGGCGATTCACTCTCCAGCAACGGCACCGGAAAAGAGTCTTGATGACCCACAAGTGTAGGGGACCTATTGTAGCCTTTTCGATAAGTAAGATGTCGAACCCAATGAGGAGCAGAAGGAAATGATAAGCGGTTTTTTGGCAAGGTATTCTCTGCAAGCACTGAAATTATCGGTAACGGATAGTTTTGTGATAAGGTAATTTGTAACGGGTAACAAGTAATAAAAGTAAATAAGGTGCAGGAAGATGGCCCAACCCTTTTTATAGCAAAGGACAAGCCTGGACAAACTCTTATATAAAGGAAAGTGCTCCTGAGGACACATGGGAATTATCGTCAAGCTAGTTTTCATCACGTTCATATGATTTGCGTTAGGTACTTTGATAATTTGATATGTGGGTGGACCCGTGCTTGGGTACTGTCCTTCCTTGGACAAGCATCCCACTTATGATTAACCCCTCTTGCAAGCATCCGCAACTACAAAAGAATTATTAAGGTAAACCTAACCATAGCATGAAACATATGGATCCAAATCAGCCCCTTACGAAGCAACTCATAAACTAGGGTTTAAACTTCTGTCACTCTAGCAACCCATCATCTACTTATTACTCCCCAATGCCTTCCTCTAGGCCCAAACAATGGTGAAGTGTCATGTACTCGACTTTCACATGACACCACTAGAGGAGAGACAACATACATCTCATCAAAATATCGAACGAATACCAAATTCACATGACTACTTATAAGCAAGACTTCTCCCATGTCCTCAGGAACAAACGTAACTAGTCACAAATCATATTCATGTTCATAATCAGAGGGGTATTAATATGCATAAAGGATCTGAACATATGATCTTCCACCAAATAAACCAACTAGCATCAACTACAAGGAGTAATCAACACTACTAGCAACCCACAGGTACCAATCTGAGGTTTTAGGACAAATATTTTATACAAGAGATGAACTAGGGTTTGGGATGAGATGGTGCTGGTGAAGATGTTGATGGAGATTGACCCCCTCCCGATGAGAGGATCGATGGTGATGACGTTGGTGATGATTTCCCCCTCCCGGAGGGAAGTTTCCCCGGCAGAACAGCTCCGCCGGGGCCCTAGATTGGTTCCGCCTCGTGGCGGCGGAGTTTCGTCCCATGAGCTAGCTTATGATTTTTTTCCAAACAAAAGATCGCATATAGCAGAAGATGGGCACCGGAGGCCTTCTAGGGGGCCCACGAGGCAGGGGGCGCGCCCAGGGGGTAGGGCGCGCCCCCACCTTCGTGGATGGTGGGTGGCCCCCTCTGGCGCTTCCTTCGCTTAATATTTTAAATATATTCTGAAAATGACTCTCGTGGAGTTTTAGGACTTTTGGAGCTATGTAGAATAGGTCTCTAATATTTGCTCCTTTTCCAGCCCAGAATTCCAGCTGCCGGCATTCTCCCTCTTCATGTAAACCTTGTAAAATAAGAGAGAATAGGCATAAGTTGTGTGACATAATGTGTAATAACAGCCCATAATGCAATAAATATCGATATAAAAGCATGATGCAAAATGGACGTATCAGGCCTCGGAACACTAAGACCGAAAGGTCGAGCGTGAATCATATAGTAGATATGATCAACATAGTGGTGTTCACCATTGAAAACTACTCCATCTCACGTGATGATCGGACATGGTTTAGTTGATATGGATCACGTGATCACTTAGATGATTAGAGAGATGTCTATCTAAGTGGGAGTTCTTAAGTAATTTGATTAATTGAAATTTAATTTATCATGAACTTAGTAGCTGATAGTATTTTGCATGTCTATGTTGTTGTAGATAGATGGCCCGTGTTGTTGTTCCATTGAATTTTAATGTGTTCCTAGAGAAAGCTAAGTTGAAATATGATGGTAGCAACTACACGGACTGGGTCCGTAACTTGAGGATTATCCTCATTGCTGCATAGAAGAATTACGTCCTGGAAGCACCGCTAGGTGACAAACCCGCTGCAGGAGCAACGCCAGATGTTGTGAACGCCTGGCAGAGCAAAGCTGATGACTACTCGATAGTTCTATGTGCCATGCTTTACGGCTTAGAACCGGGACTTCAATGACGTTTTGAATGTCATGGAGCATATGAGATGTTCCAGGAGTTGAAGTTAATATTTCAAGCAAATGCCCGGATTGAGAAATATGAAGTCTCCAATAAGTTCTACAACTGCAAGATGGAGGAGAATAGTTCTGTCAGTGAACATATACTCAAAATGTCTAGGTACCACAACCACTTGACTTAGCTAGGAGTTAATCTTCCTGATGGTAGTGTCATTGACAGAGTTCGTTAATCACTGTCACCAAGCTACAAGAGCTTCGTGATGAACTATAATATGCAAGGGATGGATAAGACGAATCCTGAGCTCTTCGCAATGCTAAAAGCTGTGGAGGTAGAAATCAAGAAGGAGCATCAAGTGTTGATGGTCAACAAGACCATCAGTTTCAAGAAAAAGGGTAAAGGGAAGTAAGGGAACTTCAAGAAGAACAGCAAGCCAGTTTCTGCTCAAGTGAAGAAACCCAAGTCTGGACCTAAGCCTGAGACTGGGTGCTTCTACTGCAAAGGGACTGGTCACTGGAAGCGGAACTGCCCCAAGTATTTGGCGGAGAAGAAGGATGGCAAAGTGAAAGGTATATTTGATATACATGTTATTGATGTGTACCTTACTAATGCTCGCAGTAGTGCCTGGGTATTTGATACTGGTTCAGTTGCTAACATTTGCAACTCGAAACAGGGGCTACGGATTAAGCGAAGATTGGCTAAGGACGATGTGATGATGCGCGTGGGAAATGGTTCCAAAGTCGATGTGATCGCCGTCGGCACGCTACCTCTACATCTACCTTCGGGATAAGTTTTAGACCTAAATAATTGTTATTTGGCGCCGGCGTTGAGCATGAACATTATATCTGGATCTTGTTTGATGCGAGACGGTTATTCATTTAAATCAGAGAATAATGGTTGTTCTATTTATATGAGTAATATCTTTTATGGTCATGCACCCTTGATGAGTGGTCTATTTTTACTAAATCTTGATGGTAGTGATACACATGTTAATAGTATTGAAGCCAAAAGATGTAGAGTTGATAATGATAGTGCAACTTATTTATGGCACTGCCATTTGGGTCATATTATTGTAAAGCGCATGAAGAAACTCCATTCTGATGGACTTCTAGAATCACTTGGTACTTGCGAACCATGCCTCATGGGCAAGATGACTAAGACTCCATTCTCCGGAACAATGGAGCGAGCAACAGACTTGTTGGAAATAATACATACTGATGTATGCAGTCCGATGAGTGTTGATGTTCGCGGTGGGTATCGTTATTTTCTTACCTACACAAACGATTTGAGCAGATATGGGTATATCTACTTTATGAAACATAAGTCTGAAACTTTTGAAAAGTTCAAAGAATTTCAGAGTGAAGTGGAAAATCATCGTAACAAGAAAATTAAGTTTCTATGATCTGATCGTGGAGGTGAATATTTGAGTTATGAGTTTGGTCTTCATTTGAAACAATGTGGAATAGTTTCGCAACTCATGCCACCTGGAACACCACAATGTAATGGTGTGTCCGGACGTCGTAACCGCACTTTATTAGATATGGTGCGATCTATGATGTCTCTCACTGATTTTCCGCTATCGTTTTGGGGTTATGCTTTAGAGACGGCTACATTCACGTTAAATAGGGCACCATCTAAATCCGTTGAGACGACACCTTATGAATTGTGGTTTGGCAAGAAACCCAAGTTGTCGTTTCTTAAAATTTGGGGCTGCGATGCTTATGTGAAAAAGCTTCAAGCTGATAAGCTCGAACCCAAATCGGAGAAATGTGTCTTCATAGGATACCCAAAGGAGACTGTTGGGTACACCTTCTATCACAGATCCGAAGGAAAGATATGCGTTGCTAAGAATGGATCCTTTCTAGAGAAGGAGTTTCTCTTGAAAGAAGTGAGTGGGAGGAAAGTAGAACTTGATGAGGTAATTGTACCTGCTCCCTTATTGGGAAGTAGTTCATCACTGAAATCAGTTCCAGTGATTCCTACACCAGTAAGTGAGGAAGCTAATGATGATGATCATGAAACTTCTGATCAAGTTACTACTGAACCTCGTAGGTCAACCAAAGTAAGATCCGCACCAGAGTGGTACGGTAATCTTGTTCTGGGAGTCATGTTACTTGACCATGACGAACCTACGAACTATGAGGAAGCGATGATGAGCCCAAATTCCACAAAATGGCTTGAGGCCATGAAATCTGAGATGGGATCCATGTATGAGAACAAAGTGTGGACTTTGGTTGACTTTCCCGATGATGGACAAGCCATAGAGAATAAATGGATCTTCAAGAAGAAGGCAGACGCCGACGGTAATGTTACTGTCTACAAAGCTCGACTTGTTGCAAAAGGTTTTCGACAAGTTCAAGGAGTTGACTACGATGAGACCTTCTCACCTGTAGCGATGCTTAAGTCCGTCTGAATCACGTTAGCAATTGCCACATTTTATGATTATGAAATTTGGCAAATGGATGTCAAAATTGCATTCCTTAATGGATATCTTAAAGAAGAGTTGTCTATGATGCAACCAGAAGGTTTTGTCGATCCAAAAGGTGCTAACAAAGTGTGCAAGCTCCAGTGATCCATTTATGGACTGGTGCAAGCCTCTCGGAGTTGCAATATACGCTTTGATAGTTTGATCAAAGCATATATACAGACTTCGGGAGAAGCCTATATTTACAAGAAAGTGAGTGGGAGCTCTGTAGCATTTCTGATATTATATGTAGATGACATATTGTTGATTGAAAACGATACTGAATTTCTGAATAGCATAAAAGGATACTTGAATAAGAATTTTTCAATGAAAGACCTCGGTGAAGTTTCTTATATATTGGGCATCAAGATCTATAGAGATAGATCAAGACACTTAATTGGACTTTCACAAAGCACATACCTTGATAAAGTTTTGAAGAAGTTCAAAATGGATCAAGCAAAGAAAGGGTTCTTTCCTGTGTTACAAGGTGTGAAGTTGAGTCAGACTCAATGCTCGACCACTGCAGAAGATAGAGAGAAAATGAAAGGTGTTCCCTATGCTTCAGCCATAGGCTCTATCATGTATGCAATGTTGTGTACCAGACTTGATGTGTGCCTTGCTATCAGTCTAGCAGGGAGGTACCAAAGTAATCCAGGAGTGGATCACTGGACAGCGGTCAAGAACATCCTGAAATACCTGAAAAGTACTAAGCATGTGTTTATCGTATATGGAGGTGACAAAGAGATCATCGTAAACGGTTACATCGATGCAAGCTTTGACACTGATTCGGATGACTCTAAGTCACAAACCGGATACATGTTTTTATTAAATGGTGGAGCTGTCAGTTGGTGCAGTTCCAAGCAGAGCGTCGTGCTGGGATCTACGTGTGAAACAGAATACATAGCTGCTTCGGAAGCAGCAAATGAAGGAGTCTAGATGAAGGAGTTCATATCCGATCTAGGTGTCATACGTAGTGCATCAGGTCCAATGAAAATCTTTTGTGACAATACTGGTGCAATTGCCTTGGCAAAGGAATCCAGATTTCACAAGAGAACTAAGCACATCAAGAGACGCTTCAATTCCATCTACGATCAAGTCTAGGAGGGAGACATAGAGATTTGCAAGATACATATGGATCTGAATGTTGCAGACCCGTTGACTAAGCCTCTCTCATGATCAAAACATGATCAGCACCAAGACTCCATGGGTGTTAGAATCATTACAATGTAATCTAGATTATTGACTCTAGTGCAAGCGGGAGACTGAAGGAAATATGCCCTAGAGGAAATAATAAAGTTGTTATTTATATTTCCTTATATCATGATAAATGTTTATTATTCATGCTAGAATTGTATTAACCGAAAACTTAGTACATGTGTGAATATATAGACAAACAAAGTGTCACTAGTTTGCCTCTACTTGACTAGCTCGTTGAATCAATGATGGTTATGTTTCCTAACCATAGACATGAGTTGTCATTTGAGTAATAGGATCACATCATTACAGAATGATGTGATTGAATTGACCCATCCGTTAGCTTAGCATGATGATCGTTTAGTTTGTTATTGCTTTCTCCATAACTTATACATGTTCCTATGACTACGAGATCATGCCACTCCCAAATACCGGAGGAACACTTTGTGTGCTACCAAACGTCACAACATAACTGGTTGATTATAAAGGTGCTCTACAGGTGTCACCGATGGTGTTTGTTGAGTTGGCTTAGATCGAGATTAGGATTTGTCACTCCGATTGTCGAAGAGGTATCTCTGAGCCCTCTCGGTAATGCAAATCAATATAAGCCTTGCAAGCAATGTGACTAATGAGTTAGTTACGGGATGATGCATTACGGAACAAGTAAAGAGACTTGCCGGTAAAGAAATTGAACTAGGTATTGAGATACCGACGATCGAATCCCGGGCAAGTAGCATAGCGATGAAAAAGGGAACAACGTATATCGTTATGCAGTTTGACCGATAAAGATCTTGGTAGAATATGTGGGAGCCAATATGAACATCCAGGTTCCGCTATTGGTTATTGACCAAAGATGTGTCTCGGTCATGTCCACATAGTTATCGAATCCGTAGGGTCCGCACGCTTAACGTTTGGTGACGATCGGTATTATGAGTTTATGTGTTTTGGTGTACTGAAGGTTGTATGGAGTTCCGGATATGATCACAAACATGACGAGGAGTCTCGAAATGGTTGACACATAAATATTGATATATTGGATGACTATGTTTGGACATCGAAATGGTTCTGGGTGAGTTCGGGCATTAACCGGAGTACCGGGGGGTTACCGGAACCCCCCGAGGAGTATATGGGCCCTAATGGGATTTAGGGGAGAGAGGGAGGGGCTGCCTAGGGCAGGCCGTGCGCCCCCAAGGCCTAGTACGAATTGGACTAGGGGGGCGGCTGTCGGTGTCAAAACCGGCGGATCTCGGGTAGGGGGGTCCCGAACTGTGCGTCTAAGGCTGATGGTAACAGGAGGCGGGGGACACAATGTTTTCCCAGGTTTGAGCCCTCTCGGTGGAGGTAATACCCTACTTCCTGCTTGATTGATCTTGATTATATGAGTATTACAAGAGTTGATCTACCATGAGATTGTAGAGGCTAAACCCTAGAAGCTAGCCTATGATTATGATTGTTGTTGTCCTATGGACTAAACCCTCCGGTTTATATGGACACCGAAGGGGGCTAGGGTTACACAGAGTCGGTTACAAGGGAGGAGATCTACATATCTGAATTTCCAAGCTTGCCTTCCACGCAAAGGAGAGTCCCACCTGGACACGGGATGAAGTCTTCAATCTTGTATCTTCATAGTCCAACAGTCTGGCCAAAGTGTATAGTCCAGCTGTCTGAGGACCCCCTAATCCAGGACTCCCTCAGTAGCCCCTGAACCAGGCTTCAATGATGGCGAGTCCGGAGCACAGATTGTCTTCGGCATTGCAAGGCGGGTTCTTCTCCCAATCCTGAGTACCTGTCGAGTAGTGTCCGGCTTCCCATGAATGTTGCTCTCATCGGCTTCTGCACCTAATAATGGCTATCTTCCACGTGTCGAGCGAATGCGAGAAGTCGGGGCATTTTTACATTTGCCACCCTAACCATGTGAGTAAATCGTCTATTTAAAGAGTCGGGGATCCTCAGATCTAGATCACACCATCCTCCCACAGCGAGTATCCATCGGAACGCGCCCGGAAAAGTCCATCCCATCATGGCCGGCCATCGCAGCTCCTCCTTTCGCTCCCGTAGCACTAAGCCAGGAAATTGGGAGAAGTATTCCGTCCCCCACAGCCAATTAGTAGAGTTACTGACCCAGGGGTTTCTCCCTCCTGCGTATATGGTCCCCGTCCGAGCCGGACTAGCCACTTATAATGGCGGGGAGCAAGCGGAGAGCTTTCCCAACCCATCCATGGGGAGCGGGTATGCCTTGTCCCTTACTTATTGAGGGGACTCGGGTTTCCAATCCATCCGTTCCTCCGCGGGCTCCTGGAGTTCTGCGGCCTCCAGCTACATAACTTTACTCCCGCCTCCATATTACACATCACTGGCTACGTTGCCTTTTGCGAGTTGTTTCTGCGCTGTGAAGCTCATTTCGAGCTATGGAAGAGGCTATTCTACCTCGTACCCCGTACATAGGAGGGGTCAATATATCAAGTGGGCAGAGCCAAAATATGGCACATCGTCGGGACCGGATACCTGTCCGGTACTCCGAAGAAGACATCTGAAGACTGGCCTTCGGAGTGGTTTTATATGGAGGACGTCCCTCTTCCGGACCCTATTCGGATGGGCCTTCCTGAGTTTAATAATGCCCCTTTGAAGAAACGCCGCAGCTGGCGCCCTCGGAGCCCCCAGGAGGAACATAACAGGGAGGTCCTTTACCTGATGGGCAGGATAAAAACACTGGCCAAATCAGGACAGACAATAATCGAGGTTATGTCAATATGTATAATGTGGGGGGTGCAGCCACTTCAGTATCAGGGAAAACCCATGTGGCACTTCAATGGAGAAGACGATGCCACCCGCTGCGGCCATAAAGGTCCGGACTCCACCGCTGCTCTAGCGAAAATACTATCCGATTTGTACGAAGGAGAGGAAGAGGAGTTTATCCGCATTAAGGCACGGGATGGATTCTCCATGTACAACCCTCCAAACTGGGTGAGCTTCTACTTTTTACTCCAGACCTTCCCGCATTCTTCGTCATAAATATTTACCTTTCTATTTAATAGCAGGAACTACGAAAAGCCGTGAGGGAGGTCCACAGCTCGTCTCCACAGCCAGAGGACCCTGACCGGGCCCTCGACCCCGGACTCGAAGAAGATCCGGACATATTTGTGGAGCTTACCGACAGGATGTTCTATCAGTTAAGCTGTGACGGTGCCTTGGTGGCCATCATAGCTGATTATCCTGGCCTGCTCCCCGCATCGCATGTAAGTAAAATCGGAGTTCCAACTTCCGAGAAGGATCCCTTTTTTGCACTTCACCCACCGCACACATATGGTGTCTTACAGGGAATGCCCTCGGGACGCCATGCCGAACCCACGGTGACTCACCAACAAGGGGCACCGAAGCCGGGTAGGCTTAAAAGGAAGGCGGTCAGGACTGAGACGCCGTCGCAGAGGTATGAAAAATAACCTTGCCCCATGGTTATCGTCTTTAAAATATAATAACGTCTATGGTTCCTGGCAGAAAAAACGCCCGCCGGATTGTGTCCGGAGAGCCTGCCGGCCACGCCTCCACCAGCCGGACTCCAGAGCCGGTCTTAGGGGCAGATGCTAACGTGGGGACAACACCGGATGTTCTTCCTATAGAGGATGCGGATAGGCTGTCCGCTACGAATTCCGAAGTGGAGAGTGCCATGAGTCACAGGCGTCGCCGGGCCGTACTCCGCAACCCTGGTTTCTCCGAAGAGGCGTTCGATGCCTTCAACTCGGGAGACGCCTACATCCGAGCCGCTCAAAATGGTCTTGCCAGAGCTATGGACTAGTATGTAAAGGATATACAGGTAAGACAATCTGATAATTATGTATATTAGTAGCCCCTGAGACTTGAAACAGTTGGCACAATTGATTTAAGGATCATTATATGTGTAGGTTCTTACGGAGAAGAATACCCAGTTGTCTCAAGAGCTGGAGGAGTGCAAAGCCCAGCTATGGGCCGCAATTGCCGAAATGAAGGAGTCCAAGAAGGCCCCATCTGGTAACACTTGATATGATCGAAAAGAATGAAATGTCATGTACCAGTTAGTATTCGGCATGCATGCAAATCTAATAATAGATTCTGCAGATGACCTCGGAGTGAATCCGAAGGTTGTGCGAGGGGACGAGCAACATGCTCAACGACAGCTAGAGGCTGGCGAGCGCGTGCTCACATGGGTTAGGCAGGAGAAAACGATCTCCAAGATGCCAATACCCGGCTGGGTGTTGAACTGAAAGGTGTTCAGGCCCAGCTAGCTGACTCCGTAAAGGAGAATAAGGAGCTTCCACGCGGCATTTTTAGTAAGTGCTTGAACAAACTTTTATAGAGTTCAGCGAAGAAACCGGCTAACAGAGTTATATCTGTAGGTATGCTGACGAGTCATCCTGGAGAGGTGATGCCCGAGTCTGCAGGCGATCTTCTGCCAGAGCTCTCACAACTGCACGAACAAGTTCGGCAGGTGATGGAGGGCATTGCCCAGGCTTTGTGGCCATCCGCCTCCCTGCCAGGAGGCATGGTGGAGCTCATAGAGATGCTCAAGGGAGCGCGGCGGCGCTTCCGATTATGGAAGATATCTGCCTGCGGACAAGGTGCAAGGGAAGCCTGGGCCATGGTGAAGACTCGATATACCAAGGCTGACCGAACCACATGACTGAGGTCGGACTTGTGGGGTCTGATGGGGAAGAGATCCCCGTTAATCTGGTGTATGACCAGGTAGAATTAGCCGCAAAGTATTCCCAACAGGATTGTAGGCTAGACAGCCTGTTGGATGGTATAGAAGAAGAATTTAGTCAGTCTAAGTGACTGTGTACTTCAAGTGACATATATTGTCCCTAGCCGGATTGTAAATCATTGGTCATGGCGGACCTTTTCACTTCGACCTCCGGACTCGACAGTCGGAGTGTATCCGAATATCCGCTCAGTTATGTAAAAACCGGGGTACGCATGGAAACCAGGCGTAGGGGTCATAAGTGCTTGAACAGACAAGTACCCAACTAGCTATGTTATATTACATGGATAGTAAGAGACATCTTCCAGGGAGAATAGTTTCGTTAAGGGTTCCATTCCCCGGGTACGCATGCACTAATGTGCATGTCCGAACTGCGAAAAGAGACGCGGGATATAAACATATGGGGGTATGTATTGCAATAAGTAAAAGTCATCTTTTGTTCACCGACCGAATATTCCCTTAAGAACGCTAGCTTTCGGCTTCACCCAGTCTGAGGTACACATCCGGCTGACCCGGCAGTAACAATCACAGAGGTGCTCCCCTTATGCCCTAGCCGAATTAACGGGAACGTAGGGCATAAACACAAGAGCCAGGCAACCCAGCTTGGCCAAAACTGAAGTCATATCGATGCATATAACGGGGAAGAAAAGGTGCATGTGGAAAAGTAACACATGTGCAGGGGCCGTAGAGCCCGGAACATAATTATATTAAGCTTCCATACAAGAAGCCCCCAGGTATAATGAGCACGCCTGGCGCGTCAAGATTGTGTAGTCAAGACACATTTTAACCTTTTAAGGCCGTGAAGAAAAAGGGAAGAAAGAAAGAAAGAAAGACAGATAGCGGATATATAAAAAAGGCAGAGGTAAGGAGACGAACATAGAGTCCGGCACTAGGCGTAGAACCTTCGGAGTCTGGTCGTGTTCCATGGGTTTGGCTCGCGTCGATTGTCCGATGCATCTCATAGATGATACGCTCCACCGGTTAGAACTTTGTCAATGACGAAGGGACCTTCCCATTTGGGCTTGAGCTTGTCCTTTTTCTTCTCTGGTAAGCGTAGAACGAGTTCGCCAACGTTATAAGTTTTGGCCCGCACTTCTCTGCTTTGATACCATCGAGCCTGTTGCTGATAGAATGCGGAGCGGGCTTTTGCTATGTCACGCTCCTCCTCCAGGGTGTCTAAACTATCCTGTCGATCAAGCTCGGCTTCTTTCTCTTCGTACATGCGCACTCGAAGTGAGTCATGAATGATGTCTCAGGGCAATACCGCCTCTGCGCCGTACACCATAAAACGGTGTGTATCCGGTAGTGCGATTTGGTGTGGTCCGCAGCCCCCATAGTACGGAGTCGAGCTCCTCAACCCAGTGCGTATCTGATTCCTTCAAGGATCGCACTAATCTGGGTTTAATGTCGCTCATAACAAGACCATTTGCTCGTTCGACTTGACCATTTGTTTGGGGGTGATAGATGGAGGCATAATCGAGCTTAATGCCCATGTTGCCGCACCAAGTTTTTACCTCGTCAGTTGTAAAGTTCGAGCCGTTATCGTTGATGATGCTGTGGGGGACACCATAACGGTGTACAACCCCGGATATGAAGTCTATCACTGGTCCGAATTCGGCCATTTTAATTGGTTTGGCTTCTATCCATTTGGTGAATTTATCCACCATGACCAATAGGTACTTTTTCTTATGGCTTCCTCCTTTAAGGGGTCCAACCATATCCAGCCCCCAGACCGCAAAGGGCCAAGTAATGGGGATTGTTTGGAGAGCGGTAGGTGGCATATGGCTTTGGTTTGCGAAAAGCTGGCAACCGACGCAATGTTGGACGAGGTCCTATGCGCCTGCTCGGGCTGTCGGCCAGTAGAAACCTGTACGGAAGGCCTTGCTTACAAGGACCCGAGCTGCAGCGTGATGGCCTCCAAGTCCAGCATGAATTTCTGCCAAAAGTTCCCATCCTTCCTCTTCGGAGATACACCTTTGAAGTACTCCGGTAGCGCTTTTCTTATAAAGCACTCCCTTGTGGACCTTGTAGGCTTTAGACCACCGCACAATGCAACGTGCCTCGTTTGGGTCATCAGGGAGTTCTTGCCTATTTAGGTAAGCCAAGAAGGGTTCTGTCCACGGGGCGATGACAGCCATAATCACGTGGGCCGAAGGAGTTATTTCGGTGGCCAAGCCTCCGATTACATCAGAGTGCTCGGGATCTGGTGTTGTGGCCGGATCCGGACTGTTGTTGTCGGTCTCCCCTTCCCACACCACGGATGGCTTAAACAGCCTTTCCAAGAAGATATTAGGTGGGACAGGGTCGCGCTTAGCGCCGATGCGGGCGAGGATATCTGCCGCTTGATTGTTTTCTCGGACCACATGGTAGAACAAGCCCCTTGAACCGAGCTGACATTTTGAGGACGGCATTGCGGTAAGCTGCCATTTTTGGGTCCTTTGCATCAAAGTCTCCATTTATTTGAGATATTGCGAGGTTCAAATCCCCACGCACCTCTAGGCGGAATGCCCATGGAGACTGCCATCTGGAGACCATGCAACGGGGCCTCATATTCTGCTGCATTGTTGGAGTCTGTGTATAATATTTGGAGTACGTATTGGACTGTATCTCCAGTGGGGGATGTTAGGATGACACCTGCCCCCATACCAGCCAGCATCTTAGAGCCGTCGAAGTGCATGATTGAATTGGAGTACACACCGTACTCTTTAGGGAGTTCGGCTTCTTTCCATTCGGCGACGAAATCAGCCAGTACTTGCGACTTAATGGCTCGCCCTGGTTTGTATGTTATGTCGAACGGGAGGAGCTCGATAGCCCATTTAGCAATCCGGCCCGTGGCATCGCGGTTATTTATTATGTCGTTGAGTGGTATTTCAGAGGCCACCGTAATTGAACACTCTTGAAAGTAGTGTCGTAGTTTTCGGGATGCCATGAAGACCGTGTATGCTATCTTTTGATAATGTGGGTACCGTGATTTGCATGGAGTGAGGACAGTGGATACGTAGTATACCGGCTTTTGAAGCGGGAACTTATGTCCGTCCGTCTCTTGTTCGACGACGAGCACTGCGCTTACAGCCTGGTGTGTTGCCGCTATATATAACAACATTGGTTCGCCGATATTTGGCGCGGCCAAGATTGGGTTGCTGGCCAAGACGGATTTTATTTCTTCCAATCCGGCCGTGGCCGCATCTGTCCACTCGAAGTGTTCGGTGCGCCGAAGAAGGCGATAAAGAGGTAATGCCTTTTCTCCCAGTCGGTAAATAAAGCGGCTTAAGGCATCCACGCATCTGGTTAATTTCTGGATTTGCTTGAGGTCTGTTGGGGTAGCCAACTGTGACAGAGCTCGCATTTTAGCTGGATTTGCTTCAATTCCTCTATTGGAAACGATGAAGCCTAAGAGCTTTCCGGCGAGCACGCCAAAAACGCATTTTTCCGGGTTGAGCTTGATGTCATATGTTCGGAGATTGTCGAACGTAAGTCTCAAGTCATCTATTAAGGATTTGACATGTCTGGTTTTAATGACCACATCGTCTACATATGCCTCCACTGTTTTGCCGATTTGTGCTTCCAAGCATGTCTGAATCATGCGTTGATAGGTTGCACCGGCATTTTTGAGCCCGAAGGGCATGGTGTTAAAACAGAAGGGGCCGTACGGGGTGATGAATGTCGTTGTTGCTTGATCGGGCTCCGCCATCTTGATTTGATGGTATCCGGAGTATGTGTCGAGGAAACACAATGACTCATGTCCTGCGGTAGCATCGATAATTTGATCAATGTGGGGGAGGGGGAAGGGATCCTTGGGGCAAGCCTTGTTAAGGTCCTTGAAATCGACACATAGGTGCCAGGATTTGTCCTTCTTTGGTACCATCACCAGGTTTGCTAGCCAGTTCGGGTGTTCTATTTCTCTAATGAATCCGGCCTCGAGTAACTTCGCTAGCTCTTCTCCCATGGCTTGTTGCTTAGGCTTTGAGAAACGCTGAAGAGTCTGCTTGACCGGCTTGAATCCCTTTAGAACGTTTAGGCTATGCCCGGCCAGCCTGCGTGGGATTCCTGGCATGTCTGAAGGATGCCAGGCAAAGATGTCCCAATTCTCGCGCAAGAACTCCCGTAGTGCGGTGTTTGTTGTGGGGTTGAGCTGTGCCCCGATGGACGCTGTTTTTGTAGGGTCCGTTGGGTGGACCTAGAATTTGACTGTTTCGTCCGCTGGTTTAAAAGAGGTGTATTTGGGTCTTTTGTCGAGTATCACGCCGTCCCTGTCCATTGTGGAGCACAGTGCAGTTAATTCTTCGGCCACGAGGGCTTCGGATAACGCCTCGAGGGCCAGTGTGGCGGTTTTACTTTCGGAGCAGAGTGCTATGTCCGGATCACTAGCTAGAGTGATGATTCCATTTGGCCCGGGCATCTTGAGCTTCATGTACCCGTAATGGGGTATAGCTTGGAAGATCGTGAATGCCTCCCGCCCTAAAAGGGCGTGGTATCCGCTACTAAATGGTTCCACTTGGAATGTAATTTCTTCGGACCTGTAATTCTCCGGCGTGCCGAATACCACATCTAGTGTGATTTTTCCTGCACATCGTGCCTCCCGACTAGGGATTATTCCTCTGAAGGTCGTGCTGCTTTGCTCAATGCGGCTCTTGTCTATTTCCATTTTACTAAGAGTCACCTCGTAGATGAGGTTTAATCTGCTGCCACCGTCCATGAGCACTTTAGTAAGCCAGAAGCCGTCCACAATTGGACTAAGGACCAAAGCGGCTAGTGCTCGGGCTGTCCGGAATTGAGGTTCGTCACTGGCATTGAAGGTTATAGCCGTGTCATTCCATGGATTTATTGGTGCAACGTGGGAATACTTCGACGAGGCTACGAAGTGCTCGCTTGCGCCTATTATTTGAGGCGAAAGTCTCAAAGACTGTCAGTACTGTATTGTTATTTTCCACGGGATGGTGCTCTATGGTATTGTTGATGAGGAGGTCCTCGCCGCTCTTGGCCACCTGCCGGAGTATCCAACATGCTCTAAGGCTATGGGTTGGCATGGTATCCGGTGTACTGTGAATTTTGCATGGTCCATTGAGCCATCCCTCCAATACGGTTCATCGCCCTATAGTGGGCTTTGGTTTCTTTGTAATTGGATCGGATGACTTACGAGAGTACGCCCTTTTAGTTCGAACGGAGGGTTTAGTGTGAGCCGGAGGATCCCAGAATTTTGTTTGTGTTTTCCAGGTGCTTTCCATCGCACAGTATTTTTGTACTATGGCCGCCAAGTCAGTGAAGTGTACTATGTCACGACGACTTATGGCATTGCAGATTCCCTTATCCGTGCAGTTTTTGCAAAAGAACGAAATTGCGTCTTCCTCGCGACAGTCCTTGACCTTGCTCATTACAAGGAGGAATCTGGCCCAATAGTGATGTACTGTCTCTTGGGGCTCTTGTCTAACGTGGGAAAGATCACTTATGTGAGGGTGGGTGGGTAGATTTAGGTCCAAACCCTGACCCGATCTGAGACCCAGTGGCAGAGGAGTTTCCGAGCTTGGCAGTTCGGGCTCCGGGATGTTGCCCCATAGTTCTAGCCCGTTGTCCGATTCTAGGTTCGAAGCTTGGGCCATGTCCTCCCATAGACGGGTATCCGGCTCGGAGAGCTCGGGAATCCGGACATAGTTTGTCCTCAGAATAGAGGAAGAATCTCTGCATCGCTCCTCCACCACCGCTATCTGATGGGTGACCGGCAGAGAGTTAATCTCCCTTTGGTCAGGTTTAAGCCCGATCCGATCATAGTTCGTAGCGACTCCCAAGGCGGCGATGCGATCCAAGAGCTCATTCAAGAAAGAGAGCTCCATTGGATCCATCTACTCGGTGAATCCCGAGTCGACGTGGAGGCTGTTTTTGATGACTCGAGAAGTCATCATCGGTGCGACGGTCGAACGGGCGGTCATGACGAAGCCGCCTAGTTGGAGAGTTTGGCCTACAGCCAGGGCTCCCCCAGAGGTAATGTTGTCCTTGACAACCAGACGAGCCATCGGGCTTATCGTGATGGCACAGTGGAACTCTCCATGAAAGCACCAATGTCGATGTCAAAACCGGCGGATCTCGGGTAGGGGGTCCCGAACTGTGCGTCTAAAGCTCATGATAATAGGAGGCGGGGGACACAATGTTTACCCAGGTTCGGTCCCTCTCGATGGAGGTAATACCCTACTTCCTGGTTGATTGATCTTGATGATATGAGTATTACAATAGTTGATCTACCACGAGATTGTAGAGGCTAAACCCTAGAAGCTAGCCTATGATTATGATTGTTGTTGTCCTACAGACTAAACCCTCCAGTTTATATAGACACCGAAGGGGGCTAGGGTTACACAGAGTCGGTTACAAGGGAGGAGATCTACATATCCGAATTGCCAAGCTTGCCTTCCACGCAAAGGAGAGTCCCACCGGACACGGGACGAAGTCTTCAATCTTGTATCTTCATAGTCCAACAGTCCGGCCAAAGTGTATAGTCCGGCTGTCCGAGGACCCCCTAATCCAGGACTCCCTCAGCGGCGCCCCCTCCTTCCTTCTCTTCTCTCTTCCCTTTCCTTCTCTCCTACTCCTACTACATGCAAGGGGGGAATCCTACTCCTGGTGGGAGTAGGACTCCCCAGGGCATGATACGTCTCCAACGTATCTATAATTTTTGATTGTTTCATGCTATTATATTATCTGTTTTGGATGTTTATGGGCTTTACTAAACACTTTTATATTATTTTTGGGACTAACCTATTAACCGGAGGCCCGGCCCAAATTGTTGTTTTCTTGCCTATTTCAGTGTTTCGAAGAAAAGGCATATCAAACGGACTCCAAACGGAATGAAACCTTCGGGAGAGTTATTTCAGGAATGGAAGCAATCCATGAGACTTGGAGTAGACGTCAGGGGAGCTTCGAGGAAGCCACGAGGCAGGGAGGCGCGCCCTACCGCCCTGGGCGCGCCCCCACCCTCGTCGTCCCCTCGTGGCTCCCGTGACCGACTTCTTTCACCTATATATATATATATATATCAATATACCCTAAAAACATCAGAGAGCAGAATAGATCGGGAGTTCCACCGCCAGAAGCCTCCGTAGCCACCGAAAACCAATCTAGACACGTTCCGGCACCGTGCCGGAGGGGGGAATCCCTCTCGCGTGTCCATCTTCATCATCCCGGCGCTCTCCATGACGAGGAGGGAGTAGTTCTCCCTCGGGGCTGAGTGTATGTACCAGTAGCTATGTGTTTGATCTCTCTTTGTCTCGTGTTCTTGATTCAGCACGATCTTGATGTATCGCGAGCTTTGCCATTATAGTTGGATCTTATGATGTTTCTCCCCCTCTACTCTCTTGTGATGAATTGTGTTTTCCCTTTGAAGTTATCTTATCGGATTGAGTCTTTAAGGATTTGAGAACACTTGATGTATGTCTTGCATGTGCTTATCTTTGGTGACAATGGGATATCACGTGATCCACTTGATATATGTTTTGGTGATCAACTTGCGAGTTCCGTGACCTCCTGAACTTATGCATAGGGGTTGGCACACACTTTCGTCTTGACTCTCCGGTAGAAACTTTGGGGCACTCTTTGAAGTTCTTTGTGTTGGTTGAATAGATGAATCTGAGATTGTGTGATGCATATCGTATAATCATACCCACGAATACTTGAGGTGGCATTGAAGTATCTAGGTGACATTAGGGTTTTGGTTGATTTGTGTCTTAAGGTGTTATTCTAGTATAAACTCTATGATAGATTGAACGGAAGGAATAGCTCCGTGTTATTTTACTATGGAATCTTGAATAGATCGATCAGAAAGAATAACTTTGAGGTGGTTTCGTACCCTACAATAATCTCTTCATTTGTTCTCCGCTATTAGCGACTTTGGAGTGACTCTTTGTTGCATGTTGAGGGATAGTTATATGATCAAATTATGTTATTATTGTTGAGAGAACTTGCATTAGTGAAATTATGGACCCTAGGCCTTGTTTCCTAGCATTGCAATACCGTTTATGCTCACTTTTACCACTTGCTACCTTGCTGTTTTTATATTTTCAGATTACTAAAACTTATATCTACCATCCATATTGCACTTGTATCACCATCTCTTCGCCGAACTAGTGTACCTATAAAATTTACCATTGTATTGGGTGTGTTGGGGACACAAGAGACTCTTTGCTATTTGGTTGCAGGGTTGTTTGAGAGAGACCATCTTCATCCTACGCCTCCCACGGATTGATAA
Source organism: Triticum urartu (assembly GCF_056163025.1). Lineage (NCBI taxonomy): Eukaryota > Viridiplantae > Streptophyta > Magnoliopsida > Poales > Poaceae > Triticum > Triticum urartu. The sequence continues at coordinate 603,537,817 of NC_141875.1, forward strand.
ACCTTAGGTCATCCACTTGAGGGAAATTTGCTACTATCGTACAAACCTCTGCACTTGGAGGCCCAACAACTTCTACAAGAAGAAGGTTGTGTAGTAGACATCAAGCTCTTTTCTGGCGCCGTTGCCGGGGAGGTTAGAGCTTGAAGGTATATCTTTAGATCTTGCAATCGAATCTTTTAGTTTCTTGTTTTATCTAGTTTAGTTTATAAAAGAAAATTAAAAAATGGAATTGAGGGTACCTCATATGCTTCATCTTTTTAATATCTTTCATGAAAATAAGGATTCCGATAATTGTGCCAAAGTGTTATAAGAAGAATGCATTAGAATGTTTGGCACTAAATATTTGAATGATGAGCATGATTGCGATGTTGTTAGTATGAATTCCTTGAATATCCATGGTACTAATGATGATTGCACTAGTCATGATGAAAATTTCTCTTATAAGCATGTCAACTTTTGTGGAATACATAGAGCTTGCAAGCACACACCAAATAGGGAAGATAGATTTTGCAAGAGGCATAAGTATTTGGAAACTAAATGGTTGCAAGAAAGGCTAGATGATTGTGCTGAAAGATTCAATATTTTGTCGCCATCCTTGTGAACTTTGCAATGAACATGGTCATTTAAAGCTCCAATGCTATTTGTTTCATGATCAAATCGTGTCCAAAAATTGTGATAACTTGATTACCCTTCAGAATCATAAAGAGCTTAGTCTTCTTTTGGGGTATGAAGAAATGAAACGTATAACTGAGGGTATTCCAAAATTTAATCTTGATAGATTTCTTGATTTTGATCTAGAAGAAAATTTTATGTATTGTGCGGTGAATTGCATTGAAAATCCTTATATTTCCAATTACATAAAGTCTAGAAAACAAATAGAAGATGAAGAGAATACTAATGAAAGGGAAGATACTTCCCAATATTGTCCTATTATTTCTTATGATGAATCAGGTAACGAGGAGGAGCCTCCTATTCAACCAATCTCATTAATAAGGAGTTCCGAAAAGAGGATTAAACCCACACATGATGTGAAGAAGAAAAAGAAAAGACGGAGAAGAAAAGGAAAAAATGTATCCCTCCCAAATGATGTTGCTCCTATTTCTCATTGTGATGATGATAATTGTTATACTATTGGTGTTATCCATACTATTAATGATGAGAGTGGTTATGCTTATGATATGAAAAGGCCCAAGCTTGGGGATGCTATGTTTGATGAGAATGACATGTTTGAGAATGTATTTGCTGCAATTAATGTTTGTCCCAAGCTTGGGGATGCTACGTTTGATGAAGATGATATTTTTAGTCTCCCAAGTTTTGATGAGCAAATTTATTATGATGATAGCATGCCTCCTATGTATGATGGTTATATTGATGAAAGTGGGTTTGGAAGAGTGTCAACTTTAAGAAGTAATGATCCCACTATTTTGGAGGATGTTGAATCTTATTGTGACAATTATGAAAGTGGATTTGGAGAGGTCATGACTTTATTTAGTAATGATTCCACTATCTTGGAAGAGGTTTCAATTGATTATGATGAGAACAAAGTTGCTACTTATGATAATTATTGTGATGATACGTATGCTATAAAAACTAGTGATGATTATATTAAAACTTGTCATGATTATGATTACCTTTTTCTGAACATTACTCTTTTAATGTGGAAACAATTTATAGTATTCGAGTTTCTTATGATACTCCCACTATTCCTAATGAGAAGAATCTTGCTTATGTGGAGAGTAGTAAATTCTCTATGCTTGTAGATCATGAAAAGAATGTTTTATTTGATGGTTATATTTTTGAATTAATTCATGATGCTACTGAAAATTATTATGAGGGAGGAATATATGCTTGTAGGAATTGCAATAATATCAAGTTTCCTCTCTATGTGCTTAAAGTTTTGAAGTTTTGCTTGCTTTACCTTCCTATGCAAGTTGATTCTTGTTCCCACAAGTTGTTTGCTCACAAAATCCCTATGAATAGTAAGTGGGTTAGACTTAAATGTACTCGTCATATTCTTCATGATGCTCTCTTTACGTTTCAATTCTTATCTTTTATGTGAGCATCATTGAAATCATCATGCCTAGCTAGGGGTGTTAAACGATAGCGCTTGTTGGGAGGCAACCCGATTTTATTTTTGTTCCTTGCTTTTTGTTACTGTTTAGTAATAAATAATTTATCTAGCCTCTATTATTATTGAGTTTTTATGTTTTACTTAGTGTTTGTGCCAAGTAGAACCTTTGGGAAGACTTGGGGAAAGTCTTTGCGATCTTGCTGTAAAAAACAGAAACTTTAATGCTCACGAGATTTGCTGCCATTTTTTATTGGAGAGTTCTATTTATTTAATTCTTTTTGAATATGATTAATAGATAAATTACTCACGTCCATAAATTTATTTTAGAATTTTTGGGGTTCCAGAAGTATACGTTTGATCCAGATTACTACAGACTGTTCTGTTTTTGACAGATTCTGTTTTCTATGTGTTGTTTGCTTATTTTGATGAATCTATGAGTAGTATCGGAGGGTATGAACCATAGAGAAGTTGGAATACAATAGATATTACGCCAATATGAATTTAGAATGAGTTCACAACAACACCAAAAGTGGTGATTTATTTTCTTATACTAACGGAGCTTACGAGTTTTCTGTTAAGTTTTGTGTTGTGAAGTTTCAAGTTTTGGGTAAAGATTCGATGGACTATGGAATAAGGAGTGGCAAGAGCCTAAGATTGGGGATGCCCAAGGCACCCCAAGGTAATATTCAAGGACAACCAAGAGCCTAAGCTTGGGGATGCCCCGGATTGCATCCCCTCTTTCGTCTTCGTTCATCGGTAACTTTACTTGGAGCTATATTTTTATTCACCACATGATATGTGTTTTCCTTGGAGTGTCATTTTATTTTATTTTGTTTTGATTTCTGTTTGAATAAAATACCAAGATCTGAAATTATTAAATGTTATAGAGTCTTCACATAGTTGCATAATTATTCGACGACTCATTGATCTTCACTTATATCTTTTGGAGTAGTTTGTCATTTGCTCTAGTGCTTCACTTATATCTTTTTAGAGCACGGCGGTGGTTTTATTTTGAAGAAATATATGAACTCTCATGCTTCACTTATATTATTTTGAGAGTCCTTAGAACAGCATGGTAATTTTCTTTGGTTATGAAATTAATCCTAATATGATAGGCATCCAAGAGGGATATAATAAAAACTTTCATATAGAGTGCATTGAATACTATGAGAAGTTTGATACTTGATGATTGTTTTGAGATATGAAGATGGTGATATTAGAGTAATGCTAGTTGAGTAGTTGTGAATTTTAGAAATACTTGTGTTAAAGTTTTTGATTCCCGTAGCATGCACGTATGGTGAACCGTTATGTGATGAAGTCGGAGCATGATTTATTTATTGATTGTCTTCCTTATGAGTGGCGGTCGGGGACGAGCGATAGTCTTTTCCTACCAATCTATCCCCCTAGGAGCATGCGTGTAGTACTTTGTTTCGATAACTAATAGATTATTTCAATAAGTATGTGATTTCTTTATGACTAATGGTGAGTCCATGGATTATACGCACTCTCACCCTTCCACCATTGCTAGCCTCTCTAGTACCGCGCAACTTTCGCCGGTACCATAAACCCACCATATACCTTCCTCAAAACATCCACCATACAACTTTCCATCGTTCCATCATTGTCATAGCCATTCCGAGATATATTGCCATGCAACTTTCCATCGTTCCGTTTATTATGACACGCTCCATCATTGTCATATTGCTTTGCATGATCATGTAGTTGACATCGTATTTGTGGCAAAGCCACCGTTCATAATTATTTCGTACATGTCACTCATGAGTTATTGCACATCCCGGTACACCGCCAGAGGCATTCATATAAAGTCATATTTTGTTCTAAGTATCGAGTTGTAATTCTTGAGCTGTAAGTAAATAAAAGTGTGATGATCATCATTATTAGAGCATTGTCCCATGTGAGGAAAGGATGATGGATACTATGATTCCCCCACAAGTAAAAAGAGCCCATAAAAAGAGAAGGCCCAAAAAACAAAAAAACAAAAAAACAAAAAATGAGAGAAAAAGAGAGAAGGGACAATGCTACTGTCCTTTTACCACACTTGTGCTTCAAAGTAGCACCATGATATTCATGATAGAGAGTCTCCTATTTTTTTCACTTTCATATACTAGTGGGAATCTTTCATTATAGAACTTGGCTTGTATATTCCAATGATGGGCTTCCTCAAAATGCCCTAGGTCTTCGTGAGAAAGCGAGTTGGATGCACACCCACTTAGTTTCTTTTTGAGCTTTTATACAATTATAGCTCTAGTGCATCCGTTGCATGGCAATCCCTACTCACTCACATTGATATCTATTGATGGGCATCTCCATAGCCCGTTGATATGCCTAGTTGATGTGAGACTATCTTCTCCTTTTTGTCTTCTCCACAACCACCATTCTATTCCACCATAGTGCTATGTCCATGGCTCATGCTCATGTATTGCGTGAAGATTGAAAAAGTTTGAGAACATCAAAAGTATGAAACAATTGCTTGGCTTGTCATCGGGGTTGTGCATGATTTAAATATTTTGTGTGATGAAGATAGAGCATAGCCAGACTATATGATTTTGTAGGGATAGCTTTCTTTGGCCATGTTATTTTGAGAAGACATGATTACTTTGTTAGTATGCTTGAAGTATTATTATTTTTATGTCAATATTAAACTTTTGTCTTGAATTTTATGGATCAGAATATTCTTGCCACAATAAAGAAAATTACATGGATAAAGATGTTAGGCAGCATTCCACATCAAAAATTCTGTTTTTATTATTTACCTACTCGAGGACAAGCAGGAATTAAGCTTGGGGATGCTTGATACGTCTCCAACGTATCTATAATTTTTGATTGTTTCATGCTATTATATTATCTGTTTTGGATGTTTATGGGCTTTACTAAACACTTTTATATTATTTTTGCGACTAACCTATTTACCGGAGGCCCAGCCCAAATTGATGTTTTCTTGCCTGTTTCAGTGTTTCGAAGAAAAGGAATATCAAACAGAGTCCAAACGGAATGAAACCTTTGGGAGAGTTATTTTTTGGAACGGAAGCAATCCAGGAGACTTGGAGTAGACGTCAGGGAAGCTTCGAGGTAGCCACGAGATAGGGAGGCGCGCCCCCACCCTCGTGGGCCCCTTGTGGCTCCCCTGGCCGACTTCTTTCGCCAATATACCCTAAAAACATCGGAGAGAAGAATAGATCGGGAGTTCCGCCGCCAGAAGCCTCCGTGGCCACCGAAAACCAATCTAGACTCGTTTCGGCACCCTGCCGGAGGGGGGAATCCCTCTCCGGTGGCCATCTTCATCATCCCGGCGCTCACAACGACGAGGAGGGAGTAGTTCTCCCTCAGGGATGAGGGTATGTACCAATAGCTATGTGTTTGATCTCTCTCTCTCTCTCTCTCTCGTGTTCTTGATTCGGCACGATCTTGATGTATTGCGAGCTTTGCTATTATAGTTGGATCTTATGATGTTTCTCCCCCTCTACTCTCTTGTGATGAATTGAGTGTTCCCTTTGAAGTTATCTTATCAGATTGAGTCTTTAAGGATTTGAGAACACTTGATGTATGTCTTGCATGTGCTTATTTGTGGTGACAATGGGATATCACGTGATCCACTTGATGTATGTTTTGGTGATCAACTTGTGAGTTCCATGACCTCGTGAACTTATGCATAGGGGTTGGCACACGCTTTCATCTTGACTCTTCGGTAGAAACTTTGGGGCACTCTTTTAAGTTCTTTGTGTTGGTTGAATAGATGAATCTGAGATTGTGTGATGCATATCGTATAATCATACCCACGGATACTTGAGGCGACATAGGAGTATCTAGGTGACATTAGGGTTTTGGTTGATTTGTGTCTTAAGGTGTTATTCTAGTACGAACTCTATGATAGATTGAACGGAAGGAATAGCTTCGTGTTATTTTACTACGGACTCTTGAATAGATCGATCAGAAAGAATAACTTTGAGGTGGTTTCGTACCCTACAATAATCTCTTTGTTTGTTCTCCGCTATTAGTGACTTTGGAGTGACTCTTTGTTGCGTGTTGAGGGATAGTTATATGATCCAATTATGTTACTATTGTTGAGAGAACTTGCACTAGTGAAAGTATGAACCCTAGGCCTTGTTTCCTAGCATTGCAATACCGTTTATGCTCACTTTTACCACTTGCTACATTGCTGTTTTTATATTTTCAGAATACAAAAACTTATATCTACCATCCATATTGCACTTTTATCACCATCTCTTCGCCGAACTAGTGCACCTATACAATTTACCATTGTATTGTGTGTGTTGGGGACACAAGAGACTCTTTGCTATTTGGTTGTAGGGTTGTTTGAGAGAGACCATATTCATCCTACGCCTCCCACGGATTGATAAACCTTAGGTCATCCACTTGAGGGAAATTTGCTACTGTCCTACAAACCTCTGCACTTGGAGGCTCAACAACATCTATATGAAGAAGGTTGTGTAGTAGACATCAGGGCGCGCCATAGTAGAGGGCCAGCCCTCCCCCTCCTCCACCCCTTTATATACGGGGGAGGGGGGCACCCCATAGACACACAAGTTGATCATTGATCCCTTAGCCGTGTGCGGTGCCCCCCTCCACCATAATCCACCTCGGTCATATCGTAGCGGTGCTTAGGCGAAACCCTGTTCCGGTAGCATCATGATCACCATCATCACGCCGTCGTGCTGACGAAGCTCTCCCTCGACACTCTGCTGGATCGTGAGATTGTGGGACGTCATCGAGTCGAACGTGTGCAGATCACGGAGGTGCCATACTTTCGGTACTAGGATCGGTCGATCATGAAGACGTACGACTACATCAACCGCGTTGTCATAACGCTTCCGCTTACGGTCTACGAGGGTACGTGGACAACAATCTCCCCTCTCGTTGCTTTGCATCACCATGATCTTGCGTGTGCGTAGGAATTTTTTTGAAATTATTGTGTTCCCCAACACAAACATAGGCTTCCAATACATCGATCTTTATGTCTCGACCATTTAGAGACTCCTCGTCATGCCGTGTTCACATCCAGGACTCCGAAAAACCTTTGGTACATCAAAACACATAAACTCATAATACTGATCATCACCGAACGTTAAGCGTGCGGACCCTATGGGTTCGAGAACTATGTAGACATGACCGAGACTCATCTCCGGTCAATAACCAATAGCGGAACCTGGATGCTCATATTGGTTCCTACATATTCTACAAAGATCTTTATCGGTCAAACCGCATAACAACATACATTGTTCCCTTTGTCATCGGTATGTTACTTGCCCGAGATTTGATCGTCGGTATCTCAATACCTTGTTCAATATCATTACCAGCAAGTCTCTTTACTCATTCCGTAATGCTACATCCCGTAACTAACTCATTAGTTACATTGCTTGCAAGGCTTATAGTGATGTGCATTACCGAGAGGGCCCAGAGATACCTCTCCGATACACGGAGTGACAAATCCTAATCTCGATCTATGCCGACTCAACAAACACCACCAGAGACACCTGTAGAGCATCTAAGTGTTCCTCTGGTATTCGGGAGTTGGATAATCTCATAGTCGTAGGAACATGTGTAAGTTATGGAGAAAGCAATAGCAACAAACTAAACGATCATCGTGCTAAGCTAATGGATGGGTCAAGTCAATCACAAATCTTTGTCCATGGCTAGGAAACTTAACCATCTTTGATCAACGAGCTAGTCAAGTAGAGTGCTACCTCTTGAGCTTTTTCCTTGGTTTTCCCTTGAAGAGGAAAGGGTGATGCAGCATAGTAGCGTAAGTATTTCCCTCTGTTTTTGAGAACCAAGGTATCAATCCAGTAGGAGATAACACATAAGTCACCTAGTACCTGCACAAACAAATAAGAACCTCGCAACCAACGCGATAAAGGGGTTGTCAATCCCTTCACGGTCACTTGCGAGAGTGGGATCTGATAGATATAATAATATAAATATTTTTGGTATTTTTGTTGTATAGATTGGAAAATAAAGATTGCAAAATAAACGGTAATAGAAATAGCAAGTTGATAGGAAAATAATATGATGGAAGATAGACCCGGGGGCCATAGATTTCACTAGTGGCTTCTCTCAAGATAGCAAATTCTACGGAGGGTGAACAAATTATTGTCGAGCAATTGATAGAAAAGCGCATAGTTATGAGAATATCTAGGCATGATCATGTATATAGGCATCACGTTCATGACAAGTAGACCGAAACGATTCTGCATCTACTATTATTACTCCACACATCGACTGCTATCCAGCATGCGTCTAGAGTATTAAGTTCATAAGAACAGAGTAACGCATTAGGCAAGATGACATGATGTAGAGGGATAAACTCAAGCAATATGATATAAACCCCATCTTTTTATCCTCGATGGCAACAATACAATACGTGCCTTGCTGCCCCTGCTATCACTGGGAAAGGACACCGCAAGATTGAACCCAAAGCTAAGCACTTCTCCCATTGCAAGAATGATCAATCTAGTAGGCCAAACCAAACTAATAATTCGAAGAGACTAGCAAAGATATTTAAATCATGCATAAAGGATTTCAGAGAAGAATCAAATATTGTTCATAGATAATCTTGATCATAAACCCACAATTCACTGGATCTCGACAAACACACCGCAAAAAGAATTACATCGAATAGATCTCCAACAGAATCGATGAGAACTTTGTATTGAGATCCAAAGAGAGAGAAGAAGCCATCAAGCTAATAACTATGGACCCGAAGGTCTGTGGTAAATTACTCACACATCATCGGAGAGGCTATGGTGTTGATGTAGAAGCCCTCCGTGATCGATTCCCCCTCCAGCAGAGCGCCGAAAAAGGCCCCAAGATGGGATCTCACGGGTACAGAAGGTTGCGGTGGTGGAAATAGGGTTTCGTGGTGCTCCTGGATGTTTTCAGGGTATATGGGTATATATAGGAGAAAGAAATACGTCGGTGGAGCTGCGAGGGTCCCACGAGGGTGGGGGCGTGCCTACCCCCCCTGGGCGTGCCTCCCTGCCTCGTGGCCTCCCCGCTTCTTTCTTGACGTAAACTCCAAGTTTCCTGGGTCATGTTTGTTCCAAAAATAACTCTCCCAAAGGTTTCATTTCCGTTTGGATTCTGTTTGATATTCCTTTTCTGCGAAACACTGAAATAGGCAAAAAAACAGCAATTTGCACTGGGCCTTTGGTTAGTAGGTTAGTCCCAAAAATAATATAAAAAGGTATATTAAAGCCGATTAAACATTCGAAACAGATAATATAATAGCATGGAACAATCAAAAAATATAGATACGTTGGAGATGTATCAAGCATTCCCAAGCTTAATTCCTGCTCGTCCTCGAGTAGGTAAATGATAAAAATAGAATTTTTGATGTGGAATACTACCTAGCATAATTCTCAATGTAATTTCCTTTATTGTGGCATGAATGTTCAGATCCAAAAGATTCAAGACAAAAGTTTAATATTGACATAATAATAATAATACTTCAAGCATACTAACAAAGCAATCATGTCTTCTCAAAATAACATGGCCAAAGAGAGTTATCCCTACAAAATCATATAGTCTGGCTATGCTCCATCTTCACCACACAAAATATTTAAATCATGCACAACCCTGATGACAAGCCAAGCAATTGTTTCATACTTTTGATGTTCTCAAACTTTTTCAATCTTCACGCAATACATGAGCGTGAGCCATGGACAAAGCACTATAGGTGGAATAGAATGGTGGTTGTGGAGAAGAAAAAAAGGAGAAGATAGTCTCACATTAACTAGGCATATCAACGGGTTATGGAGATGCCCATAAATAGATATCAATGTGAGTGAGTAGGGATTGCCATGCAACAGATGCACTAGAGCTATAAATGTATGTATGAAAGCTCAACAAAAGAACTAAGTGGGTGTGCATCCAACTTGCTTGACTCTCTATCATGAAGATCATGGTGCTACTTTGAAGCACAAGTGTGGTAAAAGGATAGTAGCATTGTCCCTTCTCTCTTTTTCTCTCATTTTTTTCTTTTTTGGGACTTCTCTTTTTTTATGGCCTTTCTCTTTTTTTTCATCCGGAGTCTCATCCCGACTTGTGGGGGAATCATAGTCTCCATCATCCTTTCCTCACTTGGGACAATGCTCTAATAATGATGATCATCACACTTTTATTTACTTACAACTCGAAAAATTACAACTCGATACTTAGAACAAAATATGACTCTACGTGAATGCTTCCGGCGGTGTACCGGGATGTGCAATGACTCATGAGTGACATGTATGAAAGAATTATAAAGGTGGCTTTTCCAAAAATACGATGTCAACTACATGATCATGCAAAGCAAAATGATAATGATGAAGCGTGTCATAACAAACGGAACGGTGGTAAGTTGCATGGAAATATATCTCAGAATGGCTATGGAAATGCCATAATAGGTAGGTATGGTGGCTGTTTTGAGGAAGGTATATGGTGGATTTATGGTACCGGCGAAAGTTGCGCGATACTAGAGAGGCTAGCAATGGTGGAAGGGTGAGAGTGCGTATAATCCATGGACTCAACATTAGTCATAAACTCACATACTTATTGCAAAAATATATTAGTTATCGAAACAAAGTACTACGCACATGCTCATAGGGGGATATTGGTAGGAAAAGACCATCGCTCGTCCCCGACCACCACTCATAAGGAAGACAATCAATAAATAAATCACGCTCTGACTTCTTCACATAACGGTTCACCATACGTGCATGCTATAGGAATCACAAACTTTAGAACAAGTATTTATCAAATTCACAACTACTCAACTAGCATGACTCTAATATCACCATCTTATCTCAAAACAATCATCAAGTATCAAACTTCTCATAGTATTCAATGCACTTTTTATGATAGTTTTTATTATACCCATCTTGGATGCCCATCATATTAGGACTAATTTTATAGCCAAAGCAAATTACCATGCTGTTCTAAAGGACTCTCAAAATGATATAAGTGAAGCATGAGAGATCAATAATTTCTTTAAAATAAAACCACCACCGTGCTCTTAAAGATATAAGTGAAGCACATAGAGCAAAATTATCTAGCTCAAAAGATATAAGTGAAGCACATAGAGTATTCTAATAAATTCCAATTCATGTGTATCTCTCCAAAAGGTGTGTACAACAAGGATGATTGTGGTAAACTAAAAAGCAAAGACTCAAATCATACAAGATGCTCCAAGCAAAACACATATCATGTGGTGAATAAAAATATAGCCTCAAGTAAAGTTACCGATAGACGAAGACGAAAGAGGGGATGCCTTCCAGGGCATCCCCAAGCTTAGGCTTTTGGTTGTCCTTGAATTTTACCTTGGGGTTCCTTGGGCATCCCCAAGCTTAGGCTGTTGCCACTCCTTATTCCATAATCTATCAAATCTTTACCCAAAACTTGAAAACTTCACAACACAAAACTCAATAGAAAATCTCATGAGCTCCGTTAGTATAAGAAAACAAACCACCACTTCAAGGTAATGTATTGAACTCATTATTTATTTATATTGGTATTAAACCTACTGTATTCCAACTTCTCTATGGTTCATACCCCCCAATACTAGCCATAGATTCATCAAAATAAGCAAACAACACACGAAAAACAGAATCTGTCAAAAACAGAACAGTCTATAGTAATCTGTAGGTTTCGAATACTTATGTAACCCCAAAAATTCTGAAATAAATTGGTGGACGTGAGGAATTTTTCTATTAAGTATCTGCAAAACTAATCAACCTAATCTCACTCTCTATTCAAAAATGGCAGCAAATCTCGTGAGCGCTAAAGTTTCTGTTTTTTACAGCAAGATCACATAAACTTCCCCCAAGTCTTCCCAAAGGTTCTACTTGGAACAAACACTAATTAAAAGCATAAAACCACATCTAAAAAGCAGCTAGATGAATTATTTATTATTAAACAGAACCAAAAAGTAATGGGTTTCCTCCCAACAAGCGCTATTGTTTAACGCCCCTAGCTAGGCATAAAAACAAGAATAGATCTAGGTATTGCCATCTTTGGTATGCAATCCATAAGTGTCTCTCATAATAGGTTCATAAGGTAATTTAATTTTATTCCTAGGAAAGTGTTCCATTCCTTTCCTTAACGGAAATTGGAATCTAACGTTTCCTTCTTTCATATCAATAGTTGCACCAATCGTTCTAAGGAAAGGTGTACCAAGAATAATAGGACATGTAGGATTGCAATCTATATCAAGAACAATGAATATATGGGAACATAATTCCTATTTGCAAAAATAAGAACATCATTAATCCTTCCCATAGGTTTCTTAATAGTGGAATCTGCAAGGTGCAAATTTAAAGAACAATCATCAAATTCACAGAAACCTAACACATCACACAAAGTTTTTGGAATCATGGAAACACTAGCACCCAAATCACATAAAGCAAAGCATTCATGATCTTTTATTTTAATTTTAATAGTAGGTTCCCACTCATCATAAAGTTTTCTAGGGATAGAAACTTCCAATTCAAGCTTTTCTTCATAAGATTTCATTAAAGCATCAACGATATGTTTGGTAAAAGCTTTATTTTGATCATGAGCATGAAGAGAATTTAGCACGGATTGCAACAAGGAAATACAATCTATCAAAGAGAAATTATCATAATGAAATTCCTTGAAATCCAAAATAGTGGGTTCATTAATATGTAAGGTTTTGACCTCTTCAATCCCACTTTTACCAAGTTTTGCATCAAGATCTAAAAACTCCGAATCATTGGGACGCCTTTTAGCTAAAGTTGACTCATCTCCAGTCCCATCATTATCAAGTTTCATATTGCAAAACAAAAGATTTAATAGGAGACACATCAATCACTTTTAGATCTTCATCCTTACTATCGTGGAAACAAGAAGAACACACTTTTATAAAGCAATATTTTTTAGCACGCATCCTAGCGGTTCTTTCTTTGCACTTATCAATGGAAATTCTCATGGCTTTGAGAGATTCATTGATATCATGCTTAGGTGGAATAGATCTAAGTTTCAAAGAATCAACATCAGGAGAAATTCTATCCACGTTCCTAGCCAACTCGTCAATCTTAGGCAATTTTTCTTCAAGCAAAGCATTGAAATTCTTTTGCGAGATCATAAATTCTTTAACACTAGTCTCAAAATCAGAGGTCATCTTATTAAAATTTCCATAAGAGTTGTTGTAGGAATTACCATAATTATGGGATTACTTGGAAACGGTCTAGGATTAAAGTTTCCTCTATAAGCGTTGTTAACAAAATTGTTCCTACCAACGAAATTCACATCCATAGATTCATTATTATTCTCAATCAAAGTAGACAAAGGCATATCATTAGGATCAGAAGAAACACTCTTATTAGCAAACAATTTCATAAGTTCATCCATCTTTCCACTCAAAACATTAATTTCTTCTATAGCATGAACCTTTTTACTAGTAGATCTTTCGGTGTGCCATTGAGAATAATTAACCATAATATTATCTAGGAGTTTAGTAGATTATCCTAAAGTGATTTCCATAGAAGTGCCTCCCGCGGCCGAATCTAAAAGATTTCTAGAACCAAAATTCAATCCAGCATAAAAAATAGTATGATCATCCACAAATTCAGACCATGTGTAGGGCAATTACATATCATTAATTTCATCCTCTCCCAAGATTGTGCAACATGCTCATGATCAAGTTGCTTAACATTCATAATATCGTTTCTAAAAGAGATGATTTTAGCGGGAGGAAAATACTTAGAGATAAAAGCATCTTTGCACTTGTTCCATGAATCAATACTATTTTTAGGCAAAGAGGAAAACCAAGTTTTAGCATGAACTCTAAGCGAAAATGGGAATAGCTTCAATTTAACAATATCATTATCCACATCTTTCTTATTTTGCATATCACACAAATCAACAAAGCTATTTAGATGGGTAGCCGCATCTTCACTAGGAAGGCCGGAAAATGGATCTTCATGAAAAGATTCAGCAAAGCAGTATTAATTTCACAAGATTCAGCATCGGTAAGAGGAACAATCAGAGTTCTAATAAAATCATTATTGTTGGTATTGGAGAAGTTACACAATTTAGTATTATCTTGAGCCATCGTGACAAACAATCAATCCAACACACAAGCAAACAAGAAGCAAGCAAAAAGAGGCGAACGGAAAAGAGGGAGAATAAAATGGCAAGTGTGAAGTGGGGGAGAGGAAAACGAGAGGCAAATGGCAAATAATGTAATGCGAGGGATAAGAGTTTGTGTGGGTACATGGTATGTCTTGACTTGTGCGTAGATCTACCCGGCAACGGCGCTAGAAATCCTTCTTGCTACCTTTTGAGCATGCGTTGGTTTTCCCTTGAAGAGGAAAGGGTGATGCAGCACAGTAGAGTAAGTATTTCCCTCAGTTTTTGAGAACCAAGGTATCAATCCAGTAGGAGATAACACACAAGACACTTAGTACCTGCACAAAGAAACAAGAACCTCGCAACCAACGCGATAAAGGGGTTGTCAATCCATTCATGGTCACTTACGAGAGTGAGATCTGATAGAGATAATAAGATAAATATTTTTGGTATTTTTGTTGTATAGATTGGAAAATAGAGATTGCAAAATAAACGGTAATAGAAATAGCAAGTTGATAGGAAAATAATATGATGGAAGATAGACCCGGGGGCCATAGGTTTCACTAGTGGCTTCTCTCAAGATAGCAAATTCTACGGTGGGTGAACAAATTACTGTCAAGCAATTGATAGAAAAGCACATAGTTACGAGAATATCTAGGCATGATTATGTATATAGGCATCACGTCCACGACAAGTAGACCGAAACGATTCTGCATCTACTACTATTACTCCACACATCGACCGCTATCCAGCATGCATCTAGAGTATTAAGTTCATAAGAACAGAGTAACGCATTAGGCAAGATGACATGATGTAGAGGGATAAACTCAAGCAAGATGATATAAACCCCATCTTTTTATCCTCAATGGCAACAATACAATACGTGCCTTGCTGCCCCTGCTGTCACTGGGAAAGGACACCGCAAGATTGAACCCAAAGCTAAGCAATTCTCCCATTGCAAGAATGATCAATCTAGTAGGCCAAACCAAACTGATAATTCGAAGAGACTTGCAAAGATATCTAAATCATGCATAAAAGATTTCAGAGAAGAATCAAATATTTTTCATAGATAATCTTGATCATAAACCCACGATTCACCGGATCTCGACAAACACACCGCAAAAAAATTACATCGAATAGATCTCCAACAGAATCGAGGAGAACTTTGTATTGAGATCCAAAGAGAGAGAAGAAGCCATCTAGCTAATAATTATGGACCCGAAGGTTTGTGGTAAACTACTCACACATCATCGGAGAGGCTATGGTGTTGATGTAGAAGCCCTCTCTGGTCGATTCCCCCTCTGGCAGAGCGCAGGAAAAGGCCCCCAGATGGGATATCACGGATATAGAAGGTTGCGGCAGTGGAAATAGGGTTTCGTCGTGCTACTGGATGTTTTCGGGGTACTCCCTCCGTTCGGAATTATTTGTCTCGGATATGGATGTATCTAGAACTAAAATACATCTAGATACATCTATTTCTGCGACAAGTAATTCCGAACGGAGGGAGTATATACGTATATATAGGAGGAAGAAGTATGTCGGTGGAGCTGCGAGAGGCCCACGAGGGTGGGGGCGCGCCTCCCTGCCTCGTGGCCTCCTCGCTTCTTTCTTGACGTAAACTGCAAGTCTCCTGGATCACGTTTGTTCCAAAAATAACTCTCCTGAAGGTTTCATTCCGTTTGGATTTTGTTTGATATTCCTTTTCTACGAAACACTAAAATAGGCAAAAAAAACAGCAATTTGCATTGGGCCTTTGGTTAGTAGGTTAGTCCCAAAAATAATATAAAAGGTATATTAAAGCCCATTAAACATCCAAAACAGATAATATAATAGCATGGAACTATCAGAAATTATAGATATGTTGGAGACGTATCATAGAGGCATGCTAGTGACACTCTGTTTGTCTATGTATTCACACATGTACTAAGTTTCTGTTGGGGAACGCAGTAATTTCAAAAAAATTCCTACGCACATGCAAGATCATGGTGATGCATAGCAACGAGAGGGGAGAGTATTGTCTACGTACCCTTGTAGACCGTAAGCGGAAGCGTTATGACAACGCGGTTGATGTAGTCATACGTCTTCACGATCGACCGATCCTAGTACCGAAAGTACGGCATGTCCGTGATCTGCACACGTTCGGCTCGGTGATGTCCCAGGAACTCTCGATCCAGCTGAGTGTCGAGGGAGAGCTTCGTCAGCACGAGGCGTGATGATGGTGATGATGATGCTACCGTCGCAGGGCTTCGCCTAAGCACTACGATGATATGACCGAGGTGGATTATGGTGGAGGGGGGCACCGCACACGGCAAAGGGATCAATGGTCAACTTGTGTGTCTATGGGGTGCCCCCTGGCCACGTATATAAAGGATGGAGGGAGGAGGAGGCCGGCCCTCATAGGGCGCACCCAAAGTGTGGAGTCCTACTAGGACTCCCTAGTCCTAGTAGGATTCCACCTCCCACATGGAAAAGGAAAAAGGGAAGGGAGAAGGAGAAGGAAGGAAGGGGGTGCCCCCTTTCCATAGTCCAATTCGGACCAGTCCATGGGGAAGGGGCGCGGCCACCCTTGAGGCCTTTCTCTCCTTTCCCATATGGCCCATTAAGGCCCAATACGAATTCCCGTAACTCTCCGGTACTCCGAAAAATACCCGAATCACTCAGAACCTTTCCGATGTCCAAATATAGCCTTCCAATATATCGATCTTTACGTCTCGACCATTTCGAGACTCCTCTTCATGTCCCCGATCTCATCCAGGACTCTGAACAAACTTCGGTCATCAAATCACATAACTCATATTACAAATTGTCATGGAATGTTAAGCGTGCGGACCCTACGGGTTCAAGAACTATGTAGACATGACCGAGACTCATCTCCAGTCAATAATAAATAGCGGAACCTGGATGCTCATATTGGTTCCTACATATTCTACGAAGATCTTTATCGGTCAAACCGCATAACAACATACGTTGTTCCCTTTGTCATCGGTATGTTACTTGCCCGAGATTCGATCGTCAGTATCCTCATACCTAGTTCAATCTCGTTACTGGCAAGTCTCTTTACTCGTTCCGTAATGCATCATCCCACAACTAACTCATTAGTCACAATGCTTGCAAGGCTTATAGTGATGTGCATTACCGAGAGGGCCCAAAGATACCTCTCCGATACATAGAGTGACAAATCATAATCTTGATCTATGCCAACTCAACAAACATCATCGGAGACATCTGTAGAGCATCTTTATAATCACCCAGTTACGTTGTGATGTTTGATAGGACACAAGGTGTTCCTTCAGTATTCGGGAGTTGCATAATCTCATAGCGTGAGGAACATGTATAAGTCATGAAGAAAGCAGTAGCAATGAAACTGTAACGATCATCGTGCTAAGCTAACGGATGGGTCAAGTCAATCACATCATTCTCTAATGATGTGATCCCGCTTATCAAATGACAACTCTTTGTCCATGGCTAGGAAACTTAACCATCTTTGATTAACGAGCTAGTAAAGTAGAGGCATACTAGTGACACTCTGTTTGTCTATGTATTCACACATGTACTAAGTTTCCAGTTAATACAATTCTAGCATGAATAATAAACATTTATCATGATATAAGGAAATATAAATAACAACTTTATTATTGCCTCTAGGGCATATTTCCTTCAGTCTCCCACTTGCACTAGAGTCAATATCTAGTTCACATCGTCATGTGATTTAACACCAATAGTTCACATCTTTATGTGATTAGTTCACGTCTCCATGTGACTAACACCCAAAGGGTTTACTAGAGTCGATAATCTAGTTCACATCGCTATGTGATTAACACCCAAAGAGTGATCATGTTTTGCTTGTGAGAGAAATTTAGTCAACGGGTCTACCACATTCAGAGCGGTATGTATTTTGCAAATTTTCTATGTCTACAATACTCTGCACGGAGCTAGTCTAGCTAATTGCTCCCACTTTCAATATGTATCTAGATCGAGACTTAGAGTCATCTAAATCGGTGTCAAAAGCTTGCATCGACATAACTCTTTACGACGAACTCTTTGTCACCTCCATAACCGAGAAACATTTCCTTACTCCACTAAGGATATTTTTGACAGCTGTCCAGTGATCCACTCCTGGATCACTATTGTACCCTCTTGCCAAACTTATGGTGAGGTACACAATAGGTCTGGTACATAGCATAGCATATTTTATAGAACCTATGACTGAGGCATAGGGAATAGGGAATGACTTTTCATTCTCTTTCTATTTTCTGTCGTGGTCGGGTTTTGAGTCTTTACTCAACTTCACACCTTGCAACACAGGCAAGAACTCCTTCTTTGACTGTTCTATTTTGAACTACTTCAAAATCTTGTCAAGGTATGTACTCATTGAAAATATATCAAGCATCTTGATCTATCTCTATAGATCTTGATGCTCAATATGTAAGTAGCTACACCGAGGTCTTTCTTTGGAAAACTCCTTTCAAACACTCCTTTATGCTTTCCAGAAAATTCTACATTATTTCCGGTCAACAATATGTCATTCACATATACTTATCAGAAATGTTGTAGTGCTCCCACTCACTTTCTTGTAAATACAGGCTTCACCGCAAGTATGTATAAAACCATATTCTTTAATCACTTTATCAAAGCATATATTCCAATTCCGGGATGCTTGCACCAGTCCATAAATGGATCGCTGGAGCTTGCTCACTTTGTTAGCACCTTTAGGATTGACAAAACCTTCTGGTCGCATCATATACAACTCTTCTTTAAGAAATCCATTAAGGAATGCAGTTTTGACATCCATTTGCCAGATTACATAAAATGCGGCAACTGCTAACATGATTCAGACAAACTTTTAAGCATCGATACGAGTGAGAAAATCTCATCGTAGTCAACACCTTGATCTTGTCAAAAACATTTTGCGACAATTCGAGCTTTGTAGATAGTAACACTACTATCAGCGTCCGTCTTCCTCTTGAAGATCCATTTATTCTCAATGACTCACCGATCATCGGGCAAGTCAATCAAAGTCCATACTTTGTTCTCATACATGGATCCATCTCAGATTTCATGGCCTCAAGCCATTTTGCGGAATCTGGGATCATCATCGCTTCCTCATAGTTCGTAGGTTCGTCATGCTCTAGTAACATGACTTAGAATGCCTGCAGCTCGATGTTCCATTCGGCGACCGTTCCAGCAGCGTTGGGGCTCCTGAGTACCCTCTCCAGCGGGTAGGCCGAGACTACCTTGATTGGATGACCTTGAAAGTAGTGTCATAGCTTACGCGAGGCCACCAAGAGCACGAGCAAGAGCTTCTAAGGCATGGGGTACCATGCCCTTGCGTCCCGCAGTACCGTGATGACGAAATACACTGGGTGCTCGACGTGGGCGGGCGCGCCGATGGGTGATGACCCACAAGTATAGGGGATCTATCGTAGTCCTTTTGATAAGTAAGAGTGTTGAACCCAACGAGGAGGAGAAGGAAATGATAAGCGGTTTCCAGCAAGGTATTCTCTGCAAGTACTGAAATAAATGGTAACAGATAGTTTTGTGATAGGATAATTTGTAACGAGCAACAAGTAACAAAAGTAAATAAAGTGAAGCAAGGTGGCCCAATCCTTTTGTAGCAAAGGACAAGCCTGGACAAACTCTTATATAGAGAAAAGCGCTCCCGAGGACACATGGGAATATCATCAAGCTAGTTTTCATCACGTTCGTATGATTCACGTTCGGTACTTTGATAATTTGGTATGTGGGTGGACCAGTGCTTGGGTACTGTCCTTACTTGGACAAGCATCCCACTTATGATTAACCTCTATTGCAAGCATCCACAACTACAACAAAAGTATTAAGGTAAACCTAACCATAGCATGAAACATATGGATCCAAATCAGCCCCTTACGAAGCAACGCATAAACTAGGGTTTAAGCTTCTGTCACTCTAGCAACCCATCATCTACTTATTACTTCCCAATGCCTTCCTCTAGGCCCAAATAATGGTGAAGTGTCATGTAGTCGATGTTCACATAACACCACTAGAGGAGAGACAACATACATCTCATCAAAATATCGAACGAATACCAAATTCACATGACTACTAATAGCAAGACTTCTCCCATGTCCTCAGGAACAAATGTAACTACTCACAAAGCATATTCATGTTCATAATCAGAGGGGTATTAATATGCATATAGGATCTAAACATATGATCTTCCACCAAATAAACCAACTAGCATCAACTACAAGGAGTAATTAACACTACTAGCAACCTACTAGCACCAATCCCGGACTTGGAGACAAGAATTGGATACAAGAGATGAACTAGGGTTCTGAGAGGAGATGGTGCTGATGAAGATGTTGATGGAGATTGCCCTCTCCCGATGAGAGGAGCGTTGGTGATGACGATGGCGATGATTTCCCCCTCCCGGAGGGAAGTTTCCCCGGCAGAACAGCTCTGCCAGAGCCCTAGATTGGTTCCACCAAGGTTCCGCCTCGTGGCAGCGGAGTTTCGTCCGAGAAGATGGCTTATGATTTTTTTCCCATCGAAAGACTTCATATAGAAGAAGATGGCCACCGGAGGGCCACCAGGGGGCCCACGAGGTAGGGGGCGCGCCCAGGGGGTAGGGCGCACCCCCCACCCTCGTGGGCAAGGTGTGGCCCCCCTGGTGAACTTCTTCCACTGAGTATTTTTTATATATTCTGAAAACGTCTTCCGTGGAGTTTCAGGACTTTTGGAGCTGTGCAGGATAGGTCTCTAATATTTGCTCCTTTTCCAGCCCAGAATCCCAGCTGTCGGCATTCTCCCTCTTTATGTAAACCTTGTAAAATAAGAGAGAATAGGCATAAGTATTGTGACATGATGTGTAATAACAGCCCATAATGCAATAAATATCGATATAAAAGCATGATGCAAAATGGACGTATCAACTCCCCCAAGCTTAGACCCCGCTTGTCCTCAAGCGAAAGCTGAAATCGAAAAATATGTCCACATGTTTAGAGCTAGAGGTGTCGATAAAAATAGAATACAGACATGAGGGCATCATGATCATTCTTAGAACAGCAACTTATATAATTCTTGTCATATGGTTTATTATGCTAGATTAATAATTCAATCACAATTTCAAGTATGAATCGTAAACTTCATTGAAAACTAACAAACTATAATCTCAGTCATTGGAGCAATTGCAATTTATCATAACATAGGTAAGAGTCAATGTATAAGAGCTTTTTAGCAAGTCCACATACTCAACTATCATATAGTCTTTCACAATTGCTGACACTCACACAATACTTATGGGTATGGAGTTTTAATCGGACACAGAGAAAGATAGGGGCTTATAGTTTTGCCTCCCAATGTTTTACCTCAAGGGTAATGTCAACAATAATAGTTCATGAAAACTCACATCCAATTAGCCATATATACCAGGATCTTTCCAACATATTGTGCTTGCTAGAGGATAAAATGTAAAAAGGAAGGGTGAATATCACCATGACTCTTATGCAAGGTGGGAGATAAAAGTAAAAGATAGGCCCTTCACAGAGGGAAGCAGAGGTTGTCATGCGCTTTTATAGTTGGATGCACAAAATTTTAATGCGAAAGAACGTCACTTTATATTGCCACTTGTGATATGGACCTTTATTATGCAGTCTGTCGCTTTTATTTCTTCCATATCACACGATCATATAAAGCTTATTTCTCCCACACTAATAAGTCATACATATTTAGAGAGCAATTTTTTTATTGCTTGCACTGATGACAACTTACTTGGAGGATCTTACTCAATCCATAGGTAGGTATGGTGGACTCTCATGGCAAAACTGGTTTTAAGGGTATTTGGAAGCACAAGTAGTATCTCTACTTGGTGTGATGAATTTGGCTGGCATGAGGGGGAAAGGCAAGCTCAACCATGTTGGATGATCTATGACAATATAATTTATCTCAGATGTAAGAAAACATAACCCATTAAGTTGTCTTCCTTGTCCAACATCAACACTTTAGCATGTCATATTTTAATGAGTGCTCACAATCATAAAAGATGTCCAAGATAGTATATTTATATGTGAAGATCTCTCTTTCTTTATTACTTCCTATTAATTGCAACGATGACCAAAACTATGTTTGTCAACTCTCAACAACTTTTATTCATCATACTTTTTCTATGTGAGCTCACTACTCTCCATAAGATTCACATGATCTCTTTGTTTCTTTTTATTTCTTTCTCTTTTCTTCTATTCACTTAGGATCATGGCAAAATAATCAAGCCCTTGACTAAACACTAATCTTTATTATATAGCTCACGGACTCAATTACATAGAAGAATTATAAAGCAAAACCCACAACTGGATCATACTAAGAACTTTTATTCTACTAGATCAAGATATTACCAAAAGGATCGAACTAAGAAAAATGGTAAAGATAAAAGTGATGGTGATACGATACCGGGGCACTCCCCCAAGCTTGGCAGTTGCCAAGGGTAGTGCCCATACCCATGTGATTATGTCTCTCTTTTCGGGGATGGTGATGTGATATTCTTGGCGATGATGCCCCTCAGGATACGATTCTCCTCCTCGAGCTTATTGACTTGCTGCTTGAGGTTCATTATTTCCTTTCGGGGTTTTCCTGTAACAGCCAAAGCTCCCTGCACCCAAGGGTGCTGCATAGCTGCGGGAGAACCAGTGACACTCTTTTTCATATTCTCATAAGAAACAAATCTAACATTGGAAAGGATAACCGAGTTTGGAATAGCTGAGCTCTGCAGTTCTCCCATTGTGAATCCAGCTCGGAAGCGGGAAGTGGCCTCTTGATCCTCTTCCATGGCATCCATCCTCTTCAAATCAGCCTCCATCTCTTCCTCCGTGGCTGGCCCAAAGAGGTCAACATTGTTGTTTGTCATTGATCTTGGTGCCGGATGAGACACCTGGCTCTCCCCGACTGACTCTTGGGAAGACATCTTGCTCTAATCTGCAGCAGCAACAACTCGAAACACAAACAGAGGATAATTGCGTGATACGGGAGTCAAAACCTCCAGGAAAATATATAATGAATTTTTACCGACCAAAATACGTAACGTGTACGAAAACGGAGTCCGGAGAGCACACGAGGTGCCCACGAGGTAGGGGGGCGTGCCCTCCACCCTTGTGGAGCCCTCGTGTCCTTCCCGGACTGCTTCTTATTTTTCTATTTTTCTAAATATTCCAAAACGGAGAAATATTGCCTTAAAAACTGTTTTGGAGTCGGTTTACTTACTGTACCACATACATATTCCTTTTCGGAGTCTGAAACGTTCTGGAAAGTGTCCCTTATGTATTCCTCCGGGGTTACGGTTTCAATAACATTGGTTTCAACATTTATGGGATTACCTGAGATATAATGTTTGATTCTTTGACCGTTCACCACCTTCGGATTTGTGCCTTCGAAGTTGTTGATTTTTATGGCACCGGAACGATAGACCTCCTCGATAACGTAAGGACCTTCCCATTTAGAGAGAAGTTTTCCTGCAAAAATTCTTAAAAAAGAGTTGTATAGCAATACATAATCACCTACATTAAACTCGCGCTTTTGTATTCTTTTGTCATGCCATCTTTTAACTTTTTCTTTAAACAACTTGGCATTTTCGTAGGCTTGGATTCTCTGTTCATCGAGTGAGCTAATATCAAATAACCTCTTCTCACTGGCAAGTTTAAAATCATAGTTGAGCTCTTTAATAGCCCAATATGCCTTGTGTTCTAGTTCGAGAGGTAAGTGACATGCTTTTCCATAAACCATTTTATATGGAGACATACCCATAGGATTTTTATATGCAGTTCTATAGGCCCATAATGCATCATCAAGTTTCTTGGACCAATTCTTTCTAGACCTATTGACAGTCTTTTGCAAAATTAATTTGAGCTCTCTATTACTCAATTCTACTTGACCACTAGACTGAGGGTGATAATGGGATGCAATTCAGTGATTAACATCATACTTAGCAAGCATTTTACGGAAAGCACCATGAATAAAATGTGAACCACCATCAGTCCTTAAATATCTAGGGACTCCAAATCTTGGAAAAATAACTTCTTTAAGCATTTTAATAGAAGTGTTATGATCAGCACTACTAGTTGGAATAGCTTCTACCCACTTAGTAACATAATCAACAGCAACTAAAATATGTGTATATCCATTAGAGGAAGGAAAGGGTCCCATATAGTTAAAGCCCCAAACATCAAATGGTTCAATAACGAGTGAATAATTCATAGGCATTTCTTGACGTCTACTAATATTACCAATTCTTTGACATTCATCACAAGATAAGACAAACTTACAGGCATCCTTGAAGAGAGTAGGCCAATAAAAACCAGATTGTAATACCTTATGTGCAGTTCTATCTCCAGCATGGTGTCCTCCATAAGCTTCGGAGTGACACTTGTGTAGGATCTGTTCCTGTTCATGCTCAGGTACACAACATCTAATAACACCATCTACTCCTTCTTTATAAAGATGTGGGTCATCCCAAAAGTAATGCCTCAAATCATAGAAGAACTTTTTCTTTTGCTGGTATGTGAAACTAGGTGGTATAAACTTAGCAACAATGTAATTAGCATAATCAGCATACCATGGAGCAGTATGAGAAGCATTTATGACATTTAGTTGCTCATCAGGAAAGCTATCATCAATAGGTAGTGGGTCATCAAGCACATTTTCTAACCTAGACAAGTTGTCTGTAACGGGGTTCTCAGCTCCCTTTCTATCAACAATATGTAAGTCAAATTCTTGTAGCAAGAGAACCCATTTAATAAGTCTAGGTTTAGCATCTTTATTTTCCATGAGATATTTAATAGCAGCATGATCAGTGTGAATAGTTACTTTAGAATCAACAATATAAGGTCTGAACTTATCACAAGCAAATACAACTGCTAAGAATTCTTTTTCAGTAGTAGCATAATTTCTTTGAGCATTGTCTAGGGTTTTACTAGCATATTGAATAAAGTTTAATTTCTTATCAACTCTTTGTCCTAGAACAGCACCTACAGCATAATCACTAGCATCACACATAATTTCAAAGGGTAAATTCCAATCAGGTGGCTGAACAATAGGTGCAGAGATTAATGCTTTCTTAAGTATTTCAAATGCTTCTGCACAATCATCATCAAAGACAAATGGTATATCTTTTTGTAATAAATTAGTCAAAGTCCGAGAAATTTTTGAGAAGTCCTTAATGAACCTCCTATAAAATCCGGCGTGACCAAGGAAACTTCTTATACCTTTGATGTCCTTGGGACATGGCATCTTCTCAATAGCATCAACATTGGCTTTAACAACCTCAATACCTCTTTCAGAAACTTTGTGCCCCAATACAATACCTTCATTAACCATAAAGTGGCACTTTTCCCAATTCAAGACAAGATTAGTTTCTTCACATCTCTGCAAAACTCGATCAAGGTTGCTCAAGCAATCATCAAAAGAAGATCCATATACGGAGAAATCGTCCATGAAAACCTCACAAATCTTTTCACAAAAGTCGGAGAATATAGCCATCATGCATGTTTGAAAGGTAGCAGGTGCATTACATAAACCAAAAGGCATACGTCTATAAGCAAAAGTACCAAAAGGGCAGGTAAAAGTAGTCTTTGATTGATCTTTGGCTGACATAGGTATTTGAGAGAAACCAGAATAACCATCTAGAAAGCAAAAATGTGTATGTTTGGATAATCTTTCTAGCATTTGCTCGATAAAAGGTAAAGTGTAATAATCCTTTTTAGTGGCCTTATTTAATTTGCGGAAATCAATTACATTCTATAATCTGTAATAATTCTTTGAGGAATCAATTCATCTTTATCATTAGGAACGACAGTAATACCTCCCTTCTTAGGGACACAATGGACAGGACTTACCCACTGACTATCAGCAACGGGATAGATTATACCTGCCTCAAGGAGCTTTAGTATTTCCTTTCTTACCACTTCTTTCATTTTAGGATTCAGCCATCGTTGATGATCACAAACTGGTTTAGCATCTTCTTCCAAATTTATTTTATGTTGACATAGAGTGGGACTAATGCCCTTAAGATCATCAAGAGTGTAACATCCCGATTCTCGGAATGTTTAAGAGAAAGTTTTCCAAAAATCAGGGCGAGAAAATTTCGTTTGTTTTATTTGTTAGCAAATCTTAAATTGGACTTTTATAATTTAGAGGATTTAATTTGAACTAATGCATACCTATAATAGATATTTGAGTTTACTTCTTCTCTTTTAGTCGGGTTTTATTTTCTCGTCTTCGGCATAGTAATTTATGCGCATATGCATTTTGGAACTTCTTTCGATTTTGTTTTGAGCTTCTGTTCCTTTAATAGATTTTCCTAAAGGAAAATCTAATTAATTTCTTTCCCCAAACTCTTGGCAATATCCAATGGCCAATCTATCTTCTCTATTCTCTCTCACTGTTTCTTATTCCTGTCACCCGAATGGACCCAACCCATCTCTTTTATTTTCTTCCTCCATCTCCCTTGGACAACAGCCCAATAACCCCACTATTTTTCATGGTCTCTACCTTCCTCATGGTCTGGCCCGATCTGGCCCATCACTCCCAACCGAACGAACTCCTCTTCTGGTTTCTCTGTACGTTCACAACTCAAGGAAAGAGGAAACCTCAACAGCCAGGTACTTAAGAGAAACAACCCTCAGTAATTCCCATCAATCCCATCGGTTTCCAAAACTGAAGCCATCATATTCAGCGCCTCCACCTTCTCTTCCATTCCCGTAGCAACCCCTGCCCTCTTCCTTTCCCCTGTCTCCAAGGCAACTCCATGAACTTTGAAGCTCCGTGGACACCGATGCTCGATCCCGATGACTCGGACCATCTCTATCTGAATCCTTGTTCCATAAAATCCTCCTCCACACCATGATTCCATTCAGGGAAGAAGAAACACGATCCGTCAACCACACACGAAGAATTCTGCAGTCCGCGGACACTGTTCATCAAGTTCGTCGCACCGTTCCGTCAAACTCTGTGAGCCTCTATCAAATTCCTTTTGCACACGCGCTTTTCATCACCTAGTGTATCCCGTAGACATCATGATTAAACCTATCTCTGTCGTTGGCCACGTGTGTCCGAAACCGAGATCGACTGGTGGCAACGACATATCTTTTTTGTTTTTTGTTCGTCAGATGGTCTTGAGGTCAACATATGAAATGATAGTTTTGGTCATAGGAACTCGGTGGTATATTTAGCTTGTCGTTGTAATAGGTGTGTGGTGGGGTGGTTTTAATCATAGTTGTTTTGGGTAAAATTCAAGTGGGTTTCTAGTTCGGTTAACTTTTATGTTAAAATTTTATTTTATTGCATGTTCATGACATGTCTAGAAGTTACTCCTAAATATTTCATAATGTTAGGAGTGCATGCTAATCATCTCATATATTTTACAGAGAGTGTCATGTGATTTCTTAGACGTATTTGTAGGATTATTTAAATTGTCAAATATAGTATGATCTTGATGTTATTTTTCTTTGGTGCGTGCGTAGTCCTATGATATGCCTCTGTACAAGTCTTTGCAAATTCTTACCATGTGTACGAGTAGATTGGTGTATCAGATTATTATTGTTCGTACATGCTTGTCGGGTGTTACTATTTTAATTAGATTTGGAGCATTGATAGGTAATCGTATTGTTATCATTTAAATAATGCTTAGTACTGTTTATGGTTCTATGTTGAGAATGCGTACAGAGTTTTGGTGAATTGTCTCCATGCTTAGGACTTTGTAAGATTATTCTAAGCTTTGTTTGATTTCTTTAATTATTAAAGACTTCATGTTTTCTTATTTTCTTATTGTTTAGCATGAAGATATCTTAGATATGGTTTACATTTTCATTTCCGGCCATGTCGCATGTTCGTTTTATTGGTTTGAAAGCATGGCATGCCTCTGATAGTTATTAGGCATCATTTGTAGGTGTTTTGCATAGTTTTTTATGCTAGATGTCAAATAAAATGCCTTGTTATTTGGAAATGAGTGCATTATAGTTTGTTGCATAGAATATAATTCCCAAGTTGTTCCTCTTCTTTCTAGATGTTTGTTATCCATGATTTCATGGTTGGATGCTTTATGTCATTCATATTTGTATTGCTATATAGAATCATTCTGATGGAATAACTAGTTTATTGCATATTGATAATTATCATGTGTGTTTATTTATATTAGTTTATTACCATGTCGTGTTAACAATTGCTTATAGTAGAATGAATGTTTGGTTGTATGCGTACCATCTACTATATCATTTCTAGTTTGTATTGTATGACTACACATTTGGTTAGCCTTGATTTACATTATAGTAGTTTGTTGATCTTGTACATTCTTTTATTGAGCAACTTCTTGCTTTATCAATACTATGCCATGTTGTTGGGATTGTATAAATGGATTGCATAACATGTGTGTAACAACCCGTGTGTTCTATGATGCCCAGGTTGTCCAGTTATGTATTATCAAGTCTAGGTTGTACTAGGTAGAAATACATTTCTTCATGTTATTGCTAGTATAGCACATCGTTTGATGTGATTGATGCCATGACCTAGATGTGTACTTTCTTAGTATGTTTTCCCCTTTTGCTTATAAGTCACAACTAACATGATAGTGTTGTGTGCTAATGCCATTCTTGATAGTCATGTTAGTTGATATTAACTAGGTTATCTCATAGTTATGAGTTGTGCTCTATTGGTAGCATATTTTGGGATCTCATGTGATGATCACCCATGCTTAGCATCATATCGGGTTTATCTTACTATTCCAATTGTTGTGTGCATGTCCTTTGTCATATCTATTATATCTAGTTGTTGCATTGTTCTATGTCTAGCCATCGTCATGCAAGTGATCTTTCAAGTCTTATGAAGTTCTAAGTGTTATAGTTGCCTACTTTAGTTCTTCCTTATAGATGTTTAACTTCTTACATCTTGGCCTTAGGAGTGTTTTAATACTTGTTGATATGACTCCTATGCTTAGGACGAGTCATATGTCATGTCAGTAGAGTTATGCTTTGATGACACACTCAGTGTGTGTATCGTGCTTTATTATTGCAAGAATGTGGTGTTAATATTGTTGTCGGTGGTCATTAGTATTAGTTGTTCTTTATTATTAACACCATCTCCCGGTTTAGTATCTTGCCAGGGTCACTTATATGTTTGATGCTTGTGTTATTCGTCAAGACATATTTATAACTTATCATTCACATACCTTGTGTAATATGCATCATGTTGTTTAATTGTGTGGCCATAGTATTGGTTTGATATAAAAAAGTTGATCTCATTTTACTTTAGTTTAGCTTTAGGATAGAATCTATATCCAAGTCAATTCATGTGTTGTATGTTGTTTCATTCCTTAAGTACTATGGTTTGTAATGTTGGTTGTTTGTCTTATGGAACACTTGCTTTCGAATTATTATGTAGTTGATGTATATGTTTTTACTGCTATTGAACATTATAGATATTTAGATTCCATCTAAATATTTATTTGTGGTTAACTTTCACCTTTATCATGCAATGTTGTGATTGTGTAGTTAAATACATAAGGCGCTTCCTTTTCATGTGTGTTGATGCCATTGTGTTTGTTATATAGTAGTTTCCTATATAGCTTGTCAAGATGTGTAGTGGGCACTACTAGTGTTTAATCGCATAATTCATATTAGAACGTTAGTCTTGATCGCCAAGTCTTCCTTAGCCGTGCCAACCCAACCAATTTCCCTTCGTTGAATCATATCTCTTACCTTCCTATCTTGCTACTTCATTTTGGAATCTCCATCATGATCAATATCCTGTTATCCATCCACTCTTAATTTGTTTTGGATGTTATGTGGATTTAATATTGTTTTGGTATTTATTTGTTTTCCATTTGGTATCGTTATGACGAGTAGGGAGTGACTACGATGTTGGATATGGAGATAATCAGGTTACCGAAGAAGGACTCAACAACAAAGGCATGCCTCCTTCTTTGATCATACTTATCCTATGGTTTACAAAATTGCATTGAGTTTTATTGTTTTATGTGCATGCTATTTTCAATTCTCGTAGCTAGCGTGTCGATTGACACATTACCTTGATACGCTTGTCGCCTATTTACTTGACACCTGAGTAGAAGTATATGGTTCCCGTAGAGTAGAAATGCTTAGCCATGCTTATCTCTGAGTCATTGACAGTTGAAACTTAATGTTGAGCTAGGCCTGTTAGCCCTTGTTGACCTTCTCTATCCTCTTCTACTCTGGGTGAAATTTACCATCAGAATACTCGCGCGGGCGACAGCTGAATCAAGGATTGAAGGAGCGATTGGCCGCCCTTCACGAGTTGAAGGGGGCAATCAGTCGTCCGTGCCGCTTAAGGCCTAATAAGTCTTGGATTTGAAGATTGTGATAACAGTACAGCCACATGCTATATGGGCACTGGCTTGGTCAAGTAAGCTAGTCAGCCTTAGGTGTCGATGTTGCCATACTGCAGATGGGATAACTGCCTTGCGAGGAGTATCCTCGGCACAGATGAGGGGACCGGTTTGAGGACGTACTCTCAGTTCCGTGCGCCAGACCCGGTGGGCATGTCACATCTTTGGGGGATCTATTCCAAAGACCTCATCACAATCTCCCTACCGGTATACCAAATTGTGTACTATGCCAGTGGCCACTGGTGGCATCAAGACGAGATTGTGTCGTGTGGGTAAAGTGTACAACCTCTGCAGAGTGTACAACTATTTGAATAGTCGTGTCCACGGTCATGGACAACACATGAATCTTTCTTGATATACAGGACATGTCTTGCTTATTCCCTCTTTGCCCCTATTCTTGGAACCTATGAAGAGTGTGAGTTGATCGAGGATCCTCACTTTGATGAAAGTTATTCTGTAGATAAAACATGTTTTCATCAAAAGGTGCTTTTATTCAACTGTTTTTTTGAAACAAAATTAGCTTTTATGCAAATGAGCCATACAGCCTTCATTTGAAGCCACATGTAGCTGTTAGGACCTTCTTCGAAGGAGGTATATTGAGTACGTAATGTACTCATGGCAATAATTTTGTTGAACAACAGAGTCCCATGAAGATGAAGGTGATGACTACGACAACTATGGCGATCCATAGGAGTGAGGTCATGTGGACTACATCGACTGCCTGTGGCTGAGATGGAGTCGCTACGCATTGTACTTTCCGCTGCTTTTTGATTGTAATAAATGTCATGAGACATTTCTCTATGTATGCCTTGCGGCAATATTTATTAAACTTGTGATACTTTTACGTATTGTGCAATGATACCATTTCGCTCTGTTGTCAACAATGATCCTGGGGTTGACAAATATACACAGGAGGGTCTGGAAGTTAATTCTGGGTTCTCACAGAAGTGGTATCAGAGCCGATGTCGACCTAGTCGCATGTCCTTAGTTAGAAATGAAAATCCTTAGGGACTATTGTTATAAGAAAACTATTTTGAAAAGGATCATTCTCGTACTCTTCTCTTTCACTATTGCTATTGTCATCTCATCTTATTCAATTGAAATATAAACTCTACTTCTCTACCATCTTCTTTATAGTGTGAAACCCTTTTCCTTGCCCTTGGTGTTGAAAAGTCGGAAGCTTCACACGATGTGCCAAAAATTTCAACATAACTTCATGCCTTGAAGCTCTGAGTAGCAACACTTTTGTCGAGAGAAGACACCTTGAGATCGCAAGAATTCAAAAACCATTGATCATGCTTCAACTGTCAAGGTTGAAGATCTGCACCAAGTTATGATGAGACCTACCATATAGGATTAGGTTGGTTAACACCCCCCTGTAGTGATAGAACTCCTAGCTTGTAGACGCAAAACCTTTCTTGTGTGAGTATTGTCTGCGTATTTTTGGTGTTTTCCTATGCAGTCATACTAAAACCCTGTTTGCCAAAAAGAGTTGCTTTTGAGTTTTATTTGGATGGCTTCATGGTTATCTCGGTGTTATCTTTTGTTTATCTTCTGGGGTACCTCTACCTTTTGTAGGATTCTTCTACTCCTCTTTCCCTCTTCTCTATACACCCTGGAGGTCGCCTTGAGATGAATGAAGTTGCAACAACACGCCTGGAGATCTATTATCAAAGTGAACCTTATGGAAAATCACTTTTAAGGGGGGTAGTAGACAATGATTGTGTCAAGATTGAAGATTTGATGACCTTCATTTGCAAAAGAAGACGAAGATTTGAAGACCTTCACTCAACCTACTATAAGTTATAAGTTAAACCTGAAGGAATGATCAATTAGTCTATCCGCACCAAAGCTTGACCTAAAGAAGAAGGGCAAGAGAGAAGAATTTTAACCACTCAGAGAAGTCATCAGATTACCATCGCCAAGACCAAAGGACCGCTTCCAAGCCTTGAGCAAGCTAGAGATAGTATGGATAATCGAAGTATCTCTAATTAAGACCCCGAGGTTGCTTTCCATCAAGACCATAATCAACAGTGATTCCATAAGTTTCTCAGAAGAACAATGTCGAAGATGAAGATAAACCAAACCCCTTCTCTTTAGTCAACCTGAATCTCGGGGACGAGATTTCTTTTAAGGGGGGTAGATCTGTAACATCCCGATTCTCGGAATGTTTAAGAGAAAGTTTTCCAAAAACCAGGGCGAGAAAATTTCGTTTGTTTTATTTGTTAGCAAAGCTTAAATTGGACTTTTATAATTTAGAGGATTTAATTTGAACTAATGCATACCTATATTAGATATTTGAGTTTACTTCTTCTCTTTTAGTTGGGTTTTATTTTCTCGTCTTCGGCATAGTAATTTATGCGCATATGCATTTTGGAACTTCTTTCGATTTTGTTTTGAGCTTCTGTTCCTTTAATAGATTTTCCTAAAGGAAAATCTAGTTAATTTCTTTCCCCAAACTCTTGGCAATATCCAATGGCCAATCTATCTTCTCTATTCTCTCTCACTGTTTCTTATTCCTGTCACCCGAATGGACCCAACCCATCTCTTTTATTTTCTTCCTCCATCTCCCTTGGACAACAGCCCAACAACCCCACTATTTTTCATGGTCTCTACCTTCCTCATGGGCTGGCCCGATCTGGCCCATCACTCCCAACGGAACGAACCCCTCTTCTGGTTTCTCTGTACGTTCACAACGGGAGCTCCTCACCGGCGCCTTCAGCGTCGGTTTCGAGTTGTGGCGCTCGAAGCGTCATGGTACTGGGCCGGCCCACGAGGGTTTCGATCGATCACAGCGAAGCACGTCGCGAAAAAAATACGTGAGAAAAAGCACAAATGCCTGGTTTCGAACTCAGGATCGCACGAACTTCTTGCTCTGCAGCGAGTACCACTACACCATACAAGCTCTGTTGTTCTACAGGTAGGAAAACGTGCTACTTCACCATTCGTTTAGTGAAACATTTAATGTCAAAAAAATCTGAAAATTAGTTGAATAGTTGATTGATTTTGAAAAATAAGTTCAGCGATTTTGAAAACTAGTTCATCAATTTTTTAAAAAAGTTCACAAAAATTTAAAAAAAGTTCATTGGTTTTGAAAAAAAGTTCATCGATTTAAAAAAATGTTCATTGAATTTGAAAAAAGTTTACCAAATTTGAAAAATGTTCATCTATTTTGAAAACTAGTTCATAAGTTTTTAAAACAGTTCAAAAAAATTTAAAATAGTTCATAGGTTTGGAAAAAAGTTCATCGAAATTGAAAACAGTTCAACGAATTTGAAAAAAGTTCGTCTATTTAAAAAAATGTTCATTAAATTTGGAAAAAGTTCATCAAATTTGAAACATGTTCATTGATTTTGAAAACTAGTTCATAAGTTTTTAAAACAGTTCACAAAAATTAAAAATAGTTCATCGGTTTTGAAAAAAAGTTCATCAAACTTGAAAAAAGTTCATCAATGAAAAAAGTTCATCGATTTTTATAAAATTTCATTGAATTTGAAAAAAGTTCATCGATTTTGATAAAAAGTTCGCGCATTTAAGGAAAGATAAAAAAAGAAAGGTAAATGAGAAAAGAAAAGTGAAAAAGGAACAAGAAAAAAACATGCCCAGAAGTTGACCAGGGAACGACCTAGAAAAAGAATAAAAAGAAAAGAAGGAAGTCTGTAATCACAAGTGCGTTGTTATCATAGTGGTGAGTACGCTGCTCTGTTAATTGATCGATCCCGTGGTCGATCCCTCGCTTGCGGGGAGCTCCTAAGCCGCGCCTTTAGCGCCGCTGAGGCTTACTGGCGCCCACGCGGTTCCCACCTGGGCCTGGCCCAAACAAGGCCGACGCGACCGTTCAGGACGCTGTTAAGAGCGAAAAAACAGCAAAAAAAGATGGCGCTTCCAAGATTCCATCTCAAGCCACTGCCGCCCTATACTAGTGTTCCTAACCACTAGAACAACTTGCTTATTGTGAATGATAACAGCGCCGACACTATAAGGACGTGCAGCTGCGCTATTTCTTGCATGTATACTATATCACTTACTTTCCGAATTATTTACAAAAAACATCGTGAATTTGAATAAATTCATCGCTTTAGAAAAAGAGTTCGCAAAAATTGAAAAAAACTCAACAGTTTTGAAAAAAGTTCATCAAATTTTAAAAAAGTTCATCGGACTTCAAAGCTCAATTAATTTGGAAAAGTTCATCAAGTTGACAAAAGGTTTATCAATTTTGAAAAAAGTTCACCGTTATGAAAATAAGTTCACCATTTTGAAAAAAAGTTCACTGTTTTGAGAAAAGTTCATCGATTTGGAAAAAGTTCATCGATTTTGACGTAGAAGTTCATCAAGTAGAAAGAAGTTTATCAATTTTGAAAAAAGTTCACCGTTATGAAAAAAGTTCACCGTTTTGTAAAAAAGTTCATCGATTTGAAAATAGTTCATCAGTTTTGAAGAAAAAGTTCATCAAGTAGAAAGAAGTTTTATCAATTTTGAAAAAAGTTCATAGATTTGAAAAATGGTTCATCAATTTAAAAAAAAGTTCATCGACTTGAAATAAAGTTCACGAAAATAGTTCATCGATTTTGAAGAAAAAATCATCGACTTTGAAAAAAATGCATCGATTTCGAAAAAATTCATTGATTTTAAATAAAAGTTCATCAATCTGAAAATAGTTCATAGAATTTGAAAAAGAAAGTTCACGCATTTGAAAAAGAAATACAGAATGGGAAAAAGAAAAAAGAAAAATTGTTCCAAAAAAAGGTTCCCAAAAGTGGGGGATTCCGTGACGGTGACAAAGAATAAACCAAACATGACACTACTGACACATATCTAGGCTTATCGTTGTGGTTGGTGCGCTGCTCTTTGAACCCAGAGATCCTAGGTTTGAACCTTTTTTGCTTTGATTCAGTTTGAACAGAATTAAAAAAAAAAAGACAATGGGTCGGCCCGGTGCAGCAGGGGGGTGTGCGCCCGATTACATAATGTACTGTAACGGGCGCAGCGGGCGCCCTTTAGGATTTGCCGTTCACAACTCAGGGAAAGGGGAAACCTCAACAGCCAGGTACTTGAGAGAAACAGCCCTCAATAATTCCCATCAATCCCATCGGTTTTCAAAACTTAAGCCATCATATTCAGCGCCTCCACCTTCTCTTCCGTTCCCATAGCAACCCCTGCCCTCTTCCTTTCCCCTGTCTCCAAGGCAACTCCATGAACTTTGAAGGTCCATGGACACCGATGCTCGATCCCGATGACTCGGACCATCTCTATCCGAATCCTTGTGCCATAAACTCCTCCTCAACGCCATGATTCCATTCAGGGAAGAAGAAACACGATCCGTCAACCACACACGAAGAATTATGCATGTCCGCGGACACTGTTCATCAAGTTCGTCGCACCGTTCCGTCAAACTCGATGAGCCTCTATCAAATTCCTTTTGCACGCGTGCTTGTCATCACCTAGTGTATCCCGTAGACATCATGATTCAACCTATCTCTGTCGTTGCCCGCATGTGTCCGAAACCGAGATCGATTGGTGGCAACGACATATCTTTTTTGTTTTCTGTTCGTCAGATGGTCTTGAGGTCAACATATGAAATGATAGTTTTGGTCATAGGAACTCATCGGTATATTTAGATTGTCGTTGTAATAGGTGTGTTGTGGGGTGGTTTTAATCATAGTTGTTTTGGGTAAAATTCAAGTGGGTTTCTTGTTCGATTAACTTTTATGTTAAAATGTTATTTTATTGCATGTTCATGACATGTCTAGAAGTTGCTCCTAGATATTTCATAATGTTAGGAGTGCATGCTAATCATCTCATATATTTTACAGAGAGTGTCATGTGATTTCTTAGACGTATTTGTAGGATTATTTAAATTGTCAAATATAGTATGATCTTGATGTTACTTTTCTTTGGTGCGTGTGTAGTCCTATGATATGTCTCTGTACAAGTCTTTGCAAATTCTTACCATGTGTACGAGTTGATTGGTGTATCGGATTATTATTGTTCGTACATGCTTGTCGGGTGTTACTATTTTAATTAGATTTGGAGCATTGATAGGTAATCGTATTGTTATCATTTAAATAATGCTTAGTACTGTTTATGGTTCTATGTTGAGAATGCGTACAGAGTTTTGGTGAATTGTCTCCATGCTTAGGACTTTGTAAGATTATTCTAAGCTTTGTTTGATTTCTTTAATTATTAAAGACTTCATGTTTTCTTATTTTCTTATTGTTTAGCATGAAGATATCTTAGATATGGTTTACATTTTCATTTCCGGCCATGTCGCATGTTCGTTTTATTGGTTTGAAAGCATGGCATGCCTCTGATAGTTATTAGGCGTCATTTGTAGGTGTTTTGCATAGTTTTTTATGCTAGATGTCAAATAAAATGCCTTGTTATTTGGAAATGAGTGCATTATAGTTTGTTGCATAGAATATAATTCCCAAGTTGTTCCTCTTCTTTCTAGATGTTTGTTATCCATGATTTCATGGTTGGATGCTTTATGTCATTCATATTTTTATTGCTATATAGAATCATTCTGATGGAATAACTAGTTTATTGCATATTGATAATTATCATGTGTGTTTATTTATATTAGTTTATTACCATGTCGTGTTAACAATTGCTTATAGTAGAATGCATGTTTGGTTGTATGCGTACCATGTACTATATCATTTCTAGTTTGTATTGTATGACTACACATTTGGTTAGCCTTGATTTACATTATAGTAGTTTGTTGATCTTGTACATTCTTTTATTGAGCAACTTCTTGCTTTATCAATACTATGCCATGTTGTTGGGATTGTATAAATGGATTGCATAACATGTGTGTAACAACCCGCGTGTTCTATGATGCCTAGGTTGTCCAGTTATGTATTATCAAGTCTAGGTTGTACTAGGTAGAAATACATGTCTTCATGTTATTGCTAGTATAGCACATCGTTTGATGTGATTGATGCCATGACCTAGATGTGTACTTTCTTAGTATGTTTTCCCCTTTTGCTTATAAGTCACAACTAACATGATAGTGTTGTGTGCTAATGCCATTCTTGATAGTCATGTTAGTTGATATTAACTAGGTTATCTCATAGTTATGAGTTGTACTCTATTGGTAGCATATTTTGGGATCTCGTGTGATGATCACCCATGCTTAGCATCATATCGGGTTTATCTTACTATTCCAATTGTTGTGTGCATGTCCTTTTTCATATCTATTATATCTAGTTGTTGCATTGTTGTATGTCTAGCCATCGTCATGCAAGTGATCTTTCAAGTCTTATGAAGTTCTAAGTGTTATAGTTGCCTACTTTAGTTCTTCCTTATAGATGTTTAACTTCTTACATCTTGGCCTTAGGAGTGTTTTAATACTTGTGGATATGACTCCTATGCTTAGGACGAGTCATATGTCATGTCAGTAGAGTTATGCTTTGATGACACACTCAGTGTGTGTATCGTGCTTTATTATTGCAAGAATGTGGTGTTAATATTGTTGTCGGTGGTCATTAGTATTAGTTGTTCTTTATTATTAAGACCATCTCCCAGTTTAGTATCTTGCCAGGGTCACTTATATGTTTGATGCTTGTGTTATTCGTCAAGACATATTTATAACTTATCATTCACATACCTTGTGTAATATGTGTCATGTTGTTTAATTGTGTGGCCATAGTATTGGTTTGATATAAAAAAGTTGATCTCATTTTACTTTAGTTTAGCTTTAGGATAGAATCTATATCCAAGTCAATTCATGTGTTGTATGTTGTTTCATTCCTTAAGTACTATGGTTTGTAATGTTGGTTGTTTGTCTTATGGAACACTTGCTTTCGAATTATTATGTAGTTGATGTATATGTTTTTACTGCTATTGACCATTATAGATATTTATATGCCATCTAAATATTTATTTGTGGTTAACTTTCACCTTTATCATGCAATGTTGTGACTGTGTAGTTAAATACATAAGGCGCTTCCTTTTCATGTGTGTTGATGCCATTGTGTTTTTATATAGTAGTTTCTTATATAGCTTGTCAAGATGTGTAGTGGGCACTACTAGTGTTTAATCGCATAATTCATATTAGAACATTAGTCTTGATCGCCAAGTCTTCCTTGGCCGTGTCAACCTAACCAATTTCCCTTCGTTGAATCATATCTCTTACCTTCCTATCTTGCTACTTCATTTTGGAATCTCCATCTTGATCAATATCCTGTTATCCATCCACTCTTAATTTGTTTTGGATGTTATTTGGATTTACTATTGTTTTGGTATTTATTTATTTTCCATTTGGTATCGTTATGACGAGTAGGGAGTGACGACGATGTTGGACATGGAGATAATCAGGTTACCGAAGAAGGACTCAACAACGAAGGCAAGCCTCCTTCTTTGATCATACTTATCCTATGGTTTACAAAATTGCATTGAGTTTTATTGTTTTATGTGCATGCTATTTTCAATTCTCGTAGCTAGCGTGTCGATTGACACATTACCTTGATACGCTTGTCGCCTATTTACTTGACACCTGAGTAGAAGTATATGGTTCCCGTAGAGTAGAAATGCTTAGCCATGCTTATCTCTGAGTCATTGACAGTTGAAACTTAATGCTGAGCTAGGCCTGTTGGCCCTTGTTGACCTTCTCTATCCTCTTCTACTCTGGGTGAAATTTACCATCTGAATACTGGCGCGGGCAACAGCTGAATCAAGGATGGAAGGAGCGATTGGCCGCTCTTCATGAGTTGAAGGGGGTAATCAATCGTCCGTGCCGCTTAAGGCCTAATAAGTCTTGGATTTGAAGATTGTGATAACAGTACAGCCACATGCTATATGGGCACTGGCTTGGTCAAGTAAGCTAGCCAGCCTTAGGTGTCGATGTTGCCGTACCACAGATGGGATAGCCGCCTTGCGAGTAGTATCCTCGGCACAGATGGGGGGACCGGTTTGAGGACGTACTCTCAGTTCCGTGCGCCAGACCCGGTGGGCATGTCATTTTGGGGAACGTAGCAATAATTCAAAATTTTCCTACGTGTCACCAAGATCAATCTATGGAGTCATCTAGCAACGAGGGATGAGTGGATCTACATACCCTTGTAGATCGCGTGCGGAAGC
This sequence comes from Triticum urartu, assembly GCF_056163025.1. Classification (NCBI taxonomy): domain Eukaryota; kingdom Viridiplantae; phylum Streptophyta; class Magnoliopsida; order Poales; family Poaceae; genus Triticum; species Triticum urartu. Next base: position 603,577,455 of record NC_141875.1, read on the forward strand.
GTTCAAGAGAACGGGGTTGATGGAGTCGTACTCGTCGTGATCCAAATCACCGATGATCCTAGCGCCGAACGGACGGCACCTCCGCGTTCAACACACGTACGGAGCAGCAACGTCTCCTCCTTCTTGATCCAGCAAGGGGAAATGAGAGGTTGATGGAGATCCAGCAGCACGACGGCGTGGTGGTGGAAGTAGCGGGATTCCAACAGGGCTTTGCCAAGCGCTGCGGGAGGAGGGAGATGTGTCATGGGAGGGAGAGGGAGGCGCCAGGGCTTAGATATGGTTGCCCTCCCTTCCCCCCACTATATATAGGGCCAAGGGAGAGGGGGGGCGCAGCCTTGGCCCTTCCTCCAAGGAAGAGTGCGGCCAAGGGAGGAGTCCCTCCTCCCCAAGGCACCTCGGAGGTGCCTTCCCCCTTTAGGACTCTTCCTTTCCCTCTTCTCTTGGCGCATGGGCCTCTTGGGGCTGGTGCCCTTGGCCCATATAGGCCAAGGCGCACCCCCTTACAGCCCATGTGGCCCCCGGGGCAGGTGGCCACACCCGGTGGACCCCCGGGACCCTTCCGGTGGTCCCGGTACAATACCGGTGACCCCGAAACTTGTCCCGATGGCCGAAATAGCACTTCCTATATATAATTCTTTACCTCCGGACCATTCCGGAACTCCTCGTGACGTCCGGGATCTCATCTGGGACTCCGAACAACTTTCGAGTTACCGCATACTAATATCTCTATAACCCTAGCATCACCGGACCTTAAGTGTGTAGACCCTACGGGTTCGGGAGACATGCAGACATGACCGAGATGACTCTCCGGTCAATAACCAACAGCGGGATCTGGATACCCATGTTGGCTCCCACATGTTCCATGATGATCTCATCGGATGAACCACGATGTCGAGGATTTAATCAATCCCGTATACAATTCCCTTTGTCTAGCGGTACGATACTTGCCCGAGATTCGATCGTCGGTATCCCGATACCTTGTTCAATCTCGTTACCGGCAAGTCTCTTTACTCGTTCCGTAACACATCATCCTGTGATCAACTCCTTGATCACATTGTGCACATTATGATGATGTCCTACCGAGTGGGCCTAGAGATACCTCTCCGTTTACACGAAGTGACAAATCCCAGTCTCGATTCGTGCCAACCCAACAGACACTTTCGGAGATACCTGTAGTGTACCTTTATAGCCACCCAGTTACGTTGTGACGTTTGGCACACCCAAAGCACTCCTACGGTATCCGGGAGTTGCACAATCTCATGTTCTAAGGAAATGATACTTGACATTAGAAAAGCTTTAGCATACGAACTACATGATCTTGTGCTAGGCTTAGGATTGGGTCTTTGTCCATCACATCATTCTCCTAATGATGTGATCCCGTTATCAATGACATCCAATGTCCATGGTTAGGAAACCGTAACCATCTATTGATCAACGAGCTAGTCAACTAGAGGCTTACTAGGGACATGGTGTTGTCTATGTATCCACACATGTATGTGAGTTTCCTATCAATACAATTGTAGCATGGATAATAAACGATTATCATGAACAAGGAAATATAATAATAACTAATTCATTATTGCCTCTAGGGCATATTTCCAACAGTCTCCCACTTGCACTAGAGTCAATAATCCAGTTCACATCGATATGTGATTAACACTCAAGGTCACATCCCCATGTGACTAACACCCAAAGAGTTTACTAGAGTCAATAATCTAGTTCACATTACCATGTGATTAACACTCGATGAGTTCTGCGTTTGATCATGTTATGCTTGTGAGAGATGTTATAGTCAACGGGTCCGAATCTTTCAGATCCGTATGTACTTCGCAAATCTCTATGTCATCTTGTAGATGCAGCTACTACGCTATATTTGGAGCCATTTCAAATAACTGTTCTACTTGGAGCTATTCTAAATTGTTGCTCCATTATACGTATCCGGTATCTCTACTCAGAGCTATTCGGATAGGTGTTAAGCTTGCATCGACGTAACCCTTTACGACGAACTCTTTTACCACCTCCATAATCGAGAAAATTCCTTAGTCCACTAGTTACTAAGGATAACTTTGACCGCTGTCCTGTGATCCATTCTTGGATCACTCTTGTACCCCTTGACTGACTCATGGCAAGGCACACTTCAGGTGCGGTACACAGCATAGCATACTGTAGAGAGCCTATGATAAAAGCATAGGGGACGACATTCGTCCTTTCTCTTTCTTCTGCCGTGGTCGAGCTTTAAGTCTTAACTTCATACCTTACAACTCAGGCAAGAACTCCTTCTTTGACTGATCCATCTTGAACACTTCAAGATCATGTCAAGGTATGTGCTCATTTGAAAGTACCATTAAGCGTTTTGATCTATCCTTATAGATCTTGATGCTCAATGTTCAAGTAGTTTAATCCAGGCTTTCCATTGAAAAACACTTTCCAAATAACCCTATATGCTTTCCAGAAATTCTACATCATTTCTGATCCATAATATGTCAACAACATATACTCATCAGAAATTCTATAGTGCTCCCACTCACTTCTTTGGAAATACAAGTTTCTCATAAACTTTGTATAAACCCAAAATCTTTGATCATCTCATCAAAGCGTACATTCCAACTCCGATATGCTTACTCCAGTCCTTAGAAGGATTGCTGGAGCTTTGCATACTTATTAGCATCTTTCAGGATTGACAAAACCTTACGGTTGTATCACATACAACCTTTCCTCAAAAAAACGTCGAGGAAACAATGGTTTTTGGCATCCTATCTGCAAGATTTCACAAATAATGCAGTAATTGCTAATATAATTCCAACAGACTCTTAGCATCGCTACGAGTGAGAAAGTCTCATCGCAGTCAACTCCTTGAACTTGTCGGAAAACATCTTAACGACAAGTCGAGCTTTCTTAATGGTGATACCTACCATCATTGTCCGTCTTCCTTTTAAAATCCATATGTACCTAACAGCCTTACGACCATCAAGTAGTTCTCCCAAAGTCTACACTTTGTTTTCATATATGGATCCTCTCTCGGATTTTATGGCCTCGAGCCATTTATCGGAATCCGGGCCCACCATCGCTTCTCCATAGCTCGTAGGTTCATTGTTGTCTAGCAACATGACTTCCAAGACAGAATTACGTACCACTCTGAAGTAGTATGCATCCTTGTCATCCTACGAGGTTTGGGAGTGACTTGATCCGAAGTCTCATGATCACTATCATAAGCTTCCACTTCAATTGGTGTAGGTGCCACAGGAACAACTTCCTGTGCCTTGCCACACACTAGTTGAAGAGACGGTTCAATAACCTCATCAAGTCTCCACCATCCTCCCACTAAATTCTTTCGAGAGAAACTTTTCCTTGAGAAAGGACCTGATTCTAGAAACAATCCTTTATTGCTTTCAGATCTGAGACAGGAGGTATACCCAACTGTTTTGGGTGTCCTACGAAGATGCATTTATCCGCTTTGGGTTCGAGCTTATCAGCCTGAAACTTTTTCACATAAGCGTCGCAGCCCCAAACTTTTAAGAAATGACAGCTTAGGTTTCTCTAAACCATAGTTCATACGGTGTCATCTCATCGGAATTACGTGGTGCCCTATTTAAAGTGAATGCGGTTGTCTCTAATGCCTAACCCATAAACTATCGTGGTAATTTGATAAGAGACATCATGGTATGCATCATATCCAATAAGGTGCAGTTATGGTGTTCGGACACACCATCACACTATGGTGTTCCAGGCTGTATTAGTTGTGAAACAATTTCCACAATGTCTTAATTCTGTGCCAAACTCATAATTCAGATATTCATCTCTATGATCATATCATAGATATTTTATCCTCTTGTCACGACGATCTTTCGACTTCACCCTGAAATTACTTGAACCTTTCAATAATTCAGACTCGTGATTCATCAAGTAAATATACTCAACATCTACTCAAATCATCTGTGAAGTAAGAACATAACGATATCCACTACATGCCTCAGCACTCATTGGATTGCACACATCAAAATGTATTACTTCCAACAAGTTGCTTTCTAGTTCCATTTTACTGAAAATGAGGCTTTCAGTCATCTTGCCCATGTGGTATGATTTGCATGTCTCAAGTGATTCAAAATCAAGTGAGTCCAAACGATCCATCTGTATAGAGTTTCTTCATGCATATACACCAATAGACATGGTTCGCATGTCTCAATCCTTTCAAAAAATGAGTGAGTCCAAAGATCCATCAACATGGAGCTTCTTCGTGCGTTTTATACCGATATGACTTAAGTGGTAGTGCCACAAGTAGGTGGTACTATCATTACTATCCTATATCTTTTGGCATGAACATGTGTATCACTACGATCGAGATTCAATGAACCATTCATTTTAGGTGCAAGACCATTGAAGGTATTATTCAAATAAACAGAGTAACCATTATTCTCCTTAAATGAATAACCGTATTGCGATAGACATAATCCAATTATATCTATGCTCAACGCAAACACCAATATCGATGGTAGAGGGAGCGTGCGATGCTTGATCATATTAACATTGGAAACACTTCCAACACATATCGTCAGCTCACCTTTAGCTAGTCTCCGTTTATTCCGTAGCTTTTATTTCGAGTTACTAACACTTAGCAACCGAACCGGTATCTAATACCCTGGTGCTACTAGGAGTACTAGTAAAGTACACATCAACACAATGTATATCCAATATACTTCTATCGACCTTGCCAGCCTTCTCATCTACCAAGTATCTAGGGTAATTCTGCTCCAGTGGCTGTTCCCTTTATTATAGAAGCACTTAGTCTCGGGTTTGGGTTCAACCTTGGGTTTCTTCACTAGAGCAGCAGCTGAATTGTCGTTTCATGAAGTATCCCTTCATGCCCTTGCCCTTCTTGAAACTAGTGGTTTCACCAACCATCAACAATTGATGCTCCTTCTTGATCTCTACTTTAGTGGTGTCAAACATCGCGAATATCTCAAGGATCATCATATATGTCCCTGATATATTATAGTTCATCACGAAGCTCAAGCAGCTTGGTGGTAATGACTTCGGAGAACCATCACTATTTCATCTGGAAGATCAACTCCCACTCGATTCAAGCGATTGTTGTACTCAGACAATCTGAGCACAAGTTCAACAATTGAGCTTTTCTCCCTTAGTTTGCAGGCTAAGAAAATTGTCGGAGGTCTTATACCTCTTGACGTGGGCATGAGCCTGAAATCCCAATTTCAGCCCTCGAAACATCTCATATGTTTCGCGACGTTCCAAAACGTCTTTGGTGCCTCAACTCTAAACCGTTTAACTGAACTATCACGTAGTTATCAAAATGTGTATGTCAGATGTTCGCAACATCCACAGACGACGTTCGAGGTTCAGCACACTGAGCGGTGCATTAAGGACATAAGCCTTCTATGAAGCAATGAGGACAATCCTCAGTTTACGGACCTAGTCCGCATAATTGCTACTATCAACTTTCAACTAAATTTTCTCTAGGAACATATCTAAACAGTACTGAAGCGCTAGCTACGAGATAATTTGCGAAGATCTTTTGACTATGTTCAGGATAATTAAGTTCATCTTATGAACTCCCACTCAGATAGACATCCCTCTAGTCATCTAAGTGATTACATGATCCGAGTCAACTAGGCCGTGTCCGGTCATCACGTGAGACGGACTAGTCATCATCGGTGAACATCTTCATGTTGATCGTATCTACCATACGACTCATGCTCGACCTTTCGGTCTCTTGTGTTCCGAGGCCATGTCTGTACATGCTAGGCTCGTCAAGTCAACCTAAGTGTTTCGCGTGTGTAAATCTGTCTTACACCCGTTGTATGTGAACGTTAGAATCTATCACACCCGATCATCACGTGGTGCTTCGAAACAACAAACTGTCGCAATGGTGCACAGTTAGGGGGAACACTTTCTTGAAATTATTATGAGGGATCATCTTATTTACTACCGTCGTTCTAAGTAAACAAGATGTATAAACATGATAAACATCACATGCAATCAAATAGTGACATGATATGGCCAATATCACTTTGCTCCTCTTGATCTCCATCTTCGGGGCTCCATGATCATCATCGTCACCGCCATGACACCATGATCTCCATCATCATGATCTCCATCATCGTGTCTCCATGAAGTTGTCTCGCCAACTTATTACTTCTACTACTATGGCTACGGTTAGCAATAAAGTAAAGTAATTACATGGCGTTGTTCAATGACACGCAGATCATACAATAAATAAAGACAACTCCTATGGCTCCTGCCGGTTGTCATACTCATCGACATGCAAGTCGCGATTCCTATTACAAGAACATGATCAATCTCATACATCACATATATCATTCATCACATCCTTTTGGCCATATCACATCACATAGCATACCCTGCAAAAACAAGTTAGACGTCCTCTAATTGTTGTTTGCATGTTTTACGTGGCTGCTATGGGTTTCTAGCAAGAACATTTCTTACCTACGCAAAAACCACAACGTGATATGCCAATTGCTATTTACCCTTCATAAGGACCCTTTTCATCGAATCCGATCCGACTAAAGTGGGAGAGACAGACACCCGCTAGCCACCTTATGCAACTAGTGCATGTCAGTCGGTGGAACCAGTCTCACGTAAGAGTACGTGTAAGGTCGGTCCGGGCCACTTCATCCCACAATGCCACCGAATCAAGATTGGACTAGTAACGGTAAGCATATTGAACAAACTCAACGCCCACAACTACTTTGTGTTCTACTCGTGCATAGAAACTACGCATAGACCTAGCTCATGATGCCACTGTTGGGGAACGTAGCAATAATTCAAAATTTTCCTACGTGTCACCAAGATCAATCTATGGAGTCATCTAGCAACGAGGGAGGAGTGGATCTACATACCCTTGTAGATCGCGCGCGGAAGCGTTCAAGAGAACGGGGTTGATGGAGTCGTACTCGTCGTGATCCAAATCACCGATGATCCTAGCGCCGAATGGACGGCACCTCCGCGTTCAACACACGTACGGAGCAGCGACGTCTCCTCCTTCTTGATCCAGCAAGGGGAAAGGAGAGGTTGATGGAGATCCAGCAGCACGACGGCGTGGTGGTGGAAGTAGCGGGATTCCAACAGGGCTTCGCCAAGCGCTGCGGGAGGAGGGAGATGTGTCATGGGAGGGAGAGGGAGGCGCCATGGCTTAGATATGGTTGCCCTCCCTTCCCCCCACTATATATAGGGCCAAGGGAGAGGGGGGGCGCAGCCTTGGCCCTTCCTCCAAGGAAGGGTGCAGCCAAGGGAGGAGTCCCTCCTCCCCAAGGCACCTTGGAGGTGCCTTCCCCCTTTAGGACTCTTCCTTTCCCTCTTCTCTTGGCGCATGGGCCTCTTGGGGCTGGTGCCCTTGGACCATATAGGCCAAGGCGCACCCCCTTACAGCCCATGTGGCCCCCGGGGCAGGTGGCCCCACCCGGTGGACCCCCGGGACCCTTCCGGTGGTCCCGGTACAATACCGGTGACCCCGAAACTTGTCCCGATGGCCGAAATAGCACTTCCTATATATAATTCCTTACCTCCGGACCATTCCGGAACTCCTCGTGACGTCCGGGATCTCATCCGGGACTCCGAACAACTTTCGAGTTACCGCATACTAATATCTCTATAACCCTAGCGTCACCGAACCTTAAGTGTGTAGACCCTACGGGTTCGGGAGACATGCAGACATGACCGAGATGACTCTCCGGTCAATAACCAACAGCGGGATCTGGATACCCATGTTGGCTCCCACATGTTCCACGATGATCTCATCGGATGAACCAGGATGTCGAGGATTTAATCAATCCCGTATACAATTCCCTTTGTCTAGCGGTACGATACTTGCCCGAGATTCGATCGTCGGTATCCCGATACCTTGTTCAATCTCGTTACCGGCAAGTCTCTTTACTCGTTCCGTAACACATCATCCTGTGATCAACTCCTTGATCACATTGTGCACATTATGATGATGTCCTACCGAGTGGGCCCAGAGATACCTCTCCGTTTACACGAAGTGACAAATCCCAGTCTCGATTCGTGCCAACCCAATAGACACTTTCGGAGATACCTGTAGTGTACCTTTATAGCCACCCAGTTACATTGTGACGTTTGGCACACCCAAAGCACTCCTACGGTATCCGGGAGTTGCACAATCTCATGGTCTAAGGAAATGATAATTGACATTAGAAAAGCTTTAGCATACGAACTACATGATCTTGTGCTAGGCTTAGGATTGGGTCTTTGTCCATCACATCATTCTCCTAATGATGTGATCCCGTTATCAATGACATCCAATGTCCATGGTTAGGAAACCGTAACCATCTATTGATCAACGAGCTAGTCAACTAGAGGCTTACTAGGGACATGGTGTTGTCTATGTATCCACACATGTATCTGAGTTTCCTATCAATACAATTCTAGCATGGATAATAAACGATTATCATGAACAAGGAAATATAATAATAACTAATTTATTATTGCCTCTAGGGCATATTTCCAACATGTCACATCTTTGGGGGATCTAGTCCAAAGACCTCGTCACAATCTCCCTACCGGTATACCAAATGGTGTACTATACCAGCGGCCACTGGTGGCATCAAGACGAGATTGTGTCGTGTGGGTAAAGTGTACAACCTCTGAAGAGTGTAAAACTATTCGAATAGCCATGTCCACGGTCATGGACAACACATGAATCTTTCTTGACATACAGGACCTGTCTTGCTTATTCCCTCTTTGCCCCTATTCTTGGAACCTATGAAGAGTGTGAGTTGATCGAGGATCCTCACTTTGATGAAAGTTATTCTGGAGATAAAACATGTTTTCATCAAAAGGTGCTTTTATTCAACTGCTTTTTTGAAACAAAATTAGCTTTTATGCAAATGAGCCATACAACCTTCCTTTGAAGCCACATGTAGCTGTTAGGACGTTCTTCGAAGGAGGTATGTTGAGTACGTAATGTACTCATGGCAATAATTTTGTTGAACCATAGAGTCCCATGAAGACGAAGGTGATGACTACGACAACTATGGCGATCCGTAGGAGTGAGGTCACGTGGACTACATCGACTACCTGTGGCTGAGATGGAGTCGCTACGCATTGTACTTTCCGCTGCTTTTTGATTGTAATAAATGTCATGAGACATTTCTATGTATGCCTTGCAGCAATATTTATTAAACTTGTAATACTTTTACGTATTGTGCAATGATACCATTTCGTTGTGTTGTCAACAATGATCCTGGGGTTGACAAATATACACAGAAGGGTCTGGAAGTTAATTCCGGTTTCTCACAAAGAGTATACCCAATAGCAGCACGGTGCTTCTTCAGAGTTTTCAATAATCTCTTTTCCTCATGCTCTGAAAGGTTAGCACTAATAATAACAGGATATATCTTTTTCTCATCAAGATAAGCATATTTAAGAGTATCAGGCAATGGTTTAAGCTCAAACACAGGATCACCCTTGGGTGGAGGAGGATCCCCTAGGATTTCAACAGGCAAATTGTGTTTCAGAATAGGTTCCTGTTTAAAGAATACTTCATCTATTTCCCTTCTCTCATTTATAAGCATATCATTTTCATGGTCTAGCAAATATTGTTCTAAAGGATCACTAGGAGGTACTGCAATAGAAGCAAGACCAATAATTTCATCCCTACTAGGTAATTATTCTTCACGGTGTTGTCTACTAAATTTAGAGAAATTAAATTCATGAGTCATATCATCTAAACCGATAGTAACAACATCCCTTCTGCAATCTATGGTAGCATTAACAGTGTTCAAGAAAGGTCTACCAAATATAATGGGACAAAAGCTATCTTGTGGGGAACCAAGAACAAGAAAATCAGCAGGATATTTAGTTTTCCCACACAAGACTTCAACATCTCTAACAATTCCCATTGGTGAAATAGTATCTCTATTGGCAAGTTTAATTGTGACATCAATATCTTCTAACTCAACAGGTGCAATATCATGCATAATTTCTCTATAAAGGCTAATAGGTATTGCACTAGCGCTGGCACCCATATCACATAAGCCATGATAACAATGATCTCCTACTTTAACAGAAATAATAGGCATGCCTACCACAGATCTAGGTTTATCTTTAGCACAAGGTTTAGCAATTCTAGCAGTTTCTTCACAAAAATAAATAACATGCCCATCAATATTATCAGACAAGAGATCTTTAACAATATCAGTATTAGGTTCAACTTTAATTTGCTCAAGAGGTGTATAAGTTTTAATATTGCTTTTGCGAACCACAGTTGAAGCTTTAGCATGATCCTTTATCCTAACAGGAAAAGGTGGTTTCTCAACATAAGAAGTAGGAACAATAGGATCATTATAAGTGATAGTCTTTTCTTCAACTTTAATAGGTGCAGCTACTTTTACTTCTATGTGAGGATGCTATTTAAACCACTTCTCTTTGGTGAGATCAACATAAGTAGCAAAAGATTCACAGAAAGAAGCTACTATCTCAGAGTCAAGTCCATGTTTAGTGCTAAATTTACGGAAAACATCGGTATCCATAAAAGATTTAACACAATCAAACCTAGGTGTCATACCTGACTCCTTACCTTTGTCGAGGTCCCAATCTTCAGAGTTGTGTTTAATTCTTTCCAATAAATCCCATTTGAATTCAATAGTATTCATCATAAAAGAGTCAGCACAAGAAGTATCAAGCATGGTGCGATTGCTATCAAAAAGTCGAGCATAAAAAATTTGAATAATCATTTCTCTTGAGAGCTCATGATTGGGGCATGAATATAACATTGATTTAAGCCTCCCCCAAGCTTGAGCGATGCTTTCTCGTTCGCGAGGCCAAAAATTATATATATAATTGCGATCACGATGAACAAGATGCATAGGATAAAACTTCTCATGAAATTCCAATTTCAATCGTTTGTAATTCCATGACCCCATATCATCACATAGCATATACCATGTTGATGCATCTCCCTTCAAAGATAAAGGGAAGACCTTCTTCTTAACAACATCTCCGGGTACACCTACAAGCTTAAATAATCCACAAACTTCATCCACATATATTAGATGCTCATCAGGATGCTTTGTTCCATCTCCTACAAAAGGATTAGCTAGCAGTTTTTCTATCATACCCGAAGGAATTTCAAAGCAGACATTTTCATTTTCAGTAGGTTCAGTAGGTTGAGGAGCAACTCTTTGCTCTACTGGTCGGGGTGAAGATACCCCGAACAAGCCCCTCAGAGGATTACTTTCCATAGTAACAAGTGACAGTAAATTCAGCATACTATATAAATTTTTCCCTACCAAAGGCGCTTCACTCCCCGGCAACGGCGCCAGAAAAGAGTCTTGATGACCCACAAGTATAGGGGATTAGTCCTTTCGATAAGTAAGAGTGTCGAACCCAACGAGGAGCAGAAGGAAATGATAAGCGGTTTCCAGCAAGGTATTATGTGCAAGTACTGAAATAAGTGGTAACAGATAGTTTTGTGATAGGATAATTTGTAACGAGCAACAAGTAACAAAAGTAAATAAAGTGCAGCAAGGTGGCCCAATCCTTTTGTAGCAAAGGACAAGCCTGGACAAACTCTTATATAGATAAAAGCGCTCCCGAGGACACATGGGAATATCATCAAGCTAGTTTTCATCACGTTCGTATGATTCGCGTTCGGTACTTTGATAATTTGGTATGTGGGTGGACCGGTGCTTGGGTACTGTACTTACTTGGACAAGCATCCCACTTATGATTAACCTCTATTGCAAGCATCCGCAACTACAACAAAAGTATTAAGGTAAACCTAACCATAGCATGAAACATATGGATCCAAATCGGCCCCTTACGAAGCAACGCATAAACTAGGGTTTAAGCTTCTGTCACTCTAGCAACCCATCATCTACTTATTACTTCCCAATGCCTTCCTCTAGGCCCAAATAATGGTGAAGTGTTATGTAGTCGACGTTCACATAACACCACTAGAGGAGAGACAACATACATCTCATCAAAATATCGAATGAATACCAAATTCACATGACTACTAATAGCAAGACTTCTCCCATGTCCTTAGGAACAAACGTAACTACTCACAAAGCATATTCATGTTCATAATCAGAGGGGTATTAATATGCATATAGGATCTGAACATATGATCTTCCACCAAATAAACCAACTAGCATCAACTACAAGGAGTAATTAACACTACTAGCAACCTACTAGCACCAATCCCGGACTTGGAGACAAGAATTGGATACAAGAGATGAACTAGGGTTTTGAGAGGAGATGGTGCTGATGAAGATGTTGATGGAGATTGCCCTCTCCCGATGAGAGGAGCGTTGGTGATGACGATGGCGATGATTTCCCCCTCCCGGAGGGAAGTTTCCCCGGCAGAACAACTCTGCCAGAGCCCTAAATTGGTTCCGCCAAGGTTCCGCCTCGTGGCGGCGGAGTTTCGTCCAAGAAGATGGCTTATGATTTTTTTCCCATCAAAAGACTTCATATAGCAGAAGATGGCCACCGGGGGGTAGGGCGCGCCCCCCACCCTCGTGGGCAAGGTGTGGCCCCCCTAGTGAACTTCTTCCGCTGAGTATTTTTTATACATTCTGAAAACGTCTTCTGTGGAGTTTCAGGACTTTTGGAGTTGTGCAGGGTAGGTCTCTAACTAGCATATATGCCCGTGCGTTGCAACGGGGAGATGCTTTTTTTGCAAGAAGAAGCGGGAGAGATAATTAATGTGTTCATCAAAAACGGTCTCCACAGCGGTGGGCGACAGAGCGAGGAGCTGCGGTCTTCTCACGGGTCATCTTTGGCGCGCCAGATCTTGATAGTGGTGGGGCTGGTCAGCGTGGCGGCGACCACCCAACTGGTAACATTTTTTCATAGTCCAATCCCCTTGCACCCTTTGGTTTTTGCTGCTTGTCCGTCGGACAGAAAAGGAAATACGTGGTAGGTCCAGTTTGGCCCACCAGGGGATATCCAAAAAAATGAGGAACTACGTACGGAATGGATGGAACAAAATCTATACGTATATGTTTTTCTTTTCTTAGGGCAGCTGCGCGGGAGCTACTATATGATGCTTGTTGTGTCAAATAGCGCGTGGGACGCATAATAGTTCGTGTCAAGTTGCGTTTGCAAGACACGAGTAATAATCCAAAAAATCACGTGTTGAACGATTGAACACATGACCTTATCCGACCGTGTGGCGCTAGCCACGACAACAAATGCCTATTGCTGAGCAATGGCCGGGGTGAATAATTAAGAAGATAGTGCAACATCGGATTTAAAACATTTTTTGAACTTTTCTAAAATATGAATTACCGAATATTTTTGGAAATGTGTTTTTCTTAATTACGAACAATGTTTATAATATTTCGTACATTTTGCAAAAAACAAGACCAAAATTTGAAACAACAACATTTTCCGCAGACATGAACCTTTTATCAAAATCTGGACATTTTATTATTTGTGACCAACTTTTGGAAACGGAACATGTTTTGAACATTCAAAACAAATTTATCAAATATGTTATCAAACGCAGACATTATTCTGAACCCGCGAAGATTTTACTAAAACGATATTATATTTCAAAAATCAAAGCGCAGCATCGGATATAAAATATTTTTAAACTTTTTTAAAATATGAATACCCGAATATTCTTGAAAACATGTTTTTTTTAAATTACGAACAATGTTTATAATATTCCGTACATGTTGCAAAAAACATGACCAAAATTTGAAAAAAAAACATAATTTTCTGAAGACATGAAACTTTCATCAAAACCCAAACATTTTATTATTTGTGGCCGACTTTTGAAAATGGAACATGTTTTGTATGTTTAAACAAATTTATGAATTATGTTTTCAAACGCAGACATTGTTTTGAACCAGTGAACATTTACTAAAACAATAATATATTTCAAAAATCGAATATTTTTTAAAATACATGTTGTTTAAAGCCCATTTATTTTGAATATTTATAAATTTGAAAAAAAATTGGAACCAGAAACTAAATTAATATTCCAAACAGTTTTAAAAAGGGGAAGACAATATTGTAACTAAAAATCGGAAATTTGACAAAAATTCAAGTTCTAAACTTAAAAAAATTGAATTGTGAAATAAAGTAAAAATACAAATAAATTTGGACGGAAAACTAAAACGGGCTGGCCCAGACTTCGGCGGCCTGTGCGATGGCCAACTATCTAGTGTACCGGGGGAGAAAATGGATTTTCCCGGCTACATGGGCAGGCAAATAAGTGGGATGGCTTTGCTAGGCCACAGCATGTACGGGCCAAGTATAAAATTTTGAATTGCTAAACAAATAGACGTACGCATAAAAATTTAGTCCACCTCGGATAGAAAAATAAATTTCAAAAATATATTACTAAATATAAATAGACGTACGCAGAAATTATTTTGAATCTATGAACATTTTACTAACACAATAATATATTTCAAAAATATAATATTTTAAAATACATATTTTTTAAAGCCCAAACATTTTTTGAATATTTATGAATTCGGAGCGAGAAAATATATTAATGTTCCAAACATTTTTAAAATGGGGAAGACAATATTTTAACTAAAAAATAGGAAATTTGGCAAAAATTCCAGTTAAACTGTTTTGAAAATATTAAATTCTGAAATGAAGTAGAAATAGAAATAAATTTGGACGGAAAAACAAAACGGGGCTTCCCAGTCTTGGGCGCCCTGTGTGATTACCGACTATCTACCGCACAGGGTGAGAAAAAGGCTTTTTGCAGTTATATGGGCTGGCTTTGCTGGGCCAGAGCCTGTGCGGGCCGAGTATAAAATAATGTATTGCTAAAAAATAGACGTACGCACAAAAATTTAGTAGCAACTCGGATAGAAAAATAAATTTGAAAAATATATTACTAAAAATAAATAGACGTGCGCAGACATTATTTTGAATCTGTGAACATTTTACTAAAACAATTATATATTTTAATAATCGAATATATTTTTTAAATACATGTTTTTAAAGTCCTAACATTTTTCTGTATATTTATGAATTTGAAAAAAAATAGGAACAAGAAAACAAATTATTGTTCCAAACATTTTTAAAAATGGGAAGACTATTCTAACTCAAAAAAGAAATCTGAAATTTTACAAAAATTCAAGTTCTGAACTGTTTTGAAAATTTTGAATTACGAAATAAAATAAAAATACAAAAAAAGTTGGTCGGAAAAACAAAACGGGCTGGCCCAGTCTTGGGTGCCCTGTGCGATCGCAGACTATCTATCGCACTGGGCGAGTAAAAGGCTTTTCTCGGTTTACATGGGCAGGCAAATAAGTGGGCTGGCTTTGCCGGGCCACTGCGTGTGCGGGCCAACTATAGAATTCTGGATTGCTAAAAAAATAGACGTGCGCACAAATTAGTACCACCTCAGATAGAAAAATAAATTTCGACGGTGAACGGATGAAAAATTTGGAGAAACGCACCTTGCTTTATTAGTAGGTATAGATATTTGCTCCTTTTCCAGCCCAGAATTTCAGCTGTCGGCATTCTCCCTCTTTATGTAAACCTTGTAAAATAAGAGAGAATAGGCATAAGTATAGTGACATAATGTGTAATAACAACCCAATGCAATAAATATCGATATAAAAGCATGATGCAAAATGGACGTATCAACGGGGCCTACGTCTGTCGAAGGTTGAGGCGCCTCCGGAAGCGGTGGGACCCTCAGAGCCCGGTCTCTCATTGGGACTTCTGCAGGCCCAAGGATGCCGTCTTGGTGGGCCAGGTCATCCGTTGGCATTGATGCAGCCCTTGCGGTGCCCTCCGGGTCTTGTGTCGCTCCGGCTGGGGGCGTAGCTCGGCGCGACGTATCCTCCGCCTGGCACTCTTCCCAAACCGCCCACCAGAGCTACGCTGGTAGAGTAAGGAGTGGCGGCAACATAGAGCACCAGGGGCTCGAGAGGGTGGGGCACCACCATCACCGGAGGGCTGGTCAGATATCTCTTGAGGTCTTGAAACGCTTGGTCAGCCTCCGGGGTCCACTCAAATGGGCCCTTCTTCTTCATCAGCTTGAAGAATGGTAGGGCGCGCTCTCCCAGCTTGGAGATGAAGCGCCCTAGCGAAGTATCGCAGCTGGCAAGCTTCTGCATCTCCTTGAGGGTTTGCGGTGGGCTCATGTCTTCGATTGCCTTGACCTTCTCTGGGTTGGCCTCGATCCCCCTATGGGACACGAGGAAGCCCAGCAGCTTGCCGGAAGGGATATCAAACATGCACTTCTCCGGGTTGAGCCGCAAGTCCACCTGGCGCAGGCTCGCGAAGGTCTCCTCCAGGTCCTGAATCAAAGTTCCCGCCTCCCGAGACTTTACCACAATTTCGTTGACGTAGGCTTCAGCGTTCTTCCCGAGCTGCTGACCCAGGGCAATGTGCATTAGCCATTGGAAGGTTGCACCTGCGTTGCGCAAACCGAATGGCATGCAAGTGTAGCAGCACACCCCGCACAGGGTTTGGAAGGCCGTCTTCTCCACATCCTCTACCGCCATCTTGATCTGATGATAGCCCGAGAACGCATCCAGAAAGCATAGCAGGTCGCACTCGGCGGTGGAGTCAACGATCTGGTCGATGCGTGGAAGTGGGAGCGAATCTTGGGGACAAGCCTTGTTGAGGTTGGTGAAGTCGACACACATGCGCTCCTTCCCACCTTTCTTTGGCACGACGACGGGGTTCGCCAGCCACTCGGGGTACCGAACCTCGTGAATGACACCCGCCGCCTGCAGCTTGCGGGTTTCTTGGACGATGAAGGACTGCTTCTTCGTGGATTGTCACCGTGCTTTCTGCTTCACATGGCGCACATTGGGGCACACCCTCAAATGATGCTCGATCGCCCCTCTTGGGACCACTACTAGCTGTTTGGGTTCCCATGCGAATACTTCCTTGTTTGCACGCAAGAAATTCACCAATGCCTTCTCTCGATCCGGGTCGAGGTTGGCACCTATGGTGAAGGTGGCTCCAGAGGACCCATCTTCGTCGACCGGCACCTGCTTGGTTTCTGCCCGATCTTGAGTGAACAACTGCTTCTTCTTAGCTGGTACGGCCTCCTTGACTCTGGAGGTGACCTCGTCGGCCGGTCATTGTGCTGCCCCGGCTGTTTTGAGGGCAAGCCTGAGCGCTACCAGAGCTTCCTTGGTATCTTCGACTATGGTGAGGACGTCCTTGCTCCCGAGCATCTTCATGAGGTTGTAGGCCGGATGGGTTGCCGCCATAAACTGAGCCAGTGCCGGGTACCCGAGGATGGCGTTGTACGGGAGGCAATACGGGCGATGTCGAAGTCGATCAGCTCAGTGCGATAGTTGTCGCGGGTGCCGAAGGTCATGGGAAGACGGATCTGCCCCGGGGGGCTGGCGGAGCCGCCGCCAACCTCGGAGAAGGGCTTGCTCGGATGGAGCCGCTCGAGCGGAACGTGAAGGAGGCTGAAAGCCTCCACAGAGAGCACGTTGAGGCTGGCGCCGCCATCGATGAGGGTCTTGGTGACAGCTACGCTGCAAATGGTGGGCGTGAAAAGCATTGGGAGCACGCCCGAGCCGACGGTGGTGACTGGGAGATCCCCCGAGTCGAAGGTCAGGTCGACCTTGGGCGCCGCCCAACCCGGGGGAGCTCCTTGCCGTGCGGAAGCGGCGCCATTCTGGCGAAGGAACGGCTTGGTGTGATGGCCCGAGGGCGGCGCTTGCGAGTTGCCGAGGAGGACCGCGATAGGGAGGGGCGCCGGTGCCGCGAAGTGCGCAGCGAAGAGGCTGCGCAACTCCTCCCAAGATGCCTCCGTAGATCCTGGGAGGTTGAGAAGATAGGCACGCGGTGCACCAGTGAGGGCCATGGGAAACCAGTTTGCCATGACCTTGTCCTCACCCCCAGCCTTTAGGACGGCATCTTCATACGCCAGCAGGAAGGCCGACGGGTCCGCCGCGTCGTCGTAACGCGGCAGCATCTCTGGCTTGAACATGGGTGGCCACTGCACCTGCTGCAAGGTGAGGGCTAAGGCTCGGAGCCCCCTGGCCCCGCCATGGGCATTCGTCATTGCATCCGGGAGAGCAACGCCGGCCATGGGGGCATGGTGCGGTGATGGCGGAGCATGGATCGACGGAAGGAAGGCTTCGGCGCACCCCTACCTAGTGCGCCAAATGTCGGATTTTGGGTTCCGGTAAAACCCTTGAGGTTCGAACACTAGGGTGCACACGAAGATCTCTCCTCCCCCTTGGACTCACCCTCACCGCGATCTCAAGGCTCAGCACGTCGAACTCGCAGAACAAAGTGACACAAGATTTATACTAGTTCGGGCCACCGATGTGGTGTAATACCCTACTCCAGTGTGGTTTGGTGGATT
The DNA here is from genome assembly GCF_056163025.1 of Triticum urartu. Classification (NCBI taxonomy): domain Eukaryota; kingdom Viridiplantae; phylum Streptophyta; class Magnoliopsida; order Poales; family Poaceae; genus Triticum; species Triticum urartu. The sequence goes on from NC_141875.1 coordinate 603,595,774, forward strand.
GCCCCTTGGGCTGAGGATGAACAGTTACAAGGGAAGAACAGTCTCCTGAGGAGAGGCGCTCTTGTGCTTGGTGAGTTTTGTGTGAATGAGGATGATCTAAATGGCCTCGGATCCCCCTTCTCCTACTGTGGTGGCTAGCCCTATTTATAGAGGCCCTGGTCCTCTTCCCAAATGCTGGCGGGAAGGGATGCCACAACGGCCAAATTTGAAGGGAGACAACTACTACAAGTTATCCTGACTAAAGGTGGTCTTCGCCTGCCAAAAGCTCTGGTGGTGACACCGTCCTAGGCTCCATGGTGACCTCCATCCTGCCGTCCTGCTGGTCTTGGTCTCGTTGCACTGATATGGAAACCTTTGCCTGATGCCTCGGGACTCCTCGCCTGCGCCTGTCCCTTTAGCACCAAAGAGGAAACGAGGACACTGCATGCGCTGGCGCCCGCCTGGTGCCCGCCTGGCCTTGGTCATCATGGCTTGCGTCACAGGAACCTCGCGAGGTGCCCCTTGCCTTGATCTTTCCGCCCCTCGCGAGCTAGCCTGGTGAGGCTGCCCCCGAGGAGGTCTTGCGTCGTTCGCCTCACGAGGCTTGGCCCCTCGCGAGGGTCTTGGGTGTTTGCCGATGAAGATGGGCCATACGGGGCCGCTGGCGGAGCCATGCTGTGGGCCGCAGGCAGGCAAGTCTGGGGACCCCCGTTCCCAGGACGCCGACACAATTGATAGAAAAGCGCAAAGTTATGACACTATCTAAGGCAATGATCATGAATATAGGCATCACGTTCGTGCCAAGTAGACCGAAATGATTCTGCATGTACTACTACTACGCCACACACCGACCGCTATCCAGCATGCATCTAGAGTATTAAGTTCATAAAGAACGGAGTAACGCCTTAAGTAAGATAGGCTGATGTAGAGGAATTAACTCAAACAATATGATGAAAATCCCCATCTTTTTATCCTCGATGGCAACAATACAATACGTGTCGGTTCCCCTTCTGTCACTAGGATCGAGCACCGCAAGATTGAACCCAAAGTTAAGCACTTCTCCCATTGCAAGAAAAACAAATCAAGTTGGCCAAACCAAATCGATAGTTTGAAGAGACTTGCAAATATATCAAATCATGCATATAATAATTCAGAGGAAATTCGAATAATATTCACGGATAAGCTGATCATAAATCCACAATTCATCGGATCTCGGCAAACACACCGCAAAAGAGCATTCCATCAAATGGATCTCCAAGAACATCAAGGAGAACATGGTATTGAGAATCAAAGAGAGAGAAGTAGCCATCTAGATACTAGCTATGGACCTATAGGTTTGTGGTAAACTACTCACGCTTCATCGGAGAGGCAATGGTGTTGATGTAGAAGCCCTCCATGATCGAATCCCCCTCCGGCAGGATGCCGGAAAAGGCCCCTAGATGGGATCTCACAGGTACACAAGGTTGCGGCAGTGGAAAAGTGGTTTTGTGGCTTCCTTGGAAGTTTTTGGGGTATTTGAGAATATATAGGAGGAAGATCTAGGTCAAGGGGTCATCGAGGGACCCACAAGGTCGGGCGGCACGCCGTACCCCCTGGGCGCGCCCTCCACCTTAGTGGCTGCCTCATGGCTCTTCTGACTTGCACTCCAAGTCTCTTGGGTGTCTTCTGGTCCAAGAAAAATCATCGCGAAAGTTTTATTCCGTTTGGTATTCCTTTTCTGTGAAACTCGAAAACAAGGAAAAAACAGGAATTGGCACTAGGCTATAGGTTAATAGGTTAGTCCAAAAAATCATATAAAATAGCATATTAATGCATATAAAACATCCAAAACAGATAATATAATAGCATGGAACAATCAAAAATTATAGATATGTTGGAGACGTATCAGGCATCCCCAAGCTTAATTCCTGCTCGTCCTCGAGTAGGTAAATGATAAAAATAGAATTTTTGATGTGAAATGCTACCTAAAATATTTATCCATGTAATTTTCTTTATTGAGGCATGAATATTCAGATCCGTAAGATTCAAAACGAAAGTTTAATATTGACATAAAAACAAGAATACTTCAAGCATACTAACAAAATAATTATGTCTTCCTAGTCAAAAAAATTTTTATGTCTTCTCGAAATAACATGGCCAAAGAAAGCTTATCCCTACAAAATCATATAGTCTGGATATGCTCCATCTTCATCACACAAAATATTTAAATCATGCACAACCCAGATGACAAGCCAAGCAATTATTTCATACTTTTGATGTTCTCAAACTTTTTCAACTTTCACGCAATACATGAGCGTGAGCCATGGACATAGTACTATAGGTGGAATAGACGATGGTTGTGGAGAAGACAAAAAAGGAGATAGTTTCACATCAACTAGGTTTATCAATGGGCTATGGAGATGCCCATTAATAGATATCAATGTGAGCGAGTAGGGATTGCCATGCAATAGATGCACTAGAGCTACAAGTTTATGAAAGCTTGTCAGTGGGATGAACCCCGGGCAGGCAACGGAACCCGGATCCTTTGAAAAAACAATGGGGCTGGCATCGCCCCTCCAGACGGCACGCGCTTGGCCGGGTCGCTCGACCCGGCCAAGCCCCCTCAACCCGGCCTAATCCTCAAGACTTCTCCAACAAGCTAGCCCAACGCAGCCGAACCCGGCGCACCAAGACTTATCCAACAAGCCAACTCCCCTTGGCGTGTACTCCAACCCGGCCAAGGGTCAGCAGTCGTCCCATCCCAGCCGTACGATGGGACGAGCCGCCACCAAATGATGACCGAAGCCACAATGTCCTGCCCATGCCTTTGGTCAGTTAGACGAGGCAACACTTCCCCCCACCTACCCGCTGACCAGGCTCGGCGTGGCAAAGTGCACCCGTCGTCACCCATGACGCCAGAAAGCGGCAACCTGTCGGAGCACCACAGTAGCCGACTCGACTCGGCCACGCCCTGACGATCGACAAGACGGCCAACAGTGCCACCCTACCCGGTGGGTCCCGAGCCCGGGGAACCCGGCGAGACCTGATACCCGGCGGGTCCCAGCACCGGGTCCCTAGACGCTGACAACCCGACCCCACGGCCTTGTAACATTACCATTGTACCCCTGGGGGGTTGACCTATAAAACCCCCCAGGAGCCCTCATGCATACGGGCAAACTCATCATCATCACACACACCTAGCTAGCAACACCCAAGAAGGAGGGACTGCTTAAGCCTTGGCCAGACTCCCTTCTTCCTCGACACAGCTCTAGGAGCAACCCTATACTTTAACATATAAACCACACTCGGCAGGACTAGGGGTGTTATCTCTCCGGAGAGCCCCGAACCTGGGTATGTCTTGCATCCCGCGCTCGCTCATGCCGACCTCGCCTTTGGAGCCCACCGGTGCCCTCGAGCCTCCTCCTCTCTTTAGCCATCCCATGGCATCTGCCATGCGCCCACCACGACGGTTGGCGCCCACCGTGGGGCAGCTCAAGGTCCTGGCCAGAAGCATGCATCAGACGGGGCTCTACTCCGACTCAGACGAGCCTGTCACACTGGCGGACGACGTCATCAACGCACTCGCCGTATCCTTCACCGCGCTGCGCATCTCCGATGTGCCTGCGGCTGACGAGTACCCCAGGGAGGTACTCGACTTATCCGACTCCCCCCTTTCCCTCTGCGGCGGCGTTCTCGCCGGGGCAATGGACTTATGCGTAGAGGTTTTCGTCACCGACACCGACGCCGCTTCTTCGTCCAGCGCGGCGAGGAAGGCCGCCGAAGCTAGGACCGCAACGGGGCGGGCCAGCTCGCCTGACCCCCTGCGGGCCACAATGCAAAGCCTACACGTCCCCATCGGCACCGACATTGACGCTTTCGACATCACCGAGGCCCGGACTCGCCTCGACGAGGATCACCAGCGTCTGCTGGACCTCATCGAGACGCTCGCTGCCATGCAGCGCCGCCTCGACCCCGCTTAGCTGGAGCGCAACGCCACCTACGGCTTCACGCCAGATGCGCCTGAGCCAAGCCGGGTCGCCGATGTGCGGGCCCAGGGCGGCGCGATCGGGCTCGCCTTCGGCGCCATCCCTCCCGTCTACGAGGCTCCCGTGAAGAACATGTGCGCTTCCCAGGCGGCCGCGGTCGGCCTGGACCAGCTCGCGTGCGAAGAGCTGCAGGACCGCCTCAAGAGGATGAACGACCTCCTCGCTGCGGCTAACGCGCAGCAGGACCGCCTCAACCAACTCGCCAAGCCGGCCGGATCCAGCTCCGCTCGTGTCGCTGGACCCGGCGATTTCCAGCACACGGCATCCTCCCCGCCTGGCGAAGCGCACTCCGGCCGCACCCGGACCCTGTGCAACCCCGACCTAACGATCACCGGCGGTTTGGGCCACGAGCCGACCTCGGAGACCTGATGCCGGCTCGACCCCCTGCTCCAACCCAGCCGACGTCCGACGGGAGGAGACCCCCCCTCCCCCGCGGCGTGGTGACTGACCGGCTGGGCCCGCGCGCCATCGACGACACTGACGCCCGTCATCGCCTTGACCGACTCGCCCTCTCCCAAGAGCTGGAGGAAACTGGCCCCGTCGGGCCGGCGTGCTTCGGACCACGCATCCGAGTTGAGCCCTCAACCAAAGGGTTCGCGCTCCCCCGCGACACCCCCAAGTACAACGGCACCGTGAAGCCGGAGGACTGGCTCACCGACTAGACCACCGCCATCGGCATTGCCGACGACAACCAACGCCTCGCCGTGCGCTACGCACCCCTCATGCACCAAGGGTCGACCCGCACCTGGTTGAACAGTCTGCCGGAGGGCAGCATCAACGCGTGGGTCGATTTCGAGCAAGCTTCCGTGCGCAACATCACCGGCATGTACAAGCGACCCAGCCGCCCCAGTCAGCTCGCCATGTGCGTGTGGGGACCAGCAGAGACCAGCCGCGAGTACCTCGCACGGTGGACCGAGCTCCGGAACAGCTGCGAGGGCGTCCACGAAGTCCAAGCAATCCAATACTTCGTCAACGGGTGCCGGGACGGTACCCTCGTCAAGCACAAACTCTTGCGCTCCGAGACGGCCAGCATGGCCGCGCTCATGGTGACGGCGGACAAGTACGCCACCGCCGACTCTGCCATGAAGATCCAGGTGGCGCTAGACGAAGCCGGCAAAGTGAAGCCGGTTCCCCCTCCTAAGCTGGCCAGAGAAGGCAGACGGCAGCAGCAGAACCAGCAGAACAACAAGCGCAAGGTCGATCAACCGGCTCAGCGCTATGACAACCGGCTCATCATAGCCGCCGAGCAGGCGCCCACGACCGACCCGGCCGCCAAGCGCCGGCAGACCGACAAGATGACATAACAACCCGCCTTGAGTTTGGAGGAGATGCTCCCTGCAAGCATCACAGCGGCGCAAGGCCGTCCACGCACACGCTTCGGCAGTGCGCCATCACGAAACACATCATGAGGGGCGACGTCCCGCCTCCTCCGGCCTCGGCTCCGTGTCGGAGTAATTGGCGACGGGTACCCCGAAGACGGCAAGACAATAATTCAAGACATTGGGGCTAGCAAAGCCCCTCAGTCCGACTGCTCGGCCGCTCCTGCCGGCTCCCCGTCCGACTGCTCTGCCCGGCCGGCTGCCGGCTGCTGACTGTGCCGGCCAGCCGGCTGCTGACTGTAGCCCGACCCGACACCGACAAGAAACCAATGAGATGACCGTACCGCGACGTCATCTAAAGTGTACCGTGTCCCCTGGGTACTGATTTATAAAGTACCCTAGGGGACAAGCATGACATGCACCATGCCACTAGCCATGCCTACATAGCTTGGCTTGTAAGCTACCCAAGGTAGCTTACAACCAAAGCCACTACCACCCATGCCAACTCCTATATGTATATAGGCAGACATCCATCCATCAGGGGATGGACTCACACACACACTCTCACGCATGCATGCTAGCTAGCAAGCTAGCTAGCTAGCACACACATACATCCATTCATCCATCCACCCACGGCCAACCACACACTTGTGCCCATATGCATATATGAGGCCAGATGCCTGCGGCACTAACCTCAGATACAGGTCCAGGAGCACTTTGTATTGCCAGATGTACACACCACATATATACTCAGACGTGCAGGAGTAGGGGTATTATCTCTCTGGAGAGCCCCGAATCACGCGTGCTACTCGCATACCTGTCCCTGGATATTCCGGCAGCAGTCTTGCCCCCACATGATAAGCCATCCTCTGGTATATGTCGCACCCAACCCCCGACATTTGGCGCCCACCGTGGGGCGGTACTATGCTACCACGCTGCAACTGGTTTCACAGTCCGGGCGGGACCATCTTTGCCATCTCCGTTGCGACGTCACCGTCGTCTCTCTGGTAGCACTCGGGGGCCTAACATCGACACGCCCCTAGAGCGGCCGCGAGGGGCGGCGCGTCCTCGTCGTCGGCCTCGCCGTCTTCGTCACCATCGTTGCGACGCCGGCAGTCTGACCGCGCGTGCCACGCGTGGGGCGTCGCTTCGATCGGTCGTGTCCATCCACGCGCAGCTCGCGTCCGCTCCCCTCCGCGCTGTGCTTTTCTCCGGCCGGAGCGGGCGTTCGCTGCTCCACTTATCGTCTACGCTAGCTAGCTAGATGCAAGTCAACCATAGTCATACGCCACCCAAAACACTTCCCTGATGCAAGCTAGACAATGGCCATATACTAGTTAGATTATGGCCATATTTGCCTTGTACACGCATCAGATAACATTCAGACCACGCCCAGACAATGGCGCTGGTTTTGCTGCTACTATTGCCCGCTGCATGCTCCTGCAACCGCTGAGGCCCGCGAGCACTGAGGCCGACCGCGCCGGCGCTCCTGCCGTCCGCGCGCCTGCACCCCTTCTCTGCGCTCGCGCGCGAGCCCCACAGCCTGGTGCTGCTGCTCCCCGCGGCTCCCCATCGCCATGCGGGCTTCAGCCGCCCCCGCAACGCTGGTCTATCCGCAGCGTCCTGTCGCTCCTGCGTCACCACCACCAAGCACCCCCACGCGCGGGCGCGCGCTGCCTCGTCACGTTGACGTTGCCCATCGTGGGCCACTCGCGCGCCCCACCTCGCTCCGCTGCATCGCTACGCCGCTCCTCCCGCGGGCGCGCTCGGCCTCTGCCTCGCCTCCGACATCCGTGCGGCCCCTCTGCTGTGCCTCGTCCCACCAGTGCCACGCGTCTGCGTCCCGGCTCCCAGCCGTTCCCGCGCCTGGCCGGGTGTGGCCCGTCGCCCGGCTGCATCGCCACACCTCGTCCATGCTCAAAGCGCACTGCTCGCGCTGCTCCTGCGCTGGCCCGTCTTCATGCGCCTGCTAGGTTCGCCAGCTCCCAGCCGCCGGGTCGCCGACGCCTCACCTCCGCTCCTCCGCGCGCCGGCCGCCTGCCGGCTCCGCCTCCCGACCAACCGGCCCGGCCGGCTGCTGGCTTTGCCTGGCCCCGTGCCGACTTCGCCCCCTCTGCCGTCCTGGAGCGCCGCTCCGGGCGCCTCTCCTCCAGCAGTACCGCACCGCGCATCCCCAGCCGGCTCCGCCTTGCCAGGCCGGCTCCCCCAGCGCTGGGTCCTCCTCGTCTTGCCGCCTGGCCGGGTCGCCGCCTCCCGCTGGCTCAGGTCGTCTCCTGCCCGAGCCCGCGCGCCTCCACCGCATCCGCTAGTTGCCGGGCTCGCCGTCCCATCCCGGACGGCTGGCTCCCGCTACTCGAAGCAGGCCGGGTCTCCCCGCCACCCAGACGGCCAGCTGCGCCCCGGCGCCGGCTAGCCACGACCGGCTCCGTCACCTGTCGGCTGGGCGGGCCGCCTCGCACCGCGCCGGCTTCTCCGCCCCGCCTGCTCCGCTCCACCCGGGCGCGCCCCGGCCGGCCTCTGCCGCGCCCTCCGCCTTCGTCAGCTCCGGGTGGCCGGCTCGCCGCCCCGCCTCCACCCACACCCGGCGCGCACCAGTCGGCCCCCGCTGCTCGCTGTTGTCGCCTGCTGCGAACAGAAAAGGAATGAAAGAAAGAGAGGGGCCTAGTTGTTAGAAAAGTCAACAGCTGTGTGCCCAACCGGCCGGCTAAAAAAAGGGGCCGGCTGGAAAAAGTCAGAGCAGACTGCTACAAAGAAGAAAAAGAAGAGAAAGGAAGTGCATGCGTGCAGTATGTGCATGCATGCGGTACGTGTATGTCCAATGGGTGCACTGCTTACATGCATGTCGGCTGCAATATGTACGTGCATGTCTGGCCGGCTGCCGACTACTCTGGCCAGACGGCCGCATGCACTACCTGGCCGGCTGCTGACCGCTCTCCCATGCACGGCCTGGCCGGCTGTAAACTACACTAGCGGAGCGACCCACGCCCAGGGGGTGCGCTGACGCGCCCCCACGATGAAGAAGGCAAGGTAGTTGCCGGGAGATCCGGCCCGACTGCTCAGCAGCCGGCCCAAATCTCGGGGGCTACACCCAGCGGGTGCGCTGACGCGCCGCCGCGAAGAAGAAGACAAGGTAGTTGCCGGAAGATCCGGCCCGACTGCTCAGCAGTCGGCTAGAATCTCGGGGGCTACACCCAGTGGGTGCGCTGGCGCGCCCCCACGGAAGATTGCAAGAAGCAAAAACAAGATAAGAGTTTTGTCTGGCTGCCAGCCGCCGGCAGAAGAGAAAAAGAAGAAAAAAGGGCGCTGCCAGACTCCTCGCCGCCTGGCCGGCTGCGCCAAGCCGGCTCGGCCGCGTTCCGCTCGCCGCCTGGCCGGTCAAGCCCGACCGGCTGGACCCTCCTCGAGCACCCGGAGGCTCGAAAGCTGCACCCAGCGGATGCGCCGGCGCACTCCGCGAACGTCGAGTCGCGCCGGCTGCCTTCGGCAAACTCCGCCTCGGCTACACGAAAATCAATGTGAACTCCTCACCCACGTATTTTTGCACCGCGTAAACACAGATAACCCCGAGTGATGCTCGGGGAGCCATCTCCGTATTTTATTACAGTTGCATCACTGTTCGCCCCGGCGCTAGCCAGAGTTGGCCCGGGGCTGGCCGCTTGGCCTGAGACGTTAGTTCCCGCAGACGGCTTAGTAGCGTGTGTGGTACCAAAGGCCCACACTAAGTCACAAACCGCAGAGCGGCTGTCCGGCTGGCAAGAGTGAATGCTGGAGGCCACCCACGCGAAAAACATCCGGGAAGAAAAACGGTTCGGGCGACCCGGACGTTTCCTTTACAAGTATCTACTCAGTTGAATCTGCTCCCAGACTCTGAGTACTGTACACTCCACTTCGCGGCCCACTCTTAGCCACAGACCATAGAGCGGCTGTCTGGCAAGCAAGAGCACAAGCCAAAAAGCGGAGGGAACACGAAAAAGATTAAGGGGGCTCGAACGAAACCGAGTCGGCACCCTCCGCATAAAACTTGCAATACTAAAAGCAAACATTTGATATATCTGCATGGACTAACTTTGTCTTTTGCATGATCATTTCCATGAACACTCGCCAAGAAACCTCCGCCCAACTTTGCCAAGTTGCCCGAAGGCTTGGGGGCTACTGTCGGAGTAATTGGCGACGGGTATCCCGAAGACGACAAGACAATAATTCAAGACATCGGGGCTAGCAAAGCCCCTCAGTCAGACTGCCCGGCCGCTCCTGCCGGCTCCCCGTCCGACTGCTCTGCCCGACCGGCTGCCGGCTGCTGACTGCGCTGGCCGACTGTAGCCCGACCCGACACCGACAAGACACCGACGAGATGACCGTACCGCGACGTCATCTATAGTGTACCGTGTCCCCTGGATACTGATTTATAAAGTACCCCAGGGGACAAGCATGACATGCACCATGCCACTAGCCATGCCTACATAGCTTGGCTTGTAATAAGCTACCCAAGGTAGCTTACAACCAAAGCCACCACCACCCATGCCAACTTCTATATATAGGCACACTTTCATCCATCAGGGGATGGACTCACACACACACACTCTCACGCATGCATGCTAGATAGCAAGATAGCTAGCTAGCACACACATACATCCATTCATCCATCCACCCATGGCCAAGCACACACTTGTGCCCATATGCATATACGAGGCCAGATGCCTGCGGCACTGACCTCAGATACAGCTCCAGGAGCACTTTGTACTGCCAGATGTACACCCCACATATATACTCAGACATGCAGGAGTAGGGGTATTATCTCTCCGGAAAGCCCCGAACCTGGGTAAACTAGCATGTGCTACTCGCATACCCGTCCCTGGATGTTCCGGCAGCAGTCTTGCCCCCACATGATAAGCCATCCTTTGGCATATGTCGCACCCAACCCCCGACACTCCGGGAGCGGGGCTGCCGCCTCCACCTCCACCACATCCCCCCGGTCGGCGGTGTGATGCGCGACGACGCCTACCCAGCCTAGAACACAACCTACGTCGTCTTCACCAGCCTCGGTGACGACAAGCGCAGCGAGCGCCTCCTTCGGCAGGAGGTGAACACCGTAATCCCGGCCAAGATGGAGTACATGCATTGGTTGGAGCGCCCGGTCACCTGCACTCGGGAGGACCACCCGGCCGTCATGCCGAACCTGGGTGATTATGCCCTAGTCCTTGATCCCACAATCGTCGCACCTCGGTGCACGTGCAAGTTCTCTCGGGTGCTCATCGACGGCGGCAGCAACAACAACATCCTCTACTGCGACACCATGACCAAGCTCGGCCTCGAGGCCAAGGACTTGGAGCCGACCCGGATGGTCTTCCACGGCATCGTTCCCGGCCTCTCCTGCTCCCCGATCGGCCGAATCCGGCTCAGCGTCTTGTTCGGCGACAACAGCCACTTTCGACACGAGCCGATATGGTTCGAGGTGGTGGACCTGTCCAGCGCGTATCATGCGCTGCTGGGCCGGCCCGCGCTCGCCAAGTTCATGGTGGTTCCCCACTACGCCTATCTGAAGATAAAGATGCCGGGTCCAAAGAGCCTCATCACCATCACTGGCGACTACCGCAAGTCCGTGGAGTGCGCCCGAGACGACGCCAAGCTGGCCGAGTCACTGGTTGTAGCCGAGGAGCAGCGCCAGCTCGACCGGATCATCGCCCTGGCCCAAGAGACGTCGGCCGCACCCGTCTCGGCCGAGGACCCGGCCGACGAGGCCTCGTTCAAGCCCTCCAAGGAGACCAAGAAAGTGAAGCTGAACCCGGAAGACCCTAGCTGGAGCAAGTACGTTCTCGTAGGCACCCGCCTCGACAGCAAATAGGAAGGCAAGCTCGTCGACTTCCTCCGTGAGAATCGGGATATCTTTGCATGGACCCCAAGAGACATGCCGGGTATCTCGAGGAAGTACGCCGAGCACAAACTTCACACCCGCAAGGACGCCAAGCCCGTCCATCAACCCCTGCAACGTTTTTCTGAAGAGAAGAGAAGGACCATCGGTGAAGAGGTCGCCAAGGTATTGGCGGCCGGCTTCATCATGGAAGTATTTCAACCCGAGTGGCTGGCCAACCTAGTCTTCGTTTTAAAGAAGAACGAAACCTGGAGCATGTGTATCGACTACACCAGCCTGAACAAGGCCTGCCCCAAAGACCCGTTCGCTCTCCCGCAGATCGACCAAGTCATCGGCTCCACCGCCGGGTGTGAGCTCATGTCCTTTCTGGACGCTTATTCAGGCTATCACTAGATCAAGCTGGACCCGGCCGACGCCCTCAAGACGTCCTTCATCACGCCCTTTGGGGAGTATTGCTACATCACCATTTCGTTCGGCTTGAAGAACGTCGGCGCCACCTTCCAGCGCTGCATGCAGAAATGCCTGCTGTCACAACTCGGCTGCAATATCCACGTCTACATGGACAACATCGTGGTGAAGACCAAGCAGCACCTCACGCTCCTCAACGATATGAAGGAAACCTTCGCCAACCTGTGCGAGTACAAGGTCAAGCTCAACCCCGAGAAATGCGTTCTCAGTGTCCCAACTGTAAGTGCATCTAGTGCCACCCCTAGTTGGTTTTGGAGTATTGACGACAAACCTAGTTGAGGGACTAATGTGTTTGTGAGAATTGCAGGAAAACACAGGTAGAAGTCCCTCATTGATTCGGTTTTACTACCAGAGATGACCCCTAAAAATGTACGAAGACATTGAAGACAATGGTGGTTTATGAAGATATTCATATTGAAGACAATGACATGAGAAGACTCCCTATGAAGCTTTTGAAACTCGAAGACCTAGATCCTTCGTAGTTTTATTTCATTCATGTTGCGTCATAGGAACCACCGTACTGTTAAGTGGGGTCGAAGAGAACCAGTCAGAATGACTGAAGTGATGCCTAATTCAAATCCTATGTCTTCGAGCGAAGCCTATGAGAGAAAATCTTGTCCAGAGTCAGACAAGTCAGCTTTACTTGTAGCCCAAGTAAAGTTGCCGTGTGAGTTCGAAATCCGACCGTTGGTACACGTGTCAATTCCTTAGTGACCCAGGGTCATTTCGGACAGATCAGGTCGGGTTGCCAAGTGGCTATAAATAGTCCACCCCCCCCCACAACCTTAAACGGTTGGCTGCTCAAATTTCAGTGCACGGCTTTTGTCGTTTGAGAGCAAACCACCTCGAAGCCTTTGAAATAAAAATTCCCAGTGAGGAGAAAAGCCCTAACCACCCAGAGCCAGAGTAAATTGGGCATCACTTAAGTCTTCGTGTCTGTGTGATTTGAAGACTTATTACACTTGAGGAGTGTGCATCCTCCAGACGGTTAGGCGTCGCGTTCTGAGCATCCAAGAGAAATTGTGGATTGCCGGTGAACGAAGTCTGTGAAGGTTTGGGAGTCTACCTTGAAGACTTACCTGAGTGATTGGGCAAGGTCTGTGTGACCTTTGCTCAAGGAGAAAACGGTGAGGACTGGGTGTCTTGGACTAAGTGTCCCTGACTGGGTGTCCGGGACTGTGTGTCCTTTGGTTTAAATACCTAGCCGCTCCATCCAGACGTACAGTTGTCACAGCAACTGGAACTGGTCCAACAAATCATTGTCTTCAACGTGTCACTGGTTTCATCTTCACTTCCTTTCACTTACAGTTATTCATTGTGAAGCCATTGCATGCTTGCTTTATCTTTTGTCTTCACAACATGGATGTATGATCTGTTTGACTTCATAACTTCTTCCTACCTGATCCTTATTACACTGAAGCTGTTTGTCACTGCACTTTCACTCTATTGAATACATGACCATGGCTGGACTAGTGTAATCTAACTTCCGCTGCATAGTAATAGGCATAATCTTCACTGTTTGTCTTCATAACTCTCACGTTTTGAAGACTTTCATAAAAATCGCCTATTCACCCCCCCTCTAGTCGATATAACGCACTTTCAATTGGTATCAGAGCTTGGTGCTCCCTTGTTCTGTGTGATTCGGTTTAACCACCTGGAGTTTTAGCTATGTCGACTGCAGGGATAATCAAAGTCTCCGCTGCTTGTCCCGTCCTCGATGGAACTGAATATCCCTACTGGAAGAATAAGATGCGCATGCATCTTGAAGCCATTGACGTCGACCTATGGTATGTCGTCGAAAACGGCGTTCCCAAGGCTGGAGAAGGTGTCACTGCTGCTGATGTCAAGAAGTTCGTTCAAATGGACTCTACTGCCAAGAATATCATCTGTGGTCATCTGACCAAAGGACAGTATGGCCGTGTGAGTGCCTTGAAGACATCCAAACTGGTCTGGGATTGGCTCTCCAAAGTTAATGAAGGCATATCAACCCAGAGAGATCAAAGAATCAGTGTCCTTCGCAATCTCTTCAACCGCTTCAAACGAAATGACAATGAGAATGTCCAGCACACCTTTGATCGGCTCACTGACATCACAAATGAGCTTCAATCCCTCGGCGCTACTGAGATCACCAAACATGAAATCGTCAAGACGCTGCTGAGATCACTTGATAGTTCGTTTGACATTCTGGCCCTGATGATTCAAGAACGTCCTGATTTCAAGACACTCGATCCGTCTGACATACTTGAGAGGCTCAACACACATGAGTTTCAGCTTTCTGAGAAAAGAGATATCTACGGCCCAAACTATGGGCGAACTCGTGCCTTGAAGGCAAAAGCTGTCTCCTCATCTGAAGAAGAATCTGACTGCAGTTCTGATGATCCTGAAGACATTGGAAGAGAACTTGCAATGCTAGTGAAGAAGTTTCAAAAATTCACCAAGAAGAAAGGCTTCAGAAAATCTTCACGATCAAGCTCAAGAAATGATGAAGCTTCTGCTCATGACTACAAGAAGAAAACATGTCACAAGTGCAAGAAAACTGGGCACTTCATCTCTGAGTGTCCACAGTGGGACAATGAGAACAGAAGGAAGAAGAAGAGCAAGGAATATGACTCTGACGACAAGAAGAAGAAGAAATACTCAAAGTCTTCTTCCAAAACTTCATCAAGGTCTTCATCACACAAGAAGAGCTCATCTGGCAAGGCACGTGCGTTTGTTGGAAAGGAGATGGATTCAGAGGAGGAGTCCGCATCTGAGGAGGCAGAGGTGGAGTCTGAGGAGGAGTCTGATTCTGGCATTGCGAGTCTGGCTACAGCATACGTCGCCAAGTCCATCTTCAATACTGAAGACAATGACTGCATCACCGACACCGACGCAAATGACAAGAACGACTCCACTCCTACCTACTGCTTCATGGCACGCGGTGCCAAGGTAAACACACGCACAACTCGCTATGAAACATCTAGTGACGATGACTCTGAATGTGATTCAAAACCTAGCTACAAAACACTTGCTAAAATTGCAACTGAACAACAGAAAGCAATGGAACATATTCAAAAATTGTTAGACAGAAGCGATGATCTGTTGGGTGCTGAAATGACTCGATCTGAATCCTTAATTGAAGACATAAAAAACCTTCACGTTAAGTATCAGGAACTTGAAGATCGTCATGATACTCTCTCAACAACTCATGAAAAGCTTTCCTATGATTATCTTCAAAGGAAGCAAGAACTTGAGAAATTGAGGGTGGCTCATGAAGATCTTCAAAAGGAAAACGAGTCACTTCGCGCTGAACAGATCAGTCCCGCTCAGGAAGGATTTGAACCACCATGTCTTAAATGCATTGAGCGTGATAATGCTGCTTCTGTTGCTGAATGTTCCACTGCTACTACTGTTTCAATATCTTCAACTGTTGATGTGGTAACTAACCCCTCTGCTGAGGATACCACTGCTATTGCTGATGAGAATGCTAGGTTGAAGACATTGCTTGAAACAGGGATGTACAAAAGTCTGAAAGGGCATCAGACATTATGTGATGTCCTTAAGAAGCAGATTCTGAACCGAAACCCTAGGAAAGAGGGTGTTGGGTTCGTGAGGAAAATTAATGCAGATGGGTCTTACTGGAAACCTGAGCAGTACCCCAAAACCACATGGGTTGCTGCAAAGGAATCCTTAGCAGATCCATCCAATCTGTCTGGCTTCACTTGTGCTAACCCAATTATCATTGATGAATCCTTTGATGCAAACTATAAACTGTTTAAGAATCAGAATGATGAAGTGTTTGCCAGGTACATTGGTACTAACTGCAGGAATGGACCGCCTATGAAGAAGATCTGGGTTCCGAAAACATGTCTGGAAAATCTTCCTATGAATGTCTTCGTGACACCTCACTTGAAGAAGACAAACCTCAGACCAAAGGCTTCATATGGTCCAAATGCTTCATACAAACAGGGGACTCACCTGAGTCGCACTAACGCAAATGTTTTGCAGGGGAACCATACTCAGGCATATGAATGTGAGAGTGGTTCATCGAACCGTCATGTTCATATGACCAAAAATTATTCTGCTTATTCCTATGAGTATTATTGTCCACCTGCTAGACTGTTTGCTAAGGTTTCAAAGCCAAAATTCTCAGATGCTGCACTTAGACTTATAGCTTCTAAGCCACCCTTGAAGATGTGGGTGGTTAAGAAAGCTTAACTCTCCTTTGCAGGGAAAGGTCTCCAGCACAAAAACAAAATCTTCTGATGCTATTGCTGGGGACCATAAAAATCTTGTGGGGCGCAAGATAAAATGCCCAAATGGCATCATTATGTACTTCGTTCCTGAATCGCATGCTACTCTCCCCATTAGTCCTAATCTGGATCTAAGTTTTCATAACCCACTGGTTCGTCAAATGTTTATGCTTCACAACACTCTTCGTGAAGCCTATCCCCCTAACTGCACTGTAGGGTACGATACCAGCGACTTCAAAGTCTTCAGAATGGATTATTGATAGTGGGTGTACAAATCACATGACTGGCAGAAGAAGCCTTCTTATGGACTCAACTTTACGTCCATCCGACAAGAGCCACATTACATTTGCTGACACTGGTAAAAGTAAGGTATTGGGTCTAGGTAGAGTTGCAATCTCAAAGGATCAACACATGGATAAAGTCATGCTTGTTGAATCCCTTAGCTTCAACTTAATGTCTGTCTCAATGCTTTGCGATTTGAATATGATTGTAATGTTTGGCAAATATCGCTGCCTGGTGCTAATGGAATCTGACAAATCTCTAGTGTTTGAAGGGTATAGGAAAGGTGATTTGTATGTGGTAGATTTCTCAGCAGGACCACAACTTGCAGTATGTCTTCTTGCAAAAGCTTCAGAATGCTGGCTTTGGCATCGAAGGCTTGGGCATGCTGGCATGAGGAACCTCCACACCCTTGCGAAGAAAAAGCACGTCATAGGCATCGAAGGCGTCAAGTTCAAGAAAGATCACTTATGCGGTGCCTGTGAAGCAGGGAAGATGACAAGGGCAAAACATCCTTCGAAGACAATCATGACCACTACTCAACCCTTCGAATTGCTTCACATGGATCTTTTCGGTCCCACTCACTACTCAACTTTTACTACTTCTGCATGCCTCTATGGCTTCGTAATTGTTGATGATTATTCTAGATATACTTGGGTGCACATAATCCTTTACAAGACTGAAGTGCAGGATGTCTTCAGACGCTTCGCAAATCGAGCTATGAACAATTTTGGCGCCAAGATAAAGCACATCAGAAGTGACAATGGCACTGAATTCAAGAACACTGGCCTTGATACATATCTGGATACCTTGGGCATCACACATGAATTGTCAGCTCCATACACGCCACAGCAGAATGGCGTCGTCGAACGCAAGAACAGAACACTCATTGAGATGGCCAGAACAATGCTAGATGAATACAAGACTCCAAGAAAATTCTGGACTGAAGCCATTGATACTGCATGCCATATAATCAATCGTGTTTATCTTCACAAGCTTCTGAACAAGACATCCTATGAACTCCTAACTGGCAAGAAGCCAAATGTCAGTTATTTCAGAGTATTTGGCGCAAAATGCTGGATCAAGGACCCACACCACACCTCAAAGTTTGCACCAAAAGCACATGAAGGCTTCATGCTTGGATATGGAAAGGATTCACACTCCTACAGAGTCTTCAATCTCTTCCACTACAAAGTGGTTGAAACAGTGGATGTGCGATTTGATGAAACCAATGGATCACAAAGAGAGCAATTGCCAAATGTGCTAGATGAAGTTCCAGCAAATGAATCAATCAAGCTTATGGGAACTGGAGAAATTGTACCTTCTGAAGCTCAACCTGAAGAAGAACTTATCATCTCAGCCCCTGATCCACATGAAGACAATGCTCAGACTGAAGATATACCTTCAAATGACCACATAGATCAGCAAGAGCAAAGTCTTCGCACCACACACCCTCGTGTTGCAAATGAAGTACAAATTGACAAAATACTGGACAGCATCAATGCACCTGGTCCACTCACTCGTTCAAGGGCAACTCAGCTAACAAACTTCTGTGGGCATTTCGCATTCGTCTCAATATCAGAACCCAAGAAAGTTGAAGAAGCCTTCATGGAACCTGAATGGATTCAAGCTATGCAAGAAGAGCTTCAACAGTTTGAGCTGAATAATGTATGGGAACTGGTTAAGCGCCCTGATCCACGGAAGCACAACATAATAGGCACCAAATGGATATACCGCAACAAGCAAGATGAGCATGGTCAAGTTGTCAGAAACAAAGCTCGTCTAGTTGCTCAAGGATATACTCAAGTGGAGGGCATTGACTTCGATGAAACATTTGCTCCTGTGGCTAGGCTTGAAGCCATACGCATACTACTGGCCTATGCAAATCATCATAACATACTTCTCTATCAGATGGATGTGAAAAGTGCCTTTCTCAATGGCAAGATTGAAGAAGAAGTGTATGTTGCACAACCACCTGGCTTTGAAAATCCAAAACATCCTGATATGGTATATAAGCTCAACAAGGCACTGTATGGCCTCAAACAAGCCCCTAGGGCCTGGTATGATACACTCAAGTACTTTCTGAAAAGCAAAGGCTTCATACCTGGTTCCCTGGATCCCATTCTTTTCACGAAGACATATGATGGTGAACTGTTTGTGTGCCAAATATATGTGGATGACATTATCTTCGGCTGCACCAATCAGAAGTATAGTGAAGAGTTTGGATACATGATGCAAGAGCAATATCAGATGTCCATGATGGGGGAGCTGAAGTTCTTTCTCGGTCTTCAAATACGGCAACAACGCAACGGCATCTTCATATCACAAGAGAAATGTCTTAAAGAGTGCCTGAAGAAGTTCGGTATGCAAGACTGCAAAGGCTTCACAACACCAATGCCAACCAAGCATCATCTGGGTCCCGACGACAATGGTAAAGAGTTCGATCAAAAGGTATACCGCTCCATGATTGGGTCTTTGCTTTATTTATGTGCATCTAGGCCAGATATTATGCTTAGTGTTTGCATGTGTGCTCGATTTCAAGCGGCACCAAAGGAGTCGCATCACTTAGCTGTGAAGCGAATTCTTCGATATTTGGCTCACACCCCAACTCTAGGATTATGGTATCCAAAGGGCTCAGAGTTTGATCTGGTTGGATTTTCGGATGCTGATTATGCTGGTGACAAAGTTGATCGCAAGTCTACATCAGGCACATGTCACTTTCTGGGACGATCACTTGTATGTTGGTCTTCAAAGAAGCAGAACTGTGTATCACTCTCCACTGCTGAATCTGAATACATTGCTGCTGGATCTTGCTGCGCTCAGCTTCTGTGGATGAAGCAAACACTCAAGGATTATGGCATTCATCTGAAGCAAGTGCCACTTTACTGCGACAACGAAAGCGCCATCAAGATTGCCAACAACCCAGTTCAGCACTCGAAGACAAAGCACATTGAAATTCGTCATCACTTTCTCAGAGATCATGTTGTGAAGGAAGACATTGATATCATACACGTCAACACTGAAGAGCAATTGGCAGATATCTTCACAAAGCCCTTGGATGAGAAGAGATTTTGCAAGTTACGGTGTGAGCTAAACATCTTGGAATCCTCAAATGTCCTGTGATCAGGCACACATCCTAACACTTAAGCATATTGATGACTTAGATGTGCAACACACGAAGTAGCGTATATCTTCAAACAATGAAGACATACATTCTAAGTGTGAATACATTAATGTGGAATTTGACTTCGGAGCGCCACGATAATTGTGCGCCGTATCTGGGTCTAATACTTCCTATACGGTGGGTAACGCCACCACCAAACGTTCCATTTTGAAGTGTTTCTCTCATGGCGTTACCTCTCATTGTCTTCACAATTGGTTTGGTTTCATTGTCAATATGTCTTCATGATTATCTTCACTGCGTTGATTATATGGATATATATGTACTGATGTTCTGTCCTCTACAGCATTCACTTATAGCTATGTCTTCTTGGATTGAATCTTTTGAACTAAGTGAATGTGATCGGACCCTAACCTCTCTATGCTTTCTATCTCAAACTCTATCTCTCCAAGTCATATGCATTCTGTTGAAACTGTCAAATGTCTTCACTGTGTCCTTGTCAGCTGAAGACATAGTGACAACCATAAAAGTCCGTTTTTAATGCTCATTCCTCCACATAAGATCCGGAGAAGAAGGAACGATCGCCCGACAATTTAGGCATGCGTGGGACATGGAACAAATCACAATAGCGCAGTGCCTCAAATGCGAACCGCCAGGGGTACCTGCGTAATAGCACAGTGCCGCCTCTATCCCTATAAATACACGATTCACTGCGGTCATTATCTCCTTCTTCCACCCTCGCACGAACCCTAGCGCCACCGCTAGCACTCGACGACACCGACGATGAAGCGCTTCACTGCCGCAACCTCTCCGACGCCGTTTTCACGCCGACAGCGGACATCGCTCTCTCCGCCGTCGCCGTAGGTGTCTTCCGTCGCCAAGTTAGGGCACGGAGGATCGAACTGCTCGGCCTCAAATCTCACTTCGTCTAGCAGTTCCAAGTGTGGTAAATAAAACCTCTTTTTACAGCTTCTTTTGATCCTACAGTTCAGTCACTTTCTGCCATAAGAAGTTTCTCTTCACACCAGTTAAATCTCTCGCTGCATCTCATAACATGCCTAGTATATTCACTTGTACTTCATAAAGTAGTTAGATTCCTCACTTGTACTGATCTATGGGTTCGTACAAATCTGGAACCAACTTCTTATCTATAAGTGAATGTCTTCGCATAATGAGGTCAATGTCTTCTAAACCGATTTATCTTCAAAATCTTCTGAGAATGCATATGACCTCTTCCCCTTCCCTCGCACCTTAATGCTGTCACAGGTACATGTCCGTGGGAGAATCCTTCGGTTCTCATAGTCTGCATTCATTTGCAGAGTACTTGCAGCATCACATCAACTCGCCTGAAGCCAGTTCTTGCAGAAGGAAGCCCTTGAAGCCTTTGAACATCTTGAAGCCTTCCAAGTTATCCATGGCTTCAGAAACAACAACAAGGAAGGGAGGCAGACAGCGACGTGGTGAAACGTCCAAAGATCTGCCTGATGAATTGGCAGAGATGTACAAAACTGATCCTGAAGAAAGCTATGGTCAGCGCAAGACACGAATCCAATGGATTCGAAGATATTGGGCAGAGCAATGGTTCCACTACCGCTTCGTCACTCAGGAATATGCGGAGAAGTGCGCCATCAAGAGACCGTGGGGAGATGTATTATACAAAAATCTCGTACCCAAGTCCAAAGACGAATCCATTGCTCAAGGATTCTATCCATGCATGGTGAGAGGACCACAGCCAGCTGAGGCACATCCGTCATCACTTCTCTGGTGCCGCGATGATAATCTCTTCAAGCGCAACTTTCAGTTTGCACAACAGTCAGCGAAGATAAACAAGAAGAAATTTGGGCTTGACTTCAACCCTGGTCCCTCCTCACCAAGGGCAGATGGCACACGCAACGCCAATCCCAATATCATCGGGCCGTATGCCAATCTTGCAGGCCTCATCACTCGCATCCTAGTCCAAGGGACTGCTGTGAATGACCCTCCAGCAGATACTGAGTCAGATGACGCCCTGCTGCTCTGAAGCCAAAGCAGAAGAAGCCAAAAGCTCCAAAAGCTTCAAAGCCAGCCGCTTCTCCCAAGATCGCAAGAGTGAAGCCTTTAGCAACTGCACCTCCTGAAGCCAGTGTGCAGTCAGAAGGCTTATCACGAGTGTCCAAGCCCCAAAAAGCCAAGAAGCCTCAGCCACACACAGGCAAAGAGCTCACAGCTGTTGACATTCTGCGCTGCGAAGCCATTGATCTCTCAAGCGATGAAGATCTTGGAGATGATGCTCTTGAGCAGCTCATCAAGAGCAAGGAGGAGGCTGAAATCTTCAAAAATCTGCCTCTGTTTGATGTCGCCATCATCCACAACTTCATCGATGAATGGTTTGACACACCAGACATAAGCTTCAATGATCTGCAGCTACCCATAGGCCTCAGCGTTGCCTTTCAAGGTGCAATCGCTTCAGAACTTGCAATAGCCCAGCGAATTGTAGAACTGAAGCAGAAAATTGATCATGAAAAGGCTCAGTTCAAGAAGCACGTGGCCAAGCTCAGTGTGCAAGAAGTGAAAAACTTCAAGATCATGTTGCACGAGCTGAAAGAAAACTTCCTGAAGACGCGTGCCGAAGCTCAAGGCTCACGAGAACGCATGAAGACTTTGGCTGAACGTTGCGTGCAAGCCTACAATGAGGCAGAAAAGCGCAAGGCACTTGGGCGTCCCGGCATTGACCCCAGGATGGCCGCGAAGAAGAAAAAGAAGGCGGCTGTGCCCGAACCTGAAGCGCCAAGGTCAGAACCTGATGCTCCGATTGTCTTCCCGCTGCAACGACTGGCTCGAAGCCAAAGAGTCAATCAACCGCCTCACAGCACAAGAAGACACGGACTGCAGAGGCTAAGGCTAAGAAGAGAAAACATTCTGAAGCCTCTCCTTCTGAACCCATTATCAAGAAGCGCAAGACCAAGAAATCTCGGGCTGCTCCCACAGAGCCCCTGATAGTTGAACCACTCTGCGTCCGCTATCCTGACGCAGATCGTCAGATGACAGTGCATGAGCCTGGTTACATAGAGGCTCCGCACGCTGAAGACATTCCAGCAGCCAACCCTAATGCTGCTGAAGACATTGGTCCCCAAGACAATGTGCAAGGTGATGCAGCCCTTCCTTAGCTTGAGACAAGCGAACAGATCAGTATTGGTCGTCCATTGACGCCAATCACACAAGATGCGTCGTGGGCAGATCGCCCACAGGAGGAAGATGAGCCCCAACCCACTGCAACTCCACCGGCGCCTACCCTCCATAGGCTTCGCAGAGGGCCAAGGGCTCAGGTTGTTGAAGACATTCCGGCTGCATCAGCCGAAGAGCAAGCAGAAATACCACAAGCTCCAACTCCCCCGCACCAACAAGAAGCAGTTCTCAAGGAGAACGTGCCTGAAGCTGAAAATGTTGAGGCTGCCACAAACAATGCCGAAGCAAATGTGGAGCCCTCCCCAACAACAGCTTCAGAAGACACCGAAGCTACTACTCCTGAACATTCTGTGCCTGAGTCTGCTGCCGGACCACAATTCCACTATCATATTGCGCACAGGCCCCAGGTCCAGAAGCCGATCCCACGACTACCAAGGTTCCCAGGTCCTGCATCAGCTCCTGGTTCCTTCAACATCAACGGCTTCAGGGCAGATAACACGTTTTTCGACCGCTCCAAGAACCCTTATTCAAGGGAACGGATTGTATCAGATAGGTTCTGGAGCCATCAACAGCGCAGCTATTATTCATGCATCCTCTACAACCAAGGCCGCATCGCCTTGAGGTTGAAGCTGTTGAAGGTCTGCCTGGTCTAGAAGAAGCACTGGATTGCTTCAAGCAAGTGGGTTTGCTGCCATTTATCACTGATGAAGAGCACTGGAACGAAGAGCTTCTGCTCCAATTCTATGCCACTTTGCATATCAAAGGCTATAACAGAGATCCGAAGACATGGATCCTGGAGTGGATGACAGGCAATATCCATCATGAAGCCAATCCTTTCGACCTAATTGAGCTTACCGGCCTTCCCACTCCTGGCGAATTCTTTGAAGAAGGGTGCCAACTCCATGCTGAAGCCATTGAGAGCATATTTCAGCGTCCTGAGCCAGATATGAGTCAGATGCTCTCAATGATGAAGCCATTTCCTCCAAATGCACCCTATCCAACTAGGTTCTTCGTTGAAGACTTAGAGTACCTGCCCAGAACAATATATCACATCATAAGGCGGACTCTCTGGCCAGTCAAGGGACACTCTCGATATGCAACGATTGATGGTGCAATGAAGACTCTCATCTTCTGCATTCTTCATGGCAAATGCTTCAATGCACAGGATCTCTTCATCCGTCAATTTGCTGCGTCTGCTTCAGAACTGTTTGGCTTAAAGTTTTATGCTCCTTGGGTTATGAGGCTAATCAAGCTTCACTCTGCAATCTCCTATCAACCCTCAGCCCGCAATCATAGGATATTTTTGCCCGATATGGACACATCTGCTGAAGCAATATATCCAGAGCCGGCCAAGCAACCACTAAGTCTTCAGAATGTAGAACACCAGAGCTTCACTCAAAATATTGAAGGTGTTGAAGCTCTCTCTCGCGTCTATCCAATGGCTGGCACCACACGTGCCCCTGCCTCAACTGAAGCCACCAACAGCACAGCTGCAAAGAGACCCAAGAAGCGCACTCGTGCACTCAATGACAGAGAGCTTCTTGTGGCTCTTCACCAAAAGCAAGATAGGCATCACGACTGGCTCAAGAGGCAGATGAGAAGCATCATGCAAGACGTCAATCGCCTCAGAAATATGGCAACCAAGAATGCATTTGTCACACACGAGACCTGTCGCCGCACTTGGAAGGGCCTCACCATGATGTGCCCTGAAGCTGAACTGCATGAGGATGGCTTCACAGAGCACTTCAAATTTGACTCCACGCCTCCAAGAAGAGCGGTGATGCGCAGCACACCATCACTTGAAGAGTCAGAGTTCTCTTCTTCTGCTGCCACCGTGTCTGCCCGTATTATTGAAGAAGAAGACGACGCGACATCATCTCCACCTGCTTCAACGCGCGTCGAATCTGCACCAAGCTCGTCTGCACCACCGCCAAACAACTCCACCGACCCTGCTGCGCCTGGGAACGCGTAGAAACCTCTATGTCTTCAAACCTTTTAGGTCATCACTGACAAAAGGGGGAGAAGCATATGATGGTTATAGTCTTCAAGCGGGTCACTTTGGGCGGGTGCCACTCTATTTTGCTACAATTTTGCTTCGTGCTTACAACTCCCGTTCTTGCTACATTTGCCTCTTGAGTTGTAACACTTAGCCTTGATGGCCGTCTGCTACCTGCTTGTCACTCCGTTATGCGAAGATAAATTCCGCATGTGCGATGATAAATTCCGCACTTATCTCTTACTGCAGACGTCCATTTTCCATTATGCATGACATTATCTTCATATACTTTCACATGCATAGTGGATTGTCATCATAAGTTGAAGTGGATCTCCACAAGTACAACCTGCCATGTGCATTTGCATTCAAAAGGCAAATTACTTATATGCACATCTTCAGGGGGAGCCCTTGCAACTTATGAAGACAAATTCCTTTACTATTTCACAAATTATGTTCCCCGTTGAAAACTTCAACTAGTTTGTCATCAATCACCAAAAAGGGGGAGATTGTAAGTGCATCTAGTGCCACCCCTAGTTGGTTTTGGAGTATTGACGACAAACCTAGTTGAGGGACTAATGTGTTTGTGAGAATTGCAGGAAAACATAGGTAGAAGTCCCTCATTGATTCGGTTTTACTACCAGAGATGACCCCTAAAAATGTACGAAGACATTGAAGACAATGGTGGTTTATGAAGATATTCATATTGAACACAATGACATGAGAAGACTCCCTATGAAGCTTTTGAAACTCGAAGACCTAGATCCTTCGTAGTTTTATTTCATTCATGTTGCGTCATAGGAACCACCGTACTGTTAAGTGGGGTCGAAGAGAACCAGTCAGAATGACTGAAGTGATGCCTAATTCAAATCCTATGTCTTCGAGCGAAGCCTATGAGAGAAAATCTTGTCCAGAGTCAGACAAGTCAGCTTTACTTGTAGCCCAAGTAAAGTTGTCGTGTGAGTTCGAAATCCGACCGTTGGTACACGTGTCAATTCCTTAGCGACCCAGGGTCATTTCGGACAGATCAGGTCGGGTTGCCAAGTGGCTATAAATAGTCCACCCCCCCCCCACAACCTTAAACGGTTGGCTGCTCAAATTTCAGTGCACGGCTTTTGTCGTTTGAGAGCAACCCACCTCGAAGCCTTTGAAAGAAAAATTCCCAGTGAGGAGAAAAGCCCTAACCACCCAGAGCCAGAGTAAATTGGGCATCACTTAAGTCTTCGTGTCTGTGTGATTTGAAGACTTATTACACTTGAGGACTGTGCATCCTCCAGACGGTTAGGCGTCGCGTTCTGAGCATCCAAGAGAAATTGTGGATTGCCGGTGAACGAAGTCTGTGAAGGTTTGGGAGTCTACCTTGAAGACTTACCTGAGTGATTGGGCAAGGTCTGTGTGACCTTTGCTCAAGGAGAAAACGGTGAGGACTGGGTGTCTTGGACTAAGTGTCCCTGACTGGGTGTCCGGGACTGTGTGTCCTTTGGTTTAAATACCTAGCCGCTCCATCCAGACGTACAGTTGTCACAGCAACTGGAACTGGTCCAACAAATCATTGTCTTCAACGTGTCACTGGTTTCATCTTCACTTCCTTTCACTTACAGTTATTCATTGTGAAGCCATTGCATGCTTGCTTTATCTTTTGTCTTCACAACATGGATGTATGATCTGTTTGACTTCATAACTTCTTCCTACCTGATCCTTATTACACTGAAGCTGTTTGTCACTGCACTTTCACTCTATTGAATACATGACCATGGCTGGACTAGTGTAATCTAACTTCCGCTGCATAGTAATAGGCATAATCTTCACTGTTTGTCTTCATAACTCTCACGTTTTGAAGACTTTCATAAAAATCGCCTATTCACCCCCCCCCTCTAGTCGATATAACACACTTTCACCAACTGGAAAGCTACTCGGCTTCCTTGTCTCGGAGCACGCCATTGCTAACCCACAAGTATAGGGGATCGCAACAGCTTTCGAGGGTAGAGTATTCAACCCAAATTTATTGATTCGACACAAGGGGAGCCAAAGAATATTCTCAAGTATTAGCAGCTAAGTTGTTAATTCAACCACACCTGGAAACTTAGTATCTGCAGCAAAGTGTTTAGTAGCAAAGTAATATGATAGTGGTGGTAGCAGCAACAAAAGTAAAGACAGCAAAAGTAATGTTTTTGGTATTTTGCAGTGATTGTAATAGTAGCAGTGGGAAAGTAAATAAGCGTAAACCAGTATATGGAAAACTCGTAGGCATCGGATCAGTGATGGATAATTATGCCGGATGCGGTTCATCATGTAACAGTCATAACATAGGGTGACACAGAACTAGCTCCAATTCATCAATGTAATGTAGGCATGTATTCCGTATATAGTCATACGTGCTTATGGAAAAGAACTTGCATGACATCTTTTGTCCTACCCTCCCGTGGCAGCGGGGTCCTATTGGAAACTAAGGGATATTAAGGCCTCCTTTTAATAGAGAACTAGAACAAAGCATTAGCACATAGTGAATACATGAACTCCTCAAACTATGGTCATCACCGGGAGTGATCCCGATTATTGTCACTTCGGGGTTGTCGGATCATAACACATAGTAGGTGACTATAGACTTGCAAGATAGGATCTAGAACTCTCATATATTGATGAAAACATAATAGGTTCAGATCTGAAATCATGGCACTCGGGCCCTAGTGACAAGCATTAAGCATAGCAAAGTCATAGAAACATCAATCTCAGAACATAATGGATACTAGGGATCAAACCCTAACAAAACTAACTCGATTACATGATAAATCTCATCCAACCCATCACCGTCCAGCAAGCCTACGATGGAATTACTCACGCACGGCGGTGAGCATCATGAAATTGGTGATGGAGGATGGTTGATGATGACAACGGCGACGAATCCCCCTCTCCGGAGCCCCGAACGGACTCCAGATCAGCCCTCCCGAGAGGTTTTAGGGCTTGGCGGCGGCTCTGTATCGTAAAACGCGATGATTTCTTCTCTCTGATTTTTTCTCATCGAAACTCAATATATGGAGGTGGAGTTGGAGTCGGAGACGCAACAGGGGGCCCATGAGGTAGGGGGCGCGCCATGGGGGGGCGCCCCCCACCCTCGTGAGAAGGGTGTGGGCCCCATGGTCTTCATCTTTGGCGAGGATTTTTTATTTTTTTTCTAAGATGTTCGGTGGAGTTTCAGGTCATTCCGAGAATATTTGTTTTCTGCACATAAAACAACACCATGGCAATTCTGCTGAAAACAACATCAGTCCGGGTTAGTTCCATTTAAATCATACAAGTTAGAGTCCAAAACAAGGGCAAAAGTGTTTGGAAAAGTAGATACAACGGAGACGTATCAACTCCCCCAAGCTTAAACCCTTGCTTGTCCTCAAGCAATTCAGTTGACAAACTGAAAGAAAGAAAAACTTTTACAAACTTTGTTTGCTCTTCTTGTTGTAACTATGTCAAGCTAGCATTCAAGTTTTCAGCATAGATCATAACTAACCACATTTGCAATAATTCTCAGGTCTCATAATTACTCATATCAATAGCATAATCAACTAGCAAGTCATAATAATAAATCTCGGATGACAACACTTTCTCAAAACAATCATAATATGATATAACAAGATGGTATCTCGCTAGCCCTTTCTGAGACCGCAAAACATAAATGTAGAGCACCTTTAAAGATCAAGGACTGACTAGACATTGTAATTCATGGTAAAAGAGATCCAATCATAGTCATACCCAATATAAATTAACAGTGATGAATGCAAATGACGGCTGTGCTCTCCAGCTAGTGCTTTTTAATAAGAGGGTGATGACTCAACATAAAAGTAAATGGATAGGCCCTTCGCAGAGGGAAGCATGGATTTGTAGAGGTGCCAGAGCTCGGTTTTGAAATAGAGATAAATTGTATTTTGAGCGGTATACTTTCATTGTCAACGTAACAACTAAGAGATGGTGATATCTTCCATGCTAAACACATTATAGGCGGTTCCCAAACAGAATGGTAAAGTTTATACTCCCCCTCCACAAACAAGCATCAATCCATGGCTTGCTCGAAACAACGAGTGCCTCCAACATACATCAGGTCCCAGGAGGAGTTTTGTTTGCAATTAATTTTGATTTAGTTTGCATAAAGCATGGGACTGGGCATCCCGGTGACCAGCCATTTTCTCGTGAGTGAGGAGCGGAGTCCACTCCTCTTGAGAATAACCCGCCTAACACGGAAGATAAGGACAACATTTGTTGATACATGAGCTATTCGAGCATACAAAACAGAATGTTTATTTGAAGGTTTAGAGTTTGGCACATACAAATTTACTTGGAACGGCAGGTAGATACCGCATATAGGAAGGTATGGTGGACTCATCTGGAATAACTTTGGGGTTTAAGGGATTGGATGCACAAGCAGTATTCTCGCTTAGTACAAGTGAAGGCTAGCAAAAGACTGGGAAGCGACCAACTAGAGAGCGACAACAGCCATGTACATGCATTAAAATTAATAAACATTGGATGCAAGCATGAGTAGGATATAATCCACCATGAACATAAATATCGTGAAGGCTATGTTGATTTTGTTTCAACTACATGCGTGAACATGTGCCAAGTCAAGTCACTTAAATCATTCAAAAGAGGATAACACCCCATCATACCACATCATAATCATCTCAATAGCATGTTGGCATACAAGGTAAATCATTATAACTCATAGCTAATCAAGCATGGCACAAGCAACTATGATCTCTAATTGTCATTGCAAACATGTTTATTCATAATAAGCTGAATCAAGAACGAGGTACTCATCATATTTACAAAAACAAAAGAGGTCGAGTTCATACCAGCTTTTCTCATCTCAATCAGTCCATCATATATCATCATAATTGCCTTTCACTTGCACGACCGAACAGTGTGAATAATAATAAGAGTGTACGTGCATTGGACTAAGCTGGAATCTGCGAGCATTCAATAAACAGGAGAAGACAAGGCAATATGGGCTCTGGGTTAAATCAACAATAATGCATATAAGAGCCAGTGCAACAATTTAATTATGGTCTTCTCCTACTGACCCCCAAAGAAAAGAAATAAAACTATTTACACGGGAAAGCTCCCAACAAGCAAAAAGAAGAACGTGAAATATTTTTGGGTTTTCTTTTTAATTATTACTATTACAGCAGAAAATAAACTACTACTAATTTTTTTTTGGTTTTTTCTTAAGGTTTAACAAACACACAAGAAGAAAGCAGGAAAAAGAAAATAAACTAGCATGGATATTACAGTGAAAAAGTATGAGCACCAACATCTAGTAATGAGTGTGTGTGAACATAAATGTAATGTCGGTGAGAAATACGTACTCCCCCAAGCTTAGGCTTTTGGCCTAAGTTGGTCTATGGCCACGGCTGGCCTGGCGGATATCCATAATAATAGTTGTTGGGGTCGTACTGTGATGAGGAGGAATAGTTGGGATCATACTATGATGAAGAAGAAGGCTCCGATTGCCACTGGCTGGCAATCATCTCCGGATCCCACTGATAGTTAGACTGTCGTGCAAGATCAAATTGTGGTTCCGGTTCTGGCTCCTCGGCTGGTGCAGCGTTCCGGTAGGCGTGAATAGCCGTCAACAGAACATGGTACGTGCCTACAGTCAAATCAAACAAAGAAGGAGCAGGCAGGGTAATAGTCTCAGGGTGATGTTTGTTAAAGAACAATTGATATTTAAGCTCTCCTGCCCTATTCTTAACAATAAAATCATGTGCCACCATACTTTTATGATCTAGATAAACACGGGGCAACACCTTTTCTTCCTTCTCAGCATGCCTAATAGGTATGTTAAAATGTGCAGCTAGGCGTGTAGCATAGATGCCTCCAAAGATAGGACCCTTAGTATGGTTCATACTTAACCGTCTAGCAATAATACCGCCCATACTAAAAGTGTTATCACTGTATAAACCATTGTGCAAAATAATTATATCAGGGATACTAAGGTTTCCACAGTTTCCGCGTCCAATTAAACAACGACTAGCAAATAATGCAAAGTAATGTAAAACAGGAAAATGTATGCTAGTGATTCGTGCATCGGAAACCTTCCTAGTTTCTCCTACAGTGATAGTGTCAATAAACCCAGCCACATCATCATAATGTGGTTCTTCTGTCTTGCCCTCAAAAGGGACTAAACAAATCCGATAGAAATCATAAAGTGACGTCTCCTTATGCTCATCATATAAATGAAACTCCACCGTGGGTGGTGAGTTCCTAGAATGAAAATGAAAGTTTTGCACAAAAGTATTTGTGAGTAAGAGATACTGATCGCATTGGTCATGGAGGAAAGCGGTGACACCTGCATTGTGAGCCAATTCATGAAAATCTTCATAGATATCGGCTGCTCTCAAGAAATCATCAGAAGGCCATTCACATGCCCGAATCTCCGCGGTGTGTGGCAAATTATACTTAGGCTTCGGTGCCTTTTCCTTCGAGCTTTGGCTCGATGAGCCCCTCAATAATCTCCTCATCATTTTTCTGAAACAATCTGAAATTTTTAGTAACTTCAAAATAAAAGTAAACCAAACTCAATAATATTGATAGCAACTACTCCTACAAGTGCCTAGAGCCTATATCAAGCATTAGAACTACTTGGAACCATATAAATTTGACATGCAAGCTCAAGAACATGGTCACCTATGCAGCACAAATTTTCAAAGAATAAAGCACTAGAACAAAAACTAATTGGACCAATGGAGGAGTCACATACCAAGGAACAATCTCCCCAAGCAGTTTTGCGAGAGGTGCTTGGAGCAAGGAGATCGAAAATCGCAGCAAAAGTGGCTGGAACTCGTGCTTGAGTTGGTTTTTCGGGTTTGTGTGAGATAGAGGAAGAAGATGGGTGCTGGGATAAGTGGAGGAGGGCCACCGTGGGCCCACGAGGCAGGGGGCGCGCCCTATAGGGGGGGGCGCCCACCACCCTCGTGGCCAGGTGGCAGCTCCTCCCGCGGTAATTTTTGCACAGTAAATCCTCAAATATCCCCAAAAAATCATATTAAATTGGCATGGCATTCTGAGGACTTTTATTTTCGGGATATTTTTATATTGCACAAATAAATCAGGAAACAGACAGAAAATACTATTTTTACTTTATTTAATATAAATAACAGAAAGTAAAAGTGGGGTACAGAAGTTTGTGCTTCTAGTTTCATCCATCTCATGCTCATCAAAAAGAATCCACTAACAAGGTTGATCAAGTCTTGTTAACAAACTCATTCCGATAATCATGGAACCAGAGAAATTTCGAATAACACTAAGTTACCTCAACGGGGATATGCACATCCCCAATAATAAGTATATCATATTTCTTTTTGACAGTAGGAAGAGGAAATTCAAAACCTCCAAATATAATCGATGGAATTTTTCCAATGGAGTTAATACTATGAACTTGAGGTTGTTTCCTCAGAAAGTGTACCGTATGCTCATTACCATTAACATGAAAAGTGACATTGCCTTTGTTGCAATCAATAATAGCCCCTGCAGTATTAAGAAAAGGTCTTCCAAGAATAATAGACATACTATCATCCTCGGGAATATCAAGAATAACAAAGTCCGTTAAAATAGTAATGTTCGCAACCACAACAGGCACATCCTCACAAATACCGACAGGTATAGCAATTGATTTATCAGCCATTTGCAAAGATATTTCAGTAGGTGTCAACTTATTCAAGTCAAGTCTACGATATAAAGAGAGAGGCATAACACTAACACCGGCTCCAAGATCACATAAAGCAGTTTTAATATAATTTCTTTTAATGGAGCAAGGTATAGTAGGTACTCTGGGGTCTCCAAGTCTCTTTTATCATAACATCGATTCTTTGATTGTGGGTTATCAAGATCAACAGCAGGTTCAATTTCTACATCATTATCATTACTAGGTTGAGCATCATCATGAACATCATCATTAATATTTTTACTAGGTTCATGTTCATTACCAGATTGTGTTTCAGCATCAGACATAGAAATATCATTTGGATTATCAGGTGGTTCAGAAATAGGTTCACTAGAAGTTTGCACAGTTCTATCATTTTTCTTCTTCTTCTTTTTAGAAGAACTAGGAACATCAATATTATTTCTTTGAGAATCTTGCTCGATTCTCTTAGGGTGGCCTTCAGGATACAAAGGTTCCTGAGTCATTCTACCAGTTCTAGTAGCCACTCTAACAGCATAATCATTTTTCTTACTATTCATTTCATTAAGCACTTCTTTTTGAGCCTTAAGTACTTGTTCTACTTGAGTGGTAACCATAGAAGCATGTTTGCTAACAAGTTTATGTTCACCTTTAATATCAGCCATATAATCACCCAAGCGTCTAATCATATAAGCATTTTCTTTTAATTGTCTACCAAAATAAGCATTGAAGTCGTCTTGCTTAAACATAAAGTTATCAAACTCATCCAAGCATTGACTAGCAATTTTAGTAGGAGGGACTTCAGCTTTATCATATCTATAGAGAGAATTTACCTTTACTACCTGTGTTGGGATATCGGGATCAGGAGGTTCTTCAGTAAATAAATAATTAAGATCATATGTTTCTTCAACAGGCGGTATATTAAGACCATGTATTTCTTCAATAGGAGGTAAATTCTTAACGTCTTCAGCTTTAATACCTTTTTCTTTCATAGATTTCTTTGCCTCTTGCATATCTTCGGGACTGAGAAATAGAATACCTCTCTTCTTCGGAGTTGGTTTAAGAATAGGCTCAGTAATTGGAGCAGGAGTTGGCTCAGGAAGTGGCTTAGGAGGTGCCCAATTATTTTCATTTGTCAACATATTATTCAATAGAATTTCAGCTTCATCCGGTGTTCTTTCCCTGAAAAGAGAACCAGCACAACTATCCAGGTAATCTCTGGAAGCATTGGTTAGTCCATTATAAAAGATATCAAGTATCTCAGGTTTCTTAAGAGGATGGTCAGGCAAAGCATTAAGTAACTTGAGAAGCCTCCCCCAAGCTTGTGGGAGACTCTCTTCTTTAATTTGCACGAAGTTGTATATTTCCCTCAAGGCAGCTTGTTTCTTATGAGCAGGGAAATATTTAGCAGAGAAGTAATAAATCATATCCTGGGGACTACGCACACAACCAGGATCAAGAGAATTAAACCATATCTTAGCATCACCCTTTAATGAGAACGGAAATATTTTGAGTATATAAAAGTAACGCGATCTCTCATCATTAGTGAATAGGGCAGCTATATCATTTAACTTAGTAAGATGTGCCACAACAGTTTCAGATTCATAGCCATAAAACGGATCAGATTCAACCGAAGTAATTGTATCAGGATCAACAGAGAATTCATAATCCTTATCAGGAACACATATTGGTGAAGTAGCAAAAGCAGGGTCAGGTCTCATTTTATCTCTAAGTGATTCTTTGTTCCATTTAATTAATAACCTCTTAAGCTCATATCTATCTTTGCAAGCAGAAATAGCAGCAGAGGATTCCATATCGAAAAGATAACCCTCAGGAATAACAGGCATATTTTCATCATCACTATCATCAGCGTATTCAGATTCAATAATTTCTTTTTCTCTAGCCCTGGCAATTTGTTCATCAAGAAATTCACTAAGGGGCACAGTAGTATCAGGCATAGAAGCAGTTTCATCATAAGTATCATGCATAGAAGAAGTGGCATCATCAATAACATGCGACATATCAGAACGAATAGCAGAAGCAGATGCAGGTGTCGCTAACTTACTCATAACAGAAGGTGAATCAAGTGCAGAGCTAAATGGCAGTTCCTTACCTCCCCTCGTAGTTGAGGGATAGATCTTGGTTTTTGGATCTCTCAAGTTCTTCATAGTGTCCAGCAGATACAAATCCCAAGTGACTCAAAGAATAGAGCTATGCTCCCCAGCAACGGCACCAGAAATTAGTCTTGATAACCCACAAGTATAGGGGATCGCAACAGCTTTCGAGGGTAGAGTATTCAACCCAAATTTATTGATTCGACACAAGGGGAGCCAAAGAATATTCTCAAGTATTAGCAGCTGAGTTGTCAATTCAACCACACCTGGAAACTTAGTATCTGTAGCAAAGTGTTTAGTAGCAAAGTAATATGATAGTGGTGGTAGCAGCAACAAAAGTAAAGACAGCAAAAGTAATGTTTTTGGTATTTTGTAGTGATTGTAACAGTAGCAACGGGAAAGTAAATAAGCGTAAACCAGTATATGGAAAACTCATAGGCAGCAGATCAGTGATGGATAATTATGCCAGATGCGGTTCATCATGTAATAGTCATAACATAGGGTGACACAGAACTAGCTCCAATTCATCAATGTAATGTAGGCATGTATTCCGTATATAGTCATACGTGCTTATGGAAAAGAACTTGCATGACATCTTTTGTCCTACCCTCCCGTGGCAGCGGGGTCCTATTGGAAACTAAGGGATATTAAGGCCTCCTTTTAATAGAGAACCGGAACAAAGCATTAGCACATAGTGAATACATGAACTCCTCAAACTATGGTCATCACCGGGAGTGGTCCCGATTATTGTCACTTCGGGGTTGCCGGATCATAACACATAGTAGGTGACTATAGACTTGTAAGATAGGATCTAGAACTCTCATATATTGATGAAAACATAATAGGTTCAGATCTGAAATCATGGCACTCGGGCCCTAGTGACAAGCATTAAGCATAGCAAAGTCATAGCAACATCAATCTCAGAAAATAATGGATACTAAGGATCAAGCCCTAACAAAACTAACTCGATTACATGATAAATCTCATCCAACCCATCACCGTCCAGCAAGCCTACGATGGAATTACTCACGCACGGCGGTGAGCATCATGAAATTGGTGATGGAGGATAGTTGATGATGACGACAGCAATGAATCCCCCTCTCCGGAGCCCGAACAGACTCCAGATCAGCCCTCCCGAGAGGTTTTAGGGCTTGGCGGCGGCTCCGTATCGTAAAACGCGATGATTTCTTCTCTCTGATTTTTTTCTCATCGAAACTCAATATATGGAGGTGGAGTTGGAGTCGGAGACGCAACAGGGGGCCCATGAGGTAGGGGGCGCGCCCTAGGGGGGGCGCCTCCCACCCTCGTGAGAAGGGTGTGGGCCCCATGGTCTTCATCTTTGGCGAGGATTTTTTATTATTTTTTCTAAGATGTTCGGTGGAGTTTCAGGTCATTCCGAGAATATTTGTTTTCTGCACATAAAACAACACCATGGCAATTCTGCTGAAAACAGCGTCAGTCCGGGTTAGTTCCATTTAAATCATACAAGTTAGAGTCCAAAACAAGGGCAAAAGTGTTTGGAAAAGTAGATACAACGGAGACGTATCAGCCATTGAGGCGAACCCAGAGAAAATCAAGGCCATCGAGCGCATGCGCAAGCCGGTCCGACTGCGCGATGTCCAGAAGTTCACCGGCTGCTTGGCCTCGGTCAGCCAGTTTCTTAGCCGGCTGGGCGAGAGGGCCCTGCCCCTGTATCAGCTGATGAAGAAGACGAGGCCGTTCGAATAGAACGACAAGGCGGACGAAGCCTTCCAGGATCTCAAGCGCATGCTCTCCACCGCACCAGTCCTGGCAGCACTGGCCAAGAAGGAGCCGCTGTTGCTCTATATCGCCGTGACCTCACGGTCGGTCAGCACGGTGATGGTGGTCGAGCAACCATAGAAGGACAGGGTCCAAGCCGTCCAGCGTCCCGTCTACTACCTTAGAGAGGCGCTCTCCGCCTCGAAGCAGAACTACCCGCACTACCAGAAGATGTGTTACGACGTGTACTTCACCGCCAAGAAACTAAAGCAGTACTTCCAAGAGCATGTCATCACCGTGGTCAGCACGGCCCCTCTCGGTGACATCATCTGGTGCCGGGATGCCTCTGGCCGGGTCGCCAAGTGGGCGCTCGAGTTGGCCGGCCATACCATCCTCTACGAGCCCCGCACCACAATCAAGTCCCAAGCTTTGGCCGACTTCCTCGTCGACTGGACCCGAAACCCAGTACCTGCCGCCGCCACTGGACTCGATGCACTAGCACATGCACTTCAACGGCTCGAAGATGCGACTCGGCCTGGGAGCCGGCATAGTGCAGTCCTCCCCCAAGGGCGACCGGCTCAAGTACGCACTGCATATCCACTTCCCCACCTCCAACAACATCGCCGAGTATGAAGCCCTTATGCACAGCCTCCGGCTTGCCAAGGAACTCGGCATCCGGCGCATCCTGTGCTACGGCGACTCGGACCTGGTGGTGCAGCAATGCTCGGGCGAGTGGGACGCGCACGACTCCTACATGGCAAGCTACCGCCTCCTCGTCTAGATGATGTCCCGGTTCTTCGAGGGTTGCGAGTTCCTCCAAGTCCCGCATGCGGAGAACGAGGCAGCCGACACGCTCGCCAAGATCACCATGTCTCGGCAGTCCATCCCATCCAGCGTCTCCCTCGAGCATCCGCACAAGCCGTCCATCAAGCCATCTCCGGACTCCGAGTCCAGCCATGTGCCAACCGACCCGGCCACGCCTCAACCCGGCCTGGGGACTACTCCATCCGATCCGGCCGCAACGCAACCCGTCCCGGGGGTTGCCGAACCCGGTTCGGGGGCCGCCGACCGGATCCCGAAATAGTGGCCGTCTTCACCGTGGTAACGGCGCCATCCTGGGCCCTGCCCATCTCAGAGTTCCCGGAGAACGGTGTCCTCCCCATGGATGAGACTGAAGCTCGGCAAGTACAGCGTCGAGCGTCCGCCTACAGCATCATCAACAACTAGCTCATCAAGCGCAGCTCCACCGGCGTGTTCCAACACTGCGTCGAGCAGGACAAGGGCATTGAGATCCTCCTCGACATACACTAGGTCGAGTGCGGGCACCACGCCGCCTCATGGTCCCTGGTGGTCGAGGCTTTCCGCCATGGTTTCTACTGGCCCACGGCCCTCGAAGACGCAGAGTCACTCGTCAACAAGTGCGAGGGATGCCAGCGCTTCAGCAAGCGCAGCCACCAGCCGACGTCAGCACTTCGGACCATCACTACTAGGGAAAATGTTATACACAGAACTTTAGCAGTAGCGCTTGTTAAAAGAGCATGCTACTGCTAGACAGCAGTAGCGCGTGCAAAATAAGCGCACTACAGATGGACATATATCAGTAGCGCATCTCACCGAAAACTCGCTACTACTAAAATTCCAATCACTTAGCTGATGGGCTACACATAGTAGTAGCGATCTTCCAGAAACCGCGCTACCGCTAATAAACTTATAGCAGCGCGTTTATGTGTAAATCACTACTGCTAACGAAAAGAAAATAAAATGAAAAACGAATAGAGAAGTAAATGAAAATGAAAGAAATAGAAAAAAGAGAAAGGAAAAATATAAAATGTAAAGAAAAATAAATGAAAAAGGGCAAAATGATGAAGACGTAGCAGTAGCGCGCTCTCTGAAACGGGCTATAGCTAACTTAGCTATAGCGCGTTTTCTGTAACGCGCTACCGTTACTTTTGACTTAACCAAAAACGGTTTCCCCCCGGCCACCACTTCTCCCCCAAATCGACCCCTCGCCCCACTTCGCCGCCGTCTCCCCCACTTCACCGTCGCCCCCACTTCACCACCGTCTCCTGCCGGCGTTGACGCCGCGCTCATCCTCACGGCCGACGGCCGAGGCCGCCCAGCCTCACCGCCGTCGCCTCTCGGGCCGCCCTCGACCTCACCGTCGCTTCCCTCGACCTCACCGCCCCCGAGCCCGCCAGGACCGCCACGTCCCGATCCTGAGCCCACCCTCGCTGTCCCTACCTTTGTCGCCGAGCACCTCCCCGCCACCGTCTCTCCCCTCTCTGTAAGCCCCCCACCCATCCTTTTTAGTTAATAGATGTTAATGTTAAGTAGTAGATAACGTTGATGTTTTTTAGTTAGGGTAATAATAGACGATGTTACGTAGTAGATAATGTAGATGTTAATTAGTTCAGTAGGGTTTAGTTTTTGAATTGAGTTTGTTTAACTAGATGTTAATTAGGGCAGTAGGGTTTAGTTTAGAGTAAAGTTTAGTTTAGTAGTTAACTAAATATAATCTATATTTGGTTTTTGTATTGAGTTTGAGAGAGCATGAAATTTGTGTAGATTTTCTTGAAGTGTCAAACGCTAGGACATGCAAATTTGAAGTGGTCAGGATATATGCAAATTCCTCAATTGTGTTTGCCCATGTTTCGATTGTGCCCAAGTGGCCTTTTGTTGTTTCCAGGGAATGAAGCTGAGTGGCCTATGTTTTGCCGGAATGTTGATTCGTTTCCGTTCCGGCAAATTTCAGGTTCTCGATTTGTCCACTTTTTAGCAAAGGTCATGCCGAAATTTTCCATGAATTTCGGCATGACTTATGCTACAAAGTAGGACATATCGAGTGCCCGGGATTTGCCGCACCAGGAAGGAGTCAACATTCCTGCAAAACATAGGTGTTTTGTATTTTATTATTAATTTTATTAGGTCCAAAATTAATTTACTAAATTTAATCGTAGGAAACATTGCTAGCAACGATGAAGGACAGGGTTCTGGTGATTGCGACGACGTCTACCTGGCGGCAGATGAATTTTTGACCCTTGCCGATGATCAACCGATGTTGTTGCTGGGCCCACCGGTTGCATCGGGGACTGAGACCGACACACAGACCGGCGCTGAGACTGAGATCGGCGCTGAGACTCAGACCGGCATCGAAACCGACGCTGAGACTGAGACCGGCGCTGCCTCGGGGAGCGGAGCCAGTATAGAACCAAAAGCAAAGAGGCGACGGCTTCCTAACAAGCTCAGGACTACTAGACTGGTGGTCACGGAGGTGGACGGCGGCAATTTTGAGCCAAACACGCCTGAGGAAGCGCGCGTGTGCTACGGCAATCAAATTGGCTACATCATACGGACAACCGCCACCATCAACGATGAGAAACTAAACAAGTTAGATAATATGATGCCCTCCCTCCTGAAGAACCTGCACCAGATATTCTTGTTCCCGGGCCGGAATGAAAAGGATTATAAAGATCCAGATAATGACCCGACAATGAAGAAGATAAACAAACAAGCCATGAGCAAGTTTAGCGACGTGTTGGCCGCCTAGAAAGCAAGGTTGAAATATCGGATCTTCAACAAAAAGGAATCCTACTCCGAGATTGTAAAGGATAATCCGACAATCACAGCAGAGCACTTTGAAATATTCAAGGCAGCTTGCAAGGCCGAAGATGCCAAAAAAAGTCAGAGTACATGAAGGGGCTTCAACAGAAGAACATTGGGTGCCACCACCTCGGAAGCCGTGGTTACGGCGGGAAGAGGTCCATATGGGCCAAGGAGGACGCGGAAGCCACGAGTCTAGGCATCCCAGACCCCTTCGTGGAGTTCACCGTCCCGCAGGAGCGTGACGTCCTTAGGGCCCGGCACGGTTGGGACCCAGTGAAGAAGGTTTTCGAGAAGAACACGGTCATGACGGAGTTCATTAGACTGCTGGTAATTTTAGTTTCTGATCAATTCGACTGCACGTTAGTCATATTTGTAAACGATCCGTGTGCCTTTTGCAGAGAGAGCAGCACAGGATTGCGGCCGAAAGTGACTCGCCGTCTGAGGCATTGGCGAGGCCCAAGTGGGACACTCCATTCAACCGGGCGTTAAACATATTGAAAGGACTCCCGGTGGAGACTCGACCATCATATGGACGCGTGCACGGTGTCGGAGACAACGCCACGTGGAAGAAGTACTACCGTGAGACCATGAAGGAG
Organism: Triticum urartu; assembly: GCF_056163025.1. Taxonomy (NCBI): domain Eukaryota; kingdom Viridiplantae; phylum Streptophyta; class Magnoliopsida; order Poales; family Poaceae; genus Triticum; species Triticum urartu. The sequence continues at coordinate 603,635,946 of NC_141875.1, forward strand.
AGAAAGGAAAGACGGAGGTTAACTGAAGAAAACATCGACAAGAAGGTTGAGATTGCGGTTGAAAAGAAATCATCTGAGACTGTCGCAACAGCGGTAGCTGCCGCAAAATAGGTGCTTGTAGATATGTCTACTACCTTGGTTCCGGCCGTTTTCAATTGGAGCAGGCAAAATCCAGAAAAAAATGCAGCGGACTTCCCCCTTGCTGACTTCCTCAGGAGCAGCTCAACTAGCGTTGCACCAGCACCTGCTCCCGCACCAACTCCTACACCTTCTCCCGCACCAGCTCCGGCACTGGCTCCTGCACCTGCTCCCGCACCGGCTGCTGCACCTGCTCCCGTACCAGCTCCTGCACCTGCTCCCACACCGGCTTCCGCACCTGCTCCGGCACTGGCTCTGGTACCGGACGTGCTCGGCGGTGCTTCATCTTTGTCTGAGCTTGACGTCCTCATGGTATCTTTCACACCGGCCCCCTTCAATAAATGTGTAGTCTCCCATTTTCGTTGCCTTTCGGATGTATCACGTCGCAGACTTTTCTTTGTAGGTCGACGAAACCCCGTGCACCATATTGTACACCATCGGCGACCAGAAGGTGGATGTGGGGAAGGCGACGATAATGGAGCCGAAGGAACCATAGTTCCACAGCCGGCCGATCCCCCCGGAAGTCTTTAAGGTTTCTGTGGCCAGTGTCAAACCGAGCCACGAGAATTTGGCTCCTCCGGTACTAGTGGGGGATGACGATGAGATCCCGCGGCAGCTTGGTGATTGTTGCAATGGGTGGGTCCTGTTGTGGCCAAAGAGTCTGCTTCGTCTGGAGGCGGCCGGGAGCACACCCACGAGCACGCAGTTAGGTATGAACATCAACACCTCACCTACTCCATTAGTCGCTGGTGACGTCGCCATAGATGAGGATGAGCATGACGATGACACTCAAGAGTATGTCTATACTTGCGCCTACTTAGGGGTTGAGCGTCATGAATCAGTGTCTGAATTGCCGCCTCTGAAGTCTGAACGTATTATGGACAACCTTCCGGTAGTAAAGAAGTCTAGGAAGAGACCGAGGAAAGGCAAAAAAGCTGCTTCTGTGATCCAGCCGCCTTAGCAGCCTCGGGTTCAAGACCGTATAGATATCCTCGGTGCGGCAAATGGCATATCCCCGGTCAACCAATCCTACCTGAAGCAGCGTTGTGGGCCAGATTCGGCGATTTAAGGAGACTTCATGACGATGTGTTGCGGATAGAGAAAGGCCTCATCGCCTCAAAAAATCCAGGATACGCACTATACGTGGTTAACATGCCGCGGGGATTGTCATACGTCGACACATTCCCCGCGGAGCAGTTCTTCCTTCGATTCGATTACATCTTCGACATGTTTCACTTGAAGAAGCTGGATTTTGCGTTTGTCCGCTTTTATGCTTTGCACATGAACTACCTCATCGGGGTTGAGCAGATACCTCATATATGTGTCGTTGACCCGTACTTCATGCACGAGGCCTTCTTGGGAGTCTGCGCAAAGCACTGTGAATACGCGAGGGTATACATCATCAATTTCATGCTCGCCAATAAGGACAAGGAGGCAATTCTCGTGCCTTATCATCCCATGTAAGTCATCCGCGCGGATATCCTTCCTTTGATTTCAATCATTTATTTGCACGGTGGAGGCTAACTAATTTGAGGTGTACTTATTTTGCACAGCGGCAGGCGCGCCGTCCTCATCATCCTCTACCCCCGATACTCCCACGCTCTTTACTTGGACTCGTCGAAGAACATTAACAAAAAGGATTACACCCATATCAAGTATGTTCTCGACGGTGCTATGTTTTACAACGGCGCACGGGGTGGAGAGGTCAAGGACAAGAAGAAAAAGGATAGCAGGCCACCTTCGGCCATAAGACTGACTTCTGCTGCATCCAGCAACCGAGTGATTCTCTTAATGATGGATTCTATGTCCTACACCAGATGCTAGAGTACAGGGAGTATCACCAGAACCTTCGCATGTCACCTACATCCGGCGATGCCCATATTCTGCAATGGGCAAAGAACTTAGGAGATATCGAGGATCATCGACTTCGAGCTGAGTTCTATCACATCCAGCGCGAACTTGCCCACATCATCATGAAGGAGGTCATCGAAAAAACAGGGATGTTCTGCGAAGAAGGACAAATGTCACGGGAAGACGTCCGAACACGCGTAGCCGCTCAGCGTCTCTACCTGAAGCCTTTCACTAAGCTCGGGGACTATCTCCCTGATTTGGATGGATGGCACGACATGGAGTGATTGTCGATATATGACAATGTGTCCGTTTAGTCCATACTATCTGTATGAGGAAACCTTGAATTATGCATGACGAAACTTTATTTGTGATGTAATTAAACCGTCCTCCGCGACTAGCGAAGATCACTCTAGTTAGGGCATTTTGGGTACGATGAAATTTTTTATTTATGCTTATGATATGTTGCTTCTATTTTTGCCAAGTCTGTCTCTTTCTGTTGCTCAACTATATATGTTGCACATCATCGACTCATGTGACGATGCAGGTGTATAGATCATCGATGGCGAAGAAGTGCTACGCCAGGAGTATACGACGAGTGGACGGAATGTCAGGCCCAGGTGTACCGGTTTCCGGTTTCCGAGCGATAGCCAGTAGTTAGTTTAGGTTCACGCAAAGTGATAGCTCTTCTCATGTATATCACTGTTTAGATGGATGACGATGTAGTTGCAAGTAATCGAGATTTGTATCGCTATTTTCGAGATGATGACGAGAGACCACTTTGTGTTGGATGATGATTATGATGATGACATGATTTGATGAGACTATTTGTATGTATATGCTATGTTTACATTTGTATGTGTATCATATGCTAAAGATTATTGTATAAAGCCTATTCAAATAAAAAACAAATATGCAGAAAAAAACTACTAAAATTAGCAGTAGCGAGTGGAGAAAAGTTAGCAGCAGTGCCACAATAGCAGTAGCGCGTCCAGGCAAAGTGCGCTAGAGCTATTAGCAGTAGCGAGCTTCCATGAAGTGCGCTGCTGCTACACTTGTATTGTGCACGCGCTACTGCTACGGGTTAGCTGTAGCACCTTATTAGTAGTGTCGGTCCCCGTGCTACTGATATACCTAGAACCCGCGCTGCTGCTAGCCTTTTCCCTAGTAGTGCATCCCGTTCGCCTGGCTCTTCGCGGTCCGGGGACTCGACATGGTGGGGCCCTTCAAGACCGCCCGAGGCGGCATGACGCATTTGCTGGTGGCAGTGGACAAGTTCACCAAATGAATTGAAGCAAGGCCAATCAAGAAGCTGGACGGCCCGACGGCCGTTCGGTTCATCAAGGACATCGCGGTGCGCTACGGCATGCCGAACAGCATCATCACTGACAATGGCACCCACTTCTCCAAGGGCGCGCTCGCGCAGTACTGCTCCATCTCCGGCATCCGCCTCAACCTGGCATCTGTTGCACATCCGCAGTCCAATGGCCAGGTCGAGCGGGCCAATGGCCTCATCCTATCCGGCATCAAGCCGCGGCTCGTCGAGCCACTCGTCCGTTGCCCCGGCAGCTGGCTCGACGAGTTGCCGGCCGTCCTCTGGAGTCTGTGCACCACGCCAAACTGGTCGACCGGGTTCACCCTGTTCTTCCTCGTCTACGGAGCAGAAGCCGTCATTCCGATGGACATCGATTTTGACTCGCCGCGCGTCACAATGTACACGGAAGCCGAAGCTAAAGAAGCTCGCAAAGACGGCGTAGACCTGCTCGAAGAAGCACGTCTCCTAGCGCTCAGTCGCTCGGCCATCTACCAGCAAGGCCCGAGGCACTACCACAGCAAGAAAATCAAGCCCCTCGCCTTCTGGGAGGGAGACCTCGTCCTCCAGCTCGTGCAGCAGCAGACCGGCCAACATAAGCTGTCCTCCCCATGGGAGGGCCCCTTCATCGTCCGCAAGTTCCTGTGCGATCGCAACACGTACTACCTCATCGACGCGTCAAACAAGCGCAAGAGGGACACCGCCGGCGAAGAAACAATGCGGAGCTCCTCCGCCCGTTTTACAGTTAGCCGTATGCACGTATGTATCGCTGCCTTTTGTAACCACCTGAAAACTATGGGACCCCCGAACAACGCTTGGGGGCTGCCCTTTTTTGCGACCAAGCTATTGTGTCCCCTACATTTTGCGCATAACTTACCTTGTAAGCCAACCCGACCGCCGGATCGACTCGCTCGACCCGGGGGCTCGGGGCTGGCCGGCTTGGCCACCCGCCACTTCCCTTAGCATCTCCTGATGCATTGGACCGACGCGACCTCTTACTTGGCCCTAAGCCGCAGAACCGGCTTCGGCTGTTGGCTAGCAAGCACATGAGACTAGAGCACTAGCGCGCCTCGAGCACTAAGTCAAGAACCGCCGGGTCGTCCAACCCGGCCCCGCCACTTTAAAAGTCACTGCACGACCGGCTGCTCGCCAACCTGGCGCCGCCGGATTGCCGCCAGCCGGCCCAGTGGGTGTTTCGCTTGCGCTCAACGTCCAGAAAGGCTAAATATTGTGCGTTCCTCCCAAAGGCCGAACCCCTTGTCATGGACCAGAGCCTCGGCCGTCAGACTCGCGGAGGGAAACCCAAAGGGGGAGAAGTCGCGAGGAAAAGGCTTCAAAGACAAAGAGCAAGAGCGCTGGCATCCACGAGATTTTCGCATGCTGCCGGGTCGCTCGACCCGGCCCCCGCCACTCTAAGCCGCCAAGCGATCGGTCGCCCGCCAACCCGGCCATACCGGGTTGCCGCCGGCCGGCCTAGTGGGTGTTCTCGCTTGCGCTCAATGTTACGAAAGCCTAAGTACTACACGCTCCCCTCAAAAAGTCAAACCCTTTGTCACGGACTGGAGCCTCGGCCGTCGGACTCACGGGGGAGAAGCCCAAGAGGGAAGAATGCAGGAAAATGGCTCGAAAAAACGAGAAGCAAAGGCACAAACATTCACAAGGCTCATACATCGTAAATTAAGAAACAGGCCCAAGGCCAGAGTTCATTACACCCAAGTCAACCCCTAGTGGGTGGGTGGACCTGCTATCTAACAGAAATTTTTACAAAGTTAAATCAGGCATCTCCGCCGCCGGATTGCACAGCCTATGGATCCGCCGAGGTGCCGACATCGTCCTCTCCGGCGTCCGTGTCGCGGTAGATGCCCGTCTCCTCAGAGCTGCCCTCCGGGTCGTCCAGAAGAAGGATGTAGTCCTCGGCGGGCACGACTCCACCATCCTCCGCCCGCTTCGGCTGGAACTCGTCGTGGAAGGCGAACCCGGCGATGTAGCTGGCCCAGGTGGCGATCCGTCCGGCCTCCGCCTGCAGCTGGCTCTCCGAGCCGGCCCGCTGGCCCATCAGCGCGTCCAGCGCCAGGTCTGGATGCCAAGACAACGCGAACCGAAGCACCATCTCAGCACCAGCACGGGCGGCAGAAACCCGCCACTCATGAAGACGGTCCGGGCCCGCCTCCAACCACCGCGCCAGCCGCGTGAAATTGTTCGGCGCGACGGCGCCCGGCCAGAGGGCCACCGTCATCACCGCGCCGCCCTCAGAAAGCTGCCTCATCTGGTCGCTCAGGACTCGCAGACGGGCCTCAGCGGCGGCCACGATCTCCGAGAAGGTCCAGGCCACCTGCGGGTCAGTCCCGGAGCCGATGACTCCCTGCGAGTCGCGTTGAAAGCGGACCGCCTCCTCCGCCAGCCGACGCGTCTCCGGGATGTCCCCTGTGAGGAGAAAAGCAAGTCAGAAGAGAGCCACTAAGAAAGAAAAGCCAGAGCCTGACCCGGTAACAACAAAACTGAAGGAAAGCACTTACTAGAGAAGGGCTCTTCCAGGTGTTGCGCTTCGAGCAACATACCGCGCCGCTCCCGGGCGATGGTGCGGTCATGCTCCTGGAGCTCCTTCTCCAGCTCGGCGACCTTGGCAAGGGTTGTCTTCGGCTCAGCATCCTTGTCCTCGGCCGCCTTCCCGGCCTCCTCGCGACGCCAGGTCTTCACCGCTGCAGCCACCAGCGCCTTCAGGCGCTCCACCTCGGCCTGGAGCTGCCCCTTGTCATCGGCCAGCTGGCTGCGTTGCTGGTCCGCCTCGGCAAGGGCCTGCTGTGCCTCCACGACCTTGGCGGCCTCCGCCTTGAGCCGCTCCACCTCGGCCTCGTGGCCGCCCTTGTCGCCCTCCAGCTGCTCCTGTAGCCGGCTGGCTTCGTCAAGCGCCCGCTGGGCTCCCGTCGCCTCCGCCCTCGCCTGCTCCACCTCGGCTCCAAGCCGACCCGGCGTCAGCAACAAGCCGGTCATAGTGGAAGCCGGCCCAGACCAGCCGGGTCCTCCAAGACAGCACCTCGGCTACAGAAAAGGAACTCAGAAACAAAGCACTACTTAAGATTCGACCCAACTGCTTCGCAGTTGGCCCGAATCTCGGGGGTTACACCCAGTGGGTGTGCTAGCGCGCCCCCACTAGAAAATAGCGTGCAAAACAAGTACATTCCGTGGTGCGGAGCTCCTCCTCCTTGGCGGCGAGCTGCTCCTTGAGACGTTGGTGCGTCTCAAGGAGCCGGTTGAAGACGCTGACCCGGTAGGCATCCAGTTGCTGCAAAAAGCAGTGATCAATGCAAGACATCAAGATAAGATTCGACCCAACTGCTGCGCAGTTGCCCGAATCTCGGGGGCTACACCCAGTGGGTGCGCTGGCGCGCCCCCACGAACTAAAGGCAATAAAACAGAAAAGAAGAACGCAAAGGAAACTTACAAGCACGACGTGCTCCAGCTCCTGCGTTGCCTCGACCTCGGCCAGGGCGTGCTTCGACGCCGGCTCCGTGGGCCGACTGGCTCACGGCTCCACCACCAGCGGTGTCTCGCTCGCCGGTGCCCGGGCTGTCCCCGCCGACGCCGTCCGCGACGCCTCCCCCAAGACGGCGTCACCGCCGCCTCCACCAGCTCCCGCCCGCTCGACCACGTCGGTCTGCGGCGGACGTCATCCCCAACGACCACGACTTCCTGGTCTAGGTCCATCACGTCGACGCGGCCATCATGGCCGCGCTCCCCCTCCGACGATGGCACAAAGGTTGTCTCCACCGCCACCGTCCCCACTGGCATCTCCAGCCATGCCGGTTCCTCGCCGGCTCCCGCCCACGCCGCCGCGGCGCTAACCCAGGCCTGGGTCGACGCCGCCTCCAGCTCTGCCTCGGCCCGGTTCTGGTCCCGCCAGGCCAGGCCTTCAGCGTCAGACGGGTCCAGACCAAGGTCCGGATCCACCTGCCCCTCCTCCTCCTCGTCCCAGTCGACGGTGCTGGACCGGCTCCTCCGGAACGTGGCACCCTCGGCGGACTCCGCGTCCGCTGCCACCACCGCCAGTGAGATCGACAACCTAAAACACAAGATGAAGTAAATACGAGATAAGCAAAGCTGCTCGGCAACTCGGTCCGGGCTGGAAGAAAAAGCTTACCCCGGCACCAACGGAACGGCGGGTCTCGCCGCCCTCTCATGCGGCGCGACGCGCCTCCTCTTGGCGGCCGGCTTCGCCACCCCAGCCGGGTCCGCTGCATGCTTTGCGGCCGGGGCTCGCGGCACAATGTTTTCCTTCCCATGCGTCCGCCTCGCCGCTGGCGCTCCCCGAGGCAACCCGGCCTCGACCGCGCCGCCACCTCCTCCACCCGGCGCCGCTGCGTCAACGGCTCATGTCGGCACCTCGACCCAGAAACCCGGCGATTCAAAAAGAAAGCACAAGAAGGCACAAAGCTTACCAGCTCGGCGCCCCGCGCCCGCGATAGCTGTCGCCTCCTCCTCTCCGCCATGGGCCTCGGGCTCCTCCGAGGCAGTACGCACCACCTACGCCCGCGCCCGGTCATTAGGATGCCGGATGGTGTTCAGAAGCACTTCCCGCGTTGCGTCGGGACGGGCAAGAAGATAAGCGTCAGCAAAGAATGGAGACCAAGGACTCACCGAGGGTGTCGGGTTCAAGCGACTGTACGGGGCCTTCCCGAACTCCCAGTCGCCTTGGAGGTTGGCCTTGGAGATGTCGTTGACCCGGCGCGCGACCAGGTCCGCGCCCAGCCACGTGTTCGCCATGCGGTTGGGATCCTAGAGGCCGGTCATCTCCCCAATGAGATGGATGCGCTGCTGCAGTGGCAACACTCGGCGGACGATGAAGGCAGTGATGAGGTCGGTGCCGGTGAGCCCCTCCCGCTCCTTCATCACCGACACCCACTCGCATAGGTTGAGCACCCTCCGCGACGGGCATTTGGGGTAGTACCCCCAGTTCTGCTTCTCCTTCGGTGGCGAGTTGACGAAGGGGGGAAAGTTGATGCGGTCCGCGCCAAGGTTGCGAACGTAGAAGAAAGAGTTCTGCACTTCTTGGCAGAATCCTCCAGCGGCATCTTCGGGCAGTCAGCGCCCGACCGCTTGGAGATGACGGCGGCCCCGCACTCCGACATCTCCCCGGCCCTCGGCCCCTGCTGCTTCAAGGAGAAGAAGCGGACCCAGAGGTCGATCGAAGGTTCGACCCCCAGGTACCCCTCGTAGAGGGTCACGAAGCCGGACAACTGCACAATGGCGCCGACGCCCAGATGATGAGGCTGGAGCCCGAAGAACTCCAGGAAGTCACGGAAGAAGCCGCTCGCAGGAAGCCTGAACCCGCGCTCGAAGTGCGGGAGTAAGACGACCTGCTCCATGCCCTCGGGCCGCGGCTCCCGCTCGCCTCGCGGCGGGCGCGCATTGACCTCCGTCTCCGACGGCAGGCTCCTGGTGGTGCGGAGCTAGGCGATGTCCTCGAGGGTGACGGTCGAGCCCATCCACGAGCTCGACGGAAGGGCCATCAACGAAGAAGCAAGAGAAGAAGAGGAAGGTGACTGCAAGGCTCTGCTCGAGGCAACAGGCGTCGCAGCGCATGGTGTTCGCAAGCAGCAGAGGAAGGAAGACGAAGGCAGGAGGGCGCGGGTGCGAATGGTTTCTACTGCCCCCTCCTCGCCCCCAATTTGTAAGCCACGGTTCAAAACGTGGGGAAGTGGGATCGTTTGTGTTCGCCTCCCCCACTTCCCCTAAATAACTGCGCACGTACACGCGCAATAACTGCCTCGAGAATGGCAACCGACTCGCAGATGCCCCAATAAATCCGCGCGCGTGGGCCGTAGGTGCGCGGCCCCAGGCCTCTGTCACTACAAGAAATATGTCAACTTGTGACCTTCTGTCAATGACCCTGAAAGAATTGTGTTCGGGGGCCTCCAAACCCTAAACCATAACGACCATTCTGGTCAGAAAGGTCGTGATTTCCTTACACGAAATGGTGGTCGTAAATTTTTGAACGTGATTTACAATGCTATTTTTTTGTTGATTGTGACTATTTCAGATAGTCGTAATTTCTATGATGATTTGATTTGTGATGACTTGGCAGACACCTCAGCAATCTTGCTTACATGGCGTGTCTAGATGTCATTCTCACTTACATGCACTATCAGCACTTGATTTTTTTTTCATATTGACAGATGGGACCCACTAATCATACAGGTGGGACCAACACCTCTCACAGGCCCATCGACATGTGGGGCCTGCCCCACAAAGTGGGACCCGCACCACTATTTCTAATGACATGTAGGACCCACCCTACTGACCTGGCGCGTGGGGTCTATGTCAACTAGAGACACAAGACCCACCATACTTACATCTGGACCCGGGTGACCTACGTGTCAACACGGTGGCTAAAATATTTCAAAAAAGAGAGTGGGCGGGGGTTTAAACCCGCGACCTTGTCGCTGCAGCAACAGGTACCAACCACCGAGAGTCCCTGCTCGACGCCCGTATGCGTCAATACGACCTCCTTTTGCTAAAAGGGTGCGCAAAACGGGCCGGCCTGTTAGCAGCGTCCAATGTAAAACTTCGGGAATCAGGAAAAAATTAAGTTAACACGTGGAGTCGAACACACTACCTCGAGGAAGGAAGCACCGTCGGGACCCAGTTGAGGTAGCAACCGTGCTCTTCTTGATTGCAGCGCCAAGGTATAAGTACGAAGGAGTAATGACAGATTCGTTTTTTCCTTCAAAATTTTCAGTTTTTCTTGAAAAAATATGAACAATCTTTCTTAATAAATGCGAATAACGTTTGAAAATGTGAACACATTTCAAAATTAGAAAAAACCTTTATAACAAAGAAACGTGAACAAAAACAGAAAAACATGAACAAAATTCTATATACGCTGAACAATTTTAAGTGTACGTTGAACTTTTTTATAATATACACTGAACAATTTTTTAATATACAATGAACATTTTGTAATATTAATTTAATAATTTTCGAATACACATTGAATATTTTTGTAAAATATGCTGAACAAATTTCAAATACACAGAGAATTTTTTTTAGTATTCATTGAACAAATTCTTAAAACATGATGAACTTTTTTATAATGTACGGTGAACGTTTTTGTAATATATCATGAACATTTTATTAATGTATGATGAACATTTTTGTAATACATGATGAACTTTTTTATATTGCATGGTGAAATTTATCATAATATATGGTGAACATGTCTTAATATACGATGAACATTGTTGTTATACGTGGTGAACACACAAAAAATGAGAAGAAAAAACATAAAGGAAAATAAAAGACAAGGAAAAAAGAATGAAAGGTAAAAGGAACAAAAAAACCATCACCAACTGGACAAAACATTGAAAAGCCGAAGCAAAAAAACTACAGAAGAAAAACGAAAAAAAATCCCCGCAGGAAACAGCAAAGGAAGCAGCAGCGAACGAATAACAGGCGAATCCCGTACGTGGGCCGGCCCAACCGGACGATCGCCTCAGCGAAGGCACGATCTTTTGACGCTAACGAGCGTCAAATAGGATCTGCCCCAACCACCACGCTAGCAAGCCTGTTGCGTTAACTTCCCACACGAAAGTTTCTTATAGAGATAGTTGTCTGTTGGGCCTAGACCATGAAAACAATGTAGTGCTTCTTTCTGCTAGCGACCATGGGCCGACCCAAGACGCAACCATGGACCTTGGTGCTTCTTTTCATTTCTTTCCTTGCGTTTTTCACATTTGTTTTTTTTGCTTAGCTATTTATTTTTTATATATTTCGGAATATTGTAACCTATGTATTATAAAAATCAGTTCACATAAAATTTTAAATAAATGTTGATCATGTATTTAAAAAATGTTAATCAAGCATTTCAAAAAATTGTTTAAAAAGTTTTTGAAAATTATAAATCAAGCATTTGAAAAAGTTAATTGTGTATAGAAAAAAATGTTGACCATCTATTAAAAACATGTTAAGCTTGCATTTAATTTTTTAAAATATGTATAGAAAATGTTAACCATGTATTTAACTTGTATTTGAAAAAGTTAAGTGTGTATAGAATAAATGTACAATCTATACAAAAAATGTTAAATTTGTATTTGAAAAATGCTAAATGTGTATAGAAAAAATATTGACCATGTATTTAGAAAATATCAAATACGTATAGAAAAATGTTGATCATTTATTCAATATATGTTGAACTTGCATATTTAAATATGTATAGAAAAAAATATGTACCTAGAAATGATTTTTGGAAAAAAAATAAAGAGCAAATTATGCGGCAGCTGCAGTTCAAATTTTAGTCGCTTCCACCTGAATCGGCGGAATTTTGTCTTTTTCACGAGAGTTGGATCGAAACTTTTGGCACCCAACCATTTGCTCAATTATGCATTATATATGGCCTAGTATTTTATAAAAATGATTTTTTTCCAATATCGCAACAAATATATGGTAGGTCCTTCACAAAAAAAACTCATTTTTGGCACTCGGAAAATGGAAAATGATTTTTTCGTCCACAGAAAATGAAAACTTCCTTAGGCAACATTGTTCGCTATCCGAAGATGCACCATTGTGCACAATATGATATTATTTGAACAAACTATGTCATGAATGTGACCATTAGATTGATCATTTGCCTTGAAAGCCATGCATCTCCACACGTGATAGCTCGTTTCTGAGAACATTTTTTTAAAACAATTATCATATTATAAGTTTATTATTTTTCCTCGTAACTTGGCCACATATAATGACACAATGCGAAGGTTTTCTAATTTTTTATTTATTTTTTTTGAATTTTTTATGCCCGTTTTAAAATGTGGACAAAACAGTGGGTTTAACCGTTCCTAGCTAGTGGTTGAATCTTGAAAACTTTCGATGTTTTTTTGATTAAATAGATACTTATGTACCTATAAATAATTTTTGGAAAAAAATAAAGAGCAAACTATGCGGCAGCTGCAGTTCAAATTTTACCCGCTTCCTACTGAATCGGCGGGAATTTGTCTTTTTCACCAGAGGTGGATCAAAACTTTTGACACCCAACTATTTTGTTAATTGTGCATTAAATATGGCCTAGTATTTTAGAAAATTGATTTGGTCCAATTTTGCAACAAATATATGGTAGGTCCTTCACAAAAAAAACTCATTTTGGGCACTCAGAAAATGGAAAATGATTTTTTCGTCCAAAGAAAATGAAAACTTCCTTAGGCAACATTGTTTGCCATCCGAAGATGCACCCTTGTGCACAATACGAGATCATTTGAACAAACTATGCCATGAATGTGGCCATTAGATTGATCATTTGCCTTGAAAGCCTTGAATCTTAACGAATGATAGCTCGTTTCTGAGAACACTTTTGTAAAACAATTATCGTATTATAAGTTTATTATTTTTCCTGGTAACTTGGCCACATATAATGACACAATGCGATATTTTCTAATTTTTCGATTTTTTTGAATTTTTTATGCCCGTTTCAAAATGTGGTCAAAACAGCGGACTTGACCATTCCTAGCTAGTGCTTGAATCTTGAAAAGCTTTTGATGTTTTTCTGATTAAATAGGTAATTATGTACCAAGAAATGATTTTTGGAAAAAATAAAGAGCAAACTATGAGACAGCTGCAGTTCAAATTTGACCCGCTTCCTACTGAATCGGCGAGAATTTGTCTTTTTCACCAGAGGTGGATCAAAACTTTTGACACCCAACCATTTTGTCAATTGTGCATTAAATATGGGCTAGTATTTTAGAAAATTGATTTGGTCCAATTTTGCAACAAATATATGGTAGGTCCATCACAAAAAAAACTCATTTTGGCACTTGAAAAATGGAAAATGAATTTTCCGTGCAAAGAAAATGAAAACTCCCTCAGGCAACATTGTTTGGAATTCGAAGATGCACCCTTGTGCACAATATGAGATCATTTGAACAAACTATGCCATGAATGCGGCCATAAGATTGATCATTTGGCTTGAAAGCCCTGAATCTTCACGCATGATAGCTCATTTGTAAGAACACTTTTTAAAATAATTACCGTATTACAATTTTATTTTTTTCCTGGAAACTTGGTCATCTATAATGACACAATGCGAAGGTTTTCCAATTTTTTGATTTTTTTTTTGAATTCTTTATGCCCGTTTCAAAATACGGTCAAAACAGCGGGCTTGACCGTTCCTAGTTAGTGGTTGAATCTTGGAAAAGTTTTGATGTTTCTCTGATTAAATAGATACTTATTTACCTAGAAATGATTTTTGGAAAAATAAAGAGCAAACTATGAGGCAACTGCAGTTCAAATTTGACCCGCTTCCTACTGAATCGGCGGTAATTTGTCTTTTTCATCAAAGGTGGATCAAAACTTTTGACAACCAAGAATTTTGTCAATTGTGAATTAAATATGGCCTAGTATTTTATAAAATTGATTTGGTCCAATTTTGCAACAAATATATGGTAGGTCCTTCACAAAAAAACTCATTTTGGGCACTCGGAAAATGGAAAATGATTTTTTCGTCCAAAGAAAATGAAAACTTCCTTAGGCAACATTGTTTGCCATCCGAAGATGCACCCTTGTGCACAATATGAGATCATTTGAACAAACTATGCCATGATTGTGACCATTAGATTGATCATTTGCCTTGAAAGCCCTTAATCTTCACGCATGATAGCTCGTTTCTGAGAACACTTTTGTAAAACAATTATTGTATTATAAGTTTATTGTTTTTCCTGGTAACTTGGCCACATATAATGACACAATGCGATGTTTTCTAATTTTTTGATTTTTTTGAATTTTTTATGCTCGTTTCAAAGTGTGGTCAAAACAGCAGGCTTGACCGTTCCTAGCTAGTGCTTGAATCTTGAAAAACTTTTGATGTTTTTCTGATTAAATAGATAATTATGTACCTAGAAATGATTTTTGAAAAAAAATAAAGAGCAAACTATGAGGCAGCTGCAGTTCAAATTTGACCCGCTTCCTACTGAATCGGCGGGAATTTGTCTTTTTCACGAGAGGTGGATCAAAACTTTTGACACCCAACCATTTTGTCAATTATGCATTAAATATGGCCTAGTATTTTAGACAATTGATTTGGTCCAATTTTGCAACAAATATATGGTAGGTCCTTCACAAAAAAAACTCATTTTGGGCACTTGGAAAATGGAAAATGAATTTTCCGTGCAAAGAAAATGAAAACTCCCTTAGGCAACATTGTTTGGAATTCCAAGATGCACCGTTGTGCACAATATGAGATTATATGAACAAACTATGCCATGAATGCGACCATAAGATTGATCATTTGGCTTGAAAGCCATGAATCTTCACGCATGATAGCTCATTTCTGAGAACACTTTTTAAAAATAATTGTCGTATTACAAGTTTATTATTTTTCCTGGAAACTTGATCACATATAATGACACAATGTGAAGGTTTTCCAATTTTTCAATTTTTTTGAATTGTTTAGGCCCGTTTCAAAACACGGTCAAAACAACGGACTTGACCGTTCCGAGCTAGTGGTTGAATCTTGGAAAACTTTTGATATTTCTCTGATTAAATAGATACTTATGTACCTAGAAATGATTTTCGGAAAAAATAAAGAGCAAACTATAAGGCAGCTGCAGTTCAAATTTAACTCGCTTCCTGCTGAATCAGCGGGAATTGTCTTTTTCACGAGAGGTGGATCAAAACTTTTGACACCAAACCATTTTGTCAATTGTGCATTAAATATGAGCTAGTATTTTAGAAAATTGATTTGGTCCAATTTTGAAATAAATATATAGTAGGCCCTTCACAAAAAAACTCATTTTGGTCACTCAGAAAATGGACGAGAGGTGGACAAAAAACTTTTAAGAGGGAACCATTTGGTTAATTTGTACATAAAACATAGTAGAATATTTTTGAAAATGGTTGCGGTCCAATTTTGTAACCAATATTTGATAGGTTCTTCACATAGGCGAAAAAAAGAAGAGAAATAAAAAGAAAAAACCACATATACATAAGTTTAATTTTCATTGGTGGAGATGTTTGTGCCATGGATTGATGACATGGCACACATCCATCCATCCATCCATCCACCCAACCGCCCGCAGCCCAAATCCTAACTCCACTCCTCCCGTCCCCTCTGTTAAGAATAGAATAGTTGCTTATTAATTAAGCTAATTAGAATTAAGTTAATTGTTAGATAGGTTGCTTGGGTCTCAAGCAACCATGTACTTCCTTGGTTCTCAAGGCAACCTAGACAACTATGTAATTCCTTGGCTCTCAAGTAACTATGTGTTTACTTGACCGCCAAGCACCATGTGTACTTCCGCCTGGGTGTAAATACCTCACTTCTATCATCAATAAAGACTGATGGATCATCTTTCATTCAAACTCTCCCTTTCTTTACTTTTCACTCAAAACACGTTATCATGCACTTTGCTCTCCATTAAAGAGATAGGCTAAGACGGATAAGAACAGAGGCGAATTATCTGGTATCCGTCGCACGGCAGCGTCCTCGGCACCGACTACGGCGGCGATGCAGCCTTCAGCATGGCGCGCTTGCCCCTGGTCCTGGCCATCGGCTGGCTCTAGCACATCATCCATGGAAAAGACGAACATGCATTTACGATGCATGCATACAAGAAATCCATCGGGAGAAAGCCACTTGATTGTCTATTTATGATTAGCATCACTGATTCATTGACCAATTGTATTTTCTCTGAATCAGCAAGCATTCCAAATAGAGAAAAAAGAGAACGGTGATGTGTAATCCCATCAGCGGCAACCATTTCAACCATGGCGAGAAAAACGCGACTTTTAGGATCGAAGCGGCGCTCTTTGATGCACGACATAGTGGCGCCCTCCAACGGAACCTTCTGCATACGGCTCTCCACCAGTCCGGTGATTCCCAGCGCGTGACGGCTCCCGACCCTGCGCGGCATCGCCCTCCCGCGCGCTCGTAGCGCTGCTACCGGCCGTAGGTTGCAGGACACGGCACCGAACGCTCAAAGCAATTCTGCGTCTGATAAGAAGGAAAATAAATTAAGAATTTACTCATTTTATCATCCCGTAATCAATCAATTGATCATTTTCTATGTACATGTATGCACTCATGCGAATTGCTTTGTACCAGAAAAAGGTCAGGAGAAGCACGCTTCTTCCGAGAGGCGAGACGAAATCATTCCGGACAAAAAATCTCCAATCATAGAGATCAAGGCAAGATGAGAGGAAGTGTTGAGACAAGAAGATGAAAATTAATATCCAAAACCGCATCTTCTCAGCGCAAGGCAGAGGCCAATCCAAACTCTGTAGCCCAATGCGGTCGGCGCTGCCTCCAGATGCGGCGATCTCAGCCATCCGACATGGTCCTCAGATCCGGCACGAACGTGGCATCAAGCGCCTGATGCCATCCGGCGAAGCGCTCTTCGGCTGTCGCGGCCGCCATGCCCTCCAGCAACGCGACATCCATGGCCTTCGGCCCCGTGGCGGTTCGCACCTCCCGGCATCCAGCACGCCATGACATCCTTCTCAAAGCGACGGCGACGGCAAATCCCTAAACGCACGGGAGAATTTTTTTGGGGATTTTATCCTCTTTGGCAGTTTTCGTCAATTAAGCCCTCAAGGACTTACGTATTCACGTGCTAGTTCATGAACTTAATCCCTGGGTTTATATCGGTTTGCTTATTATAACCCTCAGGTTATACAAATTTGTGCGAACACATATTTGCAGCACACCCTTTTTGACCTTTAGGTCTTCCCAAACAATGTAAATAAAATTATACGTTGTTTTACATCATTTAAGATACCATTTGAAGTCATTAAATCTTCATATATTGCAAAAGCATTTATATAAATTTTTGCATCTATATTTATTACCTCAGTAATACTACTGCAAAATAATATTTTGCTTGCATTTCAGACCTATTCCTTTGGAATTTAAGACATCTTTTCTGTCTTCTATGACAACAACTATGATTTTGCAACAAAAATTATTATTTTTCCTACAAACGGTGATATAAATTCAAACAAGAATTTTTAAGTGTCGTACTTAATACGACTATCCCAAAATTTTATTTGTGAATCACAAGGTAATGATGGCATCTACTACACAGTTTGCAGATTATTCATCAATACTGTGAGATCTACATCTTGTCATTTTAACAAGATGACTACATTCAACGTGCCCTTCCAAATATTAATATTACATGTGAATACCTCAAGATATCATAAGGTAATAATGGTATCTACTGCAAAATTTTGCAGACTATCCACTATTACTGTAAGGTCTACATCATGTCACTTTCACAGATGATTACCTTCAATGTGATTTCACCCATTTAGCATAACATAAGGTAATAGAATTATGAACGTCTACTGACAAAAGTCAGACTATGTTTCTATTACTGCGACATCTACACCATATTGGTGATTATCTTCAAAGTGTTATCCTATAAATTGAGGTCTACACATATGGTTATAAAGCATCAGCGATTTCAAAATTTGCTCCTTTGAAGCAATTGTTGTTGTTCACTAAAATGATTTACTATCATAGTAAATTCATGCATGATCATTACATGTTGAATGGTATTATCTACCAATATCAATTATTCAAGCCTCATTTTGCTTGAATAAGTTGTAGAGAATTACGCAAATATATGCATACCCAGTGATTCTAAAGTTGCATATTTCCTCGAGAATAAAGTCCAGAATGTTAGCAATGACTTCATCACATGCGTTGTATTGAAGGATACATCCAGGTTCACCAAGGATCACCTTGGCCAAGATTCTTCTCAAACAAATCATTCTATCCATATACATCGCTTACTCCTAAAAGTAAATTAAATAAATGCATGAGCCTTTTTCATGTAACACATGGATGACATTTGTAAATGCAAATTCATGTTAGGTGAGAGTGTTTATTTTAAGATGATTTATGACATCAGTCATTGTACCCATTTATGGCATTGTGGCACTATAACTCCACATTCTGAAAATGTGTCATGGCTATTCTCTTAGTAGCTAAGTATGTTCATATGTGTCACCAACTTCACTTAGTTCTTAAACTAAGTACATAATGGATGAATATTCATTTACTTTGAATATTTCCCATAAGAGATACATGTTGACATGAGCACATTGCGAATGATCACCCATTCGTTTTTTTTCAAGACCTCACGTCTACCGTAGCTCACAGTTCTGTCACTTAATCAACTTTCAAGTTGAGATCCCGTGATCAAATATTTTCATATGCAGATCCGGTTGAAAATTCCTTATACACTTTACCTCCTCTTAAGATGGTACTACCATTTTTATGATGAAGAAACATGAAGTTTCTTAAAATCATCATATTCACCCAACGGGTGCTATACCATTATTTGAAATTCTTGCTAGTACCGAGAATACTATGCAAGTTAGTGGTCACAAAAGAGAACCATGAGGAATTCGAAGTGGAGGCTCATAGACAACCAAAGATAGAATTATCTCTTAATAGGAATCTGTCGTTTTTCAAATAATCAAAAGACAACTCTCAAGTTTGTCAAATGTGTGGTTATATAACTATTGTACCTATGATTACCAAACCCTCAAACATATGGTCGAACCACACCACAAAGTTATTAAAAGGCCAATAAGTTCAATGGGATAGATTTGAAAATTTGCAAATAACAACCAGATTCTGGTAAAGGATTGTTATCAGAATCTTCATCAGAAGGAGGACCACAATCTAGTGCAGAAAATGGAGGATAAACTCATTTGCACTCAAGAATATCGGAGACCTCGGGTAATCTCCTAATTATCCCAACATATTATTAGCATATACTTGTACTACTGCATGTAGTAAAATGTCCAATATCATATCCATTGGATACAATATTCGATAAATTTGTATGTATGTTTCAATTCGTACTCAATATTGTTGCGTACACAATGATTTTCTAAGTATTAATGAATTAAATATTAGGCTTGATAGCCTTAGCCATCCTAGTTTGGAGATGATTAGAAAATTATTTGACAATTCTGTTGGTCACAACTTAACAAGTTGCAAAATATTCCCCATATCATCAAATTATATGTGCACCACATGTGCCATAGGGGAAATCTGTTTTAAGGAACTCTCACCTTAAAATTCTAAACGAGCCAATTATTCTTTCTTGAACGCATTCAAAAGATATATGTGGAATGTTGAACCATTATCTGGGGTAATTTAGACACTTCATGGTACTCATATACACACTCATAAAATGTTTTTAAGTGTGTGTTATCACACACAACCATGATCTTACCCGATAAATTGCTTAACTTATCAAAGTAAGAGCAAATTCTCCTGAACAAAGGATAAAACCATTTGAATGGACAATGTCATTGAACTCATTTCACGAGAATTTTCTGATTGCATTTAGTACCCTATGTACATACCCAGAATGGTTTAACTAAATTTCTTATCAAAGGTAGTAAATGAATTACATGACCACTTTTAAAGAATTGTAAATTTACCAGCCTTTTGCTGGACACATACGGCCTTACACACCGTAAGTATGATCTAAATCATACCAACTGCATATCATACTACTTCCCCCTTGTAGTAACTATGTGGAAATCAACAAAGTATTTCCCATCTGCGACAATTCGGTTACATACCGATATCACCACTCCAGCGTACATCAATGGGCACTCACAGAAAATTAGGGATCTATGTGAGGAATATCAATTTATCCGTCAATCAAAATTATTCATAGCCCGTATGCTGATTGCATCAGCAATAAGGATATTTTCTGGCATTAGGGGGAGATAAGTACCACAAAGAATGCCGAGAAATAAATTAGAAATGTTATTGACATTCAATCCTTATATCCACATACTCAAAGAATTGTTGGAAATATGCCCTAGAGGCAATAATAAAAGCATTATTATTATATTTCCTTGTTCATGATAATTGTCTTTATTCATGCTATAATTGTGTTATCCGGAAATCGTAATACATGTGTGAATAACAGACACCAACATGTCCCTAGTAAGCCTCTAGTTGACTAGCTCGTTGATCAACAGATAGTCATGATTTCCTGACTATGGACATTAGATGTCATTGATAACGAGATCACATCATTAGGAGAATGATGTGATGGACAAGACCCAAACCTAAACATAGCACAAGATCGTATAGTTCGTTTGCTAGAGTTTTCCAATGTCAAGTATCTTTTCCTTAGACCATGAGATCGTGTAACTCCCGGATACCGTAGGAGTGCTTTGGGTATACCAAACGTCACAACGTAACTGGGTGACTATAAAGGTCTACTACGGGTATCTCCGAAAGTGTCTGTTGGGTTGACATGGATCAAGACTGGGATTTGTCACTCCGTATGACGGAGAGGTATCACCGGGCCCACTCGGTAATGCATCATCATAATGAGCTCAAAGTGACCAAGTGTCTGGTCACGGGATCATGCATTACGGTACGAGTAAAGTGACTTGCAGGTAACGAGATTGAACGAGGTATTGGGATACCGACGATCGAATCTCGGGCAAGTAACATATCGATTGACAAAGGGAATTGCATACGGGGTTGATTGAATCCTCGACATCGTGGTTCATCCGATGAAATCATCGTGGAGCATGTGGGAGCCAACATGGGTATCCAGATCCCGCTGTTGGTTATTGACCGGAGAGTCGTCTCGGTCATGTCTGCTTGTCTCCCGAACCCGTAGGGTCTACACACTTAAGGTTCGGTGACGCTAGGGTTGTGAAGATATGTATATGCAGTAACCCGAATGTTGTTCGGAGTCCCGGATGAGATCCCGGACGTCACGAGGAGTTCCGGAATGGTCCGGAGGTAAAGAATTATATATAGGAAGTGCTGTTTCGGCCATCGGGACAAGTTTCAAGGTTATTGGTATTGTACCGGGACCACCGAAGGGGTCCCGGGGGCCCACCGGGTGGGGCCACCTGTCCCGGGGGGCCACATGGGCTGTAGGGGGTGCGCCTTGGCCTACATGGGCCAAGGGCACCAGCCCCACTAGGCCCATGCGCCTAGGGTTTCCATGGGGGAGGAGTCCAAGTGGTGGAAGGCACCTCTAAGGTGCCTTGGGGGGGAGGGAATCCTCCCCCTGGCCGCCGCACCTAGGAGATCAGATCTCCTAGGCTGTGCACCACCCCCCTTGGCCCTCCTATATATAGTGGGGGAGAGGAGGGACTTCATACACCAGCCCCTGGCGCCTCCCTCTCTCCCCGTTACGTCTCTTCCTCGTAGTACAGGCGAAGCCCTGCTACTGTGACGCCCTGCATCCACCACCACGCCGTCGTGCTGCTGGATCTTCGTCAACCTCTCCTCCCCCCTTGCTGGATCAAGAAGGAGGAGACGTCTCCCGTCCCGTACGTGTGTTGAACGCGGAGGTGCCGTCCGTTCGGCGCTTGGTCATCGGTGATTTGGATCACGTCGTGTACGACTACATCATCACCGTTCTTTTGAATGCTTCTGTGCGCAATCTACAAAGGTATGTAGATGCATCCAATGACTCGTTGCTAGATGAACTCCTAGATGATCTTGGTGAAACGAGTAGGAAATTTTTTTGTTTTCTGCAACGTTCCCCAACAGTGGCATCATGAGCTAGGTCTATGCGTAGTTCTTCTTGCGCGAGTAGAACACAATTAGTTGTGGGCGTAGATTTGTGAACTTTCTTGCCGTTACTAGTCTTTTCTTGCTTCAGCGGTATTGTGGGATGAAGCGGCCTGGACCAACCTTACACGTACGCTTACGTGAGACCGGTTCCACCGACTAACATGCACTAGTTGCATAAGGTGGCTGGCGGGTGTCTGTCTCTCCCACTTTAGTTGGAGCGGATTCGATGAACAGGGTCCTTATGAAGGGTAAATAGAAGTTGACAAATCATGTTGTGGCTTTAACGTAGGTAAGAAGACGTTCTTGCTAGAACCCTAATTCAGCCACGTAAAAACCTGCAACAACAATTAGAGGACGTCTAACTTGTTTTTGCAGCAAGTGGTTTGTGATATGATATGGCCAAAGTTGTGATGAATGATGAATGATCTATATGTGATGTATGAGATGTTCATGCTATTGTAATAGGAATCATGACTTGCATGTCGATGAGTATGACAACCGGCAGGAGCCATAGGAGTTGTCTTTATTCTTTTATATGACCTGCGTGTCATCGAGAAACGCCATGTAAATTACTTTACTTTATTGCTAAACGCGTTAGCCATAGTAGTAGAAGTAATAGTTGGCGAGCAACTTCATGGAGACACGATTATGGAGATCATGATGATGGAGATCATGGTGTCAAGCCGGTGACAAGATGATCATGGAGCCCCAAGATGGAGATCAGAGGAGCTATGTGATATTGGCCATATCATGTCACGTTAATTATTTGATTACATGTGATGTTTATCATGTTTTGCATCTTGTTTACTTAGAACGACGGTAGTAAATAAGATGATCCCTCATAACAATTTCAAGATGTGTTCTCCCCTAACTGTGCACCGTTCCTAAAGTTCGTCGTTTCTAAGCACGCCGTGATGATCGGGTGTGATGGATCCTTACCTTCACATACAACGGGTGTTGACGAGCCTAGCATGTACAGACATGGCCTCGGAACACATGCAAAACACTTAGGGTTAACTTGACGAGCCTAGCATGTACAGACATGGCCTCGGAACACAGAAGACCGAAAGGTCGAGCATGAGTCGTATAGAAGATACGATCAACATGAAGATGTTCACCGATGTTGACTAGTCCGTCTCACGTGATGATCGGACACGGCCTAGTCAACTCGGATCATGTAATACTTAGATGACTAGAGGGATGTCTAATCTAAGTGGGAGTTCATTAATAATTTGATTAGATGAACTTAATTATCATGAACTTAGTCTAAAATCTTTGCAATATGTCTTGTAGATCAAATGGCCAACGTAGTCCTCAACTTCAACGCGTTCCTAGAGAAAACCAAGCTGAAAGACGATGGCAGCAACTATACGGACTGGGTCCGGAACCTGAGGATCATCCTCATAGCTTCCAAGAAAGATTATGTCCTACAAGCACCGCTAGGTGATCCACCCGTCCCACAGAACCAAGACGTTATGAACGCTTGGCAGACACGTGTTGACGACTACTCCCTCGTTCAGTGCGGCATGCTTTACAGCTTAGAGCCGGGGCTCCAAAAGCGTTTTGAGAGACATGGAGCATATGAGATGTTCGAAGAGCTGAAAATGGTTTTTCAAGCTCATGCCCGGGTCGAGAGATATGAAGTCTTCGATAAATTCTTCAGCTGTAAGATGGAGGAAAATAGTTCTGTCAGTGAGCACATACTCACTATGTCTGGGTTACATAACCGCTTATCTCAGCTGGGAGTTAATCTCCCGGACGATGCGGTCATTGACAGGATCCTCCAGTCGCTTCCACCAAGCTACAAGAGCTTTGTGATGAACTTCAACATGCAGGGGATGCAAAAGACCATTCCTGAGTTATTCTCGATGCTGAAATCAGCGGAGGTAGAAGTCAAGAAAGAACATCAAGTGTTGATGGTCAATAAAACCACTAAGTTCAAGAAAGGCAAGGGTAAAAAGAACTTCAAGAAGGACGGCAAGGAAGTTGCCGCGCCCGGCAAGCAAGCTGCCGGGAAGAAGCCAAAGAATGGACCCAAGCCTGAGACAGAGTGCTTTTATTGCAAAGGGAAGGGTCACTGGAAACAGAACTGCCCCAAATACTTAGCGGACAAGAAGGCCGGCAACACTAAAGGTATATTTGATATACATGTAATTGATGTGTACCTTACCAGTACTCGTAGTGACTCCTGGGTATTTGATACCGGTGCCGTTGCTCATATTTGTAACTCACAGCAGGAGCTGCGGAATAAACGGAGACTGGCAAAGGACGAGGTGACGATGCGCGTCGGGAATGGTTCCAAGGTTGATGTGATCGCCGTCGGCACGCTGCCTCTGCATTTACCTATGGGATTAGTTTTAAACCTCAATAACTGTTATTTAGTGCCAGCTTTGAGCATGAACATTGTATCGGGATCTCGTTTAATTCGAGATGGCTACTCATTTAAATCTGAGAATAATGGTTGTTCCATTTATATGAGAGATATGTTTTATGGTCATGCTCCTATGGTGAATGGTTTATTCATAATGAATCTCGGGCGTATTACTACACATGTTCATAATGTGAGTACCAAAAGATGTAAGGTTGATAATGATAGTCCCACATACTTGTGGCACTGCCGCCTTGGTCACATAGGTGTCAAACGCATGAAGAAGCTCCATGCAGATGGACTTTTAGAGTCTCTTGATTATGAATCATTTGACACGTGCGAACCATGCCTCATGGGTAAGATGACCAAGACTCCGTTCTCAGGAACAATGGAGCAAGCAACCGACTTATTGGAAATCATACATACTGATGTGTGTGGTCCAATGAGTGTTGAGGCTCGCGGTGGCTATCGTTATGTTCTCACCCTCACTGATGACTTGAGTAGATATGGGTATGTCTACTTAATGAAACACAAGTCTGAAACCTTTGAAAAGTTCAAGGAATTTCAGAGTGAGGTTGAGAATCAACGTGACAGGAAAATCAAGTTTCTACGATCAGATCATGGAGGAGAATACTTGAGTCACGAATTTGGCACACACTTAAGAAAATGTGGAATAGTTTCACAACTCACGCCGCCTGGAACACCTCAGCGTAACGGTGTGTCCGAACGTCATAATCGCACTCTATTGGATATGGTGCGGTCTATGATGTCTCTTACTGATTTACCGCTATCTTTTTGGGGCTATGCTTTAGAGACTGCCGCATTCACTTTAAATAGGACTCCGTCGAAATCCGTTGAGACGACACCGTATGAATTATGGTTTGGGAAGAAACCTAAGCTGTCGTTTCTAAAAGTTTGGGGATGCGATGCTTATGTCAAGAAACTTCAACCTGAAAAGCTCGAACCCAAGTCGGAAAAATGCGTCTTCATAGGATACCCAAAAGAAACTATTGGGTACACCTTCTACCTCAGATCTGAAGGCAAGATCTTTGTTGCCAAGAATGGGTCCTTTCTAGAGAAAGAGTTTCTCTCAAAAGAAGTAAGTGGGAGGAAAGTAGAGCTTGATTAAGTGTTACCTCTTGAACCGGCAAATGGCGCAACTCAAGAAAATGTTCCTGAGGTGCCTGCACCGACTAGAGAGGAAGTTAATGATAATGATCAAGATACTTCTGATCAAGCTCCTACTGAAATTTGAAGGTCCACAAGGACACGTTCCGCACCAGAGTGGTACGGCAACCCTGTCTTGGAAATCATGTTGTTAGACAACGGTGAACCTTCGAACTATGAAGAAGCGATGGCGGGCCCGGATTCCGACAAATGGCTAGAAGCCATGAAATCCGAGATAGGATCCATGTATGAAAATGAAGTATGGACTTTGACTGACTTGCCCGTTGAACGGCGAGCCATAGAAAATAAATGGATCTTTAAGAAGAAGACAGACGCGGATGGTAATGTGACCATCTATAAAGCTCGACTTGTCGCTAAGGGTTATCGGCAAGTTCAAGGGGTTGACTACGATGAGACTTTCTCACCGGTAGCGAAGCTGAAGTCTGTCCGAATCATGTTAGCAATTGCCGCATTCTACGATTATGAAATATGGCAAATGGACGTCAAAACGGCATTCCTTAATGGTTTCCTTAAGGAAGAATTGTATATGATGCAGCCGGAAGGTTTTGTCGATCCTAAGAATGCTGACAAAGTGTGCAAGCTCCAACGCTCGATTTATGGGCTGGTGCAAGCATCTCGGAGTTGGAACATTCGCTTTGATGAGATGATCAAAGCGTTTGGGTTTACACAGACTTATGGAGAAGCCTGCGTTTACAAGAAAGTGAGTGGGAGCTCTGTAGCATTTCTCATATTATATGTGGATGACATACTTTTGATGGGAAATGATATAGAACTCTTGGACAGCATCAAGGCCTACTTGAATAAGAGTTTTTCAATGAAGGACCTTGGAGAAGCTGCTTATATATTAGGCATCAAAATCTATAGAGATAGATCGAGACGCCTCATAGGTCTTTCACAAAGCACATACCTTGATAAGATATTGAAGAAGTTCAATATGGATCAATCTAAGAAGGGGTTCTTGCCTGTGTTACAAGGTATGAAATTGAGCTCAGCTCAATGTCCGACCACGGCAGAAGATATAGAAGAGATGAGCGTCATCCCCTATGCATCAGCCATAGGTTCTATTATGTATGCCATGCTGTGTACCAGACCTGATGTAAACCTTGCCGTAAGTTTGGTAGGAAGATACCAAAGTAATCCCGGCAAGGAACACTGGACAGCGGTCAAGAATATCCTGAAGTACCTGAAAAGGACTAAGGAAATGTTTCTCGTTTATGGAGGTGACGAAGAGCTCGTCGTAAAGGGTTACGTCGACGCTAGCTTCGACACAGATCTGGATGACTCTAAGTCACAAACCGGATACGTGTATATTTTGAATGGTGGGGCAGTAAGCTGGTGCAGTTGCAAGCAGAGCGTCGTGGCGGGATCTACATGTGAAGCGGAGTACATGGCAGCCTCGGAGGCAGCACATGAAGCAATATGGGTGAAGGAGTTCATCACCGACCTAGGAGTCATACCCAATGCGTCGGGGCCGATCAAGCTCTTCTGTGACAACACGGGAGCTATTGCTCTTGCCAAGGAGCCCAGGTTTCACAAGAAGACAAGGCACATCAAGCGTCGCTTCAACTCCATCCGTGAAAATGTTCAAGATGGAGACATAGAGATTTGTAAAGTACATACGGACCTGAATATAGCGGATCCGTTGACTAAACCTCTCCCTAGGGCAAAACATGATCAACACCAGAATTCCATGGGTGTTCGATTCATCACAATGTAACTAGATTATTGACTCTAGTGCAAGTGGGAGACTGTTGGAAATATGCCCTAGAGGCAATAATAAAAGCATTATTATTATATTTCCTTGTTCATGATAATTGTCTTTATTCATGCTATAATTGTGTTATCCGGAAATCGTAATACATGTGTGAATAACAGACACCAACATGTCCCTAGTAAGCCTCTAGTTGACTAGCTCGTTGATCAACAGATAGTCATGATTTCCTGACTATGGACATTAGATGTCATTGATAACGAGATCACATCATTAGGAGAATGATGTGATGGACAAGACCCAAACCTAAACATAGCACAAGATCGTATAGTTCGTTTGCTAGAGTTTTCCAATGTCAAGTATCTTTTCCTTAGACCATGAGATCGTGTAACTCCCGGATACCGTAGGAGTGCTTTGGGTATACCAAACGTCACAACGTAACTGGGTGACTATAAAGGTCTACTACGGGTATCTCCGAAAGTGTCTGTTGGGTTGACATGGATCAAGACTGGGATTTGTCACTCCGTATGACGGAGAGGTATCACCGGGCCCACTCGGTAATGCATCATCATAATGAGCTCAAAGTGACCAAGTGTCTGGTCACGGGATCATGCATTACGGTACGAGTAAAGTGACTTGCCGGTAACGAGATTGAACGAGGTATTGGGATACCGACGATCGAATCTCGGGCAAGTAACATATCGATTGACAAAGGGAATTGCATACGGGGTTGATTGAATCCTCGACATCGTGGTTCATCCGATGAAATCATCGTGGAGCATGTGGGAGCCAACATGGGTATCCAGATCCCGCTGTTGGTTATTGACCGGAGAGTCTTCTCGGTCATGTCTGCTTGTCTCCCGAACCCGTAGGGTCTACACACTTAAGGTTCGGTGACGCTAGGGTTGTGAAGATATGTATATGCAGTAACCCGAATGTTGTTCGGAGTCCCGGATGAGATCCCGGACGTCACGAGGAGTTCCGGAATGGTCCGGAGGTAAAGAATTATATATAGGAAGTGCTGTTTCGGCCATCGGGACAAGTTTCGAGGTTATCGGTATTGTACCGGGACCACCGGAGGGGTCCCGGGGGCCCACCGGGTGGGGCCACCTGTCCCGGGGGGCCACATGGGCTGTAGGGGGTGCGCCTTGGCCTACATGGGCCAAGGGCACTAGCCCCACTAGGCCCATGCGCCTAGGGTTTCCATGGGGGAGGAGTCCAAGTGGTGGAAGGCACCTCTAAGGTGCCTTGGGGGGGAGGGAATCCTCCCCCTGGCCGCCGCACCTAGGAGATCAGATCTCCTAGGTTGCGCACCACCCCCCTTGGCCCTCCTATATATAGTGGGGGAGAGGAGGGACTTCATACACTAGCCCCTGGCGCCTCCCTCTCTCCCCGTTACGTCTCTTCCTCGTAGTACAGGCGAAGCCCTGCTACTGTGACGCCCTGCATCCACCACCACGCCGTCGTGCTGCTGGATCTTCGTCAACCTCTCCTCCCCCCCTTGCTGGATCAAGAAGGAGGAGACGTCTCCCGTCCCGTACGTGTGTTGAACGCGGAGGTGCCGTCCATTCGGCGCTTGGTCATCGGTGATTTGGATCACGTCGTGTACGACTACATCATCACCGTTCTTTTGAACGCTTCCGTGCGCAATCTACAAAGGTATGTAGATGCATCCAATGACTCGTTGCTAGATGAACTCCTAGATGATCTTGGTGAAACGAGTAGGAATTTTTTTGTTTTCTGCAACGTTCCCCAACAAGAATCTGAACTAGAAAGTTTAGAGAATCATATATTTGCAACACATTGCAAATCTGCCACATACATTTACTGATGACAAGGTGTCATTAAATTCTAAATTCCTGCAGTAAAGTATCGGAAAGAGTGGAGGTACCTGATAAACCACTCTTCTCCCCAAATGAGAGCAAGAGGGGGAGAAAATCTGATAAGACGAGATATAACTTCTCATATACTTCCGCGGAAACAGAGGAAATCGAATCCTCAACCAGTAAATGTAATTCAACATCAAGTTGAAAGACACATCACCGGATGCTCATAATCCAAAGCCCGGCATAAATGTGCACAAATGTTTTGGTGCCGGGACATTGAAACACCTTGACTCCATTTGTTGAAGGAGATCACAAGGAGTTAAAATGGAACAAATATTTTATCCACAAACTTCAATGATTCCATCAGAATCATATAAACTAAAGACTACATTTGTTGACATATATTTCTTCTCAATATTGCTAAAACCTTTTGGGCCCTGAACCAAAATCCATGGTAGAGTGCCTCTTGCATTCATATTGGTTCACATAAAAGGAAGCAAGTAATGAAGAATAGCACTCGCTATGCAAACGAGTGGTATTTACCGCGGTAATACCTACTCCTCATAAGTATCTTCCGTATGGAATATTAAAAACTTCTCATTCATAAACAAAGTCAATGAGGTGGTGAGAAAGTGAGCCTTGTAGCAAAAGGGTTCACGCAGAGACCCGACATCGATTATGATGTAACATACCCTCTTGGTATGAGTGGAATTATGTTTTGATACTAAATATCATTGGCAATAAAAATATAATATTATCCATGCAGTTAATGGATGCAGTGACTACATACTCATATGAGTCACTCATTTCGGAAATCTCTATTGAAGTCCCTGAAGGGCTTATACTTCCGAATCCAAAAGCAAATCGCAACAAGTTTTGTGTAATACTTCATAAGTCACTCTATGACTTGAAATAGTCAGAAATCATATGGTACTACCGACTAAATGAGTTCCTTCTTCAAAAGGATTACTCAAATAATGATGATTATTTACATGTTTAATAAAGGAATCCCAAATTTAATTTCTTTTCATCACCTCAATGTATATTGATGACCTGTCTATACAAGACCTAAACATGCACAAAATCATCTCAAGACGGGAAATTTGGATTAAACCAAATTTAGCTTAAGTTTACAACTTGAGCATTCTCTCAAGAATACATATCAGTCTACATATATCCAAAACATATATGAGAAGTTCAATGTGGATATATCATACCAACAAAAGGTATATGGTCGATATAAGAAATATTAGCTTATATCTCAAGCTCACAATAAGTCTTGGATATTTCCATCACGAAATACAAGATATGACCATGATATAATATAATGATAATGGCTTTTTCTTTGATCCCAACAATGCCATATCAATGACTGAATTTGCGGGAATAGCCTTCATATGGAAGTCATCTAAATGGGCTTTAATGTCTATTTCCAGTTATCATTTTGATATAATTGCTTTATCTAAAAGCATTGCAAAATATGCATAGTTTAGCAGAATGATTAACCATGCTCAAATCATGTGGTTGAGATTCATCAGAATCACATAACTTGATTTATCAAGACGCTACCATTTGTGTTACTCAAAGACTATAGGTTATATGAAGAGCTATATCGTAAAGTACATTGCTCGAAAATTACTTATCCTCACAAATTATAGAAAGTGAGTAAACTATATGCAAACAACATACTTTAAAAACCCTACAGATTATTCATAATGTTATGATCATATAAATGAAATTTGTATTACACATTCTCCATGTTTGCAAAGTTCAAGGGGAGTAATTTCCCAAAATCTATAACCTATTAACAATCCTAAGATTGCATATATTGTACTCTTTTTCCCTTCTTGAGTTTTTCCTAATGGTTTCTCATAAAGGTTTTTAACGAGACAATATAAACACAAGTGCCTGTATATGTCATACATTTTCTCCTTGTATTTTCCCCAGTGGTTTTAAAGGAGTTTTCAATGGCATATCATATCGCACTCTTTTCCCTTATGAGATTTCTATCAAAGTTTCTCATAATGGTTTTTAATGAGGCAATATCTTATCAAAGATAATACGTCATACTTTCTATTTTCCCTATCGGATTTTTTTTAAAGAAAGTATTCAAGACATATTAATTGTTCTCTAAACTTATCGATGATTTTTCTCCTTCTTCAAAGGTTTTTCTCATATGAGTTATCAATAGACAATAATCATTATATGTTGCATCATTTTCTCCTTATTATTTTTCCCACTGGGTTTAAAGAAGTTTTAGCAACATATCTGCACTATTCTCCTCATATTTTTCCCACATGGTTTTTGGAGGAGACATTCAAGATTATTCAAAGAATTTGTCAAGATGATGGATGTATCAAAGAAAAGGCGTTGTACAAGGGGGAGTGTTAAGAATAGAATAGTTGCTTATTAATTAAGCTAATTAGGATTAAGTTAATTGTTAGATAGGTTGCTTGGGCCTAAAGCAACCATGTACTTCCTTGGTTCTCAAGGCAACCTAGACAACTATGTAATTCCTTGGCTCTCAAGTAACTATATGTTTACTTGACCGCCAAGCACCATGTGTACTTCCGCCTGGGTATAAATACCCCACTTTTATCATTAATAAAGACTGATGGATCATCTTTCATTCAAACTCTCCCGTTCTTTACTTTTCACTCAAAACACCTTCTCCCCTCTCCCCTGATTCAGATCCAGTCCTCGCCGCCACCACCTACCTCAAGCTGATCCTGCCGCCCGCGCCCGCGTGCCACCACCCGCTCCGCTCCTCCTCGCCTCCGGAGGACGCCCGCCGCTCTTCCTCCACCCGCCGACCAACCCCGTCCTGGAGGCCTCACTCGCCACCTTCCGCCGCAGGGCCACTGCGCTCGTCCCGCCCTCGGTGCCGCACCTCCACTGCCATCGCCGCTGGCTCCTCGCCGACGCCTCCGCCCCTTCCCCGTCCAGCGGCGACCCGGCGGCGCCCCACCTCCTCCGCAGGCCGCTCGGGAACGACCACTGGAAGGACCTGGTGGTCGCCGTCCGGGACGGCGTGCTCATCCCGCAGCCCGAGACGGAGGCCGTCGTGGACATGGTCGCCACCACCGACTGCGAGCGGGCGTCCTGGTCCTCTCCCTCGTCGTCCTCGGCGGCGGCATCTGCCTGAGCTCACACCACCAAGACCGAGAGAGAGCGGGATGCAGACAAGGGAGAGCAGAGGCAGCGCCCACACTCGCGCCCGCACTCCCATCCGCCTCCCGCCATGGCGTCAGGGGTGTCCACGAGCATGGTGCACCGTGGGTAACTCCCCTTCCGCCGCCGGAGCTTCTCCTCCTCTCTGTTCTGCGTCGTTCCTTGCCATGTGATCGAATTGAATCTGATCCCTTTTTCTGTCGTGTGTGCTTGCAGGGACGATGTGTCTCACGGGGATCGCGGGATCCATCGCCTACAACTGGTCCAGGCCCGGCATGAAGACCAGCGTCAAGCTCATCCACGCCAGGTTCGTTTCCTCCGTCTGCTGGGAGCTATTGTCAATTGTGCATTTCGTCTCTGTTGATTGTGTCCAGTCCCGGGTTGGACAATACACCTGGCCATGGTCGGAGCTGACTGATACTTGTTTTCTTGCTCCCACCCCCCTGCTCCCGCAGCGTGGCGCCGATGATGGACTGGACAGACAACCACTACAGGACGCTAGCGCGGCTAATATCGAGGCACGCCTGGTTATACATAGAGATGGTAGTTGCCGAGACCATTGTGCATCAGAAAGATAAGTTGGTGTGTTTTTTTGGTCTTTCTTGGTCCGGTGCCATTAAGCTTGATTGCTTTGGGATAACTGATTTCATTTAACCTGACTGATATTATGATTCATGGGGATTAGAAGTATTTGCATTGATTATACTAGTCAAGCTACATCAAATATGGCAATAGTAACAAATGTACGATAACTGTTTCGTGTGTACAAATGTACAGTACAATGACATTTGCTTCCAATAAGAAGTGAAACATATTTGAGAAGTGAGGCGGGGGGATTCTTTGAGAGGCGTGCAAATTAATGCACCGGGGAAATACCATATTAAACGCAGTTCTGCTGCATGTTTCTTTCACTGGCGCCATGGTACAACCCATGTTATGTCTGACTGTTAGCATGATAGCGGATGAGGTAACACGCCAAACTCCACGACCATAGAAATAGGGAACTCATATGATAATAAACTCTGCTGAAATCGGTTTACTTCGCTAGTGATGTGATGCATGAGTTGTGTGCTAATTTTGTCTGCAAGTTGAAATCAGTTTAGCTCCATCAGCAATGCATGTGGAGTTGTGGTTGTGGTTGGTACGGACTAACTAATGAAGTAGTGGGTAGCTGTGGTGTGCCCTGCTGTTGGAATGGTTCCGATAACTTGTTAGCATGTTCTATTAGTTCCAGAGAAAAAGCGAAATCCCAGCTACGCCTGCTTCATGATCCTCTGGTTCTGCTTGTACGTGCCTGCTGTCATGTGAATTGGCTAACTGTGGCTCATATTGTTTTCCCCAGGTAGCTCATGGTGAGTGATGCGGCTCATTGCTGTCATGTGAATTGGCTAACTGCTGCCTGTTAATTACTACTACTCACTGCTGATGTATTCTATTAGCACCGACTCTGCTGCCTGTGTATTATATATATTCTTCTTGCTCAAGCACAAGAGCACTAGTGCTATCTTGCGGCCTGTGACAGTCCATGGACAAACTCTGTTAATTTACTCCGAGTGCCCATAATTCCCTCTCTAGCAGCACCACACGTGCTCTTGTCTCACCCATAACAACAATTTACTAGTAGTATGTCTCTTGGCTTGGGTGCTAGCTTAGGTCCCTTCTACTACTACTCCACTTAGTAACTTGTCTGTATTCTATTACTTTGTACCTGTGTGTGTGAGTTGTATTATATTCATCTTCCTCAAGTACTACAACACCGGTAGTTGTACACTAGTGACAGTCCATCTAGTTTATTAACTCCAAGTGAAGTGAAGTGAAGTGGGCATAATTCTCTAGATGTGTTACAGAGTGCTACTATCTGTTTCCTTGCCTCGCCCACACAATGTATTAATATGTATGTCTCTTCACAATGTATTAATATGTATGTCTCTTGGCGCGGTGCTAGGTTGGTTCTACGCCTTCAAGAAGGCCCATCGCCTTGACCCCACCTCCAGCTTTATATTAGTACTGCTTGTAGTGTACCTGGGAGACGATCATATTGAGGAACCACTTTTATCCTGCTTAGATTCTTGATTATATCTGAGTTGCAGTAGTCATTGAGTCACTTACTAGCCTTAATTTTTTTGTCGTCGTGTTTGTTTGTGTGCATGTTCAAGGGGCTATTGCTGGTGTGCTGAAAGTTGCTTAGAGCTGGAGGAGTGGATGCATGTGGAGTTGGAGAGGACGAAAACCTATTGAGAGTCCAAGAGGTCTAGGTATGTGAAGAGTAATGTAACAAATGCAATGTGGAATGTGTAGAACTATATTGGTGCAACGTACTTGTTTTCCTTGAAAGTTTTCCTGATTATTATTCTTTTTTATGTGCAATTTATCTTACACAACGTATTCATGTAAATTCTGTCAAGCGTGTTAATGTCTTCTTGGATCTAAATGTTATGATAAAAAATCTGAACTTAAGCACGCTGAAACTAGGTTACTTGCCTTGAGTACTTATATTCTCAGTACCATGCTACTTATTTTGCCTCCTGAGGTTTCTAGTCTGCTATTTCTTGCTTTCCTTTATCTTCATACTTATTATGATGGTAATTTGACTTGCAGTGCTCATGTAGGTTAATTATTAAGCATACCTGAACATATTCATGAAAGTTCTGTTAGTAGGTGGATGGCTTCTAGTTCTAAATGATATCCTCAACAAACTGAACTTATTTGAAGAAGACACAACATATTCATTCATCTGTTGTAACACCAAGTTTGGTCTATTAACATGGCGTTGATTTTGTGCTGCAGATTTGGAAGCTGGGAATCTGTGGAATGCGAAGTTGAAGAGACCTGGAGTATCTAGACTGTGATTGCCATTGTATATGTGTTATATGATGATGTAACACAATGATTCTGCTATTGTATCTTTGTTGTATGATGTATCAAACTGATTCTGGCTGTTATGTGAAGTACTACGTGTGTTCTCTATCTGTTCCCATTTGAATGTTGGTGATTTATTTACTAGCAAATTGAAATTTAAAGAAAATGACCTTGACAATTGGGACCCACTTACTAGAAGAACCTGACAATTGGGACCCATTTGAATAGTGGACCCATCTTTAAAAAAAATACTTGAACTGCTCAGCCAAAATGGCCATGGCCCAAAAATAAAACGGCTGCGATGTTGGGCTTGGCCCATGAAGCTAACAAAAATTGACAGAAAAATACACTAAATTGGCTGAATTAATGGGCTCGGCCCATATAAACACCCAATTGGACCGGGCCTATTCTAATTTTTGACCTTTTCAATTGGTCGCAATTTTGCCACGTCAGATTGCCACGTCAGATCCAACGTGGTCTGGGCAGAGAGCTAGCGACCAAAACAGAAGGTCATGGAATCAACGACCTTTTGTTTTGGTCGTGGAATTCCACGATCTTCTCACAGAGAAGGTCGTTAATTTTAGTTTACGACCGCTAGCTTTTGACCTTCTATTTTTGTCACAAAAAGGTCGTAAATGAAAAACAATGACCTTTCAGTGACCAATAGTGATGGTCGCAAGTTGACATATTTCTTGTAGTGTGTGCGTCGCCCTGTCCTATCGCGCGCGCGGCCTGTCAGGCCCCTCCGACTCCCGGACGCCATGTGGCGCCCGCGCGAAGCCCGAAATATTGTCTCCAAAGATTCAATGGACTCCTTAGTTTCCCGCCACTGTCAAAATGACACGATCCGGCTTCTGGAAGCTGGCGCACAGTGGGTGTTGCCGGACCCGGCGGCCTCAAGATTCACCTCCTTCAAAGGGGAAACTGCGAAGGCCCTTCCATCCAAAGCCGGCGGAACTTCACAGCTTCGGGGACTACTGTTGGGGGGGGGGGGGGAACCCCGGGAAGACAACGGAACCCGGATCCTTTGAAAAAACAACGGGGCCGACATCGCCCCTCAAGACGGCTCGCGCTCGGTCGGGTCGCTCGACCCGGCCAAGCCCCCTCAACCCGGCCTAATCCGCAAGACTTCTCCAACAAGCTAGCCCAAGGCGGCCGAACCCGGTGCACCAAGACTTAACCAACAAGCCAACTCCCCTTGGCGTGTACTCCAACCCGGCCAAGGGTCAGCGACCGTCCCATCCCAGTCGTACGATGGGACGAGCCGCCACCAACTGATGACCGAAGCCACAGTGTCCTGCCCATGCCTTTGGTCAGCCGGATGAGGCAATAGTGCCCCCACCTACCCGCTGACCAGGCTCGGCGTGGAAACAGTGCACCCGTCATCACCCATGACGCCAGCAAGCGGCGACCTAACAGAGCGCCACTGTAGCCGACTCGACTCGGCCACGCCCTGACGATCGACAAGACAACCAACAGTGCCACCGTACCCGGTGGGTCCCGAGCCCGGGGAACCCGGCGAGACCTGATACCCGACGGGTCCCAGCACTGGGTCCCTAGACGCTGACAACTTGGCCCCACGGCCTTGTAACATTACCATTGTACCCCTGGGGGTTGACCTATAACCCCCCAAGGATCCCTCATGCATACGGGCAAACTCATCATCATCATCATCATCATCATCACACACCTAGCTAGCAACACCCAAGAAGGAGGGACTGCCTAAGCCTTGGCCAGACTCCCTTCTTCCTCGACACAGCTCTAGGAGCAACCCTGTACTTTAACCTATAAACCACACTCGGCAGGACTAGGGGTGTTATCTCTCTAGAGAGCCCCGAACCAGGGTATGTCTTGTGTCCCGCGCTCGCTCATGCCGACCTCACCTCTGGAGCCCACCAGTGCCCTCGAGCCTCCTCCTCTCTTTAGCCATTCCATGGCATCTGACGTGCTCCCACCACGATAAATCTCAAAAAGAAAACTGAGTGGGTGTGCATCCAACTTGCTTGCTCACGAAGACCTAGGGCATTTTGAGGAAGCCCATCATTGAAATATACAAGCCAAGTTCTATAATGAAAATTCCCACTAGTATTTGAAAGTGATATCATAGGAGACTCTCTATCGTGAAGATCATGGTGCTATTTTGAAGCACAAGTGTGGTAAAAGGATAGTAGCATTGCCCCTTCTCTCTTTACTCTCATTTTTTTTGTTGGGCCTTCTCTCATTTCTTTTGGCCTCATTTTTTTCGTCTGGAGTCTCATCCCGACTTGTGGGGAATCATAGTCTCCATCATCCTTTCCTCACATGGGACAATGATCTAATAATGAAGATCATCACTCTTTTATTTACTTGCAACTCAAAAATTACAACTCGATACTTAGAACAAAATATGACTCTATATGAATGCCTCTGGCGGTGTACTGGGATGTGCAATGAATCAAGAGCGACATGTATAAAAAATGATGAACGGTGGCTTTGCCACAAATACTATGTCAACTACATGATCATGCAAAGCAATATGACGATGATGAAGCGTGTCATAATAAATTAAACGGTGGAAAGTTACATGGCAATATATCTCAGAATGACTATGGAAATGCCATAATAGGTAGGTATGGTGGCTGTTTTGAGGAAGGTATATGGTGGGTTTATGGTATCGGCAAAATTTGCACGGTACTAGAGAGGCTAGCAATGGCAGAAAGGTGAGAGTGTGTATAATCCATGGACTGAACATTAGTCATAAAGAACTCACATACTTACTGGAAAAATCTATTAGTCATCAAAATAAAGTACTACACACATGCTCCTAGGGGGATAGATTGGTAGGAAAAGATCATCGCTCGTCCCCGACCACCAATCATAAGGAAGACGATAAATAAATAAATCATGCTCCGACTTCATCACATAATGGTTAACCATACATGCATGCTACGAGACTCACAAACTTTAACACAAGTATTTATCAAATTCACAACTACTTACTAGCATGACTCTAATATCACCATATTCATATCTCAAAACAATCATAAGGAATCAAACTTCTCATAATATTCAATGCACTTTATATGAAAGTTTCTATTATATCCCTCTTAGATGCCTATCATATTAGGACTAATTTTATAACCAAAGAAAATTACCATGCTGTTTTAAGGACTCTCAAAATAATATAAGTGAAGTACGAGAGTTCATCAATTTCTTTAAAATAAAATCATCGTCGTGCTCTAAAAAGATATAAGTGAAGCACTAGAGCAAATTTGCCTAGCTCAAAAGATATAAGTGAAGCACATAGAGCATTCTAATAAATCACGATTCATGCGTGTGTCTCTCAAAAGGTGTGCACAACAAGGATGATTATGGCAAACTAAAAATCAAATACTCAAATCATACAAGACACTCCAAGCAAAACACATATCATGTGGTGAATAAAAATATAGCCTCAAGTTACCGATAGACGAAGACGAAAGATGGGATGCCTTCTCGGAGCATCCCCAAGCCTAGGCTCTTGGTGTCCTTGAATATTACCTTGGGGTGCCTTGGGCATAGCCAAGCTTAGGCTCTTGCCACTCCTTATTCCATAGTCCATCAAATCCATACCCAAAACTTGAAGACTTCACAACACAAAACTCCAACAGAAAATATCATAAGCTCCGTTACTATAAGAAAATAAATCACCACTTTTGGTACTGTTGTGAACTCATTCTTTATTTATATTTGTTTAATATCTACTGTATTCCAACTTTACCATGGTTCATAACCCCGATACTAGCCATAGATTCATTAAAATAAGCAAACAACACGCG
This sequence comes from Triticum urartu, assembly GCF_056163025.1. Lineage (NCBI taxonomy): Eukaryota > Viridiplantae > Streptophyta > Magnoliopsida > Poales > Poaceae > Triticum > Triticum urartu. The sequence continues at coordinate 603,674,726 of NC_141875.1, forward strand.
AAAAACAGAATCTGTCAAAAACAGAACAGTCTGTAGCAATCTGGAGATTTCGAGTACTTCTATAACTCCAAAAATCCTGAGAAATTAGGAAGTCCTAGACAATTTGTTTATAAATCGTCTCCAAAAAAGAATTAGTATTGTATCACGCTTCTGCTAAAAATGAGAATTATTTTCGTGAGCGCAAAATTTTCTGTTTTTCAGCAAGATCAAATCAACTATTACCATACGTTATCCCAAAGGTCTTACTTGGCACAAACACTAATTAAAACACAAAACCACATCTAACCAAAGGCTATATGAAATATATATTTCTAATCAAGACCTAAAAAGCAAAAATAAAAAATAAAATTGGGTTGCCTCCCAACAAGCGCTATTGTTTAACGCCCTTAGCTAGGTAGTGAGATTTCGATGATGCTCACATGAAAGATAGCAATTGAAGCACGAAGAGAGCATCATGTAGCATGTGGAAAACACATCTAAGTCTAACATAATTCCTTTGGATAGGCATCTTGTAAGCAAACAAATTATCAAGACAAGCAGAAACTAGCATATGCAAGGAGGAATAATAAAACATAGACAATCTCAACATGAAGAGAGGTAATTTAGTAACATGAAAATGTCTACAACCACATTTTACTCTCTCATAATAATTACATGTTGGATAATATTTAAATTCAACAGTATAGCTATCACATACATTTTTCTCTAAATGATCCACATGCATGCAAAGTTGACACTCTTCCAAAATAGTGGGAATATCATTAACTAAAGTCATGACCTCTCCAAACACACTTTTATCAAAAACTTCATAAGATTGAACATTATCCAAATATGTGGGATATAAAGTTGACACTCTTCCAAGCCCACTTTCAGTATTATTGCAAACATTATTATCAATCTCATATTCATCATGGGGCTTAAATAAGTTTTCAAGATTATAAGAAGAATCACCCCAATCATGATCATTGCAACAAGTAGTAGACATAGCAAAACTAGCATCCCCAAGCATAGGGTTTTGCATATTATTAGCACAATTGACATTAATATAATTTATAATAACATCATTGCAATCATGCTTTTGATTCAAGGAACTATCAAGTATGGGTGCAATAGTTATAATCTCATGTTTAACATACGGAACTATAGCAAATTCATCTCCAGAAATATTGGTATCATGGCCATAAAAAATAGCAAGCATCATGTTCATCAAGGGATATTTCAAACAAATCATCGGAATCATAATTATCTATAGATTCATGCATATCATTATTTTCTTCCAAAGCAATGGCCATCCTCTCAATAAATTCTTTGTCATAGACATTATGAGCATAGTTTTCATATCAATATTTAAGTATGTCAAAATTTTCAGATTTGTAGAGAGTAATATCATACTTTTCAATCAAAGAATTGTCCCATGTGAGGTTATCAAAATAAAAGTGGCCAGAGAAGCCCCCCAAAAGAGAGAGGCCAAAGAAGCCTACAAAAAAGAGGAAAAAGAAAAAAAATAAAAAAATGAGAGAAAAGAGAGAAGGGACAATGTTACTATCCTTTTACCACACTTGTCCTTCAGAGTAGCACCATGTTCTTCATATAGAGAGTCTATTGAGTTATCACTTTCATATACTAGTGGGAATTGTCATTATAGAACTTGGCTTGTATATTCCAACGATGGGCTTCCTCAAGTGCCCTAGGTCTTCATGAGCAAGCAAGTTGGATGCACACCCACTTAGTTTCAGTTTGAGCTTTCATACGCTTATAGCTCTAGTGCATCCGTTGCATGGAAATCCCTACTCCTCGCATTGACATCAATTGATGGGCATCTCCATAGCCCGTTGATTAGCCGCATCGATGTGAGACTTTCTCCCTTTTTTGTCTTCTCCACACAACCTCCATCATCATATTCTATTCCACCTATAGTGCTATATCCATGGCTCACGCTCATGTATTGCGTGAAAGTTGAAAAGGTTTGAGAACATCAAAAGTATGAAACAATTGCTTGGCTTATCATCGGGGTTGTGCATGATTTGAATGCTTTGTGTGGTGAAGATGGAGCATAGCCAGACCATATGATTTTGTAGGGATAACTTTCTTTGGCCATGTTATTTTGAAAAGACATGATTGCTTTATTAGTATGCTTGAAGTATTATTGTATTAATGTCAAATGATAGACTATTGCTTTGAATCACTCATGTCTTAATATTCATGCCAAGATTAGATTACATGATCAAGATTATGCAAGGTAGCATTCCACATCAAAAATTATCTTTTTTATCATTTACCTACTCGAGGATGAGCAGGAATTAAGCTTGGGGATGCTGATACGTCTCCTTCGTATCTATAATTTTTTATTGTTCCATGCCAATATTATACAACTTTCATATACTTTTGGCAACTTTTTATACTATTTTTGGGACTAACATATTGATCCAGTGCCGAGTGCCAGTTCCTGTTTGTTGCATGTTTTTTGTTTCATGGAAAATCCATATCAAACGGAGTCCAAACGGGATAAAAACAGATAGAGATTTTTTTTCCGAAATATATGTGATTTTTGGGAAGAAGAATCAATGCGAGACAATGCCCGAGGGGGCCACGAGGCAGGGCGCGCCCCCCCAGGGGGTCAGGCACGCCCTGGGCCCTCGTGGCTACCCCGTAAGGCGGTTGGTGCCCTTCTTTTGCTGCAAGAAAGCTAATATCCGGATAAAAATCGTGTCCAAAATTCAGCCCAATCGGAGTTACGGATCTCCGGGAATTTAAGAAACGGTGAAAGGGCAGAATCAGGGAACGCGGAAACAGAGAGAGAGAGACAGAGAGACAGATCCAATCTCGGAGGCGCTCTCGCCCCTCCCATGCCATGGAGACCAAGGGCCAGAGGGGAAACCCTTCTCCCATCTAGGGGGAAGGTCAAGGAAGAAGAAGAAGGAGGGGGCCCCTGTCCCCCTCTCTCCCGGTGGCGCCGGAACGCCGCCGGGGCCATCATCATCACCGCAATCTACACCAACAACTTCACCGTCGTCATCACCAACTCTTGCCCCCTCTATGCAGTGGTGTAACCCCTCTTTTACCTGCTGTAATATCTACTTAAACATGGTTCTCAATGCTATATATTATTTCCCAATGATGTATGGCTATCCTATGATGTTTGAGTAGATCCGTTTTGTCCTATGGGTTAATTGATGATCGTGATTGGTTTGAGTTGCATGTTTTATTATTGGTGCTGTCCTATGGTGCTCTCCATGTCACACAAGAGTGAGGGATCCCCGCTGTAGGGTTTGCAATATGTTCATGATTTGCTTATGGTGGGTGGCGTGAGTGATAGAAACACAGACCCAGGTGAGGGAGTCCTGGATTAGGGGGTCTCCGGACAGCCGGATTATATCCTTTGGTCGGACTGTTGGACTATGAAGATACAAGATTGAAGACTTCGTCTCGTGTCCGGATGGGACTCTACTTGGCGTGGAAGGCAAGCTAGGCAGTACGGATATGGATATCTCCTCCTTTGTAACCGACCTTGTGTAACCCTAACCCTCTCCGGTGTCTATATAAACCGGAGGGTTTTATTCCGTAGGACATAAAAATAACATACAATCATACCATAGGCTAGCTTCTAGGGTTTAGCCTCTCTGATCTCGTGGTAGATCTACTCTGGTACTACCCATATCATCAATATTAATCAAGCAGGACGTAGGGTTTTACCTCCATCAAGAGGGCCCGAACCTGGGTAAAACATCGTGTCCCCTGCCTCCTGTTACCATCCGCCTTAGACGCATAGTTCGGGACCCCCTACCCGAGATCTGCCGGTTTTGACACCGATATTGGTGCTTTCATTGAGAGTTCCTCTGTGTCGTCGCCGTTAGGCTTGATGGATCCTACAATCATCAATAGCGATGCAGTCCAGGGTGAGACTTTTCTCACTGGACAGATCTTTGTGTTCGGCGGCTTCGCACCGCGGGCCAACTCGCTTGGCCATCTGGAGCAGATCGAAAGTTACGCCCCTGGCCACCAGGTCAGATTTGGAAGCTTAAACTACACGGCCGATATCCGCAGAGACTTGATCTTCGACGGATTCGGGCCTCTGCCTTGTGCGCCACGCGGTCGCGATGAGTACGATTTAGCTCTGCCATCGGACAGTGTTCAAGAAATCACACCGGTAGCCGCTCCGACCCTTAATTCGGAGCCAGTTGCGCCTCCCATGGACGGGTGGATAGACCCCGGCACAGAGGCCGCATCCCCAACGGCGATCGAGCCGAATAGCGATCTTACCCTTCACGAGAGCCGTGTTGTTAAACTGCCGGGTACTTCTCCAGCCATGGACTCTGAACCACCTGCGCCCGTTCCTATCGAATCCGGTTGGGCGCCGATCATGGAGTTTACCTCCGTGGATATCTTTCAGCACTCGCCCTTCGACGACATACTGAACTCATTAAAGTCTCTCTCCTTGTCAGGAGAGTCCTGGCCGAACTATGTCCGGCAGGATTGGGATGCGGATGACGAAGAAATTCGCCGCCCACCCACCACCCACTTAGTAGCCACTGTCGATGACTTAACCGACATGCTCGACTCCGACTCCGAAGACATCGACGGTATGGACGACGATGCAGGAGACGAACAGGAACCACTGCCCACAGGGCACTGGACACCCACTTCATCACATGATGTATACATGGTGGACACACCAAAAGATGACGACGACGAGGAACGGAAGGACGCAACGAAGGGTTGTACCCTCGAGAAGCAGTCAAAGCGGCGGAGTAAGCGCCACTCCAAATCACGCCTTGGCAGAAACAATGATCATACAGACCCAGCGTTAGAGCAGGGTGAACCATCGCCAGACCACGGCAACACGGAGAATCAAACCGAACAACCCGACTCTGTCAAAGATAATAGTCCGGACGACATCACACCAGACAGACACCCGGAGCAACATAATGCCCATCAAAGGCTTGTTTCCACCGCGAGGAGTCTAAAAAAGCAGAAGCAAAGGCTCAAGGCTGCGCAAGACACACTCCGAATCAGATGGAGTAAAGTACTCAACTCAGCAGCGAAGTACGGCGGTAATCGCCACACCAAGAGCTACCCGAAGCGGAAGTTGCTACCCGAATTCGATGAGGAGGCCTTAGATTCCCTGCAACCAAAAATTAAAACGGCCATCTGGCCAGATAGACGACCTCACGGCCAACATAGAGCAGCAAACAACGCCGCACATAAGCCAATACGCGATCCACGCGAGGGCTCGCATCAAAAGGACGGCGCAACCAGATCCATTTATGGATCATGCGAGCGCGCTCCAGCATACAATGCAACACAACAAACATCCGAACAACGCAGTACACCCAAATACAGGGGTACCGCACACCCCCTATGTTTCATCGATGAGGTGCTGGACCATGAATTTCCAAAGGGATTCAAACCCGTAAACATAGAGGCATACGACGGAACAACAGACACTGCGGTCTGGATTGAGGACTATATCCTCCATATCCATATGGCTCGAGGAGATGATCTCCACGCCATTAAGTATTTACCCCTCAAACTCAAAGGGCCAGCTCGGCACTGGCTTAAAAGCCTCCCCGAAAGCTCCATTGGAAGCTGGGAAGAGCTCGAAGACGCTTTTCGGGCAAATTTTCAAGGGACTTATGTCCGACCTCCGAACGCGGACGATTTGAGTCATATAACTCAACAGCCCGGAGAGTCAGCCCGAAAGCTTTGGAACAAGTTTCTTACTAAAAAGAACCAAATAGTCGACTGTCCGGACGCTGAAGCCTTGGCAGCTTTTAAGCATAGCATCCACGACGAATGGCTTGCCAGACACCTCGGCCAAGAAAAGCCGAGAACAATGGCAGCATTAACAAGCCTCATGACTCGCTTTTGCGCGGGTGAGGATAGCTGGCTAGCCAGATGCAACACCAGCGACCCCAGTACATCCGAAGCTAAAGATGGAAATGGGAAATCACGATGCAGCAAAAATAATAAGCGCTGGAATAAAGAAGACAGCCCGAAGAGCACGGCGGTAAACGCCGGATTCAGAAGTTCTCGGCCAGGTCAGCAAAATCCGCCCTCTAAAGGCGTCAGAGATGAATTGTCCAGCCTAAACAAAATTCTGGACCAAATATGTCAGATCCATAGCACCCCCGATAAACCTGCAAATCATACCCACAGAGAATGTTGGGTCTTCAAGCAGTCCGGAAAGCTCAACGCCGTACACAAGGGGGAGGATACACCAAGCGAAGATGAGGATGAGCCTCTCAAGCAAGACACTGGGGAACAAAAGAAATTTCCACCAGAAGTCAAAACAGTGAACATGTTACACGTGATCAAGGGGAGAAACAAAACGACACTCCCAGAGAAACATGCCCAAGGGCCTATCACCGCGGAGTCCTGCCACCGGTCGTCTCAACTGATCACTTTCGACCATCGGGATTACTTAGCAAGTATCCGGCGTGCAGGATGGGCTGCCTTGGTATTAGACCCAATAATGGACGGATACCATTTCACACGAGTCCTGATGGACGGTGGCAGCAGTCTAAACCTGATATATCAGGACTCAATCCGCAAAATGGGGATAGACCCAACGAAAATTTGCCACAGCAATACTACCTTTAAAGGAGTAACGCTAGGCCTAGGGGCTCATTGCACGGGCTCCCTGCTACTAGAGGTTATATTCGGCTTCCCCGATAACTTCCGTAGCGAAAATTTAACATTCCACATTGCTCCATTCCAAAGTGGCTATCAAGCACTACTTGGACGCGAAGCTTGCGCTCGCTTTAATGCAATTCCGCATTACGCTTCCCTCATGCTTAAGATGCCCAGTCCACGTGGCATCATTACAGTGAATGGAAATATTGAGCGATCCTTGCGCGCCGAAGAGAGTGCGACTGCCTTGGCAGCCGCACACTAAAAACGGCCTCGCCAACTAAAGCATTTGATAGGTCGTCAAGACCACGGACACGGTTAGATGAGTCCGGCGCAACTATATGTAATTCATATAGATTTGATGGCCACACCCCTATTACAAATACAAGGGGCTCAACGCGCGCAGACAAGTGGCAATTTTTACTCATCTTGAATTGTACATGGTTTCTTTAAACCTACCTTTTTGCACGACAACTTTTCACCTAAGTTTCTCTCTTTTACAGATGACCATCGTGCTACACCCGTCCAGGATACGACACAATGGAGACACAGGCGCAGACGTGCAGCAGGGACCCGTTCCAAGGATTATTTTTAGATTAAGACCCTGCGTAAACCTTTTTTACTGTCTCTTGTTGATACACATCCCTCGGATTCTCAGTACAATTGAGAAGGATGCTGACGTCTTGGCATGTGGCCACGTCAGAATAATGCAAGTACCTGGACACCAGGGGCTTCTTACAAAGGGCACTGTTTAGGCCCGGTTTATACCATAAAGACCGAATACCTTAGGGAGTGTTCGGCGTCGCGAGTTTGGCCTTATATGCATCAGCTCCGAATCATGTCTTTGGTCAAATGTTGGGTTTGCCCGGCTCCTGTGTTTTGCTGCCTTACGTTCCGCTCTATCGGCTAAGGCGGCACTAGGAGAACTACTGCGATTGTGCCACGGTTCATTCGGACGATCACCTCAGTAGAGAAAGCCGAAAACTGACTGTCATGATATAGCGCGAGACTGGTCAACCACTCGATGACCCATCGGAATGTTAGAATTCCTCCGCCTTAATGAAGGGCCGTTTCCTGGCCAGGCATGTACGCACCCCGAATTCGGATGAGTGCGGAGCCACCAAGGGCTATATAGTAGCCCCACTGTCAAACTCCTATGGCTAAGTGAAAGTGTTAAAGCATTATAGTCCGGTTGCCTAGTTCGCTGCGCCATCACCTCCTTATTAGGACCAAGACGTTGGATTAAGTGTGAATACGCGTCTTCTGCGAACACCCCCGTATTATATGCTTGGGGGCTGAAGCCGACGACTGCAATCTTTTAGGTTATACACATGTATACATAAACGGCCGCATAGGAGGCATCATATTACTTTCGGGCAAAAGTATAAATATAGCCTTGATAAATTTCATAAAAACATTGTTTTTACAATGGGAATACATGTCACTCAAACATAATATTCCTCGAGCACTGGGCCTCTATCAAACGAGCACCCTCAAGAACTTCTTCAAAATAGTGCTCGGCAGCCACTCGGCCTATGGCCGAACCCTGCGCCGCAACAGTGGTAGCATCCATCTCCGCCTAGTATGCTTTGACATGGGCAAGGGCCATCCGCGAGCCTTCTATGCACGCCGACCTCTTCATCGCATTAATGTGTGGCACCGCACCAAGGAACTGCTGCACTAAGCTGAAATAGCTGTTCGGCTTCGGCTTTTCCGGCCACAGATGATCTACGACGGACCTCATGGCAAGTCCGGACAATCTATTGAGTTCTTCCCATTCGGCAAGCCGATCAGTTAGTGGAAGCGGATGCTCTGGAACGTTAAACTGCGACCAGAATAGCTTGTCCACTTCACGATCTGTTTGATCTCGGAAGTATTCGGCCGCATCGACATCACTTGCCGTCAAATCCAGATATGCGTCTGCTAAACTCCACAGCCGATCCAGAGGGGCATACCACGGATCTCCGAACTTCCTCCGCAGCAAAAAGGGCTTCCCAGCCACAATATCACCAGCTTCACGCAGCTCTTCCTTCTTTGCCCTCATGGCAGAGCGGGTGCCTTTGGCCGCCATCATGGCCTTTTTGAGGTCCGTTGCGTTCGCTCGGTTCTCTTCTTCAAGGAACTGGCAATGGTCGATAGTGTCTCTTAACTTTACAGCCATCTTGGCCATTTTATCTTTGCTCTCGCAATGTGCAGCCTTTTCGGCTCCTAACTCTTCGGCCGCCTTTAAAGCGGCCGCATTACTAATTCTTGCTTGTTCCTTGGCTCGGGCAAGTTCCGCCCGAAGGGTCTCCACGGTGGCAGCTCCATCTGCAGTCACAACATATTAAAGATACCGGTGTTACGCTGCTCTTCCTATGTGACATTCACCAGAAAACATCACTTACCCTGTGCCTCATCAAGCCGCTTGTTAACAAGCTCGATGTCGGCATCTGCTGCATCCAGTTGCCGCTTTAGTTCGACAAACTCATTAGTCTGGCCAGCCACCGGAGCTCCCATCACCTGCACATAAAGCAGTATGGTTATTACCCGGGACTACGATCCTCTGTTCGCCGCCGTTCTCGACGACAACCAGAGTCTCAGGGGCTACTATCTACACAGGGCACACCTAAAAATGTGCGGTACTATCAAAAAGTATATCATTTCACGTACCTCAAAGCCTGTCAGTAGACTCATAAAGGCTTCATGCAATCCTCTTTCGGCAGACGAAATTCTTTCCATCACTGTACCCATCAATGTACGGTGTTCTTCTGAGATGGCCGCTCGCTCCAACAGCTCCCTCAGTATGTCCGACCGCATACCAGACGGTGCCGGACTCTTTTGTTTGCTCTCTTCAAGAGCCGGACGCTGGGACTTCGGGTGACTATAGGATTATCTTCTGGCCTCACCAGATCCAGAGAGGCCCTCCGTGACGACACTTCAAGGTCACCGCTTCTTGAGCGGGGGAGTCCGGGGGAGGCATTTCGCTCTCCATCATCTCCGGAAGAAGATCCCCCCAAGACGAGCTCTGCTGAGAAGGGCTAAGATCCGAACTGCAAGATAAATGCTTCGATTATTTTCCTCAGAGGTAAGGTAGTATATCTCCACTATTAAAGTACTTTTTGATTACTTACAGCTCGTTGGAGGGCTGATCCTCGCGCGGACTTTGTGCGGCAAGAGCACCCTCCAAGGCAGAACCCTCTGGTGGAGACTTCTTCTCCCGTTTGGAAGCCTTGGTTTCCGGATCTTCAGAGGCAGTCCTCTTCCTTCCCCGAAGCGAGAGAAGGTCAGATTCTTCCCCTTGGTTATCCTCCTTCACGGAGGCGCTCATTCCCTCGGTTGGAATTGGTAGCGATGGGGGCCCGCTTTTGACCTCATTATTCCCCCCTTTATCTTCCTTTGAGGGCTCTGGGCAAGGTGCTAGTTCGAGCATCTTTTCCAGTACCGGATTCTCCAAACCCTCAGGAAGGGGGGCCGAACACCGAATCATCTTCACCCTTGTTAGCTAGTCCTGGTCAAAGAGCGATTTCTCAGAATGACGTCATGGTAAATGAAAGACGGTGTGTTCGGCTAAAGGATTACTTACTTGGTCAGCGGTACGGTTGCTGCTCAGGCCCACGTCCTCGGTAGTATCTGGAAACTCTATTTGGGGTCCGAAGAATGATTTGTACATCTCCTCGTGCGTCAAGCCGAGGAAATTCTGAATGGTGCGTGACCCTTCTAGGTTGAACTCCCACATGCGGAGGGGCCGGCGTTTGCAAGGCTGGACTCGACGAACCAGCATGACTTGCACCACCATAACCAGACTGAAATCTCCGTTGAAGAGATCTTGAATGCGGCTTTGCAGTATAGGCACGTCCTTGGCTGGACCCCAGCTCAGCCCTCTGCTAATCCATGACATCAGTTGTGGTGGAGGGCCCGAGCGGAAAGCAGGGGCGGCCACCCACTTGGCACTTTTGGGAGCTGTGATGTAAAACCACTCCCGCTGTCATAATCCGTACACCTCTGGAAAGGAACCCTTTGGCCATGGAGCTCTAGCGATTTTACTTATTAATGCGCCTCCGCACGCTACATGCTGCCCCTCGACCATCTTCGGCTTCACGTCAAAGGTCTTGAGCCACAGGCCGAAGTGAGGGGTAATGCGGAGGAAGGCCTCACATACGACAATAAATGCCGAGATGTGGAGAAAGGAGTCCGGGGCTAGATCGTGGAAATCTAGCCCGTAATAGAACATCAAACCCCTAACAAAGGGATCTAGGGTGAGGCCTAGGCCTTGGAGGAAGTGGGAGATGAACACAACGTTCTCATTGGGTTCGGAAGTAGGGACGACCTGCCCTCGGGCAGGCAGCCGATGCGAAACCTCGGCGGTCAGGTATCTAGCCTCCCTCAACTTCTTGATATCCTCTTCCGTAACGGAGGAGGGCATCCACCGGCCTTGAAGGCTAGATCCGGACATGATTGAAGGTCCGAAGCACCTGACCTGGGATTTGGGTGTTAGAACTCGAAGCGGGGGAAGGATTCGATTGAGCACAGGAGGAAAAAAAGTAAAAGCCTTGTCCCTTTATAAAGAGGGTGAATATCAAGCGTCCTCTCCGTAGCCATTTGGTACTTGCCTATAATCTAGGAGTTCTAGACACGGTTGGGTTACCCACGACCGTATTGATGAGAATCCCGTAATAAGGGGGACACGATCTCTGCTTTGACAAGACATGTCAAAAAACTGCCTCGCGTTATGTCCGGGGCTAGTTAAAGGAAACGGTTCGAATAATCACCGGGCCATGGCATAATGTCGTGTTGCCAAAACAAGTCAGCAAATTGGATTTGTGGAAATATTATTCTCTCTACGGTGGTATGTGGAACTTATTTTGCAGGGTCGGACACTATCCTTGTATTCAAATTCTTCCGTGATGTATTCGGAGGTGGAACCCGCCTTGCAATGCCGAAGGCAATACTGCGCACCGGACTCATCATCATTGAAAGCCTGGTTCAGGGGCTACTGAGGGAGTCCTGGATTAGGGGGTCTTCGGACAGCCGGATTATATCCTTTGGCTGGACTGTTGGACTATGAAGATACAAGATTGAAGACTTCGTCTCGTGTCTGGATGGGACTCTACTTGGCGTGGAAGGCAAGCTAGGCAGTACCGATATGGATATCTCCTCCTTTGTAACCGACCTTGTGTAACCCTAACCCTCTCCGGTGTTTATATAAACCAGAGGGTTTTAGTCCGTAGGACATAACAATAACATACAATCATACCATAGGCTAGCTTCTAGGGTTTAGCCTATGATCTCGTGGTAGATCTACTCTTGTACTACCCATATCATCAATATTAATCAAGCAAGACGTAGGGTTTTACATCCATCAAGAGGGCCCGAACCTGGGTAAAACATCATGCCCCCTGCCTCCTGTTACCATCTGCCTTAGACGCACAGTTCGGGACCCCCTACCCGAGATCCGCCGGTTTTGACACCGACACCGAGTAAGTAGGTTGTTTGCGTATGGGAATAAAGAGGACTTGATACTTTAATGCTATGGTTGGGTTTTACCTTAATGATCATTAGTAGTTGCAGATGCTTGCTAGAGTTCTAATCATAAGTTCATATGATCCAAGAAGAGAAAGTACGTTAGCTTTTGCCTCTCCCTCAAATAAAATTGGAATAATGATTACCGGTCTAGTTATTGATTGCCTAGGGACAAATAACTTTCTTGTGTTGCAACAAGCTCTCTGCTAAAACTAACTTAGTTGTGTCTTCATCTAACAGCCCCTAGCTTTTATTTACATGCTGTTTATTATCTTGCAAACCTATCCCGTTACACCTACAAAGTACTTCTAGTTCTATACTTGTTCTAGGTAAGGCGAACGTCAATCGTGCGTAGACTTGTATCGGTGGTCGATAAAACTTGAGGGAATATTTAGCTCCTCGTTGGGTTCGACACTCTTACTTATCGAAAGAGGCTACAATTGATCCCCTATACTTGTGGGTTATCAACACGCTCTAGTGATCGACAAGCTTGTGGTAAGTGACGTAGAGCCCACAGCCTTCATGCGGGAACTCCACCCTCACCGAGGAGAGGACGGCATCCACCGCCGTGTTCCGCACGTCGAAGCCACTGCCACGCTCGCACTTCTGGCACTGCTGCTAGTTCCCGTGGCGCTTGACGCGGTAGTCCGTGCAGGCCAGGTGCCCTCCCTTGAACTGCACAAATCAAACGAACAACACATCAATCAAGAAACCTACACCTTGCTCGATCAACCAAACGGATGAGGTGTATTCGAACCTCATACACTGGAGGCTTCAAGGGGCGGAGGCACAAGGGGCAGTGGAGCATGGTGAGGTCCATCGAGACCATAGAGAGCTCCATCGTCGGGTCATGTTTCTTCTGCAGGATCTCGCCCTCCTTGTGCACAACCATCTCTTGCTTTAGGGCCGGGGCATTACAAAGCTTTACCGTCACATATTCATACAACTTCTAGGTGCATTAAATCAACACATGCAAGTATCAAAAGGAGAGTCACGTCATGCATGCATGCGTTGTAATTAATGCATCGGTAAACACAAATTATTAAAATATATCGAGTGCAGTGCTTTGATGTGTCACGTCAACTCGTACAACAACGAGAAGTTTGATTACTACAACGCCCTCTCCCTCATAGACTGAGCTCCGGTGCCTTAAGTGCACCTGCCTTTGGCTGTATGATAGGTGGGCCACCCACTTGTTGGGCCCACATGTCATACACGCAAAGCCAGAAGCAGTAAGTCAATGAAGCTGCGTCCCTCCCTCGCCCATGAGCGTGGTGGCAGGCAAGATTAGGGGAAGCTTTTGCTACACGCTCTCCCTCCCGCACGCGGTGGACATGCAGCAGTTCATTCGGTGTCAGATGGCTAGAAGCATACTGTAGTACTCCTCCACTATAGTAGTACTCCATCATTATTCGACTTCCCGAAGAGGCGAAGAGCCAAGGCAGCCCGGACGCTCGTGTGGCAGTTTCATGTGTAGAGTAGTCTAGGATAGCGTGTACCGTGCTTCTAAGCATAAGATTGTTGGGGTCGGCTCCATGCTATGAGGCCGTCTTGAAGCATTTTTTTGATTAAAATAATCTTCTGGCCCTACCTGCCATCCTGGTGATTGTAGTTTGCACGCTCATCTGGTCAGGACAAGAATATATTGTGGTGGGGTAAATGCTTGAGGTTGCAGCAAATATATTGTACACTATGGGTTTTTCAGCCAAGTTTAGAGGCAAGCATGTTGGGCCAGTGCTATGATGTGTCGCGTCAACTCATACAATGAGGAGAAGCTTGACTTTACTACTACACGCCTTCTCCCTCGCCCATGCGCGCGGTGGCTCGCAGACGGGGACAGGCTTTTGCTTATAACAAGCAATCCCTCCCGCACGCGGTGGACGGACATGCAGCAGTGGATTCGATACTATAGAAGTAGTAGTAGGGGCTGTTTGGTTCTAGGCCTAACCAAGCCACACTTTGCCATACAATGTTGCCACACTTGCCTAAGGTTATTCTTCAAAATGAGAGCCACAAGTTGGCAAGCTTAAGGGAATCTTGCCACACTTTTTGAGTGTATGTGATGTGGGACCCTAGTGTGGCTTGCCTAAGGTGTGGCTTGAACCAAACACCCACCAAGTTGGTCAAACTTGCCTAACCTTAGGTGTGGCAACCTTAGGAAAACTTAGTCTCAAACCAAACAGCCCCGTAGTAACATCATTGTTCATCTTCTCGAAGAGGTGAAGAGCCAAGTGCAACCCGAACGTGGCAGTTGCGAACCTTGGAGCACGCATATAGCCAGGCTCTTGCATGAGACAAAATTTCTATGTGAGCCCACTATTGTAGTACTTGCTAGTATAACCATGTAAACCAGAAAGGAGTATTTGCCTTTCTAGAGATTTCAACAAGTGACTAGACTACACCGAGACGGAGTACATATGGAGCAAAATGAGTGAATCTACACCGTAAATCAATACTTAGTTCTCTCGTTTTCCTCTCAGCCTTGGTCACGGTGCACAATATTGAGTATACTAGTACTGGCTAGTCTCTTTTTGACATGCATTTACGTTTTTTAACACAGTACAAACGCAAGCGCTCATATACACATGCATACACTCACCCCTATGAAGGCACACACGCACACCCTACCCCTATGAGCACACCCGAAAGACTGGGCCGGCATATCATCTTGAAATTTAGAAATCACCATAGGCACCTCGTCATCGACGGGAACATCTCCTGACACGCATTTACATTGATACGGCTTGAATGCCAAGGAGGGAGAGGGTAGTGGTTCCCGAGATGTTGAACGGTCAATGATACATCCCCAATTAGCATGCAGAGGGAATTAATTGGAGAAGCAGAATAGAGCCAGCACGATGTGAATGCAATAGAGTTTGGACTCTCATATAAAGGCGCCCCACCACTCCAATCCATCCACTCCTAGTCTCTATGCAACACTGCTCACTCCAATCCAAGACCAAGTGACCAGAAGCCTCAAGCACCCATGGAGGCGATGGACGCGAGTGGCAGTCGGCTATGCCAAACTATCCAAGACGCCGGCCTGTGGCCCCGCACCGCACAGCGTTTCCAGATGGTGCTGGCGACCGCCGGTGTCGTAGCCCTCGTCGACGCCGGCTTCGACTCTCGCATGGACGACATGATGGTCCACTCCATCCGGAAGTTCACCGCCATCAAGAAGCGCACGGCGACCTTGCCATACTGCTCCAACTCGCGCGCCCAGGCTCCTCATTGCCTGCCACCCTCATCGGCCTCCATGGTGACGAACTCTTTCAAGCCCTGGTGGCCCTGCAGGTGCCGGAGGTCGCGACGAAGAATGTGCACCTCCAGGCGGCGCTCGCCTGCAAGAAACCGTCGACCCGCACATCCACGTCTTTGAGGAAATCGTCTACATAGGCCACTACAAGGCCAGTGAGGACAAAAAGACATTGGCCTTCTTCCAGCGGCTGGAATCTTTGGACGCCATTGTTCAGAAGCATGTCAACCTAGACACGAAAGCCGCTGCTACTTAGCCGCCGTTCGGTGGGCCGACGCCCTGAGTCGAGGAGGTGGATGTCGTTGATGGATGCATCTCTTCTTCTTGCCTCCTGTAACCAGCACTGCATCACCTCTTGGCCTTAATGTTTTATTAGTATAGTACTCACTCCGTTCCCAAATATATGTCTTTCTAGAGATTCTAGCAAGTGACTACATATGGAGCAAAATGAGTGAATCTACACTCTAAAATATGTCTACATACATCCGTATGTTGTATTCCATTTGGAATATCTAAAAAGTCTTATATTTAGGAACGGAGGGAGTATATGACATTTTTATTCCAGTCGTAACATTTTCACTGTGAGGTGGGGCCGCAGTTGAGCAAACCGACCATCGGCAAATCCCCTCCCCGCCCACCGGGCGTGGGCTGAGTTTAGAATTAGAAGAGAGAAACGAGGGAGAAGAGCTAGCTGTAGCACGGACGCTGTTGTCAGATGGGACTCGTGTTAATAGAATTGGAGTACTGAGCACTCGTACCTCTTTTTTTGAGGGAAAAAATAGTCGTATGTCTAGTACCACTAGTTGGGTGCGTGCGACCTATACCTGTCATCACTTTAGGTCTCCTTTTCGGACAGCAGCTATGCTTCACAGTACATATTTTTTCACGCATTTATCCTCCTATATGTACTCCTAGGCTATTTCCACGTGCTCCCTTTCGCCGACATGTGGGACATAGAGCATCTGGGTCATAGTGCATGCACGACTCGGAGCATATGACGGGGTACTTTACATTTCAGACCTCACGAATTACATGCGAACCCCCCGTAGAAGAATAAATAAATAAATGAATTACTACATGAAACCAGATTATTTTTGTAGAAACCGGAGCACGTTCATTAAATTTTGGACATAACACGTTTTTTAAAAATGATCGGACCTAAACTAGTCTAAGGGCCTCTTTGATTCATAGGATATTGAAACACATGAATGGGGAAAGTATGATGGCTATGAACCGAGACGAGGAGAACTCTAACTCAGTTAGAGGTTAGAGTTAGATTCTAACCCTGAACTAACTCTAAACCAAAGAGGTATGGATGGCAGGGTTAGATTGACAATAAATGCTCTTTCTCAGTCATTTGACTACTTTGGACCCTATTTCCTGCCGGTTTTGGTGTGGTCGGCTCTTGTATGGCCTCCTCCCGCTCACAATTGACATAAACGAACCATCTTTACAAATCGAGCATGAAAAACATGATAAATTTTACTTTGTCCATACAAATGAGATATCCCACTTAAACATACGAGTCGTCAATCAAGCTTTCACAAAAAATACACTCCATGAAACAAAGCATGAGCTAACTCATCACGGAAGTCATTCACGATAGGGAGGGAGCCCAGAGCCCCTCACACACTGTCGGATTTCGGGTTCCGGCAGACCCTTGAGGTTCGAACACTGGGGTGCGCACGGAGATCTCTCCCCTACCGATCTACGTCCAATCTCCTCGCGTGATTTGAGCTGGAAACAACGAACAACACAAGGGACATAAGGTTTATACTGGTTCGGGCCACCATTGGGTGTAATACCCTACTCCAGTGTGTGGTGTGGTGGATTGCCTAAGGGGGCTGATGATGAACAGTACAAAGGAAGAACAGCCTCGTGAGAGGTGTTCTTGAGCTGGTGCGATGAACTGCTAGGGTGAGTTCAGTCGCCTCTTTCTCTCTCTCTGCTAGGGCTCTACCAGATCTCTGGGTGTTCTCTAGATGTTTCTCTCGATTCTCTAGTCGTCTCTACTCTGTGGTGGCTAGCTCTATTTATAGAGGCCCTGTGCCTCTCCCCAAATAATGAGCGGGAAGGGCGTCAACAATTGGCCATTTTGAAGGGGAACATGTAGTATAAGTTATCCTGACCAAAGGTGGTCTTCGGCTGCCAGAAGCACTGGTGATGACGCCGTCTTGGGCTCCACGGTGACCTCCGTCCTGCCGCTCTGCTCTTGGTCTCGTTGCACCGGAATGGCAACCTTTGCCCGATGCCTTGGCCTGTGCTTGCCCCCTTTGCACCAAAGAGGAAACAAGGACACTGCGCAGGCCGGTGCCCGCCTGGCGCCCGCCTAGTCTCGATCGTCATGGCTTGCGTGACGGGCTCTTCGCGAGGTGTGCCGCCTTGATCTCTCCGCCTCCTCGCGAGCCTGCCTAACGAGGCTGCCTCTCAGGAAGCTTCCTGTCGTCCGCCCCGCGAGGCTTGGCCCCTCGTGAGGGTCTTGAGCTTGAGCTGATGAAGATGGGCCGCGCTGGGCCCCCACTCGAGCCACGCCGCAGGCCGCAGGCAGGCAAGTCTGGGGACCCCCATTCCCAGAATGCTGACAGTAGCCCCCGGGCCCAAGGCGCGCCCGGGCTTGGCCTAGCAGGAAAGCGAAGGGGCGAGCGCGAAGCGCCGTGGGCCCTAAAAGCCTGCGGCCTTGGGTGCCGCATGGCGATTGATTGGACGTCGGCATCTGTGCTACCCACGACGCCTCGGCAACTGCACGACTTGACAAGTCCCTGCATGCAGAGAAAATCGGTCATGATTACCCGCGATCGTGGTGCTCGGCGGTTGGCCTCCTCTGGCTATAAGTACAGGGCTGGGCGAGCCCCTTCAGTCCATCCCTTCTTGCTGCTCCTTTCCTTCTCCTTCCTTGCCCTTGCTTCTCCGTATGCCAATGGCACCAATTCGGTGGTTCTCTGCAGAAGAGAAGGGAAAGCCCCCCCGAGAGGGTCCTGACCCACTTCCGCCGAAGAAGCGGCTGGTCCTCTGCCACCGAGAAGAGGGTGCTCAGTAGGAGGCACCGAGGCGCTGGTACGAGCGGCCGCCGCCTGGGTACCCGCTACCCTTGCACGCCCGCGTCATAGGTCCTGTGGGAGAAGGTGTCGAGCAACACTGATGATGCCGCTGTCGACGCCGGCGAGTCATGGTGGTGCGCGTCGTTCCTCCTGGAGTCCACGCCGAACGCTCCTCTCGCGAGCTCGTGCTCCACGCCGCCATGCCTCCAAGCTCTTGGATTCGCCTCCCTCCTTCCTTCGCCTTCGAGATGACGCTGAGCGGGGCTCTGGAGCTCTGGCTGGAGCACGCTGACTGCGGCGCCCTTGCGACCGGAGCGGAGGTCGCGGTCGTCGCTCCGGGTAAGGTCTTCATGACCCGGGGCTGGGGCGAAATCGCCCGGGTCTGCCGGATGGTAGGCGCCCTCGTAATTCATCTCGAATACGACGGCGCCTCCCTGATGTTCTTCAAGGTCTTCGATGCTGAAGGACGCCGGCTGGAGTGCTGCCCCAGGGAGAGCGGCAGGGGTGATGAACCGGCGAGGACCTGGACTGCCCGTCGGCCCTCCAGCAGCTCCTCAGGCAGCAGCGGAGGAGCTGGGGAATTCAGTGGCTCTCCCGAGCTCCTCGTGACTCCGGAGACGAGCGACGACAGCTACGAGCCCCCGAGCTCACGTGGTGCCCGGAGCGGGGCAGCTGCGTCCAGCCACCGACGCCACTGATCTGGATGGGGTTGGCGTTGACGTTGGGCAGCCCACTGTTGATGATGGCATCCCTTGTGGCGGTGGGGGCGATTAGCGTTCCTTAGGATTAGAACTCTTGTTCCCTGTGAGGAATCGAAGCAACACCCCGTGGGGGTATGTAAGGCATCTTCCATGTATTTTATGAATATTATATCCTTAATATGAATCAATGCGAGGTGCTTGTCCTGTCTCAGCTCAGCTCCCCCTTTCTATCCTCGTGAGGACTTGGCGCTCTACGCTCACAGGTCCTAGTCCCCAGGCAGGCTTCAGCCGTCGCTGGTATGCCAGGTCGCGATGCCGTGGTCAAGGCCAGGAGGTGAGCGGCCCGAGGTCCGGTAAGAGCCCCCGAATCGCGATGCTCGGGAGGTCCCCTTTAGCGCTCAAGCAGCCCTCGCTGGGCGAGAAAGGAAGGTAACGTCGCCGTGACAGAGCCGCACTGGGCGAGGATTTTGCGCTGTGTTGGTCCAACTCTTGTAAGGGTGTGACTTATCTCTTGAGTTAGGCGTAGTTCCTCGATGAAGCGCCTGGCCCGGGCGGTGGCAGCTGAGGCACTGCTGGGTTAGGTCATCGCGAGCTTCTTCCCACTCCCCCGCACTTTCCTTAATGCTCTACATCCTCAGGTCCCGACCCTCGAGTGGGTTCAGCCGCCGCTGGTATGACAGGTCGCGATGCCGTGGGTCAAGGCCAGGGGGTGAGGGCTGGAGAGCCAGTAGGAGCGCATGAGTCGCGATGCTCAGGCGCCCCCTTTTAACATGCAAGCGGTCCCTGCCAGAGAGAGGGAGAGACAGCTCGCGATGTCCCTAGCGTTGCTCCTGGAGTAGGTCCTGCACACCAGTCATAAAGAGAAACAAGACCTATTGTTACGGTTGCCAGCCAACCTTTGGTCGCTCCGGGGGAGTAATTGGGGCACTGAGGGCCTGGTGAGGTGGCGCCTTGCAGGGCTGCCGCGGCCAGAGCTCGGCCACTCAGATTTTTCGGTGTTGCAGGGATGGACCCGTGCGCAGATGCCATGCTAGAGCGAGCGGCTCCATAGGTAGGCGTCAATCGAGCAGGCAATTAGGTTGGGTATGTTAAGCACGCAGGAGGAAATTCATTTTAAGTAGACGCAGGAAAAGCAAACGCTGCAGGGCCAGGCCCGAGCAGCTCGGGGATGATGCAGCCCGAGGGGCGCCCCCGACAAGGTAAGCAAAGAGCATAAGCAAAACGGATACATGCCGCAGGGATGGACCCACACGTCCTGGGAATGATGCAGCCCTGTGGGCACTCCCAGCTAAAAACGGAACTTAGAAAGATGTCACCTGGTGCTGTTGAAGATGAAGTGGTGCTGAAGAAGCGGGCGATGCGCGATGAAGATGTCGACCTTCACGAGCCCCCGGGCCTAGGAGCCTCGGGAGGCTCCGGGGGCACAGGTGGGTCTCCGAGAGCCATCTCGATCTCCGCCAGGACCGTACCATGCCTGACCTCCCGAGCCTCCAGAATGCTCCTCAGCAGGCGCCGATGAGCGGCGACCGCGTTCGGCAGGCTGAAAGGCATGCGAACGTAGCTGTGAGGCGGACCCTCGCAACGCCCCACGCGCGAAGGCCAGAGGCGCTCCTGAGATGCGGCTCGGTTGAGCCCTAGTACGTTGATGCAGATGCGTAGCCCACCATCCTCACCTGGATGTGGGGTCATGGCGGGCAAGCGATGGCTGCCGCACATGACTCTCGACTCCTATAGCTCCTGGGTGTTGCTTGCGATGAACTCTTGAGGGTTTGGTCTTCCTTGCCTTGTACCTTCCTAAGGGAAACGTGCCTGGAAGCACCCCTCCAAGTGGTGCCCGAGCGCCTCCCTCGCGACCTTGGCAAAGTCGGTGGCTCTCCAAGAAAGAGCCCCTGAGCCCTGCCTGAGGAGGGCGCCGGGCGCGCTTTCCTATGCGAGAGAGGGTGGCGTTCCCTGATTGGGCGCAGATCCTGACCCAACACCTCTGGAGGCGCCTACCTCCCGATGGCTCGGGCCAGGCGAAGCCTTCTTCTTCTTGGGGGTCACCTCGGGAAGTCTTCCATTTCCGCGGTCCGGGTCTTCGATTGCTGTGGCTTGGAACGTGCGCTCAAGTGAACACACTGCGTCCCTTTCTTCACAGGGTACGACGATGACTCCACTGCTTCCTGGCATCTTGAGGACATTGTATCCATGGTGAGTCACTGCCATGAACTTGGCCAGGGCTGGGTACCCGAGGATGGCGTTGTATGGCAGACGGATGTGGGCGATGTCGAAGTCGATGAGCTCGGTGCGGTAGTTGTTGCGCTGCCCAAAGGTGACTGGAAGGTGAACCTGCCCTATCGGAATAGTGGAACCATCAGTGACTCCTGAGAAGGGCTTGGTTGGCTGAAGCTGATCGTACGACACTTGGAGATTGTCGAACGTCTCAACGGACAGGACGTTGAGTCCTTCTCCGCCGTCAATGAGGGTCCTGGTGACCAGCACATTGCTGATGACTGGGGAGCAAAGCATAGGGAGGACTCCGGCTGTTGCCGCACACTTGAGCTGATCCGCTGAGCTGAACGTGGTAGCGCACGTGGACCACCTGAGAGGGCGCATGGCCTCAAGCTTGGGGAGGACTGCATTCACCTCGCGAGCAAACTGCTTGAAGATGCGCTGTGAGGCTGGGGCCTGTGCGCCACCCAAGATGCAAGCGATTGCGCGCGGCTCCTGGAAGCCCCCAGCCCCCTCGTCCTGATGTTGGTCTTCGTTCCTCCTTGGCGGCAGCGGCAGAGGAGGAAGGCATGCGTTGCCGCGTGGGCGATTCTCATGAGGCTGATCTCTCCAGCCTCCCTCGCGAGGCTGGTCCTGCAAGTGATCCTCACGAGGTCGGTCACGCCACCCTTGGCGAGGGCCACGGTCTTCCCATCGTCCGCCACCTCTTCCTCCTCCTCGGCCATAGCCCCTGTCGTTGCGCTCGGGGTGTCGGCCGACACGTCCATATCTCACGGCTCTGAGCTCTTGACATTCGTTGGTGTTGTGGGTGTGGAGGTCGTGGTACACGCAGTACCGACTGCCCTTGGATGACTCAGGCTGATCCCTGCCTCGCTTGGTGTCTGGCTCCGCTGCAAGCACGACAGCCCCCTTGCGCTTCACGTCCTTGGCCTTGGGCTTCTTTTCTTCTAGGTCGGCTGCCGGGAGCTCGAGGAGGGAAAGGCGCCCTTCCTCAGCCCTGGCACACTTGGTCGCCAAGTTGAACAGCTCCAGGGATGTGCACAGGTCTTCATGGATTGCTAGCTCCTCCTTCATCTTGATGTCGCGTACGCCATCAGAGAAGGCCGAGATGATGGCTTCTTTAGTCACCTTGGGGATCTTGAGGTGAGCGTTGTTGAAGCGCTGGATGTATTTCTGCAGGGTTTCCCTTGCTGCTGCTTGATGCGGCACAGATCGCTCACGGCCGGGGGCCGATCGCGAGTCCCTGGAAGTTGGCGATGAAGCGAGTGCGCATCTCGTCCCAGGAGGAGATTGTGCCAGGAGCCAGGTGCGGACCCCATCCTTGAGCGCCATGGGAAACCATTTCGCCATGACCATTCCGTCTCCATTGGCAGCTTCGATGCATAGCTCGTAGAGTTGCAGGAACTCCGCAAGGTCCGCCGTGCCATCGTAGCGAGGGGGCAGGTCAGGCTTGAACTTGCCTGGCCATGCGACGCCGCGTAGCTCGGGGGTGAGGGCACGGCAGCCTGCTATGGCCACCGGTGCCTTTGGCTAGTACTGGGCTTGCTCATGGGGATTACCGCGCGCCGCCGCTTGGAGCAACGCGGGGTCTTGGCGTGGAGGTGCAGGGACGCGATCTTGGCGCGCCGGCGCTGGGAGCGTGCGAGCACCTTCTTGGGGACGAGGAATCTCTTGGCAGCTCCTTTCTTGCTGCGCAGGCGCCGGACGTGGAGGGTCTCGCCCCGGGGCTGCGCGCCTTGGAGCCAGGGCGCCTCCTTGGGGAGGAGGTGGTGGAGGCACCTCCTGGTCCTCGCCTCCTGCGCGGAATGGAGGGCGAGGCAGCGAGCACTACAAAAAAAATACACTTTCGTGATGATACGTGTTTGTCATAGTAGGTCGCTTTTTTGTCATGCATGTACATCCATGACAAATTTATGACAAAATCAAGATAGTCATACCTGTGCTGTCGTAGAAGTGTTCCATGACATTACCAAAATTATCATCACGGAAGAGTCCACTTCCATGACGATAAATCGCGCGTCACAGAAGTGCTTTCGTCAAGGGTGACCGACACATGGCATCCACCGTAACAGAACGCCGTTAAGCTATCGGGTCGGGTTTTGGATCCGATAACCCGTTA
The DNA here is from genome assembly GCF_056163025.1 of Triticum urartu. Taxonomy (NCBI): domain Eukaryota; kingdom Viridiplantae; phylum Streptophyta; class Magnoliopsida; order Poales; family Poaceae; genus Triticum; species Triticum urartu. Next base: position 603,698,183 of record NC_141875.1, read on the forward strand.
ACAGCCCCGACCAATGGGAAATTTCCACGTGTAAAACTCTTATTGGCCGGATGAAACACGTGTCAGCTCGTCAGTGGGTCAGATAGGCGCCTATGATACGTCGACACGTGGCACGGCCCAACAGAGGCCCATTCCTATGAAAAGTCGGCCCGTTTGACTTGGTCAAAAGCTGGCAGGCCGGCCCATGGAAAGCCTGTTAACGGCCTGTTCGAATATAGCCCATTTACAACCCGCTAACCCAAGGCCCGTTACGCCCTATCCGAATTAGGCCCAGTAGCGTCATCTGGGCCATCCAATATGATTCCAGCCCATTTTCACTTCTGGCCCATGTATGGCCCATGACGTCTTTCGGCCCATATGAGGCCCTATGTAACTCTTGGCCTACTAACGGCCTGTGGTGAAACTGGCCCGTAATGAACAGTGTATATCTTTACACCCATTAACGGCCCGTGGTGAAACTGGCCCGTAATGAATAGTGTATCACTTTATACCCATTAACGGCCCGTTATTCCGTTGGGCCGTTTCCAACCCATGTTATCTTTCGGCCTTCTCAGAGCCCATTTATTCTTGGGCTCATTTCCAGCATTCGTTTACTTACGGCCCGTTACTGTCATTTTCTGCTTGTGGGCCAAATTCAGCCCGTGGTTACAATCGGCCCGTTTGTGGTCCGTTAATACGTTGGGCCGATTTCATAGCGTCATCAAATACGACCTATTAACGATGGCCCATTATGGTCAGCCCATGAACGGACGATTCCAACTCTAGCCCGTTTACGGCCATAATGCGGTCTGTTTGGCCCATGTTTGGCCAATCGATTATACGACCCGTATAAGGCCCATTGATAATACGGCCCGCAGAAGGCCCATTGTTTCTACGGCCCGTAGAAGGCCATTGTTTCTACGGCCCGTAGAAGGCCCACTGTTTCTACGGCCAGTAGGAGGCCCAGTGTCACTACAGTAAATATTAGCCCATGGTTATTGTGGCCTAGTTTTAAAAAATAGGTTATTGCAACCACTAGCTAACCGCGGAAAAAGAACTGCAATGACTACAAGCAAACAAATAAACAAGACAACAAGGAAATAAATATGCAAGCAACTAATGCTAGGCTATCACGGCTATTACACATATTACATCCACTGGGCATCAAAGTTCGCCACCAGTGCAAATATAGGGAACAAAGCAGCATATCATATACACTGGTTGTCAAAGTTGGCGACCAGCGCAAATAAACGCCGCAGCAAAACAAATCCAGAACTGAAACCACTTCAGAAGATCTCAAGAAACAATATCCTGGGTACCCATAATGCTGGTAAGATGCTTAGCAAGCTTCTTAACTTTCTCTTGTTTGGCGCTTAAATCCTCCAGCGCTTGCTGTTGCACCAGAAAATATGCATCTGAATTATGCAGGGACTTCCTCAGTCCTTCAGCTTCCTGTCGCAGCACATTTGATCGATGTCTTTCAACTTGAAGTTGAGACTCAAGAAGACGAACTGATTCAGGCAGCGAGTTCGAAGAGCTTGTGCCAGCAGTAGTGGCCAGTAACTCGAACACTACATCAAGACATGACTTTTGGGTTCCCTCAATGTCGTCAAGATAGTTTTTATCAACTTTCTTGGAGACCAACAGGGATGTCTCACTATCTTGAACCTTATCTACATTACTTCCTTTACCATTGGATAACACGGTACTATTCTCCAATATTTTGTCCGCATTCTAAAAGAGAAACAAGCAGACACATCACATGTTTACCATGTTGTATATGAAACTCATTTTGGTAAATGAGTTCAGTAGTAAAGTGGACAGGATAACAGCATGAAGCAAACATATATCTATGTACCATGGACACTTTATGGTCTATATCATTCTAGTTTTTGTTGCCAAATCAAGATAGAGACACAGTTCAAATAATATTTGTTCAAGACAAAGCAGAATAGATAGAATATAAGTGTGGGTAACTATAGAGCAATAACAACACTTGTAATGTGCATGACATGAGAACATAACTGTTTATTCAATTGAAACTGAAATCAACATAGAGCAGGTTACAACAGCAAACCAGTTAAAGACACAAGTTTAAAACATACTTGTTGCGCCATTGGAGTTTCAATTCCATCCTTCAAATTTGAAAATAGTTGGTATGAGTAACAGTCATGCAAGAGCAAAGGAGTATGAACCATAGCTACAGAACCTGACCTGAGAACAAATCTTCTTCTCCTTTAAGCGTTGAGTTGGGATTCGGAGTGGTGGTCCTCGTGCTTTGGGCACTGCAGTTCCCTTACTAACTGATCGTGTTTGGGTGCTCTGTGGTGGAGACGGTGTTGTGTCAACTGGAACTGGGTTACTATCTGCCGGGGTTGGGGTTAGAAGGGGTGTAGCTGGTTCTCTGTCCAACTGGGTAGGGGTACAATCTATGAGAGTCTGGGTTATGTGCGGTGGATCTGGTCCTTGGGCAAGTACAACCGTGGTTCTATCTGCATCAACTGGTAGCACTATCTTTTCTGAAGACCGTGTTGTTACTCCCTTAGATACTGCCATCACGCTCTCCAATTCAAATGGCTGATAAACAAGAAAAGTAATTGAAAGTATAGATATTGTATGATAGACATGTGCAATGGATAGTGGGGAATAAAAGAGGGCATGAAATAATTCATATTTATGTTGTCTAACCAAACAGGATAGCATGACACAATTTCACATATATGATGGCTAACTAAACAGGATAGCATGACACAATTTCACATTATGATGGCTAACTAAAAAAGATGGAAAGACATAGTTCAAAATATGAGACTATGTAAACAGGATGGCATGACATAACTATATAATGTGTTTATTAAATAGGTTGGCATGCCATAATTCAGATAGATGATGTGTATGTACTCTGTAAACATGATGGCATGATATAATTCAAATATATGATTTATATGTCACATCCCTAGTTCTGGTATGGTCCTAGGCTTGCTTTGTGCATCATGTTTAAATTTCAAAGGAAGTTGAAATGGGGATGTTGCAAACCCTAGCACCAAAGTTTTTTCCCAATAGGTTCAACTTTAAAATGGATTTTCAATGAACCCAAAATGCTATTCAAAAATGTTCATGCTCTTTGGATAATGTTGGGAACAACAACCAGAGGTGATGCACATTTTTGCTACTAATTTTGGATTTTTGAATCAATGCATAAATATTTGATTTGGAGCTGTTTAAATTATATAAATATTTTAATGGCTCCAAAAATGTTGGGAATTGGTGAGGGCCTCTGGAATATTATATCTAGATGCCACAAATATTTTCAGCATTTATGAAAGTGTTTTAACATTTCTTTTGGATACAAAACAAATGTCAGAAATAGAAAAAGAAAACAAAAACAAATAAAAGAGAGAAAGGGAATCGTCCCTGGCCTCACCTGGCGGCCCACCTGCTCTGGCCCAACAAGCCGGCCCAGCTGACTGGCCACGCCAGTCATCTCGCTCCTCGCGCCAGAAGGCAGGGGCGCGTGCTCGCCGCGCGCCGGCCACCTCCTGCCTCCCTGGATGTCTCCCCGTCGCCCTGAGGACGCCACGCGATCCGCTGACTCTCTCTCGCTCTCTCTCGTCCGCATCCTCTCCCCTGGCTCTCTCCCTCGCATGCATCAAACGCAGCCGCCACTTCCGCTCACCGTTGCCGCACCCAGAGCCTCCCCCTCGACCCCTCGACGTGCCTAGTAGCTCCGCTACCTCGTTCTCGACCTCCTCGCCAAGCCAAGCGACACCGGACGCCGCCGGACGCCCTCACCGCCGTCTTCTTCAACCTCGGGCCACCGAGATCGCCGGCGGCCGTGCGCCCGCTCCGACGCTTCCCCGAGCCCGCTGAGGCCACCGAACGAACCGCTATGAGCTCCTGCGTGGATCCCCTCCTTCCTCCCCTTCGATTTCGAGCCGTAGACGTCGCCCCCTTGACGACCGTAGCCGCCGCCGCTTGAGCTCGTCGTCGGCGCAGCTCTGGCGACCAAATGGTCACCCCGGCGAGTCCAACTTGCTCCCCGCAACGCGTAGCGCCCCGCCAGACCTTCGCCTCGCTTGTTAGCACACCGCAGCGCTAACCCGCACCAGCCCCGAACTCTGGCAGCCGCCGCGAGCTCCATTCCGGTGAGCTCCAGCCTCCACAGCTCCTCCCACATGCTCCACTGGATGCGGACGACGACGGGCTACGCCCCGGTGGTCTCCGCGCGGTCTTCCGCCGCCTGTAGCGCATTCCGGCGAAGCACCGCCGCGCGGTTTGGTCGTCGCCGGCCGAACTCCGGCGAGGCTGACGTGGCAGCTTAATTAGCGCTAATCCCCACCATTGGCCACCCCACCAGCCGCTGACAGTGGGCCCCAGAGCCAAGTCAACCCTGGTCAGTGCGAGTTTGACCCGGGGTTAACCCCAGTGTCACTGACATGTGGTTCCCACACGTCAGGTTTGACCTGGTCAGCCCTGCTGACGCCTCTGTGATGTCACGCTGATGCAATAAACTATTTTCTGGATTTAAAATGAATTAGGAAATTTCAGAAAATAGTTAAAACTTCTAAAATTCATAGAAATTAAACCGTCGCTCAGAATGAAATAAATTATATATGAAAAATCATCAGAAAAATGCAAGGAATCCATTTATGCTAGTTTCATGCATGAAAAACCAACCTATACTTGCTGTATAAGTGAAAACGTAATAATGGCATGTTATATATTTAATTTGGGGTTTGCATATGAACCCTTGGTTCATATGGACTTCAACCAAATTGATGCTAGCTGCATTAGGGCAAATCATAGCATATTTGAAATGTCATCTTCATGCATCATATTGTTGCATATGGTTGTTTATTGATTGCTGGCACCGTCCCCTCTCGATAGGTTCTACTCCGGAAGGTGTCCCGAGTACCTGTCTGAGGAGCAGTGCTTCTTCGTGGATCTATCAGGCAAGCAAACCCCCTTGAGCATCTCGATAAATCCCACTCTCTCGCTTCCGCTCCTTTTACTGCATTAGGACAACAACGATTCAAACTACTACTTTCTGCTGTGGTAGCTGAACCCATTCCTCTGCATGACCTGTCATTGCCACAGTAAATAGTTGAAACCCACTAGCATGAGTAGGAGTTGCTCGAGCCTTGATGTGCCTGCTCATCCATGCTTGTTTTCTTTATGCCAGCTATGCTTAGAGTTGTGTCAGGTCTGATTCATCGGGAATGAATCGGAGTGGTGAACATGTCCTACCGATAAAGGCTAAGTGTGTGAACACGTTTTGGTAAAGGTAGCGATGAGAGGCCATGTAGGAGTACATGGTGGGTTGTCTCATTGGAACCGTCCTTAAGCACTGAGTTCTGTGTATGTTATCCAAGTCCAGTTACTACCACACATTGGGTTCCAGTTATCCGGCCCCTCTCGGCTTATTAATCCGCTTGATCTCTGTCCAGGAGTTGCAACTAGTTTCTGGCGTTTGTAGGTAGTGCTACTTGTCTACCAGGTGGTGTCCGACAGGACGGGCTTGGGACAGACTAGGCACCGTGGCACGGTGTACCAAGTGGCACCCGGATGGTGGGCTTGGGAACCCTGCACACATTGTTTGGGGCCGTGAGCGACACCCCGGCCGGATCTCCTTGCGGATGGAACCCGAATAGGCGATAAACCTGGACGAGAGACTTGTGTGGTTAGTCAGGTCGTGGCCGACACCCTTGCCCGGCTTCCGCTTGAAGGTTGCCGAGGTACATGACGTGTATAGGGCTATAAGTGACGAGAGCGTGTGTGAAGAAGTACACCCCTGCAGGGTCAATATTATCTATTCGAATAGCTGTTTTCCTTGGATATGGAAACTTGGAGGACTTATGTAGTACATAGACAACTTGAAGTGGATACTCTAAAATCCGCAAGATAAGCGTGAGTGGTATGGATGGCCTTCTCGTAGGGAGACGAGAATGGATCCATAGTGGAGTATTGATATGGTGAATATGTGGATTCGTGTGCGTCTTCTCACCTCAAAGAAGTTTCTGATACTCGTAGTATAGGCTAGCCACTGAGTCAAAGCTGGCTTGCTGGTATTAACTCCACCACCCCCTTTGTTGATAATGTTGCATATGTAGATAGTTCTGATGTAAGACTTGCTGAGTACCTTTGTACTCACGTTTGCTTATTTATGTTGTACTCACTTCGTTCCTATGTCTATCCCTTCGGGGAAATGTCACGCAGTAACATCCGGAGTCCTGCCTAGCCTGCTACAGCCCGGGTTCCTGGAGTCCTGTTAGCCCAGTGCTACAGCCCAGATTCATACGTTGTTAACCGACATGCTCGAGGTTGATTCATGTATGCCTGTCCCCGTAAGTTAGTGCTACTTTGGGTTCACGACTAGTCATGTCAGCCCGGGTTCTCTGTCATATAGATGCTAGCGACACTATCATATACGTGAGCCAAAAGGCGCAAATGGTCCCGGGCTAGGTAAGGTGGCACCCGTGGGAATACCGTGCGTGAGGCCGCAAAGTGATATGAAGTGTTACATGCTAGATCGGTGTGACCTAGGATCGGGGTCCCGACAGCGTTGGTATCAGAGCCTGACTGACTGTAGGATTACCAAGCCAAACTGGTCGAAGTTGAGTCTAGAAATGCTTTAGTTATATAAGGGAATTGATTGTGGAAGGGAACGTAAGGCTCTTTTTACTCCTTTACCTCATGTCATTCTTTCTGAGTTAGCCTCTTCTTTTCTACGAGGGTTAAGGCCTAGGCTTCTCCTCTATCTCTCAGGATGACGTGTTACTAAATCGTAAAGTCTTAGGATTGTTGGGTTGTGTCTCCTTACACTTCTACTACTTCTGTGTGTCCTCAGTTTGACCCAGAACCTTGATGTTATGATGCTGATTGATTATGCTATTCCTTTGATGAATGTCTCAAAAATCCTTTTGAGCATTTACAGCCGTTATGCTGCCAAAATTATCCCAGGATTTCAAGAATTTCCAATGCTTTTGCATTATATTCCGCATCCCTATGTCGATGCTAATTCCATCCTTGTTTCCTTGGTTTCTGTGCCAAGATGTCGTCTGCTAACCGAGGTTCAGTTGCTCATAGCAAGAACCACGGAGATGGTAGGGATGAGGATCCTCCTGACCAGCCTTTGATGGCAGAGTTCTTGTTAACGTCCGAGAGGAACAAGCGTGAGACTAACCGCTTGCTGGCACAGATTGAGCAGAACACCGCACATCAGCGTAAGAAGTTGGTTTCCATCACTGACTTCATTGGTCTGAAACCACCCACCTTCCATCATTCCATTGAGTCACTCAATGCAGATGACTGGCTCCGAAGCATCACTCACAAGTTGCTTTCTGCGAACGTGGCTGAAGGTGACAAGGTCACCTATGCTACCTATCACCTGGAAGGTCCTGCTAGTATTTGGTGGCAGAGCTATGAGGCTATGCTTCCAGCTGGTCAGATTCCTACCTGGAAGGATTTCACCGAGGATTTTCGTGAGCACCACATTCCTCAGGCTCTCATTGACCGCAAGAGGGAAGAGTTCTGTAGTTTTACCCAGGGTAAGCTGCCTGTTGATGCTTACAGTAGAGAGTTTGGAAACCTCGCCCGCTATGCTATAGAAGAAGTGTCCACGGACGCTAAGAAACAGGCTAGGTTTCGGAAGGGTCTCAACCCTAAGTTGCGTCGTGATCTCCACTTGCATCATTGTGATACTTTCCAGGCTCTTGTGAACAAGGCCTTTAATGCAGAGACAGCTCAACTCACTTACAAGGAGTCTCGAAAGCACAACCGTGATCTGGGTTCTTCCTCCCGCTCTGGCTCTCAGAAGCGACGGATTTGGGTTCCGAACTCAGCTCTTCCACCTCGATATGCACCGAGGACATCCTATGTGGCGCCTCACCCAACCCAGCAACGTGCTCCACCCAGGCCTATTAGTGGACCACTTGCCAATGTAGGTCCACGTCCTACCTCAGGAACTTGCTTTACCTGCAGAGAACCAGGGCACTATGCACGTGACTGCCCTCAGTCCAGTTATACTCCACCCCAGTCTGAGAGGTTTGTTGGCCGTGAAAAGCCATCAGGCAAGATGATCAGTACCAAGCCAACCTCCATTGAACGAGCATGTGTGCATCATATCTCAGCTACAGAAGCTCAAGATGATCCCGACATCGTACTGGGTATGCTTCTTGTCAATTGTCACCCAGCTTCAGTTCTGTTCGATACTGGAGCATCCCACTCCTTCATATCCAAAGGATACGCTCGGTTGCACGACATGTCATTTTGTGATATGCCGACTCCACTAATAATCCAGACTCCTAGTTCCAAATGGCAAACCTCCAAGGTAAGCCATGGTAATGAAATCCTTGTTGACAGACTGGTATTCCTTGCTTCTTTGATATCTCTAAAGTCCTCAGATATTAACATCATCTTGGGTATGGACTGGATGACAGCTCATCATGCCAAGATCGATTGTTACACTAGATCTGTTCAACTTACACATCCATCTGGCAAAATAGTCACTGTCTCCACTAGAGTTGCAAGGCGTCAACTCTATTCTCTTAATGCCAGCCCTCTTCCAAACCTTGAAGATATTCCGATAGTCCATGACTTCCCGGATGTTTCTCCAGAAGAACTGCCAGGTGTCCCACCCGACAAAGATGTAGAGTGTCATAGAACTTATCCCAGGAACTGTTCCAATCTCTGGGAGACCATACAAGATGGCACCTTTGGAGTTAGCCGAGCTTAAGAAACAACTTGATGAGTCCTTGCAAAAGGGTTTCATCCGTCCCAGTTCTTCTCCTTGGGATTGTCCTGTCCTCTTCGTCAAGAAGAAGGATGGTACGGATCGGATGGTTGTAGATTATCATCCCATTAATTTGGTCACGATAAAGAACAAGTATCCGCTCCCCAGGATCAACGACCTATATGATCAGCTCGCTGGATCCTCAGTCTTTTCCAAGATGGATCTGAGGTTAGGCTACCACCAAATCAAGATCAGAAACGGGGACATCCCCAAAATGGCCTTTGTCACTCGTTATGGTCAATACGAGTACACCGTGATGTCTTTCGGCCTAACCAATGCTCCAGCTACTTTCTCCCGCTTGATGAACTCGATCTTTATGGAGTACTTAGATAAGTTTGTCGTGGTTTATCTCGATGATATTCTTATTTACTCGAAGAACGAGGAAGAGCATGTCGAACATCTTAGGCTTGTGTTAGAAAAACTCAGAGTGCATCGCCTTTATGCCAAGTTCTCCAAGTGTGAATTTTGGTTGCCAGAAGTGACCTATCTGGGCCACGTGATCTCTGGTAAGGGCATTGCTGTCAATCCCGAGAGAGTCAAAGCCGTTCTCGATTGGACTCCACCCGAAACGGTCAAACAAGTTAGGAGTTTCCTTGATCTAGCCAGTTATTGTCGCCGCTTCGTTGAAAACTTCTCCAAAGTGGACAAACCCCTCACGGAGCTTCTCAAGAAAGATAAAAGGTTTGAGTGGACCCCACAGTGTGAGCACAATTTTCAGGAACTGAAAAGACGCCTGACTTCTGCGCCCATACTCGTGCCACCGGATTTCACTAAAGACTTTGTTATCTATTGCGACGCTTCGCGTCAAGGACTAGGTTGCATTCTTATGCAGGATCGTCATGTGATCGCCTATGCATCTCGACAGTTGCATCCACATGAGGAAAATTACCCTACACATGATCTAGAGCTTGCAGCCGTAGTCTATGCACTTAAGACTTGGCGACATTACCTTCTTGGTAACCGTTGCGAAATCTACACTAACCATCAGAGTCTCAAGTATATCTTCACCCAACCGGATCTGAATCTTAGACAGAGACGTTGGTTGGAGTTGATCTCGGATTACGACTTAGGAATCAGCTACACCCCAGGCAAAGCCAATGTCATGGCTGATGCTTTAAGTCGTAAATCCTATTGCAACAACCTCATGTTGCAACAATGTCAACCACCCCTCCATGAGGAATTCTGTAAGCTTAACCTTCACATAGCTCCTGATGGTTCCCTTTCTACCTTGGTAGCGAAACCTACCCTTACGGATCAGATCATAGAGGCTCAGAAGCATGATACGAGAATCTCCTGGATCAAGAAGAATATTTCCAAGGGAGTTGCTGGCTGTTTCTCTATGGATGAACGAGGTGTTGTTTACTTTGGTAACCGTTTGGTGGTTCCCAAATGCCAATAGATGCAGCAACTGATCCTTAAGGAGGCCCATGAATCCCCTCTCACCATTCATCCCGGTAGTACAAAGATGTATCAGGACCTACGCCAGAGGTTCTGGTGGACTAGGATGAAGAGAGAAATCACTCAGTATATTGCCAACTGTGAAGTTTGTCGTCGCGTTAAGGTAGAGCATCAAAGACCTGCTGGCACCCTTCAACCTTTAGCTATTCCCGGGTGGAAATGGGACAAAGTTGGTATGGACTTCATCACCGGCTTTCCCAGGACCAAGAAAGGAAATAATGCTATCTTCGTAGTCATTGATCGTCTCTCCAAAGTGGCTCACTTCCTACCTGTTCGAGAGAGTATCACTGCTAGTCAGCTCGCTGACTTATATATCTCCCGAATAGTGTCACTCCACGGTGTTCCACTAGAGATCAATTCAGACCGTGGTAGTCTTTTCACCTCTCATTTCTGGGAAAGTTTCCAAACTGCCATGGGCACCCATCTTTCCTTCAGTACCGCTTTCCACCCTCAATCAAGTGGTCAGGTGGAAAGGGTCAACCAAATTCTCGAAGACATGCTTATAGCTTGCATTATCTCATTCGGTATGGATTGGGAGAAATGTCTTCCCTTTGACGAGTTTGCTTATAACAATAGCTACCAATCCAGTCTTAAGAAAGCACCCTTCGAGATTCTGTATGGACGAAGATGTCGAACACCTTTGAACTGGTCAGAAACCGGTGAAAGACAATTCTTTGGACCGGATATGATCCAGGAGGCAGAAGAGCAAGTTCGCATCATTCGTGAGAATTTGAAAACAGCCCAATCTCGTCAAAAGAGCCAGTATGACCGTCTTCATAAGGAAGTGGCTTATGAAGTCTGCGACAAGGCTTACCTTCGGGTTACTCCTTTAAAGGGTACCCATCGTTTCGGTCCTTTTCGCATTCTCGCTAAACGAGGAGAGGTTGCCTACCAGTAGGAACTACCCCCACATCTTTCTCGAGTTCATGATGTCTTCCACGTCTCTCAACTCAGGCGTTGCTTCTCGGATCCCATCCGCGGAGTGGACCACGAAACGCTTGATCTCCAAGATAACCTTACTTATCGAGAGTACCCTGTTCGCATTCTGGATCAAGCAGAGCGTGTCACTCGACGTCATAACATCAAGTTTCTCAAGGTTCAATGGTCTCATCATGCCGAGAGAGAAGCTACTTGGGAGCGAGAAGATCGTCTTCGACTTGAGTACCCCGCTTTCTTTCCGCCAACTCCTGAATCTCGGGGCGAGATTTTTTCGAGTGGGGGCGAGTTGTCACATCCCTAGTTCTGGTATGGTCCTAGGTTTGCTTTGTGCATCATGTTTAAATTTCAAATGAAGTTGAAATGGGGATGTTGCAAACCCTAGCACCAAAGTTTTTTCCCAATAGGTTCAACTTTAAAATGGATTTTCAATGAACCCAAAATGCTATTCAAAATTGTTCATGCTCTTTGGATAATGTTGGGAACAACAACCAGAGGTGATGCACATTTTTGCTACTCATTTTGGATTTTTGAATCAATGCATAAATATTTGATTTGGAGCTGTTTAAATTATATAACTATTTTAATGGCTCCAAAAATGTTGGGAATTGGTGAGGGCCTCTGGAATATTATATCTAGATGCCACAAATATTTTCAGCATTTATGAAAGTGCTTTAACATTTCTTTTGGATACAAAACAAATGTCAGAAATAGAAAAAGAAAACAAAAACAAAATAAAAGAGAGAAAGGGAATCGTCCCTAGCCTCACCTGTGGCCCACCTGCTCTGGCCCAACAAGCCGGCGCAGCTGACTGTCCACGCCAGTCATCTCCCTCCTCGCGCCAGAAGGCAGGGGCGCGTGCTCGCCGCGCGCCGGCCACCTCCTGCCTCCCTGCATGTTTCCCCGTCGCCCTGAGGACGCCACACGATCCCCCGACTCTCTCTCGCTCTCTCTCGTCCTCATCCTCTCCCCTGGCTCTCTCCCTCGCACGCATCGAACGCAGCCGCCGCTGCCGCTCACCGTTGCCGCACCCAGAGCCTCCCCCTCAACCCCTCGACGTGCCCAGTAGCTCCGCTACCTCGTTCTCGACCTCCTCGCCAAGCCAAGCGATGCCGGATGCTGCCGGACGCCCTCACTACCGTCTTCTTCAACCTCGGGCCACCGAGATCGCCGGCGACCGTGCGCCCGCTCCGACGCTTCCCCGAGCCCGCCGAGGCCACCGAACGAACCGCTGTGAGCTCCTGCGTGGATCCCCTCCTTCCTCCCCTTCGATTTCGAGCCGTAGACGTCGCCCCCTTGACGACCGTAGCCGCCGCCGCTTGAGCTCGTCATCGGCGCAGCTCCGGCAACCAAATGGTCACCCCGGCGAGTCCAACTTGCTCCCCGCAACGCGTAGCACCCCGCCAGACCTTCGCCTCGCTCGTTAGCACACCGCAGCGCTAACCCGCACCAGCCCCGAACTCCGGCAGCCGCCGCGAGCTCCATTCCGGTGAGCTTCGTCCTCCCCAGCTCCTCCCCGATGGTCTCCGCGCGGTCTTCCGCCGCCTGTAGCGCATTCCGGCGAAGCACCGCCGTGCGGTTTGGTCGTCGCCGACCGAACTCCGGCGAGGCTGACGTGGCGGCTTAATTAGCACCAATCCCCACCATTAGCCACCCCACCAGCCGCTGACAGTGGGCCCCAGAGCCAAGTCAACCCTGGTCAGTGCGAGTTTGACCCGGGGTTAACCCCAGTGTCACTGACATGTGGTTCCCACACGTCAGGTTTGACCTGGTCAGCCCTGCTGACGCCTCTGTGACGTCACGCTGACGCAATAAACTATTTTTTGGATTTAAAATAAATTAGGAAATTTCAGAAAATAGTTAAAACTTCTAAAATTCATAGAAATTAAACCGTAGCTCAGAATGAAATAAATTATATATGAAAAATCATCAGAAAAATGCAAGGAATCCTTTTATGCTAGTTTCATGCATGAAAAACCAACCTATACTTGCTGTATAAGTGAAAACGTAATAATGGCATGTTATATATTTAATTTGGGGTTTGCATATGAACCCTTGGTTCATATGGACTTCAACCAAATTGATGCTAGCTGCATTAGGGAAAATCATAGCATCTTTGAAATGTCATCTTCATGCATCATATTGTTGCATATGGTTGTTTATTGATTGCCGGCACCGTCCCCTCTCGATAGGTTCTACTCCGGAAGGTGTCCCGAGTACCTGTCTGAGGAGTAGTGCTTCTTCGTGGATCTATCAGGCAAGCAAACCCCCTTGAGCATCTAGATAAATCCCACTCTCTCGCTTCCGCTCCTTTTACTGCATTAGGACAACAACGATTCAAACTACTACTTTCTGCTGTGGTAGCTGAACCCATTCCTCTGCATGACCTGTCATTGCCACAGTAAATAGTTGAAACCCACTAGCATGAGTAGGAGTTGCTCGAGCCTTGATGTGCCTGCTCATCCATGCTTGTTTTCTTTATGCCAGCTATGCTTAGAGTTGTGTCAGGTCTGATTCATCGGGAATGAATCAGAGTGGTGAACATGTCCTACCGATAAAGGCTAAGTGTGTGAACACGTTTTGGTAAAGGTAGCGACGAGAGGCCATGTAGGAGTACATGGTGGGTTGTCTCATTGGAACCGTCCTTAAGCACTGAGTTTTGTGTATGTTATCCAAGTCCAGTTACTACCACACATTGGGTTCCGGTTATCCGGCCCCTCTCGGCTTATTAATCCGCTTGATCTCTGTCCAGGAGTTGCAACTAGTTTCTGGCGTTTGTAGGTAGTGCTACTTGTCTACCAGGTGGTGTCCGACGGGACGGGCTTGGGACAGACTAGGCACCGTGGCACGGTGTACCAAGTGGCACCCGGATGGTGGGCTTGGGAACCCTGCACACATTGTTTGGGGCCGTGAGCGACACCCCGGCCGGATCTCCTTGCGGATGGAACCCGAATAGGCGATAAACCTGGACGAGAGACTTTTGTGGTTAGTCAGGTTGTGGTCGACACCCTTGCCCGGCTTCCGCTTGAAGGTTGCCGAGGTACATGACGTGTACAGGGCTATAAGTGGCGAGAGCGTGTGTGAAGAAGTACACCCCTGCAGGGTCAATATTATCTATTCGAATAGCCGTTTTCCTCGGATATGGAAACTTGGAGGACTTATGTAGTACATAGACAACTTGAAGTGGATACTCTAAAATCCGCAAGATAAGCGTGAGTGGTATGGATGGCCTTCTCGTAGGGAGAAGGGAACGGATCCATAGTGGAGTATTGATATGGCGAATATGTGGACTCGTGTGCGTCTTCTCACCTCAAAGAAGTTTCTGATACTCGTAGTATAGGCTAGCCACTGAGTCAAAGCTGGCTTGCTGCTGTTAACTCCACCACCCCCTTTGTTGATAATGTTGCATATGTAGATAGTTCTGATGTAAGACTTGCTGAGTACCTTTATACTCACGTTTGCTTATTTATGTTTTGCAGTTGGTTACACTAGTGGCTTCGACGAGTAGCTTGTATCCCAGCTATGATCTTGTACCCTTGGAAGGGTCGTGTTTAGTCAGGCTTCTTAGTCTTTGCCTTTTGTAGTTGTCTGTACTCAGACATGTAATGCTTCCGTTGCTTGTATGCTCTGAATGATGGTGTAACACCCCGGATATGTCTTTCCCAATATGTATTCCAACTCTTGCCGTTTCCGGCCTTAAGTTATTTTATTTTCTCGGGTTCGGGTTTTTGTCTCCGTGTGTTGTTATCGTTGTCATGCATCTCATATCATGTCATCATGTGCATTGCATTTGCATACGTGTTCATCTCATGCATCCGAGCATTTTCCCCGTTGTCCGTTTTGCATTCCGGCGCTTCGTTCTCCTCCGGTGGTCAATTCTACCTTTCTTTTGTGTGTGGGGTTTAAACATTTCCGGATTGGACCGAGACTTGCCAAGTGGCCTTGGTTTACTACCGGTAGACCGCCTGTCAAGTTTCGTATCATTTGGACTTCGTTTGATACTCCAACGGTTAACCGAGGGACCGAAAAGGCCTCGTGTGTGTTGCAGCCCAACACCCTTCCAAAGTGGCCCAAAAACCCACCAAAACCCTCACCATCATCTAGAGCGTTCGATCACGATCGCGTGGCCGAAAACCGCACCTCATTTGGAGCTTCCTAGCTCCTCCTACCTCTATAAATATCCCCTCCCCGAAATTCCGGATCCAAACCACCCTAAACCCTAGCCCCGCTCCATCCGCGCAGCCGGACATTGTCCGCCGGCGCCGGACACGCCGCCGCCAGCCATTCCCGCGCCGCCACGTGGCACCCCGTGCCGTCCCCGCCACTGCGGCCCGGAGAGCCCGGATCGGGCCCTCCCGGCCCATCTCCCCGCGCGCCGCTCGGAGCCCGCGCCGCCGCCGCCTGCTTCTTGCTCCGCCGTGCCGCCACCTTCACCGGCCGGCTCCGCCCCGCGACGCCGGCGAGCTCCCGAGGCCACCGCACGCCGCACCGCCTCGCCGGAGCTGCCCACCGGCCGGCGCCGCCACGCCTCCCCGCTTCTTCTTCGACCCCGGCGACCGGAGCACCGGCCGGATCCGGCGAAGCCCCCATCTCCGGCGGCCTCAAGCTCCATTCCGGTGAACCTCAAAGTCCGCGCCCGGCCGGATCTCAGATCTGGAAAAACTCCTCTCCAGTTGACTTTTTGTCCTGAAACCCTAGCTCATGTTGCCATGTTCATCGTGTCGTAACTTTGCATCCGTAGCTCCGTTTTGGGCATATAGCATATCAAAATGTTCGTCTCAGAGAGTACATCATTTCATTCCATTGCATCATTTTCATTTGAGTTCATCTTGATGCCCGAAATGCTGTTAGAAGAGTGCTACTTGAGATATATGTCAGATCTGCTGCTCCATTTAGATGTTTGTCATTTTTGCCATGATTATTGTGTGCATGATATGCCCATGAGCTCTACATATGTTTTGTTAAGGGTTTTGCCATCTTTCCAGAGGTGCAACCCATGTATTTTTGTGATGTGTGTGGTGACTAGCACAAGCTTGCAAAGTGAGGCACTTGGTAATGCTGATTTCAGGGCCTTAGCATTTCCACCAAGTCCTTGAGCTGTTTATCTCATATGGCCATATGTTCATGTTGTTTCCTAGTGATCCGTGCCTCTTTTGAGGATGATCAGTAAGGATGTTTTGTTAATCTTGTAGTGCTCTATCCATCCATGTCTTTGTTTGCAATTATGGAGCACCCTAGATTGAGTCAATTGAGCTCTACTTTTGCTATTTCGTGAATCTGGGCAGATTGTCTACTTGTTAGCGATTTTGTCGAGGATGTTGTAGTTGATCCGTGCATGCTATGTTATTGTTCTTGCCATGTCTAGCTTGTATTTTGTGTATTCTTGATGGGTGTATGCTTAGTTTGCCATGACTTGCTCCGTAGTGAGTGCATCGAGCTCGTAAACATGCCTACTTGATATGTTTCAGCATGCTCCAGTTTTCACTAAGTCTGAGAACTGATTATGTTTTTGCCATGTTCACATGCTTGCAATTGTATTTTTTGATCCCTTTTGGCTCAAGGTCTATAAGGGACTTTTGTTAAGCTCTTTGAGTAGCTCCATGCCATGCTTTACTTTGCCATGTTCAGGTCCTGTAGCATGTAGTTTTGTTGCTCCGAAGTGTGCTATCTGATCTGAAATTCCAGACAAGTGTTAATTTCACCAAGTCTGAGATCTGTTTGTCATATGCATTTTTGCCATGCTTGTTTGAACCTGTTAATTGATGAATTGGCCGTAGCTCAGTGCTAGACTTTTTTTAAGCATCATGAATGCATCCCTGCCATGTACTTTGATGCCATGTTTGAATGCTGTAGCATGTTCATCTCATTGCATTTAGATGGCTACTTGCTGTAAATCGCAGAACATGGCCATATTTGAATCGCTTGCCATTTCCAAACCGTAACTCCGATTCCGACGTTCTTTATATCGTTTTCAAGCGATTTCATCTCATCTTTCCAGTGGCACACTTGGATTCCCAAGTTGAGGCCAGATTCTTGCATCCTTTGTCAAATCTTGCATATGCATCCCGCATCGCATCCCGCATATCATACCATCTTTGCATCATATTGTTTGAGATTTGCACGTGGTTGATTGTGTTCCGTTTGCTTGTTTGTCTTGTTTGGGTAGAGCCGGGAGACAAGTTCGCTAACGAGGAGCCCGTTGAGTTTGCTTTCGAGGATCCAGTCAACTCTGACAACTTTGCAGGCAAGATGATCATACCCTCGAAATCACTACTATCTTTGCTTTGCTAGATGCTCGCTCTTTTGCTATGCCAATGCTACGATGCCTACCACTTGCTTTCAAGCCTCCCAAATTGCCATGTCAAACCTATAACCCACCATGTCCTATCAAACCATTGATTGGCTATGTTACCGCTTTGCTCAGCCCCTCTTATAGCGTTGCTAGTTGCAGGTGAAGTTTGGAGACCATTCCTTGTTGGAACATTTATTTACTTGTTGGGATATCATTATATTTCCATGTTATCTTAATGCATCTATATACTTGGTAAAGGGTGGAAGGCTCGGCCTCTCGCCTAGTGTTTTGTTCCACTCTTGCCGCCCTAGTTTCCGTCATATCGGTGTTATGTTCCCGGATTTTGCGTTCCTTACGCGGTTGGGTTATAATGGGAACCCCTTGATAGTTCGCCTTGATTAAAGCTTTTCCAGCAATGCCCTACCTTTTTTTTTGACTGTGAACTGTGGGGTAAAACCCCCACAGCATATCAAAACTTTATTGAGAATATAACAAGTACAACAAGCTGATTACAAGGAGTAACCGGGCTACAAGGAACAGAAAAAGGAAAGAGAAAGCCCTACCAAACTAGCTTAGGGTGGGAGGTAAGAGATCCATTTGAGAAGGTCATCCTTGTAAGAAGCTCTGATCCTATGCTGCATAAGACTAATATCCTGCCTAAAAGCAAACCTCCATTTAGTGAAACTGGCCCTCTCATTCCTGAACACTTTGGCATTCCTGACTAGCCAAATATGCCAGCAAGCAATGAATACCACTTCAGAAAAGAAAGGCCTTGCAAAAACTCTCCTTGCCTGAGTAACCAGCTCAATCATAGATGTGCCAGCAGTCCAATCAATCTGCAAATAATTCCAGACCCTTACACTGAAATTGCAATTGAAAAATAAATGGTCTCTTGTTTCCCTAGCCTGCAAGGGGCACAGTCTGCAGTGTACTCCATCCTCCATGTGCCAGTGTCTCCTTTCAACTATATCCTTGGTGTTTAACCTGTCCATTATAAGCAACCAAGCAAAGACCTTGATCTTGAGAGTACAGGAAGATTTCCATATCCAACAGAGCAAAGGATTGAAAGACTCAGACTAAAAGGAGAGTAAGTAAAACATCTTGGGTTTGTAAAACTTGGAGGAGCCCTGCCAGAACCAACAATCCTTCAAGCTGGGGTCCCTTTTGTGTGAGTTCATTAAAGCCTTTATCAGATTTAACTCATCAAAGGCTTGAGCTGATAAGGGTAGGTGAAAAAACTGGTGTATATCCTGGGTATTGAACATTTCTTTAATTGAGACCCAGGGGTCCTTGGCAAAAAAAAAAGCCTTGGGAATCGTGCCTGCAAACTAGATGTCGCAGAGCCAAGGTTCCAATTGTCAGACCAAAAGAGAGCAGTATCCCCTTCATTGATCTGTACCCAGGAGCAGTCCCTAAAATGCTGCATGACTTTGCAAATATCTCTCCACCAGAAGGAGCCACAGTCATTTGTCCCCTGGGGCATTCTCTCAAAATAATATGAGTCCCAAACTAGAGATACCCAAGGAATTTGTCGTTTGTTCAGGAAATTGCTGGCATGCTTGAGAAGGAGAGCCACATTCTGAACCCCCAGATTAAGAATACCAAGACCTCCTTTGCTTTTTGGCCTACATATGAGTTTCCAGGCCGCCAGAGATGGAGCTGGCTCATCTCTATGCTTTCGCCACAAGCACTGCCTTTGAATTCTTTCCAACTACTTCAGAATACCAGCTGGGAGAGCAAGGCTACCCATAAAGAAAATTGGTAGAGAGGATAGAGCCGAGTTTAGGAACTGTAGCCTTTCTCCTTGGTTAAGAAAAGAAGAACTGGCAGTCATTCTTCTCTCCATACAGTCAACCAGTGGCATGAAGTCTACCATTTTGGGTCTGGTGGTCCCCACAGGTAATCCCAGATATGTAAATGGCATTGTACCAATGTTGCAGTCAAAAGCAGTTGCTAAATCCTTCATTACAGCAGGGTCAACATTGATTGGAATAACGAAAGACTTTTGATAATTGACATCCAGGCCAGTGGACTGAGAGAACACTTGCAGCATATCCTTCAGAGCCAGTAGCTGGACCCTGTCTGCAGGGAGGATGATCAAAGTATCATCAGCATACTGGACCACAGGGTAGTCTGTATCATGGCAGGGAATGGGTAGACGCAGAAGTCCCCTCCTGTACATATCATTAATCACTGTTTGTAGCAGGTCAGCAGCTATGACAAATAGCAGGGGAGATACAGGGTCACCCTGTCTAACTCCTTTCTTACAAACAAATTTCCTCCCAGGGACTCCGTTGAGCAGGACAGAAGAAGTACCAGTGGTAAGGAGCTGTTTCATCCAAAGAATCCACTTGTCATTAAAGCCCTTATATCTGAGAATTTGAAAAATAGCTTCATGCTCAATGGAGTTAAATGCCTTTTCAAAATCCAATTTAAGGATTATTATTGGCTTCTTGGACTGGTGACATTGATGTAAGTACTCAAAAGTCCAACCCAGGCAGTCCTGTATTGTTCTGGTTTTGATGAAACCATATTGGTTCTTATGGATGCACTGCATGATTATTGTTTGAAACCTATTTGCAGCCATTTTGGACAAAAATTTAAGCCCCATACTAGTAAGAGAGATTGGTCTGAAGTCTCCCACTTCCTCAGGGGAAAGTTTTTTGGGCACAAGAGTAATAAAAGAATTGTTGATATTATCTAAGACAGCCTTTCCCTCATGAAAAGCCTGGGCTAGCTCATAGAAATGCTTAGAAATAAGGTGCCAACATTTCTTAAAAAACAGGCCATTAAATCCATCCGGGCCAGGTGCCTTATCCACAGGCATATGTTTGACCACATTATCCATTTCCACCTTTTCAAAAGGCCTAGTGAGCCCCTCAAGGCCAGACACTGGTGAGATTAGCGCAGACAAGTCAAAACCCATCACAATCCCTCTAGAGGTGCCCATTCTATTCTTGAAACAGTTCCAGATATGTCCAGCCATTTGGGAATGATCAGAGACTACAGTTCCATCAGGTAATCTTAGACTTGCTATGGAGTTTCTCCTATGTCTCTCGGTGGCCATAGCATGGAAAAACTTAGTGTTTTCTCCCCCCACCTTAAAGTATCTGATAGAGCATCGCTTCTTCCAGTACAGAAACTGTAGCAATGCCCAACCTTGGTTTTACCATTTGCCACCTAGCCTCTTTTTCCCTTGGGTTTTCGGAGCCCGAGGGTCATCTTATTTAAACCCCCCCGGGCCAGTGCTCCTCTGAGTGTTGGTCCGACCGAGTAGACTGCGGGGCCACCTCGGGGCAACTTGAGGGTTGGTTTTACTCGTAGGATGTCTCATCTGAGTGTGCCCTGAGAACGAGATATGTGCAGCTCCTATCGGGATTTGTCGGCACATTCAGGCGGTGTTGCTGGTCTTGTTTTAACCTATCGAAGTGTCTTGAAGAACCGAGATACCGAGTCTGATCGGAACGTCTCGGGAGGAGGTCTATTCCTTCGTTGACCGTGAGAGCTTGTCATGGGCTAAGTTGGGACTCCCCTGCAGGGATTTGAACTTTCGAAAGCCGTGCCCGCGGTTATGGGCAGATGGGAATTTGTTAATGTCCGGTTGTAGATAACTTGAACCTTAACTTAATTAAAATGAATCAACTGAGTGTGTTACCGTGATGGCCTCTTCTCGGCGGAGTCTGGGAAGTGGACATAGTGTTGGAGTAATGCTTGCGCAGGTTGTCCTCTAGTTTCTCGATCGCGCTTTGCCTCCTCTTCTCGCTCTCTTTTGCGTACAGGATAGCCTCCATATTTGCTAGTCGCTTGCTGCAGCTCCACATATTTACCTTGCCTTACCTATAAGCTTAAATAGTCTTGATCGCGAGGGTGCGAGATTGCTGAGTCCCTGTGGCTCACAGATTACTATTACACCAGATGCAGGGCCTGATGATTCCGTTCCAGGTGACGCGCTTGAGCTCAAGTGGGAGTTCGACGAGGACTCTCAACGATACTATGTTTCCTTTCCTGATGATCAGTAGTGGTGCCCAGTTGGGGGTGATCGGGACCGTGTCGCATGTTGGGTTATCTTTTATTTTGGCGCCGTAGACGGGCCATGAGTGTTTGGATGATGTAATGTTATTTATGTACTTGATTGACGTGGTGAGTGTAAGCCAACTATGTTATCTTCCCTTTTATTATCTATATATTACATGGGATGTTGTGAAAATTGCCTAACTTGCGACATATGCCTTCAATGCGATTATGCCTCTAAGTCGTGCCTCGACACGTGGGAGATATAGTCGCATCGAGGGTGTTACAGATGGGTCATGAGACCCCTGTTTGTATTGATGCTATGTGGCTCTTTTGGGCCTTTATCTATATGAGTTTGAGTTATGTTGTGATTCCATGTTGTACAACACATACTTGCATGTTATGCGTACGTGTAACGTGTATTGCTATGTGTGGGATCCGTCAACCTAGTTGTTTACCTCTGATAGCCTCTCTTATGGGGAAATGTAGTCTTGTGCTTCCATGTGCCATAGTAGTCCGCTACAGCCCGGTTCACCAGAGTCCTGCTAGCCCAGCACTACTGCTCCGGAACACTTGACTGGCCGGCATGTGGTTCACTTCGTTCCTATGTCTGTCCCTTCGGGGAAATGTCACGCGGTAACATCCGGAGTCCTGCCTAGCCTGCTACAGCCCGGGTTCCCGGAGTCCTGTTAGCCCAGTGCTACAGCCCGGATTCATACGTTGTTGACCGACATGCTCGAGGTTGATTCATGTATGCCTGTCCCCGTAAGTTAGTGCTACTTTGGGTTCACGACTAGTCATGTCGGCCCGGGTTCTCCGTCATATAGATGCTAGCGACACTATCATATACGTGAGCCAAAAGGCGCAAACGGTCCCGGGCCAGGTAAGGTGGCACCCGTGGGAATACCTTGCGTGAGGCCGCAAAGTGATATGAAGTGTCAGATCAGGGTCCCGACATTATATAGTAAGCAAGTAAGCAGATGGCAATCCATATATGATGTAAAAACTAAGCAATGCAAGACAACATGCATGACATGGGTAATATAACCCTGCCAAGTTTGAGCATAGACCTATGGGGGAAAATAGGACTGGTCATCAGTCTCTGAATCCTCCTCTGAGGAGCTCTCTGTAACCAGCAAGATGTCTCCTTCAGCAGGTAGCATTGTCTGCTCTGAATACCTTGTTTTCACTCCAGATACTTCCATCACCGCTTCAAATGGCTGATGCACAGGAAGAGTAGTTGAATATACAAACATTGTCAAAAAATGGAACACGTAATACAAAAAAAATGATAGAATGATATAATTCACATACATGATGATTGGCTAAACAGCATGGCATTGCATAATTCACATATATAATGCCTTTGCAACAAGATAGCATTGTATAATTCACATATATAATGTCTTGCAACAAGATGGCAATGCATAATTCACATATATGGTAATTAGACACTGAAAAGGTGGCATTCACACAAAGCATTTCTAAACTAATCAAATGACATAGCAATGCGAGACACCATACGCACGATATGAGCAACATAACCCTGCCAAGTTAGAGCATACACCTCGGGGGGGGGGATAGGACTGGTCATCTATCTCTGAATCCTCCTCTGAGGAGCTATCCGTAACCAGCGAGATATGCGCTTCGTCAGATAGCATAGTCTGCTCTGAAGACCTTGTTTTCACTCCAGAATTTGCCATCACCGTGTCAAATGGCTGATGCACATGAAGAGCAGTTGAATGTAATAACATTTTTGACAAATGTAATATGTAACCAAAAAAAGGATGGCCCGATATAATTTACATATAAGATGACTGGCTAAGCAGGATGGCATTGCAAAATTCACATATATGATGCCTGGCTAAACAAGATGGCGTTGCATAATTCACATAAACGATGAATAAACTAAACAGATGGCATTCACACAAAGGATGTCTAAACTAAGCAGATGACATATTTGATGTATAAAGTAAGCAATGCAAGACACCATATGCATGATATAACCAACATCAGCATGCCAAGTTAGAGAGAAGACCTCAGGGGGTAAATAGGAGTTGTCTTCTCCTTCTGAATCCCCCTCAGAACAGATATCTTCCTCTCGATTACAATCCGAAATGCGTGGAGGGGGGCTGCCTTTGCGCCTACCATGGAGCGACGTCTGCATGAAATTTTATTGCCACGCAAGGCTCGTCTCTTTTGCTCTACATGTTCAGTTCCATTGTTTACAATAACTGTCATGCATAGGAATAAAACATAGTGAGATTATGTAAGGAGTGCATGCAGAAATCCAGAGTGATGGTAGCAACCTTTGGATAGACCCAAAACCAATAATAGCAGGCAGATAATGGCTTCAGTTAAAAAATATAGATAATGGCTTCTTTACTGTTTGTTTCCCACCCAACATGAAACTCATAGTAGACACCGGAGATTAACCAGATAATAGATATATACTATTGATAGCGGCCCCGATATGTACCCCAAAACCATTTAAAAACTCAAGTTTGACCATTAGTTTGGAGCTGACTCAGAGTCTAATCGGTGAACAGGACGATAAAGTAGCATGTAATATTAAGCGATGCATAACGTAAGCAAACACGAAAGAGTGAGACCTCTCTTGCGGACCCGTGTACTCCTCGAGGTCATTTGCTCGGTTGATGATGGTAGTGTAGTTTTCATGGCTGCCAGCGGTAGGGAAGAAGATCTGAGGCGGTGAAAGACAGTCTGGAGTCCGGATCCCTGCTGTGCGGGACCCTTCTGTCGTTGGAGCAGCTGAGCTGGGGTGGACGACGGCGCAGCAGGAGCGGGACAAACCACACAAGGTTTTCTTTGACAACTATCTGTAAGAGAAGTAATTCTGTAAGGGCTCGTTTGAATTGGAGGATTCCAACAATGCAGGGATAGGAAATAGACAGGAATAGGATAGGAATGCATGTGCAAAACAGAGAATTTAAAAACACAGGATTTCTGCCAATCTGGGTGTTTGATTCACAACAATTGGAAGATCACATGATGCAAAGAAGCATGGTGACTTTAAGTCAAACCACAAGAAAATGTACGGTTATAATGCTATTATGCTACTATCTCTTAGTCTTGTGCTTCATGAATAGGAATTTGAAAAGGAGGACAAGTGAAAATTAAAATTCCTACGTTTTTTTCTTTCAAGGAGACACTAAAGGAACAAATCCGTGTGCTCAGTGGACAATATATAACATGTAGAGTAAAAAAGAGATGCAACAATGGTAGAACCTCTTTGGCAAAGCCATGTCGATCTCAGCATGATTGGGTTGGCCGGTGAGGATGCTCCAGCTGACTTGGCTGTCGGAGGAGGGGAAGAAGATCTTAGGCGTCTGGAGATGGAGCCCGAGGTACTGCTCCGCTGTGATGGAGGGTTTCGTCGTTGGAGCAGCTCCGGTGAGTTGTACGACGCCGAGGCTGAAGCAGGACAAGAGAGACAACGAACAACGTTAACCTGAGTGGAATTCTAATAGCATCTCCAATACATGACGTAAAATACATAACCACAAAGTGCTAGATGTAAAATACATCAGCCGCTCATCTCTGAACTTAACTGTCAAAGCTAAACTTAACTATCGAAACTGAACTTAACTATCGAAACTGAATTTTGCTGTCGAAACTGAATTTTGCTGTCGAAACTGAACGCACTAGCAAGGTGAGGCTACACGTCGGTCGACTGACTTTTTCATCTCTGGTCAGTCGATTTTGCAGCCGTTGGATACGAAATCAAGGGCCTGCGGTTCATCTTCAACCTCCACCCCCCTGAGCCGGCCAAACAGCAGCCCTGCCCGCCCCAAAAACACTCCCCACCACCGGTCCGCCGCCGCCCCGGCCATCCCTCTAGGCCACCCCGTGCTGAGCTTTTTCTCCGGCGATCCCCACGCCACCGCCCCGCCAATGCCCCGCCACCTCCGGCGACCACCGCCCCCATCCTGAACCCTAAGATAGATAATGGGGTATCTCTCCGGCGAGCCCCCATCCCCGCTACGGCTGGTTCTTCCTTCACCCCGGCGAGCCCTCCCACCACTTGAAAATCGACTGACCCAAAAGTCGATTCAGTCAACTGAAGTGTAACTAAATCGGAGCAGCATCGCAAGCAAGAGCAAGAGTGAGAGCAACAGCGCGAGCAAGAGCAGACCAGGCAGGGGACCGAGAGCAAGAGCAGAGCAGCAGCGTGAGCGAGAGCTAAAGCAGCAGCAGGTCCTACTGATGTGGACGTCACCGCCGAGGGAGCGACGCCGTGGAGGAAGTGGCCGGCGACGCCGCCGTGGATGGAGCCGCGCCGTGTCAACTCGGGACCGAGCGCTGGCAGCACCGTGAGATCGAATCAAGAAGAAAATGCGGCGATTAGTGTACAATCTCTTTGGTGGCGCCGATTAGGCCGTAGCTTCATCCGAGGAAACGGTGATGATGATGCTCTTCCAGTGGTGCAGGTGAAGACGGCGGTGTGGGAATGGAGGTGGCACGAAAGACGAGGGGAACGTCAAGGCAGCTCCTTGGAGGTGGAGGACAGGGTGGCTGAACCGGCAGGACGATGAGATCGACGACGGATCCTCATCTGGTACGGTGGATGAGGGACATCGAGGTGTTGCTGTGGACGACGTCGTCAGGGAAGAGGCTCCGGCTGGGTGGCGGACGAAGCAGGGTGTGGGGTTTCGTCATGGGTTTTTGCGGCCTCGGTGTACGAATGGGTGGGTGGATGTGATGGCAGTGGGGAACCATGGCTTAGAGACGCGCTTGTCCAAAATGTGGGGTAAGTTACGAAAGTACCCCCACCTATTTGAGGCGGTTCTTTCGGTTCAGGGGTACCACGGGCATTTCGTGTCTCTGGATTTCACAGGAGGTGGGAGTTTTTGCGCGCGTTGTAATTTCGGAATAGCAAGGCGCGGGTTGAGATGGAGGGAGTTGTCGGAGCACAACGAGACAAAGATATATCTTAAATACTTCGGGCTAACAAGGCGCGGGTTGAAATTTCTAGACAAGCCTAACGTGTACTGTCCCAAATCAATGCGCCCTACAAATGTCATTCAAAACTTTGAATTCATGTTATGTTCAATTAAAATATTTCACTACATGTATAATGTATGCAACCTACTAATCAAATGAACATTTTAGTGCATTCCAAACGTGTATACTACCGCTTCAATATGAACTAAATTTGAATTCGTTTCTCTATTTGAATAAGATCTACAGTAATGATTGTTGTGAAGTCAAAGCATTTGAATTCGTTTCTCTGTTTTAATAAGATCTACAATCATCATTATTGTCAAGTTAAACCATCGTTTGTGTATTATCTTCACAGCACACCACATGATTAGTCTCGAGTTACATATGAACTATGTGTACTCCTATATGAACTCCAACTAGATTTTTTGAATCCACTTTATTTTGATTTCAAATCACATTACATTTCTAGCTCTAGCTAGATCTTCATAATCTAAAACATGTCTCATATGTATAATGTGTTTATCACATTATGTATGGTGCCCCGCCCCCTACGCCTACAAGTATTTAGATGTGAGTTGCAAACACCACACATTACCACAAATTCAAATAAAATATGAGAATGTTCGATATATAGTATTGTTTAGATTGTTTGATATTTAGTTGTAAGCTGCGAACACCACACATTATCACAAATTCAAATAAAATGTGAGATTGTTTGATGTATAGTATGGTTTAGATTGTTCGGCATTTAGCTGTGAGTTGCAAACGCCATGCATTATCACATTATGGTATAACATGCGCACAACACGTGTATCACCGCTATATTCATGCATGCAATGTTTAAAACACTATGATCTCCTATTCAAATATATGAATCCGCTTTCATATCAAATTATGATCTTTGTTAGTCTCTTACACCCACACAATCCTCTAACCTTTGTAGCTACCACTAACTTTCTCTCGTGCATGCACATGCCCTCCTCACCCTCCCCCTCCCTCGACATTCTATCCACCTGGCACATTCATTTTTTTTCTTTAGGTCGTTCTCCCAGAGTCTCCACAACTCCTTTCCGACACACACCGATCGATAAACCTCTCCAGCAGTGCCTGCCTACAACATACAAACACACCTTCAATCTCCTCCTTTATGTGTCCTTGCCTCGTGTCTCTCATACGGTCAGACACATGTGTAAACTCTCGCCCCTCTTTTCATCGCTCTCACAACCGCACACTCCTCCCCCTATCTAGCTAGTAGTTGGGCCTCTCGCACCACCTCCTAGCTCCATTCTCTCTGTCTATCCATCTCGCTGGGACTTATTTGCCTCTAACAAATGGACGTACACCGACCGATCTCTCGCTATACATATAGCTAGCTAGGTCCTTATAACTCGTTTTTACCCACACGTCAATCGATCTACCTCATTAGTTGTGTCTCTCCCTTCCTCCGACAAACAACAATTGATCTACCGATCTAGTTAGGTTTGCTTACCAAACACATGGTTCCCCTTCATCATCCATGGATGCGTCCCGACAGATCTATCACGCACAGGCACACACAGAAACACATCCCCACTCTTATTGATAACATTGTAGTTCCATCCTCAGTTTGTCTAGTAGGCCTCTCCCACCATCTCCGAGAAGCAACTCCTGTTGGGGAACGTAGTAATTTCAAAAAATTTCCTACGCACATGCAAGATCATGGTGATGCATAGCAACGAGAGGGGAGAGTGTTGTCTACGTACCCTCGTAGACCGAAGCGGAAGCGTTGACGCAACGTAGAGGAAGTAGTCGTACGTCTTCCTGGTCCAACCGATCCAAGCACCGTTACTCTGGCACCTCCGAGTTCTTGGCACACGTTCAGCTCGATGACGCTCCCCGGGCTCCGATCCAGCAAAGCTTCGGGGAGGAGTTCCGTCAGCACGACGGCGTGGTGACGATCTTGATGTTCAACCGTCGCAGGGCTTCGCTTAAGCACCGCTACATATGACCGAGGTGGAATATGGTGGAGGGGGGCACCGCACACGGCTAAGGAACGATCACGAAGATCAACTTGTGTGTCCTAGGGTGCCCCTTTGCCCCCATATATAAAGGAGCCAAGGGGTGGGGGTGGCCGGCCAAGGAGGGCGTGCCAAGGGGGAGTCCTACTCCCACCGGGAGTAGGACTCCCTTCTTTCCTAGTTGGAGAAGGAGAAGTGGGAAAGAGGAGGAAGAGGGAAAGGAAAGGGGGGGCGCCGCCCCCCTCTCCTTGTCCTATTCGGACTAGGGAGGGGAGGGGCGCGCGGCCACCTCTTGCCTCCTTTCCTCTTCTCCCTTAGGGCCCATGTAGGCCCAATAACCCCCGGGGGGTTCCGGTAACCCCCCGGTACTCCGGTAAAATCCCGATTTCACCCGGAATGATTCCGATATCCAAATATAGGCTTCCAATATATCGATCTTTATGTCTCGACCATTTTGAAACTCCTCGTCATGTCCATGATCACATCCGGGACTCCGAACAACCTTCGGTACATCAAAATACATAAACTCATAATGAAACTGTCATCGTAACGTTAAGCATGTGGACCCTACGGTTCGAGAACAATGTAGACATGACCGAGACACGTCTCCGGTCAATAACCAATAGCGGAACCTGGATGCTCATATTGGTTCCTACATATTCTACGAAGATCTTTATCGGTCAGACCACATAACAACATACGTTGTTCCCTTTGTCATCGGTATGTTACTTGCCCGAGATTCGATCATCGGTATCTCAATACCTAGTTCAATCTCGTTACCGGCAAGTCTCTTTACTCGTTCTATAATACATCATCTCACAACTAACTCATTAGTTGCAATGCTTGCAAGGCTTATGTGATGTGCATTACCAAGAGGGCCCAGAGATACCTCTCCGACAATCGGAGTGACAAATCCTAATCTCGAAATACGCCAACCCAACATGTACCTTTGGAGACACCTGTAGAGCACCTTTATAATCACCCAGTTACGTTGTGATGTTTGGTAGCACACAAAGTGTTCCTCCGGCAAACGGGAGTTGCATAATCTCATAGTCATAGGAACATGTATAAGTCATGAAGAAAGCAATAGCAACATACTAAACGATCGGGTGCTAAGCTAATGGAATGGGTCATGTCAATCACATCATTCTCCTAATGATGTGATCCTGTTAATCAAATAACAACTCTTTGTCTATGGTTAGGAAACATAACCATCTTTGATTAACGAGCTAGTCTAGTAGAGGCATACTAGTGACACTCTGTTTGTCTATGTATTCACACATGTATTATGTTTCCGGTTAATACAATTCTAGCATGAATAATAAACATTTATCATGAAATAAGGAAATAAATAATAATTTTATTATTGCCTCTAGGGCATATTTCCTTCAACTCCATCACCCATCCAGCACTCTACCCCTCTCTACCCCTCTCTCCCTCCTCTCTCTCTCTGTCCCATCATATTTCCCGTCCTTTAGTTATGTATGGATGTCGACCTATCTCCCTCAAGACATAGCTGGGTCTCTCCTTCTCAACACATATACGGGTCGTTCTACCTCTATAGTTAGGCCTCTGCCTACCCCTCCTACCACCCCCTCCCCCCCACACACACCGATACATCGAGCGCTCTAGTCATGTCTCCCTGCCACACACAAACTTGACGTGTGCCCTCTAACGTTCTGGTAGGCCAGTCGCCCTATATCTTTCACTTGTACACACAAACAATTTCGATGGCTCTCTTCATCGATCTCGCACCCACCCACTTGATCCTCTCTTTGACTCTATCGATAGCTATGACCCCTCCCTCTCTTCTCGTGGATTGCCCGACTCTCTATGTATGATATGGATAGGCCTCCATTTCACACACATTGCATGCAAAATTTTGTTTGAGATGTCATTGACACATATTCCCACAAATAATTCACGAAATCAACCCCCCACCCCACCGCCACCCCAAAACAAAAAACACTCATGAACGCGGTTTGTATCTCTCACGCACACCCCATGTAGGTGGGGGACGTGCACAAAGAGAAGAGGTGCATGCACGGAGCACGTACTCCCATCTCTTTCCCAACCACACCCGCATGGGTACACGGTGGAGCTCATTTCTGTACAAAAAAGGCAGCCCACGTGGTAATTTGGCACGTGTACTGGTTGTCCACTTGGCGGAGGGAGGATCGTCTACCACGGGTGAACAAACAAATTGCGACTTGACGTGTTATGTTAAAAAAGAGGCAAACCATGCGGGGCCTACCTTAGAGGCAAGGCTCTATACACTGGAGTACTTTTGATGTGTCCCGTCAACTCGCAGAACGAGGAGAAGCTTGCTTAGTACGCCGTCTCCACCGCCCACGGGCGCGGTGGCTCGCAGGATGAGGTGAAGCTTGCTTACCACGCCTTACGCCCGCTCCCTCGCCCACACGCACGGTGGCTCGCAGCCAGAGGAGAAAATTTTACTACTCCCTCCATTTACTCCTCGTCCCTACTACCTTGGTTATAGAGATTATACTATCATATTGTTTGGAATATATATGTCCTTTAGTAGATTTCAATATGAACTACTAGTACATACTCCAAACACTGATGTATATAGACGTATTTTAGAGTGTAGATTCACTCATTTTGCTCCGTATGTAGCACTCTCCCTCGCCCCTTGACCCTCGCCCACGTGGTGGACGTGCAGCAGTTCATTCAGTCTCATATAGCCAGAACGATATATACTGCACTACCATTATTGCTCGACTTCCCGAAGAGGCAAAGAGCCAATCGAAAGGTTGATATCTTGGAGATGCCAAGCGCAAGGTTATAGGAGAACGAGTAGTAGGTGTCGTGTCATTTATAAATAAAGTTTTTTTTTCTTCAGTGGCACGTACGCAATATGATAGGTTCATACGGAGAGAAAAGGAAACCGCTCCACTATATACATAGTCAGGACGGGCCAGCCTACACGGTTGCTTGCTGGGTTGCTCTCTTCACACTCTCTTGCACAAAACGACTGTGGCCACATCTCTAACATCCCGGCGGATCACGTCCGCTTGGGGAAGGGGTGGATGCTTAGTGTAGATGCGGTGGCCGTCGCCGATGGCGAAAAACCACTGTCGGCATGTCCCAATCAGGGGTCCCCGCCATTCTCTCTCACAAAGCCGGTGAGGTTGCCTTCCTCCCTTGCTCACTGCCGCGACATGGGCAGTTGCCGCCTCCCGCTGCCCTCCTCAAGGTTGAGCTACGTCCCTCAGGTACAACTCCCTTTACAGCCGGCTTGCACCACTGCTCCAGCTGCCCACATCACTCCCTGTGGATATTTCTCTACTTCTTTGCCCCGCACATACCTCTACTGGCTTCTACATACCGTATTTGTGATGAGTTTATGTCTCATCAACTAGTCCTAGTAATCTTATTCTAATCACGCTTGTTCAATTTCTTTGCCACATGGATGCTCATCTTGATTTTGGTGAAACTGCACAAAATGATCCGATGGTCAAAAGGTTGCAAACTTCATTTATTAGGAAGATCGAACGTTGCCAGCAAATTGAAGCCTGGTCAGGGTTCACGGTTCAAGGGCTAGGGACTGCATGGATCGTTTTTTTCTTTAGCTGCCTCTGTTCCAAAATAAGTGTCAACTTTAGTAGTAGTACAACTTTGTACCAGAGTTTGCACAAAGTTGAGAAACTTATTTTGGAACGGAGGGAGTACATATTTGCTATGATCTGTCAATCATTGAGATGCAATAGCATGCATGTTAGTCTCCTTTGTATTTGATGAAATGTTGCAACGGGCAACCTTGGACGTAAGATACATGTAACAGAAGCTGGAAGCTTCATAGCATTGTACAAATTTATCTCGCTGATAAATTACAGTACGTACTATACTATTACTTCCTTCGTTCCTAAATATAAGTCTTTGTAGAGATTTCACCATGAACCACATGCGGATCACTGAGCCTGCGTGTTTTCACTGCTCTTGCACGCCTCCGCTGTAAGAATGGAGAAAATTGTAATCTAGTAGGTATACCTCCTTTCGCCGAAAGCGTGGGACATCTAGCAGTCCTACGACCTCTGTAATAAAGACCAATGAGCCGTCAAATCACATAGACCCAGTAGTAAGTTGGACGGACGAAGCAACCATCACTCTTGCGCTAGTGAGAGGTCGCATCCGCTCTGCCCGGGCATGAATGCGGCACCGATTCTTTGGAGCGGCGCTGACCGTTTCAGGCGGGAAGTGCGCGCGGGCGATGGAGGGGCTTTGGGTGGGCCAGGCTGGTCAGGAGCGGCCGTGGCAGCTGTCCGCATGTCCCTACCGGACACGCCCGGAAACGAGAGGATGCACCAACTCTCGCGGCTAAAATTGTACACTACACAACATCTCTCTGTAGGAGTAGGTCGATCTGTCGCTCTCTCTAACACACACATGGTGTTAAACACACACACACGCACACACACACACACACACACACACACACGCGCGCGCGCGCACGCACGCACGCACCTTGGTCCCGTTGCACCTTCTAACGTGACTTATTACACCTAGACGGAGGGAGTAGTAAGTATAGGAGATACGGTGGCACACTGACTTAAGTCGAATACAAGTGCCCAAAATTTGTGTGCATGTTATAATAAGGATTCAGGAATGTATAAAAGGTTATTTCCCTCTCGTTGAACATAACGGGAGGGTTGTGTAGCTGGTTAGCCTGTTCGCTCATCAAACTTGAGGTCTCGGGTTCGATAACTACACTTGAGCATAATTTGTGCCAGGAGGATTCTTTGACTGGTCAAAATGTTTTCTAGGGTTTGCATGCTTCACACTCTCTCTCCAGTATATATATACACGCTGGAGCCTCAGTGCTTGTAGTTGCTCTCTTCACACTCTCTCGCCCTCTCCCGCTGGAGCCTCAGCGCTTGTAGTTGCTCTCTTCACACTCTCTCGCCCTCTCCAGATCTAAACAAGACTTCGTTGGCCTCTCTCTCCCCTCACTGCTGTTCAAAGAGCCGGCAGGATCCGTCCGCCGGGAAGGGAAGGAGGCTTAACGCTATCGCCGTCGGCGAGGGACTACCGGCGCAGCTGTTCACTTTCCACCCAGCGGCGGCGCGGGAGGGCCTCCGACCCCTTCTTCTTCGCCGCCGTCCCGTTCCGTCGCCCACCGAACCACGCCCCAAGAACCTTAAGGTATAATTTACTTACTCCACATGCATTGCTCTAGCTACATGTATACCATGAATCTAGGACGCGGTTCAAAGAGGAAAGGAGTGGGAAAAGTTGTATATACCATGAATCTCGGACGTGGTTCAAAGAGGAAATGAAGGGGGAAAGTTGTATAGCATTAATCTAGGACGTGGTTCAAAGAGGAAAGGAATGGGGGAAAGTAGTGGGGAAAGTTGTATTGCATAAATCTAGGACGTGGTTCAGAAAGGAAAGGAAGGGGCGAAAGTACTAGTTCAAAAAGGAAAGGAAGGGACAAGGCTGTAGAGTTTGAGCAGGACTAGATTTACCGCGCTCACATAGGGAAAGGCATCTGATAACAAAACTGGGACCAACACGGACTGACACGGAGTTTTTTTAGTCCCTACACCAAAATGTCCCTGTAAACAAACACCCTCTAATAATGCCACTGCAAAATTTATGCAATGCCACAGTTAAAAGAAAATTACATGTTTAACGAATTTTATTGTTAATATAATCTCTATGTTAATATTAATCAATGCCACCGTTTGAGAAATGCTACTGTCTTTCTTTCTTTCCCATTTAGATAAGGTAGATGCTTCTTTTTGTTGGCTTCTGTGTCATCCACCGTTATTGACCACTAAATGTTTCCTTTGCACCTCTGTGTAAACAGGGTTATCTGCTTCACCTCGTTGCCATTGTGACCTTTTGTTGCACTACACAAAACACTTTTGTTTTAAGAGTGTTTTGTGCAGTTCAACCAAAATGTCACACCGACAATGTTGCTTGATTGCTTGATCTTAGTGGAACTGCACAAGAGGAGATCTTAGTTCCTATCCATTAAGGCGAATTTGGTTTAGATCTTCTTCTTGTGAGTTGTTTGAATTCTGCATCATGAGAGGTCAGTACTAGCCTTCTTTCACATGATTCTGCAGTGTGCATTCATATGTTGTGCTACTTGTACGATAATGTTGCTTGATTTTAGTGAACTGCACAAATGGAGACAAGACTTCCAATCTGTATGTGCACCATAATATCCCATTGAGGTAAGATAAGGATATTTCACAACTGCTGGCCTGTATTTTTCCACTTTCATCAGAAAATTAAGTTTAGTACTATACTTGTGCTCCCTAATTGACATGCCAAATCTTACATTGAAGGCGAAGCTTGTTTGTTATTGAACCAAGTGATGAAGGGGAAGAACAAGGGGAAGAAAAACAAAAATCAACTCCCGGTGCTGTAATGAAGCACTGGAACTGTGATGGCACAAGTAATGATATAGTTTTGCATCTTAATTTATTGCTATGGCTGGAACGAGCAATTGTTTTGCCACTGATTTGATGCCACTCTTAATGTAATATGTAATTATCTCTACTTGTGCAAACAGGGATCTTCTTTGAAGATACCATATATTTTAGTGGAACTGCACAAGAAGATGTTGGGAACATTAAACTAATCGAGGAGTATATAGTAAGCTTGGCCACCACCATAGATGCTTCATCTGTATGGTCTACACAATAAGCCTCCCGACAAAGGTTGGTACTCGCCCACTGATTTCATCCATATGATTGAGCTTTGTCATCTCTATTGGTGTTGTGCTACTGTTTAGATACTGTCATGAAAAAGTGGTATTGTCCTTGAGAAGTGCTTCATCTGTGCTGTTTTAAATATTTCCTTTCCTTTTTTTCGAGCAAACAGTGATGCTAGCATTTAGTAGTCCTCTTGTCGTTGCACAACAGGATCATCTTCCTCTGAAGAAGAATATGGAGTACGTGAAGTGACTAGTTCCGATTATGCCAGGATGAAGAAGCCCTGTCTATCTTATCATCAGAAGGAGCAGTTGAAGGATGGTTACATTACTCCCCACAAGACCAAACTAACTCCAGCTCAGAAGGACTGACAAAATCTCCATTTTTTTGCTGTTGTTCTAGGATTCTTTCTCGTGAGTTCCATTTTTCTAAAAGTGTGCTCTACATGGACCATGTATGTGCCTGTTGAAACTGTCAATTCATAGTACAATTTGCTCTATACTAATCACTTTTTTGTATTTGCGCAAACAGGGGTGCTCAGCTTGATTTCAATGGGAACTGCACAAAATGTTCATGAATACATCGAATCATTCATTTCCACCACAAGAAAGGAGGTGCCGATAAGTTCAAGGCGTTGCAACATATAAGAGAGAAATCATACAAGCTACGCGCAAATTTGGTTGATTTTGGTGGAACTGCACAAAAAGAATAGCTAGTTTATTTAGCATGAGGTGCCATGTCAATGTCCGAACTGATGGCAAACCCTGTCCATTCCACAATCGCAGGCATTTGATATTTTGGAATGGGACAACCTTGTCAAATTTTGCTCATTGATTTTAGCAAGACATGCGTTTGATATTTTCGAATGGGACGCCCTTTGCTTTCAGCAGCGTCGATCAATTTTTTCTTTATTCTTTAGTTGTGAAGTAAATATTGCCTCTGACATGTGAGTCGCTGAGATGCATAATCATCGATTGTTTTGAATGTTCTCTATGGATTGCCAGGCCTGTGTGTTTGATTGCAATGTATAGAAACGCTAAAAAGCTGCTCAAACTCTTTGTACTCCTTCTGTTCCTTTTTACTTCGCACATTGTGTAAGTGCATACTTTTTTGTATAAGATTGGTCAAAGTAGAGATACTTTGACTACAGACAAAACTTGTATGCAGACCAGAAAGGACCGGAGGGAGTACATGTGAAACTGCTGCAAACGAGGTGATCACCCTGGGAATAATGCTAGTACGTATTGTTTTGCATGTTCATCCAATGCCAGTGATACAGGAATTTGAACTAATCGAAATAAATTCATTCATACACGGTCGGATTTCATAAAAAACATGCCGGATTTCATTACATTTCAACTATAAAGGGGTGCGCTGGATGTATAATTAATTAACCGGCCTAGCTTGTCATAGCGATTAGGGCAACTAGGAGCCCAATGATCAGGATCACCACATGACAAACACCTTTCTTCTTGTCATTCTTCTTCTTGAAGTTCGTGTGTTGCACAACCTTGTTCTTCCCATCAAACTTTGCTTTACCATCAAACTTGCCCTTGTTCTTGAACTTGTGGGGCTGGAAGTTCTTCTGTACCATATTGGCACTAGATCCTCCCTCAATTCCTCAAGCATGTGTGTCCTTTGCTCTCGCCTTTTCTTCCACATCAAGAGTGCCAATGAGATCCACGAAGGAGGAAGCTTGGTGACGAAGGAGGTATAGTTAATTAACCGAAGCTACCCACATGTGTCCCGCTGAGCCGAACAGAAGCTTCAGTGACTTAACTGCAGGTGCAGTTGCGTAACTGACATGTGGCCTGTTGGGCCCACGTGTCAGTCAGCCAACTGCACCAGCAGTTAAGTAGAAGCAGCGTTATTCTCCAGCAGAACTCCCCGACTCCACGTCACCGCCAAGAAGCTAACCGACCGTCAATGGTCAACCCGCCTAGCTTGGCTTCAACAGGAGGGTAGCAACGGTGGCCTTACTTGGACC
Source organism: Triticum urartu (assembly GCF_056163025.1). Lineage (NCBI taxonomy): Eukaryota > Viridiplantae > Streptophyta > Magnoliopsida > Poales > Poaceae > Triticum > Triticum urartu. The sequence continues at coordinate 603,735,285 of NC_141875.1, forward strand.
CGAGCGGCGGCGACCTACCGTGTTCTACTCTTCCACGTTTTCTGTGTGGCGCGGCCTCGTTGGCAGCGGGGTGGGGCCTCGGTGGAGCCGGCGATGTCCTCTGTCTCGTTGCCGGCGGGCGGCGCCTCAACGGAGTGGTGGAAATCCTCCCCCGCGTTGCCGGCAGGGTGGGGCCTCGGCTGAGCCGGCGATGTCCTCTGCCTCGTTGTTGGCGGGGCGGGGCCTCGGCGGAGCTGGCGGTGTCCTCTGCCTCGTTGTTGGTGCCGCGGGGCCTCGGCGGAGCAGGGCCTCGTCAACGCCAGCGGAGCGGGGAATCGTCGGAGCCGGCATTGTCCTCTGCCTCGTCCTCGGTCTCGCCAAACAGCGCCTCGCCCGCTTCATCGCCCTCTTTGCTAGCCTCTTTGTAGGCGGCCGCAGCCTCCGCCACCCGCATGCGGTACCACCAGCGCTCGAGGCAGCCCTTGCGGGCGGAGCGGTATGAGTCGAGCAGCGCCTCCTGCTCCGCCCGCTCCGTGGCGATCTGCTCCTCCGCCTGCAGGTGCTCCTAGAGGAGATGGTGGTTGTAGTTGGCATCGGCCTGCGCCTCCCTGAACTGGTCCTGACGCATCTGCCTCACACTGTCCATATATTGGGCACGGGCCTTGCCGATGGTCATGGTGCATTGCACCGACGAGGATGGCGCGGAGGAGGGGGTTGGCGCCGGATCGTCGACTACCATGTTCTCCATTGGGAAGTCTTCGTCCTCTCGCTGCCTGCCGGCCAGCCGGTCAGCAGCAATGGCTGCCATCTCCTTGTGGTCCGTCGTCCGCCCGCCCCGAAGAGCGCTAGAGCGCGAGGAAGCCATGGTGGGCAGTAGTGGTGTGGACAGGAGAAAGGGAACGGATGCGGATGACTACGGCTATGGCCGGCGCAACAGTTTATATAGCAATGGTGGGCGGGCGGAGGGACGGACGTGTGGTGCCGGAGTAGCCGCCTTGGCAACCGCGTATCATTAATGTGGGCAGCAGATGGACGGACGGACGGCACTTGTGTCGTTTGAAGGCGGAGCAATCGCCTGCACCGGGAAGCGGGGCGGGCGGCGCTGACTGTTTCGGGCGGAAAGCGCCCGCGGGCGAGGAGATGACTTTACTTGGAGAGGATGACAATGGGGACCCACCAGGTCCATAGCCTCACGTACGCAAGTGCCTCCTTATTATATATATATGTATAAAACTATACTCCCTCCGTCTAGGTGAATAAGTCGTATTAGAAGGTGCATCACGACCTAGGTGCAAGCAGATTGGTGGAAAAGAAGAATATTTCTCTCTTCTAAACACAACATTTAATCACAGTAGTTAAGAGGATGCCTTATTAGGTACCCATGCAGGCCATCGTAATTCATAGCATGCAAAGCGCTTTTATTTCTTGCCTAATAACCGCATGGACGTGCTGCATGCATTGGTCCTTGCCCGAGCAAAAAAAAGGGAGGAAAGGGGTTTCCACGGGAGACAACGAGGCAGAGGTGGAAGTGCTCGCTGGAGTAATTTATTTTGCTTCCCCCTGGTTTCCTGACATCACGGTCCCACACCATTGTCAACTTATGTAGTAGTCAATAAATGAGAGAATTGCACAAGAAGCGGCCGACAGCTGGGACCAAGCAGCTCGAGCATTATTTGTGTTTTTGAGGTGCGAGCACTGCAGAGTTTTTCGATGTTTAACCCAGATATTAATTTTTCTCCCCTGAACAACAACGAAAACATTGCTGCAGGTATTAACTGGGCGGGCTGTGGCCCATCTAGCCTAGGCCAGATATCCAGCCCAGATATTAATTTTTTTCAAGCTGAAAATGGCTAGCCCAGCTATACTTTTTTTAGGAATACCCAGGCAAGGTCAAGTTTTTATTCTCCGCCCCGCTGGGCTGCAAATCTTTCCTAGGAGGGATGCATTAGGCTTAACAAGAAAATGGGCTTTAAGAAATAATAAATGGGATGTAATTATAAACACTGGGCAGTAACTATAAAAAATGCACCAAACACGTGATTACTTTATAAAATATTATTTTTGGATATTGAAAATTTTAATTTCATTAATTGTTGCAAGCGCAATGTTTCGTTGGATTTTTATGTAATACAAATTTATTTAATCTGACTAGAAATTTCGGGATAAAAATATTTCAGATCTCATCAAAATGTGGGAAATTTTATTGAATTCTGTTTTGAACGGTTGGTTGAAATGGGCTGTACTTTTAACAAACTGTAAATGGGCTGTAGTAAATTCCATTAGAATTCAAAAATGGGCTACACATTCTTACAAATCTCAAATGGGCTATAAGTTCTCTGCCACACACTTCTGGCCTTACTAAGTTGACGCGTCCCCTAAAAAAACAGAGTTGACACGTATGCAAGGCTTTGTCAACTTATAGTCAACACACGGTTCTAGCAGTAGTGGCCGTTGGATGTCCATCCAACGGATGCCGTGCTTCTTCTTCAATCTCGGATATTCTAGCTTCACCCGCCCAAGAAATGATTCCTCCCCCTGACATCTGGGGTGCACCGTTTCGAAAGCTGACCTGTGGGCCTACTAAGTTGACGTACCAAGGGCTTTTTCAACTTAGTCAATATAAACGATTCTAGCTGCAGTGACCGTACGATGTCCATCCAACGGCCATAGTGCTTCTTCAACCTCTGGTCTTCTTGCTCCAGCCACCCAAAGCAGCGCCGGTCGTGCCGCCTGCTCCCGCCTCCCGTGGCCGGCTGTGCTGCCGCGGAGGTCTCACCGCCCTACTATTCCCACCGCTGGCCAGGCCCTGCGGCGACGGCAGCCTCACACCGCAGCTGAACGAGTGAACCCTCATACTCCTCTCCGCGTGGGCATCCACTGCCGTGTCTTCACCGGTTCCGCGTCGTCCCCTTCCTAGGCCTCGCCGTCGTCCACCGCCCTGATGCTCTCGGCGTGGCGTGGTCAATGTGGTCAAGGAACGACTTCCATCGGACGTGGACTGTACGTGGAGAGGCTGACAGCTGGGTCCATGGCGGCAGCAAGGAAGTGCCTCCTTATTACGCGGAAAATAATGATTCCTCCACCTGACAGCAGGGACCCATCGGACGGGCCACCGTATTTCATGAAAAAAACGTTTCCCCCCTGACTGCTGGGACCCACCAGCTACACCTTCGCACGCAAGGAAGTGCGTCTGGGCAAAAAAAACGATTCGCCCCCCTGACTGCTGGGACCCACTAGCTACATCTTCGCACTCAAGGAAGTGTGTCCGGGCAAAAAAAAAGAAAACCAAAACGATTCGCCCCCTTGATTGCTGGGACCCACCGGCCCCCCGACTGCTGGGACCCACCAGCTACAACTTCGCATGCAAGGAAGTGCGTCCGGGCAAAAAAACGATTCTCCCCCTGACTGCTTACATCTTCGCAGGCAAGGAAGTGCCTAACAGCCGGGACCCACCTGGTCGAAGCGTACGTAGCGTTGTCATTCTGGTCGCGAACGTGTACGTACATACTGGTCGATGTAGAGGCGCGCACGTGTCGTAGTAGAGGCGCGCACGTAGCATGTACATGTACGTACAACGGCCAGGGTGCAAGAAAGAAAATACGGCCACGTATGTGTACATACGGGCGGGGTTTCGAACGCCTACTCGTGCATACGTACGGCGAGGGCTCGTGTACATGGCTGGGTCGGAACGGAGAAACAGCGTCATCGTCGTGTTCATGGGTCAGAACAGAATGCGTGGTCGTGTTCATCGGGAGGGCTTGGACGGAAGAGGCAATGGAAACGAGGCCTGGCGTACCGCACAACGGACTTGTGTTGGAGCGCTACGGTCGAAACGGGGGTCCTGTTCATCGGGAGGGGTGTGGCGTACCGCAAAAGGGGACTCCCACGGGATACTGTTCATCTCCACCGTCGACCCCCTCCAGCCTCCACGAGCTACTGTTCATCCACCGTCGACCTCCTCCAGCCTCCACGGGCTCCTGTTCATCCAGCCTCCAGCGCGCGCTACTCCACCGGCTACTGTTCAACCTCCCCTCCACCGTCTACTGTTCATCTAGCCCTCCACACCACGGGGTCCTATTCAACCACCCCTCGACGGGCACCCCTCCACCGTCTACTGTTTATCCTGCCCTCCATGGGGTGGTCCTGTTCATCCAGCCCTCCACGGGGTCCTGTTCATCCAGCCCCAACCGACTCGATCGATCGGGGTCCTGTTCATCCAGAGGCAACACCATGGGGTCCTGTTCATCCACCCCCACCGGGAACTGTTCATCCAAACCCCCCCCGCAACGCTCACTGTTCATCCAGAGGCAGCATCGATCGGCTTCAGTTAGCAGCAGTAGCCAAGGAATCGCTCGATCGGGTTCAGTTAACAGCCATAGATCGATCACTCGGGTTCAGTAACGCGTAGCCTGCAGTGCAATCGCTCGGGTTCAGTTAGAGCCCAACGCCTCGCTCGGGTTCAGTTAGAGCCAATGCCTCGCACACACGCGCGTACGTGTACGAGAGAAACACGCATCGCTCGGCCCCGACCTCCCACCGTAACCGGGAACTCCCCGAAATTTTCCTCCCCCTCGCTTCTACCACGGTTTTTTCCGTCATGGACGGCCCAAAGAATGTCATGCAGCTGCGTCTCCGGCCCGCCCAGGACGAAAAGCCCATTTTCTATCATGATTTTTTTTCATAGAAGTAGGAGCCCACCACATCTATGATGATACCGGGTTTTGTCACAATTATTGTCATAGAAGTGTCATATGTATGACATAAATTTTTTTCGTTCGGCCCAAAATGTCACGGATGTGTCTTTTTTTTGTAGTGGAGAGGGACGGCAAGGGGGAGCCCCCTACGACGCTGACGAGCTCGGTGATGCGGGCGACCCAGTCTTCATAGAGGTCATCGACCGGGCGGTAGTGCAAGAGTTCTCTTGCCAGGAGCAGCGCGGCGTGCGCGTCCATGGGGGCGCGACGGGCGTGGGACGACGAAGCGGTTGGAGTCTGCGACGGTGTGGCGGTGTGGCCCTCCTGCCGCACCGAAGGATGCTGGGAGGAGGCCTGCTGCTCATTCCCCATCGGGCTGGTGGCGGCGTTGGCGGCAGGCGACGGGGAACGACGAGGACGTCCTCCGACAGGCGCCGTCTGGGCGACACGGGTGGCAAGAGCAGCCTGGCGCTCGGCGCGAGCCCGACGAGCGTCAGCCATGGACACAACGGAAGATCACACGCGAACGGCGGAAGAAAGATTCCGGCGCACCCCTACCTGGCGCGCCAAATGTCGGATTTCGGGTTCCGGCAGACCATTGAGGTTCGAACACTGGGGTGCGCGCGGAGACCTCTCCCCTACCGATCTACGCCCAATCTCCTCGCGTGATTTGAGCTAGAAACAATGAACAACACAAGGGACACAAGGTTTATACTGGTTCGGGCCACCGTTGTGGTGTAATACCCTACTCCAGTGTGTGGTGTGGTGGATTGCCTCAGGGGGCTGATGATGAACAGTACAAAAGAAGAACAGCCTCGCGAGAGGTGTTCTTGAGCTGGTGCGATGAACTGCTAGGGTGAGTTCAGTCGCCTCTCTCTCTCTCTCTCTCTGCTAGGGCTCTACCAGATCTCTGGGTGTTTTCTAGATGTTTCTCTCGATTCTCTAGTCGTCTCTACTCTGTTGTGGCTAGCTCTATTTATAGAGGCCCTGGGCCTCTCCCCAAATAATGAGCGGGAAGGGCGCCAACAATTGGCCATTTTGAAGGGGAACAGGTAGTACAAGTTATCCTGACCAAAGGTGGTCTTCGGCTGCCAGAAGCACTGGTGATGACGCCGTCTTGGGCTCCACGGTGACCTCCGTCCTGCCGCTCTGCTGGTCTTGGTCTCGTTGCACCGGAATGGCAACCTTTGCCCGATGCCTTGGCCTGTGCTTGCCCCCTTTGCACCAAAGAGGAAACAAGGACACTGCGCAGGCCGGCGCCCGCCTGGTCTCGATCGTCATGGCTTGCGTCACGGGCTCGTCGTGAGGTGTCCTGCCTTGATCTCTCCGCCTCCTCGCGAGCCTGCCTGACGAGGCTGCCTCTGAGGAAGCTTCCTGTTGTCCGCCCCACGAGGCTTGGTCCCTCGCGAGGGTCTTGAGCTTGAGCTGATGAAGACGGGCCACACTGGGCCCCCACTCGAGCCACGCCGCAGGCCGCAGGCAGGCAAGTCTGGGGACCCCCGTTCCTAGAACGCCGACACACACCTAGGGAGGAGCTCGTCATCGTCGCTCTAGAGGAAGGCTCTGTAGAGCCCAAGCCCTGGGAACCCCTCCGACGCTGGAACTTGCGAGTTGAGGTCGACACCGGCATGGGTAGCAGGGCCGCTTGCCGACGACTGCAAACTGAATCTTTGGGCCTCTTGAAATAATGCAAGCCTGAAACTGAAATACCTAGAAAGGTGAACTGAATCTTTGGGCCTCTTGAAAGATTTATTACCTCCTCAAGTAGCATCAGACAATTCCATGCGTGCACCACAAATCTATACCAAGTTTAATCAGGATCTACTTTTCCAAATCAGAATTAGCGCTTGAGTGAGCAAGATCAATGATATGGCTATGAGACAGAGAAGGAACGAACAAACTCACCCCTCTCGCGACCTCCCTTGTAGATGCGCCACCGCCGCGCACGACAGAGGGAGAAAAATGTCCGGTGAAGGGGGAGCGGGTTGAGCTTCGAAAGGCCGGAGGGAGAGGGCGGCCGGAATAGAGAGAGGGCGAGTGGCAGAGCGGCGCTTGGGCGGGCAGCCCGATGGGGAGCAGAGAGGAGTTGTGCGCGCGGGGGGGGGGGGGGAGGGGGGGGGCGAAGGGAGCGATCTGGTGCGGGCAGGGGAAATTTTTTAGTTCTCTTTTAGTGGGCCCACGGAGAACTAACCCAATTAGAACCTCTCCACCAGGTTAGTTTTTTTAGCTAGGTTAGAGCAAACTAGCTCAAACTAACCCCTCCTATTTGGATAATTTGAGGCTATTTCAACCCAAACTAGCTCTAACTTAGGGATCCAAACAAAGAGGAGTAGTACTATACATGCTACAGTCTAGACCGTAGCACATTGTTTTTTATGGCCATATCACCACATTGTTTTCTACTGCTAGTTCACTGGGCTGCCGTGGTTCGCACTGCTAGTTCACTGGGCTGCCGTGGTTCACACTCCTTTGACGTGAGTAGTAGTACTAGTATATACCACATGATTCTTTGCTCCTTCTTACTACGTACTTCGCCGACATGTGGGAGAGCCAGCATCCGGGTCGACGTGTCATGCACCAGATTAGTGTTGGAAATATGCCCTAGAGGCAATAATAAAAGCATTATTATTATATTTCCTTGTTCATGATAATTGTCTTTATTCATGCTATAATTGTGTTATCCGGAAATCGTAATACATGTGTGAATAACAGACACCAACATGTCCCTAGTAAGCCTCTAGTTGACTAGCTCGTTGATCAACAGATAGTCATGGTTTCCTGACTATGGACATTGGATGTCATTGATAACGAGATCACATCATTAGGAGAATGATGTGATGGACAAGAACCAATCCTAAACATAGCACAAGATCGTATAGTTCGTTTGCTAGAGTTTTCCAATGTCAAGTATCTTTTCCTTAGACCATGAGATCGTGTAACTCCCGGATACCGTAGGAGTGCTTTGGGTATACCAAACGTCACAACGTAACTGGGTGACTATAAAGGTAGACTACGGGTATCTCTGAAAGTGTCTGTTGGGTTGACATGGATCAAGACTGGGATTTGTCACTCCGTATGACGGAGAGGTATCACTGGGCCCACTCGGTAATGCATCATCATAATGAGCTCAAAGTGACCAAGTGTCTGGTCACGGGATCATGCATTACGGTACGAGTAAAGTGACTTGCCGGTAATGAGATTGAACGAGGTATTGGGATACCGACGATCGAATCTCGGGCAAGTAACATATCGATTGACAAAGGGAATTGCGTACGGGGTTGATTGAATGCTCGACATCGTGGTTCATCCGATGAGATCATCGTGGAGCATGTGGGAGCCAACATGGGTATCCAGATCCCGCTGTTGGTTATTGACCGGAGAGTCGTCTCGGTCATGTCTGCTTGTCTCCCGAACCCGTAGGGTCTACACACTTAAGGTTCGGTGACGCTAGGGTTGTGAAGATATGTATATGCAGTAACCCGAATGTTGTTCGGAGTCCCGGATGAGATCCCGGACGTCACAAGGAGTTCCGGAATGGTCCGGAGGTAAAGAATTATATATAGGAAGTGCTGTTTCGGCCATCGGGACAAGTTTCGGGGTCACCGGTATTGTACCGGGACCACCGGAAGGGTCCCGGGGGTCCACCGGGTGGGGCCACCTATCCCGGAGGGCCCCATGGGCTGAAGTGGGAGGGAACCCAGCCCATAGTGGGCTGGGGCGCCACCCCCTAGGGCCCATGCGGCTAGGGTTGAGGGGAAACCCTAAAGGGGGCGCCCCCTTGCTTGGGGGGCAAGCCCCCCACCCTAGGCCGCCGCCCCCCCTAGTAGATTCCATCTACTAGGGCCGGCGCCCCCCCTAGCACCCCTATATATAGTGGGGGAGAGGAGGGACTTTATATACCAGCCCCTGGCGCCTCCCTCTCTCCCCGTTATGTCTCTCTCTCGTAGTATAGGCGAAGCCCTGCTACTGTGACGCCCTGCATCCATCACCACGCCGTCGTGCTGCTGGATCTTCATCAACCTCTCCTTCCCCCTTGCTGGATCAAGAAGGAGGAGACGTCTCCCGTCCCGTACGTGTGTTGAACGCGGAGGTGCCGTCCGTTCGGCGCTTGGTCATCGGTGATTTGGATCATGTCGTGTACGACTACATCATCACCGTTCTTGAACGCTTCCGCACGCGATCTACAAAGGTATGTAGATGCATCCGATGGCTCGTTGCTAGTTGAACTCCTAGATGGATCTTGGTGAAACGAGTAGGAAAAAATTTTGTTTTCTGCCACGTTCCCCAACAGTGGCATCATGAGCTAGGTCTATGCGTAGTTCTTCTTGCGCGAGTAGAACACAATTTGTTGTGGGCGTAGATTTGTCAACTTTCTTGCTGCTACTAGTCTTATCTTGCTTCAGCGGTATTGTGTGATGAAGCGGCCCGGACCAACCTTACACGTACGCTTACGTGAGACCGGTTCCACCGACTAACATGCACTAGTTGCATAAGGTGGCTGGCGGGTGTCTGTCTCTCCCACTTTAGTTGGAGCGGATTCGATGAACAGGGTCCTTATGAAGGGTAAATAGAAGTTGACAAATCACGTTGTGACTTTAACGTAGGTAAGAAGACGTTCTTGCTAGAACCCTAATTCAGCCACGTAAAACGTGCAACAACAATTAGAGGACGTCTAACTTGTTTTTGCAACAAGTGGTTTGTGATATGATATGGCCAAAGTTGTGATGAATGATGAATGATCTATATGTGATGTATGAGATGTTCATGTTATTGTAATAGGAATCACGACTTGCATGTCGATGAGTATGACAACCGGCAGGAGCCATAGGAGTTGTCTTTATTCTTTTATATGACCTGCGTGTCATTGAGAAACTCCATGTAAATTACTTTACTTTATTGCTAAATGCGTTAGCCATAGTAGTAGAAGTAATAGTTGGCGAGAAACTTCATGGAGACACGATGATGGAGATCATGATGATGGAGATCATGGTGTCAAGCCGGTGACAAGATGATCATGGAGCCCCAAGATGGAGATCAAAGGAGCTATGTGATATTGGCCATATCATGTCACGTTTATTATTTGATTGCATGTGATGTTTATCATGTTTTGCATCTTGTTTACTTAGAACGACGGTAGTAAATAAGATGATCCCTCATAACAATTTCAAGAAGTGTTCTCCCCTAACTGTGCACCGTTGCTAAAGTTGTTCGTTTCGAAGCACGCCGTGATGATCGGGTGTGATAGATCCTTACGTTCACATACAACGGGTGTAAGACAGTTTTACACATGCAAAACACTTAGGGTTAACTTGACGAGCCTAGCATGTACAGACATGGCCTCGGAACACAGAAGACCGAAAGGTCGAGCATGAGTCGTATAGAAGATACGATCAACATGAAGATGTTCACTGACGTTGACTAGTCCGTCTCACGTGATGATCGGACACGGTCTAGTTAACTCGGATCATGTAATACTTAGATGACTAGAGGGATGTCTAATCTAAGTGGGAGTTCAATAATTTGATTAGATGAACTTAATTATCATGAACTTAGTCTAAAATCTTTGCAATATGTCTTGTAGATCAAATGGCCCACGTAGTCCTCAACTTCAACGCGTTCCTAGAGAAAACCAAGCTGAAAGACGATGGCAGCAACTATACGGACTGGGTCCGGAACCTGAGGATCATCCTCATAGCTGCCAAGAAAGATTATGTCCTACAAGCACCGCTAGGTGAAGCTCCCGTCCCACAGACCCAAGACGTTATGAACGTTTGGCAGACACGTGTTGACGACTACTCCCTCGTTCAGTGCGGCATGCTTTATAGCTTAGAGCCGGGGCTCCAAAAGCGTTTTGAGAGACATGGAGCATATGAGATGTTCGAAGAGCTGAAAATGGTTTTTCAAGCTCATGCCCGGATCGAGAGATATGAAGTCTCCGATAAGTTCTTCAGCTGTAAGATGGAGGAAAATAGTTCTGTCAGTGAGCAAATACTCACTATGTCTGGGTTACATAACCGCTTGTCTCAGCTGGGAGTTAATCTCCCGGATGATGCGGTCATTGACAAAATCCTCCAGTCGCTTCCACCAAGCTACAAGAGCTTTGTGATGAACTTCAACATGCAGGGGATGCAAAAGATCATTCCTGAGTTGTTCTCAATGCTGAAATCAGCGGAGGTAGAAGTCAAGAAGGAACATCAAGTGTTGATGGTCAATAAAACCACTAAGTTCAAGAAAGGCAGGGGTAAAAAGAACTTCAAGAAGGACGGCAAGGAGGTTGCCGCGCCCGGCAAGCAAGCTGCCGGGAAGAAGCCAAAGAATGGACCCAAGCCCGAGACTGAGTGCTTTTATTGCAAGGGAAGCGGTCACTGGAAGCGGAACTGCCCTAAATACTTAGCAGACAAGAAGGCCGGCAAAACAAAAGGTATATTTGATATACATGTAATTGATGTGTACCTTACCAGTACTCATAGTGAGTCCTGGGTATTTGATACCGGTGCCGTTGCTCATATTTGTAACTCACAGCAGGAGCTGCGGAATAAACGGAGACTGGCAAAGGACGAGGTGACGATGCGCGTCGGGAATGGTTCCAAGGTCGATGTGATCGCCATCGGCACGCTGCCTCTACATTTACCTACGGGATTAGTTTTAAACCTCAATAATAGTTATTTAGTGCCAGCTTTGAGCATGAACATTGTATCGGGATCTCGTTTAATTCGAGATGGCTACTCATTTAAATCTGAGAATAATGGTTGTTCCATTTATATGAGAGATATGTTTTATGGTCATGCTCCTATGGTAAATGGTTTATTCTTAATGAATCTCGAGTGTATTGCTACACATATTCATAGTGTGAGTACCAAAAGATGTAAGGTTGATAATGATAGTCCCACATACTTGTGGCACTGCCGCCTTGGTCACATAGGTGTCAAACGCATGAAGAAGCTCCATGCAGATGGACTTTTAGAGTCTATTGATTATGAATCATTTGACACGTGCGAACCATGCCTCATGGGTAAAATGACCAAGACTCCGTTCTCAGGAACAATGGAGCGAGCAACCAACTTATTGGAAATCATACATACTGATGTGTGCGGTCCAATGAGTGTTGAGGCTCGCGGTGGCTATCGTTATGTTCTCACCCTCACTGATGACTTGAGTAGATATGGGTATGTCTACTTAATGAAACACAAGTCTGAAACCTTTGAAAAGTTCAAGGAATTTCAGAGTGAGGTTGAGAATCAACGTGACAGGAAAATCAAGTTCCTACGATCAGATCGAGGAGGAGAATACTTGAGTCACGAGTTTGGCACACACTTAAGAAAATGTGGAATAGTTTCACAACTCACGCCGCCTGGAACACCTCAGCGTAACGGTGTGTCCGAACGTCGTAATCGCACTCTATTGGATATGGTGCGGTCTATGATGTCTCTTACTGATTTACCGCTATCTTTTTGGGGCTATGCTTTAGAGACTGCCGCATTCACTTTAAATAGGGCTCTGTCGAAATCCGTTGAGATGACACCGTATGAATTATGGTTTGGGAAGAAACCTAAGCTGCTGTTTCTAAAAGTTTGGGGATGCGATGCTTATGTCAAGAAACTTCAACCTGAAAAGCTCGAACCCAAGTCGGAAAAATGCGTCTTCATAGGATACCCAAAAGAAACTATTGGGTACACCTTCTACCTCAGATCCGAAGGCAAGATCTTTGTTGCCAAGAATGGGTCCTTTCTAGAGAAAGAGTTTCTCTCGAAAGAAGTAAGTGGGAGGAAAGTAGAGCTTGATGAAGTATTACCTCTTGAACCGGAAACTGGCACAACTCAAGAAAATGTTCCTGAGGTGCCTGCACCGACTAGAGAGGAAGTTAATGATAATGATCAAGATACTTCTGATAAAGCTCCTACTGAAATTCGAAGGTCCACAAGGACACGTTCCGCACCAGAGTGGTACGGCAACCCTGTCTTGGAAATCATGTTGTTAGACAACGGTGAACCTTCGAACTATGAAGAAGCGATGGCGGGCCCAGATTCTGACAAATGGCTAGAAGCCATGAAATCCGAGATAGGATCCATGTATGAAAATGAAGTATGGACTTTGACTGACTTGCCCGTTGAACGGCGAGCCATAGAAAATAAATGGATCTTTAAGAAGAAGACAGACGCGGATGGTAATGTGACCATCTATAAAGCTCGACTTGTCGCTAAGGGTTATCGACAAGTTCAAGGGGTTGACTACGATGAGACTTTCTCACCGGTAGCGAAGCTAAAGTCCGTCCGAATCATGTTAGCAATTGCCGCATTCTACGATTATGAGATATGGAAAATGGACGTCAAAACGGCATTCCTTAATGGTTTCCTTAAGGAAGAATTGTATATGATGCAGCCGGAAGGTTTTGTCGATCCTAAGAATGCTGACAAGGTGTGCAAGCTCCAACGCTCGATTTATGGGCTGGTGCAAGCATCTCGGAGTTGGAACATTCGCTTTGATGAGATGATCAAAGCGTTTGGGTTTACGCAGACTTATGGAGAAGCCTGCGTTTACAAGAAAGTGAGTGGGAGCTCTGTAGCATTTCTCATATTATATGTAGATGACATACTTTTGATGGGAAATGATATAGAACTCTTGGACAACATTAAGGCCTACTTGAATAAAAGTTTTTCAATGAAGGACCTTGGAGAAGCTGCTTATATATTAGGCATCAAAATCTATAGAGATAGATCGAGACGCCTCATAGGTCTTTCACAAAGCACATACCTTGATAAGATATTGAAGAAGTTCAATATGGATCAATCTAAGAAGGGGTTCTTGCCTGTGTTACAAGGTATGAAATTGAGCTCAGCTCAATGTCCGACCACGGCAGAAGATATAGAAGAGATGAGCGTCATCCCCTATGCATCGGCCATAGGTTCTATTATGTATGCCATGCTGTGTACCAGACCTGATGTAAACCTTGCCGTAAGTTTGGTAGGAAGGTACCAAAGTAATCCCGGCAAGGAACACTGGACAGCGGTCAAGAATATCCTGAAGGACCTAAAAAGGACTAAGGAAATGTTTCTTGTTTATGGAGGTGACGAAGAGCTCGTCGTAAAGGGTTACGTCGACGCTAGCTTCGACACAGATCTGGATGACTCTAAGTCACAGACCGGATACGTGTATATTTTGAATGGTGGGGCAGTAAGCTGGTGCAGTTGCAAGCAGAGCGTCGTGGCGGGATCTACATGTGAAGCGGAGTACATGGCAGCCTCGGAGGCAGGACATGAAGCAATATGGGTGAAGGAGTTCATCACCGACCTAGGCGTCATACCCAATGCGTCGGGGCCGATCAAGCTCTTCTGTGACAACACGGGAGCTATTGCTCTTGCCAAGGAGCCCAGGTTTCACAAGAAGACAAGGCACATCAAGCGTCACTTCAACTCCATTCGTGAAAATGTTCAAGATGGAGACATAGAGATTTGTAAAGTGCACACGGACCTAAATGTAGCAGATCCGTTGAATAAACCTCTCCCTAGGGCAAAACATGATCAACACCAGAATTCCATGGGTGTTCGATTCATCACGATGTAACTAGATTATTGACTCTAGTGCAAGTGGGAGACTGTTGGAAATATGCCCTAGAGGCAATAATAAAAGCATTATTATTATATTTCCTTGTTCATGATAATTGTCTTTATTCATGCTATAATTGTGTTATCCGGAAATCGTAATACATGTGTGAATAACAGACACCAACATGTCCCTAGTAAGCCTCTAGTTGACTAGCTCGTTGATCAACAGATAGTCATGGTTTCCTGACTATGGACATTGGATGTCATTGATAACGAGATCACATCATTAGGAGAATGATGTGATGGACAAGACCCAATCCTAAACATAGCACAAGATCGTATAGTTCGTTTGCTAGAGTTTTCCAATGTCAAGTATCTTTTCCTTAGACCATGAGATCGTGTAACTCCCGGATACCATAGGAGTGCTTTGGGTATACCAAACGTCACAACGTAACTGGGTGACTATAAAGGTAGACTACGGGTATCTCCGAAAGTGTCTGTTGAGTTGACATGGATCAAGACTGGGATTTGTCACTCCGTATGACGGAGAGGTATCACTGGGCCCACTCGGTAATGCATCATCATAATGAGCTCAAAGTGACCAAGTGTCTGGTCACGGGATCATGCATTACGGTACGAGTAAAGTGACTTGCCGGTAACGAGATTGAACGAGGTATTGGGACACCGACGATCGAATCTCGGGCAAGTAACATATCGATTGACAAAGGGAATTGCGTACGGGGTTGATTGAATGCTCGACATCGTGGTTCATCCGATGAGATCATCGTGGAGCATGTGGGAGCCAACATGGGTATCCAGATCCCGCTGTTGGTTATTGACCGGAGAGTCGTCTCGGTCATGTCTGCTTGTCTCCCGAACCCGTAAGGTCTACACACTTAAGGTTCGGTGACGCTAGGGTTGTGAAGATATGTATATGCAGTAACCCGAATGTTGTTCGGAGTCCCGGATGAGATCCCGGACGTCACGAGGAGTTCCGGAATGGTCCGGAGGTAAAGAATTATATATAGGAAGTGCTGTTTCGGCCATCGGGACAAGTTTCGGGGTCACCGGTATTGTACCGGGACCACCGGAAGGGTCCCGGGGGTCCACCGGGTGGGGCCACCTATCCCGGAGGGCCCCATGGGCTGAAGTGGGAGGGAACCCAGCCCATAGTGGGCTGGGGCGCCACCCCCTAGGGCCCATGCGGCTAGGGTTGAGGGGAAACCCTAAAGGGGGCGCCCCCTTGCTTGGGGGGCAAGCCCCCCACCCTAGGCCGCCGCCCCCCTAGTAGATTCCATCTACTAGGGCCGGCGCCCCCCCTAGAACCCCTATATATAGTGGGGGAGAGGAGGGACTTTATACACCATCCCCTGGCGCCTCCCTCTCTCCCCGTTACGTCTCTCTCTCGTAGTATAGGCGAAGCCCTGCTACTGTGACGCCCTGCATCCATCACCACGCCGTCGTGCTGCTGGATCTTCATCAACCTCTCCTTCCCCCTTGCTGGATCAAGAAGGAGGAGACGTCTCCCGTCCCGTACGTGTGTTGAACGCGGAGGTGCCGTCCGTTCGGCGCTTGGTCATCGGTGATTTGGATCACGTCGTGTACGACTACATCATCACCGTTCTTGAACGCTTCCGCACGCGATCTACAAAGGTATGTAGATGCATCCGATGGCTCGTTGCTATTTGAACTCCTAGATGGATCTTGGTGAAATGAGTAGGAAAAAATTTTGTTTTCTGCAACGTTCCCCAACAATTAGAGTGCGGAACGGAAGGGGGGCATCACCCCGGTCGTAGCGCCAGTAATTCATGACTATAGTGACTAGTCATATCATAAGTCTTTCCAGCAGTAACACGTCATCAAATCACACAGCCCGACCTTTCCAGCAATAAGTTGAATCCACTACCCCCTCACCCTCCTCGCCTCTCTGTCAAACCGCCTACGCGAAAACTGCCGCACGTACTGCCCGAGAAAAGCCCCGCCCTCAACTTTTAACTACGTGAACATAGTTCGAGCATGTTCATTCTATATAAATACTAGTACTGTATGTTTATTCACCCATGGGGTTGTTCAATGAATGGAGGGCTGGGGAGCACAAGTGAACAATACTACTAGTAGAAATTAGGAGTCGTACAGTTAGTCACCTTAAATAGAGATTTTCTTTTCTTTAATGCCACGTACACAAATTGAAACGCTTGTTATGGAGAGAAAAAGATAATCACTCCACTATAGTTTCAATTTGTGTACCTCTTGAGCACTGCGTTGGTTTTCCCCGAAGAGGAAGGGATGATGCAGCAAAGTAGCGTAAGTATTTCCCTCAGTTTTTGAGAACCAAGGTATCAATCCAGTAGGAGGCTTCGCGCGAGTCCCTCACACCTGCACAAAACAAATAAATCCTCGCAACCAACGCGATAAGGGGTTGTCAATCCCTACACGACCACTTACGAGAGTGAGATCTGATAGATATGATAAGATAATATTTTTGGTATTTTTATGATAAAGATGCAAAGTAAAATAAAAGCAAAGTAAAAAGCAAAGGAAATAACTAAGTATTGGAAGATTAATATGATGAAGATAGACCCGGGGGCCATAGGTTTCACTAGTGGCTTCTCTCAAGAGCATATGTATTTTATGGTGGGTGAACGAATTACTGTTGAGAAATTGACAGAATTGAGCATAGTTATGAGAATATCTAGGTATGATCATGTATATAGGCATCACGCCCGAGACAAGTAGACCGACTCCTGCCTGCATCTACTACTATTACTCCACTCATCGACCGCTATCCAGCATGCATCTAGAGTATTAAGTTCATGAAAACAGAGTAACGGCTTAAGCAAGATGACATGATGTAGAGGGATAAACTCATGCAATATGATGAAAACCCCATCTTGTTATCCTCGATGGCAACAATACAATACGTGCCTTGCTGCCCATACTGTCACTGGGAAAGGACACCGCAAGATTGAACCCAAAGCTAAGCACTGCTCCCATTGCAAGAAAGATCAATCTAGTAGGTCAAACCAAACTGATAATTCGAAGAGACTTGCAAAGATAACCAATCATACATAAAAGAATTCAGAGAAGATTCAAATATTGTTCATAGATAGACTTGATCATAAACCCACAATTCATCGATCTTAACAAACACACCGCAAAAAGAAGACTACATCGAATAGATCTCCACAAGAGAGGGGGAGAACATTGTATTGAGATCCAAAAAGAGAGAAGAAACCATCTAGCTAATAACTATGGACCTGTAGGTCTGAGGTGAACTACTCACACTTCATCGGAGGGGCTATGGTGATGATGTAGAAGCCCTCCGGCGGAGCTCTGGAACAGGCCCCAAGATGGGATCTCGTGGATACAGAAAGTTGCGGCGGTGGAATTAGGGTTTTGGCTCCGTATCTGATCGTTTGGGGGTACGTAGGTATATATAGGAGGAAGGATTATGTCGGTGGAGCAAAAGGGGGCCACGAGGGTGGAGGGCGCTCCTGGGGGGTAGGCACGCCCCCCTACCTCGTGGCCTCCTCCTTTGTTTCTTGACGTGGGGTCCAAGTCTCCTAGATCATGTTCGGTGAGAAAATCACGTTCCCGAAGGTTTCATTCCATTTGGACTCCGTTTGATATTCCTTTTCTTCGAAACCCTAAAATAGGCAAAAAAACAACAATTCTAGGCTGGGCCTCCGGTTAATAGGTTAGTCCCAAAATAATATAAAAGTGGATAATAAAGCCCAATAATGTCCAAAACAGTAGATAATATAGCATGGAGCAATCAAAAATTATAGATACATTGGAGACGTATCAAGCATCCCCAAGCTTAATTCCTGCTCGTCCTCGAGTAGGTAAATGATAAAAACAGAATTTTTGATGCGGAGTGCTACTTGGCATAATTTTAATGTAATTCTTCTTAATTGTGGAATGAATATTCAGATCCTAAAGATTCAAGATAAAAGTTCATATTGACATAAAAATAATAATACTACAAGCATACTAACTAAGCAATTATGTCCTCTCAAAATAACATGGCCAAAGAAAGTTCATCCCTACAAAATAATATAGTTTAGTCATGCTCCATTTTCATCACACAAGAATGCTCTCATCATGCACAACCCCGATGACAAGCCAAGAAATTGTTTCATACTTTAGTAATCTCAAACCTATAAGCATTCACGCAATATATGAGCGCGAGCCATGGATATAGCACTAACTATGTGTGGAATAGAATATGATGGGGGTTATGTGGAGAAGACAAAAAAGGAGAAAGTCTCACATCAACGAGGCTAATCAATGGGCTATGGAGATGCCCATCGATTGATGTTAATGCAAGGAGTAGGGATTGCCATGCAACAGATGCACTAGAGCCATAAATGTATGAAAGCTCAACAAAAGAAACTAAGTGGGTGTGCATCCAACTTGCTTGCTCACGAAGACCTAGGGCACTTGAGGAGGCCCATTGTTGGAATATACAAGCCAAGTTCTATAATGAAAATTTCCCACTAGTATATGAAACTGAAAAACAAAAGACTCTCTATCATGAAGATTATGGTGCTACTTTGAAGCACAAGTGTGGCAAAGGATAGTAGCATTGTCCCTTTTATTTTTTTATTTGGCCTTTTTTGGTCTTTTTTAGGACAATGCTCTATGAATGATGGTCATCACACTTCTATTTACTTACAACTCAGGAATTACAACTCGATACTTAGAACAAGATATGACTCTATATGAATGCCTCTGGCGGTGTACCGGGATATGCAATGAACCAAGAGTGACATGTATGAAAGGATTATGAACGGTGGCTTTGCCACAAATACTATGTCAACTACATGATCGTGCTAAGAAATATGACAATGATGAATGGGTCATGAAAAACGGAATGGTGGAAAGTTGCATGGCAATATATCTCGGAATGGCTATGGAAATGCCATAACAGGTAGGTATGGTGGCTGTTTTGAGGAAGATATAAGGAGGTTTATGTGTGAAAGAGCATATCATATCACGATGTTTGGATGCACCGGCGAAGTTTGCACCAACTCTCAATGTGAGAAAGGGCAATGCACGGTACCGAAGAGGCTAGCAATGATGGAAGGGTGAGAGTGCATATAATCCATGGACTCAACATTAGTCATAAAGAACTCACATACTTATTGCAAAAATCTACAAGTCATCAAAAACCAAGCACTACGCGCATTCTCCTAGGGGGATAGATTAGTAGGAAAAGACCATCGCTCGCCCCCGACCGACACTCATAAGGAAGACAATCAAATAACACCTCATGTTTCAAATTTGTTACATAACTTTTACCATACGTGCATGCTACAGGACTTGCAAACTTCAACACAAGCATTTCTCAAATTCACAACTACTCAACTAGCACGACTTTGATATTATTACCTCCATATCTCAAAACAATCATCAAGCATCAAACTTCTCTTAGTATTCAAAACACTCATAAGAATTTTTTTACTAATCTTGAATACCTAGCATATTAGGATTATTTAAGCAAATTACCATGCTATTTAAGACTCTCAAAATAATCTAAGTGAAGCATGAGAGATCAATAGTTTCTATAAAACAAATCCACCACCGTGCTCTAAAATATATAAGTGAAGTACTAGAGCAAAATTATATAACTCAAAAAGATATAAGTGAAGCACATAGAGTATTCTAACAAATTCCAAATCATGTATGGCTCTCTCAAAAGGTGTGTAAATCAAGGATGATTGTGGTAAACTAAAAAGCAAAGACTCAAATCATACAATACGCTTCAAGAAAAACACATATCATGTGGTGAATAAAAATATAGGTCCAAGTAAAGTTACCGGTAGAAGTAGACGAAAAGAGGGGATGCCTTCCGGGGCATCCCCAAGCTTTGGATTTTAGGTGTCCTTAGATTATCTTGGGGGTGCCATGGGCATCCCCAAGCTTAGGCTCTTGCCACTCCTTGTTCCATAATCCATCAAATCTTTACCCAAAACTTGAAAACTTCACAACACAAAACTTAAAGTAGAAAATCGCGTGAGCTCCGTTAGCAAAAGAAAAAAAAAGAACACTTCAAGGTACTGTAATGAACTTATTCTTTATTTATATTGGTGTTAAACCTACTGTATTCCAACTTCTCTATGGTATATAAACTATGTTACTAGCCATAGATTCATCAAAATAAGCAAACAACACATGAAAAACAGAATCTGTCAAAAACAGAACAGTCTGTAGTAATCTGTAGCTAGTGCAAGATCTGGAACCCCAAAAATTCTAAAATAAATTTCTGGACGTGAGGAATTTATCTATTAATCATCTTCAAAAAGAATTTACTAAATATAACCTTCCAAATAAAAATGGCACCAGTTCTCGTGAGCGCTAAAGTTTCTGTTTTTTTCAGCAAGATATCAAGACTTTCCCCAAGTCTTCCCAACGGTTCTACTTGGAACAAACACTAATTAAACACAAAAAACACAACCTAAACAGAGGCTAGACAAAATATTTATTACTAAACAGGAGCGAAAAGCAATGGATAAAAATAAAATTGGGTTGCCTCCCAACAAGCGCTATCGTTTAGTGAACGCTTTATTTTGACTATAAGCGTGAGGAGAATTTAGCACGGATTGTGATGTCTACTACATAACCTTCTTCTTGTAGACGTTGTTGGGCCTCCAAGTGCAGAGGTTTGTAGGACAGTAGCAAATTTCCCTCAAGTGGATGACCAAAGGTTTATCAATCCGTAGGAGGCGTAGGATGAAGATGGTCTCTCTCAAGCAACCCTGCAACCAAATAACAAAGAGTCTCTTGTGTCCCCAACACACCCAATACAATGGTAAATTGTATAGGTGCACTAGTTCGGTGAAGAGATGGTGATAAAAGTGCAATATGGATGGTAGATAAAGGTTTTTGTAATCTGAAAATAGAAAAACAGCAAGGTAACTAATGATAAAAGTGAGCGTAAACAGTATTGCAATGTGTTGAAACAAGGCCTAGGGTTCATACTTTCACTAGTGCAAGTTCTCTCAACAATAATAATATAATTGGATCACATAAATATCCCTCAACATGCAACAAAGAGTCACTCCAAAGTCACTAATAGCGGAGAACGAACGAAGAGATTATGGTAGGGTACGAAACCAGCTCAAATTTATTATTTCCAATCAATCCGTTGGGCTATTCCTATAAGTGTCACAAACAGCCCTAGAGTTCGTACTAGAATAACACCTTAAGACACAAATCAACCAAAACCCTAATGTCACCTAGATACTCCAATATCACCTCAAGTATCCGTGGGTATGATTATACGATATGCATCACACAATCTCAGATTCATCTATTCAACCAACACATAGGACCTCAAACAGTGCCCCAAAGTTTCTACCGGAGAATCACGACGAAA
This sequence comes from Triticum urartu, assembly GCF_056163025.1. Classification (NCBI taxonomy): domain Eukaryota; kingdom Viridiplantae; phylum Streptophyta; class Magnoliopsida; order Poales; family Poaceae; genus Triticum; species Triticum urartu. The sequence continues at coordinate 603,756,881 of NC_141875.1, forward strand.
ACATGTGCCAACCCCTATGCATAGGTTCATGGGCGGAACCCGCACGTTGATCACCAAAACATACATCAAGTGAATCACGTGGTATCCCATTGTCACCACAGATACGCACGGCAAGACGTACATCAAGTGTTCCCAAATATTTAAAGACTCAATCCGATAAGATAACTACGAAGGGAAAACTCAATCCATTACAAGAGAGTAGAGGGGGGAATAAACATCATAGGATCCAAATATAATAGCAAAGCTCGCGATACATCAAGATCGTATCACCTCAAGAACACGAGAGAGAGAGAGAGAGATATCAAACACATAGCTACTGGTACATACCCTCAGTCCCGAGGGAGAAGTACTCCCTCCTCATCATGGAGAGCACCGGGATGACGAAGATGGCCACCGGAGAGGGATTCCCCCTGTCCGGCAGGGTGCTGGAACGGGTCTAGATTGGCTTTCGGTGGCTACGGAGGCTTCTGGCGGCGGAACTCCCGATCTATTGTTCTCCCTGATCATTTTAGGGTATATGGAGACATATAGGCAGAAGAAGTACGTCAGGGGAGCCACGAGGGGGCCACGAGGGTGGAGGGCGCGCCTAGGGGGGTGGGCGCACCCCCCTGACTCATGGCTTCCTCGTTGCTTTCCTTACGTGGACTCCAAGTCTCCCGGGTTGCTTTCCTTCCAAAAAAAGTTTCGTGAAGTTTCAGGTCAATTGGACTCCGTTTGATTTTCCTTTTCTGCGAAACACCGAAACAAGGGAAAAACAGAAACTGGCACTGGGCTCTAGGTTAATAGGTTAGTCCCAAAAATCATATAAAATAGCATATAAATGCATATAAAACATCCAAGGTTGATAATATAATAGCATGGAACAATCAAAAATTATAGATACGTTGGAGACGTATCAGCATCCCCAAGCTTAATTCCTTCTCATCCTCGAGTAGGTAAATGATAAAAACAGAATTTTTGATGTGGAATGCTACCTAACATATTCATCATGTATTTCTCTTTATTGAAGCAAGAATATTCAGATCCGAAAGATTCAAGATAAAAGTTTAATATTGACATAAAAATAATAATACTTCAAGCATACTAACTAAGCAATCATGTCTTCTCAAAATAACATGGCCAAAGAAAGTTCATCCCTACAAAATCATATAGTTTGGTCATGCTCCATTTTCGTCACACAAGAATGCTCTCATCATGCACAACCCCGATGACAAGCCAAGCAATTGTTTCATACTTTAGTAATCTCAAACTCATAAACCTTCACGCAATACATGAGCACGAGCCATGGACATAACACTATGGGTGGAATAGATTATGATGATGGGGGTTATGTGGAGAAGACAAAAAGGAGAAAGTCTCACATCGATGCGGCTAATCAATGGGCTAGGGAAATGCCCATCGATTGATGTTAATGCGAGGAGTAGGGATTTCCATGCAACGGATGCACTAGAGCTATAAATGTATGAAAGCTCAATAAAAGAAACTAAGTGGGTGTGCATCCAACTTGCTTGCTCACGAAGACCTAGGGCACTTGAGGAGGCCCATTGTTGGAATATACAAGCCAAGTTCTATAATGAAAAATTCCCACTAGTATATGAAAGTGTCAAAACAAGAGACTCTCTACACTACAAAAAATACACTTCCGTGATGATACGTGTTTGTCACAGTAGGTCGCGTTTTTTGTCATGCATGTACATCCATGACGATTTTATGACAAAATCAAGATAGTCATACCTGTGCTGTCGTAGAAGTGTTTCATGACATTACCAAAATTATCATCACGGATGTGTCCACTTCCATGACGATAAATCGCGTGTCACAGAAGTGCTTTCGTCAAGGGTGACCGACACGTGGCATCCACCGTAACGGAACGCCGTTAAGCTATCGGGTCGGGTTTTGGATCTGATAACCCGTTAACAGCCCCGACCAATGGGGATTGTCCATGTGTAAAATAATTATTGGATGGAGGAGACACGTGTCAGGTCCGCGTTGGCACAGGTGTCACTCATCCAATGGGCGAGACGCGCCTATGATATGTTGACATGTGGACTGGCCCATCAAGTTTAAATGGGCCGGCCCAACTGAAGGCCCACAAGATTTTGCGGACCATAATGGGCCGGCCCAGCTAAAGGCCCATGAGATTTTGCGGACCATAATGGGCTGGCCTAGCTAAAGGACCACAAGATTTTCCGGGCCATAATGGGCCGGCCCAGGTAAAGGCCCACAAGATTTTTGTGTGCCATAATGGGCCGGCCCAGGTAAAGGCCCACAAGATTCTTGCGGATCATAATGGGCTGGCCCAGCTAAAGGCCCATGAGATTTCGCCAACATTAATGGGCCGGCCCAGCTGTAGGCCCACAAGATTTTGAGGACCCTAGTAGGCCGGCCCATTAACTGGCTGCCATGTTTTGGGCCAAATGTCGGACCATATTTGATCCGGTCCATCAATGGCCTGCCACGCTCCGGGCCTAATAGTGGCCCATATGAGATCCGGCCCGTTAAAAGCCTACCACGTTCTAGGCCAAATTACGGCCCAGATCAGGTCCGGCCCTTTCAGAGGCTTTGGGATCAATTATGGCCCATACCAGATTCGGCCCGTCAACTGGACACTATGCTTTTGGGCCCACTTGCTAAAGGCCCACTTAGTAATTTGGCCTGATATTAGTTTTGGCCTGTTAAGGGTCCGTTTAACATTTCGGCCCTATATTAATTTCGGCCTATTAAAAGCCCGTCATATAGTTGGGCCTAACTACAGCCCGGTTTGCATCCGGCCTGCTCGCAGCCGATATCTGATTGGGCCAAACAAGGACCGAGACAATTTTGGCCTGTTAAAAGCCCGAGATTTGATTCGCACAGTCATGGCGGGTCGGGGTTCATTTCGGGCTGCTGCCAGCCCGTGAGCTGTTCGGCACGTTTCAGGCCCAACCTACATCGTGATTGCATGACGGCCCGATTATGTACCGTAATTTTACAGTTTGGCTGGTTTACTGCGAAGACATGATATATATACAGTAAAATAACTGTAGCATCGTGAGTAAGAAAAAACATAGACTATACAATAAAGAAATTACGGCATATTACATCCACCGGGCATCAAAGTTCGCCACTATGATAATAAAGCACAAGCAGACAGCAGATTACATACACTGGGCATCAAAGATCGCCACCAGTGCAAATAAACACGCCGACAAAATAATATACAAAACCGACAGCACTTCAATAGAGTTCAAGAAAGGTTAGCCCTGCTGGGGAGCTGCAGCGCAAGTAGCTGAGCAAGATGATGAGACTGCGCTTGTTCAACACTTATATCTTCCTCACTCTGAAAGATAAACAAGCAGACAGATGACAGGTTTTGCACATAAAAGTATCAGTGCTGACAATTCATCACATTTCTTACTGACGAATAAAGTGACACAATTTAAAATTGCATTAACACAATATGGTATTGTTCAGGTCAAGACATGGCAGGAAATGACATTGTGAAGGAGTTGGCAGCTTCACGACACCACCGGATTATAGATCAAGAACTCATAAGTATAAATGGTTAGTGTGCTGTCAATTTATACCATTTCAGATTGGCAAATAAAGAGATGGTTTAAATAATAGTAGAATGATATGACATTGTTCATAGTTAAGACATTGCAGAATATGACATTGTGCTGTAGTGGGTTGGTTCACCACACCACTGGATTACGGATGAAGAACAGAAGCATACATGCAGTGCAAAAGAAGATCACTTGCTCTGTATAGTTTAATTTACATGGTATGAAGAAGGAACTTGGTTGTACAACTGAAAACTTAGATTGAGAAAGGACTAACTTTTGTTTATGAACTACATAATAAACTTTAAACAAGCAATTTGATGCAAACACCAAAAATAAACAGCTGTTGCAGTCATGCCTAACCAAATATATACAACAAAGTTTGAAGGCTTGAGATGGACAAACTTACATTATTGGTGAAGACAGGCTCTATAAAGGCCTTGTCCATGCTGATGGGGGGGGGGCAATTCAAGAAGTTTACCACAGAATCTTCTTCAAAAGCATTGCCTTTATTCTACATTTTGTTAAGAGTAAATATAGATGTGATAATATACGAAAAAATGGAGAATATTTAAGATAATATGAAGAGTGATGCTACCTAACCAAGTAGCTATAAATGTAAGTGCAGTGATGTAGGAAAAAGGTACAGCCAAGAGCAATGCACAGCTAAACTTCTTCAGTACCAACCTTATGGTAAGAGTAAATATAGATCTGATGTGTAGAAAATGGAGGGCAAAGGAAAATAAGCTGCGGAGTGATGGTACATGAACAACTACCTGTCATTATAAGCACACTGATAAAGGACATCATGTACTTACAAGAACAATGCAGAGCTAAAAAAACATTGGCATTGGATATATTCTACACTAATGTAACCATTCATACAGATCAGATAATTTGGAGCGAACAATTGATAAGCAAGCTATCATGCATACTGCTATCACATAATGAACCAGGTATGTATGCAAGTACAGTGATACAGGACAACAGGTACTAACAAGAGCAAAGCAACAGGCAGCATATTTGCGATATCCTGTCGTTCTTGTCAAACCGGAATTCTTCTTCGAGCAGATTTCCTGCAAAAAAGATCCGTAAGGCACATGCGGAAAAGTAGAAGTTCAAATTGTCATGTGATTTCATAGACAGTACCTCATCCTGGGAACGAGACCAGTGCATAACAAGGTTTTTGCATTCAATGTCTTCTAAATTTATCACAGGAGACTTCACCGAAAATTCGTTTATAGACTTGCCATCAAAGTGTGATTTCCTCAGGTAACACCGATACTGCTGCAATGCTTCCTTGAAAAGCACAAGCAAGATTTGCTCATCATGACTATCCAGATTGACCCTCGCCTAGTTACAACAATGTAATGTAAATCATTGATGTGTTCAATTAGCAGAAAACAGGAAAATAATAACCATGAATAATAGCACTTACACGTAAGTTGGACAGGAAGATGTGAAAATGGTGTTTGTCTTCACAATAATCTTCCCATGATGGGAATATATGCATGTATTCCCTAACAACATTGAAAGCATTGTCTTTTAAACTGGGAATAAATGGAATGGGGTTCCAATCTGCAAGAATTGGCCGTCTCTGCAGTTGGGATAGGTCTTCGGCCGGTGGACTTGCTGTACTTTTTGCTGGAGTGGGATTTTTCTGTGGTACAGCTGGTGCTATGGCAAATGAAATCGGTATACCTTTTGCTGGAGTGCAGGTCCTATGTGGTGGGGCTAGTGGTGTGGCCAGTGAAGTATGGGTACAGTCTTCTGCAGTCGGTCCTACGTTTTGTGTCACTGGTTGTACAGCCAATATAAGTGGGGTGCTGTCTGATTTCTCCGGCACCACCACATTTTTCAAGGACTTTGCTGGTGCTCCTTTAGGTTCAGCAATCACCCTCTTCCTTTTTGATGTCTGATGCACAAGAACAACATTTGAGTGGAAAAACATGGTATGATGACAGATGGAATATGTATTGATAATGGATGGACATGGCATCTCAACATATATGATGGGTAAACTAAGCAGATGGCGGTGCAACAAAGTAGAAGAAATGCAAGACAACATATGCAAGATATTCGCAATCAATAAAACATTGCCAAATTAGAACAGACACCTTGATGGGTGAACAGGACAGTCCATCTGCCTTTGACTCCTCAAGGTTAGAATAGTCATTAGGATCATATTCTGAACAAGAATCAACAGGTGGGGAGCGTATGAGTTTCATTGCATCCAGAATGGCACTCAATGCCTTGGTGCCAATTTTGTAAGTCATTGCAGTGTTTAGCTTCAAGAGTGGACTGCTGCTAGTGCGACACAAAGCAGCTACACAGATCATAGTGTAGATATAACGGGAAAACCTTAAGCATCAGAGTAAAATCAGCAAAGTGTAACTTCCTGGAATATATGTGCTAGTATTGCCGGTACGGCTAGAAAGGCTTTGGATACTAGCTCTCTTCAAGTGAAGGTGTGGTACTGTTAATATCAGTGTAACTCTCAAAGGCGACACAGCTCCCCGCATGTCCTTGCTATTCTTATAGGATTCAAGTGGGTAGGCCACTACAAATCCTATTCCTATGTTTACAAGATCCTACGAATCAAAGAGGCTCAAAGTGTCCATCACAACCGACCGTATAGACCTCTACACTGCAAATGTCCTTGCTCATCTTCAGTACGAGGAACATACTGTACTACTATCATACTCCCTCCGTTCCAAAATATAAGTCTTGGTAGAGATTTCCACTATGGATCACATACAGATGTATCCAGATACATTTTAGAGTGTAGATTCACTCATTTTTCTCCATATGTAGTCCATGGTGGAATCTATACAAAGACTTGTATTTAGGAACGGAGAGAGTACATGTTAAAGAAGAACGAAAGAGGAACATGGTAAAGAAGAAGAAGCAGATTTTGGATAATAAAATGTTGGTTGCGCAGTGCCCACACATGATGAACCAGAGCGCATCAAGAATGCAACTCCCAGCTGTCTCCCGACCATTTCAGGCGGTTGGATGAAGATCCTACGTCTCCTAACCCTTCTTCTTCCTCGTCTCTGATTCTTCCCATACAGAACACCGGACGGGCCGCCGGCCGGACCACCGGCCCCCACCACCTGTGTTCCTCCGCCACCCCCACCCCCGCCCCAACCCCCACCCACGTCGAGTTTTCTTCATTCAGCGAGGCCCCACAACCACCTGAGCCCCTTCGATCGCACCGGCGAACTCCGTCGAGCTCTGAAAAATCGACCGACCCAATTTTGAAATTTAGTCTACTGTGATTTAACTGTGTGGAATATAAAAGGGGAAAACCATAAGCATTGGGAGTATAGTGTTGAGCATGCCATGGCGGATCTGAAGGCGCAAACCAGACAAAGGCAACTTCGCAACCAAGACAAGAAATCAGAGTAAAGCAGTGGCGATCTATTTTCTTGCTGCGATAAATAAGTTGAGCAGATACGAAAGAGTACCGCCTCTGGTGCGGCGCCGTGTACGCATCTGCTGAGAATTTGATGGTGCTGCGGTAGCGATGGCTGTTGGCGGAGTGGAAGCAAATCTAGGAGGGTAGACGGTGGCGGCAGGGGCGGGGCACGGTGGACGAGACGGTCGTAGGAGCGGTGCCGGCAAGGTGGACGACGGCGGGGATGAAGCGAGAGGACGGGATGCAAGGATCCCCGTCCGAAGCCGTGGATGAGGGAGGTCGATCTCTTGTAATGGACGACGGCGTCGGGGTATTAGCTCCAGCATGGTGGAGGAGGACGGCGGTGGATGGGGTGGCGGACGGCGGCGGACGGAGGAGGGTGGGGTGGAGAGGGTGTTTTGGCGCCCACGGAGTACGCATGGGGAAAAGGGAGGTAGAGAGGAAGGGGGAACCATGTATTCAGGGCACACTTGTCTCAAATGCGAGGAAATTTACAAACTTAGCCCTCGTTTCACATTTCTACTACATCACAGCAACATTAGTCGATTGGGGATAGGACGGTAATCTCGCATACACCGAATATTTGCCGACTAGAGTTTGTTTTTGGCGCCCACCGTGTATGAATATGAATCGGGGAGGGAGTCGATTTCGGTCAAGGACACACTATGTTTTGGCGCCCACTGTGTATGAATCCGGGTGAGAGGCGGTTACATCACGTTTGGATGAAATTACAAACTTACCCCTATCGAAACCTATAGAAATCCAGAAGATAGGCTTTGCATGGCAGGGGTAGGCAGCAGTGATTTCCATCTCGCAGATTTTGGTTTCGGGCGGTTACTGCGACTTTCCCCGCTTTGTTCAAATTTTGCAGAGTGCACATTTACCGTGCCAACTCAATTCGAATCCCGTTTGTATTCTATTTTTTCAGGCGGGATCCATTTTCAATTGGAATTACATTCTATATACATCATTTTCTTATATATACTTTCAAAAGCACAACAAAGAATTTTGCTCCTTTATATGTATAATATGATTTACAAATACAACGATCTCGAAATCTTAAGGTTGAATTCGAAAAAATTTAACCAAATTATGTTCTACTCAAATGTATGGATCAGTAATATCTACATATTAAATAACATAGATGTGCGTGAATTCATATGAGTATGCATGTTTGATAGATCAATTTTGGTTCAAGTATGGATTACATGTATCATCATCTCGAATTCAAATATTTGAATCCCTTTTTTGTTCACTCCTTTCACGCCCATCTCTCTCGCATGCATGCTCCTTCAGGTAGCTATCACTCTCTTTTCTCCAGCTCACCTGCACGCTCACTTCATGTTTCTCCTATCCTCGCAAACATGGTCTCTCGACGTCTCCCTTGGGAAGTGTCACACTCTCCCTATCATTATACATTACATGGTTTTCATTATCTCTCACGTCTCTACTGTTCTCTGGTATCACTCGGTACCTAAGCTTTCTTTTTCACCGCCACACACATAATCTCCACTCGTCTTTCACTTTGTCTTTCTCTCTATGGGATTCTCTCACACACCCTATATGTCTCTACATATGACTCGTACCACTAAAATTACTCTCTCTCTCTCTCCTATAGACATAACATTTGTTGCGGTCTCCTTTTCGTCTCCATCGCAGACTGACATTATTCATTTGTTTACTGATCAGACAACCCCGACTACCGTCTCCTCTCTCTCTCTCTCATAGACACACACACACAACTCCTGCTTCCACTACTCCCCTTCCCGACTACCGTCTCTCTCTCTCACACACAAAACTCTCGCTTTTGCACCCCGACTCGTATTTCTCTCACAAACATTTATCGACTAGCTAGCCTCTAGATAGGTTTATACACCCACACACTCGTGCTTCCACCATCACATACATGTCTCTCTCCTGCTCCTTGTATCTATGTAGATTTTTCTTCCCTTCTTGAGACACGCCCTCTCGATCGTGAACACACACACTATCGCCTCATTTTAAGATGATACCTATCGCACACACACTCCTTGTGTCTTTGTCACACATGCACTCCGTCCTCCTCCACTCTCCCTCTCTCTCACACACACATGGGCTTTTTGGAACAACTAGCAAGATGCCCATGCATTGCACGGAACATCAAGATGCATTTGTATGAGTAGTTTATCTTGTGGGGGAAAAGGATGAACGTGGGAAGGCCTTATTTGCAAATGTGGAGAGGGGTGTGGGTATCTTTTTGCAAAATTGCCATAGTTTCCTTCCTATCCATCAGATATAGATCGGACGGCCTATATTGCAGGATGGCAGGCACACGATCATCACCGACAATGCTTTTTATAAGAGTAGGGATAAAAAATAGAGTTGGTGATGATGGTGGGCCTGCCATCCTGCAATGTAGGTCGTCCGATTTATATCTGACGGATAGGAAGGAAAATATTTCAATTTACCCGCACTCTTCACCACATTTGCAGATAAGGCCTTCCCTCGTTCATCCTTTTCTCCCACAAGATCTTGATGTTCCGTGCAACACACGGGCATCTTGCAAGTAAGAGTAGAAATTAGACTTATACCACTTCTCGAATCTTGAAACCAACAACATTCCTCCCTTATATCATCAAAACCGCCAAAGGAATATATTTTGAGTGAAACATAACATATTTTTAGTGATATACGTATTTCAAAACTAGACTTTTTTTTATCAAATCGGTGAATATGTATTAATCTAATCGTGTGGCAACGCATTGGCACATTGCTAGTAGTTATTATAATTTTTTGGACACCAGACAAACGGTGGAGTACATATACGAAGAGAAGAGGCGCACGCACACAGTCAGCCTCTCGCTGTCTCGCACACATGAGTGTTACGTAAAGGCGACATTAACAAATAAACCCTGAAACCCTAGGTGCACGATTGCTGCATTCGCGGGTACCGGGTACGTGGTGGAGCACCTTTGTAGGAATAGTCAGCTCGCGTGATAATTTGATCCGTAGGAGTTGATAGTCGGGACTACAGGTGAACGACTTGGAGCGCGGTGGCTCGCCAGTTGCCACAGATCGAGTAGCCACGTTTAAAATATCGTTTTTTAGCGGGGTTAAGAGTTCCGATTTTCAACGGCGCGTTATAAGTAGTAAGTAGTTTTTAGAACGATTGATATGGAGTGAAAATGGAATTCATAGTACTACGTACCTCCTTGGCATATGGTTGTATGGTTTTTTTTTGCGATGGAGGTTGTATGGGTTTATGTTGCGAGATGTTGAACCTGGTAGTTCTAGGGCAAATACTATGGTTTAGATTTAGATGCTGGTTTTCAGTAATGAAAATCGGAAGGGGAAACCCTTCTTTGATTAAAAAAACTACTACCTCCATTCTGGTTTACTAGTCCCCATCGTACTTTGGGTCAAAGTTTGTCCACGAATTTTACTTGTAAAATGTGAATGGAAAACGAGATGCATGCATGAACACTAGTTACTCAAACCCCCCTCTCTTCTTTAATTCTTTGCCACATCATCATGTTTGCTATTCCCGTGTGCATGATACCAGCTAAGATACCACCATTATGGCTAGCCTTAATCATCGCATGCAATAATTTAGTGCACCTTGAAATATGAACATGTGTGGGGCGTGTATGTTTTTAATGGCTTGAGACTATAGCTAGCCCGACATGCAAGATGACTTATTATGCACCGTTCCCCATACCTGCAGGAAGCCCGTTCATCTCCAAACCTTTTCCTCTCCATGTGTGGAAACAATATGCCTGCCAAACTCTCCTTCTCCCTCTGGCGGTCCCACCACTCCACCCCGTGTGAAAAAATCTGCATGCATGACTCTCCTCCCCCCATGCTCGTCCAATCCGTCGTGACCAGCAATATTTTCACCCCTTCGCTCCCCCGTAATTTACTCCAACAAATATGCCCACGTAGCTGTTACTTAACTGCAGGTGCATTGGGTCACTGACATATGGGCCCAACAGGGGTCTGGCCCACATGTCTGTGACGCAACTGGACTTGCAGTTAAGTCAGTGCAGCTCAGTCCATATCTTACGTAGGTGTGCCATTGCTCGCTATAAATACTGCGCCTCCCACGACATCACTATCTCCTCCCCCTCACGTTCATGTTCATCGCTATCTCCTCCCCCTCCCTCTCACGTCGACCACCATGGCATCGCCCCTCCCAAGCCCTAGGAGCCCCTCGCTACACCGAGCGGACGGTCACACATCGCCGTTACGTTCCTCGCCGCCACTAGCCGAGGAGGGCGCATCGATGTTCCGCTCCTCCCAAGCCCTAGGAGCCCCTCGCACGTCGACCACCATGCCATCGCCCCTCCCAAGCCCTAGGAGCCCCTCGCTGCACCGAGTGGACGGTCACGCGTCGCCGTTCCGTTCCTCGCCGCCACTAGTCGAGGAGGACGCGTCGGTGTTCCGCTCCTCGCCGCCACTAGTCAAGGAGGACGCGTAGGCGTTCCGCTCCTCACCGCGACGTGACGCGTCGCTGTTCCGTTCCTCGCCGCCACTAGTCGAGGAGGACGCGTCGGCGTTCCGCTCCTCGCCGCGACGCATCGAGGTGGACGCGTCGGCGTTCCCAATCTCGCCAGCATGCGCGCCGGAGGACGCGTCGGCTCCCCGCTACGAGGAGAACGCAGCGTCGCCCGCCGAGCCCCCCCAGCCTTGAGGAGCTTTGGATAGAAATGGATGTCGCCTTGTGGGAGGCTTTGCCTCCAGCAGAGCGTGCCAAAATAGAGGCGGATAAGAAGGCCGAGGAGGAGAACGCACCATGGAACAAGCTGCCTGGGAGGCCTATGTCGCGTCCAAGAGAGTCAGGCGATTGGCTCTTTGGCAGAAGGCTCGTGCGAGGGCCGTGAGGGTGGCGGAGGACGCCCGTGACGATGCCCTAAGTGTAGTCGGGCCCAAGCGTCTCATCTACACTTGGCGGTACATGGACCGAGTGCACGCTTCCTGCGAGGAGGAGTACCTGTTTGCGCTGGATCACCACACCGGTGAGATCGCGCTCGCTCGCCCGCCGGCAAGCCGCCAATCAACACCTCGTGAGTTGCGAGGCTGAGGAAGAGGCGTTGTGTCGGCGCGCTGGGAAATGGCCACGCACCAGGGCACTCGTGGAGCGCCGCAAGCGCCGTGGCTTTTAGGAGGAGTATAATTTTTGTTTCGTAAGGCGATCTCATTAGTTTTGGGACGCAAATGATAAATCCCGAACGTTTAGGAATTTTTAGCGTCCTTAATTAAGTATGTAAAAGGGAAAGTTGGGAAACCTTGTGTATTCGTACGCATTTTGCAAGTACGTGCATATAGCACAAACTTTACTATATACTATCGCACTACACGTCTCTCTCGATATATGCTTGCAGACTGTGCTACTCCCTCCGTCCAGGTCAATAAGTCATCTTTGGTTGTGCACCGTGACCAAGAAGGAGGGAAGACTTATACACCTAGACGGAGGGAGTACTACTATTACTTGTGTACGTGCAAATGCACATTTTAACATTATGATGCGGTTTTTGTAAAAGTAGAAAAACAACACTAGTCAAGCTTGTGAAACGATTCAATGCAAAACAAATGCAAAAATGCTTGTTTGATTGTTTACTTTTAGCTTCCTTCTCTGTGGTTATTTCTCTGTCGTACTTTGTACGGAGTATCTCACTGGTTGGAAAGGCATGCAAATTCCCAAACCACTTCCTACACCCTGTATCGAATTTTTTGCCTAACAAGTTGTGCCGTGCAATTGGAATTCCAACTTGAGTACTACTACTAGTAGGAGTACCAGGGGCCAGTTCTTTTAGGCTTCTAGATTAGTAATCCCATAACTACTACCTCCGTCCTGGTTTATTGGTCCCCATTGTAATCTGTGTCAAATTTTGATCATAAATTTAACTAATGAAATGTTAGTGCATGTCACATGCACTACTCCATCCATCTAGGTGAGTAAGTCATCTTAGGGCAAGGTTAATAGTAAAGCCTGTTGCCGGCTTTATAGTAGAGCCATGTTACCTGTAGCCTGTATTTGAAAAAGTTCATACAGTAGAATGGCTGTAGTGTTGGCTATACATTTAAGGCATGCATGCTGTGCTAGGAAAAGGAAAGTGACAAGATTGGCTGGGGGGAGCTGAACACGGGCCGTAGTGCTTGCATGGGCTGCATGCAGGCTCCTTTTCCTCGTTGCTTGTGATATCGCCCGGCGACTCGCGAAGTGCCCACTTGGTCCTTTCTTCTCACTTCTCTCTCCTCCAGTTATGATTTTGCTAGGGAGGCTCTCACATGAATCCGGCCCAGGTACATGCTCATGGTCCCCTAAATATAAATAAGTTAATAAATAAATAAAGCTAAATGCTCATGCACCAGTTCTTTGGGAAAATAGGTAGCCCAATATTTCTTTTCGAAGAATACCCAAGCTAGGCCTATTTGTTTTCTCTGAATTATTGGGCTGCAAATCTTTCAAGACGAGGAGGGATGCATTCCGTCCTGGCTTAAGAGTAAGGTCAATGTCTGTTAAAAGTAATATCAAAAGGGGTTGAAAATTCCAAAAAAATTATAGCAAATGGGATATAAGTTTCTTTTTTTGTTTTTGTTCTTCACTGATATCTTATACGTATTTCATTGGATTTAACATGACATAGTACTAATTTATTTTTAAATTTGTTTTAGTATGGCTATTAATTTTTGGATTAAGAATATTTCGTTCCCCAACAAAAATGTGCGAATTTTCAAAATTTCCCACATATTTAGTTAATATTTTAACCCTGGTACTGACCAGAAAATGGCCATCAATTCTAGAAATGGAAAACGGGCTGCAATAAATTCCATATGAATTAGAAAATTAGTAAAAATTATAAAAATAATAGCAAATGGGCTATACACGCCACAGATTTCGAGGCTGACTTGTTTACGCAAGGCTTTATCAGTGAACACACGATTCTAGCAGCAGTGACTGTTGGATGTCCATCCAACGGCCGACGTGCTTATTCAATCTCCGATCTTCCTGCTCCAGCTGCCTAAACTAGCGTCGACGGGACTGCCTGCTCCCTCATCTTGTGGCAGGCTGTGATGCCGCGCAGGCTTCCCCGGCCCACCCTACTCCCTCCGCTGGCCTAGCCGCACGCAATCAACCGCCTCCTTATTACGCGAAAAAAATATTCCTCCCACTGACATCTGGGGCGCACCGGTTGGGAGGCTGACCTATGGGCCTACTAAGTTGACGCGTACGCAGCGCTTGTCAACTTAGTCAACAAACGATTCTAGCAGCAGTAACCATTGGATTTGAATCGGACGGTCCTGCTGCTTCTTCAATCGCTGCTCTTCTTGCACCAGCCGCCCAAACCAGCACCGGGGAGACCGCCTGCTCCTGCCTCCAGTGGCCGGCAATGCTGCCATTGAGGCCTCATCGCCCCCTACTACTCCCACCGCTAGCCAGGCCCTGTGGCGACGACAGCCTCACACCACAGCCGAACCAGTGAACCCTCGTACTCCTCTCCGCGTGGGCATCCACTGCCGCGTCTTCCCCGGCTCCGTGTCGTCCCCTTCCTAGGCCTCGTCGTCGTCCATCGCCTTGGTGCTCTCGGCGCGGCGTTGTCACGACCGCCTTTCCAATAAAACATTTATTGAAAAGCCGACCTTTGTATTGACCAGTACAGAAGAATTCTTCTTACTGACAGACAAAATCTTGATACAGAAATCCAGCAATACTAATATTATACATGGTTGAGCTGAGGATGCTCAACAAATTATTACAAGCACGCCTATATTACACGTAGAGGCGGATATGACACAAGGGTATGGTGGCATAACTACTGACTCGTAATAGAGGTGGTGGTGGATATGTCACAGTGAGGTGGGTGACATGACTCTGAAATCTTACAGCTCATCAAGCATCGGAGTGAGGCTTGATGATTTCTATTTGGGTGGCGGAAGCGTGTATAATACAATTGAAGAACTCCAGGGTCGCACATGACTGACTGGGACTCCTCTAGGCGTCGGACTCGCTATCGAACTCTTCATCCATAAGATCGCCTTCGTCAACATCTGGCCAAATCAACAAGCCAGGTGAGTACATTGAAAGTGCTCGCAAGACAGTTCGGACATAAGATATAACAAATGTAAACATGATGCACATGAGAAGGTCAGTATGCACAATCAAATAATAGATTTGTACTACACGATAAATTTGAGGAAATCAGGCGGTAGTCCTCCCGAAATCCCAATAAAAATAACTGAAAACCGATCAGGTGTCTGAAGCGACGCCTCGAAAGGTGGGAACAAATTCAACATGCCGCAGTCGGGCGTCGAGGCGACACCACATAAAGGGCTTATATTGAAAAGTAAATAACAGGACGTGCCACAGTCGAGCGTCTAAGCGACACCTCGAAAAGGGCTTATAATGAAAATAAATAACAATGATGCCACAGTCGGACCTCAGAGCGACATCACATAAAGGGCTTATATCAAAAGTAAATAACAATAATGACACAGTCGGACGTCTGCGCGACATCACATAAAGGGCTTATATCAAAAGTAAATAACAATAATGCCACAGTCGGACGTCTGCGCGACATCACATAAAGGGCTTATACCAAAAGTAAATAACAATAATGCCACAGTCGGACGTCTGCGCGACATCACATAAAGGGCTTATATCAAAAGTAAATAACAATAATGCCACAGTTGGACGTCTGCGCGACATCACATAAAGGGCTTATATCAAAAGTAAATAACAATAATGCCACAGTCGGACGTCTGCGCGACATCACAAAAAGGGCTTATAGTTTATCATTCGAATTTAAGTAGCTCATGAATTCAAATCATCACAAGGAAATACTCAGCGTAAAATAATAAACTGGTTAGTCCATTCACATGAATAACCTTCAACCGAGTTTACCACTCTCGGTTGTATGTTTATACTCCTGAGACTATCACCGGGGTTGACACTGAGATTTGACACGGAGACTGACACTGGCACTGAGATGATGTCCAAGTCCTTGATCGTGGACATGGATACTCGAATGATTTTGACTCTGCAGAGTTTGTACTCTTTAACCACAGCCAACGGATTTCAGTAGTCACAAGGACTAGTTCCGTTTACGGTGTTTTAGAAGAAACACGTCTAACCAGTACACACCCATTCCACATTCCGTTGCCAGGGATCACCCTCGGCGACGTTCAAGAAAAACCTTAAGACGGGGAGGCTACAACCTCGAATAGCATGGGATCAAATTTATATCGCGCGCTCTAAGGGGTGCCCCCTCTCGGTCCCAACCGGAAACACACATGCCCCCTGACCGGATGACTGGCTTTAATCCAGGGCCATGGAACCCTCATCGCGGTCCCTCTGTTTGGTGTGTACCAGGAAAGAGGTTTGCAACTTACTAAACCGCACTCTTTGCAGAAAACATGTGGCAGCACGACGGGGAAACGAACGGGATCGAGACTTGACCCACGTTAAAACTGGAGTTCACGGTTGGCATAAAACTGGCATGCTTCAACAATACCAGCCTGCAACCTATCATGTCACCACATGATCGTGCTATCTTATCATCATAAGGACACATCAACTTCGAAGCTCACCGGTAGCTTGCCTTGCATGTACATAACATTCACAAATGCTTATATAAACCGGCCATGAGAAAACTACTCGAGCAAACATGCAAAACACTCATCATATCAAAGGTTCAAACATGCTTGCCTGGTTCGGAGAAGTCGGAGTCTAGCTCGGCGAAGTACGCGTCTCCTTTACTCCTCCCGGTATCTACGTATTTAAAGAAAAACTGGATACTACATAAATACCGTGCGTGCACAAAAATTATCCCAATTTTTTTTTCAAATAAATATGAAAAAAGACTAGACAGAAATATAAAGATGACATAAAAGGTTTCAAGTTAAAATCATCTTTTGTTTAAAAGTTATAAGAGTTTTAGTCCAGGGACCTTTCTGTAATGAAACAAAAAGTTTTCAGGGTTTATTTTATAAAAACAGGAAACGTTTCAGTTAAGAACACGCCAGCCCAGAGGGGAAGGCGTATTTTGCCCAAAGGCGTTTTTCAGAAAACATTTCAAAAAGAGAAAAAGCAGACGGGGAGGTCCCACCCGTCGGGTTTGAAAATTGAAACAGAGTGCTGGCGCCCGAGGGCCGCGGTGGTCGCCGGCGGCGATCCACGGCGAGGCAGGGGGATCAGGGGTTACCAACGTGTTCACCGTGCCCTTCCGCATCTGTGGGTGGTGGAGTTGGGCATTGGCGAGCACCACGTCGACGGCGACCTCAACTCCGGCGGACGGTGGTTCGGGCATTGGTGGATCTCGCCGGGGAGTGCTGCAAAGGTCGAATTGATGCTCGGGTTAGGGTACTGAGTGCACTAGAGGTTTGCTGACGTGGTTTGGGAGGCGAGGGTGGCCTCACCTGAGTGGATCGAGCTGGAGCCCGAGGCGGATCGGGGCGGCCGGAGACGGAGAAGAAGACCCCCTCGAGGTCCTCCTAGTGGCTTGGCGGGGCTCTGGTGAGGTGGAGTTGTGGCGATGGGTCGAGAACGAGCTCGGGGGTCCCTTTTATAGCCGATCCGAGGCGGTGGCCGTGAACGGGATAACGCCGGCCATGGTACGGCGAGGCAGAGGTTGGTCAGGTGGTTTAGGCAGCTAGACATCACCGCGATGACCCACTGGTTCCATTTAGGCACTAACCTTGGTTGGATTTGGTCTGCTCCGTGGTTTTGATGGAACGGCGCCTCGCGGGCCCGTTGGCGGCAGAGAGCACGCCCTGTGCTTGCCAGGCCACGGCGAAGGGGCCGCAGTCGCGCACACAGGAGGTGGACACACGGAGGGCTCTGGTGGCTGGGGCGGTGCCGGACGGCGCCGAAAGGCAGGGCCGCCTCTGTTGGCCGCCACGGGTGGCTCTGCCACCGTAGAAGGCACCGGAGTCGGCGAGCCACGTCGCCACCGACGTCCACGCCCGCCCAAGCGAGTGTGCGGCGCACTGGATAAGAAGGGGGTGCAGTGAGCTACATGCCAGCGCGTGCACTTGCGAGATGGACGCCGAGGTCTGAAGAAAACGACACTGATGGCGAAACAGCAACCCTGAACTTCTGAATTTTCTGAACTTGCACATCAACAGTGCATGCCAGGTGTTCGACGGATTGATTTTGGCATGTGCAAAATTTTCCTTGAGCTTATCTTTGGTGGGATGGCCTCTCAGTGCACCTGGGGGCTGCCTGATTTTTCTCAGAATTTTTGGGGCAGGAAAAATATGAATTTCACCAAAATTATGAATCTGGTCCAAAATTGCAGTGGGCAAAATCTGAAATATTTGAACTAAGGCCAAGAGGATCTTGATGGATCTATGTTGGGGGTGCTAAGGACTAGCCAAAGGAGTTGGTTTGAGATCAAAACTCAAAAGAAAAATGGTACTTCCTTTGTAAATCACCTAGGTCCATAAATAATGGTAGAAAAAGTTTTGAGGGAAAAATAAATTGGATAAAAAACAAAAATGGCTTGAGTCTTGCGTGAGATGGGAGTTTTGACTTGATCCAAGGCAGGGAGGGGTTTTGGAATGCTATGTCAAAATGTGACATGGCAAAAGAGGAAATTTTTGAATGGCGAAAAGAATAAACCCATAACTCCTAGGGTTTCTTTTTAATAGAAGGAATTTCAAAAATGAATTTGAGTAGAGGCAAGACAAAAATGAAAAGCTCTCAAGGCCAAAAATCAAGGTTGAGATGAGTACCAAAATATTTGTCATAAAAGTTTTAAGGGGAGAGGGTTTAAGAAAAATATTAGATAGCTTCCTCCAAATCAAATAAAGATTTTGATAAAAACCAAATCAAAATTTTTGGAGTGTCACAACACCTACCCCCTTAAGAAAAATCTCGTCCCCGAGATTTCAGCTGATCCTCAAATAGGAGTCCTCTCTTTCCCATGTCGCTTCATCCTCGGTGTGATTGCTCCACTGAACCTTGAAGAACTTAATTGCTTTCTGACAGGTCCTTTCAGACTCCTCTAATATCTTTATTGGACGCTCCCTGTAGGTGAGGTCTGGTTGCACATCAATGTTCTCATGTGACACCTGCTTCTCTGGGTTGCTTACACATTTCCTCAACTGTGAGACGTGGAACACGTCGTGGACGTCTGACAGCTCCTTGGGTAGGTCTAGCTTGTAGGCTACGGTGCCTCTCCGTGCAACCACACAGAAGGGTCAAATAAATCTTGGTGCTAGCTTTCCTTTAACCTTGAACCGTTGCAGGCCCCTCATAGGAGATACTCGTAGGTACACATATTCACCGGGTTCAAAGCTGACTTCACGGTGCTTCTGATCGTAATAGCTCTTTTGTCGACTTTGCACTGTCTTGAGTCGGTCCCTGATGAGTCTAACTTTCTCTTCAGCTTCCTTGAGCATGTCTGGGCCGAAGATACGTCTGTCTCCTGTCTCTGACCAATTTAATGGGGTACGACACCTCCGTCCGTATAGGGCTTCAAAAGGTGCCATTTGTAGGCTGGATTGGTAACTGTTGTTGTATGCGAACTCGGCATATGGCAGGCTTACTTCCCAACTGGTTCCATAGGTGAGGACACATGCCCTTAGCATGTCCTCTAGAATTTGGTTCACACGTTCAGTTTGTCCATCAGTCTGGGGGTGGTAGGCTGTACTGAATGCTAGCTGAGTTCCCAGAGCCTGTTGTAAATGATCCCAGAATTTCGAGACGAACTGAGTGCCTCTGTCGGATATTATAGTCTTTGGGACTCCATGCAGACAAACTATACGGGAGAGATAAATCTTGGCAAGTTTTTGAGTGGTGTGGGTTGTCTTCACTGGAATGAAATGTGCCACCTTGGTTAATCTATCGGTGATGACCCATATGGCATCATTTCCGCGTTGTGACCGAGGTAGTCCGACAATGAAATCCATCCCTATTTCGTCCCATTTCCACTGAGGTATCCTGTTTGGTTGCAGTAGTCCGGCTGGTTTTTGGTGCTCGGCTTTTATGCGTTGACAAGAATCGCAACATGCAATGAAGGTGGCTATATCCCTCTTCATACCGTGCCACCAAAATCTTTCCTGATTGTCCTTATACATTTTGGTTCCTCCAGGGTGGATCGAATATGGAGCGGTGTGGGCTTCGGTCAGGATTTGCTGTTTGAGGACCTCTATATTCGGCACGCAAAGTCTGTCTCCGTACCATAATATTTCCTCATTGTCTATGACGAATTCCGAGGCCTTGCCCATACTCACTTTTCTTTTTATGCCTTCGATGCTGGGGTGTCCATGTTGAGCTTTCTTAACCTGCTCCACAAGGGTGGGTTGTACTTCCAAATTTGACATAGTGCCTTCCGTGACCATCATCAAGTTGAGTTTGGCGAACTCCTATTGAAATTCAGGTCTCAAGCCTTGTAGACTGTTGTCGTCCGAGTTAGGGTTTTGACTAAGAGCATCTACCACTACGTTTGCTTTTCCTGGGTGGTAGTGGATGCCAACATCATAGTCTTTCACTAATTCCAACCAGCATCGTTGCCGCAAATTGAGCTCTGGCTGTGTGAAAATATATTTGAGAATTTTGTGGTCCGTATATATTTCACAATGATTTCCAAGCAAAAAGTGTCTCCATTCTTTGAGTGCATGAATGACTGCTGCCAATTCTAAGTCATGAGTAGGATAATTTTCTTCATGCTTTTGAAGTTGCCTTGAAGCGTATGCGACAACCTTGTCTTCTTGCATCAGCACACATCCGAGGCCTTTCCGGGATGCGTCACAATACACTTCAAAACTTTTGTGTATGTCTGGTATAACTAACACTGGTGCGGTTGTTAATTTCTTCTTGAGTTCTTGGAAACTCTTCTCGCAAGCTTCAGTCCACACAAATTTCTTCTCCTTCTTGAGTAACTGTGTCATTGGTTTCGCTATGGTGGAGAATCCCTCAATGAACCTTCGGTAGTATCCAGCCATTCCCAGAAAACTGCGGACATCTGTTACGTTGGCTAGTGGTTTCCAGCCAAGTATGGCCTTGACTTTTTCTGGGTCCACGGCAACACCTTCTTGGGTCAATACGTGGCCTAGAAAACCAACCTGTCTTAACCAAAATTCACATTTGCTGAATTTGGCGTATAATTGGTGTTTCCTTAACTCTCCCAGTACAATCCTGAGATGTTCTGCATGCTCTTCTAGTGTCTTAGAGTATACCAGAATATCGTCAATGAACACCACGACAAATTTGTCCATAAATTTCATAAACACTTTGTTCATGAGGTGGACAAAATATGCGGGGGCGTTTGTTAGTCCAAACGACATTACTATAAACTCATATAGTCCGTATCTGGAGGTGAATGCTGTCTTAGGGATATCTTCTATCCGTACTTTTAATTGACTAGTACACATGCATGTGCAATGCACATATCATAATCTACAACAAAAACATCTATTTGAGTATATTTTCTCTTCTAGCGAGTTTTTTACTGACCCATTCAAATCTGTCTTATGCTCAGTGATATGAGCGCGCGTGTAACATACGACCCATAAACATGTCTTCATATAACATTGATGATCACATAATTCTATTATAATTTGTTACATAATTTAAAAAAACACAACTAAACACCATTATCTCTTGAAGGTCCATTTATTGATACGATCTATGGTGCTTCATCCGATGGATGGGATATTGGTTTGAGCTTGCTTCCCTTCGTACTTTAAAATATATATCAAAAACTTCCTCGTCAACTTCATTTCCTTCATACTTTAAAATATGAAAAAATATGTCTTACTCTAGTAAAGGGACATCATCAATCATACCGATGAACAAAGCTACTCTATTAAGTCATCGTTTGTTGGAGTGACAGTCGGTGAAAGGATAAATGATTGTGAGATGAGCTCAACTTCGGGTGATATGTTCGATGTTTTTTTTGGGGGGGGGAGGGGGTCTATCAATAATCATTCAATCTTTGGGGTCTGTGTTGTGTCCGTCATCTTTCAAGTCTTGATTTCTTGTAATATCATCATTTTATTCCTCATCCACTAAAATGACAGTTAGTTTTGTTCTAAAATATGTCATATGATCCTATAAAATAGTAATCAGAGTTAGTTAGTTTTGATAGATCCATAAAATTTATATCTCCGGTGAAGTACTCCACAAGATGACCTACAGGATTACAAAACATAAAATATATTCAGTTTTATTTAATTTTTATAGATATTTATACGAAACTTTTTAAACCATCAACTGATCATCATGATCATAACAAGCCGTGATGATTAAAGAAATGGCACCCAAAATCGAACATGCCCTATAAAAGAAAAGTATTTTTCTAGAGGATGAAAGAAAATTGGTTTGGACAACGCCACAGTCACTCACAATCCTTCTCTGGACACTGCTAGTATATACTGTAGTTGTACTAAAAAAAGCCAGTCATTCCACCGCCCGTCTTTTCTCCTCCCTTCCCTAATCTTCCATGGTCGCCAGATCCCTCCCTCCATAGCCGGCGCTCCCTGTAAGGCCGCCCCTCCCCTTCGTCACCCACGCCGGCGGACGTGCATGCCCCTGCTCCACCTCACTCCTCCTTCGAATTCGGCCGTCGAAGTGCTCGAGGAGGCGGTCGAGCTTGGCATGCTCGCCGGTGACGCGGGCCCCTTAACGCACACGCCGGACTACCGACCTCTCAGGCGGGGGGCGCACGCCGACCCCAGGAAGAGAGAAGCGAAGATTTTGTGCCGGCTTCTTGCTCAGCTGGGAATTTGAAGAGGACGGCCGTGGCCATGGCCTTGGAGGAGGTGGAAGTTCCCGTCCCCACAGAGAGTTGTCCATGGATCCAAATCTGTAAGCAGAAAGAAAAGAACCTGATCTTGGATTTCTTCACTTGCGTTATTCAGAGTCATCCTAGTCCACCATACGTTCCCTTATTCAACTGGATGACCGCAGAGACGGGGGAAGGCGGGGTGGTGTTGTGCTGGTGGCCACCGGGAGCTTCAACCTTCCCACCTACATGCACAGGCATGTTTGGTAAGCCGCAGCACCTGTTAAATCTGTTTAGCAACTCTGAAGTGTTGTGTTAATATTAGAACATGCTGAGAATCAGAACAAATAGATTGCATATTACCCCATCTCTTGTTTCATACGTACAGAGCTTGTGAAGGATGAGTTGCAGCAGCGAGGGTAGTCGGTGCTGGGATGTTACTGCCTTAAGGGATACATGTCCCTGGTGAACCGATGCTAACAAGAAGAAGGTACTATGCGGAACTGGAAATGTGTATGGGTTTGTGTTAACACCACATTCTCATGACCGAATTTGCAATTTGGGGCTGCTCATGACCTCTTGCCGTCTGCTCACCGGATTCGCCTCTGCGAATTGGCATGTTGAAGCTCGTCTTTCGTGATGGTTGATCCATGCATAATAACCTGATTTTTCATGTTATCAATACATGCGTACCATTGGATTTTCGCTATCACATAAGGTACTTTCAGTTCGGATGATGTGTTCATTTGATGGACACATTCTTGTGTTCTTGATACAGGCAATGCAGAAAGGTCATCAGCGTACCTTAACCATTCTCTCAAGAGTTAAGAATTCTTCTGTGCAAGGACGGCTTAGCTGATCAAGGTATGTGACGATGATTTTTGTTGTTGCAACACAGTAGTGTCTTCTCTCACATTGTTGGATCACCAATTGTATCAGTACTATAACACTGTATATAAATCAGTTGTTTACGACTTGCGTTTTGTCTCAGGAAGTGTCAAGGTAATGCTGCTATGTGGTTCTGACCTGCTCGAGTCATTCAGCAAGCCAGGGGTTTGGATTCCAGATCAGGTACAAAACTTGAACACTTTTTGATACCGAAAGGGGATGGGAGCAACAAGTCTGAATCAAAGAGTATGTTTTTGAATCTTCGTTGCATTGCACAATATTTTTATTGTTCTAAGAAATTCATGTAGTTGTATATGGAACATTTCCTTGATGTGAGGGTCGGGCATATTTGTTTACTAAATCATACTTCCAGATTACCTTTGTCGGCAACTCTAAATATTTCTTAGATGGCTTACCACAAGCATTAGTCCTGCAAAAACATATATTCTAAACCGGTTCATGATAGATCAACAAAATGTTGTTGATGCTCTCACCTATTAGGAGATGCACATGAAAAAAAAAGATATGCTAAAGTTGCGTAGTTCCAACAAACAGACATTCAAATGCACCATTTTGTACTCAGGGAGCAGGAAGTACGACTTCTTTAGTTTTCAGAATTAGAATGGATCACGTGTACTCCAAATGTTTTCAGTTTAAATAATCATGCACATTCTGAATCATGTGGTGTGCAAAAGTGGGTTTATACAGATTTATACAATTCATTGTAACACCCTGGAGCTGGATAGATGCTATATTACTTTGTAGAACGATTGTGTTGGTGGTCATGTTGATGGAACTTGATATAGTGAAGTCACTTTCCTGTATTTACTTGATATAGTAAAGGCAATTTGTGCAACACAAATCCAGTTTCATTATCCTCATATAGTCAGTATGTAAAATGAAAGGCTTATAGCATTTTGCTGTGCAACTGTTTATTAGTTAGAACTCTATTATCAAAAATCTAATCATGAGTAATGCTGCAACAGTCAAAGGAAGAAGTCGAACCTGAAGAAGTCCTCGGAAGAATCACAGCTGCGTGTGCCCGGCTGGTTCAGGGGACGCGATAGGCGCTGGCGCCCTGCCCCGGCGGGCGTGTGCGCGGCGGCATGGGTGCCAGTGAAGGGCGGGCACGGCGGTGCGGGTGCCGGGGCAGGCTCTCTCCTGGGCACTGGCGATCTCGCAGGACGGATGCCACGCTACGAGCGGCAACAATCGGCAATGGCAATCGTGCACGGAGGTGACGGGACGGTGCAGTGCGGCGTGGTCACCGCGCAGGCAGGAGACGCCGTTGGTTGGCGGCGTATGTGCCTGGCGGTGAGGTCAAGGTCAAGGGCGTGAAGTTCCCTTAGCTTGCGATCTGATTTTCTGTGATTGTAGGGGACGCTGGGCTGGTTGTTAGTTTGCGATCTGATTTCCGTCATTGTAGGGGACGCGCGGGGCTGGTTGTTCGACTACTACTCTCCTGGTGAAGTACGGTTAGTCATTGGTAAATGCTAAGTGCACACCGTAGAGGTATTGGATTAATGATGGCCATTAGATTGAGACTTGTTGGCCTAATCGTGTGGTGCTGATTGGCTCGTGCATTATTGTGGGACTAATTGCGCGGTGTATGTAAGAAAGTTCTTGTTTGATTGTTTAATAGTAGTAAAGATGATATCCTGACCTTAAATCAATTTTTGAGAAAACTTTGGCTTGTGCGAGCTGATCAAATAAATCATTTATCCATGGCATCGGATATTTATTTTTGATGGTGACCATATTGAGTGCTCGATAGTCTATGCATAATCTCAGTGTCCCATCCTTTTTCTTGGCAAATAATACTGGCGAACCCCAAGGTGAGGAGATGGCTCGTATAAATCCTTTGTCCAGTAATTCTTTTATTTGCTTTTTAAATTCTACCAACTCGGAGGGTGCCATCCTATAGGGTTTCTTGTAGATGGGGGTGGTTCCAGGTGCTAGTTCAATGCTGAACTCTATTTTCCGGTCTGGCAGCATGCCTGGTAGTTCTTCGGGAAAACGTCGGGGAATTCACATACCACTGGAACTTTGCTTAACTCTGAGGTGTCCACCTTGTTCAATCTTGGATGCCGTGATCCTGGTCTCTCTTGGGCTGCGACTTTTATTGTCTTCCCGTGATGGTGAGTGAGGATTACAGTCCGGTTGAAGCAATCGATAAATCCCTTGTTGGTGGTTAACCAATCCATTCCTAGGATAACCTCCAGTCCTTTATTTTCCAATACGATGAGGTTTGCTTGAAACTTTAGTCCTTTGAGCTCAATAACCACACCTTGACAGTAACTCTGAGTGATTTGCTTATTCCCGGGGGACTTGATGATCATGGATTTTTCCAAAGGGAGTATCTAAAAATCATGTTGCAAAGCAAAACTCTTCGAAATGAACGAGTGAGAAGCTCCAGAATCAAACAAAACCGTGGCAGGTATTGTGTTGATAGGGAGCGTACCGAGTACGATATCTGGGCATTCTGTGCTTCCTCCTTGGTCACATGGTTCAGGTGACCCTTCTTGTGATTATTGTTGGGGTTGAAGTTGTTGCGCTTGGGTGCTGAATTGTTTCCATTGTTGTTCGGTTTTGGGGCCGAGTTTCTTGGCTTTGGACACTGGTTCGCGTAGTGCCCTTCCTCTCCACAAGCGTAGCAGGTGACGCCTGGGTGATACGAAAAATCCTTGTCCCTTGCGTGAAATTTTTTGATTGGCCGCGGAACATTGGTTGTGGGTCTGTTTGCTCCAATCTTCTGAGGGTCAGTCTTGTGCCGGTTGTTGCGAGCATGAGTAACTTGGTCCCTTTTCTGCTTGCGAAATTCCTCCAAGCTGTGGCGCTCATTTTCTAATGTAATGGCCTTGTCCACAAGCGTTTTGAAGTCTGGAAAGGTGTGTACGACCAGCTGGCATTTAAGTGCTGGTGCCAGACCATCCAGAAACTTCTCCATCTTTTTGTCCTCCATCATACGTTCTTTGTTGGCATAATGAGATAATAGGGTAAACTGACTATTGTAGTCAGTCACTGTCATGCTTCTCTGCTTGAGGTCGTCAAATTCCCTTTTCTTGATCTTCATAATGCTCCTGGGAATGTGCGCCCCATGAAATCCTTCTTTAAAATCTTCCCATGTGATACTATTTTCATCGGGGTGCATGTGCAGGAAATTCTCCCACCATGACGCGGCTGCTCCCGTGAGATACTGAGGTGCATAAAGTACCTTCTCACGGTCTGAGCACTGTGCAATAATCAGCTTCCTCTCAATGTCTCGAAGCCAATCATCGGCCTCAAGAGGTTTATCAGTATGAGAGAACGTTGGGGGACGCGTCTTCTGTAATTCAGACAATTTAGAGTGCTGCTGATAAGGCTCACGATGATTCCCCATATTGATAACATGGTTCAGCATTTCCTGGTGCTGCTGCTGGCTTTGCTCATAAAGGCGGCATACTTGAGTAAATGCTGTCTCACTGCCTTGCTAACTTGATTGTCCCTGTGTGAAGTTGTTGCTTGTCTGGGCACCATAGTTTTCTTTCGATGGGTATGGCATGGAACGAGTCCAGGGACGAGGCATTTTTCACTCTGGGGTAATTTTGCAAACTCATGAGAAAACTGAGTCATAAAATAAATAATTTTGTAAAGGCGGAAATTTCAAGAACTTCAACATTTTTTTCAAGAAAACACTAGATCGCGCGTGGAGAAGGACCGCTCAGTACATATCTTACATGCAAACCATAATTATACAATACATCACTCAGGATGTGCGTACACATTCCTGACATGTTATTTAGGCTAGTGCACTTCTCTGAGATCCTACATGATGCGCAAACAAGCTACTACTCACCAAACCTATGTATATATAAACATATCATACAAGCTGGCACATCACACTGCTGCTAGGCGTACTCAGTCGAAGATGGTGAAGACTTCCTTTGGCCTGCCGAGGGTAAGACCCAGTGGTGCTGGAGACTCAATCTCCTCCTCGCTAATAGGCTCGAGGCGCGAAGTACTGGGCTGAGGAGCTGGTGCAGGCGCGGGTGTGGCAGGTGGTGCGGCTTGGACTGGAGTGGGAGCAATGACCTGGTCAAACTCCTCAATGGTAGGCATGCGGCGAGCTATGGCTAAGATGGCCGGTGTGTATGATGCTGAGGACGAGACGAACGTCAGTGCTGGTGCCATGTGGAGGAGCTCCCTCCTGTTGGCGGAGCAGCCATGGATGGAATCCATACGAGCAGCTACGAGGTCATCCACGAGGTTGTCGAAAGCTGCCTCGAGTGCCTTCAGGTACTCAACAAGCATCTCAATAGCCTCATCTCTTTCTCCCCTAGCGCAAGCGAATGCATAGTGGCAGGTGTATGGCACGTGGCATGGGAGGTAGCGGAAACGGCGAGTCTTCATTGAAGGAAGAACATCCCGGAGACGAGCTATTATCTCGCGGGCAGCCATCTGCATGGCATGCCTCTTTGTAGGCATGGCCCTCCCGATGAATCGGAAGCGGCGGAACTCGGCGCGTCCTCCCTTGAACTGAACTGCGGCCTGGTACATGGACAAACTGTCGCTGAGCTTGTGCCAGTAGAGTGTGAACTCTGGACGGACTGATGGCCCGATCGCGATCTTGGTGATGGAGATGAAGAGTTTGACAAACCCCTCAGGAACTTTGGCGAACACCTGTGACTCACAAACGTTGCCCGCCATCTACAAAAGTAGACAAAATCCTGAATAGTCAAATCATAAATTTATGATGACCAACAGAAAATTGCTACTATATGCAGAATAATAAAATAAGCTAATAACCGATTAGCGATCGCACCTAGTGGCTTCCTACAGTCAGCCTGGCTCTGGTACCAAGTTTGTCACGACCGCCTTTCCAATAAAACATTTATTGAAAAGCCGACCTTTGTATTGACTAGTACAGAAGAATTCTTCTTATTGGCAGACAAAATCTTGATACAGAAATCCAGCAATACTAATATTATACATGGTTGAGCTGAGGATGCTCAACAAATTATTACAAGCACGCCTATATTATACATAGAGGCGGATATGACACAAGGGTATGGTGGCATAACTACTGACTCATAATAGAGGTGGTGGTGGATATGTCACAGTGAGGTGGGTGACATGACTCTGAAATCTTACAGCTCATCAAGCGTCGGAGTGAGGCTTGATGATTTTTATTTGGGTGGCGGAAGCGTGTATAATACAATTGAACAACTCCAGGGTCACACATGACTGACTGGGACTCCTCTAGGCGTCGGACTCGCTATCGAACTCTTCATCCATAAGATCGCCTTCGTCAACATCTGGCCAAATCAACAAGCCAGGTGAGTACTTTGAATGTACTCGCAAGACAGTTCGGACATAAGATATAACAAATGTAAACATGATGCACATGAGCAGGTCAGTATGCACAATCAAATAATAGATTTGTACTGCACGATAAATTTGAGGAAATCAGGCGGTAGTCCTCCCGAAATCCCAATAAAAATAACTGAAAACCGATCGGGTGTTTGAAGCGATGCCTCGAAAGGTGGGAACAAATTCAACATGCCGCAGTCGGGCGTCGAGGCGACACCACATAAAGGGCTTATATTGAAAAGTAAATAACAGGACGTGCCATAGTCGGGCGTCTAAGCAACACCTCGAAAAGGGCTTATAATGAAAATAAATAACAATGATGCCACAGTCGGACGTCAGAGCGACATCACATAAAGGGCTTATATCAAAATAAAATAACAATAATGCCACAGTCGGACGTCTGCGCGACATCACATAAAGGGCTTATATCAAAAGTAAATAACAATAATGCCACAGTCGGACGTCTGCGCGACATCACATAAAGGGCTTATATCAAAAGTAAATAACAATAATGCCACAGTCGGACGTCTGCGCGACATCACATAAAGGGCTTATATCAAAAGTAAATAACAATAATGCCACAATCGGACGTCTGCGCGACATCACATAAAGGGCTTATATCAAAAGTAAATAACAATAATGCCACAGTCGGACATCTGCGCGACATCACAAAAAGGGCTTATAGTTTATCATTCGAATTTAAGTAGCTCATGAATTCAAATCATCACAAGGAAATACTCCACGTAAAATAATAAACTGGTTAGTCTATTCACATGAATAACCTTCAACCGAGTTTACCACTCTCGGTTGTATGTTTATACTCCTAAGACTGTCACCGGGGTTGACACTGAGATTTGACATGGAGACTGACACTGGCACTGAGATGATGTCCAAGTCCTTGATCGTGGACATGGATACTCGAATGATTTTGACTCTGCAGAGTTTGTACTCTTTAACCACAGCCAACGGATTTCAGTAGTCACAAGGACTAGTTCCGTTTACGGTGTTTTAGAAGAAACACGTCTAACCAGTACACACCCATTCCACATTCCGTTGCCAGGGATCACCCTCGGCGACGTTCAAGAAAAACCTTAAGACGGGGAGGCTACAACCTCGAATAGCATGGGATCAAATTTATATCACGCGCTCTAAGGGGTGCCCCCTCTCGGTCCCAACCGGAAACACACATGCCCCCTGACCGGATGACTGGCTTTAATCCAGGTCCATGGAACCCTCATCGCGGTCCCTCTGTTTGGTGTGTACCAGGAAAGAGGTTTGCAACTTACTAAACCGCACTCTTTGCAGAAAACATGTGGCAGCACGACGGGGAAACGAACGGGATCGAGACTTGACCCACGTTAAAACTGGAGTTCACGGTTGGCATAAAACTGGCATGCTTCAACAATACCAGCCTGCAACCTATCATGTCACCACATGATCGTGCTATCTTATCATCATAAGGACACATCAACTTCGAAGCTCACCGGTAGCTTGCCTTGCATGTACATAACATTCACAAATGCTTATATAAACCGGCCATGAGAAAACTACTCGAGCAAACATGCAAAACACTCATCATATCAAAGGTTCAAACATGCTTGCCTGGTTCGGAGAAGTCGGAGTCTAGCTCGGTGAAGTACGCGTCTCCTTTACTCCTCCCGGTATCTACGTATTTAAAGAAAAACCGGATACTACATAAATACCGTGCGTGCAAAAAAAGTATCCCAAATTCTTTTCAAATAAATATGACAAAAGACTAGACAGAAATATAAAGATGACAGAAAAGGTTTCAAGTTAAAATCATCTTTTGTTTAAAAGTTATAAGAGTTTTAGTCCAGGGACCTTTCTATAATGAAACAGAAAGTTTTCAGGGTTTATTTTATAAAAACAGGAAACGTTTCAGTTAAGAACACGCCAGCCCAGAGGGGAAGGCATATTTTGCCCAAAGGCGTTTTTCAGAAAACGTTTCGAAAAGAGAAAAAGCTGACGGGGAGGTCCCACCCGTCGGGTTTGAAAATTGAAACAGAGTGCTGGCGCCCGAGGGCCGCGGTGGTCGCCGGCGGCGATCCACGGCGAGGCAGGGGGATCGGGGGTTACCAACGTGTTCACCGTGCCCTTCCGCACCTGTGGGTGGTGGAGTTGGGCGTTGGCGAGCACCACGTCGACGGCGACCTCAACTCTGGCGGATGATGGTTCGGGCGTTGGTGGATCTCGCCGGGGAGAGCTGCAAAGGTCGAATTGATGCTCGGGTTAGGGTACTGGGTGCACTAGAGGTTTGCTAACGCGGTTTGGGAGGCGGGGGTGGCCTCACCTGAGTGGATCGAGCTGGAGCCCGAGGTGGATCGGGGCGGCCGGAGACGGAGAAGAAGACCCCCTCGAGGTCCTCCTAGTGGCTTGGCGGGGCTCTGGTGAGGTGGAGTTGTGGCGATGGGTCGAGAACGAGCTCGGGGGTCCCTTTTATAGCCGATCCGAGGCGGTGGCCGTGAACGGGATAACGCCGGCGATGGTTACGGCGAGGCAGAGGTTGGTGAGGTGGTTTAGGTAGCTAGACATCACCGCGATGACCCACTGGTTCCATTTAGGCACTAACCTTGCTTGGATTTGTCCTGCTCCGCGGTTTTGACGGAACGGCGCCTCGCAGGCCCGTCGGCGGCAGAGAGGATGCCCTGCGCTTGCCAGGCCACGGCGACGGTGCCGCAGTCGCGCACAGAGGAGGAGGTGGACACGCGGAGGGCTCTGGTGGCTGGGGCGGTGCCGGACGGCGCCGAAAGGCAGGGCCGGCCTCTGTTGGCCGCCACGGGTGGCTCTGCCACCGCAGAAGGCGCCGGAGCTGGCGAGCCACATCGCCACCAATGTCCGCGCCCGGCCAAGCGAGTGTGCAGCGCATTGGATAAGAAGGGGGGTGCAGTGAGCTAGATGCCAGCGCGTGCATTGGCGAGATGGACGCCGAGGTCTGAAGAAAACGACACTGACGGCGAAACAGCAACACTGAACTTCTGAATTTTCTGAACTTGCACAGCAACAGTGCATGCCAGGTGTTCGACGGATTGATTTTGGCATGTGCAAAATTTTCCTTGAGCTTATCTTTGGTGGGATGGCCTCTCAGTGCACCTGGGGGGCTGCCTGATTTTTCTCAGAATATTTGGAGCAGGAAAAATATGAATTTCACCAAAATGATGAATCTGGTCCAAAATTGCAGTGGGCAAAATCTGAAATATTTGAACTGAGACCAAGAGGATCTTGATGGATCTAGGTTGGGGGTGCTAAGGACTAGCCAGAGGAGTTGGTTTGAGATCAAAACTCAAAAGAAAAATGGTACTTCCTTTGTAAATCACCTAGGTCCATAAATAATGGCAGAAAAAGTTTTGAGGGAAAAATAAATTGAATAAAAAAAAATGGCTTGAGTCTTGCTGGAGATGGGAGTCTTGACTTGATCCAAGGCAGGGAGGGGTTTTGGAATGCTATGTCAAAATGTGACATGGCAAAAGAGGAAATTTTTGAATGGGGAAAAGAATAAACCCATAACTCCTAGGGTTTCTTTTTAATAGAAGGAATTTCAAAAATGAATTTGAGTAGAGGCAAGACCAAAATGAAAAGCTCTCAAGGCCAAAAATCAAGGTTGAGAAGTGTACCAAAATATTTGTCATAAAAGTTTGAGGGGGAGAGGGTTTAAGAAAAATATTAAATAGCTTCCTCCAAATCAAATAAAGATTTTGATAAAAACCAAATCAAAATTTTTGGAGTGTCACAGGCGTGGTCAACATGGTCAACGACATTCCATCGGAAGAGTACTGTACGTGGAGAGGCTGACAACTGGGTCCACGGCCACAACCCAATTTTTTTGTGATTTGCCAAGTAAGTCGCTTTGTCAGGCCTGTTGGCTGCAAATCTTTCAAGACGAGGAGATCTTTCATTCGGCTGGCCGAGAAAATGTCCCATCAGTAATGAGAAATGGGCTGTACATTTTTAAAACACATCAAACTGGCAATTAGTTTCAAATATCTTTTTTTCATTTCAATATTTTAAATTACATTAATTTTTATGCATGGAGAATTTGTTGCATTTTATATTGATATACACTTATTTTTAAAATCAGTTTGAATGTGAGTCGAAATTTCGGGATTAAAAACAGTTCGGACCGCACCGAAATATGCAAAATTTCGTATAATTTTTTAACCGTGGCCACAATATGGGCTGTAATGCTAACAAAAAGAATATGGGCTCCAAAAAAACCTTAATAATTAGCAAATGACTGTAAATTATTAGAAATAATGGCAGGTGGGTTGTATGCTGTTTTCCACAGATTTGAGGCTTTCCTAAAATAAGGTTGACGCACAAGTAGTGACTGTTGGATGGCCATCCAACGGCCGTCGTGCTTCTTCAATCTCTACTCTTCCTGCTCCAGCCGCTCAAACAAGCGCCGGTGGGACTGCCTGCTCCCTCCTCCCCGCGGCCGGCTCTGCTGCCGCGCAGGCCTCACCACCCCATCGTACTCCCATCGCTGGCCTAGCCATCCCTCTACCCACCCACACCTGCTATTATTCTCCGGCGATGGCAGATGAACCAGTAAACCCTCGTTAAGTCGTACTCCCCTCCGTGTGGGAAACAACTGCCGAGTCTTCCCTGCCTCCGTGTCATTCCCTTCCTAGGCCTCACCGTCATCCACCGCCCTGGTGCTCTCGGCGCGGCCTGGTTAACGTGGTCAACGACCGACATGCAACTGAAGTGGACTGTACGTGGAGAGGCCGACAGCTGGGTCCATGGCCGCACGCAAGGAAATGCCTCCTTATTACGCACAAAATAATGATTCGTCCACCTGACATCAGGGACCCACCAAAAGGGCCTCTGTATTTCGCGAAAAAAATGTTACCACCGCTGACAGCTCGGACCCACCAGCTATATCTTCGCACGCAAGGAAGTGCCTCCTTATTACGCACAAAAAATGAATACTCCCCCTGTTAGCTGGGACCCAGTATAGTGGCAGGCTGACTTGTGGGCCTACTAAGTTGACGCGGACGGAGGGCTTTGTCAACTTAGTCAATATGCACGATTCTAGCTCCAGTGACCGTACGATGTCCATCCAACGCCCGTAGTGCTTCTTCAACCTCTGGTCTTCTTGCTCCAGCCACCCAAACCAGCGCCGGTCGTGCCTCGTGCTCCTGCCTCCCGTGGCCGGCTGCGATGCGGCAGAGGCCTTACCGCCCCCTACTACTCCCACCGCTGGCCAGGCCATCCCTCTACTCACCCACACCCCCTGTTATTCTGTGGCAACGTCAGCCTCACACCGCAGCGAACCAGTGAACCCTCATACTCCTCTACGCGTGGGCATCCACTGCCGCATCTTCCCTGGCTCCGCGTCGTCCCCTTCCTAGGCCTCGCCGTCGTCCACCGCCCTGGTGCTCTCGGCGCGGCGTGGTCAACGTGGTCAAGGAACGGCTTCCATCGGACGTGGACTGTACGTGGAGAGGCTGACAGCTGGGTCCACGACCGCAGCAAGGAAGTGCCTCCTTATTACATGCAAAATAATTATTCCTCCACCTGACATCGGGGACCCACTGGACGGGTCACCGTATTTCGCGAAAAAAACGTTTGCCCCTGACTGCTGGGACCCACCAGCTACATCTTCACATGCAAGGAAGTGCTTCTGGGAAAAAAAACGATTCGCCCCCCTGACTGCTGGGACCCACCAGCTACATCTTCGCAGGCAAGGAAGTGCCTGACAGTCGGGACCCACCTGGTCGAAGTGTACGTAGCGTTTTCATTCTGGTCGCGAACGTGTACGTACATATATACTGGTGGATGTAGAGGCGCACACGTGTCTTAGTAGAGGCGCACACGTGTCATAGTAGAGGCGCGCATGTAGCATGTACACGTACATACAGTGGCCAGGGTGCAAGAAAGAAAATACGGCCACGTATGTGTACATACGGGCGGGGTCTCGAACGCCTACTTGTGCATACGTATGGCCAGGGCTCGTGTACATGGCTGGGTCGGAACGGAGAAACATCGTCGTCGTCGTGTTCATGGGGAGGCAACGGAATGCGTCGTGTTCATGGGGAGGCAACGGAATGTGTCGTGTTCATCAGGAGGCAATGGAACGCGTGGGAGCCAACCGGCTAGGTCGGAACGGAATGTGCGGTCGTGTTCATCGGGAGGGCTTGGATGGAACAGGCGATGGAAACGAGGCCTGAACGGGGTCCTGTTGATCGAGAGGGGTCTGGCGTACCGCAAAATGGAGGAAACGGACCTCCTACGGTCGAAACGGGGGTCTTGTTGATCAGGAGGGGTGTGGCGTACCACAAAACGAACGAAACGGACCTCCTACGGTCGAAATGGGGGTCCTGTTCATCGGGAGGGGTGTGGCGTACCGCAAAACGGACTTGTGTTGGAGCGCTACGGTCGAAATGGGGGTCCTGTTCATCGGGAGGGGTGTGGCGTACCGCAAAACGGGACTCCACGGGATACTGTTCATCTCCACCATCGACCTCCTCCAGCCTCCACGGGCTACCGTCGACCTCCTCCAGCCTCCACGGGCTCCTGTTCATCCAGCCTCCACCGCGCGCTACTCCACCGGCTACTGTTCAACCACCCCTCCACGGGCAACCCTCCACCGTCTACTGTTCATCCAGCCCTCCACACCACGGGGTCCTGTTCAACCACCCCTCCACGGGCACCCCTCCACCGTCAACTGTTCATCCAGCCCTCCAGCACACCACAGGGTCCTGTTCATCCAGAGGCAACGCCACCGCTCACTGTTCATCCACCCCCCCGCAACGCTCATTGTTCATCCCAGAGGCAGCATCGATCGGCTTCAGTTGGCAGCAGTAGCGAAGGAATCGCTCGATCGGGTTCAGTTAATAGCCATCGATCGATCGCTCGGGTTCAGTAACGCGTAGCCTGCAGTGCAATCGCTTGGATTCAGTTAGAGCCCAATGCCTCGCTCGGGTTCAGTTAGAGCCAACGCCTCGCACACACGCGCGTACGTGTACGAGAGAAACGCGCATCGCTCGGCCCCTGACCTCCCACTGTAACCGGGAACTCCCCAAAATTTTCCTCGCCCTCGCTTCTACCACGGTTTTTTCCGTCATGGACGGCCCAAAGAATGTCATGCAGCTACGTCTCCGGCCCACCCAGGACGAGAAGCCCATTTTCTGTCATGATTTTTTGTCATAGAAGTAGGAGCCCACCACATCTATGATGATACCGGGTTTTGTCACAATTATCGTCATAGAAGTGTCATATGTATGACAGAAAAAAAATTCGTTCGACCCAAAATGTCACGGATGTGTCTTTTTTTTGTAGTGCTATCATGGCGATTATGGTGCTACTTTGAAGCACAAGTGTGGCAAAGGATAGTATCATTGTCCCTTCTCTCTTTTTCTCTCATTTTTTGGGCCTTCTCTCTCTCTTTTTATGGCCTTTCTCTTTTTTGGGGGCCTTCTCTTTTTTATGGCCTTTCTCTTTTTTTGGGCCTTCTCTTTTTTATGGCCTTTCTCTTTTTTTATTCCTCACTTGGGACAATGCTCTAGAAAATGATGATCATCGCACTTCTATTTATTTACAACTCAACGATTACAACTCGATACTAGAACAAAGTATGACTCTATATGAATGCCTCCGGCGGTGTATCGGGATTGCGATGAATCAAGAGTGACATGTATGAAAAATTATGAACATTGGCTATGCCACAAATACGATGTCAACTACATGATTATGCAAAGCAATATGACAATGATGATGCATGTCATAATAAACGAAACGGTGGAAAGTTGCATGGCAATATATCTCGGAATGGCTATGGAAATGCCATAATAGGTAGGTATGGTGGCTGTTTTGAGGAAGATATAAGGAGGTTTATGTGTGAAAGAGCGTATCATATCACGGGGTTTGGATGCACCGGCGAAGTTTGCACCAACTCTCAATGTGAGAAAGGGCAATGCACGGTACCGAAGAGGCTAGCAATGATGGAAGGGTAAGAGTGCATATAATCCATGGACTCAACATTAGTCATAAAGAACTCACATAATTATTGCAAAAATCTACAAGTCATCAAAAACCAAGCACTACACGCATGCTCCTAGGGGGATAGATTGGTAGGAAAAGACCATCGCTCATCCCCGACCGCCACTCATAAGGAATACAATCAAATAACACCTCATGTTTCAAATTTGTTACACAACGTTGACCATACGTGCATGCTACGGGACTTGCAAACTTCAACACAAGTATTCCTCAAATTCACAACTACCCAACTAGCACAACTTTGATATCACTATCTCCATATCTCAAAACAATCACCAAGTATTAAACTTCTCTTAGTATTCAATGCACTCTATATGAAAGTTTTTATTATATCCCTCTTGGATGCCCATCATATTAGGACTAGTTTCATAACCAATGCAAATTACCATTCTGTTCTAAATACTCTCAAAATAATATAAGTTAAGCATGAGAGTTCATCTATTTCTACAAAATAAAACCACCACCGTGCTCTAAAAGATATAAGTGAAGCACTAGAGAAAATGACAAACTACTACGAAAAATATAAGTGAAGCTCAATGAGTAGTGGAATAATTATGCAACTATGTGAAGACTCTCTAACATTTAAGAATTTAATATCTTGGTATTTTATTCAAACAGCAAGAAAAACTAAATAAAATAAAATGATGCTCCAAGCCAAACACATATCATGTGGTAAATAAAAATATAGCTCCAAGTAAAGTTACCGATGAACGAAGACGAAAGAAGGGATGCTATCCGGGGCATCCCCAAGCTTAGGCTCTTGGTTGTCCTTGAATATTACCTTGGGGTGCCTTGGGCATCCCCAAGCTTAGGCTCTTGCCACTCCATATTCCATAGTCCATCAAATCTTTACCCAAAACTTGAAAACTTCACAACACTAAACTTAACAGAAAACTCGTAAGATCTGTTAGCGAAAGAAAAGAAAACACCACCTCAAGGTATTGTAATTAACTCATTATTTATTTTATTGGTGTTAAACCTACTGTATTCCAACTTCTCTATGGTTTATAAACTCTTTTACTAGCCATAGATTCATCGAAATAAGCAAACAACACACGAAGAACAGAATCTGTCAAAAACAGAACAGTCTGTAGTAATCTGAATCAAAAGTATACTTATGGAACTCAAAAAATTCTAAAATAAATTTCTGGATCTGAGGAATTTATCTATTAATCATCTGCAAAAATAATTAACTAAATAGCGCTCTCCAATAAAAAATGGCAGCAGTTCTCGTGAACGCTAAAGTTTCTGTTTTTTATAGCATGATCATAAAGACTTCACCCAAGTCTTCCCAACGGTTCTACTTGGCACAAAAACTAATTAAAAGCATACAACCATATCTAAACAGAGGCTATATGAATTAGTTATTACTAAACAGGAACAAAAAGTAAGGAACACAAATAAAATTGGGTTGCCTCCCAACAAGCGCTATCGTTTAAGGCCCCTAGCTAGGCATGATGATTTCAATGATGCTCACATAAATGATAAGAATTGAAACATAAAGAGAGCATCATGAAGAATATGACTAGCACATGTCTAACCCGCTTCCTATGCATAGGGATTTTGTGAGCAAACAACTTTTGGGAACAATAATCAACTAGCATAGGAAGGCAAAACAAGCATAACTTCAAAACTTTAAGCACATAGAGAGGAAACTTGATATTATTTCAATTCCTAAAAGCATATGTTCCTCCCTCATAATAATTTTCAGTAGCATCATGAATGAATTCAACAATATAACCAGCACCTAAAGCATTCTTTTCATGATCTACAAGCATAGAAATTTTATTATTCTCCACACAAACAAAATTCTTCTCATGAATAATAGTGGGAGCAAACTAAAAATAATTATCATGTGAGGCATAATCCAATTGAAAACTAAAATCATGATGACAACTTTCATGGATATCATTATTCTTTATAGCATACAAGTAATCACAATAATCATCATAGATAGCAACTTTGTTCTCATAATCAATTGGAACCTCTTCTGGAATAGTGGAATCATTACTAAATAAAGTCATGACCTCTCCAAATCCACGTTCATCAAAATAATCATCATAAATAGGAGGCATGATTTCATTATAATAAATTTGCTCATCAAAACTTGGGGGACAAAAAATATCATCTTCATCAAACATAGCTTCCCCAAGCTTGTGGCTTTGCATATCATTAGCATCATGGATATTCAAGGAATTTATACTAACAACATTGGAATCATGCTCATCATTCAAATATTTAGTTCCAAACATTCTAATGCATTCTTCTTCTAGCACTTGAGCATAATTATCGGAATCCTTATTCTCACGATAGATATTAAAAAGATAAAGCGTATGAGGCAAACTTAATTCAATTTTTTAATTTTCTTTTATAAACTAAACTAGTGATAAAACAAGAAACTAAAAGACTCGATTGCAAGATCTAAAGATATACCTTCAAGCACTCACCTCCCTGGCAATGTCTCCAGAAAAGAGCTTGCACATTTATCGGAATCCTTATTCTCATGATAGATATTAAAAAGATAAAGCATATGAGGCAAACTTAATTCCATTTTTTATTTTTCTTTTATAAACTAAACTAGTGATAAAACAAGAAACTAAAAGACTCGATTGCAAGATCTAAAGATATATCTTCAAGCACTTACCTCCCCAGCAACAGCGCCCGAAAAGAGGTTGATGTCTACTACACAACCTTCTTCTTATAGACGTTGTTGGGCCTCCAAGTGCATAGGTTTGTAGGACAGTAGCAAATTTCCCTCAAGTGGATGACCTAAGGTTTATCAATCTGTAGGAGGCGTATGATGAAGATGGTCTCTCTTAAGCAACCCTGCAACCAAATAACAAAGAGTCTCTTGTGTCCCCAACACACCCAATACAATGGTAAATTGTATAGGTTCACTAGTTCGGCGAAGAGATGGTGATACAAGTGCAATATGGATGGTAGATAAAGGTTTTTGTAATATGAAAATATAAAAACAGCAAGGTAACTAATGATAAAAGTGAGCGTAAACGGTATTGCAATGTGTTGAAACAAGGCCTAGGGTTCATACTTTCACTAGTGCGAGTTCTCTCAACAATAATAACATAATTGGATCACATAACTATCCCTCAACATGCAACAAAGAGTCACTCCAAAGTCACTAATAGCGGAGAACGAACGAAGAGGTTATGGTAGGGTACGAAACCACCTCAAAGTTATTCTTTCCAATCAATCCGTTGGGCTATTCCTATAAGTGTCACAAACAGCCCTAGAGTTCGTACTAGAATAACACCTTAAGACACAAATCAACCAAAACCCTAATGTCACCTAGATACTCCAATGTCACCTCAAGTATCCGTGGGTATGATTATACGATATGCATCACCCAATCTAAGATTCATCTATTCAACCAACACATAGGACCTCAGAGAGTGCCCCAAAGTTTCTACTGGAGAATCACCACGAAAACGTGTGCCAACCCCTATGCTTAGGTTCATGGGAGGAACCCGCAAGTTGATCACCAAAACATAGATCAAGTGAATCACGTGGTATCCCATTGTCACCATAGATACGCACGGCAAGACATACATCAAGTGTTCTCAAATCTTTTAAGACTCAATCCGATAAGATAACTTCAAAGGGAAAACTCAATCCATTACAAGAGAGTAGAGGGGGGGGGAAGAAACATCATAGGATCCAAATATGATAGCAAATCTCGCGATACATCAAGATCGTATCACCTCAAGAACAAGAGAGAGAGAGAGAGATCAAACACATAGCTACTGGTACATACCCTCAGCCTCAAGGGAGAACTACTCCCTCCTCGTCATGGAGAGCACCGAGATGATGAAGATGGCCACCGGAGAGGGATTCCCCCCGCCCGGCAGGGTGCCGAAACGGGTCTAGATTGGCTTTCGGTGGCTACGGAGGCTTCTGGCGGCGGAACTCCCGATCTATTGTGCTCCCTGATCATTTTAGGGTATATGGAGATATATAGGCGGAAGAAGTACGTCAAGGGAGCCACGAGGGGCTCACGAGGGTGGAGGGCGCGCCCAGGGGGGTGGGCGCGCCCCCTGCCTCGTGGCTTCCTTGTTGCTTCCCTTACGTGGACTC
Source organism: Triticum urartu (assembly GCF_056163025.1). Classification (NCBI taxonomy): domain Eukaryota; kingdom Viridiplantae; phylum Streptophyta; class Magnoliopsida; order Poales; family Poaceae; genus Triticum; species Triticum urartu. Next base: position 603,797,902 of record NC_141875.1, read on the forward strand.
CAAGTCTCCCGGGTTGCTTTCCTTCCAAAAATAAGTTCTGTGAAGTTTCAAGTCAATTGGACTCTGTTTGATTTTCCTTTTCTGCGAAACACTGAAACAAGGGGAAACAGAAACTGGCACTGGGCTCTAGGTTAATAGGTTAGTCCCAAAAATCATATAAAATAACATATAAATCCATATAAAACATCCAAGGTTGATAATATAATAGCATGGAACAATAAAAAATTATAGATACGTTGGAGACGTATCAATTGCAACAAGGAAATACAATCAATCAAAGAGCAATTTTCATAATTAAATTCCTTGAAATCCAAAATAGTGGGTTTAGCAACAGCTAGGGTTTTAATTTCTTCGATCCCACTTTCATCAATTTTAGCATCAAGATCTAAAAACTCTGAATTCTTGGAACACCTTCTAGGTAAAGGTGGATCATATTCAGTCCCATCATTATTAAGATTCATATTGCAAAACAAAGATTTAATAGGGGACACATCAATAACTTTTAGATCTTCATCTTCATTTTCATAGGAACTAGAAGAACACGCTCTTATAAAGGCATCTTTCTTAGCACGCGTCCTAGCAGTTCTTTCTTTGCACCCATCAATGGAAATTATCATGGCTTTGAGAGACTCATTGATATCATGCTTAGGTGGAATAGATCTAAGTTTCAAAGAATCAACATCAAGAGAAATTCTATCAACGTTCCTAGCCAACTCATCAATCTTAAGCAATTTTTCTTCAATCAAAGCATTGAAATTCTTTTGTGAAGTAATAAATTCTTTAATATTAGATTCAAAATCAGAGGGCATCTTACTATAATTTCCATAAGAACTGTTGTAGGAATTACCATAACTATTAGAGGGATTACTAGGATAAGGCCTAGGATTAAAATTTCCTCTATACGCATTGTTACCAAAATTGTACCTACCAACAAAATTCACATCCACAGATTCATTATTATTCTCAATCAAAGTAGACAAGGGCATATCATTAGGATCAGAAGAAACACTTCTACTAGAAAATAATTTCATAAGTTCATCCATCTTTCCACTCAAAACATTAATTTCTTCTATCGCATGCACCTTTTTATTAGTAGATCTTTTAGTATGCCATTGAGAATAATTAACCATAATATTATCTAGGAGTTTAGTAGCTTCTCCTAAAGTGATTTCCATAAAAGTGCCTCCCGTGGCCGAATCTAAAAGATTTCTAGAAGCAAAATTAAATCCGGCATAAAATTTATGTATAATCATCCAAAAATTCAAACCATGAGTAGGGCAATTACGTATCATTAATTTCATCCTCTCCCAAGCTTGTGCAACATATTCATGATCAAGTTGCTTAAAATTCATAATATCGTTTCTAAGGGAGATGATCTTAGCGGGAGGAAAATACTTAGAGATAAAAGCATCTTTGCACTTATTCCATGAATCAATACTATTTTTAGGCAAATACGAGAACCAAGCTTTAGCACGATCTCTAAGCGAAAAAGGAAATAGCTTCAATTTAACAATATCGTTATCCACATCTTTCTTCTTTTGCATATCACACAAATCAACGAAGCTATTTAGATGGGCAGCGGCATCATCACTAGGAAGGCCGGAAAACGGATCTTTCATGACAAGATTCAGCAAGGCAACATTAATTTCACAAGATTCAGCATCGGTAAGAGGAGAAATCGGAGTGCTAATAAAATCAATGTTGTTGGTATTGGTAAAGTCACACAATTTAGTGTTATCTTGAGACATTGTGACAAGCAAGCAATCCAACACACAAGCAAAGAAAAAGCAAGCGGGCAAAAAGAGGCAAATAGACAGAGAGAGAGGGAGGATAGAGAGAGAGAGGGTGAATAAAACGACAAGGGTGAAGTGGGGGAGAGGAATATGAGAGGCAAATGGCAAATATTGTAATGCGGGAGATAAGGATGGTGATGGGTACTTGCTATATTGACTTTTGCGTAGACTCCCCGGCAACGGCGCCAGAAATCCTTCTTGCTACCTCTTGAGCACTGTGTTGGTTTTCCCTGAAGAGGAAGGCATGATGCAGCAAAGTAGCGTAAGTATTTCCCTCAGTTTTTGAGAACCAAGGTATCAATCCAGTAGGAGGCAACGCGCGAGTCCCTCGCACCTGCACAAAACAAATAAATCCTCACAACCAACGCGATAAGGGGTTGTCAATCCCTACACGACCACTTACGAGAGTGAGATCTGATAGATATGATAAGATAATATTTTTGGTATTTTTATGATAAAGACACAAAGTAAAATAAAAGCAAAGTAAAAAGCAAAGGAAATAACTAAGTATTGGAATATTAATATGATGAAGATAGACTCGGGGGCCATAGGTTTCACTAGTGGCTTCTCTCAAGAGCATAGGTATTTTACGGCGGGTGAACGAATTACTATTGAGCAATTGACAGAATTGAGCATAGTTATGAGAATATCTAGGTATGATCATGTATATAGGCATAACGTCCGAGACAAGTAGACCGACTCCTGCCTGCATCTACTACTATTACTCCACTCATCGACCGCTATCCAGCATGCATCTAGAGTATTAAGTTCATGAAAACAGAGTAACACCTTAAGCAAGATGACATGATGTAGAGGGATAAACTCATGCAATATGATGAAAACCCCATCTTGTTATCCTCGATGGAAACAATACAATACATGCCTTGCTGCCCCTACTGTCACTGGGAAAGGACACCGCAAGATTCAACCCAAAGCTAAGCACTTCTCCCATTGCAAGAAAGATCAATCTAGTAGACCAAACCAAACTGATAATTCAAAGAGACTTGCAAAGATAACCAATCATACATAAAATAATTCAGAGAAGATTCAAATATTGTTCATAGATAGACTTGATCATAAACCCACAATTCATCAGTCTCAACAAACACACCGCAAAAAGAAGATTACATCGAATAGTTCTCCACAAGAGAGGGGGAGAACAATGTATTGAGATCCAAAAAGAGAGAAGAAGCCATCTAGCTAATAACTATGGACCCGTAGGTCTGAGGTGAACTACTCACACTTCATTGGAGGGGCTATGGTGATGATGTAGAAGCCCTCCTTGATGGATACTGATACATCTCCAACGTATCTATAAATTTTGATTGCTCCATGCTATATTATCTACTATTTTAGACATTATTGGGCTTTATTTTCCACTTTTATATTATTTTTGGGGCTAACCTATTAACCGGAGGCCCAGCCCAGAATTGTTGTTTTTTGCCTGTTTTAGGGTTTCAAAGAAAAGGAATATCAAACTGTCGTGGAGTTGACACGACAGATGTCCTAGAGCAAGGACTTAGTCGTAGGGCCATCGCACTAGGAAGCTTAAAGGGGTTAATTGGGACAAAGGACACACGAGAGAGTTTTTATACTAGTTCGGCCCCTTACGATGAAGGTAAAAGCCTACGTCTAGTTGGGATTGGTATTGCTGAAGTTTCGATCTCCAAGAGGCTCAACTCGCTGGCTTGGTTATCGACTTGGTTGTTTCTTGACCTAAGCCGCCACAGGGTCGTCCCCTTATATACATGGGTTGACACCTGGTGGCCTACAGAGTCCCGGCTGGCTCATAAACAATGTCCGGCTCGGTGACTAGTTAATTGTACCTTATGATACAAGTCACACCACTACGGCGGTTTATCACTACGGGCCATAAGTCGCCCGTGGGCTTTAGACCCTTTACTGAACCGCCATCTTTATGATTGATCCTGGGCTTTGCATGATAATCCTCTTTTCATAACCCGGCCCCTCCAGGGCGGCTTACACAAATTGTTATATCCCCGACACTAGGCCCCGGATTGATTTGAACCGGTTCATGTTAATCTTAAAATACCTTAAGAAACAAGCCTTCTGTCTTCTGTGCGTGCATAAGTTATAACCCGCCGTGACATCATCTTCTGGATCTGCGATAACCCACCGTGACATCATCTTCCATTAAATTCATTTTTCTTTTATTCTGTCATATCCTCAACGGATCTTTGCCTTTACTGACCATCCTGAAAACCGAGGCGTCGGAGTTGATGGATAATGATGTTCGGTCTCCTCATTTCTCGCGCCATCTCAGTCAGCCTTTCCTTATAAATAAGCACGACCTAGGTCTTTTTCATTCTCCCCCTTCGGTCGTCTTCCTCCTCTCACTGTTTCGCTGCCACTCGAGCTCTGCCGCCGCCGCCGCAGATCTCCTCGTCCTCTCCACCTCAGGCCGCTGCATCGACCTAATTTGACCAGAGAAACGCAACGAACCTCGGCAGCAGCTCTGCATCCGTAAGTCCCTTTCCTTCTCTGCCTTAGATCTGCATTACGGCTTCTCGAGTTCGTCGGTGTTCATCGCCGCCCGTTACAGACCCTTGATAGATTTTACCTCTGATGCCTTTTCCTGATCATCAGATAGTGTAGAACTGCTGCGGTAACTGTTTCGCACCCATTTTAAATGCAAATAGATCCATTTTTCCTGGATAGATGCTTCGTTATAGCTGATGAACTCATATGTACTGGATTTTTAGGTCTATAATATTTTCTTTTTGGTACAGCCTTTTGATCCAAAATAATAATGATAGCTTGGTGAAACTTGTTTATGCCAACACTTAGCTGAATCTGCTTTCTGAGAAAATCTGTAGTCATGGCGGCTTACCACTCCGGCTTTCTTTTCCTTATATGTCATTAGCCCTTAGTTAAGCCGCCGTTACTTGTTTTACATCTTCAACCTTTAACTGTTAATTTTGCCGTAAACTGAACCGACATGTTGTTTTTTCTTTTTCAGTCCCTTGCACATCATGCCATCAAAGACACCCACCATCTGCAATTGGGTCCCCTCAACCATAACTGAGGATCGTTTAAAAGAGTTCTTCCTCATCGGGTTTCTGCCCTCAAAAAGCATCATTTCTTATCGTGCTCCTGACCTGGAAGAAGAACGACCCAATCCAAAAGACGGCGAAGTGATCGTCTTTACTGGCCACATGAACCATGGCTTCTCACTGCCCGGTTCAAAGTTTTTCAGAGAAGTTCTTCACTTTTTCAAACTCCATCCTCAGGACATTGGGCCCAATTCCATATCCAATATTTGTAACTTCCAAGTGCTCTGTGAGGTATATCTTCAGCAAAAGCCGACTGTGGAACTATTTAGAGAATACTTGTATCTGAACCGGCAGAACGAGTGCACCAACGGCCTTAGCTTAGAGCTTGGAGGCATCTCAATTAAGCGCCAGCAGGGTGCTATCTTCCCTCTCATAGTTTTGCCAAGTCACCCAAAGGATTGGAACCAAACTTGGTTTTACTGTCAGGACATATCACCCGCCAACGAGAAGCCACTGCCGGGTTATCACCCCGATCGTCTTGACTCCAAGTTCGCACTCCCAGATAAACTTACCGTTGCTGAATGCAAGAAGCTGCTTCCATCTATCAGAAGAATCAATGGTTTGTTGGGGAACGGTTTAACCGGAGTGAACCTAACCCGCTGCTGGATCTCATGGCGGACTATTCCATTAAGCCGTCGTTCAAAATTGATGTATGAATATGGTGGAGACCCGGACGACTCTCTTTGTCATACCCCGGTTCAACTAACCGAGGAGGACATTATCGCAATGTCAAACCTTCTGGTGAATGCAAAGTATGAAGATTGCAGTGTTGTTGGGTTAAATCCCTTCTGTAAACTTAACTCGGTACCAGAAGTAAGGATATTCTGATCTTTTTTCCTTTGTATTTTGTCCAGCCATATTGTTTCTCACTGATCCTTCCTCCCGTCTTTGTAGGCCAACTCTGACTTTTGGAAAGTGAAATATGATCACGAAGCTGCCAAGAAGGTGAAACTCGCCGCCATGAACGCCAAGAAATCGACCCGGAGATCGAAGAAGAAAAAGAAGACCACTGCTGAAGATTTAATGAAATTTGATGACACGTCTGACTCGGAGGTAGCCCTTGATTCCCTTGGCCTATTTTTTAACAATCTTATTGACACTGATCCTTACCAGGATGACACTGGGGCCAGTCAGGCCGGGGAAGCAGAGGTAACTATCATTTCCTCCGACTCAGAGCCCTTACCAAGACACAAAGTTCGACGAGTGATCCGTAAAGTAAGGTTTTCTAACCCCTTAGCTCACTTGGATCCCAACTTTCATTTGAAAAAGCAGCAACATGAAAGCCGCCGTGAAGTTGGGATTGAAGATGAACCGGCTGTCGTCCTTCAACAGACCCCTCGGAAATGCCCGAACGAGGTTTACTTATTGTTGTCTTTAACCCGTTTTAATGAATCCTGCTCCTTGTATTTCCTTTAACTCCTTTCTTTTATCTTTTCAGGAGGTGTCTCGTTCCTCAGGCGACTCATCACAAACACAGTTTCCGGCTTTCAAGACTGCTCCTGGGTAATCAGAAATCCTCTTTTCTTCCGGGTTGCTCAATTGCATCTTGATGCTAACAATCTTGCAATATTTTTTCCTTAGCGGCCAGGCTAAATCCAAGAAGGTGAAGGCAACAAAACCGGTGGAAGACTCGCCAGTGCTGGCATCTGACCCAGCAAGGCCGCCTTCTCCATTAACTGACACCTAGAAGACCCGCCTATTGTCAATGAAGAAAATCCTCCGGAGCCGTCTCTTGAGGAAGCCACTATGAATCCTTCCAAAGCTGGACCGTCAAGCTCAACTGACCCACCGTCTCCACGTTCTCAAGATGTTCAAATTACCAGGAGCCGCTTTGTTGAGCCGGGGAACCCAACGGTGCTGGCTCGGTGTACAACAAAGCAAGAGGCATTGGAGAGGCAGAAGGTTCGCTTTGACATTGCCAGCTACGACCGTCTCAATGCCAGTGATATCTTATCCGGCTATCTCAGTCATGTACACTCCAGTCGTGAGTCTGAGATCGAGATGGTCAAACAGCTTCAGTTGAAGTATGAGGTACGTTGTTTCCGGTTTACTAATATTCCCTCAGCCCCCAAGTCTTCAGATTATGAGAGAAACGGAATATCCTGTAGACTTAAAATATAGGCCGAGACTTTTACCTCTGAATCTTTGCCTGATATTGATAGAACAAAAATTTCACCTATAGTCCCCAAGGACCGGTTTATTTTGATCATTAATGAATCGGTACTTTAGAATTGAAAATATCTTCAAAGTATTTAACGCTCTGGTTTAACCTTGATAACCTTGCTGAACTGCGTACATTAGCCCCCAAGTGCCAAGTGCTGTTACTTTGTAAAGGACTTGGGACTTTAAATATGTTTGTAGAGTCGTAAAAATTTGATTTGGCATACATTAGCCCCCAAGTGTCAAGTGGTTTATTCGTAAAGTACTTGAGACTTGAGTCTTGAATTTGGATATTTGAATTTGAAACCAAGTCTTGACTTATCTGAACATTTCACAGAATGCCTTGTCTGAACTGAACTCTCAATTGACTGACGCAAAGACCCGGCTGGCGAGTCCGGAGTCAGAAATCAAATCTTCCACCTGTAAACTGCAAATAAGCCTTTCTGCAACGGAAAATTTGAAGACCAGCTTTGCTACCAAGGAGAAGACTTGGGAAAATGAGAAAACATTTCTGACCCGATGAGCTGAAACAGCCAAAACAGCTTTGAAAGAAATTTCAACAGAGTTGAACGGTTTAAAGGGCCGGGTGTCTCAAATGGCCGCTGCTATCTTTGGTAAGCTTCCTCATTTGGCCTTTCGTATATTTTTGCCAAACTAGAGTATAATCCGCCAACTGACTCTGTTAAAAATATATGTAGGTCCGCAAAGTAAGAATCTGAGCCAAGACCCGTTGATTAAGCTGAAGGCAGTATACACTTTAGTTGAACAATTGTATATCGGCGCACAACGGGCTCTGGCTGCTATCTCTCCTACTAACCGGCTGAGTGACGTCCTGAAGAAGCTGTCCATCCTTCCTGCTAGGTTCCAAGAAGTAAAACGCTCCTGCGCGTGAGCCAGAGCTTTGACTGCCCTAAGCCACTCCAAGGCTTGGGTGCCAGACCTAGACCCAGCGGATGTGGCAAGGGGCTATCCTACCGTGAAGGAGGACGGGTCTCCTTTTGATCAAGATGACTTTATAGCTTGTTTCCACGAAGTCCGGCCTCAGGCGACTAGCCTTGGAGATGACACCAATGTGGACAAGTACCAGCCGGGTTTTGATAGTGAGAATAAGAAGATGGCCCCTCCCTCATATAAAGTAACAGACTTGATCCCACCAGTGAGAGAAGATACATTTGCCCCGGAGGTTGACCCGGTCGGCCTGATTGACGACGAAGCCGAATTTGTCGCCATGAACGGCTTCGATTGGTCAAAACCCAACTTCCAGCAGACTCAAGATGGGGAACCAGCTAGGGAGGGACAATGAACATCTTCATGGGCTTTATAAAAGCCTTGTAATAGCTTAGCTGTTAAAACACTGCAAGTTTGCTTGTGCCATCGCGCATAAAATACTTATCCGTGAATCTGTATTTCCAGATGCCAATGTTTAATGCTTGCTTATGCATCGCTTAACGCTTGTCTCTGCAATGTTTGAACTCTGTTCCTGTAAATACAAAGAAAAGACTGGCATGGTGGTTTAGAACCAAATGGGTTTAAACACCGAATGTAGAGCCAATATATTTATCTCGATAAGAGTAGAGACAAATAAAAGATAAGGGCTAACACGAACCTTTTGGCTAACACAGCGGGTAAGTACATATAAGTAATGACCATACCTTATCCCTGTTGATCCTTAGATCGCCGGTTTAAATAATCCGGGTGATTGAATTTGATAACTCAATGTTTATGAAAAGTTAATGCAATGATCATTATACCTTAGTTGCTCATACATTTTGATCCTTGAACCACCGGCTTGAATGACCCGGGCAGCTGTGTTGTCCAATAAGTGAGCCGGTGAAGAAGACCAGGCTAATTTATTTGTAATATTGAGACAACAACAAACTAAAAGGCAAGAAATAAATAACAAGCATAATTTTAATCTTGTATTCAAAAAGGTTGGGGGTTTCTGATTCGAATACGACCAGTAAACCAGACCAAAGGGGTTAAGCTAAGGTTCGAATATGACCGTATAGCCCCCAGTGGCTTTGGCGTTGCGCCGATCAAGAGGGTACCGACAGCTATGTTCTCTTTGGTTCGAATACGACCTATGTTTGAACAGGAAGCCCCCAAATGACCTTGAGAGGTTTTTAACGACCCTGATTCGAATACGATCCAAGTCGGACTCAACAGGGGTTAAGCTATGATTCGGATATGATCAAGAAGCCCCCAAGTGAGTTTGGCCTTGAGCCGATCAAGAGGGTTACGACAGCTATGTTCTCTTTGGTTCGAATACGACCTATGTTTGAATAGGAAGCCCCCAAGTGACCATGATATTACAGCTTAGATTCGGATACGATCATAAGCCGGACAAAAAAGGTAAACTTGATTCAAATATGATCAGCTCCTTAATAGTCATTTGAAAAATAAGATTTAACAAAGATGCATAATCTTTGAAAAAGAAAAGAGACTGATGGTCTTACTTTATTGCTTATCATGGTATATACAATGTGAATGTATGTACATGAGGAGAGCCGGTGGATCAGGTGTAGTACGACCGAAGTTGAGCAATGTTCCACGGCCGGCGGGTCTCCTCCTCCGACTTACGTGAGTCTGCATGCTCTCGAACGTTAATGAGGTAATATGACCCGTTGTTTAAATTCTTACTAACCACAAAGGGTCCTTCCCAAGGTGGGGATAACTGATACGTCTCCAACGTATCTATAATTTTTGATTGCTCCATGCTATATTATCTACTGTTTTGGACTATATTGGGCTTTATTTCCCACTTTTATATTATTTTTGGGACTAACCTATTAACCGGAGGCCCAACCCAGGATTGTTGTTTTTGCCTATTTCAGTGTTTCGAAGAAACGAATATCAAACGGAGTCCAAACGGAATAAAACCTTCGGGAACGTGATTTTCTCAGCGAACGTGATCCAGGAGACTTGGACCCTACGCCAAGGCATCAGAGAGGCGGTCACGAGGGTGGGGGGCGCCCAAACCTTCGGGAACGTGATTTTCTCAGCGAACGTGATCCAGGAGACTTGGACCCTATGCCAAGGCATCAGAGAGGCGGTCACGAGGGTGGGGGGCGCCCCCCTAGGGCGCGCCCCCTGCCTCGTGGGCCCCTCGGTGCTCCACCGGCGTACTCCTTCCTCCTATATATATACCTATGTACCCCCAAACGATCAGAAAAGGAGCAAAAAACCTAATTCCACCACCGCAACTTTCTGTATCTACGAGATCCCATCTTGGGGCCTGTTCCGGAGCTCCGCCGGAGAGGGCCGTCATCACGGAGGGCTTCTACATCATCATGGCCTCTCCGATGAAGTGTGAGTAGTTTACTTCAGACCTTCGGGTCCATAGTTAGTAGCTAGATGGCTTCTTCTCTCTTTTTGGATCTCAATACAAAGTTCTCCCCCTCTCTTGTGGAGATCTATTCGATGTAATCTTCTTTTTGCGGTGTGTTTGTTGAGATCGATGAATTGTGGGTTTATGGTCAAGTCTATCTATGAATAATATTTGAATCTTCTCTGAATTCTGTTATGCATGATTGGTTATCTTTGCAAGTCTCTTCGAATTATCCGTTTGGTTTGGCCAACTAGATTGGTAGTTCTTGCCATGGGAGAAGTGCTTAGCTTTGGGTTCGATCTTGCGGTGTCCTTTCCCAGTGACAGAAGGGGCAGCAAGGCACATATTGCATCGTTGCCATCGAGGATAACAAGATGGGGTTTATTTCATATTGCATGAATTTATCTCTCTACATCATGTCATCTTGCTTCAGGCGTTACTCTGTTTTTAACTTGATACTCTAGATGCATGCTGGATAGCGGTCGATGAGTGGAGTAATAGTAGTAGATGCAGAATCGTTTCGGTCTACTTGTCACGGACGTGATGCCTATATACATGATCATGCCTAGATATTCTCATAACTATGCTCAATTCTATCAATTGCTCAACAGTAATTTGTTCACCCACGGTAGAATACTTATGCTCTTGAGAGAAGCCACTAGTGAAACCTATGGCCCCTGGGTCTATTCTCACCATATCAATCTCCATCACTTTAATCTTGTTTTGCTTTTTTACTTTGCCTTTACGTTTTACTTTGCATCTTTATACCAAAAATATTATATCTATCAGATCTCACTCTCGTAAGTGACCGTGAAGGGATTGACAACCCCTAATCGCGTTGGTTGCGAGTAGCTATCGTTTTGTGCAGGTACGAGGGACTTGAGCGTGGCCTCCTACTGGATTGATACCTTGGTTCTCAGAAACTGAGGGAAATACTTACGCTACTTTGCTGCATCATCCCTTCTTGTTCAGGGAAAACCAACGCAATCTCAAGAAGTAGCAAGAAGGATTTCTGTCGCCGTTGCCGGGGAGTCTACGCAAAAAGCCAATATACCAAGTACCCATCGCAATCCCTATCTCTCGCATTACATTATTTGCCATTTGCCTCTCGTTTTCCTCTCCCCCACTTCACCCTTGCCATTTTATTCGCCCTCTCTCTCTATACTCCCTCTCTATTTGCCTCTTTTGCCCGTTTGCTCTTGTTTGCTCATGTGCTAGTGTGCTTGTTTGTCGCGATGGCTCAAGATACTACCAAATTGTGTGACTTCACCAATACTAATAATAATGATTTCCTTAGCACTCCGATTGCTCCTCTTGCCAATACTAAATCTTGTGAAATCAATGCTGCTTGGTTGAATCTTGTTATGAAATATCAATTCGCCGGCCTTCCTAGTGAGGATGCCGCTACTCATCTGAATAGCTTCGTTGATTTATGTGATATGCAAAAGAAAAAAGATGTCAATAATGATGTCGTTAAATTGAAGCTATTTCCTTTTTCTCTTAGAGATCGTGCTAAAGCTTGGTTTTCGTCTTTGCCTAAAAATAGTATTGATTCTTGGAACAAGTGCAAAGATTCTTTTATCTCTAAGTATTTCCCTCCCGCTAAGATCATCTCTCTTAGAAATGATATTATGAACTTTAAGCAACTTGATCATGAACATGTTGCACAAGCTTGGGAGAGAATGAAATTAATGATACGTAATTGCCCTACTCATGGTTTGAATTTGTGGATGATTATACAAAAAATTTATGCCAGATTGAATTTTGCTTCTAGAAATCTTTTAGATTCGGTTGCGGGAGGCACTTTTATGGAAATCACTTTAGGAGATGCTACTAAACTCCTAGATAATATTATGGTTAATTATTCTCAATGGCATACTTAAAGATCTTCTAATAAAAAAGTGCATGCGATAGAAGAAATCAATGTTTTGAGTGGAAAGATGGATGAACTTATGAAATTATTTGCTACTAAGAGTCTTTCTTCTAATCCTAATGATATGTCTTTGTCTAGTTTGATTGAGAATAACAATGAATCTATGGATGTGGATTTTGTTGGTAGGAATAATTTTGGTAACAATGCTTATAGAGGGAATTTTAATCCTAGGCCATATCCTAGTAATCCTTCTAATAATTATGGGAATTCCTACAACAACTCTTATGGAAATTATAATAAGATGCCCTCTGAATTTGAGAATAGTGTTAAAGAGTTTATGAATTCAGAAAAGAATTTTAATGCTTTGCTTGAAGAGAAATTGCTTAAAGTTGATGATTTGGCTAGAAACGTTGATAGAATTACTCTTGAGATTGATTCTTTAAAGCTTAGATCTATTCCTCTTAAGCATGATATCAATGAGTCTCTCAAAGCCATGAGAATTTCCATTGATGAGTGCAAGGAAAGAACCGCTAAGATGCGTGCTTCCAAAGATGCCTTTATTAAAGCGTGTTCTTCCAATTCCTATGAAAATCAAGATGAAGATCTAAAAGTTATTGATGTGTCCCCTATTAAATCTTTGCTTTGCAATATGAATCTTGATGAAACTGAATATGATCTTCCTTTACCTAGAAGGCGTTCTAAAAATTAGGAGTATTTAGATCTTTATGATGAAATTGATGAAAGTGGGGTTGAAAGAAATAAAAATCTAGATGTTAACCCACTATATTGGATTTCAAGGAATTTAATTATGAAAGTTTCTCTTTAATTGATTGTATTTCCTTGTTGCAGTCCGTGCTAAATTCTCCACATGCTTATAGTCAACATAAAGCCTTCACCAAACATATTGTTGATGCCTTGATGCAATCTTATGAAGAAAAACTTGAGTTGAAAGTTTCTATCCCTAGAAAACTCTATGATGAGTGGGAACCAACTATTAAAATTAAAATTAAAGATCATGAGTTTTATGCTTTGTGTGATTTGGGTGCTAGTGTCTCTACTATCCCCAAAACTTTGTGTGATTTGCTAGATTTCCGTAATTTTGATGATTGCTCTCTAAACTTGCATCTTGCGGATTCTACTATTAAGAAACCTATGGGAAGAATTAATCATGTTCTTATTGTTGCAAATAGGAATTATGTGCCCGTAGATTTCATTGTTCTTGATATAGATTGCAATCCTTCTTGCCCTATTATTCTTGGTAGACCTTTCCTTAGAACGGTTGGTGCGATTATTGATATGAAGGAAGGGAATATTAGATTTCAATTTCCATTAAAAAAGGGCATGGAACACTTTACAATAAAAAAATAAAATTGCCATATGAAACTATCATGAGAGCCACTTATGGATTGCCTACCAAAGATGGCAATACATAGATCTATCCTCGCTTTTATGCCTAGCTAGGGGTGTTAAACGATAGCGCTTGTTGGGAGGCAACCCAATTTTATTTTTATTCTTTGCTTTTTGCTCCTGTTTAGTAATAAATAAATTATTTAGCCTCTGTTTTGGTTGTGTTTTTTTGTGTGTTTAATTAGTGTTTGTGCCAAGTAGAACCGTTGGGAAGACTTGGGGAAAGTCTTGTTGAACTTGCTGTAAAAAACAGAAACTTTAGCGCTCACGAGAACTGCTGTCATTTTTATTTGAAGAGTGATATTTAGTTAATTCTTTTTGCAGATGACTAATAGATAAATTCCTCACGTCCAGCAATTTATTTTAGAATTTTTGGGGTTCCAGATCTTGCGCTAGCTACAGATTACTACAGACTGTTCTGTTTTTGACATATTCTGTTTTTCGTGTATTGTTTGCTTATTTTGATGAATCTATGGTTAGTAAAATAGTTTATAATCCATAGATAAGTTGGAATAAATTAGGTTTAACACCAATATATATAAATAATGAGTTCATTACAGTACCTTGAAGTGGTCTTTTGTTTTCTTTCACTAACGGAGCTCACGAGGTTTCTACTTTAAGTTTTGTGTTGTGAAGTTTTCAAGTTTTGGGTGAACTCTTGTGATGGATTATGGAACAAGGAGTGGCAAGAGCCTAAGCTTGGGGATGCCCATGGCACCCCCAAGATAATCCAAGGACACCAAAAAGTCAAAGCTTGGGGATGCCCCGGAAGGCATCCCCTCTTTCGTCCACTTCCATCGGTAATTTACTTGGAGCTATATTTTCATTCACCAACATGAGATGTGTTTTGCTTGGAGCGTCTTGTATTATTTGTGTCTTTGTGATTTAGTATGCCACAATCATCTTTCTCTACTTTAACATCCCAAATTTTCAATTTGGAATGTTATACATCAGATCATCATTGCATATCATATTTTATTTGCTTTTGGTTTTGATCCTAGAAATTCTACGCAACTCAAGTACCCACGGAGAGAGTTGGGGATTTCTTTATTTTCATATTTGAGTTTTCTAAAAAAATTGAGAATAGGATCATTTGATTTTAAATTATTTATCATCATTTATTTCTATTACAAAAATATGAGAGAGGGAATAAAATGACTTTCCCAAAATAAAGAAATATTGAGGATTTAATAATAAAATCAAGTAAGATTTTATTTCAGAGTTTTTCGGTATTTTATTTGAATTTTGGAAAAATGTGCATTTTTCAAAATTGCATTTAGGCCCAAATAAATGTTCTCCTTGTGCGGCTTGATTTTAGAAGCCCGGTAAAATTTATTTCGGGATTTTGGAGTCCGTTTACTATTTGTTTTTATTTTTCTTCTACGCGTAATTATTAAAAAAACGCGCGCACCGACCTAACCGGGCCGTGTCCGACTAGGACTCCTGGCCCGACAGGCTTTATAAGCCGCAGCCCAGCCCCGGGCCAAACCCTAGCCGCCAGCCCCGCCCGCCCTCGAGCCCTGCGCCGCCACCGCTCGCGCCGCCGCCCGCGCCGCCCTGACGCCGCCCGCCGCCGCCTCGCCGGACCCCGCCGCCGCCGACCTGCCGCCCGAGGTGCCTTGATTTCCGCGTCACCGTTTTTCTCGAAAAAAAAACCGTTCGGTTTTTCCGTCGGTTTTTCGTCGTTTTTTTAGTTTCCGTTTTTATTTATTTAGTTCAGTTTTTTTTTGGTTTAGGTTAAGTAGCGAGCGTTCGCTCGTTCGTTCGTTTTAACGAACGTGTTCGTCGTTTAGATCCGGTTAACGAACGTTTGTTAATCCGTTCGTCGTTTTTCTTTTTCTCGGATTTTCCGTGATTATTTTCTGATCGCGATTTCTGATCCGATTTTCGTTTTAGTATAACTTTTCGCTTGTTTATCGGAATCAGGCGATTCAAGTGCCTGGAGTTTCGTCTTGGAACCCTCTATCCGTCTAACCAACTTAAACAAGTTTTTTCCACTGTAAAAATTGCCTTAGATCCAGATTAGTAGGACGAAGTTGTTTTCTTTCACCGTTTGACTTTCGTTGCTTCGTTCAATTTGATTCTTTTTGCAAACCGGAGTTCTTAAGTTGAACTTTCTGGTTAGATCTCTTACTTGAGTTTTACCTGTGCATTAGATGAGTACTTATTGTATGCTTGTTGTTTGTCTGCGATAGAATACCCGGAGTGCGCCGCCTGTTACTTCGAATCTCTAGGTTTCGCGGATCATCAGCAAGGCAAGTAACACTTGATCAAACATTGCATGATTAGGATCTAATTAAATTGTGGGATGGGAAGTAGTTGAGGTAGTACCTATTACCTGTTTATTATCAAACCCTTGCGAGTTACTTCTACGTTTGCTTATTATTGCTATGCTATGCTAGTAGACGTGGATTGGGTGAGTGATATCCATGACAGATGTGAGTTTGTTAATTAATGGTTTATCTAAGGTGGCAACTTAAATACAGATCTGGGTGGATTGAGGCACCTGGGTAATCCAGGATTTGCCTGTTTTCTTTTGGACCGCCACCCAGGCTCAAAGGGATCATGAGATTTTTCATGCTAGAAACTTCCGTGTGCAGCCACAAGCTATTATGGGCTCTAGCATAGTTGACTAAGTCGTGCAAACTCTTACAGTGGCAGACTAGCAGATGTAGGGGATGTAGGTGGTACGGTCTACCCGATCGTAAGGTCCTAGCGCTTTTGAAAGACTATGTCTCGGTCATCTGTCTTCTCAAACACCATGTAGTGCGAGAAACCAAATGGAGGCGATCGAGTCTTGTGGGGAAAAGTGCGCAAACCTCTGCAGAGTGTATAAACTAATCATGGTTAGCCGTGTCCCCGGTTATGGACATCTTGAGTATCTAGTACCTGGATTATCATGTGAATCTCAACATGTTACCCTAAATTAATTTGGTTGGGTTTTGTTTAATGATGTTTAATTGGGATTGAGAATGCTGTCAACCATTCTCAATGTTTAACGACCACCATGATAGTTAAATAAATTTATTCCTTTGCAGTAGGGAAAAATTGGCTTTTCGCAAAAACTGTAACCATAGAGCTCTCCACCAGCCAAATATGCATATAGAATAGCTGTTTCATTCCATTACTCTCTATGTGTTACATTTCCAGCATATTCCATGTGCTGACCCGTTTTCGGGCTGCAACGTTAATGTTGCAGACTTTTCAGACGATGATTAAGGAGTTTTTAGGTCGTGGTTCTATACTCAGTGATGCCGTTGGAGTTGATGGACTCGCTTATCTTCCAAGCCTTTCGCTGTTATCGTTATTAGATGGCCTTAAGCCATGTTTATTGTAATAAGTTCTCTATTGAGACACTTGATGTAATAAGTGTGTGATTGCTACTCTGTTATAAATCCTCCGAGTACTGTGTGGTGTCAGCATTACTGATCTAGGGATGACACCGGAGCACAGAGATTGGACCGTTTGAGGTCTGGTCGCTACACGTACACACCTTTTGAGAGAGCCATACATGAATTAAAATTTGATAGAATACTCTATGTGCTTCACTTATATCTTTTGAGCTATGTAGTTTTGCTCTATGTGCTTCACTTATATCTTTTGAGCATAGTAATTTTGCTCTATGTGCTTCACTTAGATCTTTTAGAGCACGGTGGTGGATTTGTTTTAAAGAAACTATTGATCTCTCATGCTTCACTTAAATTATTTTGAGAGTCTCTTAATAGCATGGTAATTTGCTTAATAATAATATGCTTGGTATTCAAGATTTGTGAAACTTTCTTTTGAGTGTGTTGAATACTAAGAAAAGATTGAAGCATGATAATTGTTTTGAGATATGGAGGTGATAATAGTAAAGTCATGCTAATTGAGTAGTTGTGAATTTAAAGAATACTTGTGTTAAAGTTTGTGATTCCCGTAGCATGCACGTATGGTGAACCGTTATGTGATGAAGTCGGAGCATGATTTATTTATTGATTATCTTCCTTATGAGTGGCGGTCGGGGATGAGCGATGGTCTTTTCCTACCAATCTATCCCCCCAGGGGCATGCACGTAATAATTTGCTTTGATAACTTCTAGATTTTTGCAATAAGTATATGAGTTCTTTATGACTAATGTTGAGTCCATGGATTATACGCACTCTCTGTTGGGGAACGTAGCAGAATTTTAAAATTTTTCTACACATCACCAAGATCTATCTATGGAGTCATCTAGCAACGAGGGAGAGAGGAGTGCATCTACATACCGTTGTAGATCACGAGCCGAAGCATTCAAGAGAACGAGGTTGATGGAGTCGTACTCGTCGTGATCCAAATCACCGAAGATCCTAGCGCCGAACGGATGGCACCTCCGCGTTCAACACACGTACGGAGCGAGGACGTCTCCCGCGCCTTGATCCAGCAAGGAGGAGGGAGAGGTTGAGGAAGAGGGCTCCAATAGCAGCACGACGGCGTGGTGGTGGTGAAGCTGCAGTACTCCGGCAGGGATTCGCCAAGCTCTTACGGAGGAGGAGAGGTGTTGGGGAGGGGAGGGGCTGCGCCTTGGATGTTGTGTGCAGCCCTCCCCTTGCCCCTCTATTTATAGGGGAAGGAGGAAGGGGGCCGGCCCCCTCTAGATGAGATCTAGAGGGGGGGCGGCGGCCAAGGGGAGGGGGCTTGCCCCCCCAAGCAAGAGGGCGCCCCCTTTAGGGTTTCCCCCCCCCCCCAACCCTAGGCGCATGGGCCCAAGGGGGGATGCGGCCAGCCCATGTAGGGCTGGTTCCCTTTCCTCTACAGCCCATTAGGCCCTCCGAGAGAGGTGGCCCCTCCCGGTGGACCCCCGGAACCCCTCCGGTGGCCCCGGTACAATACCGATATGCCCCCGAACCTTTTCGGTGACCGTATGACAAGTTCCTACATATAAATCTTCACCTCCGGACCATTCCGGAACTCCTCTTGACGTCCGGGATCTCATTCGGGACTCCGAACAACATTCGGTAATCACATACAAGTCTTCCTAACAACCCTAGCGTCACCGAACCTTAAGTGTGTAGACCCTGCGGGTTCGGGAGACATGCAGACATGACCGGGACGACTCTCCAGTCAATAACCAACAGCGGGATCTGGATACCCATATTGGCTCCCACATGCTCCTCGATGATCTCATCGGATGAACCACGATGTCGAGGATTCAATCAATCCGTATACAATTCCCTTTGTCAATCGGTACGTTACTTGCCCGAGACTCGATCGTCGGTATCCCAATACCTTGTTCAGTCTCGTTACCGGCAAGTCACTTTACACGTACCGTAATGCATGATCCCATGATCAATCACTTGATCACATTTAGCTCATTATGATGATGCATTACCGAGTGGGCCCAGAGATACCTCTCCGTCATACGGAGTGACAAATCCCAGTCTCGATTCGTGCCAACCCTACAGACACTTTCGGAGATACTTGTAATGTACCTTTATAGTCACCCAATTACGTTGTGACGTTTGGCACACCCAAGGCACTCCTACGGTATCCGGGAGTTGCACAATCTCATGGTCTAAGGAAATGATACTTGACATTCAGAAAAGCTACAACAAACGAACTACACGATCTTTGAGCTATGCTTAGGATTGGGTCTTGTCCATCACATCATTCTCCTAATGATGTGATCCCGTTATCAATGACATCCAATGTCCATAGTCAGGAAACCATGACTATCTTTTGATCAACGAGCTAGTCAACTAGAGGCTCACTAGGGACGAGTTGTGGTCTATGTATTCACACATGTATTACGATTTCTGGATAACACAATTATAGCATGAAAAATAGACAATTATCATGAACAAAGAAATATAATAATAACCATTTTATTATTGCCTCTAGGGCATATTTCCAACAGTCTCCCACTTGCACTAGAGTCAATATTCTAGTTACATTGTGATGAATCAAACACCCATGCAGTTCTGGTGTTGATCATGTTTTGCTCTAGGGAGAGGTTTAGT
Organism: Triticum urartu; assembly: GCF_056163025.1. Classification (NCBI taxonomy): domain Eukaryota; kingdom Viridiplantae; phylum Streptophyta; class Magnoliopsida; order Poales; family Poaceae; genus Triticum; species Triticum urartu. The sequence continues at coordinate 603,817,512 of NC_141875.1, forward strand.
CAACGAATCTGCTACATTCAGGCCCGTATGTACTTTACAAATCTCTATGTCTCCATTTTGAACACTTTCACGAATGGAGTTGAAGCGACGCTTGATATGCCTAGTCTTCCTGTGAAACCTGGGCTCCTTGGCAAGGGCAATAGCTCCAGTGTTGTCACAGAAGAGAGTCATCGGGCCCGACGCATTGGGTAGACTCCTAGGTCGGTAATGAACTCCTTCACCCAGACTGCTTCTTGTGCTTCCTCCGAGGCTGCCATGTACTCCGCTTCACATGTAGATCCCGCCACAACGCTTTGCTTGCAACTGCACCAGCTTACTGCCCCACCATTCAAAATATACACGTATCCAGTTTGTGACTTAGAGTCATCCAGATCTGTGTTGAAGCTAGCATCGACGTAACCCTTTACGACGAGCTCTTCGTCACCTCCATAAACGAGAAACATTTCCTTAGTCCTTTTCAGGTACTTCAGGATATTCTTAACCGCTGTCCAGTGTTCCATGCCGGGATTACTTTGGTACCTTCCTATCAAACTTACATCAAGGTTTACATCAGGTCTAGTACACAGCATAGCATACATGATAGACCCTATGGCCGAGGCATAGGGGACGACACTCATCTTTTCTCTATCTTCTGCCATGGTCGGGCATTGAGCCGTGCTCAATCTCGTACCTTGCAATACAGGCAAGAACCCCTTCTTTGACTGATCCATTTTGAACTTCTTCAATATCTTGTCAAGGTACGTACTCTGTGGAAGACCAATGAGGCGTCTCGATCTATCTCTATAGATCTTGATGCCTAATATATAAGCAGCTTCTCCAAGGTCCTTCACTAAAAAACACTTGTTCAAGTAGGCCTTTATGCTTTCCAAGAATTCTATATCATTTCCCATCAACAGTATGTCATCCACATACAATATGAGAAATGCTATAGAGCTCCCACTCACTTTCTTATAAATGCAGGCTTCTCCATAAGTCTGCATAAACCCAAACACTTTGATCATCTCATCAAAACGAATGTTCCAACTCCGAGATGCTTGCACCAGCCCATAAATCGAGCGTTGGAGATTGCACACCTTGTCAGCATTCTTAGGATCGACAAAACCTTCTGGCTGCATCATATACAATTCTTCCTTAAGGAAACCATTAAGGAATGCCGTTTTGACGTCCATTTGCCATATCTCATAATCATAGAATGCGGCAATTGCTAACATGATTCGGACAGACTTCAGCTTCGCTACGGGTGAGAAAGTCTCATCGTAGTCAACCCCTTGAACTTGTCGATAACCCTTAGCGACAAGCCGAGCTTTATAGATGGTCACATTACCATCCGCGTCTGTCTTCTTCTTAAAGATCCATTTATTTTCTATGGCTCGCCGATCAACGGGCAAGTCAGTCAAAGTCCATACTTCGTTTTCATACATGGATCCTATCTCGGATTTCATGGCTTCCAGCCATTTGTCGGAATCCGGGCCCGCCATCACTTCTTCATAGTTCGAAGGTTCACCGTTGTCTAACAACATGATTTCCAAGACAGGGTTGCCGTACCACTCTGGTGCGGAACGTCTCCTTGTGGACCTACGAAGTTCAGTAGCAACTTAATCTGAAGTTTCATGATCATCATCATCAACTTCTTCTCTAGTCGGTGCAGGCACCTCTGTAACATTTTATTGAGCTGCGCCACTTACCGGTTCAAGAGGTAATACTTCATCAAGTTCTACCTTCCTCCCACTTATTTCTTTCGAGAGAAACTCTTTCTCTAGAAAGGACCCATTCTTGGCAACAAAGATCTTGCCTTCGGATCTGAGGTAGAAGGTATACCCAACAGTTTCTTTAGGGTATCCTATGAAGACGCATTTTTCCGACTTGGGTTCGAGCTTTTCAGGTTGAAGTTTCTTGACATAAGCATCGCATCCCCAAACTTTTAGAAACGACAGCTTAGGTTTCTTCCCAAACCATAATTCATACGGTGTCGTCTCAACGGATTTTGTCGGAGCCCTATTTAAAGTGAATGCGGCAGTCTCTAAAGCATAGCCCCAAAATGACAGCGGTAAATCGGTAAGAGACATCATAGATCGCACCATATCTAATAGAGTGCGATTACGACATTCAGACACACCATTACGCTGAGGTGTTCCAGGCGGCGCGAGTTGTGAAACTATTCCACATTTTCTTAAGTGTGTGCCAAATTCGTGACTCAAGTATTCTTCCCCACGATCTGATCGCAAGAACTTGATTTTCCTGTCACGTTGATTCTCAACCTCACTCTGAAATTCCTTGAACTTTTCAAAGGTTTCAGACTTGTGTTTCATTAAGTAGACATACCCATATCTACTCAAGTCATTAGTGAGGGTGAGAACATAACGATAGCCACCGCGAGCCTCAACACTCATTGGACCGCACACATCAGTATGTATGATTTCCAATAAGTTGGTTGCTCGCTCCATTGTTCCTGAGAACGGAGTCTTGGTCATTTTACCCATGAGGCATGGTTCGCACGTGTCAAATGATTCATAATCAAGAGACTCTAAAAGTCCATCTGCATGGAGCTTCTTCATGCGTTTGACACCTATGTGACCAAGGCGGCAGTGCCACAAGTATGTGGGACTATCATTATCAACCTTACATCTTTTGGTATTCACATTATGAATATGTGTAGCATTACACTCGAGATTCATTAAGAATAAACCATTCACCATCAGAGCATGACCATAAAACATATCTCTCATAAAAATAGAACAACCATTATTCTCGGAATTAAATGAGTAGCCATCTCGAATTAAACGTGATCCTGATACAATGTTCATGCTCAAAGCTGGCACTAAATAACAATTATTGAGGTTTAAAACTAATCCCGTAGGTAAATGTAGAGGTAGCGTGCCGACGGCGATCACATCGACCTTGGAACCATTCCCGACGCGCATCGTCACCTCGTCCTTCGCCAGTCTCCGCTTATTCCGTAGCTCCTGCTTTGAGTTACAAATGTGAGCAACCGCACCGGTATCAAATACCCAGGAGCTACTACGAGTACTGGTAAGGTACACATCAATTACATGTATATCACATATACCTTTCGTGTTGCCGGCCTTCTTGTCCGCTAAGTATTTGGGGCAGTTCTGCTTCTAGTGACCACTTCCCTTGCAATAAAAACACTCAGTCTCGGGCTTGGGTCCATTCTTTGGCTTCTTCCCGGTAGCTTGCTTACCGGGCGCGGTAACTCCCTTGCCGTCCTTCTTGAAGTTCTTCTTACCCTTGCCTTTCTTGAACTTAGTGGTTTTATTCACCATCAACACTTGATGTTCCTTTTTGACTTCTACCTCTGCTGATTTCAGCATTGAATATACCTCAGGAATGGTCTTTTCCATCCCCTGCATATTGAAGTTCATCACAAAGCTCTTGTAGCTTGCTGGAAGCGACTGAAGGATTCTGTCAATGACCGCGTCATCCGGGATATTAACTCCCAGCTGAGTCAAGCGGTTATGCAACCCAGACATTTTGAGTATGTGCTCACTGACAGAACTATTTTCCTCCATCTTATAGCTGAAGAACTCGTCGGAGACTTCATATCTCTTGACCCGGGCATGAGCTTGATAAACCATTTTCAGCTCTTTGAACATCTCATATGCTCCGTGTCTCTCAAAATGCTTTTGGAGCCCCGGTTCTGAGCTATAAAGCATGCTGCACTGAACGAGGGAGTAATCATCATCACGTGACTGCCAAGCGTTCATAATGTCTTGGTTCTGTGGGACGGGTGCGTCACCTAGCGGTGCTTCTAGGAAATAATCTTTCTTGGCAGCTATGAGGATGATCCTCAGGTTCCGGACCCAGTCCGTATAGTTGCTGCCATCGTCTTTCAGCTTGGTTTTCTCTAGGAACACGTTGAAGTTGAGGACAACATGGGCCATTTGATCTACAAGACATATTGTAAAGATTTTAGACTAAATTCATGATAATTAAGTTCATCTAATCAAATTATTCAATGAACTCCCACTCAGATAGACATCCCTCCAGTCATCTAAGTATAACATGATCCGAGTTAACTAGGCCGTGTCCGATCATCACGTGAGACGGACTAGTCAACATCGGTGAACATCTTCATGTTGATCGTATCTTCTATACGACTCATGCTCGACCTTTCGGTCTTCTGTGTTCCGAGGCCATGTCTGTACATTCTAGGCTCGTCAAGTCAACCTAAGTGTATTGCGTGTGTAAATCTGGCTTACACCCATTGTATTCGAACGTTAGAATCTATCACACCCGATCATCACGTGGTGCTTCGAAACAAAGAACCTTCGCAACGGTGCACAGTTAGGGGGAACACTTTCTTGAAATTATTACGAGGGATCATCTTATTTAAGCTACCGTCGTTCTAAGCAAATAAGATGTAACACATGATAAACATCACATGCAATCAAACAGTGACATGATATGGCCAATATCATTTGCTCCTTTTGATCTCCATCTTCGGGGCTCCATGATCATCGTTGTCACCGGCATGACACCATGATCTCCATCATCATGATCTCCATCATCGTGTCTTCTTGAAGTTGTCTCGTCATCTATTACTTCTACTACTATGGCTAATGCTTTAGCAATAAAGTAAAGTAATTACATGACGTTTATGTTGACACGCAGGTCATAAATAAATAAAGACAACTCCTATGGCTCCTACCGGTTGTCATACTCATCGACATGCAAGTCGTGATTCCTATTACAAGAACATGATCATCTCATACATCACATATATCATTCATCACATCCTTTGGCCATATCACATCACAAAACACTTGCTACAAAAACAAGTTAGACGTCCTCTAATTGTTGTTGCAAGTTTTTACGTGGCTGCTATAGGATTCTAGCAAGAACGTTTCTTACCTACGCCAAAAAAACAACGTGAATTGCCAATTTCTATTTACCCTTCATAAGGACCCTGTTCATCGAATCCGATCCGACTAAAGTGGGAGAGACAGACACCCGCCAGCCACCTTATGCAACTAGTGCATGTCAGTCGGTGGAACCAGTCTCACGTAAGCGTACGTGTAAGGTCGGTCTGGGCCGCTTCATCCCACGATGCCGCCGAATCAAGATAAGACTAGTAAGGCAAGCAAATTGACAATATCGACGCCCACAACTACTTTGTGTTCTACTCGTGCATAGAAACTACGCATAGACCTAGCTCTGATACCACTGTTGGGGAACGTAGCAGAATTTTAAAAAATTTCTATGCATCACCAAGATCTATCTATGGAGTCATCTAGCAACGAGGGAGAGAGGAGTGCATCTACATACCCTTGTAGATCACGAGCGGAAGCATTCAAGAGAACGAGGTTGATGGAGTCGTACTCGTCGTGATCCAAATCACCGAAGATCCTAGCGCCGAACGGACGGCACCTCCGCGTTCCAACACACGTACGGAGCGAGGACGTCTCCCGCGCCTTAATCCAGCAAGGAGGAGGGAGAGGTTGAGGAAGAGGGCTCCAATAGCAGCACAACGACGTGGTGGTGGTGAAGCTGTAGTACTCCGACAGGGCTTCGCCAAGCTCTTACGGAGGAGGAGAGGTGTTGGGGAGGGGAGAGGCTGTGCCTTGGATGTTGTGTGCAGCCCTCCCCTTGCCCCTCTATTTATAGGGGAAGGAGGAAGGGGGCCGGCCCCCTCTAGATGAGATCTAGAGGGGGGGGGTGGCCAAGGGGAGGGCGCTTGCCCCCCAAGCAAGGGGGACGCCCCCTTTAGGGTTCCTCCCCAACCCTAGGCGCATGGGCCCAAGGGGGGGGATGCGGCCAACCCATGTAGGGTTGGTTCCCTTTCCTCTACAGCCCATTAGGCCCTCCGAGAGAGGTGGCCCCTCCCGGTGGAGCCCCGGAACCCCTCCGGTGGCCCCGGTACAATACCGATATGCCCCCGAACCTTTCCGGTGACCGTATGACAACTTCGTACATATAAATCTTCACCTCCGGACCATTCCAGAACTCCTCGTGACGTCTGGGATATCATTCGAGACTCCGAACAACATTCGGTAATCACATACAAGTCTTCCTAACAACCCTAGCGTCACCGAACCTTAAGTGTGTAGACCCTACGGGTTCGGGAGACACGCAGACATGACCGAGATGACTCTCCGGTCAATAACCAACAGCGGGATCTGGATACCCATGTTGGCTCCCACATGCTCCTCGATGATCTCATCGGATGAACCACGATGTCGAGGATTCAATCAATCCGTATACAATTCCCATTGTCAATCGGCACGTTACTTGCCCGAGACTCGATCGTCGGTATCCCAATACCTTGTTCAGTCTCGTTACCGGCAAGTCACTTTACTCGTACCGTAATGCATGATCCCGTGATCAATCACTTGATCACATTGAGCTCATTATGATGATGCATTACCGAGTGGGCCCAGAGATACCTCTCCGTCATACGGAGTGACAAATCCCAGTCTCGATTCGTGCCAACCCAACAGACACTTTCGGAGATACCTGTAATGTACCTTTATAGTCACCCAATTACGTTGTGACGTTTGGCACACCCAAGGCACTCCTACGGTATCCGGGAGTTGCACAATCTCATGGTCTAAGGAAATGATACTTGACATTCAGAAAAGCTACACGATCTTTGAGCTATGCTTAGGATTGGGTCTTGTCCATCACATCATTCTCCTAATGATGTGATCCCGTTATCAATGACATCCAATGTCCATAGCCAGGAAACCATGACTATCTTTTGATCAACGAGCTAGTCAACTAGAGGCTCACTAGGGACGAGTTGTGGTCTATGTATTCACACATGTATTACGATTTCCGGATAACACAATTATAGCATGAACAATAGACAATTATCATGAACAAATAAATATAATAATAACCATTTTATTATTTCCTCTAGGGCATATTTCCAACACTCTCACCCTTCCACCTTTGCTAGCCTCTCTAATACCGCGCACCTTTCGCCGGTATCATACACCCACCATATACCTTCCTCAAAACAGCCACCATACCTACCTATCATGGCATTTCCATAGCCATTCCGAGATATATTGCCATGCAACTTTCCACCGTTCCGTTCATGACACATTCATCATTGTCATATTGCATATCCCGGTACACCGCCGGAGGCATTCATATAGAGTCATATTTTGTTCTAAGTATCGAGTTGTAAGAAAAATAAAAGTGTGATGATCATCATTTTTAGAGCATTGTCCCAGTGAGGAAAGAATGATGGAGACTATGATTCCCCCGTAAGTCGGGATGAGACTCCGGACGAAAAATAAATAAAAGAGGCCAAAGAAGCCCAAATAAAAAGAGAAAGAAAAGAGGCCATAAAAAGAGAAAAGGCCCAAATAAAAAAATAAAAAAATGAGAGAAAAAGAGAGAAGGGACAATGTTACTATCCTTTTACCACACTTGTGCTTCAAAGTAGCACCATGATCTTCATAGTAGAGAGTCTCTCATGTTATGTCACTTTCATATACTAGTGGGAATCTTTCATTATAGAACTTGGCTTGTATATTCCAATGATGGGCTTCCTCAAATTGCCCTAGGTCTTCATGAGCAAGCAAGTTGGATGCACACCCACTTAGTTTCTTTTTGAGCTTTCATATACTTATAGCTCTAGTGCATCCGTTGCATGGCAATCCCTACTCACTCACATTGATATCTATTGATGGGCATCTCCATTGCCTGTTGATACGCCTAGTTGATGTGAGACTATCTTCCCCTTTTTGTCTTCTCCACAACCACCATTCTCTTCCACCTATAGTGCTATATCCATGGCTCACGCTCATGTATTGCGTGAAGATTGAAAAAGTTTTGAAAAAGTTAGTGTATGAAACAATTGCTTGGCTTGTCATCGGGGTTGTGCATGATTTAAATATTTTGTGTGGTGAAGATAGAGCATAGCCAGACTATATGATTTTGTAGGGATAACTTTCTTTGGCCATGATATTTTGAGAAGACATAATTGCTTTGTTAGCATGCTTGAAGTATTATTATTTTTATGTCAATATAAACTTTTGTCTTGAATCTTTCGAATCTGCATATTCATATCACAATTAAGAAGATTTGCATTGAAATTATGCCAAGTATCACTCCGCATCAAAAATTCTCTTTTTATCATTTTCCTACTCGAGGACGAGCAGGAATTAAGCTTGGGGATGCCTGATACGTCTCCAACGTATCTATAATTTTTGATTGCTCCATGCTATATTATCTACTGTTTTGGACTATATTTGGCTTTATTTTCCACTTTTATATTATTTTTGGGACTAACCTATTAACCGGAGGCCCAGCACAGAATTGCTGTTTTTTGCCTATTTCAGTGTTTCGAAGAAACGGAATATCAAACGGAGTCCAAACGGAATGAAACCTTCGGGAACGTGATTTTCTTACCGAACGTGATCCAGGAGACTTGGACCCTGCGCCAAGGCATCAGAGAGGCGGTCACGAGGGTGGGGGGCGCCCCCCCTAGGGCGCGCCCCCTGCCTCGTGGGCCCCTCGGTGCTCCACCGACGTACTCCTTCCTCCTATATATACCTACGTACCCCAAACGATGAGAAAAGGAGCAAAAAACCTAATTCCATAGCCGCAACTTTCTTTATCCACGAGATCCCATCTTGGGGCCTGTTCCAGAGCTCCGCCGGAGAGGGCCATCATCACGGAGGGCTTCTACATCATCATAGCCTCTCTGATGAAGTGTGAGTAGTTTACTTCAGACCTTCGGGTCCATAGTTAGTAGCTAGATGGCCTCTTCTCTCTTTTTGGATCTCAATACAAAGTTCTCCCCCTCTCTTGTGGAGATCTATTCGATGTAATCTTCTTTTTGCGGTGTGTTTGTTGAGATCGATGAATTGTGGGTTTATGATCAAGTCTATCTATGAATAATATTTGAATCTTCTCTGAATTCTGTTATGCATGATTGGTTATCTTTGCAAGTCTCTTCGAATTATCCGTTTGGTTTGGCCAACTATATTGGTAGTTCTTGCCATGGGAGAAGTGCTTAGCTTTGGGTTCTATCTTGCGGTGTCCTTTCCCAGTGACAGAAGGGGCAGCAAGGCACGTATTGCATTGTTGCCATGGAGGATAACAAGATGGGGTTTATTTCATATTGCATGAATTTATCTCTCTACATCATGTCACCTTGCTTAAGGCGTTACTCTGTTTTTAACTTAATACTCTAGATGCATGTTGGATAGCGGTCGATGGAGTAATAGTAGTATATGTAGAATCGTTTCGGTCTACTTGTCACGGACGTGATGCCTATATACATGATCATGCCTAGATATTCTCATAACTATGCTCAATTCTGTCAATTACTCAACAGTAATTTGTTCACCCACCGTAGAATACTTATGCCCTTGTGAGAAGCCACTAGTGAAACCTATGGCCCCTGGGTCTATTCTCACCATATCAATCTCCATCACTCTAATCTTGTTTTGCTTTTTTACTTTGCCTTTACTTTTTACTTTGCATCTTTATACCAAAAATACCAAAAATATTATATCTATCAGATCTCACTCTCGTAAGTGACCGTGAAGGGATTGACAACCCCTAATCGCGTTGGTTATGAGTAGCTATTGTTTTGTGCAGGTACGAGGGACTTGAGCGTGGCCTCCTACTGGATTGATACCTTGGTTCTTAAAAACTGAGGGAAAAACTTATGCTACTTTGCTGCATCATCCCTTCCTCTTCGGGGAAAACCAGTGCAAGCTCAAGAGGTGGCAATAACTTGTGTGCATCTGAGAGATCCTGGATGAGCCAGAGCACCAAGTCGCCTTCCTGAAAAGTCCTGGACTTAACCCGGCGGCTGTGGTATCGGCGCAGGTCTTGTTGATAATCGCTGACCAAGCTGCTACTAAGTCTCTCTCTTCATCCAACAAGTCAAGTGCATCCTGTCTGGCTTGTTCATTATTAGCTTCAACATAAGCCGTCACACGGGGTGAGTCATGACGGAGGTCACTAGGCAATACTGCTTCTGCTCCATAAACCATGAAGAAAGGTGTGTAACCCGTAGACCTATTGGGCGTAGTGTTGATACTCCATAATACCGAGGGTAATTCCTCTACCCAACAACCCGGCGTTCGTTGTAAAGGAACCATGAGTCGGGGTTTGAGCCCTTTCCAAATTTCCTGATTGGCTCTCTCAGCTTGACCATTGGATTGAGGGTGAGCTACATAAGAAACATCAAGCCGGATGTGTTCTCGTTGATAGAACACTTCCATAGCCTCTTGAGACAGATTGGTTCCATTGTCTGTGATAATACTGTGTGGAAAACCGAAACGGAAGATCACTTTTTTCATGAACTGAACCGCCGTGGCTGTGTCACACTTGCTCAAAGGCTCTGCCTCAACCCACTTGGTGAATTTATCAACTGCCACCAGGAGATGCGTCTTTTTATCCTTAGACCTCTTGAAAGGTCCCACCATGTCAAGTTCCCAAACCACAAACGACCAAGTGATTGGAATCATCCGGAGTTCTTGAGCCAGCACATGTGCTCATCGTGCAAATTTCTGACATCCATCACATCTACTGACCAGATCATCTGCATCAGCGTGAGCCGACAACCAGTAAAAACCATGATGAAATGCCTTGGCCACTAAAGATTTTGACCCGGCGTGATGACCACAATCACCTTCATGGATCTCACGAAGGATTTCTTGACCTTCTTCAGGAGAAACACACTGTTGAAAAGCTCCGGAAACACTGCGATGAAATAACTCTCCATCTGAAATCATCATGGACTTAGATCGTCGGGTTATCTGTCGAGCCAGGGTCTCATCCGCTGGCAACTCTCCCCGGGTCATGTAAGCCAAGAAAGGCACCGTCCAATCTGGGATGACATGAAGAGCCGCCACCAACTGAGCCTCCGGGTCAGGAACAACTAAATCTTCTTATGTAGGAAACTTGACAGAGGGGTTATGCAAAACATCCAAAAAAGTGTTAGGTGGCACCGGCTTACACTGAGACCCCAGCCGGCTTAAAGCATCAGCTGCTTTGTTCTTTCAACGGTCAATGTGTTCCACCTGATAACCTTTAAAATATCCTGCAATGGCATCAACCTCTCGGCGATAAGCCACCATGAGAGGGTCTTTGGAATCCCACTTGCCAGACACCTGTTGAGCCACTAGATCCGAGTCACCAAGACATCTCACCCGGCTCAAGCTCATCTCTTTTGCCACTCGAAGACCATGGAGCAAGGCTTCATACTCTGATGCGTTGTTAGTGCAAGGAAACATCAACCGTAACACATAACAAAATTTGTCACCTCGTGGGGAAGTCAGCACGACTCCAGCCCCGAGCCTTCCAATTGCCTGGATCCATCAAAATGAACAGTCCAATACGTGTTGTCTGGCTTCTCTTCCGGCATCTGCATCTCTGTCCAGTCATTGATGAAGTCGACCAGGGCTTGGGATTTAATTGCAGTACGTGGAACATACTTCAACCCATGAGACCCAAGCTCAATTGCCCACTTGGAGACTCGCCCCATGGCTTCTCTGTTTTGAATAATATCTCCTAAAGGAGCAGAGCTAACCACAGTGATTGGATGTCCCTGAAAGTAATGTTTAAGCTTCCGTCTCTCCATGAACACCCCATAAACAAGCTTCTGCCAATGTGGATATCGTTGCTTAGACTCAATTAGCACTTCACTGACATAATAAATAGGCCGCTGAACCGGATGCTCTTTGCCAGCCTCTTTGCGCTCTACCACAATAGCCACACTAACAGCCCGTGAGTTGGCAGCCACTTATAACAATATTGGCTCTTTCTCAATTGGAGCAGCCAGGACCGGTGGCTCAGCCAACTATGCCTTCAGATCCTCAAAAGCAGCATTCACTGCATCGCTCCAAACAAAAACGTCTGTTTTGTTCATCAACTGATACAGAGGCATTGCCTTTTCCCCTAACCAGCTTATGAACCGGCTTAAAGCAGCCACACGACCCACCAGCCGCTGAACATCATTGACGCAGGTTGGTTTGGCCAGGGATGTAATTGCCTTGATTTTCCCCGGGTTAGCTTCAATACCTCGGTTAGACACCAAAAAACCCAAGAGCTTGCCGGTTGGCACTACAAAAACACACTTGGCCGGGTTAAGCATCATTTTGTAAACCCGGAGATTATCAAAAGTCTCTTTCAGGTCCGGGACCAAGGTTTCCTCTTCCCTGGATTTCACTACTATATCATCCACATAAGCATGAACATTGCGCCCAATTTGATTGTGAAGACAATTCTGCACACACTGCTGGTAAGTCGCCTAGGCACTCTTAAGCCCAAAAGGCATAGACACATAGCAGAAAGCTCCAAAAGGGGTTATAAAAGCTGTCTTCTCTTGATCCTTGTCTACCATCTTAATCTGATGATAACCGGAATACGCATCTAAGAAACTCAACCGTGCGCAACCCGCCATAGCATCAATGATCTGATCAATCTGGGGGAGAGCAAAAGGATCAGCTGGACAAGCCTTGTTCAGATCTGTGTAATCCACACACATACGCCAGGTGCCATTCTTATTGAGTACAAGCACCGGGTTAGCTAACCATTTAGGGTGAAAGACCTCCACAATGAACCCGGCTGCCAAGAGCCGGGCCACCTCTTCCCCAATGGCCTTGCGCCTTTCTTCATTGAACCGTCGGAGAAACTGTCTGACAGGTTTGAACTTTGGATCGATATTAAGAGTGTGCTCAGCGAGTTCCCTCGGGACACCCGGCATGTCTGAAGGTTTCCATGCAAAGATGTCCCGGTTCTCACGGATGAACTCGATGAGCCTGCTTTCCTATTTTGGATCCAAGTTTGCGCTGATGATGAACTGTTTGGATGAGTCGCCAGGTACAAAATCAACCATCTTAGTATCATCAGCTGATTTGTTTCTTTAATGACGTCATGTCTGCCGGGTCAACATGAATTTTAACTCCTCTGTTGCGTAAACAGATTCAGCAGAGGCAGCATCACCTTCTTCACATTCCAAGGCTACCTTCCGGCTCCCATGTACTGTAATGGTGCCTTTATGACCCGGCATCTTGAGCTGCAAATATACGTAACACGGTCGAGCCATGAACTTGGCATAAGCCGGCCGCCCAAACAGAGCATGATATGGGCTTTTGATGTTAACCACCTCAAAGGTTAATTTTTCCGCTCTGGAGTCATACTCGTCCCCAAAGGTTACTTCCAGCTCAATTTTACCAACTGGGTATGCCGATTTATCAGGTACCACACTGTTAAAAACAGTGTTGGATTGTTTAAGATTTTTATCCGTCAATCCCATCTGGCGGAACGTCTCATAGTAGAGGATGTTGATGCTGCTGCCTCCGTCCATGGGCACCTTAGTAAACTTGTACCCACCAACCTGAGGTGCCACTACCAAAGCCAAGTGATCCGAATTATCAACCCGGGGCGGGTGATCCTCTCTGCTCCACACAATAGGCTGCTCCGACCAACGTAGATAACGTGGAATTGCCGGTTCAACGGCATTAACGACCCTCTTGTGGAGTTTCTGGTCCCTCTTACATAAACTGGTAGTAAATACATGATATTGTCCGCTACTCAACTGCTTCGGGTTGCTCTGATAACCGGATTGCTGTTGCTGCTGATTCCCTTGCCCGTGTTGCTGACTATATCCTCCTTGGTGACCAGGATAACCCTGACCGTGAAAACCTCCTCCGCCTGAACCGGCGCCCGGGCCCTGAAAACCTCCTCCACCTGAACCGCCACCTGGGCCATGACCCCCATCAAATGCATTTGAATTTTTAAATGCCTTCATGATCGTGCAATCCTTCCACAAGTGGGTGGCTGGTTTCTCCCGGGTGTTGTGTTTTGGATAAGGTTCATTCAACAACTGCTCAAGGGTGGGGCCTGACCCGCCCGATCGAGGGGGTTGTGTGCCCTTGCGCCGCTGATTACCACCCTGCGCATTAGTATTAGCAACAAAATCATCAGCCTTACATTTATTACCTCCCTGATTCGCCGAGTTATGCTGGTGACTCTTGCCATTGCCGTTCTTCTTTCCCTTCATTGCCTTGGTGGTATCAGAATTGGCATACTTGACAAGAGCCGCCATCAACGTTCCCATGTCATTACAGTCATGTTTAAGCCACCCCAACTTCTGCTTCAGAGGTTCAAAACGGCAATTTTTCTCCAACATCAAAACTGCTGAGCCGACATCCATCTTATTAGATGAATGTATCATCTCCTTGACCCGGCGCACCCAATGGGTTGTAGATTCACCATCCTCTTGCTTGCAATTGGTCAGGTCCACAATCGACATTGTCTGCTTACATGTGTCCTTAAAGTTTTGGATGAACCGTGCTTTCAACTCTGCCCATGAGCCGATAGAATTGGGTGGCAATCCCTTCAACCAGGTCCGAGCCGTTCCATCCAACATCATGGTAAAATACTTGGCCATTGCAGCATCGCTAACCTCCAACAGCTCCATAGCCATCTCATAACTCTCAATCCAAGCCCCCGGCTGTAGGTCAACCGTGTAATTAGGCACCTTACGAGGCCCCTTGAAATCCTTGGGCAACTGCTAATTGCGTATGGCTGGGACCAGGCAAGGCACGCCTCCAGTTCTTGTGGCCACTCCTGCCTCAACCGAGGTTGTTGGATAAGCCGGAAAGGTTTGGTGAGCCGCCTGCTCTGCCACTATCTAAGCCACCCGTTCCGCCTCTTGACGAACCCTCTCCTGATCCGCCAAGTTAAGGGCTCCAGCCCGCACCGGCTCATGCCTATATGGCCGGTTGTGGCGTTGAGCATTACTTGACATCTCTGCGGACTCCATGTGCCTACTGTAACTCGGGCTCTGGCTTGGGCGAGGAGTTGAATGAATCATGTCTCGACTGTAGGAGTATGCATCCTGCTAGGCCAGAGCTGTCTGAAGTAGTTCTCTTACCCTCCGAGTTTCAATTGCTGTTGGCGAGTCGCCTTCCATTGGGAGAGCCGCCAAATGAGCCGATGCTGCGATGAGGTTTTCCATAGGGTTGGAGAAGTGACCCGGAGGTGTTGATACATAACGAGGAGGAGCTGTATTTATACGAGGTGGCTCCTTTGTGCGTGGCTGAACTGGTGCGCCGGGTGTCGTGACCCGGTTTGCCTCCGGCGGGTTGCTCCCCCCAGCCCCAGGTGTATGGAACAGGTTCCTCGGATCTAGCGTTAAACGTAGACGTGAGTGAGTTTTCTGATGCCTCCTCCTCATGACCTCGTTTGATGCGTTAAGATCCACCGAGAGCCGGAAAGTTTCTGCTTGAAGTTGCCGAGCACGAGCATCCAGAGCTGCTCGTTCTGCTGCCATCCGGGTTTCCTCTATGGCTAGATTTTCCTTAGCTTGCACCATCTCCTCCCGCACGTGTGCCACTTCTGCGTCGTGCTGGGCTTTATCCGCCGGTTCTACCACAGCGGTCAACAAAGTCGTCAGCCTATCCATGAGGTCCATTAGAACCTTAGCCGGGGGGCGCGCGGGGTCTCCTGACCCGGCTGCTGCCGACCCGGTAGCTGTTGCTGCCGCTGCGGTGGAGTTCTGCCCGGGCTGCGTCCCCGCCATGAAGACTCCAGCCCAAGTCGGCGGCTCAAGGTGGTCCGGAATACTGCTGCCATCGGAACAGCCCCCAAGCATGCCGTCTTGCACCTGGTACAACGAGTCCGTCTCACCTGTTGATGATGCAGTATCAGAGCAGATAGCCGTCTCCCCACCTTCCATCAATCCTTCGGAGCATTCACTACCATGGATGCAGCCTACGAAGGCATGTTTCACGATAGATTGAACACAGGCGGACCCGGCGCGCTGAGCCGTTTCGATGAGGTTGGTGTGGACGTCCGGCTTAGGTCCTGACTCGCCGATCCGGCCGATGAAGACGTGAATTCCGCTGAAGGGGACCCGGTACCCGTACTTGATCGAGCCGGCCTCGGGGCCCCAGCCTTCATCATTGATGTAGAGTTTCCCGCGACGACTCTTGGTCATCCGGCCCACAGCGTATCCCTTGAGCCCTTCGAAGTTGCCCTTCAAGAACTCAAATCCACCGTGCGTTGGCCCCATGGTGGGCGCCAACTGTCGTGGAGTTGACACGGCAGATGTCCTAGAGCAAGGACTTAGTCGTAGGGCCATCGCACTAGGAAGATTAAAGGGGTTAATCGGGACAAAGGACACACGAGAGAGTTTTTATACTAGTTCGGCCCCTTACGATGAAGGTAAAAGCCTACGTCTGGTTGGGATTGGTATTGCTGAAGTTTTGATCTCCAAGAGGCTCAACTCGCCGGCTTGGTTATCGACTTGGTTGTTTCTTGACCTAAGCCGCCACCGGGCCGTCCCCTTATATACATGGGTTGACGCCTGGTGGCCTACAGAGTCCCGGCTGATGAAGCTATGTACCTAGGGTAGGATAATGGACCTGTCCTAAACTGCCCTACCCAAGGACATCTCTAGAAGAAACCACCTTTCAATCGACTTGGAGGTGTTCCACTTGACAGACTCGAAGACGCTCGACCAAGAAGCAATCACTCGACCAAGATCCAACCACTCGACGGCCAGGAGACCTGAAGTCACTCCGCACGCTAACGGTCGGTCATTAAGTAGGTTTTATGGTCATCATAGCACTTTATTACTAGCGTTACCAGTAACGCCCTGCCTTAAAGTACATTGAACCCTTTGTAACATGGGCTGGCCGGGGTCCTGGCACAGTCTATATAAGCCACCCCCTCCTCCGAGACAAGGGTTCGCACCTCTATAACCCATATTCATATAATCCAGTCGACCGCCTCCGGGCTCCGAGACGTAGGGCTATTACTTCCTCCGAGAAGGGCCTGAACTTGTAAACCTTGCGTGCTTACAACTTCTCCACAACTAAGATCTTGCCTCTCCATACTTACCCCCTACACTACTGTCAGACTTAGAACCACGACAGTTGGTGCCCACCGTGGGGCAGGTGTTTTAGCGTTTGTTGGAGAAGTTGCGACTTTTTTCCGACCCGAATCATCATGGTTTTCGGCGGAGTTTCGGTGGAGGGCCGCGAGATCCGTCTCGGCGCGCTCACGTTCATCGTCGACGACTCTGCTTGGCTCTAGGAGGCTCCGCTCGACGTGGACGCACTCCCTGCTCGCGGGGCAACGCACTTTAGTGCGTGCGTCCGCGGCGTTCTCCTGCAGCAACCGTTGACCCCCTATCGGTCGGCTCATGTGTTGTCCTCACTCCCCGTTTCCCGCCGGCGCAAGCGTTCCGGTCGGTCGAGACATCAGCGGTGGGTGAGGCACGCGGTGGCGCGTCAGACGGCCACCCCCAGGTCACGGCGGAATCCCTCTACGGCCTGTTCGACTGGCTCCGCAGAGACCGAATCCGAGTGCGACAGCAGCGATCCGGCGGCGGAGGTTCTGATGGTCGATGGACTGCCCAGTCCTCCCGGTTTTCCCCGTACCGACGGAGGTGTGGGTGGAGGCGACCCGTCGCGTCTCCATGAGGAGCATCTTCCCGAGCCTCTCACATCGCTGCAGAGAGAAGAGCTTCGCTGCCGGAACATGGATGCACTGCACACTCCTATCGTTGGAGAGACCCCCGAGGCTCGTGCCTTGGAGGACACGCGCCTGGCAAACTTGGCCGAGCGCACTCGACTGGAAAACCTCCAGCGAGCACTCGACGAGCATGCGCGACAACGGGTTCCCCAATCCAGTCGACGTCAGCTCTTCCCGCCCCCACAGGTATATCGAACTCCGGTTCAGAATTTAGCAGTTGCGGCCCGTATAGCGGAGTCGATTCAGCCTTCCCAGTCGGAGGCTGGCAGAGGCTTGCTGCAAATCAGAGCGTTACTCTGGGCAGCAGGAGATCAGAATTCCGCTGTTTCTCAGTCGCGGAACAGGATTCACAGTAGATCCGTTGCCGCGGACACAGTCCAGTCGGCTCAAAGCCCGAGATCGCCCCGAGGCGTGAGGAACGTGGAGACCGGCATGACCAGTATGGGAACCATGAGCAGTATGATCACCGAGTCGATCGTGACGGTCGACGTTGGGTGCCCACACCTCCCCCGAGGAGCGGGTCGTATGTGCCTCGCCAGCAGGATGACAAGCGCCCTCATAGTGGTGGGCGAAGGATTCCAGTCAACCCCAGAGGGCCAGGCTTTGACGTGAGATACATTCTCGTCCAGGGTTTGGTCGACAGGAACAGGGCTCACCGAGAAGGTCACGACAGAGATGCACCTACTAGCAGCACAGTACATGTTTCGGGGCCAGAGTGCTTTAGTAGAGCCATCAGGGCCGCTGTGATTCCTCCCAACTTCAGGTTGGCGACTGGAGTCAGTAAGTTCACTGGCGAGTCCAAGCCCGATACTTGGCTTGAAGATTACCGAGTGGCCATCCAGATCGGCGGCGGCAATGATGAAGTGGCCATGAAGCACCTCCCTCTCATGTTGGAGGGCTCGGCCAGAGCGTGGCTGAACCAGTTAGCACCTAGCAGCATTTACACTTGGGAGGATCTCTCCCGAGTGTTCGTCACCACATTTGAAGGTACGTGCAAGCGACCGGCAGGGCTGACGGAACTGCGGTCTTGTGTACAGAAGCCAAATGAAACTTTGAGGGATTACATCCAGAGGTGGATCACGTTACATCACTCGGTGGAGAATGTGCCTGACCACCAAGCAGTTTGTGCCTTCAAGGAAGGCGTCAAGTACAGAGAACTGAATTTGAAATTCGGTCGAACCGGGGATATGTCCCTGAATCGGATGATGGAGATTGCCACCAAGTACGCTAATGGCGAAGATGAAGATCGGCTCAAGAGTGGCAAGCTCAAGTTAGTCGCCCAAGAACCCGGAGGCAATTCCAATCGGAAACAGAAGCGGAAAGCCGAACCAGCGGCTCCCGGGGAAGCCTTGGCTTTAACCCAAGGAAAGTTTAAAGGGAAACCTAAAGGGCCTTGGAACCCTAAAAAGGTTAAAGACCAGGACGGAAATGATGTGTTGGACTTGCCATGTCTCGTCCACACAAAGAAAGATGAAGAGGGTAATTTCATTTACCCGAAACATATCACTCGACAGTGTCGACCCTTGATCCAGCAGTTCCAGGGCAAACAACCCAAAGGTAAGGAAAAGGAGTCGGACAAGGTCGAGGACAAAGAGGACAGTGACGACGGATACCCTCAAGTCAATTCCACCTTGATGATTTTTGCTGATGTTGAGAGCAAAAGTCGACTGAAAGTCATCAACCAAGAGGTGAATATGTTGCTCCGGCGACACCAAGTTATTTCAAATGGTCCTAGACTGCCATCACGTTCGACCAGTCCGATCACCCAACACATATTGCCACCCCTGGGAGGCAAGCTCTGGTGGTCGACCCAGTGGTTGAAGGCACTCGACTGACCAAAGTCTTGATGGATGGTGGCAGTGGTTTGAACATATTGTATGCTGAGACGTTGAAAGGGATGGGCATTCCGATGTCCAGACTCAGTGCCAGCAACATGAGTTTCCACGGAGTCATTCCTGGGAAGAAGGCTGAATCACTTGGCCAGATTGCTCTTGATGTGGTTTTCGGTGATTCCAAGAATTACCACAAAGAAAAGTTGACATTTGAAGTTGTAGACTTCTAGAGTGCCTACCACACTATTTTGGGCAGGCCGGCTTATGCACGCTTCATGGCCCAACCGTGTTATGTGTATCTTAAATTGAAGATGCCTGGTCCCAAAGGTGTGATCATTATTACGGGCAATCGGAAGAAAGCGGAAAAATGTTTTCAGAAAGGTTCAAAGATCGCCGACGCTCAGATGGTAGTGGTGGAGTTGCGGGAATACCATAAGATTGCAGACCCGAGTGATTTGTTGCGAGCCAAGAAGCCCGCTACAGAGTCAGCTTTTCAGTCGACTGGCGATACAAAGACAGCTCATATCCACCCGACCGACCCCAGCGCTGCTCCAACTCATATCTCGACAACACTCGACTCCAAATAGGAAGAAGCGCTCATCCAGTTCCTCCGTGAGAACTGGGACATTTTCGCATGGAAGCCCTCTGACATGCCGGGTGTTCCCAGGGAGCTGGCTGAGCACCGCCTAAGAGTCGACTGAAAAATAAAACCTGTCAAGGAACATCTCCGACGGTCCGCCGTCCAGAAGAGAAAGGCCATTGGCGAAGAGGTAGCTCGGCTCTTAGCGGCAGAGTTCATCCGAGAAATCTACCACTCCGAGTGGCTCGCCAATGTTGTCATGGTCCCCAAGAAGGACAAGTCACTTCGCATGTGCATTGACTTTAAAAATATCAATCGGGCCTACCTGAAAGACCATTTTCCTCTCCCCCGCATCGACCAGATAGTCGACTCGACTGCGGGATGTGAGCGACTGTCTTTTTTAAACGCCTATTCCGGGTACCATCAGATCCGTCTGTATGGACCTGACGAGATCAAAACAGCTTTCGTCACTCCATTCAGGTGCTTCTGTTATGTTACCATGCCATTCGGCCTCAAGAATGCCGGAGCCACATTCATGAGGATGATTTAGAAGTGTTTGCTCACCCAAATCAGTCGGAATGTGGAGGCGTACATAGATAATATTATGGTCAAGTCACGGAAGGGTTCTGACCTGCTGACTGACCTTGCTGAAACCTTTTCCAACCTCAGAAGGTTTGATATCAAGCTTAATCCATCAAAATGCACATTCAGGGTTCCCAGCGGAAAGTTACTCGATTTTCTCGTTTCCGAACGGGGAATCGACGCCAATCCAGAAAAAGTTGGTACTATACTCCGAATGAAAAGTCCTGTGCGAGTGCATGATGTTCAGAAGCTTACTGGTTGCTTGGCCGCCTAAGTCGATTCATATCTCGTCTCGGTGAAAAGGCATTACCTCTTTACCGATTGATGAAGAAGTCTGACAAGTTCGAGTGGACTCCTGAAGCTGACGCAGCATTCGCAGAACTCAAAGCTCTGCTCTCCACCCAGCCGGTGCTTGCTGCCCCAATCAGCAAGGAGCCTTTGCTGCTTTACATCGCAGCCACAGGACAACTCGTCAATACGGTACTCACGGTCGAGCGGGAAGAAGAAGGGAAAACCTTCAAAGTTCAGCGCCCAGTGTATTATATTTCTGAAGTCTTGACCCCATCGAAGAAAAGATATCCTCATTATCAGAAGCTCGTATATGGGATTTATATGACCACAAAGAAAGTTGCCCACTACTTCTCTGATCATTCCATTACAGTCGTCAGCGAGGCTCCGTTGTCAGAGATCTTGCATAACAGGGACGCAACTGGTCGAGTGGCAAAATGGGCGATTGAACTCCTTCCTCTAGATATCAAGTTTGAGGCAAAGAAAGCTATCAAGTCCCAGGCAATCGCGGATTTCGTCGCCGAGTGGATTGAACAGGAACTGCCGACTCAGGTCCACTCGGAGCATTGGACCATGTTCTTTGACGGTTCCAAGATGATAAATGGTTCCGGAGCCAGAGTGGTGTTGGTCTCCCCCAGAGGAGATAAACTTAGATATGTTCTTCAAATCCACTTTGATTCCTCTAACAACGAGGCAGAATATGAAGCACTTTTATATGGGTTGTGCATGGCCATTTCACTCGGCGTCCGTCGCCTCATGGTCTATGGCGACTCAGATTTGGTGGCCAATCAAGTGATGAAGGACTGGGATGTCAGAAGTCCAGCCATGACTGGTTATTGCAATGCAGTGAGAAAACTGGAGATGAAATTCGAGGGGTTAGAGCTTCATCACATACCCCGACTGAAAAATCAAGCAGCTGATGATCTGGCAAAAATAGGTTCCAAAAGAGAAGCCATTCCCAGCAATGTGTTTCTGGAACACATCCACACACCATCAGTCCAGGAGGATCCCTTCATTGAAGAGGCCCCGCAGCCAAAAAGTGCCATGGATCCGACTGAAGTTGAAGTGCCAGCTATGGTCGACTTGATCATGGAAGTCCTGGCTATCACTCCCGTCTGGACAGAACCATACATCGCGTACATCCTAAGGAAAGAACTCCCAGAAGATGAAGAAGAAGCTTGACAGATCATCCGTCGATCCAAGGCCTTTACAGTCATAAAGGGACAGTTATATAGAGAAAGCGCGACTGGGGTCGGCCAGAAGTGTATTACACCAGAAGAAGGTCAGATGATCCTTAACGATATCCACTTGGGGACCTGTGGTCATCATGCGTCCTCTTGGACCATTGTGGCTAAAGCATACCGAGCGGGGTTCTACTGGCCAAGAGCCAATGAGATGGCCAAAGAGATAGTCGACAAATGTGAAGGATGTCAGTATTACTCCAACATGCCACACAAGCCCCTGTCGGCCCTGAAAACCATTCCACTCGTCCGGCCCTTTGCTGTTTGGGGGTTGGACATGGTTGGACCACTGAGAACAGGCAGGAGCGGCTTCACTCATGTGTTGGTAGCAGTCGACAAGTTCACCAAATGGATTGAGGCCAAGCCTATCAAGAATCTTGATGCTTGCACCGCTATCAGTTTCATCAGAGAGTTGATATTCAGATATGGAGTTCCGCATAGCATCATCACCGACAACGGGTCAAACTTCGATTCCGACAAATTCAGGGCCTTTTGCGCCTCTCAAGGCACTTGGGTCGACTATGCTTCGGTCTCTCACCCTCAGTCGAATGGGCAAGCAAAAAGGGCAAACGGCCTAATTCTCAAAGGACTGATACCTCGATTGATGCGCGATCTCAAGCACGCAGCAGGTGCATGGGTCGACGAGCTTCCATCAGTCCTTTGGGGATTGAGGACAACCCCGAATCGATCGACCGGAAGAACCCCATTCTTTCTGGTCTATGGAGCCGAGGCAGTCTTACCGAGTGACCTGCTTCACAACGCTCCCAGAGTCGAGCTCTACTCAAAAGATGAAGCAGAACAAGCCTGGCAGGACGCAGTCGACCTCCTAGAAGAAGAAAGAGAAATGGCCTTGATTCGTTCGACCATCTATCAGCAAGACTTGCATCGATTCCATGCCAGAAATGTGAAGAGCCGAGCCTTCCAAGAAGGAGACTTAGTCCTCCGAGTGGATCAGCAGAAACCACACAAGCTCGCTCCTACTTGGGAAGGCCCCTTCATAGTCACCAGAGTCCTCCACAATGGAGCATACCACCTCTACAATGTTGATCGCCAGATTGATGAGCCACGAGCCTGGAATGCGGAGCTACTCCGCCCCTTTTATACTTAAATTCACACTCGGATGAGATGTAATAAGAAAAACTCCTGTAGTTTATTTATCAAAGACAAGAGCGTTATAATTTTCCCAGTGATTATTATTGTTTTTTTTGTTTGCATAAGAAATCCCCCAGTGAGTGGCTTAGCCGCGAATCCGCTTCGCCTAAGTTTGTAAAAACAGTTTCCTACCGAGTGGCGAGCCAGTCTCCCACTCGGGGCTTAGCTGTGAATCTGTTTCGCCTAAGTTTGAAAAATTCCTACCGAGTGGAGAGCAATCCTCCCACTCGGGGGCTTAGCTGCAGTCTAGCACTCGCCTAAGTTCTCTCACTTAGAGACTTAGCTGCAGTCCAGCACTCGCCTAAGTTTGAAAAGATCCTACTGAGTGGAGAGCAATCCTCCCACTCGGGGGCTTAGCTGCAGTCCAGTACTCGCCTAAGTTCTCTCACTTAGAGACTTAGCTGCAGTCCGGCACTCGCCTAAGTTTGAAAAAATCCTACCGAGTGGAGAGCAATCCTCCCACTCGGGGGCTTAGCTGCAGTCCAGTACTCGCCTAAGTTCTCTCACTTAGAGACTTAGCTGTAGTCCGGCACTCGCCTAAGTTTGAAAAAAAATCCTACCGAGTGGAGAGCAATCCTCCCACTCGGGGGCTTAGCCGCAGCCCAGTACTCGCCTAAGTTCTCTCACTTAGAGACTTAGCTGTAGTCCGGCACTCGCCTAAGTTTGAAGAAAAAAATCCTACCGAGTGGAGAGCAATCCTCCCACTTGGGGGCTTAGCTGCAGTCCAACACTCGCCTAAGTTCTCTCACTTAGAGACTTAGCTGCAGTCCGGCACTCGCCTAAGTTTGAAAAAATCCTACCGAGTGGAGAGCAATCCTCCCACTCGGAGGCTTAGCTGCAGTCCAGCACTCGCCTAAGTTCTCTCACTTAGAGACTTAGCTGCAGTCCGGCACTCGCCTAAGTTTGAAAAAAAATCCTACCGAGTGGAATGCAATCCTCCCACTCAGGGGCTTAGCTGCAGTCCAGCACTCGCCTAAGTTCTCTCACTTAGAGACTTAGCTGCAGTCCGGCACTCTCCTAAGTTTGAAAAGAAATCCTACCGAGTGGAGAGCAATCCTCCCACTCGGGGGCTTAGCTGAAGTCCAGAACTCACCTAAGTACGAAACACATCTCATTCCTCAAGGACGACGAGGGGTAGGTTGACTGCCACCTTCTCCTGGGGAGCTTCGCCACAAATACAATGTGCGCTCCATCCCACTCTGCAGTAACAGGGTGTGGGTCGACCGCTGCCTTCCCCTGGGGAGCTTCGCCACAAATACAAGACATAGGTCGACTGCTTCCCTCTCCTTCGGAGATGCGCTGCGAATGCAAAAGTTGTCTCGAATGAATAATGGGTTCACTCAGCAGGAGATTCATAAAGATATTCAACGGTAAACCAAGTTCGGGTAAATTCCAAAGGTTCCAAATCACAGATCGAAGTACTCGGACATGCAGCCCGAAAAAGTTTAACGGTTACAAAAACCACTCGGCATTCCGAGGCAAATTTAAGGTGGGACATAAGAGTTTGTTCACTCCGCCGGAGGAGGGCTGGCGGGCTCGACGAACTCATCCAGGTCGACGCCGTCGGCTATCCGAGTGGCTGCAGCGATGAAAGTCTCCATAAAGGTTCGAAAGTCATGCTTCTGTGTGTTGGCAACCTTGATTGCTGCCAGTTTGTCCTGTCGCACCTCCTTGCAGTGGACACGAACCAAAGACAGAGCCACATCAGCGCCACACCGAGCAGCAGACTTCTTCCACTCCTGCACTCGGTCGGGGATTTCATTTAGTCGAGTCATCAGGGACTCAATATCATTTTGGAGCGCAGCCTCTGGCCAAAGTGCCGGGTCAATTCGCGACATGGCGACCTTCAATCGAGCCAAGTAGTCCATGGCACTGTTGATGCGAGATTCTGGACGGAGCAGATTCATGGCAGTTTCATCTTTCACGGGAGAGTTGATTGGATCCAAACCAGGCTCGATCCGCCCAGTCCCCTCTTCAAAGTTCTGGCAAAACTCTGCATTCACGATCCAAGGATAAGTCAATTTTCGTACTCTGAGTCGACTCAAAAAAAAGTCAGTCGGAACAGAATGTGCACCTTCAAGCTTGATGAACAGCTTCTTGGCAAGACTTCTCAGATAACTCTCCAGATCATCCCTCCTGCGAGAAATGCCTTCCATTTTCTCGCCCTGGACGAGATTCGCCTTCTTCTAGCACGAGCACTCCTTGTTGGAGTCATTCAGAGCGGTCTTCAGCATGGTATTCTCTTCTTCCAACTGGCCGACCGAACCCAGCTTCTGTTCGGCCAGAACGGTCTTGTCGTCAGCCTCCTTACGAGCAGCGGCCAAATCCTGATCCTTCTTCGCCAGAGCTTCTCTCAGTTTTTCTGCAAAGAAATGACGATTGATTCATAAATAGCAGAAGGGTACCCGAGCCTAAAACTGACCAGTCGACAAACTCGTGTTACCTGCGGCGCCGTCTCTGACCTTTTGCAGCTCTGTCCTGGCCAGCTCCAAGTCAAGGTTCAGTTGAATCTGCTGCTTCTCCAAGTCAGCAAAGCGAGCTCCAAGATCACAAGATTTCTGAAATCAAAGGGGAGAAGTTATTTTTACAGCAAAAAACAACAAAGGCAATAAATACTAAGACTACGGTCGACTGCCCGTAGTCCACCATAGTCTCAGGGACTACACCCAGTGGGTGCACTTAGCGTGCCCCCACCGGTTTTGATCCCACTCGACCGGCCCGCCGGAGTCGAGTGCAGGGAGTTAAAAAAAGAAAAAAGAGAGAAAGTAGAACTCAGACCACAATCGACTGCCAGCAGTCGACCGCGGTCTCGGGGACTACATCCAGTGGGTGCACTTGGCGTGCCCCCACCGGTTCCGATCCCACTCGACCAGATCGAGTGGAAGAGACAAACTACCAGTTCGGTTTATAAATTCGGCAAAATACAAAGACTACAGTCGACTGCCAGGAGTCCACCGTAGTCTTGGGGACTACACCCAGTGGGTGCACTCAGCGTGCCCCCACTAGTCCAAAAATTCAATCGACGCACCCAGTGGGTGTACAGATGCAAAGGTTTTCGGAAAGAATCTTCAGGTAGCATATCCTAACAGAACAAGCGGTGACCAACTAACCTGAACGTTGCTCTGGAGAGCCGAGCTGGCATCATAGGCGGCTTGGCTGGCATCTCGCACCATCTTTATCTTCTCCATCATAATGCCTGCCTGGCGTATGGCTTCCTTAGCAGCATTCACCTCGTCCTCTGGGACATGATGGGTCGCAAAAACTGAAGGCGGGTCGACAGGGGCCTGAGCAGTCGACGAAGAAGGCAAGGCACTCGATAGCAGCTCAGCGAAGGTAACAGAACCCCGATTAACGTCGCCAGTGTCCTGAACAACCGGTTCCGCCCTCGGTGTCGTTTGTAGCGCCTCGCTTGCAGGAGCTCACCTATTTTTCCTCGTCGAAGGCCTCTCGGGCTCTTCATCATCATCAGGGAGGTCAATAACGTTGGGAGCTATGCAAAGTTCAATCGTCAAAATCACATCACCCAATGGTACGCGTTGCAGTTGAATCGACCAAAATAAAGACAGTATGGCAGGGATCATACCCGGATTAGAAGTGACCGCATCCTCCATCACCTCATCTTCGTCCCTGTAAGCTGAGGTCCCGGAGGTAGCAGCGCTGACAGTTCCAAAGTTCGTCCAGTTAAAACAAGAAAAACAAACAGCACGGAGCGTCGAGTGAATGCAAAGAGAGGCACTCACGCGGAAGCGACGGGGATATCAATCTTGATTTTCGGCAACGCCTTCCGAGTCTTCGGTTCTGCAACTCTGGGGTGCTTTGGCGCTTTCTTAGTCGGGGTTGGTGAAGAGATCCGAGGGCGCTTCGAAGACTGACCAGCCGGAGCAGTTGCCTTGTCACGGGCACTTGGCTGTTCTTGGTCAAGCTTGGATCGCCTCTCCTTGCGAGGAGGCGACTCGACTTCTTCTCCACCGCTTGAGTCGTCGCTTCCTCCATCCCCTTCACCATCGAAAGTCCACTCGCCACTTTCTTCGCCACTCGCCTCGCCTTCCAGAGCTTGCTCTTACTCCCCGTTGGGCATTGAATACATTTCAATAATGGCCTGAAAGAAAGCAGGTAGATCAAAGTCAGTCGACGCAATATAGGCAGCTGCGCGAGTGAATTCAGATTACAAGCAAAAACTCAGAATCAGACCTGCTCTGGTGCGTGAGACTGGTCGACTGGAGGGACTCTCCAGGCTCCCCTGGGATTGTCCTTGTTCCCGGTAATGCCAGACAGCCACTTCTCCAGTGTGTCGTCGTCGACCTCCTCCGGGTGGATCCGAGTGGAGTCTTCAAGACCCGAATACATCCACATCAGATGGTCTCGGGCTTGGAGAGGCTGGATGCACCGCTGAAGGAAGACCTCCAAGAGATCCATACCAGTGACCCCGTCACGAATAAGCTAGACCACTTGGTTGACCAACACCTTCACGTGCGCCTTCTCCTCCGGGAGCACCTTCAAAGGGAAGGGTTTTTCCACTCGGTCCATGGTAAAGGGAGGGAGGCCAGTCGATTGCCCTGGCGTCGACTGGTCTTTACAGTAAAACCAGGTCGACTGCCATCCGCGAACTGAGTCGGGAAGAATCATGGCCGGAAAGGAGCTTTTCCCTCTTGTCTGGATGCCAAGACCCCCACACATCTGGATCACTTGGGTCCTCTCGTCACTCGGATTAGCCTTTTTCACTATCTGGGAGCGACAAGTGAAAATATGCTTGAAGAGACCCCAGTGAGGCCGACAATCCAGGAAGTTCTCACACAAAGAAATGAAAGCGGCAAGATAAACGATTGAGTTGGGGGTAAAATGATGGAGTTGTGCCCCAAAGAAGTTCAGAAACCCTCGGAAGAAGGGGTGAGGGGGCAAGGAAAATCCACGGTCGATGTGGGTGGCAAGAAGGACACGCTCACCCTCCCGAGGCTACGGCTCGGATTCCTTCCCCGGAAGCCGTGCCGAGTCGTAGGGGATCAACCCCCCTTCGGCCAAGTCGTCGAGGTCTTCTTGGGAGAGCCTCGAGTGGATCCAGTCACCCTGGATCCAGCCCCTCGGCAGGCCAGACCGCGAGGAAGATCCGCCCCGGCTGGTCGCCTTCCCCTTCGACCTCGTTGTCGCCTTCTTTGCCCGCTCCAGAGCTGCTGTCTTCTCCTTCCCCATTGTTGCCGGCGAGACGCGTACGGTGCGGTGGCGCTGGGGCGAGAGCGAGTGCAGAGGATGGGCGTGAGGAAGAGAAGAGGTAATGAGATGCACTATTCGGGAGACTCCGGTCCGGCGCTTTATATCAGGCCGCTTCCGAGTGGCTGACGGGTAGGCCCAGGCGGCTCTGTCAAATCCCGTAACGACCGCGCACGCGATATGTGGCGAAAAAGGTGGCGCGGGGATCGAGGCGGCTCCGGTCTATCCCATCCGATTACTGCGACCTCCCCCGTCCCGCGCGCTGCCCAAAATTCGGATCCCACGAAATCTGCGCGCAGCAAACAACTAGTCAGACCAAAGATCTCCTCAGCACCATCACTCGGAGCCTTACAAGTAAAGAAACCCACTCGACGAAGAATTAAGAATGGATCAAGGCGACATAAAAGGAAGTTGCTGTCATCACTCAGGTCCGTTGATCTGAAACAAGATATGTTCACGGCATGAAAAACGAATCAGAGAAGTTCTCAAATCCTTCCCCACTCAAACCTCAATCCATTCGGGGGCTAATGATGAAGCTATGTACCTAGGGTAGGATCATGGACCTGTCCTAAACTACCCTACCCAAGGACATCTCTAGAAGAAACCACCTTTCAATCGACTTGGAGGTGTTCCACTCGACAGACTCGAAGACGCTCGACCAAGAAGCAATCACTCGACCAAGATCCAACCACTCGACGGCCAGGAGACCTGAAGTCACTCCGCACGCTAACGGTCAATCATTAAGTAGCTTTTATGGTCATCATAGCACTTTATTACTAGCGTTACCAGTAACGCCCTGCCTTAATGTACATTGAACCCTTTGTAACGTGGGTGGCCGGGGTCCTGGCGCACTCTATATAAGCCACCCCCTGCTCCGAGACAAGGGTTCGCACCTCTATAACCCATATTCATATAATCCATTCGACCGCCTCCGGGCTCCGAGACGTAGGGCTATTACTTCCTCCGAGAAGGGCCTGAACTCGTAAACCTTGCGTGCTTACAACTTCTCCACGACTAAGATCTTGCCTCTCCATACTTACCCCCCTACACTACTGTCAGACTTAGAACCACGACAACGGCCGGCTCATAAACAGTGTCCGGCTCGGTGACTAGTTAATTCTACCTTATGATACAAGTCACGCCACTACGGCGGTTTATCACTACAGGCCATAAGTCGCCCGTGGGCTTTAGACCCTTTACTGAACCGCCATCTTCATGATTGATCCTGGCCTTTGCATGATAATCCTCTTTTCAAAACCCAGCCCCTCCAAGGCGGCTTACACAAATTGTTATATCCCCGACACAAACGGAGTCCAAACGGAATGAAACCTTCGGAAACATGATTTACTCATCAGATAAGATCCAGGAGACTTGGACCCTCCGTCAAGAAAGCCACGAGGTGGTCACGAGGGTGGGGGGCGCCCCCCCTAGGGCGCGCCCCCTGCCTCGTGGGCCCCTCGAAGGTCCACCGACGTACTTCTTCCTCCTATATATATCCACGTACCCCCAAACGATCGAGGATGGAGCCAAAAACCTAATTCCACTGCCGCAACTTTCTGTATCCACGAGATCCCATCTTGGGGCCTGTTTCGGAGCTCCGCCGGAGGAGGCATCGATCACGGAGGGCTTCTACATCATCATCCAAGCCCCTCCGATGAAGTGTGAGTAGTTTATTTCAGACCTATGGGTCCATAGCTAGTAGCTAGATGGCTTCTTCTCTCTTTTTGGATCTCAATACAATGTTTCCCCCCTCTCTTGTGGAGATCTATTCGATGTAATCTTCTTTTTGCGGTGTGTTTGTTGAGACCGATGAATTGTGGGTTTATGATCAAGTCTATCTATGAATAATATTTGAATCTTCTCTGAATTCTTTTATGTATGATTGGTTATCTTTGCAAGTCTCTTCGAATTATCAGTTTGGTTTGGCCTACTAGACTGGTTGTTCTTGCCATGGGAGAAGTGCTTAGCTTTGGGTTCGATCTTGCGGTGTCCTTTCCCAGTGACAGAAGGGGCAACAAGGCACGCATTGTATCGTTGCCATCGAGGATAACAAGATGGGTTTTTTATCATATTGCATGAAATTATCCCTCTACATCATGTCATCTTGCTTAAGGCATTACTCTGTTTTTAACTTAATACTCTAGATGCATGCTGGATAGCGGTCGATGAGTGGAGTAATAGTAGTAGATGCAGAATCGTTTTGGTCTACTTGTCTCGGACGTGATGCCTATATACATGATGATACCTAGATATTCCCATAACTATGCTCAATTCTGTCAATTGCTCAACAGTAATTTGTTCACCCACCGTAGAATACTTATGGTCTTGAGAGAAGCCACTAGTGAAACCTATGCCCCCCAGGTCTCTTTTTCATCATATCAATCTCCATCACTTTATAATTGCTTTGCTTTTACTTTATTTACTTTGCATCTTTATACCAAAAATACCAAAAATATTATTTATCATCTCTATCAGATCTCACTTTCGTAAGTGACCGTGAAGGGATTGACAACCCCTAAGCGCGTTGGTTGCGTTGAGCTATTGTTTTTGTGTAGGTACGAGGGACTCGAGCGTAGCCTCCTACTGGATTGATACCTTGGTTATCAAAATCTGAGGGAAATACTTACGCTACTTTGCTGCATCATCCCTTCCTCTTCGAGGAAATCCAACGCAGTGCTCAAGAGGTAGCAAGAAGGATTTCTGGCGCCGTTGCCGGGGAGTCTGCGCAAAAGTCAACATACCAAGTACCCATCACAATCCCTATCTCTCGCATTACATTATTTGCCATTTGCCTCTCCTTTTCCTCTCCCCTAATTCACCCTTGCCGTTTTATTCGCCCTCTCTCTCTCTCTATCCTCCCTCTCTTTCTCCGTTTGCCTTTTTGCCCGTTTCCTTTTTGTTTGCTCGTGTGTTA
Source organism: Triticum urartu (assembly GCF_056163025.1). NCBI lineage: Eukaryota > Viridiplantae > Streptophyta > Magnoliopsida > Poales > Poaceae > Triticum > Triticum urartu. The sequence goes on from NC_141875.1 coordinate 603,848,784, forward strand.
GTTTGCTTGTTTGTCGCGATGGCTCAAGATAATACTAAATTGTGTGACTTCACCAATACCAATAATAATGATTTCCTTAGCACTTTGATTGCTCCTCTTACCGATGCTGAATCTTGTGAAATTAATACTGCTTTGTTGAATCTTGTCATGAAAGATCCCTTCTCCGGCCTTCCTAGTGAAGATGCCCCTACCCATCTTAATAGCTTCATTGATTTGTGTGACATGCAAAAGAAGAAAGATGTCGATAATGATATTATTAAATTGAAGCTATTTCCTTTTTCGCTTAGAGATCGTGCTAAAGCTTGGTTTTCGTCTTTTCCTAAAATAGCATTGATTCATGGAACAAGTGCAAAGATGCTTTTATCTCTAAATATTTTCCTCCCGCTAAGATCATCTCTCTTAGAAACGATATTATGAATTTTAAACAACTTGATCATGAACATATTGCACAAGCTTGGGAGAGAATGAAATTAATGATACGTAATTGCCCTACTCATGGTTTAAATTTGTGGATGATTGTTCAGAATTTTTATGCCGGATTGAATTTTGCTTCTAGAAATCTTTTAGATTCGGCCGCGGGAGGCACTTTTATGGAAATCACTTTAGGACAAGCTACTAAACTCCTAGATAATATTATGGTTAATCATTCTCAATGGCATACTTAAAGATCTACTAAAAAGGTGCATGCGATAGAAGAAATTAATGTTTTGAGTGGAAAGATGGATGAACTTATGAAATTATTTGCTAATAAGAGTGTTTCTTCTGATCCTAATGATGTTCCCTTGTCTACTTTGATTGAGAATAATAATGAATCTATGGATGTGAATTTTGTTGGTAGGAACTATTTTGGTAACAACGTGTATAGAGGAAATTTTAATCCTAGGCTTTATCCTAGTAATCCCTCTAATAATTATGGTAATTACTACAACAATTCTTATGGAAATTATAATAAGATGCCCTCTTATTTTGAATCTAATATTAAAGAATTTATTTATTCACAAAAGAATTTTAATGCTATGATTGAAGAAAAATTGCTTAAGATTAATGATTTGGCTAGGAATGTTGATAGAATTGCTCTTGATGTTGATTCTTTGAAACTTAGATCTATTCCTCCTAAGCATGATATCAATGAGTCTCTCAAAGCCTTTCCATTGACGAGTGCAAAGAAAGAACCGCTAGGATGCGTGCTAAGAAAGATGCCTTTATAAAAGCGTGCTATTCTAGTTCCTATGAAAACAATGATGAAGATCTAAAAGTTATTGATGTGTCCCCTATTAAATCTTTGTTTTGCAATATGAATCTTGATAATAATGGGACTGAATATGATCCACCTTTACCTAGAAGGCGTTCTAAGAATTCGGAATTTGTTGATCTTGATGCTAAATTTGATAAAAGTGGGATTGAGGAAATTAAAACCCTAGATGTGTCTAAAACCACTATTATGGATTTCAAGGAATTTAATTATGAAAATTGCTCTTTAATTGATTGTATTTCCTTGTTGCAATCCGTGCTAAAATATCCTCATGCTTATAGTCAAAATAAAGTGTTTACTAAACATATCGTTGATGCCTTGATGCAATCTTATGAAGAAAAACTTGAATTGGAAGTTTCTATCCCTAGAAACTTTATGATGAGTTGGAACCAACTATTAAGATTAAAATTAAAAATTACGAGTTTTATGCTTTGTGTGATTTGGGTGCTAGTGTCTCTACTATTCCCAAAACTTTGTGTGATTTACTAGATTTCCGTGATTTTGATGATTGCTCTCTAAACTTGCATCTTGCGGATTCCACTATTAAGAAACCTATGGGAAGAATTAATGTTGTTCTTATTATTGCAAATAGGAATTATGTGCCCGTAGATTTTATCGTTCTTGATATAGATTGCAATCCTTCTTGTCCTATTATTCTTGGTAGACCTTTCCTTAGAACGGTTGGTGCAATTATTGATATGAAGGAAGGGAATATTAGATTTCAATTTCCATTAAAAAGGGCATGGAACACTTTCCTAGAAATAAAATAAAACTACCATATGAATCTGTCATGAGAGCCACTTATGGATTGCCTACCAAAGATGGCATTACCTAGATCTATTCTTCCTTGTTATGCCTAGCTAGGGGCGTTAAACGATAGCGCTTGTTGGGAGGCAACCCAATTTTATTTTTATTCCTTGCTTTTTGCTCCTGTTTAGTAATAAATAAATTATTTATCCTCTGTTTTGGTAGTGTTTTTTGTGTTTAATTAGTGTTTGTGCCAAGTAGAACCGTTGGGAAGACTTGGGGAAAGTCTTGTTGAACTTGCTGTAAAAAACAGAAACTTTTGCGCTCACGAGAACTGCTGTAATTTTTATTTGGAAAGTGCTATTTAGTTAATTATTTTTGCAGATGATTAATAAATAAATTCCTCACGTCCAGCAGTTTATTTTAGAATTTTTGGGGTACACATCTTGCGCTAGATACAGATTACTACAGACTGTTCTGTTTTTGACAGATTCTGTTTTTCGTGTGTTGTTTGCATATTTTGATGAATCTATGGCTAGTAAAATAGTTTATAATCCACAGAGAAGTTGGAATACAGTAGGTATAACACCCATATAAATAAAGAATGATTTCATTACAGTACCTTGAAGTGGTATTTTGTTTTCTTTCGCTAACGGAGCTCACGAGTTTTCTACTTTAGTTTTGTGTTGTGAAGTTTTCAAGTTTTGGGTAAAGATTTGATGGATTATGGAACAAGAAGTGGCAAGAACCTAAGCTTGGGGATGCCCATGGCACCCCCAAGATAATCTAAGGACACCTAAAAGCCAAAGCTTGGGGATGCCCCGGAAGGCATCCCCTTTTTCGTCTACTTCTATCAGTAACTTTACTTGGAGCTATATTTTTATTCACCACATGATATGTGTTTTGCTTGGAGCGTCTTTTATGATTGGAGTCTTTGCTTATTAGTTTACCACAATCATCCTTGCTGTACACACCCTTTGAGAGAGCCATACATGATTTGGAATTTGATAGAATACTCTACGTGCTTCACTTATATCTTTTCAGCTTTATAGTTTTGCTCTAGTGCTTCACTTATATCTTTTAGAGCACGGTGGTGGATTTGTTTTATAGAAACTATTGATCTCTCATGCTTCACTTATATTATTTTGAGAGTCTTAGTAGCATGGTAATTTGCTTAAAATCCTAATATGCTTGGTATGCAAGATTAATAATAAAACTTTCTTATGAGTGTTGAATACTAAGAAAAGTTTGATGCTTGATGATTGTTTTGAGATATGGAGGTAATAATATCAAATTCATGCTAGTTGAGTAGTTGTGAAATTGAGAAATACTTGTGTTGAGGTTTGCAAGTCCCATAGCATGCACGTATGGTAAACGTTATGCAACAAATTTGAAACATGAGGTGTTATTTGATTGTCTTCCTTATGAGTCGCAGTCGGGGACGAGCGATGGTCTTTTCCTACCAATCTATCCCCCTAGGAGCAGGCGCATAGTGCCAAGGTTTTTGATGACTTGTAGATTTTTGCAATAAGTATGTGAGTTCTTTATGACTAATGTTGAGTCCATGGATTAGACGCACTCTCACCCTTCCATCCTTGCTAGCCTCTTCGGTACCGTGCATTGCCCTTTCTCACATTGAGAGTTGGCACAAACTTCGCTGGTGCATCCAAACCCCGGGATATGATACGCTCTTTCACACATAAACCTCCTTATATCTTCCTCAAAACAGCCACCATACCTACCTATTATGGCATTTCCATAGCCATTCCAAGATATATTTCCATGTAACTGTCCATCATTCCGTTCATCATGATACATTCATCATTGTCATATTGCTTAGCATGATCATGTAGTTGACATAGTATTTGTGGCAAAGCCACTATTCATAATTCTTTCATACATGTCACTCTTGGTTCACTGCATATCCTGGTACACCGTCGGAGGCATTCACATAGAGTCATCTTTGTTCTAGTATCGAGTTGTAATCATTGAGTTGTAAATAAATAGAAGTGTGATGATCATCATTATTAGAGCATTGTCCCAAGTGAGGAATAAAAAAAGAGAAAGGCCATAAAAAAGAGAAGGCCCAAAAAATGAGAGAAAAAGAGAGAAGGGACAATGTTACTATCCTTTTACCACACTTGTGCTTCAAAGTAGCACCATGATCTTCATAGTAGAGACTCTCTCATGTTATCACTTTCATATACTAGTGGGAATTTTTCATTATAGAACTTGGCTTGTATATTCCAACAATGGGCCTCCTCAAGTGCCCTAAGTCTTCGTGAGCAAGCAAGTTGGATGCACACCCACTAGTTTCTTTTGTTGAGCTTTCATACATTTATAGCTCTAGTGCATCCGTTGCATGGCAATCCCTACTCCTTGCATTAACATCAATAGGTGGGCATCTCCATAGCCCATTGATTAGCCTCGTTGATGTGATACTTTCTCCTTTTTTGTCTTCTGCACATAACCCCCCTCATTATATTCTATTCCACCCGTAGTGCTATGTCCATGGCTCGCGCTCATATATTGAGTGAAAGTTTGTAGGTTTGAGATTACTAAAGTATGAAACAATTGCTTGGCTTGTCATCGGGGTTGTGCATGATGATAGCATTCTTGTGTGATGAAAATGAAACATGACTAAACTATATGATTTTGTAGGGATGAACTTTATTTGGCCATGTTATTTTGAGAATACATAATTGCTTAGTTAGTATGCTTGAAGTATTATCATTTTTATGTCAATATGAATTTTGTCTTGAATCTTTCGGATCTGAATATTCATACCACAATTAAGAAGAATTACATTAAAATTATGCCAAGTAGCACTCCGCATCAAAAATTCTGTTTTTATCATTTACCTACTCGAGGATGAGCAAGAATTAAGCTTGGGGATGCTTGATACATCTCCAACGTATCTATAATTTTTGATTGCTCCATGCTATATTATCTACTGTTTTAGACATTATTGGGCTTTATTTTCCACTTTTATATTATTTTTGGGACTAACCTATTAACTGGAGGACCAGCCCAGAATTGTTGTTTTTTGCCTGTTTTAGGGTTTTGAAGAAAAGGAATATCAAACGGAGTCCAAACGGAATGAAACCTTCGAAAACGTGATTTACTCATCAGATAAGATCCAGGAGACTTGGACCCTCCGTCAAGAAAGCCACAAGGTGGTCACGAGGGTAGGGGGCGCCCTCCCTAGGGCGCGCCCCCTACCTCGTGGGCCCCTCAAAGCTCCACCGACGTACTTCTTCCTCCTATATATATCCACGTACCGCCAAACGATCGGGGTCGGAGCCAAAAACCTAATTCCACCGCTGCAACTTTCTGTATCCACGAGATCCCATCTTGGGGCCTGTTCCGGAGCCCTGCCGGAGGAGGCATCGATCACGGAGGGCTTCTACATCATCATCCAAGCCCCTCCGGTGAAGTGTGAGTAGTTTATTTCAGACCTACGGGTCCATAGTTAGTAGCTAGATGGCTTCTTCTCTCTTTTTGGATCTCAATACAATGTTCTCCCCCTCTCTTGTGGAGATCTATTCGATGTAATCTTCTTTTTGCGGTGTGTTTGTGGAGACCGATGAATTGTGGGTTTATGATCAAGTCTATCTATGAATAATATATGAATCTTCTCTGAATTCTTTTATGTATGATTGATTATCTTTGCAAGTCTCTTCGGATTATCAGTTTGGTTTGGCCTACTAGATTGGTTGTTCTTGCCATGGGAGAAGTGCTTAGCTTTGGGTTCGATCTTGTGGTGTCCTTTCCCAGTGACAGAAGAGGCAGCAAGGCACGTATTGTATCGTTGCCATCGAGGATAACAAGATGGGGTTTTTATCATATTGCATGCAATTATCCCTCTACATCATGTCATCTAGCTTAAGGCGTTACTCTGTTTTTAACTTAATACTCTAGATGCATGCTGGATAGCGGTCGATGAGTGGAGTAATAGTAGTAGATGCAGAATCATTTTGGTCTACTTGTCTCGGACGTGATGCCTATATACATGATCATACCTAGATATTCTCATAACTATGCTCAATTCTGTCAATTGCTCAACAGTAATTTGTTCACCCACCGTAGAATACTTATGCTCTTGAGAGAAGCCACTAGTGAAACCTATGGCACCCGGGTCTCTTTTTCATCATACCAATCTCCATCACTTTATTATTGCTTTGCTTTTACTTTGATTTTACTTTATTTACTTTGCATATTTATACCAAAAATATTATTTATCACCTCTATCAGATCTCACTTTCGTAAGTGACCGTGAAGGGATTGACAACCCCTAAGCGCGTAGGTTGCGTTGAGCTATTGTTTTTTTGTAGGTACGAGGGACTCGAGCGTAGCCTCCTACTGGATTGATACCTTGGTTCTCAAAAACTTAGGGAAATACTTATGCTACTTTGCTGCATCATCCCTTCCACTTTGGGGAAATCCAACGCAGTGCTCAAGAGGTAGCAGATACCCCCTCCGGCGGAGCTCCGGAATAGGCCCCAAGATGGGATCTCGTGGATACAGAAAGTTGCGGTGGTGGAATTAGGGTTTTGACTCCGTATCTGATCGTTTGGGGGGTACGTAGGTATATATAGGAGGAAGGAGTACATCGATGGAGCAACAGGGGGCCCACGAGGGTGGAGGGCGCGCCTAGGGGGGGGGGGGGTAGGCGCGCCCCCTACCTCGTGGCCTCCTCCTTTGTTTCTTGACATGGGGTCCAAGTCTCCTAGATCATGTTCGGTGAGAAAATCACGTTCTCGATGGTTTCATTCCGTTTGGACTCCGTTTGATATTCCTTTTCTTCAAAACCCTAAAATAGGCAAAAAGACAGCAATTCTGGGCTGGGCCTCTGGTTAATAGGTTAGTCCCAAAAATAATATAAAAGTGGATAATAAAGCCCAATAATGTCCAAAATAGTAGATAATATAGCATGGAGCAATCAAAAATTATAGATACATTGGAGACGTATCAGCAGGGGCCTGAGCGCTTGCTTTACTAGGGTTGCTCTCTTCATTCTCTCATCCTCTCCAGATCTAAACAAGACAGCGGTAGCAACATTTTCTCTCTGCTCACCGCTGATCACAGATCCGTCCGGTGTGTGTAGAGGACTAAAAGGTGCATCGTTCATGCGGTCATCGCCGGTGAGGGAGGAAACCCAGAGCTGTCGGCGGGGCCTGATCCTCTGCCCGTGCCGTTATCTCTGACACAGCGCCAGCTCGGGAGGTCCTCCGACCCTTCTTCCTCCCTGCCGTATTGTGCGCAGATCGGACCTGCCACCGCCGACAACCCGATGACCCTCAGGTACAAGTTCTTCGAAAGTGGCCTTGCTCTACTGCCCCAGCTTCCCATGTGTCTGCATGTGCATATTTTTCTACTTCCATCAGCTCTTCCAAATCCACCTAAATTTTTAGTATTATTATAGGTAAAGCTACTTCATGCATTTGAATCTAGGACTTGCTTCAAACAACGAAGAAAGGGGGAAAGTTGTAGCATTAATCTAGGACTTGATTCAAAGAGGAAATAACAGGGGGAAAGTAGTAGAGACCGGATACCCAACCGGTCTCTTGGTTAAAAAGGGAAATAATGGGAAAACTCAGTACAAACTAGATAAGGAACAGATCTATTATTAGTTGAAAAAGGATAGAAAGTGGCGGCTGGTGGACAAGTCAACAGAGTATGTCCAGGATTAGATTTGGTGCCCTCACATAGTAAAAGGTCTCCGGGATTAGATTTGCTGCCCTCACATATTAAAAGGTCTCCAGGATTAGATTTGCTGCCCTCACATAGTAAAAGGTCTCCTGGATTAGATATGCTGCCCTCACAGAGCATGAACAAACTCGGCATCACCACTTTATGCCTCCTTGTAGGTACATTATGCTGATGCGTCCACTGTCGCATGTTCTTATACCAACCTTTTGATGTTGTTAATGTAAGGGCGCATGTAAAATGAAGCGATCACACTGTTACCTTAAGGACATGTCTAACCAGTGTTATTGTTAATCTAATGCGTCCAGTGATGTGATGCAATGAAACTATGTTAACAAATGGTACTCCTGTTGTTTTCCCTAGTATGATAAGTAAGTTGCTTCTTTACGCTGCTGAGTGACCTGGTGTCCCCATGGTCCCATGCCCTTAAAACCAACTCTTTAGCTCCTGATGATTTACTGTATCTGGGAAACAAGCAATGCCACCATTAAAGTAATCCCATATTCGACGAATGTCATACTTGATTGTAATGCTTCCGGTAACATGAAGCATTGCCGACGTTTTAAAATTTCTACTGTCCTTGCGTGATTGCCATGAACATAATTAAGATGCTTCTTTTCATTTTGTGTATGTTTCGTATATTCTTATTAACCAACAACTGTTTACTTTCTATCTTTTTGTGCAGATAGGGATATCCATTTCACCTTGTTGCTATTGTGACCTTATGGTGAACTACACAAAACACTTTTTTGGAATGAGTGTCTTGTGCAGTTCAACTAAAATGTCACGTGGGCAACATCTCTCAGTTTTGGTGGAACTGGACAAAATGGTGATTGGATTTTCCAAAATCTCCATCAAATTCTGCTGGTAATCTTGAGCAACATTTTATTAGCTTTTGCAAGATGAGCCGTCACTGTCACCACAATGGCACTTTATTTTAGTGGAATTGCACAAAAGGATAAGCAAATTATAGTTGCACCTTACATGAGCAGGACAGCCAACCTTAATGTTGTTGAATTTTAGTGCAACTACTAAAGAAGAACCTGCCAGCTCATGAGAGAAAGTACTTCTTGCTAGCTGAATGATGCAATCTTTGCTTCATTTCAGGTGAACTTTAGAAAAAGGTGCATGAATTGAATCATGGAACTCTAGGCTGGCCTCATCCGAGTGGAATTGCAGGTTCACCACATCGAGTCTTGGCGGCATAGGGCCCCTCACACCGGTCAGTACTCTCCTTTATCAACATGATTGTGCTTTGTCATACTGTGCTAATGTTCTATCTTTTAAATAAAGCTATTCTATCGCAATCTTTTCTCGTTTTGGAAATGAAGTTTGCTTCAACTAGTGCCACTATTATTGTAATCATGCTCTTTCTTATCTGTGTAAACAAGAATACTCAATTACAGATGTTGTCATGGTCAAGAGCATTCGCCAAGTTCTTGGGTTGTATGACATGGCTAGCCAAGATGGATTTAATCCCGATATTCAGTTTATCAAAAGGCTCTAATAGGTTGGTTCTGAATCTTGCAAGCTGGGAATCAATGAGATGTGTAGGCATCTTTGTTGTACTTATTGTTTGAATCTTATTTGTTGGTTCTGAATCTTGCAAGCTAGGAATCAATGAGATGTTTAGGCATCTTTGATGTACTTATTATTTGAATCTTATTTGTTGGTTTTGAATCTTGCAAGCTGGGAAACACGACATGATGATGCAGAGGACAACAACCATAACAAACAGTTCAAACTTGGCAGTATTATCTGTGTGAAAGTGCGACAAATGTGCTGATTGTGTGTGTCCTGAGAATAATAATTCTAATTGTTGTGCATGTTGATCCTGTGGCACTGATAGAACGGGCCAATGCATTGCTTGTTTTAAGAATAAATTTCTATTAAAGCTAATTAAATTTAAGTAAAGTGACCACTAACACTTGTTATAACAATACCAATACAGACCCGCTCGTGAACCGACGTGTGGTCAGAATAGGTTTCTTAATGGAGGTGTTTGAATGTGCCGTGGGTGCATGTTCTGCCGGGCGTGCAGCGGGGAGGGAGAGGTAGTAACTATTCTCGCCTGTACACACTCAGTTTACTGTTGAATCTAGTTCCCCAAGAGCTGATAAACGAATTGCCGCCGCCGTCTATCCACTCGTACAGTTGAAGAGACTCCAATGGTGCTCTGAGGGGTGAGACTGTTGGATATGGACTTCAGCAAGGAGTTCACCTTTGAGTTCGCCGTTAAGTCCCATGGCGTCACCAAGTTGAATGTGATGTACACCAACGATCCAGACTCAGTGAAGCTCTGCCTCGCCGAGTTCAAATAGTACCTATAGGACGAGAAAGCACAAGGTCACAGGACTAGACCTTGTGCCCATCCATTCATCTCCTGACAGGGACCAGCGGATCGCAGTCGCCCAGGTAGGCCTGCGGGACGAGGTTCTCGTCTACCACTGCTGTAGGGCCATCAGAGGTTCTGGAGCATTCACCCGTTTCATCGGTAGCACCGGCTGCACCTTCGCTAAGGTGGAGAGAAGGAAGAATGCGACGATTCGGTCATCTGGTGCAACAAGCTTGTCGACATCCAAAAGCAATACAAGATCATCTGCAACGGGCAGTAGAAGGACTCCGTGGTTGACCCCGCCGAGACCATCATCGACCCCTGCTACGCCAACATGAAAGAAGACAACGATACCAAGGACTTGAACACGTGGGAGGTACCTCTGAATCTAGCCTACATAACCAACACGGCCAAGGACGCATCCACATGCTACGACATGTACAGGCAGATCTTGGACATAAGGGCGTGTCTGATTCGCGTAACCGACGAGTACACAGACAGTCGAAGTGTCATGATCAAGTGTTCCAGGAAGGTCTAGATGTAGTACTTTATTTGTTTATAAGCACCTTTATCATCTGAGTGTTTCATGCATTAGCCTATGTGTCGTAAATATCTGTTTTGTCCAAAATATTTCTTCTAAGAACCAATTAACCTGTTTGCATTTTTAGTGGCTATTTGCTTATGTATGTAACTAGTACACTCATCCGTTTCAAAAAAAACTACTTCACTCGGCTGCCCTGCTTTGAATCTCCTTCCTCCCAACATAATCCCCTTCTCAGGTGGACCCAGCAGGTCTCGTACACAGACATATGGGACTAACCACCTATCCATTTGTATTTCTTTATTTTGTTCAATCTTTCATCCTCTTCCTATAGTACTGTTGGCCATCATAGCCTATGGCGTTGGCCAGGCCATCCCTCTACTCCCACACATTGTCCGGCGGCGGTAGCTCCACCGGCCCACCCTGCACCCGAACAAGTCAACCCTCGTACTCCCCTCCGCCTGCGTCTTTCCCCACTCCGGTTCGTTCGGTCCGAGGTCTCGACGTCGTCCTCCGCCTTGGTGCTCTCGCCGCGGCGCTGCCGTCTGTCATTCCCAACATGGTCAACAAAACAAGAGGAATCGGGAGACAACTGTTCGTCGAGAGGCTGATAGTCCTAGGCCCACCAGGTCCATGGCCTAGGTTTTGTTGTTTAACATGGGGCAGCCCACGACATGTTTCAACGTTTTTTGGATCCAGCAGGTATCAAGCGGCCTCTGGGCCTCCCAACCTAGCTTGTCTGTAACATCAGCAGCCCAAGTTATGTTTGTTTTTTCAAGATGACACACAGCTCAGTTCTATTTTTCTATAAGAATGCAAAACTAAACCTATGTTTTCCCTTCTATAATAGTATATATATGTGTGTGTATTTATATCTTATTTTATTGCATATATATAATAGAAAAAACATAAGGTTCTGTTGAACTTGTCGTTCATCCAACCATTTTATAGACCTTCCCACTTCCTTTATTTTTAATTTTCATTAATCCTAGATCAGAATTTTCTCCCACTTTCTTTTTTGATGTAAGCTGAATTTTCTCCCAGTACTTTTGCCTAGAACCAACTCAACTGTCCCACGTCTGGCCTAAAAATAATAATACCCCACGTCCTATTAACTCATCAAATTAAAATGATATTTTATTTCGTAAATTGAAAGTTCTTACAAAATAATAATAATAATTGTTTATATATAACTTGGCAAGTTAACTCCTAGTGATTGCGTACATAAGCTTGCAAAGATTTTACTGACCAATGCAGTAATAGACATGCAATCATGTGTTTATGTTTTTATAACATTTCTCCGTCCAGGCCAACATGATATTTTCACCCAGCCCAGCAAGTTTGCGGATTTCGAGAAAAATGCAAATGGGCTTTAAATTCTACCATATATATAAACGGGCTGCAAAGATGCTACATCATTGTTTCACCCAACCCACCAAATGGACTCAAAACAAACAAATGGACTGGCTAACATGTGGGCTAGTAGGTCGAAGCCTAAGCAAGGCGTTGGATTTACATCCAACAGTCGACATTCTTCTTCAATCTCTCGTCTTCTTCCCCCAGCGCTGCCGGGACCGCCTGCTCCAGCCTCCAGCGTCTAGCGGCGTTATTTTGCGCGCCTCACAGCGACACGCTACCATGCCGATGGCCAGGCCATCCCTCCAGTCCGCACCTCCTGTTATTCTCTACCAAGTGTAGGCCAACCCCGTACCCGAACTAGTCAAGTTTCCAACTCCTCTCTGTCTGTGAGTCCACTACCGCGTCGTCCCCATCTCTGAGTCATTCCAGTCTGGGGCCTCGCTGTCGTCCACTGCCTCGCTGCGCTCGGCTCATCGTGGTCAACAAACGAGAGTCATCGGAAGAGGACTATACATGGAGAGCCTGACGGTTGGGACCCACGAGGTCCATGGTCGCACATAAGGAAAGTTCCTCCTTATTAAGCTGTTTCCTCCCCCAGACAGCTGGGAACCACCGGATGTATCTTAGCACAGTGACAGCTGGAACCCGGCAGATTTGGTGGCTGGCTTGTGGGCCTACTAAGCATACGTGTACGCAGGGCTTTGTCAACTTAATCAACAAATGATTCTAGCAGCTGGATCGTTGGATGTTAATCCAACAGCCGTGCTCCTTCTTCAACCCCTGTTCTTGCTCCTGTCTCCCATGGGCGACAGTGCTGCCGCGCACCCGAACCAGTCAAGTTTCCCACTCCTCTCCATCTGCGAATCCACTACTGCGTCTTCCCCTTCTCCGGCTCGTTCCAGTCTAGGGCCTCGCTGTCGTCCACCGGCCTTGGTGCGCTCGGCATGGTGTGGTCAATGTTGTCAACAAACAAGAGTCATTGGAAGATGGTTGTACGTGAGAGGCTAACAGTGGGGACGCACCACGCCCATGGACGCATGCATGCAACTGCATCCTTTTTACCTTGAAAAATAGTGTTTTCTCCCATGACTGCTGGGACCCACTAGCTACATATTCGCTTGCAAGGAAGTGTGTCCTTATTACGGGAAAAAAATATCCCTGGCTAACAGCTGGGACCCAGCAGCTATATCTTTGCACGCAAGGAAGTGCATCCTTATCCTCCCTGACTGTTGGGGAACACAGTATTTCAAAAAAAATTACCTATGATCACGCAAGATCTATCTAGGAGATGCATAGCAACGAGCGGGAGAGTGTGTCCACGTACCCTCGTAGACCGAAAGCGGAAGCGTTTAGTAACGCGGTTGATGTAATCGAACATCTTCGCAATCCAACCGATCCAAGCACCAAACGTATGGCACCTCCACGTTCAGCACACGTTCATCTCGATGACGTCCCTCGATCTCTTGATCCAGTTGAGGACGAGGGTGAGTTTCGTCAGCATGAAGGCATGGCGACGGAGATGATGAAGTTACCGGCGTAGGGCTTCGCCTAAGCACTACGACAATATGACCGAGGTGTGTAACTATGGAGGGGGGCACCGCACATGGCTAAGAGAAGACTTGATGTTCCTGAAGGGTGCCCCCTCCCACATATATAAAGGGGGGAGGAGAGGAGGCCGACCATTGGGGGCGTGCCGTAGGGAGGAGTCCTACTTGGACTCCCGGTCCAAGTAGGATTCGCCCCCCCCCCTTCCTATTCCAACTAGGAGAAAGAGGAAAGGGGATGGAGGGGCGCCGCCCCCTCCTATTCCAATTCAGACCAGCCCATGGGGTTGCATGTGGCCACCCCTTGCGGCCCTCTCTCCTTTCCCCTAAAGCCCATTAAGGCCCATTACTCTCCCGGGGGGTTCCGGTAACCTCCCAATACTCCGGAAAATACCCGAAACACTTCAGAACCATTCCGGTGTCCGAATATAACCATCCAATATATCAATCTTTATGTATTGACCATTTCGAGGCTCCTTGTCATCTCCGTGATCTCATCCGGGACTCCGAACAAACTTCGGTCATCAAATCACATAACTCATAATACAAATCGTCATCGAACGTTAAGCGTGCGGACCCTACGGGTTCGAGAACCATGTAGACATGACCGAGACACATCTCCAGTCAATAACCAATAGCGGAACCTGGATGCTCATATTGGCTCCTACATATTCTACGAACATCTTTATATGTCAAACCGCATAACAACATACATTGTTTCCTTTGTCATCGGTATGTTACTTGCCCGAGATTCGATTGTCGGTATCATCATACCTAGTTCAATCTCATTATTGGCATGTCCCTTTACTCGTTCTGTAATGCATCATCCCGCAACTAACTCATTAGTCACATTTCTTGCAAGGCTTATAGTGATGTGCATTACCGAGAGGGCCCAGAGATACCTCTCTGATACTCGGAGTGACAAATCCTAATCTCGATCTATGCCAACTCAACAAACACCTTTGGAGACACCTGTGGAGCATCTTTATAATCACCCAGTTATGTTGTGATGTTTGATAGCACACAAGGTGTTCCTCCGCTATTCGGGAGTTGCATAATCTCATAGTTAGAGGAACATGTATAAGTCATGAAGAAAGCAATAGCAATAAAACTAAACGATCATTATGCTAAGCTAACGGATGGGTCTTGTCCATCACATCATTCTCTAATGATGTGATCCCAGTCATCAAATGACAACACATGTCTATGGTTAGGAAACTTAACCATCTTTGATTAACAAGCTAGTCTAGTAGAGGCATACTAGGGACACTCTGTTTGTGTATTCACACATGTACTAAGTTTCCGGTTAATAGAATTCTAGCATGAATAATAAACATTTACCATGATATAAGAAAATAAAATAATAACTTTATTATTGCCTCTAGGGCATATTTCCTTCATTGATAGCTGGGACCCACCTGGTCGAAGCGTACGTACTGTTGTCTGTCTTGTCGGAACATGTACATACATACTGGTCGATCGGTCGCTCTGCAACGATGAACCGTGGCCGAGTAAGTAGCGGCACTTGTCATAGTAGAGCCCCCCATGTAGCAGTTCAGGCTGTCCTGGCTAAACCGTGTACACGTACATACAGCCACACACCAAAAAATACGGCCACGTACGTACATACGGGTGGGGTATCGAACGCCTACTCACGCATACGTACGACCAGGGCTTGTGTACATGACTGGGTCGGAACGGAGAAACTGTGTCTCGTGTTCATCGGGAGGTAACGGAATGTGTCATGTTCATCGGGAGGCAAAGGAATGCGTCGTGTTCATCGGGAGCCAACCGGCTTGGACAGAACAGCCGATCGAAACGAGGCCTTGCGTACCGCAGAACGGAGGAAACGGCCTTGTGTTCGACTGGCCACGGTCGACATGGGATCCTGTTCATCGGTAGGGGTCTGGCATACCACAAAATGGAGGAAACAGACTTCTCTTGGACCTCCTACGGTCGAAATAGTGTCCTGTTGATCGGGAGGGGTGTGGTGTACCGCAAAACGGCGGAAACAGACTTGTGTTGGAGTGCCATGGTCGAAAAGGAGGTCCTATTCATCGAGAGGGGTGTGGCGTACCACAAAACGGGACACCACGAGATACTGTTCATCTCCACCATCGACCTCCTCCAGCCTCCACGGTCTCCTGTTCATCCACCGTCGACCTCCTCCAGTCTCCACCTGCAACCATTCATCCACGGGCTCCTGTTCATCCATCCTCCACCACGCGTTCCACCACCGGCTACTGTTCAACCAGCCCTGTCCACGGGGTCCTGTTCAACCACCCCTCCATGGGCTACTATTCATCCAACCCTCGACCGGCTACTGTTCAACCAGCCCTTCACGGGGCTGTCCTGTTCATCCACCCCCAACCAGCTCGATTGATCGGGGTCCTGTTCATCCAGCGGCAATGGCCTCTACTACCATGGGGTCCTATTCATCCACCCTCACCGGGAACTGTTCATCCAACCCCCCAACAATGCTCAGTGTTCATCAAGAGGTAGCAGGTTCGATTGGCTTCAGTTAGTAGCAGTAGCGAAGGAATCGCTCGACCGGGTTCAGTTAACAGCCATCGATCGATCGCTCGCGTTCAGTAACGTGTAGCCTGTAGTGCAATCGCTCGGGTTCAATAGGCGAACGCCTCGCTCGGGTTAAGTTAGAGCCCAATGCCTTGCACCCACGCACATACGTGTACAAGAGAAACCCGCATCGCTCGGCCCCCGACCACCCACCGTAACCGAGAACTCCCCGATATTTTCCTCGCCCTCGCTTCTACCACGGGTTTTTCCGTCATGGACGGCCCAAAGAATGTTATCCAACTGCGTCTCCGGCCCGCCCAGGACGAAAATCCCATTTTCTGTCATGATTTTTTGTCATAGAAGTAGGATCCCACCACATCTATGATGATACCGGGTTTTGTCACAATTATCGTTATCGAAGTGTCATAAGCATGACAGAAAAAAATTCGTTCGGCCCAAAATGTCACATATGTGTCTTTTTTGCAGTGGGAGCGGTTTCGTGGGTGTGGCATGCGCGTGATTGCACGTTGTCAAACTCTACTGGAGGAGGTCCAGCTTCCCCAAGAGCTTCCCAGCGCCAGCAGCTCTGCAGGCAGAGATGAGTACAGTGGCCATGGGTCCGGACACTTGGAGTGAACGGCCGCAAGGGTGCTATGCTGATCATGGAGTTCGAGAAGACTATTGTCGGAAGGCCGCCAGCTCAGCCTTTTAGCCTATATTTTATTATAATTGTATGCAAATGTTGCATATCGACATTTTAAGTCACTATGCATATGTAGGACACATGTGTTTTGGGCGTTGCTGCATGTGGAAATTTAGTTATCCTGAATATCTAAGACAATTATTAACCGTTGCAATTGTAAATTCACATGATGGACGGACGCGACCAGAGAGCGCCGCAACCGCCTTTGTTGGGAAATGTAGCATGCAATTTCAAAAAATTCCTACGCTCATGCAAGATCTATCTAGGAAATGCATAGCAAGGAGACGGGGAGAGTGTGTCCATGTACCCTTGTAGACCGAAAGCGGAAGCGTTTGCCAACACAGTTGATGTAGTCGAACTTTTTCTCGTTCCGACCGATCAAGCACTGAACGTACGGCACCTCCGAGTTCTGCACACGTTCAGCTCGATGACGTCCCTCGAACTCTTGATCCAGCAAAGTGTCGAGGGAAAGTTCCGCATGGTGACGGTGATGGTGAAGTAATCCGCACAGGGCTTCACCTAAGCACTACGTGAATATGACCGGAGGCGTAAACTGTGGAGGGAGGCGCCGCACATAGCTAACTGATGTTGCTGTGTGTTCTAGGCGCCTCCCCCTCATAGATATAGGTGGGAGGGAGAGGGGGAGCCAAGGGGGCACCCAAGTAGGAGGAATCCTACTTGGGGCCCTAATCCTATTCGCCCCCCTTACCATAATTACTGGAGGGGGAAGGAAGGAGGAGGGAGGAGAGAAGGAAGGGGGAGGCTGAACCCCTCCCCTTCCTTTCTCTCTTCTCCTCTTTCCTTCCCCCTATTTCGGCCTACCTGGGGCGCACCAGCCCCCTAGGGTCTGGTCTATCCCCTTCTTGGCCCATTAGGCCCATGTAGTTGCCGGCGGGATGCCCGGAACCCCTTCTAGTGACCCGATATGTACCCGGTACCCCGAGAAAACTTTGAGTGTCCGAGTATCATCGTCCTATATATGAATCCTTACCTCTCGACCATTTCGAGACTCTTCGTCATGTCCGTCATCTCATTCGGCACTTCGAACAACATTCGGTCACCAAATCACATAACTCATATAATACAAAATTGTCAACGAATGTTAAGCGTACGGACCCTACGGGTTCGAGAACTATGTAGACATGACCGAGACACCTCTCCCGTAAATAACCAATAGCAGAAAGTGATGCTCATATTGGCTACCACATATTATACGAAGATCTTTGTCGGTTTACCGTAATGACAACATACATTATTACCATTGTCATCGGTATGTTACTTGCCCGAGATTCAATCGGCGGTATCTTCATACCTAGTTCAATGTCATTACCAGCAAGTCCTTTTACTCGTTCCGTAATACATCATCCCTCAACTAACTCATTAGTCACATTGCTTGCAAGACTTATTATGATGTACATTACCAAGAGGGCCTAGAGATACCTCTCCGATACTCGGAGTGAAAAATCCTAATCTCGATCTATGCCAACCCAACAAACATGTTTGGAGATACCTGTAGGGCATCTTTATAATCACCCAATTACGTTGTGAAGTTTGATAGCACACAAGGTATTCCTCCGATATCCGGGAGTTGCATAATATCATAGTCAAAGGAATATGTATATGACATGAAGAAAGCAATAGCAATAAAACTTAACAATCATTATGCTAAGCTAACAGATGGATCTTGTCCATCACATAATTCTCCTAATGATGTGATCCCTTTCATCAAATGACAACACATGTCTTTGGTTAGGAAACTTAACCATCTTTGATTAATGAGCTAGTCTAGTAGAGGCTTACTAGGGACACGGTGTTTTGTCTATGTATTCACACATGTATCAAGTTTCTGGTTAATACAATTCTAGCATGAATAATAAACATTTATCATGAGATAAGGAAATATAAATAACAACTTCCTTATTGCCTCTAGGGAATATTTCCTTCAGTCTCCCACTTGCACTAGAGTCAATAATCTAGATTACATTGTGATGATTCTAACACCCATGGAGTCTTGGTGCTGATCATGTTTTGTTCGTGGAACAGGCTTAGTCAACGGGTCTGCCGCATTCAGATCTGTATGTATTTTGCAAATCTCTATGTCTCGCTCCTTGACTTGATCATGGATGGAGTTGAAGCATCTCTTGATGTGTTCAGTTCTTTTGTGAAATATGGATTTCTTCGCCAAGGCAATTGCTCCAGTATTGTCATGAAAGATTTTCATTGGACCCGATGCACTAGGTATTATACCTAGATTGGATATAAACTCCTTCATCCAAACTTCTTTATCCGCCGCTTCTGAAGCAGCTATGTACTCCGCTTCACACATAGATCCCGCCATGACGCTTTGCTTGGAACTACACCAACTGACAGCTCCACCATTCAATATAAATACGTATCTGGTTTGTGACTTAGAGTCATCCGGATAAGTGTCAAAGCTAGCATCGATGTAACCATTTACGATGAGCTCTTTGTCACCTCCATAAATGAGAAACATATCCTTAGTCCTTTTTGGGTACTTCAGGATGTTCTTGACCGATGTCCAGTGATCCACTCCTGGATTACTTTGGTACCTCCCTGCTAGACTTATAGCAGGGCACACATCAGGTCTGGTACCCATCATAGCATACATGATAGAACCTATGGTTGAGGCATAGGGAATGACTTTCATTTTCTCTCTTTCTTCTATAGTGGTCGAGCATTGAGTCTGACTCAACTTTACACCTTGTAACACATGCAAGAACCCTTTCTTTGACTGATCAATTTTGAACTTCTTCAAAACTTTATCAAGGTATGCGCTTTGTGAAAGTCCAATTAAGTGTCTTGATCTATCTCTATAGATCTTGGTGCCCAATATATAAGCAGCTTCACCAAGGTCTTTCATTAAAAAACTCTTATTCAAGTATATGATGCTATCCAGAAATTCTATATCATTTCCAATCAAAAATATGTCATCCACATATAATATTAGAAATGCTACAGATCTCCCACTCACTTTCTTGTAAATACAGGCTTCTCCAAAAGTTTGTACAAAACCATATGCTTTGATCACCTCATCAAAGCGTATATTCCAACTCCGAGATGCTTGCACCAGTCCATAAATGGATCGCTGGAGCTAGCACACTTTGTTAGCACCTTTAGGATCGACAAAACCTTCTGGTTGCATCATATACAACTCTACTTCGAGAAATCCACCAAGGAGTGCAGTTTTGACATCCATTTTCCAGACTTCATAATGATAAAATGCGGCAATTTCTAACATGATTCGGACAGACTTTTGCATCGCTACGGGTGAGAAAGTCTCATCATAGTCAACTCCTTGAACTTGTCGAAAACCTTTCGCGACAAGTCGAGCTTTGTAGACAGTAACATTACCATCAACGTCAATCTTCTTCTTGAAGATCCATTTATTCTCTATGGCTTGCCGATCATTGGGCAAGTTAGCCAAAGTCCATACTTTGTTCTCATACATGGATCCTATCTCAGATTTCATGGCCTCAAGCCATTTTACAGAATCTGGGCTCATCATCGCTTCCTCATAGTTCATAGGTTCATCATGGTCTAGTAACATGACTTCCAGAACAGGATTACCGTACCACTCTGGTGCGAAACATGCTCTGGTTGACCTACGAGGTTCGGTAGTAACTTGATCTGAAGTTTCATGATCATTATCATTAGCTTCCTCTCTAGTTGATGTAGGTATCACAGGAACGGTTTTCTATGATGAGCTACTTTCCAATTTGAGAGAAGGTACAATTACCTTATCAAGTTCTACTTTACTCCCAGTCACTTCTTTCGAGAGAATGGTTCCTTCTCTAGAAAGGATCCATTCTTAGCAACAAAGATCTTGCCTTCGGATCTATGATAGAAGGTGTACCCAACAGTTTCTTTTGGGTATCCTATGAAGACACACTTCTCCGATTTTGGTTCGAGCTTATCAGGCTAAAGCTTTTTCACATAAGCATCGCAACCCCAAACTTTAAGAAACGATAGCTTAGGTCTCTTGCCAAACCACAGTTCATACGGTGTCGTCTCGATGAATTTAGATGGCGCCCTATTTAACGTGAATGCAGTTGTCTCTAATGCATAACCCCAAAACGATAGTGGTAAATCGGTAAGAGACATCATAGATCGGACCATATCTAATAAAGTACAGTTACGAAGTTTGGACACACCATTACGCTGTGGTGTTCCAGGTGGCATGAGTTGTGAAACTATTCCACATTGTTTTAAATGAAGGCCAAACTCGAACTCAAATATTCACCTCCGTGATTAGATCATAGAAACTTTATTTTCTTGTTACGATGATTCTACACTTCACTCTGAAATTCTTTGAACTTTTCAAATGTTTCAGACATGTGTTTCATTATGTAGATATACCCATATCTTCTCAAATCATCTATGAAGGTCAGAAAATAACGATACCCGCCACGAGCCTCAACACTCATCAGACCGCATACGTCGGTATGTATTAGTTACAATAAGTCAGTGGCTCGCTCCATTGTTCCGGAGAATGGAGCCTTAGTCATCTTGCCCATGAGGTTTCTTCATGCGTTTCTTCATGCGTCGCAAGCATCAAATGATTCATAATCAAGTGATTCCAAAAGTCCATTTGCATGGAGTTTCTTCATGTGCTTTACACTAATATGACCTCAACGGTCATGCCACAAATATGTTGCACTATCATTATCAACTTTGCATATTTTGGCATCAATATTATGAATATGTGTATCACCACGATGGAGATTCAACAAAAATAGACCACTATTCAAGGGTGCGTGAACATAAAACATATTACTCATATAAATAGAAAAACCATTATTCTCTGTTTTAAATGAATAACAGTTTTGCATTAAACAAGATCCAGATATAATGTTCATGCTCAACGCTGGCACCAAATAACAATTATTCAGGTCTAAAACTAATCCTGAAGGTAGATGTAGACGTAGCGTGACGACGGCGATCACATTGACCTTGGAACCATTCCCGGCGCGCATCGTCACCTCATCCTTAGACAATATTTATTTAATCCATAGCCCCTGTTTCGAGTTACAAATATGAGCAACCGAACCGGTATCAAATACCTAGGCACTACTATGAGCATTAGTAAAGTACACGTCAATAACATGTATATCAAATATGCCTTTTTCACTTTGCCATCCTTCTTATCCGCCAAATACTTGGGGCAGTTCCGCTTCCAGTGATCAATCCCTTTGTAGTAGAAGCACTCAGTTTCATGCTTTGGTCTAGACTTGGGCTTCTTCCCGGGAGTGGCAACTTGCTTGCCATTCTTCTTGAAGTTCCCCTTCTTTCCTTTGCCCTTTTTCTTGAAACTAGTGGTCTTGTTAACCATCAACACTTGATGCTCCTTCTTGATTTCTACCTCCGCGGCTTTGAGCATAGCGAAGAGCTCGGGAATTGTCTTATCCATCCCTTGCATATTATAGTTCATCATGAAGCCTTTGTAGCTTGGTGGCAGTGATTGAAAAACTCTGTCAATAAAACTATCAGCTGGAAGATTAACTCCCAGCTGAGTGAAGTGGTTTTGATACCCAGACATTCTGAGTATGTGTTCAGTGACAGAACTGTTCTCCTCCATCTTGCAGCTATAGAACTTGTTGGAGACTTCATATCTCTCAACTCGGGCATTTGCTTGAAATATTAACTTCAACTGCTGGAACATCTCATATGGTCCATGACGTTCAAAACTTCTTTGAAGTCCCGATTCTAAGCCATAAAGCATGGCACACTGAACTATCGAGTAGTCATCAGATCGAGCTTGCCAGACGTTCATAACATCAATCTACTCCTGCAGCAGGCGTTTCACCTAGCAGTGCATCAAGGACATAATTCTTATGTGTAACAATGAGGATAATCCTCAAGTTACGGACCCAGTCTGTGTAGTTGCTACCATCATCTTCCAACTTAGCTTTCTCTAGGAACGCATTAAAATTCAAGGGAACGGTAGCACGGGCCATTGATCTACAACATAAATATGCAAAAACTATCAGGACTAAGTTCATGATGAATTAAGTTCAATTAATCATATTACATAAGAACTCACTTAGATAGACATCCCTCGAGTCATCTAAATGATCACGTGATCCATATCTACTAAACCATGTCCGATCATCATGTGAGATGGAGTAGTCTTCAATGGTGAACATCTCTATGTTGATCATATCTACTATATGATTCACATATGACCTTTCCGTCTCCAGTGTTCCGAGGCCATGTCTGTACATGCTAGGCTCGTCAAGTTTAACCCGAGTATTCCGCATGTGCAAAACTGTCTTGCACCCGTTGTATGTGAACATAGAGCTTATCACACCCAATCGTCACATGGTGTCTCAGCACGCCGAACTGTCGCAATGGTGCACACTCAGGGAGAACACTTATACCTTGCACTACAAAAAAAGACACATCCATGACATTTTGGGCCGAACGCAAAAAAATTCTGTCATACTTATGACACTTCTATGACAATATTTGTGACAAAACCCAGTATCATCATAGATGTGGTGGGGTCCTACTTCTACGACACAAAATCATGATAGAAAATGGGATTTTCATCCTGGGCGGGCCGGAGACGCAGTTGCATGACATTATTTGGGCCGTCCATGATGGAAAAATTGTTGTAGAAGAGAGGGCGAGGAAAATATTAGGGAGTTCCCGGCTATGGTGGTTGGTCGGGGGATGAGCGATGCACGTTTCTCTCGTACGTACACGCATGTATGTGAGCTGTTGCGCTCTAACTGAACCCGAGCGATTGCACTACAGGCTACGCGTTGCCGAACCCAAGCGATCGATCGATGGCTGTTAACTGAACTCGATCGAGTGATTCCTTCGCTACTGCTGCTAACTGATGCTAATCAATGCTGCCTCTGGATGAACAGTGAGTGTTGTTGGGGGGTTTGGATGAACAGTTCCCGGTGGGGGTTGGATGAACAGGAACCCGTGGTAGTAGAGGCCGTTGCCGCTGGATGAATAGTACCCCGATCGATCGAGCCGGTGGATGAACAGAACCCCGTGGAGGGTTTGTTGAACAGTAACTGGTCGAGGGCTGGTTGAACAGTAGTCGGTTGAGGGCTGGATGAATAGTAGCCCATGGAGGGGTGGTTGAACAGGACCCCTGTGGAGAGGGCTGGTTGAACAGTAGCCGGTGGAGGAGCGCGCGGTGGAGGCTGGATGAACAGGAGCCCGTGGATGAACAGTCGCAGGTGGAGGCTGGAGGAGGTCGACGGTAGATGAACAGTACCCCGTGGAGGTTGCAGGAGGTCGACGGTGGAGATGAACAATATCCCGTGGAGTCCTGTTTTGTCGTACGCCACACCCCTCCCGATGAACAGGACCCCCGTTTTGACTATAGCGCTCCAACACAAGTTCGTTTCCTCCGTTTTGCGGTACGCCACACCCCTCCCGGTCAACAGGACCTCGTTTCGACTGTAGGAGGTCCAAGATAAGTCTGTTTCCTCCGTTTTGCGGTACGCCAGACCCCTCCCGATGAACAGGATCCCGTTTCGACTGTGGCCGGTCAAACACAAGGTTGTTTCCTCCGTTCTGTGGTACGCCAGACCTCGTTTCCATCGACTGTTCCGTCCAAGCCGGTTGGCTCCCGAAGAACAGCACGTGTTCCGTTGCCTCCCGATGAACAACACACATTCCGTTGACTCCCCATGAACATGAAGACGACGCAGCTTCTCCGTTCTGACCCAGCTCGTATGTACATGAGCCCTGGCCGGACGTATGCGCGAGTAGGAGTTCGAGACCCCGCCCGTATGTACGTATGTGGCCGTATTTTCTTTCTTGCACCCTGGCCGATGTACGTACGTGTACATGCTACGTGCGCGCCTCTACTACAGCACGTGCGCGCCTCTACATCGTCCAGTATATACGTACACGTTCGCGACCAGAATGACAAAGCTACGTACGCTTCGACCAGGTGGGTCTCGATTGTCAGGCACTTCCTTGCGTGCGAAGATGTAGCTGGTGGTTCCCAGTAGTCAGGGGGGCGAATCATTTTTTTGCCCGTAATATGGACGCACTTCCTTGCGTGCGAAGATCTTGCTGGTGGGTCCCAGCTGTCAGGAGGGAAACATTTTTTCACGAAATATGGTGGCCTGTCCGATGGGTCCCTGCTGTGAAGTGGAGGAATAATTATTTTGCGCGTAATAAGGAGGCACTTCCTTGCTGCAGCTGTGGACCCAGTTGTCAGCCTTTCCACGTACAGAACTCTTCCGACAGAAGTCGTTCGTTGACCACATTGACCACACCGCGCCGAGAGCACCAGGGCGGTGGACGACAACGAGGCCTAGGAAGGGGACGCCGCGGAGCCGGGGAAGACGCAGCAGTGGATGCCCACGCGGAGGGTAGTACATGGGTTAACTGCTTCGGCTGCGGTGTGAGGCTGGCGTCGTTGGAGTATAACAGGGGCGGCATGGCCAGCTACATGTTCGCACGCAATAGTGGCAGCATAGCTACATCTGCTCCTGCCTCCCGTGTTCGGTTATGCTGCCACTGCTGGCCATGCCATCCCTCTATGCCGGGGAGAATCATGCATATTGACTAAGTTGACAAAGCCCTCCGTCCCCGTCATCTTAGTAGGCCCACAAGTCAGCCTCCCACTATGGTGGGTCCCAGCTAGCAGGGGGGTATTCATTTTTGTGTGTGTAGTAACGAGGCACTTCCTTGCGTGCGAAGATATAGCTGATGGGTCCGACCTGTCAGCGGGGCAACGTTTTTTCGCGAAATACAGAGGCCCTTCCTGTGGGTCCCAGCTGTCAGGTGGAGGAATCTTTATTTTGCGCGTAATAAGGAGGCATTTCCTTGCATGCGGCCGTTGACCCAGCTGTCAGCCTCTCCACATACAGTCGACTTCTGATGCATGTCGTTCATTGACCACGTTGACCACGCCGCATCGAGAGCACCAAGGCGGTGGACGACGACGAGCAATGGCGGAGCTACAGCAAGGCCGAGTGGGCCATGGCCCGCCCAGTCCATGAGATTTTTCTATTGTATACCTACTGTTGGGCCATGCAAAATAAGCCCAGATACGTATTTCCTTCAGCCGGCCTACCCAACTAATTGGGCCAAGCTCCGCCACTGATGGAGAGGCCTAGGAAGGGAACAACACAGAGCCAGGGAAAACTCGGCAGTTGTTTCCCACGCGCAGGGGAGTGCAAGGGTTTACTGGTTCGTCTGCCAACACCGGAGAATAACAATAGGTGTGGGTGAGTAGAGGGATGGCTAGGCCAACGATGGGGGACCGATGGGGCGGTGAGGCCTGCGCGGCAGCATAGCCGACCGCGGGAGGAGGGAGTAGGAAGTCCTACCGACGCTTGTTTGAGCGGCTGGAGCAGGAAGAGCAGAGATTGAAGAAGCATGACGGCCGTTGGATGGACATCCAACAGCCGCTACTCTCGTGTGTTGACTAAGTTGACACGGCGTTGCCTGTGCATCAACCTTATTTTTTAGGAAAGCATACGCGTCAACCTGTAGTAGGCGCACAAGTCAGCCTCAAATCTGTGGAAAACAACATACAACCCACCTGCCATTATTTCTAATAATTTACAGCCCATTTGCCAATTCTGAAGAATTTTTTTGGAGCCCATCTTCTTTTTGTTAGCATTACACCCCATATTGTGGGCACAGTTAAAAATTATATGAAATTTTTCATATTTCGGTGCGGTCAACTGTTTTTAATCCCGAAATATCGAGTCACATTCAAACCATCTTGAAAAATAATTTACATAAATATAAAATCCAAATAATTGTCCAGGCATAAAAATCAATGGAATTTAAAATCTTGTAATTAAAAAAATGAAACTAATTCCCGGTTTGATGTGTTTTAAAAATGTACAGCCCGTTTCTGAGCAAACCGAATGAAACTCTCTCCTCGTCTTGAAATATTTGCAGCCCAGCTGGGCTGATAAAGCAAGTAGGCCTTGGGTATTTCTTTTAAAAAAATAGAACTGGGCTAGCCATTTTCAGCAAGAGAAAAACACAACTGGGATCATGATGTGGTAAACATAAATAAAACTCTGGCTAGATGGGCCACAGCCCCCGCACAGCCCCGTTGTTACCCTGATCCGTCGCTAAAACTAGTATAAATAACAATTGCTTGTTCCTCAAAAAAGTAAATAAGAACTGCGAGACCTGGTGGGTCCCTGGTGTCAGCCGCTCGTTGTGTAATTCTCTCGTTTATTGACTATGTTGACAATGGTGTGAGCCCTAGATGTCCAACCATTAGGAGGAACCATTTTTTGGGGGCTTGTCATAACGAAGCACTTGCTTGCGTACTGCCATGACGCTGGTGGGTCCCTACTATCATACTCTCCACGTACAGCCATATCCTTGTTCCTCTCGGTTGTTGACGACGTTGACACCGCAAGAGGGCGCCGCACCGCGCACGACGAGCGAACCAAGGCCGAGGACAATGGCAAGGCCTCGAACGGAACAAACAGGAGCGGTGGAAGATGCGCCGGTCCAGTCGCAGGCGGAAGGGAGTACGAGGGTTGACTGGTTCGGATGCGGGTGCGTGTTGGGCTAACGTCACCGGAGAATAACAGGACGTGTGGGGGAATAGAGGGAGGGACTGGCCAATGTTGGAGGGTACAGTAGGGCGGCGGAGGCACAGCCAGCCATGGGAGGCGGGAGCAGGCGGAGCCGCGAGGTGGTTTGATTTGGGCGGTTGGAGGAAGAAGACTAGATATAGAAGATACACGATAGATGTTGGATGTCAATCCAACGGCTGGTAGGCAGAAACGTTTGTTGACTAGCTAGTAAGTCAACACCACCTTGGATAGGCTATTTCCTCGTAGGTCCCAAATGTCAAAATCCAAATCTGTCACGGTCATGCAGCCTTTCCTATGAAAATTACAGCACATTTGGTGTGCTAGTTTGAAATAAGTTTGTGGGTGCTAGTGGGGCTAATCACTTAGCTTCTGTAGTGCACAATGAGCTCAAGCTACCAGCGAGAGTGATGTTATTTCCCTTGGTTGGGATTTGTTACAATATTTCACTCTAAATTAAACGAATGGCAAGCCATTTGCCTTGTTTCAAAGAAAATATGACAGTCACAGCCGAGTTGAAAAGGGAAAGAACATCTAACTCCAGCTTACAAACTGTACAAAAGCACGAAGGTTAATTGTTCATCAGGTTTAGACAAAACCCAGGTTGAAAAGGGCAACAACATCTAACTCCAGCACTGTTTTCGGCAGTCACAGTCAAATGGATCGGTCGGGTCCATAGAATGAACATCCTGGGTCGTAAAATTTACTGCATTATGACCACAATATGTTGTAAATAGAAGCCCAGCATGTTCAGGAGCTCTTTTGCCCACCTGAAACTACTTTTTTTGCTCTTTGAAATACCCAACCGTCAAAACCATGCTGCTGATAAACTTAAGCCTGATGCACAATAGCAACCTCGCATTCAGTAGGAAGAATGTGACAAATCTAGTGTTTGCATGGTTGGCTACATATCGTTCTAGCGATATTGTCTTCAAACGAATGTCATGAGAAGTGAGAAAATCCCGGTGCTTACGAATCCACCGATTGGTTATAACTTCCTTACCCCGTCCTGATGCCTAAATAGACATGAAGATTGAAAACAGTTAAGGTCTAAAAAAATAGTGTGGAAAGAGCAACAACTGAATGGTTAATTCTAGTACACTATATGCGGGCTTCCCATGTGCGTGACATTATCATCTTTATATACAACTTCTCCAGACATGGAAAGCATTGCAGCAAGCCAATAATCTTGTTTAGATCAAAACTATTCATTTGGATATATAAGATCTTGACAGAATCCAGCACCATTGATACGCTATCCATGGAGAAACTCTTCATTGAGCATAGAACATAATATTAGTACAAAATGTGTACTCCGAGATGATATATAACTTATGCGCGGAAATTTAAAATGCAGCTTATAGTTACAACTGTAGATGATAATATAAAGTACCTGAAGAACTGTGGAGCCAAACACCATCTTGAAATGAGCACAGATATCATGTATTACACCCAAGGTCTCTAGTTTAGGCGTAGAGAGGATGGTTATTTGTGACAGTGAATAACTAGAATCAAGGATCAACCATTGAAGTGAAGGGGCATCTTGGATGATGAGATGCCATCCGTTAAAAGAAATTCCAATTCTTACAAGGTTAGGCGACTTTATTTGGAGACAACCGATTCTAACTGTGAAAACAAGCACCAAGCACTCCAGGGCAGGGCTATCGGAGTGGATGATGTTGTGCAATGAGGCCTCCGATATACGAACCTGCACAAGTGAAAGTCTCTTGAGAAATGGGAGCCGAAGGTTTAGTACCAGATTGTCTGGTAGGTAGCACAGCGCAAAGGTGGCGGTGTGGAGAGAGGAGGAAAACCGCGAGATGGACATCGGTGGTGAGGGCATAGGTAGATGGCGTTCGGTATCTGGTAGGTGATTTCTAGGGGAATAGTAGAACTCAAGCAGCTGTAGTTCTATGAATTCAGGGGATTTCAGCCAGGCGTCCATCGTGCAGGGCATGGTATGCTTGCTTAGGTAGCATGATGGGATGCAAAGGCTTTGAACGGAGCCCTGGTGGAAGGAGATGATGGCTCTAGGGATTTCAAAATCATTGAAGAGAGATAGCTGACGACAGTCGAGATTAAGGGGCATGGTGCTCCATAGAGGGCGCCACCGAATTGAGAGGACTTGGGTGCGACAGCAATCCTTGGTGGGGAGAAGCAAGATGATCTCCCCAAGGATGGCGTCCGGGAGATCGCTGATGCGGTCCACCCGAGATTCTACGGGTTCCTGGGATCCGTTGGGGGCGGGGTCACCGCTTCTCCCCGCACTGCCGGGTGCGGGATCTACAACAGGCGTCACCGCTGGCGGGAGCCTCATCTTCTTGGTGCTGGGGTCAGCCGACTCCATTTTCCTCATGGGCGTCGCGTCGCGCTCAAGGATTTGAGCAGAGTAACGAATGATGAGCCTAGTTGTAGTGCGAGTGAAGAAGAAGGGGAGCTGAGGTTTTTCTATAGTAGTGAGGAAGAAGGGGAGCTGGGGTTTTCTGTAGGAGTGAGGTGAGGAATTTGGGGGTACGAGTGGAGCGAGCTGACGTGAGGTGGGTGGGAGTGAGGAGGAATAAGAGCACCCAGGTTTTTTTGGGGGGCGGTGTGCTGGGTGTGGGTAGCGCCTATCATTAAGTAAATATATGGGCTTTTGAATTGATTTTATTATTTACTAGGGTGGATGGGCTGTTTTGTCTTGGGTCCAGAGAAACAATCACTACTAGTAAAGTGGAGACACTCTACAGCTACCAGAAAAAAAATTACTTATACTACTAGTAAAGTGGATACTCTACCGCTTCAGGCTCCTCCTAGGTCATCGAACCGTCTCCCTCTACTGAATGTCATTTTACTTTTGTTCACCGACATGCGGGCCATGCCGCGCGTGGGACCAAATGTCATCGACCAAATTAGAAGGCAGTATGCAGGCGAAGAGTCACCCCGGTCGTAGCGCGGCAATAACGAGCCGTCGTATCACAAAACCCCACCTCCCTGCAATCTATGCTTGACGGACGAAGTAACCATATTTTCACTCTTCGCTGAATCCCCTTCTCCCTCACCATCTTCAAGAAAGCCAACACTCACATCTGGCACTGTTCTTCTCTCCCAACGAAGGGAAGGTAGGCGGATCTGTGATATTGGTATATTTTCATTCAGAGAAAAAAAGAACTTTTGCAAAGCAGTAACCGATCCTCACTCTCTTTTTTATTTCATTGTCATTGTGATTGTGCTTTCCTTTTAGTGGTCTCCTAGTATTCGTCAGTTTCATGATGGACCAAGGTGAACCAGGCAAAGATCTGCCGATATTGGAGCAGACGCGGGAGGCTGATCCCCACGAGACAGAGAGCTCCAAGAAGATGGAGGCAGTCACCGAGCCGACCCCAGATACGCTCACGGCCACTACTGAGATGGTCAACGCCCCGTTTGAGGTTACAGCCCCCTTGGCACTACAGGAGCAGTTTCCCCCCTTCAAGGATGTGTCCCCCCCCCCCCCGCCGAGTTGCCCAAGGTGATTTTCTTCTTTGCCGATCTCGATTGTGGTTTTTCATCTAAGTATGTTGTGATGAATAATGCAAAATTTTATTAGCTTCGATGCCATGCTATACATAGTGGTTTAAATAACTTGTGTTTCTTATACTGGAAAGTAATTTAGAATTTGTTTCTGTTTCAATTAGACCCTTGATGTAGACAAGGATTGTGTGGTTGTACATGTCACTCGCTATGAGGCGGATGACCTGAATATATGCACTGGGAAAATAGATTCTTAGGTTGTTGGATCATGGAAGTCATTTGCGCTTATACCAATGTCGAGTTGTATTCCAGCCTCATTGTTGTCAGGCGTGTTGTCCAGGGTGTACTGAAGCACCAGAAGTTCAAAGCTACTCCTTTGTTTGTGAGGATACTGTTCTTGTCAAGCTTACACAGGAAGATGACGTGGCATGCTTCCACAAACAAGTTTATGAGTGGCAAGGCAAGGTTATCTTCATGAAGGTTCACATGATTGAGCTACTGCCGGACGTCCTCGATGATGTTCATGGCAAGGTCCGTCTTGTGTCTAGCCCAAATTAGATTGAGGCATGAAATAGTTGCCCCGGATAGTGTTTAATACTAGTTTGGATTGTGTCTACTTATCTGAACCTTGCCTATTATCAAGCCCTCTGGGGCTAGTACTCTGTTTGAATCCGTCTATGGGAACTGCTTCTAGTTTTGTGTGCCCGTGAATAATGTGAGAACCATTGTAATTGTTGCCGAAACAGATGCATCCTCACTAGTTTTTTTATGAATATGGCATGGTAAGACATAAGTTGTCATGGTTTATCATACGAGCATTGTGTGTGTGATAAAATAGAGTACTCGTTCGAGAACTGTGCGCCGACGTATACATAAATACTTGTAAACACTGTTGGTGCTACCCCACTTGTAAGAAGTTGTGCAAAACACGGCACATTAGCTCAACTCACTTCAACACTAGGCTATCGACCAGCTAACAATCAATAATCTGCTGTCTGACATATAAGCAACAATGTATCTTGTTACAGTGGTTCATGCAGTTAACTGAGGCCACAATGTAAATTCCAAATGTTCACACGCTAGTCCAGCGTTCATGTGGAAAACTCACATTAAACTCGGCTTCATAAGAAACTTGAAAAGCATAAGTTAAGCAACTTTATACATCTCAATGATTCATAGAACATAACAAACATATACTAGTTCACATCAAAAGAGAAAGTTGTGAGAAGGTTTACAAATCAAGAAAAAACAAACAAGGCTTCTCTGAGCAAAGGGCCTCCCGGAAGGCTTAAATTTCCTGGAGTTCACTCTGGTTTTTTCTTGTTGCCACCATCCAAGGTTAGGTTCTCTCATTCCGGAATAACCAATTATAATTGTGTGCTCAGCTGGAATGCTGAACTGAACCATGTAGTGTACTGACCAGCTGAAATTATTGTGCATTCCACTAAATTTAAGCACCGCTATTTGCATAAATAAGAAGACCACAATGCCTCTTGTCCGCACACCTGTCCCAAAAACCTTTGTCCAGCCGTGCCAGCTAGTCCTCGGTCCATGGATCAACTCATAGAAAGTGCATTCCGGACTAGGATGCAGTTGTGTTCACTCATCCCTGCACTGCAAGCAGGAAGTAAAACGTATGAATCAGCTTCTTTTAGATTGCGTTGGTCATTCTACCTAGTTACTACCAATGTAGGAATACCTGGAACACTGGTGGTTAGAGGACGGCAGCTACGAATAGCCATCTCATTTTGTGCAGTTGTACTAAAACTGAGGTGTGTACTTTTGATTGCGCAGATAGAAACGATATGGAGACAGACATCCCTGTTTGCACGAATACGAAATACGGTTATTTAAAAGTGACAGATATTTGCAGTGGTGTATGATTAACATCAGCATCTATTGTGTTATAATTGGCACTAGATTGACCGTATGAAAGTGCCCTTAAGTAAGTAGAATCACATCACATCAACACTGCCACTAGATTAACATGCAGAACAATAGCATTAGTATTACTGTCATGAGAGTAGCACATGGTCAGTAAATGTGCAATCAAATTTGTGCAGTTCCACTGGGATGAAGCAATGTTAGCGGTGTGACATTTAATTGCGCAGATAGAAACAATATGGAGACAGACATCCCTGTTTGCACGAATACGAAATACGGTTATTTAAAAGTGACAGATATTTGCAGTGGTGTATGATTAACATCAGCATCTATTGTGTTATAATTGGCACTAGATTGACCGTATGAAAGTGCCCTTAAGTAAGTAGAATCACATCACATCAACACTGCCACTAGATTAACATGCAGAACAATAGCATTAGTATTACTGTCATGAGAGTAGCACATGGTCAGTAAATGTGCAATCAAATTTGTGCAGTTCCACTGGGATGAAGCAATGTTAGCGGTGTGACATTTAAGTGTAACTGCAAAAACACAATTCATGGGAAATAAAGCAAGACGGGAGCACTTCATAAAATGGTGGTGGCATTGCTTCAATTTATCGACGGCGCTAGACCATTACTTATAGTGACATTAGGTGGCATTACTTAATGCTTCATGTGATTTTACACTAACGGTAGCGATATGGGCGTAGGGACATCAAGGGCATAAAGTGGTGAGGCAGATGTGGTTGCCAAGAGCGTCAAACACTCAGGCAGCAGGTTGCTACCTCTTGAGCACTGAGTTGGTTTTCCCTTGAAGAGGAAAGGGTGATGCAGCAAAGTAGCGTAAGTATTTCCCTCAGTTTTTGAGAACCAAGGTACCAATCTAGTAGGAGGCCACACACGAGTCCCTCGCACCTACACAAACAAATAAAATCCTCGCAACTAACGCAATAATGGGGTTGTCAATCCCTTCACAGTCACTTACCAAAGTGAGATCTACTAGATATGATAAGATAATATTTTTGGTATTTTTATGATAAAGATGCAAAGTAAAGAAAGCAAAATAAACGAAAAAGGAAATAGCTTGTTGACGGAAGATTAATATGATGGAAAATAGACCCGGGGGCCATAGGTTTCACTAGTGGCTTCTCTCGAGAGCATAAGTATTACGGTGGGTAAACAAATTACTGTTGAGCAATTGACAGAATTGAGCATAGTTATGATAATATCTAGGTATGATCATGTATATAGGCATCACGTCCGAGACAAGTAGACCGACTCCTGCCTGCATCTACTACTATTACTCCACACATCGACCACTATCCAGCATGCATCTAGAGTATTAAGTTCAAGAGAATAGAGTAACGCTTTAAGCAAGATGACATGATGTAGAGGGATAAACTCATGCAATATGAAATAAACCCCATCTTGTTATCCTTGATGGCAACAATACAATATGTGCCTTGCTGCCCCTACTGTCACTGGGAAAGGACACCGCAAGATTGAACCCAAAGCTAAGCACTTCTCCCATTGCAAGAAAGATCAATCTAGTAGGCCAAACCAAACTGATAATTTGAAGAGACTTGCAAAGATAACCAATCATACATAAAAGAATTTAGAGAAGATTCAAATATTGTTCATAGATAAACTTGATCATAAACCCACAATTCATCGGTCTCAACAAACACACCGCAAAAGAAGATTACATCGAATAGATCTCCACAAGAGAGAGGGAGAAATTTGTATTGAGATCCAAAAAGAGAGAAGAAGCCATCTAGCTAATAACTATGGACCCGAAGGTCTGAAGTAAACTACTCACACTTCATCAAAGAGGCTATGGTGTTGATGTAGAAGCCCTCCGTGATCGATGCCCCCTCCGGCGGAGCTCCGATAAAGGCCCCAAGATGGGATATCATGGGTACAGAAAGTTACGGTGGTGGAATTGAAGGAAATATGCCCTAGAGGCAATAATAAAGTTATTATTTATTTCCTTATATCATGATAAATGTTTATTATTCATGCTAGAATTGTATTAACCGGAAACATAATACTTGTGTGAATACATAGACAAACAAAGTGTCACTAGTATGCCTCTACTTGACTAGCTCATTAATCAAAGATGGTTATGTTTCCTAACCATGGACAAAGAGTTGTTATTTGATTAACGGGATCACATCATTAGTTGAATGATCTGATTGACATGACCCATTCCATTAGCTTAGCACCCGATCGTTTAGTATATTGCTATTGCTTTCTTCATGACTTATACATGTTCCTATGACTATGAGATTATGCAACTCCCGTTTACCAAAGGAACACTTTGGGTACTACCAAACGTCACAACGTAACTGGGTGATTATAAAGGAGTACTACAGGTGTCTCCAAAGGTACATGTTGGGTTGGCGTATTTCGAGATTAGGTTTTGTCACTCTGATTGTCACAGAGGTATCTCTGGGCCCTCTCGGTAATGCACATCACTTAAGCCTTGCAAGAATTGCAACTAAATGAGTTAGTTGCGGGATGATGTATTACAGAACGACTAAAGAGACTTGCCGGTAATGAGATTGAACTAGGTATTGGAATACCGACGATCGAATCTCGGGCAAGTAACATACCGATGACAAAGGGAACAACGTATGTTGTTATGTGGTCTGACCGATAAAGATCTTCGTAGAATATGTAGGAGCCAATATGGGCATCCAGGTCCCGCTATTGGTTATTGACCGGAGACATGTCTCGGTCATGTCTGCATTGTTCTCGAACCCGTAGGGTCCGCACGCTTAAGGTTACGATGACTGTTATATTATGAGTTTATGCATTTTGATGTACCGAAGGTTGTTCGGAGTCCCGGATGTGATCACGGACATGACGAGGAGTCTTGAAATGGTCGAGACATAAAGATTGATATATTGGAAGCCTATGTTTGGATACCGGAAGTGTTCCGGGTGAAATCGGGATTTTACCGGAGTACAGGGAGGTTACCGGAACCCCCCGGGAGCTAAATGGGCCATGATGGGCCTTAGTGGAAAAGAGAAGAGGCAGCCCTACATGGGCCGTGCGCCCCTCCCCTCCCTTGGTCTGAATAGGACAAGGAGAGGGGGTCGGCCCCTCTCTCTCTTTTCCCCCCTCCGCGAATCCTATTCCAACTAGGATTGGGGGGGGGGGGAATCCTACTCCCAGAGGGAGTAGGACTCTCCTGGCACGCCCTCCTTGGCCGGCCAGCCTCCCCCCTCTAGTCCTTTATATACGGAGGCAGGAGCACCCCAGAGACACACAAGTTGATCCACGTGATCTATTACTTAGCCGTGTGCGGCGCCCCCAGCCACCATAGTCCTCGATAATATTGTAGCGGTGCTTAGGCGAAGCCCTGCAGCAGTAGTACGTCAAGATCATCACCACACTGTCGTGCTGACGGAACTCTTCCTCGACACTTTGCTGGATCGGAGTCCGGGGATCGTCATCGAGCTGAATTGTGTGCTAGAACTCGGAGGTGTCGTAGTTTCGGTGCTTGATCGGTCGGATCGTGAAGACGTACGACTACATCAACCAAACGCTTCCGTTGTCGATCTACTAGGTATGTAGATCATACTCCCCCTCTCGTTGCTATGCATCACATGATCTTGCGTGTGCGTAGGAAAATTTTGAAATTACTACGTTTCCCAACAGTGGCATCCGAGCCTAGGTTTTATATGTTGATGTTATATGCACGAGTAGAACACAAGTGAGTTGTGGGCGATATAAGTCATACTGCCTACCAGCATGTCATACTTTGGTTCGGCGGTATTGTTGGATGAAGCGGTCCAGACCGACATTACGCGTACGCTTACGCGAGATCGGTTCTCCCGACGTGCTTTGCACAGAGGTGGCTTGTGGATGACAGTTTCTCCAACTTTAGTTGAACCAAGTGTAGCTACGCCCGGTCCTTGCGAAGGTTAAAACAGAGTCAAATTGACAAACTATCGTTGTGGTTTTGATGCGTAGGTGAGATTGGTTCTTACTTAAGCCCGTAGCAACCACGTAAAACTTGCAACAACAAAGTAGAGGACGTCTAACTTGTTTTTGCAGGGCATGTTGTGATGTGATATGGTCAAGACATGATGCTGAATTTTATTGTATGAGATGATCATGTTTTGTAACCGAGTTATCGGCAACCGGCAGGAGCCATATGGTTGTCGCTTTATTGTATGCAATGCAATCGCGATGTAATGCTTTACTTTATCACTAAACGGTAGCGATAGTCGTAGAAGCACAAGCTTGGCGAGACGACAACGATGCTACGATGGAGATCAAGGTGTCACGCCGGTGACGATGGTGATCACGACGGTGCTTCGGAGATGGAGATCACAAGCACAAGATGATGATGGCCATATCATATCACTTATATTGATTGCATGTGATGTTTATCTTTTATGCATCTTATCTTGCTTTGATTGGCGGTAGCATTATAAGATGATCTCTCACTAAATTATCAAGAAGTGTTCTCCCTGAGTATGCACCATTGCGAAAGTTCTTCGTGCTGAGACACCACGTGATGATCGGGTGTGATAGGTTCTACGTTCAAATACAACGGGTGCAAAACAGTTGCACACGCGGAATACTCAGGTTATACTTGACGAGCCAAGCATATACAGATATGGCC
Organism: Triticum urartu; assembly: GCF_056163025.1. Taxonomy (NCBI): domain Eukaryota; kingdom Viridiplantae; phylum Streptophyta; class Magnoliopsida; order Poales; family Poaceae; genus Triticum; species Triticum urartu. Next base: position 603,886,076 of record NC_141875.1, read on the forward strand.
TCGGAACACGAAGACCGAAAGGTCGAGCGTGAATCATATAGTAGATATGATAACCATAGTGATGTTCACCAATGAAACTACTCCATCTCACGTGATGATCGGGCATGGTTTAGTTGATTTGGATCACGTGATCACTTAGAGGATTAGAGGGATGTCTATCTAAGTGGGAGTTCTTAAGTAATATGATTAAATTGAACTTAAATTTATCATGAACTTAGTCCTGGTAGTATTTTGCAAATTATGTTGTAGATCAATAGCTCGCGTTGTTGCTACCCTGTGTTTATTTTGATATGTTCCTAGAGAAAATTGTGTTGAAAAATCTTAGTAGCAAAGATGCGGATTGGATCCGTGATCTGAGGTTTATCCTCATTGCTGCACAGAAGAATTATGTCCTTGATGCACCGCTAGGTGACGGACCTATTGCAGGAGCAGATGCAGACGTTATGAACGTTTGGCTAGCTCAATATGATGACTACTTGATAGTTTAGTGCACCATGCTTAATGACTTAGAATCAGGACTTCAAAGACGTTTTGAACATCATGGAGCATATGAGATGTTCCAGGAGTTGAAGTTAATATTTCAAGCAAATACCCGAGTTGGGAGATATGAAGTCTCCAACAAGTTCTATAGCTAAAAGATGGAGGAGAATCGCTCAACTAGTGAGCATATGCTCAGATTGTCTGAGTACTACAATCGCTTGAATCAAGTGGGAGTTAATCTTCCAGATAAGATAGTGATTGACAGAATTCTCTAGTCACCATCACCAAGTTAGTAGAACTTCGTGATGAACTATGATATGCAAGGGATAACGGAAACGATTCCCAAGCTCTTCATAATGCGGAAATTGACGAAGGTAGAAATCGAGAAAAACATCAAGTGTTGATGGTAGACAAGACCACTAGTTTCAAGAAAAGGGCGGAGGGAAGAAGGGGAACTTCAAGAAGAACAGCAAGCAAGTTGCTGCTCAAGTGAAGAAGCCCAAGTCTGGTCCTAAGCCTGAGACTAAGTGTTTCTACTGCAAAGGGACTGGTCACTGGAAGCGGAACTACCCCAAGTGATTGGCAGATAAGAAGGATGGCAAAGTGAACATAAGTATATTTGATATACATGTTATTGATGTGTACTTTACTAGTGTTTATAGCAACCCCTCAGTATTTGATACTAGTTCAGTTGCTAAGATTAGTAACTCGAAACGGGAGTTGCAGAATAAACAGAGACTAGTTAAGGGTGAAGTGACGATGTGTGTTGGAAGTGGTTCCAAGATTGATATGATCATCATCGCACACTCCCTATACTTTCGGGATTAGTGTTGAACCTGAATAAGTGTTATTTGGTGTTTGTGTTAAGCATGAATATGATGTGATCATGTTTATTGTAATACGGTTATTCATTTAAGCAAGAGAATAAATTGTTGTTCTGTTTACATGAATAAAACCTTATATGGTTACACACCCAATGAAAATAGTTCGTTGGATCTCGATAGTAGTGATACACATAATCATAATATTGAAACCAAAAGATGCAAAGTTAATAATGATGGTGCAACTTATTTGTGGCATTGCCGTTTAGGTCATATTGGTGTAAAGCGCATGAAGAAACTCCATGTTGATGGGATTTTGGAATCACTTGATTATGAATCACTTGATGCTTGCGAACCATGCCTCATGGGCAAGATGACTAAGACTCCGTTCTCCGGAGCGAGCAACTGACTTATTGGAAATAATACATACTGATGTATGTGGTCCGATGAAGTTAAGGCTCACGGCAAGTATCGTTATTTTCTGAATTCACAGATGATTTGAGCAGATATGGGTATATCTACTTGATGAAACATAAGTCTGAAACATTTGAAAAGTTCAAAGAATTTCAGAGTGAAGTGGAAAATCATCGTGACAAGAAAATAAAGTTTCTACGATCTGATCGCGGAGACAAATATTTGAGTTACGAGTTGGGTCTTCAATTAAAACAATGTGGAATAGTTTCACAAACTCATGCCACATGGAACACCACAGCATAATGGTGTGTCCGAACGTCATAACCGTACTTTATTGGATATAGTGCAATCTATGATGTCTCTTACCGATCTACCACTATCGTTTTGGGGTTATGCATTAGAGACAGCTGCATTCACGTTAAATAGGGCACCATCTAAATCCGTTGAGACGACACCATATGAACTATGGTTTGGCAAGAAACCTAAGTTGTCGTCTCTTAAAGTTTGGGACTGCGATGCTTATGTGAAAAAGTTTCAACATGATAAGCTCGAACCCAAATCAGAGAAGTAAATCTTCATAGGATATCCAAAGGAAACTATTGGATAAACATTCTATCACAGATCCGAAGGCAAGACTTTTGTTGCTAAATTCAGAGTTTTTCTAGAGAAGGAGTTTGTCTCGAAAGAAGTGAGTGAGAGGAAAGTAGAACTTGATGAGGTAACTGTACCTGCTCCCTTATTGGAAAGTAGTTCATCACAGAAATCTGTTCCTGTGACTACTACACCAATTAGTGAGGAAGCTAAAGATGATGATCATGTAACTTCAGATCAAGTTACTACCAAATCTCGTAGGTAAACCAGAGTGAGATCCGCACCAGAGTGGTATGGTAATCCTGTTCTGGAAGTCATGTTACTAGACCATGACGAACTTGCGAACTATGAGGAAGCGATGATGAGCCCAGATTCCGCGAAATGGTTTGAGGGCATGAAATCTAAGATATGATCCATGTATGAGAACAAAGTATGGACTTTGATGGATTTGCCCGATGATCGGCAAGCCATAGAAAATAAATGGATCTTCAAGAGGAAGACGGACGCTGATAGTAGTGTTACTATCTACAAAGCTAGAATTGTTGCAAAAGGTTTTCGACAAGTTGAAGGTGTTGACTACGATGATTTTTTCTCACTCGTATCTATGCTTAAGTCTGTCCGAATCATGTTAGCAATTGCCTCATTTTATGAAATCTGGCAAATGGATAAACAAAACTGCATTCCTTAATGGATTTACTAAAGAAGAGTTGTATACGATGCAACTAGAAGGTTTTGTCGATCCTAAAGGTGTTAACTAAATATGCAAGCTCCAGCGATCCATCTATGGACTGGTGCAAGAATCTCGGAGTTGGAATATACGCTTTGATAAGTTAATCAAAGCATATAGTTTTATGCAGACTTGCGGTGAAGCCTGTATTTACAAGAAAGTGAGTGGGAGCACTACATCATTTCTGATAAGTATATGTGTATGACATATTGTTGATCGGAAATAATGTAGAATTATTCTGCAAAGCATAAAGGAGTGTTTGAAAGGAGTTTTTCAAAGAAAGACCTCGGTAAAGCTTCTTACATATTGAGTATCAAGATCTATAGAGATAGATCAAGACGCTTGATAAGTTTTTCAATGAGTACATACCTTGACAAGATTTTGAAGTAGTTCAAAATGGAACAGTCAAAGAAAAAGTTTCTTGCCTGTGTTACAAGGTGTGAAGTTGAGTAAGACTCAAAGCCCGACCACGGCAGAAGATAGAAAGAGAATGGAAGTCATTCCCTATGCCTCAGTCATAGGTTCTATAAAGTATGCCATGCTGTGTACCAGATCTATTGTATACCCTACACTTTGTTAAGCAAGGGAATACAATAGTGATCTAAGAGTAGATCACTGGACAGCGGTCAAAATTATCCTTAGTGGAATAAGGAAATATTTCTCAATTATGGAGGTGACAAAAAGGTTCGTCGTAAAAAGTTACGTCGATGCAAGTTTTGACACAAATCTGGATGACTCTAAGTCTCGATCTAGATACATATTGAAAGTGGGAGCAATAAGCTAGAGTAGCTCCGTGCAGAGCATTGTTGATATAGAAATTCGCAAAATACTTACAGATCTGAATGTGACAGACCCGTTGACTAAAATTATCTCACAAGCAAAACATGATCACACCTTAGTACTCTTTGGGTGTTAATCACATAGCGATGTGAACTAGATTACTGACTCTAGTAAACCCTTTGGGTGTTGATCACATATCGATGTGAACTATGGGTGTTAATCACATGGTGATGTGAACTATTGCTGTTAAATCACATGGCGATGTGAACTAGATTATTGACTCTAGTGCAAGTGGGAGACTGAAGGAAATATGCCCTAGAGGCAATAATAAAGTTATTATTTATTTCATTATATCATGATAAATGTTTATTATTCATGCTAGAATTGTATTAACCGGAAACATAATACTTGTGTGAATACATAGACAAACAAAGTGTCACTAGTATGCCTCTACTTGACTAGCTCATTAATCAAAGATGGTTATGTTTCCTAACCATGGACAAAGAGTTGTTATTTGATTAACGGGATCACATCATTAGTTGAATGATCTGATTGACATGACCCATTCCATTAGCTTAGCACCCGGTCGTTTAGTATGTTGCTATTGCTTTCTTCATGACTTATACATGTTCTTATGACTATGAGATTATGCAACTCCCGTTTACCGGAGGAACACTTTGGGTACTACCAAACGTCACAACGTAACTGGGTGATTATAAAGGAGTACTACAGGTGTCTCCAAAGGTACATGTTGGGTTGGCGTATTTCGAGATTAGGTTTTGTCACTCCGATTGTCGGAGAGGTATCTCTGGGCCCTCTCGGTAATGCACATCACTTAAGCCTTGCAAGCATTGCAACTAAATGAGTTAGTTGCGGGATGATGTATTACAGAACGAGTAAAGAGACTTGCCGGTAACGAGATTGAACTAGGTATTGGAATACCGACGATCGAATCTCAGCCAAGTAACATACCGATGACAAAGGGAACAACGTATGTTGTTATGCGGTCTGACCGATAAAGATCTTCGTAGAATATGTAGGAGCCAATATGGGCATCCAGGTCCCGCTATTGGTTATTGACCGGAGACATGTCTCGGTCATGTCTGCATTGTTCTCGAACCCGTAGGGTCTGCACGCTTAAGGTTACGATGACTGTTATATTATGAGTTTATGCATTTTGATGTACCGAAGGTTGTTCGGAGTCCCGGATGTGATCACGGACATGACGAGGAGTCTCGAAATGGTCAAGACATAAAGATTGATATATTGGAAGCCTATGTTTGGATACCGGAAGTGTTCCGTGTGAAATCGGGATTTTACCGGAGTACCGGGAGGTTACCGGAACCCCCGGGAGCTAAATGGGCCATGATGGGCCTTAGTGGAAAAGAGAAGAGGCAGCCCTACATGGGCCGCGCGCCCCTCCCCTCCCTTGGTCCGAATAGGACAAGGAGAGGGGGTCGGCCCCTCTCTCTCTTTTCCCCCCTCCGCGAATCCTATTCCAACTAGGATTGGGGGGGGGGGGAATCCTACTCCCAGAGGGAGTAGGACTGTCCTAGCATGCCCTCCTTGGCCGGCCAGCCTCCCCCCTCTAGTCCTCTATATACGGAGGCAGGAGCACCCCAGAGACACACAAGTTGATCCACGTGATCTATTCCTTAGCCGTGTGCGGCGCCCCCAGCCACCATAGTCCTCGATAATATTGTAGCGGTGCTTAGGCGAAGCCCTGCAGCAGTAGTACGTCAAGATCGTCACCACGCCGTCGTGCTGACGGAACTCTTCCCCGACACTTTGCTGGATCGGAGTCCGGGGATCGTCATCAAGCTGAACGTGTGCTAGAACTCGGAGGTGCCGTAGTTTCGGTGCTTGATCGGTCGGATCGTGAAGACGTACGACTACATCAACCAAACGCTTCCGTTGTCGATCTACTAGGTATGTAGATCATACTCCCCCTCTCGTTGCTATGCATCACATGATCTTGCGTGTGCGTAGGAAAATTTTGAAATTACTACGTTCCCCAACAGGAATTGGGGTTTTGGCTCCGTATCTGGTAGTTTGGGGGTACGTAGGTATATATAGGAGGAAGGAGTAGGCCGGTGGAGCAGCGTGGGCCCCACGAGGGTGGAGGGCGCGTCTAGGGGGGTAGGCGCGCCCCCTACCTCGTGCCCTCCTGGTTGCTTTCTTGACGTTGGGTCCAAGTCCTCTGGATCATGTTCGTTCGGAAAATCACATTCCCAAAGGTTTCATTCCGTTTGGACTCCGTTTGATATTCTTTTTCTGCGAAACTCTGAAATAGGCAAAAAACGGCAATTCTGGGTTGGGCCTACGGTTAATAGGTTAGTCCCAAAAATAATATAAAAGTGTGTAATAAAGCCCAATAATGTCCAAAACAGGATATGATATAGCATGGAACAATCAAAAATTATAGATACATTGGAGACGTATCAAGCATCCCCAAGCTTAATTCCTGCTCGTCCTCGAGTAGGTAAATGATAAAAATAGAATTTTTGATGTGGAATTCTACTTGGCATAATTTCAATATAATTCTTCTTAATTGTGGTATGAATATTCAGATCCGAAAGATTCAAGACAAAAGTTCAATATTGACATAGAAATAATAATACTTCGAGCATACTAACTAAGTAATTATGTCTCTTCAAAATAACATGGCCAAAGAAAGTTATCCCTACAAAATCATATAGTCTGGCTATGCTCCATCTTCACCACACAAAGTATTTAAATCATGCACAACCCCGATTGCATGCCAAGCAATTGTTTCATATTTTTGGTGTTCTCAAACTTTTTCAATCTTCACGCAATACATGAGCGTGAGCCATGGACATAGCACTATAGGTGGAATAGAATGGTGGTTGTGGAGAAGACAAAAAGGGAGAAGATAGTCTCACATCAACTAGGCGTATCAACGAGCTATGGAGGTGCACATTAATAGATATCAATGTGAGTGAGTAGGGATTGCCATGCAACGGATGCACTAGAGCTATAAGTATATGAAAGCTCAACAAAAAGAAACTAAGTGGGTGTGCATCCAACTCGCTTGCTCATGAAGACCTAGGGCGTTTTAAGGAAGCCCATCATTGGAATATACAAGCCAAGTTCTATAATGAAAAATTCCCACTACTATATGAAAGTGATAACATAGGAGACTCTCTATGAAGATCTTGGTGCTACTTTGAAGCACAAGTGTGGTAAAAGGATAGTAGCATTGTCCCTTCTCCGTTTTTCTCTTTTTTTTTATTTGGGCCTTTTCTCTTTTTTATGGCCTCTTTTTTTATTTAGTATGGAGTCTCATCCCGGCTTGTGGGGGAATCATAGTCTCCATCATCCTTTCCTCACTTGGGACAATGCTCTAAAAATGATGATCATCACACTTTTTTATTTACTTACAACTCAACAATTACAACTCAATACTTAGAACAAAATATGACTCTATGTGAATGCCTCCGGCGGTGTACCAGGATATGCAATGAATCAAGAGTGACATGTATGAAATAATTATGAACGGTGGCTTTGCCACAAATACAATGTCAACTACATGATCATGCAAAGCAATATGACAATGATGGAGCGTGTCATAATAAACGGAATGGTGGTAAGTTGCATGGCAATATATCTCGGAATGGCTATGGAACTTCCATGATAGGTAGGTATGGTGGTTGTTTTGAGGAAGGTATATGGTGGGTGTATGATACCGGCGAAAGGTGCGCGGTATTAGAGAGGCTAGCAATGGTGGAAGGGTGAGAGTGCGTATGATCCATGGACGCAACATTACTCATAAAGAACTCATATACTTATTGCAAAAATCTACAAGTTATCAAAGCAAAGTATTACGCGCATGCTCCTAGGGGGATAGATTGGTAAGAAAAGACCATCGCTCGTCCCCGACCGCCACTCATAAGGAAGGCAATCAATAAATAAATCATGCTCCGACTTCATCACATAACGGTTCACCATACATGCATGCTACGGGAATCACAAACTTTAACACAAGTATTTCTCAAATTCACAACTACTCAGCTAGCACAACTCTAATATCACCATCTCCATATCTCAAAACAATTATCAAGTATCAAACTTCTCATAGTATTCAACACACTCATAAGAAAATCGTATTATTAATCTTGAATGCCTAACATAATTAAAGCAAATTACCATGCCATTTTTGTGGGACTCTCAAAATAATCTAAGTGAAGCATGAGAGAACAATGGTTTCTATAAAACAAATCTACCATCGTGCTCTAAAAGATATAAGTGAAGCACTAGAGAAAAAACTATATAACTCAAAAGATATAAGTGAAGCACATAGAGTATTCTAACAATTTCTGAATCATGAGTGTCTCTCTCAAAAAGGTGTGTGAAGAAATGATGATTGTGGAAAACTAACAAATAAAGACTCAAATAATACAAGACGCTCCAAGAAAAACACATATCATGTGGTAAATAAAAATATAGCTCCAAGTAAAGTTACCGATAGAAGTAGACGAAAGAGGGGATGCCTTCCAGGGCATCCCCAAGCTTTGGATTTTAGGTGTCCTTAGATTATCTTGGGGGTGCCATGGGCATCCCCAGGCTTAGGCTCTTGCCACTCCTTGTTCCATAATCCATTAAATCTTTTACCCAAAACTTGAAAACTTCACAACACAAAACTTAAAGTAGAAAATCTCGCGAGCTCCGTAAGCGAAAGAAAACAAAACACTACTTCAAGGTACTGTAATGAACTCATTCTTTATTTATATTGGTGTTAAACCTACTGTATTCCAACTTCTCTACGGTTTATAAACTATTTTACTAGCCATAGATTCATCAAAATAAGCAAACAACACACGAAAAACAGAATCTGTGAAAAACAGAACAGTCTGTAGTAATCTGTAGCTAACGCAAGATCTGGAACCCCAAAAATTATAAAATAAATTTCTGGACGTTTGGAATTTATCTATTAATCATATTCAAAAAGAATTAACTAAATAGCACTTTCAAAATAAAAATGGTAGCAGTTCTCATGAGCGCTAAAGTTTCTGTTTTTTACAGCAAGATTAAAAAGACTTTCCCCAAGTCTTCCCAACGGTTCTACTTGGTACAAACACTAATTAAACACAAAAAACACAACCAAAACACATGCTAGATAAATTATTTATTACTAAACAGGAGCAAAAAGCAAGGAATAAAAAAAAATTGGGTTGTCTCCCAACAAGCGCTATTGTTTAACGCCCCTAGCTAGGCATAAAAGCGAAGATAGATCTAGGTATTGCCATCTTTGGTTTTAGGGAAGAAAAGAGCAAAATTGCTATCTATGGAATTAATCTTTATATTTTGATAAAGCACATGGCTATTGATGGTAGAAGAAAGATTAAGTACGTTACGGAAATTTGTATCTAAGCCAGCCTTCATCTTTTGGTAAGAGAGCAAAAGAGATGTAGATTCAACTTTCTCATTCATGGGGTGCCCAAATATGGTTTTCATCTTTTCATAGGTGTCTACGGCATCCCCTTCAAGAAAACCTTCTTCAAATATAGAATCTAGGACATGCTCAAAAGAAGAAGGTAGGGCAACATAAAAGCTTTTTAAGTAAATTTCAATTTGGTATTGAGACACATAGCTAGCCTTGATCCTTAATAGTCTATCCCAAGCATCTTTCAAAGATTCATCAAGTAAATAGCGAAAAATTCCGGAATCATCTTCATCAAAATTATTAAGATTCTCATTGATAACTCCGGTAGGTCTTTCCATAGCATCTTTATTTACGATTTTAGCGGGAATAGAAGGATTCTCCAAAGTACTAAAACTCGGGAGAGAACCCCCAACCCTTTTCGATTCCAACATAGCAGAAGAAAGGTGAGCAGAAGAGAAGGCGAATAAAATGGCAAGGGTGAAGTGGGGGAGAGGAAAACGAGAGGCAAATGGCAAATAATGTAATGCGGGAGATAAGGGTTTGTGATGGGTACTTGGTATGTTGATTTTTGCGTAGACTCCCCGGCAACGGCGCTAGAAATCCTTCTTGCTACCTCTTGAGCACTGTGTTGGTTTTCCCTTGAAGAGGAAAGGGTGATGCAGTAGAGCAGCGTAAATATTTCCCTCAGTTTTTGAGAACCAAGGTATCAATCCAGTAGGAGGCCACGCACGAGTCCCTCGCACTTACACAAACAAATAAACTCCTCGCAACCAACGCGATAAATGGGTTGTCAATCCCTTCACGGTCACCTACAAGAGTGAGATCTGATAGATATGACCAGATAATATTTTTGGTATTTTTATGATAAAGATAAATAAAGATGCAAGTAAAATAAATGGGAAAGGAAATAACTAAGTATTGTAAGATTAATATGATGGAAAATAGACCCGGGGGCCATAGGTTTCACTAGAGGCTTCTCTCGAGAGCATAAGTATTACTGTGGGTGAACAAATTACTGTTGAGCAATTCACAAAATTGAGCATAGTTATGAGAATATCTAGGTATGATCATGTATATAGGCATCACGTCCGAGACAAGTAGACCGACTCCTGCCTGCATCTACTACTATTACTCCACACATCGACCGCTATCCAGCATGCATCTAGAGTATTAAGTTCAAGAGAACTGAGTAACGCTTTAAGCAAGATGACATGATGTAGAGGGATAAACTCATGCAATATGATATAAACCCCATCTTGTTATCCTCGATGGCAACAATACAATGCGTGCCTTGCTGCCCCTACGGTCATTGGGAAAGGACACCGCAAGATTGAACCCAAAGCTAAGCACTTATCCCATTGCAAGAAAGATAAATCTAGTAGGCCAAACCAAACTGTTAATCCGAAGAGACTTGCAAAGATAACCAATCATACATAAAAGAATTCAGAGAAGATTCAAATATTGTTCATAGATAAACTTGATCATAAACCCACAATTCATCGATCTCAACAAACACACCGCAAAATAAGATTACATTGAATAGATCTACGCAAGAGAGGGGGAGAACTTTGTATTGAGATCCAAAAAGAGAGAAGAAGCCATCTAGCTAATAACTATGGACCAGTAGGTATGAAGTAAACTACTCACACTTCATCGGAGAGGCTATGGTGTTGATGTAGAAGCCCTCCATGATCGATAACCCCTTCGGCGGAGCTTCGTAAAAGGCCCCAAGATGGGATCTCGTGGATACAGAAAGTTACAGCGGTGGAATTAGGGTTTTGGCTCCGTATCTAGTAGTTTGGGGGTACGTAGGTATATATAGGAGGAAGGAGTATGTTGGTGGAGCAACAAGGGCCCCACGAGGGTGGAGGGCACGCCTGGGGGGGTGGATAGGCGCGCCCCCCCTACCTCGTGCCTTCCTCGTTGATTGCTTGACGTAGGGTCCAAGTCCTCTGGATCATGTTCGTTCCGAAAAACACGTTCCCGAAGGTTTCATTCTGTTTGGACTCAGTTTGATATTCTTTTTCCGTGAAACCCTAAAATAGGCAAAAAAATAGCAATTCTGGGCTGGGCCTCCGGTTAATAGGTTAGTCCCAAAAATAATATAAAAGTGTATAATAAATCCCAATAATGTCCAAAGCAGGATATAATATAGCATGGAACAATAAAAAATTATAGGTACGTTGGAGACGTATCAGGCACCTCCGCGTTCAGCACACGTTCAGCTCAGTGACATCCCGTGAACTCACGATCCAGTAGAGCTCGAAGGAGAGTTTCGTCAGCACGACGGCGTGGTGACAATGTTGATGAAGCTACCGTCGCAGGGATTCGCCTATGCACCGCTACAGTATGACCGATGTTGATTATGGTGGAGGGGGCACGCACACGGCTGGGAGAGATCAATGATCAACTTGTGTCTTTGGGGTGCCCCCTGCCCCCGTATATAAAGGAGCTAGGGGGAGGCGGCCGGCTAGGAGGAGGGCGCGCCAAGGGGCGAGTCCTACTCCCACCGGGAGTAGGATTCCTCCTTTCCTAGTAGGAGTAGGAGAAGGGGAAAGGGAAGGAGAGAGGAGGAAGGAAAGGGGGGCGCCGCCCCCCTCCTTGTCCAATTCGTACTAGAGGGGGAGGGGGCGCGCGGCCTGCCCTGACCGCCCCTCTTCTCCACTAAGGCCAATAGGCCCATTAAATCCCCCGGGGGGTTTCGGTAATCCCCCGGTACTCCAGTATATGTCTGAAACCTCCCGAAACACTTTCGGTGTCCGAACATAGTCGTCCAATATATCGATCTTTACGTCTCGACCATTTCGAGACTCCTCGTCATGTCCGTGACCATATCCGGGATTCCAAAATACCTTCAGTACATCAAAACACAAAAACTCATAATACCGATCGTCACAGAACTTTAAGCGTGCGGACCCTACGGGTTCGAGAACTATGTAGACATGACCGAGACACATCTCTGGTCAATAACCAATAGCGGAACCTGGATGCTCATATTGGTTCCTACATATTCTACGAAGATCTTTATCGGTCAAAACGAACATACGCTGTTCCCTTTGTCATCGGTATGTTACTTGCCCGAGATTCGATTGTCGGTATCTAAATACCTAGCTCAATCTCGTTACCGGGAAGTCTCTTTACTCGTTCTCTAATGCACCATTCCATAACTAACTCATTAGTCACATTGCTTGCAAGGCTTATAGTGATGTACATTACTGAGAGGGCCCAGAGATACCTCTCCGACAATCGGAGTGACAAATCCTAATCTTGATCTATGCCAACTCAACAAGTACCATCGAAGACACCTGTAGAGCACCTTTATAATCACCCAGTTACGTTGTGACGTTTGGTAGCACACAAAGTGTTCCTCTAGTAAACCGGAGTTGCATAATCTCATAGTCATAGAAACATGTATAAGTCATGAAGAAAGAAATAGCACTAAACTGAAACGATCAAGTGCTAAGCTAACAAAATGGGTCAAGTCAATCACATCATTCTACTAATGATGTGATCCCGTTAATCAAATGAAAACTCATGTCTATGGTTAGGAAACTCAACCATCTTTAATTAACGAGCTAGTCAAGTAGAGGCATACTAGTGACACTATGTTTGTCTATATATTCACACATGTATTATGTTTCCGGTTAATACAATTCTAGCATGAAGAATAAACAGTTATCATGATATGGGGAAATAAACAATAACTTTATTATTGCCTCTAGGGCATATTTCCTTCACCATGGGCATTCCCAATCTTAGGCTTTTGCCACTCCTTATTCCTTCATCCATCGTGATCTCACCCAAACTTGAAAACTTCAATCACTCAAAACTTAATAAAAACCTTTGTGAGTGCCGTTAGTATAAAAAAGCAAATCACCATTTAGGTAATGTTGCAAACCCATTCATATTTTATTATTGCATTAACACTATTGTATTCTAACTTAACCATGGCTTATACCCCCCCCCAATACAATCCATAGACAGAATCTGTCAAAAACAGAACTGTCTGTAGTAATCTGAACTTTGACCATACTTATGTAACTCCAAATACTCATATTCGGAACAATTAGGAATACATAGGCAATTTGTATATAAATCATTGGTAAAAGATTAAAAAAAACCGTCACTCTAGTGATATTTGATAATTATGCTACTGGACGTAAAACTTTCTGTTAATGCACAGAATCAAAGCAACTATCACCCAAATCATCCTAAAGGATTTACTTGGCACAAACTCTAATTAAAACACTAAAACACGATCATTATAGAACCATAATTGTATGTTTGAAAAACAAAAAAGAAACAAAAATTTAAAGGATAACTATTAGGTCGCCTCACAACAAGCGCTACTGTTTTATGCCCCTAGCTAGGCATAATGTATAGTTTCAAGTGTTGACATCTTTCTTCCCCTTAACCTTAGGTGTATTTTCATCTAGAGGTTTTTCAAACATAACATAAAACACATCATCCATTGAAATTTTAGCATTAGCAAGTTGCTCATCTTCATATCCCTTTTGATTACCGGCTATAATCCAAGAGTGTTGTTGGTTGATATCATAGAAAACTTGTTGAATCATACTTAAAGGAGGGACTTCCTTTTAAGATTTTCATCAAAGATGTGATCACTGCGAAGGAAATGCCTTAACATATAATCACCATTAAAAAGGATCTCATCTATTACTGGCTTTCACGGTTCATACCATAAAAATCAAAGATCTCTCTAGCTTCGCGCACTATATGATCAATTCATTCATCAGGACAAGGATAGCTATCTTTTTAGCCCTAGGATTTTTTATAATGGGAAACTCGTAAAATAATCTTCGTAAAGTAGGATGAGTATGGATAAATTTTCTTTCAAGTTTAAGAACAAGTGCGAAAATAGCATCGGCATAAGTCTTGGTTCTTTTAAATATAGGGGCATCATCCCAAGCTAAAGTCCCGATGCAATTAAAGAATTCTTGGATGACACCTTTCCCTATAACATTCCCTTGTCCCAACACAAAATTTTTAGCATCAAGATTAGCAAAACTTCCAATTTTAGGAGTCCTTCCATCATCTGTTTCTGCCATACCAAAATCACTCATGATGACAGTTGGAAAATTAGTAGACAAGAAAACACGCAAAAAGGCAAGGCAAATGAAAATTATTTTTGTAATTTTTATCAAAACTTTTTTGAAGTGGGGAGATGAAAACAAGAAGAAAATGGAAAATAAAGTAAATTGCAAGGAGATGAAAGTTTATGCGTAGGTACTTTATAGATGTTGATGATGTCTCCCCAGCAACGGTGCTAGAAATTCTTCCTGCTACTTGTGATCTGCGTTGGGATTTTCCTGAAGAGGAGAGGATTATGCAGTACAACGGAGGTAAGTATTTCCCTCAGTTATGAAACCAAGGTTATCAATCTAGTAGGAGAACCAAGCAACACTATGTAAACAACACCTGCACACACAAGAAATACTTGCAACCCAACGCGTAAAGGGGTTGTCAATCCCTCAACCGTTACGAGCGAGATTAAATTGTATAGGATTTCATAAATAGATCTAACCAAACTAAAAAATAAAATGAAATTGCAGCAAGGTATTTTTAGGATTTTTATATGATAAAAGATAGACCCGGGGGCCATAGTTTTCACTAGAGATTTCTCTTGAGAAAACAACATACGATGGGTAAAGAAATTACTATTGAGCAACTAATAGAAAAGCAAATAATTTTGACGATATCCAAGGCAATGATCATACATAGGCATCACGTCCAAGATTAGTAGACCAAAATGATTCTGCATCTACTACTATTACTCCACACATTAACCGCTATCCAGCATGCATCTAGTGTATTAAGTTCATGGAAAAAGGGAGTAATGCATTAGGCAAAATGACATGACGTACACAAGATAAACTCATGTATGAATAAACCCCATATTTTTACCCTTAATGGAAGTGATACATACATGTCATGTCTATTTCTCTCACCGGGATTGAGCACCGCAAGATTGAACCCATCATAAAGCACCTCTTCCCATGGCAAGATAAATCAATCTAGTTGGCCAAACCAAATCGATAAATCGGAGAAGAAATACGAGGCTATATTAATCATGCATAAAATATTTCATAGAAAACTAAAATAATATTCATGGATAGATCTGACCATAAACTCAGAATTCATCGGACAGACACACCGCAAAAAAGAATTACATCAGATAGAACTCCAAGAACATCAAGGAGAACATTGTATTGAAGAACATCGAGAGAGAAGAAGCCATCAAGCTAAATGGACCCGTAGGTCTGTGGTAAACTACTCACACATCATCAGAGGGGCAACAAGGTTGGTGAAGAACCCCTCCATGATCGATTCCCCCTCCAGCAGAGTGCTGGAAAAGGTCTCTAGATTGGATCTCGTGGTACTAGAGCTTGCGGCGGTAGAAAATTTATTTCATGGACTCCCGAGGGTTTTCTGATTTATGGGTATTTATAGAGGCAGAATTAGGTAAAATGGAGCCTCAGGGCCCCACCACCCATCAGGGCACGCCTACCCCCCGGCGCGGCCTGGTGGGTGGTGGGCCCATCCTCCCACATCTGGTCCTCTCCCAAAGCTTCTAGTGTTCTTTATGTCCAAAAAAATCTCAAAAATGTTTCGTGGCATTTGGACTTTGTTAGGTACTGATATTCTGCGAAACCAAAAACAAGCAAAAAAACACCAAGTGGCACTTGGCACTAGGTTAATATGTTAGTCCCAAAAAATGATATAAAGTTGCTTGTATATGTATATAAAACATCCAATATTGATACTTTAATAGCATAGAACAATCAAAAATTATAGATACGTTGGAGACGTGTCAACCATGACAGAAAAAAATCGTTCGGGCCATAATGTCACGGATGTGTCTTTTTTGTAGTGTGTCTCGAACGGTTCCTGCATATAGGAGGAAGGGCTACCTGGTAGAACCACTTTGTTGCACCATTGGAACTCAGGCAGATGGCGGCGGGGCTGCTAGGGAGCATAACGGTGGTGGTGGCAGTGTTGGGCTGGGTGGGGATGCGGCGGCTTGCTCGGTCTCAGGCTAATTTAGGCAAAGAAATGCGGCGGCTAGCACATGTCCCACTCATCATAAGCGGTCATGGCCACGGCCCACCTATCATACATAGCCCACCTATCCTAAGACGTCTACCCCCATGCATTAGTAACTGTGCAGGTAATTCTCAACTGCTTTGACTCAACAACAAGGCTATGTTTCAGTTTTTGTGAACATGGGTTGAGTTGGGGGGGGGGGGCTCAGGAAAGTTAGAGGCCATGGGTAAAACTGAGCACAACTAAGGAATCGAGGGCACAGAAATAGAAATCCATAAGCTTAATTCCCTAAAGTCAATTATCACTCCAAAATATTTATTAGGTTCAATTTGGTTGACTAAATCATCTTTATCTTTATCTTTATCTTTACCTATATATACTAATAAAGCACACATTGCTTCCGTCGGGTTCACCGTCAATTTCCTATATTATACTTTTTGAGATTTTTTAATATCCAATGTGGTACTAATAAACTGCCCGTACGTTCGTTTTTTTTCATGGGCCGCGTGCACTTCATGTCGGTTCGATTGCCGGCCCATCGAATCGGATCTGGGCATCTAACTATGGGCTGCAGTGATGGTCGAGAACAAAATATATCAAAAAACAGGAGCGTGTCACGGATCGAACTCCCGGCCAAAGGGAAAGTAAGAAAAGACCCATCCAACCGCCTTACCCATAGCTGTGATCAATATCCTACCTCACCTATTTATATCACATCCCACCCATTTATATCTATGTATTATTCAAAATCAATGAGCCAACTCAAGGGGTGAGTCCCGGAATATAAGCATGAAGAAAAGAGCAAGAATTAAAGGCCACTCCTATGCAGAGCTTTGCTACACGCACGGAGAGATTTGACGGACGTTTACAGGGTGTGCTGATGTGGAAAGGTGTGATTGGGAAGAAGAGGTGAAGCGGGCCCCACCCCCATGAAAATCAGGGGGGAGATTAACACTAAGATGGAAGGAGTCCGTTGTAGCCCCGTAAAGATCTGTGCTTGTAGAATTTTCGCTCCTATGCGTCATCCGACTGACGTGAGACAATCTTAAACCGCCTCGCAAGCCGTTGGATGAGGCCCCGCGCAGTCGCCCGATCTGTTCCCGCTGGACCATGTGCGCGACCCAGCAAAAATTAACCTTACACTAGTAAAACGCCCGTGCGTTGCTACGGGCTATACTGTATATAAATGAATCAGACAAATTATTGATATTGAAGCTTATTTCTCTCTCATACACCAACCTCAAGGTCGACGGCAGGTTCCCGTGATCTAGTGTAGCAACATAAAAACTCCACCCCATGACACACCCTTATGTTTTCCTGTAGGACCCTCCCCTTCTGCTCGGTTTTCGCCGTAGTGAGACATTTCTCGCTGGAGCCCTCTCCTTTAAAACGGGATGACGCCCACCTCACCTTCGCCATCGCGGCCTCTCTCCTTCACACCATAATTCCCTACGGAGGGATTGCATTTAGACGTAAAAAAACGATGGCGAGGGAGTCATGGAGGAGGGTTAGAGAACGAACCAGTGAAAGCCAAAAAAACCTGCGTACAATGTTCGCTCCGCCTGGGTCATAGAGGAGTCCCCCTGGTAGAGGAGTTTGGGGAGAAGAGGATGGAGACACGAGGACACGTCGGGAGGATCGCAAGGAAGGCACGCTGGTAGAGGAGATCAGGGAGAAGAGGACGGCATCGCGAGGACGTCGGGATTATCGCGAGGAGGTCAGGCGATGGGAGGATTGCGTTCACATACACGTTAATGGGCCAGCTCAATGTTGTGATGTGATAATGTCAAAGGTGGGCGAAATAAGGAATGGTGGGATGAGGTGGAGTGAGGCGAGACTACCAACTAAGACATTAGTAGTAGAGATTACTGAGAGTTGGTATAACATACATAATCCTTATGGAAAATCTTGGGCTGAATCTTTGAGTAAGTGAATCTATCTTGTAAACTCCATTGTAGACCATGCATACACATTATTCTCCAGAAGAACTGGTGCAGATTATTTGAAGGAGCTTGATATCCCATAGACCATAGTCCTCGTGTAGTCTTGCATCGAAAGATATAGGTATGTAAGACAGTTAGCTTGGAATGAAATAGATAATTAAATGGAAAAGAGAAGAACTGAAATGAGGTAGAACTTCCAGTAGGGTCACATTTCATTACTCAGACTAACCAAAAGTTTCAGAACCGAGTTCTTGGAGCTCTTTGTCTTTGAGGTCATCATTCTTTATAATCTACAACGTGAACATTTGGTTGGTAAAGAACATTACGTGTTAAATATGACATGTTATAGCAAGCCTAATATTAGGACCACCTCTCATGGGCACAATCAACTCCCTAAAGCCTCTTTTTTATCAGATGCATAATGCACATCACTTGCCGAGGAAGATTTTAGCGTCTTCAACATAACAATCGGCATCCCATGTCAAAGCTCACACCAAATAACTGCACGTGTAATCATTCTACCCTTTGATTGATAGACTGAAAATAAGTACACAAAAGATAGGAGCTACTCACATTCAAACTTCTGCCACAAGCTCGTTGATGGTCATCCCTTCAACATGTTCACACATAGTGCATCAAAAAATGATATTCCTCCAACCAGCCCATACAGAATGCCTCAAATTGGCATGATAAAACAAATCCAGATTGCATTATTCATTGAAATGATAAAAAATGAAAAAAATCTCAAACCAATATGTATGTAGAACCTGAAATTATATCTTATGTATCAAAACGACTATACAACCTTCCAAAAAGTGAAGGAGGACCATACATAATACAATACTCCTTTCCAGTGCTTTACGTCGCCTGCCTGCCAATGCATCCCTGGTCATCTCCATGGCCTACAGGAGGCGCTTCACCTATAGCAGAATTTCGAGATAGGAATCCCTTCTTCACCTACAGCAAAATTTCGAGATCCCAACACTATCAGGCTAATACAAAGATTCATGAGAAGTGTGAACGCACCAATGTCTCCAGGTATGCATGGACCGTATGGGTAACTTATTTGGGAAACGTAGGCGGCGATGCTGGCATGGCCGACGGCACATGATGCATCTATAGTGAGACCGGCGGCGGCCATCAGCACCGTGGCGGCCCAATTCGATAAGCCCGACGGTCGACTACCCGGAAGGCCAGTAGCCCACGCCCACGATGTTGGCAAAGTAGCTCGGGATGGCAGTGGCGAATCGCTGGGTCACCCGTGTTAGTGACCTCGAGGCGCCGTTGGCGCGAAGGGGAGCATGTTTCCACTGTCGCAGATCTCCCATGCGACATCA
The DNA here is from genome assembly GCF_056163025.1 of Triticum urartu. Classification (NCBI taxonomy): domain Eukaryota; kingdom Viridiplantae; phylum Streptophyta; class Magnoliopsida; order Poales; family Poaceae; genus Triticum; species Triticum urartu. The sequence continues at coordinate 603,905,638 of NC_141875.1, forward strand.
ATGGTCGACAGCATCGGTCTCTCTCGATGGACCGGATCTTCCCTGTCGCGGTATTCGGGGGTAGGCAGTGCCAAACAACAGAGGGAGAGGCTTTACCTGGCAGGTTCTTGAGCGGTTTGATAGTTCTTTTTTTTCAAGGATAGCTGAATGCCCTTGCGTTGCTATGGGACATCCAAGATATACATATTAATCAATAACCAGAAGGCTATTAATTCTACTTCACAAGCTTCGACAATGCATGCACATTTTAATTTTCGATCAAAAAACAAAGGTAACAAACTCCTATAGCAGTGGATAAAATACAAGAAATCAGTCTAACTGAAAATACGACGTCTACCTTAGAACGTCTATAATATCAATTAAGAAGTCTGCTACAAAACTTACTAACAGGTGGAAAAGGGGCAGCTAGCATCTCTCCAAAAAACAAAATCATACCATACAAAATAGATTGCCTGCAGTCAATAAAACAGTAGTAGGGCATCTGAACAAAAAAATACATAGGGAAAATGGAACATGTCGTTTCGAAGATTACATTAATCATGTCAATATTAACTACAATACTGAAGATAGGCCATAATGGCCACATGACCATCTGCACTGTACTGATAACGGAACTGCGTGTCTTCATTGCTATCATTACAGATTAACATATTTAATTGTTTCAGCACAAAGGTTCCATAATGTCAGGGTAAATTCAAGAATCTTCACACGCACTTAATAGACCATGTAATAGCATGTTGAAAACTACGCAGGAAAAGCATGGTTCTGAGATACTTAAGTCTTGAGGTCAGTCCAGTCTTACCATGAAAATGAAAAGGCCATATGATGTCTGGTGCACCTCCCTATTCATCAGTAGAGAATCCTTCGATTTATTTACATGAAGATTCTTATTCGGCATGGCTGCATCAATCCGAGTATATATATCTGGATGATTGATTCCACACATGTGGAGCAGATATTGGAGATTATTAAGATTCTAGCTTATTCCAAACTTTATTTATTTTTATCCTAGTTCTAGACTTCTAATGTCTGTGAAAGAAGAAAATCTTGACCGGAACACAAAATGGCAACAATAAGAAAAAGTTATCACCGGAGCAATGCAGTTAAGAGTTCTGGATACCTTTCACAAAGAGGTGACATATATTAGTATATTTTATCAGAACAATTCAATCTGCAAATTAGCAAACATGGACATTCCAGTGCATAGTAGTACGAAAAAGGGTGAAAAACAAGTGAACTATGACACAATGTAACAGCTGAATCAACAAGGACATGTTAGAATGCGAACATATTGGAGATGAGAATTTCATTGACATCTTGTTGGACTCTTCAAATCAGATCACTGATGGCACTTCCAGCAGCGAGGCTTTCCCACGGCAAGGCATCTTTCTGGCTATTGTAGCTCTGGAGGATTATGCCATCAGTAGATAATCTACCAGGACCTAAGGCTTCTCCATCCAGCCACGGCTGCAGCCGCGTCCACATCGTCGTGGATGCTCCGCCATATCCTCCTGGACGAGCGCAGGCTCTTCATCACCAACCTCTTGTTTAGCCACGATGCCATGGTGGCAAACAAGTGGCTTGAAGCCACAAACGAAATGCTTGAGCACACATCGCGATGTTGGGGGCCACACCCGATAGCGACACCATGCAATGCGTCATGGCGGCCTTCATGGAGGCGTTGGCGCGATGCTAGCTCCCGGCATGGGCTGGCCTGTGCAGGGCACTGCTCCTACACCGTGCGGCGCCCACGCCACCACCGCACCCTATACCAAGCAATCAAATTGGCAAATAGCTAGAGTGCAAAATAATGGAACAAAATTGACAGAAAGATGAACAATGTGCAAGTAGCAACCTCAAAATACGAGGACTACTCGTTTTGAAGTTTCAAAAGAGTTGATCTCAGAAAACGTCAATTGAACGCAAGGCCGAGTAGCAATGTACCCAGATCAGCAGCCTGATTTTTAGATGGTGTGGCTGGAAAATCTTCAAATCTAGTCCCCAAGAAGGAAATCAAGAGCAGATCATGAAGTTAATATACAGAGCTTCCAGAAATCACACATTCACCTACATCCAAAATGAAGCCTCCACCTGCCAAATGTCCCAAAGGCAGTATGTAAGGCAGCGGAATGGATGATCAAATCATAAAACACAATCTAGTATTTACCATTGATTCAGTATCCTGCACATCGGACTGGATCTCAGAGACCTTTGCTTCATCTTGTCTGCTTAGATCCCACCATGTAAGACGAAACCAACAACAACAAATAGAAATAGGCACGGGAAGAGAGGGTGGCAATCTTGGCGAAGACCTCGCAGACGCAGAGTCATAGTATTGGCGCTCGTAGCCCTGGAACACCTCGCGGCTTATGATTGCTCCTCTTGATCGCCTTTCATGGCATGTATTAAAGATAAATGGTAGCTAACCAGACCTGGCCGCTGCCACCACCGAGAGGAGGTTGAGTAGTCACCCGTTTTGCGTAGGTGAAAGCTGCTATGTACGTCCTTGATCCATCGCTCGCCGTGCAGGATCGACCCATGCACTTGAGACAATACTGGGCGCGCATTGAAGCAGACTTCATGGCTATGTCCCTGATCCACCGCCATCTGCCCTGCTTGACCCATCCACAGGAATCAACATCGGACGCACCGGCTCGTCGTCGATGCCGACGAGCTGTTTCATTGCGTGGTCAAGGGGGACCACTAAAGGGCCGCACTGGTGCCTGTGCTATGCGCTACTCGCTAGCGGCATCAACTGGGAAGGGGCGGCGAGGGTTTGAACAGGGAGGAGGAGACACGGCTTGCGTGAATTTTTCGTTGCTTGCATGCGTGGGTATGACAGTTTTGCTGGTTCTTTCGCCGGATCGCATGGGAGGACCACGTAATTAAGAAGAACAAATCACGTTTGGGGTGGAACGTACGCAGGGAAAACCAACAGCGCACGGGAGGGAGGCTCGACGAAGGGTTCGACGACGTAAGACGGAAAACGGAACGCTGCATTTCTTTTAGGTTTAATTAATTAATTATTAATAATAATAATTATTATTAGAGAATTAGAGATTAGAGATAGAGATTATTTGTTTCCTGAAAATCTATTATTTGTTTCCTAAAGCAAATTGCATTAATGAGAGAGATCCTTTGATTTGGCTAAGGTAGGAAAGAATCTATTATTTGTTTGTTAAAGCAAATTGCATTAATGGGAGAGATTCGTTGATTTGGCTAAGGTAGGAAAGAATCTATTATTTGTTTCCTAAAGCAAATTGCATTAATGAGAGAGATTCGTTGATTTGGCTAAGGTAGGAAAGAATCTATTATTTGTTTGCTAAAGCAAATTGCATTAATGGGAGAGATCCACTGATTTGGCTAAGGTAGGAAAGAATCTATTATTTGTTTCCTAAAGCAAATTGCATTAATGAGAGAGATTTGTTGATTTGGCTAAGTTAGGGAAGTTAGATCCATGATCTTTTGTCATTAGGAAAGTGTTGAAAATAAACCATACCGGACTACCAACTCCTCCATTAGATTTTTTTCGCTGGTTAATTTTCGTAGGTTTTTTTCGCTGGATTGTCTTGGATGTGATCGGAGGTTAGGCCCTGGAATGCGTGAGGGCGGGTGGGGGCTTCGGTACGCGGTTTTTTGGTTCGTGGCGGCTCAGTGTGAGGTGGGACGAGGTACCAAAAAAACCATAAGAGGTGGGACGAAAATAAACCTGAAAACGAAACTATCAACTGCTTCATTAGGAGTAAAGACCCCAACACCCTCTATCACTCGTCAGGACGCAGTTTCGATGCCTTAAAGGCAACCTGCCTTTGGGTCACTGACATGTGGGTCAGCCACCTGTTGGGCCTCCACATGTCATAGACACGAAGGTAAGTGCCTTAAGGCACCGAAGCATCATCCCACTCGTCGTCCTCCCCCGGGCCCCAGTGTCGTGATGCCGCCTGCTGCACCGGCCGCGTGCCATCGTTGCCTTGCAGCAGACGATAGCCGGTGAGATCAATGGGTCATCTCCCCCCGCAACAACGTCCCGTTGCATCAAAGCTTTTGTCGCCGACGAGATCAGCAGGTCAGGGCACCACACACATTGCATTGCAGCTTCCTCGTCGGCCAAATCTGTGGGTCGCAGCACCACCCAAGTTCCATTGCAGCTCCGCCGGCGGCGGGCATCACCGCGTGTGTTGCATAACAACTTCGGCCGCCGGCGAGATATGCAGGTCGCAGTTGCACTACATCACCGCTGTCCAGGGCAAGATCCCCGGTGACGCTACCACGCGTTACATTGCAGCATCCCCGGCCGCCGATGAGATGTGCGGGGTCGCAGAGCCGGCTGCCAGTTTGCAGGACCACGGGCATATCACGCAGGATGCGGTGCCCGCTTGTTACATTGCAGCATCCCCTGGCGGCCGGCGAGACGTGCGGGGTCGGAGCTCTAGTTGCCGGTTTGCAGCACCAAGAGCTCCGCCGCCCGGCGAGATCCATGGCCAGCCGGCACCGGCTTGCAGCACAGCGACCCTTTCAGCAGTAGCGTCCCTCGTTATCCTTGCTGCGGTGCGGCAACCGGCAACCGGTAGCCAACGCCGACTTGCAGCACCCGCCCCCTGACGACCAGCCTGCACCAGCGTCACTCGTCGGCCTGCAGCTGCATGGAGCCGCCAAGCAGCAACGCTGCATCAACGTAAAGACGCATGTGAGAGCAAGAGCGCGAGAAAAAGCAGCACAACGCGGGGAGGCTTTCCGGCGAGCTTGGAGATGGTGTGGATGTGAAGCTGCGCCTATCGATCTAAGGAGCAGAGGAGAGGATGAGGTTTGCCAATGAATGGAGGGCTTCTGGATAGGATATGGGTGGACGAGGGCACGAGGCATGGGGACACGTGGCCAACAAACGAGGCGGCTGATGTGCGGGGTGCAATCAGTCGGTTGCTTTAGATAGTTTCCCGGAATTAAAAGGGGTAAAGTCGGCTCTTATATACTACTCCACTCAAAAGGAAAGAGAAGGAATTAAAAGGAGTAAATTCGACTCCTATTTAAGCAGAAAGGAAATAAATTATTCCACTCACAAGGAAAGAGAAGAAATTAAAGGGAGTAAATTCGGCTCTTATAAAGCAAGAAATGAAAGATATATAAATTTCGATTACAGTATGAGTAGTAGGAAGGAAAGAAAAAGGGTAAATATATATGAGCACTAAGGAAAGGAATTAAAAGAATGATGTTGTCGCTGGATGTGCATGGGCCGAGGAGGGAGCAATTAAAATAAATGACATCAGTTGCGTGTGTGTGCACTTCATAATTTTAATAACCATTCATATTTTTCTCACATACAAAAAGGTTGGCTGGCAATGACCATTCATATTTTTTGAATCTGTGGGGTACATATAAATTATGCTTGATTATGTTTATATTACATCCAATATTAACTGATGTTCAAAAAGAATATTATGTATACTATTTGATCTAAGGTTATTTTTAATAACTTGGATTTTTTGTCACGAACAAATTGATGAACCGGCGGTCCGACCAGGTACAGCCGCAACGGTTCAGTTGCCCGTTTGGTTCTAGAAAATATGGTTTGATGGCCATGGTGGAAGAACGCGACATAAAGTGCTTTGTATCCCGAAAACGGCGAGGAGAAACGAGCAGGTGGCGGCAGCACTTGGCACTTCAAGCAATAGGGAGACTAGACCATAGAGAGAGGAAGTGAGATGAGTTCGTGTGTGCATGTATTTTAGGGAAAGAGCGTGTGTATTGTATTATTTTTATTTTTATTTGTGTGCATGAAGTGTTTTGTTTGGGCCAAGCCCAAATAATGAAAATAAAACATTATCTCTAAAAGTATTCAACATCCTATAGATCCCTTTGCATTCATTATCTTTTGCAAATTCTAAGAAAACCTTTTGATTAGTTATTAAACTATTGAATCGTATATAAAAATTTCACCGTCTGTATATCCTACTTAGAACACATCCACTACTTCGCTTTCACCCGGTCATATTGATAAGTGAAAGGACGCGCATTGGAAGGATATAACTATGACTTCCTCAACTCTATACTACATGGTCCAAATACCAACGTTCTTTTTTTAGTGCGGACACAGAGCGTGTGGTTTTTTAAGAGAAAGACTGTTTCTAATTGTTTTTTATTTCAAAAAATATGAACATTTTAAAATATGTTCACCATTTTTATATTCAATATTTCTAAAAAATGTACCCTTTTTTGAAATGTTTGCATTTAAAAATATTCTGAAAATAATAAATCAAAATTGTTTTTAAAAGTCTTGTGTTAAAATATGAATCTTAAAAAATCCCATTTTAATAAAAATGATAAAAAATTTAAAATGTTACTTTTTAAAAGTTAAATATTCATGTTCTCTTGAAAGGTAAAAAGACGATTGACAAATTATTCCATGCACAACTACTCTTTCATCACATGACGGATGTTAAGGTGGCTTCTTCACATCCACACTTCAAACTCCGAAAAGAGATAGTTAGAATTGCATATAAGAAATGTTGTGCAATGGCATGCAGAAAACAGATTTTGCTATTTTTTGGCCCGTTGCAACGCACAGGCATTTGTACTAGTATTGCAAAAGTCTATTAGATTTAATCCTAAGGCTTCAAAGTTATAAACAATCTAGTTTGAATTTGGTTCAAATTAATTAAAATCCCTAAAGTCAATAATAACCCCAAAACATTTGCTAAAGTTCATTTTAAGTTTCTGAACTTAGTTACAACTTAATTATCCTAATAAGCTCTTTATGTTCAAATATTGTTTGAAGTATAGCTTCTGCTAAAATATATTTAATGTCAATATTAAATTATTTTAAAATTGAACTACAATGCCTAACTTCAAACTATATTTCACTAGGTTCATTCTACAAAAATAATCAAGTCATTTGGATTTATAAATTGCAAGTTACACCCTATTGAAATTTGAATTCATGTTGTTTCAATTTGAATTTAAGCTATTCAACGGTTAAATATTAATGGACTACGTGAAAGTGTATTTATTGAGGATGATATTGCAAAAGAATTTGTCAATTTGGATTTACAGATAAAAAGTTGTGAGTGTTTGAAGTTCTAGGTTTTCTTTTGAAAATCTACCATTTAATTCAATTTAGGAGAAATTCGAGTGGATAATGTTTTGGATAAGGCGGGTGGCGTGGCAGTTTCCTATATGCTGGTACTGATTCAGTTTAAGTGGACTGCTATGGTGCGTGCGATCTAAATCTAACAATCCAAATTAGATCTAGTGGTTAGGGTTTCGGTGGTTCACCACAATCTCGCCGAAGAGTCGCTAGAAAACACGCGCATGGGGGCGCTATGCTCGGGAGTTGTCAGATATGGAGTTCCAGGGGGTTTCTTGGGTAGCAGAGGGCACAGACAGGCTCGGTGTTGCTCGGGGAGATCGAAGGTGGCATCGGCTGGCCTCGTGGGTGATGGATACTCGCGGGGCGAGCTCACTGAAGTTCGGTTGCGTCGGCGGGACTTCGGGTGATGAAGCGGTGCTCGAGATTGAGTGCCTAATGATGAACCAAACGGATTAGACGACGTGCGTGATCAAGGGGAACACGATGGAGAAGGTCGTGGGGCAAGACACTCACGGTGTCGCTGGAGTTGAGGTCACAACGGCGGCGAGGCTCGGGCTTCGTCGAAGTCGGGCATAGAGGAAGCTCATGTCGCCGCGAAAGATGTCCAGGGGGTGCGCCGTTGTGCGGGGAGTCGAGTGGTGGTGGTGGTTGGTATCGGGGTGACTGTACTCGCCGGAATTGACGCTGGAGTTTCTAGGTTAGTGGCGGAGCTCAGGGGTTCACCAGCGCGGAGCCTGGTGGCGTTGTGAGGGGGATGCAGAGGGGAAGTGGTGAGAGTGTCTGGGGCTATTTAATGGACATGGAGGTAGGAGCTAGCATGGACGGTATGCGCGCGAGGTGGAGATCGTGGTCGGTGTGCACGCGTGGGCGGTTGGAGGTTGGGGGTGACCCTGACTAGTGGGACCCACTGGTCAGCAACTCAGGGAGAGAGAGAGAGAGGGTGTGCGCGGGGTTGGGTTGTGGTTGGCTTAACTGGGCTAGCATGGCTAGCTTGCTCGGCTAGGCATTTTTATTTTTCCATTTTTTTGTTTTTTCTTTGCCTTTTCATTTGAATTTGATTTGATTTTTCTTAACAAATAAAACTTTCCCTGATTTCAAATATGAATATTTATGCCAACATTTTATTTGGCTGTTTTGAGCATACGTTTTCTGCACTTTATTTTCCATCTTCAATTTCAATTTGGTTTAAACCCAAATATGTTTGAAATCCAATGGAAAATTTGGCAGAAGGTCAAGCCTATTATTTGGACATATGGGATTCACTCTCTTGCTAAATAAATGCAAGCCCCTTTTCATAAAAATCCCCATTTGAATTTTGAATTGATTCCAACCAATCCACTTCAATCATTTAGGAAAATTTATTTGAGCTTGAATATCATCTAGGTCTTATTTAGGATAGCCTTATGCCCAAATAAATACTTTAATTTTCAACCTATATTTGGATTCTGATTTGTTCCCTAAACCTTGTAGGGTTGATTCTGTTTCTCCCAAATTTCAAACAAAGGTTTGAATCTGGCCATAGGGTCCTTGACTCTCTAGGTGAATTCAAATAGTGCAAACACGTCAACCATCAAGAAAATTCCTAGACAATATTTAGCTAGAGGCTAATAAGCATAGGTTTTCTTAGAAAAAATCAATCCCCTCACAAATCTCCTGGCCTAATGCAATGATGTTGCATTGACCACACATGTTGGCAATATAGCGCGATCTGACATTGAGCGTCCGTGTTGTATCCTTTTTGGTGAGACATATTGATAGCCATATGTTACAAAATGAAGGGAGGAGATGATCTAGGGGTGTGGGTGGACTAGGGTCCAAAGTTTCACTACTTTAGGGAACCACAACCCTTTTCCCCATTAAAACCAGGCTTGCCGTGGGCTGCATTTACACCACACGCACTCTCTCTCCTCTTTCCCACACCAGATCTCCTCGCCCTCGAGTTTTTAGCCGGTTTGGCTCGCCGCCGCCAGAATCTGTCTGCTCTCACTCTCATACGAGGTAGGAATCATGGATCCACCCACTCTTTAACTCGTTGTCCTAATCTTTGACGTGTTTGATGTGCGTTGTATTAATGACAGATTTTTGCGAAATCTGCGAAGCCGATCTGGGATATAAGTGGTTTTAAGGGAGAATACAAGTTCAATTTCTGTCTGGTGGTGAGGCGCACTTTAATTTTTGTTATTATGATTCATCGATTTTATCTGTATGCTCGCGCCTCGACAAGGATTTCGAGGGCTAGGGTTTGTTCGGGGAGGGGTGGGGTGAGGGGATGCGGGATCTGACCCCGCATGATGAAATTCTTGTCGATTGGGAAGCAGAGTGGCTCGGTCTTCATGTTCTAGTTTTGTAAACATGTGTTTGTGAATTAGTAGAGTTAGAGGAATGAGAGACACAAGATGATGCATGTTTGTGCGATGGTTCAGGGAAGTGCTTGGGCAGGTGGACATGCATCTTGGTATCCTCTAGCCATGATTTCTATCTGGACCCCCTCCCACCCTTGGTGGTCCAGCACACTTTATTTTTTGTTATTATGATGCATTGATTTCATATGTGTGCTCGCCACGACAAGGATTTTGGGGGCTAGGGTTTGGTCGGGGAGGGGTGGGGTGGGAGGATGCAGGATCTGACCCCGCATGATGAAATTATTATCGATTTGGGAAGCAAAGTGGCCCAGTCTTCAGGTTCTAGTCTTGTAAAGGTATGTTTGTGAATTAGTAGAGTTAGTGGAACATGATACACGAGATTATGCATGTTTCTGCGGTGGTTGGTGGAAGTGCTAGGGCGGGCAGAAATGCATCCTGGTATTGTCTAGCCATTATTTCTATCTGAACCCCCCTTGCTGACCCCCTACAGTTTTTCTAATCCTCCATTTTTTTATTGATTTTCCACTCCTTGAAGGGACAATATGACATTTTTCTGGAACACGCAAGAGTTAGTATGCCATTTTTGTAGAACACACAAGAGTCAGTATGAGATGTCTCGCAAAAAAGGGTATGAGATCAGTATATGCCACAATTGTTTAAACTATATTGGTGTAGTTGTGGTCCTTAGAGGCCCACTAGTGCACGACAAATTCTAGGCCTAGATTCCCTCTAGATGATCCAGGGCTCCAGGCCAAAAAATAAAAGGTAGACATGCAATTTAACATGCATGTCTCACTTTCTCCAAAAAATGCATGTCTCACTCTTTGCGTGTAGAATGACTTTACCTTTTGTCACCTATCTATTTTTTCCATTTTTGATGACACCACATTTGTCACCTCTATGAATTGAAGAGCATCATGCTGTAAGACTCCTTGTACTAATCCATCCCCCGAATTAGAAACGGCGATCTTGGCAGTAGTAGGCAGTGGCAAACGGCCACACGCGGTTTACTCATATACTTATCTCCCATGCTAACGTGCATAATGCTCAGTCGTTGGTACTGAGGCGTCCCAGCGGCAACCATCATCGGGTAGCTATTGAATGGAACCAGCACACCCCCCGAGTTTGTCTCATATACCAGGCTTAACTTGTGGCCACGTCTGGCGCTTTGGCAGTACCCTATCTATCCAGTACGAGATGAACTATCTACTAATGTATCTATCTATCTATCTATAGCCCACCTTTTTCATCAATGACATGAATTTAATAGCTATCTAATGCTTTAATTGATGCTTATCTCTTGCATGCTGCATGCTATAAATAGGGGGAGCGGCACAAGACTGGACCACACACCAGAACCCACAAGCAAGAGTAGGTAGAGCGAGACCACCGTGGCGAGGAGAGATAGGATGGCGTCAGGAGCAAGGACGTGAATTTCTCCGAGGAAGAAGTCACCTCGCACCCGCGCGTTCTCGAATGTGAGGAGCAGACGGTTGCACCGGCACGGCAGTCTTCCATCTTCGCGCCAATGTTGGACGAGCTGCAATACTCTATGTGCGAGGCAGGGCACAACTTTGGGTCCATGAACATGGACAAGTTCATGAGCAACATATGGAATGACAAGGAGTTCCAAGAGGCGACCGGTGGTGTCTTGGTGGGCATGGAGGTGGCTTCGGTGGTGGGTGCTGATGGAGGCCAAGGTGGCGAAGATGCAGGAGGAAGCAACCTAGCCCGACAGGAGTCGTTCTCCTTGCCTCCCCCGCTATGCCGGAAGATGGTGGAGGAGGTGTGGGCTGAGATCAATAGGGAGACCCGCCCGGTGCATTCCCAGCCTCAGTCCGCGCGGCCCTCGCCATTGATTCCCGTCGAACCACCGGCGGGGAATGGTGGTGGGGTTGCGGCGAATGAACAGCGGGGGACGCTTGGAGAGATGACGCTAGAACAATTTCTTGTCAAGGTTGGTGTGGTCCGGGGATCTGGCACCGGTGGCCAAGCGCCTGTGTCGGTCGGCATGGTCCATGGACAGATGAACCCTGCACCGGCCAACGACATGTTCCAGGTGATGGGCGATGGCATGGTGTTCATCCCCAACGGGTACGCAGGGATGGTCGTGGTGCCGCTACCACCACCTCCTCAAGGTGGGGTGGGTATCGTGAGCCTAGGGTCGTCGGACGGGAGGAGCACCATGACGGAGGTTGACATGATGAACTATATGGGCGACAGAACGATGATGGAGAACAGTGGCGCGCGGAAGCGCGGTGCTCCGGAGGATCAGTCCTGTGAGGGGAGCATCGAGTGCCGCCACCACCGCATGATCAAGAACCGTGAGTCAGCTGCACAATCACGTGGCAGGAAGCAGGTACTTACTTGGCTGCCAAAATTGTTGGCTTTATGCAATGCCATTTCTGCAATGGTGGTAACTAGTAACAAGGTTGGTGACACTTACACTCTCTATCTTTCTTAACCGGACAGGCTTATACCAAGGAGCTTGAAGCCGAACTAAATCACCTCAAGGAGGAGAACTCTCGTCTGAAAGCTAAGGAGGTACGAATTTGCTTACCAATGAAACCATGAGAAAATTCAGTTTTCTTAGTCTTTTCAGTTCTTACCGTTACTAAAATGTTTCACCGTTTTGTTGCAGAAGATGATTTTGCTGACCAAGAAACAAATTGTATGTACATTTTCCCACCATCATGTGGCAATCCTCCTACACTCGCCATCACTTGCCAATTGCTTGTGACAATCTAAATGCAAGGTCTTCAAACAGTCAATGTGTGTGTGCTGATGAAAACACCTTGTGGCTGTGATCTTTTATTTCTTACAGCTAGTGGAGAGGATGATGGAGCAGTCCAAGGAAAATGTGAACGCCAAGAAGGGTGGCGCCCTGTCACGGCGCTGCAGTAGCTGCATCTGGGGATAGGTGACCCACCATTCAGCTTCCATAGTCGTGCTGGCAGGAGGATGAGAATGAATAATGGTTACCTTTCCTTTCTAGAGTGGGGTGGTATCGCAATTTACTAGTCGTACCTAAAACCCATAAGGACCCAAATGCCAGTGTTTTTCTGGTCAAGCAAGTGAACTTATGTTGTTGTTATTGTTTATAGGTATATAGGTTTGTCAGAATTTCAGGAAAATGGAACAAAAGAAAGTTAGCAATATGTTTATGTGTACTAGCACTCTAATATGATGCGATGCAATGTGTGTGGTCCATTTCTGATGGGGTCATCGCCTTTGTTCTTTTTTGAAGATTTGGAGATGACACCCGAGTTGAGTTTAGTAACGTAGGCACACTTTTTCACATCGGTGAAATTTGAGCCATTCAAATAGTTTTTAAATCCAGTGAAATTTGAGCTATTCAAATAAGTGGTCACATGGGATCCCATGAGACTTGACGATGGTCCCCGTTCGCAACGCTTGGGTAGTCTATTCCCTTTCCCCTCCATCATGGCTCACTGCTTGAGGGTCCGGATAGCCTTCAGTTGCACTTCCCGGTTGGCCAACCATGATGTCGATCATCAACCTTCATACTCTTACGGCTATGCATCGGAGGCCAACGGTGATCCTCTTTTTCTCAGAAAAATCCTCCTACACTTACCAACATTTGCGAATTTCTTGCAAGAACCTAATTGCCAAGTCTGAAAATAGTTAATGTGTGTGTTGATGGTAATACCCTATGGCCGAGATATTTTTATAGATGGTGAAGAAGATGGAACAGTCAAAGGAGAACATCAATGCCAAGAAGGGTGACGCCCTGCTGCGGTAGTTGCATCTGGTGAACGGTGACCCACCATTCAACTTCCATAGCCTTGAATCTGGTTGTCTTGTGTGTTTGATGCAACTACAACGACAATGGTGGTGATGATAGCAGTTACGTTTTCTTTGCAAAGAGGGATGATATATTAATTTACTAGTGGTACCTAAAATCCATAAAGACCCAAATATCAGCGTTTATCTAGTCAAGCAAGTGAACTTGTGTTGTTGTTACTGTTTGTAGGTGATGATGGGTTTGTGAGAAAAACTTCAAACAAATGGAAAAAATAGCAATATGTTGATGTGTACTCCGAAAGTCCCCTTCTACTTCTGAGCTTAATTGAGCTCAGGATGAATGTTAAATTAAACAAAATGAAAAGATGTCAATAAACTCTGAATTTTTTTGGGTGTAAACTTTGACAAATGTTCTCAGTGCTTGTAAACTTCATCCCGAAATAACATTCAATTTTTTGGCATGCCTTTCACGAATGTTATTTCAGGATGAAATTTGGAATCATGAAAACATTTGTCAAAGTTTGAACCTGGAATAATTCATATTTTTTCTTTTTTGATTTTACTGTTCATTAGAGAGCATATGAGGTCGGGACTAGATACTCTGCGTCTTGTGTACTCACGCTTTAATATGATGTGATGCTATGTGTGTGGTCCATTTCCGGTTTATGTTGGAGTCTTTGCCTTTGTTATCTTCTGAAGAGGTGGAGATGACACACGAGTTGAGTTTAGTCGTGCATCGGAGGCTAGGAGTGATCCTCCTTTTCTAAGAAAAAAACCCTCATGCAATTACCGTCATTTGCTAATTGCTTGCAACAACCCAATAGCCAAGTCTTAAAATAGTAAATGGGTGTGTGTTTATGGTAACACCATGTGGTCGTGATTTTTTTACACCCGACGTTGAAGATGATGGAACAGTCCAAGGAGAATGTCAACACCAAGAAGGGTGGTGCCCTATTGCGGCATTGCGACAGCTGTTTCTAGAGAATGGTGACACACCATTTTGCTTCCATTGTTGTGTTGGTAGGAGGATGAGGAGGAACTGCATTCTGGCCATTTTGTGTGTTTGATGCAACTACAACGAAAATTTACTAGTTACCTTTTCTTTTTGAAGGGGGTGGTATAGCAATTTATTAGTAATACCTAAAACCCAGAACAACCCAAATGTCAGTGTTTATCTAGGCACCGAAAACGTTTTTGAAACGTCGCGAAACATATGAGATTTTTCGAGGGCTGAAATTGGGATTTCAGACTTGTGCCCACGTCAAGAGGTATAAGAGCTCCGACGATTTTCTTAGCCTGCAAACTAAGGGAGAAAAGCTCAATTGTTGAGCTTGTGCTCAGATTGTCTGAGTACAACAATCGCTTGAATCGAGTGGGATTTGATCTTCCAGATGAAATAGTGATGGTTCTCCGACGTCATTACCACCAAGCTGCTTGAGCTTCGTGATGAACTATAATATATCAGGGACATATATGATGATCCTTGAGATATTCGCAATGTTTGACACCTCAAAAGTAGAGATCAAGAAGGAGCATCAATTGTTGATGGTTGGTGAAACCACTAGTTTCAAGAAGGGCAAGGGCAAAAAGGGATGCTTCATGAAACGGCAAATCAGCTGGCTCTAGTGAAGAAACCCAAGGTTGAACCCAAACCCGAGACTAAGTGCTTCTGTAATAAAGGGAACAGCCACTGGAGCAGAATTACCCTAGATACTTGATAGATAAGAAGGCTGGCAAGGTCGATAGAAGTATATTGGATATACATTGTGTTAATGTGTACTTTACTAGTACTCCTAGTAGCACCAGGGTATTAGATACCGGTTCGGTTGCTAAGTGTTAGTAACTCGAAATAAAAGCTACGGAATAAACGGAGACTAGCTAAAGGTGAGCTGACGATATGTGTTGGAAGTGTTTCCAATGTTGATATGATCAAGCATCGCACGCTCCCTCTACCATCGAGATTGGTGTTTGCGTTGAGCATAGACATGATTGGATTATGTCTATCGCAATACGGTTATTCATTTAAGGAGAATAACGGTTACTCTGTTTATTTGAATAATACCTTCAATGGTCTTGCACCTAAAATGAATGGTTCATTGAATCTCGATAATAGTGATACACATGTTTATGCCAAAAGATATAAGATAGTAATGATAGTACCACCTACTTGTGGCACTGCCACTTAAGTCATATCGGTATAAAACGCATGAAGAAGCTCCATGTTGATGGATCTTTGGGCTCACTCGTTTTTGAAAGGATTGAGACATGCGAACCATGTTTGTTGGTAGATATGCATGAAGAAACTCTATACAGATGGATCGTTTGGACTCACTTGATTTTTGAATCACTTGAGACATGCAAATCATACCACATGGGCAAGATGACTGAAAGCCTCGTTTTCAGTAAAATGGAACTGGAAAGCAACTTGTTGAAAGTAATACATTTTGATGTGTGCAGTCCAATGAGTGCTGAGGCGTGTAGTTGATATCGTTATGTTCTTACTTCACAGATGATTTGAGTAGATGTTGAGTATATTTACTTGATGAATCACGAGTCTGAATTATTGAAAGGTTCATGTAATTTAAGGGTGAAGTTGAAAGATCGTCGTGACAAGAGGATAAAATATCTATGATATGATCATAGAGATGAATATCTGAATTACGAGTTTGGCACAGAATTGAGACATTGTGGAAATTGTTTCACAACTAATACAGCCTGGAACACCATAGTGTGATGGTGTGTCCGAACATCATAACTGCACCCTATTGGATATGATGCATACCATGATGTCTCTTATCGAATTACCACGATAGTTTATGGGTTAGGCATTAGAGACAACCGCATTCACTTTAAATAGGGCACCACGTAATTCTGATGATATGACACCGTATGAACTATGGTTTAGAGAAACCTAAGCTGTCATTTCTTAAAGGTTTGGGGCTGCGACGCTTATGTGAAAAGTTTCAGGCTGATAAGCTCGAACCCAAAGCAGATAAATGCATCTTCATAGGACACCCAAAACAGTTGGGTATACCTCCTGTCTCAGATTCGAAAGCAATAAGGGATTGTTTCTAGAATCGGGTCCTTTCTCGAGGAAAAGTTTCTCTCGAAAGAATTGAGTGGGAGGATGGTGGAGACTTGATGAGGTTATTGAACCGTCGCTACAACTGGTGTGTAGCAGGGCACAGGAAGTTGTTCCTGTGACACCTACACCAATTGAAGTAGAAGCTTATGATAGTGATCATGAAACTTCGGATCAAGTCACTACCGTACTTCGTAGGGTGACAAGGATGCGTACTACTTCAGAGTGGTACGTAATCCTGTCTTGGAAGTCATGTTGCTAGACAACAATGAACCTACGAGCTATGGAGAAGCGATGGTGGGCCCGGATTCCGATAAATGGCTCGAGGCCATAAAATCCGAGAGAGGATCCATGTATGAAAACAAAGTGTAGACTTTGGAAGAACTACTTGATGGTCGTAAGGCTGTTGAGTGCAGATGGATTTTAAAAGGAAGACGGACAATGATGGTAAATGTCACCATTGAAGAAAGCTCGACTTGTCGTTAAGATGTTTTCCGACAAGTTCAAGGAGTTGACTACGATGAGACTTTCTCACTCATAGCGATGCTAAGAGTCTGTTGGAATTATATTAGCGATTACTGTTTTATTTATGAAATCTTGCAGATAGGATGTCAAAACATTGTTTCCTCGACGTTTTTTTTTGAGGAAAGGTTGTATGTGATACAACCAGAAGGTTTTGTCAATCCTGAAAGATGCTGATAAGTATGCAAGGACGAAGGTCGACCACGGCAGAATAGAGAGAAAGGACGAAGGTCGTCCCCTATGCTTAAGACATAGGCTCTACAGTATGCTGTGCTGTGTACCGCACCTGGAATGTGCCTTGCCATGAGTCAGTCAAGGGGTACAAGAGTGATCTAAGAATGGATCACAGGACAGCGGTCAAAGTTATCCTTAGTAACTAGTGGACTAAGGAATTTTCTCGATTATGGAGGTGGTAAAAGAGTTCGTCGTAAAGGGTTACGCCGATGCAAACTTTAACACTAATCTAGATTATTCTGAGTAGTAAACTGGATTCGTATAGTAGAACAGTTATTTGGAATAAGCTCCAAATAGAACGTGGTAGCTGCATCTAGGAGATGCCATAGAGATTTGCGAAGTACATACGGATCTGAATGTAGCAGACCCGTTGACTAAAACCTCTCTCACAAGCATAACATGATCAAACCCAGAACTCATCGAGTGTTAATCACATGGTAAATGTGAACTAGATTATTGACTCTAGTAAACTTTTTGGGTGTTAGTCACATGGGGATGTGACCTTGAGTGTTAATCACATATCGATGTGAACTGGATTATTGACTCTAGTGCAAGTGGGAGACTGTTGGAAATATGCCCTAGAGGCAATAATAAATTGATTACTATTATATTTCCTTGTTCATGATAATCGTTTATTATCCATGCTAGAATTGTATTGATAGGAAACTCAGATACATGTGTGGATACATAGACAACACCATGTCCCTAGTAAGCCTCTAGTTGACTAGCTCGTTGATCAATAGATGGTTACGGTTTCCTGACCATGGACATAGGATGTCGTTGATAACGGGATCACATCATTAGGAGAATGATGTGATGGACAAGACCCAATCCTAAGCATAGCACAAGATCGTGTAGTGCGTATGCTAAAGCTTTTCTAATGTCAAGTATCATTTCCTTAGACCATGAGATTGTGCAACTCCCGGATACCGTAGGAGTGCTTTGGGTGTGCCAAACATCACAACATAACTGGGTGGCTATAAAGGTACACTACAGGTATCTCCGAAAGTGTCTGTTGGGTTGGCACGAATCGAGACTGGGATTTGTCACTCCGTGTAAGCGGAGAGGTATCTCTGGGCCCACTCGGTAGGACATCATCATAATGTGCACAATGTGATCAAGGAGTTGATCACGGGATGATGTGTTACGGAACGAGTAAAAGAGACTTGCCGGTAACGAGATTGAACAAGGTATCGGGATACCGACGATCGAATCTCAGGCAAGTACAATATCGCTAGACAAAGGGAATTGCATACGGGATTGATTAAGTCCTTGACATCGTGGTTCATCCGATGAGATCATCGTGGAACATGTGGGATCCAACATGGGTATCCAGATCCCGCTGTTGGTTATTGATCGGAGAACGTCTCGGTCATGTCTGCATGTCTCCCGAACCCGTAGGGTCTACACACTTAAGGTTCGATGACGCTAGGGTTATAAAGGAAGCTTGTATGTGGTTACCGAATGTTGTTTGGAGTCCCGGATGAGATCTCAGACGTCACGGGGAGTTCCGGAATGGTCCGGAGGTAAAGAATTATATATAGGAAGTGCCATTTGGGCCATCGGGACAAGTTTCGGGGTTATCGGTTTTTTACCGGGACCACCGGAAGGGTCCCGGGGGCCCACCGGGTGGGGCCACCTGCCCCGGGGGGCCACATGGGCTATAGGGGGTGCGCCTTGGCCTACATGGGCCAAGGGCACCAGCCCCAAGGGGCCCATGTGCCTAGGGTTTCACAAAAGGGAAGAGTCCCAATAGTGGAAGGCACCTCCTAGGTGCCTTGGGGGGAAGGGAAACCTCCCTGGCCGCCGCCCCCCCTAGGAGATTGGATCTCATAGGGCCGGCGCCCCCCCTTGGCCCTCCTATATATAGTGGGGAAGGAGGGCTTTTCATCCATGCCTTTGGTTGCCTCCTTCTCCTTCTCCCTCTCCAACACCTCTTCCTCCTCTTCTGCGGTGCTTGGCGAAGCCCTGCAGGATTGCCACGCTCCTCCATCACCACCACGCCGTTGTGCTGCTGCTGGATGGAGTCTTCCTCAACCTCTCCCTCTCTCCTTGCTGGATCAAGGCGTGGGAGACGTCACCGGGCTGTACGTGTGTTGAACGCGGAGGTGCCGTCCGTTCGGCACTAGGATCTCCGGTGATTTGGATCACGTCGAGTACGACTCCATCAACCACGTTCACTTGAACGCTTCCGCTTAGCGATCTACAAGGGTATGTAGATGCACTCTCCTTCCCCTCGTTGCTGGTCTCTCCATAGATAGATCTTGGTGATACGTAGGAAAATTTTGAATTTCTGCTATGTTCCCCAACAGTGGCATCATGAGCTAGGTCTATGCGTAGTTACTATGCACGAGTAGAACACAAAGTAGTTGTGGGCGTTGATTTTGTTCAATATGCTTACCGTTACTAGTCCAATCTCGATTCGGCGGTATTGTGGGATGAAGCGGCCCGGACCAACCTTACACGTATGCTTACGTGAGACCGGTTCCACCGACAAACATGCACTAGTTGCATAAGGTGGCTGGCGGGTGTCTGTCTCTCCCACTTTAGTCGGATCGGATTCGATGAAAAGGGTCCTTATGAAGGGTAAATAGCAATTGGCATATCACGTTGTGGTTTTGCGTAGGTAAGAAACGTTCTTGCTAGAAACCCATAGCAGCCACGTAAAACATGCAAACAACAATTAGAGGACGTCTAACTTGTTTTTGCAGGGTATGCTATGTGATGTGATATGGCCAAAGGATGTGATGAATGATATATGTGATGTATGAGATTGATCATGTTCTTGTAATAGGAATCACGACTTGCATGTCGATGAGTATGACAACCGGCAGGAGCCATAGGAGTTGTCTTAATTTATTTATGACCTGCGTGTCAACATAAACGTCATGTAATTACTTTACTTTATTGCTAACCGTTAGCTGTAGTAGTAGAAGTAATAGATGACGTGACAACTTCAAGAAGACACGATGATGGAGATCATGATGATGGAGATCATGGTGTCATGCCGATGACGATGATGATCATGGAGCCCCGAAGATGGAGATCAAAAGGAGCAAAGTGATATTGGCCATATCATGTCACTATTTGATTGCATGTGATGCTTATCATGTTTATACATCTTATTTGCTTAGAATGACGGTAGTAAATAAGATGATCCCTCATAAAAATTTCAAGAAGTGTTCTCCCCTAACTGTGCACCGTTGCTAAAGTTCGTCGTTTCGAAGCACCACGTGATGATCGGGTGTGATAGATCCTTACGTTCACATACAATGGGTGTAAGACAGTTTTACACATGCAAAACACTTAGGGTTAACTTGACGAGCCTAGCATGTGCATAGACATGGCCTCGGAACACAGAAGACCGAAAGGTCGAGCATGAGTCGTATGGTAGATACGATCAACATGAAGATGTTCACCGACGTTGACTAGTCCGTCTCACGTGATGATCGGACACGGCCTAGTTGACTCGGATCATGTAATCGCTTAGATGACTAGAGGGATGTCTATCTGAGTGGGAGTTCATAAGATGAACTTAATTATCCTGAACATAGTCAAAAGGTCTTCGCAAATTATGTCGTAGCTCGCGCTTCAGTTCTATTGTTTAGTTATGTTCCTAGAGAAAATTTAGTTGAAAGTTGATAGTAGCAATTATGCGGACTAGGTCCGTAAACTGAGGATTGTCCTCATTGCTTCATAGAAGGCTTATGTCCTTAATGCACCGCTCAGTGTGCTGAACCTCGAACGTTGTCTATGGATGTTGCGAACATCTGACATACACATTTTGATAACTACGTGATAGTTCAGTTAAACGGTTTAGAATTGAGGCACCGAAAACGTTTTTGAAACGTCGCGAAACATATGAGATGTTTCGAGGGCTGAAATTGGGATTTCAGGCTTGTGCCCACGTCAAGAGGTATAAGACCTCCGACGATTTTCTTAGCCTGCAAACTAAGGGAGAAAAGCTCAATTGTTGAGCTTGTGCTCAGATTGTCTGAGTACAACAATCGCTTGAATTGAGTGGGATTTGATCTTCCAGATGAAATAGTGATGGTTCTCCGACGTCATTACCACCAAGCTGCTTGAGCTTCGTGATGAACTATAATATATCAGGGACATATATGATGATCCTTGAGATATTCGCAATGTTTGACACCTCAAAAGTAGAGATCAAGAAGGAGCATCAATTGTTGATGGTTGGTGAAACCACTAGTTTCAAGAAGGGCAAGGGCAAAAAGGGATGCTTCATGAAACGGCAAATCAGCTGCTGCTCTAGTGAAGAAACCCAAGGTTGAACCCAAACCCGAGACTAAGTGCTTCTGTAATAAAGGGAACAGCCACTGGAGCAGAATTACCCTAGATACTTGGTAGATAAGAAGGCTGGCAAGGTCGATAGAAGTATATTGGATATACGTTGTGTTAATGTGTACTTTACTAGTACTCCTAGTAGCACCAGGGTATTAGATCCGGTTCGGTTGCTAAGTGTTAGTAACTCGAAATAAAAGCTACGGAATAAACGGAGACTAGCTAAAGGTGAGCTGACGATATGTGTTGGAAGTGTTTCCAATGTTGATATGATCAAGCATCGCACGCTCCCTCTACCATCGAGATTGGTGTTTGCGTTGAGCATAGACATGATTGGATCATGTCTATCGCAATACGGTTATTCATTTAAGGAGAATAACGGTTACTCTGTTTATTTGAATAATACCTTCAATGGTCTTGCACCTAAAATGAATGGTTCATTGAATCTCGATAATAGTGATACACATGTTCATGCCAAAAGATATAAGATAGTAATGATAGTACCACCTACTTGTGGCACTGCCACTTAAGTCATATCGGTATAAAACGCATGAAGAAGCTCCATGTTGATGGATCTTTGGGCTCACTCGTTTTTGAAAGGATTGAGACATGTGAACCATGTTTGTTGGTAGATATGCATGAAGAAACTCTATACAGATGGATCGTTTGGACTCACTTGATTTTTGAATCACTTGAGACATGCAAATCATACCACATGGGCAAGATGACTGAAAGCCTCGTTTTTAGTAAAATGGAACTAGAAAGCAACTTGTTGAAAGTAATACATTTTGATGTGTGCAGTCCAATGAGTGCTGAGGCGTGTAGTTGATATCGTTATGTTCTTACTTCACAGATGATTTGAGTAGATGTTGAGTATATTTACTTGATGAATCACGAGTCTGAATTATTGAAAGGTTCATGTAATTTAAGGGTGAAGTTGAAAGATCGTCGTGACAAGAGGATAAAATATCTATGATATGATCATAGAGATGAATATCTGAATTACGAGTTTGGCACAGAATTGAGACATTGTGGAAATTGTTTCACAACTAATACAGCCTGGAACACCATAGTGTGATGGTGTGTCCGAACATCATAACTGCACCCTATTGGATATGATGCATACCATGATGTCTCTTATCGAATTACCACGATAGTTTATGGGTTAGGCATTAGAGACAACCGCATTCACTTTAAATAGGGCACCACGTAATTCTGATGATATGACACCATATGAACTATGGTTTAGAGAAACCTAAGCTGTCATTTCTTAAAGGTTTGGGGCTGCGACGCTTATGTGAAAAGTTTCAGGCTGATAAGCTCGAACCCAAAGTAGATAAATGCATCTTCATAGGACACCCAAAACAGTTGGGTATACCTCCTGTCTCAGATTCGAAAGCAATAAGGGATTGTTTCTAGAATCGGGTCCTTTCTCGAGGAAAAGTTTCTCTCGAAAGAATTGAGTGGGAGGATGGTGGAGACTTGATGAGGTTATTGAACCGTCGCTACAACTGGTGTGTAGCAGGGCACAGGAAGTTGTTCCTGTGACACCTACACCAATTGAAGTAGAAGCTTATGATAGTGATCATGAAACTTCGGATCAAGTCACTACCGTACTTCGTAGGGTGACAAGGATGCGTACTACTTCAGAGTGGTACGTAATCCTGTCTTGGAAGTCATGTTGCTAGACAACAATGAACCTACGAGCAATGGAGAAGCGATGGTGGGCCCGGATTCCGATAAATGGCTCGAGGCCATAAAATCCGAGAGAGGATCCATGTATGAAAACAAAGTGTAGACTTTGGAAGAACTACTTGATGGTCGTAAGGCTGTTGAGTGCAGATGGATTTTAAAAGGAAGATGGACGATGATGGTAAATGTCACCATTAAAGAAAGCTTGACTTGTCGTTAAGATGTTTTCTGACAAGTTCAAGGAGTTGACTACGATGAGACTTTCTCACTCGTAGCGATGCTAAGAGTCTGTTGGAATTATATTAGCGATTACTGCTTTATTTATGAAATCTTGCAGATAGGATGTCAAAACATTGTTTCCTCGATGTTTTTTTTGAGGAAAGGTTGTATGTGATACAACCAGAAGGTTTTGTCAATCCTGAAAGATGCTGATAAGTATGCAAGGACGAAGGTCGACCACGGCAGAATAGAGAGAAAGGATGAAGGTCGTCCCCTATGCTAAAGACATAGGCTCTATAGTATGCTATGCTGTGTACCGCACCTGAAATGTGCCTTGCCATGAGTCAGTCAAGGGGTACAAGAGTGATCTAAGAATGGATCACAGGATAGCGGTCAAAGTTATCCTTAGTAACTAGTGGACTAAGGAATTTTCTCGATTATGGAGGTGGTAAAAGAGTTCGTCGTAAAGGGTTACGCCGATGCAAACTTTAACACTAATCTAGATTATTCTGAGTAGTAAACTGGATTCGTATAGTAGAACAGTTATTTGGAATAAGCTCCAAATAGAACGTGGTAGCTGCATCTAGGAGATGCCATAGAGATTTGCGAAGTACATACGGATCTGAATGTAGCAGACCCGTTGACTAAAACCTCTCTCACAAGCATAACATGATCAAACCCAGAACTCATCGAGTGTTAATCACATGGTAAATGTGAACTAGATTATTGACTCTAGTAAACTTTTTGGGTGTTAGTCACATGGGGATGTGACCTTGAGTGTTAATCACATATCGATGTGAACTGGATTATTGACTCTAGTGCAAGTGGGAGACTGTTGGAAATATGCCCTAGAGGCAATAATAAATTGATTACTATTATATTTCCTTGTTCATGATAATCGTTTATTATCCATGCTAGAATTGTATTGATAGGAAACTCAGATACATGTGTGGATACATAGACAACACCATGTCCCTAGTAAGCCTCTAGTTGACTAGCTCGTTGATCAATAGATGGTTACGGTTTCCTGACCATGGACATAGGATGTCGTTGATAACGGGATCACATCATTAGGAGAATGATCTGATGGACAAGACCCAATCCTAAGCATAGCACAAGATCGTGTAGTTCGTATGCTAAAGCTTTTCTAATGTCAAGTATCATTTCCTTAGACCATGAGATTGTGCAACTCTCGGATACCGTAGGAGTGCTTTGGGTGTGCCAAACGTCACAACGTAACTGGGTGGCTATAAAGGTACACTACAGGTATCTCCGAAAGTGTCTGTTGGGTTGGCACGAATCGAGACTGGGATTTGTCACTCCGTGTAAGCGGAGAGGTATCTCTGGGCCCACTCGGTAGGACATCATCATAATGTGCACAATGTGATCAAGGAGTTGATCACGGGATGATGTGTTACGGAACGAGTAAAAGAGACTTGCCGGTAACGAGATTGAACAAGGTATCGGGATACCGACGATCGAATCTCAGGCAAGTACAATATCGCTAGACAAAGGGAATTGCATACGGGATTGATTAAGTCCTTGACATCGTGGTTCATCCGATGAGATCATCGTGGAACATGTGGGATCCAACATGGGTATCCAGATCCCGCTGTTGGTTATTGACCGGAGAACGTCTCGGTCATGTCTGCATGTCTCCCGAACCCGTAGGGTCTACACACTTAAGGTTCGATGACGCTAGGGTTATAAAGGAAGCTTGTATGTGGTTACCGAATGTTGTTTGGAGTCCCGGATGAGATCTCAGACGTCACGGGGAGTTCCGGAATGGTCCGGAGGTAAATAATTATATATAGGAAGTGCCATTTGGGCCATCGGGACAAGTTTCGGGGTTATCGGTATTTTACCGGGACCACCGGAAGGGTCCCGGGGGCCCACCGGGTGGGGCCACCTGCCCCGGGGGGCCACAGGGCTATAGGGGGTGCGCCTTGGCCTACATGGGCCAAGGGCACCAGCCCCAAGGGGCCCATGCGCCTAGGGTTTCACAAAAGGGAAGAGTCCCAATAGTGGAAGGCACCTCCTAGGTGCCTTGGGGGGAAGGGAAACCTCCCTGGCCGCCGCCCCCCCTAGGAGATTGGATCTCCTAGGGCCGGCGCCCCCCCCTTGGCCCTCCTATATATAGTGGGGGAAGGAGGGCTTTTCATCCATGCCTTTGGTTGCCTCCTTCTCCCTCTCCAACACCTCTTCCTCCTCTTCTGCGGTGCTTGGCGAAGCCCTGCAGGATTGCCACGCTCCTCCATCACCACCACGCCGTTGTGCTGCTGCTGGATGGAGTCTTCCTCAACCTCTCCCTCTCTCCTTGTTGGATCAAGGCGTGGGAGACGTCACCGGGCTGTACGTGTGTTGAACGCGGAGGTGCCGTCCGTTCGGCACTAGGATCTCCGGTGATTTGGATCACGTCGAGTACGACTCCATCAACCCCGTTCACTTGAACGCTTCCGCTTAGTGATCTACAAGGGTATGTAGATGCACTCTCCTTCCCCTCATTGCTGGTCTCCCCATAGATAGATCTTGGTGATACGTAGGAAAATTTTGAATTTCTGCTATGTTCCCCAACACTTACCACCATTTGCCAATTGCTTGCAACAACCTAATTGCCAAGTCTTAAAATAGTTAATGTGTGCGTGTAGATGGTAACACGTGTGGTCATGATTTCTTTCACATCTGTTAGAGAAGATGATTGAATAGTCTATGATGAACGTCAACACCAATAAGGGTAATGCCCTGTCGCAGCGCTGCAACAACTGCATCTGGTGAACGGTGACCTTCCATTCAGCTTCCATAGTTGTGTTGGTAGGAGGATGAGCAAGACTTGCATTCTGGCCATTTTATGTGTTTGGTGCAACTACAATGACATTTGTGGTGTTGATAGTAGAGTTACCTATTTTTCGGAGTGGGGTGGTATAGTTGATGGTGTCCTGGACAAGGGGGTACTCACCACGTCCTCTCCCGACCAGTGGGTCAGGCTGAGGACCCCCATGGCGGTTCACTATTAGGCCAGTTCGGGCAACCCATGCCGCATACAAGGGAGATTCCACAAGGAGTTGGCGACCATGACAAGGACTCTCCTAAACCCTAGGCCTCCGGTGTGTTATATAAACCGAGGCTAGGCTAGTCAATAGATAATCCCATATTCATTAGATCAATCGCGTGGTAGATACATGTACTCTGTACTACACCCTATATGGATACAATCAAAATCAGGACGTATGGTATTATCTCTTCGAGAGAGCCCGAACTTGGGTAAAATCTTGTGTCCATGTTACCATCGTTCCAAGACGCCTAGCTTAGGACCCCTACTACAATATATGCCATATTTGACACCGACATTGGTGCTTTCATTGAGAGCCTGTTGGGTGATAGCCATGGATCGATGGGATGATCAGGTGATATATTTTCAGTCAGATCTGTTCTATGTAAATTATCTTTTCTATAGATTATAGTTGTCGCCTCGTACTATTTGTTCGCAGTGCTAGATCAAAATCAAAAAAACTTCTAGCGGTCATGCCCGACGATCCGTGGTATGATAGATCCGAGCTGTTATGGAGCTACTACTAGCAGACCTAACCAATGACGATGAACTACACCTGCACGGCCATGGTGGGTTAGAAGAAGCACGCAACAGCCTAGTTTTGGAGGATTTGCTACGTAAAGGTGGGCTGGCCGACATGGATTCTGACCGGCGGAGGCGTACAGGGAAGATTCCATCTTTCCTTCCTCTACTTTGTTATTTACCATATTAAATTATATGCCTGGAGGGAGGCTACACTTTTGGGTAGTTGTCTCTACGTGTACATTTCGCGTGTTCTAGTCTGGTTTGACTTGATGTGTGCTTACGTGATGCTGTCGGCTCCAAATCCGCTATACCTGTTAGCAGATGAATCATCAGGTGCCATGGTTCTAGTTAATTACTCTGTACGGATTATTTGTCCAGAGTATATCCTTTTTGCTGGTGTGCTTTCTTTTCTGTATGTAGACTACTGCGGCCGACATATCTCAACGATCCATCATCCTGGCATTAACAGTGGCCGCGCCATGCCGTCGACTCCTCAAGCTGATGTCATCGTCCTAGCCGAAGGGTTCTAGATGAGGTGCAAATGCAGGCAGCCAACTAGATTTGCTATACATGGGCAAAACCCAAGGAAAAAGAAAATGCAGTCCGACCGGCGATGCTCAGCCCGAGGACACTGTGGAGCTAGCGCACTGGTACTAGTACTATTCCTAGATGCAAATCCATGAGCACCCACATGTGTCTCTTCATATTGCTACAACAAATAAACCAGGAGCTATTAATCCTAGTAATTTTTGCTTGCTTGGGTTTATTTTTCCTGAGAAATTATTACTCTGGTTTGTTCCATCTTCTGTACGCAGGACTATCAAATGGTTGCCGCATTAACGATGGCTGCGTGATGGTTCGGTCAGTTTCCCATCCGCAGTTCGGCGAACGCCTCATCAGGGACTCGGATCGCCCTGCGGATTCAGGCTTTGTCACACCGATGCCCCGCATCAACATTGGCTTCAACGCTAGGCCACATCTCTTTAAAAAAATATTTTGCGTAAATTAATTATGTGAGGATTTTTTATATGTATTTGTATTATTATTTTTTTGACTTCTCTATTTTATATGTGTAGGTAATCGACTTCGACTGTGTCACGCGGTCTCTTCGGCAAGCCGACGTCGTCGTCCCAATCGGCATAAATCAGCCCGCGTGATCACCTTGTGGGTCGAATTGCCATACCGACATGTTCTGTTGCCTCGGGGACTTCGGCATCGCTGAAAGAGCTCTACCTCATCGGGTGTTCGGCACACGGGCCATATTTCTTTTATTACTCACTTTGCATAAATTATTAATTATGCAACAATTTTTTTTAATTTATTATTATTACTATTATCTCCGGCTTGCACTATTTTTTGTGCACAAGTAAACGATCCGGGTCGGGCAGTGTTGTCACCTCAGTGTATCAACATACCACATCACCTCGGCTGGACCGGGGGCTTCGTCATCACTTCATTAACCCACACCGGGGACTTCAGCGTCACATTGCCAGCCTACATTGGTCGTGCTATATCGCCACTTTGGAGTGCACAGCTCTTCACTCCGTCACCTCGGGACCGGCTTGGGGGTTGGGACCTCATCCCGCCGTAAGCTCGGACCGCATCATCTACACCGAGCACATTAACTAGCTAAGTCGCTTTCATGATCAATTTTTTTAATGTTTAATTTTTGTTCGGTTTGACCAAGCATTATATTTGTGTTAAACAAAAAACTTAGTTTGTTAAAAATGTTATTTCTTAAAAATATTTCTCTACCCAAGTTAACTGGGGGCTCTTAAATTTAGATGAGCCGTTTTATGATAAATTATTTCTTCTTAGTCGTTGCAAGTCTTTTTCTATCACTCCTTTTTCGATGCGAGTGTGTGGTCAATAGCCGGCGATCCTAGTTTCTCTCTCAAAGACCTTTTAGTTCGCTAAAATGGCCTAATGATAAGTACTCCGCCTTCGGGATAGGAGGTTGCAGCCGTAGGCTGGCCCGATTGAAGTCTTGAGATCGGATGTGTCATATTAATGCACGACAGAAGCACAAAAATTTTCAGACCAATTTTTGGATTGGCACCAAATGACTTGATTAGTTCGGACGTCAAGCTTTTACATAAGTTCTTCGGCTTTTTGAGCTTATGTTACTTTTTTAGCTATTTGTATGTTTTTCTTTCAGGAAACGGGACATCCTCATGACCGAGGTGCCCTGCATTCTAATTCAACTCGGGAGATCTTTTCTGACCCACAGCTTGATATCTTTCTCGACGAACTACACCTCGGTGTTGACAAAATGCACGCCATATTGGGACTAGTTCCTCAGAAGTGCAATGCCAAACGCATTTCAAGCATTGGCAATATTAACGGGGGGCTGAGACTATAGCCGAACCCACCAAAACCAAGGTACCCCATGGAGTACTCGGCAAAGCGTCCGCAAACATTGCTTTATATGCATCCGTTTTGAATTGTGTCTTCAGTCAACAGTTGGATTGCCCGGCTCCTGTGCTTGCCTCCTATGTTTCACTTGTTTGGCTCAGTGTGGAAAGGGAGAACCATTGCGATTGTGCTTCTAGCTCGCATGGTTAAGCGCCTCAGTGGAGAAAGACGAAAACTGACTGTCACAATAAGCGTAAACTGGTCAGCGATCCGATGATTGTGTTAAACTATAAGATCGATGGAGGTCACCTGTGATAAATGATGGTCCGTTCATAACATTGGCCGAAGTGTTAACGGCTTGAACTCGGCTGACGCTGAACACTAACCTAGGGCTAGTAACTAGCCTCCCAACTTGAAGCTCCTATGACTAAGCGAAAGTTATAAAGCCCGCATATCTGATTGCCTTGTTTCCGCTAACACAACCGCCTCCGGGCACCGAGACGTCGGCTAAGGGTTGTCTTGTTACTGCGGAAACACTTTGCATAGTGATACGTCCATTTTGCCTCATGTTTTCTTACTGTTATTTATGATGTTTTTATCCATAATAACAACTTTGATCCGTGGGCATAGACCAACTTAGGCCAAAAGCCTAAGCTTGGGGGAGTACGTATTTCTCACCAACATTACATTCATGTTCACATACTCATGCCAGTTGTCGGTGCTCATACTTTTTCATTGTAATATCCATGTTAGTTTATTTTCTTTTTAAGCATTCTTCTTGTGTGTTTGAAAAACCTTAAGAAAAACAAAAAATTAGTTGTAGCTTTTAGCTAGTTTACTTTCCATGCCTGTAGTAGTAGTAATTAAAAAGAAAACCCAAAAAAGATTTCTCGTTCTTATGTTGCTTGATTGGGAGCATTCCCGTGTAAATAGTTTTGTTTCTTTTCTTTTTCTTTGGGGGGGGGGGGCAAGAGGAGAAGACCATGATGAAAATGTTGAGTGGGTCTCATATGCATTATTGTTGATCTAACAAAGAGCCCATATTACCTTGTCTTCTCCCTTGAATTGAATGCTTGCAAATTCCAGCTTAGTCCAATGCACATGCACTATTATTATTATTATCCACACTATTCGGTTGTGCAAGTGAAAGGCAATAATGACAATATATGATGGACCGATTGAGATGAGAGAAGCTGGTATGAACTCAACCTCTCTTGTTTTTGTAAATATGATTAGTTCATCGTTCCTGATTCAGACTATTATGTATGAAGCATGTTTGCAATGACAATTAGAGATTATAGTTGCTCATGCCATGCTTAATATGGTAGGAGTTTATAATGGTTTACCTTGCGTGCCAACATGCTATTAAACTGGTTGTGATGTGTTATGATAGGTGGTATCCTCCTTCGAACGATTCGAGTGGCTTGACTTGGCACATGTTCACGCATGTAGTTGAAACAAAATCAACATAGAATCTACGATATTTATGTTCATGGTGAATTATATCCTACTCATGCTTGCATTCAGTGCTGATTAATTTTAATGCATGTTCATGACTGTTGTCGCTCTCTAGCTGGTCGCTTCCCAGTCTCTTTCTAGCCTTCACTTGTACTAAGCGGGAATACTGCTTGTGCATCCAATTCCATAAACCCCAAAAGTTATTCCATATGAGTCCACCATACCTTCCTATATGCGGTATCTACCTGCCGTTCCAAGTAAATTTGTATGTGCCAAACTCTAAACCTTCAAATGAAATTCTGTTTTGTATCCTTGAATAGATCATGTGTCAACTAGGGTTGTCTGTATCTTCCATGCTAGGCGGGTTATTCTCAAGAGGAGTGGACTCCGCTCCTCACTCACGAGAAAATGGCTGGTCACCGGGATTGTAACACCCCAAAATTTTGACCTTGATTTATTAATTAAAATTTTGCCAGGAATTTTTTTTATTTTCTAGTTTTATCTTTTAATTTCAGATCACTCTGTCCCTCTGAATTTTTGAGTTTTTTTCCTTCTAGGTGGAAACCTTTCAAAAATATTGTTGGACTTGTATATCTTCCCAAGACCATTTCTTTTTATCAGTGGAATTATTTCTACAATTATTTTTCCTGAGCTTTATTTCTTTAAAAATGATTTTTTTTCATAAGTTTTAGAGTTCCATTTGCACTACAACCTATTTAAATATTTCTTTAAACATTCCACCAAAATTGGGGGATGTTAGTAGTCGTGTATAATTCAACTTTATGCAAAAACCCATTGGTGTTCTTTGAAAAATTTGAGCAAATCATCCTCATCTTCATTCCGGTCCAGTTTGGTGTTTTGTACTGCAACCATGTTTTATCTTGCCATATTACCCTTGATTTTTCTCCTGCTTATAGACCAGCCTACCAAACCCTTAAGTCCAGGAGATTGGACCCATTGGAGTATTTTTGGTCCATGCAATAATGCCCTTCACTTTCTGTCCAGAACTGAAGATTTGCAAAACTTGCACTAACAAGTTTCTAGTTTTGCCCAAATAGCCTTGCCATCATCACTTGCACCTAAAGAGATCCCAACCTGGAGATTTGGACCTCCAGAAGAGATGCCTAGAAGCCCATGGCATTCTATCGAGCACCTTGTGGGCATGGCCAGTTTTGGCTTAGTTTTTACTTTGCGTTGTGAACATGATCCCCTAACCTAACAACCATGTCCACTAATCTCCTAGCCACCTCTAACCTAGACATGTTAATTGCCAGCCTCACCCAAGCCCTCTAGGCCACCCTGGCTTTCTGTCGAGCATGTAGCGTGCGTGCTCTGGGCGCGCCCAGAGCGCACGTTTTGCACACGCGCGCAACCGAGCCGCCGCGTCTTGCCCCTGGCCTTTGCTCGCCCGCAGGGCCGCGCCCCGTTCCCGTCCGCTTGCCAGAACCCTCCAAGCCGCCCCTGGCGCCCTACATCACCGCCGTCAGAGCCCTCTTGGCGGCACGCCGGTGTCCGCAACACGCCCCTGCCATGGCAGCACCGCCCAAGCCACAGGCGCCCGCCAGCTGCCCTTTGGAATAGCTCGAGCTCATCCATGAGCCCGTCCGCTAGCGCCCGTTGCCACCATGTCGCCCTGCCAGCAACAGAATGGCGGTTCACCGGCGTTCTTATCCGCAGCCGCGGGAACCGACCTCGTCCACCTATAAAAGGAGCCCCCGAGCTCGTCTAGACCCTCAAGCGACCTCAGGCCATCTCCCTAGTGCCCCATAGCCAGCAATCGACGGAGGGAGGCCGTCTGCCTCGTCTCCGGCCAGTTCGGCCGCCGCCACACTCCGGTGTGGTACGTCGCGAGTAGGGCCTCCCCAGTTCTTCCAGCACCATCGTCCGACTACCCTCAACCGTGCGGAGCCGCCCCACCTCTCTAGCCCGACTGGGAGCCACCATAGCTCGAGACCTCGATCCACCCGAAACCACCGTCCGCCGCGGAGCTCGCCGCCGGCGACCCCCTCCACCCCGCCAGCCTATCGACCACTGGGAGGACCGCCCTAGACCAGCGGATCCATCCCCGCCCTCAGAATCCCAGGGGAACCGCCGTTCGTCGGCGGCAATCACCGGAGCCCCACCACCGCTCGGCAAGAGAAGGAAGGAGGGCGAGCGCGACTGGTCAAACCTGACCAGTGGACCCGACGGCCCCACCTGCCAGTGACCCCAGCTCTGCCGACGTGTTTTAAGTGGAAACGTAAAACACAGGAGTACGTCTTCTCTGTCTGGAAAGCGTATTCTTATTCGAACCGTTTTTTTTCTGTTTAATTTAAGAACAGATTTTGACTGAAACTTTGACTAGCTATAACTTTTTAAATATAACTCCGTTTGACCTGATTCTTTTTTTTGTTTCCCAAATTTCATCTAGTTTATTTCCATATTTATTTGAAAATTTTCCAAACAACTTTTTTGTACTATTTTGAAATTATGTGTTAATTTAAATTTTCTTAAAATAGGATTTTAAAGAAGGAAGCAACTTTCAAAAAGTGCACCCCCACTTGCATACTCTTGAAGGCAAGCATTCTGAACCCCGGCAAAAGAATTGTTGTGTGTTGTTCGATGCTAATAAGACACCACCTTGACATGAAGGTTCGGTATTTTATGCGGTGTTATGATCATATTCATGAGTGGATACTAATGATTCCTTGCTGTTGGAATTTGATATGCTTCTGATAGTAATCACCCTCGTATGCCTTTCATGCCTATCGTGAGGAATCCGGGAAAGTCTCTGTCTTGGGTAGACATGAACTTGTCTCTAATAATTCATTGAGACGATTATGTCCGGTAAGGCATGGTGAGGTATGATGAGTGGTGATTCTGTTTGTTGATGTGAAATATATTTGTTATACTAATCCTGCAGGGAATGCCTTAATATCCTGAGTCGACCATAGATCGAGTCTTGTTCCAGTAACCCCCATACTTGTTTCGTACTACCACTTGTCCCTGCCATAGGTAGGGTACAGTTCAGTAAGTTGCCAACCCGTTCCTAGCACACACCATACAGAGAGGCCATGGTGGAAGATACCAGCTGCATCCGATAGACATGCCACCTGGTCCGGGGGCATGGGTGTTTCCGGTTGGAGCCGAGGGGGTAGCTCCCCTATTTTGCGCGCGTTATAAATTTTGTGATCCCATGCTAGTCGAGGTTATAGCCTCCCCACTTAGAGTTTCACTCAACGGGTGTCGTGGGTGATTCCAGACACCGGTAAGTTAGGCTGGTGTGTGCGGTCAGGTGCGTTTTCAATTAAAAGACCATAGACGGAATTAGCCCTGATGGACTAAAGGAATCCGTTACTCGTGGGTAAAGAGTACACCCTCTGCAGAGGTTATATCTAATTGAATAGCCGTGTCCGTAGTTAAGGACTACAGTCTGGGATGGGTCAAGTGTCGGTCTTCGGAGGAAAAATTGCTAAACCAGGACATTGATCATGACTTGGGACATATGATGATTATGATTATTATTACTATAGCCTAACCATTGGTATTATTTGAATTATTGAGTATCCCTGGGACGGTTCTACCACCTGAATATTCACTGTGATTATTCTCTTATAAGCCCTTTATGTGGTGTCGCTCAGACGCCCGACTATGGCATGCTTGCTATTTAATTATTTATAAGACCTTTATGTGGTGTCGCTCAGACGCCCGACTATGGCATGCTTGCTATTTAAATTACTTATAAGCCCTTTATGTGGTGTCGCTCAGACGCCCGACTGTGGCATGCTTGCTATTTAATTATTTATAAGCCCTTTATGTGGTGTCGCTCAGACGCCCGACTGTGGCATGCTTGCTATTTAAATTACTTATAATCCCTTTATGTGGTGTCGCTCAGACGCCTCACTGTGGCATGCTTGTTATGTGGTGTCGCTCAGACGCCTGACTGAGGCATGCTTTACATTATTATCCTTTCGAGGCGTCGCTTCAGACACCCGACCGGTGCATCCTAATTCTACTCTCTGATTGCATATTCATGTTTGACATGAATAACCTGCTTGCGTGCATCATGCATTTTTACTTCGTGACTGACGTTGTGATCATGGAATATTTCAGAGCATGACTTTCATTTGTTATATTATACCTGAGTTCATAATGTTTGTGAGTACATTCAAAGTACTCACTGGCTTGTCCCTGGCTATTGTCTTGGCCAGATTTCTTGCATGGAGAGGAGCGTTGCGATGACAGCCCCGGAACCTACGCAATGGTGATAGCAGCCTCGCGAAGATAGGAGTTATCCATGTCAGTTGTTCCTGTGGGAAATGGAGTCCCATAGACACTGATGAACCACAAACCGCTTCCGCCATCAGCCATTAGAAACCTTGTGTTGTACTCATAGGCCAGAATGGTCTTGTACTACATATTTTGTATTTTTCTTGGAATTTCTGTATCAAGTTGGTGCCTCATCAGCTAACAGTAATCCTGGGGTTGGTGGGCACAAGGACCATTTTCTGGGAAATATATCCTGAAAATCCGGTCGCGACAACCTTGGTATCAGAGCCAGGCTGACCATTGGCTAATCCTATCTTGGCCAGGTCAATAAACCTATATAAACCAATCCACCAGACCTTAACCTAGCCCCAGCCAAGCTTCTCATGTAAGATAGCCACACAGTGACCCGGACACCTTTTGGCAGTCGGTGCCCAACCTATCAGCCTAGCCTGTCGATCATGCGCCAGTGACCGACACCTAAATAGTCTCTTTCGCAAGCGTGCGAAGGAAGACTCCGTCCCATTTTTCTATAAAAAGGGCACGCTAGCCTCAACCCAGCACATCATAGCCTCTTCCCCAAACTGAGCTATAATGTCTGGCCCCATTGTGCACAATGAGACCACAGCAACCAACCTTAGAGGTTTTGTGACCGTGCTAGCAAACCTCACCCGCCGTGCCGTTGCATTAGAAGAGCCCCCAGAGTATGTTGTGTACCAAGGGCCCATGAGCGGTGAGAGCCGTCAATTATGGGCCACTGTGCACGTCTATGGTAGGGGTCTATTGCCAGAACACCCCTACAGGTTCACTGGAAGGACAACTTCCTTTGAGCCACAAGCTATCCAACTAGCTGCTCGAGAGGCTATAGTTCAACTCCGGCACTTGTCGCCCAGAGTTAACTATCGCTCGTTCTACTACTACCCCAGCCGTGACGGGTATGGTAGGCCACCCCAGGTTGCCAACGGAGATCACGAAACAGATCCTGCATTGTTGCATCTGGTGCACTATGTAAGTGCACTAGAGGAACTGTTCGATCAAATCACCCTTGATCTGATCGCAGCTCATGGAGAACTGGTTTGCCGAGCCCCGGCAAGAGGAGGGGATGAGCCCGACGCCGACAACCCAGTCGTGCTGTTCAGACAACCGATCAAGTCCTTGAGGTCTGCCCCAGCCATCGACCAAAATGCTTTGGTGTCCCCAGAAGTGCTTCGTCGCCTTTTGGGAACACGCTCCAACGGGATTGTGGACAACAACCCCCGTGATGGTCATCATCGCTACCTCGACCCTACAGCTCCTCAACTCCATCCAGCTAACCCTAACAGTGAAACCCGTGGAGAAGCCTCGACGTCCACAAGGCACGCCCGCTTAGATATTAACGAGGTAGACTAAGTCACTCGAGTAGTACCGAGTCTTAGTATGTACACGCCCTGTAATTGTGTAATCTTGTATTGCCATAATTAAATGATGTCTGCTTGTGCGCCCCTATTTTAAATAATATCCATGCATAAGTATGTTGGTGTACAGTTGCATTTTTAATTCCGGGCGTAGCTACCAAAAACCACCCCCGACGACACCCACAGTTATACGTCACTTTTGTGAGATATGTGTATCTGTGGCATTGACTCCGATCCCATAGAGCAGAACCAACAAACTAGTTGCCCCTGACCGCGATAAATGACCCAGCCCAGATGCTATATAAAAGGCCACCTCGTGACCTTACCAGGTATACCTCACCTTATGCACAACTCTCACAGCCATTTCTTTGCCATGCCAAGCCCTAGTATTTATCTGAGAACTCCAGATGCAACCCCAGGTAGTTTTGTTAAAATATATTGGGACTTTACCTACGGTACCATGAGTTCTACCCATCCACCCCAGTACAAGTTGCTCAAATCGAGGATCACCCCATCCACCTCGAAATATTGGGCAGTGGTGCACATCCCTCCCGCAAACCCAAACCAAGACCCAATGGAAGTCTCCTTCATGGGGGAATCTATGTCGACTCCGCAAATGGCCGTAGAAGCTGCTGCGTACGAAGCGCTTGCTCGCCTTCGATTCACGGTACCTGATGTCTACTACACAACCATCTTCTTGTAGATGTTGTTGGGCCTCCAAGTGCAGAGGTTTGTAGGACAGTAGCAAATTTCCCTCAAGTGGATGACCTAAGGTTTATCAATCCGTAGGAGGCGTAGGATGAAGATGGTCTCTCTCAAGAAACCCTGCAACCAAATAACAAAGAGTCTCTTGTGTCCCCAACACACCCAATACAATGGTAAATTGTATAGGTGCACTAGTTCGGCGAAGAGATGGTGATACAAGTGGTATATGGATAGTAGATAAAGGTATTTGTAATCTGAAATTATAAAAACAACAAGGTAACTAATGATAAAAGTGAGCGTAAACGGTATTGCAATGTGTGGAAATAAGGCCTAGGGTTCATACTTTCGCTAGTGCAAGTTCCCTCAACAATAATAACATAACTGGATCACATAACTATCCCTCAACATGCAACAAAGAGTCACTCCAAAGTCACTAATAGCGGAGAACGAACGAAGAGATTATGGTAGGGTACGAAACCACCTCAAAGTTATTATTTCCAATCAATCCGTTGGGCTATTCCTAAAAGTGTCACAAACAGCCCTAGAGTTCGTACTAGAATAACACCTTAAGACACAAATCAACCAAAACCCTAATGTCACCTAGATACTCTAATGTCACCTCAAGTATCCGTGGGTATGATTATATGATATGCATCACACAATCTCAGATTCATCTATTCAACCAACTCAAAGGACCTCAAAGAGTGCCCCAAAGTTTCTACCGGAGAATCACGACGAAAACGTGTGCCAACCCCTATGCATAGGTTCATGGGTGGAACTTGCAAGTTGATCACCAAAACATACATCAAGTGGATCAATAGAATGCCCCATTGTCACCACGGGTATCCCACGCAAGACATACATCAAGTGTTCTCAAATCTTTAAAGACTCAATCCGATAAGATTACTTCAAAGGGGAAACTCAATTCATTACAAGAGAGAAGAGGGGGAGGAGAAACATAGGATCCAACTATAATAGCAAAGCTCGCGATACATCAAGATCGTGCCAAATCAAGAACACGAGAAAGAGAGACCAAACACATAGCTACTGGTACATACCCTCAGCCCCGAGGGTGAACTACTCCCTCCTCGTCATGGAGAGCACCGGGATGATGAAGATGGCCACCAGAGAAGGATTGCCCCCTCCGGCAAGGTGCCGGAACGGGTCTAGATTGGTTTTCGGTGGCTATGGAGGCTTCTGGCGGCGGAACTCCCGATCTATTGCGCTCCCGGATGTTTTTAGGATATATGGAGATATATAGGCGGAAGAAGTATGTCAGGGGGGCTACGAGGGGCTCATGAGGGTGGAGGGCGCGCCCAGGGGGGTAGGCGTGCCCCCCTACCTCGTGACCTCCTCATAGGTTCCCCGACGTGCACTCCAAGTCTTCTGGGCTTCTTTCCTTCCAAAAATGAGTTCCGTGAAGTTTCAGGTCAATTGGACTCCGTTTGATTTTCCTTTTCTTCGAAACCCTAAAACAGGGTAAAAACAGAAACTGGCACAGGGCTCTGGGTTAATAGGTTAGTCCCAAAAATGATATAGAAGTGTATAATAAAGCCCATAAACATTCAAAACAGTAGATAATATAGCATGGAGCAATCAAAAATTATAGATACGTTGGAGATGTATCAGCATCCCCAAGCTTAATTCCCGCTCGTCCTCGAGTAGGTAAATGATGAAAACAGAATTTTTGATGCGGAGTGCTACTTGGCATAATTTCAATGTAATTCTTCTTAATTGTGGTATGAATATTCAGATGCGAAAGATTCAAGACAAAAGTTCATATTGACATAAAAATGATAATACTTCAAGCATACTAACAATGTAATCATTTCTTCTCAAAATAACATGGCCAAAGAAAGCTATCCCTACAAAATCATATAGTCTGGCTATGCTCCATCTTCACCACACAAAATATTTAAATCATGCACAACCCCGATGACAAGCCAAGAAATTGTTTCATACTTTTAATGTTCTCAAACCTTTTCAATCTTCACGCAATAAATGAGCGTGAGCCATGGACATAGCACTATAGGTGGAATAGAAGGGTGGTTGTGGAGAAGACAAAAAGGAGAAGATAGTCTCACATCAACTAGGCGTATCAACAGGCTATGGAGATGCCCATCAATAGATATCAATGTGAGTGGGTAGGGATTTCCATGCAACGGATGCACTAGAGCTATAAGTGTATGAAAGCTCAAAAAGAAACTAAGTGGGTGTGCATCCAACTTGCTTGCTCATGAAGACCTAGGGCATTTTGAGGAAGCCCATCATTGGAATATACAAGCCAAGTTCTATAATGAAAGATTCCCTCTAGTATATGAAAGTGACAACATAGGAGACTCTTTATCATGAAGATCATGGTGCTACTTTGAAGCACAAGTGTGGTAAAAGGATAGTAGCATTGCCCCTTCTCTCTTTTTCTCTCATTTTTTATTTTTTATTTGGGCCTTCTCTTCTTTTTCTTGGCCTCTTTTCTCTCTTTTTTTATTTGGGATTCTTTCGCCTCTTGTATTTATTTTCGTCCGGAGTCTCATCCCGACTTGTGGGGGAGTCATAGTCTCCATCATCCTTTCCTCACTGGGACAATGCTCTAATAATGATGATCATCACACTTTTATTTACTTACAACTCAAGAATTACAACTCGATACTTAGAACAAGATATGACTCTATATGAATGCCTCCGGCGGTGTACCGGGATATGCAATGACTCATGAGTTACAAGTATGAAAGAATTATGAACAGTGGCTTTGCCACAAATACTATGTCAACTACATGATCATGCTAAGCAATGTGACAATCATGGAGTCTGTCATAATAAACGGAACGGTGGAAAGTTGCATGGCAATATATCTTGGAATGGCTATGGAAATGCCATAATAGGTAGGAATGGTGGCTGTTTTGAGGAAGGTATATGGTGGGTTTATGGTACCGGCGAAAGTTGCGCGGTACTAGAGAGGCTAGCAATGGTGGAAGGGTGAGAGTGCGTATAATCCATGGACTCAACATTAGTCATAAAGAACTCACATACTTATTGCAAAAATCTATTAGTTATCGAAACAAAGTACTACGCGCATGCTCCTAGGGGGATAGATTGGTAGGAAAATACCATCGCTCGTCCCCGACCGCCACTCATAAGGAAGGTAATCAATATATATATCATGCTCCGATTTCATCACATAACGGTTCACCGTACGTGCATGCTACGGGAATCACAAACTTCAACACAAGTATTTCTCAAATTCACAACTACTCAACTAGCATGACTCTAATATCACCATCTCCATATCTCAAAACAATCATCAAGCATCAAACTTCTCTTAGTATTCAACACACTCATAAGAGAATTTTATTATTCTTGAATACCTAGCATAATAGGATTTTAAGCAAATTACCATGCCATTTAAGACTCTCAAAATAATCTAAGTGAAGCATGAGAGTTCATCTATTTCTTCAAAATAAAACTACCACCATGCTCTAAAAGATATAAGTGAAGCACTAGAGCATCGACAAACTACTCCGAAAGATATAAGTGAAGATCAATGAGTAGTTGAATAATTATGCAACTATGTGAAGATTCTCTAACATTTAATAATTTCAGATCTTGGTATTTTATTCAAAAATAAAGAAAAGCAAAATAAAATTACATTATAAGAATGGCAAACATCATGTGAAGAAGCAAAAACTTAGGATCAACCGAAACTAACCGATAGTTGTTAAAGAAGAAATGTGGGATGCCAACCGGGGCATCCCCAAGCTTAGATGCTTGAGACTTATTGAAATATTATCTTGGGATGCCTTGGGCATCCCCAAGCTTGAGCTTTTGTGTCTCCTTAATTCCTCTCATATCACGGTCTCCCTAAATCTCAAAAGCTTCATCCACACAAAACTCAACAAGGACTCATGAGATAAGTTAGTATAAACCATTGCCAAAAACCTTATCATACTCTACTGTATCAAATCACTAAAATTATTATTCAACATTGCATACTAAATGCCTCTGCATATTTAATAGTCCTATCCTCAAATAGAATCATTAAAGAAACAAACATATGCAAACAATGCAAGCATAACAATAATCTGCCTAAACAGGACAGTCTGTAAAGAATGCAGCTAGATCCATACTTCCCTAACTCCAAAAATTATGAAAGAAAATTCCCACTTTAGTAAATTTATCAGATCTTAATATGCCAAAGGTTTCAACATTTTATCACATTCTGACTTTTCTAGGGAATTATTGCAACAGCGGTAAACTTTCTGTTTTCAAACAGCAACATGTGGACTTGTAACATAGGCATAGTAAGGGCTATCAATGCCACTTTTATTGAAATAAAAGATGCAAAACATTGTTATAAATAACAGAAAGCAAATTCTAACAAAATAAATTGACGCTCCAAGCAAAACACATATCATGTGGCGAATAAAAATATAGCTCCAAGTAAAGTTACCGATGAACGACGATGAAAGAGGGGATGCCTTTCGGGGCATCCCCAAGCTTAGGCTCTTGGTTGTCCTTGAATATTACCTTGGGGTGCCTTAGTCATCCTCAAGATTAGGCTCTTGCCACTCCTTATTCCATAATCCATCGAATCTTTACCCAAAACTTGAAAACTTCACAACACAAAACTTAAAGTAGAAAACTCGTGAGCTCCGTTAGTATAAGAAAATAAATCACCACTTAAAGGTACTGTAACGAACTCATTCTTTATTTATATTGGTTTTAAACCTACTCTATTCCAACTTCTCTATGGTTTATAAACTATTTTACTAGACATAGATTCATCAAAATAAGTAAACAACACATGAAAAACAGAATCTGTCAAAAACAGAACAGTCTGTAGTAATCCGGATCAAACGCATACTTCTGGAACTCATAAAATTATCAAATAAATTTATGGACCTGAGTAATTTATCTATTAATCATCTGCAAAAATAATTAACTAAATATAACTCTCCAAATAAAAATGGCAGCAATTCTCGTGAGCGCTAAAGTTTCTGTTTTTTTAAAGCATGATCAACAAGACTTTCCCCAAGTCTTCCCAAAGGTTCTACTTGGCACAAACACTAACTAAAAGCATAAAACCACATCTAAACAGATGCTAGATGAATTATTTATTACTAAACATGAACAAAAAGCAAGGAACTAAAATAAAAATAAATTTGGGTTGCCTCCCAACAAGCGCTATCGTTTAACGCCCCTAGCTAGGCATGATGATTTCAATGATGCTCACATAAGAGATAAGAATATGACTAACACATTTAAGTCCAACCCACTTCCTATGCATAGGGATTTTGTGAGCAAACAACTTATGGGAACAATAATCAACTAGCATAGGAAGGCAAAACAAGCATAACTTTAAAACTTTAAGCACATAGAGAGGAAACTTGATATTATTGCAATTCCTACAAGCTTATGTTCCTCCCTCATAATAATTTTCAGTAGCATCATGAATGAATTCAACAATATAACCAGCACATAAAGCATTCTTTTCATGATCTATAAGCATAGAAAATTTACTACTCTTCACATAAGCAAATTTCTTCGCATGAATAATAGTGGGAGCAAACTCAACAAATAACTATCATGTGATTGAAAATTAAGATCAAGATGACAAGTTTCATGGTTATCATTGTTCTTTAAAGCATACATGTCATCACAATAATCATCATAGATAGGAGGCATGCTTTCATCATAATAAATTTGCTCATCAAAACTTGGGGGACAAAAAATATCATCTTCATCAAACATAGCTTCCCCAAGCTTGTGGCTTTGCATATCATTAGCATCATGGATATTAAAGGAATTCATACTAAAAACATTGCAATCATGCTCATCATTCAAATATTTTGTGCCAAACATTTTAATGCATTCTTCTTCTAGAACTTGAGCACAATTATCGAAATCCTTTTTTTATGATAGATATTAAAAAGATGAAGCATATGAGGTAACCTTAATTCCATTTTTTTGTAATTTTCTTTTATAAACTAAACTAGTGATAAAACAATAAACTAAAATACTCGATTGCAAGATCTAAAGATATACCTTCAAGCACTCACCTCCCCGGCAACGGCCCAGAAAAGAGCTTGATGTCTACTACACAACCTTCTTCTTGTAGACGTTGTTGGGCCTCCAAGTGCAGAGGTTTGTAGAACAGTAGCAAATTTCCCTCAAGTGGATGACCTAAGGTTTATAAATCCGTAGGAGGCGTAGGATGAAGATGGTGTCTCTAAAGCAACCTTGCAACCAAATAACAAAGAGTCTCTTGTGTCCCCAACACACCCAATACAATGGTAAATTGTATGGGTGCACTAGTTCGGCGAAGAGATGGTGATACAAGTGGTATATGGATAGTAGATAAAGGTATTTGTAATCTGAAATTATAAAAACAGCGAGGTAACTAATGATAAAAGTGAGCGTAAATGGTATTGCAATGTGTGGAAATAAGGCCTAGGGTTCATACTTTCGCTAGTGCAAGTTCCCTCAACAATAATAACATAATTGGGTCACATAACTATCCCTCAACATGCAACAAAGAGTCACTCCAAAGTCACTAATAGCGGAGAACGAACGAAGAGATTATGGTAGGGTACGAAACCACCTCAAAGTTATTCTTTCCAATCAATCCGTTGGGCTATTCCTATAAGTGTATAATAAAGCCCATAAACATTGAATACAGTAGATAATATAGCATGGAGCAATCAAAAATTATAGATACGTTGGAGACGTATCAATACCCTATGCCAGCAAACGAGGGTATTATTACTTCCCGAGTCGTGCAGCACCCGGAGAAGTAGCATCTTTTCCCGGTGGACGAATTGAGAGAGACCCAGTACTGGCCAACCTTGCCCAGTATGTCATCACTCAAGAGCGTTTGACCCAACGAGTAATGGGTTATCTCCAGAGCCTCGCTGATTTAAATCCTCATATCGCCATCGGCAGACCACTGAGGCCCGACCAAGAGAGATGCGTTCTTCGACTAGTCAACCCGCTTCCCCCGATAGAAGAGGAGTGTGCCCCAGTACCAGAGACGTTTTCATAGGACCCTGTCTATTTGCCGTTTCCATTGTAGACGTCACTGCCATGTTTATTGTCCCAGCATCTAGTTATGTGTTGCAACTTATGCGTGGTATCCTAAAATTTGTGCGATGAATTAAATATTTGGTTTCAATTAATGTGAGTAGTTTTTACTGCTGTTAATTTTGATTAACTAATATCACTCTCGGTAAATTCTGAAGTGAGATTTTTCCCTGAGTTGTTGCAGCGTATATCTCTTCACGACATAGATTTTTATTCACGCAGCACCACGACAGCAGACTCACAACCACAACCACTCGACCACGTGCACATTTTGCACCTAACTGATCACCTCCCTAGCACACCACAGTCTCTGAAGGAGAGATTTGTGGGTAATTATTCGTGTGCAAGTTGCCTCC
Source organism: Triticum urartu (assembly GCF_056163025.1). Taxonomy (NCBI): domain Eukaryota; kingdom Viridiplantae; phylum Streptophyta; class Magnoliopsida; order Poales; family Poaceae; genus Triticum; species Triticum urartu. Next base: position 603,950,068 of record NC_141875.1, read on the forward strand.
AGCACACTGACAGTAGTTAGCACCCGACACCGCACTTAATCCTCATGATCATCGCCTCCGCGAAGAGCTAACACTCGAGCGGCAGCATCACGGCGATCATCGAGGATCATTACGCACAAGAGCACGGAGAACCCCAGCAATGCCGCCAACCCTCTGCACATCAGGATCATGTACCAGTCCGGCATCACCTCCGCCATTAGAGCGTCGTCTCGAGCTCCTGCAAACAGAAATGGAGGAGAAGGAAGGAGAAGGAGAAGCGAGGCCAGGTGTGAGGAAGAAGAAAGGAGCACCTCGGTCATTTTATAGCTTGAGATCGGTGTACGGTGGGCGAAGTCCACCAGCGCTGCTCGTCGCTCGATCGCCGGTGTTCGGAGGCGAATCCACGAGTAGTGCCGGCAGCACACTGGCCCGCAAGGTGAGTGCACACTGCACCGGCAGCTAGCGCGCCGCGCACTACTGCAGTACGGCCTAGATGCTCTACGCGCTAGATGTCGCCGGTGGAGAAAGCGCGGGAAAGCACGCGAGAGAGAGGAAGAAAAGAGAGCCAGAGGTAGAAGAAGAGACTGATAGTGGGCCCCGGGTCCACCTATCAGCCAAAGAGAGCACTTTGCTCTCGGGTACGACCAGCATGTTTTAGAAATTTAGAAATTTTATTCTAAGTTCACTGTAACCAAAACTAGGAATTTCTCGTTTTTCCACAACCATAGATTTTTCCACGCAGCGCCAGTATTCCACATTGTAGTTTTACACCACTTAAATTGCCCACTCACTGTAGCCACATTTTATTGCATGAGTAGGATGGTTATTTTTGTGATATTACTTTGAGATAGTAGGAGTAATTCTTTTCAAGCAGCCCTTAGCAAATCTCTAGGACGAGATTTTTTCTTAAGGGGGTTAGTGTTGTAACACCCCAAAATTTTGACCTTGATTTATTAATTAAAATTTTGCCAGGAAATTATTTTTTTATTTTCTGGTTTTATCTTTTAATTTCAGATCACTCTATCCCTCTGAATTTTTGAGTTTTTTTTCCTTCTAGGTGGAAACTTTCAAAAATATTGTTGGACTTGTATATCTTCCCAAGACCATTTCTTTTTATCAGTGGAATTATTTCTACAATTATTTTTCCTGAGCTTTATTTCTTAAAAAAAATGATTTTTCCCATAAGTTATAGAGTTCCATTTGCACTACAACCTATTTAAATATTTCTTTAAAAATTCAACCAAAATTGGGGGATGTTAGTAGTAGTGTATAATTCAACTTTATGCAAAAACCCATTGGTGTTCTTTGAAAAATTTGAGCAAATCATCCTCATCTTCATTCTGGTCCAGTTTGGTGTTTTGTACTGCAACCATGTTTTATCTTGCCATATTACCCTTGATTTTTCTGCTGCTTATAGACCAGCCTACCAAACCCTTAAGTCCAGGAGATTGGACCCATTGGAGTATTTCTGGTCCATGCAATAATGCCCTTCACTTTCTGTCCAGAAATAAAGATTTGCAAAACTTGCACTAACAAGTTTCTGGTTTTTCCCAAATAGCCTTGCCATGATCACTTGCACCTAAAGAGATCCCAACCTAGAGATTTAGGTCGCCAGAAGAGATGCCTAGAAGCCCATGGCATTCTGTCGAGCACCTTGTGGGCATGGCCAGTTTTGGCTTAGTTTTTAGTTTGCGTTGTGAACATGATCCCCTGACCTAACAACCATGTCCACTAATCTCCTAGCCACCTCTAACCTAGACCTGTTAATTGCCAGCCTCACCCAAGCCCTCTAGGCCACCCTGGCTTTCTGTCGAGCATGTAGCGTGCGTGCTCTGGGCGCGCCCAGAGCGCACGTTTTGCACACGCGTGCAACCGAGCCGCCGCGTCTTGCCCCTGGCCTTTGCTCGCCTGCAGGGCCGTGCCCCGTTCTTGTCCGCTCGCCAGAACCCTCCAAGCTGCCCCTGGCGCCCTACATGGCCGTCGTTAGAGCCCTCTTTGTGGCACGCCGGCGTCCGCAACACACCCCTGGCATGACAGTGCCGCCCAAGCCTCAGCCGCCCGCCAGCTTCCCTCTGGAACAGCTCGAGCTCATCCACGAGCCCGTCCACTAGGGCCCATGGCCGCCATGTCGCCCTGCCAGCAATAGAATGGCGGTTCCCCGACGTTCTTATCCGCAGCCGCGGAACCGACCTCGTCCACCTATAAAAGGAGCCCCCGAGCTCATCCAGACCCTCAGGCGACCTCAAGCCATCTCCCTAGTGCTCCCATAGCCAGCAATCGATGGAGGGAGGCCATCTGCCTCCTCTCCGGCCAGTTTGGCCGCCGCCACGCTCTGGTGCCGTACGTCGTGAGCAGGGCCTCCCCAGTTCTTCCAGCACCACCGTCCGACTACCCTCAACCGTGCGGAGCCGCCCCACCTCTCTAGCCCGATCGGGAGCCACCATAGCTCGAGACCCCGATCCACCCGAAACCACCGTCCGCCGCGGAGCTCGCCGCCGGCAACCCCCTCCACCCCCGCTAGCCTATCGACCACTGGGAGGACCGCCCTGGACCGCGGATCCATCCCCGCCCTCACAATCCCGCGGGGAGCCGCCGTTCGTCGGCGGCAATCGCCGGAGCCCCGCCACCGCTCGGCTAGAGAAGGAAGGAGGGCCCGGGCGACTGGTCAAACCTGACCAGTGGACCCGACGGCCCCACCTGCCAGTGACCCCAGCTCTGCCGACGTGTTTTAAGTGGAAACATAAAACACAAGAGTACGTCTTCTCTGTCTTGAAAGTGTATTCTTATTTGAACCGTTTTTCTTTTTTTGTTTAATTTAAAAACAGATTTTGACTGGAACTTTGACTAGCTATAACTTTTTAAATATAACTCCGTTTGACCTGATTCTTTTTTAGTTGTTTCCCAAATTTCATCTAGTTTATTTCCATATTTATTTGAAAATTTTCAAAACAACTTTTTTGTACTATTTTGAAACTACGTGTTAATTTAAATTTTCTTAAAATGGGATTTTGAAGAAGGAAGCAACTTTCAAAAAGTGCACCCCCACTTGCATACTCTTGAAGGCAAGCATTCTGAACCCCGACATAATATTTGTTGTGTGTCGTTCGATGCTAATACGACACCACCTTGACATGAAGGGTTCGGTATTTTATGTGGTGTTATGATCATATTCATGAGTGCATAATGATGATTCCTTGCTGTTGGAATTTGATATGCTTCTGATACTAATCACCCTCGTATGCCTTTCATGCCTATCGGGAGGAATCCAGGAAAAGTCATGGGTAGACATGAACTTGTCTCTAATAATTCGTTGAGACGATTATGTCCGGTAAGGCATGGTGAGGTATGATGAGTGGTGATTTTGTTTGTTGGTGTGAAATATATTTATTATACTAATCCTGCAGGGAATGCCTTAATCTCCTGAGTCGACCGTAGATCGAATCTTGTTCCAGTAACCCCCATACTTGTTTCGTACTACCACTTGTCCCTGCCATAGGTAGGGTACGGTTCAGTAAGTTGTCAACCCCTTCCTAGCACACACCGTCCAAAGAGGCCATGGTGGAAGATACCGATTGCATCTGGTAGACATGCCACCTGGTCCGGGGGCATGGGTGTTTCCGGTTGGAGCCGAGGGGGTAGCTCCCCTAGTTTGCGCGCGTTATAAATTTTGTGATCCCATGCTAGTCGAGGTTGTAGCCTCCCCACTTAGAGTTTCGCTTAACGGGTGTCATGGATGATTCCAGACACCGGTAAGTTAGGCTGGTGTGTGCGGTCAGGTGTGTTTTCAATTAAAAGACCGTAGACGGAATTAGCCCCGATGGACTAAAGGAATCCGTTACTCGTGGGTAAAGAGTACACCCTTTGCAGAGGTTATATCTAATCGAATAGCCGTGTCCGTAGTTAAGGACTACAGTCTGGGATGGGTCAAGTGTCGGTCTTCGGAGGAAAAATTGCTAAACCAGAACATTGATCATGACTTGGGACATACGATGATTATGATTATTATTACTATAGCCTAACCATTGGTATTATTTGAATTATTGAGTACCCCTGGGACAGTTCTACCTCCTGGATATTCACTATGATTATTCTCTTATAAGCCCTTTATGTGGTGTCGCTCAGACGCCCGACTGTGGCATGCTTGCTATCTAATTATTTATAAGCCCTTTATGTGGTGTCGCTCAGACGCCCGACTGTGGCATGCTTGCTATTTAAATTACTTATAAGCCCTTTATGTGGTGTCGCTCAGATGCCCGACTGTGGCATGCTTGCTATTTAATTATTTATAAGCCCTTTATGTGGTGTCGCTCAGACGCCTGACTGTGGCATGCTTGTTATTTAAATTACTTATAAGCCCTTTATGTGGTGTCGCACAGACGCCTAATTGTGGCATGCTTGTTATTTATTTTATTTGTAATCAATTTATGTGGTGTGATACGTCTCCAATGTATCTATAATTTTTGATTGCTCCATGCTATATTAGCTACTGTTTTGGACTATATTGGGCTTTATTTTCCACTTTTATATTATTTTTGGGACTAACCTATTAACCGGAGGCCCAGCCCAGAATTGTTGTTTTTGCCTATTTCAGTGTTTCGGATAAACAGAATATCAAATGGAGTCCAAACGGAATAAAATCTTCGGAAACGTGATTTTCTCACCAAACTTGATCCAGGAGACTTGGACCCTACTGCAAGGGATCAAAGAGGTGGTCACAAGGGTGGGGGCGCCCCCCTAGGGCGCCCCCCAGGGCGCGCCCCCTGCCTCGTGGGCCCCTCGGTGCTCCATCGACGTACTCCTTCCTCCTATATATACACACGTACCCCCAAACGATCAGAACAGGAGCCAAAACCCGAATTCCACCGTTGCAACTTTCTGTATCCACGAGATCCCATCTTGGGGCCTGTTCTGGAGCTCCGCCGGAAGAGGGCCGTCATCACGGAGGGCTTCTACATCATCCTAGCCCCTCCGATGAAGTGTGAGTAGTTTACCTCAGACCTTCGGGTCCATAGTTAGTAGCTAGATGGCTTTTTCTCTCTCTTTGAATCTCAATACAAAGTTCTCCCCCTCTCTTGTGGAGATCTATTCGATGTAATCTTCTTTTTGCGGTGTGTTTGTTGAGACCGATGAATTGTGGGTTTATGATCAAGTCTATCTATGAATAATATTTGAATCTTCTGTGAATTCTTTTATGCATGATTGGTTATCTTTGCAAGTCTCTTAGAATTATCCGTTTGGTTTGGCCAACTAGATTGGTAGTTCTTGCCATGGGAGAAGTGCTTAGCTTTGGGTTCGATCTTGCGGTGTCCTTACCCAGTGACAGAAGGGGCAGCAAGGCACGCATGAATTTATCTCTCTACATCATGTAATCTTGTAGTCGATGAGTGGAGTAATACTCTAGATGCATGCTGGATAGCGGTCGATGAGTGGAGTAATAGTAGTAGATACAGAATCGTTTCGATCTACTTGTCACGGACGTGATGCCTATATACATGATCATGCCTAGATATTCTCATAATTATGCACAATTCTATCAGTTGCTCAACAGTAATTTGTTCACCCACCATAGAATACTTATGCTCTTGAGAGAAGCCACTAGTGAAACCTATGGCCCCCGGGTCTATTCTCATCATATCAATCTCCATCACTTTTATATTACTTTTCTATTTACTTTGCTTTTACTTTTTACTTTGCATCTTTATATCAAAAATACCAAACATATTCTATCTATGAGATCTCACTCTCATAAGTGACCGTGAAGGGCTTGACAACCCCTTATCACGTTGGTTGTGAGTAGCTATCGCTTTGTGCAGGTAAGAGGGACTTGAGCGGTTGCTCCTACTGGATTGATACCTTGGTTCTCAAAAACTGAGGGAAATACTTACGCTACACTGCTGCATCATCCCTTCCTCTTCGGGGAAAACCAACGCAAGCTCAATACGTAGCAAGAAGGATTTTTGGCGCCGTTGCCGGGGAGTCTACGCAAAAAGTCATATACCAAGTACCCATCACAATCCCTATCTCTCGCATTACATTATTTGCCATTTTCCTCTCGTTTTCCTCTACCCCCAATTCACCCTTGCCGTTTTATTCGCCCTCTCTCTCCATCCTCCCTTTCTATTTGCCTCTTTTTGTCCACTTTCTTTTTGTTTGCCCGTGTGTTAGATTGCTTGTTTGTCGCGATGGCTCAAGATGCTACCAAATTGTGTGACTTCACCAATACCAATAATAATGATTTCCTTAGCACTCCGATTGCTCCTCATACCGATGCTGAATCTTGTGAAATTAATACTGCTTTGTTGAATCTTGTTATGAAAGATCAATTCGTAGGCCTTCCTAGTGAAGATGCCGCTACTCATCTGAATAGCTTCGTTGATTTATGTGATATGCAAAAGAAAAAAGATGTCAATAATGATGTCGTTAAATTGAATCTATTTCCTTTTTCGCTTAGAGATCGTGCTAAAGCTTGGTTTTCGTCTTTGCCTAAGAATAGTATTGATTCATGGAACAAATGCAAAGATGCTTTTATCTCTAAGTATTTTCCTCCCGCTAAGATTATCTCTCTTAGAAACGATATAATGAACTTTAAACAACTTGATCATGAACATGTTGCACAAGCTTGGGAGAGAATGAAATTAATGATACGTAATTACCCTACTCATGGTTTAAATTTGTGGATGATTATACAAAAATTTATGCTGGATTGAATTTTGCTTCTAGAAATCTTTTAGACTCGGCCGCGGGAGGCACTTTTATGGAAATCACTTTAGGAGATGCTACTAAACTCCTAGATAATATTATGGTTAATTATTCTCAATGGCATACTGAAAGAACTTCTAATAAAAAGGTGCATGCGATAGAAGAAATTAATGTGTTGAGTGAAAAGATGGATGAACTTATGAAATTATTTGCTACTAAGAGTGTTTCTTCTGATCCTAATGATATGCCTTTGTCTACTTTTATTGAGAATAACAATGAATCTATGGATGTGAATTTTGTTGGTAGGAATAATTTTGGTAATAACGCTTATAGAGGGAATTTTAATCCTAGGCCATATCCTAGTAATCCTTCTAATAATTATGGGAATTCCTACAACAACTCTTATGGAAATTATAATAAGATGCCCTCTTATTTTGAATCTAATATTAAAGAATTTATTTCTTCACAAAAGAATTTTAATGCTATGATTGAAGAAAAATTGCTTAAGATTGATGATTTGGCTAGGAACATTGATAAAATTGCTCTTGATGTTGATGCCTTGAAACTTAGATCTATTCCACCTAAGCATGATATTAATGAGTCTTGAAAAGCATGAGAATTTGAATTGATGAGTGTAAAGAAAGAACCGCTAGGATGCGTGCCTCCAAAGATGCCTTTATTAAAGCGTGTTCTTCCAATTCCTATGAAAATCAAGATGAAGATCTAAAAGTTATTGATGTGTCTCCTATTAAATCTTTATTTTGCAATATGAATCTTGATGAAACTTAATATGATCTTCCTTTACCTAGAAGGCGTTCTAAAAATTCGGAGTGTTTAGATCTTAATGATGAAATTGATGAAAGTGGGATTGAAAGAAATAAAAATCTAGATGTTGCTAAACGCACTATATTGGATTTCAAGGAATTTAATTATGAAAATTGCTCTTTGATTGATTGTATTTCCTTGTTGCAATCCGTGCTAAATTCTCCACATGCTTATAGTCGAAATAAAGCCTTCACCGAACATATTGTTGATGCCTTGATGCAATCATATGAAGAAAAACTTGAGTTGAAAGTTTCTATCCATAGAAAACTCTATGATGAGTGGGAGCAAGCTATTACAATTAAAATTAAAGATTATGAGTTTTATGCTTTGTGTGATTTGGGTGCTAGTGTCTCTGCTGTTCCCAAGACTTCGTGTGATTTACTAGATTTCCGTAATTTTGATGATTGCTCTCTAAACTTGCATCTTGCGGATTCCACTATTAAGAAACCTATGGGAAGAATTAATGATGTTCTTATTGTCGCAAATAGGAATTATGTGCCCGTAGATTTCATTGTTCTTGATATAGATTGCAATCCTTCTTGCCCTATTATTCTTGGTAGACCTTTCCTTAGAATGGTTGGTGCGATTATTGATATGAAGGAAGGGAATATTAGATTTCAATTTCCATTAAAAAGGGCATGGAACACTTTCCAAGAAAGAAAATAAAATTACCATATGAAACTATCATGAGAGCCACTTATGGATTGCCTACCAAAGATGGCAATACCTAGATCTATTCTTGCTCGTTATGCCTAGCTAGGGGCGTTAAACGATAGCGCTTGTTGGGAGGCAACCCAATTTTATTTTTATTCCTTGCTTTTTGCTCCTGTTTAGTAATAAATAAATTATTTAGACTCTGTTTTGGTTGTGTTTTTTGGGTTTAATTAGTGTTTGTTCCAAGTAGAACCGTTGGGAAGACTTGGGGAAAGTCTTGTTGAACTTGCTGTAAAAAACAGAAACTTTAGCGCTCACAAGAACTGCTGCAATTTTTATTTGAACAGTGATATATAGTTAATTCTTTTTGCATATGATTAATAGATAAATTACTCACGTCCAGAAATTTATTTTAGAATTTTTGGGGTTCCATATCTTGCGCTAGCTACAGATTACTACAGACTTTTCTGTTTTTGACAGATTCTGTTTTTCGTATGTTGTTTGCTTATTTTGATGAATCTATTGCTAGTAAAATAATTTATAATCCATAGAGAAGTTGGAATACAGTAGGTTTAACACCAATATAAATAAATAATGAGTTCATTACAGTACCTTGAAGTGGTCTTTTGTTTTCTTTCACTAACGGAGCTCACGAGGTTTCTACTTTAAGTTTTGTGTTGTGAAGTTTTCAAGTTTTGGGTGAACTCTTGTGATGGATTATGGAACAAGGAGTGGAAAGAGCCTAAGCTTGGGGATGCCCATGGCACCCCCAAGATAATCCAAGGACACCAAAAAGTCAAAGCTTTGGGATGCCCCCGGAAGGCATCCCCTCTTTCGTCCACTTCCATCGGTAATTTACTTGGAGCTATATTTTTATTCACCAACATGGTATGTGTTTTGATTGGAGCGTCTTGTATTATTTGTGCCTTTGTTTGTTAGTATGCCACAATCATCCTTGCTGTACACACCATTTGAGAGAGCCATACATGAATTAAAATTTGATAGAATGCTCTATGTGCTTCACTTATATCTTTTTGAGCTAGATAATTTTGCTCTATGTGCTTCACTTATATCTTTTGAGCTAGATAATTTTGCTCTATGTGCTTCACTTATATATTTTGAGCTAGATAATTTTGCTCTATGTGCTTCACTTAGATCTTTTAGAGCATGGTGGTGGATATGTTTTAAAGAAACTATTGATCTCTCATGCTTCACTTAAATTAATTTGAGAGTCTCTTAATAGCATGGTAATTTGCCTAGTAATAATATGCTTGGTATTCAAGATTTGTGAAACTTTATTTTGAGTGTGTTGAATACTAAGAAAAGATTGAAGCATGATAATTATTTTGAGATATGGAGGTGATAATATTAAAGTCATGCTAGTTGAGTAGTTGTGAATTTAAAGAATACTTGTGTTGAAGTTTGTGATTCCCGTAGCATGCACGTATGGTGAACCGTTATGTGATGAAGTCAGAGCATGATTTATTTATTGATTGCCTTCTTTATGAGTGGCGGCCGGGGACGAGCGATGGTCTTTTCCTACCAATCTATCCCCCTAGGAGCATGCGCGTAATACTTTGCTTTGATAACTTCTAAATTTTTTGCAATAAGTATATGAGTTATTTATGACTAATGTTTAGTCCATGGATTATACGCACTCCCACCCTTCCACCCTTGCTAGCCCCTCTAATACCGCGCAACTTTCGCCGGTATCATACACCTACCATATACCTTCCTCAAAACAGCCACCATACCTACCTATTATGGCATTTCCATAGCCATTCCAAGATATATTGCCATGCAACTTTCCACCATCTAGTTCATCATGACATATCCATCATTGTAATATTGCTTAGCATGATCATGTAGTTGACATAGTATTTGTGGCAAATCCACCGTTCATAATTCTTTCATACTTGTCACTCGTGATTCATTGCATATCCCGGTACACCGCCGGAGGCATTCATATAGAGTCATACTTTGTTTTAGTATCGAGTTGTAATCATTGAGTTGTAAATAAATAGAAGTGTGATGATCATCATTCAATAAAGCATTGTCCCAAAAAAGAGAGAAAGGCCAAAGAAAAAAAGAAGGCCCAAAAAAAGGGGGCAATGCTACTATACTTTTTTCCAGACTTGTGCTTCAAAGTAGCACCATGATATAGCAAGTCTAATATATTGTGCTTCAAAGTAGCACCATGTTCTTCATATAGAGAGTCTCATATGTTGTCACTTTCATATACTAGTGGGAATTTTACGTTATAGAACATGGCTTGTATATTCCAATGATGGGCTTCCTCAAATTGCCCTAGGTCTTCGTGAGCAAGAAAGTTGGATGCACACCCACTAGTTTCTTTTGTTGAGCTTTCATACATTTATAGCTCTAGTGCATCCGTTGCATGGCAATCCCTACTCACTCACATTGATATCTATTGATGGGCATCTCCATAGCCCATTGATATGCCTAGTTGATGTGAGACTATCTTCTCCTTTTTGTCTTCTCCACAACCACCATTCTATTCCACCTATAGTGCTATATCCATGGCTCACGCTCATGTATTGCATGAAGATTGAGAAAGTTTTGAAAAAGTTAGAGTATGAAACAATTGCTTGGCTTGTCATTGGGGTTGTGCATGATTTAAATACTTTGTGTGGGGAAGATGGAGCATAGCCAGACTATATGATTTTGTAGGGATAACTTTCTTTGGCCATGTTATTTTGAGAAGACATAATTGCTTTGTTAGTATACTTGAAGTATTATTATTTTCTATGTCAATATAAACTTTTGTCTTGAATCTTTCTAATCTAAATATTCATACCACAATTAAGAAGATTTACATTGAAATTATGCCAAGTAGCACTCCGCATCAAAAATTCTCCTTTTATCATTTACCTCCTCGAGGACGAGCAGGAATTAAGCTTGGGGATGCCTGATACGTCTCCAACGTATCTATAATTTTTGATTGCTCCATGCTATATTATCTACTGTTTTGGACCATATTGGGCTTTATTTTCCACTTTTATATTATTTTTGGGACTAACCTATTAACTCGAGGCCCAGCCCAGAATTGCTGTTTTTTCCTATTTCAGTGTTTCGGATAAACAGAATATCAAACGGAGTCCAAACGGAATAAAATCTTCGGAAACGTGATTTTCTCACCGAACGTGATCCAGGAGACTTGGACCCTACTACAAGGGACCAAAGAGGTGGTCATGAGGGTGGGGGCGCCCCCCCTAGGGCGCGCCCCCTGCCTCGTGGGCCCCTCGGTGCTCCACCGACGTACTCCTTCCTCCTATATATACACACGTACCCCCAAATGATCAGAACAGGAGCCAAAACCCTAATTCCACCGCCACAACTTTCTGTATCCACGAGATCCCATCTTGGGGCCTGTTCCGGAGCTCCGCCGGAAGAGGGTCGTCATCACGGAGGGCTTCTACATCATCCTAGCCCCTCCGATGAAGTGTAAGTAGTTTACCTTAGACCTTCGGGTCCATAGTTAGTAGCTAGATGGCTTCTTCTCTCTCTTTGAATCTCAATACAAAGTTCTCCCCCTCTCTTGTGGAGATCTATTCGATGTAATCTTCTTTTTGTGGTGTGTTTGTTGAGACCGATGAATAGTGGGTTTATGATCAAGTCTATCTATGAATAATATTTGAATCTTCTCTGAATTATTTTATGCATGATTGGTTAACTTAATACTCTAGATGCATGTTGGATAGCGGTCGATGAGTGGAGTAATAGTAGTAGATGCAGAATCATTTCGATCTACTTGTCACGGACGTGATGCCTAGATATTCTCATAATTATGCACAATTCTATCAATTGCTCAACAGTAATTTGTTCACCCATTGTAGAATACTTATGCTCTTGAGAGAAGCCACTAGTGAAACCTATGGCCCCCGGGTCTATTGTCATCATATCAATCTCCATCACTTTTATATTGCTTTGCTATTTACTTTGCTTTTACTTTTTACTTTGCATCTTTATATCAAAAATACAAAAAATATTCTATCTATGAGATCTCACTCTCGTAAGTGACCGTGAAGGGCTTGACAACCCCTAATCGCGTTGGTTGTGAGTAGCTATCGCTTTGTGCAGGTATGAGGGACTTGAGCGTGGGCTCCTACTGGATTGATACCTTGGTTCTCAAAAACTGAGGGAAATACTTACACTACTCTACTGCATCATCCCTTCCTCTTTAGGGAAAACCAACGCAAGCTCAAGACGTAGCACGGTGTCGCTCAGACGCTCGACTGAGGCATGCTTTACCTTATTATCCTTTTGAGGCGTCGCTTCAGACACCCGATCGGTGCATCCTAATTCTACTCTCTGATTGCATATTCATGTTTGACATGAATAACCTGCTTGAGTGCATCATGGATTTTTACTTCATGACTGACGTTGTGATCATGGAATATTTCAGAGCATGACTTTCATTTGTTATATTATACCTGAGTTCATAATGTTTGCGAGTACATTCAAAGTACTCACTGGCTTGTCCCTGGCTATTGTCTTGGCCAGATTTCTTGCATGGAGAGGAGCGTTGCGATGACAGCCCCGGAACCTACGCAATGGTGATAGCAGCCTCGCGAATATAGGAGTTATCCAGGTCAGCTGTTCCTGTGGGAAAAGGAGTCCCATAGACACTGATGAACCACAAACCGCTTCCGCCATCAGCCACTAGAAACCTTGTGTTGTACTCATAGGCCAGAATGGTCTTGTACTACATATTTTGTATTTTGCTTGGAATTTCTGTATCAAGTTGGTGCCTCATCAGCTAACAGTAATCCTGGGGCTGGTGGGCACAAGGACCATTTTCTTAGAAATATATCTTGAAAATCCGGTCACGACAGGGATTCCCAGTCCCATGCTCAAACCAAATCAAAATAATTGCAAACAAAACTCCCCCATGATTGTTGTTAGTTGGAGGCACCTGTTGTTTCGGGCAAGCCATGGATTGATGCTTGTTGGTGGTGGGGGAGTATAAACTTTACCATTCTGCTTGGGAACCGCCTATAATGTGTGTAGCATGGAAGATATCAAGATCTCTTGGTTGTTATGTTGACAATGAAAGTATACCGCTTAAAATATTATTCATCTCTATTTCAAAACCGAGCTCTGGCACCTCTACAAATCCCTGCTTCCCTATGAGAAGGGCCTATCTCCTTACTTTTATGTGAGTCATCATCCTCTTATTAAAAAGCACCAGGTGGAGAGCATCGCTGTCATTTGCATGTATTATTATTAGTTTACATTGAGTATGACTGTGACTGGATCTCTTTTACCATGAATTACAATTTCCATTCAGTCTCAAAAAGGCGTAGCGAGATACCATCTTGTTATATCATATTATGATTGTTTTAAGAAAGTGTTGTCATCTGAGATTTATTATTATTGCTCGCTAGTTGATTATGCCATTGATATGAGTAAACATGAGACCTAAATGTTATTGTGAATATGGTTAGTTCATAATCTTTTCTGAAAACTTGAATGTTGGCTTTACATATTTACAACAACAAGAGCAAACAAAGTTTGTAAAAGTTTTTCTTTATCACTTTTAGTTTATCAACTGAATTTCTTGAGGACAAGCAAAGGTTTAAGCTTGGGGGAGTTGATACGTCTCCATCGTATCTACTTTTCCAAACACTTTTACCCTTGTTTTGGACTCTAACTTGCATGATTTGAATGGAACTAACCTGGACTGGCGCTGTTTTCAGCAGAATTGTCATGGTGTTATTTTTGTGCAGAAATAAAAGTTCTTGGGATGACCTGAAAATCAATAGAGAATATTTTTGGAATATATAAAAAATACTGGCAAAAGAATCAAGGCCAGGGGGCACACACCCTGTCCACGAGGGTGGGGGCGCGCCTACCACCAGGGCGCCCCCCTATCTCGTGGGCCCCCTGGTGCTCCACCGACCTCAACTCCAACTCCATATATTCATGTTCGGGGAGAAAAAAATCAGAGAGAAGGATTCATCACATTTTACGATACGGAGCCGCCACCAAGCCCTAATCTCTCTCAGGAGGGATGATCTGGAGTCCGTTCGGGGCTCCGGAGAGGGGAATCCGTCGCCATTGTCATCATCAACCTTCCTCCATCACCAATTTCATGATGCTCACCACCATGCATGAGTAATTCCATTGTAGGCTTGCTGGACGATGATGGGTTGGATGAGATTTATCATGTAATCGAGCTAGTTTTGTTAGGGTTTGATCCCTAGTATCCACTATGTTCTGAGATTGATGTTGCTATGACTTTGCTATGCTTAATGCTTGTCACTAGGGCCCGAGTGCCATGATTTCAGATGTGAACCTATTATGTTTTCATGAATATACGTGAGTTCTTGATCCTATCTTGCAAGTCTATAGTCACCTATTATGTGTTATGATCCATTAACCCTGAAGTGACAATAATTGGGATACTTACTGGTGATGACCGTAGTTTGAGGATTTCATGTATTCACTAAGTGTTAATGCTTTGGTCCGGTACTCTATTAAAAGGAGACCTTAATATCCCTTAGTTTCAAATAGGACCCCGCTGCCACGGGAGGGTAGGACAAAAGATGGCATGCAAGTTTTTTCCATAAGCACGTATGACTATATTCGGAATACATGCCTACATTACATTGATGAACTGGAGCTAGCTCTGTGTCACCCTATGTTATAACCATTGCATGAGGAATCGCATCCGACATAATTATCCATCACTGATCCATTGCCTACGAGCTTTTCACATATTGATCTTCGCTTATTTACTTCTCCATTGCTACTGTTACAATCACTATAAAACCAAAACTATTGCTTTTGCTACCATTACTGCTACTATCATATTACTTTGCTACTAAATACTTTGCTACAGATATTAAGTTTTCCAGGTGTGGTTGAATTGACAACTCAGCTGCTAATACTTGAGAATATTCTTTGGCTCCCCTTGTGTCGAATCAATAAATTTGGGTTGAATACTCTACCCTCGAAAACTGTTGCGATCCGCTATACTTGTGGGTTATCAAGCATCAATATGTATAGAGATAGATCATGACGCTTGATATATTTCCAATGAGTACATACCTTGACAAGATTTTGAAGTATTTCAAAATGGAACAGTCAAAGAAGGAGTTCTTGCCTGTGTTGCAAGGTGTGAAGTTGAGTAAAGACTCAAAACCCGACCACGGCAGAAAATAGAAAGAGAATTAAAAGGCATTCCCTATGCCTCAGTCATAGGTTCTACAAAGTATGCTATGTTGTGTACCAGACCTATTGTGTACCTCACCATAAGTTTGTCAACAGGGTACAATAGTGATCCACGAGTGGATCACTGGACATCGGTCAAAAATATCCTTAGTGGAATAAGGAAATGTTTCTCGGTTATGGAGGTGACAAAGAGTTCGTCGTAAAGAGTTACATCGATGCAAGCTTTGACACCGATCTAGATGACTCTAAGTCTCGATCTAGATACATATTGAAAGTGGGAGCAATTAGCTAGAGTAGCTCCGTACAAAGCATTATAGACATAAAAAATTTGCAAAATACTTATGGCTCTGAATGTGGCAGACCCGTTGACTAAATTTCTCTGACAAGCAAAACATTATCACTCTTTGGGTGTTAATCACGTAGCGATGTGAACTAGATTATTGACTCTAAACCCTTTGGGTGTTAGTCACGTGGAGATGTGAACTAATCACATAAAGATGTGAACTATTGGTGTTAAATCACATGACGACGTGAACTAGATTATTGACTCTAGTGCAAGTGGGAGACTGAAGGAAATATGCCCTAGAGGCAATAATAAAGTTGTTATTCATATTTCCTTATATCATGCTAAATGTTTATTATTCATGCTAGAATTGTATTAACCGGAAACTTAGTACATGTGTGAATACATAGACAAACAGAGTGTCCCTAGTATGCCTCTACTTGACTAGCTCGTTAATCAAATATGGTTAAGTTTCCTAGCCATGGACATGTGTTGTCATTTGATGAACGAGATCACATCATTAGAGAATTATGTGATGGACAAGACCCATCCGTTAGCTTAGCATAATGATCGTTCAGTTTTATTGCTACTACTTTCTTCATGACTTATACATGTTCCTCTGACTATGAGAATATGCAACTCCCAAATACAAGAGGAACACCATGTGTGCTATCAAACATCACAACATAACTGGGTATTATAAAGATGCTCTACAGGTGTATCCAATGTTGTTTGTTGATTTGGCATAGATCGAGATTAGTATTTGTCACTCCGTCAATCGGAGAGGTATCTCTGGGCCCTCTCGGTAATGCACATCACAATAAGCCTTGCAAGAAATGTGACTAATGAGTTAGTTGCGGGATGGTGCATTACGGAACGAGTAAAGAGACTTGCCGGTAACGAGATTGAACTAGGTATTGAGATACCGACGATCGAATCTCGGGCAAGTAACATACCGATGACAAAGGGAACAACGTATGTTGTTATGCAGTTTGACCGATGAAGATCTTCGTAGAATATGTGGGAGCCAATATGAACATCCAGGTTTCGCTATTGTTTATTGACCGGAGACGTGTCTCGGTCATGTCTACATAGTTCTCGAACCCGTAGGGTCCGCACGCTTAACGTTCGGTGACGATCGGTATTATGAGTTTATGTGTTTTGATGAACCGAAGATTGTTCGGGATCTCGGATGTGATCACGGGCATGACGAGGAGTCTTGAAATGGTCGAGACATAAAGATCGATACATTGGAAGCCTATGTTTGGACATCGGAAAGGTTCCTAGTGAGTTCGGGCATATATCGGAGTACCGGGGGGTTACCGGAACCCCCCAGGGAGTATATGGGCCCTAATGGGCTTTAGTGGAGAGAGAGAGAGACAGCCAGGGCAGGCCGCGCACCCCCTTCCCCTCTGGTCCGAATTTGACTAGGAAGGGGGCGGCGCCCCCTTTCCTTCCTCCCTATCTCCCCTTCCTTCTCTCCTAGTCCAACTGGGGAAGGGGGGAATCCTACTCCCGGAGGGAGTAGGACTCCTCCAGGGCGCGCCATAGAGGGCCGGCCCTCCCTCCTCCTCCACTCCTTTATATACAGGGGAGGGGGCACCCCATAGACACACAAGTTGATCATTGATCTTTTAGTCGTGTGCGGTGCCCCCCTCCACCATAATCCACCTCGGTCATATCATAGCCGTGCTTAGGTGAAGCCCTGTTCCGGTAGCATCATCATCACTGTCATCACGCCGTCGTGCTGACGAATCTCTCCCTCGACACTCTGCTGGATCGTGAGTTCGTGGGATGTCACCGAGCCGAATGTGTGCAGATCGCGGAGGTGTTGTAACTTCGGTACTAGGATCGGTCGATCGTGAAGACGTACGACTACATCAACCGCTTTGTCATAATGCTTCCGCTTACGGTCTACAAGGGTACGTAGACAATACTCTCCCCTCTCGTTGCTATGCATCAACATGATCTTGCGTGTGCGTAGGAATTTTTTTGAAATTACTGTGTTCCCCAACACTGGCCCACAAATTTACACCGGCATCTGTCTGAGGACACTGATGGATGCCATCCAATGTTGCCCGCATACCTTTCGACAACTATATGAACTAACCGGAGGAAATTCATGCAAACAAAGCAAATTTCAAATTAACCGGATGAAATTCATTACATTTCGAAAACTTTTCCTACAAACTGGACGAAATCCATTACATATTTCGCACAAACCGTACTAAAACCTACTGTAAACCTAATCTAAATGATCGTTGGTGCCCGACCACCATGTCCGGCCATGAACCCGAGAAAGCCGGCTATTGCCTTTGCCTCCTCCTCATCTGCCTTGATAACCTCCTCCTTCGGAGCACAAGGTTTTGAAGATTTCCGCCTCCACGTTGCCGTCAAGCGGCTAATCGGCCACCGATGTTTATCCCACCAAGCTTGGCGTCGATTGAGTGGAGGAGCAGTGGCCTTCCTGGGACCTGAGCGGTGGCGACCTACCGTGTACTACTCTTCCTCGCTGTCGGCTGCGCCCGCGCACGCATGCTGGCTTCATGGTAGTGGCGGCAGAGGGCGGCCTGGTGGGAGCCGGCAATCTCCTTCATCTGCTCCTATGACAGTACGTCCAAGAGAGCTTTGGAGCCCGCCCGGAGCGGAACCACCAATGTCCTTCGTCTGCTCCTGCGATAGTACGTCCAAGAGAGCTTTGGAGCGCCAGGAGGCCATGGTTGGAGTGGTGCCGACAGAAGGAAGGGACCGGAGGAGAATGAGTGTGGGTCTTTGGCTATGGCTGGGAGCTGGGGCTCAAGTTAATATAGCGGGCGAATGGCAATGAGCCGCGACAGATGGAAGGACGGCTGGCGCCAGAGTAGGTTCGTGAGGCGTGAATGCGGACGCTGCTTCACTGACTTAACTGCAGGTACGTTGGGTCACTAACATGTGGGCCCAATGGGCAGCTGGCCCGCATGTCAGTGACACACCAACTGCGCCTGTTGTTAAGTCCGGTGAATGTGGCATTGACGTTCTGGAGAGACGGTGACCGTTTCAGGCGGGAAGCGTGCGCTAGCGATGGAAGGGGTTTCGGTAGTCCAAGGCGGTCAGACCCTGGCGTGGTGGTAAAATGTGAACTCATGGATGACGAGCCTTTGAAGTGTATGCGGCATGTATTGACAACCAGGCGTCCATGCAACCAGTCTTGTCGCCAGCTAGCCTTCGACGACCACCATTAGACACCACACAAGCATGCATAACTTACGAATAATGGACGAATCGATCAGACACACACTCGTGTGCAGTGGCACTATGATCGGTCGCTCATGATAGTACATACTCCGTACCATAGTACCCTCTCTAGTTAGGTTGTTTTATATATTGTCGTTGTGATGGACGATATACATGAGCAAGGCGCTGAGTCCCGAGTATGACCATTGGTGTTGAGCCAGGTGAATACATGCTCGGAGTTCGCGGAGGCCTCCATCAAATTTCTAAATAGTAATGTCAGGCACCGCCGGGGCGCGCAGGTGACGGGCTCGTCGTTTGCACTGCACCATGAGCAGGACTTTGATTGAGAGGGCGACGTGCATGCATTAGCATGCATGGTTTGACAGCTGAGCGTGAGTGTCTGCACGTGTACATGCTACTTGCCTCTATGGACGGTGTGCGCTAATGTGTGCATCACGTATAATATAATGATCAAAGTCAGCTATCAACACAAGTTCGATGATCGCCAATGCATTTTACTCGGTAATAAATGACCAGGATTGAAGGGGAATCCAAATTTCCTTCGTCTTCTGTCCTTGAGCTCTTGACAAACCAATGCACTATACGGTTGTCCGGTCACTCCACCCCATAGCTCTCACCAAGCGCGTTCATGCCACCGCGCCGCACACTAACCGGTATGGAAGCGATGGCATCCCGCCGCGCCGAGTTCCTCGCCTCCCACGACCACACACAAAATGGTAGGGAAGCGATGGCATCCCGCCGTGCCGAGTTCATCGCCGCTCGCGACCTCACACCTACGTGGGCGGAATTTGAAGGTGCCAAGGCCGAATGGGCGGTAGAGCAAGAGGCGGCCAGAGCCACACAGAGGGTGCGGAGAAGTCAGAAAGCACTCAAGAAAAGGGAGGCCCACCGCCGCAAGAAAGAAGAGGACGCACGCGCTGCTGCGGAGAGGTCGACGGAGATCCAAGCACGGTGGGGTGTCGCCGACAAAGCCGAGAAGGAGAACGACGGCGTCTAGCCAGCATGTGAGAAGTAGTAGTACTAGTAGTTAGTGTGTGTGTCTGTGTCTGTGTCTGAGTACGAGCATGTACCGGTACTACTATTTACTACTGTAGTTTTTAGAACAAATTACCAGTACATTAGCCTAGACTCAATGGAAAAATTCCTATCCTATGCATCAAATGGCATCTCTTTCTCTATAGGAATTGAGATGCATGTCATCTCACTTCCTATGATTTTCATATTCCTATAAAATTCCTATCCTGTGAATGAAAGGAGGCCTCTGCTGGAGTAACTACTGTAGCTAGCAGTACTGCTGGTACAGTAGTTTTCTTCAAGAAGCGGAATTTAGCGAAGCCATGATGGTTCCTTCGTCCAAGCAACTTCACAGTGGGAAAGGTTGGGCCTGTGATTTGACGGCTCATTAGTCATTATTACTGCGGCATGACGACCGGGGTGACTCTCCCTTGGAGTTCTGCGTGCATGGCAAGTGGACCAAGATGGTCGACGTCCCACATGTTGGTGAACGAAAGTATTCTTTCCGATATCGAGGAGCAAGGAAACCGCGTGGTATAGTATCACTGCTGATTTATGTTTTTTTCTGATGAATGCTAGCGTTTCAACTCTTACGACGAAGGAGTGCCAAACACGGCACGTGTTGGATGTCCCACACATCAGCGAAAGGAGTGGGACATGAACAGCGTGGTCGAGCGTCTCCACTTCTTCCACTTCTGGGTCGGAGACCACACGTAGTAGTACTAGTGGTATGAACGATACAAAGTGCGACCCGGAGAGAAAGACACGTCTAGTTGGAAGGTCTCGAGGCATACATGTAAACAAATATAAACCTAATATGTGCCTCCAATTAATATAGTAGTAGTAGAGTACTTAGGCACGTACTCCATAACATCACCGTGCATTGCACGTACAACATTTAGTGGTACATAGTAAGAGATAAATGCCTATATGCCACGCATGTTCATACTATTTGTGCCTTTCTACTTCACTTACTGCGCTACATTACTCAGGTTCGTACGTCTACTCCTGGGTACATGTCCGTCTCGTAGTTCTAGTCCCGCGTGTTCTTCATAGATGGAACGATCCATATCATCGCAGTTAGTGTGGCTCCCCACGATGGAGACTCATCCAAACTATGGCCAGCCTCGATGCGGAGCAGTCGCGTTTACCGGGAAGCAACGCTCTCTCGGCCGTCGCGCTGCTTCAAAGTCGGCGCCAGTGAGAGGTCGCCTTTGCTCTGGCCGGGCATTAATGCAGCACTGACGCTCCAGGGCAACGCTGTCCGTTTCACGCGGGAAGCGCGCTCAGCAAGGGAGTATTGGTTTTGAACCGTTTCAGGTGTAGTACTAGTAGTTTGCAAAACTACTCACTTATTGCACTCAGTTTCCTAAGAAATTGTAGTAAAAATGTTACTCCATAGCCCGCTTACCTTCTCCTTCCTCTTCCACCGCCCACACATGTCCACGGGAAGCAACCGGTCAACCCTTATATAGGAGTGCTAGCACAAAAAGATGCATGCATGACCAATAAAATTTCTAGATTAAAGCGCCATGTCGTTACCTTCGGCCGGGCCATGGCTATCGGGCAACAGCGACCAGAGAAGAGGCGGCAGGAGGGGAATGAATGCAGGTACTGTTTGGGTTCGCCATCCGGCTTAAATAAATGTGCACCATCATGTGTACCCACGGGTGCACAAATTGTAACATACGTGTCTGCTTAAGTGGGCGTCACGTAACTGGTGTGTGAGAGAGATTCTGAGAGACAGAGTGCGTGTGTGCGACTCTACTCTTCGGACATGTACTCAACCTTTTGCATCGGGATATAAGTATAATGGTATTACACTTTAGCTAGTGATTTACGTGGCCATGTTAACATGGTTGTGTAAAAAATGTCACTTCCTGCTCGTGATTTGTGCTATATAATTACAAGAAAGATGCTCGTGCATTACACAGAACATCAATATGCATTTTTTACAAAACACCTATTGTGATTGACCCATGCAGGAGTAATCCCATGTGTAAAAACTAATGATATCTCGAGAATTTTATTGGAAAACTGGTATCTCGAGAATTTCATCAAAAAAATGAAAGATGGGAGATAAGGTGAGGAGGAGTGGAGCATGGTGGTGACTGGTGGTCGGACTGGGCGGAGGCATGGGGATGGATGGCGCTGGCAGGCGGTAGCGGCCACCGTGCTAGATTGTTCCAGAGACTTCCTTTTTTAATTTCTCAGCAATGAGGTTGTGGGAGATAAGGATGTGGAGAGAGGTGAGGGTATCTTTTGAAAAATTATCATAGTTTGCTTTCTATACGTCAGATATAGATCGGACGGTTTATATTACAAGATGGGAGGCACACCATCATCACCAACTCATTTTTTATAAGAGTAGAGATGATAAGTTTTCTAACTACTAAAGTAAAGTGGAATTTGTCCATGTTATACAAGTAAATTAAGGTGATTGTTTATCATACGGGTAAGGTTGGACGAAGGGTGGTAGGAACAAATGCTCTTCCTAAAGCATGTGTGTGTTAGATGGAGTCTTAGTGTGTGCGTGTGTGTCTGGGGGGTGGGGGTGGGTGTGTGCGTGTGTGAGAGAGAGATGGAGTCTTAGTGTGTGGGGGGTGGGTGGGTGTGTGTGACGCTGGTGTCAGTGTCAAAACTGGCGGATCTCAGGTAGGGGGTCCCGAACTGTGCGTCTAAGGTTGATGGTAACAGGAGACAGGGGACACGATGTTTACCCAGGTTCGGGCCCTCTCTATGGAGGTAATACCCTACGTCCTGCTTGATTGATCTTGATGAATATGATTATTACAAGAGTTGATCTACCACGAGATCGTAATGACTAAACGCTAAAAGTCTAGTCTGGCTATGATTATGAGGATTCGGCCTATCTACGGACCTAGCCCTCTAGTTTATATAGACACGGGAAGGATCTAGGGTTACACAAGGTCGGTTACAAAGAAAGGAATCTACATAGTTCGTCGCCAAGCTTCCCTTCCACGCCAAGGAGAGTCCTATCCGGACATGGGTGCAGTCTTCAGTCTTTGTGTTCTTCACAGCCCATCAGTCCGGCCCATGGCTAACAGGCCGGACACCCGAGGACCCCTTAGTCCAGGACTCCCTCAGCAGCCCCTGAACCTGGCTTCAATGACAAGGTATCCGACGCGTAGATCTGTCTTCGGCATTGCAAGGCGGGTTCCTCCTTCCGAACTCCAAGATAGTCTACGGACATAATGATCGTGTCCGGACCTGTAACATAAGTACCACAGCCATAGAGCATAGTATTTTACGAGTCCAATCTGCTGATAATTTTTATAACGTGACATCATGCTCGTCGGGTTATTCATTTCGAACTGTTTCCTATCCCACTGTTCCATGTTTCGAGGTGTGGTTATTATTGGCACGTCCTGTCAAAGCAGAGATCGTGTCCCCTTATTGCGGGATTCTCATCAATGCGAGCGTGGGTAAGGCAACCGTTCTGTTGGAAAGATTCCTTAGGAATAGGCAAGTCTTCAGGCTCAGGAGGAGGTGTTCAATACCCGATACCTTTATAAAGGAACCAAGGGCCGTATTTTTACGCCAAACCTCTCCTCAGCCTTTCCAACCTCAAGTTCTAGCACCCAAGGTTCGACTCCATAACTCCAAGCTTCCCCATCATGTCCGGACCCAGCCCTCAAGGTAGATGGGTGGCCTCCTCCATTACAGAGGAGGATATCGCAAAGCTTCGGGCGGCCAGATACCTGACCACGGAGATCCCCCACAGGCTTCCTGCTCAAGGACAGGTTATTCCGACCCCCAGATCCGGCGAGCGAGTCATATTCATATCTCACTTCCTCCGAGGGCTAGGGTTCGCTCTCCACCCCTTTGTCCGAGGGCTAATGTTTTATTACGGACTAGATTTTCACGATCTAGCTCCGGATTCTTTCCTCCATGTCTCGGCGTTTATCATCACGTGCGAGGCCTTCCTCCGAATCCCCCCACACTTCGGCCTATGGCTCAAGACCTTTAGTGTGAAGCCGAAGGTAGTCAACGGGGAACAGGCGGAGTGTGGCGGTGTTATAGTAAGCAAGCTTACCAACACTCCCTGGCCAAAAGGCTCCTTCACAGAGACTTTCAACCAATGGCAGCGAGAGTGGTTTTACATCACGGAACCCCGTAGCACCAAGTGGGCAGCTATACCTGCATTCCGTTCTGGTCCTTCGTTATAGCTTGCATCATGGATCAATAAGGGGCTGGACTGGGGATCAGTTGATGAAGTGCAGACCCTACAGAGCCGCATCCGAACCCTCCTTGAGAAGGACATAGATCTTGTCGACGTGATTCAAGTAATGCTAGTCTGCCGAGCTCTGCCATGCTAGCGTAGGCCTCTCAGCATGGAGGAGTTCAATCCGGAAGGACCACGAACCCTCCAACACTTCCTTGGCATTACGCACAAATGGATGTGGAAGTTGTTTTTCAGGAAACGGAAACATTTGAAAGTGCAACTATCCCTGGGTGGTTTTGGTAATTCCTAACAACATATAGTTCACTGAGCTAATGCTATTTCAAGATAAACATTTCAGGAAAGCTCAGTGATTGGCATGGCATGGATGAGAAAAGTGGATCCCTCAAAATTCTAAGGACAAAGGATTAGCTCAAGCTCAAGGCTCAGGACTCTACATCTTTTCATTTTAAGTGATCCAAGATCACATTGAGTCCATAGGAAAAGCCAATACTATTAAGAGGGGATAAGGTGTTGCCTAATGGCTTACTTGCTCAAAGTGCTTAGTGATATGCTCCAAAAGCCCTCAACTACTTTCTCACATCCACATATGACCCAAACCAAAAGTCAAACTCAGCCCCACCGAAATTTTCTATCCGGCGCCACCAAGTTCAGTTGACATAGCCACTGCCAGAAACCCTAGTCTTTCCGGTCTCACCGATAGGGATCTCGGTCTCACCGAGATGGGATTGTAATCTCTCTGTTTCCCTTCATAGTGTTTCGGTCAAACCGAGATGAGCGATCGGTCCCACCGAGATTGCAATGCAAACTCTCTTTTTCCCTTTCGTAACACTTCGGTCCAACCGAGATGAGCGAATTGGTCCCACCGAGTTTGCCTGACCAACTCTCTGTTAGTCCATTACCAGAATTGGTCTCACCGAGTTTGTGTAAACGTTCTCACCGAGATTACGTTATGCCCTAACCCTAACAAAATCGGTCCCACCGAGTTGACATGTCGGTCCCACCGAAATTCCTAACGTTCACTTTTTGAACTAAATTGGTCTGACCGAGTTTCATGATTCGATCCCACCGAGTTTGGTGATTTGTGTGTAACGGTTAGATTTTGTGTGGAGGCTATTTATACCCCTCCACCCACTCTTCATTTATGGAGAGATCCATCAGAACATGCCTACAATTCCAACATACATATTCTGAGAGAGAACCACCTACACTTGTGTTGAGGTCAAGATATTCCACTCCAACCACGTGAATCTTGATCTCTAGCCTTCCCCAAGTTGCTTTCCACTCAAATCATCTTTCCACCAAATCCAAATCCTGTGAGAGAGAGTTGAGTGTTGGGGAGACTATCATTTGAAGCACAAGAGCAAGGAGTTCATCATCAACACACCATTCGTTACATCTTGGAGAGTGGTGTCTACTAGATTGGTTAGGTGTCACTTGGGAGCCTTCGTCAAGATTGTGGAGTTGAACCAAGGAGTTTGTAAGGGCAAGGAGATCGCCTACTTCGTGAAGATCTACCCGAGTGAGGCAAGTCCTTCGTGGGCGACAACCATGGTGGGATAGACAAGGTTGCTTCTTCATTTACCCTTCGTGGGTGGAGCCCTCTGTGTACTCGCGTAACCATTACCCTTCATGGGTTGAGGTCTCCATCAACGTGGATGTACGATAGAACCACCTATCGGAACCATGCCAAAAATCTCTGTGTCTCAAATTGCGTTTGCACACTCCAAACTCCTCCCTTTACCTTCATGTGCAATTGTTTTACTTTCCGCTGCTATACTCTTAGAATTGCATGTGTATGTTGATTGCTTGACTTGTGCTAAGTTGCTAAAATCTGCCTAGAACTAAAATTGGGAAAGGCTAGATTTTTATTTGGTCAAGTAGTCTAATCACCCCCCCTCTAGACATACTTTCGATCCTACAAGTGGTATCAGAGCTTTGGTCTCCATTTGCTTTGATTTCCATAGCTTTTGGTGGTCATAGCCTTGGTTTCACAACCTAGAAGAGTATGGCGTCTAGCAAGGGAAATTATGACCGTAGAGGTCCTTACTTTGATGATACAAATTTTGCTAGTTGGAAGCATAAGATGAAAATGCATATTCTTGGACATAACCCCGCCGTTTGGGCTATTGTGTGTATTGGCTTGCAAGGTGAATTCTTTGATGGGAGAGAACCAAACCGTGAAGCTACCGCGGAAGAGTTGAAGATGCTACAATACAATGCTCAAGCTTGTGATATTCTCTTCAACGGATTATGCCCCGAAGAATTCAAAAAAATCAGCCGTCTTGAGAATGCAAAGGAAATTTGGGATACTTTATTGATATGCATGAAGGTACCGAATCTATCAAGGAATCCAAATTGGATGTGCTTCAAAGTCAGCTTGACAAGTTCAAAATGAAGGATGGTGAAGGCGTCGCTGAAATGTACTCTAGGCTTGCTCTCATCACAAATGAGATTGCCGGCTTAGGAAGTGAAGAGATGACCGATATATTCATTATAAAGAAGATCCTAAGAGCCTTGGATGGAAAATATGATACCATGTGCACATTGATCCAAATGATGCCCAATTACAAAGTTCTCAAGCCAACAGAAGTTATTGGAAGAATTGTTGCTCATGAGATGTTACTCAAGGATAAGGAAGAACTTCACAACAAGTCAAGTGGTGCTTACAAAGCCTTGTGTGATGCTCCCACGTCATCAAGTGAGAAGCAAACCTTCAATGAAGAATTGAGTCTAATGGTGAAGAACTTCAACAAGTTCTACAAGAGTATAAGCATGGAAAAAAGTTCCAAGTCATGGTCCTAAAATGACAAAAGATCTTCTAGTCATGAGCGCAATTGCTACAATTGCGGAAGACCCGGACACTATTCCAATGAGTGTATGGCTCCCTACAAAAGAAGAGAAGATTCTCCCTACAAAAGAAGAAGTAGAAGAGAAGAATCACCATCAAGAGAAAGAAGGAGTAGAGATGATCGTTATGAACGAAGACCCTCTCGGAGAAGGAAGGACTCGGAAAGGAAGGACAAGTCATCAAGGAGCTACATAAAAAGAAGACATCAAGCTCATGTTGGTGAATGGGTATCCAGTTCCAACTCTGACGATCACTCCGAAAGAAGTTATCACTCCGACTCCGAATATACTCAACATGAAGGTGTTGCCAGACTAGCACTTGTGACAACCAACTCCTATGACATATTTGACTCAGCAAACGAAGGAATTGGGAGATGCTTCATGGCTAAAGGTCCAAAGGTAACACACCCCGAGTATGTTGATTTCAATAGTGATGAAGATGATTTGCTAGGAGATGATGATTTACTTGTTGACAACTCTAGTTATGAAAACTATGATGAGCTTTCTATTAATCATGATAATCAAGATAAAACGAATGACGATGATAAGAAGGAGATTGAGCGTCTAACTAAAGAACTAAACACTCTTAAGTTAGCTCATGAAACTACCTTGGAAGATCATCGAGAACTTTTAAAGACTCATGACGAGCTACGCTTTGAAAAGCTCAACCTTGAGCAAGAACATGAGTTTTTAAAGGCAATCAATGATGATCTTCGCAAGAAAAGTTTTTCTTACATTGCCAGGCGTTTACTCTTGTCTACTTACATGCCACAAGTTAAATCTAGTAACAAGAACAAGAAAGATTCTTCATCTAGTAGTAACAACAATCATGTTAAATCCAATGTTGTTGCTTCTAGTAGCTCTCTAGATTCCACTAATGATTCTCTTAGCCAAGTTACACTTGAGCAAGAAAATAGCTTATTGATGGGAATTATAGAGAAAGGTGTTTACAAGAGCCTTGCCAGAAGTAAGCAATTTGAGGAAATTGTACGCAAGCAAGGAAGACATCGGAAGAATCAAGGTGTTGGTTTCGAACGAAAGTTCAATGCCAATGGAGTTGAGTGGGAAGAAGATCAATACCCCAAGACGAAGTTTGTTCCTCAACAAGAGAAGTATGATCCTACTTCTTTCAAAGGAACACAATCTCAAGATGATCCTCCACCACAAGACCACAAGCAAAAAGGGAAGGACAAGCTTCAAGAGGAGATTGATGCATTCGAGGAAGCTCGCAAAGCCTTGGTCAAGTGGGTTCCCAAGACTACATCAAGTTCTACTTCATCAAGTATGACTACAACTACAATGATTCTCATCAAGATGGTGTGGATCCCGAAGAACAAGAACTAGACAGTTCTTGAGGGTGACTCCGCCAACATACTTCACTCATATCATTTTGGCGAGGACAAGTGCAAACAACTTCCATATCTTGCACTAGTTCAAGGAGTCACAAACCCTCTTGTTGGTAAGACAAGGGACAAGGTAACCTAATGCTTCCATGGTAACCATCTTGTGTACACATCACTCTATGTCTATGGATATCCTTGTTTGTTCCTTGTGGGACTAACCCGTGTAGGTATTGAAAGTGCAACTCACTCCAAAGGATTGCTCCAAATGATCTACATCATCATTGAGCATCCACACCTTCAACACCTACATGAAGTCATCATCGACAAACCCAAGGTTAGTTGATCTCTCTTAAGGGGGATAACACATCTAGAGCTTTACTCTAATCAATTGAGCTAAAGCAACTCTAATGGTGTGAACACAACAATGCTTTATGTAAAAGTGGTAACCCCACTTGTGATTAAACGATGAGTATGACCTATGATCAAATGTTCTCATTTGACTCCTAAGTCAATATACTCATATATAGATGACCTAGTCATCCCCAATTGCTTGATAGATGCTAGAGTGTTTGTGCATGAACTGTATGGGTGACAGAGCGATGATGGAGAACGGTGGCGCGCGGAAGCACGGCGCTCCGGAGGATCAGTCCTGTGAGAGGAGCATTGAGCGCCACCACCACCGCATGATCAAGAACCGTGAGTCAGCCGCACAATCGCGTGGCAGGAAGCAGGTACTTACTTGGCTACCAAAATTGTTGGCTTTATGCAATGCCATTTCTACAATGGTGGTAACTGGTAACAAGGTTGGTGACACTTACACTCTCTGTCTTTCTTAACCGGACAGGCTTATACCAAGGAGCTTGAAGCCGAACTAAACCACCTCAAGGAGGAGAACGCTCGTCTGAAAGCTGAGGATGTACGAAGTTTCTTACCAATGAAAACCATGAGAAAATTCAGTTTTCTTAGTCTTTTCAGTTCTTACCGTTACTAAACTGTTTCACCGTTTTGTCGCAGAAGACGATTTTGCTGACCAAGAAAAAATGGTATGTACATTTTCCCACCATCATGTGGCAATTCTCCTACACTCGCCATCACTTGCCAATTTCTTGTGACAATCTAAATGCTAGGTCTTCAAATAGTCAATGTGTGTGTGCTAATGAAAACACCTTGTGGCTGTGATCTTTTATTTCATACAGCTAGTGGAGAAGATGATGGAGCAGTCCAAGGAAAATGTGAACGCCGAGAAGGGTGGCGCCCTGTCGCGGCGCTGCAGTAGCTGCATCTGGTGATAGGTGACCCACCATTCAGCTTCCATAGTTGTGCTGGCAAGAGGATGAGAATGAATAATGGTTACCTTTCCTTTCTAGAGCAGGGTGGTATCGTAATTTACTAGTAGTACCTAAAACCCATAAGGACCCAAATGTTAGTGTTTTTCTGGTCAAGCAAGTGAACTTATGTTGTTGTTACTGTTTATAGGTATATAGGTTTGTCAAAAACTTCAGGCAACTGGAACAAAAGAAAGTTAGCAATATGTTTATGTGTACTAGAACTTTAATATGATGTGATGCAATGTGTGTGGTCCATTTCTCATGGGGTCATCGCCTTTGTTATTTTCTGAAGATTTGGAGATGACACATGAGTTGGGTTTAGTCACGTAGGCGCACTTTTTCGCACCGGTGAAATTTGAGCCATTCAAATAGTTTTTAAATCCAGTGAAATTTGAGCTATTCAAATAAGTGGTCACATGGGATCACATGAGACTTGACGGTGGTCCCCGTTAGCAAAGCTTGGGTAGTCGATTCCCTTTCCCCTCCATCGTGGCTCACTGCTTGAGGGTCCGAATAGCCTTGAGTTGCGCTTCCCGGTTGGCCAACCATGATGTCGATCATCAACCTTCGTACTCTTACGGCTATGCATCGGAGTCCAACAGTAATCCACTTTTTCTCAGAAAAATCCTCCTACACTTACCAACATTTGCTAGTTGATTGCAAGAACCTAATTGCCAAGTCTGAAAACAGTTAATGTGTGTGTTGATGGTAATAACCTATGGCCGAGAAATTTTTACAGATGGTGAAGAAGATGGAACAGTCAAAGGAGAACATCAATGCCAAGAAGGGTGACGCCCTGCTGCGGTAGTTGCATCTGGTGAACGGTGACCCACCATTCAACTTCCATAGCCTTGCTGGCAGGAGGAAGAGGACTTGAATCTGGTTGTCTTGTGTGTTTGATGCAACTACAACAACAATGGTGGTGATTATAGCAGTTACGTTTTCTTTGCAAAGAGGGATGATATATTAATTTACTAGTGGTACCTAAAATCCATAAATACCCAAATATCAGCGTTTATCTAGTCAAGCAAGTGAACTTGTGTTGTTGTTACTGTTTGTAGGTGATGATGGGTTTGTGAGAAAAACTTCAAACAAATGGAAAAAATAGCAATATGTTGATGTGTACTCCGAAAGACCCCTTCTACTTCCGAGCTTAATTGAGCTTAGGATGAACGGTAAATTAAACAAAATTAAAATACTTCAATAAACTCTGCATTTTTTGGGTGTAAACGTTGACAAATGTTCTCAGTGCTTGTAAATTTTATCCCGAAATAACATTCAGTTTTTTGGCATGACTTTCGCAAATGTTATTTCGGGATGAAATTTGCAAGCATGAAAACATTTGTCAAAGTTTGAACCTGGAATAATTTATATTTTTTATTTTTTGATTTTACTGTTCATTAGAGAGCATATGAGGTCGGGGCTACATACTCTGCGTCTTGTGTACTCGCGCTTTAATATGATGTGATGCTATGTGTGTGGTCCATTTCCGGTTTATGTTGGAGTCTTGGCCTTTGTTATCTTCTGAATAAGTGGAGATGACACACGAGTTGAGTTTAGTCACATAGTGCATCGGAGTCCAGGAGTGATCCTCCTTTTCTAAGAAAAAAACCCTCATGCAATTACTATCATTTGCCAATTGCTTGCAACAACCCAATAGCCAAGTCTTAAAATAGTAAATGGGTGTGTGCTTGATTATGTTTATATTACATCCAATATTAACTCATGTTCAAATAGAATATTATGTATACTCTTTGATCTAAGGTTATTTTTAATAACTTGGATTTTTTGTCACGAACAAATCGATGAACCGTCGGTCCAACCAGGTACAGCCGCAACGGTTCGGTTGCCCGTTTCGTTCTAGAAAATATAGTTTGATGGCCATGGTGGAAGAACGCGACAAAAGTGCTTTGTATCCCGAGAACGACGAGGAGAAACGAGCAGGTGGCGGCAGCACTTATCACTTCAAGCAATAGGGAGACTAGACCATAGGGAGAGGAAGTGAGATGAGTTCGTGTGTGCATGTATTTTAGGGAAAGAGCGTGTGTATTGTATTATTTTTTTGTTTTTTGTGTGTGCATGAAGTGTTTTGTTTGGGCCAAGCCCAAATAATGAAAATAAAACATTATCTCTAAAAGTATTCAACATCTTATAGATCCCTTTGCATTCATTATCTTTTGCAAATTCTAAAAAACTGTTTGATTAGTTATTAAACTTTTAAATTGTATATAACAATTTCACCGTCTGTATATCCTACTTAGAACACATCCACCACTTCGCTTTCACCCGGTCATAGTGATAAGTGAAAGGACGCGCCATCGAAGGACATGACTATGACTTCCTCAACTCTTTACTACGTGGTCCAAATACCAACGTTCTTTTTTTAGTGTGGACACAGAGCGTGTGGTTTTTTAAGAGAAAGACTGTTTCTACTTGTTTTTTATTTCAAAAAATATGAACATTTTAAAATATGTTCACCATTCTTATATTCAATATTTCTAAAAAATGTACCCTTTTTTGAAATGTTTGCATTTAAAAATATTCTGAAAATAATAAATCAAAATTGTTTTTAAAAGTCTTGTGTTAAAATGTGAATCTTAAAAAAGTCCCATTTTTATAAAAATGATAAAGAAATAAATAATGTTACTTTTTAAAAGTTAAATATTCATGTTCTCTCAAAAGGTAAAAAGACGATTGACAAATTATTCCATGCACAACTACTCTTTCATCACATGACGGATGTTAAGGTGGCTTCTTCACATCCACACTTCAAACTCCGAAAAGAGATAGTTAGAATTGCATATAAGAAATGTTGTGCAATGGCATGCAGAAAGCAGATTTTGCTATTTTTTGGCCCGTTGCAACGCACAGGCATTTGTACTAGTATTGCAAAAGTCTATTAGATTTAACCCTAAGGCTTCAAAGTTATAAACAATCTAGTTTGAATTTGGTTCAAATTAATTAAAATCCCTAAAGTAAATAATAACCCCAAAACATTTGCTAAAGTTCATTTTAAGTTTCTGAACTTAGTTACAACTTAATTACCCTAATAAGCTCTTTAGGTTCAAATATTGTTTGAAGTATAGCTTCTGCTAAAATATATTTAATGTCAATATTAAATTATTTTAAAATTGAACTACAATGGCTAACTTCGAACTATATTTCACTAGGTTCATTCTACAAAAATAATCAATTCATTTGGATTTATAAATTGCAAGTTACACCCTATTGAAATTTGAATTCATGTGTTTGAATTTGAATTAAATATTAATGGACTATGTGAAAGTGTATTTATTGAGGATGATATTGCAAAAGAATTTGTCAATTTGGATTTACAGATAAAAAGTTGTGAGTGTTTGAAGTTCTAGGTTTTTTTTGAAAATCTACCATTTAATTCAATTTAGGAGAAATTCGAGTGGATAATGTTTTGGATAAGGCGGGTGGCGTGGCAGTTTCCTATTGGCTGATACCGATTCGGTTTAAGTGGACTGCTATGGTGCGTGCGATCAAAATCTAACAGTCCAAATTAGATCTAGTGGTTAGTGTTTTAGTGGTTCACCACAATCTCGCCGAAGAGTCGCTAGAAAACAGGCGCATGGGGGCGCTATGCTCGGGAGTTGTCAGATATGG
Organism: Triticum urartu; assembly: GCF_056163025.1. Taxonomy (NCBI): domain Eukaryota; kingdom Viridiplantae; phylum Streptophyta; class Magnoliopsida; order Poales; family Poaceae; genus Triticum; species Triticum urartu. Next base: position 603,983,308 of record NC_141875.1, read on the forward strand.
AGTTCCAGGGGGTTTCCGGGGTAGGAGAGGGCACAAACATGCTCGGTGTTGCTCGGGGAGATCGAAGGTGGCATCGGCTGGCCTCGAGGGTGACGGAGACTCGTGGGGCGAGCTCACTGAAGTTCGGTTGCGTCGGCGGGGGTTCGGATGATGAAGCGGTGCTCGAGATTGAGTGCCTAATGATGAACCAAACGGATTAGACGACGCACGTGATCAAGGTGAACACGATGGAGAAGGTTGTGGGGCAAGACACTCACGGTGTCGCTGGAGTTGAGGTCATAACAGCGGCGAGGCTCGGGCTTCATCGAAGTCGGGCATAGAGGAAGTTCATGTCACCGCGAAAGATGTCCAGGGGATCCACCGTTGTGCGGGGAGTCGAGTGGTGGCGGTGGTTGGTCTCGGGGTGACTGTACTCACCGGAATCGACGCTGGAGTTTCTAGGTTAGTGGCGGAGCTCGGGGGTTCACCGGTGAGGAGCCTGGTGGCGTTGTGAGGGGGATGTAGAGGGGAAGTGGTGAGAGTTTCTGGGGCTATTTAATGGACATGGAGGTAGGAGCTGGCATGGACAGTATGCGCGCGAGGTGGAAATCATGGTCGGTGTGCACGCGTGGGCAGTTGGAGGTTGGGGGTGACCCTGACTAGTGGGACCCACTGGTCAGCAACTTAGGGAGAGAGAGAGGGTGTGCGTGGGGTTGGGTTGTAGCTGGCTTAACTGGGCTAGCCTGGCTAGCTTGCTCGGCTGGGCATTTTTATTTTTCCATTTTTTGTTTTTTGTTTTGTCTTTGCCTTTTCATTTGAATTTGATTTGATTTTTCTATCCAAATAAAACTTTCCCTAATTTCAAATATGAATATTTATGCCAACATTTTATTTGGCTGTTTTGAGCATACGTTTTCTGCACTTTATTTTCCATCTTCAATTTCAATTTGGTTTAAACCCAAATATGTTTGAAATCCAATGGAAAATTTGGCAGAAGGTCAAGCCTATTATTTGGACATATGGGATTCACTCTCTTGCTAAATAAATGCAAGCCCCTTTTCATAAAAATCCCCATTTGATTTTTGAATTGATTCCAACCAATCCCCTCCAATCATTTAGGAAAATTTATTAGCGCTTGAATATCAGCTGGGTCTTATTTAGGATAGCCTTATGCCCAAATAAATATTTTAATTTTCAACCTATATTTGGATTCTGATTTATTCCCTAAACCTTGTAGGGTTGATTCTATTTCTCCCAAATTTCAAACAAAGGTTTCAATCTGGCCATAGGGTCCTTGACTCTCTAGGTGAATTCAAATAGTGCAAACACGTCAACCATCAAGAAAATTCCTAGACAATATTTAGCTAGAGGCTAATAAGCATAGGTTTTCTTAGAAAAAATCAATCCCCTCACAAATCTCCTGGCCTAATGCAATGATGTTGCATTGACCACACATGTTGGCAATATAGCGCGATCTGACATAGAGCGTCCGTGTTGTATCCTTTTTGGTGAGACATATTGATAGCCATATGTTACAAAATGAAGGGAGGAGATGATATAGGGGTGTGGGTGGACTAGGGTCCACAGTTTCACTATTTTAGGGAACCACGACCTTTTCCCCATTAAAACCAGGCTTGCCATGAGCTGCATTTACACCACACGCACTGTCTCTCCTCTTACCCACACCAGATCTCCTCGCCCTCGAGTTTTTAGCCGGTTTGGCTCGCCGCCGCATCGCCTTCGCCGGAATCCGTCCGCTCTCGCACTCATACGAGGTAGGAATCATGGATCCACCCACTCTTTTCCTCGTCGTCCTAATCTTAGACATGTTTGATGTGCGTTGTATTAATGACAGATTTTTGCGAAATCTGCGAAGCCGATCTAGGATATAAGTGGTTTTAAGGGAGAATACAAGTTCAATTTCTGTCAGGTGATGAGGCGCACTTTAATTTTTGATATTATGATTCATTGATTTCATCTGTATGCTCGTGCCTCGACAAGGATTTCGAGGGCTAAGGTTTGGTCGGGGAGGGGTGGGGTGGGGGATGCGGGATCTAACCCCGCATGATGAAATTGTTGTCGATTGGGAAGCAGAGTGGCTCGGTCTTCATGTTCTAGTTTTGTAAACATGTGTTTGTGAATTAGTAGAGTTAGGGGAACAAGAGACACAAGATGATGCATGTTTGTGCGGTGGTTCGGGGAAGTGCTTGGGCGGGTGGACATGCATCTTGGTATCCTCTAGCCATGATTTCCATCTGGACCCCCCTCCCACCCTTGGTGGTCGAGCATACTTTAATTTTTTGTTATTATGATTCATTGATTTCATATGTGTGCTCGCCACAACAAGGATTTTGGGGGCTAAGGTTTGGTCGGGGAGGGGTAGGGTGGGAGGATGTGGGATCTGACCCCACATGATGAAACTATTGTCGATTTGAGAAGCAAAGTGGCCCAGTCTTCAGGTTCTAGTTTGGTAAAGGTGTGTTTGTGAATTAGTAGAGTTAGTGGAACATGAGACACGAGATGATGCATGTTTGTGCAGTGGTTGGTGGAAGTGCTAGGGCAGGCAGAAATGCATCTTGGTATCATCTAGCCATTATTTCTATCTGAACCCCCCTTGTTGACCCCCTACGGTTTTTCTAATCCTCCAATTTTTTGTTGATTTTCCACTCCTTGAAGGGACAATATGACATTTTTCTGGAACACACAAGAGTTAGTATCACATTTTTTTTGAACACACAAGAGTCAGTATGACATGTCTCGCAAAAAAGGGTATGAGATCAGTATATGCCACAATTGTTTTAACTATATTGGTGTAGTTGTGGTCCTTAGAGGCCCACTAGTGCATGACAAATTCTGGGCCTAGATTCCCTCTAGATGATCCATGGCTCCAGGCCAAAAAATAAAAGGTAGACATGCATTTTAACATGCATGTCTCACTTTCTCCAAAAAAATGCATGTCTCCCTGTTTTTGCGTGTAGAATGACTTTACCTTTTGTCACCTATCTATTTTTTCCATTTTTGATGACACCACATTTGTCACCTCTATGAATTGAAGGGCATCATGCTGTAAGACTCCTTGTACTAATCCATCCCCCAAATTAGAAACGGCGATCTTGGCAGTAGTAGGCAGTGGCAAACGGCCACACGCGGTTTACTCATATACTTATCTCCCACGCTAACGTGCATAATGCTCCGTCGTTGGTACTGAGGCGTCTCAGCGGCAACCATCATCGGGTAGCTATTGAATGGAACCAGCACACCCCCCGAGTTTGTCTCATATACTAGGCTTAACTCGTGGCCACGTTTGGCGCTTTGGCAATGCCCTATCTATCCAGTATGAGACGAACTATCTACTAATGTATCTATCTATCTATCTATCTATAGCCCACCTTTTTCATCAATGACATGAATTTAATAGCTATCTAATGCTTTAATTGATGCTTATCTCTTGCATGCTGCATGCTATAAATAGGGGGAGCGGCACAAGACTGGACCACACACCAGAACCCACAAGCAAGAGTAGGTAGAGCGAGACCAAAGTGGCGAGGAGAGATAGGATGGCGTCAGACATGAGCAAGGATGTGAATTTCTCTGAGGAAGAAGTCACCTCGCGCCCGCGCGTTCTCGAAGGTGAGGAGCAGACAGTTGCACCGGCACGGCAGTCTTCCATCTTCGCGCCAACGTTGGACGAGCTGCAATACTCTATGTGTGAGGCAGGGCACAACTTTGGGTCCATGAACATGGACGAGTTCATGAGCAACATATGGAATGCCAAGGAGTTCCAAGAGGCGACCGGTGGTGTCTTGGTGGGCTTGGAGGTGGCTCCGGTGGTGGGTGCTGATGGAGGGCGAGGTGGTGAAGATGCAGGAGGAAGCAACCTAGCTCGACAGGAGTCGTTCTCCTTGCCTCCCCCGCTATGCCGGAAGATGGTGGAGGAGGTGTGGGCTGAGATCAATAGGGAGACCCGCCCGGTGCATTCCCAGCCTCAGTCCGCGCAGCCCTCGCCATTGATTCCCGTCGAACCACCGGCAGGGAATGGTGGTGGGGTCGCGGTGAATGAACAGCGGGGGACGCTTGGAGAGATGACGCTAGAACAATTTCTTGTCAAAAGGTTGGTGTGGTCCGGGGATCTGGCACTGGTAGCCAAGTGCCTGTGCCGGTCGGCATGGTCCATGGACAGATGAACCCTGCACCGGCCAACGGCATGTTCTAGGTGATGGGCGATGGCATGGTGTTCATCCCCAACGGGTACGCAGGGATGGTCGTGGTGCCGCCACCACCACCTCCTCAAGGTGGGGTGGGTATCGTGAGCCCAGGGTCGTCGGACGGGAGGAGCACCATGACGGAGGTTGACATGATGAACTGTATGGGCGACAGAACGATGATGGAGAACAGCGGCGCGTGGAAGCGCGGCGCTCCGGAGGATCAGTACTGTGAGGGGAGCATCGAGCGCCGCAACCACCGCATGATCAAGAACCGTGAGTCAGCCGCACAATCCGTGGTAGGAAGCAGGTACTTACTCGGCTGCCAAAATTGTTGGCTTTATGCAATGCCATTTCTGCAATGGTGGTGACTGGTAACAAGGTTGGTGACACTTACACTCTCTGTCTTTCTTAACCGGACAGGCTTATACCAAGGAGCTTGAAGCCGAACTAAGCCACCTCAAGGAGGAGAACTCTCGTCTGAAAGCTAAGGAGGTACGAATTTGCTTACCAATGAAAACCATGAGAAAAGTCAATTTTGTTAGTCTTTTCAGTTCTTACCGTTACTAAACTGTTTCACCGTTTTGTTGCAGAAGACGATTTTGCTGACCAAGAAACAAATGGTATGTACATTTTCCCACCATCATGTGGCAGTCCTCCTACACTCGCCATCACTTGCCAATTTCTTGTGACAATCTAAATGCTAGGTCTTCAAACAGTCAATGTGTGTGTGCTGATGAAAACACCTTGTGGCTGGGATCTTTTATTTCTTACAGCTAGTGGAGAAGATGATGGAGCAGTCCAAGGAAAATGTGAACGCCAAGAAGGGTGGCGCCCTGTCGCGGCGCTGCGGTAGCTGCATCTGGTGATAGGTGACCCACCATTCAGCATCCATAGTCGTGCTGGCAGGAGGATGAGAATGAATAATGGTTACCTTTCCTTTCTAGAGCAGGGTGGTATCGTAATTTACTAGTAGTACCTGAAGGAAATATGCCCTAGAGGCAATAATAAAGTTATTATTTATTTCCTTATATCATGATAAATGTTTATTATTCATGCTAGAATTGTATTAACCGGAAACATAATACATGTGTGAATACATAGACAAATAGAGTGTCACTAGTATGCCTCTACTTGACTAGCTCGTTAATCAAAGATGGTTATGTTTCCTAACCATGAACAAGGAGTTGTTATTTGATTAACGGGATCACATCATTAGGTGAATGATCTGATTGACATGACCCATTCTATTAGCTTAGCACCCGATCGTTTAGTATGTTGCTATTGCTTTCTTCATGACTTATACATGTTCCTATGACTATGAGATTATGCAACTCCCGTTTGTCGGAGGAACACTTTGTGTGCTACCAAACATCACAACGTAAATGGGTGATTATAAAGGTGCTCTACAGGTGTCTCCAAAGGTACATGTTGGGTTGGTGTATTTCGAGATTAGGATTTGTCACTCCGATTGTCGGAGAGGTATCTCTGGGCCCTCTCGGTAATGCACATCACATAAGCCTTGCAAGCATTGCAACTAATGAGTTAGTTGCGAGATGATGTATTACGAAACGAGTAAAGAGACTTGCCGGTAACGAGATTGAACTAGGTATTGAGATACCGACGATCGAATCTCGGGCAAGTAACATACCGATGACAAAGGAACAACGTATGTTGTTATGCGGTCTGACCGATAAAGATCTTCATAGAATATGTAGGAGCCAATATGAGCATCCAGGTTCCGCTATTGGTTATTGACCGGAGACGTGTCTCGGTCATGTCTACATTGTTTTCGAACCCGTAGGGTCCGCACGCTTAAGGTTTCGATGACAGTTATATTATGAGTTTATGAGTTTTGATGTACCGAAGTTAGTTCGGAGTCCCGGATGTGATCACGGACATGACGAGGAGTCTCGAAATGGTCGAGACATAAATATTGATATATTGGACGGCTATATTCGGACACCGGAAATGTTCCGGGTGATTTCGGAGAAAACCGGAGAGCCGGAGGGTTACCGGAACCCCCCGGGAGAAGTAATGGGCCATATGGGCCTTAGTGGAGAGAGAGAGGGGCAGCCAAAGGTGGGCTGCACGCCTCCTCCCCCTGGTCCGAATTGGACTAGGAGAGGGGGGGCGGCGCCCCCCTTTCCCTCTCCCTCCACACTTCCTTCCCCCTCCTAGTAGGAGTCCTACTCCTACTTGGAGGAGGACTCCTCCTTGGCGCGCCTATAGGGCCGGCCGGCCTCCTCCCCTTGCTCCTTTATATACGGGGGCAGGGGGCATCCCAACACACACAAGTTGATCCACGTGATCATATTCTTAGCCATGTGCGGTGCCCCCTTCCACCATAGTCCTTGATAATATTGTAGCGGTGCTTAGGCGAAGTCCTACGACGGTAGTACATCAAGATCGTCACAACGCCGTCGTGCTGACGGAACTCTTCCCTGACACTTTGCTAGATCGGAGTCCGGGGATCGTTATCGAGCTGAACGTGTGCTAGAACTCGGAGGTGCCGTAGTTTCGGTGCTTGATCGGTCGGGCCGTGGAGACGTACGACTACATCAACCAAACGCTTCCGTTGTCGATCTACAAGGGTACGTAGATCACACTCTCCCCTCTCATTGCTATGCATCATCATGATCTTGCGTGTGCGTTGGAATTTTTTTGAAATTACTACGTTCTCCAATAGTGGTATCAGAGCCTAGGTTTTATATGTTGATGTTATGTGCACGAGTAGAACACAAGTGAGTTGTGGGCGATATAAGTCATACTGCTTACCAGCATGTCATACTTTGGTTCGGCGGTATTGTTGGACGAAGTGGCCCGGACCGACATTACGCGTACGCTTACGCGAGACCGGTTCTCCCGACGTGCTTTGCACATAGGTGGCTTGCGTTTGACAGTTTCTCCAACTTTAGTTGAACCGAGTATGGCTACGCCCGGTCCTTGCGAAGGTTAAAACAACACCAACTTGACAAACTATCGTTGTGGTTTTGATGCGTAGGTAAGATTGGTTCTTGCTTAAGCCCGTAGCAGCCACGTAAAACTTGCAACAACAAAGTAGAGGACGTCTAACTTGTTTTTGTAGGGCATGTTGTGATGTGATATGGTCAAGACATGATGCTAAATTTTATTGTATGAGATGATCATGTTTTGTAACCGAGTTATCAGCATCTGGCAGGAGCCATATGGTTGTCGCTTTATTGTATGCGATGCAATCGCGTTGTAATGCTTTACTTTTTTTTGACTGTGTGTAATGCTTTACTTTATCACTAAGCGGTAGCAATAGTCGTGGAAGCATAAGATTGGCGTGACGACAACGATGCTACGATCGAGATCAAGGTGTCGCACCGGTGACGATGGTGATCACGACGGTGCTTCGATGGAGATCACAAGCACAAGATGATGATGGCCATATCATATCACTTATATTGATTGCATGTGATGTTTATCTTTTATGCATCTTATCTTGCTTTGATTGACGGTAGCATTATAAGATGATCTCTCACTAATTATCAAGAAGTGTTCTCCCTGAGTATGCACCGTTGCGAAAGTTCTTCGTGCTGAGACACCACGTGATGATCGGGTGTGATAGGCTCTACGTTCAAATACAACGGGTGCAAAACAGTTGCACACGCGGAATACTCAGGTTATACTTGATGAGCCAAGCATATACAGATATGGCCTCGGAACACGGAGACCGAAAGGTCGAGCGTGAATCATATAGTAGATATGATCAACATAATGATGTTCACCAATGAAACTACTCCATCTCACGTGATGATCGGACATGGTTTAGTTGATTTGGATCACGTAATCACTTAGAGGATTAGAGGGATGTCTATCTAAGTGGGAGTTCTTTAAGCAAATTAATTGAACCTAAATTTATCATGAAACTTAGTACCTGATAGTATCTTGCTTGTTTATGCTTGATTGTAGATAGATGGCTCGTGCTGTTGTTCCGTTGAATTTTAATGCGGTCCTTGAGAAAGCAAAGTTGAAAGATGATGGTAGCAATTACACGGACTGGATCCGTAACTTGAGGATTATCCTCATTGCTGCACAGAATACGTCCTGGAAGCACCGCTGGGTGCCAGGCCTGCTGCTGGAGCAACACCAGATGTTATGAACGTCTGGCAGAGCAAAGCTGATGACTACTCGATAGTTCAGTGTGCCATGCTTTACGGCTTAGAATCGGGACTTCAACGACGTTTTGAACGTCATGGAGCATATGAGATGTTTCAGGAGTTGAAGTTAATATTTCAAGCAAATGCCCGGATTGAGAGATATGAAGCCTCCAATAAGTTCTATAGCTGCAAGATGGAAGAGAACAGTTCTGTCAGTGAGCATATACTCAAAATGTCTGGGTATAATAATCACTTGATTCAATTGGGAGTTAATCTTCCAGATGATTGCGTCATTGACAGAATTCTCCAATCACTGCCACCAAGCTACAAGAGCTTCGTGATGAACTATAATATGCAAGGGATGAATAAGACTATTCCTGAGCTCTTCGCAATGCTGAAAGCTGCGGAGGTAGAAATCAAGAAGGAGCATCAAGTGTTGATGGTCAACAAGACCACTAGTTTCAAGAAAAAGGGCAAAGGGAAGAAGAAGGGGAACTTCAAAAAGAACGGCAAGCAAGTTGCTACTCAAGAGAAGAAACCCAAACCTGGACCTAAGCCTGAAACTGAGTGCTTCTACTACAAGCAGACTGGTCACTGGAAGCGGAACTGCCCCAAGTATTTGGCGGATAAGAAGGATGGCAAAGTGAACAAAGGTATATGTGATATATATGTTATTGATGTGTACCTTACTAATGCTCGCAGTAGCACCTGGGTATTTGATACTAGTTCTGTTGCTAATATTTGCAACTCGAAACAGGGACTACGGATTAAGCGAAGATTGGTTAAGGACGAGGTGACGATGCGTGTGGGAAATGGTTCCAAAGTCGATGTGATCGCAGTCGGCACGCTACCTCTACATCTACCTTCGGGATTAATATTAGACCTAAATAATTGTTATTTGGTGCCAGCGTTAAGCATGAACATTATATTTGGATCTTGTTTGATGCGAGATGGTTATTCATTTAAATCTGAGAATAATGGTTGTTCTATTTATATGAGTAATATCTTTTATGGTCATGCACCCTTAAAGAGTGGTCTATTTTTATTGAATCTCGATAGTAGTGACACACATATTCATAGTGTTGAAGCCAAAAGATGCAGAGTTGATAATGATAGTGCAACTTATTTGTGGCACTGCCGTTTAGGTCATATCGGTGTAAAACACATGAAGAAACTCCATACTTATGGACTTTTGGAACCACTTGATTATGAATCACTTGGTACTTGCGAACCGTGCCTCATGGGCAAGATGACTAAAACACCGTTCTCCGGTACTATGGAGAGAGCAACAGATTTGTTGGAAATCATACATACAGATGTATGTGGTCCGATGAATATTGAGGCTCGTGGCGGATATCGTTATTTTTCTCACCTTCACAGATGACTTAAGAAGATATGGGTATATCTACTTAATGAAACACAAGTCTGAAACATTTGAAAAGTTCAAAGAATTTCATAGTGAAGTAGAAAATCATCGTAACAAGAAAATAAAATTCCTACGATCTGATCGTGGAGGAGAATATTTGAGTTACGAGTTTGGTGTACATTTGAAAAATTGTGGAATAGTTTCGCAACTCACGCCACCCGGAACACCACAGCGTAATGGTGTGTCCGAACGTCGTAATCGTACTTTACTAGATATGGTGCGATCTATGATGTCTCTTACTGATTTACCGCTATCATTTTGGGGATACGCTCTAGAGACGGACGCATTCATGTTAAATAGGGCACCATCAAAATCCGTTGAGACGACGCCTTATGAACTGTGGTTTGGCAAGAAACCAAAGTTGTCGTTTCTGAAAGTTTGGGGCTGCGATGCTTATGTGAAAATGCTTCAACCTGATAAGCTCGAACCCAAATTGGAGAAATGTGTCTTCATAGGATATCCAAAGGAGACTATTGGATACACCTTCTATCACAGATCCGAAGGCAAGACTTTTGTTGCTAAGTTCGGAAACTTTCTAGAGAAGGAGTTTCTCTCGAAAGAAGTGAGTGGGAGGAAAGTAGAACTTGACGAGGTAACTGTACCTGCTCCCTTATTGGAAAGTAGTGCATCACAGAAAACTGTTTCTGTAACACCTACACCAGTTAGTGAGGAAGCTAATGATGATGATCATGAAACTTCAGAACAAGATACCACTGAACCTCGTAGATCAACGAGAGTGAGATCCGCGCCAGAGTGGTACGGAAATCCTGTTCTGGAAGTCATGCTACTAGATCATGATGAGCCTACGAACTATGAAGAAGCGATGGTGAGCCCAGACTCCGCAAAATGGCTTGAAGCCATGAAATCTGAGATGGGATCCATGTATGAGAACAAAGTATGGACTTTGGTTGACTTGCCCGATGATCGGCAAGCAATTGAGAATAAATGGATCTTCAAGAAGAAGACTGACACTGACGGTAATATTACTGTCTACAAAGCTCGACTTGTCGCAAAAGGTTTTCTACAAGTTCAAGGGATTGACTACGATGAGACCTTCTCACCCGTAGCGATGCTTAAGTCTGTCCGAATCATGTTAGCAATTGCCGCAATTTATGATTATGAAATTTGGCAGATGGATGTCAAAACTGCATTCCTGAATGGATTTCTGGAAGAAGAGTTGTATATGATGCAACCAGAAGGTTTTGTCGATCCAAAGGGAGCTAACAAAGTGTGCAAGCTCCAGCGATCCATTTATGGACTGGTGCAAGCCTCTCGGAGTTGGAATAAACGCTTTGATAGTGTGATCAAAGCATTTGGTTTTATACAGACTTTTGGAGAAGCCTGTATTTACAAGAAAGTGAGTGGGAGCTCTATAGCATTTCTGATATTATATGTGGATGACATATTACTAATTGGAAATGATATAGAATTTTTGGATAGCATAAAGGGATACTTGAATAAGAGTTTTTCAATGAAAGACCTCGGTGAAGCTGCTTACATATTAGGCATTAAGATCTATAGAGATAGATCAAGACGCTTAATTGGACTTTCACAAACCACATACCTTGACAAAGTTTTGAAGAAGTTCAAAATGGATCAATCAAAGAAAGGGTCCTTGCCTGTGTTACAAGGTGTGAAGTTGAGTAAGACTCAATGCCCGACCACTGCAGAAGATAGAGAGAAAATGAAAGATGCCCTATGCTTCAGCCATAGGCTCTATCATGTATGCAATGCTGTGTACCAGACCTGACGTGTGCCTTGCTATAAGTCTAGCAGGGAGGTACCAAAGTAATCCAGGAGTGGATCACTGGACAGCGGTCAAGAGCATCCTGAAATACCTGAAAAGGACCAAGGATATGTTTCTCATATATGGAGGTGACAAAGAGCTCATGGTAAAAGGTTACGTTGATGCAAGCTTTGACACTGATCCAGACGATTCTAAATCGCAAACCGGGTATGTGTTTACATTAAACGGTGGAGCTGTCAGTTGGTGCAGTTCTAAACAAAGCGTTGTAGCGGGATCTACATGTGAAGCGGAGTACATAGCTGCTTCGGAAGCAGCAAATGAAGGAGTCTGGATGAAGGAGTTCATATCCGATCTAGGTGTCATACCTAGTGCATCGGGTCCAATGAAAATCTTTTGTGACAATACTGGTGCAATTGCCTTGGCAAAGGAATCCAGGTTTCACAAGAGAACCAAGCACATCAAGAGACGCTTCAATTCCATCCGGGATCTAGTCCAGGTGGGAGACATAGAGATTTGCAAGATACATATGGATCTGAATGTTGCAGACCCGTTGACTAAGCCTCTTCCACGAGCAAACCATGATCAGCACCAAGGCTCCATGGGTGTTAGAATCATTACTTGGTAATCTAGATTATTGACTCTAGTGCAAGTGGGAGACTGAAGGAAATATGCCCTAGAGGCAATAATAAAGTTATTATTTATTTCCTTACATCATGATAAATGTTTATTATTCATGCTAGAATTGTATTAACCGGAAACATAATACATGTGTGAATACATAGACAAACAGAGTGTCACTAGTATGCCTCTACTTGACTAGCTCGTTAATCAAATATGGTTATGTTTCCTAACCATGAACAAGGAGTTGTTATTTGATTAACGGGATCACATCATTAGGTGAATGATCTGATTGACATGACCCATTCCATTAGCTTAGCACCCGATCGTTTAGTATGTTGCTATTGCTTTCTTCATGACTTATACATGTTCCTATGACTATGAGATTATGCAACTCCCGTTTGCCGAAGGAACACTTTGTGTGCTACCAAACGTCACAACATAAATGGGTGATTATAAAGGTGCTCTACAGGTGTCTCCAAAGGTACATGTTGGGTTGGCGTATTTCGAGATTAGGATTTGTCACTCCGATTGTCGGAGAGGTATCTCTGGGCCCTCTCGGTAATGCACATCACATAAGCCTTGCAAGCATTGCAACTAATGAGTTAGTTGCGAGATGATGTATTACGAAACGAGTAAAGAGACTTGCCGGTAACGAGATTGAACTAGGTATTGAGATACCGACGATCGAATCTCGGGCAAGTAACATACCGATGACAAAGGGAACAACGTATGTTGTTATGCGGTCTGACCGATAAAGATCTTCGTAGAATATGTAGGAGCCAATATGAGCATCCAGGTTCCGCTATTGGTTATTGACCGGAGACGTGTCTCGGTCATGTCTACATTGTTCTCGAACCCGTAGGGTCCCCATGCTTAAGGATTCGATGACAGTTATATTATGAGTTTATGAGTTTTGATGTACCGAAGTTAGTTCGGAGTCCCGGATGTGATCACGGACATGACGAGGAGTCTCGAAATGGTTGAGACATAAAGATTGATATATTGGACGGCTATATTCGGACACTGGAAGTGTTCCGGGTGATTTCGGAGAAAACCGGAGAGCCGGAGGGTTACAGGAACCCCCCCGGGAGAAGTAATGGGCCATGTGGGCCTTAGTGGAGAGAGAGAGAGGGGCAGCCAAAGGTGGGCCGCGCTCCTCCTCCCCCTAGTCCGAATTGGACTAGGAGAGGGGGGCGGCGCCCCCCTTTCCCTCTCCCTCCACACTTCCTTCCCCCTCCTAGTAGGAGTCCTACTCCTACTAGGAGGAGGACTCCTCCTTGGCGCGCCTATAGGGCCGGCCGGCCTCCTCCCCTTGCTCCTTTATATATGGAGGCAGGGGGCACCCCTAGACGCACAAGTTGATCCACATGATCATATTCTTAGCCGTGAGCGGTGCCCCTTCCACCATAGTCCTTGATAATATTGTAGCGGTGCTTAGGCGAAGCCCTGCGACGGTAGTACATCAAGATCGTCACCACGCCGTCATGCTGACGGAACTCTTCCCCGACACTTTGCTAGATCAGAGTTCGGGGATCGTCATCGAGCTGAACGTGTGCTAGAACTCGGAGGTGCCGTAGTTTCGGTGCTTGATCGGTCGGGCCGTGGAGACGTACGACTACATCAACCAAACGCTTCCGTTGTCGATCTACAAGGGTATGTAGATCACACTCTCCCCTCTCGTTGCTATGCATCACCATGATCTTGCGTGTGCGTTGGAAATTTTTTGAAATTACTACGTTCTCCAACAGTACCTAACACCCATAAGGACCCAAATGCAGTGTTTTTCTGGTCAAGCAAGTGAACATATGTTGTTGTTACTGTTTATAGGTATGTAGGTTTGTCAGAAATTTAAGGAAAATGGAACAAAAGAAAGTTAGCAATATGTTTATGTGTGCTAGCACTTTAATATGATGTGATGCAATGTGTGTGGTCCATTTCTGATGGGGTCATCGCCTTTCTTCTTTTTTGAAGATTTGGAGATGACACACGAGTTGAGTTTAGTCACGTAGGCACACTTTTTCGCATCGGTGAAATTTGAGCCATTCAAATAGTTTTTAAATCCAGTGAAATTTGAGCTATTCAAATAAGTGGTCACATGGGATCCCATGAGACTTGACGATGATCCCCGTTCGCAATGCTTGGGTAGTCGATTCCCTTTCCCCTCCATCGTGGCTCACTGCTTGACGGTCCGGATAGCCTTGAGTTGCGCTTCCCGGTTGGCCAACCATGATGTCGATCATCAACCTTCATACTCTTACGACTATGCATCGGAGGCCAACGGTGATCCTCTTTTTCTCAGAAAAATCCTCCTACACTTACCAACATTTGCGAATTACTTGCAAGAACCTAATTGCCAAGTCTGAAAACAGTTAATGTGTGTGTTGATGGTAATACCCTATGGCCGAGATATTTTTACAGATGGTGAAGAAGATGGAACAGTCAAAGGAGAACATCAATGCCAAGAAGGGTGTCGCCCTGCTGCGGTAGTTGCATCTGGTGAACGGTGACCCACCATTCAACTTCCATAGCCTTGAATCTGGTTGTCTTGTGTGTTTGATGCAACTACAACAACAATGGTGGTGATGATAGCAGTTACGTTTTCTTTGCAAAGAGGGATGATATATTAATTTACTAGTGGTACCTAAAATCCATAAAGACCCAAATATCAACATTTATCTAGTCAAGCAAGTGAACTTGTGTTGTTGTTACTGTTTGTAGGTGATGATGGGTTTGTGAGAAAAACTTCAAACAAATGGAAAAAAATTAGCAATATGTTGATGTGTACTCCGAAAGTCCCCTTCTACTTCTGAGCTTAATTGAGCCCAGGATGAACGGTAAATTAAACAAAATGAAAATACGTCAATAAACTCTGATTTTTTTTGGTATAAACTTTGACAAATGTTCTCACTGCTTGTAAATTTCATCCCGAAATAACATTCAATTTTTTGGCATGACTTTCGTGAATGTTATTTTGGGATGAAATTTGCAAGCATGAAAACATTTATCAAAGTTTGAACCTAGAGAGGATATGAGGTCGGGACTAGATATTCTGCGTCTTGTGTACTCGCGCTTTAATACGATGTGATGCTATGTGTGTGGTCCATTTTCGGTTTATGTTGGTGTCTTTGCCTTTGTTATCTTCTGAAGAAGTGGAGATGACACACGAGTTGAGTTTAGTCACATAGTGCATCAGAGGCTAGGAGTGATCCTCCTTTTCTAAGAAAAAAACCCTCATGCAATTACCATCATTTTCTAATTGCTTGCAACAACCCAATATCCAAGTCTTAAAATAGTAAACGGGTGTGTGTTTATGGTAACACCATGTGGTCGTGATTTTTTTGCACCCGATGTTGAAGATGATGAAAGAGTCCAAGGAGAATGTCAACACCAAGAAGGGTGGTGCCCTATTGCGGCATTGCGACAGCTGTTTCTAGAGAATTGTGACACGCCATTTTGCTTCCATTGTTGTGTTGGTAGGAGGATGAGGAGGAACTGCATTCTGGCCATTTTGTGTGTTTGATGCAACTACAATGAAAATTTAGTAGTTACCTTTTCTTTTTGAAGGGGGGTGGTATAGCAATTTATTAGTAATACCTAAAACCCAGAACAACCCAAATGTCAGTGTTTATCTAGTCAAGCAAGTGAACTTGCTTTGTTATTACTATTTATAGCTAATGATGGGTTTGTTAGAAACTTTAGACAGATGGAACAAAAGAAAATTAGCAATATTTTGATGTGCGCTCGTGCTTTACTATGATGCGATGCTATGTGTGTGGTGCATTTCGGATGTGTGTGTAGGAGTCTTCTCCTTTGTTTGCTTATGAAGAAGTGGAGCTGACACACATTACTCACGTAGGCACACTTCGCTGCGTCAGTGAAATTTAAGCATTTAAGTAATGTTTACATCTAGTGAAATTTGTGTTATTCAAATCAATGGTTACGTGGGATCCCGTGAGACTTGACGGTAGTCACCCATTGCAATGCTGAAGAAGTCAATATCCTATCCCCACCATCATGGCTCGCTTCTTGAGAGTCTGACTAGCCTTTAGTTGTTCTCCTTGGTTGGCCAACTGTGACGACGATCATCAACCCTCATACTCTTGAGCTATGTGCATTGGAGTCCAAGGGTGATCCTCCTTTTCTAGGAAAAAAACCATCCTACACTTACCACCATTTGCCAATTGCTTGCAACAACCTAATTGCCAAGTCTTAAAACAGTTAATGTGTGCGTGTAGATGGTAACACGTGTGGTCATGATTTCTTTCACATCTGTTAGAGAAGATGATTGAATAGTCTATGATGAATGTCAACACCAATAAGGGTAATGCCCTGTCGCAGCGCTGCAACAACTGCATCTGGTGAACGGTGACCTTCCATTCAGCTTCCATAGTTGTGTTGGTAGGAGGATGAGCAAGACTTGCATTCTGGGAATTTTATGTGTTTGGTGCAACTACAATGACATTTGTGGTGTTGATAGTAGAGTTACCTATTTTCGGAGTGGGGTGGTATAGTTGACAGTGTCCTGGACAAGGGGGTACTCACCACGTCGTCTCCCGACCAGTGGGTTAGGCCGAGGACCCCCATGGCGGTTCACTATTGGGCCAGTTCGGGCAACCCATGCCGCATACAAGGGAGATTCCACAAGGACTTGGCGACCAGGACAATGACTCTCCTAAACCCTAGGCCTCCAGTGTGTTATATAAACCAAGGCCAGGCTAGTCAATAGATAATCCCATATTCATTAGATCAATCGCGTGGTAGATACATGTACTCTGTACTACACCCTATATGAATACAATCAAAATCAGGACGTATGGTATTATCTCTTCAAGAGAGCCCGAACCTGGGTAAAATCCTGTGTCCATGTTACCATCGTTCCAAGACGCCTAGCTTAGGACCCCTACTATGAGATATGCCGTATTTGACACCGACATTGGTGCTTTCATTGAGAGCCTGTTGGGTGATAGCCATGGATCGATGGGATGATCAGGTGATATATTTTCAGTCACATCTATTCTATGTAAATTATCTTTTCTATAGATTATTGTTGTCGCCTCGTACTATTTGTTCGCAGTGCTAGATCAAAATCAAAAAAACTTCTAGCGGTCATGCCCGACGATCCGCGGTACGACAGATCCGAGCTGTTATGGAGCTACTAGTAGCAGACCTAACCAATGACGACGAACTACACTTGCATGGCCATGGTGGGCTAGAAGAAGCACGCAACAGCCTAGTTTTGGAGGATTTGCTATGTAAAGGTGGGTTGGCCGACATGGATTCTAACCGACATGGATTCCATCTTTCCTTCCTCTACTTTGTTATTTACCATATTAAATTATATGCTTGGAGGGAGGCTACACTTTTGGGTAGTTGTCTCTACGTGTACATTTCACGTGTGCTAGTCCGGTTTGACTTGATGTGTGCTTACGTGATGCTGTCGGCTTCAAATCCGCTATACCTGTTAGCAGATGAATCATTAGGTGCCATGGTTCCAGTTAATTACTCTGTATGGATTATTTGTCCAGAGTATATCCTTTTTGCTGGTGTGCTTTCTTTTCTGTATGTAGACTACTGCGGCCGACATATCTCAACGATCTGGCATCCTAGCATTAACAGTGGCCGCACCATGCCGTCGACTCCTCAAGCTGATGTCGTCGTCCTAGCCGAAGGGTTCCAGATGAGGTGCAAATGTAGGTAGCCAACTAGATTTGCTATACATGGGCCAAACCCAAGGAAAAAGAAAATGCAGTCCGACCGGCGATGCTCAGCCCGAGGACACCGTGGAGCTAGCGCACTGGTACTAGTACTATTCCTAGATGCAAATCCATGAGCACCCACATGTGTCTCTTCGTATGGCTACAACAAATAAACTAGGAGCTATTAATCCTAGTAATTTTTGCTTGCTTGGGTTTATTTTTCCTGAGAAATTATTACTCTGGTTTGTTCCATCTTCTGTACACAGGACTATCAAATGGTTGCCGCATTAACGATGGTTGCATGATGGTTCGGTCAGTTTCCCATCCGCAGTTCGGCGAATGCCTCATCAGGGACTCGGATCGCCCTGTGAATTCAGGCTTTGTCACACCGATGCCCCGCATCAACATTAGCTTCGACGCCAGGCCACATCTGTTTAAAAAATATTTTGTGTAAATTAATTATGCGAGGATTTTTTATATGTATTTATATTAATATTTTTTGGACTGCTCTATTTTATATGTGTAGGTAATCGACTTCGACTGCGTCACGCGGTCTCTTCGGCAAGCCGACGTCATCGTCCCAATCGGCATAAATCGGCCCGCATGATCACCTTGTGGGTCGAATTGCCATACCGACATGTTCTATTGCCTCGGGGACTTCAGCATCGCTGAAAGAGCTCTACCTCATTGGGTGTTCGACACACGGGCCATATTTCTTTTATTACTCACTTTGCATAAATTATTAATTATGCAACCAATTTTTTTAATTTATTATTATTACTATTATCTCCGGCTTGCACTATTTTCTGTGCACAAGTAAATGATCCGGGTCGGGCAGTGTTGTCACCTCAGCATACCAACATACCATGTCACCTCGGCTGGACCGGGGGCTTCGTCATCACTTCATTAACCCACACCGGGGACTTCGGCGTCACATTGCCAGCCTGCATTGGTCGTGCTATATCGCCACTTTGGAGTGCACAGCTCTTCACTCCGTCACCTCGGGACCGGCTTGGGGGTTGGGACCTCATCCCGCCGTAAGCTCGGACCGCATCATCTATACCGAGCACATTAACTAGCTAAGTCGCTTTCATGCTCAATTTTTTTAATGTTTAATTTTTGTTCGGTTTGACCAAGCATTATATTTGTGTTAAACAAAAAACTTAGTTTGTTAAAAATGTTATTTCTTAAAAACATTTCTCTACCCAAGTTAACTGGGGGCTCTTAAATTTAGATGAGCTATTTTATGATAAATTATTTCTTCTTAGTCGTTGCAAGTCTTTTTCTATCACTCCTTTTTCGATGCGAGTGTGTGGTCAATAGCCGGCGATCCTAGTTTCTCTCTCAAAGACGCTTTTAGTTCGCTAAAATGGCATAATGAGAAGTACTCCGCCTTCGGGATAGGAGGTTGCAGCCGTAGGCTGGCCCGATTGAAGTCTTGAGATCGGATGTGTCATATTAATGCATGATAGAAGCACAAAAATTTTAAGACCAATTTTCGGATAGGCACCAAATGACTTGATTAGTTCGGACGTCAAGCTTTTACATAAGTTCTTTGGCTTTTGAGCTTATGTTACTTGTTTAGCTATTTGTATGTTTTTCTTTCAGGAAGAGGGACATCCTCATGACCGAGGTGCCCTGCATTCTAATTCAACTCGGGAGATCTTTTCTGACCCACAGCTCGATATCTTTCTCGACAAACTACACCTCAGTGTGGACAAAATGCACGCCATATCGGGACTAGTTCCTGAGAAGTGCAATGCCAAACGCATTCAAGCATTGGCAATATTAACGGGGGGCTGAGACTACAGCCGAACCCACCAAAACCAAGGTACCCCATGGAGTACTCGGCAAAGCATCCGCAGACATTGCCTTATATGCATCCGTTTTGAATTGTGTCTTCAGTCAACAGTTGGATTGCCCGGCTCCTGTGCTTGCCTCCTATGTTTCGCTTGTTTGGCTCGGTGTGGAAAGGGAGAACCACTGCAATTGTGCTTCCAGCTCGCACGGTTAAGCGCCTCAGTGGAGAAAGCCGAAAACTGACTGTCACAATAAGCGTAAACTGGTCAGCGGTCCGATGATTGTGTTAAACTATAAGATCGATGGAGGTCACCCGTGATAAATGACGGGCCGTTCATAACATTGGCCGAAGTGTTAACGGCTTGACCTTGGCTGACGCTGAACACTAACCTAGGGCTAGTAACTAGCCTCCCAACTTGAAGCTCCTATGACTAAGCTAAAGTTATAAAGCCCGCATATCTGATTGCCTTGTTTCCGCTAACACAATCGCCTCCGGGCACCGAGACGTCGGCTAAGGGTTGTCTTGTTACTGCGGAAACACTCTGCATAGTGATACGTCCATTTTGCCTCATGTTTTCTTACTGTTATTTATGATGTTTTTATCCATAATAACAACTTTGATCCGTGGGCATAGACCAACTTAGGCCAAAAGCCTAAGCTTGGGGGAGTACGTATTTCTCACCAACATTACATTCATGTTCACATACTCATGCCAGTTATCGGTGCTCATACTTTTTCATTGTAATATCCATGCTAGTTTATTTTCTTTTTAAGCGTTCTTCTTGTGTGTTTGAAAAACCTTAAGAAAAACAAAAAATTAGTTGTAGCTTTTAGCTAGTTTACTTTCCATGCCTGTAGTAGTAGTAATTAAAAAGAAAACCCAAAAAAGATTTCTCGTTCTTATGTTGCTTGATTGGGAGCATTCCTGTGTAAATAGTTTTGTTTCTTTTCTTTTTCTTTGGGGGGCCAAGAGGAGAAGACCATGATGAAAATGTTGAGTGGATCTCATATGCATTATTGTTGATCTAACAAAGAGCCCATATTACCTTGTCTTCTCCCTTGAATTGAATGCTTGCAGATTCCAGCTTAGTGCAATGCACGTGCACTATTATTATTATTATCCACACTATTCAGTTGTGCAAGTGAAAGGCAATAATGACGATATATGATGGACTGGTTGAGATGAGAGAAGCTGGTATGAACTCAACCTCTCTTGTTTTTTTAAATATGATTAGTTCATCATTCCTGATTCAGACTATTATGTATGAAACATGTTTGCAATGACAATTAGAGATTATAGTTGCTCATGCCATGCTTAATATGCTAGGAGTTTATAATGGTTTACCTTGCGTGCCAACATGCTATTAAAATGGTTGTGATGTGGTATGATAGGTGGTATCCTCCTTCGAACGATTCGAGTGGCTTGACTTGGCACATGTTCACGCATGTAGTTGAAAAGCATCTACGATATTTATGTTCATGGTGAATTATATCCTACTCATGCTTGCATTCAGTGCTGATTAATTTTAATGCATGTTCATGAATGTTGTCGCTCTCTAGCTGGTCGCTTCCCAGTCTCTTTCTAGCCTTCACTTGTACTAAGCGGGAGTACTGCTTCTGCATCCAATTCCATAAACCCCAAAAGTTATTCCATATGAGTCCACCGTACCTTCCTATATGCGGTATCTACCTGCCGTTCCAAGTAAATTTGTATGTGCCAAACTCTAAACCTTCAAATGAAATTCTGTTTTGTATGCTCGAATAGATCATGTGTCAACTAGGGTTGTCTGTATCTTCCATGCTAGGCGGGTTATTCTCAAGAGGAGTGGACTCCGCTCCTCACTCATGAGAAAATGCCTGGTCACCGGGATTGTAACACCCCAAAATTTTGACCTTGATTTATTAATTAAAATTTTGCCAGGAATTTCTTTTATTTCCTGGTTTTATCTTTTAATTTCAGATCACTCTATCCCTCTGAATTTTTTAGTTTCTTTCCTTCTAGGTGGAAACCTTTCAAAAATATTGTTGGACTTGTATATCTTCCCAAGACCATTTCTTTTTATCAGTGGAATTATTTCTACAATTATTTTCCTGAGCTTTATTTCTTTAAAAAATGATTTTTTTCATAAGTTTTAGAGTTCCATTTGCACTACAACCTATTTAAATATTTCTTTAAAAATTCCACCAAAATTGGGGGATGTTAGTAGTAGTGTATAATTCAACTTTATGCAAAAACCCATTGGTGTTCTTTGAAAAATTTGAGCAATCATCCTCATCTTCATTTTGGTCCAGTTTGGTGTTTTGTACTGCAACCATGTTTTATCTTGCCATATTACCCTTGATTTTTCTCCTGCTTATAGACCAGCCTACCAAACCCTTAAGTCCAGGAGATTGGACCCATTGGAGTATTTTTGGTCCATGCAATAATGCCCTTCACTTTCTGTCCAGAACTGAAGATTTGCAAAACTTGCACTAACAAGTTTCTGGTTTTGCCCAAATAGCCTTGCCATCATCACTTGCACCTAAAGAGATCCCAACCTGGAGATTTGGGCCACCAGAAGAGATGCCTAGAAGCCCATGGCATTCTGTCGAGCACCTTGTGGGCATGGCCAGTTTTGGCTTAGTTTTTAGTTTGCGTTGTGAACATGATCCCCGGACCTAACAACCATGTCCACTAATCTCCTAGTCACCTCTAACCTAGACCTGTTAATTGCCAGCCTCACCCAAGCCCTCTAGGCCACCCTGGCTTTCTGTCGAGCATGTAGCGTGCGTGGTCTGGGCGCGCCCAGAGCGCACGTTTTGCACACGCGCGCAACCGAGCCGCCGCGTCTTGCCCCTGGCCTTTGCTCGCCCGCAGGGCCGCGCCCCGTTCTCGTCCGCTCGCCAGAACCCTCCAAGCCGCCACTGGCGCCCTACAGCACCGCCATCAGAGCCCTCTTGGCGGCACGCCGGCGTCCCCAACACGCCCCTGCCATGGCAGCGCCGCCCAAGCCACAGCCGCCCGCCACCTGCCCTCTGGAACAGCTCGAGCTCATCCATGAGCATGTCCGCTAGCGCTCATCGCCGCCACGTCGCCCTGCTAGCAACAGAACGGCGGTTCGCCGGCGTTCTTATCCGCAGCCGCGGGAACCGACCTCGACCACCTATAAAAGGAGCCCCCGAGCTCGTCCAGACCCTCAGGCAACCTCAGGCCATCTCCCTAGTGCTCCCATAGCCAGCAATCGATGGAGGGAAGCCGTCTGCCTCGTCTCCGGCCAGTTCGGCCGCCGCCATGCTCCGGTGCCGTATGTCGTGAACAGGGCCTCCCCAGATCTTCCAGCACCACCGTCCGACTACCCTCAACCATGCGGTGCCGCCCCACCTCTCTAGCCCGATCGGGAGCCACCATAGCTCGAGACTTCGAACCACCCGAAACCACCGTCCGTCGCGGAGCTCGCCGCCAGCGACCCCCTCCACCCGCGCCAGCCTATCGACCACTGGGAGGACCGCCCTGGACCAGCGGATCCATCCACGCCCTCAGAATCCCGCGGGGAGCCGCCATTCGTCGGCGGCAATCGCTGGAGCTCCACCACCGCTCGGCCAGAGAAGGAAGGAGGGCGCGGGCGACTGGTCAAACCTGACCAGTGGACCCGACGACCCCACCTGCCAGTGACCCCAGCTCTACCGACGTGTTTTAAGTGGAAACGTAAAACACATGCGTACGTCTTCTCTGTCTCGAAAGCGTATTCTTATTCGAACCGTTTTGCTTTTCTGTTTAATTTAAAAACAGATTTTGACTGAAACTTTGACTAGCTATAACTTTTTAAATATAACTCCGTTTGACCTGATTTTTTTGTTTCCCAAATTTCATCTAGTTTATTTCCATATTTATTTGAAAATTTTCCAAACAAGTTTTTTGTACTGTTTTGAAACTATGTGTTAATTTAAATTTTCTTAAAATAGGATTTTGAAGAAGGAAGCAACTTTCAAAAAGTGCACCCCCACTTGCATACTCTTGAAGGCAAGCATTCTGAGCCCCGACATAAGATTTGTTGTGTGTTGTTCGATGCTAATACGACACCACCTTGACATGAAGGGTCCGGTATTTTATGTGGTGTTATGATCATATTCATGAGTGCATAATGATGATTCCTTGCTGTTGACATTTGATATGCTTCTGATAGTAATCACCCTCGTATGCCTTTCATGCCTATCGGGAGGAATCCGGGAAAGTCTCTGTCTTGGGTAGACACGAACTTGTCTCTAATAATTCATTGAGACGATTATGTCCGGTAAGGCATGGTGAGGTATGATGAGTGGTGATTCTGTTTGTTGGTGTGAAATATATTTGTTATACTAATCCTGCAGGGAATGCCTTAATATCCTGAGTCGACTGTAGATCGAGTCTTGTTCCAGTAACCCCCATACTTGTTTCGTACTACCACTTGTCCCTGCCATAGGTAGGGTATGGTTCAGTAAGTTGCCAACCCCTTCCTAGCACACACCATACAGAGAGGCCATGGTGGAAGATACCGGCTGCATCCGGTAGACATGCCACCTGGTCCGTGGGCATGGGTGTTTCCGGTTGGAGCCGAGGGGGAAGCAACCCTAGTTT
Organism: Triticum urartu; assembly: GCF_056163025.1. Taxonomy (NCBI): domain Eukaryota; kingdom Viridiplantae; phylum Streptophyta; class Magnoliopsida; order Poales; family Poaceae; genus Triticum; species Triticum urartu. The sequence goes on from NC_141875.1 coordinate 604,007,500, forward strand.
GCGCGCGTTATAAATTTTGTGATCCCATGCTAGTGGAGGCTGTAGCCTCCCCACTTAGAGTTTCGCTTAACGGGTTTCATGGGTGATTCCAGACACCGGTAAGTTAGGCCGGTGTGTGCGGTCAGGTGTGTTTTCAATTAAAAGACCGTAGACGGAATTAGCCCCGATGGACTAAAGGAATCCGTTACTCGTGGGTAAAGAGTACACCCTCTGCAGAGGTTATATCTAATCGGATAACCGTGTCCGTAGTTAAGGACTACAGTCTGGGATGGGTCAAGTGTCGGTCTTCGGAGGAAAAATTGCTAAACCAGAACATTGATCATGACTTGGGACATATGATGATTATGATTATTATTACTATAGCCTAACCATTGGTATTATTTGAATTATTGAGTATCCCTAGAACGGTTCTACCTCCTGGATATTCACTGTGATTATTCTCTTATAAGCCCTTTATGTGGTGTCGCTCAGACGCCCGACTGTGGCATGCTTGCTATTTAATTATTTATAAGCCCTTTATGTGGTGTCGCTCAGACGCCCGACTGTGGCATGCTTGCTATTTAAATTACGTATAAGCCCTTTATGTGGTGTCGCTCAGACGCCCGACTGTGGCATGCTTGCTATTTAATTATTTATAATCCCTTTATGTGCTGTTGCTCAGACGCCCGACTGTGGCATGCTTGCTATTTAAATTACTTATAAGCCCTTTATGTGGTGTCGCTCAGATGCCCGACTGTGGCATGCTTGTTATTTAAATTACTTATAAGCCCTTTATGTGGTGTCGCACAGACGCTCGACTGTGGCATGCTTGTTATTTATTTTATTTGTAAGCCCTTTATGTGGTGTCGCTCAGACGCCCGACTGAGGCATGCTTTACATTATTATCCTTTCGAGGCGTCGCTTCAGACACCCGATCGGTGCATCCTAATTCTACTCTCTGATTGCATATTCATGTTTGACATGAATAACCTGCTTGCGTGCATCATGGATTTTTACTTCGTGACTGACGTTGTGATCATGGAATATTTCAGAGCATGACTTTCATTTGTTATATTATACCTGAGTTCATAATGTTTGCGAGTACATTCAAAGTACTCACTGGCTTGTCCCTGGCTATTGTCTTGGCTAGATTTCTTAATTGGAGAGGAGCGTTGCGATGATAGCCTCGGAACCTACGCAATGGTGATAGCAGCCTTGCGAAGATAGGAGTTATCCATGTCAGCTGTTCCTGTGGGAAATGGAGTCCCATAGACACTGATGAACCACAAACCGCTTCCGCCATCAGCCACTAGAAACCTTGTGTTGCACTCATAGGCCAGAATGGTCTTGTACTACATATTTTGTATTTTGCTTGGAATTTCTGTATCAAGTTGGTGCCTCATCAGCTACCAGTAATCCTGGGGCTGGTGGGCACAAGGACCATTTTTTGGGAAATATATCCTGAAAATCCAGTCACGACAACCTTGGTGTCAGAGCCAGGCTGACCATTGGCTAATCCTATCTTGGCCAGGTCAATAAACCTAGATTAACCAATCCACCAGACCTTAACCTAGCCCCAGCCAAGCTTCTCGTGTAAGATAGCCACGCAGTGACCCGGACACCTTTTGGCAGTCGGTGCCCAACCTATCAGCCTAGCCTGTCGATCACGCGCCAGTGACCGACACCTAAATAGTCTCTTTCGCAAGCGTGCGCAGGAAGACTCCATCCCATTTTTCTATAAAAAGGGCATGCTAGCGTCAACCCAGCACAGCATAGCCTCTTCCCCAAACCGAGCCATAATGCCTGGCCCCATTGTGCACAATGAGACCACAGCAACCAACCTTAGAGGTTTTGTGACCATGCTAGCAAACCTCACCCGCCGTGCCTTTGCATTAGAAGAGCCCCCAGAGTATGTTGTGTACCAACGGCCCATGAGCGGTGAGAGCCGTCAATTCTGGGCCACTATGCACGTCTATGGTCGGGGTCTATCGCCAGAACACCCCTACAGGTTCACCAGAAGGACAACTTCCTTTGAGCCACAAGCTATCCAACTAGCTGCTCGAGAGGCTGTAGTTCAACTCCGGCACTTGTTGCCCAGAGTTAACTGTTGCTCGTTCTACTACTACCCCAGCTGTGACGGGTATGGTAGGCCACCCCAGGTTGCCAACGGAGATCACGAAACAGATCCTGCATTGTTGCATCTGGTGCGCTATGTAAGTGCACTAGAGGAACTGTTTGATCAAATCACCCTTGATCTGATCGCAGCTCGTGGAGAACTGGTTCGCCGAGCCCCGGCAAGAGGAGGGGATGAGCCCGATGCCGACAACCCAGTCGTGCTGTTCAGACAACCGATCGAGTCCTTGAGGTCTGCCCCAGCCATCGACCAAAATGCTTTGGTGTCCCCAGAAGTGCTTCGTCGCCTTTTGGGAACACGCTCCAACGGGATTGTGGCCAACAACCCCCGCGATGGTCATCATCGCTACCCCGACCATGCAGCTCCTCAACTCCATCCAGCTAACCCCGACGGTGAAACCCGTGGAGAAGCCTCGACGTCCACAAGGCACGCCCGCTTAGATATTAACGAGGTAGACTAAGTCACTCGAGTAGTACCGAGTCTTAGTATGTCCACGCCCTGTAATTGTGTGATCTTGTATCGCCATAATTAAATGATGTCTGCTTGTGCGCCCCTATTTTAAATAATAGCCATGCATAAGTATGTTGGTGTACAGTTGCATTTTTAATTCCGGACGTAGCTACCAAAAACCACCCCCGACGACACCCACAGTTATACGTCACTTTTGTGAGATATGTGTATCTGTGGCATTGACCCCGACCCCATAGAGCAGAACCGACAAACTAGTTGCCCCTCACCACGATAAATGACCCAACCCAGATGCTATATAAAAGTCCACCTCGTGACCTTACCAAGTATCCCTCACCTTGTGCACAACTCTCACAGCCATTTCTTTGCCATGCCAAGCCCTAGTATTTATCTGAGAACTCCAGATGCAAACCCATGTAGTTTTGTTAAAATATATTGGGACTTTACCTGCAGTACCATGAGTTCTACCCATCCACCCCAGTACAAGTTGCTCAAATCGAGGATCACCCCATCCACCTCGAAATATTGGGCAGTTGTGCACATCCCTCCCGCAAACCTAAACCAAGACCCAACGAAAGTCTCCTCCGTGGGGGAATCTATGCCGACTCCGCAAATGGCCATAGAAGCTGCTGCGTACGAAGCGCTTGCTCGCCTTCGATTCGCGGTACCTGATGTCTACTACACAACCTTCTTCTTGTAGACGTTTTTGGGCCTCCAAGTGGAGAGGTTTGTAGGACAGTAGCAAATTTCCCTCAAGAGGATGACCTAAGGTTTATCAATCCGTAGGAGGCGTAGGATGAAGATGGTCTCTCTCAAGCAACCTTGCAACCAAATAACAAAGAGTCTCTTGTGTCCCCAACACACTTAATACAATGGTAAATTGTATAGGTGCACTATTTCGGCGAAGAGATGGTGATACAAGTGGTATATGGATAGTAGATAGAGGTATTTGTAAGCTGAAATTATAAAAACAGCAAGGTAACTAATGATAAAAGTGAGCGTAAACGGTATTGCAATGTGTGGAAATAAGGCCTAGGGTTCATACTTTCGCTAGTGCAAGTTCCCTCAACAATAATAACATAACTGGATCACAGAACTATCCCTCAACATGCAACAAAGTGTCACTCCAAAGTCACTAATAGCGGAGAACGAACGAAGAGATTATGGTAGGGTACGAAACCACCTCAAAGTTATTCTTTCCAATCAATCTGTTGGGCTATTCCTATAAGTGTCACAAACAACCCTAGAGTTCGTACTAGAATAACACCTTAAGACACAAATCAACCAAAACCCTAATGTCACCTAGATACTCCAATGTCACCTCAAGTATCCGTGTGTATGATTATACGATATGCGTTACACAATCTCAGATTCATCTATTCAACCAATACAAAGGACCTCAAAGAGTGCCCCAAAGTTTCTACCGGAGAATCACGACGAAAACGTGTGCGAACCCCTATGCATAGGTTCATGGGTGGAACCCGCAAGTTGATCACCAAAACATACATCAAGTGGATCAATAGAATACCCCATTGTCATCACGGGTATGCCACGCAAGACATACATCAAGTGTTCTCAAATCTTTAAAGACTCAATCCGATAAGATTACTTCAATAGGGAAACTCAATTCATTACAAGACAGAAGAGGGGGAGGAGAAACATAGGATCCGACTATAATAGAAAAGCTCGCGATACATCAAGATCGTGCCAAATCAAGAACACGAGAAAGAGAGACCAAACACATAGCTACTTGTACATACCCTCAGCCCCGAGGGTGAACTACTCCCTCCTCGTCATCGACAGCACCGGGATGATGAATATGGCCACCGGAGAAGGATTGCCCCCTCTGGCAGGGTGCCGGAATGGGTCTAGATTGGTTTTCGGTGGCTACGGAGGCTTCTGGCGGCGGAACTCCCGATCTACTGCGCCCCCGGATGTTTTTAGGGTATATGGAGATATATAGGCAGAAGAAGTACGTCAGGGGGCCACGAGGGGCTCACGAGGGTGGAGGCCGCGCCCAGGGGGGTAGGTGCGCCCCCCTGCCTCATGACCTCCTCGTAGGTTCCTCGACATGCACTCCAAGTCTTCTGGGCTTCTTTCCTTCCAAAAATGAGTTCTGTGAAGTTTCAGGTCAATTAGACTCCGTTTGATTTTCCTTTTCTTCGAAACCCTAAAACAGGGTAAAAACAGAAACTGGCACTGGGCTTTGGGTTAATAGGTTAGTCCCAAAAATGATATAAAAGTATATAATAAAGCCCATAAACATTCAAAACTGTAGATAATATAGCATGGAGCAATCAAAAATTATAGATATGTTGGAGACGTATCAGCATCCCCAAGCTTAATTCTTGCTCATCCTCGAGTAGGTAAATGATAAAAACAGAATTTTTGATGTGGAGTGCTACTTGGCATAATTTCAATGTAATTCTTATTAATTGTGGTATGAATATTCAGATCCGAAAGATTCAAGACAAAAGTTCATATTGACATAAAAATGATAATACTTCAAGCATACTAACAAAGTAATCATGTCTTCTCAAAATAACATGGCCAAAGAAAGCTATCCCTACAAAATCATATAGTCTGGCTATGCTCCATCTTCACCACACAAAATATTTAAATCATGCACAACCCCGATGACAAGCCAAGCAATTGTTTCATACTTTTAATGTTCTCAAACCTTTTCAATCTTCACGCAATACATGAGCATGAGCCATGGACATAGCACTATAGGTGGAATAGAAGGGTGGTTGTGGAGAAGACAAAAAGGAGAAGATAGTCTCACATCAACTAGGCGTATCAACGGGCTATGGAGATGCCCATCAATAGATATCAATGTGAGTGAGTAGGGATTGCCATGCAACAGATGCACTAGAGCTATAAGTGTATGAAAGCTCAAAAAGAAACTAAGTGGGTGTGCATCCAACTTGCTTGCTCATGAAGACCTAGGGCATTTTGAGGAAGCCCATCATTGGAATATACAAGCCAAGTTCTATAATGAAAGATTCCCACTAGTATATGAAAGTGACAACATAGGAGACTCTCTATCATGATGATCATGGTGCTACTTTGAAGCACAAATGTGGTAAAAGGATATTAGCATTGCCCCTTCTCTCTTTTTCTCTCATTTTTTATTTTTTATTATTTTTTATTTGGGCCTTCTCTTCTTTTTTTGGCCTCTTTTCTCTTTTTTTATTTGGGCTTCTTTGGCCTCTTTTATTTATTTTCGTCCGGAGTCTCATCCCGACTTGTGGGGGAGTCATAGTCTCCATCATCCTTTCCTCACTGGGACAATGCTCTAATAATGATGATCATCACACTTGTATTTACTTACAACTCGATACTTAGAACAAGATATGACTCTATATGAATGCCTCCGGCGGTGTACCGGGATATGCAATGACTCATGAGTGACAAGTATGAAAGAATTATGAACAGTGCCTTTGCCACAAATACTATGTCAACTACATGATCATGCTAAGCAATGTGACAATCATGGAGTGTGTCATAATAAACTGAATGGTGGAAAGTTGCATGGCAATATATCTCGGAATGGCTATGGAAAAGCCATAAAAGGTAGGTATGGTGGCTGTTTTGAGGAGGTATATGGTGGGTTTCTGGTACCGGCGAAAGTTGCGCGGTACTAGAGAGGCTAGCAATGGTGGAAGGGTGAGAGTGCGTATAATCCATGGACTCAACATTAGTCATAAAGAACTCACATACTTATTGCAAAAATCTATTAGTTATCGAAACAAAGTACTACGCGCATGCTCCTAGGGGGATAGATTGGTAGGAAAAGACCATCGCTCGTCCCCGACCACCACTCATAAGGAAGGTAATCAATATATATATCATGCTCCGATTTCATCACATAACGGTTCACCGTACGTGCATGCTACGGGAATCACCAACTTCAACACAAGTATTTCTCAAATTCACAACTACTCAACTAGCATGACTCTAATATCACCATCTCCATATCTCAAAACAATCATCAAGCATCAAACTTCTCTTAGTATTCAACACACTCATAAGAGAATTTTATTATTCTTGAATACCTAGCATAATAGGATTTTAAGCAAATTACCATGCCATTTAAGACTCTCAAAATAATCTAAGTGAAGCATGAGAGTTCATCTATTTCCTCAAAATAAAACTACCACCATGCTCTAAAAGATATAAGTGAAGCACTAGAGCATCGACAAACTACTCCGAAAGATATAAGTGAAGATCAATGAGTAGTTGAATAATTATGCAACTATGTGAAGATTCTCTAACATTTAATAATTTCAGATCTTGGTATTTTATTCAAAAAGAAAGCAAAGCAAAATAAAATTACATTATAAGAATGGCAAACATCATGTGAAGAAGCAAAAACTTAGGATCAACCGAAACTAACCGATAGTTGTTAAAGAAGAAATGTGGGATGCCAACCGGGGCATCCCCAAGCTTAGATGCTTGAGACTTCTTGAAATATTATCTTGGGATGCCTTGGGCATCCCCAAGCTTGAGATTTTGTGTCTCCTTAATTCCTCTCATATCACGGTCTCCCTAAATCTCAAAAGCTTCATCCACACAAAACTCAACAAGGACTCGTGAGATAAGTTAGTATAAACCATTGCCAAAAACCTTACCATACTCTACTGTATCAAATCACTAAAATTATTATTCAACATTGCATACTAAATGAGTCTGCATATTTAATAGTCCTATCCTCAAATAGAATCATTAAAGAAACAAACATATGCAAACAATGCAAGCATAACATTAATCTGCCTAAACAGGACAGTCTGTAAAGAATGCAGCTAGATCCATACTTCCCTAACTCCAAAAATTATGAAAGAAAATTCCCACTGTAGTAAATTTATCAGATCTTAATATGCAAAAGGTTTCAACATTTTATCACATTCTGAGTTTTCTAGGGAATTATTGCAACAGCGGTAAACTTTCTGTTTTCAAACAGCAACATGTGGACTTGTAACATAGGCATAGTAAGGGCTATCAATGCCACTTTTATTGAAATAAAAGATGCAAAACATTGTTCTAAATAACAGCAAGAAAATTATAACAAAATAAATTGATGATCCAAGCAAAACACATATCATGTGGCGAATAAAAATATAGTTCCAAGTAAAGTTACCGATGAACGAAGACGAAAGAGGGGATGCCTTTCGGGGCATCCCCAAGCTTAGGCTCTTGGTTGTCCTTGAATATTACCTTGGGGTGCCTTGGGCATCCCCAAGCTTAGGCTCTTGCCACTCCTTATTCCATAATCCATCGAATCTTTACCCAAAACTTGAAAACTTCACAACACAAAACTTAAAGTAGAAAACTCGTGAGCTCCGTTAGTATAAGAAAATAAATCACCACTTAAAGGTACTGTAACGAACTCATTCTTTATTTATATTGGTGTTAAACCTACTGTATTCCAACTTCTCTATGGTTTATAAACTATTTTACTAGCCATAGATTCATCAAAATAAGTAAACAACACATGAAAAATAGAATCTGTCAAAACCAGAACAGTCTGTAGTAATCTGGATCAAACGCATACTTCTGGAACTCATAAAATTCTCAAATAAATTTATGGACCTGAGTAATTTATCTATTAATCATCTTCAAAAAGAATTAACTAAATAGCACTCTCCAAATAAAAATGGAAGAAATTCTCGTGAGCGCTAAAGTTTCTGTTTTTTTACAGCATGATCAACAAGACTTTCCCCAAGTTTTCCCAAAGGTTCTACTTGGCACAAACACTAATTAAAAGCATAAAACCACATCTAAACAGAGGCTAGTTTAATTATTTAATACTAAACAGGAACAAAAATCAAGGAACTAAAATAAAAATAAATTTGGGTTGCCTCCCAAAAGCGCTATCGTTTAACGCCCCTAGCTAGGCATGATGATTTCAATGATGCTCACATAAGAGATAAGAATTGTAACATAAAGAGAGCATCATGAAGAATATGGCTAGCACATTTAAGTCTAACCCACTTCCTATGCATAGGATTTTGTGAGCAAACAACTTATGAGAACAATAATCAACTAGCATAGGAAGGCAAAACAAGCATAACTTTAAAACTTTAAGCACATAGAGAGGAAACTTGATATTATTGCAATTCCTACAAGCATATGTTCCTCCCTCATAATAATTTTCAGTAGCATCATGAATGAATTCAACAATATAACCAGCACATAAAGCATTCTTTTCATGATCTATAAGCATAGAAAATTTACTATTCTTCACATAAGCAAATTTCTTATCATGAATAATAGTGGGAGCAAACTCAACAAAATAACTATCATGTGATTGAAAATTAAGATAAAGATGACAAGTTTCATGGTTATCATTGTTCTTTAAAGCATATGTGTCATCACAATAATCATCATAGATAGGAGGCATGCTTTCATCATAATAAATTTGCTCATCAAAATTTGGGGGACAAAAAATATCATCTTCATCAAACATAGCTTCCCCAAGCTTGTGGCTTTGCATATCATTAGCATCATGGATATTCAAGGAATTCATACTAACAACATTGCAATCATGCTCATCATTCAAATATTTAGTGCCAAACATTTTAATGCATTCTTCTTCTAGCACTTGAGCACAATTACCGGAATCCTTATTTTCATGATAGATATTAAAAAGATGAAGCATATGAGGTAATCTTAATTCCATTTTTTTGTAATTTTATTTTATAAACTAAACTAGTGATAAAACAAGAAACTAAAAGACTCGATTGCAAGATCTAAAGATATACCTTCAAGCACTCACCTCCCCAGCAACAGCGCCAGAATAGAGCTTGATGTCTACTACACAACCTTCTTCTTGTAGACGTTGTTGGGCCTCCAAGTGCAGAGGTTTGTAGGACAGTAGCAAATTTCCCTCAAGTGGATGACCTAAGGTTTATCAATCCGTAGGAGGCATAGGATGAAGATGGTCTCTCTCAAGCAACCTTGCAACCAAATAACAAAGAGTCTCTTGTGTCCCCAACACACCCAATACAATGGTAAATTGTATAGGTGTACTAGTTCGGCGAAGAGATGGTGATACAAGTGGTATATGGATAGTAGATAAAGGTATTTGTAATCTGAAATTATAAAAACAGCAAGGTAACTAATGATAAAAGTGAGCGTAAACGGTATTGCAATGTGTGGAAATAAGGTACTTTCGCTAGTGCAAGTTCCCTCAACAATAATAACATAATTGGATCACATAACTATCCCTCAACATGCAACAAAGAGTCACTCCAAATTCACTAATAGCGGAGAACGAACGAAGAGATTATGGTAGGGTACGAAACCACCTCAAAGTTAATCTTTCCAATCAATCCGTTGGGCTATTCCTATAAGTGTCACAAACAGCCCTAGAGTTCGTACTAGAATAACACCTTAAGACACAAATCAACCAAAACCCTAATGTCACCTAGATACTCCAATGTCACCTCAAGTATCTGTGGGTATGATATACGATATGCATCACACAATCTCAGATTCATCTATTCAACCAACACAAAGGACCTCAAAGAGTGCCCCAAAGATTCTACCGAAGAATCATGATGAAAACGTGTGCCAACCCCTATGCATAGGTTCATGGGCGGAACCCGCAAGTTGATCACCAAAACATACATCAAGTGGATCAATAGAATACCCCATTGTCACCACGGGTATCCCACGCAAGACATACATCATGTGTTCTCAAATCTTTAAAGACTCAATCCGATAAGATTACTTCAAAGGGGAAACTCAACTCATTACAAGAGAGAAGAGGGGGAGGAGAAACATAGGATCCAACTATAATAGCAAAGCTCGCGATACATCAAGATCGTGCCAAATCAAGAACACGAGAAAGAGAGATCAAACACATCGCTACTGGTACATACCCTCAGCCCCGAGGGTGAACTACTCCCTCCTCGTCATGGAGAGCACCGGGATGATGAAGATGGCCACCGGAGAAGGATTGCCCCCTCCGGCAGGGTGCCGGAACGGGTCTAGACTGGTTTTCGGTGGCTACGGAGGCTTCTGGCGGCGGAACTCCTGATCTATTGCACTCCCGGATGTTTTTAGGGTATATGGAGGCATATAGGCGGAAGAAGTACGTCAGGGGGGCCACGAGGGGCTCACGAGGGTGGAGGGCGCGCCCAGGGGGGTAGGCGCGCGCCCCTGCCTCGTGACCTCCTCGTAGGTTCCCCGACGTGCACTCCAAGTCTTCTAGGCTTCTTTCCTTCCAAAAATGAGTTCCGTGAAGTTTCAGGTCAATTGGACTCCGTTTGATTTTCCTTCTCTTCAAAACCCTAAAACAGGGTAAAAACATAAACTGGCACTGGGCTCTGGGTTAATAGGTTAGTCCCAAAAATGATATAAAGTTGTATAATAAAGCTCATAAACATTCAAAACAGTAGATAATATAGCATGGAGCAATCAAAAATTATAGATACGTTGGAGACGTATCAGTACCCTATGCCAGCGAACGAGGGTATTATTACTTCCCGAGTTGTGCAGCCCGGAGAAGTAGCATCTTTTCCCGGTGGACGAATGGAGAGAGACCCAGTACTGGCCAACCTTGCCTAGTATGTCATCGCTCAAGAGCGTTTGACCCAACGAGTAATGGGTTATCTCCAGAGCCTCGCTGACTTAAATCCTCATATAGCCATCGTCAGACCACTGAGGCCCGACTAAGAGAGATGTTTTCTACGACTTGTCAACCCGCTTCCCCCGATAGAAGAGGAGTGTGCCCCATTACCAGAGACGTTTTCACAGGACCCTGTCTATTTGCCGTTTTCATTGTAGACGTCACTGCCATGTTTATTGTCCCAGCATCTAGTTATGTGTTGCAACTTATGCGTGGTATCCTAAAATTTGTGTGATGAATTAAATATTTGGTTCAATTAATGTGAGTAGTTTTTACTACTGTTAATTTTGATTAACTAATTTCACTCTTGGTAAATTCTGAAGTGAGATTTTTCCCTGATTTGTTGCAGCGTATATCTCTTCACGACATAGATTTTTATTCACGCAGCACCACGACAGCAGGCTCACAACCACAACCACTCGACCACGTGCACATTTTGCACCTAACTGATCACCTCCCTAGCACACCACAGTCTTTTAAGGAGAGATTTGTGGGTAATTATTCGGGTGCAAGTTGCCTCCAGCACACTGACAACAGTTAGCACCCGACACCGCACTTAATCCTCATGATCACCGCCTTCGCGGAGAGCTAACACTCGAGCGGCAGCATCACGACGATCATCGAGGATCATCAAGCACAAGAGCACGGAGAACCCCAGCAATGCCGCCAACCCTCCGCACATCAGGATCATGTACCAATCCGGCATCACCTCCGCCATTAGAGCGTCGTCTCGAGCTCCTGCAAATAGAAATGGAGGAGAAGGAAGGAGAAGGAGACGCGAGGCCAGGTGTGAGGAAGAAGAAAGGAGCACCTCGGTCATTTTATAGCTCGAGACCGGTGTACGGTGGGCGAAGTCCACCAGCGCCGCTCGTCGCTCGATCCTCCATGTTCGGAGGCGAATCCACGAGCAGTGCCGGCAGCACACTGGCCCGTGAGGTGAGTGCACGCTGCACCGGCAACTAGCGCGCCGCGCACTACCGCAGTACGGCCTAGATGCTCTACACGCTAGATGTCGCCGGTGGAGAAAGCGCGGGAAAGCACGCGAGAGAGAGGAAGAAAAGAGAGCCAGAGGTAGAAGAAGAGACTGACAGTGGGCCCCGGGTCCACCTGTCAGCCAAAGAGAGCACTGTGCTCTCGGGTATGACCAGCGTCTTTTAGAAATTTAGAAATTTTACTCTAAGTTCACTGTAACCAAAAGTAGGAATTTCTCGTTTTTCCCCAACCATGGATTTTTCCACATAGTGCCAGTATTCCACACTGTAGTTTTACACCACTTAAATTGCCCACTCACTGTAGCCACATTTTATTGCATGAGTAGGATGGTTATTTTTGTGATAATACTTTGAGATAGTAGGAGTAATTCTTTTCAAGCAGCCCTTAGCAAATCTCGAGGACGAGATTTTTTCTTAAGCGGGGTAGTGTTGTAACACCCCAAAATTTTGACCTTGATTTATTAATTAAAATTTTGCCAGAAAATTATTTTTTTTATTTTCTAGTTTTATCTTTTAATTTCAGATCACTCTATCCCTCTGAATTTTTTAGTTTTTTTCCTTCTAGGTGGAAACTTTCAAAAATATTGTTGGACTTGTATATCTTCCCAAGACCATTTCTTTTTATCAGTGGAATTATTTCTACAATTATTTTTCCTGAGCTTTATTTGTTTAAAAAATGATTTTTTTCATAAGTTTTAGAGTTCCATTTGCACTACAACCTATTTAAATATTTCTTTAAGAATTCCACCAAAATTGGGGGATGTTAGTAGTAGTGTATAATTCAACTTTATGCAAAAACCCATTGGTGTTCTTTGAAAAATTTGGGCAAATCATCCTCATCTTCATTCTGGTCCAGTTTGGTGTTTTGTATTGCAACCATGTTTTATCTTGCCATATTACCCTTGATTTTTCTCCTGCTTATAGACCAGCCTACCAAACCCTTAAGTCCAGGAGATTGGACCCATTGGAGTATTTTTGGTCCGTGCAATAATGCCCTTCACTTTCTGTCCAGAACTGAAGATTTACAAAACTTGCACTAACAAGTTTCTAGTTTTGCCCAAATAGCCTTGCCATCATCACTTGCACCTAAAGAGATCCCAACCTGGAGATTTAGGCCACCAGAAGAGATGCCTAGAAGCCCATGGCATTCTGTCGATCACCTTGTGGGCATGGCCAGTTTTGGCTTAGTTTTTAGTTTGCGTTGTGAACATGATCCCCTGACCTAACAACCATGTCCACTAATCTCCTAGTCACCTCTAACCTAGACCTGTTAATTGCCAGCCTCACCCAAGCCCTCTAGGCCACCCTGGCTTTCTGTCAAGCATGTAGCGTGCGTGCTCTGGGCGCGCCTAGAGCGCACGTTTTGCACACGCGCGCAACCGAGCCGCTGCGTCTTGCCCCTGGCCTTTGCTCGCCCGCAGGGCCGCGCCCCGTTCTCGTCCGCTCGCTAGAACCCTCCAAGCCGCCCCTAGCGCCCTACAGCGCCGCCGTCAGAGCCCTCTTGGCAGCACGCCGGTGTCCGCAACACGCCCATGCCATGGCAGCGCTGCCCAAGCCACAGCCGCCCGCCAGCTGCCCTCTGGAACAGCTCGAGCTCATCCATGAGCCCGTCCGCTAGCGCCTGACGCCGCCATGTCGCCCTGCCAACAACAGAATGGCGGTTCCCCGGCGTTCTTATCCGCAGCCGCGGGAACCGACCTCGTCCACCTATAAAAGGAGCCCCCAAGCTCATCCAGAACCTCAGGCGACCTCAGGCCATCTCCCTAGTGCTCCCATAGCCATCAATCGACGGAGGGAGGCCGTCTGCCTCGTCTTCGGCCAGTTCGGCCACCGCCATGCTCTGGTGCCGTACGTCGTGAGCAGGGCCTCCCCAGTTCTTCCAGCACCACCGTCCGACTACCCTCAACCGTGCGGAGCCGCCCCACCTCTCTAGCCCGATCGGGAGCCACCATAGCTCGAGACCCCGATCCACCCGAAACAACCGTCCGCTGCGGAGCTCGCCGCCCGCGACCCCCTCCACCCCCGCCAGCCTATCGACCACTGGGAGGATCACCCTGGACCGCGGATCCATCCCCGCCCTCAGAATCCGGCGGGGAGCCGCCGTTCGTCGGCGGCAATCGCCGGAGCCCCTCCACCGCTCGACCAGAGAAGGAAGGAGGCCCCGAGCGACTGGTCAAACCTGACCAGTGGACCCGACGGCCCCACCTGCCAGTGACCCCAGCTCTGCCGACGTGTTTTAAGTGGAAACATAAAACACAGGAGTACGTCTTCTCTGTCTCGAAAGCGTATTCTTATTCGAACCATTTTTCTTTTTCTGTTTAGTTTAAAAACAGATTTTGACTGAAACTTTGACTAGCTATAACTTTTTAAATATAACTCCGTTTGACCTGATTCTTTTTTTTGTTGTTTCCAAAATTTCATCTAGTTTATTTCCATATTTATTTGAAAATTTTCAAAACAACTTTTTTGTACTGTTTTGAAACTATGTGTTAATTTAAATTTTCCTAAAATAGGATTTTGAAGAAGGAAGCAACTTTCAAAAAGTGCACCCCCACTTGCATACTCTTGAAGGCAAGCATTCTAAACCCCAGCATAATATTTGTTGTGTGTCGTTCGATGCTAATACGACACCACCTTGACATGAAGGGTTCGGTATTTTATGTGGTGTTATGATCATATTCATGAGTGCATAATGATGATTCCTTGCTGTTGGGATTTGATGTGCTTCTGATACTAATCACCCTCGTATGCCTTTCATGCCTATCGGGAGGAATCCGGGAAAGTCTCTGTCTTGGGTAGACACGAACTTGTCTAATAATTCGTTGAGACGATTATGTCCGGTAAGGCATGGTGAGGTATGATGAGTGGTGATTCTGTTTGTTGGTGTGAAATATATTTATTATACTAATCCTGCAAGGAATGCCTTAATCTCCTGAGTCAACCGTAGATCGAGTCTTGTTCCAGTAACCCCCATACTTGTTTCATACTACCACTTGTCCCTGCCATAGGTAGGGTACGGTTCAGTAAGTTGTCAAGCCCTTCCTAGCACACACCATACAAAGAAGCCATGGTGGAAGATATCGACTGCATCCGGTAGACATGCCACCTGGTCCGGGGGCATGGGTGTTTCCGGTTGGAGCCGAGGGGGTAGCTCCCCTAGTTTGCGCGCGTTATAAATTTTGTGATCCCATTCTAGTCGAGGTTGTAGCCTCCCTACTTAGAGTTTCGCTTAACGGGTGTCGTGGGTGATTCCAGATACTGGTAAGTTAGGTGTTAGGCTGGTGTGTGCGGTCAGGTGTGTTTTTAATTAAAAGACCATAGACGGAATTAGCCCCGATGGACTAAAGGAATCTGTTACTCGTGGGTAAAGAGTACACCCTCTGCAGAGGTTATATCTAATCGAATAGCCGTGTTCGTAGTTAAGGACTACAGTCTGGGATGGGTCAAGTGTCGGTCTTCGGAGGAAAAATTGCTAAACCAGAACATTGATCATGACTTGGGACATATGATGATTATGATTATTATTACTATAGCCTAACCATTGGTATTATTTGAATTATTGAGTACCCCTGGGACGGTTCTACCTCCTGGATATTCACTGTGATTATTCTCTTATAAGCCCTTGATGTGGTGTCGCTCAGACGCCCGACTGTGGCATGCTTGCTATTTAATTATTTATAAGCCCTTTATGTGGTGTCGCTCGGACGCCCGACTGTGGCATGCTTGCTATTTAAATTACTTATAAGCCCTTTATGTGGTGTCGCTCAAACGCCCGACTGTGCCATGCTTTCTATTTAATCATTTATAAGCCCTTTATGTGGTGTCGCTCAGACGCCTGACTGTGGCATGCTTGCTATTTAAATTACTTATAAGCCCTTTATGTGGTGTCGCTCAAACACCCGACTGTGGCATGCTTGTTATTTAAATTACTTATAAGCCCTTTATGTGGTGTCGCACAGACGCTCGACTGTGGCATGCTTGTTATTTATTTTATTTGTAAGCCCTTTATGTGGTGTGATACGTCTCCAACGTATCTATAATTTTTGATTGCTCCATGCTATATTATCTACTGTTTTGGACTATATTGGGCTTTATTTTCCACTTTTATATTATTTTTGGGACTAACCTATTAACCGGAGGCCCATCCCAGAATTGCTGTTTTTGCCTATTTCAGTGTTTCGGATAAACAGAATATCAAACGGAGTCCAAACAGAATAAAATCTTCGGAAACGTGATTTTCTCACCAAACGTGTCCAGGAGACTTGGACCCTACTGCAAGGGATCAAAGAGGTGGTCACGAGGGTGGGGGCGCCCCCCCTAGGGTGCGCCCCCTGCCTCGTGGGCCCCTCGGTGCTCCACCGACGTACTCCTTCCTCCTATATATATACACATACCACAAATGACCAGAACAGGAGCCAAAACCCTAATTCCACCGCCGCAACTTTCTGTATCCATGAGATCTCATCTTGGGGCCTGTTCCGGAGCTCCGCCGGAAGAGGGCCGTCATCACGGAGGGCTTCTACATCATCCTAGCCCCTCCGATGAAGTGTGAGTATTTTACCTCAGACCTTCGGGTCCATAGTTAGTAGCTAGATGGCTTCTTCTCTCTCTTTGAATCTCAATACAAAGTTCTCCCCCTCTCTCGTGGAGATCTATTCGATGTAATCTTCTTTTTGCGGTGTGTTTGTTGAGACCAGTGAATTGTGGGTTTATGATCAAGTCTATCTATGAATAATATTTGAATCTTCGCTGAATTATTTTATGCATGATTGGTTATCTTTGCAAGTCTCTTCGAATTATCCATTTGGTTTGGCCAACTAGATTGGTAGTTCTTGCCATGGGAGAAGTGGTTAGCTTTTGGTTCAATCTTGCGGTGTCCTTACCCAGTGATAGAAGGGGCAGCAAGGCACGTATTGTATCGTTGCCATCAAGGATAACAAGATGGGGTTTATTTCATATTGCATGAATTTATCTCTCTACATCATGTCATCTTGCTTATGGCATTACTCTGTTTTTAACTTAATACTCTAGATGCATGCTGGATAGCGGTCGATGAGTGGAGTAATAGTAGTAGATGCAGAATCGTTTCAATCTACTTGTCACGGACGTGATGCCTATATACATGATCATGCCTAGATATTCTCATAATTATGCACAATTCTATCAATTGCTCAACAGTAATTTGTTCACCCACCGTAGAATACTTATGCTCTTGAGAGAAGCCACTAGTGAAACCTATGCCCCCCGGGTCTATTCTCATCATATCAATCTCCATCACTTTTATATTGCTTTTCTATTTACTTTGCTTTTACTTTTTACTTTGCATCTTTATATCAAAAATACCAAAAATATTCTATCTATCAGATCTCACTCTCGTAAGTGACCGTGAAGGGCTTGACAACCCCTAATCGTGTTGGTTGTGAGTAGCTATCGCTTTGTGCAGGTACGAGGGACTTGAGCGTGGGCTCCTACTGGATTGATACCTTGGTTCTCAAAAACTGAGGGAAATACTTACGCTACTCTGCTGCATCATCCCTTCCTCTTCGAGGAAAACCAACGCAAGCTCAAGATGTAGCAAGAAGGATTTCTGGCGCCGTTGCCGGGGAGTCTACGCAAAAAGTCATATACCAAGTACCCATCACAATCCCTATCTCTCGCATTACATTATTTGCCATTTGCCTCTCGTTTTCCTGTCCCCCCAATTCACCCTTGCCATTTTATTCGCCCTCTCTCTCCATCCTCCCTCTCTATTTGCCTCTTTTTGTCCGCTTGCTTTTTGTTTGCCCGTGTGTTAGATTGCTTGTTTGTCGCAATGGCTCAAGATGCTACCAAATTTTGTGACTTCACCAATACCAATAATAATGATTTCCTTAGCACTCCAATTGCTCCTCTTACCAATGCTGAATCTTGTGAAATTAATACTGCTTTGTTGAATATTGTTATGAAAGATCAATTCGCCGACCTTCCTAGTGAAGATGTCGCTACTCATCTGAATAGCTTCGTTGATTTATGTGATATGCAAAAGAAAAAAGATGTCAATAATGATGTCGTTAAATTGAAGCTATTTCCTTTTTCGCTTAGAGATCGTGCTAAAGCTTGGTTTTCGTCTTTGCCTAAGAATAGTATTGATTCATGGAACAAATGCAAAGATGCTTTTATCTCTAAGTATTTTCCTCCCGCTAAGATCATCTCTCTTAGAAATGATATAATGAACTTTAAACAACTTGATCATGAACATGTTGCACAAGCTTGGGAGAGAATGAAATTAATGATACATAATTTCCCTACTCATGGTTTAAATTTGTGGATGATTATACAAAAAATTTATGCTGGATTGAATTTTGCTTCTAGAAATTTTTTAGATTCGGCCGCGGGAGGCACTTTCATGGAAATCACTTTAGGAGATTCTACTAAACTCCTAGATAATATTATGGTTAATTATTCTCAATGGCATACTGAAAGAACTTCTAATAAAAAGGTGCATGCGATAGAAGAAATTAATGTGTTGAGTGAAAAGATGGATGAACTTATGAAATTATTTGCTACTAAGAGTGTTTCTTCTGATCCTAATGATATTCCTTTGTCTACTTTGATTGAGAATAACAATGAATCTATGGATGTGAATTTTGTTGGTAGGAATAATTTTGGTAACAACACTTATAGAGGGAATTTTAATCCTAGGCCATATTCTAGTAATCCTTCTAATAATTATGGGAATTCCTACAACAACTCTTATGGAAATTATAATAAGATGCCCTCTGATTTTGAATCTAATATTAAAGAATTTATTTCTTCGCAAAAGAATTTTAATGCTATGATTGAAGAAAAATTGCTTAAGATTGATGATTTGGCTAGGAACATTGATAGAATTGCTCTTGATGTTGATGCTTTGAAACTTAGATCTATTCCACCTAAGCATGATATTAATGACTCTCGAAAAGCCATGATAATTTCAATTGATGAGTGTAAATAAAGAACCGCTAGGATGCGTGCCTCCAAAGATGCCTTTATTAAAGCGTGTTCTTCCAATTCCTATGAAAATCAAGATGAAGATCTAAAAGTTATTGATGTGTCTCCTATTAAATCTTTATTTTGCAATATGAATCTTGATGAAACTGAATATGATCTTCCTTTACCTAGAAGGCATTCTAAAAATTCGGAGTGTTTAGATCTTAATGATGAAATTGATGAAAGTGGGATTGAAAGAAATAAAAATCTATATGTTGCTAAAGCCACTATATTGGATTTCAAGGAATTTAATTATGAAGATTGCTCTTTGATTGATTGTATTTCCTTGTTGCAATCCGTGCTAAATTCTCCACATGCTTATAGTCGAAATAAAGCCTTCACCGAACATATTGTGGATGCCTTGATGCAATCTTATGAAGAAAAACTTGAGTTGAAAGTTTATATCCCTAGAAAACTCTATGATGAGTGGGAACCAACTATTAAAATTAAAATTAAATATTATGAGTTTTATGCTTTGTGTGATTTGGGAGATAGTGTCTCTACTATTCCCAAGACTTTGTGTGATTTACAAGATTTCCGTAATTTTGATGATTGCTCTCTAAACTTGCATCTTGCGGATTCCACTATTAAGAAACCTATGGGAAGAATTAATGATGTTATTATTGTCGCAAATAGGAATTATGTGCCCGTAGATTTCATTGTTCTTGATATAGATTGTAATCCTTCTTGCCCTATTATTCTTGGTAGACCTTTCCTTAGAACGGTTAGTGCGATTATTGATATGAAGGAAGGGAATATTAGATTTCAATTTCCATTCAAAAGGGCATGGAACACTTTCCAAGAAATAAAATAAAATTACCATATGAAACTATCATGAGAGCCACTTATGGATTGCCTACCAAAGATGGCAATACCTAGATCTATTCTTGCTCGTTATGCCTAGCTAGGGGCGTTAAACGATAGCGCTTGTTGGGAGGCAACCCAATTTTATTTTTATTCCTTGCTTTTTCTCCTGTTTAGTAATAAATAAGTTATTTAGCCTCTGTTTTGGTTTTGTTTTTTGTGTTTAATTAGTGTTTGTGCCAAGTAGAACCGTTGGGAAGACTTGGGGAAAGTCTTGTTGAACTTGCTGTAAAAAACAGAAACTTTAGCGATCACGAGAACTGCTGTAATTTTTATTTGAAGAGTGCTATTTAGTTAATTATTTTTGAAGATGATTAATAGATAAATTCCTCACGTCCAGAAATTTATTTTAGAATTTTTGGGGTTCCAGATCTTGCTCTAGCTACAGATTACTACAGACTGTTCTGTTTTTGACAGATTCTGTTTTTCGTGTGTTGTTTGCTTATTTTGATGAATCTACGGCTAGTAAAATAGTTTATAATCCATAGAGAAGTTGGAATACAGTAGGTTTAACACCAATATAAATAAATAATGAGTTCATTACAGTACCTTGAAGTGGTCTTTTGTTTTTCTTTCGTTAACGGAGCTCATGAGTTTTCTATTTTGAGTTTTGTGTTGTGAAGTTTTCAAGTTTTGGGTGAATTCTTTTGATGGATCATGGAACAAGGAGTGGCATGAGCCTAAGCTTGGGGATGCCCATGGCACCCCCAAGATAATCCAAGGACACCAAAAAGTCAGAGCTTGGGGATGCCCCCGGAAGGCATCCCCTCTTTCGTCCACTTCCATCGGTAATTTACTTGGAGCTATATTTTTATTCACCAACATGATATGTGTTTTGCTTGGAGCGTCTTATATTATTTGTGTCTTTGTTTGTTAGTATGCCGCAATCATCCTTGCTGTACACACCTTTTGAGAGAGCCATACATGAATTGAAATTTGATAGAATGCTCTATGTGCTTCACTTATATCTTTTTGAGCTAGATAATTTTGCTCTATGTGCTTCACTTATATATTTTGAGCTAGATAATTTTGCTGTATGTGCTTCACTTATATCTTTTGACCTAGATAATTTGGCTCTATGTGCTTCACTTAGATCTTTTAGAGCATGGTGGTGGATATGTTTTAAAGAAACTATTGATCTCTCATGCTTCACTTAAATTAATTTGAGAGTCTCTTAATAGCATGGTAATTTGCCTAATAATAATATGCTTGGTATTCAAGATTTGTGAAACTTTATTTTGAGTGTGTTGAATACTAAGAAAAGATCGAAGCATGATAATTGTTTTGAGATATGGAGCAGATAATATTAAAGTCATGCTAGTTGAGTAGTTGTGAATTTAAAGAATACTTGTGTTGAAGTTTGTGATTCCCGTAGCATGCACGTATGGTGAACCGTTATGTGATGAAGTCGGAGCATGATTTATTTATTGATTGTCTTCCTTATGAGTGGCGGCCGGGGATGAGCGATGGTCTTTTCCTACCAATCTATCCCCCTAGGAGCATGCGTGTAATACTTTGCTTTGATAACTTCTAAATTTTTAAAATAAGTATATGAGTTCTTTATGACTAATGTTGAGTCCATGCATTATACGCACTCCCACCCTTCCACCCTTGCTAGCCCCTCTAATACCGCGCAACTTTCGCCGGTATCATACACCTACCATATACCTTCCTCAAAACAGCCACCATACCTACCTATTATGGAATTTCCATAGCCATTCCGAGATATATTGCCATGCAACTTTCCACCATCTAGTTCATCATGACATATCCATCATTGTCATATTGCTTAACATGATCATGTAGTTGACATAGTATTTTTGGCAAAGCCACCGTTCATAATTCTTTCATACTTGTCACTCGTGATTCATTGCATATCCCGGTACACCGCCGGAGGCATTCATATAGAGTCATACTTTGTTTTAGTATCGAGTTGTAATCATTGAGTTGTAAATAAATAGAAGTGTGATGATCATCATTCAATAGAGCATTGTCCCAAAAAAAATAGAAAGGCCAAAGAAAAAAAGAAGGCCCAAGAAAAGGGGCAATGCTACTATCCTTTTTTCCACACTTGTGCTTCAAAGTAGCACCATGATATAGCAAGTCTCATATATTGTGCTTCAAAGTAGCACCATGTTCTTCATATAGAGAGTCTCATATGTTGTCACTTACATATACTAGTGGGAATTTTATGTTATAGAACTTGGCTTGTATATTCCAATGATGGGCTTCCTCAAATTGCCCTAGGTCTTCATGAGCAAGCAAGTTGGATGCACACCCACTAGTTTCTTTTGTTGAGCTTGCATACATTTATAGCTCTAGTGCATCCATTGCATGGCAATCCCTACTCACTCACATTGATATCTATTGATGGGCATCTCCATAGCCCATTGATACGCCTAGTTGCTGTGAGACTATCTTCTCCTTTTTGTCTTCTCCACAACCACCATTCTATTCCACCTATAGTGCTATATCCATGGCTCACGCTCATGTATTGCATGAAGATTGAAAAAGTTTTGAAAAAGTTAGAGTATGAAACAATTGCTTGGCTTGTCATCGGGGTTGTGCATGATTTAAATACTTTGTGTGGGGAAGATGCAGCATAGCCAGACTATATGATTTTGTAGGGATAACTTTCTTTGGCCATGTTATTTTGAGAAGACATAATTGCTTTGTTAGTATACTTGAAGTATTATTATTTTCTATGTCAATATAAACTTTTGTCTTGAATCTTTCTAATCTGAATATCCATACCACAATTAAGAAGATTTACATTGAAATTATGCCAAGTAGCACTCCGCATAAAAAATTCTCCTTTTATCATTTACCTACTCGAGGACGAGCAGGAATTAAGCTTGGAGATGCCTGATACGTCTCCAACGTAGCTATAATTTTTGATTGCTCCATGCTATATTATCTACTGTTTTGGACTATATTGGGCTTTATTTTCCACTTTTATATTATTTTTGGGACTAACCTATTAACCGGAGGCCCAGCCCAGAATTGCTGGTTTTTTTCCTATTTCAGTCTTTCGGATAAACAGAATATCAAACGGAGTCCAAACGGAATAAAATCTTCGGAAACGTGATTTTCTCACCGAACGTGATCTAGGAGACTTGGACCCTACTTCAAGGGACCAAAGAGGTGGTCATGAGGGTGGGAGGCGCCCCCCTAGGGCGCGCCCCCCTACCTCGTGGGCCCCTCGGTGCTCCACCGACGTACTCCTTCCTCCTATATATACACACGTACCCCCAAACGATCAGAACAGGAGCCAAAACCCTAATTCCACCGCTGCAACTTTCTGTATCCACGAGATCCCATCTTGGGGCCTGTTCCGGAGCTCCGCCGGAAGAGGGTCGTCATCACGGAGGGCTTCTACATCAGCCTAGCCCCTCCGATGAAGTGTGAGTAGTTTACCTTAGACCTTCGGGTCCATAGTTAGTAGCTAGATGGCTTCTTCTCTCTCTTTGAATCTCAATACAAAGTTCTCCCCCTCTCTCGTGGAGATCTATTCGATGTAATCTTCTTTTTGTAGTGTGTTTGTTGAGACCAATGAATTGTGGGTTTATGATCAAGTCTATCTATGAATAATATTTGAATCTTCTCTGAATTATTTTATGCATGATTGGTTATCTTTGCAAGTCTCTTCGAATTATCCGTTAGGTTTGGCCAACTAGATTGGTAGTTCTTGCCATGGGAGAAGTGCTTGGCTTTGGGTTCGATCTTGTGGTGTCCTTACCCAGTGACAGAAGGGGCAGCAAGGCAAGTATTGTATCTTTGCAATCGAGGATAACAAGATGGGGTTTATTTCATATTGCATGAATTTATCTCTCTACATCATGTCATCTCACTTAAGGCGTTACTCTGTTTTTAACTTAATACTCTAGATGCATGCTGGATAGCGGTCGATGAGTGGAGTAATAGTAGTAGATGCAGAATCATTTCAATCTACTTGTCACGGACGTGATGCCTATATACATGATCATGCCTAGATATTCTCATAATTATGCATAATTCTATCAATTGCTCAACAGTAATTTGTTCACCCACCGTAGAATACTTATGCTCTTGAGAGAAGCCACTAGTGAAACCTATGGCCCCCGGGTCTATTCTCATCATATCAATCTCCATCACTTTTACATTGCTTTGCTATTTAATTTGCTTTTACTTTTTACTTTGCATCTTTATATCAAAAATACCAAAAATATTCTATATATCAGATCTCACTCTCGTAAGTGACCGTGAAGGGCTTGACAACCCCTAATCGCATTGGTTGCGAGTAGCCATCGCTTTGTGCAGGTACGAGGGACTTGAGCGTGGGCTCCTACTGGATTGATACCTTGGTTCTCAAAAACTGAGGGAAATACTTATGCTACTCTGCTGCATCATCCCTTCCTCTTCGGGGAAAACCAACGCAAGCTCAAGACGTAGCATGGTGTCGCTCAGACGCCCGACTAAGGCATGCTTTACATTATTATCCTTTCGAGGCGTCGCTTCAGACACCCGATCGGTGCATCCTAATTCTACTCTCTGATTGCATATTCATGTTTGACATGAATAACCTGCTTGCGTGCATCATGGATTTTTACTTCATGACTAACCTTGTGATCATGGAATAATTTAGAGCATGACTTTAATTTGTTATATTATACCTGAGTTCATAATGTTTGCAAGTACATTCAAAGTACTCACTGGCTTGTCCCTGGCTATTGTCTTGGCCAGATTTCTTGCATGGAGAGGAGCGTTGCAATGACAGCCCCGGAACCTACGCAATGGTGATAGAAGCCTCGCGAAGATAGGAGTTATCCAGGTCAGCTGTTCCTATGGGAAATGGAGTCCCATAGACACTAATGAACCACAAACCACTTCCGCCATCAGCCACTAGAAACCTTGTGTTGTACTCATAGGCCAGAATGGTCTTGTACTACATATTTTTTATTTTGCTTGGAATTTCTGTATCAAGTTGGTGCCTCATCAGCTAACAGTAATCCTGGGGCTGGTGGGCACAAGGACCATTTTCTTGGAAATATATCTTGAAAATCCAGTCGCGACAGGGATGCCCAGTCCCATGCTCAAACCAGATCAAAATAATTGCAAACAAAACTCCGCCATGATTGTTGATAGTTGGAGGCACCTATTGTTTCGGGCAAGCCATGGATTGATGCTTGTTGGTGGTGGGGGAGTATAAACTTTACCAATCTGCTTGGGAACCGCCTATAATGTGTGTAGCATGGAAGATATCAAGATCTCTTAGTTTTTATGTTGACAATGAAAGTATACCACTTAAAATATTATTCATCTCTATTTCAAAACCGAGCTCTGGCACCTCTACAAATCCCTGCTTCCCTCTGAGAAGGGCCTATCTCTTTACTTTTATGTTGAGTCATCATCCTCTTATTAAAAAGCACCAGGTGGAGAGCATCACTGTCATTTGCATGTATTATTATTAGTTTATATTGAGTATGACTGTGACTGGATCTCTTTTACCATGAATTACAATTTCCATTCAGCCCTTGATCTTCAGGGGTGCTCTGCATTTATGTTTTGCGGTCTCAAAAAGGTGTAGCGAGATACCATCTTGTTATATCATAATATGATTGTTTTAAGAAAGTGTTGTCATCCAAGATTTGTTATTATTGCTCGCTAGTTGATTATGCCATTGATATGAGTAAACATCAGACCTAAATGTTATTGTGAATATGGTTAGTTCATAATATTTTCTGAAAACTTGAATGTTGGCTTTACATATTTACAACAACAAGAGCAAACAAAGTTTGTAAAAGTTTTTCTTTATCACTTTCAGTTTATCAACTGAATTGCTTGAGGACAAGCAAAGGTTTAAGCTTGGGGGAGTTGATACGTCTCCATCGTATCTACTTTTCCAAACACTTTTGCCCTTGTTTTGGACTCTAACTTGCATGATTTGAATGGAACTAACCCGGACTGGCGCTGGTTTTAGCAGAATGGCCATGGTGTTATTTTTGTGCAGAAATAAAAGTTCTTGGAATGACCTGAAAATCAACAAAGAATATTTTTGGAATATATAAAAAATACTGGTAAAAGAATCAAGGCCAGGGGCACACACCCTGTCCACAAGGGTGGGGGCGCGCCTACCCCCAGGGCGCGCCCCCTGTCTCGTGGGCCCCCTGGTGCTCCGCCGACCTCAACTCCAACTCCATATATTCACGTTCGGGGAGAAAAAACCAGAGAGAAGGATTCATCATGTTTCACGATACGGAGCCGCCACCAAGCCCTAATCTCTCTCGGGAGGGATGATCTGGAGTCCGTTCGGGGCTCCGGAGAGGGGAATCCGTCGCCATCGTCGTCATCAACCTTCCTCCATCACCAATTTCATGATGCTCACCGCCGTGCGTGAGTAATTTCATTGTAGGCTTGCTAGACGATGATGGGTTGGATGAGATTTATCATGTAATCGAGTTAGTTTTGTTAGGGTTCGATCCCTAGTATCCACTATGTTCTAAGATTGATGTTGCTATGACTTTGCTATGCTTAATGCTTGTCACTAGGGCCCGAGTGCCATGATTTCAGATGTGAACCTATTATGTTTTCATGAATATACGTGAGTTCTTGATCCTATCTTGCAAGTCTATAGTCACCTATTATGTGTTATGATCCATTAACCCCGAAGTGACAATAATCGGGATACTTACTGGTGATGACCGTAGTTTGAGGAGTTCATGTATTCACTAAGTGTTAATGCTTTGGTCCGGTACTCTATTAAAAGGAGGCCTTAATATCCCTTAGTTTCCAATAGGACCCCGCTGCCACGGGAGGGTAGGACAAAAGATGTCATGCAAGTTCTTTTCCATAAGCACGTATGACTATATTCGGAATTCATGCCTACATTACATTGATGAACTGGAGCTAGCTCTGTGTCACCCTATGTTATAACCATTGCATGAGGAATCGCGTCCGACATAATTATCCATCACTGATCCATTGCCTACGAGCTTTTCACATATTGATCTTCGCTTATTTACTTTTCCATTGCTACTGTTACAATCACTATAAAACCAAAACTATTACTTTTCCTACCGTTACTGCTACTATCATATTACTTTGCTACTAAATACTTTGCTACAGATATTAAGTTTTCCAGGTGTGGTTGAATTGACAACTCAGCTGCTAATACTTGAGAATATTCTTTGGCTCCCCTTGTGTGGAATCAATAAATTTGGGTTGAATACTCTACCCTCGAAAACTATTGCGATCCGCTATACTTGTGGGTTATCAAGCATCAATATGTATAGAGATAGATCATGACGCTTGATATATTTTCAGTGAGTACATACCTTGACAAGATTTTGAAGTAGTTCAAAATGGAACAGTCAAAGAAGGAGTTCTTGCCTGTGTTGCAAGGTGTGAAGTTGAGTAAAGACTCAAAACCCGACCACAACAGAAAATAGAAAGAGAATGAAAAGTCATTCCTTATGCCTCAGTCATAGGTTCTACAAAGTATGCTATGCTGTGTACTAGACCTATTGTGTACCTCACCATAAGTTTGTCAAGAGGGTACAATAGTGATCCAGGAGTGGATCACTGGACATCGGTCAAAAATATCCTTAGTGGAATAAGGAAATGTTTCTCGGTTATGGAGGTGACAAAGAGTTCGTCGTAAAGAGTTACGTTGATGCAAGCTTTGACACCGATCTAGATGACTCTAAGTCTCGATCTAGATACATATTGAAAGTGGGAGAAATTAGCTAGAGTAGCTCCGTGCAAAGCATTGTAGATATAGAAAATTTGCAAAATACTTATGGCTCTGAATGTGGCAGACCCGTTGACTAAATTTCTCTCACAAGCAAAACTTGATCACTCTTTGGGTGTTAATCACGTAGCGATGTGAACTAGATTATTGACTCTAAACCCTTTGGTGTGATGTCTACTACACAACCTTCTTCTTGTAGACGTTGTTGGGCCTGCAAGTGCACAGGTTTGTAGGACAGTAGCAAATTTCCCTCAAGTGGATGACCTAAGGTTTATCAATCCGTAGGAGGCGTAGGATGAAGATGGTCTCTCTCAAGCAACCCTGCAACCAAATAACAAAGAGTCTCTTGTGTCTCCAACACACCCAATACAATGGTAAATTGTATAGGTGCACTAGTTCGGTGAAGAGATGGTGATACAAGTGCAATATGGATAGTAGATAATAGTTTTTGTAATCTGCAATAATAAAAACAGCAAGGTAGCAAGTGATAAAAGTGAGCGTAAACGGTATTGCAATGAGTTGAAACAAGGCCTAGGGTTCATACTTTCGCTAGTGTAAGTTCCCTCAACAATACTAACATAATTGGATCACATAACTATCCCTCAACATGCAACAAAGAGTCACTCCAAAGTCACTAATAGCGGAGAACGAACGAAGAGATTATGGTAGGGTACAAAACCACCTCAAAGTTATTCTTTCCAATCAATCCGTTGGGCTATTCCTATAAGTGTCACAAACAGCCCTAGAGTTCGTACTAGAATAACACCTTAAGACACAAATCAACCAAAACCCTAATGTCACCTTGATACTCCAATGTAACCTCAAGTATCCGTGGGTATGATTATACGATATGCATCACACAATCTCAGATTCATCTATTCAACCAACACAAAGGACCTCAAAGAGTGCCCCAAAGTTTCTACCGGAGAATCACGACGAAAACGTGTGCCAACCCCTATGGATAGGTTCCCAATGTCACGAAACCCGCAAGTTGATCACCAAAACATACATCAAGTGGATCAATAGAATAACCCATTGTCACCACGGTTATCCCACGCAAGACATACATCAACTGTTCTCAAATCTATAAAGACTCAATCCGATAAGATTACCTCAAAGGGGAAACTCAATTCATTACAAGAGAGAAGAGGGGGAGGAGAAACATAAGATCCAACTATAATAGCAAAGCTCGCGATACATCAAGATCATATCATCTCAAGAACACGAGAGAGAGAGAGAGATCAAATACATAGCTACTGATACATACCCTCAGCCCCGAGGGAGAACTACTCCCTCCTCGTCATGGAGAGCGCCGGGATGATGAAGATGGCCACCGGTGAGGGATCCCCCCTCCGGCAGGGTGCCGGAACAGGGTCCCGATTGGTTTTTGGTGGCTACGGAGACTTCTGGCAGCGAAACTCCCGATCTAATCTCCTTTCTAGAAGTTTTAGGGTATAAGGAGTTATATAGGCAGAAGAAGCACGTCAGGGGAGCCACGGGGCCCCCACGAGGCAGGGGGGCGCGCCCTAGGGGGGTGGGCGCGCCCCCCACCCTCGTGGTCAACTCCCGTATCTTCTGACGTGAGGTTTAAGTCCATCAGGTGTGTTTCCTTCCAAAAATAACTTCTCCAGTTGATTTCGTTCCGTTTCGACTCTGTCTGATATTCCTTTTCTTCAAAACACTGAAATAGGCATAAAACAGCAAATCTGGGCTGGGCCTCCGGTTAATAGGTTAGTCCCAAAAATAATATAAAAGTGGATAATAAAGCCCAATATTGCCCAAAACAGTAGATAATATAGCATGGAGCAATCAAAAAATATAGATACATTGGAGACGTATCAAGCATCTGCAAGCTTAATTCTTGCTCGTCCTCGAGTAGGTAAATGATAAAAAAGATAATTTTTGATGTGGAATGCTAGTTGGCATAATTTCAATGTAATTCTTCTTACTTGTGATATGAATATTCAGATCCGAAAGATTCAAGACAAGAGTTCATATTGACATAAAAATGATAATACTTCAAGCATACTAACTAAGCAATTATGTCTTCTCAAAATAACATGGCCAAAGAAAGTTCATCCCTGCAAAATCATATAGTTTAGTCATGTTTCATTTTCGTCACACAAGAATGCTATCATCATGCACAACCCCGATGACAAGCCAAGCAATTGTTTCATACCTTAATAATTTCAAACTCATAAACTTTCACGCAATACATGAGCGTGAGCCATGGATATAGCACTATGGGTGGAATAGAATATAATGATGGGGGTTGTGTGGAGAAGACAAAAAAGGTGTAGCGACTAGACCTCAAACAGTCTGATCTCTGTGCTCCGGTGTCATCCCTAGATCAGTAATGCTGACACCACACAGTACTCGGAGGATTTATAGCAGAGTAGCAATCACACACTTATTACATAGAGTGTCTCAAAAGAGAACTTATTACAATAAATATGGCTTAAGGCCATCTAGTGACGATAACAGCGGAAGGCTTGGAAGATAAGTGAGTCCATCAACTCCAACGGCATCACTGAGTATAGAACCACGACCTAAAACTCCTCAATCGTCGTCTGAAAAGTCTGCAACATTAACGTTGCAGCCCGAAACGGGTCAGCACATGGAATATGCTGGCAAGATAACAAATAGAGAGTAATGGAATGCAACAGCTATAGTATATGCATATTTGGCTGGTGGAAAGCTCTATGGTTACAGTTTTTGCGTAAAGCCAATTTTTCCCTACTTCAAAGGAATAAAATTAATTACTATCATGGTGGTTGTTAAACATTGAGAATGGTTGACAGCATCCTCAATCCCAATTAAGTAACATCATTAAAACCCATCAAAATTAATTTAGAGTAACATGTTGAGATTCACATGAAAATCCAGGTACTAGATACTCAAGATGTCCATAACCAGGGACACGGCTAACCATGATTAGTTTGTTACACTCTGCAGAGGTTTGCGCACTTTTCCCCACAAGACTCGATCGCCTCCATTGGATTTCTCGCACTACATGGTGTTTGAGAAACGGATGACCGAGACACAGTCTTTCAGAAGCGCTAGCACCTTACGACGGATAGACCGGTACACCTACTTTCCCCTACATCTGCTAGTCTACCCTGTAAGAGTTCGCACAACTTAGTCAACTATGCCAGAGCCCATAATGGCTTGTGGCTGCACACGGAAGTTTCTAGTATGAATAATCTCATGATCCCTTTGAGCCTGGGTGGCGGTCCAAAAGAAAACAGGCAAGTCCTGGTAACCCCAGGTGCCTCAATCCACGCAGATGTGTGTTAGGTTGCCACCTTAGATAAACCCTTAATTATAAATCTCACATCTGTCATGGATTTCACTCACCCAATCCACGTCTACTAGCATAGCATGGCATAATAAGCAAACGTAGAAGTAACTCCCAAAGGTTTGATAATAAACAGGTAGTAGGCACTACCTCATCTACTTCCCATCCCACAATTTAATTAGATCCTAATCATGCAATGTTTGAGGTTTGATCTAACGCAATAAAACTGGGTTGTAGAAAAAGGTATGATCAAAGTGTTACTTGCCTTGCTAATGATCCGCGTAACCTAGAGATTCGAAGTAACAGTTGGCGCACTCCGGGTATTCTATCGCAGACAAACAACAAGCATACAATAAGTACTCATCTAATGCACATGTAAAACTCAAATAAGAGATCTAACCAGAAAGTTCAACTTAAGAACCCTAGTTTGCAAAAAGAATCAAATCGAACGAAGCAAAAGAAATCAAACGGCGAAAGAAAACAACTTCGTTCTAGTAATCTGGATCTAGGAAAATTTTACAGTATCAAAAACATGTTTAAGTTGATTATTCGGAAAGAGGGTTTCGAGACGAAACTCCAGGCGCTTGAATCGCCTGATTCCGATAAACGAGCGAAAAGTTATACTAAAACGAAAATCGGATCAAAAATCGTGATCAGAAAAAAAACCACGGAAAATCCGACGAAAAAGAAAAACGACGAACATAATTTTTTTTAAAAAAACTGCACGGAAAACGAGGCGGCGGCGAACCTCGGGCGGCGCGCTGCTCCGACGGCGGCGGCGGCGGATTAGGGTTAGGGTTAGGGCGCGGTGGCGGGCTGGCTCTCTCTCTCTCGCCCGGGGCGCGCCTTATAAAGGCCCCGGCCAGGGAGTCCTGGCCGAGTACGGCCCGTAGTCGGTTCCGGTTTTTTTTAAAATAATTCCGCTCGGAAGAAAAATAAAAAGAAATACTAAACGGACTCCAAAAATCACGAAATAAATTTTGCCGGGTTCCTAAAATCAAGCCCGATAAAGTGAACATTTATCTGGGCCCAAACTACAACTTTGAAAAACGCGCATTTTTCCTAAATTCAAATAAAAATACCGAAAAACTCCGAAATAAAACTTATTAGAAAATAGGTGAGGGTGGTCTTTGAGCAAATCTTCCTCTCGCTCCCAGGTGGCTTCATCCTCTGTGTGGTGGCTCCACTGAACTTTGCAAAACTTGATAACCTTGCTGCGAGTAACTCGGCTGGCAAACTCAAGAATCTTGACTGGTTTCTCCTCGTAGGTCAAATTGTTATCCAACTGAATTGCTTCTAATGGCACTGTGTCTCTCAAAGGTATGTCAGTCATCTCCGCGTGACACTTCTTCAACTGAGACACGTGAAACACATCATGCACTCCGGACAATCCTTCTGGCAATTCCAACTTGTAAGCCACTTCTCCCATACGCTCCAAAACTCGATATGGTCCTACAAATCGTGGAGCTAACTTCCCCTTAACTCCAAAGCGCTTAATCCCTCGAAGTGGGGATACTCGAAGATAAGCTCTATCTCCGACTTCGTAAACTGTCTCCTTGCGTTTAGAATCTGCGTAGCTCTTCTGCCTGGACTGGGCTACCTTGAGCCTATCGCGAATCAACTTCACCTTCTGTTCAGACTCCTTAATCAGATCTGGTCCAAACAACTGGCGGTCTCCAACTTCGTCCCATGACAACGGTGTCCTGCACCTCCTTTCGTACAAAGCTTCGAAAGGGGCCATCTTCAAACTGGTCTGATAGCTATTATTGTAAGAAAACTCCGCATATGGCAAATTATCGTCCCAACTAGATCCATAATCTAGCGCACAAGCTCTCAGCATATCCTCCAAAATCTGATTGACTCTCTCGGTCTGTCCATCTGTCTGCGGGTGAAAAGCTGTACTAAATTCTAGCCTAGTACCCAAAGTCTCATGCAACTGCTTCCAGAACTTTGAGGTAAACTGGGTTCCTCTATCTGATACGATGCTCCTGGGAACTCCATGCAAACATACGATCCTGGTCATGTATATCTTTTCCAACTTAGCACTGGTGTAAGTGGTCTTTACTGGGATGAAATGCGCTACCTTCGTCAATCGATCAACTACAACCCAAATCGAGTCATAGCCTGAACGAGTCCTTGGTAATCCCGTGATAAAATCCATGCCTAGCTTATCCCATTTCCATTCGGGTATCGGCAATGGTTGCAACAATCCTGCTGGCTTCTGATGCTCTGCCTTAACTCTCTGGCATACCTTCGCAATATCCTTTTTCATTCCGGTCCACCAGAAAATATCCTTCAAATCCAAATACATCTTGGTATTTCCTGGGTGAATCGAATATGGTGAATCATGTGCCTCTTGCAAAATCAACTTCCTGATTTCCGGGTTGTTGGGCACGTAAACGCGGTCTTCAAACCATAGGGTGTCGTGCTCATCCTCACGAAATCCTTTAGCTTTTCCTTTGCTCAGTTTCTCCTTTATAGCGGCAATCGCTTTGTCAGTTTTTTGAGCTTCTCGGATTCTATCCATCAAAGTTGACTGAATTTCCAATGCTGCTACATAGCCTCTCGGAACTATTTCTAAACATAGTTCACGAACATTTCCTGCTAACTCCTTGGGTATTTCTCCCGTCATTAGTGTATTGACATGACTCTTACGGCTCAATGCATCAGCTACTACATTAGCTTTTCCGGGATGGTAATGCAATTTCATATCATAATCCTTGATGTGCTCCAACCATCTCCTTTGTCTGAGGTTCAACTCCTTCTGTGTGAAAATGTACTTCAAACTCTTATGATCCATGTACACCTCACAATGATTTCCAATGAGGAAATGTCTCCATGTCTTTAATGCATGCACTACGGCTGCTAACTCCAAATCATGCGTGGCATAATTCAATTCGTGGGGCTTTAGTTGTCGTGAAGCATACGAAACAACTCTTCCTTCCTGCATAAGCACTGCTCCAAGTCCTCGACGTGAAGCCTCGCAATACACCTCATAATCCTTGGTTTGACCTGGCAAAATCAACACTAGTGAGGTAACCAAATGGTTCTTCAACTCCTGAAAACTTGCCTCACACTCCTCAGTCCATTTGAACTTAGTATCCTTCTTCGACAACTCCGTCATAGGCTTCGCGATCTTTGAGAAATTCTCAATAAATCTCCGGTAGTATCCTGCGAGTCCAAGAAAACTCCGGATCTCTCCGACGGTAGTTGGGGCTTCCCACTTGGTCACGGTTTCAACTTTAGCGGGATCTACTGCTATACCTTCTCCAGATATAACATGTCCAAGGAATCCTACTTCCTTCAACCAAAATTCACATTTGCTGAACTTGGCATATAACTGATGTTCTCTGAGCTTTCCAAGTACCATACGCAAATGCTCCTTATGTTCCTCTTCATTCTTTGAATATACCAGGATATCATCAATGAACACTACAACGAACTTATCCAAAAACTCCATAAACACTTTGTTCATCATGTTCATAAAATAGGCAGGCGCGTTAGTCAGTCCAAATGACATAACGGTATACTCATACAGCCCATACCTGGTGGTAAAAGCTGTCTTAGGAATATCTGTTCTCGAATCTTCAACCGGTGGTATCCTGATCGCAAATCGATCTTGGAAAACACTTTAGCTCCTTGCAGTCGATCAAACAGATCATTGATCATTGGTAGCGGGTACTTGTTCTTGATCGTTACTTCATTCAATCCTCGATAATCAACAACCATCCTTAACGATCCATCCTTCTTCTCCACTAAAAGTACTGGTGATCCCCAAGGCGAAGAACTTGGGTGAATATATCCCTTATCCAGTAACTCCTTAATCTGCTTCTTAATTTCCACCAAATCTTTTGCTGGCATCCTATATGGTCTCTTTGATATTGGCCCAGTGCCTGGCAATAGCTCAATCAAAAACTCAATGTCTCTATCCGGTGGCATTCCTGGCAACTCTCCGGGAAATACTTCAGGAAAATCCTTTACCACTGGTACTTCCTCCTGCACAACTCCTGATAAGGAATTTACTTGTGTCCTATTTGGCGCATGTCGGGATACATACTTGATCCTTCTTCCTTCTGGCATTGTGAGCAAAATTGTCTTACTGGCGCAATTGATGTTTCCTCCATACATCGTTAGCCAATCCATACCAAAAATCACATCCAGACCTTGGGATTCCAAAATAATTAAATCCGTTCGGAAAACATGCCTTCCTATACTTAATGCCACTTGAAAACATCCTTGACTGGCCATGTGCTCTGCTCCTGGTGAGCTTACTAGCATAGGTGTTTTAAGAATCCTAGTGGGCAGGCTATACTTTTCCACAAATCCCCTTGATATGTATGAATGCGATGCACCAGTATCAAAAAGAACGAGTGCAGTAAATGACTTAACCAAAAACTTACCTATTACTGCATCGGGCTGAGCTTCAACCTCCTCCACATTAACGTGGTTCACCTGTCCCCTATTGAAAGGGTTCGGCTTCTTTCCAGAACTTCCATTGCCGTTTCGTCCTTCAGGACAGTCATTTGCATAATGTCCTGGCTTCGAACACTTATAGCAAGTGACGTGGCTCAAGTCCTTCTTGGCTGGGGTTGATGGGGTGCTACGGTTCTGGCCATTGCTTCCTCCATTCCCATTACCATTTTTGGTGCCATTGTGATTGTGCGAGCTACCTACTCCATGGGTATGCTGAAATTGTCCTCCCGGTCTAGGGGTAAAACATGGCTTCTTCTGAGCTCCTGAATTATACTTTCCTTGTCCATACTTCCTCTTGCGGTTCTCAATTTGCTGCTGCTTCCCTTCAATCATAAGAGCACGATCTACCAACTCCTGGTAGTTGTTGAAGTTGGCTACCATCAACTGCATACTCAACTAATCATTCAATCCTTCCAGGAATTTCTCCTGCTTAGCTGCATCCGTAGCAACGTCATCTGGGGCATAACGTGCTAGCTTACTAAACTCCTCCACATACTGGCCAACTGTCCGTCCTCCTTGGCGTAAGTTATGAAACTCACGCTTATTCATGGCCATTGCTCCTGCTAAAACATGGGCAGTACGAAAAGCCTGCTGAAACTGATCCCATGTGACAGTGTCGACTGGGAAGGTGGCTGTGAAATTCTCCCACCAAGACGCTGCGGTTCCTTCTAACTGATGTGCGGCAAACTTAACCTTCTCCACATCTGTGCATCCTGCTGTGGTCAACTCCCTAGCTATCCTGCGGAGCCAATCATCTGCTACTATCGGCTCGGTGCTACTGGAAAACACCGGCGGATTCAGCCTAAGAAAATGGGCTAAGTGATCAACAGGTGGTGGTGGTGGTGGATTGTTGTTGTTGTTCCCCTGATTCTGATTCTGAACTAGCAACTGCATCAAGGTGTTCTACTGCTGGATCAACTGGGTGAGCTCCGGCGGAAAGGCAAATCCGGGGTCACGTCTCGGAGGCATCTGAGGTTTTAGAAAAGATGAGGTATAAGAATAGAGGGGGTCTAAAGGGAAAACAATACCCATATGCACATGAGGCAAAAGCACACAATTCACTTCAATCAATCAAACAAAGGCATACAACCGGTCTAACTATCGCAAAAAGTGCTCGGGCTACTATATTTACATGGTGGACTACTACTACTGATGAGGTGGTCTACTAGAAATATTCTACGGTTGTAGACTCCATGATATCTGCTCCTGCTTCATCCACACAGTCATCATCACTACTATGTTGTTCCGAGTCGGTGCCGTCAATGACGATGTAGTCTTTCGGGATAATCTCCTTGGGTTCTTCGTCTTCATCTACTGGTGTCAGGCCTCCCATAAATATTTCAATCTTCTTGATCAGATCGTCATTCTTCTCCACCAATACTTCAATTTCTTCTTCATAATCTTCGTGTGTAGCCTTGAGTTCTTCCTCCAGTTCCTTAATTCTAGTCTTAGCCTTCTTCAGATCTATCATGTCGGCGCACATCTGATTCTCCTGTCGTCGAATGTGCTGGTTTAACTCCTGAATAAAAGCTGCAATTGATCTATCTTTCCTGGTGCTGAACATCTCCCAGTGTTCATCTCGGCGCCCACAAATCTGGTAGATAGTATCCTGAAGATCCTTGCGGTAGACTTCTCCAATGCGTCCCATGGCGATGTGAGCTGCCATGCTCTTTCCTAGACTCCAAATTGGTGCATCAAAAGAAAACTCTATGGGCTCAGTGACTGGCATGAACGTCCTTCCTGGAACTTGAACTTGAATCATCCAGCGCTCTTCCTCTGATAAAGTGGCGTTGTAGGTTCCCGTGAAGCTTGGTATTCCTATGATCAGGTATCTAGTGACTTCCTTCAAGTGGCGTCCAAAGGGTGTATCTTCATCTGGTTGTGTGAACTTGTTCCTTGCATCCTCCATCCTAAAGAGTAGAAAAGATGAGAAGTCAGAAGAGAAGAGAGTGAGTAGTGATCTAGGTCTTTAGCTTAGTGGTCGTGTCCTACAGTCAACGTGTGCTCTGATACCATCTCTGTAGCGACCAGACCTCAAACAGTCTGATCTCTGTGCTCCGGTGTCATCCCTAGATCAGTAATGCTGACACCACACAGTACTCGAAGGATTTATAGCAGAGTAGCAATCACACACTTATTACATCGAGTGTCTCAAAAGAGAACTTATTACAATAAATATGGCTTAAGGCCATCTAGTGACGATAACAGCGGAAGGCTTGGAAGATAAGTGAGTCCATCAACTCCAACGGCATCACTGAGTATAGAACCACGACCTAAAACTCCTCTATCGTCGTCTGAAAAGTCTGCAACATTAACGTTGCAGCCCGAAACGGGTCAGCACATGGAATATGCTGGCAAGATAACACATAGAGAGTAATGGAATGCAACAGCTATAGTATATGCATATTTGGCTGGTGGAAAGCTCTATGGTTACAGTTTTTGCGTAAAGCCAATTTTTCCCTACTTCAAAGGAATAAAATTAATTACTATCATGGTGGTTGTTAAACATTGAGAATGGTTGACAGCATCCTCAATCCCAATTAAGTAACATCATTAAAACCCATCAAAATTAATTTAGAGTAACATGTTGAGATTCACATGAAAATCCAGGTACTAGATACTCAAGATGTCCATAACCGGTGACACGGCTAACCATGATTAGTTTGTTACACTCTGCAGAGGTTTGCGCACTTTTCCCCATAAGACTTGATCGCCTCCGTTGGATTTCTCGCACTACATGGTGTTTGAGAAACGGATGACCGAGACACAGTCTTTCAGAAGCGCTAGCACCTTACGACGGATAGACCGGTACACCTACTTTCCCCTACATCTGCTAGTCTACCCTGTAAGAGTTCGCACAACTTAGTCAACTATGCCAGAGCCCATAATGTCTTGTGGCTGCACACGGAAGTTTCTAGTATGAATAATCTCATGATCCCTTTGAGCCTGGGTGGCGGTCCAAAAGAAAACAGGCAAGTCCTGGTAACCCCAGGTGCCTCAATCCACGCAGATGTGTGTTAGGTTGCCACCTTAGATAAACCCTTAATTATAAATCTCACATCTGTCATGGATTTCACTCACCCAATCCACGTCTACTAGCATAGCATGGCATAATAAGCAAACGTAGAAGTAACTCCCAAAGGTTTGATAATAAACAGGTAGTAGGCACTACCTCATCTACTTCCCATCCCACAATTTAATTAGATCCTAATCATGCAATGTTTGAGGTTTGATCTAATGCAATAAAACTGGGTTGTAGAAAAAGGTATGATCAAAGTGTTACTTGCCTTGCTAATGATCCGCGTAACCTAGAGATTCGAAGTAACAGTTGGCGCACTCCGGGTATTCTATCGCAGACAAACAACAAGCATACAATAAGTACTCATCTAATGCACATGTAAAACTCAAATAAGAGATCTAACCAGAAAGTTCAACTTAAGAACCCTAGTTTGCAAAAAGAATGAAATCGAACGAAGCAAAAGAAATCAAACGGCGAAAGAAAACAACTTCGTTCTAGTAATCTGGATCTAGGAAAATTTTACAGTATCAAAAACATGTTTAAGTTGATTACTCGGAAAGAGGGTTTCGAGACGAAACTCCAGGCGCTTGAATCGCCTGATTCCGATAAACGAGCGAAAAGTTATACTAAAACGAAAATCGGATCAAAAATCGCGATCAGAAAAAAAACCACGGAAAATCCGACGAAAAAGAAAAACGACGAACATAATTTTTTTAAAAAAAACTGCACGGAAAATGAGGCGGCGGCGAACCTCGGGCGGCGCGCTGCTCCGACGGCGGCGGCGGCGGATTAGGGTTAGGGTTAGGGCGCGGTGGCGGGCTGGCTCTCTCTCTCTCGCCCGGGGCGCGCCTTATAAAGGCCCCGGCCAGGGAGTCCTGGCCGAGTACGGCCCGTAGTCGGTTCCGGTTTTTTTTAAATAATTCCGCTCGGAAGAAAAATAAAAAGAAATACTAAACGGACTCCAAAAATCACGAAATAAATTTTGCCGGGTTCCTAAAATCAAGCCCGATAAAGTGAACATTTATCTGGGCCCAAACTACAACTTTGAAAAACGCGCATTTTTCCTAAATTCAAATAAAAATACCGAAAAACTCCGAAATAAAACTTATTAGAAAATAGGTGAGGGTGGTCTTTGAGCAAATCTTCCTCTCGCTCCCAGGTGGCTTCATCCTCTGTGTGGTGGCTCCACTGAACTTTGCAAAACTTGATAACCTTGCTGCGAGTAACTCGGCTGGCAAACTCAAGAATCTTGACTGGTTTCTCCTCGTAGGTCAAATTGTTATCCAACTGAATTGCTTCTAATGGCACTGTGTCTCTCAAAGGTATGTCAGTCATCTCCGCGTGACACTTCTTCAACTGAGACACGTGAAACACATCATGCACTCCGGACAATCCTTCTGGCAATTCCAACTTGTAAGCCACTTCTCCCATACGCTCCAAAACTCGATATGGTCCTACAAATCGTGGAGCTAACTTCCCCTTAACTCCAAAGCGCTTAATCCCTCGAAGTGGGGATACTCGAAGATAAGCTCTATCTCCGACTTCGTAAACTGTCTCCTTGCGTTTAGAATCTGCGTAGCTCTTCTGCCTGGACTGGGCTACCTTGAGCCTATCGCGAATCAACTTCACCTTCTGTTCAGACTCCTTAATCAGATCTGGTCCAAACAACTGGCGGTCTCCAACTTCGTCCCATGACAACGGTGTCCTGCACCTCCTTTCGTACAAAGCTTCGAAAGGGGCCATCTTCAAACTGGTCTGATAGCTATTATTGTAAGAAAACTCCGCATATGGCAAATTATCGTCCCAACTAGATCCATAATCTAGCGCACAAGCTCTCAGCATATCCTCCAAAATCTGATTGACTCTCTCGGTCTGTCCATCTGTCTGCGGGTGAAAAGCTGTACTAAATTCTAGCCTAGTACCCAAAGTCTCATGCAACTGCTTCCAGAACTTTGAGGTAAACTGGGTTCCTCTATCTGATAC
Source organism: Triticum urartu (assembly GCF_056163025.1). Taxonomy (NCBI): domain Eukaryota; kingdom Viridiplantae; phylum Streptophyta; class Magnoliopsida; order Poales; family Poaceae; genus Triticum; species Triticum urartu. The sequence continues at coordinate 604,048,082 of NC_141875.1, forward strand.
GATGCTCCTGGGAACTCCATGCAAACATACGATCCTGGTCATGTATATCTTTTCCAACTTAGCACTGGTGTAAGTGGTCTTTACTGGGATGAAATGCGCTACCTTCGTCAATCGATCAACTACAACCCAAATCGAGTCATAGCCTGAACGAGTCCTTGGTAATCCCGTGATAAAATCCATGCCTAGCTTATCCCATTTCCATTCGGGTATCGGCAATGGTTGCAACAATCCTGCTGGCTTCTGATGCTCTGCCTTAACTCTCTGGCATACCTTCGCAATATCCTTTTTCATTCCGGTCCACCAGAAAATATCCTTCAAATCCAAATACATCTTGGTATTTCCTGGGTGAATCGAATATGGTGAATCATGTGCCTCTTGCAAAATCAACTTCCTGATTTCCGGGTTGTTGGGCACGTAAACGCGGTCTTCAAACCATAGGGTGTCGTGCTCATCCTCACGAAATCCTTTAGCTTTTCCTTTGCTCAGTTTCTCCTTTATAGCGGCAATCGCTTTGTCAGTTTTTTGAGCTTCTCGGATTCTATCCATCAAAGTTGACTGAATTTCCAATGCTGCTACATAGCCTCTCGGAACTATTTCTAAACATAGTTCACGAACATTTCCTGCTAACTCCTTGGGTATTTCTCCCGTCATTAGTGTATTGACATGACTCTTACGGCTCAATGCATCAGCTACTACATTAGCTTTTCCGGGATGGTAATGCAATTTCATATCATAATCCTTGATGTGCTCCAACCATCTCCTTTGTCTGAGGTTCAACTCCTTCTGTGTGAAAATGTACTTCAAACTCTTATGATCCATGTACACCTCACAATGATTTCCAATGAGGAAATGTCTCCATGTCTTTAATGCATGCACTACGGCTGCTAACTCCAAATCATGCGTGGCATAATTCAATTCGTGGGGCTTTAGTTGTCGTGAAGCATACGAAACAACTCTTCCTTCCTGCATAAGCACTGCTCCAAGTCCTCGACGTGAAGCCTCGCAATACACCTCATAATCCTTGGTTTGACCTGGCAAAATCAACACTAGTGAGGTAACCAAATGGTTCTTCAACTCCTGAAAACTTGCCTCACACTCCTCAGTCCATTTGAACTTAGTATCCTTCTTCGACAACTCCGTCATAGGCTTCGCGATCTTTGAGAAATTCTCAATAAATCTCCGGTAGTATCCTGCGAGTCCAAGAAAACTCCGGATCTCTCCGACGGTAGTTGGGGCTTCCCACTTGGTCACGGTTTCAACTTTAGCGGGATCTACTGCTATACCTTCTCCAGATATAACATGTCCAAGGAATCCTACTTCCTTCAACCAAAATTCACATTTGCTGAACTTGGCATATAACTGATGTTCTCTGAGCTTTCCAAGTACCATACGCAAATGCTCCTTATGTTCCTCTTCATTCTTTGAATATACCAGGATATCATCAATGAACACTACAACGAACTTATCCAAAAACTCCATAAACACTTTGTTCATCATGTTCATAAAATAGGCAGGCGCGTTAGTCAGTCCAAATGACATAACGGTATACTCATACAGCCCATACCTGGTGGTAAAAGCTGTCTTAGGAATATCTGTTCTCGAATCTTCAACCGGTGGTATCCTGATCGCAAATCGATCTTGGAAAACACTTTAGCTCCTTGCAGTCGATCAAACAGATCATTGATCATTGGTAGCGGGTACTTGTTCTTGATCGTTACTTCATTCAATCCTCGATAATCAACAACCATCCTTAACGATCCATCCTTCTTCTCCACTAAAAGTACTGGTGATCCCCAAGGCGAAGAACTTGGGTGAATATATCCCTTATCCAGTAACTCCTTAATCTGCTTCTTAATTTCCACCAAATCTTTTGCTGGCATCCTATATGGTCTCTTTGATATTGGCCCAGTGCCTGGCAATAGCTCAATCAAAAACTCAATGTCTCTATCCGGTGGCATTCCTGGCAACTCTCCGGGAAATACTTCAGGAAAATCCTTTACCACTGGTACTTCCTCCTGCACAACTCCTGATAAGGAATTTACTTGTGTCCTATTTGGCGCATGTCGGGATACATACTTGATCCTTCTTCCTTCTGGCATTGTGAGCAAAATTGTCTTACTGGCGCAATTGATGTTTCCTCCATACATCGTTAGCCAATCCATACCAAAAATCACATCCAGACCTTGGGATTCCAAAATAATTAAATCCGTTCGGAAAACATGCCTTCCTATACTTAATGCCACTTGAAAACATCCTTGACTGGCCATGTGCTCTGCTCCTGGTGAGCTTACTAGCATAGGTGTTTTAAGAATCCTAGTGGGCAGGCTATACTTTTCCACAAATCCCCTTGATATGTATGAATGCGATGCACCAGTATCAAAAAGAACGAGTGCAGTAAATGACTTAACCAAAAACTTACCTATTACTGCATCGGGCTGAGCTTCAACCTCCTCCACATTAACGTGGTTCACCTGTCCCCTATTGAAAGGGTTCGGCTTCTTTCCAGAACTTCCATTGCCGTTTCGTCCTTCAGGACAGTCATTTGCATAATGTCCTGGCTTCGAACACTTATAGCAAGTGACGTGGCTCAAGTCCTTCTTGGCTGGGGTTGATGGGGTGCTACGGTTCTGGCCATTGCTTCCTCCATTCCCATTACCATTTTTGGTGCCATTGTGATTGTGCGAGCTACCTACTCCATGGGTATGCTGAAATTGTCCTCCCGGTCTAGGGGTAAAACATGGCTTCTTCTGAGCTCCTGAATTATACTTTCCTTGTCCATACTTCCTCTTGCGGTTCTCAATTTGCTGCTGCTTCCCTTCAATCATAAGAGCACGATCTACCAACTCCTGGTAGTTGTTGAAGTTGGCTACCATCAACTGCATACTCAACTAATCATTCAATCCTTCCAGGAATTTCTCCTGCTTAGCTGCATCCGTAGCAACGTCATCTGGGGCATAACGTGCTAGCTTACTAAACTCCTCCACATACTGGCCAACTGTCCGTCCTCCTTGGCGTAAGTTATGAAACTCACGCTTATTCATGGCCATTGCTCCTGCTAAAACATGGGCAGTACGAAAAGCCTGCTGAAACTGATCCCATGTGACAGTGTCGACTGGGAAGGTGGCTGTGAAATTCTCCCACCAAGACGCTGCGGTTCCTTCTAACTGATGTGCGGCAAACTTAACCTTCTCCACATCTGTGCATCCTGCTGTGGTCAACTCCCTAGCTATCCTGCGGAGCCAATCATCTGCTACTATCGGCTCGGTGCTACTGGAAAACACCGGCGGATTCAGCCTAAGAAAATGGGCTAAGTGATCAACAGGTGGTGGTGGTGGTGGATTGTTGTTGTTGTTCCCCTGATTCTGATTCTGAACTAGCAACTGCATCAAGGTGTTCTACTGCTGGATCAACTGGGTGAGCTCCGGCGGAAAGGCAAATCCGGGGTCACGTCTCGGAGGCATCTGAGGTTTTAGAAAAGATGAGGTATAAGAATAGAGGGGGTCTAAAGGGAAAACAATACCCATATGCACATGAGGCAAAAGCACACAATTCACTTCAATCAATCAAACAAAGGCATACAACCGGTCTAACTATCGCAAAAAGTGCTCGGGCTACTATATTTACATGGTGGACTACTACTACTGATGAGGTGGTCTACTAGAAATATTCTACGGTTGTAGACTCCATGATATCTGCTCCTGCTTCATCCACACAGTCATCATCACTACTATGTTGTTCCGAGTCGGTGCCGTCAATGACGATGTAGTCTTTCGGGATAATCTCCTTGGGTTCTTCGTCTTCATCTACTGGTGTCGGGCCTCCCATAAATATTTCAATCTTCTTGATCAGATCGTCATTCTTCTCCACCAATACTTCAATTTCTTCTTCATAATCTTCATGTGTAGCCTTGAGTTCTTCCTCCAGTTCCTTAATTCTAGTCTTAGCCTTCTTCAGATCTATCATGTCGGCGCACATCTGATTCTCCTGTCGTCGAATGTGCTGGTTTAACTCCTGAATAAAAGCTGCAATTGATCTATCTTTCCTGGTGCTGAACATCTCCCAGTGTTCATCTCGGCGCCCACAAATCTGGTAGATAGTATCCTGAAGATCCTTGCGGTAGACTTCTCCAATGCGTCCCATGGCGATGTGAGCTGCCATGCTCTTTCCTAGACTCCAAATTGGTGCATCAAAAGAAAACTCTATGGGCTCAGTGACTGGCATGAACGTCCTTCCTGGAACTTGAACTTGAATCATCCAGCGCTCTTCCTCTGATAAAGTGGCGTTGTAGGTTCCCGTGAAGCTTGGTATTCCTATGATCAGGTATCTAGTGACTTCCTTCAAGTGGCGTCCAAAGGGTGTATCTTCATCTGGTTGTGTGAACTTGTTCCTTGCATCCTCCATCCTAAAGAGTAGAAAAGATGAGAAGTCAGAAGAGAAGAGAGTGAGTAGTGATCTAGGTCTTTAGCTTAGTGGTCGTGTCCTACAGTCAACGTGTGCTCTGATACCATCTCTGTAGCGACCAGACCTCAAACAGTCTGATCTCTGTGCTCCGGTGTCATCCCTAGATCAGTAATGCTGACACCACACAGTACTCGAAGGATTTATAGCAGAGTAGCAATCACACACTTATTACATCGAGTGTCTCAAAAGAGAACTTATTACAATAAATATGGCTTAAGGCCATCTAGTGACGATAACAGCGGAAGGCTTGGAAGATAAGTGAGTCCATCAACTCCAACGGCATCACTGAGTATAGAACCACGACCTAAAACTCCTCTATCGTCGTCTGAAAAGTCTGCAACATTAACGTTGCAGCCCGAAACGGGTCAGCACATGGAATATGCTGGCAAGATAACACATAGAGAGTAATGGAATGCAACAGCTATACTATATGCATATTTGGCTGGTGGAAAGCTCTATGGTTACAGTTTTTGCGTAAAGCCAATTTTTCCCTAATTCAAAGGAATAAAATTAATTACTATCATGGTGGTTGTTGAACATTGAGAATGGTTGACAGCATCCTCAATCCCAATTAAGTAACATCATTAAAACCCATCAAAATTAATTTAGAGTAACATGTTGAGATTCACATGAAAATCCAGGTACTAGATACTCAAGATGTCCATAACCAGGGACACGGCTAACCATGATTAGTTTGTTACACTCTGCAGAGGTTTGCGCACTTTTCCCCACAAGACTCGATCGCCTCCATTGGATTTCTCGCACTACATGGTGTTTGAGAAACGGATGACCGAGACACAGTCTTTCAGAAGCGCTAGCACCTTACGACGGATAGACCGGTACACCTACTTTCCCCTACATCTGCTAGTCTACCCTGTAAGAGTTCGCACAACTTAGTCAACTATGCCAGAGCCCATAATGGCTTGTGGCTGCACACAGAAGTTTCTAGTATGAATAATCTCATGATCCCTTTGAGCCTGGGTGGCGGTCCAAAAGAAAACAGGCAAGTCCTGGTAACCCCAGGTGCCTCAATCCATGCAGATGTGTGTTAGGTTGCCACCTTAGATAAACCCTTAATTATAAATCTCACATCTGTCATGGATTTCACTCACCCAATCCACGTCTACTAGCATAGCATGGCATAATAAGCAAACGTAGAAGTAACTCCCAAAGGTTTGATAATAAACAGGTAGTAGGCACTACCTCATCTACTTCCCATCCCACAATTTAATTAGATCCTAATCATGCAATGTTTGAGGTTTGATCTAATGCAATAAAACTGGGTTGTAGAAAAAGGTATGATCAAAGTGTTACTTGCCTTGCTGATGATCCGCGTAACCTAGAGATTCCAAGTAACAGGCGGCGCACTCCGGGTATTCTATCGCAGACAAACAACAAGCATACAATAAGTACTCATCTAATGCACAGGTAAAACTCAAATAAGAGATCTAACTAGAAAGTTCAACTTAAGAACCCTGGTTTGCAAAAAGAATCAAATCAAATGAAGCAAAAGAAATCAGACGGCGAAAGAAAACAACTTCGTTCTAGTAATTTGAATCTAGGGCAAATTTTACAGTAGCAAAAACATGTTTAAGTTGATTATTCGGAAAGAGGTTTCGAGACGAAACTCCAGGCGCTTGAATCGCCTGATTCCGATAAACGAGCAAAAAGTTATACTAAAACGAAAATCGCGATCAGAAATCGCGATCCGAAAAAAACCGCAGAAAATCCGACAAAAAAGAAAAACGACGAACAGAATTTAAAAAAAAAACTGCACGGAAAACGAGGCGGCGGCGAACCTCGGGCGGCGCGCTGCTCCGGCGGCGGCGGCGGATTAGGGTTAGGGTTAGGGCGCGGTGGCGGGCTGGCTCTCTCTCTCGCCCGGGGCGCGCCTTATAAAGGCCCCGGCCAGGGAATCCTGGCCGAGTACGGCCCGTAGTCGGTTCCGTTTTTTTTTTAAATAATTCCGCTCGGAAGAAAAATAAAAAGAAATACTAAACGGACTCCAAAAATCACGAAATAAATTTCTCCGGGTTCCTAAAATCAAGCCCGATAAAGTGAACATTTCTCTGGGCCCAAACTACAACTTTGAAAAACGCGCATTTTTCCTAAATTCAAATAAAAATACCGAAAAACTCCGAAATAAAACTTATTTTATTTTTTTATTAAATCCTCAATATTCGTATATTTTGTAAAGTCATTTTATTCCCTCTCTCATATTTTTGCAATAGAAATAATTGACGATAAAATAAATAAAATCAAATGATCCTGTTTACATAATTTGAGAAAACTCAAATATGTAAATAACGAAATCCCCAACTCTCTCCATGGGTCCTTGAGTTGCTTAGGATTTTCTAGGATCAAAACCAAAAGCAAAATAAAATATGATATGCATGATGACCTAATGTATAACATTCCAAATTGAAAATTTGGGATGTTACAAAAGGACAAAGTCTCACATCAACGAGGCTAATCAATGGGCTAGGGAGATGCCCATCGATTGATGTTAATGCGAGGAGTAGGAATTGCCATGCAACGGATGCACTAGAGCTATAAATGTATGAAAGCTCAACAAAAGAAACTATGTGGGTGTGCATCCAACTTGCTTGCTCATGAAGACCTAGGGCACTTGAGGAGGCCCATTGTTGGAATGTACAAGTCAAGTTCTATAATGAAAAATTCCCACTAGTATATGAAAGTGATAACTCAAGAGACTCTCTATATGAAGAACATGGTGCTACTTTGAAGCACAATATATGAGACTCGCTATATCATGGCGCTACTTTGAAGCACAAGTGTGGAAAAAAGGATAGTAACATTGCCCCTTTTTGTTTTTTGTTTTTTTGGGCCTTCTTTTTCTCTTTGGCCTTTTTTTGGGACAATGCTCTATTGAATGATGATCATCACACTTCTATTTATTTACAACTCAATGATTACAGCTCGATACTAGAACAAAGTATGACTCTATATGAATGCCTCCGGCGGTGTACCGGGATATGCAATGAATCAAGAGTGACAAGTATGAAAAATTATGAACGGTGGCTTTGGCACAAATACTATGTCAACTACATGATCATGCTAAGCAATATGACAATGATGAATGTGTCATGATAAACTGGATGGTGGAAAGTTGCATGGCAATATATCTCGGAATGGCTATGGAAATGCCATAATAAGTAAGTATGGTGGCTGTTTTGAGGAAGATATAAGGAGGTTTATGTGTGAAAGAGCGTATCATATCACGGGGTTTGGATGCACCGGCGAAGTTTGCACCAACTCTCAATGTGAGAAAGGGCAATGCACGGTACCGTAGAGGCTAGCAATGATGGAAGGGTGAGAGTGCGTATAATCCATGGACTCAACATTAGTCATAAAGAACTCACATACTTATTGCAAAAATCTACAAGTCATCAAAAACCTCGGCACTACGCGCATGCTCCTAGGGGGATAGATTGGTAGGAAAAGACCATCGCTCATCCCCGACCGCCACTCATAAGGAGGACAATCAAATAACACGTCATGTTTCAAATTTGTTACACAACGTTTACCATACATGCATGCTACGGGACTTGCAAACTTCAACACAAGCATTTCTCAATTTCACAACTACTCAACTAGCATGACTTTGATATTATTACCTCCATATCTCAAAACAATCATCAAGTATCAAACTTCTCTTAGTATTCAACACACTCATAAGAGAATTTTATTATTCTTGAATACCTTGCATATTAGGATTTTAAGAAAATTACCATGCTATTTAAGATTCTCAAAATAATATAAGTGAAGCATGAGAGTTCATCTATTTATTCAAAATAAAACTACCACCATGCTCTAAAAGGTATAAGTGAAGCACTAGAGCAAATGACAAACTACTCCGAAAGATATATGTGAAGATCAATGAGTAGTTGAATAATTATGCAACTATGTGAAGACTCTCTAACATTTAATAATTTCAGATCTTGGTACTCTGTTCAAAAAGCAAGCAAAGCAAAATAAAATGACATCTAAGAATAGCAAACATCATGTGAAGAAGCAAAAACTTAGGATCAACCGAAACTAACCGATAGTTGTTAAAGAAGAAAGGTGGGATGCCAACCGGGGCATCCCCAAGCTTAGATGCTTGAGACTTCTTGAAATATTATCTTGGGATGCCTTGGGCATCCCCAAGCTTGAGCTTTTGTGTCTCCTTAATTCCTCTCATATCACGGTCTCCCTAAATCTCAAAAGCTTCATCCACACAAAACTCAACAAGGACTCGTGAGATAAGTTAGTATAAACCATTGCCAAAACCTTATTATACTCTAGTGTAGCAAATCACTAAAATTCTTATTAAAAATTTCATACTAAATGCCTCTGCATATTTAATAGTCCTATCCTCAAATAGAATCATTAAATAAGCAAACATATGCAAACAATGCAAACATAACAGCAATCTGCCTAAACAGGATAGTCTGTAAAGAATGCAGCAACATACATACTTCCCTAGCTCCAAAAATTATGAAATAAAATTCCCACTGTAGTAAAGTTATCATAGCTTAATATGCAAAAGGTTTCAACATTTTATCACATTCTGACTTTTCTAGGGAATTATTGCAACAGCGGTAATCTTTCTGTTTTCAAACAGCAACATGTATAATTGTAACCTAGGCATAGTAAAGGCTATCAATGCCACTTTTATTGAAATAAAAGATGCAAAACATTATTATAAATAACAGCAAGCAAATCCTAACAAAATAAAATGACGCTCCAAGCAAAACACATATCATGTGGCGAATAAAAATATAGCTCCAAGTAAAGTTACCGATGAACGAAGACGAAAGAGGGGATGCCTTCCGGGGCATCCCCAAGCTTAGGCTCTTGGTTGTCCTTGAATATTACCTTGGGGTGCCTTGGGCATCCCCAATCTTGGGCTCTTGCCACTCCTTATTCCGTAGTCCATCGAATCTTTACCCAAAACTTGAAAACTTCACAACACAAAACTTAACAGAAAACTCGTAAGCTTCGTTAGTATAAGAAGGTAAATCACCACTTCAAGGTACTGTAATAACTCATTCTTTATTTATATTGGTGTTAAACCTACTGTATTCCAACTTCTCTATGGTTTATAAACTATTTTACTAGCCATAGATTCATCAAAATAAGCAAATAACACATGAAAAACAGAATCTGTCAAAAACAGAACAGTCTGTAGTAATATGGATCAAACGTATACTTCTGGTACTCATAAAATTATCAAATAAATTTCTGGACCTGAAGAATTTATCTATTAATCATCTTAAAAAAGAATTAACTAAATATCACTCTCCAAATAAAAATGGCAGCAATTCTCGTGAGCACTAAAGTTTCTGTTTTTTACAGCATGATCAACAAGACTTTCCCCAAGTCTTCCCAAAGGTTCTACTTGGCACAAACACTAATTGAACACATAAAACCACATCTAAACAGAGGCTAGATGAATTATTTATTACTAAACAGGAACAAAAAGCATGGAATAAAAATAAAATTGGGTTGCCTCCCAACAAGCGCTATCGTTTAATGCCCCTAGCTAGGCATGATGATTTCAATGATGCTCACAGAAAGGATAAGAATTGAAACATAAAGAGAGCATCATGAAGAATATGAATAGCACATTTAAGTCTAACATACTTCCTATGCATAGGGATTTTGTTACAAAACAACTTGTGGGAACAAGAATCAACTTGCATAGGAAGGTAAAACAAGCATAACTTCAAAATTTTAAGCACATAGAGAGGAAACTTGATATTATTGCAATTCCTACAAGCATATGTTCCTCCTTCATAATAATTTTCAGTAGCATCATGAATGAATTCAACAATATAACCAGCACCTAAAGCATTCTTTTCATGATCTACAAGCATAGAAAATTTACTACTCTCCACATAAGCAAAATTCTTCTCATGAATAATAGTGGGAGCAAACTCAACAAAATAATTATCATGTGAGGCATAATCCAATTGAAAACTAAAATCATGACGACAAGTTTCATGGATATCTTATTCTTTATAGCATACAAGTCATCACAATAATCATCATAGATAGCAACTTTGTTCTCATATCAATTGGAACCTCTTCCGAAATAGTGGATTCATCACAAAATAAAGTCATGACCTCTCCAAATCCACTTTCATCAATATAATCATCATAAATAGGAGGCATGCTTTCATCATAATAAATTTGCTCATCAAAACTTGGGGGACAAAAAATATCATCTTCATCAAACATAGCTTCCCCAAGCTTGTGGCTTTGCATATCATTAGCATCATGGATATTCAAGGAATTCATACTAACAAAATTGCAATCATGCTCATCATTCAAATATTTAGTGCCAAACATTTTATAGATTTCTTCTTCTAGCACTTGAGCACAATTATCCTTTCCATCATACTCACGAAAGATATTAAAAAGGTGAAGCGTATGAGATAAACTCAATTCCTTTTTTTTATATTTTTCTTTTATAAACTAAACTAGTGATAAAATAAGAAACTAAACTCGATTGCAAGATCTAAAGATATACCTTCAAGCACTCACCTCCCCGACAACGGTGCCAGAAAAGAGCTTGATGTCTACTACACAACCTTCTTCTTGTAGACGTTGTTGGGCCTACAAGTGCACAGGTTTGTAGGACAGTAGCAAATTTCCCTCAAGTGGATGACCTAAGGTTTATCAATCCATAGGAGGCGTAGGATGAAGATGGTCTCTCTCAAGCAACCCTGCAACCAAATAACAAAGAGTCTCTTGTGTCCCCAACACACCCAATACAATGGTAAATTGTACAGGTGCACTAGTTCGGTGAAGAGATGGTGATACAAGTGCAATATGGATAGTAGATAATAGTTTTTGTAATCTGAAATAATGAAAACAGCAAGGTAGCAAGTGATAAAAGTGAGCGTAAATGGTATTGCAATGAGTTGAAACAAGGCCTAGGGTGCATACTTTCGCTAGTGTAAGTTCCCTCAACAATACTAACATAATTGGATCACATAACTATCCCTCAACATGCAACAAAGAGTCACTCCAAAGTCACTAATAGCGGAGAACGAACGAAGAGATTATGGTAGCGTACGAAACCACCTCAAAGTTATTCTTTCCAATCAATCCGTTGGGCTATTCCTATAAGTGTCACAAACAGCCCTAGAGTTCGTACTAGAATAACACCTTAAGACACAAATCAACCAAAACCCTAATGTCACCTAGATACTCCAATGTCACCTCAAGTATCCGTGGGTATGATTATACGATATGCATCACACAATCTCAGATTCATCTATTCAACCAACACAAAGGACCTCAAAGAGTGCCCCAAAGTTTCTACCAGAGAATCATGAAGAAAACGTGTGCCAACCCCTATGCATAGGTTCCCAATGTCACGAAACCCGCAAGTTGATCACCAAAACATACATCAAGTGGATCAATAGAATAATCCATTGTCACCACGGTTATCCCACGCAAGACATACATCAAGTGTTCTCAAATCTATAAAGACTCAATCCGATAAGATTACTTCAAAGGGGAAACTCAATTAATTACAAGAGAGAAGAGGGGGAGGAGAAACATAAGATCCAACTATAATAGCAAAGCTCGCGATACATCAAGATCGTATTGTCTCAAGAACACGAGAGAGAGAGATCAAACACATAGCTACTGATACATACCCTCAGCCCCGAGGGAGAACTACTCCCTCCTCGTCATGGAGAGCACTGGGATGATGAAGATGGCCACCGGTGAGGGATCCCCCCTCCGGCAGGGTGTCGGAACAGGGTCTCGATTGGTTTTTGGTGGCTACGGAGGCTTCTGGCGGTGGAACTCCCGATCTAATCGCCGTTCTGGAAGTTTTAGGGTATATGGAGCTATATAGGCAGAAGAAGCACGTCAGGGGAGCCACGGGGGCCCCACGAGGCAGGGGCGCGCCCTAGGGGGGTGGGCACGCCCCCCACCCTCATGGGCAACTCCCGTATCTTCTAACATGAGGTTCAAGTCCATCAGGTGTGTTTCCTTCCAAAAATAACTTCTCCGATTGATTTTGTCCCATTTCGACTCCGTCTGATATTCCTTTTCTTCAAAACACTGAAATAGGCATAAAACAGCAAATCTGGGCTGGGCCTCCGGTTAATAGGTTAGTCCCAAAAATAATATAAAAGTGGATAATAAAGCCCAATATTTCCCACAATAGTAGATAATATAGCATGGAGCAATCAAAAATTATAGATACATTGGAGACGTATCAGGGTGTTAGTCACGTGGAGATGTGAACTAATCACATAAAGATGTGAACTATTGGTGTTAAATCACATGACGATGTGAACTAGATTATTGACTCTAGTGCAAGTGGGAGACTGAAGGAAATATGCCCTAGAGGCAATAATAAAGTTGTTATTCATATTTCCTTATATCATGATAAATGTTTATTATTCATGCTAGAATTGTATTAACCGGAAACTTAGTACATGTGTGAAAGCATAGACAAACAGAGTGTCCCTAGTATGCCTCTACTTGACTAGCTCATTAATCAAACATGGTTAAGTTTCCTAGCCATGGACATGTGTTGTCATTTGATGAATGAGATCACATCATTAGAGAATTATGTGATGGACAAGACCCATCCGTTAGCTTAGCATAATGATCGTTCAGTTTTATTGCTACTACTTTCTTCATGACTTATACATGTTCCTCTGACTATGAGATTATGCAACTCCCAAATACAAGAGGAACACCTTGTGTGCTATCAAACATCACAACATAACTGGGTATTATAAAGATGCTCTACAGGTGTCTCCAATGTTGTTTGTTGAGTTGGCATAGATCGAGATTAGGATTTGTCACTCCGTCAATCAGAGAGGTATCTCTGGGACCTCTCGGTAATGCACATCACAATAAGCCTTGCAAGCAATGTGACTAATGAGTTAGTTGCGGGATGGTGCATTACGGAACGAGTAAAGAGACTTGCCGGTAATGAGATTGAACTAGGTCTTGAGATACTGACGACCGAATCTCGGGCAAGTAACATACCGATGACAAAGGGAACAACGTATGTTGTTATGCGATTTGACTGATAAAGATCTTCGTAGAATATGTGGGAGCCAATATGAACATCCAGGTTCCGCTATTTTTTATTGACCGGAGACATGTCTCGGTCATTTCTACATAGTTCTCGAACCCGTAGGGTCCGCACGCTTAACGTTCGGTGACGATTGGTATTATGAGTTTATGTGTTTTGATGAACCGAAGATTGTTCGGAATCTCGGATGTGATCATGGGCATGACGAGGAGTCTTGAAATGCTCGAGACATAAAGATCGATATATTGGAATCCTATGTTTGGACATCGGAAAGGTTTCGAGTGAGTTCGGGCATATACCGGAGTACCAGGGGGTTACCGGAACCCCTCGGGGAGTATATGGGCCCTAATGGGCTTTAGTGGAGAGAGAGAGAGCGAGAGAGAGGCAGCCAGGGCAGGCCGCGCACCCCCTTCCCCTCTGGTCCGAATTGGACTAGGAAGGGGGGCGACGCCCCCCTTTCCTTCCTCCCTGTCTCCCCCTTCCTTCTCTCCTAGTCCAACTGGGGAAGGGGGAATCCTACTCCCGGAGGGAGTAGGACTCCTCCAGGGCGCGCCATAGAGGGTCGGCCCTCCCCCCTCCTCCACTCCTTTATATACGGGGGAGGGAGCACCCCATAGACACACAAGTTGATCATTGATCTTTTAGCCATGTGCGATGCCCCCCTCCACCATAATCCACCTCGGTCATATCGTAGCCGTGCTTAGGTGAAGCCCTGTTCCGGTAGCATCATCATCACCGTCATCACGCCGTCGTGCTGACGAATCTCTCCCTCGACACTCTGCTGGATCGTGAGTTCGTGGGATGTCACCGAGCCGAACATGTGCAGATCGCGGAGGTGTCGTAACTTCGGTACTAGGATCGGTCGATCGTGAAGACCTACGACTACATCAACCACTTTGTCATAATGCTTCCGCTTACGGTCTATGAGGGTACGTAGACAATACTCTCCCCTCTCGTTGCTATGCATCACCATGATCTTGCGTGTGCGTAGGATTTTTTTTTTTGAAATTACTGTGTTCCCCAACACTGGCCCACAAATTTACACCGGCATCTGTCTAAGGACACTGATGGATGCCATCCAATGTTGCCCGCATACCTTTCAACTACTATATGAACTAACCGGACGAAATTCATGCAAACAAAGAAAATTTCAAATTAACCGGATGAAATTCATTACATTCCGAAAACTTTTCCTACAAACTGGACGAAATCCATTACATATTTCACACAAACCGTACTAAAACCTACTGTAAACCTAATCTAAACGATCGTCGGCGCCCGACCACCATGTCCGGCCATGAACCCGAGAAAACCGGCTATTTCCTTTGCCTCCTCCTCATCCGCCTCGATAACCTCGTCCTTCAGAGCACAAGGTTTTGAAGATTTCCGCCTCCATGTTGCCGTCAAGCGGCTAATCGGCCGCCGATGTTTATCCCACCAAGCATGGCGTCGACTGAGTGGAGGAGCAGTGGCCTTCCTGGGACCTGAGCGGTGGCGACCTACTGTGTACTACTCTTCCTCACTGTCAGCTGCGCCCGCACACGCACGCCGGCTTCATGGTAGTGGCGGCAGAGGGCGGTCGGGTGGGTGCCGGCAATCTCCTTCATCTGCTCCTGCGACAGTATGTCCAAGAGAGCTTTGGAGCCCGCCCGGAGCGAAGCCACCAATGTCCTTCGTCTTCTCCTGCGATAGTACGTCCAAGAGAGCTTTGGAGCGCCAGGAGGCCATGGTTGGAGTGGTGCCGACAGAAGGAAGGGACTGGAGGAGAATGAGTGTGGGTCTTTGTCTATGGATGGGAGCTGGGGCTCAAGTTAATATAGCGAGCGAATGGCAATGAGCCGCGGCAGATGGAAGGACGGCTGGCGCTAGAGTAGGTTTTTGAGGCATGAATGCGGAAACTGCATCACCGACTTAACTGCAGGTACGTTGGGTCACTGACATGTGGGCCCAATGGGCAGCTGGCCCGCATGTCAGTGACACACCAACTGCGCATGTAGTTAAGTCCGGTGAATGCGGCATTGACGTTCTGGAGAGACGGTGACCGTTTCAGGCGGGAAGTGTGCGCTAGCGATGGAAGGGGTTTCGGTAGGCCAAGGCGGTCAGACCCTGGCGTGGTGGTAAAATGTGAACTCATGGATGACGAGCCTTTGAAGTGTATCCGGCATGTATTGACAACCAGGCGTCCATGCAACCAGTCTTGTCGCTAGCTAGCCTTCGACGACCACCATTAGACACCACACAACCATGCATAACTTACGAATAATGGACGAATCGATCAAACACACACTCGTGTGCAGTGGCACTATGATTGGTCACTCACGATAGTACATACTCCGTACCATAGTACCCTCTCTAGTTAGGTTGTTTTATATATTGTCGTTGTGATGGACGATATACATGAGCAAGGCGCTGAGTCCCGAGTATGACCGTTGGTGTTGAGCCAGGTGAAAACATGCTGGGAGTTCGCGGAGGCCTCCATCAAACGTCTAAACAGTAATGTCATGCACCGCCGGGGCGCGCAGGTGACGGGCTCACCGTTTGCGCTGCACCATGAGCAGGACTTTGATTGAGAGGGCGACGTGCGTGCATTAGCATGCATGGTTTGACAGCTGAGCGTGAGTGTCTGCACGTGTACATGCTACTTGCCTCTATGGACGGTGTGCGCTAATGTGTGCATCACATATAATATAATGATCAAAGTGAGCTATCAACACAAGTTCAATGATCGCCAATGCATTTTACTCGGTAATAAATGACCAGGATTGAAGGGGAATCCAAATTTCCTTCGTCTTCTGTCCTTGAGGTCTTGACAAACCAATGCACTATACGGTTGTCCGGCCACTCCAACCCAGAGCTCTCACCAAGCGCGTTCATGCCACCGCACCACACACTAACCGGTAAGGAAGCGATGGCATCCCGCCGTGCCGAGTTCCTCGCCGCCCACGACCGCACACAAAATGGTAGGGAAGCGATGGCATCCCGCTGTGCCGAGTTCATCGCCGCTCGCGACGAAGCTGCCAAGGCCGAATGGGCGGTAGAGCAAGAGGCGGCCAAAGCCGCACAGAGGGAGCGGAGAAGTCAGAAATCACTCAAGAAAAGAGAGGGCCACCGCCGCAAGAAAGAAGAGGACGCACACGCTGCTGCGGAGAGGTCAGCGGAGATCCAAGCACGGTGGGGTGTCACCGACAAAGCCGAGAAGGAGAACGACGGCGTCTGGCCAGCATGTGAGAAGTAGTAGTACTAGTAGTTAGTGTGTGTGTCTGTGTCTGAGTACGAGCATGTACCAGTACTACTATTTACTACTGTAGTTTTTAGAGCAAATTACCAGTACATTAGCCTAGACTCAATGGAAAAATTCCTATCCTATATATGCATCAAATGGCATCTCTTTCTCTATAGGAATTGAGATGCATGTCATCTCACTTCTTATGATTTTCATATTCCTATAAAATTCCTATCCTGTGAACGAAAGGAGGCCTCTGCTGGAGTAACTACTGTAGCTAGCAGTACTGCTGGTACAGTAGTTTTCTTCAAGAAGCGGAGTTTAGTGAAGCCATGATGGTTCCTTCCTCCAAGCAACTTCACAGTGGGGAAGGTTGGGCCTGTGATTTGACGGCTCATTAGTCATTATTACTGCGGCGTGACGACCGGGGTGACTCTCCCTTGGACCAAGATGGTCGACGTCCCACATGTTGGCAAACGAAAGTATTGTTTCCGATATCGAGGAGCAAGGAAACCGCGTGGTATAGTATCACTGCTGATTTATATTTTTTTCTGATGAATGCTAGCGTTTCAACTCTTACAACAAAGGAGTGCCAAACATGGCACGTGTTGGATGTCACACACATCAGCGAAAGGAGTGGGACATGAACAACGTGGTAGAGCGTCTCCACTTCTTCCACTTCTCGGTTAGAGACCACACGTAGTAGTACTAGTGGTATGAACGATACAAAGTGCGACCCGGAGAGAAAGACACGTCTAGTTGGAAGGTCTCGGGGCATACACGTAAACAAATATAAAACCTAATATGTGCCTCCAATTAATATAGTAGTAGTAGAGTACTTAGGCACGTACTCCATAACATCACCGTGCATTGCACGTACAACATTTAGTGGTACGTAGTAAGAGAAAAATGCCTATATGCCACGCATGTTCATACTATTTGTGCCTTTCTACTTCACTTACTGCGCTACATTACTCAGGTTCGTACGTCCACTCCTGGGTACATGTCCATCTCGTAGTTCTAGTCCCGCGTGTTCTTCATATATGGAACGATCCATATCATCGCAGTTAGTGTGGCTCCCCACGATGGAGACTCATCCAAACTATGGCCACCCTCGATGCGGAGCAGTCGTGTGCACCGGGAAGCAACGCTCTCTCGGCCGTCGCGCTGCTTCAAAGTCGGCGCCAGCGAGAGGTCGCCTCCGCTTTGGCCGGGCATTAATGCGGCACTGACGCTCCAGGGTGACGCTGTCCGTTTCACGCGGGAAGCGCGCGCTGGCAAGGGAGTATTCGTTTTGAACCGTTTTAGGTGTAGTACTAGTAGTTTGCAAAACTACTCACTTATTGCACTCAGTTTCCTAAGAAATTGTGGTAAAAATGTTACTCCATAGCCCGCTTACCTTCTCCTTCCTCTTCCACCGCCCGCGCATGTCCGTGGGAAGCAACCGGTCAACCCTTATATAGGAGTGCTAGCACAAAAAGATGCATGCATGGCCAATAAAATTTCCAGATTAAAGCGCCATGTCGTTACCTTCGGCCGGGCCATGGCTACCGGGCAACAACGACCAGAGAAGAGTCGGTGGGAGGGGAATGAATGCAGCTATTGTTTGGGTTCGCCATCCGGCTTAAATAAATGCGCACCATCATGTGTACCCACGGGTGCACAAATTGTAACATACGTGTCTGCTTAAGTGGGCGTCACGTAACTGGTGTGTGAGAGAGATTCTGAGAGGTACAGTGCGTGTGTGTGACTCTACTCTTCGGACATGTACTCAACCTTTTGCATCGGGATATAAGTATAATGGTATTACACTTTAGCTAGTGATTTTACATGGCCATGTTAACATGGTTGTGTAAAAAATGTCACTTCCTGCTCGTGATTTGCGTTATATAATTACAAGCAAGATGCTCGTGCATGGCACAGAACATCAATATGCATTTTTTACAAAACACCTATTGTGATTGACCCATGCAGGAGTAATCCCATGTGTAAAAACTAATGATATCTTGAGAATTTTATTGGAAAACTGGTATCTCGAGAATTTCATCGAAAAAAATGAAAGATGGGAGATAAGGTGAGGATGAGTGGAGCGTGGTGGTGACTGGTGGTCGGACTGGGCGGAGGCATGGGGATGGACGGTACTGGCAGGCGATAGAGGCCACCATGCTAGATTGTTCCAGAGACTTCCTTTTTTAATTGCTCAGCAATGAGGTTGTGGGAGATAAGGATGTGGAGAGAGGTGCGGGTATCTTTTGAAAAATTATCATAGTTTGCTTTCTATCCGTCAGATATAGATCGGACGGTTTATATTACAAGATGGGAGGCACCCCATCATCACCAACTCATTTTTTATAAGAGTAGAGATGATAAGTTTTCTAACTACTAAAGTAAAGTGGAATTTGTCCATGTTATACAAGTAAATTAAGGTGATTGTTTATCATACGGGTAAGGTTGGACGAAGGGTGGTAGGAACAAATGCTCCGCCTAAAGCATGTGTGTGTTAGATGGAGTCTTAGTGTGTGCGTGTGTGTCTGGGGGGTGGGGGTGGGTGTGTGTGTGTGAGAGAGAGAGATGGAGTCTTAGTGTGTGGGGGGTGGGTGGGTGCGTGCGTTAGTGTGATGCGGGTGTCAGTGTCAAAACTGGCGGATCTCGGGTAGGGGGTCCCGAACTGTGCGTCTAAGGTTGATGGTAACAGGAGACAGGGGACACGATGTTTACCCAGGTTTGGGCCCTCTCTATGGAGGTAATACCCTACGTCCTGCTTGATTGATCTTGATGAATATGATTATTACAAGAGTTGATCTACCACGAGATCGTAATGACTAAACCCTAAAAGTCTAGTCTGGCTATGATTATGAGGATTCGGCCTATCTACGGACCTAGCCCTCCGGTTTATATAGACACGGGAGGGATCTAGGGTTACACAAGTTCGGTTAGAAAGAAAGGAATCTTCATAGTTGGTCGCCAAGCTTCCCTTCCACGCCAAGGAGAGTCCTATCCGGACATGGGTGCAGTCTTCGGTCTTCGTGTTCTTCACAACCCATCAGTCTGGCCCATGGCTAACAGGCCGGACACCTGAGGACCCCTTAGTCCAGGACTCCCTCAGCAGCCCCTGAACCTGGCTTCAATGACAAGGTATCTGACACGTAGATCTGTCTTCGGCATTGCAAGGCGGGTTCCTCCTTCCGAACTCCAAGATAGTCTACGGACGTAATGATCGTGTCCGGACCTGTAACATAAGTACCACAGCCATAGAGCATAGTATTTTACGAGTCCAATTTGCTGATAATTTTTATAACGTGACATCATGCTCGCCCGGTTATTTATCTCGAACTGTTTCCTATCCCACTGTTCCACGTTTCGAGGTGTGGTTGTTATTGGCACGTCCTGTCAAAGCAGAGATCATGTCCCCTTATTGCGGGATTCTCATCAATGCGAGCATGGGTAACCCAACCATTCTATTGAAATGATTCCTTAGGAATACGCAAGTCTTCAGGCTCAGGAGGAGGTGTTCAATACCCGGTACCTTTATAAAGGAACCAAGGGCCGTCTTTTTACGCCAAACCTCTCCTCAGCCTTTCCAACCTCAAGTTCTAGCACCCAAGGTTCGACTCCATAACTCCAAGCTTCCCCATCATGTCCGGACCTAGCCCTCAAGGTTGGTGGGTGGCGTCCTTCGTTATAGAGGAGGATATCGCAAAGCTTCGGGCGGCCAGATACCTAACCGCGGAGATCTCCCATAGGCTTCCTGCTCAAGGACAGGTTATTCCGACCCCCAGATCCGGCGAGCGGGTCATATTCATATCTCACTTCCTCCGAGGGCTAGGGTTCTCTCTCCACCCCTTTTTCCGGGGGCTAATGTTTTATTACGGACTAGATTTTCACGATCTAGCTTCGGATTCTTTCCTCCACGTCTCGGCGTTTATCATCACGTGCGAGGCCTTCCTCTGAATCCCCCCACACTTCGGCCTATGGCTCAAGACCTTTAGTGTGAAGCCAAAGGTAGTCGACGGGGAACAGGCGGAGTGTGGCGGTGTTATAGTAAGCAAGCTTACCAACACTCTCTGCCCAAAAGGCTCCTTCACAGAGACTTTCAACCAATGTCAGCGAGAGTGGTTTTACATCACGGAACCCCGTAGCACCAAGTGGGCAGCTATACCTGCATTCCGTTATGGTCCTCCGTTATAGCTTGCATCATGGATCAATAAGGGGCTGGACTGGGGATCAGTTGATGAAGTGTAGACCCTACAGAGCCGCATCCGAACCCTCCTTGAGAAGGACATAGATCTTGTCGACGTGATTCAAGTAATGCTAGTCCGCCGAGCTCTGCCATGCTAGCGTAGGCCTCTCAGCATGGGGGAGTTCAATCCGGAAGGACCACGAACCCTCCAAAACTTCCTTGGCATTACGCACAAAGGGATGTGGAAGTTGTTTTTCAGGAAACAGAAACATTTGAAAGTGCAACTATCCCTGGGTGGTTTTGGTAATTCATAAGAACATATAGTTCATTGAGCTAATACTATTTCAAGATAAACATTTCAGGAAAGTCAGTGATTGGCATGGCATGGATGAGAAAAGTGGATCCCTCAAAATTCTAAGGACAAAGGATTAGCTCAAGCTCAAGGCTCAGGACTCTACATCTTTTCATTTTAAGTGATCCAAGATCACATTGAGTCCATAGGAAAAGCCAATACTATTAAGAGGGGATGAGGTGTTGCCTAATGGCTTACTTGCTCAAAGTGCTTAGTGATATGCTCCAAAAGCCCTCAACTACTTTCTCACATCCACATATGACCCAAACCAAAAGTCAAACTCAGCCCCACCAAAATTTTCTATCCGGCGCCACCGAGTTCAGTTGACATAGCCACTGCCAGAAACCCTAGTCTTTTCGGTCTCACCGCTAGGGATCTCGGTCTCACCGAGATGGGATTGTAATCTCTCTGTTTCCCTTCGTAGTGTTTCGGTCAAACCGAGATGAGCGATCAGTCCCACCGAGATTTCAACGCAAACTCTCTGTTTCCCTTTCGTAACACTTCGGTCCAACCGAGATGAGCGAATTGGTCCCACCTAGTTTGCCTGACCAACTCTCTGTTAGTCCATTACCAGAATCGGTCTCACCGAGTTTGTGTAGTTGGTCTCACCGAGATTACGTTATGCCCTAACCCTAACAAAATCGTTCCCACCGAGTTGACATGTCGGTCCCACGAAATTCCTAACGTTCACATTTTGAACTAAATTGGTCTTACCGAGTTTCATGATTCGATCCCACCGAGTTTGGTGATTTGTGTGTAACGGTTAGATTTTGTGTGGAGGCTATTTATACCCCTCCACCCACTCTTCATTTATGGAGAGAGCCATCAGAACATGCCTACACTTCCAAC
The DNA here is from genome assembly GCF_056163025.1 of Triticum urartu. NCBI lineage: Eukaryota > Viridiplantae > Streptophyta > Magnoliopsida > Poales > Poaceae > Triticum > Triticum urartu. The sequence goes on from NC_141875.1 coordinate 604,070,226, forward strand.
ATACATATTTTGAGAGAGAACCACCTACACTTGTGTTGAGGTCAAGTTATTCCACTCCAACCACATGAATCTTGATCTCTAGCCTTCCCCAAGTTGCTTTCCACCAAATCCAAATCCTGTGAGAGAGAGTTGAGTGTTGGGGAGACTATCATTTGAAGCACAAGAGCAAGGAGTTCATCATCAACACACCATTCGTTACCTCTTGGAGAGTGGTGTCTCCTAGATTGGTTAGGTGTCACTTGGGAGCCTTTGTCAAGATTGTGGAGTTGAACCAAGGAGTTTGTAAGGGCAAGGAGATCACCTACTTCGTGAAGATCTACCTGAGTGAGGCAAGTCCTTCGTGGGCGACGGACATGGTGGGATAGACAAGGTTGCTTCTTCATTGACCCTTCGTGGGTGGAGCCCTCCGTGGACTCGCGTAACCATTACCCTTCGTGGGTTGAAGTCTCCATCAACGTGGATGTACGATAGAACCACCTATTGGAACCACGCCAAAAATCTATGTGTCTCAAATTGCGTTTACACACTCCAAACTCCTCCCTTTACCTTCATATGCAATTGTTTTACTTTCCGCTGCTATACTCTTAGAATTGCATGTCTATGTTGATTGCTTGACTTGTGCTAAGTTGGTAAAATCTGCCTAGAACTAAAATTGGGAAAAGGCTAGATTTTTATTTGGTAAGTAGTCTAATCACCCCCCTCTAGATATACTTTCGATCCTACAAGTGGTATCAGAGCTTTGGTCTCCATTTGCTTTGATTTCCATAGCTTTTGGTGGTCATAGCCTTGGTTTCACAACCTAGGAGAGTATGGCGTCTAGCGAGGGAAATTACGACCGTAGAGGTCCTTACTTTGATGGTACAAATTTTGCTAGTTGGAAGCATAAGATGAAAATGCATATTCTTGGACATAACCCCACCGTTTGGGATATTGTGTGTATTGGCTTGCAAGGTGAATTATTCGATGGGAGAGAACCAAACTGTGAAGCTACCGCGAAAGAGTTGAAGATGCTACAATACAATGCTCAAGCTTGTGATATTCTCTTCAACGGATTATGCCCTGAAGAATTCAACAAAATCAGCCGTCTTGAGAATGCAAAGGAAATTTGGGATACTTTGATTGATATGCACGAAGGTACCGAATCTATCAAGGAATCCAAATTGGATGTGCTTCAAAGTCAGCTTGACAAGTTCAAAATGAAGGATGGTGAAGGCGTCGCTGAAATGTACTCTAGGCTTGCTCTCATCATAAATGAGATTGCCGGCTTAGGAAGTGAAGAGATGACTGATATATTCATCATCAAGAAGATCCTAAGAGCCTTGGATGGAAAATATGATACCGTGTGCACATTGATCCAAATGATGCCCAATTACAAAGATCTCAAGCCAACGGAAGTTATTGGAAGAATTGTTGCTCATGAGATGTCACTCAAGGATAAGGAAGAACTTCACAACAAGTCAAGTGGTGCTTACAAAGCCTCGTGTGATGCTCCCACGTCATCAAGTGAGAAGCAAACCTTCAATGAAGAATTGAGTCTAATGGTGAAGAACTTCAACAAGGTCTACAAGAGTATAAGCAAGGAAAAAAGTTCCAAGTCAAGGTCCTACAATGAAAAAAGATCTTCTAGTCGTGAGCGCAATTGCTACAATCGTGGAAGACCCGGACACTATTCCAATGAGTGTATGTCTCCCTACAAAAGAAGAGAAGATTCTCCCTACAAAAGAAGAAGTAGAAGAGAAGAATCACCATCAAGAGAAAGAAGGAGTAGAGATGATCGTTATGAACGAAGACCTCTCGGAGAAGCAAGGACTCGGAAAGGAAGGACAAGTCATCAAGGAGCTACACAAAAAGAAGACATCAAGCTCATGTTGGTGAATGGGCATCCGGTTCCGACTCTGACTCTGACGATCACTCCGAAAGAAGTTATCACTCCGACTCCGAATATACTCAAGATGAAGGTGTTGCCGGACTAGCACTTGTGACAACCAAGTCCTATGACATATTTGACTCACCAAACAAAGGAATTGGGAGATGCTTCATGGCTAAAGGTCCAAAGGTAACACACCCCGAGTATGTTGATTTCAATAGTGATGAAGATGATTTGCTAGGAGATGATGATTTACTTGCTGACAACTCTAGTTATGAAAACTATGATGAGCTTGCTATTAATCATGATAATCAAGATAAAACGAATGACGATGATAAGAAGGAGATTGAGCGTCTAACTAAAGAACTAAACACTCTTAAGTTAGCTCATGAAACTACCTTGGAAGATCATCGAGAACTTTTAAAGACTCATGACAAGCTACGCTTTGAAAAGCTCAACCTTGAGCAAGAACATGAGTTTTTAAGGGCAATCAATGATGATCTTCGCAAGAAAAGTTCTTCTTACATTGCCAGGCATTTACTCTTGTCTACTTACATGCCACAAGTTAAATCTAGTAACAAGAACAAGAAAGATTCTTCATCTAGTAGTAACAACAATCATGTTAAATCCAATGTTGTTGCTTCTAGTAGCTCTCTAGATTCCACTAATGATTCTCTTAGCCAAGTTACACTTGAGCAAGAAAATAGCTTATTGATGGGAATTATAGAGAAAGGTGTTTACAAGAGCCTTGCCAGAAGTAAGAAATTTGAGGAAATTGTACGCAAGCAAGGAAGACACCGGAAGAATCAAGGTGTTGGTTTTGAATGAAAGTTCAATGCCAATGGAGTTGAGTGGGAAGAAGATCAATACCCCAAGACGAAGTTTGTTCCTCAACAAGAGAAATATGATCCTACTTCTTTCAAAGGAGCACAATCTCAAGATGATCCTCCACCACAAGACTACACGCAAAAAGGGAAGGACAAGCTTCAAGAGGAGATTGATGCATTCGAGGAAGCTCCCAAAGCCTTGGTCAAGTGGGTTCCCAAGACTACATCAAGTTCTACTTCATCAAGTATGACTACAACTCCAAGGATTCTCATCAAGATGGTGTGGATCCCGAAGAACAAGAACTAGAGAGTTCTTGAGGGTGACTCCGCCAACATACTTCACTCATATCATTTTGGCAAGGACAAGTGCAAACAACTTCCATATCTTGCACTAGTTCAAGGAGTCACAAATCCTCTTGTTGGTAAGACAAGGGACAAGGTAACCTAATGGTTCCATGGTAATCATCTTGTGTACACATCACTCTATGTCTATGGATATCCTTGTTTGTTCCTTGTGGGACTAACCCGTGTAGGTATTGAAAGTGCAACTCACTCCAAAGGATTGCTCCGAATGATCTACATCAGCATTGAGCATCCACATCTTCAACACCTACATGAAGTCATCATCGACAAACCCAAGGTTAGTTGATCTCTCTTACTTGGGATAACACATCTAGGGGGAGCTTTACTCTAATCAATTGAGCTAAAGCAACTCTAATGGTGTGAACACAACAATGCTTTATGTAAAAGTGATAACCCCACTTGTGATTAAACGATGAGTATGACCTATGATCAAATGTTCTCATTTGACTCCTAAGTCAATATACTCATATATAGATGACCTAGTCATCCCCAATTGCTTGATAGATGCTAGAGTGTTTGTGCATGAACTGTATGGGTGACAGAGCGATGATGGAGAACGGCGGCGCGCGGAAGCGCGGCGCTCCATAGGATCAGTCATGTGAGAGGAGCATTGAGCGCGCCACCACCGCATGATCAAGAACCGTGAGTCAGCCGCACAATTGCGTGGAAGGAAGCGGGTACTTACTTGGCCGCCAAAATTTTTGGCTTTATGCAATGCCATTTCTGCAATGGTGATAACTGGTAACAAGGTTGGTGACACTTACACTCTCTGTATTTCTTAACCGAACATGCTTATACCAAGGAGCTTGAAGCCGAACTAAACCACCTCAAGGAGGAGAACGCTCGTCTGAAAGCTGAGGAGGTACGAAGTTGCTTGCCAATGAAAACCATGAGAAAATTTAGTTTTCTTAGTCTTTTCAGTTCTTACCGTTACTAAACTGTTTCACCGTTTTGTTGCAGAAGACGATTTTGCCGACCAAGAAACAAATGGTATGTACATTTTCCCACCATCATGTGGCAATTCTCCTACACTTGCCATCACTTGCCAATTGTTTGTGACAATTTAAATGCTAGGTCTTCAAATAGTCAATGTGTGTGTGCTGATGAAAACACCTTGTGGCTGTGATCTTTTATTTCTTACAGCTAGTGGAGAAGATGATGGAGCAGTCTAAGGAAAATGTGAACGCCAAGAAGGGTGGCGTCCTGTCGCAGTGCTGCGGTAGCTGCATCTGGTGATAGGTGACCCACCATTCAGCTTCCATAGTTGTGCTGGCATGAGGATGAGAATGAATAATGGTTACCTTTCCTTTCTAGAGTGGGGTGGTATCGTAATTTACTAGTAGTACCTAAAACCCATAAGGACCCAAATGTTAGTGTTTTTCTGGTCAAGCAAGTGAACTTATGTTGTTGTTACTGTTTATAGGTATATAGGTTTGTCAGAAACTTCAGGCAAATAGAACAAAAGAAATTTGCAATATGTTTATGTGTACTAGCACTTTAATATGATGTGATGCAATTCTGTGGTCCATTTCTGATGGGGTCATCGCCTTTGTTCTTTTCTGAAGATTTGGAGATGACACATGAGTTGAGTTTAGTCACGTAGGCGCACTTTTTCGCATCGGTGAAATTTGAGCCATTCAAATAGTTTTTAAGTCCAGTGAAATTTGAGCTATTCAAATAAGTGGTCACATGGGTCTTGGGGAACGTAGTAATTTCAAAAAAAATTCCTACGCACACGCAAGATCATGGTGATGCATAGCAACGAGAGGGGAAAGTGTGATCTACGTACCCTTGTAGACCGACAGCGGAAGCGTTAGCACAACGCGGTTGATGTAGTCATACGTCTTCATGGCCCGACCGATCAAGCACCGAAACTACGGCACCTCCGAGTTTTAGCACACGTTCAGCTTGATGACGATCCCCGGACTCCGATCCAGCAAAGTGTCGGGGAAGAGTTCCGTCAGCACGACGGCGTGGTGACGATCTTGATGTTCTACCGTCGCAGGGCTTCGCCTAAGCACCGCTACAATATTATCGAGGATTATAGTGGAAGGGGGCACCGCACACGGTTAAGAAAATGATCACGTGGATCAACTTGTGTGTCTAGGGGTGCCCCCTGCCCCGTATATAAAGGAGCAAGGGGAGGAGGCCGGCCGGCCCTATTGGCGCGCCAAGGAGGAGTCCTCCTCCTAGTAGGAGTAGGACTCCTACTAGGAGAGGGAAAGGAAGTGGGGAGGGAGAAGGAAAGGGGGGCGCCGCCCCCCTTCTCCTAGTCCAATTCGGACCAAGGGGGGGAGGAGGCGCACGGCCCACCCTGGCTGCCCTTCTCTCTCTCCACTAAGGCCCATATGGCCCATTACTTCTCCCGGGGGGTTCCGGTAACCCTCCGGCACTCCGGTTTTCTCCGAAATCACCCGGAACACTTCCGGTGTCCGAATATAGCCGTCCAATATATCAATCTTTATGTCTCGACTATTTCGAGATTCCTCGTTATGTCCGTGATCACATCTGGGACTCCGAACTAACTTCAGTACATCAAAACTCATAAACTCATAATATAACTGTCATCGAAACCTTAAGCGTGCGGACCCTACGGGTTCGAGAACAATGTAGACATGACCGAGACATGTCTCCGGTCAATAAACAATAGCGGAACCTGGATGTTCATATTGGCTCCCACATATTCTATGAAGATCTTTATCGGTCAGACCGCATAACAACATACGTTGTTCCCTTTGTCATCGGTATGTTACTTGCCCGAGATTCGATCGTCGGTATCTCAATACCTAGTTCAATCTCGTTACCGGCAAGTCTCTTTACTCGTTTCGTAATACATCATCTCGCAACTAACTCATTAGTTGCAATGCTTGCAAGCCTTATGTGATGTGCATTACCGAGAGGGCCCAGAGATACCTCTCCGACAATCGGAGTGACAAATCCTAATCTCGAAATACGCCAACCCAACATTTACCTTTGGAGACACCTGTAGAGATCCTTTATAATCACTTAGTTATGTTGTGACGTTTGGTAGCACACAAAGTGTTCCTCCGGCAAACGGGAGTTGCATAATCTCATAGTCATAGGAACATGTATAAGTCATGAAGAAAGCAATATCAACATACTAAACGATCGAGTGCTAAGCTAATGGAATGGGTCATGTCAATCACATCATTCTCCTAATAATGTGATCCCGTTAATCAAATGACAACACATGTCTATGGTTAGGAAACATAACCATGTTTGATTAATAAGCTAGTCAAGTAGAGGCATACTAGTGACGTTTTAGTTTGTCTATGTATTCGCACAAGTATTATGTTTCCGGATAATACAATTCTAGCATGAATAATAAACATTTATCATGATATAAGGAAATAAAATAATAACATTATTATTGCCTCTAGGGCATATTTCCTTCAGTCTCCCACTTGCACTAGAGTCAATAATCTAGATTACACAGTAATGATTCTAACACCCATGGAGCTTTGGTGCTGATCATGTTTTGCTTGTGGAAGAGGCTTAGTCAACGGGTCTGCAACATTCAGATCCATATGTATCTTGCAAATCTCTATGTCTCCCACTTGGACTAGATCCCGGATGGAATTGAAGCGTCTCTTGATGTGCTTGGTTCTCTTGTGAAATCTGGATTCCTTTGCCAAGGCAATTGCACCAGTATTGTCACAAAAGATTTTCATTGGACCCGATGCACAAGGTATGACACCTAGATCGGATATGAACTCCTTCATCCAAACTCCTTCGTTTGCTGCTTCCGAAGCAGCTATGTACCCCGCTTCACATGTAGATCCCGCCACCGCACTTTTTTTTAGAAGTACACCAACTGACAGCTCCACCGTTTAATGTAAACACGTATCCGGTTTGCGATTTAGAATCGTCCGGATTAGTGTCAAAGCTTGCATCAACATAACCATTTACGATGAGCTCTTTGTCACCTCCATATATGAGAAACATATCCTTGGTCCTTTTCAGGTATTTCAGGATGTTCTTGACCGTTGTCCAGTGATCCACTCCTGGATTACTTTGGTACCTCCCTGCTAGACTTATAGCAAGACACACATCAGGTCTAGTACACAACATTGCATACATGATAGATCCTATGGCTGAAGCATAGGGAACATATTTCATTTTCTCTCTATCTTCTACATTGGTCGGGCCTTGAGTCTAACTCAATTTCACACCTTGTAACACAGGCAAGAATCCTTTCTTTGCTTGATCCATTTTGAACTTCTTCAAAATTTTCTCAAGGTATGTGCTTTGTGAAAGTCCAATTAAGCGTCTTGATCTATCTCTATAGATCTTAATGCCCAATATGTAAGCAGCTTCACCGAGGTCTTTCATTGAAAAACTCTTATTCAAGTATCCCTTTATGCTATCCAGAAATTCTATATCATTTCTGATTAGTAATATGTCATCTACATATAATACCAGAAATGCTACAAAGCTCCCACTCACTTTCTTGTAAATACAGGCTTCTCCAAAAGTCTGTACAAAACCAAATGCTTTGATCACACTATCAAAGCGTTTATTCCAACTCCGAGAAGCTTGCACCAATCCATAAATGGATCGCTGGAGCTTGCACACTTTGTTAGCTCCCTTTGGATCGACAAAACCTTCCGGCTGCATCATATACAACTCTTCTTCCAGAAATCCATTCAGGAATGCAGTTTTGACATCCATCTGCCAAATTTCATAATCATAAAATGCGGCAATTGCTAACATGATTCGGACAGACTTAAGCATCTCTACGGGTGAGAAGGTCTCATCGTAGTCAATCCCTTGAACTTGTCGAAAACCTTTTGTGACAAGTCGAGCTTTGTAGACAGTAACATTACCGTCAGCGTAAGTCTTCTTCTTGAAGATCCATTTATTCTCAATTGCTTGCCTATCTTTGGGCAAGTCAACCAAAGTCCATACTTTGTTCTCATACATGGATCCCATCTCAGATTTCATGGCTTCAAGCCATTTTGCGGAATCTGGGCTCACCATCGCTTCTCCATAGTTCGTAGGTTCATCATGATCTAGTAGCATGACTTCCAGAATAGGATTACCGTACCACTCTGGTGCGGATCTTACTCTGGTTGATCTACGAGGTTCAGTAGTATCTTGTCCTGAAGTTTCATGATCATCATCATTAGCTTCCTCACTAATTGGTGTAGGTGTCACAGAAACTAGTTTCTGTGATGTACTACTTTGCAATAAGGGAGCAAGTACAGTTACCTCATCAAGTTCTACTTTCCTCCCACTCACTTCTTTCTAGAGAAACTCCTTCTCTAGAAAATTTCCGAATTTAGCAACAAAAGTCTTGCCTTCGAATCTGTGATAGAAGGTGTATCCAATAGTTTCCTTTGGATATCCTATGAAGACACATTTCTCCGATTTGGGTTTGAGCTTATCAGGTTGAAGCTTTTTCACATAAGCATCGCAGCCCCAAACTTTCAGAAACGACAACTTTGGTTTCTTGCCAAACCACAGTTCATAAGGCGTCGTCTCAACGGATTTTGATGGTGTCCTATTTAACGTGAATGCGGCCGTCTCTAGAGCATAACCCCAAAACGATAGCGGTAAATCAGTAAGAGACATCATAGATCGCACCATATCAAGTAAAGTATGATTATGACGTTCGGGCACACCATTATGCTGTGGTGTTCCGGGTGGCGTGAGTTGCGAAACTATTCCGCGTTGTTTCAAATATACACCAAACTCGTAACTCAAATATTCTCCTCCACGATCAGATCGTAGGAATTTTATTTTCTTGTTATGATGATTTTCAACTTCACTCTAAAATTCTTTGAACTTTTCAAACGTTTCAGACTTATGTTTCATTAAGTAGATATACCCATATCTCCTTAAGTCATCTGTGAAGGTGAGAAAATAACGATATCCGCCACGAGCCTCAACATTCATCGGACCACATACATCTGTATGTATGATTTCCAACAAATCTGTTGCTCTCTCCATAATACCAGAGAACGATGTTTTTGTCATCTTACCCATAAGGCACGGTTCGCAAGTACCAAGCGATTCATAATCAAGTGGTTCCAAAAGTCCATTAGTATGGAGTTTCTTCATGCGCTTTACACCAATATGACCCAAACAGCAGTGCCACAAATAAGTTGCACTATCATTATGAGCTCTGCATCTTTTGGCTTCAACATTATGAATATGTGTGTCACTACTATCGAGATTTAATAAGAATAGACCACTCTTTAAGGGTGCATGACCATAAAAGATATTACTCATATAAATAGAACAACCATTATTCTCTGATTTAAATGAATAACTGTCTCGCATCAAACAAGATCCAGATATAATGTTCATGCTTAACACTGGCACCAAATAACAATTATTTAGGTCTAATACTAATCCCGAAGGTAGATGTAGAGGTAGCGTGCTGACCGCGATCACATCGACTTTGGAACCATTTCCCACGCGCATCGTCACCTCGTCCTTAGCCAATCTTCGCTTAATCCGTAGTCCCTGTTTCGAGTTGCAAATGTGAGCAATAGAACCAGTATCAAATACCCAGGTGCTACTGCGAGCATTAGTAAGGTACACATCAATAACATGTATATCACATATACCTTTGTTCACCTTGCCATCCTTCTTATCGGCCAAATACTTGGGGCAGTTCCTCTTCCAGTGACCAGTCTGCTTGCAGTAGAAGCACTCAGTTTCAGGCTTAGGTCCAGGTTTGGGTTTCTTCTCTTGAGTAGCAACTTGCTTGCTGTTCTTTTTGAAGTTCCCCTTCTTCTTCCCTTTGCCCTTTTTCTTGAAACTAGTGGTCTTGTTGACCATCAACACTTGATGCTCCTTCTTGATTTCTACCTCCGCAGCTTTCAGCATTGCGAAGAGCTCGGGAATAGTCTTATTCATCCCTTGCATATTATAGTTCATCACGAAGCTCTTGTAGCTAGGTGGCAGTGATTGGAGAATTCTGTCAATGACATAATCATCTGGAAGATTAACTCCCAATTGAATCAAGTGATTATTATACCCAGAAATTTTGAGTATATGCTCACTGACAGAACTGTTCTCCTCCATCTTGCAGCTATAGACCTTATTGGAGACTTCATATCTCTCAATTCGGGCATTTGCTTGAAATATTAACTTCAACTCCTGGAACATCTCATATGCTCCATGACGTTCAAAACGTCGTTGAAGTCCCGATTCTAAGCCGTAAAGCATGGCACACTGAACTATCGAGTAGTCATCAGCTTTGCTCTGCCAGACGTTCATAACATCTGGTGTTGCTCCAGCAGCAGGCTTGGCACCCAGCGGTGCTTCCAGGACGTAATTCTTCTATGCAGCAATGAGGATAATCCTCAAGTTACGGACCCAGTCCGTGTAATTGCTACCATCATCTTTCAACTTTGCTTTCTCAAGGAATGCATTAAAATTCAACGGAACAACAGCACAGGCCATCTATCTACAATCAAACATAAACAAGCAAGATACTATCAGGTACTAAGTTCATGATAAATTTAGGTTCAATTAATCATATTACTAAAGAACTCCCACTTGGATAGACGTCCCTCTAATCCTCTAAGTGATTACGTGATCCAGATCAACTAAACCATGTCTGATCATCATGTGAGATGGAGTAGTTTCATTGGTGAACATCACTATGTTGATCATATCTACTATATGATTCACACTCGACCTTTCGGTCTCCGTGTTCCGAGGCCATATCTGTATATGCTTGGCTCGCCAAGTATAACCTGAGTATTCTGCATGTACAACTGTTTTGCACCCGTTGTATTTGAATGTAGAGCCTATCACACCCGATCATCACGTGGTGTCTCAGCACGAAGAACTTTCGCAATGGTGCATACTCAGGGAGAACACTTCTTGATAATTAGTGAGAGATCATCTTAAAATGCTACCGTCAAACAAAGCAAGATAAGATGCATAAAAGATAAACATCACATGCAATCAATATAAGTGATATGATATGGCCATCATCATCTTGTGCTTGTGATCTCCATCTTCGAAGCACCGTCATGATCACCATCGTCACCGGCGCGACACCTTGATCACCATCGTAGCATCGTTGTCGTCTCGCCAATCTTATGCTTCCACGACTATCGCTACCGCTTAGTGATAAAGTAAAGCATTACAACACAATTGCATTGCATACAATAAAGCGACAACCATATGGCTCCTGCCAGTTGCCGATAACTTGGTTAAAAAACATGATCATCTCATACAATAAAATTTAGCATCATGTCTTAAACATATCACATCACAACATGCCCTGCAAAAACAAGTTAGACGTCCTCTACTTTGTTGTTGCAAGTTTTACGTGGCTGCTACGGGCTTAAGTAAGAACCAATCTTACCTACGCATCAAAACAACAACGATAGTTTGTCAAGTTGGTGCTATTTTAACCTTCGCAAGGACCGGGCGTAGCCACACTCGGTTCAACTAAAGTTGGAGAAACTGACACCCACTAGCCACCTTTGTGCAAAGCACGTCGGGAGAACCGGTCTCGCGTAAGCGTATGCGTAATGTCGGTCCAGGCCGTTTCGTCCAACAATACCGCCGAACTAAAGTATGGCATGCTGGTAAGCAGTATGACTTATATCGCCCACAACTCACTTGTGTTCTACTCGTGCATATAAAATCAACACATAAAACCTAGGCTCTGATGCCACTGTTGGGGAACGTAGTAATTTCAAAAAAATTCCTACGCACACGCAAGATCATGGTGATGCATAGCAACAAGAGGGGAGAGTGTGATCTACGTACCCTTGTAGACCGACAGCGGAAGCGTTAGCACAACGCGGTTGATATAGTCGTACGTCTTCACGTCCCGACCGATCAAGCACCGAAACTACGGCACCTCCGAGTTTTAGCACACGTTCAGCTCGATGACGATCCCCGGACTCCGATCCAGCAAAGTGTCGGGGAAGAGTTCCGTCAGCACGACGGCGTGGTGATGATCTTGATGTTCTACCGTCGCAGGGCTTCGCCTAAGCACCGCTACAATATTATCGAGGATTATAGTGGAAGGGGGCACCTCACACGGTTAAGAAAACGATCATGTGGATCAACTTGTGTGTCTAGGGGTGCCCCCTGCCCCCATATATACAGGAGAAAGGGGAGGAGGCCGGCCGGCCCTATTGGCGCGCCAAGGAGGAGTCCTCCTCCTAGTAGGACTAGGACTCCTACTAGGAGGGGGAAAGGAAGTGGGGAGGGAGAAGGAAAGGGGGGCGCCGCCCCCCTTCTCCTAGTCCAATTCGGACCAAGGGGGGGAGGAGGCGCACGGCCCACCCTGGCTGCCCTTCTCTCTCTCCACTAAGGCCCATATGGCCCATTACTTCTCCTGGGGGGTTCCGGTAACCCTCCGGCACTCCGGTTTTCTCCGAAATCACCTGGAACACTTCCGGTGTCCGAATATAGCCGTCCAATATATCAATCTTTATGTCTCGACCATTTCGAGACTCCTCGTTATGTCCGTGATCACATCCGGGACTCCGAACTAACTTCGGTACATCAAAACTCATAAACTCATAATATAACTGTCATCGAAACCTTAAGCGTGTGGATCCTACGGGTTCGAGAACAATGTAGACATGACCGAGACATGTCTCCGGTCAATAACCAATAGTGGAACCTGGATGTTCATATTGGCTCCCACATATTCTACGAAGATCTTTATCGGTGAGACCGCATAACAACATACGTTGTTCCCTTTGTCATCAGTATGTTACTTGCCCGAGATTCGATCGTCGGTATCTCAATACCTAGTTCAATCTCGTTACCGGCAAGTCTCTTTACTCGTTTCGTAATACACCATCTTGCAACTAACTCATTAGTTGCAATGCTTGCAAGGCTTATGTGATGTGCATTACCGAGAGGGCCCAGAGATACCTCTCCGACAATCGGAGTGACAAATCGTAATCTCGAAATACGCCAACCCAACATTTACCTTTGGAGACACCTGTAGAGCTCCTTTATAATCACCCAGTTACGTTGTGACGTTTGGTAGCACACAAAGTGTTCCTCCGGCAAACGGGAGTTGCATAATCTCATAGTCATAGGAACATGTATAAGTCATGAAGAAAGCAATAGCAACATACTAAATGATCGGGTGCTAAGCTAATGGAATGGGTCATGTCAATCACATCATTCTCCTAATAATGTGAACCCGTTAATCGAATGACAACACATGTCTATGGTTAGGAAACATAACCATCTTTGATTAACAAGCTAGTCAAGTAGAGGCATACTAGTGACGTTTTAGTTTGTCTATGTATTCACACAAGTATTATGTTTCCGGATAATACAATTCTAGCATGAATAATAAACATTTATCATGATATAAGGAAATAAAATAATAACATTATTATTGCCTCTAGGGCATATTTCCTTCAATGGGATCCCATGAGACTTGACGGTGGTCCCCGTTAGCAACGCTTGGGTAGTCAATTCCCTTTCCCCTCCATCGTGGCTCACTGCTTGAGGGTCCGGATAGCCTTTAGTTGCGCTTCCCGGTTGGCCAACCATGATGTCGATCATCAACCTTCATACTCTTACGGCTATGCATCGGAGTCCAACAGTAATCCTCTTTTTCTCAGAAAAATCCTCCTACACTTACCAACATTTGCCAGTTGCTTGCAAGAACCTAATTGCCAAGTCTGAAAACAGTTAATGTGTGTGTTGATGGTAATAACCTATGGACGAGAAATTTTTACAGATGGTGAAGAAGATGGAACAGTCAAAGGAGAACATCAATGCCAAGAAGGGTGACGCCCTGCTGCGGTAGTTGCTTCTGGTGAACGGTGACCCACCATTCAACTTCCATAGCCTTGCTGGCAGGAGGAAGAGGACTTGAATCTGGTTGTCTTGTGTGTTTGATGCAACTACAACAACAATGGTGGTGATGATAGCAGTTACGTTTTCTTTGCAAAGAGGGATGATATATTAATTTACTAGTGGTACCTAAAATCCATAAAGACCCAAATATCAGCGTTTATCTAGTCAAGCAAGTGAACTTGTGTTGTTGTTACTGTTTGTAGGTGATGATGGGTTTGTGAGAAAAACTTCAAACAAATGGAAAAAAAATTAGCAATATGTCGATGTGTACTCCGAAAGACCCCTTCTACTTCCGAGCTTACTTGAGCTCAGGATGAACGGTAAATTAAACAAAATTAAAATACTTCAATAAACTCTGAATTTTTTTTGGTGTAAACATTGACAAATGTTCTCAGTGCTTGTAAATTTTATCCCAAAATAACATTCAGTTTTTTGGCATGACTTTCGCAAATGTTATTTCGGGATGAAATTTGCAAGCATGAAAACATTTGTCAAAGTTTGAACCTGGAATAATATATATTTTTTTCTTTTTTGATTTTACTGTTCATTAGAGAACATATGAGGTCGGGGCTAGATACTCTGCGTCTTGTGTACTCGCGCTTTAATATGATGTGATGCTATGTGTGTGGTCCATTTCCGGTTTATGTTCGAGTCTTGGCCTTTGTTATCTTCTGAAGAAGTGGAGATGACACACGAGTTGAGTTTAGTCACATAGTGCATCGGAGTCCAGGAGTGATCCTCCTTTTCTAAGAAAAAAACCTCTCATGCAATTACTGTCATTTGCCAATTGCTTGCAACAACCCAATAGCCAAGTCTTAAAATAGTAAATGGGTGTGTGCTTGATTATGTTTATATTACATCCAATATTAACTCATGTTCAAACAGAATATTATGTATACTCTTTGATCTAAGGTTATTTTTAATAACTTGAATTTTTTGTCATGAACAAATCGATGAACCGTCGGTCCAACCAGATACAGCCGCAACGGTTCAGTTGCCCGTTTGGTTCTAGAAAATATAGTTTGATGTCCATGGTGGAAGAACGCGACATAAAGTGCTTTGTATCCCGAGAACGACGAGGAGAAACGAGCAGGTGGCGGCAGCACTTATCACTTCAAGCAATAGGGAGACTAGACCATAGGGAGAGGAAGTGAGATGAGTTCGTGTGTGCATATATTTTAGGGAAAGAGCGTGTGTATTGTATTATTTTTATTGTTTTTTTTGTGTGCATGAAGTGTTTTGTTTGGGCCAAGCCCAAATAATGAAAATAAAACATGATATCTAAAAGTATTCAACATCCTATAGATCCCTTTGCATTCATTATCTTTTGCAAATTCTAAAAAACCTTTTGATTAGTTATTAAACTTTTAAATTGTATATAACAATTTCACCGTCTGTATATCCTACTTAGAACACATCCACCACTTCGCTTTCACCCGGTCATAGTGATAAGTGAAAGGACGCGCCATCGAAGGACATGACTATGACTTCCTCTACTCTATACTACGTGGTCCAAATACCAACGTTCTTTTTTTAGTGTGGACACAGAGCGTGTGGTTTTTTAAGAGAAAGACTGTTTCTACTTGTTTTTTATTTCAAAAAATATGAACATTTTAAAATATGTTCACCATTTTTATATTCAATATTTATAAAAAAATGTACCTTTTTTGAAATGTTTGCATTTAAAAATATTCTGAAAATAATAAATCAAAATTGTTTTTGAAAGTCTTGTGTTAAAATGTGAATCTTAAAAAAATCCAATTTTTATAAAAATGATAAAAAAATAAAAAATGTTACTTTTTAAAAGTTAAATATTCATGTTCTCTCGAAATGTAAAAAGATGATTGACAAATTATTCCATGCACAACTACTCTTTCATCACATGACGGATGTTAAGGTGGCTTCTTCACATCCACACTTCAAACTCCGAAAAGAGATAGTTAGAATTGCATATAAGAAATGTTGTGCAATGGCACGTAGAAAGCAGATTTTGCTATTTTTTGGCCCGTTGCAACGCACAGGCATTTGTACTAGTATTGCAAAAGTCTATTAGATTTAACCCTAAGGCTTCAAAGTTATAAACAATCTAGTTTGAATTTGGTTCAAATTAATTAAAATCCCTAAAGTCAATAATAACCCCAAAACATTTGCTAAAGTTCATTTTAAGTTTCTAAACTTAGTTACAACTTAATTATCCTAATAAGCTCTTTAGGTTCAAATATTGTTTGAAGTATAGCTTCTGCTAAAATATATTTAATGTCAATATTAAATTATTTTAAAATTGAACTACAATGGCTAACTTCAAACTATATTTCACTAGGTTCATTCTACAAAAATAATCAATTCATTTGGATTTATAAATTGCAAGTTACACCCAATTGAAATTTGAATTCATGTTGTTTGAATTTTAATTAAATATTAATGGACTACGTGAAAGTGTATTTATTGAGGATGATATTGCAAAAGAATTTGTCAATTTGGATTTACAGATAAAAAGTTGTGAGTGTTTGAAGTTCTAGGTTTTTTTGAAAATCTACCTTTTAATTCAATTTAGGAGAAATTCGAGTGGATAATGTTTTGGATAAGGTGGGTGGCGTCGCAGTTTCCTATTGGCTGATACCGATTCGGTTTAAGTGGACTGCTATGGTGCGTGCGATCAAAATCTAACAGTCCAAATTAGATCTAGTGGTTAGGGTTTCGGTGGTTCACCACAATCTCGCCGAAGAGTCGCTAGAAAACACGCGCATGGGGGCCCTATGCTCGGGAGTTGTGAGATATGGAGGGGGTTTCCGGGGCAGCAGAGGGCACAGACATGCTCGGCGTTGCTCAAGGAGATCGAATGTGGCATCGGCTGGCCTCGAGGGTGACGGAGACTCGCGGGGCGAGCTCACTGAAGTTCGGTTGCGTCGGTGGAGCTTCAGGTGATGAAGCGGTGCTCGAGATTTAGTGCCTAATGATGAACCAAACGAATTAGACGATGCACGTGATCAAGGTGAACACGATGGAGAAGGTCGTGGGGCAAGACACTCACGGTGTCGCTGGAGTTGAGGTCATAACGGCGACGAGGCTCGGGCTTCATTGAAGTCGGGCATAGAGGAAGTTCATGTCGCCGCGAAAGATGTCCAGGGGGTCCACCGTTGTGCGGGCAGTCGAGTGGTGGCGGTGGTTGGTGTCGGGGTGACTGTACTCATCGGAATCGACACTGGAGTTTCTAGGTCAGTGGCGGAGCTCGGGGGTTCACCGGCGAGGAGCCTGGTGGCGTTCTGAGGGGGATGCAGAGAGGAAGTGGTGAGAGTGTCTGGGGCTATTTAATGGACATGGAGGTAGGAGCTGCCATGGACGGTATGTGTGCGAGGTGGAGATTGTGGTCGGTGTGCACGCGTGGGCGGTTGGAGGTTGGGGGTGACCCTGACTAGTGGGACCCACTGGTCAGCAACTTAGGGAGAGAGAGAGAGGGTGTGCGTGGGGTTGGGTTGTGGCTGGCTTAACTGGGCTAGCCTGGCTAGCTTGCTCGGCTGGGCATTTTTATTTTTCCATTTTTTGTTTTTTGTTTTGTCTTTGCCTTTTCATTTGAATTTGATTTGATTTTTCTATCCAAATAAAACTTTCCCTAATTTCAAATATGAATATTTATGCCAACATTTTATTTGGCCGTTTTGAGCATACGTTTTCTGCACTTTATTTTCCATCTTCAATTTCAATTTGGTTTAAACCCAAATATGTTTGAAATCCAATGGAAAATTTGGCAGAAGGTCAAGCCTATTATTTGGACATATGGGATTCACTCTCTTGCTAAATAAATGCAAGCTCCTTTTCAAAAAAATCCCCATTTGATTTTTGAATTGATTCCAACCAATCCACTCCAATCATTTAGGAAAATTTATTAGCGCTTGAATATCATCTGGGTTTTATTTAGGATAGCCTTATGCCCAAATAAATATTTTAATTTTCAACCTATATTGGGATTCTGATTTATTCCCTAAACCTTGTAGGGTTGATTCTGTTTCTCCCAAATTTCAAACAAAGGTTTCAATCTGGCCATAAGGTCCTTGACTCTCTAGGTGAATTCAAATAGTGCAAACTCGTCAACCATCAAGAAAATTCCTAGACAATATTTAGCTAGAGGCCAACAAGCATAGGTTTTCTCAGAAAAAATAATTCCCTCACAAATCTCCTAGCCTAATGCAATGATGTTGCATTGACCACACATGTGGGCAATATAGCGCGATCTGACATAGAGCGTCCGTGTTGTATCCTTTTTGGTGAGACATATTGATAGCCATATGTTACAAAATGAAGGGAGGAGATGATATAGGTGTGTGGGTGGACTAGGGTCCATAATTTCACTATTTTAGGGAACCACGACCCTTTTCCCCATTAAAACCAGGCTTGCCGTGAGCTGCATTAACACCACACGCACTCTCTCTCCTCTTTCCCACACCAGATCTCCTCGCCCTAGAGTTTTTAGCCGGTTTGGCTCGCCGCCGCATCGCCTTCGCCGGAATCCATCCGCTCTCGCACTCATACGAGGTAGGAATCATGGATCCACCCACTCTTTCCCTTGTCGTCCTAATCTTAGACGTGTTTGATGTGCGTTGTATTAATGACAGATTTTTGCGAAATCTGCGAAGCCGATCTGGGATATAAGTGGTTTTAAGGGAAAATACAAGTTCAATTTCTGTCAGGTGGTGAGGTGCACTTTAATTTTTGATATTATGATTCATCGATTTCATCTATATGCTCGCGCCTCGACAAGGATTTCGAGGGCTAAGGTTTGGTCAGGGAGGGGTGGGTGGGGGCATGCGGGATCTAACCCCGCATGATGAAATTGTTGTCGATTGGGAAGCAGAGTGGCTCGGTATTCATGTTCTAGTTTTGTAAACATGTGTTTGTGAATTAGTAGAGTTAGGGGAACGAGAGACACAAGATGATGCATGTTTGTGCGGTGGTTCGGGGAAGTGCTTGGGCGGGTGGACATGCATCTTGGTATCCTCTAGCCATGATTTCCATATGGACCCCTCCCACCCTTGGTGGTCCAGCACACTTTAATTTTTTGTTATTATGATTCATTGATTTCATATGTGTGCTTTCCACAACAAGGATTTTGGGGGCTAAGGTTTGGTCGGGGAGGGGTGGGGTGGGAGGATGTAGGATCTGACCCCGCATGATGAAACTGTTGTCGATTTGGGAAGCAAAGTGGCCCATTCTTCAGGTTCTAGTCTGGTAAAGGTGTGTTTGTGAATTAGTAGAGTTAGTGGAACATGAGACACGAGATGATGCATGCTTGTGCGGTGGTTGGTGGAAGTGCTAGGGCGGGCAGAAATGCATCTTGGTATCATCTAGCCATTATTTCTATCTGAACCCCCCTTGCTGACCCCCTACGGTTTTTCTAATCCTCCAATTTTTTGTTGATTTTCCACTCCTTGATGGGACAATATGACATTTTTCTGGAACACGCAAGAGTTAGTATGACATTTTTGTAGAACACACAAAAGTCAGTATGAGATGTCTCGCAAAAAAGGGTATGAGATCAGTATATGCCACAATTGTTTTAACTATATTGGTGTAGTTGTGGTCCTTAGAGGCCCACTAGTGCACGACAAATTCTGGGCCTAGATTCCCTCTAGATGATCCAGGGCTCCAGGCCAAAAACTAAAAGGTAGACATGCATTTTAACATGCATGTCTCACTTTCTCCAAAAAAATGCATGTCTCACTCTTTTTGCGTGTAGAATGACTTTACCTTTTGTCACCTATCTATTTTTTCCATTTTTGATGACACCACATTTGTCACCTCTATGAATTGAAGAGCATCGTGCTGTAAGACTCCTTGTACTAATCCATCCCCCGACTTAGAAATGATGATCTTGGCAGTAGTAGGCAGTGGCAAACGGCCACACGCGGTTTACTCATATACTTATCTCCCACGCTAATGTGCATAATGCTCAGTCGTTGGTACTGAGGCGTCTTAGTGGCAACCATCGTCGCGTACCTATTGAATGGAACCAGAAAACCCCCCGAGTTTGTCTCATATACCAGGCTTAACTCGTGGCCACGTTTGGCGCTTTGGCAGTACCCTATCTATCCAGTACGAGACGAACTATCTACTAATGTATCTATCTATCTATCTATCTATAGCCCACCTTTTTCATCAGTGACATGAATTCAATAGCTATCTAATGCTTTAATTGATGCTTATCTCTTGCATGCTGCATGCTATAAATAGGGGGAGCGGCACAAGACTGGACCACACACCAGAACCCACAAGCAAGAGTAGGTGAGCGAGACCACAGTGGCGAGGAGAGATAGGATGGTGTCGGACATGAGCAAGGACGTGAATTTCTCCGAGGAAGAAGTCACCTCGCACCCGCGCATTCTCGAAGGTGATGAGCAGACGATTGCACCGGCACGACAGTCTTCCATCTTCGCACCAACGTTGGACGAGCTGCAATACTCTATGTGCGAGGCAGGGCACAACTTTGGGTCCATGAACATGGACGAGTTCATGAGCAACATATGGAATGCCAAGGAGTTCCAAGAGGCGACCGGTGGTGTCTTGGTGGGCATGGAGGTGGCTCCGGTGGTTGGTGCTGATGGAGGCCGAGGTGGCGAAGATGCAGGAGGAAGCAACCTAGCCCGACAGGAGTCGTTCTCCTTGCCTCCCCCGCTATGCCAAAAGATGGTGGAGGAGGTGTGGGCTGAGATCAATAGGGAGACCCGCCCGGTGCATTCCCAGCCTCAGTCCGCACGGCCCTCACCATTGATTCCCGTCGAACCACCGGCGGGGAATGGTGGTGGGGTCGCGGCGAATGAACAGCGGGGGACGCTTGGAGAGATGACGCTAGAACAATTTCTTGTCAAGGTTGGTGTGGTCCGGGGATCTGGCACTGGCGGCCAAGCGCCTGTGCCGGTCGGCATGGTCCATGGACAGATGAACCCTGCACCGGCCAACAGCATGTTCCAGGTGATGGGCGATGGCATGGTGTTCATCCCCAATGGGTACGCAGGGATGGTCGTGGTGCCGCCACCACCACCTCCTCAAGGTGGGGTGGTTATCGTGAGCCCAGGGTCGTCGGACGGGAGGAGCACCATGACGGAGGTTGACATGATGAACTGTATGGGCGACAGAACGATGATGGAGAACAACGGCGCGCGGAAGCGCGGTGCTCCGGAGGATCAGTCCTGTGAGGGGAGCATCAAGCGCCGCCACCACCGCATGATCAAGAACCGTGAGTCAGCCGCACAATCGCGTGGCAGTAAGCAGGTACTTACTTGGCTGCCAAAATTGTTGGCTTTATGCAATGCCATTTCTGCAATGGTGGTAACTGGTAACAAGGTTGGTGACACTTACACTCTCTGTCTTTCTTAACCGGACAGGCTTATACCAAGGAGCTTGAAGCCGAACTAAACCACCTCAAGGAGGAGAACGCTCGTATGAAAGCTGAGGAGGTACGAAGCTGCTTACCAATGAAAACCATGAGAAAATTCAGTTTTCTTAGTATTTTCAGTTCTTACCGTTACTAAACCGTTTCACCGTTTTGTTGTAGAAGACGATTTTGCTGACCAAGAAACAAATGGTATGTACATTTTCCCACCATCATGTGGCAATTCTCCTACACTCGCCATCACTTGCCAATTGCTTGTGACAATCTAAATGCTAGGTCTTCAAATAGTCAATGTGTGTGTGCTGATGAAAACACCTTGTGGCTGTGATCTTTTATTTCTTACAGCTAGTGGAGAAGATGATGGAGCAGTCCAAGGAAAATGTGAACGCCAAGAAGGGTGGCGCCCTGTCACGGCGCTGCGGTAGCTGCATCTGGTGATAGGTGACCCACCATTCAGCTTCCATAGTCGTGCTGGCAGGAGGGTGAGAATGAATAATGGTTACCTTTCCTTTCTAGAGCGGGGTGGTATCGTAATTTACTAGTAGTACCTAAAACCCATAAGGACCCAAATGTCAGTGTTTTTCTGGTCAAGCAAGTGAACTTATGTTGTTGTTACTGTTTATAGGTATATAGGTTTGTCAGAAACTTCAGGAAAATGGAACAAAAGAAAGTTAGCAATATGTTTATGTGTACTAGCACTTTAATATGATGTGATGCAATGTGTGTGGTCCATTTCTGATGGGGTCATTGCCTTTTTTATTTTTTGAAGATTTGGATATGACACGCGAGTTGAGTTTAGTCACACAGGCACACTTTTTCGCATCGGTGAAATTTGAGCCATTCAAATACTTTTTAAATCCGGTGAAATTTGAGCTATTCAAATAAGTGGTCACATGGGATCCCATGAGACTTGACGATGATCCCCGTTCGCAACGCTTGGGTAGTCGATTCCCTTTCCCCTCCATCGTGGCTCACTGCTTGAGGATCCGGATAGCCTTGAGTTGCGCTTCCCAGTTGGCCAACCATGATGTCGATCATCAACCTTCATACTCTTATGGCTATGCATCGGAGGCCAACGGTGATCCTCTTTTTCTCAGAAAAATCCTCCTACACTTACCAACATTTGCGAATTCCTTGCAAGAACCTAATTGCCAAGTTTGAAAACAGTTAATGTGTGTGTTGATGGTAATACCCTATGGCCGAGATATTTTTACAGATGGTGAAGAAGATGGAACAGTCAAAGGAGAACATCAATGCCAAGAAGGGTGACGCCCTGCTACGGTAGTTGCATCTGGTGAACGGTGACCCACCATTCAACTTCCATAGCCTTAAATCTGGTTGTCTTGTGTGTTTGATGCAACTACAACAAAAATGGTGGTGCTGATAGCAGTTACGTTTTCTTTGCAAAGAGGGATGATATATTAATTTACTAGTGGTACCTAAAATCCATAAAGACCCAAATATCAGCGTTTATCTAGTCAAGCAAGTGAACTTGTGTTGTTGTTACTGTTTGTAGGTGATGATGGGTTTGTGAGAAGAACTTCAAACAAATGGAAAAAATTTAGCAATATGTTGATGTGTACTCCGAAAGTCCCCTTCTACTTCTGAGCTTAATTGAGCTCAGGATGAACGGTAAATTAAACAAAATGAAAATACGTCAATAAACTCTAAATTTTTTTGCGTGTAAACTTTGACAAATGTTCTCAGTGCTTGTAAATTTCATCCCGAAATAACATTCAATTTTTTTGGCATGACTTTCGCAAATTTTATTTCAGGATGAAATTTGCAACCATGAAAACATTTGTCAAAGTTTGAACCTGGAATAATTCATATTTTTTTCTTTTTTGATTTTACTGTTCATTCGAGAGCATATGAGGTTGGGACTAGATACTCTGTGTCTTGTGTACTCGCGCTTTAATATGATGTGATGCTATGTGTGTAGTCCATTTCCGGTTTATGTTGGAGTCTTTGCCTTTGTTATCTTCTGAAGAAGTGGAGATGACACACGAGTTGAGTTTAGTCACATAGTGCATCGGAGGCTAGGAGTGATCCTCCTTTTCTAAGAAAAAAAACCCTCATGCAATTACCGTCATTTGCTAATTGCTTGCAACAACCCAATAGCCAAGTCTTAAAATAGTAAATGGGTGTATGTTTATGGTAACACCATGTGGTCGTGATTTTTTTACACCCGACGTTGAAGATGATGGAACAGTCCAAGGAGAATGTCAACACCAAGAAGGGTGGTGCCCTATTGCGGCATTGCGACAGCTGTTTCTAGAGAATGGTGACACGCCATTTTGCTTCCATTGTTGTGTTGGTAGGAGGATGAGGAGGAACTGCATTCTGGCCATTTTGTGTGTTTGATGCAACTACAACGGAAATTTAGTAGTTACCTTTTCTTTTTGAAGGGGGGTGCTATAGCAATTTATTAGTAATACCTAAAACCCAGAACAACCCAAATGTCAGTGTTTATCTAGTCAAGCAAGTGAACTTGCATTGTTATTACTATTTATAGCTAATGATGGGTTTGTTAGAAACTTCAGAGATATGGAACAAAAGAAAATTAGCAATATTTTGATGCGCGCTCGTGCTTTAATATGATGCGATGCTATGTGTGTGGTGCATTTCGGATGTGTGTGTAGGAGTCTTCTCCTTTGCTTGCTTATGAAGAAGTGGAGCTGACACACATTACTCACGTAGGCACACTTCGCTACATCAGTGAAATTTAAGCATTTAAGTAATGTTTACATCTAGTGAAATTTGTGCTATTCAAATCAATGGTTACGTGGGATCCCGTGAGACTTGACGGTAGTCACCCATTGCAATGCTTGGGAAGTCGATATCCTATCCCCGCCATCATGGCTCGCTTCTTGAGAGTCTGACTAGCCTTTAGTTGTTCTCCTTGGTTGGCCAACTGTGACGGCGATCATCAACCCTCATACTCTTGAGCTATGTGCATTGGAGTCCAAGGGTGATCCTCCTTTTCTAGGAATAAAACCCTCCTACACTTACCACCATTTGCCAATTTCTTGCAACAACCTAATTGGAAAGTCTTAAAACAGTTAATGTGTGCATGCAGATGGTAACACATGTGGTCATGATTTCTTTCACATCTATTAGAGAAGATGATTGAATAGTCTATGATGAACGTCAACACCAATAAGGGTAATGCCCTGTCGCAGCGCTGCAACAACTGCATCTAGTGAACAGTGACCTTCCATTCAGCTTCCATAGCTGTGCTGGTAGGAGGATGAGCAAGACTTGCATTCTGGCCATTTTATGTGTTTGGTGCAACTACAATGACATTTGTGGTGTTGATAGTAGAGTTACCTATTTTTTGGAGTGGGTGGTATAGTTGACGGTGTCCTGGACAAGGGGGTACTCACCACGTCGTCTCCCGGCCAGAGGGTCAGGCCGAGGACCCCCATGGCGGTTCACTATTGGGCCAGTTCGGGCAACCCATGCCGCATACAAGGGAGATTCCACAAGGACTTGGCGACCAGGACAAGGACTCTCCTAAACCCTAGGCCTCCGGTGTGTTATATAAACCGAGGCCAGGCTAGTCAATAGATAATCCCATATTGATTAGATCAATCGCGTGGTAGATACATGTACTCTGTACTACACCCTATATGAATACAATCAAAATCAGGACGTATGGTATTATCTCTTCGAGAGAGCCCGAACCTGGGTAAAATCCTGTGTCCATGTTACCATCGTTCCAAGATGCCTAGCTTAGGACCCCTACTACGAGATATGCCATATTTGACACCGACATTGGTGCTTTCATTGAGAGCCTGTTGGGTGATAGCCATGGACCGATGGGATGATCAGGTGATATATTTTCAGTCAGATCTGTTCTATGTAAATTATCATTTCTATAGATTATTGTTGACGCCTCGTACTATTTGTTCGCAGTGCTAGATCAAAATCAAAAAAATTTCTAGCGGTCACGCCCGACGATCCGCGGTACGACAGATCCGAGCTGTTATGGAGCTACTAGTAGCAGACCTAATCGATGACGACGAACTACACCTGCATGGCCATGGTGGGTTAGAAGAAGCATGCGGCAGCCTAGTTTTGGAGGATTTGCTACGTAAAGGTGGGTTGGCCGACATGGATTCTGACCGGCGGAGGCGTACAGGGAAGATTCCATCTTTCCTTCCTCTACTTTGTTATTTACCATATTAAATCATATGCTTGGAGGGAGGCTACACTTTTGGGTAGTTGTCTCTATGTGTACATTTCGCGTGTGCTAGTCCGGTTTGACTTGATGTGTTCTTACGTGATGCTGTCGGCTCCAAATCCGCTATACCTGTTAGCAGATGAATCATCAGGTGCCATGGTTCCAGTTAATTCCTCTGTACGGATTATTTGTCCAGAGTATATCCTTTTTGCTGGTGTGCTTTCTTTTCTGTATGTAGACTACTGCGGCCGACATATCTCAATGATCCGGCATCCAGGCATTAACAGTGGCCGCGCCATGCCGCCGACTCCTCAAGCTCATGTCGTCGTCCTAGCCGAAGGGTTCCAGATGAGGTGCAAATGCAGGCAGCCAACTAGATTTGCTATACATGGGCCAAACCCAAGGAAAAAGAAAATGCACTCCGACCGGCGTTGCTCAGCCCGAGGACACCGTGGAGCTAGCGCATTGGTACTAGTACTATTCCTAGATGCAAATCCATGAGCACCCACATGTGTCTCTTCGTATTGCTACAACAAATAAACCAAGAGCTATTAATCCTAGTAATTTTTGCTTGCTTGGGTTTATTTTTCCTGAGAAATTATTACTCTGGTTTGTTCCATCTTCTCTACACAGGACTATCAAATGGTTACCGCATTAACGATGGTTGCGTGATGGTTCGGTCAGTTTCCCATCCGCAGTTCGGCGAACGCCTCATCAGGGACTCGGATCGCCCTGTGAAATCAGGCTTTGTCACACCGATGCCCCGCATCAACATTGGCTTCGACGCCAGGCCACATCTCTTTAAAAAAATATTTTGTGTAAATTAATTATGCGAGGATTTTTTATATGTATTTATATTATTATTTTTTGGACTGCTCTATTTTATATGTGTAGGTAATCGACTTCGACTGCGTCACGCAGTCTCTTCGGCAAGTCGACGTCGTCGTCCCAATCGGCATAAATCGGCCCGCGTGATCACCTTGTGGGTCGAATTGCCATACCGACATGTTCTGTTGCCTCAGGGACTTCGGCATCGCTGAAAGAGCTCTACCTCATCGGGTGTTCGGCACACGGGCCATATTTCTTTTATTACTCACTTTGCATAAATTATTAATTATGCAACAAATTTTTTAATTTATTATTATTACTATTATCTCCGGCTTGCACTATTTTCTGTGCACAAGTAAATGATCCGGGTCGGGCAGTGTTGTCACCTCAGCGTACCAACATACCACGTCACCTCGGCTGGACCGGGGGCTTCGTTATCACTTCATTAACCCACACCGGGGACTTCGGCCTCACATTGCCAGCCTGCATTGGTCGTGCTATATCGCCACTTTGGAGTGCACAGCTCTTCACTCCGTCACCTCGGGACCGGCTTGGGGGTTTGGACCTCATCCCGCCGTAAGCTCGGACCGCATCATCTACACCGAGCACATTAACTAGCTAAGTCGCTTTCATGCTCAATTTTTTTAATGTTTAATTTTTGTTCGGTTTGACCAAGCATTATATTTGTGTTAAACAAAAAACTTAGTTTGTTAAAAATGTTATTTCTTAAAAACATTTCTCTACCCAAGTTAACTGGGGGCTCTTAAATTTAGATGAGCCGTTTTATGATAAATTATTTCTTCTTAGTCGTTGCAATACTTTTTCTATCACTCCTTTTTCGATGCGAGTGTGTGGTCAATAGTCGGCGATCCTAGTTTCTCTCTCAAAGATGCTTTTAGTTCGCTAAAATGGCCTAATGAGAAGTACTCCGCCTTCGGGATAGGAGGTTGCAGCCGTAGGCTGGCCCGAGAAGTCTTGAGATCGGATGTGTCATATTAATGCACGACAGAAGCACAAAAATTTTAAGACCAATTTTCGGATTTGCACCAAATGACTTGATTAGTTCGGACGTCAAGCTTTTACATAAGTTCTTTGGCCTTTTGAGCTTATGTTACTTTTTTTAGCTATTTGTATGTTTTTCTTTCAGGAAGCGGGACATCCTCATGACCGAGGTGCCCTGCATTCTAATTCAACTCGGGATATCTTTTCTGACCCACAGCTTGATATCTTTCTCGACGAACTACACCTCGGTGTTGACAAAATGCACGCCATATCGAGACTAGTTCCTGAGAAGTGCAATGCCAAACGCATTTCAAGCATTGGCAATAGTAACGGGGGGCTGAGACTACAGCCGAACCCACCAAAACCAAGGTACCCCATGGAGTACTCGGCAAAGCGTCCGCAGACATTGCTTTATATGCATCCGTTTTGAATTGTGTCTTCAGTCAACAGTTGGATTGCCTGGCTCCTGTGCTTGCCTCCTATGTTTCGCTTGTTTGGCTCGGTGTGGAAAGGGAGAACCACTGCGATTGTGCTTCCAGCTCGCACGGTTAAGCGCCTCAGTGGAGAAAGCCGAAAACTGACTGTCACAATAAGCGTAAACTGGTCAGCGATCCGATGATTGTGTTAAACTATAAGATTGATGGAGGTCACCCGTGATAAATGACGGGCTGTTCATAACATTGGCCGAAGTGTTAACGGCTTGACCTCGGCTGACGCTGAACACTAACCTAGGGCTAGTAACTAGCCTCCCAACTTGAAGCTCCTATGACTAAGTGAAAGTTATAAAGCCCGCATATCTGATTGCCTTGTTTCCGCTAACACAACCGCCTCCGGGCACCGAGACGTCGGCTAAGGGTTGTCTTGTTACTGCGGAAACACTCTGCGTAGTGATACGTCCTTTTTGTCTTATGTTTTCCTACTGTTATTTATGATGTTTTTATCCATAATAACAACTTTGATCCGTGGGCATAGACCAACTTAGGCCAAAAGCCTAAGCTTGGGGAGTACGTATTTCTCACCGACATTACATTCATGTTCACATACTCATGCCAGTTGTCGGTGCTCATACTTTTTCATTGTAATATCCATGCTAGTTTATTTTGTTTTTAAGCATTCTTCTTCTGTGTTTGAGAAACCGTAAAAAAACAAAAAATTAGTTGTAGCTTTTAGCTAGTTTACTTTCCATGCCTGTAGTAGGAGTAATTAAAAAGAAAACCCAAAAAAGATTTCTCGTTCTTATGTTGCTTGATTGGGAGCATTCCCGTGTAAATAGTTTTGTTTCTTTTCTTTTTCTTTGGGGGGCCAAGAGGAGAAGACCATGATGAAAATGTTGAGTGGCTCTCATATGCATTATTGTTGATCTAACAAAGAGCCCATATCACCTTGTCTTCTCCCTTGAATTGAATGCTTGCAGATTCCAGCTTAGTCCAATGCACGTGCACTATTATTATTATTATCCACACTATTCGGTTGTGCAAGTGAAAGGCAATAATGACGATATATGATGGACTGATTGAGATGAGAGAAGCTGGTATGAACTCAACCTCTCTTGTTTTTTTAAATATGTTTAGTTCATCGTTCCTAATTCAGACTATTATGTATGAAACATGTTTGCAATGACAATTAGAGATTATAGTTGCTCATGCCATGCTTAATATGCTAGGAGTTTATAATGGTTTACCTTGCATGCCAACATGCTATTAAAATGGTTGTGATGTGGTATGATAGGTGGTATCCTCCTTCGAACGATTCGAGTGGCTTGACATGGCACATGTTCATGCATGTAGTTGAAACAAAATCAACATAGCATCTACGATATTTATGTTCATGGTGAATTATATCCTACTCATGCTTGCATTCAGTGCTGATTAATTTTAATGCATGTTCATGACTGTTGTCGCTCTCTAGATGGTCGCTTCCCAGTCTCTTTCTAGCCTTCACTTGTACTAAGCGGGAATACTGCTTGTGCATCCAATTCCATAAACCCCAAAAGTTATTCCATATGAGTCCACCATACCTTCCTATATGCGGTATCTACCTGTCGTTCCAAGTAAATTTGTATGTGCCAAACTCTAAACCTTCAAATGAAATTCCGTTTTGTATGCTCGAATAGATCATGTGTCAACTAGGGTTGTCTATATCTTCCATGCTAGGCGGGTTATTCTCAAGAGGAGTGGACTCCGCTCCTCACTCACGAGAAAATGGCTGGTCACCGGGATTGTAACACCCCAAAATTTTGACCTTGATTTATTAATTAAAATTTTGCAAGGAAATTAATTTCTTTTATTTTCTGGTTTTATCTTTTAATTTCATATCACTCTGTCCCTCTGAATTTTTGAGTTTTTTCCTTCTAGGTGGAAACCTTTCAAAAATATTGTTGCACTTGTATATCTTCCCAAGACCATTTGTTTTGATCAGTGGAATTATTTCTACAATTATTTTTCCTGAGCTTTATTTCTTTAAAAAATGATTTTTTTTCATAAGTTTTAGAGTTCCATTTGCACTACAACCTATTTAAATATTTCTTTAAAAATTCCACCAAAATTGGGGGACGTTAGTAGTAGTGTATAATTCAATTTTATGCAAAAACCCATTGGTGTTCTTTGAAAAATTTGAGCAAATCATCCTCATCTTCATTCTGGTCCAGTTTGGTGTTTTGTACTGCAACCATGTTTTATCCTGCCATATTACCCTTGATTTTTCTCCTGCTTATAGACCAGCCTACCAAACCCTTAAGTCCAGGAGATTGGACCCACTGGAGTATTTTTTGTCCATGCAATAATGCCCTTCACTTTCTGTCCAGAACTGAAGATTTGCAAAACTTGCACTAACAAGTTTCTGGTTTTGCCCAAATAGCCTTGCCATCATCACTTGCACCTAAAGAGATCCCAACCTAGAGATTTGGGCCACCAGAAGAGATGCCTAGAAGCCCATGGCATTCTGTCGAGCACCTTGTGGGCATGGCTAGTTTTGGCTTAGTTTTTAGTTTGCGTTGTGAACATGATCCCCTGACCTAACAACCATGTCCACTAATCTCCTAGCCACCTCTAACCTAGACATGTTAATTGCCAGCCTCACCCAAGCCCTCTAGGCCACCCTGGCTTTCTGTCGAGCATGTAGCATGCGTGCTCTGGGCGCGCCTAGAGCGCACGTTTTGCACACGCACGCAACCGAGCCGCCACGTCGTGCCCCTGGCCTTTGCTCGCCCGCAGGTCCGCACCCCATTCTCGTCCGCTCGCCAGAACCCTCCAAGCCGCCCCTGGCGCCCTACAGCACCGCCGTCAGAGCCCTCTTGGCGGCACGCCGGCGTCCGCAACATGCCCCTGCCATGGCAGCGCCGCCCAAGCCACAGCCGCCCGCCAGCTGCCCTCTGGAACAGCTCGAGCTCATCCATGAGCCCGTCCGCTAGCGCCCGTCGCCGCCACGTCGTCCTACCAGAATAAGAAAGGCGGTTCGCCGGCGTTCTTATCCGCAGCCGCGGGAACCGACCTCGACCACCTATAAAAGGAGGCCCCGAGCTCGTCCAGACCCTCAGGCGACCTCAGGCCATCTCCCTAGTGCTCCCATAGCCAGCAATCGACGGAGGGAGGCCGTCTGCCTCGTCTCCGGCCAGTTCGGCCGCTGCCACGCTCCGGTGCCGTACGTCGCGAGCAGGGCCTCCCCAGTTCTTCCAGCACCACCGTCCGACTACCCTCAACCGTGCGGAGCCGCCCCACCTCTCTAGCCCGATCGGGAGCCACCATTGCTCGAGACCTCGATCCACCCGAAACCACAGTCCGCCGCGGAGCTCGTCGCTGGCGACCGCCTCCACCCCCGCCTGCCTATCGACCATTGGGAGGACCACCCTGGACCAGTGGATCCATCCCCGCCCTCAGAATCCCGCGGGGAGCCGCCGTTCGTCGGCGGTAATCGCCGGAGGCCCACCACCGCTCGGCCAAAGAAGGAAGGAGGGCGCGGGCGACTTGTCAAACCTGACCAGTGGACCCGACGACCCCACCTGCCAGTGACCCCAGCTCTGCCGACGTGTTTTAAGTGGAAACGTAAAACACAGGAGTACGTCTTCTCTGTCTCGAAAGCGTATTCTTATTCGAACCGTTTTTCTTTTTCTGTTTAATTTAAAAATAGATTTTGACTAAAACTTTGACTAGCTATAACTTTTTAAATATAACTCCGTTTGGCCTGATTCTTTTTTTGTTTCCCAAATTTCATCTAGTTTATTTCCATATTTATTTGAAAATTTTCCAAACAACTTTTTTGTATTGTTTTGAAATTATGTGTTAATTTAAATTTTCTTAAAATAGGATTTTGAAGAAGGAAGCAACTTTCAAAAAGTGCACCCCCACTTGCATACTCTTGAAGGCAAGCATTCTGAACCCCGGCATAAGATTTGTTGTGTGTTGTTCGATGCTAATACGACACCACCTTGACATGAAGGGTTCGATATTTTATGTGGTGTTATGATCATATTCATGAGTGCATAATGATGATTCCTTGCTGTTGGAATTTGATATGCTTCTGGTAGTAATCACCCTCGTATGCCTTTCATGCCTATCGGGAGGAATCCGGGAAAGTATCTGTCTTGGGTAGACACGAACTTGTCTCTAATAATTCATTGAGACGATTATGTCTGGTAAGGCATGGTGAGGTATGATGAGTGGTGATTCTGTTTGTTGGTGTGAAATATATTTGTTATACTAATCCTGCAGGGAATGCCTTAATATCCTAAGTCGACCGTAGATCGAGTCTTGTTCCAGTAACCCCCATACTTGTTTCGTACTACCACTTGTCCCTGCCATAGGTAGGGTACGGTTCAGTAAGTGGCCAACCCCTTCCTAGCACACACCGTACAGAGAGGCCATGGTGGAAGATACCAGCTGCATCCGGTAGACATGCCACCTGGTCCGGGGCATGGGTGTTTCCGGTTGGAGCCGAGGGGGTAGCTCCCCTAGTTTGCGCGCGTTATAAATTTTGTGATCCCATGCTAGTCGAGGTTGTACCCTCCCCACTTAGAGTTTCACTTAACGGGTGTCGTGGGTGATTCCAGACACCGGTAAGTTAGGCTGGTGTGTGCGGTCAGGTGTGTTTTCAATTAAAAGACTGTAGACGGAATTAGCCCCGATGGACTAAAGGAATCTGTTACTCATGGGTAAAGAGTACACCCTCTGCAGAGGTTATATCTAATCGAATAGCCATGTTCATAGTTAAGGACTACAGTTTGGGATGGGTCAAGTGTCGGTCTTTGGAGGAAAAATTGCTAAACCAGAACATTGATCATGACTTGGGACATATGATGATTATGATTATTACTACTATAGCCTAACCATTGGTATTATTTGAATTATTGAGTATCCCTGGGACGGTTCTACCTCTTGGATATTCACTGTGATTATTCTCTTATAAGCCCTTTATGTGGTGTCGCTCAGACGCCCGACTGTGGCATGCTTGCTATTTAATTATTTATAAGCCCTTTATGTGGTGTCGCTCAGATACCCGACTGTGGCATGCGTGCTATTTAATTATTTATAAGCCCTTTATGTGGTGTCACTCAGACGCCCGACTGTGGCATGCTTGCTATTTAAATTACTTATAAGCCCTTTATGTGGTGTCGCTCAGATGCCCGACTGTGGCATGCGTGCTATTTAATTATTTATAAGCCCTTTATGTGGTGTCGCTCAGACGCCCGACTGTGGCATGCTTGCTATTTAAATTACTTATAAGCCCTTTATGTGGTGTCGCTCAGACGCCCGACTGTGGCATGCTTGTTATTTAAATTACTTATAAGCCCTTTATGTGGTGTCGCACAGACGCCCGACTGTGGCATGCTTGTTATTTATTTTATTTGTAAGCCCTTTATGTGGTGTCGCTCAAACGCACGACTGAGGCATGCTTTACATTATTATCCTTTCGAGGCGTCGCTTCAGACACCCGATCGGTGCATCCTAATTCTACTCTCTGATTGCATATTCATGTTTGACATGAATAACCTGCTTGCGTGCATCATGGATTTTTACTTCATGACTGACGTTGTGATCATGGAATATTTCAGAGCATGACTTTCATTTGTTATATTATACCTGAGTTCATAATGTTTGCGAGTACATTAAAAGTACTCACTGGCTTGTCCCTGGCTATTGTCTTGGCCAGATTTCTTGCATGGAGAGGAGCGTTGCGATGACAGCCCCGGAACCTATGCAATGGTGATAGCAGCCTCGCGAAGATAGGAGTTATCCATGTCAGGTGTTCCTGTGGGCAATGGAGTCCCATAGACACTGATGAACCACAAACCTCTTCCGCCATCAGCCACTAGAAACCTTGTGTTGTACTCATAGGCTAGAATGGTCTTGTACTACATATTTTGTATTTTGCTTGGAATTTCTGTATCAAGTTGGTGCCTCATCAGCTACCAGTAATCCTGGGGCTGGTGGGCACAAGGACCATTTTCTGGGAAATATATCCTGAAAATCCGGTCGCGACAACCTTGGTATCAGAGCCAGGATGACCATTGGCTAATCCTATCTTGGCCAGGTCAATAAACCTAGATTAACCAATCCACCAGACCTTAACCTAGCCCTAGCCAAGCTTCTCGTGTAAGATAGCCACACAGTGACCGGGACACCTTTTGGCAGCCGGTGCCCAACCTATCAGCCTAGCCTGTCAATCACGCGCCAGTGACCGACACCTAAATAGTCTCTTTCGCAAGCGTGCGAAGGAAGACTCCGTCCCATTTTTCTATAAAAAGGGCACGCTACCTCAACCCAGCACATCATAGCCTCTTCCCCAAAATGAGCTATAATGCCTAGCCCCATT
Organism: Triticum urartu; assembly: GCF_056163025.1. Taxonomy (NCBI): domain Eukaryota; kingdom Viridiplantae; phylum Streptophyta; class Magnoliopsida; order Poales; family Poaceae; genus Triticum; species Triticum urartu. Next base: position 604,104,323 of record NC_141875.1, read on the forward strand.
ATGCACAATGAGACCACAGCAACCAACCTTAGAGGTTTTGTGACCGTGCTAGCAAACCTCATCCGCCATGCCTTTGCATTAGAAGAGCCCCCAGAGTATGTTGTGTACCAAGGGCCCATGAGCGGTGAGAGCCGTCAATTCTGGGCCACTGTGCATGTCTATGGTAGGGGTCTATCGCCAGAACACCCCTACAGGTTCACCGGGAGGACAACTTCCTTTGAGCCACAAGCTATCCAACTAGCTGCTCGAGAGACTATAGTTCAACTCTGGCACTTGTCGCCCAGAGTTAACTGTCACTCGTTCTACTACTACCCCAGCCGTGACGGGTATGGTAGGCCACCCTAGATTGCCAACGGAGATCACGAAACATATCCTACATTTTTGCATCTGGTGCACTATGTAAGTGCACTAGAGGAACTGTTCGATCAAATCACCCTTGATCTGATCGCAGCTCGTGGAGAACTGGTTCGCCGACCCCCGGCAAGAGGAGGGGATGAGCCCGACGCCGACAACCCAGTCGTGTTGTTCGAACAACCGATCGAGTCCTTGAGGTCTGCCCCAGCCATCGACCAAAATGCTTTGGTGTCCCCAGAAGTGCTTCGTCGCCTTTTGGGAACACGCTCCAACGGGATTGTGGCCAACAACCCCCGCGATGGTCATCATCGCTACCCCGACCCTGCAGCTCCTCAACTCCATCCAGCTAACCCCGATGGTGAAACCCGTGGAGAAGCCTCGACGTCCACAAGGCACGCCCGCTTAGATATTAATGAGGTAGACTAAGTCACTCGAGTAGTACCGAGTCTTAGTATGTCCATGTCCTGTAATTGTGTGATCTTGTATCGCCATAATTAAATGTTGTCTGCTTGTGCGCCCCTATTTTAAATAATAGCCATGCATAAGTATGTTGGTGTACAGTTGCATTTTTAATTCCGGACGTAGCTACCAAAAACCACCCCCGACGACACCCACAGTTATACGTCACTTTTGTGAGATATGTGTATCTGTGGCATTGACCCCGACCCCATAGAGCAAAACCGAAAAACTAGTTGCCCCTCACCGCGATAAATGACCCAGCCCAGATGCTATATAAAAGGCCACCTCATGACCTTACCAAGTATCCCTCACCTTGTGCACAACTCTCACAGCCATTTCTTTGCCATGCCAAGCCCTAGTATTTATCTGAGAACTCCAGATGCAACCCCAGGCAGTTTTGTTAAAATATATTGGGACTTTACCTGCAGTACCATGATTTCTACCCATCCACCCCAGTACAGGTTGCTCAAATCGAGGATCACCCCATCCACCTCGAAATATTGGACAGTGGTGCACATCCCTCCCGCAAACCCAAACCAAGACCCAATGGAAGTCTCCTTCATGGGGGAATATATGCCGACTCCGCAAATGGCCATAGAAGCTGCTGCATACGAAGCGCTTGCTCGCCTTCGATTCGCGGTACCTGATGTCTACTACACAACCTTCTTCTTGTAGACGTTGTTGGGCCTCCAAGTGGAGAGGTTTGTAGGACAGTAGAAAATTTCCCTCAAGTGGATGACCTAAGGTTTATCAATCCGTAGGAGGCGTAGGATGAAGATGGTCTCTCTCAAGCAACCCTGCAACCAAATAACAAAGAGTCTCTTGTGTCCCCAACACACCCAATACAATGGTAAATTGTATAGGTGCACTAGTTCGGCGAAGAGATGGTGATACAAGTGGTATATGGATAGTAGATAAAGGTATTTGTAATCTGAAATTATAAAAACAGCAAGGTAACTAATGATAAAAGTGAGCGTAAACGGTATTGCAATGTGTGGAAATAAGGCCTAGGGTTCATACTTTCGCTAGTGCAAGTTCCCTCAACAATAATAACATAACTGGATCACATAACTATCCCTCAACATGCAACAAAGAGTCACTCCAAAGTCACTAATAGCGGAGAACGAACGAAGAGATTATGGTAGGGTACGAAACCACCTCAAAGTTATTCTTTCCAATCAATCCGTTGGGCTATTCCTATAAGTGTCACAAACAGCCCTAGAGCTCGTACTAGAATAACACCTTACGACACAAATCAACCAAAACCCTAATGTCACCTAGATACTCCAATGTCACCTCAAGTATCCGTGGGTATGATTATACGATATGCATCACACAATATCAGATTCATCTATTCAACCAACACAAAGGACCTCAAAGAGTGCCCCAAAGTTTCTACCAGAGAATCACGACGAAAACGTGTACCAACCCCTATGCATAGGTTCATGGGCGGAACCCGCAAGTTGATCACCAAAACATACATCAAGTGGATCAATAGAATACCCCATTGTCACCACGGGTATCCCACGCAAGACATACATCAAGTGTTCTCAAATCTTTAAAGACTCAATCCGATAAGATTACTTCAAATGGGAAACTCAATTCATTACAAGAGAGAAGACGGGGAGGAGAAACATAGGATCCAACTATAATAGCAAAGCGCGCGATACATCAAGATCATGCCAAATCAAGAACACGAGAAAGAGAGATCAAACACATAGCTACTGGTACATACCCTCAGCCCCGAGGGTGAACTACTCCCTCCTCGTCATGGAGAGCACCGGGATGATGAAGATGGCCACCGGAGAAGGATTTCCCCCTCCGGCAGGGTGCCAGAACGGGTCTAGATTGGTTTTCGGTGGCTATGGAGGCTTCTGGCGGTGGAACTCCCGATCTATTGCGCTCCCGGATGTTTTTAGGGTATATGGAGATATATAGGCGGAAGAAGTACGTCAGGGGGGCCACGAGGGGCTCACGAGGGTGGAGGGTGCGTCCAGGGGGGTAGGCGCGCCCCATGCCTCGTGACCTCCTCATAGGTTCCCCGACGTGCACTCCAAGTCTTCTAGGCTTCTTTCCTTCCAAAAATGAGTTCCATGAAGTTTCAGGTCAATTGGACTCCGTTTGATTTTCCTTTTCTTCGAAACCCTAAATAGGGTAAAAACAGAAACTAGCACTGGGCTTTGGGTTAATAGGTTAGTCCCAAAAATGATATAAAAGTGTATAATAAAGCCCATAAACATTCAAAACAGTAGATAATATAGCATGGAGCAATCAAAAATTATAGTTACGTTGGAGACGTATCAGCATCACCAAGCTTAATTCCTGGTCGTCCTCGAGTAGGTAAATGATAAAAACAGAAATTTTGATGCGGAGTGCTACTTGGCATAATTCCAATGTAATTCTTCTTAATTGTGGTATGAATATTCAGATCCGAAAGATTCAAGACAAAACTTCATATTGACATAAAAATGATAATACTTCAAGCATACTAACAAAGTAATCATGTCTTCTCAAAATAACATGGCCAAAGAAAGCTATCCCTATAAAATCATATAGTCTGGCTATGCTCCATCTTCACCACACAAAATATTTAAATCATGCACAACCCCGATGACAAGCCAAGCAATTGTTTCATACTTTTAATGTTCTCAAACCTTTTCAATCTTCACGCAATACACGAGCGTGAGCCATGGACATAGCACTATAGGTGGAATAGAAGGGTGGTTGTGGAGAAGACAAAAAGGAGAAGATAGTCTCACATCAACTAGGCGTATCAATCGGCTATGGAGATGCCCATCAATAGATCTCAATGTGAGTGAGTAGGGATTGCCATGCAACGGATGCACTAGAGCTATAAGTGTATGAAAGCTCAAAAAGAAACTAAGTGGGTGTGCATCCAACTTGCTTTCTCATGAAGACCTAGGGCATTTTGAGGAAGCCCATCATTGGAATATACACGCCAAGTTCTATAATGAAAGATTCCCACTAGTATATGAAAGTGACAACATAGGAGACTCTCTATCATGAAGATCATGGTGCTACTTTGAAGCACAAGTGTGGTAAAAGGATAGTAGCATTGCCCCTTCTCTCTTTTTCTCTCATTTTTTATTTTTTTTATTTGGGCCTTCTCTTCTTTTTTTGGCCTCTTTTCTCTCTTTTTTTATTTGGGCTTCTTTCGCCTCTTTTATTTATTTTCGTCCGGAGTCTCATCCCGACTTGTGGGGGAGTCATAGTCTCCATCACTAGTAGAAAAAGGGCCTATTGTCCCGGTTCATAAGGGCCTTTTGTCCCGGTTCCTGAACCGGGACTAAAGGGTCGGTACTAATGCCCTGTCCCTTTAGGTTGAACCGGGACAGATGGGCCTCCGCGTGGCCTGTGCACGGAGCCCAGGCAGGAGGGCCTTTGGTCCCGGTTGGTGGCACCAACCGGGACCAATAGGCATCCACGCGTCAGCATTTCTGTGGTTGGGGTTTTTGTTTTTTTTGAAAGGGGGGGGTTGGGGGTTTTAGGGGGTTAATTTAGGTGTTTCATATATTGTGTTAGCTAGCTATAATTAATAGAGATAAGTGTCCTCTCTTATGTCTGTGCTTGGTCGACGCTACGTACTATACATACGTATAGAGAGGACTAGACACGCTAGTTAGCTAGTAAGCAAACGAAGGAAATAGAAGATCGTCATGAACATATATGCATACAGAGAGATGTGATATCGACCACCTCTCCTTCTCCGAGAGATTGGTCGAACAACAAGTTCTCGTATATCTATCCGACACTACCGGCTACATATATACAATAATTATCTCTTACAAATATAATCTCCTAACATACGGACTCATGGTCCACATAGTATTATCCGTCTTCAGCGATCACGTGGTCAAGAAAGAATGCCGCCAATTCCTCTTGAATTGCTCGCATGTGAGCTGGTGCTAGGAGTTCATCCCGCTTCCGAAACATCTAATTTCAAGAAGGGGGTCAATACATATATATATATATGAATGAATGAAACTCAACACAAATGATGGTAATACAATAAAATTGTGAATGTTGTTATTTACGTACTTTGTATTGTTCGTCAGAGTAGCCCCGCTCATAGGTCGTGTGGCGGATGGACTCGCAAACGTAGTATCCACAGAAATCATTCCCTTGTTCCTACCACAACCACTTTACAAGAAATAGAGGTCAATCAAACTGATAAGCAAGAATGCCAAATGGTATTGATGAAACTAGGGCTTGAATCAATAGGAGATGCGCGGAACATGCTACTATAGTACTTACTTTCGGGTGTCTAAATTGCAGCTTCTTCGGGAGTCCTGAAGCTTTTTTGGTGAATTTTTTCCAAACCCTGCCAGACAAAGAAAACAATTACTTGATATATCAGGAAATGAACAAAGTTGCTGATATGGTGGATAATGATCGATTTAACTTACTTCTCGAGCATTTGAGTCATGTCCGCATAGTCCTGGGGATCTTTTCGTCTTGAGTCTAAGACGGTTACTAGTCCCTGCTCAAGCTTAATCTCTAGGAGAATATAGTGGAAACTGCACACGCATGCATAACTCATCAATTACATTACTATAACCTTGACTAATATATAAGGGAAAACGAATACGCACAAGACAGTAACACTCACTTGAAGTTATAAGGAAAGAGTATTATATCCTTGTTTTCATTTATTACCAACGATCGTAGCAAGTTGGCCTCGGTATCCGCGGCAAGAAATTTAACCTTAGTTGCATCTATGAGATATGTGTTAATGAACCCAATATCACCGACTTGTCTTTTCTTCAATTTGGCGATCTTCAATCTGCAGAATATAGTGAGGATAATTATAAATACATGCAATGAAAGAGCTGAGCTATATAGAGAGACTTAATGACAGAAGTAGTACTACTTACAGACAGTAGCAGGTGACCGTTGCTTTATCGAGGGCCAATTGATTGAAAAACTAAAAGAACTCCTCAAATGGAACAGGCAACAGTTCAATTCCAACGAGGTCATGCTCCTTTTTAACTCTCACATACAAAGTACTCCTCCCCCCAGACTCTCTGCAGATTTTCAAGTACCAATCATGCAATCTTCGCATCATCGTTGATAGAGATCTTTCATCTTTGACGAGAGGCTTCCCGTACTCATATCTTTGTATCTGCACCTCCATGAAATCATAATTTACATCGTCGCGCAGGTAATCGCCAAGATTGCTATAACCGGGCACCATCCTCGGGTCATTAGCGACGATGTCGCTAGGCACCTTGAGCGGGGGGCACGATTGCTTCGCTTGTTTGCCGAGCTGGGCAATTTGTTTCCCAGCTCGTCGTTCTTTCAGCCTTTGATCACTGACAGTACTTCCCGACCGCTCCGCTTCGGCAAATTCCTTTCCAATAATGCGCTCATAGTTTCCTTTTGGCGGAGACTTGGGTGGTTTTGTCAGGGCAGCCAGAGTGCGCTTCGCTTTCACCGGATCTACCTTCTCCTCCGGAGGTGGATGTTTCTTTGCTTTCACCCCATCAAAGAAGTTCCTCACTTCTTCTCGCGCGATCTTGGCGTTCTCCTCCGGGGTCCTCTCGTATGGTAACTTCTCTGGAGTCTTCAGAGAAGGACTGAATCTGTATGTCCTCCCGCCTCTGGCTGTACTGCTATACGCCGGCAGAGCAGATGGAGCGGTTGTCTTCTTTACTTGCTTACGAGGCAGAGGAGAAGGACTACGACGCGCCGGAGCAGCCGGAGCAGCCGGAGCGGCGGCAGGTCTCTTCCGCCCTTGCTGACGAGGCGGAGAAGGAGGAGGCTGGCTGCTCGGGCACGCCGGCGCAGGCGGAGAAGGAGGCGGAGTGCCGCCATGTGCCAGAGAAGGAGCCGGCCGAGTGCCCTGATCGTCACTCACCAGAGGAGGAGGCGGTGGAGGAGGCGGAGTGCCCTGACTCACCGGAGGAGGAGGCAGAGGCGTCCAGTTCGGAAGGTTGATGAGCTCCTTCCGCCATAGGCATGGAGTCTTCAGAGCAGAACCCAGCCGAGTCTCCCCTTCACTGGTAGGGTTGTCAAGCTGGAGGTCCTCAAATCCCTCTGTTATTTTGTCCACCATCACCCTAGCATATCCTTCTGGAATCGGCCGACAGTGAAAAGTTGCGCCGGGTTCAGTAGGAAAAACAGAGCCAACAGCCGCCTTGACCTTCATATTAATCCATTGTGTCATAAGGTGGCAATTTTGAGACTCCGTGATAGCATCCACGGGATAGCTGGCAGGAGCCGTCAAGACATGCTATGGCTGAAGCAGCTCGGTGGAAGCCACGCTGCTTCTCCGCTGAGATGGCGGGGTAGCTTCGGGGGAAGCTTCGGCAGTTCGTTTGCTGCGATTTGCTTCTCGTTCCTCTATCGCTTGTACCCTTGCTTGCAGCGCCTGCATTTGGGTCTGATACACTTTTTTCCTCCTCTCCTGGCATTTGTAACCGCCTGCGTCCGGAAACCCAACCTTCCACGGAATGGAGCCTGGCGTGCCTCGTGTCCATCCAGGGTGCTCAGGATTCCCGAGGGCCATTATGAGCTCGTCGTTCTCTCTGTCTGGAACGAACGTCCCTTGCTGCGCTGCTTCGATATACTGCTGAAGCTTCTTGACTGGTATGTCCATTTGATTGTTCGTCCAAATGCACTTCCCTGATATAGGGTCCAAGGTTCCGCCAGCCCCCAAGAACCAAGTCCGGCAACGGTCTGGCCATTTAATTGTCTCTGGTTCGATCCCTTTATCAACCAGATCATTCTCAGTCTTGGCCCACTTAGGCCGGGCTACGAGGTAGCCACAAGACCCCGTGCGATGGTGATGCTTCTTCTTCGCAGCATTTTGCTTGTTTGTCGCCGACATCTTCTTACTCTTTTCCGATGTCTTGTGGGCCACAAATGCGGGCCAGTGATCTCTGATCTTCTCATATCTGCCCTTGAATTCTGGTGTCTCTTTATTTTCGACAAACTTATTCAGCTCTTTCCTCCACCTCCTGAATAGTTCTGCCATCCTCTTAAGAGCAAAAGACTTGATTAATTGCTCTTTAACTGGCTTCTCCGAATCATCCTCTTGCGGTAGGGTGAAATTTGACTTTAGCTCAGTCCAAAGATCATTTTTCTGCATATCATTGACATAAGACACCTCAGGGTCTTCTTTAGCCGTCTTTAACCATTGCTAGATGCTGATCGGGATCTTGTCCCTAACCAGAACCCCGCACTGAGCAACAAATGCGCTCTTTGTCCGGAGGGGTTCAATCGGTTGGCTGTCGGGCGCGATTGCTATGATCTCAAACTTTTCATCTGAGCTCAACTTTTTCTTCGGGCCTCGTCTCTTTACCGAAGTTGTGCTCGATCTGGAGCGCTAGAAAAAAGAACAAAGACTTAATTAATATGTGTACATACCAAAACAATGAATGCATCAATTAGCTAGTCAGCACAAGCTTAACTAATATATATACCTGGCCGGACTCGGTTCGGTCACCGAAGACGTCATCACGGTCTCCTTCTTGCACCGGCATTGGGTCACCGGAGCCGTCCTCACGGTCTCCTTCTTGCACCGGCATTAGGTCACCGGAGCCATCATAATCATAGCCAGCTGCTTCCAGACCATCGGTGTCATTGAGAAACAACGAGCAGACGGCATCACTTCCTCGTGCGATTATGTCCCCCAACAACTCTTCTTGTACTTCGTCTCGGGCGGTGTCCATAGTTTCTACAAATATTTACAACATGGCAATTATTATTCAAACATGACATATGGATATATTAGTGGAAAACATAGAACTAATATTAATTATTGGCCTCGATGCTGCTTCTCTAGGGTTTGGGGTGGCCTCGACAACGCTTCAAGGATAAAAAAAGAAGAGGAAGAAGAAAAAAAAGAGGAGAAGAAAGAATAGAGGAGTAAGAACTCCTCTATTATTTCTTCGCATCTTTTTTTCTTCTTCCTCCTCTTTTTTTTATCGGGAACGAGGGTCGTCGAGCGTCGCCGAGCGGTAGAGGAAACCCTAAATAGCAAGTATCATGGGTGTGAGATACATGTGGCCGTCAGTGTCGGACACTACATCCACGTCCCACAAGTGACGTGGGTGTCGAAGCCCGCGTCACTTGTGGGACGTGGATGTAGTGTCCGACACCGATGGCCACATGTATCTCACATCAACGATACTTTCTATTTAGGGTTTCCTCTACCGCTCGGCGACCCTGACCCTCGACGACCCTTGTTCCCGATAAAAAAAGAGGAAGAAGAAGAAAAAAAGAGGAGAAGAAAGAGGGTCAGGGTCGCCGAGAGGTAGAGGAAACCCTAAATAGCAAGTATCGTGGCTGTGAGATACATGTGGCCGTCGGTGTCGGACACTACATCCACGTCCCACAAGTGATGCCGGTCGACGCCCACGTCACTTGTGGGACGTGGATGTAGTGTCCAACACCGACGACCACATGTATCTCACACTGACGATACTTGCTATTTAGGGTTTCCTCTACCGCTCGGCGACCCTGGACGACCCTCGTTACCGATAATAAAAAGAGGAAGAAGAAGAACAAAAAGAGGAGAAGAAAGAATAGAGGAGAAGAACTCCTCTATTCCTTCTTCTCCTCTTTTTTTCTTCTTCCTCTTCTTTTTTTATCCTCTTCTTCCTCTCATGTTCGACGACCCTCGACCCCTCGGCGACCCTAGACCCCCTCTCGACCCTCGACACCTCGGCGACCGTCGACCCCCTCTCGACCCTCGACCCCTCGGCGACCCTATAGACCCCCTCTCGACCCTCGTTCCCGATAAAAAAAAGAGGAAGAAGAAGAAAAAAGAGGAGACGAAAGAATAGAGGAGAAGAACTCCTCTATTCCTTCTTCTCCTCCTCTTTTTCTTCTTCCTCTTTTTTTTATCCTCTTCTTCCTCTCATGTTCGATGTCCCTCGACCCCTCGGCGACCCTAGACCCCCTCTCGACCCTCATTCCCGATAAAAAAAAGAGGAAGAAGAAGAAAAAAAGAGAGGAGAAGAAAGAATAGAGGAGAAGAACTCCTCTATTCTTTCTTCTCCTATTTTTTTTCTTCTTCCTCTTCTTTTTTTATCCTCTTCTTCCTCTCATGTTCGACGACCCTCGACCCCTCGGCAACCCTAGACCCCTCTCGACCCTCGACACCTCGGCGATCGTCGACCCCCTCTCGACCCTCGACCCCTCGGCGACCCTAGACCCCCTCTCGACCCTCGTTCCCGATAAAAAAAGAGGAAGAAGAAGAAAAAAAAAAGAGGAGAAGAAAGAATAGAGGAGAAGAACTCCCCTATTCTTTCTTCTCCTCTTTTTTTTCTTGTTCCTCTTCTTTTTTTATCCTCTTCTTCCTCTCATGTTTGACGACCCTCGACCCCTCGGCGACCCTAGACCCCCTCTAGACCCTCGTTCCCGATAAAAAAAGAGGAAGAAGAAGAAGAAAAGAGAGGAGAAGATAGAATAGAGGAGAAGAACTCCTCTATTCTTTCTTCTCCTCTTTTTTTCTTCTTCCTCTTCTTTTTTTATCCTCTTCTTCCTCTCATGTTCGACGACCCTCGACCCCTCGGCGACCCTAGACCCCCTCTCGACCCTCGACACCTCGGCGACCGTCGACCCCCTCTCGACCCTCGACCCCTCGGTGACCCTAGACCCCCTCTCGACCCTCAACACCTCGGCGACCGTCGACCCCCTCTCGACCCTCGACCCCTCGGCGACCCTAGACCCCCTCTCGACCCTCGACCCCTCGGCGACCGTCGACCCCCTCGAATGAACAAAAATTAAACTAATAAAAAAACATATAGCAACATATGAACAAAAACATATATATCCACATACATACACATATACATTATATATATGAAAAAAAATTAAACTTATAAAAAAAACAGAGTCGAGCGGCGGCTCACAGCGCGGGGGCAGGCGAGGGCGCCGGCGCGCAGAGGCAGGGCGGTGACAGCGACGAGGAGCGGGCGGCGATGGCGACGGCGACGAGGCAGGGGCTCGGGGCGGCGCGCGCGAGCAGGGGAGCTCAAGGAGACAACGGGGGCGGCGAGGGCGCCGGCGCGTGGGGGCGGGACGAGGCAGGGGCATGGCGACGGTGACGAGGAGCGGGCGGCGACGGGGAGCACGGGGCAGGGGCGCGGGGCGACAGCAACGGCGAGCACGGCAGCCTGGCGGCGTCGAGGAGGTCGGCGTCGTCGGGGGCAACTGGCGAGGGAAATCTGAAAATTTCCCAAGTGTTGCTTATATAGCAAAGGCTTTGGTCCCGGTTCGTGGCACAAACCGGGACCAATGCCCCCTTTAGTCCCAGTTGGTGCCACCAACCGGGACCAAAGGCCTCTTTTCAGCAGCCCAAAGGGCGGGAAGCGGCGGCCTTTGGTCCCGGCTGGTGGCACCAACCGGGACTAAAGGGGGGAATTGGTCCCGGTTGGTGCCACGAACCGTGACCAATGCACCCCTTTAGTCCCGGTTGGTGGCACCAACCGGGACCAAAGGTTGTGTGCTAGAACTGGCGCACTGCGATGGGATGTTTAGTCCCACCTCGGTAGCCGAGAGGGGCTTGGAGTGGTTTATAAGCTCTGTCGAGCCGACCACTTCGAGCTCCTCTCTACTGCAGGCTTACGGGCCTAAATCCAGTGTCTGTGCCTGTGGGCCTACTGGGTCTCCTGCGGGCCTGAATCCTGGCCCATGGTAAGGTTTCTAGTCGTATTCAGGCCGTGGGGGCTCAGTAGGAGGCACTTTTTTGTTTTTTTTGTTTTCTTTACTTATTGTTGCTATTTTTAATTTTTTCCAGTTTCTTTGTTTTGTTTTCTGCATTATTTATTTTCTTTTGTTTTTTGCTTTATTTTTTAAATTCTTTTTGCTTTTAGTTTTAGAAAAATTATAAATTTTCTGTTAGTGCCATTAGTTTTCAAATTTGAAAACATTTTTTTGTTTTTGTGTTTTCTTTACTTATTATTGCTATTTTTAATTTTTTCCAGTTTTTTTGTTTTGTTTTCTACATTATTTATTTTCTTTTGTTTTTTTGCTTTATTTTTAAATTCTTTTTGCTTTTAGTTTTAGAAAAATTATAAACTTTCTGTTAGTGCCATTAGTTTTCAAATTTGAAAACACTTTTTTAGTTTTTTTTGCTTTTAGTGCCTATTTTTTCCATTTTTTTGTTTTGTTTTCTGCATTATTTATATTCTTTTGTTTTTTGCTTTATTTTTTAATTCTTTTTTCTTTTAGTTTTATAAAAGTTATGAACTTTCTGTTAGTGCCATTAGTTTTCAAATTTGAAAACACTTTTTTAGTTTTTTTTCTTTGTTGCTTTATTTATTTTATTTTGTTTCTACTTACAACAAAATACTTATTGTTGCTATTTTTATTTTGTTCAGTTTTTTTTTGTTTTGTTTTCTGTATTATTTATTTTCTTTTGTTTTTTGCTTTACTTTTTAATTCTTTTTGCTTTTAGGTCAGCAAAATTATAAACTTTCTGTTAGTGCCATTAGTTTTAGAAAAATTATAAACTTTCTGTTAGTGCCATTAGTTTTCAAATTTGAATAGTTAAAATTTGAATTCTTTGAAATTTGTGTGAATCACAAGTTTGTGATTAACTTTACTAAAAAATGAACATAGATGCACCTATAGAGAAAATTCGACCTAAATTCATAGTTTTCAAATGAACTCTGAAAAAGTTGGCATAGCATACTCGTGGGTTACAAAGTTGGCATGGTATCATCATAATAGTTGCGGGAGAAAGTCTTCACTTTTTCTTCGCTTGTGTCATTTGCTTATTGCGCCGTAACCATGGATAATCTTCATCGTTTATCAGGATGCTTGGGTCAGCCTTGACATTGAAGGGAGGAATTTCATGAAACTTTTCATAATCTTCAGACATGTTTGTCTTGCCCTCCACTCCCAGGATATCCCTTTTTCCTGAAAGAACTATGTGGCGCTTTGGCTCATCGTATGATGTATTCGCTTCCTTATCTTTTCTTTTTCTTGGTTTGGTAGACATGTCCTTCACATAGATAACCTGTGCCACATCATTGGCTAGGACGAACGGTTTGTCAGTGTACCCAAGATTTTTTAGATCCACTGTTGTCATTCTGTACTGTGGGTCTACCTGTACCCCGCCTCCTGACAGATTGACCCATTTGCACTTAAACAAAGGGACCTTAAAATCATGTCCGTAGTCAAGTTCCCATATGTCCACTATGTAATCATAATATGTGTCATTTCCGCTCTCGGTTGCTGCATCAAAGCGGACACCGCTGTTTTGGTTGGTGCTCTTTTGATCTTGGGCGATCGTGTAAAATGTATTCCCATTTATCTCGTATCCTTTGTAAGTCAATACAGTCAAAGATGGTCCCCTGGACAACAAGTACAGCTCATCACAAACAGTGTTGTCACCTCTGAGACGTGTTTCCAACCAACTACTAAAAGTCCTGATGTGTTCACATGTAATCCAGTTGTCGCACTGCTCCGGGTGTTTGGAGCGCAGACTGTTCTTGTGTTCATCGACATACGGGGTCACCAAGGTAGAGTTCCGTAGAACTGTGTAGTGTGCTTGAGACCAAGAATATCCATCCCTGCATATTATTGAGTCACTTCCAAGAGTGCCTTTTCCAGTCAGTCTCCCTCATACCGCGATTCAGGGAGACCTATCTTCTTAAGGCCAGGAATGAAGTCAACACAAAACCCGATAACATCCTCTGTTTGATGGCCCATGGAGATGCTTCCTTCTGGCCTAGCGCGGTTACGGACATATTTCTTTAGGACTCCCATGAACCTCTCAAAGGGAACATATTGTGTAGAAATACGGGCCCCAGGATGACAATCTCGTCGACTAGATGAACTAGGACGTGCATCATGATATTAAAGAAGGATGGTGGGAACACGAGCTCGAAACTGACAAGACATTGCGCCACATCACTCCTTAGCCTTGGTACGATTTTTGGATCGATCACCTTCTGAGAGATTGCATTGAGCAATCCACATAGCTTCACAATGGCTAATTGGACGTTTTCCGGTAGAAGCCCCCTCAATGCAACCGGAAGTAGTTGCGTCATAATCACATGACAGTCATGAGACTTTAGGTTTTCAAACTTTTTCTCTGGCATATTTATTATGCCCTTTATATTCAACGAGAAGCCAGACGTGACCTTCATACTGAGCAGGCATTCAAAGAAGATTTCTTTCTCTTCTTTCATAAGAGCGTAGCTGGCAGGACCTTTATACTACTTCGGAGGCATGTCGTCTTTTTCATGCAAATGTTGCAGGTCCTCCCGTGCCTCAGGTGTATCTTTTGTCTTCCCATACACGCCCAAGAAGCCTAGCAGGTTCACGCAAAGGTTCTTCGTCACGTGCATCACGTCGATTGAAGAGCGGACCTCTAGGTCTTTCCAGTAGGGTAGGTCCCAAAATATGGATTTCTTCTTCCACATGGGTGCGTGTCCCGCAGCGTCATTCGGAACAGCTAGTCCGCCGGGACCCTTTCCAAAGATTACGTGTAAATAATTGACCATAGGAAGTACGTGATCACCGGTACGCATGGCGGGCTTCTTCCGGTGATCTGCCTCGCCTTTGAAATGCTTGCCTTTCTTTCGACATTGATGGTTGGTCGGAAGAAATCGACAATGGCCCAGGTACACATTCTTCCTGCATTTGTCCAGGTATATACTTCCAGTGTCATCTAAACAGTGCGTGCATGCATGGTATCCTTCGTTTGTCTGTCCTGAAAGGTTACTGAGAGCGGGCCAATTGTTGATGGTCACGAACAGCAGCGCCTTTAGGTTAAATTCCTCATGTCTGTGCTCATCCCACGTACGTACACCATTTCCATTCCACAGCTGTAAAAGTTCATCAGCTAATGGCCTTAGGTACACATCAATGTCGTTGCCAGGTTGCTTAGGGCCTTGGATGAGAACTGGCATCATAATGAACTTCCGCTTCATGCACATCCAAGGAGGAAGGTTATACATACATAGAGTCACGGGCCAGGTGCTGTGATTGTTGCTCTGCTCCCCGAAAGGATTAATGCCATCCGCGCTTAAAGCAAACCATACATTCCTTGGGTCCTTTGCAAACTCATCCCAGTACTTTCTCTCGATTTTTCTCCACTGCGACCCGTCAGCGGGTGCTCTCAACTTCCCGTCTTTCTTCCGGTCCTCACTGTGCCATCGCATCAACTTGGCATGCTCTTCGTTTCTGAACAGACATTTCAACCGTGGTATTATAGGAGCATACCACATCACCTTCGCAGGAACCCTCTTCCTGGGGGGCTCGCCGTCAACATCACCAGGGTCATCTCGTCTGATCTTATACCGCAATGCACCGCATACCGGGCATGCGTTCAGATCCTTGTATGCATCGCGGTAGAGGATGCAGTCATTAGGGCATGCATGTATCTTCTCCACCTCCAATCCTAGAGGGCATACGACCTTCTTTGTTGCGTATGTACTATCAGGCAATTCGTTATCCTTTGGAAGTTTCTTCTTCAATATTTTCATTAGCTTCTCAAATCCTTTGTCAGCCACAGCATTCTCTACCTTCCACTGCAGCAATTCCAGTACGGTACCGAGCTTTGTGTTGCCATCTTCGCAATTGGGGTACAACCCTTTTTTGTGATCCTCTAACATGCGATCGAACTTCAGCTTCTCCTTTTGACTTTCGCATTGCGTCCTTGCATCGACAATGACCCGGCGGAGATCATCATCATCGGGCACATCGTCTGGTTCCTCTTGATCTTCAGCAGCTTCACCCGTTGCAGCATCATTGGGCACATCGTCTGGTTCCTCTTCATCTTCACCAGCTCCCCTCGTTGCAGCATCACCGTATTCAGGGGGCACATAGTTGTCATCGTACTCTTCTTCTTCGTCGTCTTCCATCATAACCCCTATTTCTCTATGCCTCGTCCAAACATTATAGTGTGGCATGAAACCCTTGTAAAGCAGGTGGGAGTGAAGGATTTTTCGGTTAGAGTAAGACCTCGTATTCCCACATTCAGTGCATGGACAACACATAAAACCATTCTGCTTGTTTGCCTCAGCCGCATCGAGAAACTCATGCACGCCCTTAATGTACTCGGAGGTGTGTCTGTCACCGTACATCCATTGCCGGTTCATCCGCGTGCATTATATATAATTAAGTGTCCAAATTAATAGAAGTTCATAATCACATTAAAACCAAAGTGCATACATAGTTCTCATCTAACAACATATAGCTCTCCAGAGCATCTAATTAATTAAACCATACATTGAAACTATGTAAAACATTTCAATGCGAAAACAAATGTGAACATAATCGCAACCAAGGTAACAATTGATCCAACGGCACAATGATACCAAGCCTCGGTATGAATGGCATATTTTCTAATCTTTCTAATATTCAAGCGCATTGCATCCATCTTGATCTTGTGATCATCGACGACATCCGCAACATGCAACTCCAATATAATCTTCTCCTCCTCAATTTTTTTTAGTTTTTCCTTCAACAAATTGTTTTCTTCTTCAACTAAATTTAACCTCTCGACAATAGGGTCGGTTGGCATTTCCGATTCACATACATCCTACATAAATAGAATCTATGTCACGTTGGTCGGCATAATTTTCATAAACAATAAATGAACCAATAGTTATAAAGATAATATATATACCACATCTGAATCATAGACAGGACGAGGGCCGATGGGGGCGGATACCAAAACCATCGCACTATAAAAGATGCAATAATAAAAGTAAGAAAATAATACAAGTATCTATGTAAACATACAAGTAAGAATATTTTTCCTTTCAGAAAGAAGATAAGAACAAGAGGATCACCACGGTGGTGCCGGCGATGAGCTCGGCGCGGGTGATCGACGGCGGTGAAGATGGGGACGGGGCGTGACGGACCGCTAAACCTAGACAAATATTAAGGAAAATGGAGCTTGGAGGTCGAGCTTGGAGAGGAGAAAGCTTAAGTTGTGTGGCTCGGGCATTCCATTGAACACCTTGTGTGCATAAGAGGTGAGCTAGAGCACCACCAAGCCCTCTCCCCCTCGGCCAGAAAAAAACAGAGCAGTGTGCTCTGCTCTAACGCGAGGGGGTATATATAGGCACCTCATTGGTCCCGGTTGGTGGCATGAACCGGGACTAAAGGGGAGCCTTTGGTCCCGGTTCAAGCCACCAACCGGGACCAATGGTG
This sequence comes from Triticum urartu, assembly GCF_056163025.1. NCBI lineage: Eukaryota > Viridiplantae > Streptophyta > Magnoliopsida > Poales > Poaceae > Triticum > Triticum urartu. Next base: position 604,121,279 of record NC_141875.1, read on the forward strand.
GTGGGCCAGGAGCGAGGCCCATTGGTCCCGGTTCGTCCCACCAACCGGAACCAAAAGGTCCAGATGAACTGGGACCACTGGCCCACGTGGCCCGGCCGGCCCCCTGGTCTCACGAACCGGGTCCAATGCCCCCATTGTTCCTGGTTCTGGACTGAACCGGGACTAATGGGCTGACCCGGCCTGGACCAAAGCCCTGTTTTCTACTAGTGCACCATCCTTTCCTCACTGGGACAATGCTCTAATAATGATGATCATCACACTTTTATTTACTTACAACTCAAGAATTACAACTCGATACTTAGAACAAGATATGACTCTATATGAATGCCTCCGGCGGTATACCGGGATATGCAATGACTCATGAGTGACAAGTATGAAAGAATTATGAACAATGGCTTTGCCACAAATACTATGTCAACTACATGATCATGCTAAGCAATGTGACAATCATGGAGTGTGTCATAATAAACAGAGCGGTGGAAAGTTGCATGGCAATATATCTCGGAATGGCTATGGAAATGCCATAATAGGTAGGTATGGTGGTTGTTTTGAGGAAGGTATATGGTGGGTTTATAGTACCGGCGAAAGTTGCACGGTACAAGAGAGGCTAGCAATGGTGGAAGGGTGAGAGTGCGTATAATCCATGGACTCAACATTAGTCATAAAGAACTCACATACTTATTGCAAAAATCTATTAGTTATCGAAACAAAGTACTACACGCATGCTCCTAGGGGGGTAGATTGGTAGGAAAAGACCATCGCTCGTCCCCGACCGCCACTCATAACGAAGGCAATCAATATATATCATGCTCCGACTTCATCACATAATGGTTCACCATACGTGCATGCTACGGGAATCACAAACTTCAACACAAGTATTTCTCAAATTCACAACTACTCAACTAGCATGACTCTAATATCACCATCTCCATATCTCAAAACAATCATCAAGCATCAAACTTCTCTTAGTATTCAACACACTCATAAGAGAATTTTATTATTCTTGAATACCTAGCATATTAGGATTTTAAGCAAATTACCATGCTATTTAAGACTCTCAAAATAATCTAAGTGAAGCATGAGAGTTCATCTATTTCTTCAAAATAAAACTACCACCATGCTCTAAAAGATATAAGTGAAGCACTAGAGCATCGACAAACTACTCCGAAAGATATAAGTGAAGATCAATGAGTAGTTGAATAATTATGCAACTATGTGAAGATTCTCTAACATTTAATAATTTCAGATCTTGGTATTTTATTCAAAAAGAAAGCAAAGCAAAATAAAATTACATTATAAGAATGGCAAACATCATGTGAAGAAGCAAAAACTTAGGATCAACCGAAACTAACCGATAGTTGTTAAAGAAGAAATGTGGGATGCCAACCGGGGCATCCCCAAGCTTAGATGCTTGAGACTTCTTGAAATATTATCTTGGGATGCCTTGGGCATCCCCAAGCTTGAGATTTTGTGTCTCCTTAATTCCTCTCATATCACGGTCTCCCTAAATCTCAAAAGCTTCATCCACACAAAACTCAACAAGGACTCGTGAGATAAGTTAGTATAAACCATTGCCAAAAACCTTACCATACTCTACTGTATCAAATCACTAAAATTATTATTCAACATTGCATACTAAATGAGTCTGCATATTTAATAGTCCTATCCTCAAATAGAATCATTAAAGAAACAAACATATGCAAACAATGCAAGCATAACAGTAATCTGCCTAAACAGGACAGTCTGTAAAGAATGCAGCTAGATCCATACTTCCCTAACTCCAAAAATTATTAAAGAAAATTCCCACTGTAGTAAATTTATCATATCTTAATATGCAAAAGGTTTCAACATTTTATCACATTCTTACTTTTCTAGGGAATTATTGCAACAGCGAACTTTCTGTTTTCAAACAACAACATGTTGACTTGTAACATAGGCATAGTAAGGGCTATCAATGCCACTTTTATTGAAATAAAAGATGCAAAAAATTGTTATAAATAATAGCAAGCAAATTCTAACAAAATAAATTGATGCTCCAAGCAAAACACATATCATGTGGCGAATAAAAATATAGCTCCAAGTAAAGTTACCGATGAATGAAGACGAAAGAGGGGATGCCTTTCGGGGCATCCCCAAGCTTAGGCTCTTGGTTGTCCTTGAATATTACCTTGGGGTGCCTTGGGCATCCCCAAGCTTAGGCTCTTGCCACTCCTTATTCCATAATCCATCGAATCTTTACCCAAAACTTGAAAACTTCACAACACAAAACTTAAAGTAGAAAACTCGTGAGCTCCGTTAGTATAAGAAAATAAATCACCACTTAAAGGTACTGTAACGAACTCATTATTTATTTATATTTGTGTTAAACCTACTGTATTCCAACTTCTCTATGGTTTATAAACTATTTTACTAGCCATGGATTCATCAAAATAAGTAAACAACACATGAAAAACAGAATCTGTCAAAAACAGAACAGTCTGTAGTAATTTGGATCAAACGCATACTTCTGGAACTCATAAAATTCTCAAATAAATTTATGGACTTAGTAATTTATATATTAATCATCTGCAAAACTAATTAACTAAGTAAAAATGGCAGCAATTCTCGTGAGCACTAAAGTTTCTGTTTTTTACAGCATGATCAACAAGACTTTCCCCAAGTCTTCCCAAAGGTTCTACTTGGCACAAACACTAATTAAAAGAATAAAACCACATCTAAACAGAGGCTAGATGAATTATTTATTACTAAACAGGAACAAAAAGCAATGAACTAAAATAAAAATAAATTTGGGTTGCCTCCCAACAAGCGCTATCGTTTAACGCCCCTAGCTAGGCATGATGATTTCAATGATGCTCACATAAGAGATAAGAATTGTAACATAAAGAGAGCATCATGAAGAATATGACTAGCACATTTATGTCTAACTCACTTCCTATGCATATGGATTTTGTGAGCAAACAACTTATGGGAACAATAATCAACTAGCATAGGAAGGCAAAACAAGCATAACTTTAAAACTTTAAGCACATAGAGATGAAACTTGATATTATTGCAATTCCTACAAGCATATGTTCCTCCTTCATAATAATTTTCAGTAGCATCATGAATGAATTCAACAATATAACCAGCACATAAAGCATTCTTTTCATGATCTATAAGCATAGAAAATTTACTACTCTTCACATAAGCAAATTTCTTCTCAAGAATAATAGTGGGAGCAAACTCAACAAAATAACTATCATGTGATTGAAAATTAAGATCAAGATGACAAGTTTCATGGTTATCATTGTTCTTTAAGGCATACGTGTCATCACAATAATCATCATAGATAGGAGGCATGCTTTCAATCATAATAAATTTGCTCATCAAAACTTGGGGGACAAAAAATATCATCTTCATCAAACATAACTTCCCCAAGCTTGTGGCTTTGCATATCATTAGCATCATGGATATTCAAGGAATTCATACTAACAACATTGCAATCATGCTCATCATTCAAATATTTAGTGCCAAACATTTTAATGCATTCTTCTTCTAGCACTTGAGCACAATTATCGGAATCCTTATTTTTCATGATAGATATTAAAAAGATGAAACATATGAGGTAACCTTAATTCCATTTTTTTGTAATTTTCTTTTATAAACTAAACTAGTGATAAAACAAGAAACTAAAAGACTCGATTGCAAGATCTAAAGATATACCTTCAAGCACTCACCTCCCCGGCAACGGCGCCAGAAAAGAGCTTGATGTCTACTACACAACCTTCTTCTTGTAGACGTTGTTGGGCCTCCAAGTGCAGAGGTTTGTAGGACAGTAGCAAATTTCCCTCAAGTGGATGACCTAAGGTTTATCAATCCGTAGGAGGCGTAGGATGAAGATGGTCTCTCTCAAGCAACCTTGCAACCAAATAACAAAGACTCTTGTGTCCCCAACACACCCAATACAATGGTAAATTGTATAGGTGCACTAGTTCGGCGAAGAGATGGTGATACAAGTGGTATATGGATAGTAGATAAAGGTATTTGTAATCTGAAATTATAAAAACAGCAAGGTAACTAATGATAAAAGTGAGCGTAAATGGTATTGCAATGTGTGGAAATAAGGCCTAGGGTTCATACTTACGCTAGTGCAAGTTCCCTCAACAATAATAACATAATTGGATCACATAACTATCCCTCAACATGCAACAAAGAGTCACTCCAAAGTCACTAATAGCGGAGAACGAACGAAGAGATTATGGTAGGGTATGAAACCACCTCAAAGTTATTCTTTCCAATCAATCCGTTGGGCTATTCCTATAAGTGTCACAAACAGCCCTAGAGTTCGTACTAGAATAACACCTTAAGACACGAATCAACCAAAACCCTAATGTCACCTAGATACTCCAATGTCACCTCAAGTATCCGTGGGTATGATTATACGATATGCATCACACAATCTCAGATTCATCTATTCAACCAACACAAAGGACCTCAAAGAGTGCCCCAAAGTTTGTACCGGAGAATCACGACGAAAACGTGTGCCAACCCCTATGCATAGGTTCATGGGCGGAACCCGCAAGTTGATCACCAAAACATACATCAAGTGGATCAATAGAATACCCCATTGTCACCACGGGTATCCCACGCAAGACATACATCAAGTGTTCTCAAATCTTTAAAGACTCAACCCGATAAGATTACTTCAAAGGGGAAACTCAACTCATTGCAAGAGTGAAGAGGGGGAGGAGAAACATAGGATCCAACTATAATAGCAAAGCTCGCGATACATCAAGATCGTGCCAAATCAAGAACACGAGAAAAAGAGATCAAACACATAGCTACTGGTACATACCCTCAGCCCCGAGGGTGAACTACTCCCTCCTCGTCATGGAGAGAACCGGGATGATGAAGATGGCCACCGGAGAAGGATTGCCCCCTCCAGTAGGGTGCCGGAACGGGTCTAGATTGGTTTTTGGTGGCTACAGAGGCTTCTGGCGGCGGAACTCCCGATCTATTGCGCTCCCGGATGTTTTTAGGGTATATGGAGATATATATGCGGAAGAAGTACGTCAGGGGGGGCACGAGGGGCTCACGAGGGTGGAGGGCGTGCCCGGGGGGTAGGCGCGCCCCCCTGCCTCGTGACCTCCTCGTAGGTTCCCTGACGTGCACTCCAAGTCTTCTGGGCTTATTTCCTTCCAAAAATGAGTTTCGTGAAGTTTTAGGTCAATTGGACTCCGTTTGATTTTCCTTTTCTTCGAAACCGTAAAACAGGGTAAAAACAGAAACTGGCACTAGGCTTTGGGTTAATAGGTTAGTCCCAAAAATGATATAAAAGTGTATAATAAAGCCCATAAACATTCAAAACAGTAGATAATATAGCATGGAGCAATCAAAAATTATAGATACGTTGGAGACATATCAGTACCCTATGCCAGCGAACGAGGGTATTATTACTTCCCGAGTCGTGCAGCACTTCCCGGTGGACGAATTGAGAGAGACCCAGTACTGGCCAACCTTGCCCAGTATGTCATCGCTCAAGAGCGTTTGACCCAACGAGTAATGGGTTATCTCCAGAGCCTCGCTGATTTAAATCCTCATATCGCCATCGGCAGACCACTGAGGCCCGACCAAGAGAGATGCGTTCTTTGACTAGTCAACCCGCTTCCCCCGATAGAAGAGGAGTGTGCCCCAGTACCAGAGACGTTTTCACAGGACCTTGTCTATTTGCCGTTTTCATTGTAGACGTCACTGCCATGTTTATTGTCCCAGCATCTAGTTATGTGTTGCAACTTATGCGTGGTATCCCAAAATTTGTGCGATGAATTAAATATTTGGTTTCAACTAATGTGAGTAGTTTTTGCTGCTGTTAATTTTGATTAACTAATTTCACTCTCGGTAAATTCTGAAGTGAGATTTTTCCCTGAGTTGTTGTAGCGTATATCTCTTCACGACATAGATTTTTATTCACGCAGCACCACGACAGCAGGCTCACAACCACAACCACTCGACCACGTGCACATTTTGCACCTAACTGATCACCTCCCTAGCACACCACAATCTCTGAAGGAGAGATTTGTGGGTAATTATTCGGGTGCAAGTTGCCTCCAGCACACTGACAATAGTTAGCACCCGACACCGCACTTAATCCTCATGATCACCGCCTCCGCGGAGAGCTAACACTCGAGCGGCAGCATCACGATGATCATCGAGGATCATCACGCACAAGAGCACGGAGAACCCCAGCAATGCCGCCAACCCTCCGCACATCAGGATCATGTACCAGTCCGGCATCACCTCCGCCATTAGAGCGTCGTCTCGAGCTCCTGCAAACAGAAATGGAGGAGAAGGAAGGAGAAGGAGAAGCGAGGCCAGGTGTGAGGAAGAAGAAAAGAGCACCTCGGTCATTTTATAGCTCGAGATCAGTGTACGGTGGGCGAAGTCCACCAGCACCGCTCGTCGCTCGATTGCTGGTGTTCGGAGGCAAATCCACAAGCAGTGCCGACAGCGCACTGCCCCGTGAGGTGAGTGCACGCTGCATCGGCAGCTAGCGCGCCGTGCACTACCGCGGTACGGCCTAGATGCTCTACGCGCTAGATGTCGCCGGTGGAGAAAGCACGGGAAAGCACGCGAGAGAGAGGAAGAAAAGAGAGCTAGAGGTAGAAGAAGAGACTGACAGTGGGCCCCGGGTCCACCTGTCAGCCAAAGAGAGCACTGTGCTCTCGGGTACGACCAGCGTGTTTTAGAAATTTAGAAATTTTATTCTAAGTTCACTTTAACCAAAAGTAGGAATTTCTCGTTTTCCCCAAACATAGATTTTTCCACGCAGCACCAGTATTCCACACTGTAGTTTTACACGACTTAAATTGCGCACTCACTATAGCCACATTTTATTGCATGAGTAGGATGGTTATTTTTGTGATCTTACTTTGAGATAGTAGGACTAATTCTTTTCAAGCAGCCCTTAGCAAATCTCGAGGACGAGATTTTTTCTTAAGGGGGATAGTGTTGTAACACCCCAAAATTTTTACCTTGATTTATTAATTAAAATTTTGCCAGGATTTTTTTTTATTTTCTGGTTTTATCTTTTAATTTCAGATCACTCTATCCCTCTGAATTTTTGAGTTTTTTTCCTTCTAGGCGGAAACTTTCAAAAATATTGTTGGACTTGTATATCTTCCCAAGACCATTTCTTTTTATCAGTGGAATTATTTCTACAATTATTTTTCCTGAGCTTTATTTCTTAAAAAATGATTTTTTTTTCATAAGGTTTAGAGTTCCATTTGCACTACAACCTATTTAAATATTTCTTTAAAAATTCCACCAAAATTGGGGGGTGTTAGTAGTAGTGTATAATTCAACTTTATACGAAAACCCATTGGTGTTCTTTGAAAAATTTGGGCAAATCATCCTCATCTTCATTCTGGTCCAGTTTGGTGTTTTGTACTGTAACCATGTTTTATCTTGCCATATTACCCTTGATTTTTCTCCTGCTTATAGACCAGCCTACCAAACCCTTAAGTCCAGGAGATTGGACCCATTGGAGTATTTTTGGTCCATGCAATAATGCCCTTCACTTTCTGTCCAGAACTGAAGATTTGCAAAACTTGCACTAAATAGTTTCTGGTTTTTCCCAAATAGCCTTGCCATCATCACTTGCACCTAAAGAGATCCCAACCTGGAGATTTAGGCCACCAGAAGAGATGCCTAGAAGCCCATGGCATTCTGTCGAGCACCTTGTGGGCATGGCCAGTTTTGGCTTAGTTTTTAGTTTGCGTGGTGAACATGATCCCCTGACCTAACAACCATGTCCACTAATCTCCTAGACACCTCTAACCTAGACCTGTTAATTGCCAGCCTCACCCAAGCCCTCTAGGCCACCCTGGCTTTCTGTCGAGCATGTAGCGTGCGTGCTCTGGGCGCGCCCAGAGTGCACGTTTTGCACACGTGCGCAACCGAGCCGCTGCGTCTTGCCCCTGGCCTTTGCTCGCCCGCAGGGCCGCGCACCGTTCTCGTCCACTCGCCAGAACCCTCCAAGCCGCCCCTGGCGCCCTACAACGCCGCCGTCAAAGCCCTCTTGGCGGCACGCCGGTGTCCGCAACACACCCCTGCGATGGCAGCGCCGCCCAAGCCACAGCTGCCCGCCAGCTGCCCTCTGGAACAGCTCGAGCTCATCCACGAGCCCGTCCACTAGCGCCCGTCGCCACCATGTCGCCCTGCCAGCAACAGAACGGCGGTTCCCCGGCGTTCTTATCCGCAGCCGCGGGAACCGACCTCGTCCACCTATAAAAGAAGCCCCCGAGCTCATCCAGACCCTCAGGCGACCTCAGGCCATCTCCCTAGTGCTCCCATAGCCAGCAATCGACGGAGGGAGGCCGTCTGCCTTGTCTCCGGCCAGTTCGGCCGCCCCCACGCTCCGGTGACGTACGTCGTGAGTAGGGCCTCCCCATTTCTTCCAGCACCACCGTCCGACTACCCTCAACCGTGCGGAGCCGCCCCACCTCTCTAGCCCGATCGGGAGCCACCATAGCTCGAGACCCCGATCCACCCGAAACCACCGTCTGCCGCGGAGCTCGCCACCGGCGACCCCCTCCACCCCCGCCAGCCTATCGACCACTGGGAGGACCTCCTGGACCACGGATCCATCCCCGCCCTCAGAATCCCGCGGGGAGCCGCCGTTCGTCGGCGGCAATCGCCGGAGCCCCACCACCGCTCGGCCAGAGAAGGAAGGAGGGCCCGGGCGTCTGGTCAAACCTTACCAGTGGACCCGACGGCCCCACCTGCCAGTGACCCCAGCTCTGCCGACGTGTTTTAAGTGGAAACATAAAACACAGGAGTATGTCTTCTCTGTCTCGAAAGCGTATTCTTATTTGAACCGTTTTTCTTTTTCTGTTTAATTTAAAAACAGATTTTGACTGAAACTTTGACTAGCTATAACTTTTTAAATATAACTCCGTTTGACCTGATTCTTTTTTTTGTTGTTTCCCAAATTTCATCTTGTTTATTTCCATATTTATTTGAAAATTTTCAAAAACAACTTTTCTGTACTGTTTTGAAACTATGTGTTAATTTAAATTTTCTTAAAATAGAATTTTGAAGAAGGAAGCAACTTTCAAAAAGTGCACCCCCACTTGCAAACTCTTGAAGGCAAGCATTCTGAACCCCGGCATAATATTTGTTGTGTGTCGTTCGATGCTAATACGACACCACCTTGACATGAAGGGTTCGGTATTTTTTGTGGTGTTATGATCATATTCATGAGTGCATAATGATGATTCCTTGCTGTTGGAATTTGATATGCTTCTGATACTAATCACCCTCGTATGCCTTTCATGCCTATCGGGAGGAATCCAGGAAAGTCTCTGTCTTGGGTAGACACAAACTTGTCTCTAATAATTCCTTGAGACGATTATGTCCGGTAAGGCATGGTGAGGTATGATGAGTGGTGATTCTGTTTGTTGGTGTGAAATATATTTATTATACTAATCCTGCAGGGAATGCCTTAATCTCCTAAGTTGACCGTAGATCGAGTCTTGTTCCAGTAACCCCCATACTTGTTTCGTACTACCACTTGTCCCTGCCATAGGTAGGGTACGGTTCAGTAAGTTCTCAACCCCTTCCTAGCACACACCGTATAGATAGGCCATGGTGGAAGATACCGGCTGCATCCGGTAGACATGCCACCTGGTCCGTGGGCATGGGTGTTTCCGGTTGGAGCCGAGGGGGTAGCTCCCCTAGTTTGCGCGCGTTATAAATTTTGTGATCCCATGCTAGTCGAGGTTGTAGCCTCCCCACTTAGAGTTTCTCTTAACGGGTGTCGTGGGTGATTCCAGACATCGGTAAGTTAGGATGGTGTGCACGGTCAGGTGTGTTTTCAATTAAAAGACCGTAGACGGAATTAGCCCCGATGGACTAAAGGAATCCGTTACTCGTGGGTAAAGAGTACACCCTCTGCAGAGGTTATATCTAATCGAATAGCCGTGTTCGTAGTTAAGGACTACAGTCTGGGATGGGTCAAGTGTCAGTCTTCGGAGGAAAAATTGCTAAACCAGAACATTGATCATGACTTGGGACATATGATGATTATGATTATTATTACTATAGCCTAACCATTGGTATTATTTGAATTATTGAGTACCCCTGGGACGGTTCTACCTCCTGGATATTCACTGTGATTATTCTCTTATAAGCCCTTTATGTGGTGTCGCTCAGACGCCCGACTGTGGCATGCTTGCTATTTAATTATTTATAAGCCCTTTATGTGGTGTCGCTCAGACGCCCGACTATGGCATGCTTGCTATTTAAATTACTTATAAGCCCTTTATGTGGTGTCGCTCAGACGCCCGACTGTGGCATGCTTGTTATTTAAATTACTTATAAGCCCTTTATGTGGTGTCGCACAGACGCCCGACTGTGGCATGCTTGTTATTTATTTTATTTGTAAGCCCTTTATGTGGTGTGATACGTCTCCAACGTATCTATAATTTTTGATTGCTCCATGCTATATTATCTACTGTTTTGGACTATATTGGGCTTTATTTTCCACTTTAATATTATTTTTGGGACTAACCTATTAACCGGAGGCCCAGCCCAGAATTGCTGTTTTTCGCCTATTTCAGTGTTTAGGATAAACTGAATATCAAACGGAGTCCAAACAGAATAAAATCTTCGGAAACGTGATTTTCTCACCGAACGTGATCCAGGAGACTTGGACCCTACTACAAGGGATCAAAGAGGTGGTCACGAGGGTGGGGGGCGCCCCCCCCTAGGGCGCGCCCCCTGCCTCATGGGCCCCTTGGTGCTCCACCGACATACTCCTTCCTCCTATATATGCACATGTACCCCCAAACGATCAGAACATGAGCCAAAACCCTAATTCCACCGCCGCAACTTTCTGTATCCACGAGATCCCATCTTGGGGCATGTTTCGGAGCTCCGTCGGAAGAGGGATGTCATCACGGAGGGCTTCTACATCATCCTAGCCCCTCCGATGAAGTGTGAGTAGTTTACCTCAGACCTTCGGGTCCATAGTTATGCTCAATTCTGTCAATTGCTCAACAGTAATTTGTTCACCCACTATAGAATACTTATGCTCTTGAGAGAAGCCACTAGTGAAACCTATGGCCCCCGGGTCTATTCTCATCATATCAATCTCCATCACTTTTATATTGCTTTTCTATTTACTTTACTTTTACTTTTTACTTTGCATTTTTGTATCAAAAATACCAAAAATATTCTATCTATCAGATCTCACTCTCGTAAGTGACCATGAAGGGCTTGACAACCCCTAATCGTGTTGGTTGTGAGTAGCTATCGCTTTGTGCAGGTACGAGGGACTTGAGTGTGGGCTCCTACTGGATTGATACCTTGGTTCTCAAAAACTGAGGGAAATACTTACGCTACTCTGCTACATCATCCCTTCCTCTTCGTGGAAAACCAACGCAAGCTCAAGACGTAGTAAGAAGGATTTCTGGAGTCGTTGCCGGGGAGTCTACGCAAAAAGTCATATACCAAGTACCCATCACAATCCCTATCTCTCGCATTACATTATTTGCCATTTGCCTCTCGTTTTCCTCCCCCCCCCAATTCACCCTTGCCATTTTATTCGCCCTCTCTCTCCATCCTCCCTCTCTATTTGCCTCTTTTTGTCCGCTTGCTTTTTGTTTGCCCGTGTGTTAGATTGCTTGTTTGTCGTGATGGCTCAAGATGCTACCAAATTGTGTGACTTCACCAATACCAATAATAATGATTTCCTTAGCACTCCGATTGCTCCTCTTACCGATGTTGAATCTTGTGAAATTAATACTGCTTTGTTGAATCTTGTTATGAGAGATCAATTCACCGGCCTTCCTAGTGAAGATGCCGCTACTCATCTGAATAGCTTCGTTGATTTATGTGATATGCAAAAGACAAAAAGATGTCAATAATGATGCCGTTAAATTGAATCTATTTCCTTTTTCGCTTAGAGATCGTGCTAAAGCTTGGTTTTCGTCTTTGCCTAAGAATAGTATTGATTCATGGAACAAATGCAAAGATGCTTTTATCTCTAAGTATTTTCCTCCTGCTAAGATCATCTCTCTTAGAAACAATATAATGTACTTTAAACAACTTGATCATGAACATGTTGCACAAGCTTGGGAGAGAATGAAATTAATGATACGCAATTGCCCTACTCATGGTTTAAATTTGTGGATGATTATACAAAAAATTTATGCCGGATTGAATTGTTCTTCTAGAAATCTTTTAGATTCGGCCGCGGGGGGCACTTTTATGGAAATCACTTTAGGAGATGCTACTAAACTCCTAGATAATATTATGGTTAATTATTCTCAATGGCATACTGAAAGAACTTCTAATAAAAAGGTGTATGCGATAGAAGAAATTAATGTGTTGAGTGAAAAGATGGATGAACTTATGAAATTATTTGCTACTAAGAGTGTTTCTTCTGATCCTAATGATATGCCTTTGTCTACTTTGATTGAGAATAACAATGAACCTATGGATGTGAATTTTGTTGGCACGGATAATTTTGGTAACAACGCTTATAGAGGGAATTTTAATCCTAGGCCATATCCTAGTAATCCTTCTAATAATTATGGGAATTCCTACAACAACTCTTATGGAAATTATAATAAGATGCCCTCTGATTTTGAATCTAATATTAAAGAATTTGTTTCTTCACAAAAGAATTTTAATGCTATGATTGAAGAAAAATTGCTTAAGATTGATGATTTGGCTAGGAACGTTGATAGAATTGCTCTTGATGTTGATGCTTTGAAACTTAGATCTATTCCACCTAAGCATGATATTAACGAGTCTCTAAAAGCCATGAGAATTTCAATTGATGAGTGTAAAGAAAGAACCGCTAGGATGCATGCCTCCAAAGATGCCTTTATTAAAGCATGTTCTTCCAATTCCTATGAAAATAAAGATGAAGATCTAAAAGTTATTGATGTGTCTCCTATTAAATCTTTATTTTGCAATATGAATCTTGATGAAACTGAATATGATCTTCCTTTACCTAGAAGGCGTTCTAAAAATTCGGAGTGTTTAGATCTTAATGATGAAATTGATGAAAGTGGGATTGAAAGAAATAAAAATCTAGATGTTGCTAAACCCACTATATTGGATTTCAAGGAATTTAATTATCAAAATTCCTCTTTGATTGATTGTATTTCCTTGTTGCAATTCGTGCTAAATTCTCCACATGCTTATAGTCGAAATAAAGCCTTCACCGAACATATTGTTGATGCCTTGATGCAATCTTATGAAGAAAAACTTGAGTTGAAAGTTTCTATCCCTAGAAAACTCTATGATGAGTGGGAACCAACTATTAAAATTAAAATTAAAGATTATGAGTTTTATGCTTTTTGTGATTTGGGTGCTAGTGTCTCTACTATTCCCGAGACTTTGTGTGATTTATTAGATTTCCGTAATTTTGATGATTGCTCTCTAAACTTGCATCTTGAGGATTCCACTATTAAGAAACCTATGGTAAGAATTAATGATGTTCTTGTTGTCACAAATAGGAACTATGTGCCCGTAGATTTCATTGTTCTTGATATAGATTGCAATCCTTCTTGCCCTATTATTCTTGGTAGACCTTTCCTTAGAACGGTTGGTGCGATTATTGATATGAAGGAAGGGAATATTAGATTTCAATTTCCATTAAAAAAGGGCATGGAACACTTTACAAGAAAGAAAATAAAATTACCATATGAAACTATCATGAGAGACACTTATGGATTGCCTACCAAAGATGGCAATACCTAGATCTATTCTTGCTCGTTATGCCTAGCTAGGGGCGTTAAACGATAGCGCTTGTTGGGAGGCAACCCAATTTTATTTTTATTCCTTGCTTTTTGCTCCTGTTTAGTAATAAATAAATTATTTAGCCTCTGTTTTGGTTCTGTTTTTGTGTTTAATTAGTGTTTGTGCCAAGTAGAACCGTTGGGAAGACTTGGGGAAAGTCTTTTTGAACTTGCTGTAAAAAAAACAGAAACTTTAGCGCTCACGAGAACTGCTGTCATTTTTATTTGAAGAGTGATATTTAGTTAATTCCTTTTGAAGATGATTAATAGATAAATTTATCACGTACAGCAATTTATTTTAGAATTTTTGGGGTTCCAGATCTTGCGCTAGCTACAGATTACTACAGACTGTTCTGTTTTTGACAGATTCTGTTTTTCGTGTGTTCTTTGCTTATTTTGATGAATCTATGGCTAGTAAAATAGTTTATAATCCATAGATAAGTTGGAATACAGTAGGTTTAACACCAATATAAATAAAGAATTAGTTCATTACAGTACCTTGAAGTGGTCTTTTGTTTTTCTTTCGCTAACGGAGCTCACGAGTTTTCTATTTTGAGTTTTGTGTTGTGAAGTTCCAAGTTTTGGGTGAATTATTTTGATGGATCATGGAACAAGGAGTGGCAAGAGCCTAAGCTTGGGGGTGCCCATGGCACCCCCAAGATAATCCAAGGACACCAAAAAGTCAAAGCTTGGGGATGCCCCCGGAAGGCATCCCCTCTTTCGTCCACTTCCATCGGTAATTTACTTGGAGCTATATTTTTATTCACCAACATGATATGTGTTTTGCTCGGAGCGTATTGTATTATTTGTCTTTGTTTGTTAGTATGCCACAATCATCCTTGATGTACACACCTTTTGAGAGAGCCATACATGAATTAAAATTTGATAGAATGCTCTATGTGCTTCACTTATATCTTTTTGAGCTAGATAATTTTGCTCTATGTGCTTCACTTATATCTTTTGAGCTAGATAATTTTCCTCTATGTGCTTCACTTATATCTTTTAGAGCACGGTGGTGGATATGTTTTAAAGAAACTATTGATCTCTCATGCTTCACTTAAATTAATTTGAGAGTCTCTTAATAGCATGGTAATTTGCCTAATAATAATATGCTTGGTATTCAAGATTTGTGAAACTTTCTTTTGAGTGTGTTGAATACTAAGAAAAGATTGAAGCATGATAATTATTTTGAGATATGGAGGTGATAATATTGAAGTCATGCTAGTTGAGTAGTTGTGAATTTAAAGAATACTTGTGTTGAAGTTTGTGATTCCCGTAGCATGCACGTATGGTGAACCGTTATGTGAAGAAGTCAGAGCATGATTTATTTATTGATTGTCTTCCTTATGAGTGGAGGCCGGGGACGAGCGATGGTCTTTTCCTACCAATCTATCGCCCTAGGATCATGCGCGTAATACTTTGCTTTGATAACTTCTAAATTTTGCAATAAGTATATGAGTTCTTTATGACTAATGTTGAGTCCATGGATTATACGCACTCCCACCCTTCCACCCTTGCTAGCCCCTCTAATACCGCGCAACTTTCGCCGGTATCATACACCTACCATATACCTTCCTCAAAACAGCCACCATACCTACCTATTATGGCATTTCCATAGCCATTCCGAGATATATTGCCATGCAACTTTCCACCATCTAGTTCATCATGACATATCCATCATTGTCATATTGCCTAGCATGATCATGTAGTTGACATAGTATTTGTGGCAAAGCCACCGTTCATAATTCTTTCATACTTGTCACTCGTGATTCATTGCATATCCCGGTACACCACCGGAGGCATTCATATAGAGTCATACTTTGTTTTAGTATCGAGTTGTAATCATTGAGTTGTAAATAAATAGAAGTGTGATGATCATCATTCAATAGAGCATTGTCCCAAAAAAAGAGAAAGGCCAAAGAAAAAAAGAAGGCCAAAAAAGGGGCAATGCTACTATCCTTTTTTCCACACTTGTGCTTCAAAGTCATGATATAGCAAGTCTCATATATTGTGCTTCAAAGTAGCACCATGTTCTTCATATAGAGAGTCTCATATGTTGTCACTTTCATATACTAGTGGGAATTTTACGTTATAGAACTTGGCTTGTATATTCCAATGATGGGCTTCCTCAAATTGCCCTAGGTCTTCGTGAGCAAGCAAGTTGGATGCACACCCACTAGTTTCTTTTGTTGAGCTTTCATACATTTATAGCTCTAGTGCATCCGTTGCATGGCAATCCCTACTCACTCACATTGATATCTATTGATGGGCATCTCCATAGCCCATTGATATGCCTATTTGATGTGAGACTATCTTCTCCTTTTTGTCTTCTCCACAACCACCATTCTATTCCACCTATAGTGCTATATCCATGGCTCACGCTCATGTATTGCGTGAAGATTGAAAAAGTTTTGAAAAACTTAGAGTATGAAAGAATTGCTTGGATTTTCATCGGGGTTGTGCATGATTTAAATACTTTGTGTGGGGAAGATGGAGCATAGCCAGACTATATGATTTTGTAGGGATAACTTTCTTTGGCCATGTTATTTTGAGAAGACATAATTGCTTTGTTAGTATACTTGAAGTATTATTATTTTCTATGTCAATATAAACTTTTGTCTTGAATCTTTCTAATCTGAATATTCATACCACAATTAAGAAGATTTACATTGAAATTATGCCAAGTAGCACTCCGCATCAAAAATTCTCTTTTTATCATTTACCTACTCGAGGATGAGCAGGAATTAAGCTTGGGGATGCCTGATACGTCTCCAACGTATCTATAATTTTTGATTGCTCCATGCTATATTATCTACTGTTTTGGACTATATTGGGCTTTATTTTCCACTTTTATATATTTTTGGGACCAACCTATTAACGGAGGCCCAGCCTAGAATTGCTGTTTTTTTGCCTATTTCAGTGTTTCGGATAAATAGAATATCAAACGGAGTCCAAACGGAATAAAATCTTCGGAAACGTGATTTTCTCACCGAACGTGATCCAGGAGACTTGGACCCTACTGCAAGGGACCAAAGAGGTGGTCATGAGGGTGCCCCCCCTAGGGCGCGCCCCCTGCCTCGTGGGCCCCTCGGTGCTCCATCGACGTACTCCTTCCTCCTATATTTACACACGTACCCCCAAACGATCAGAATAGGAGCCAAAACCCTAATTCCACCGCCGCAACTTTCTGTATCCACGAGATCCCATCTTGGGGCCTGTTCCGGAGCTCCGCCGGAAGAGGGCCGTCATCACGGAGGGCTTCTACATCATCCTAGCCCCTCTGATGAAGTGTGAGTAGTTTACCTCAGACCTTTGGGTCCATAGTTAGTAGCTAGATGGCTTCTTCTCTCTCTTTGAATCTCAATACAAAGTTCTCCCCCTCTCTCGTGGAGATCTATTCGATGTAATCTTCTTTTTGTGGTGTGTTTGTTGAGACCGATGAATTGTGGGTTTATGATCAAGTCTATCTATGAATAATATTTGAATCTTCCCTGAATTCTTTTATGCATGATTGGTTATCTTTGCAAGTCTCTTCGAATTATCCGTTTGGTTTGGCCAACTAGATTGGTAGTTCTTGCCATGGGAGAAGTGCTTAGCTTTGGGTTCGATCTTGCGGTGTCCTTACCCAGTGACAGAAGGGGCAGCAAGGCACGTATTGTATCGTTACCATCGAGGATAACAAGATGGGGTTTATTTCATATTGCATGAATTTATCTCTCTACATCATGTCATCTTGCTTAAGGCGTTACTCTATTTTTAACTTAATACTCTAGATGCATGCTGGATAGCGGTCGATGAGTGGAGTAATAGTAGTAGATGCAGAATCGTTTCGATCTACTTGTCACGGACGTGATGCCTATATACATGATCATGCCTAGATATTCTCATAATTATGCACAATTCTATCAATTGCTCAACAGTAATTTGTTCACCCACCGTAGAATACTTATGCTCTTGAGAGAAGCCACTAGTGAAACCTATGGCCCCCGGGTCTATTCTCATCATATCAATCGCCATCACTTTTATATTTCTTTCCTATTTACTTTGCTTTTACTTTTTACTTTGCATCTTTATATCAAAAATACCAAAAATATTCTATCTATCAGATCTCACTCTCGTAGGTGACCGTGACGGGCTTGACAACCCCTAATCGCGTTGGTTGCGAGTAGCTATCGCTTTGTGCAAGTACGAGGGACTTGAGCGTGGGCTCCAACTGGATTGATACCTTGGTTCTCAAAAACTGAGGGAAATACTTACGCTACTCTGCTGCATCATCCCTTCCTCTTTGGGGAAAACCAACGCAAGCTCAAGACGTAGCATGGTGTCGCTCAGACGCCTGACTAAGGCATGCTTTACATTATTATCCTTTCGAGGCGTCGTTTCACACACCCGATCGGTGCATCCTAATTCTACTCTCTGATTGCATATTCATGTTTGACATGAATAACCTGCTTGCGTGCATCATGGATTTTTTACTTCATGACTGACGTTGTGATCATGGAATATTTCAGAGCATGACTTTCATTTGTTATATTATACCTGAGTTCATAATGTTTGCGAGTACATTCAAAGTACTCACTGGCTTGTCCCTGGCTATTGTCTTGGCCAGATTTCTTGCATGGAGAGGAGCGTTGCGATGACAGCCCCGGAACCTGCGCAATGGTGATAGCAGCCTCGGAAGATAGGAGTTATCCAGGTCAGTTGTTCCTGTGGGAAATGGAGTCGCATATACACTGATGAACCACAAACCGCTTCCGCCATCAGCCACTAGAAACCTTGTGTTGTACTCATAGGCCAGAATGGTCTTGTACTACATATTTTGTATTTTGCTTGGAATTTCTGTATCAAGTTGGTGCCTCATCAGCTAACAGTAATCCTGGGGCTGGTGGGCACAAGGACCATTTTCTTGGAAATATATCTTGAAAATCCGGTCGCGACAGGGATGCCCAGTCCCATGCTCAAACCAAATCAAAATAATTGCAAACAAAACTCCCCCATGATTGTTGTTAGTTGGAGGCACATGTTGTTTCGGGCAAGCCATGGATTGATGCTTGTTGGTGGTGGGGGAGTATAAACTTTACCATTCTGCTTGGGAACCGCCTATAATGTGTGTAGCATGGAAGATATCAAGATCTCTTGGTTGTTATGTTGACAATGAAAGTATACCGCTTAAAATATTATTCATCTCTATTTCAAAACCGAGCTCTAGCACCTCTACAAATCCCTGCTTCCCTCTGAGAAGGGCCTATCTCTTTACTTCTATGTTGAGTCATCATCCTCTTATTAAAAAGCACTAGGTGGAGAGCATCGCTGTCATTTGCATGTATTATTATTAGTATACATTGAGAATGACTGTGACTGGATCTCTTTTACCATGAATTATAATTTCCATTCAGCCCTTGATCTTCAAGGGTGCTCTGCATTTATGTTTTGCGGTCTCAAAAAGGCGCAGCGAGATACCATCTTGTTATATCATATTATGATTGTTTTAAGAAAGTGTTGTCATCCGAGATTTATTATTATTGGTCGCTAGTTGATTATGCCATTGATATGAGTAAACATGAGACCTAAATGTTATTGTGAATATGGTTAGTTCATAATCTTTTCTGAAAACTTGAATGTTAGCTTTACATATTTACAACAACAAGAGCAAACAAAGTTTGTAAAAGTTTTTCTTTATCACTTTCAGTTTATCAACTGAATTGCTTGAGGACAACCAAAGGTTTGAGCTTGGGGGAGTTGATACGTCTCCATCGTATCTACTTTTCCAAACACTTTTGCCCTTGTTTTGGACTCTAACTTGCATGATTTGAATGGAACTAACCCGGACTGGCGCTGTTTTCAGCAGAATTGCCATCGTGTTATTTTTGTGCAGAAATAAAAGTTCTTGGAATGACCTGAAAATCAACAGAGAATATTTTTGGAATATATAAAAAATACTGGCAAAAGAATCAAGGCCAGGGGGCACACACCCTGTCCACGAGGGTGGGGGCACGCCTACCCCCAGGGCGCGCCCCCTGTCTCGTGGGCCCCCTGGTGCTCCACCGACCTCAACTCCAACTCCATATATTCACGTCCGGGGAGAAAAAAAATCAGAGAGAAGGATTCATCATGTTTTACAATACGAAGCCGCCACCAAGCCCTAATCTCTCTCGGGAGGGATGATCTGGAGTCCATTCGGGGCTCCGGAGAGGGGAATCCGTCGCCATCGTCATCATCAACCTTCCTGCATCACCAATTTCATGATGCTCACCGCCGTGCGTGAGTAATTCCATTGTAGGCTTGCTAGACGATGATGGGTTGGATGAGATTTATCATGTAATCGAGTTAGTTTTGTTAGGGTTTGATCCCTAGTATCCACTATGTTCTGAGATTGATGTTGCTATGACTTTGCTATGCTTAATGCTTGTCACTAGGGCCCGAGTGCCATGATTTCAGATGTGAACCTATTATGTTTTCATGAATATACGTGAGTTCTTGATCCTATCTTGCAAGTCTATAGTCACCTATTATGTGTTATGATCCATTAACCCCGAAGTGACAATAATCGGGATACTTACTGGTGATGACCGTAGTTTGAGGAGTTCATGTATTCACTAAGTGTTAATGCTTTGGTCCAGTACTCTATTAAAAGGAGGCCTTAATATCCCTTAGTTTCCAATAGAGCCCCGCTGCCACGGGAGGGTAGGACAAAAGATGTCATGCAAGTTCTTTTCCATAAGCACGTATGACTATATTCGGAATACATGCCTACATTACATTGATGAACTGGAGCTAGCTCTGTGTCACGCTATGTTATAACCATTGCATGAGGAATCGCATTCGACATAATTATCCATCACTGATCCATTGCCTACGAGCTTTTCACATATTGATCTTCGCTTATTTACTTCTCCATTGCTACTGTTACAATCACTATAAAACCAAAACTATTGCTTTTGCTACCATTACTGCTACTATCATATTACTTTGCTACTAAATACTTTGCTACAGATATTAAGTTTTCCGCGTGTGGTTGAATTGACAACTCAGCTGCTAATACTTGAGAATATTCTTTGGCTCCCCTTGTGTCGAATCAATAAATTTGGGTTGAATACTCTACCCTCGAAAACTATTGCGATCTGCTATACTTGTGGGTTATCAAGCATCAATATGTATAGAGATAGATCATGACGCTTGATATATTTTCAATGAGTACATACATTGACAATATTTTGAAGTAGTTCAAAATGGAACAGTTAAAGAAGGAGTTCTTGCCTGTGTTGCAAGGTGTGAAGTTGAGTAAAGACTCAAAACCCGACCACGACAGAAAATAGAAAGAGAATGAAAAGTCATTCCCTATGCCTCAGTCATAGGTTCTACAAAGTATGCTATGCTGTGTACCAGACCTATTGTGTACCTCACCATAAGTTTGTCAAGAGGGTACAATAGTGATCCAGGAGTGGATCACTGGACATCGGTCAAAAATATCCTTAGTGGAATAAGGAAATGTTTCTCGGTTATGGAGGTGACAAAGAGTTCATCGTAAAGAGTTACGTCAATGCAAGCTTTGACACCGATCTGGATGAATCTAAGTCTCGATCTAGATACATATTGAAAGTGGGAGCAATTAGCTAGAGTAGCTCCGTGCAAAGCATTGTAGACATAGAAAATTTGCAAAATACTTATGGCTTTGAATGTGGCAGACCCGTTGACTAAATTTCTCTCACAAGAAAAACATGATCACTCTTTGGGTGTTAATCACGTAGCGATGTGAACTAGATTATTGACTCTAAACCCTTTGGGTGTTAGTCACGTGGAGATGTGAACTAATCACATAAAGATGTGAACTATTGGTGTTAAATCACATGACGATGTGAACTAGATTATTGACTCTAGTGCAAGTGGGACACTGAAGGAAATATGCCCTAGAGGCAATAATAAAGTTGTTATTCATATTTCCTTATATCATGATAAATGTTTATTATTCATGCTAGAATTGTATTAACCGGAAACTTAGTACATGTGTGAATACATAGACAAATAGAGTGTCCCTAGTATGCCTCTACTTGACTAGCTCGTTAATCAAAGATGGTTAAGTTTCCTAGCCATGGACATGTGTTGTCATTTGATGAATGAGATCACATCATTAGAGAATTATGTGATGGACAAGATCCATCCGTTAGCTTAGCATAATGATCGTTCAGTTTTATTGCTACTACTTTCTTCATGACTTATACATGTTCCTCTGACTATGAGATTATGCAACTCCCAAATACAAGAGGAACACCTTGTGTGCTATCAAACATCACAACATAACTGGGTATTATAAAGATGCTCTACAGGTGTCTCCAATGTTGTTTGTTGAGTTGGCATAGATCGAGATTAGGATTTGTCACTCCGTCAATCGGAGAGGTATCTTTGGGCCCTCTCGGTAATGCACATCACAATGAGCCTTGCAAGCAATGTGAATAATGAGTTAGTTGCGGGATGGTGCATTACAGAACGAGTAAAGAGACTTGCCGGTAACGAGATTGAACTAGGTATTAAGATACCGAGGATCGAATCTCGGGCAAGTAACATATCGATGATAAAGGGAACAACGTATGTTGTTATGCGGTTTGACCAATAAAGATCTTCATAGAATATGTGGGAGCCAATATGAACATCCAGGTTCCGCTATTGTTTATTGACCGGAGACGTGTCTCGGTCATGTCTACATAGTTCTCGAACCCATAGGGTCCGCACGCTTAACATTCGGTGACGATCGGTATTATGAGTTTATGTGTTTTGATGAACCGACGATTGTTCAGAATCTCGGATGTGATCACGGGCATGACGAGGAGTCTTGAAATGGTCGAGACATAAAGATCGATATATTGGAAGCCTAGGTTTGGACATCGGAAAGGTTCCGAGTGAGTTCGGGCATATACCGGAGTACCGGTGGGTTACCGGAACCCCCCGGGGAGTATATGGGCCCTAATGGGCTTTAGTGGAGAGAGAGAGAGGCAACCAGGGCAGGCCGCGCACCCCCTTCCCCTCTGGTCCGAATTGGACTAGGAAGGGGGCGGCGCCCCCCTTTCCTTCCTCCCTGTCCCCCCCTTCCTTCTCTCCTAGTCCAACTATGGAAGGGGGGAATCCTACTCCCGGAGGGAGTAGGACTCCTCCAGGGCGCGCCATAGAGGGCCGGCCCTCCCCCTCTTCCACTCCTTTATATACGGGGGAGGGGGCACCCCATAGACACACAAGTTGATCATTGATCTTTTAGCCGTGTGCGGTGCCCCCTCCACCATAATCCACCTCGGTCATATCGTAGCCGTGCTTAGGTGAAGCCCTGTTCCGGTAGCATCATCATCACCGTCATCACGCCGTCGTGCTGACGAATCTCTCCCTCGACACTTTTCTGGATCGTGAGTTCATGGGATGTCACCGAGCCGAACGTGTGCAGATCGCGGAGGTGTCGTAACTTCGGTACTAGGATCGGTCGATCGTGAAGACGTACGACTACATCAACCGCTTTTTCATAATGCTTCCGCTTACGGTCTACGAGGGTACGTAGACAATACTCTCCCCTCTCGTTGCTATGCATCACCATGATCTTGTGTGTGCGTAGGAATTTTTTTGAAATTACTATGTTCCCCAACACTGGCCCACAAATTTACACCGGCATCTGTCTAAGGACACTGATGGATGCCATCCAATGTTGCCCGCATACCTTTCGACAAGTATATGAACTAACCGGACGAAATTCATGCAAACAAAGCAAATTTCAAATTAACCGGATGAAATTCATTACATTTCGAAAACTTTTCCTACAAACTGGACGAAATCCATTACATATTTCGCACAAACCGTACTAAAACCTACTATAAACCTAATCTAAACGATCGTCGGCGCCCGACCACCATGTCCGGCCATGAACCCGAGAAAGCCGGCTATTGCCTTTGCCTCCTCCTCATCCACCTCGATAACCTCCTCCTTCGGAGCACAAGGTTTTGAAGATTTCCGCCTCCATGTTGCCGTCAAGCGGCTAATCGGCCGCCGATGTTTATCCCACCAAGCTTGGTGTCGACTGAGTGGAGGAGCCGTGGCCTTCCTGGGACCTGAGCGGTGGTGACCTACCGTGTACTACTCTTCCTCGCTGTCGGCTGCGCCCGCGCACGCACGCCGGCTTCATGGTAGTGGCGGCAGAGGGCGGTCGGGTGGGAGCTGGCAATCTCCTTCATCTGCTCCTGCGACAGTACGTCCAAGAGAGCTTTGGAGCCCGCCCGGAGCGGAGCCACCAATGTCCTTCGTCTGCTCCCGCGATAGTACGTCCAAGAGAGCTTTGGAGCGCCAGGAGGCCATGGTTGGAGTGGTGCCGACAGAAGGAAGGGACCGGAGGAGAATGAGTGTGGGTCTTTGGCTATGGCTGGGTGTAGGATCGAAAGTATGTCTAGACGGGGGTGATTAGACTACTTGACCAAATAAAAACTTAACCTTTTCCCAATTTTAGTTCTTGGCAGATTTTAGCTATTTTAGGACAAGTCAAGCAATCATCACACAATTCAAGCAAGCATGCAAAGGGTATATTGGCAGCGGAAAGTAAAGCATGCAACTTGCAAGAATATAAAGGGAAGGGTTTGGAGAATTCAAACGCTATTGGAGACACGGATGTTTTTCCCGTGGTTCGGATAGGTGGTGCTATCCTACATCCACGTTGATGGAGACTTCAACCCACGAAGGGTAACGGTTGCGCGAGTCCACACAGGGCTCCACCCAAGGGCAACGGTTGCGCGAGTCCACGAAGGGCTCCACCCACGAAGGGTCCACGAAGAAGCAACCACCCACAAAGGGTCCATGAAGAAGCAACCTTGTCTATCCCACCATGGCCATCGCCCACGAAGGACTTGCCTCACTAGCGGTAGATCTTCATGAAGTAGGCGATCTCCTTGCCCTTACAAACTCCTTGGTTCAACTCCACAATCTTGTCGGAGGCTCCCAAGTGACACCTAGCCAATCTAGGAGACACCACTCTCCAAGAAGTAACAAATGGTGTGTAGGTAATGAACTCCTTGCTCTTGTGCTTCAAATGATAGTCTCTCCAACACTCAACTCTCTCTCATAGGATTGGGATTTGGTGGAAAGAAGATTTGAGTGGAAAGCAACTTGGAAAGGCTAGAGATCAAGATTCATATGATAGGAATGGAATGTCTTGATCTCAACACATGAGTAGGTGGTTCTCTCTCAGAACATATGAGTAGGAATGGTGTGTGTGTTCTGATGGCTCTCTCATCGAATGAGAAGGAGGTGGAGGGGTATATATAGCCTCCACACAAAATCCAACCGTTACACACAATTTACCAATCTCGGTGGGACCGAATCAGAAAACTCGGTTTGACCGAAGTAGTAAACCTAGTGACCGTTAGGAATTTCGGTGGGACTGACATGCAACTCGGTAGGACCGATTTGGTTAGGGTTTGGGCATAACGTAATCTCGATGAGACCGATTACACAAACTCGGTGAGACCGAATTTGGTAATTAGCTAACCAGAGAGTTGGTCAGGCAGACTCGGTGGGACCGATTTGCTCTTTCGGTGAGACCGAAAAGTTACAAAGGGGAAACACTGAGTTTACGTTGCAATCTCGGTGGGACCGATTCGCTCTTTCGGTGGGACCGAAAAGTTACGAAAGGGAAACAGAGAGTTTGCAACCCCATCTCGGTGGGACCGAGATCCTTATCGGTAGGACCGAATTGCTAGGGTTTGGCAGTGGCTAATGACAAGTGAAACTCGGTGGCGCCGGATAGGAAGAATCAGTAGGACCGAGTTTGGCTTAGAGTTTAGGTCATATGTGGATATGGGAAAGTAGTTGAGGGTTTTGGAGCATATCACTAAGCACATGAAGCAAGAGGCTCATTAAGCAACACCTCATCCCTCCTTAATAGTATTGGCTTTTCCTAAAGACTCAATGTGATCTTGGATCACTAAAATATAAAATGAAGAGTCTTGAGCTTTTGAGCTTGAGCCAATCCTTTGTCCTTAGCATTTTGAGGGTTCCACTTTCACATCCATGCCATGCCAATCATTGAGCTTTCCTGAAATAATCATCTTGGAATAGCATTAGCTCAATGAGCTATATGTTGTTATGAATTACCAAAACCACCTAGGGATAGTTGCACTTTCAATCTCCCCCCTTTTGGTAATTGATGACAACATATAGATCAAAGCTTCGACAAATGATAATAAGCATGAAGTATATCGTCGCTTTGAGAAGTATGTGATAAGTAAGAGCTCCCCCTAAATTTGTGCATATTTAAAATTTGCTTTGGACTGCAAATGCACAAAGAGTTAGAGTCAAGGGTTACTCTTCCATGTCACATACATCTTGGTGGAGCGCTCAAAATGATAAGAATGAAATACATGCACTCATCACCAAGAATAGTGAATGATCACAAAAGATAGATAGAATGATAATATTTAAGCAAGCATTAAGCAAACATTAAGTGTAGCTTATGATCAAACACATGATCATCGATGTCTCACAAATAATGATGTAGTATCAAGCACTCAAAAGAAGAAAAGGTTCGAAAAACCACCAAATAAAGCAAGAGAGAAAAGCAACACTCTCTCTCGAAGCCTATGATCTATACATCTTCTCCCCCTTTGGCAACAAGTTACCAAAAAGTTTCTAGAAAATGCATAGCACTAGATCGACGCTCAGGCTTGATCTTCAGGTGGTGGTGGAGTCCGGATCACTCCAAGGACGAAGGCTTCTGTAGATGTTGAAGTAGTCGCTGGAGTTGGAGCTGAGGTAGACGCTGGAGCTGAGGCTGTAGCTGGTGCTGAAGTAGTAGCTCTGGTGTCAGCAACTGGCAGTGCAGATGACCTAGGACCTCGTGGCACCCTCACAAACGCATGAGTCGTGGTCCTGCCTCTCCTCTCATTCATGTCCTCCTAGAGCTGCTCCACTGCAGACTGAACTTCTGTTACCTTGATGTCCAAGTCATAGAACCTCTGTTCCATGATCCTCTCTAAACTCGCCTGGTTCTGAGTCAGGGTGGCTATACTCTGCTCGATCCGCAGGGTGGACGCAATCAAGTAACCAAGCTGCTCTTGTTTGGTCTTCAAGAAGTATTCAGATGCCTCTGCTTGAGTAGGCATCCTGGCAGCTTTCTCCTTCCTTGCCTTCTCCTTCTTTGCATATGCTTGTGCAGATGATGGCTCATTCTCTGTCATCACAACTTCATTGTTCTCAAAATCTGGACGGATGGGCAGGTGTTCCTTATCCAACAAATATACGCCCGTGCCCATCTTGGAGTTGATGAGCTCCTGAATCTGAGGGGCATATCCACAGCTCCTCTTCTGATCTGCCGCAGTCCTTTTGATCGTTTCAACTATGAGGCTCATGACTTTGAACTTCTGAGGCACATCAAACACATGTAGCAAGTTGATAGCATGGCCTCGGATCATCTTGTGATCTCTAGACTTGGGCAGTAAGGTGTGCCTTAGTATCCAATTGATCGTAGGCAATCCTGATAGCAGATAATGCACTGAGCCAAACTTGAATGTGTCAAGAGCTTCATTGGGAATTTCCTTGTACATATTTGACATGGAGTTATGGTCCATCTTCTTCTTGGCATAGATATCCAAGTCCTCATCTTGCTCTTCTGGGGCATTGATGATCTGTGCCCACTCAGCCACTGTAGATTGGTACCTTGTACCCTCAGACATCCATGTAATCCTCCCATCTGGATAAAAGTGAGATGTGGAGTAGAACTGCATGATGAGTTCCTCGTTCCACTTTGTGAGCTTCTGCCCAACAAAGTCCTCTACTCCACACGCTCTGAAGCTGTCCTGAACTCCTGGGTAGTACTCTTCATTGTCCTTGATGTAGGTCCAGTCGACCCATCTCATGTCACAAACGATTGACTTCTTGTCAAGCAAAACAGTCTCATAGAAATCTTGCTGCTCCTTGGTATGAAATCTGTAATCCACGGCAGTCCTTCTCCTAGAAGCATACGGATCTGCTTCTCTCCATTTCCTCAGCCATGAATCTCTCCTGAGCTTCATATCCTCAGCCACAGGATGAGCATCATTGTGGTCTGGGATCTTGGGCTTGAGCTTCCTAAGGACACTCTCTTCCTCTTCTTCGATAGCTTCAGGCACTGGGGCCTTGTTCTTTTCTGCAGCCGGGATGCTTCGTGTGTTTCTCTTTGGTGCACTCTTAGGCTTAGATGCAGCCTTAGGTGCTTCCTTGGGCTTGGATGCAGCTGTTCCTGACCTTATAGCATCTCCCATGAGTTTGGCTGCCTTGGGCGCTGGTGCAGCTGCCTCTTCTTCCTCATCCTCTTCTACCATGATGGAGGCTTTGCCAAGTACTCTAGCAACAGTCTTCTTCACTCTTTCTTTCCTCTTCTTGCCCTCAGCTGCAACGGGCTCAATGGGAGCAGGCTTCTCAGTTGAGGCTCTAGCCTTTGACATGGGCTGCCTGCCTGCTGGCCTCTTGATTTTCAGACCTGGCTTTGAGACTTGAGCTGGCTCAACTCTCTTGGAGGTGGCCTCTTCCTCTGCCACATAGTCTTCATCCTCAGAATCAGACGTTCTCTTCTTCCTTTGACGTGTGGCAGCCTTAGGCAGATTGCTGGGGGTGCTCCTGCTGCCATCATCAGAAGAACTTGAGGGGCTAGTGCCCTCACTCATCACAACTTGCTGCTCAGACACATTCTGGCTGTCACTTTGATCAGACATGTTGCAAACTAACTGCTGACCCTGTGAATAGATTATGGATAAGATAGAGTGGATGAGCATCACAAAAAGCAGAGATTTTTGCAAAAGATTAATTCAAAAACTTAGTTTTAGTTTTCCACAGAAAGCATCTCGGATCTACCGATTTTCAAACTCGGTGACACCGAAGCAGTTTTGGCACCAGAACTGGTGAACTCGGTCAGACCGAGTCACAGTTCGGTGGCACCGAGACTGCTAGGGTTTCACAGAATTCCAAAATCGGTCGCACCGATAAGTTATTCTCGGTCAGACCGAGTTTCACTTGTGCAATGGCAAAAGCCAGATCGGTGGGACCGAGTTTTTTAACTCGGTGGGTCCGAGATGGTTTCGGCGGAAACCTAACCCTAAAATTTTTGAATTAAGCCTAATCTACGAGTTCATTGACTGGATAGGAGTGTTTCAATCGTGGCAAGAATCATGATGATCACAATGTGCTAGGAATCGGAGTGGAGAATAGCACAAAGATCGAGTCCATACCCTAGTTCGGCGGAGACTCGCTACGGCGGCAACGGCGGGGCAGAATTCCGTTGACGGCGGCGGAGACCCGCGACTGGAGGCTGCCGGCGGCGAGAAGACGATCCGGAGACCACGAAGGCAAAGCAGGCTATCGCGCGGGCGAGGAGGTTTTAGAGAAATTTCCAAAATTTTGCCCGTCACTATATATAGCCCGACCCTGTCGGTGTGACCGAGTGGAACAACTCGGTGGCACCGATATGCAAAACTGTGTGCAGTTATTGCAACTCGGTGTGACCGAAAAGTTCAAATCGGTTGCACCGAGATCGAAAACCTAGATCAACTTAATGAACTCGGTAGGACCGAAAATGGAGTATCGGTCAGACTGAGATTCATAAAGAGGTTTTGGAAGTTTAAGTCTATGAGGAATCGGGGACTCCGAGCGCTCCTCACACAGAGTGGTTCGAATCTGACTTGATCAAATTTTGTGATGCAGCATGAATAGAGTTTGAGACAAGAAAAGCATAGATAGCTATAGGAGGTTCTTAGGCATTCTTGTCCATCCACTTGGCAAAAGAAGATAAAGCCAAGCAATCAAAACAACAAGTGGATGTCCTTGAATGAGTAAAATATGCAATCAGCATGCTCACACAATAAGATGGCAAATGAAATATGTGGCAAAGCATGCACAACCAATTCTAGCATCTATCAAGCAATTTGCGATGACTAGGTCATCTATATATGAGTATATTGACTTAGGAGTCAAGTGAGAACACTTGATCGTAGGACATACTCATCGTTTAAGCTCAAGTGGGGTTACCACTTTTCCATAAAGCATTGTTTTGTTCACATCTTTAGAGTTGCTTTAGCTCAAGTCCTAGAGTAAAGCTCCCCCTAGATGTGATATCCCCCCTAAGAGGGATGAACTAACCTTGGGTTTTGTCGATGATGACTTCATGTAGATATTGAAGATGTGGATGCTCAGTGTTGATGTAGATCTCTTGGAGCTATCCATTTGAGTGAATTGCACTTTCAATACCTACATGGGTTAGTCCCACAAGGAACAAACAAGGATATCCATAGACATAGAGTGATGCACACAAAAGATGATGTCCATGAAAACTTTTAGGTTACCTTGTCCCTTGTCTTACCAACAAGAGGGTTTGTGACTCCTTGAACTAGTGCAAGATGTGGAAGTTGATTGCACTTGTTCTTGCCAAAATGATAAGAGTGAAGTATGTTGGCGGAGTCACCCTCAAGAACTCTCTAGTTCTTCTTCTTTTGGATCCACATCATCTTTATGGGAATCCTTGGAGTTGTAGTCATACTTGATGAAGTGGAACTTGAAGTAGTCTTGGGAATCCACTTGACTAAGGTCTTTGGAGCTTCTTCAAATGCATCAATTTCCTCTTGAAGCTTGTCCTTGCCTTTTTGCTCGTAGTCTTGTGGTGGAAGATCATCTTGAGCTTGTGTCCCCTTGAAAGAAGTATACTTCTCTTGTTGAGGGACAAACTTCGTCTTGGGGTATTGATCTTCTTCCCATTCAACTCCATTGGCATTGAACTTTCGTTCAAAACCAACACCTTGATTCTTCCGGTGCATTCCTTGCTTGCGCACAATTTCCTCGAATTGCTTACTCCCGGCAAGGCTCTTGTACACTCCTTTCTCTATAATTCCCTTCAATAAGCTATTTTCTTGCTCAAGTGTAACTTGGCTAAGAGAATCATTAGTGGAATCAAGAGAACTACTAGAAGCAACAATATTGGATTTAGCATGATCATTGTTACTACTAGAGGAAGAATCTTTCTTGTTACTAGACTTGACTTGAGGCATGTAAGTGGATAAGAGTAAACGCTTGGCAATGTAAGAAGAACTTTTCTTGCGGAGATCATCATTGATTGCCTTTAAGAACTCATGCTCTTGCTCAAGATTGAGCTTTTCAAAGCGTAGTTTCTCATGAGCTCTTAAAAGTTCTCGGTGATCTTCGAAGATAGTGTCATGAGCTAACTTAAGAGTTTTAGTTCTTTAGTTAGAGCCTCAATCTTCTCCTTATCATTGTCATTCGTTTTATCTTGATTAGCATGATTAATTGGTCTTTTATCATAGTATTCATCACTAGAGTTGTCACCAAGCAAATCATCACTTAACAAGTCATCTTCATCACTATTGAAATCAACATACTCGGGGTGTGTTACCTTAGGACCTTTGGCCATGAAGCATCTTCCAATTCCTTCATTTGGTGAGTCAAAAATGTCATAGGAGTTGGGTGACACAAGTGCTAGACCGGCAACACCTTCATCTTGAGTATCTTCGGAGTCGGAGTGATAACTTCTCTCGGAGTGGCTGTCGGAGTCGGAGCCGGATACCCATTCACCAACATGAGCTTGATGTCTTCGTCTTGTGTAGCTCCTTGATGATTTTTCCTTCCTTTCCGAATCCTTGCTTCTCCATGAGTATCTTCGTTCATAACGATCATCTCTACTCCTTCTCTCTCTTGGTGGTGATCCTTTGCTTCTTCTTTTTGGAGAATCTTCTCTTCTCTTGTAGGGAGCCGTACACTCGTTGGAATAGTGTTCGGGTCTTCCACAATTGTAACAGTTTCGCTCTCGACTAGAAGATCTTTTATCATTGTAGGACCTTGACTTGGAGCTTCTATCTTTGCTTCTACTCTTGTAGAACTTGTTGAAGTTCTTCAACATTAAGCTCAATTCTTCATTGAAGTCTTGTTTCTCACTTGATGATGTAGGGGCTTCACATGAGGCTTTATAGGCACCACTTGATTTGTTGTGAAGTTCCTCTTTATCCTTAAGTGACATCTCATGAGCAACAATTCTTCCAATCACTTCCGTTGGCTTGAGATCTTTGTAATTGGGCATCATTTGGATCAATGTGCACACGGTATCATATTTTCCATCCAAGGATCTTAGGATCTTCTTGATGATGAATCTATCGGTCATCTCTTCACTTCCTAAGCCGGCAATCTCATTTGTGATGAGAGCAAGCCTAGAGTATATTTCAGCGACACCTTCACCATCCTTCATCTTGAACTTGTCAAGTTGGCTTTGAAGCACATCCGACTTGGATTCCTTGACGGAGTCGGTACCTTTGTGCATATCAATCAAAGTGTCCCAAATTTCCTTTGCATTCTCAAGGTGGCTGATTTTGTTGAATTCTTCGGGGCACAATCCGTTGAAGAGAATATCACAAGCTTGAGCATTGTATTGCAACATCTTCAACTCATCCGCGGTAGCTTCACGGTTTGGTTCTTTCCCATCAAAGAAGTCACCTTGCAAACCAACACACACAATAGCCCAAACGGCGGGGTTATGTCCAAGAATATGCATTTTCATTTTGTGCTTCCAACTAGCAAAATTAGTACCATCAAAGTAAGGACCTCTACGGTGATAATTTCCCTCACTAGACGCCATACTCTCCTAGGTTGTGAAACCAAGGCTATGACCACCAAAAGCTATAGAGATCAAGCAAATGGAGACCAAAGCTCTGATACCACTTGTAGGATCGAAAGTATGTCTAGAGGGGGGTGATTAGACTACTTGACCAAATAAAAACTTAACCTTTTCCCAATTTTAGTTCTTGGCAGATTTTAGCTATTTTAGGACAAGTCAAGCAATCATCACACAATTCAAGCAAGCATGCAAAGAGTATATTGGCAGCGGAAAGTAAAGCATGCAACTTGCAAGAATATAAAGGGAAGGGTTTGGAGAATTCAAACGCTGTTGGAGACACGGATGTTTTTCCCGTGGTTCGGATAGGTGGTGCTATCCTACATCCACGTTGATGGAGACTTCAACCCACGAAGGGTAACGGTTGCGCGAGTCCACACAAGGCTCCACCCAAGGGCAACGGTTGCGCGAGTCCACGAAGGGCTCCACCCACGAAGGGTCCACGAAGAAGCAACCACCCACAAAGGGTCCATGAAGAAGCAACCTTGTCTATCCCACCATGGCCATCGCCCACGAAGGACTTGCCTCACTAGCGGTAGATCTTCACGAAGTAGGCGATCTCCTTGCCCTTACAAACTCCTTGGTTCAACTCCACAGTCTTGTCGGAGGCTCCCAAGTGACACCTAGCCAATCTAGGAGACACCACTCTCCAAGAAGTAACAAATGGTGTGTAGGTAATGAACTCCTTGCTCTTGTGCTTCAAATGATAGTCTCTCCAACACTCAACTCTCTCTCATAGGATTTGGATTTGGTGGAAAGAAGATTTGAGTGGAAAGCAACTTGGAAAGGCTAGAGATCAAGATTCATATGATAGGAATGGAATGTCTTGATCTCAACACATGAGTAGGTGGTTCTCTCTCAGAACATATGAGTAGGAATGGTGTGTGTGTTCTGATGGCTCTCTCATCGAATGAGAAGGAGGTGGAGGGGTATATATAGCCTCCACACAAAATCCAACCGTTACACACAATTTACCAATCTCGGTGGGACCGAATCAGAAAACTCGGTATGACCGAAGTAGTAAACCTAGTGACCGTTAGGAATTTCGGTGGGACTGACATGCAACTCGGTAGGACCGATTCGGTTAGGGTTTGGGCATAACGTAATCTCGGTGAGACCGATTACACAAACTCGGTGAGACCGAATTTGGTAATTAGCTAACCAGAGAGTTGGTCAGGCAGACTCGGTGGGACCGATTTGCTCTTTCGGTGAGACCGAATGGAACTCGGTGAGACCGAAAAGTTACAAAGGGGAAACACTGAGTTTACATTGTAATCTCGGTGGGACCGATTCGCTCTTTCGGTGGGACCGAAAAGTTACGAAAGGGAAACAGAGAGTTTGCAACCCCATCTCGGTGGGACCGAGATCCTTATCGGTAGGACAGAATTGCTAGGGTTTGGCAGTGGCTAATGACAAGTGAAACTCGGTGGCGCCGGATAGGAAGAATCGGTAGGACCGAGTTTGGCTTAGAGTTTAGGTCATATGTGGATATGGGAAAGTAGTTGAGGGTTTTGGAGCATATCACTAAGCACATGAAGCAAGAGGCTCATTAAGCAACACCTCATCCCTCCTTAATAGTATTGGCTTTTCCTAAAGACTCAATGTGATCTTGGATCACTAAAATATAAAATGAAGAGTCTTGAGCTTTTGAGCTTGAGCCAATCCTTTGTCCTTAGCATTTTAAGGGCTCCACTTTCACATCCATGCCATGCCAATCATTGAGCTTTCTTGAAATAATCATCTTGGAATAGCATTAGCTCAATGAGCTATATGTTGTTATGAATTACCAAAACCACCTAGGGATAATTGCACTTTCACTGGGAGCTGGGGCTCAAGTTAATATAGCGGGCGAATTGCAATGAGCCGCGGAAGATGGAAGGACGGCTGGCCCCAGAGTAGATTCGTGAGGCGTGAATGCGGACGCTGCTTCACTGAATTAACTGCAGGTACGTTGGGTCACTGACATGTGGGCCCAATGGGCAGCTGGCCCGCATGTCAGTGACACACCAACTGCGCATGCAGTTAAGTCAGGTGAATGCGGCATTGACGTTCTGGAGAGACGGTGACTGTCGGTGTCAAAACCGGCGGATCTCGGGTAGTGGGTCCCGAACTGTGCGTCTAGGCCGGATGGTAACAGGAGGCAGGGAACACGATGTTTTACCCAGGTTCGGGCCCTCTTGATGGAGGTAAAACCCTACGTCCTACTTGATTAATATTGATGATATGGGTAGTACAAGAGTAGATCTACCACGAGATCAAGGAGGCTAAAACCTAGAAGCTAGCCTATGGTATGATTGTTGTATATGGAGTTGATTGCCTACGGACTACAACCCTCCGGTTTATATAGACACCGGATAGGGTTAGGGTTACATAGAGTCGGTTACAATGGTAGGAGATCTTGAATATCCGCATCGCCAAGCTTGCCTTCCATGCCAAGGAAAGTCCCATCCGGACACGGGACGAAGTCTTCAATCTTGTATCTTCATAGTCCTGGAGTCCGGCTGAAGGTATAGTCCGGCTACCCGAACACCCCCTAATCCAGGACTCCCTCAGTAGCCCCCGAACTAGGCTTCAATGACGACGAGTCCGGCGCGCAGATTGTTCGGCATTGCAAGGCGGGTTCTTCTCCAAATCTTGTGTACCTGTGGGAATAATGTCTGATTTTTGTAATGTAGTGCTCCTCAGCTCCCACGCCCAATAATGGCCGTCTTCCACGTGTCAAACGAATGCGAAAAGCCAGGGCATTTTTACATCCACACCCTTAGCCGTATAAACAAGCCGCCTATTTAACGGGATGGGGATTTAGGTCCAAACCACATCTTCTCCTCTCCGCGAGTTATCATCAGAGCGCTTCCAGCAAAGGTCCATTCCAACATGACCAGCCGTCGCAGCTCCTCCCCTCGCCCCTCCGGTCCCAAACCCGGGGACTGGGAGAGTTGCACCATCCCGCATAGCGAGTTAGTGTCGCTTCAGGCCAAGGGATTTCTCCCTCAGGCATACATGGTCCCGGTCCGAGCCGGTCTCGCCACCTATAATGGTGGAAAACAAGCGGAGAGCACCCCCAATCCTTCTAAAGGAGAGCGGGTGTGCCTCGTCCCCTATCTAATAAGGGGACTGGGATTTCCAATTCATCCATTTCTCCGCGGGCTTCTGGAGTTCTACGGCCTCCAGCTACATAATCTCACGCCCACCTCCGTATTGCATATTGCGGGTTTCGTCACCCTTTGTGAGCTATTTTTAGGCGTTGAGGCTCATTTCGCGCTGTGGAAGAGGTTATTCTGCCTGGTGCCCCGTTCTCAAGAGGGGTCTATATACCAAGTGGGCGGAGCCGAAGTATGGCGCATCGCCGGGACCGGATACCTATCCGGAACCCCAAAGAAGGCGTCCGAGGACTGGCCTTCGGAATGGTTTTACATAGATGACATCCCGCTACCGGACCCTATCCGGGTCGGTCTCCCTGAGTTTAACAGTGCTCCATTGAAGAAACGCTTGAGCTGGCGTCCGAGGAGCTCTCAGAGAGAAAGCGACAGAGACGTCCTTTACCTGATGGGCCGGATAAGACTGTTGGCTCATTCCGGACTAACCATGATTGGAGTCATGGCAGCATGAATTATGCGGGGGGTGCAGCCACTTCAATATAGAGGCCACCTCATGTGGGATTTCAACGGGGAGGATGACGCCACCTGTTACGGTCGTAAGGGGCCGGCCTCAGCTGCCGCTCTAGTAAAGATCTCATCCTCTTTGTACAAGGGAGAAAAGGAGGAATTCCTCCGCGTCAACCCGCAGGCCGGATTTACTATGTACGATCCTCCAAGTTGGGTAAGTGACCAATTGCGCTTGCCCGTTTGTTTTATACTCCCACGGTTAGATATGTAGTCTAACGACTTCAGTGCAGGAACTGCGAGAGGAGGTAAAGGATATAAACAGCCACCCTCCACAGCCCGAGGACCCAGAACGGTCCCTCGATCTGGACTCCGAAGAGGATCCGGACATATCGGTGGAGCTTATCGACGGGGTGTTCCATCAGCTAAGCAAGGACAATACCTTGGTAGCCATCACGGCTGATTACCCAGGGTTAATCCCGGCCTCCCAGGTGACAGAAACCGGAGTCTCATTCCCTTGAGAGAGATTCCACTCTCACGTATTCCGGTGTTTCTGACGACAACCGTGTTTTGCAGGGGAGATTTCCGAGGCAGGAGGCCGAACCTGCGGCGGCTAGCCAACGAGGGGCTGCAGGGCCCCGTGGGACAAAAAGGAATGCAGTCCGGACTGAGATGCCGGCGCAAAGGTATAGCGCACCCTCTGTTTCCCTGGTGTTATTCTGTCAGGGCATATTAACGTCCGTGCTATCTTCAGAACGAAGAGACCTCGCCGGACTACATCCGGAGAGGTTGCCAATCGCGCCTCCACCAGCCAGGCTCCAACATCTGGCCAGGAAGCGGAGGCGAGCACAAGGCGCGCATCGGACGCTCCTCCGACAGAGGATGCGGACAGGCTGTCTGCCACAAATTCTGAAGTGGAGAGTGCCATGAACCACAGGCGTCACCGGACAGTTCTACGCGACGCTTGTTTCTCCCAAGAGGCTTTAGATGCCTTTAATTCAGGAGATGCGTACCTCTGTGCCGCTCAAAATGGTTTAGCCAGAGCCACAGAGCAGTATGTAAAAGACATACGGGTAAGAAAATTTTGGTTAAACATATATATGCCAGTAGCCCCCGAGACTTGAAGCAGTTAGAGCAACTGATTTAAGGATCATTTAATATGCAGGTTCTTACAGAGAAGAATACCGTACTGTCCCAGGAGCTGGAAAAGTGCAAGGCCCAACTAGAGGCCGCACTAGCCGCAGCAGGGGAGCCCAAAGAGACCCCCTCAGGTAAGATACACTTCGAAAGATTAGTATTGTGCGGTGTGGGTGCAAATCTGACAAATCATATTGCAGATGGCACCGGACTCGATCCGGACAAGCAACAACTCTTACGCCGGCTAAAGGCCGGTGAGAGTACGTTGACAAAGGTGAGGCGAGAGAAGAATGATCTTCAGGATGCCAACACCAAGCTGGACGTCGAACTTAAAGATGTTCGTGGCCAGCTGTCGGACTCCACGAAGGAGAATCAGCGGCTTCGATGCGGCATTTTTAGTAAGTGCTTGAACGAACTTCGAAAAAAAAGTTCAGCGAGGAAGTCGACTAACAGAGTAATGTCTGTAGGTATGCTCACAGGTCGTCCTGCAGAGGAGATGCGTGGTTCTACGGGTGACCTTCCTCCCGAACTCTTGCAACTGCACGAGCGAATTCGGCAGGTGATGCGGGGTATTGCCCAAGCCTTATGGCCTGCCCACTCCGTGCCTGAGGGCCTTGAGAGCTTGCGGAGAAGCTGAAGGGAGCTTGGCGGCGCTTCCGGTTGTGGAAGATATCGGCCTGCCGACAAGGCGCTAGGGAGGCCTGGGCCATGGTGAAGACCCATTTTACGAAGTCTGACCCAAACCACATGGCCGAGGTCGGACCAGTGGGGCCTGACGGGAAGGAGATCCCTGTGAGCTTAGTATACGGCCAAGTAGAGTTGGCCGCGAAGTATTCCCAGCAGGACTATAAATTAGACAGCCTTTTAGATGGTATAGAAGAGGAATACAATCAGTCAGAATGACTATGTAATTTTGAATTGACATGTGTAATGCCTTCTAGCCGGATTGTAGATCGTTTGTCGTTGCTGACCTTTTCGCTTCAACCTCGGGACCTGACGGTCCGGAGTGTGTCCGAATACCATAGCGGTTATATAAGAACCGGGGTATGCGTGGAGACCAAGCGTAGGGGTCATTAGTGCTTTATCAAACAAGTGCCCAACTAGTTATGTTATATTACATGGTTAGTAAGAAACATCTTCCAGAGAGAATAGTTCCGTTAGGGGTTCCTTTCGCTGGGGGGCATGCCCTAAAGTGCATGTCCGGACTGCGTGAAAAGACGTAGAAAAAAGGCACCTGGGGCGCATAAAATGAGTAAAAAGATCATCTTTTATTTCACTGACCGAATATTCCCTTAAGAACGCTAGCTTTTGGCTTCACCCAGTCTGAGGTACACATCCGGCTGACCCGGTAGTAACAATCGTAGAGGTGCTCCCTTTATCTCCTAGCTGAACAATCGGGAACGTAGGGGTAAGCACAGGAGCCAGGCAACCTAGCTTGTCCAAAACTTAAGTCATATCGATGCATATAATGGTGAAGAAAAAGGTACATGTGGAAGTTTGACGCATGTGTTGGGCGTGAAGCCCGTATAAATAAGCTTCTGTTAAAGAAGCCCCCAGGTTTAATGAGCGCGAGTGGCGCATCACTAGATGAGCCTTTAAGGGCTATAAAAAGAGAAGAGGGGAAGGAGAGAAATGTAAGACAGAAAAATGCAAAAAATGGACAGAGGAAGGAGACGAACACAGAGTCCGGCGCTAGGCATAGAATCTTCGGAGACGGGTGGCGTTCCACGGGTTCGGCTCGAGTCGGCTATCCGACGCATCTCGCAGGCGGTACGCCCCACCAGTCAGGACTTGGTCGATTATGAATGGACCTTCCCACTTGGGCTTGAGTTTGTCCTTTTTCTTATCCGGCAGGCGTAGAACTAGTTCGCCAACATTGTAATTTTTGGCCCGTACTTCTCTGCTTTGATATCTTCGGGCCTACTGTTGATAAAATGCGAAACGGGCTTTTGCCACGTCACGCTCCTCCTCCAAGGCGTCCAAGTTGTCCTGCCGATCGAGCTCGGCTTCTCTTTCTTCGTACATGCGCACTCTAGGTGAGTCATGAATTATGTCGCAGGGCAGAACTGCCGCTGCGCAGTACACCATAAAAAATGGTATGTATCCGGTGGTGCGATTTGGCGTGGTCCGCAGCCCCCATAGCACGGAGTCGAGCTCCTCTACCTAGTGCGTGTTAGATTCCTTGAGGGACCGCACCAGTCTGGGTTTAATGCCGCTCATGATAAGACCATTTGCACGTTCGACCTGGCCGTTGGTTTGTGGGTGATAGACGGAAGCATAATCGAGCTTGATGCCCATGTTTTTGCACCAGAGTTTTACCTCGTCGGCGGTAAAGTTTGTACCGTTATCGGTTATGATGCTGTGGGGGACGCCATAACGGTGTACAACCCCGGATATGAAGTCTATCACAGGTCCGGATTCGGCCGTTTTAACAGGCTTGGCTTCTATCCATTTGGTGAATTTATCCACCATGACCAGTAAGTATTTTTTTCCTATCGGTCCCACCTTTAAGGGGTCCGACCATGTCAAGCCCCCAGACCGCAAAAGGCCAGGTGATGGGTATATTTTGGAGTGCGGTGGGTGGCATATGGCTTTGGTTGGCAAAAAGTTGGCAACCAGCGCATCGTTGGACTAGGTCCTGAGCGTCTGCCCGGGCCGTCAACCAATAAAAGCCTGTACGGAAAGCCTTGCTAACAAGGGACCGAGCAGCGGCGTGGTGACCATCGAGTCCGGCATGAATTTCAGCCAGAAGGTTCCGCCCTTCCTCTTCGGAGATGAACCTTTGAAGGACTCCGGTAGTGCTTTTCTTATAAAGCTCTCCCTCATGGACTCTATAGGCTTTAGATCGCCGCACTATGCAGCGGGCCTCGTTTTGGTCCTCCGGGAGTTCCTGCCTAGTAAGGTAGGCTAGGAATGGTTCTGTCCACGGGGCAATAACCGCCATTATTACATGGGCTGAAGGTGTAATTTCATTGGCAGAGCCTCCAATTGTGTCAGATTGTTCGGCGTCGAGTGGTGCGGCTGGGTCCGGGCTGTTATTTGCGGGTTCCCCCTCCCATGCTAGGGATGGCTTGAACAATCTTTCCAAAAAGATGTTGGGGGGACTGCATCGCGTTTTGCTCCGATGCGTGCCAGGACGTCCGCTACTTGATTGTTTTCTCGGGCTATATGGTGAAACTCCAGCCCTTCGAACCGAGCTGACATTTTTAGGACGGCTTTGCGGTAAGCTGCCATTTTTGGGTCCTTGGCATCGACGTCTCCATTTATTTGGGATATCGCGAGGTTTGAATCCCCGCGTACCTCTAGGCACTAGATACCCATGGATACTGCTATCCGGAGACCATGTAGGAGGGCCTCATATTCGACCACATTGTTGGAATCCGTGTACATGATCTGGAGCACATATTGGACTGTGTCTCCTGTGGGGGACGTCAGAATGACGCCAGCCCCTAGTCCGGCCAACATTTTGGAGCCGTCGAAATGCATAATCCAGTTTGAATATGTGTCGTACTCTTTAGGGAGCTCGGCCTCCGTCCATTCTGCGACGAAGTCGGCCAAAACTTGCGATTTAATAGCTCGCCGTGGCTTATAGGTTATATCGAACGGGAGAAGCTCGATGGCCCATTTTGCAATCCGGCCCGTTGCATCGCGGTTGTTGATAATATCGTTGAGTGGTACTTCCGAGGCTACTATTATGGAAGACTCTTGAAAGTAGTGTCGTAGCTTCCGGGATGCCATAAATACCGCGTATGCAATCTTTTGATAATGCGGGTACCATGATTTGCATGGAGTGAGGACAGTGGATACGTAGTAGACCGGCCTTTGAAGGGGGAATTTGTGTCCATCCGTTTCCCGCTCGACAACGAGCACTGCGCTGACAACTTGATGTGTTGCTGCAATGTACAATAACATTGGTTAGCTGGTGTTCGGCGCGGCCAGGACTGGGTTTGTTGCCAATATGGCTTTTATTTCATCAAGTCCGGCCGTGGCGGCATCCGTCCACTCGAAGTGTTCGGTGCGCCGAAGGAGGCGATAGAGGGGTAGTGCCTTTTCTCCCAAGCGGGAGATGAAGCGACTTAAAGCCGCCACGCATCCGGTTAATTTTTGTATTTGTTTGAGGTCCTTTGGGATATCCAATTGTGACAAAGCTCGGATCTTGGCTAGATTTGCTTCAATTCCTCTACCGAATACAATGAAGCCCAAGAGCTTTCCGGCTGGAACGTCGAAGACGCATTTTTCCGGGTTGAGCTTGATGTCATATTTTCGGAGGTTATCGAATACAAGCCTCAAGTCGTCTACTAGAGATTCGACATGTCTTGATTTGACGACCACATCATCCACATACGCCTCCACTGTTTTGCCGATCTGGTTTGCCAGACATGTCTGGATCATGCGCTGATATGTTGCGCCGGCGTTTTTCAGCCCAAAGGGCATTGTGTTGAAGCAGAATGGGCCGTATGGTGTGATGAATGCTGTTGCGGCTTGGTCTGATTCTGCCATCTTGATTTGATGGTAACCGGAGTATGCGTCGAGGAAACACAACGAGTCGTGTCCTGCGGTGGCATCGATAATTTGATCGATACGGGGGAGGGGGAAGGGATCCTTTGGGCAAGCCTTGTTAAGGTCTTTAAAATCGACACACAGGCGCCAGGATTTGTCCTTCTTTGGTACCATCACCAGGTTTGCTAGCCAGTCCAGATGTTTTATGTCTCTAATGAATCCGGCCTCCAATAGCTTGGCTAGCTCCTCTCCCATAGCCTGTCTCTTGGGTTCGGAAAAACGCCGAAGGGCTTGTTTGACAGGTTTGAATCCTTTTAGGATATTTAAGTGTGTTCGGCCAGCCTGCGTGGGATCCCTGGCATGTCTGAAGGGTGCCAGGCGAAAATGTCCCAGTTCTCTCATAGGAACTCTCGCAGTGCGGCGTCTACATCAGGGTTCAGTCGTGCCCCGATGGAAGCTGTTTTATTGGGGTCCATTGGATGGACCTGGAATTTGACTATTTCATCAGCTGGCTTGAAGGATGTGGATTTGGATCTCTTGTCGAGTATCACATCATCCCTGTTAACCGTGGAGTGCAGCGCAATCAGTTCCTCGACCGCTAAGGCTTCGGATAGTGCCTCAAGGGCTAATGCGGCCGTCTTGTTTTCGGCGCGGAGTGCTACGTCCGGATCACTAGCTAGAGTGATAATTCCGTTCGGCCCGGGCATCTTAAGCTTCATGTACCCGTAATGGGGTATTGCTTGGAAGATTGTGAATGCTTCCCGCCCTAGTAAAGCGTGATATCCGCTTTTGAACGGGGCCACCTGAAACGTGACTTCTTCGGACCTGTAATTATCCGGCGTGCCGAACACCACATCTAGTGTGATTTTTCCTGTGCAGCGCGCTTCCCGACTGGGGATTATTCCTCTAAAGGTTGTGCTACTTCGCTCAACGCGGTTCCAGTCTATTTCCATTTTTTGAAGGGTTTCCTCATAAATGAGGTTCAGTCCACTGCCTCCATCCATGAGCACCTTGGTGAGGCGAAAGCCGTCCACTATGGGACTGAGGACCAATGCGGCTGGTGCTCGGGCTGTTCGGAATCTAGGTTCATCACTTGCGTTGAAGGTAATGGCAGTGTCGCTCCATGGATTTATTGTTGCAACTTGATAGACTTCGGCGAGGCTGCGGAGTGTTCTTTTTCGCACATTGTTTGATGCGAAAGTCTCGAAGACTGTCAGAACGGTACTGGTGTCCTTGGGCTGGCTTTCTGCGGCCTCCGGAATTAAGAGGTCCTCGCCGATTTTGGCCACCTACCGGAGTATCCAACATGCTCTAAGGCTATGAGTTGGTGTGGCGTCCTTTGTACTATGAATTCTATAGGGTCCATCAAGCCATCTTTCCAGTACGGTTCCATGCCCTGTAGAGGGTTTTGGCTTTTTGGTGTTTATCTCGGGTGTCCTGTGATAATGCACCCTCTTAGTTCGGACGGGATTACTATTCAAGGCCGGATTATCCCAAAAATTTATTTCGGTTTTCCAGGCGCTTTCCATCGCACAGTATTTTTGTACTATGGACGCCAAGTCAGCGAAGCGTGTGATATCACGACGACTTACGGCGTTAAGGATTCCCTTGACCGTGCAATTACTGCAGAAAATTGAGATTGCGTCTTCCTCGCGGCAATCCTCTATCCTGTTCATAACCAGGAGGAATCTGGCCCAGTAATGATGTACTGTTTCCTCGGGTCTCTGCCTGATTTGGGAGAGATCGCTTATGATCGGGTGGGCTGGTGTCGTTGAATCTGAAACCTCACCCAATCCAAGATTCGGAGGCCGAAGAGTTTCCGAACTCTGAAGTTCGGATTCTTGGATGTTGTCCAGTGAATCTGGCCCGTTGCCTGATCCTAAGCTCAGGTCTTGAGTTACATCTCCCCCTCCGCGGGTATCCGGCTTGGAGGGGTCGGGAATTCGGACGTAGCTAGTCCTTAAAATAGATGAAGGGTCACCGCACTGTGTCTCTACCACGGCAACGTGGTGGGTGACTTGGGGAGAGTTAATTTCTCTTAGATCGGGTTTAAGCCCAACCTGGTCGTAATCCGTAGCGACCCCCAGGGCAGCGATGCGATCCAAGAGCTTGTTTACAGAAGAGAGCTCCATTGGATATAGCTGCTCGACGAGCTCCGAGCTGACGTGTAGGTTGCTTTTGATGACCCGAGAGGTCACTGTCGGCGCAACAGCCGAACAGGCGGTCTTGAGGAAATCACCTAGCCGGAGGGTTTGGCCGACAGCCAAGGCTCCCTTAGCAATGGCGCCGTCTTTAAAG
This sequence comes from Triticum urartu, assembly GCF_056163025.1. Classification (NCBI taxonomy): domain Eukaryota; kingdom Viridiplantae; phylum Streptophyta; class Magnoliopsida; order Poales; family Poaceae; genus Triticum; species Triticum urartu. Next base: position 604,165,267 of record NC_141875.1, read on the forward strand.
ACGAGAGGAGGCATCCTTCCTGATTGTGACGGCACAGAGGAACTCTCAATGAAAGCACCAATGTCGGTGTCAAAACCGGCGGATCTCGGGTAGTGGGTCCCGAACTGTGCGTCTAGGCCAGATGGTAATAGGAGGCAGGGAACATGATGTTTTACCCAGGTTCGGGCCCTCTTGATGGAGGTAAAACCCTACGTCCTGCTTGATTAATATTGATGATATGGGTAGTACAAGAGTAGATCTACCATGAGATCAAGGAGGCTAAACCCTAGAAGCTAGCCTATGGTATGATTGTTGTATATGGAGTTGATTGCCTACGGACTACAACCCTCCGGTTTATATAGACACCAGATAGGGTTAGGGTTACATAGAGTCGGTTACAATGGTAGGAGATCTTGAATATCCGCATCGCCAAGCTTGCCTTCCACGCCAAGGAAAGTCCCATCCGGACACGGGACGAAGTCTTCAATCTTGTATCTTCATAGTCCTGGAGTCCGGCTGAAGGTATAGTTCGGCTACCCGAACACCCCCTACTCCAAGACTCCCTCAGTGACCGTTTCAGGCGGGAAGCGTGCGCTAGCGATGGAAGGGGTTTCGGTAGGCCAAGGCGGTCAGACCCTGGCGTGGTGGTAAAATGTGAACTCATGGATGACGAGCCTTTGAAGTGTATGCGGCATGTATTGACAACCAGGCGTCCATGCAACCAGTCTTGTCGCCAGCTAGCCTTCGACGACCACCATTAGACACCACACAACCATGCATAACTTACGAATAATGGACGAATCAATCAGACACACACTCGTGTGAAGTGGCACTATGATCGGTCGCTCACGATAGTACATACTCCGTACCATAGTACCCTCTCTAGTTAGGTTGTTTTATATATTGTCATTGTGATGGACGATATACATGAGCAAGGCGCTGAGTCCTGAGTATGACCGTTGGTGTTGAGCCAGGTGAATACATGCTCGGAGTTCGCGGAGGCCTCCATCAAATGTCTAAACAGTAATGTCAGGCACCACCGGGGCGCGCAGGTGACGGGCTCGCCGTTTGCGATGCACCATGAGCAGGGCTTTGATTGAGAGGGCGACGTGCATGCATTAGCATGCATGGTTTGACAGCTGAGCGTGAGTGTCTGCACGTGTACATGCTACTTGCCTCTATGGACGGTGTGCGATAATGTGTGCATCACGTATAATATAATGATCAAAGTGAGCTATCAACACATGTTCGATGATCGCCAATGCATTTACTCGGTAATAAATGACCAGGATTGAAGGGGAATCCAAATTTACTTCGTCTTCTGTCCTTGAGCTCTTGACAAACCAATGCACTATACGGTTGTCCGGCCACTCCACCCCAGAGCTCTCACCAAGCGCGTTCATGCCACCGCTCCGCACACTAACCGGTAAGGAAGCGATGGCATCCCACCGCGCCGAGTTCCTCGCCGCCCATGACCGCACACAAAATGGCAGGGAAGCGATGGCATCCCACCGTGCCGAGTTCATCGCCGCTCGCGACCTCACACCTACGTTGGCAGAATTTGAAGCTGCCAAGGCCGAATGGGCGGTAGAGCAAGAGGCGGCCAAAGCCGCACAGAGGGAGCGAAGAAGTCAGAAAGCACTCAAGAAAAGAGAGGCCCACCGCCGCAAGAAAGAAGAGGACGCACGCGCTGCTGCGGAGAGGTCGGCGGAGATCCAAGCACGGTGGGGTGTCGCCGACAAAGCCGGGAAGGAGAACGACGGCGTCTGGCCAGCATGTGAGAAGTAGTAGTACTAGTAGTTAGTGTGTGTGTGTCCGTGTCTGAGTACGAGCATGTACCAGTACTACTATTTTCTACTGTAGTTTTTAGAGAAAATTACCAGTACATTAGCCTAGACTCAATGGAAAAATTCCTATCCTATGCATCAAATGGCATCTCTTTCTCTATAGGAATTGAGATGCATGTCATCTCACTTCCTATGATTTTCATATTCCTATAAAATTCCTATCCTGTAAACGAAAGGAGGCCTCTACTGGAGTAACTACTGTAGCTAGCAGTACTGCCGGTACAGTAGTTTTCTTCAAGAAGCAGAATTTAGCGAAGCCATGATGGTTCCTTCGTCCAAGCATCTTCACAGTGGGAAAGGTTGGGCCGATGATTTGACGGCTCATTAGTCATTATTACTGCGGCGTGATGACCGGGGTGACTCTCCCTTGGAGTTCTGCGTGCATGGCAAGTGGACCAAGATGGTCGACGTCCCACATGTTGGCAAATGAAAGTATTCTTTTCGATATCGAGGAGCAAGGAAACCGCGTGGTATAGTATCACTGCTGATTTATATTTTTTTTCTGATGAGTGCTAGAGTTTCAACTCTTATGATGAAGGAGTGCCAAACACGGCACGTGTTGGATGTCCCACACATCAGCGAAAGGAGTGGGACATGAACAGCGTGGTAGAGCGTCTCCACTTCTTCCACTTCTGGGTCGGAGACCACACGTAGTAGTACTAGTGGTATGAACGATACAAAGTGCGACCCGGAGAGAAACACACGTCTAGTTGGAAGGTCTCGGGGCATACACGTAAACAAATATAAAACCTAATATGTGCCTCCAATTAATATAGTAGTAGTAGAGTACTTAGGCACGTACTCCATAACATCACCGTGCATTGCACGTACAACATTTAGTGGTACGTAGTAAGAGAAAAATGCCTATATGCCACGCATGTTCATACTATTTGTGCCTTTCTACTTCACTTACTGCGCTACATTACTCAGGTTCGTACGTCCACTCCTGGGTACATGTCTGTCTCGTAGTTCTAGTCCCGCGTGTTCTTCATAGATGGAACGATCCATATCATCGCAGTTAGTGTGGCTCCCCACGATGGAGACTCATCCAAACTATGGCCAGCCTCGATGCGGAGCAGTCACGTGCACCGGGAAGCAACGCTCTCTCGGCCGTCACGCTGCTTCAAAGTCGGCGCCAGTGAGAGGTCGCCTCTGCTCTGGCCGGGCATTAATGCGGCACTGACGCTCCAGGGCGACGCTGTCCGTTTCACGCGGGAAGCGCGCGCTGGCAAGGGAGTATTGGTTTTGAACCATTTCAGGTGTAGTACTAGTAGTTTGCAAAACTACTCACTTATTGCACTCAGTTTCCTAAGAAATTGTGGTAAAAATGTTACTCCATAGCCCGCTTACCTTCTCCTTCCTCTTCCACCGCCCGCGCATGTCCGCGGGAAGCAACCGGTCAACCCTTATATAGGAGTGCTAGCACAAAAAGATGCATCAATGACCAATAAAATTTCCAGATTAAAGCGCCATGTCGTTACCTTCGGCCGGGCCATGGCTACCGGGCAACAGCGACCAGAGAATAGGCGGCGGGAGGGGAATGAATGTAGCTACTGTTTGGGTTCGCCATCCGGCTTAAATAAATGCGCACCATCATGTGTACCCACGGGTGCACAAATTGTAACATACGTGTCTGCTTAAGTGGGCGTCACGTAACTGGTGTGTGAGAGAGATTCTGAGAGACAGAGTGCGTCTGTGCGACTCTACTCTTCGGACATGTACTCAACCTTTTGCATCGGGATATAAGTATAATGGTATTACACTTTAGCTAGTGATTTACGTGGCCATGTTAACATGGTTGTGTAAAAAATGTCACTTCCTGCTCGTGATTTGTGTTATATAATTACAAGCAAGATGCTCGTGCATTGCACAGAACATCAATATGCATTTTTTTTCAAAACACCTATTGTGATTGACCCATGCTGGAGTAATCCCATGTGTAAAAACTAATGATATCTCGAGAATTTTATTGGAAAACTGGTATCTCAAGAATTTCATCGAAAAAATGAAAGATGGGAGATAAGGTGAGGAGGAGTGGAGCGTGGTGGTGACTGGCGGTCGGACTGGGCGGAGGCATGGGGATGGACGGCGCTGGCAGGCGGTAGCGGCCACCATGCTAGATTGTTCCAGAGACTTCCTTTTTTAATTACTCAGCAATGAGGTTGTGGGAGATAAGGATGTGGAGAGAGGTGCGGGTATCTTTTGAAAAATTATCATAGTTTGCTTTCTATCCGTCAGATATAGATCGGACGGTTTATATTACAAGATGGGAGGCACACCATCATCACCAACTCATTTTTTTATAAGAGTAGAGATGATAAGTTTTCTAACTACTAAAGTAAAGTGGAATTTGTCCATGTTATACAAGTAAATTAAGGTGATTGTTTATCACACGGGTAAGGTTGGACGAAGGGTGGTAGGAACAAATGCTCCGCCTAAAGCATGTGTGTGTTAGATGGAGTCTTAGTGTGTGCGTGTGTGTCTGGGGGTGGGGGTGGGTGTGTGCGTGTGTGTGTGTGAGAGAGATGGAGTCTTAGTGTGTGGGGGTGGGTGGGTGCGTGCGTCGTGTGTGGGGTGGGTGGGTGGGTGGGTGTGTGTGACGCGGGTGTTAGTGTCAAAACTGGCGGATCTCGGGTAGGGGGTCCCGAACTGTGCGTCTAAGGTTGATGGTAACAGGAGACAGGGGACACGATGTTTACCCAGGTTCGGGCCCTCTCTATGGAGGTAATACCCTACGTCCTGCTTGATTGATCTTGATGAATATGATTATTACAAGAGTTGATCTACCACGAGATCGTAATGACTAAACCCTAAAAGTCTAGTCTGGCTAAGATTATGAGGATTCGGCCTATCTATGGACCTAGCCCTCCGGTTTATATAGACACGGGAGGGATCTAGGGTTACACAAGGTCGGTTACAAAGAAAGGAATCTTCATAGTTGGTCGCCAAGCTTCCCTTCCACGCCAAGGAGAGTCCTATCCGGACACAGGTGCAGTCTTCGGTCTTCGTGTTCTTCGCAGCCCATCAGTCCGGCCCATGGCTAACAGGCCAGACACCCGAGGACCCCTTAGTCTAGGACTCCCTCAGCAGCCCCTGAACCTGGCTTCAATGACAAGGTATCCGACGCGTAGATCTGTCTTTGGCATTGCAAGGTGGGTTCCTCCTTCCGAACTCCAAGATAGTCTACGGACGTAATGATCGTGTCCGGACCTGTAACATAAGTACCACAGCGATAGAGCATAGTATTTTACGAGTCCAATATGCTGATAATTTTTATAACGTGACATCATGCTCGCCCGGTTATTTATTTCGAACTGTTTCCTACCCCACTGTTCCATGTTTCGAGGTGTGGTTGTTATTGGCACGTCCTGTCAAAGTAGAGATCGTGTCCCCTTATTGCGGGATTCTCATCAATGCGAGCGTGGGTAACCCAACCATTCTGTTGGAAAGATTCCTTAGGAATAGGCAAGTCTTCAGGCTCAGGAGGAGGTGTTCAATACCCGGTACCTTTATAAAGGAACCAAGGGCCGTCTTTTTACACCAAACCTCTCCTCAGCCTTTCCAACCTCAAGTTCTAGCACCCAAGGTTCGACTCCATAACTCCAAGCTTCCCCATCATGTCCGGACCCAGCCCTCAAGGTCGATGCGTGGCCTCCTCCATTACACAGGAGGATATCTCAAAGCTTCGGGCGGCCAGATACCTGACCGCGGAGATCCCACACAGGCTTTGCTCAAGGACAGGTTATTCCGACCCCCAGATCCAGCGAGCGGCTCATATTCATATCTCACTTCCTCTGAGGGCTAGGGTTCGCTCTCCACCCCTTTGTCCGGGGGCTAATGTTTTATTACGGACTAGATTTTCACGATCTAGCTCCGGATTCTTTCCTCCACGTCTCGGCGTTTATCATCACGTGCGAGGCCTTCCTCTGAATCCCCCCACACTTCGGCCTATGGCTCAAGACCTTTAGTGTGAAGCCAAAGGTAGTCGACGGGGAACAGGCGGAGTGTGGCGGTGTTATAGTAGGCAAGCTTACCAACACTCTCTGGCCAAAAGGCTCCTTCACAGAGACTTTCAACCAATGGCAGCGAGAGTGGTTTTACATCGCGGAACCCCGTAGCACCAAGTGGGCCGCTATACCTGCGTTCCGTTCTGGTCCTCCTTTATAGCTTGCATCATGGATCAATAAGGGGCTGGACTGGGGATCATTTGATGAAGTGCAGACCCTACAGAGCCGCATCCGAACCCTCCTTGAGAAGGACATAGATCTTGTTGACGTGATTCAAGTAATGCTAGTCCACCGAGCTCTGCCATGCTAGCGTAGGCCTCTCAGCATGGGGGGAGTTCAATCCGGAAGGACCACGAACCCTCCAACATTTCCTCGGCATTACGCACAAAGGGATGTGGAAGTTGTTTTTCAGGAAACAGAAACATTTGAAAGTGCAACTATCCCTGGGTGGTTTTGGTAATTCCTAACAACATATAGTTCATTGAGCTAATGCTATTTCAAGATAAACATTTTAGGAAAGCTCAGTGATTGGCATGGCATGGATGAGAAAAGTGGATCCCTCAAAATTCTAAGGACAAAGGATTAGCTCAAGCTCAAGGCTCACGACTCTACATCTTTTCATTTTAAGTGATCCAAGATCACATTGAGTCCATAGGAAAAGCCAATACTATTAAGAGGGGATAAGGTGTTGCCTAATGGCTTACTTTCTCAAAGTGCTTAGTGATATGCTCCAAAAGCCCTCAACTACTTTCTCACATCCACATATGACCCAAACCAAAAGTCAAACTCAGCCCCACCGAAATTTTCTATCCGGCGCCACCGAGTTCAGTTGACATAGCCACTGCCAGAAACCCTAGTCTTTTCGGTCTCACCGATAGGGATCTCGGTCTCACCGAGATGAGATTGTAATCTCTCTGTTTCCCTTCGTAGTGTTTCGGTCAAACCGAGATGAGCGATCGGTCCCACCGAGATTGCAATGCAAACTCCCAGTTTCCCTTTCGTAACACTTCGGTCCAACCGAGATGAGCGAATTGGTCCCACCGAGTTTGCCTGACCAACTCTCTGTTAGTCCATTACCAGAATCGGTCTCACCGAGTTTGTGTAACCGGTCTCACCGAGATTACGTTATGCCCTAACCCTAACAAAATCGGTCCCACCGAGTTGACATGTCGGTCCCACCAAAATTCCTAACGCTCACATTTTGAACTAAATTGGTCTGACCGAGTTTCATGATTCGATACCACCGAGTTTGGTGATTCGTGTGTAATGGTTAGATTTTGTGTGGAGGCTATTTATACCCCTCCACCTAATCTTCATTTATGGAGAGAGCCATCAGAACATGCCTACACTTCCAACATACATATTCTGAGAGAGAACCACCTACACTTGTGTTGAGGTCAAGATATTCCACTCCAACCACATGAATCTTGATCTCTAGCCTTCCCCAAGTTGCTTTCCACTCAAATCATCTTTCCACCAAATCCAAATCCTATGAGAGAGAGTTGAGTGTTGGGGAGACTATCATTTGAAGCACAAGAGCAAGGAGTTCATCATCAACACACCATTCGTTACCTCTTGGAGAGTGGTGTCTCCTAGATTGGTTAGGTGTCACTTGGGAGCCTCCGTCAAGATTGTGGAGTTGAACCAAGGAGTTTGTAAGGGCAAGGAGATCGCCTACTTCATGAAGATCTACCCGAGTGAGGCTAGTCCTTCGTGGGCGACGGCCATGGTGGGATAGACAAGGTTGAATCTTCATTGACCCTTCGTGGGTGGAGCCCTCTGTGGACTCGCGTAACCATTACCCTTCGTGGGTTGAAGTCTCCATCAACGTGGATGTACGATAGAACCACCTATCGGAACCACGCCAAAAATCTTTGTGTCTCAAATTGCGTTTGCACACTCCAAACTCCTCCCTTTACCTTCATATGCAATTGTTTTACTTTCCGCTGCTATACTCTTAGAATTGCATGTGTATGTTGATTGCTTGACTTGTGCTAAGTTGCTAAAATCTGCCTAGAACTAAAATTGGGAAAAGGCTAGATTTTTATTTGGTCAAGTAGTCTAATCACCCCCCCTCTAGACATAATTTCGATCCTACAAGTGGTATCAGAGCTTTGGTCTCCATTTGCTTTGATTTCCATAGCTTTTGGTGGTCATAGCCTTGGTTTCACAACCTAGGAGAGTATGGCGTCTAGCGAGGGAAATTACGACCGTAGAGGTCCTTACTTTGATGGTACAAATTTTGCTAGTTGGAAGCATAAGATGAAAATGCATATTCTTGGACATAACCCCGTCGTTTGGGATATTGTGTGTATTGGCTTGCAAGGTGAATTCTTCGATGGGAGAGAACCAAACCGTGAAGCTACCGTGGAAGAGTTGAAGATGCTACAATACAATGCTCAAGCTTGTGATATTCTCTTCAACGGATTATGCCCCGAAGAATTCAACAAAATCAGCCGTCTTGAGAATGCAAAGGAAATTTGGGATACTTCGATTGATATGCACGAAGGTACCGAATCTATCAAGGAATCCAAATTGGATGTGCTTCAAAGTCAGCTTGACAAGTTCAAAATGAAGGATGGTGAAGGCGTCGCTGAAATGTACTCTAGGCTTGCTCTCATCACAAATGAGATTGTTGGCTTAGGAAGTGAAGAGATGACCGATATATTCATCATCAAGAAGATCCTAAGAGCCTTGGATGGAAAATATGATACTGTGTGCACATTGATCCAAATGATGCCCAATTACAAAGATCTCAAGCCAACGGAAGTTATTGAAAGAATTTTTGCTCATGAGATGTCACTCAAGGATAAGGAAGAACTTCACAACAAGTCAAGTAGTGCTTACAAAGCCTCGTGTGATGCTCCCACGTCATCAAGTGAGAAGCAAACCTGCAATGAAGAATTGAGTCTAATGGTTAAGAACTTCCACAAGTCCTACAAGAGTATAAGCAAGGAAAAAAGTTCCAAGTCAAGGTCCTACAATGACAAATGATCTTCTAGTCGTGAGCGCAATTTCTACAATTGTGGAAGACCCGGACACTATTCCAATGAGTGTATGGCTCCCTACAAAAGAAGAGAAGATTCTCCCTACAAAAGAAGAAGTAGAAGAGAAGAATCACCATCAAGAGAAAGAAGGAGTAGAGATGATCGTTATGAACGAAGACCCTCTCGGAGAAGCAAGGACTCAGAAAGGAAGGGCAAGTCATCAAGGAGCTACACAAAAAGAATACATCAAGCTCATGTTGGTGAATGGGTATCCAGTTCCGACTCTGACGATCACTCTGAAAGAAGTTATCACTCCGACTCCGAATATACTCAACATGAAGGTGTTGCCAGACTAGCACTTGTGACAACCAACTCCTCCGACATATTTGACTCACCAAACGAAGGAATTGGGAGATGCTTCATGGCTAAAGGTCCAAAGGTAACACACCCCGAGTATGTTGATTTCAATAGTGATGAAGATGATTTGCTAGGAGATGATGATTTACTTGTTGACAACTCTAGTTATGAAAACTATGATGAGCTAGCTATTAATCATGATAATCAAGATAAAATGAATGACGATGATAAGAAGGAGATTTAGCATCTAACTAAAGAACTAAACACTCTTAAGTTAGCTCATGAAACTACCTTGGAAGATTATCGAGAACTTTTAAAGACTCATGACAATCTACGCTTTTAAAAGCTCAACCTTGAGCAAGAACATGAGTTTTTAAAAGGCAATCAATGATGATCTTCGCAAGAAAAGTTCTTACATTTCCAGGCGTTTACTCTTGTCTACTTACATGCCACAAGTTAAATCTAGTAACAAGAACAAGAAAGATTCTTCATCTAGTAGTAACAACAATCATGTTAAATCCAATGTTGTTGCTTCTAGTAGCTCTCTAGATTCCACTAATGATTCTCTTAGCCAAGTTACACTTGAGCAAGAAAATAGCTTACTGAAGGGAATTATAGAGAAAGGCATTTACAAGAGCCTTGCCAGAAGTAAGCAATTTGAGGAAATTGTACGCAAGCAAGGAAGACACCGGAAGAATCAAGGTGTTGGTTTCGAATGAAAGTTCAATGCCAATGGAGTTAAGTGGGAAGAAGATCAATACCCCAAGACGAAGTTTGTTCCTCAACAAGATAAGTATGATCCTACTTCTTTCAAAGGAACACAATCTCAAGATGATCCTCCACCACAAGACAACAAGCAAAAAGGGAAGGACAAGCTTCAAGAGGAGATTGATGCATTCGAGGAAGCTCCCAAAGCCTTGGTCAAGTGGGTTCCCAAGACTACATCAAGTTCTACTTCATCAAGTACGACTACAACTCCAAGGATTCCCATCAAGATGGTGTGGATCCCGAAGAACAAGAACTAGAGAGTTCTTGAGGGTGACTCCGCCAACATACTTCACTCACATCATTTTGGCGAGGACAAGTGCAAACAACTTCCATATCTTGCACTAGTTCAAGGAGTCACAAACCCTCGTGTTGGTAAGACAAGGGACAAGGTAACCTAATGCTTCCATGGACATCATCTTGTGTACACATCACTCTATGTCTATGGATATCCTTGTTTGTTCCTTGTGGGACTAACCCGTGTAGGTATTGAAAGTGCAACTCACTCCAAAGGATTGCTCCGAATGATCTACATCAGCATTCAGCATCCACATATTCAACACCTACATGAAGTCATCATCGACAAACCCAAGGTTAGTTGATCCCTCCTAGGGGGGATATCACATCTAGGGGGGGCTTTACTCTAATCAATTGAGCTAAAGCAACTCTAATGGTGTGAACACAACAATGCTTTATGTAAAAGTGGTAACCCCACTTGTGTTTAAACGATGAGTATGACCTATGATCAAATGTTCTCATTTGACTCCTAAGTCAATATACTCATATATAGATGACCTAGTCATCGCCAATTGCTTGATAAATGCTAGAGTGTTTGTGCATGAACTATATGGGCGACAGAGCGATGATGGAGAATGGCGGCGCGCGAAAGCGCGACGCTCCGGAGGATCAGTCCTGTGAGAGGAGCATTGAGCGCCGCCACCACCGCATGATCAAGAACCATGATTCAGCCGCACAATCGCGTGGTAGGAAGCAGGTACTTACTTGGCTGCCAAAATGGTAATTGGTAACAAGGTTGGTGACACTTACACTCTCTGTATTTCTTAACCGAACATGCTTATACCAAGGAGCTTGAAGCCGAACTAAACCACCTCAAGGAGGAGAACGCTCGTCTGAAAGCTGAGGAGGTACGAAGTTGCTTACCAATGAAAACCATGAGAAAATTCAGTTTTCTTAGTCTTTTCAGTTCTTACCGTTACTAAACAGTTTCACCGTTTTGTTGCAGAATACGATTTTGCTGACCAAGAAACAAATGGTATGTACATTTTCCCACCATCATGTGGCAATTCTCCTACACTCGCCATCACTTGCCAATTGCTTGTGACAATCTAAATGCTAGGTCTTCAAATAGTCAATGTGTGTGTGCTGATGAAGACACCTTGTGGCTGTGATCTTTTATTTCTTATAGCTAGTGGAGAAGATGATGGAGCAGTCCAAGGAAAATGTGAATGCCAAGAAGGGTGGTGCCCTGTCGCGGCGCTGTGGTAGCTGCATCTTGTGATAGGTGACCCACCATTCAGCTTCCATAGTTGTGCTGGCAGGAGGATGAGAATGAATAATGATTACCTTTCCTTTATAGAGCGGGGTGGTATCGTAATTTACTAGTAGTACCTAAAACCCATAAGGACCCAAATGTTTTTCTGGTCAAGCAACTGAACTTATGTTGTTGTTACTGTTTATAGGTATATAGGTTTGTCAGAAACTTCAGGCAAATGGAACAAAAGCAAGTTAGCAATATGTTTATGTGTACTAGCACTTTAATATGATGTGATGCAATGTGTGTGGTCCTTTTCTGATGTGGTTATCGTCTTTGTTCTTTTCTGAAGATTTGGAGATGACACATGAGTTGAGTTTAGTCACGTAGGCGCACTTTTTCGCATCGGTGAAATTTGAGCCATTCAAATAGTTTTTAAATCCAGTGAAATTTGAGCTATTCAAATAAGTGGTCACATGGGATCCCATGAGACTTGATGGTGGTCCCCGTTAGCAACGCTTGGGTAGTCGATTCCCTTTCCCCTCCATCGTGGCTCACTGCTTGAGGGTCCGGATAACCTTCAGTTGCGCTTCCCGGTTGGCCAACCATGATGTCGATCATCAACCTTCATACTCTTACGGCTATGCATCGGAGGCCAACAGTAATCCTCTTTTTCTCAGAAAAATCCTCCTACACTTACCAACATTTGCTAGTTGCTTGCAAGAACCTAATTGCCAAGTCTGAAAACAGTTAATGTGTGTGTTGATGGTAATAACCGATGGCCGAGAAATTTTTACAGATGGTGAAGAAGATGGAATAGTCAAAGGAGAACATCAATGCCAAGAAGGGTGACGCCCTACTGCGGTAGTTGCATCTGGTGAACAGTGACCCACCATTCAACTTCCATAGCCTTGCTGGCAGGAGGAAGAGGACTTGAATCTGGTTGTCTTGTGTCTTTGATGCAACTACAACAACAATGGTGGTGATGATAGCAGTTATGTTTTCTTTGCAAAGAGGGATGATATATTAATTTACTAGTGGTACCTAAAATCCATAAAGACCCAAATATCAGCGTTTATCTAGTCAAGCAAGTGAACTTGTGTTGTTGTTACTGTTTGTAGGTGATGATGGGTTTGTGAGAAAAACTTCAAACAAATGGAAAAAAATAGCAATATGTTGATGTGTACTCCGAAAGACCCCTTCTACTTCCGAGATTAATTGAGCTCAGGATGAACGGTAAATTAAACAAAATTAAAATACTTCAATAAACTCTGAATGTTTTTGGGTGTAAACGTTGACAAATGTTCTTAGTGCTTGTAAATTTTATCCCAAAATAACATTCAGTTTTTTGGCATGACTTTCGCAAATGTTATTTCGGGATGAAATTTGCAAGCAAGAAAATATTTTTCAAAGTTTGAACCTGGAATAATTTATATTTTTTTCTTTTTTGATTTTACTATTCATTAGAGAGCATATGAGGTCGGGGCTAGATACTCCGCGTCTTGTGTACTCGCTCTTTAATATGATGTGATGCTATGTGTGTGGTCCATTTCCGGTTTATGTTGGAGTCTTGGCCTTTGTTATCTTCTGAAGAAGTGGAGATGACAGACGAGTTGAGTTTAGTCACATAGTGCATCGGAGTCCAGGAGTGATCCTCCTTTTCTAAGAAAAAAAACCCTCATGCAATTACTGTCATTTGCCAAAAATGGGTGTGTGCTTGATTATGTTTATATTACATCCAATATTAACTCATGTTCAAACAGAATATTATTTATACTCTTTGATCTAAGGTTATTTTTAATAACTTGGATTTTTTGTCACGAACAAATCGATGAACCGTCGGTCCAACCAGGTACAGCCGCAACGGTTCGGTTGCCAGTTTGGTTCTAGAAAATATAGTTTGATGGCCATGGTGGAAGAACGCGACATAAAGTGCTTTGTATCCCGAGAACGAGGAGGAGAAACGAGGAGGTGGCGCCAGCACTTATGACTTCAAGCAATAGGGAGACTAGACCATAGGGAGAGGAAGTGAGATGAGTTCGTGTGTGCATGTATTTTAGGGAAAGAGCGTGTGTATTGTATTATTTTTATTGTTTTTTTGTGTGCATGAAGTGTTTTGTTTGGGCCAAGCCCAAATAATGAAAATAAAACATTCTCTCTAAAAGTATTCAACATCCTATAGATCCCTTTGCATTCATTATCTTTTGCAAATTCTAAAAAACCTTTTGATTAGTTATTAAACTTTTAAATTGTATATAACAATTTCACCATCTGTATATCCTACTTAGAACACATCCACCACTTCGCTTTCACCCGGTCATAGTGATAAGTGAAAGGACGCGCCATCGAAGGACATGACTATGACTTCCTCAACTCTATACTACGTGGTCCAAATACCAATGTTCTTTTTTTAGTGTGGACACAAAGCATGTGGTTTTTTAAGAGAAAGACTGTTTCTACTTGTTTTTTATTTCAAAAATATGAACATTTTAAAATATGTCCACCATTTTTATATTCAATATTTCTAAAAAATGTACCCTTTTTTGAAATGTTTGCATTTAAAAATATTCTGAAAATAATAAATCAAAATTGTTTTTAAAAGTCTTGTGTTAAAATGTGAATCTTAAAAAATCCCATTTTTATAAAAATGATAAAAAAAATAAAAAAATGTTATTTTTTAAAAGTTAAATATTCATGTTCTGTTGAAAGGTAAAAAGACAATTGACAAATAATTCCATGCACAACTACTCTTTCATCACATGACGGATGTTAAGGTGGCTTCTTCACATCCACACTTCAAACTCCGAAAAGAGATAGTTAGAATTGCATATAAGAAATGCTGTGCAATGGCACGCAGAAAGTAGATTTTGCTATTTTTTGGCCCATTGCAACGCACAGGCATTTGTACTAGTATTGCAAAAGTCTATTAGATTTAACCCTAAGGCTTCAAAGTTATAAACAATCTAGTTTGAATTTGGTTCAAATTAATTAAAATCCCTAAAGTCAATAATAACCCCAAAACATTTGCTAAAGTTCATTTTAAGTTTCTGAACTTAGTTACAACTTAATATACCTAATAAGCTCTTTAGGTTCAAATATTGTTTGAAGTATAGCTTCTGCTAAAATATATTTAATGTCAATATTAAATAATTTTAAAATTGAACTACAATGGCTAACTTCAAACTATATTTCACTAGGTTCATTCTACAAAAGTAATGAATTCATTTGGATTTATAAACTGCAAGTTACACCCTATTGAAATTTGAATTCTTGTTGTTTGAATTTGAATTAAATATTAATGGACTACGTGAAAGTGTATTTATTGAGGATGATATTGCAAAAGAATTTGTCAATTTGGATTTACAGATAAAAAGTTGTGAGTGTTTGAAGTTCTAGGTTTTTTTTGAAAATCTACCGTTTAATTCAATTTAGGAGAAATTCGAGTGGATAATGTTTTGGATAAGGCGGGTGGCGTGGCAGTTTCCTATTGGCTGATACCGATTCGGTTTAAGTGGACTGCTATGGTGCGTGCGATCAAAATCTAACAGTCCAAATTAGATCTAGTGGTTAGGGTTTCGGTGGTTCACCACAATCTCGCCGAAGAGTCGCTAGTAAACACGCGCATGGGGGCGCTATGCTCGGGAGTTGTCAGATATGGAGTTCCAGGGGGTTTACGGGGTAGCAGAGGGCACAGACATGCTCGGCGTTGCTCGTGGAGATCGAAGGTGGCATCGGCTGGCCTCCAGGGTGACGGAGACTCGCGGGGCGAGCTCACTGAAGTTTGGTTGCGTCGGCAGGGCTTCGGGTGATGAAGCGGTGCTCGAGATTGAGTGCCTAATGATGAACCAAACGGATTAGATGACGCACGTGATCAAGGTGAACACGATGGAGAAGGTCGTGGGGGAAGACACTCACGGTGTCGCTGGAGTTGAGGTCATAACGGTGGCGAGGCTCAGGCTTTGTCGAAGTCGGGCATAGAGGAAGTTCATGTCGCCGTGAAAGATGTCCAGGGGTCCACCGTTGTGCGGGGAGACGGGTGGTGGCGGTGGTTGGTCTCGGGGTGACTGTACTCGCCGGAATCGACGCTGGAGTTTCTAGGTCAGTGGCGGAGCTCGGGGGTTCACCGGCGAGGAGCCTGGTGGCGTTGTGAGGGGGATGCAGAGGGGAAGTGGTGAGAGTGTTTGGGGCTATTTAATGGACATGGAGGTAGGAGCTGGCATGGACGGTATGCGCGCGAGGTGGAGATCGTGGTCGGTGTGCACGCGTGGGCGGTTGGAGGTTGGGGGTGACCCTGACTAGTGGGACCCACTGGTCAGCAACTTAGGGAGAGAGAGAGAGGGTGTGCATGGGGTTGGGTTGTGGCTGGCTTAACTGGGCTTGCCTGGCTAGCTTGCTCGGTTGGGCATTTTTATTTTTCCATTTTTTGTTTTTTGTTTTGTCTTTGCCTTTTCATTTGAATTTGATTTGATTTTTTTATCCAAATAAAACTTTCACTAATTTCAAATATGAATATTTATGCCAACATTTTATTTGGCTGTTTTGAGCATACGTTTTCTGCACTTTATTTTCCATCTTCAATTTCAATTTGGTTTAAACCCAAATATGTTTGAAATCCAATGGAAATTTGGCAGAAGGTCAAGCCTATTATTTGGACATATGGGATTCACTCTCTTGCTAAATAAATGCAAGCCCCTTTTCATAAAAATCCCCATTTGATTTTTGAATTGATTCCAACCAATCCACTCCAATCATTTAGGAAAATTTATTAGCGCTTGAATATCATCTGGGTTTTATTTAGGATAGCCTTATGCCCAAATAAATATTTTAATTTTCAACCTATATTGGGATTCTGATTTATTCCCTAAACCTTGTAGGGTTGATTCTGTTTCTCCCAAATTTCAAACAAAGGTTTCAATCTGGCCATAGGGTCCTTGACTCTCTAGGTGAATTCAAATAGTGCAAACACGTCAACCATCAAGAAAATTCCTAGACAATATTTAGCTAGAGGCTAGCAAGCATAGGTTTTCTCAGAAAAAATTAATTCCCTCACAAATCTCCTAGCCTAATGCAATGATGTTGCATTGACCACACATGTGGGCAATATAGCGCGATCTGACATAGAGCGTCCGTGTTGTATCCTTTTTGGTGAGACATATTGATAGCCATATGTTACAAAATGAAGGGAGGAGATGATATAGGGGCGTGGGTGGACTAGGGTCCACAATTTCACTATTTTAGGGAACCATGACCCTTTTCCCCATTAAAACTAGGCTTGCCGTGAGCTGCATTTACACCACACGCACTCTCTCTCCTTTTTCCCACACCAGATCTCCTCGCCCTCGAGTTTTTAGCCGGTTTGGCTCGCCGCCGCATCGCCTTCGCCGGAATTCGTCCGCTCTCGCACTCATACGAGGTAGGAATCATGGATCCACCCACTCTTTTCCTCGTCGTCCTAATCTTAGATGTGTTTGATGTGTGTTGTATTAATGACAGATTTTTGCGAAATCTGCGAAGCCGATCTGGGATATAAGTGGTTTTAAGGGAGAATACAAGTTCAATTTATGTCAGGTGGTGAGGCGCACTTTAATTTTTGATATTATGATTCATCGATTTCATCTGTATGCTCGCGCCTCGACAAGGATTTCGAGGGCTAAGGTTTGGTCGGGGAGGGGTGGGGTGGGGGATGCAGGATCTAACCCCGCATGAGGAAATTGTTGTCGATTGGGAAGCAGACTGGCTCAGCCTTCATGTTCTAGTTTTGTAAACATGTGTTTGTGAATTAGTAGGGTTAGGGGAACAAGAGACACAAGATGATGCATGTTTGTGTGGTGGTTCGGGGAAGTGCTTGGGTGGGTGGACATGCATCTTGGTATCCTCTAGCCATGATTTCCATCTGGACCCCCCTCCCACCCTTGGTGGTCCAGCATACTTTAATTTTTTTTTTATTATGATTCATTGATTTCATATGTGTGCTCGCCACGACAAGGATTTTGGGGGCTAAGGTTTGGTCGGGGAGGGGTGGGGTGGGAGGATGCAGGATCTGACCCCGCATGATGAAACTGTTGTCGATTTGGGAAGCAAAGTGGCCCAGTCTTCAGGTTCTAGTCTGGTAAAGGTGTGTTTGTGAATTAGTGGAGTTAGTGGAACATGAGACACGAGATGATGCATGTTTGTGCGGTGGTTGGTGGAAGTGCTAGGGCGGGCAGAAATGCATCTTGGTATCATCTAGCCATTATTTCTATCTGAACCCCCCTTGCTGACCCCCTACGGTTTTTCTAATCCTCCAATTTTTTGTTGATTTTCCACTCCTTGAAGGGACAATATGACATTTTTCTGGAACACGCAAGAGTTAGTATGACATTTTTGTAGAACACACAAGAGTCAGTATGAGATATCTCGCAAAAAAGTGTATGAGATCAGTATATGCCACAATTGTTTTAACTATATTGGTGTAGTTGTGGTCCTTAGAGGCCAACTAGTGCACGACAAATTCTGGGCCTAGATTCCCTCTAGATAATCCAGGGCTCCAAGCCAAAAAATAAAAGGTAGACATGCATTTCTCACTTTCTCCAAAAAATGCATGTCTCACTCTTTTTGCATGTAGAATGACTTTACCTTTTGTCACCTATCTATTTTTTCCATTTTGGATGACACCACATTTGTCACCTCTATGAATTGAAGAGCACCGTGCTGTAAGACTCCTTGTACTAATCCATCCCCCGAATTAGAAACGGCGATCTTGGCAGTAGTAGGCAGTGGCAAACGGCCACACGCGGTTTACTCATATACTTGTCTCCCACGCTAACGTGCATAATGCTCAGTTGTTGGTACTGAGGCGTCTCAGTGGCAACCATCGTCGGCTAGCTATTGAATGGAACCAGCACATCCCCCGAGTTTGTCTCATATACCAGGCTTAACGCGTGGCCACGTTTGGCGCTTTGGCAGTACCTTATCTACCCAGTACGAGATGAACTATCTACTAATGTATCTATCTATCTATCTATAGCCCACCTTTTTCATCAATGACATGAATTTAATAGCTATCTAATGCTTTAATTGATGCTTATCTCTTGCATGCTACATGCTATAAATAGGGGGAGCGGCAAAAGACTGGACCACACACCACAACCCACAAGCAAGAGTAGGTAGAGCGAGACCACAGTGGCGAGGAGAGATAGGATGGCGTCAGAGATGAGCAAGGACGTGAATTTCTCTGAGGAAGAAGTCACCTCGCACCCGCGCGTTCCAGAAGGTGAGGAGCAGACGGTTGCACCAGCACGGCAGTCTTCCATCTTTGCGCCAACGTTGGACGAGCTACAATACTCTATGTGCGAGGCAAGGCGCAACTTTGGGTCCATGAACATGGACGAGTTCATGAGCAACATATGGAATGCCAAGGAGTTCCAAGCAGCGACCGGTGGTGTCTTGGTGGGTATGGAGGTGGCTCCGGTGGTGGGTGTTGATGGAGGCCGAGGTGGTGAAGATGCAGGAGGAATCAACCTAGCCCGGCAGGAGTCGTTCTCCTTGCCTCCCCCGCTATGCCGAAAGATGGTGGAGGAGGTGTGGGCTGAGATCAACAGGGAGACCCGCCCGGTGCATTCCCAGCCTCGGTCCGCGCGGCCCTCGCCATTGATTCCTGTCGAACCACCGGCGGGGAATGGTGGTGGGGTTGCGGCGAACGAACAGTGGGGGGCGCTTGGAGAGATGACGCTAGAACAGTTTCTTGTCAAGGTTGGTGTGGTCCGGGGATCTGGCACCGGCGGCTAGGCGCCTGTGCCGGTCGGCATGGTCCATGGACAGATGAACCCTACCCCGGCCAACGACATGTTCCAGGTGATGGGTGATGGCATGGTGTTCATCCCCAACGGGTACGCAGGGATGGTCGTGGTGCCGCCACCACCACCTCCTCAAGGTGGGGTGGGTATCGTGAGCCCAGGGTCGCCGTACGGGAGGAGCACCATGACGGAGGTTGACATGATGAACTGTATGGGCGACAGAGCGATGATGGAGAACAGCGGCGCGTGGAAGCGCGGCACTCCGGAGGATCAGTCCTGTGAGAGGAGCATCGAGCGCCGCCACCACCGCATGATCAAGAACCGTGAGTCAGCCACACAATCGCGTGGCTGGAAGCAGGTACTTACTTGGCTGCCAAAATTGTTGGATTTATGCAATGTCATTTCTGCAATGGTGGTAACTGGTAACAAGGTTGGCGACACTTACACTCTCTATCTTTCTTAATCGGGCAGGCTTATACCAAGGAGCTTGAAGCCGAACTAAACCACCTCAAGGAGGAGAACTCTCATCTGAAAGCTGAGGAGGTACGAAGTTGCTCACCAATGAAAACCATGAGAAAATTCAGCTTTCTTAGTCTTTTCAGTTCTTACCGTTACTAAACAGTTTCACTGTTTTGTTGCAGAAGACGATTTTGCTGACCAAGAAACAAATGGTATGTACATTTTCCCACCATCATGTGGCAATCCTCCTACACTCGCCATCACTTGCCAATTGCATGTGACAATCTAAATGCTAGGTCTTCAAACAGTCAATGTGTGTGTGCTGATGAAAACACCTTGTGGATGTGATCTTTTATTTCTTACAGCTAGTGGAGAAGGTGATGGAGCAGTCCAAGGAAAATGTGGACACCAAGAAGGGTGGCGCCCTGTCGCGGCGCTGCGGTAGCTGCATCTGGTGATAGGTGACCCACCATTCAGCTTCCATAGTCCTGCTGGCAGGAGGATGAGAATGAATAATGGTTACCTTTCCTTTCTAGAGCGGGGTGGTATCGTAATTTACTAGTAGTACCTAAAACCCATAAGAACCCAAATGTCTGTGTTTTTCTGGTCAAGCAAGTGAACTTATGTTGTTGTTACTGTTTATAGGTATATAGGTTTGTCAGAAACTTCAGGCCAATGGAACAAAGGAAAGTTAGCAATATGTTTATGTGTACTAGAACTTTAATATGATGTGATGCAATGTGTGTGGTCCATTTCTGATGGGGTCATCGCCTTTGTTCTTTTCTGAAGATTTGGAGATGACACACGAGTTGAGTTTAGTCACGTAGGCACACTTTTTCGCATCGGTGAAATTTGAGCCATTCAAATAGTTTTTAAATCCAGTGAATTTGAGCTATTCAAATAAGTGGTCACATGGGATCCCATGAGACTTGACGATGGTCCCCGTTCGCAATGCTTGGGTAGTCGATTCCCTTTCCCCTCCATCGTGGCTCACTGTTTGAGGGTCCGGATAGCCTTCAGTTGCGCTTCCCGGTTGGCCAACCATGATGTCGATCATCAACCTTCATACTCTTACGGCTATGCATCGGAGGCCAATGGTGATCCTCTTTTTCTCAGAAAAATCCTCCTACACTTACCAACATTTGCGAATTGCTTGCAAGAACCTAATTGCCAAATCTGAAAACAGTTAATGTGTGTGTTGATGGTAATACCCTATGGCCGAGATATTTTTACAGATGGTGAAGAAGATGGAACAGTCAAAGGAGAACATCAATGCCAAGAAGGGTGATGCCCTGCTGCGGTAGTTGCATCTGGTGAACGGTGACCCACCATTCAACTTCCATAGCCTTGAATCTGGTTGTCTTGTGTGCTTGATGCAACTACAACAACAATGGTGGTGATGATAGCAGTTACATTTTCTTTGCAAAGAGGGATGATATATTAATTTACTAGTGGTACCTAAAATCCATAAAGACCCAAATATCAGCGTTTATCTAGTCAAGCAAGTGAACTTGTGTTGTCGTTACTGTTTGTAGGTGATGATTGGTTTGTGAGAAAAACTTCAAACAAATGGAAAAAAATTAGCAATATGTTGATGTGTACTCCGAAAGTCCCCTTATACTTCTGAGATTAATTGAGCTTAGGATGAACGGTAAATTAAACAAAATTAAAATACGTCAATAAACTCTGAATTTTTTTGGGTGTAAACTTTGACAAATGTTCTCAGTGCTTGTAAATTTCATCCCGAAATAACATTTAGTTTTTTTGGCATGACTTTCGCGAATGTTATTTCGGAATGAAATTTGCAAGCATGAAAACATTTGTCAAAGTTTGAACCTGGAATAATTCATATTTTTTTCTTTTTTGATTTACTGTTCATTAGAGAGCATATGAGGTCGGGACTAGATACTATGTGTCTTGTTTACTCACGCTTTAATATGATGTGATGCTATGTGTGTGGTCCATTTCCGGTTTATGTTGGAGTCTTTGCCTTTGTTATCTTCTGAAGAAGTGGAGATGACACACGAGATGAGTTTAGTCACATAGTGCATCGGAGGCTAGGAGTGATCCTCCTTTTCTAAGAAAATACCCTCATGCAATTACCGTCATTTGCCAATTGCTTGTAACAACCCAATAGCCAAGTCTTAAAATAGTAAACGGGTGTGTTTTTATGGTAACACCATGTGGTCGTGATTTTCTTACACCCGGCGTTGAAGATGATGGAACAGTCCAAGGAGAATGTCAACACCAAGAAGGGTGGTGCCCTATTGCGGCATTGCGACAGCTATTTCTAGAGAATGGTGACACGCCATTTTGCTTCCATTGTTGTGTTGGTAGGAGGATGAGGAGGAACTGCATTCTGGCCATTTTGTGTGTTTGATGCAACTACAACGAAAATTTAGTAGTTACCTTTTCTTTTTCAAGGGGGGTGGTATAGCAATTTATTAGTAATACCTAAAACCCAGAACAACCCAAATGTCAGTGTTTATCTAGTCAAGCAAGTGAACTTGCATTGTTATTACTATTTATAGCTAATGTTGGGTTTGTTAGAAACTTCAGACAGATGGAACAAAAGAAAATTAGCAATATGTTGATGTGCGCTCGTGCTTTAATATGATGTGATGCTATGTGTGTGGTGCATTTCGGATGTGTGTGTAGGAGTCTTCTCATTTGCTTGCTTCTGAAGAAGTGGGGCTGACACACATTACTCACGTAGGCACACTTCACTGCGTCGGTGAAATTTAGGCATTTAAGTAATGTTTACATCTAGTGAAATTTGTGCTATTCAAATCAATGGTTACATGGGATCCCGTGAGACTTGACGGTAGTCACCCATTGCAATGCTTGGGTAGTCAATATCCTATCCCCGCCATCATGGCTCGCTTCTTGAGGGTCTGACTAGCCTTTAGTTGTTCTCCTTGGTTGGCCAACTGTGACGGCGATCATCAACCCTCATACTCTTGAGCTATGTGCATTGGAGTCCAAGGGTGATCCTCCTTTTCTAGGAAAAAACCCTCCTACACTTACCACCATTTGCCAATTGCTGGCAACAACCTAATTGGCAAGTCTTAAAAAAGTTAATGTGTGCGTGCAGATGGTAACACATGTGGTCATGATTTCTTTCACATCTGTTAGAGAAGATGATTGAATAGTCTATGATGAATGTCAACACCAATAAGGGTAGTGCCCTGTCGCGGCGCTGCAACAACTACATCTGGTGAATGGTGACCTGCCATTCAGCTTCCATAGTTGTGCTGGTAGGAGGATGAGGAAGAATTGCATTCTGGCTATTTTATGTGTTTGGTGCAACTACAATGACATTTGTGGTGTTGATAGTAGAGTTACCTATTTTTCGGAGTGGGGTGGTATAGTTGACAGTGTCCTGGACTAGGGGGTACTCACCACGTCGTCTCCCGACCAGTGGGTCAGGCCGAGGACCCCCATGGCGGTTCACTATTGGGCCAGTTCAGGCAACCCATGCCGCATACAAGGGAGATTCCACAAGGACTTGGCGACCAGGACAAGGACTCTCCTAAACCCTAGGCCTCCGGTGTGTTATATAAACTGAGGCTAGGCTAGTCAATAGATAATCCCATATTCATTAGATCAATCGCGTGGTAGATACATGTACTCTGTACTACACCCTATATGAATACAATCAAAATCAGGACGTGCGGTATTATCTCTTAGAGAGAGCCTGAACCTGGGTAAAATCATGTGTCCATGTTACCATCATTCCAAGACGCCTAGCTTAGGACCCCTACTACGAGATATGCCAGATTTGACACCGACATTGGTGCTTTCATTGAGAGCCTGTTGGGTGATAGCCATGGACCGATGGGATGATCAGGTGATATATTTTCAGTCAGATCTGTTCTACGTAAATTATCTTTTCTATAGATTATTATTGTCGCCTCGTACTATTTGTTCGCAGTGCTAGATCAAAATCAAAAAAACTTCTAGCGGTCATGCCTGATGATCCGCGGTACAACAGATCCGAGCTGTTATGGAGCTACTAGTAGCAGACCTAACTGATGACGACGAACTACACCTGCATGGCCATGGTGGGTTAGAAGAAGCACGCAACATCCTAGTTTTGGAGGATTTGCTACGTAAAGGTGGGTTGACCAACATGGATTCTGACCGGCGGAGGCGTACAGGGAAGATTCCATCTTTCCTTCCTCTACTTTATTATTTACCATATTAAATTATATGCTTGGAGGGAGGCTAAACTTTTGGGTAGTTGTCTCTACGTGTACATTTTGCGTGTGCTAGTCCGGTTTGACTTGATGCGTGCTTACGTGATGCTGTCGACTCCAAATTCGCTATACTTGTTAGCAGATGAATCATCAGGTGCCATGGTTCCAGTTAATTACTCTGTACGGATTATTTGTCCAGAGTATATCCTTTTTGCTGGTGTGCTTTCTTTTCTATATGTAGACTACTGTGGCCGACATATCTCAACGATCCGGCATCCTGGCATTAATAGTGGCCGTGCCATGCCGTCGACTCCTCAAGCTGATGTCGTCGTCCTAGCCGAAGGGTTCCAGATGAGGTGCACATGCAGGCAGCCAACTAGATTTGCTATACATGGGCCAAACCCAAGGAAAAAGAAAATGTAGTTCGACCGGCGATGCTCAGCCCGACGACACCGTGGAGCTAGCGCACTGGTACTAGTACTATTCCTAGATGCAAATCCATGAGCGCCCACATGTGTCTCTTTGTATTGCTACAACAAATAAACCATGAGCTATTAATCCTAGTAATTTTTGCTTGCTTGGGTTTATTTTTCCTGAGAAATTATTACTCTGGTTTGTTCCATCCTCTGTACATAGGACTATCAAATGGTTGCCGCATTAACGATGGTTGCGTGATGGTTCGGTCAGTTTCCCGTCCGCAGTTCGGCGAACGCCTCATCGGGGACTCGGATCGCCCTGCGAATTCAGGCTTTGTCACACCGATGCCCCGCATCCATATTGGCTTCGACGCCAGGCCAGATCTCTTTAAAAAATATTTTGCGTAAATTAATTATGCGAGGATTTTATATATATATATTTATATTATTATTTTTTGGACTGCTCTATTTTATATGTGTAGGTAATCGACTTCGACTGCGTCACGCGGTCTCTTCGGCAAGCCGACGTCGTCGTCCCAATCGGCATAAATCGGCCCGCGTGATCACCTTGTGGGTAGAATTGCCATACCGACATGTTCTGTTGCCTCGGGGACTTCGGCATCGCTGAAAGAGCTCTACCTCATCGGGTGTTCGGCACACGGGCCATATTTCTTTTATTACTCACTTTGCATAAATTATTAATTATGCAACAAATTTTTTTAATTTATTATTATTACTATTATCTCCGGCGTGCACTATTTTCTGTGCACAAGTAAATGATCCGGGTCGGGCAGTGTTGTCACCTCAGCGTACCAACGTACCACGTCACCTCGGCTGGACCGGGGGCTTCGTCATCACTTCATTAACCCACACCGGGGACTTCGGCGTCACATTGCCAGCCTGCATTGGTCGTGCTATATCGCCACTTTGGAGTGCCGAGCTCTTCACTCCGTCACCTCGGGACCAGCTTGGGGGTTGGGACCTCATCCCGCCGTAAGCTCGGACCGCGTCATCTACACCGAGCACATTAACCAGCTAAGTCGCTTTCATGCTCAATTTTTTTAATGTTTAATTTTTGTTCGGTTTGACCAAGCATTATATTTGTGTTAAACAAAAAACTTAGTTTGTTAAAAATGTTATTTCTTAAAAACATTTCTCTACCCAAGTTAACTGGGGGCTCTTAAATTTAGATGAGTCGTTTTATGATAAATTATTTCTTCTTAGTCGTTGCAAGTCTTTTTCTATCACTCCTTTTTTGATGCGAGTGTGTGGTCAATAGCCAGTGAGCCTAGTTTCTCTCTCAAAGACGCTTTTAGTTCGTTAAAATGGCCTAATGAGAAGTACTCCGCCTTCGGGATAGGAGGTTGCATCCGTAGGCTGGCCCGATTGAAGTCTTGAGATCGGATGTGTCATATTAATGCACGACAGAAGCACAAAAATTTTAAGACCAATTTGGGGATTGGCACCAAATGACTTGATTAGTTCGGACGTTAAGCTTTTACATAAGGTCTTTGGATTTTCCGGCTTATGTTACTTTTTTAGCTATTTGTATGTTTTTCTTTCAGGAAGCGAGACATCCTCATGACCGAGGTGCCCTGCATTCTAATTCAACTCGGGAGATCTTTTCTGACCCACAGCTCGACATCTTTCTCGACGAACTACACCTTGGTGTTGACAAAATGCACGCCATATCGGGACTAGTTCCCGAGAAGTGCAATGCCAAACGCATTTCAGGCATTGGCAATATTAACGTGGGGCTGAGACTATAGCCGAACCCACCAGAACCAAGGTACCTCATGGAGTACTCGGCAAAGCGTCTACGGACATTGCTTTATATGCATCCGTTTTGAATCGTGTCTTCGGTTAATAGTTGGATTGCCCGGCTCCTGTGCTTGCCTCCTACGTTCCGCTTGTTCGGCTCGGTGTGGAAAGGGAGAACCACTGCGATTGTGCTTCCAGCTCGCACGGTTAAGCGCCTTAGTGGAGAAAGCCGAAAACTGACTGTCACAATAAGCGTAATCTGGTCAGCGTTCTGATGACTGTGTTAAACTATAATATCGATGGAGGTCACCCATGATAAACGACGGGCCTTTCATAACATTGGCCGAAGTGTTAATGGCTTGACCTCGGCTGACGCCGAACACTAACCAGGGGCTAGTAACTGCCCTCCCAACTTGAAGCTCCTATTACTAAACGAAAGTTATAAAGCCCGCATATCTGATTGCCTTGTTTCCGCTAACACAACCGGCTCCGGGCACTGAGACGTCGGCTAAGGGTTGTCTTGTTACTACGGAAACACTCTGCGTAGTGATACGTCCATTTTGCATCATATTTTCTTACTGTTATTTATGATGTTTTTATCCATAATAACAACTTTGATCCGTGGGCATAGACCAACTTAGGCCAAAAGCCTAATCTTGGGGGAGTACGTATTTCTCACCGACATTACATTCATGTTCACACATTCATGCCAGTTGTCGGTGCTCACAATTTTTATTGTAATATCCTTGCTAGTTTATTTTCTTTTTAAGCATTCTTCTTGTGTGTTTGAAAAACCTTAAGAAAAAAATTTAGTTGTAGCTTTTAGCTAGTTTACTTTCCATGCCTGTAGTAGTAGTAATTAAAAAGAAAACCCAAAAAAGATTTCTCGTTCTTATTTTGCTTGATTGGGAGCATTCCCATGTAAATAGTTTTGTTTCTTTTCTTTTTATTTGGGGGGGCAAGAGGAGAAGACCATGATGAAAATGTTGAGTGGCTCTCATATGCATTATTGTTGATGTAACAAAGAACCCATATTACCTTGTCTTCTCCCTTGAATTGAATGCTTGCAGATTCCAGCTTAGTCCAATGCACGTGCACTATTATTATTATTATTATCCACACTATTCGGTTGTGCAAGTGAAAGGCAATAATGATGATATATGATGGACTGATTGAGATGAGAGAAGCTGGTATGAACTCAACCTCTCTTGTTTTTGTAAATATGATTAGTTCATCGTTCCTGATAAAGACTATTATGTATGAAACATGTTTGCACTGACAATTAGAGATTATAGTTGCTCATGCCATGCTTAATATGCTAGGAGTTTATAATGGTTTACCTTGCGTTCCAACATGCTATTAAAATGGTTGTGATGTGGTATGATAGGTGGTATCCTCCTTCGAACGATTTGAGTGGCTTGACTTGGCACATGTTCACGCATGTAGTTGAAACAAAATCAACATAGCCTCTACGATATTTATGTTCATGGTGAATTATATCCTACTCATGCTTGCATTCAGTGTTGATTAATTTTAATGCATGTTCATGACTGTTGTCGCTCTCTAGCTGGTCGCTTCCCAGTCTCTTTCTAGCCTTCACTTATACTAAGTGGGAATACTTGTGCATCCAATTCCATAAACCCCAAAAGTTATTCCATATGAGTCCACCATACCTTCCTCTATGCGGTATCTACTTGCCGTTCCAAGTAAATTTGTATGTGCCAAACTCTAAACCTTCAAATGAAATTCTGTTTTGTATGCTCGAATAGATCATGTGTCAACTAGGGTTGTCTGTATCTTCCATGCTAGGCGGGTTATTTTCAAGAGGAGTGGACTCCGCTCCTCACTCACGAGAAAATGGCTGGTCAACGGGATGCCTAGTCCCATGCTCAAACCAAATCAAAATAATTGCAAACATGTAGCGACCTGACCCGAATGGATCAAGTCTCTGTGCTTAAGTGTCATCCCTGGATCGGTATGCTGACACACATAGTACTCGAAGGATTTATAACAGAGGTAAATCACATGTATAAAGTAACGTAAATACTATTACCTCAATCCATATAGCGGAAGCAACAAGGTTGTGGATTCCCATCAACACCAACGGCAAAGTTGAGTGTAGAAATCGTAACCCTAACGTATCACTTACTCGACGTAAGAAACCTGCAACATGACACGTTGCAGCCCGAAACGGGTCAGTACATTGAATGTACTGGCAAATTCACACCATAGAGAATGATGAACAATGGCTATCACTACATGCATATTTGGCTGGTGGAAAAGCTCTATGGTTATAAGGTTTTTGCGTAAAGCCAATTTTTCCCTACTGCAAAGGAATAAATTTATTTAACTATCATGGTGGTTGTTGAACATTGAGAATGGTTGACAGCATTCTCAATCCCAATTAAGTAACATCATTAAACCCAACAATATTCATTTAAAGTAACGTGATGAGATCAACAGGATAATCCAAGAACTAGATACTCAAGATGTCCATAACCGGGGACACGGCTAATCATGATTAGTTTATACACTGTGCAGAGGTTTGCGCACTTTTCCCCACAAGACTCAATCGCCTCCGTTTGGTTTATCGCACTACAGGGTGTTTGAGAAGACGGATGACCGAGACATAGTCTTTCAGAAGCGCTAGCACCTTACGATCGGGTAGACCGGTACACCTACATCCCCTACATCTGCTAGTCTACCACTGTAAGAGTTCGCACAACTTAGTCAACTATGCCAGAGCCCATAATGGCTTGTGGCTGCACACGGAAGTTTCTAGCATGAAAGATCTTATGATCCCTTTGAGCCTGGGTGGCGGTCCAAAATAAAACAGGCAAGTCCTGATAGACATCAGGTGCCTCAATCCACCCAGATGTGTGTTTAAGTGGCCACCTTAGATAAA
The DNA here is from genome assembly GCF_056163025.1 of Triticum urartu. Lineage (NCBI taxonomy): Eukaryota > Viridiplantae > Streptophyta > Magnoliopsida > Poales > Poaceae > Triticum > Triticum urartu. Next base: position 604,194,216 of record NC_141875.1, read on the forward strand.
CCATTAAAAATTATCAACTCACATCTGTCATGGATACCACTCACCCAATCCACGTCTACTAGCATAGCATGGCATAATAAGCAAACATAGAAGTATCTCCCAAGGTTTCATAATAATACAGGTAATAGGTACTACCTCATCTACTTCCCATCCCACAATTTAATTAGATCCTAATCATGCAATGTGAGAGGATTGATCTAATGCAATAAAACTGGGTTGCAGAAAAGGTACGATCAAAGTGTGAACTTGCCTGCAATGTTGATGAAGATGATTCGCACTCAAAACTCTTGATAGTTCTACTCATCACACTCCGGTCAATCTATCGTAAGCAAACAATAGTAACCACACATAAGCAATCACTCAAAAGATCAGAAAGAACGAAGAAGACGATTCGAAAACATCAAAACCAAGCAAATAACTCTTGCAACATAAAACAATTTCTAACAGTACCAAAATTATGTGAATTTGGCCTTATTAGAATGTTTAGGTCAAGAGCTTCGATTTGCAAAAAGAATCAACTCAAACGGAGCTACGAAACTCAAGTTATGATCAAACAAAGTTTGAATTCAAATCTGATCTAATTCAAATTTTTAAACTTTTCAAAAACATGTTTGAGTTGGATTATTGGATAGAGGAGATCGTAACGAAGAAGTGGGCGTTGGTTTCGTTGGATTTGGACTAACGAGTAAAAAGTTATGCTTGTTTGAAGAACAGGGACTATTCTGTAAATAAAGTATTCACATCTAGGTCCCCGGCCAAAATAACAGAAAAAGAAAAAGACTAAACTACGAACGTTCATTTTTTATACCTAACCAGTGAACGTTCACTAAATAACTAGATTAAAAGAAAAACCGGGCTTTAAAACAGAAAACCGAAGAAAAGCCTAAACCCCTAAAAAAATAAACCGGACCTGGCGGTTTACCGGATTAGCGGTTCAGGTAGGAAAACCGAACGGCGACGATCGACGGCAGCAGCTACTCCGGCGATGGTGGGCGGTGGCGCGGGAAGGCAGCGCTGGCGGCGGAGAGGTGCGGCGAGGTCGCAGCGGCGGGCAACGGCGGCGCAGGCGGCGGATCCAGGCGCGGCGGAGGCGTGCAGTGCAAGGAGGCGGCGGCGGCTAAGTGAGGTGGCGGCGACGGCAGGCGAGGCGAGGCGGCGTGGCAGGAAGGAGGAGCGGGCAGGGCGGTCGGACCTCGGCTTTTAAAGGCCGGGGCGACGCTGCTTGGGGCATGGGCAAGGGAGGCGGCGGCTTGGGGAAGGGGTAGGAGGTGGCGTGGAGGAGGGGCAATGGCGGCGGTGTCCTGGCGGCGTACGGCGCCGGCGATGGCGTGCGGGACTCGGTCTCCCGCTGGAGATCGGGGACGACCCGGGGTGGGCCGGCGTGGCGCTGGGCCTTGGCCTGGCTTCGGCTGGGCCGGTCCAGCTGGCGGGAAAGTTTTTTTTTTAAACACAGACAAAGAAAGAAAGAAAAATAAAATAAAATAAAATATTATATAGGCATATAATATATCAACATTTTCAGAAAAAGATTTTCTACAAGTTGAACATTTTTATAATGCCAAATAAAGTCCACACTAATTTAGATAATTCAAAGAGTGCTACTGGTCTATTAAAATCCAACTAAAATCATTTTAAAAATACCAAAATGATTCCAAATTAATTTTTCTCCAATTTTCTATTGTAGGGAATCATGTTACCCTAATTTCCATATATTTTATTTTTGGAGAAAAATAATTTGAATAAAACTCAAATAAATCCAAATTGAAAATTAATTCCAAAAGGACTTGAAATTGATCCTTTGAAACTCCCAACTCATATTTCATAATTTGAAGAAGTCATTTTATCTTCTCTCGTGAAAATCATTGAGTTGCATAAAGTTTCTGAAGTGGAAAAATATTTCCCAATGGAATTCAAATATTTTTCAAACACCCCTTTCATTTTAAATGGAAGAAGTCATGTCATCTTCTCTCTAGGGTTTTGTATTTGAAAAGAATTTGAATTCACGAAGATCAGAAAACAAATATGAAAGTTTGGGAAAGTCCTTTTATTCCCTCTCATTTAACTTTCAAAAGTTTCGAATTCACTCACTTTCAGACAATCAATCAAACAATCAGTCAAATCTATCTATTTATTATAACATTCCAAAATTTAGAATTTTGGGATGTTACAAACCTACCACCCTTAAAATGAATCTCGTCCTCGAGATTCGGAGAGGCCAGCAAGAAAAGGTTAGGGTTTGGGGGTCTCCTTAAAATCCATCGATCATCAAAGGGGTCTGGGGTGCTACCACCCTTAGAAACATGGTTACGGTCCCATCAATACTCATATACTCCATCCTTATTCTTGACGGGGCCGGTCTTCTCAGATTTTTAGTACGATTACTTTCTCTGGGCTCTTCCGGTAACGGCATAACCTTTTCCTCAATTCTTCTGTCCTTTCCTCTTAGTAAGGTTATTCCAAGATTGGGTCTTCTTAGCTGACAGGTCTGGCGCCAAAACTAAACAACTATCGATATCTCATGGTGGTCAACAATTTGTGGTTTCTCCTGCAGGAAATGGGTCTGGGTTGATCCTCACCGTATAACCTACGGTTGGCAAAAAGCTGTCGTGTACAAGGGAAAAATTCTTATACCATTCTAAGGTTTAACAAGGTTTAATATCGTCGTCTCTCTACTATAGGCAAGTCACTCAGATTTACCATCCCATATATCAAGGCGAACAATAAGAGTAAGTCGGTATGGTGATCAATCCATCCCGCACCCAAATCATTACCTTGTATACGGTTTAGCGAATCTCGCATTGTAACACTCGGTCATCCTCACAAGCATTGCAGAATTTCTCTTGTTCACGAACCAAGTTCGGATAAATCCATAGATTCTGCAAGCCAACAACCATCTATCGTTCCTTCACAACTCTCAGGTTTTGCGTAAACTCCTATAAAATCGTCTGTCGACAAAGGTATATCCACTTCCAGGGTTTTTCCTTCAGCAAGAATGTGCTTCCTTCTTGGCAGGTCCTGGGGCCTGTGGGTTATGGCACACCTCATCACTTGTAGTCCTTGAACTTATCATCGGGCAACTTATCGTTATTCCAACATCCAACTTCCAGCTTCCTAGAATACTTAGAATCCATCCAATTGTATTGTCTTCTTCCTTCTATTGGCACCAAACTAGGACATGATTACTCAGACACATCATGGAGTTTCCATTGATCCATATTTCCAACATCATACCTCCTTTATATCCAATAGTAATTCATCCCTTCATCCTCGTGGGATATCCTTCATACCAAAATAAAAACTTATACTTATGAAATCCATACTCACTTCGTGGAACATCCTTATCCTTTCCAGGGTCAAGCGTCCTTACAGGGAATATTGGCCATCTCTGCATGGCACTTCTTCAACTGGGAACCGTGAAACACATCTTGAACTCCTGACAGTCCTTCGGGTAACTCCAACTTGTAGGCCACTTCTCTCATACGCTCCAAAACTCAGTATGGTCCTACAAATCTCGGGGCTAACTGTCCCTTAACTCCAATCCGTTTAACTCCTCGCATAGGGGACATGCGAAGACATGCTCTGTCTCCAATTTCATAGACTACCTCCTTGAGTTTTGAGTCTACATAACTCTTCTGCCTGGACTGAGCTACCTTCGGTCTATCTCGAATCAACTTAACATTCTCTTCTGACTCCTTGATCACATTGGGTCCAAACAACTGACGGTCTCCAACTTCATCCCACATACTCTTGGGGTATCACACATATCGAGACAAAACTCGTATTCATTTTTTCCAAAATCCATTACAGGGTACTACCACCCTTAAAATGCACAAATCTTCCATAGACCATATTTCTCTTATCCTCAGAATGGCCAAAATTCTCCTTCATGGAGTAACAACTCATAAAATCCATATCAGTACCAACGGTGCTAACTTTATTCATTCTCAAGTGATTACAATCTCTCGCTTTTCCATTACAGGTCTCAGCTCAACACCTCAAGAAAATGTTCTCACTTCTACTACTCCATTACTTCTGTTGCAAACTCAACTATCTAGTACAAGTTTCCTTCTCCTTGGGGCATTCTCTAGCAAAGTGCCCTGCTCCTTTACAACTAAAACACATTACTTCTGACAAGTTTCAAGGTTTCCTTGTGATTACGTAGCCTACTTGGGTCCTTGGCTTCCTTTTTGGGCAATTGCTGAGGTAGTGCCCTGACTCCTTGCACTTATAACAAGTGACATGACTCAGATTCTTCCTGGAATCCAATCGGTTTCTCTTCCTGGACTTTTCCATTCCAATCAGGGCTTCTATTTCCTGTGGGTCATATTCTACTTCCTCTGTCGGGAATTCTACTAGATCCCCATTCATACAATTCTAGGAGATGTGTCCTTCTTCTCCACATGAATAGCAAGACTTAGTGCAGGGTTTACTCGGGTCCTCTTTAGGTGTGTCCTCCACATCTTCCTTCATCACAGCTTCTTCTAAAATTTCCATGAGGGCTCCTTTCATTACTTCTTTCTTCTGCTGGATGGTTCGTTGTACCATGGGGTAAATGTGACACTGAGCAGGATAGTGGGTAGTCCCTTCACACAAGAAACAAGTAATTTGCCTAGTTGGGCATTCTTCAACTAGGTGACTTCCTTCACAATTAGGGCATTCATCCTTGTGTTCTTTATGGGTGTGTCCGATTTCTCCACAAATCTTGCATGCACAAGGTTTCTTCATGTCCTTTTCATAAGGCTTCAACTTCTGGGACACAAACTGAGACTTTAGCAAAGTCAACTTAAATTCTTTCCAAGTGGTTACTCCTTGCCATCCATTGATGGTTTGGTACATCCTCCACAAAGTAGCAGCACCTCTTTCAAAGCATTGGAGAGCATGTTGGGCCATATCCTTTCCGACTATAGGGTTGTTCTCCATATGATCCTCCATGTTCTGAATCCATCGGTCTGTCTCCAATTGACTCATTGGTCCCGAAAATACAAGCTCATCTCCATTCATCCTCTATTGGGTCCATGGGTTTGGGGTGAGTTAAGAGAGATAGAGAGGGATGCACACAATACAAACAAAAGTTTTGAAAAGACAGATTTTTGTTGTGGCTGTCGAAAAACATCAAACAAATGATAGCTCACAAACATCGCATCTAACGTAGGTATATAACAGGGGTTTGGTCTTCTAAAGGTCAATACATCTTCAACGTCTCCAAACTCTTCAAGCCTTGTTCATGCCTCCAATGGCTTCTTCTGATCATGCTTGTCTTTCTCAAGTTCTTTTGCTAGATCAATCTCTGTTGACGTGAAATCTCTCATGACATCCTTTAATATTCCGGAGTTGCATTTCAAACTTCTGGTTTCAACATCCTTCACATGAACCATGGCCATACTGTCCTTCAGTTCCTGACAATTCTCCGGTATCTCGAGGTTGTAGCTCCTCCAGCTTGTCTACTCTCATCTTCAGGATCCTGAGTTCCTCATGAAATACTTCCTTGTCTAATACGACTTCCTGGAGCTCCATTTTAAACTTCTTGATGTACTACTCCAGATCCTGGTGATACACCGGCTAAGGTTAAAACTTCATCTTGCTGATAGGTGCTCCATCAGGCTTCTACCATTTAATCCTTCCAGGCATATGCATGCTTAGCTCAGCTCGGTGACCACAGTATCAATGGTGATGACATCACGGATAACCGTGTTTCTGCCCTTGTCATTGCCATGAGCTATCTTCCATAATTGATATCTCCTGCCTTAGGGTTTCTTTGACAAAACTTTGAGTTCTCACGCTCCTTGTTTCAGTCTTTCTCCGATACACCTTGATCTCGGGTATTGACAACTTCCATAGTCTGCCAAGTTCCATAAGGGTAGCCTTCCTAGGTCATATAAATCTGGGAATTCTTTAGAGCCTTCAAATTCTACTTGTCTTCGGTCTTCAACCGTTTTAGTTTCCATTATTCAGATGCACGGAAAATACTCTTCATTCCGAAGTGGTCTTAGTTGTCCGATATCTTGTACTTCTTGGAGTGGTCTCATCAGTCGAATCTTCGAGTGGTCAAAAGGGGAAAAGGGGTATGGTCTCACTAAAGAGAATTTTTTTTTTGAATAAGCTCAGAAGAGAAGAGAGGTAAAAGATCTTTTTGAAAGGGGAAAGTTGTAGAGAAATTCTTTGCTATGGGCTTGCCAGTTTCTAGGGTCACGTCCTACAGTCAACATGTGCTCTGATACCATCTTGTAGCGACCTGACCCGAATGGATCAAGTCTCTGTGCTTAAGTGTCATCCCTGGATCGGTATGCTGACACACACAGTACTCGAAGGATTTATAACAGAGGTAAATCACATGTATAAAGTAACGTAAATACTATTACCTCAATCCATATAGCGGAAGCAACAAGGTTGTGGATTCCCATCAACACCAACGGCAAAGTTGAGTGTAGAAATCATAACCCTAACGTATCACTTACTCGACATAAGAAACCTGCAACATGAGACGTTGCAGTCCGAAACGGGTCAGTACATTGAATGTACTGGCAAATTCACACCATAGAGAATGATGAACAATGGCTATCACTACATGCATATTTGGCTGGTGGAAAAGCTCTATGGTTATAAGGTTTTTGCGTAAAGCCAATTTTTCCTACTGCAAAGGAATAAATTTATTTAACTATCATGGTGGTTGTTGAACATTGAGGATGGTTGACAGAATTCTCAATCCCAATTAAGTAACATCATTAAACCCAACAATATTCATTTAAAGTAACGTGATGAGATCAACAGGATAATCCAAGAACTAGATACTCAAGATGTCCATAACCGGGGACACGGCTAATCATGATTAGTTTATACACTCTGCAGAGGTTTGCGCACTTTTCCCCACAAGACTCGATCGCCTCCGTTTGGTTTCTCGCACTACAGGGTGTTTGAGAAGATGGATGACTGAGACATAGTCTTTCAGAAGCGCTAGCACCTTACGATCGGGTAGACCGGTACACCTACATCCCCTACATCTACTAGTCTACCACTGTAAGAGTTCGCACAACTTAGTCAACTATGCCAGAGCCCATAATGGCTTGTGGCTGCACACGGAAGTTTCTAGCATGAAAGATCTTATGATCCCTTTGAGCCTGGGTAGCGGTCCAAAATAAAACAGGCAAGTCCTGATAGACATCAGGTGCCTCAATCCACCCAGATGTGTGTTTAAGTGGCCACCTTAGATAAACCATTAAAAATTATCAACTCACATCTGTCATGGATACCACTCACCCAATCCACGTCTACTAGCATAGCATGGCATAATAAGCAAACATAGAAGTATCTCCCAAGGTTTCATAATAATACAGGTAATAGGTACTACCTCATCTACTTCCCATCCCACAATTTAATTAGATCCTAATCATGCAATGTGAGAGGATTGATCTAATGCAATAAAACTGGGTTGCAGAAAAGGTATGATCAAAGTGTGAACTTTCCTGCAATGTTGATGAAGATGATTCGCACTCAAAACTCTTGATAGTTCTACTCGTCACACTCCGGTCAATCTATCGTAAGCAAACAATAGTAACCACACATAAGCAATCACTCAAAAGATCAGAAAGAACGAAGAAGACGATTCGGAAACATCAAAACCAAGGAAATAACTCTTGCAACATAAAACAATTTCTAACAGTACCAAAATTATGTGAATTTGGCCTTATTAGAATGTTTAGGTCAAGAGCTTCGATTTGCAAAAAGAATCAACTCAAACGGAGCTACAAAACTCAAGTTATGATCAAACGAAGTTTGAATTCAAATCTGATCTAATTCAAATTTTTAAACTTTTCAAAAACATGTTTGAGTTGGATTACTGGATAGAGGAGATCGTAACGAAGAAGTGGGCGTTGGTTTCATTGGATTTGGACTAACGAGTAAAAAGTTATGCTTGTTTGAAGAACAGGGACTATTCTGTAAATAACGTATTCACATCTAGGTCCCCGGCCAAAATAACAGAAAAAGAAAAAGACTAAACTACAACGTTCGTTTTCTATACCTAACCAGTGAACGTTCACTAAATAACTAGATTAAAAGAAAAACCGGGCTTTAAAACGGAAAACCGAAGAAAAGCTTAAACCCCTAAAAAATAAACCGGACCTGGCAGTTTACCGGATTAGCGGTTCAGGTAGGAAAACCGAACGGCGACGATCGACGGCAGCAGCAACTCCAGCGATGGTGGGCGGTGGCGCGGGACGGCAGCGCTGGCGGCGGAGAGGTGCGGCGAGGCGGCGAGGTCGCAGCGGCGGGCAACAGCGGCGCAGGCGGCGGATCCAGGTGCGGCGGAGGCGTGCAGTGCAAGGAGGCGGCGGCGGCTAAGTGCGGCGGCAGTGACGGCAGGCGAGGCGAGGCGGCGTGGCAGGAAGGAGGAGCGGGCGGGGCGGTCGGACCTCGGCTTTTAAAGGCCGGGGCGACGCTGCTTGGGGCAGGGGCAAGGGAGGCAGCGGCTTGAGGAAGGGGTAGGAGGTGGCGTGGAGGAGGGGCAACGGTGGCGGTGTCCTGGCGGCGTACGGCGCCGGCGATGGCGTGCGGGACTCGGTCTCCCGCTGGAAATCGGGGACGACCCGGGGTGGGCCGGCGTGGCGCTGGGCCTTGGCCTGGCTTCGGCTGGGCCGGTCCAGCTGGCGGGAAGGTTTTTTTTTTAAACACAGACAAAGAAAGAAAGAAAAACAAAATAAAATAAAATATTATATAGGCATATAATATATCAAAATTTTCAGAAAAAGATTTTCTACAATTTGAACATTTTTATAATGCCAAATAAAATCCACACTAATTTAGATAATTCAAAGAGTGCTACTGGTCTATTAAAATCCAACTAAAATCGTTTTAAAAATACCACAATGATTCCAAATTAATTTTTCTCCAATTTTCTATTGTAGGGAATCATGTTACCCTAATTTCCATATATTTTATTTTTGGAGAAAAATAATTTGAATAAAACTCAAATAAATCCAAATTGAAAATTAATTCCAAAAGGACTTGAAATTGATCCTTTGAAACTCCCAACTCATATTTCATAATTTGAAGAAGTCATTTTATCTTCTCTCGTGAAAATCATTGAGTTGCATAAAGTTTCTGAAGTGGAAAAATATTTCCCAATGGAATTCAAATATTTTTCAAACACCCCTTTCATTTTAAATGGAAGAAGTCATGTCATCTTCTCTCTAGGGTTTTGTATTTGAAAAGAATTTGAATTCACGAAGATCAGAAAACAAATATGAAAGTTTGGGAAAGTCCTTTTATTCCCTCTCATTTAACTTTCAAAAGTTTCGAATTCACTCACTTTCAGACAATCAATCAAACAATTAGTCAAATCTATCTATTTATTATAACATTCCAAAATTTAGAATTTTGGGATGTTACAAAACAAAACTCCCCCATGATTGTTGTTAGTTGACGGCACCCGTTGTTTCGGGCAAGCCATGGATTGATGCTTGTTGGTGGTGGGGGAGTATAAACTTTACCATTCTGCTTGGGAACCGCCTATAATGTGTGTAGCATGGAAGATATCAAGATCTCTTGGTTGTTATGTTGACATTGAAAGTATACCGCTCAAAATATTATTCATCTCTATTTCAAAACCTAGCTCTAGCACCTCTACAAATCCATGCTTCCCTCTGAGAAGGGCCTATCTCTTTACTTTTATGTTGAGTCATCATCCTCTTATTAAAAAGCACCAGGTGGAGAGCACCGTTGTCATTTGCATGTATTATTATTAGTTTACATTGAGTATGACTGTGACTGGATCTCTTTTACCATGAATTACAATTTCCATTCAGCCCTTGATCTTCAGGGGTGCTCTGCATTTATGTTTTGCGGTCTCAAAAAGGGCTAGCGAGATACCATCTTGTTATATCATATTATGATTGTTTTAAGAAAGTGTTGTCATTCGAGATTTATTATTATTGCTCGCTAGTTGATTATGCCATTGATATGAGTAAACATGAGACCTAAATGTTATTGTGAATATGGTTAGTTCATAATCTTTCCCGAAAACTTGAATGTTGGCTTTACATATTTACAACAACAAAAGCAAACAGAGTTTGTAAAAGTTTTTCTTTATCACTTTCAGTTTATCAACTGAATTGCTTGAGGACAAGCAAAGGTTTAAGCTTGGGGGAGTTGATACGTCTCCATCGTATCTAATTTTCCAAACACTTTTGCCCTTGTTTTGGACTCTAACTTGCATGATTTGAATGGAACTAACACAGACTGGCGCTGTTTTCAGCAGAATTGCCATAGTGTTATTTTTGTGCAGAAATAAAAGTTCTTGGAATGACCTAAAAATCAACAGAGAATATTTTTGGAATATATAAAAAATACTGGCAAAAGAATCAAGGCCAGGGGGCACACACCTTGTCCATGAGGGTGGGGGCGCGCCTACCCCCAGGGCGCGCCCCCTGTCTCGTGGGCCCCCTGGTGCTCCACCGACCTCAACTCCAACTCCATATATTCACGTTCGGGGAGAAAAATCAAAGAGAAGGATTCATCAGGTTTTACGATACGGAGCCGCCGCCAAGCCCTAATCTCTCTCAGGAGGGATGATCTGGAGTCCGTTCGGGGCTCCGGAGAGGGGAATCCGTCGCCATCGTCATCATCAACCTTCCTCCATCACCAATTTCATGATGCTCACCGTCGTGCGCGAGTAATTCCAATGTAGGCTTGATGGACGATGATGGGTTGGATGAGATTTATCATGTAATCGAGTTAGTTTTGTTAGGGTTTGATCCCTAGTATCCACTATGTTCTGAAATTGATGTTGCTATGACTTTGCTATGCTTAATGCTTGTCACTAGGGCCCGAGTGCCATGATTTCAGATCTGAACCTATTATGTTTTCATGAATATACGTGAGTTCTTGATCCTATCTTGCAAGTCTATAGTCAACTATTATGTGTTATGATCCATTAACCCCAAAGTGACAATAATCGGGATACTTACCGGTGATGACCGTAGTTTGAGGAGTTCATGTATTCACTAAGTGTTAATGCTTTGGTCTGGTACTCTATTAAAAGGAGGCCTTAATATCCCTTAGTTTCCAATAGGACCCTGCTGCCACGGGAGGGTAGGACAAAAGATGTCATGCATGTTCTTTTCCATAAGCACGTATGACTATATTCGGAATACATGCCTACATTACATTGATGAACTGGAGCTAGTTCTGTGTCACCCTATGTTATAACCATTGCATGAGGAATCGCATCCGACATAATTATCCATCATTGATCCATTGCCTATGAGCTTTTCCCATATTGATCTTCGCTTATTTACTTTTCTATTGCCACTGTTACAATCACTATAAAACCAAAACTATTACTTTTTCTACCGTTACTGCTACTATCATATTACTTTGCTACTAAATACTTTGCTGCAGATATTAAGTTTTCCAGGTGTGGTTGAATTGACAACTCAGCTGCTAATACTTGAGAATATTCTTTGGCCCCCCTTGTGTCGAATCAATAAATTTGGGTTGAATACTCTACCCTCGAAACTTGTTGCGATCCCCTATACTTGTGGGTTATCAAGCATCAATATGTATAGAGATAGATCAAGACGCTTGATATATTTTCATACCTTGACAAGATTTTGAAGTGTTCAAAATGGAACAGTCAAAGAAGGAGTTCTTGCCTGTGTTGCAAGGTGTGAAGTTGAGTAAAGACTCAAAACCCGATCATGGCAGAAAATAGAAAGAGAATGAAAAGTCATGCCCTATGCCTCAGTCATAGGTTCTACAAAGTATGCTATGTTGTGTACCAGACCTATTGTGTACCTCACCATAAGTTTGGCAAGAGGGTACAATAGTGATCCAAGAGTGGATCACTGGACATCGGTCAAAAATATCCTTAGTGGAATAAGGAAATGTTTCTCGGTTATGGAGGTGACAAAGAGTTCGTTGTAAAGAGTTACGTCGATGCAAGCTTTGACACCGATCTGGATGACTCTAAGTCTCGATCTAGATACATATTGAAAGTGGGAGCAATTAGCTAGAGTAGCTCTGTGCAAAGCATTGTAGACATAGAAAATTTGCAAAATACATACGGCTCTGAATGTGGCAGACCCGTTGACTAAATTTCTCTCACAAGCAAAACATGATCACTCTTTGGGTGTTAATCACATAGCGATCTGAACTAGATTATTGACTATAGTAAATCCTTTGGGTGTTAGTCAAATGGAGATGTGAACTAATCACATAAAGATGTGAACTATTGCTGTTAAATCACATGACGATGTGAACTAGATTATTGACTCTAGTGCAAGTGGGAGACTGAAGAAAATATGCCCTAGAGGCAATAATAAAGTTGTTATTTATATTTCCTTATATCATGATAAATGTTTATTATTCATGCTAGAATTGTATTAACCGGAAACTTAGTACGTGTGTGAATACATAGACAAATAGAGTGTCCCTAGTATGCCTCTACTTGACTAGCTCGTTAATCAAAGATGGTTAAGTTTCTTAGCCATGGACATGTGTTGCCATTTGATGAACGAGATCACATCATTAGAGAATTATGTGATGGACAAGAACCATCTGTTAGCTTACCTCTTGGTAATGCACATCACAATAAGCCTTGCAAGCAATGTGACTAATGACTTAGTTATGGGATGCTGCATTACGGAACAAGTAAAGAGACTTTCCGGTAACGAGATTGAACTAGGTATTGAGATACCGACGATCGAATCTCAGGCAAGTAACATACCGATGACAAAGGGAACAACGTATGTTGTTATGCGGTTTGACCGATAAAGATCTTCGTAGAATATGTGGGAGCCAATATGAACATCCAGGTTCTGCTATTGTTTATTGACCGGAGACGTGTCTCGGTCATGTCTACATAGTTCTCGAACCCGTAGGGTCCACACACTTAACGTTCGGTGACGATCGGTATTATGAGTTTATGTGTTTTGATGAACCTAAGATTGTTCGGAATCTCGGATGTGATCACAGGCATGACGAGGAGTCTTGAAATGGTCAAGACATAAAGATCGATATATTGGAAGCCTATGTTTGGACATCGGAAAGGTTCCGAGTGAGTTCGGGCATATACCGGAGTACCGGGGGGTTAACTGAACCCCCGGGGAGTATATGGGCCCTAATGGGCTTTAGTGGAGAGAGAGAGGTAGCCAGGGCAGGCCGCGCACCCCCTTCCCCTCTAGTCCAAATTGGACTACGAAGGGGGGCGGCGCGCCCCTTTCCTTCCTCCCTGTCTCCCCCTTCCTTCTCTCCTAGTCCAACTAGGGAAGGGGGGAATCCAACTTCCGGAGGGAGTAGGACTCCTCCAGGGCGCGCCATAGAGGGCCGGCTGTCCCCCCTCCTCCACTCCTTTATATATGGGGGAGGGGGCACCCCATAGACACACAAGTTGATCATTGATCTTTTAGCCGTGTGCGGTGCCCCCCTCCACCATAATCCACCTCGGTCATATCATAGTCGTGCTTAGGTGAAGCCCTGTTTTGGTAGCATCATCATCACCGTCATCACGCCGTCGTGCTGGCGAATCTCTCCCTCGACACTCTGCTGGATCGTGAGTTCATGGGATGTCACCGAGCCGAACGTGTGCAGATCGCGGAGGTGTCATAACTTTGGTACTAGGATCCGTCGATTGTGAAGACGTACGACTACATCAACCGCTTTGTCATAATGCTTCCGCTTACGGTCTACGAGGGTATGTAGACAATACTCTCCCCTCTCGTTGCTATGCATCACCATGATCTTGCATGTGCGTAGGATTTTTTTTAAATTACTACATTCCCCAACACTGGCCCACAAATTTACACCGGCATCTTTTTGAGGACACTGGTGGATTCCATCCAATGCTGCCCGCATACCTTTCGACAACTATATGAACTAACCGGACGAAATTCATGCAAACAAAGCAAATTTCAAATTAACCGGATGAAATTCATTACATTTCGAAAACTTTTCCTATAAACTGGACGAAATCCATTACATATTTCGCACAAATCGTACTAAAACCTACTGTAAACCTAATCTAAATGATCGTCGGCGCCTGACCACCATGTCCGGCCATGAACCCAAGAAAGCCGGCTATTGCCTTTGCCTCCTCCTCATCAGCCTTGATAACCTCCTCCTTCGGAGCACAAGGTTCTGAAGATTTCCTCCTCCACGTTGTCGTCAAGCAGCTAATCAGCCGCCGATGTTTATCCCACCAAGCTTGGCGTCGACTGAGTGGAGGAGCAGTGGCCTTCCTGGGACCTGAGCGGCGGCGACCTACCGTGTACTACTCTTCCCCGCTGCCGGCTACGCCCGCGCAAGCGCGCCGGCTTCGTGGTAGTGGCGACGGAGGGCGGCCAGGTGGGAGCCGGCAATCTCCTTCATCTGCTCCAGCGACAGTACGTCCAAGAGAGGTTTGGAGCCCGCCCGGAGCGGAGCCGCCAATGTCCTTCGTCTGCTCCTGCGATAGTACGTCCAAGAGAGCTTTGGAGCGCCAGGAGGCCATGGTTGGATTGGTGTCGACAAAAGGAAGGGACCGAAGGAGAATGGGTGTGGGTCTTTGGCTATGGCTGGGAGCTGGGGCTCAAGTTAATATAGCGGGCGAATGGCAATGAGCCGCGGCAGATGGATGGACGGCTAGCGCCGGAGTAGGTTCATGAGGCGTGAATGCGGACGGTGCTTCAGTGACTTAACTGCATGTACATTGGGTCACTGACATGTGGGCCCAATGGGCAGCTGGCTCGCATGTCAGTGACACACCAACTGCGCCTGCAGTTAAGTCCGGTGAATGCGGCATTGACGTTCTGGAGAGACGGTGACCGTTTCAGGCGGGAAGTGTGCGCTAGCGATGGAAGGGGTTTCGGTAGGCCAAGGCGGTCAAACACTGGCGTGGTGGTAAAATGTGAACTCATGGATGACGAGCCTTTGAAGTGTATGCGGCATGTATTGACAACCAGGCGTCCATGCAACCGGTCTTGTCGCCAGCTAGCCTTTGACGACCACCATTAGACACCACACAACCATACATAACTTACAAATAATGGACGAATCGATCAGACACACACTCGTGTGCAGTGGCACTATGATCGGTCGCTCACGATAGTACATACTCCGTACCATAGTACCCTCTCTAGTTAGGCTGTTTTATATATTGTCGTTGTGATGGACGATATACATGAGCAAGGCGCTGAGTCCCGAGTATGACCATTGGTGTTGATCCAGGTGAATACATGCTCGGAGTTCGTGGAGGCCTCCATCAAACATCTAAACAGTAATGTCAGGCACCGCTGGGGCGCGCAGGTGACGGGCTCGCCGTTTGCGCTGCACCATGAGCAGGACTTTGATTGAGAGGGCGACGTGCAAGCATTAGCATGGTTTGACAGGTGAGCATGAGTGTCTGCACGCGTACATGCTACTTGCCTCTATGGATGGTGTGCGCTAATGTGTGCATCACGTATAATATAATGATCAAAGTGAGCTATCAACACAAGTTTGATGACCGCCAATGCATTTTACTTAGCAATAAATGACCAGGATTGAAGGGGAATCCAAATTTCCTTCGTCTTCTGTCCTTCAGCTCTTGACAAACCGATGCACTATACGTTGTCCGGCCACTCCACCCCAGAGCTCTCACCAAGCGCGTTAATGCCACCGCGCCGCACACTAACCGGTAAGGAAGCAATGGCATCCTGTCGCGCCGAGTTCCTCGCCACCCACGACCGCACACAAAATGGTAGGGAAGCGATGGCATCCCGCCGTGCCGAGTTCATCGCCGCTCGTGACCTCACACCTACGTGGGCGGAATTTGAAACTGCCAAGGCCGAATGGGAAGTAGAGCAAGAGGCGGCCAAAGCCGCACAGAGGGCGGGGAGAAGTCAGAAAGCACTCAAGAAAAGAGAGGCCCACCGCCGCAAGAAAGAAGAGGACGCACGCGCTGTTGCGGAGAGGTCGGCGGAGATCCAAGCACGGTGGGGTGTCACCGACAAAGCCGGGAAGGAGAACGATGGCGTCTGGCCAGCATGTGATAAGTAGTAGTACTAGTAGTTAGTGTGTGTGTGTGTCTGTGTCTGTGTCTGAGTACGAGCATGTACCAGTACTACTATTTACTACTGTAGTTTTTAGAGCAAATTACCAGTACATTAGCCTAGACTCAATGGAAAAATTCCTATCCTATGCATCAAATGGCATCTCTTTCTCTATAGGAATTGAGATGCATGTCATCTCACTTACTATGATTTTCATATTCCTATAAAATTCCTATCCTGTGAACGAAAGGAGGCCTCTGCTGGAGTAACTACTGTAGCTAGCAGTACTACTGGTACAGTAGTTTTCTGCAAGAAGCGGAATTCAACGAAGTCATGATGGTTCCTTCATCCAAGCAACTTCACAGTGGGAAAGGTTGGGCCTGTGATTTGATGGCTCATTAGTCATTATTACTGCGGCGTGACGACCGGGGTGACTCTCCCTTGGAGTTCTGCGTGCATGGCAAGTGGACCAAGATGGTCGACATCCCACATGTTGGCGAACGGAAGTATTCTTTCCGATATCAAGGAGCAAGGAAACCGCGTGGTATAGTATCACTGCTGATTTATATTTTTTTCTCATGAATGCTAGCGTTTCAACTCTTACGATGAAGGAGTGCCAAACACGGCATGTGTTGGATGTCCCACACATCAGCGAAAGGAGTGGGACATGAATAGCATGGTAGAACGTCTCCACTTCTTCCACTTCTGGGTCGGAGACCACACGTAGTAGTACTAGTGGTATGAACGATACAAAGTGCGACCCGGAGAGAAAGACACGTCTAGTTGGAAGGTCTCGGGGCATACACGTAAACAAATATAAAACCTAATATGTGCCTCCAATTAATATAGTAGTAGTAGAGTACTTAGGCACGTACTCTGTAACATCACCGTGCATTGCACGTACAACATTTAGTGGTACATAGTAAGAGACAAATGCCTATATGCCATGCATGTTCATACTATTTGTGCCTTTCTACTTCACTTACTGTGCTACATTGCTCAGGTTCGTACGTCCACTCCTGGGTACATGTCCGTCTCGTAGTTCTAGTCCCACGTGTTCTTCATAGATGGAACGATCCATATCATCGCAGTTAGTGTGGCTCCCCACGATGGAGACTCATCCAAACTATGGCCAGCCTTGATGCGGAGCAGTCGCGTGCACCGGGAAGCAACGCTCTCTCGGCCGTCGCGCTGCTTCAAAGTCGGCGCTAGTGAGAGTTCGCCTCCGCTCTGGCCGGGCATTAATGCGGCACTGACGCTCCAGGGCAACATTGTCCGTTTCATGCGGGAAGCGCACTCTGGCAAGGAAGTATTGGTTTTGAACAATTCCAGGTGTAGTACTGGTAGTTTGCAAAACTACTCACTTATTGCACTCAGTTTACTAAGAAATTGTGGTAAAAACGTTACTCCACAGCCCGCTTCCCTTCTCCTTCCTCTTCGACCGCCCGCGCATGTCCGCTGGAAGCAACTGGTCAACCCTTATATAGGAGTGCTAGCACAAAAAGATGCATGCATGACCAATAAAATTTCCAGATTAAAGCGCCATGTCATTACCTTTGGCTGGGCCATGGCTACCGGGCAAGAGAGACTAGAGAACAGGTGGCGGGAGGGGAATGAATGCAGCTACTGTTTGGGTTCGCCGTCCGGCTTAAGTAAATGTGCACCATCATGTGTACCCACGGGTGCACAAATTGTAACATACGTGTCTGCTTAAGTGGGCATCACGTAACTGGTGTGTGAGAGAGATTCTGAGAGACAGAGTGCGTGTGTGCGACTCTACTCTTCGGACATGTACTCAACCTTTTGCATCGGGATATAAGTATAATGGTATTACACTTTAGCTAGTGATTTACGTGGCCATGTTAACATGGTTGTGTAAAAAATGTCACTTCCTGCTCGTCATTTGAGTTATATAATTACCAGCAAGATGCGCGTGCATTGCACAGAACATCAATATGCATCTTTTACAAAACACCTATTGTGATTGACCCATGCAGGAGTAATCCCATGTGTAAAAACTAATGATATCTCGAGAATTTTATTGGAAAACTGGTATCTCGAGAATTTCATCGAAAAGATGAAAGATGGGAGATAAGGTGAGGAGGAGTGGAGCGTGGTGGTGACTGGTGGTCGGACTGGGCGGAGTCATGGGGATGGACGGCGCTGGCAGGCGGCAGCGGCTACCATGCTAGATTGTTCCAGAGACTTACTTTTTTAATTGCTCAGCAATGAGGTTGTGGGAGATAAGGATGTGGAGAGAGGTGCGGGTATCTTTTGTAAAATTATCATAGTTTGCTTTCTATCCGTCAGATATAGATCAGACGGTCTATATTACAAGATGGGAGGCACACCATCATCACCAACTCAGTTTTTTATAAGAGTGGAGATGATAAGTTTTCTAACTACTAAAGTAAATTGGAATTTTCCCATGTTATACAAGTAAATTAAGGTGATTGTTTATCATACGGGTAAGGTTGGACGAAGGGTGGTTGGAACAAATGCTTCGCCTAAAGCATGTGTGTGTTAGATGGAGTCTTAGTGTGTGCGTGTGTGTCTGGGGGGTGGGGGTGGGTGCGTGCGTGTGTGAGAGAGAGATGGAGTCTTAGTGTGTGGGGGTGGGTGGGTGTGACGCGGGTGTGAGTGTCAAAACTGGCGGATCTCGGGTAGGGGGTCCCGAATTGTGCGTCTAAGGTCGATGGTAACAGGAGACAGGGGACAGGATGGTTACCCAGGTTCGGTCCCTCTCTATGGAGGTAACACCCTATGTCCTGCTTGATTGATCTTGATGAATATGAGTATTACAAGAGTTGATCTACCACGAGATCGTAATGACTAAACCCTAAAAGTCTAGTCTGGCTATGATTATGAGGATTCGGCCTATCTACAGACCTAGCCCTCCGGTTTATATAGACACAGGAGGGATCTAGGGTTACACAAGGTCGGTTACAAAGAAAGGAATCTTCATAGTTGGTCGCCAAGCTTGCCTTCCACGCCAAGGAGACTCCTATCCGGACACGGGTGCAGTCTTCGGTCTTCTGTTCTCCATATCCCATCAGTCCGGCCCATGGCTAACAGGCCGGACACCCGAGGACCCCTTAGTCCAGGACTCCCTCAGCAGCCCCTGAACCTGGCTTCGATGACAAGGTATCCGACGCGTAGATTTGTCTTCGGCATTGCAAGGCGGGTTCCTCCTTCTGAACTCCAAGATAGTATTCGGACGTAATGATCATGTCCGGACCTGCAACATAAGTACCATAGCCGTAGAGCATAGTATTTTACGAGTCCAATCTGCTGAAGATTTTTATAATGTGACATCATGCTCGCCCGGTTATTTATTTCGAACTGTTTCCTATCCAACTGTTCTACGTTTCGAGGTGTGGTTGTTATTGGCACGTCCTGTCAAAGCAGAGATCGTGTCCCCTTATTGCGGGATTCTCACTGATACGTCTCCGTCGTATCTATAATTTTTGATTGTTCCATGCCAATATTATTCAACTTTCATATACTTTTGCCAACTTTTTATACTATTTTTGGGACTAACATATTGATCTAGTGCCGAGTGCCAGTTCCTGTTTGTTGCATGTTTTTTGTTTCGCGGAATATCCATATCAAACGGAGTCCAAATGGAATAAAAACTGGCGGAGATTTTTTTGGAATATATATGATTTTTGGGAAGAAGAATCCACGCGAGACGATGCTCGAGGGGCCCACGAGATAGGGGAGCACCCCAGGGTGTCAGGCGCACCCCTGACCCTCGTGGCCACCCCGTAAGGCGGTTGGTGCCCTTCTTTCTCCGCAAGAAAGATAATTTCTGGATAGAGACCGTGTCAAAATTTCAGCCCAATCGGAGTTATGGATCTCCGGGAATATAAGAAACGGTGAAAGGGAAGAATCTGAGAACGCAGAAACAGAGAGAGACAGAGAGACAGATCCAATCTCGGAGGGGCTCTCGCCCCTCCCATGCCATGGAGGCCAAGTACTAGGGGGGAAACCCTTCTCCCATCTAGGGAGGAGATCAAGGAAGAAGAGGAAGAAGGGGGGCCCTCTCCCCCTCTCCTCCAGTGGTGCCGGAACGCCGCCGTGGCCATCATCATCATCACCGCGATCTTCACCAACACCTCCGCCATCTTCACCAACATCACCATCACCTTCCCCCCTCTATCTACAGCGGTCCACTCTCCTGCAACCCGCTGTACCCTCTACTTGAACATGGTGCTTTATGCTTCATATTATTATCCAATGATGTGTTGCCATCCTATGATGTCTGAGTAGATTTTCGTTGTCCTATCGGTGGTTGACGAATTGCTATGATTGATTTAATTTTCTTGTGGTTATGTTGCTGTCCTTTGGTGCCCATCATATGATTGCGCGTGTGGATCACACTCTAGGGTTAGTTGTATGTTGATAGGACTCTGTATTGGAGGGCAAGAGTGACAGAAGCTTCAACCTAGCATAGAAATTGATGCATACGGGATTGAAGGGGGACCAATATACCTTAATGCTATGGTTGGGTTTTACCTTAATGAACATTAGTAGTTGTGGATGCTTGCTAATAGTTCCAATCATAAGTGCATAGAATTCCAAGTCAGGGATGACATGCTAGCAGTGGCCTCTCCCACATAATACTTGCTATCGGTCTAGTAAAGTAGTCAATTGCTTAGGGGCAATTTCGCAACTCCTACCACCACTTTTCCACACTTGATGTATTTACTTTATTGTTTCTTTATCTAAACAGCCCCTACTTTTTATTTACGTGCTCTTTATTTTCTTGCAAACCTATCCAACAACACCTACAAAGTACTTCTAGTTTCATACTTGTTCTAGGTAAAGCGAACGTCAAGCGTGCGTAGAGTTGTATCGGTGGTCGATAGAACTTGAGGGAATGTGTGTTCTACCTTTAGCTCCTCGTTGGGTTCGACACTCTTACTTATCAAAACTTTTGTGATCCCCTATACTTGTGGGAAGACCTTTTTCTGGCGCCGTTGCCGGGGAGCAATAGCGTGGGGTGAATATTCTCGTGTGTGCTTGTTTGCTTTATCACTAAGTAATTTTTATTTGCTGTTCTTAGTTGTTCTTTATCTTTAGTTATGGATATGGAACACGAAATACCAAAAATTAGGTATACTTTCTGCTCATGGAGATGGGGAACCTCCTAAAACCCTCGATGCTGGTTATGTGAAAGATATTATGTACTACTTTAATAATCCTGAGAAAACCCCATTTAATCATGTAATGGGAGTAACGTTGGATCAACGTGAAAACTTTAGGGATTATCGCTTGACACAAAAAGGGAAACTATTATGGGATCAAATTTATATATTAAAGTGGTATGCTAGACAACTATGCTCGGAATATGATTATACTTGTTGCCCTAGGATGAATTCTCCACACCTCCCCTTTTCATGCAAATTTAATGATAATGAAACCTTGGCTTCTTATGCTAGAGGTATATATGATTATTATGATGTTGAACAAATAGAAGAATTTGTTGCTTTTATGGGTGCTTATGAAATTGAATCTATGTTTAAAGAGTTTGATGATATTGATGATGCTTGTTATAGATCTGAAAATTTAGCTATCCTCAAATATTTCTATGAGAATTATGAATACAATTATGAAATTAATGCACTTATTAAGAAAGTCTCCGTTGTCCAAGAAGAGACTAATATTTTGCAGGAATCTATGGAAGAAGAAGTTGATGACACTGTGAGCTCATTGGATGAAAAAGATGAGGAGGAGAGCGAAGAACAAAAGGAGGAAGAGCGGATTGATCACCCGTGCCCACCTTCTAATGAGAGTAACTCTTCAACTCATACATTGTTTAATTCCCCTTCGTGCTTACCGAAGGATGATTGCTATGATGACTGTTATGATCCCTATGATTCTTTTGAAATATCCCTTTTTGATTACCGAATTGTTCTTTTATGACATGCCGATGCATAGGAAGAGAGTTAGACTTCGTCATTGCTTGATATATGTTGCTTTGTGCTCACTACTAAATTACAAATCATTGTTAATTAAAATTGGCTTTGATATACCTTGGGATCCGGGTGGATCCATTACTTAAGCACTATATGCCTAGCTTAATGGCTTTAAAGAAAGCGCTGCCAGGGAGACAACCCGGAAGTTTTAGAGAGTCATTTATTTCTGTTGAGTGCTTTCATATAGTTTAAAAACAACAAAAATAAAGAGGGGAACCCAAAACTTTTCAAAAAGGAAAGTGAAAGTGAGAAAGACAAGCATTGTTGAAGTGGGAGAGCTCCTTGAACTTTGTTCACGCTCACGGCAACTTTGTGAATCTTGATTATAGAAACTTTTCAACAAAAATAATTATCCCCTTGTACAATTCCATTGTATTATAAAAATAATGTGCCAAAGTTTGCCTTTAGGATGTTTACATTTGCTTGATGGTTTGTACGGTGTAGGACAAAAACTTTTGATCTAGTGCGCGATTTTACATTTTTAGCTGGAACGTCTAATGGTTCTGATTCTTTTTGCACTGTCTTCCTATACAAATTTTTTGTTTTTCCTAATTTTGGTAGAATTTTTCAAGTATCATGTCGGTGGGAACGACACCTATGGGATCACAAGAATCCCTACTATGGTTAGCGGGGCGGGGGGTCATGAGAAGAGCGGATCAAACAGATAGCACATGGTTCATTTATCCAGGTTCGGGCCGCGAGGATGCGTAAAACCCTACTCCTGCTTTGGTGGATTGTATATCTGTGTTCTTGAGCTAGCTATGGGGCGTGAGGAGCTCCAAAAAGCCGAATCCCTCCTCTGGTCGCCTCGGGCCTCCTTTTATAGAAAAAGGGGTTGCCACAGTGGCACACAGGAGGTGGAAAGGGTACAGTGATGTGAGGTTATCCCTCGCATTACATGACAAGGCACATTTAATGCGTCTTGCTTAGGTGTCCTTGCTTTATCGGGGACGGGGGAGAAACCTGCCTCGTCTGTCGCCGCTCCTTCTTGTGTCGACACGCGCCCTAGCCAGCGACGCCTGCGATGCCACATAGGTAGGCAGGCAGCTGAGGTGGCGCAGTGGTGGGTCTTCACGAAGATCTGCATGCCTCCACGCAGGTGCCTGCCCAGCTGGTTGGGTCGGCAGCTGCATGCATGCGGTGGTGGAGGTTTAGTCGGCGTGGGCCTGATGGTGGCCCTGCGGGTGTCCTCGGTAAGGGCCTTGCCGGGGCCCCGGCAAGGGTCTTGCCGAGGCGCCTGCTGTCATCCCCGGCAAGGCGCTTGCCGGGGGCCTTGTGGTCTTCCTCGGCTGGGGTCCCGCTAAGGGTTGTCGTCTCCTTAGTGCGTATCTGATCTTGAATGTCTTCACAAAGATCTGCATGCCGCCATGGGGATGTCTCCTGAATCCTTGCCCTTTGGGGGCAGTGGACTCAAGGGTGATTTTCTCCGTAGGCGCGGGGCGAGTTGCCGCAGCAAGGGTCTTGCCGGGGTTGCTAAAACTGTCTCCCGGCAAGGATCTTGCCGGGGGAGTCCGCTTCGTCCCCTTTGCTCTTCGTGGTCTTGGCCTTGGCGTCGTTCTACTTCTCTTGAGCTTCGGTCTTACCCTGGCTCACCTCCCTTGCCTTGCTTGGTGTGGTGGTGCCCGTGGCTCAGACTGCCCGTGCACAGTTATAGGGGTACAAAAAGTGTACCCCTCTTTTTGTACACCGGCAGGAGCCCCCGGGCCTGGGCCACACATAAGCGAACGCGTTGTTGGGCTAGGCCCAAAAACGGTGCGCGGGCAGGCGGGGCGGTTTTTACCGCGGTAAGGTTCTTCACGCGCTGCGCTTCCCACGATTCCCGTGCGTGGCGCGGCGTGCGGAGGTGCGTGTGAAGTGGGCAGCATGCGTGGGGTTGGTTCCCGCGAGCATGCGTCACACCAGAGTTAATGTGAAAGGAGGCGGCCCGTGTTTTCCCCCATAACAAAAGAATAACCGCGGGCGCGCTGCTCACTTTCTCCTCTTTCCTCATGCCTTTTCCAATCTCAGAGCCGCCGTTTCCTCTCTTCCTTCCTTCCTAAGCTTCCGCCGTCGCCCGTCGTCGTTGCTTCGCCATCCCCCTTCCTCAGCCCTCTAAACTTCTTGGCCGCCATGGCGCCCAAATCCGTCAAGGGCAAGGGGGTGGCTAAGGGCGCTGGGACTGTGGAGCCGCCGGAGAGCACGCTGTCGGGGGACCGGACGAAGTCCGTCTTTTTCTTCCCCTCGACGATTGATGTTCATGAGCTCCGGCCTCCTTCAGGCCCCTATGGGGAGCGATGACGGGGGGAGAGAATTCAGGACACCCGGCGATGCGCGTCATTCCTGCTGCTTGCGCTGATCCTGCTCCAAATTGGTATCCCTTTTTCGTCGATTATCTTTCTTGCGGGTTATGCCCCCCTTTCTCTGATTTCTTCTGCGACATTATGCACACCTTTGGCTTTCGCCTCTTGGATTTTACTCCGAATGCAGTGGCGTGCATGGCTTTCTTCGCGCATCTTTGTGAAGGCTTTGCCGGGGTGCAGCCCAACACGGCGCTCTTCCGCCATTATTTCTTCCCTCAGATCCAGCCGGGAGGTGCCGTCTCTGGTTGCGTCACCTGGATCCCAAGATCCAAGGGGGCGTACCCGGACAGTGCCGTGAAGGAGAGGTGGAAGGAATGGCGTGGCCGGTGGTGCTGGATTGAGGATGAAGACCTGCCGAAATTCTGCAAGGTCCGCCGAGTGCCGCCGGTCCATGGCAGCGATTGGAGCGATGTCGACACGGCGATGGGAGGCTCACTGTTGCCACTACTAGGATTCTCCGGCTCACCCAGGCCGGACTCACCCTTAAGATGATCGGGGCGGACTTCATTCGCCACCGGATCGCCCCGTTGCACAACTAGGGGAGGCCAGCTTGGCTCTTTACGAATCCGGATGACATTATGCGACTCCGCCTCGGCCTCGATCACAACTTCACAGTGCTGGTGCATGCCCACTTCTGCCAACGGCTTTTCCAGCTTGATGTGGGTCGCGATGGCGAGGTCGAACAGACCGGCAAGGCCGCGAGGGCTGCCGCAAAGGTTGGCAAGGCCCTCAAGGGGCCGTATTTCAAGCTGCCAGCGGGGGTGGTCCCGTTGTGGAACAATTCACGTCGGTCCGAGATCATCGCCATGATGCCGGACTGTAATGCGCACGGCCCTGTCCCGAGCTGGAAGGAGCCGAAGGACACGGATGTGCAGCAATTCTTTGACACCCTGATTGAGGTACATGTCAATGCTAACGTCGAGCGGTGTCTTGTCATGGACACCACCCAGGCAGAGCTGGACTACATCGCCACTAGGGCGAGGGAGGCGCAGCTCGCCATGGAGGCCGGCAGTGCCAGGGGCGTGGAGGACAAGGCCGCAACGACTGCGGAGGAAGAGCAGCTCACCCGGTGGGCGGCGGCCATCGAGGAGGTCAGCAGCGCCGACACTGGAGCTCCGCTTGTCGAAGACGCGGCCGACGAGTCGTCGGAGGAGGGGGACGTGGCGGCGGGCTCGACGCCAACCAGGGGAAGAGGACGAGTCATGCGGCGGGCTGGCTCCGGCGAGCCGGTCAGGCCCGGCAGGGCTACGCGGCCTCAATTGACCCTAGAGGGGTCTGGGCGTCACACGAGGGCCACGGCAGCCAAGAGGCTGATGAAGGCCGCTAAGAAGAAGAAGACAACAGCCCCTTCCTCATCTGGGCGCGCACAAACCCCGCCGTCTTCGCCTCCTCTGGCAGATGTTGACTCGGATGTTGACGCGGAGGTCACTTTTGATCTCGGGCCTCTCAGCCCGAAGAGGAAAAGGAAAGTGGTGGAGGAAAGGAGACGGGTGACGAGTAAGTACTCCGTCCCTTACTGCCATTTCCATTCCCCTGAATTAAGTCACTTATCTTGATCCGTTTTTGCTTTTGCACAGATGCACAGACGTTGGCCTAGAGGGTGAAGAGGGCCAAGGCCTTGGCGGGCGGCCAGCCCCCGGCCAGTGCTTCAAAGTCGCCACTGGTGGTGCTGAGCAGCCCGGACAGCAGCCCCCAACACAGCCCTCAGCGTAAGTTCGTCACCCTCCTCTTATCGACACGTGGTAGGCGTTCGATGCTATGGTGTTGACCTTATCGGGTTTGCAGGAGGGGAGCGGCAGCATGAGGAGCCGCAGAGGGCTACCCCCAACACACCACCCCCATCGACTACGCCGCCGCGAGGGGTGTCCCCGGCAAGAGCATCAAGCATGAAGCCCACACCCATGGAGGAAGAGGGGAACTTGGGTGCTGGCGACTCTGCCACGGCGCCGAATGCTATCGGGGAGGGGACTTCTTCTTCACAGCCTGGCACTGGTGAGTCGCCTGTCCTCTGTCTCTGTTTTTCCCTTATTCTTTTTCTTGGCTTCAATGCTCCCATTACTACCCAGGCCCTCCTTCAATAGGTACGGAGGACGTGGATACTGTTGTTGGGAATATTGCTGAGGAGGCCGCGGCAGAGGCCGATAGGATTGTCGCCGAGGAGGCCGCCAGGGATGATGACGAGGTCGCCGATGATGAGGCCGCCAAGGATGCTGCCGAGGACACCGCTGCGGGGGCCGCCAAGGCAACCGGCGAGGCTTCTGCCGAGGGCGCCAACGGTGGGCCTGCCGGGGAAGCCGGCAAGGCCACTGCCAAGGAAGAGGTGGTTGATGATTAGCCTCCCTCCTCCTCAACCTCGGGCCCCGGCAGATATCTGAAGGTGGGCGACAATCTTTTCGTCCATCTCCCAGGGGCGTCTAGTTCCCGAGCGCCCACCGAAGGGGAAGTCTTTGACGGCGAGGTGCTTGCCGCCACCGGGCTCGAGGTTGTCGATGAGCCGGGTGTTGGCGGTGATGGTTCTCCAGAAGAGCAGCTTTTCCGCGCTATGGGGGCCAACTTCCGAAAACTCCAGGCGCTCTACCGTGTCCGTCTGGACAAGGTTAAGTCCAGGACGACAATGGTGGACCAGGCGGAGGTGGATTTCAAGGCGTGCGTTGCTGAGATGCAGACCTGGTTCCACCAGACTCGCGAGGAGCAGAGGGCCTTTCAGGAGGAATTGGCCAAGCGCAATGTCGAGCTCACCATGAAGATGGCTGACATCGAGAAGGCCCAGGAAAAGGCGGCGAACTTGGCTGCCGCGGCCGAGGCCGTCCGGAACCAGCATCAAGCCGCACTGGATTCCCAGGAAGAGGACCTCACCGTGCGTGAGGCGAAGCTTGCCGCAGCGCTCCGTGGCAAGGATGAGGAGCTCAAGGCCCTTGTCGCGCGGCGTACTCGCGAGTTGGAGCAGAGGCACAAGGAGGCACTCGATGCCCAGGCTCTGGCCCATGCCGGCAAAGTAAGGGAGTTGGAGGTGGAGCGGGACAAGCTGAAGGAGCAGGCCCTCAAGCTGTCCACTGAGAAGAGCACGCTCAACAGCGCCTTGGTAGAGGCGCAAGGAGCGGTCATCAGCAGGGATGGGGAGCTCTCCGAAGCGCAAAACTCCATCAGAGATCTCAAGCTGAAGCTGGAGAATCTCGAGAAGATGTTGTCGGAGAGCACGGCTCGGGAGGAGACCTTGACTAGGAGCCTGGAGGAGGAGAAGCAGCTGCGGGCGAACGAAGCCGCCTCCCACCAGGAATATGTGGCGGGCGAGAACAGATGGATCAGCCGTCTGGAGGATGTCGCCGGCAAGGTCACCTCGCAGTTGACCACCATGGGGATGCCAAACATGAGGTATGCCCCTGAGTGCAGCTGGACAGTCAATGCCAAGCTGACCCAGTTCTTCGAGGGCGTCCTTGGAGCCTTGGCTTATCTTCACTCCAGCAGAGCGGCCACGTTGGCCGGGGAAGCCCGGCGACTTTGCCGGGGGTCATGACCAAGGTCCTCACCAAGATGGCATACTGGAATCCCGACCTCAACTTCGATGCCGCGATGGATAGCTTCCCCGGATGGTACTGACCTCACGGTGCTCAGGGAGATCATCAAGCCCGTCATCAGCAACATCGACGAAATCAAGAGGGTGGAAGGCCAGCGCCGGGATTAGGCATCCCGTTCTTCACCGCCGCTGCAGGTTCATGACCAAGACAAATTTCATCTTTAGTTAGAACTGCAGCAATGATGTGATGTAATATAACTTTGCAGTACTCTTAATTTCATGCACGTTATTTCCCCGTTCAATTCCTCTTTGTATGCGCGCCCTACGTCGATTGGGTAGGCTCGCCGGCACGGAAGCCCCTAGCGGCGTTTTGGGGACGGACCCCATGGGCCTGCTGAGTATGCGTGCTGCCAGACGAGCCACCTTTCCGTTCTGAACGCGGCCGCTCGAACTATCGAGCTTGACTCGAGTCAGAATCGAGAGCGTTGTTGATCGCGAAGGCTACTCTGCCATTCTCGACGCAGCCGCTTGAGCTGTTGAGTGGACTCGAAACAGGGCAAGGGCGTTGCCGATCGTGGGAGAACCCCCTGACGTGCAGGTTTCTCATACAAAGGCGTGACATCTCCGGGGGGGAATAACCTCATATAAGAAGGATAGAACAAATAAGTGTTCAGTGCAACTTAGCTTCTGTTTGCAATCGCTCGAGTGCCGATCTTCTGGCCTCCTTTCTTCTCCAAGGGTCACGAAGATGAAGGAGTGTCGGGCTAACTGCTAAAGCCGATTCTCACAACTGCGCCCCCTACCTGGCGCGCCAGAGATGTCGATGCAAACGACACCTATGGGATCACAAGAATCCCTACTGTGGTTAGCGGGGCGCGGGGTCGTGAGAAGAGCGGATCAAACAGATAGCACACGGTTCGTTTATCCAAGTTCGGGCCGTGAGGATGTGTAAAACCCTACTCCTGCTTTGGTGGATTGTATATCTGTGTTCTTGAGCTAGCTATGGGGCGTGAGGAGCTCCAAAAAGCCGAATCCCTCCTCTGGTCGCCTCGGGCCTCCTTTTATAGAAAAAGGGGTTGCCACAGTGGCACACAGGAGGTGGAAAGGGTACAGTGATGCGAGGTTATCCCTCGTATTACATGACAAGGCGCATTTAATGCGTCTTGCTTAGGTGTCCTTGCTTTATCGGGGACGGGGGAGAAACCTGTCTCGTCAGTCGCCGCTCCTTCTTGTGTCGACACGCGCCCTGGCCAGCGACGCCTGTGATGCCACGTAGGTAGGCAGGCAGCTGAGGTGGCGCAGTGGTGGGTCTTCACGAAGATCTGCATGCCACCACGCAGGTGCCTGCCCAGCTGGTTGGGTCGGTAGCTGCATGCATGTGGTGGTGGAGGTGTAGTCGGCGTGGGCCTGATGGTGGCCCTGCGGGTGTCCTCGGTAAGGGCCTTGCCGGGGCCCCAGCAAGGGTCTTGCCGAGGCGCCTGCTGTCATCCCCGGCAAGGCGCTTGCCGGTGGCCTTGTGGTCTTCCTCGGCTGGGATCCCGCCAAGGGTTGTCGTCTCCTTAGTGCGTATCTGATCTTGAATGTCTTCACAAAGATCTGCATGCCGCCACGGGGAAGTCTCCCGAATCCTTGCCCTTTGGGGGCAGTGGACTCAAGGGTGATTTGCTCCGTAGGCGCGGGGCGATTTGCCGCGGCAAGGGTCTTGTCGGGGTTGCTAAAACTGTCTCTCGGCAAGGATCTTGCCGGGGGAGTCTGCTTCGTCCCCTTTGCTCTTCGTGGTCTTGGCCTTGGCGTTGTTCTAGTTCTCTTGAGCTTCGGTCTTACCCTGGCTCACCTCCCTTGCCTTGCTTGGTGTGGTGGTGCCTGTGGCTCAGACTGCCCGTGCACAGTTATAGGGGTACAAAAAGTGTACCCCTCTTTTTGTACACCGACATATCAGAAGTATGGTGAATGTTCAGATTGTTACAGACTTCTCTATTTTAGACAGATTCTGTTTTTGATGCATAGTTTGCTTGTTTTGATAAAACTATCAATTTATATTAGTGGATTAAGCCATGAAAAATCTATATTACAGTAGACAAAATGCAAAAAATATGAATTAGTTTGCAACAGTACTTAGAGTAGTGATTCGCTTTATTATACTAACGGATCATACCGAGTTTTCTTTTGAAGTTTTGTGTGGATGAAGTGTTCGATGATTGAGAATGTCTCGATGTGAGAAGAAGGAAGAGAGGCAAGAGCTCAAGCTTGTGGATGCCCGAGGCACCCCAAGTAAATATTCAAGGAGACTCAAGCGCCTAAGTTTGGGGATGCTGGGGAGGCATCCCCTCTTTCTTCAACAAATATCGGTATGTTTTCGGATACGTTTCGTTCATGCGATATGTGCAAGTCTTGGAGCGTCTTTTGCATTTAGTTTTTATTTTTCTTTTATGCACCATGCTAGTATAAGATATTCCTTGGTTGATTTATAGAATGCTCTTTGCACTTCACTTATATCTTTTGAGTATGGCTTTATAGAATGCTTCATGTGCTTCACTTTGAAGTTTGGATTGCCTGTTTCTCTTTACTTAGACAACCGCCATTTGCAGAATGATCTTTTTCTTCACTTATATTTGTTACAGCGTGGGCATATCTTTTGTAGAAAGAATTAAAACTCTCTTGCTTCACTTATATCTATTTATAGAGATGACAGGAATTGGCCATTCACATGGTTAGTCATAAAATCCTACATAAAACTTGTAGATCACTGAATATGATATGTTTGATTCCTTGCAATAGTTTTGCGATACAAAGATGGTGATATTAGAGTCATGCTAGTGGGTAGTTGTGTATTGTAGAAATACTTGTGTTGAGGTTTGTGATTCCCGTAGCATGCACGTATGGTGAACCGTTATGTAACGAAGTCGGAGCATGATTTATTTATTGAATGTCCTCCTTATGAGTGGCGGTTGGGGACGAGCGATGGTCTTTTCCTACCAATCTATCCCCCTAGGAGCATGCGTGTAGTACTTTGTTTCGATAACTAATAGATTTTTGCAATAAGTATGTGAGTTCTTTATGACTAATGTTGAGTCCATGGATTATACGCACTCTCACTGTTCCACCATTGCTAGCCTCTCTAGTACCGCGCAACTTTCGCCGGTACCATAAACCCACCATATACCTTCCTCAAAACAGCCACCATACCTACCTATCATGGCATTTCCATAGCCATTCCGAGATATATTGCCATGCAACTTTCATCATCATCATCATATACATGACTTGAGCATTCATTGTCATATTGCTTTGCATGATTGTAAGATAGCTAGCATGATGTTTTCATGGCTTATCCGTTTTTTGATGTCATTGCTACACTAGATCATTGCACATCCCGGTACGCCGCCGGAGGCATTCATATAGAGTCATATGTTTGATCTAGATATCGAGTTGTAAGTAAATAAAAGTGTGATGATCATCATTATTAGAGCATTGCCCCAGTGAGGAAAGGATGATGGAGACTATGATTCCCCCACAAGTCAGGATGAGACTCAGGAAGAAAAAATAAAAAAATAAAAAAAGAGAAAGGCCAAAAAAAGAGAAAAAACAAAAAAAATGAGAGAAAAAGAGAGAAGGGGCAATGCTACTATCCTTTTTCCACACTTGTGCTTCAAAGTAGCACCATGTTCTTCATATAGAGAGTCTCTTGAGTTATCACTTTCATATACTAGTGGGAATTTTCATTATAGAACTTGGCTTGTATATTCCGATGATGGGCTTACTCAAATGCCCGAGGTCTTCATGAGCAAGCAAGTTGGATGCACACCCACTTAGTTTCAGTTAGAGCTTTCATATACTTATAGCTCTAGTGCATCCATTGCATGGCAATCCCTACTAACTCACATTGATATCTATTGATGGGCATCTCCATAGCCCGTTGATAAGCCTAGTTGATGTGAGACTATCTTCTCCTTTTTATCTTCTCCACCATCATATTCTATTCCACCTATAGTGCTATGTCCATGGCTCACGCTCATGTATTGCGTTAAAGTTGAAAAGGTTTGAGAATGTTAAAAGTATGAAACAATTTGTTGGCTTGTCATCGGGGTTGTGCATGATTTGAATATTTTGTGTGGTGAAGATGGAGCATAGCCAGACTATATGATTTTGTAGGGATAACTTTCTTTGGCCATGTTATTTTGAAAATACATGATTGCTTTAGTAGTATGCTTGAAGTATTATTGTCTTAATGTCAAAGGATAGACTATTGCTTTGAATCACTCGTGTCTTAATATTCATGCAATGATTAGACATATGATCAAGATTATGCTAGGTAGCATTCCGCATCAAAAATTATCTTTTTTATCATTTACCTACTCGAGGATGAGCAGGAATTAAGCTTGGGGATTCTGATACGTCTCCGTCGTATCTATAATTTTTGATTGTTCCATGCCAATATTATTCAACTTTCATATACTTTTGGCAAATTTTTATACTATTTTTGGGACTAACATATTGATCCAGTGCCCAGTGCCAGTTCCTGTTTGTCGCAGAATATCCATATCAAACGGAGTCCAAACGAAATAAAAACTAACGGAGATTTTTTTTGGAATATATATGATTTTTGGGAAGAAGAATCCACGCGAGACGATGCTCGAGGGGCCCACGAGATAGGGGGCGCAACCCAGGGTGTCAGGCGCGCCCCTGACCCTCGTGGCCACCCCGTAAGGCGGTTGGTGCCCTTCTTTCGCCGCAAGAAAGCTAATTTCCAGATAGAGATTGTGTCAAAATTTCAGCCCAATCGAAGTTATGGATCTCCGGGAATATAAGAAACGGTGAAAGGGAAGAATCTGAGAACGCAGAAACAGAGAGAGACAGAGAGACAGATCCAATCTCAGAGGGGCTCTCGCCCCTCCCATGCCATGGAGGCCATGGACCAGGGGGGAAACCCTTCTCCCATCTAGGGAGGAGGTCAATGAAGAATAGGAAGAAGGGGGGCCCTCTCCCTCTCTCCTCCAGTGGTGCCGGAACATCGCCGTGGCCATCATCATCATCACCGCGATCTTCACCAACACCTCCGCCATCTTCACCAACATCTCCATCACCTTCCCCCCTCTATCTATAGCGGTCCACTCTCCCGCAACCCGCTGTACCCTCTACTTGAACATGGTGCTTTATGCTTCATATTATTATCCAATGATGTGTTGCCATCCTATGATGTCTGAGTAGATTTTCATTGTCCTATCGGTGGTTGATGAATCGCTATGATTGATTTAATTTGCTTGTGGTTATGTTGCTGTCCTTTGGTGCCCATCATATGATTGCGCGCGTGGATCACACCCTAGGGTTAGTTGCATGTTGATAGGACTATGTATTGGAGGGCAAGAGTGACAAAAGCTTCAACCTAGCATAGAAATTGATGCATACGGGATTGAAGGGGGACCAATATACCTTAATGCTATGGTTGGGTTTTACCTTAATGAACATTAGTAGTTGTGGATGCTTGCTAATAGTTCCAACCATAAGTGCATAGAATTCCAAGTCAGGGATGACATGCTAGCAGTGGCCTCTCCCACATAATACTTGCTATCGGTCTAGTAAAGTAGTCAATTGCTTAGGGGCAATTTTGCAACTCCTACCACCACTTTTCCACACTCGCTATATTTATTTTATTTTTTATTTATCTAAACAGCCCCTACTTTTTATTTACATACTCTTTATTATCTTGCAAACATATCCAACAACACCTACAAAGTACTTCTAGTTTCATACTTGTTCTAGGTAAAGCGAACGTCAAGCGTGCGTAGAGTTGTATCGGTGGTCGATAGAACTTAGGGAATATTTGTTCTACCTTTAGCTACTCGTTGGGTTCGACACTCTTACTTATCGAAAACTGTTGTGATCCCCTGTACTTGTGGGTTATCAAGACCTTTTTCTGGCGCCGTTGCCGGGGAGCAATAGCGTGGGGTGAATATTCTCGTGTGTGCTTGTTTGCTTTATCACTAAGTAATTTTTATTTGCTATTCTTAGTTGTTATTTATCTTTAGTTATGGATATGGAACACGAAATACCAAAAAATTAGGTGTACTTTCTGCTCATGGAGATGGGGAACCTCCTAAAACGCTCGATGCTGGTTATGTGAAAGATATTATGTACTACTTTAATAATCCTGAGAAAACCCCATTTCATTATGTAATGGGAGTAACGTTGGATCAATGTGAATACTTTAGGGATTATTGCTTGACACAAAAAGGGAAACTATTATGGGATCAAATTTATATATTAAAGTGGTATGCTAGACAACTATGCTCGGAATATGATTATACTTGTTGCTCTAGGATGAATTCTCCACACCTCCCCTTTTCATGCAAATTTAATGATAATGAAACCTTGGCTTCTTATGCTAGAGGTATATATGATTATTATGATGTTGAACAAATAGAAGAATTTGTTGCTTTTATGGGTGCTTATGAAATTGAATCTATGTTTAAAGGGTTTGATAATATTGATGATGCTTGTTATAGATCTGAAAATTTAGCTATCCTCAAATATTGCTATGACAATTATGAATACAATTATGAAATTAATGCACTTATTAAGAAAGTCTTCGCTGTCCAAGAAGAGACTAATATTTTGCAAGAATCTATGGAAGAAGAAGTTGATGACACTGTGAGCTCATTGGATGAAAAAGATGAGGAGGAGAGCGAAGAACAAAAGGAGGAAGAGCGGATTGATCACCCGTGCCCACCTTCTAATGAGAGTAACTCTTCAACTCATACATTGTTTAATTCCCCTTCGTGCTTACCGAAGGATGATTGCTATGATGACTGTTATGATCCCTATGATTCTTTTGAAATATCCCTTTTTGATGATGCTTGCTATGCTTATGGCCAAGATGCCAATATGAATTATGCTTATGGAGATGAACTTGCTATAGTTCCTTATGTTAAACATGAAATTGTTGCTATTGCACCCACGCATGATAGTCCTATTATCTTTTTGAATTCTCCCGATTATACTATATCGGAGAAGTTTGCACTTATTAAGGATTATATTGATGGGTTGCCTTTTACCGTTGCACATGATGATTTTGATGAATATAATATGCATGTGCTTGCTGCTCCTACTTGCAATTATTATGAGAGAGTAACTATATCTCCCCCTCTCTATGTTTCCAACATGATAAAATTGCAAGAAACTGTTTATACTATGCATTGGCCTTTACTAGGTGTGCATGAATTGTTCTTTTATGACATGCCGATGCATAGGAAGAGAGTTAGACTTCGGCATTGCTTGATATATGTTGCTTTGTGCTCACTACTAAATTACAAATCATTGTTAATTAAAATTGGCTTTGATATACCTTGGGATCCGGGTGGATCCATTACTTGAGCACTATATGCCTAGCTTAATGGCTTTAAAGAAAGCGCTACCAGGGAGACAACCCGGAAGTTTTAGAGAGTCATTTATTTCTGTTCAGTGCTTTCATATAGTTTAAAAACAACAAAAATAAAGAGGGGAACCCAAAACTTTTCAAAAAGGAAAGTGAAAGTGAGAAAGACAAGCATTGTTGAAGTGGGAGAGCTCCTTGAACTTTGTTCATGCTCACGGCAACTTTGTGAATCTTGATTACAGAAACTTTTGAACAAAAAAATTATCCCCTTGTACAATTCCATTGTATTATAAAAATAATGTGCCAAGGTTTGCCTTTAGGATGTTTACATTTGCTTGATGGTTTGTACGGTGCAGGACAGAAACTTTGGGTACAGGGGGCTACTGTCGGTGTCCTGGACTAGGGGGTACTCACCACGTCATCTCCCGATCTGTTAGATTGGGCCGAGGACCCCCATGGCCATATACTCATGGGCCAGTTCGGACAGCTGCCGCATACAAGGAAGATTCCACAAGACTTGGCAATCAAGACAAGGACTCCAGCCCACCGGCGTATTCGGCTAGGACTCTTGTTATCCTAGGCCTCTGGTGCATTATATAAACCGAGGCCAGGCTAGTCGATAGGATACAATCATATACAACAATCATACCATAGGCTAGCTTCTAGGGTTTAGCCTCTCTGATCTCGTGGTAGATCTACTCTTGCACTACCCATATCATCAATATTAATCAAGCAGGATGTAGGGTTTTACCTCCATCAAGAGGGCCCGAACCTGGGTAAAACATTGTGTCCCTTGTCTCCTGTTACCCATCGATCCTAGACGCACAGTTCGGGACCCCCTACCTGAGATCTACCGGTTTTGACACCAACAGCGCGATTTTAACTTTTTAGCTGGAACGTCTAATGGTTCTGATTCTTTTTGCATTGTCTTCCTATACAGATTGTTTATTTTTCCTAATTTTGGTAGAATTTTTCAAGTATCAGAAGTATGGTGAATGTTCAGATTGTTACAGACTGTTCTGTTTTAGACAGATTCTGTTTTTGATGCATAGTTTGCTTGTTTTGATAAAACTATCAATTTATATTAGTGGATTAAGCCATGAAAAAGCTATATTACAGTAGACACAATGCAAAAACAAAATATGAATTGGTTTGCAACAGTACTTAGAGTAGTGATTTGCTTTATTATACTAACGGATCTTACCGAGTTCTCTGTTGAAGTTTTGTGTGGATGAAGTGTCCGATAATTGAGAAGGTCTCGATGTGAGAAGAAGGAAGAGAGGCAAGAGCTCAAGCTTGGAGATGCCCGAGGCACCCCAAGTAAATATTCAAGGAGACTCAAGCGTCTAATCTTGGGGATGCTGGGGAGGCATCCCCTCTTTCTTCAACAAATATCGGTATGTTTTCGGATTCGTTTCGTTCATGCGATATGTGCAAGTCTTGGAGCGTCTTTTGCATTTAGGTTTTTATTTTTCTTTTATGCACCATGCTGGTATGAGATATTCCTTGGTTGATTTATAGAATGCTCTTTGCACTTCACTTATATCCTTTGAGTATGGCTTTATAGAATGCTTCATGTGCTTCACTTATATCATTTGAAGTTTGGATTGCCTGTTTCTCTTTACTTAGACAACCGCCATTTGCAGAATGCTCTTTTGCTTCACTTATATTTGTTAGAGCGTGGGCATATCTTTTGTAGAAAGAATGAAACTCTCTTGCTTTACTTATATCTATTTAGAGAGATGACAGGAATTGGTCATTCACATGGTTAGTCATAAAATCCTACATAAAACTTGTAGATCACTGAATATGATATGTTTGATTCCTTGCAATAGTTTTGCGATATAAAGATGGTGATATTAGAGTCATGCTAGTGGGTAGTTGTGGATTGTAGAAATTCTTGTGTTGAGGTTTGTGATTCCCGTAGCATGCACGTATGGTGAACCATTATGTAACGAAGTCGGAGCATGATTTACTTATTGATGGTCTTCCTTATGAGTGGCGGTCGGGGACGAGCGATGGTCTTTTCCTACCAATCTATCCCCCTAGGAGCATGCGCGTAGTACTTTGTTTCGATAACTAATAGATTTTTGCAATAAGTATGTGAGTTCTTTATGACTAATGTTGAGTCCATGGATTATACGCACTCTAACCCTTCCACCATTGCTAGCCTCTCTAGTACCGCGCAACTTTCGCCGGTACCATAAACCCACCATATACCTTCCTCAAAACAGCCACCATACCTACCTATCATGGCATTTCCATAGCAATTCCGAGATATATTGCCATGCAACTTTCATCATCATCATATACATGACTTGAGCATTCATTGTCATATTGCTTTGCATGATCGTAAGATAGCTAGCATGATGTTTTCATGGCTTGTCCGTTTTTTGATGTCATTGCTACGCTAGATCATTGCAGATCCCGGTACACCACCGGAGGCATTCATATAGAGTCATATGTTTGATCTAGATATCGAGTTGTAAGTAAATAAAAGTGTGGTGATCATCATTATTATAGCATTGCCCCAGTGAGGAAAGGATGATGGAGACTATGATTCCCCCACAAGTCGGGATGAGACTCCGGACGAAAAAATAAAAAAATAAAAAAGAAGAAAGGCCAAAAAAAAGAAGGCCCGAAAAAAGAGAAAAAACAAAAAAATGAGAGAAAAAGAGAGAAGGGGCAATGCTACTATCCTTTTTCCACACTTGTGCTTCAAAGTAGCACCATGTTCTTCATATAGAGAGTCTCTTGAGTTATCACTTTCATATACTAGTGGGAATTTTCATTATAGAACTTGGCTTGTATATTCCATGATGGGCTTCCTCAACTGCCCGAGGTCTTCATGAGCAAGCAAGTTGGATGCACACCCACTTAGTTTCAGTTAGAGCTTTCATACACTTATAGCTCTAGTGCATCCGTTGCATGGCAATCCCTACTCACTCACATTGATATATATTGATGGGCATCTCCATAGCCCGTTGATATGCCTAGTTGATGTGAGACTATCTTCTCCTTTTTGTCTTCTCCACCATCATATTATATTCCACCTATAGTGCTATGTCCATGGATCATGCTCATGTATTGCGTGAAAGTTGAAAAGGTTTGAGAACGTCAAAAGTATGAAACAATTGCTTGGCTTGTCATCGGGGTTGTGCATGATTTGAATATTTTGTGTGGTGAATATGGAGCATAGCCAGACTATATGATTTTGTAGGGATAACTTTCTTTGGCCATGTTATTTTGAAAATACATGATTGCTTTATTAGTATGCTTGAATTATTATTGTCTTAATGTCAAAGGATAGACTATTGCTTTGAATCACTCGTGTCTTAATATTCATGCCATGATTAGACATATGATCAAGATTATGCTAGGTAGCATTCCACATCAAAAATTATCTTTTTTATCTTTTACCTACTCGAGGACGAGCAGGAATTAAGCTTGGGGATGCTGATACATCTCCCTTGTATCTATAATTTTTGATTGTTCCATGCCAATATTATTCAACTTTCATATACTTTTGGCAACTTTTTATACTATTTTTGGGACTAACATATTGATCCAGTGCCCAGTGCCAGTTCCTGTTTGTTGCATGTTTTTTGTTTCGCAGAATATCCATATCAAACGGACTCCAAACGGAATAAAAACTGGCGGAGATTTTTTTTTGGAATATATATGATTTTTGGGAAGAAGAATCCACGCGAGACGATGCTCGAGGGGCCCACGAGATAGGGGGCGCGCCCCAGGGTGTCAGGCGCGCCCCTGACCCTCGTGGCCACCCCGTAAGGCGGTTGGTGCCCTTCTTTTGCCGCAAGAAAGCTAATTTCCAGATAGAGCTCGTGTCAAAATTTCAGCCCAATCGGAGTTATGGATCTCCGGGAATATAAGAAACGGTGAAAGGGAAGAATCTGAGAACGCAGAAACAGAGAGAGACGGAGAGACAGATCCAATCTCGGAGGGGCTCTCGCCCCTCCCATGCCATGGAGGCCAAGGACCAGGGGGGAAACCCTTCTCCCATCTAGGGAGGAGGTCAAGGAAGAAGAGGAAGAAGGGGGGCCCTCTGCCCCTCTCCTCCGGTGGTGCCGGAACATCGCCGTGGCCATCATCATCATCACCGCGATCTTCACCAACACCTCCGCCATCTTCACCAACATCTCCATCACCTTCCCCCCTCTATCTACAGCGGTCCACTCTCCCGCAGCCCGATGTACCCTCTACTTGAACATGGTGCTTTATGCTTCATATTATTATCCAATGATGTGTTGCCATCCTATCATGTCTGAGTAGATTTTCGTTGTCCTATCGGTGGTTGATGAATTGCTATGATTGATTTAATTTGCTTGTGGTTATGTTGATGTCCTTTGGTGCCCATCATATGATTGCGCGCGTGGATCACACCCTAGGGTTAGTTGTATGTTGATAGGACTATGTATTGGAGGGCAAGAGTGACAGAAGCTTCAACCTAGCATAGAAATTGATGCATACGGGATTGAAGGGGGGCCAATATACCTTAATGCTATGCTTGGGTTTTACCTTAATGAACATTAGTAGTTGCGTATGCTTGCTAATAGTTCCAATCATAAGTGCATAGAATTCCAAGTCAGGGATGACATGCTAGCAGTGGCCTCTCCCACATAATACTTGGTATCGGTCTAGTAAAGTAGTCATTTGCTTAGGGGCAATTTCGCAACTCCTACCGCCAGTTTTCCACACTCGTTGTATTTACTTTTTATTTATGTACTCTTTATTATCTTGCAAACCTATCCAACAACACCTACAAAGTACTTCTAGTTTCATACTTGTTCTATGTAAAGCGAACGTCAAGCGTGTGTAGAGTTGTATCGGTGGTCGATAGAACTTGAGGGAATATTTGTTCTACCTTTAGCTCCTCGTTGGGTTCGACACTCTTACTTATCGAAAACTATTGCGATCCCCTATACTTGTGGGTTATCACTCATCAATGCGAGCGTGGGTAACCCAACCATTCTGTTGGAAAGATTCCTTAGGAATAGGCAAGTCTTCAGGCTTAGGAGGAGTTGTTCAATACCCGGTACCTTTATAAAGGAACCAAGGGTCGTCTTTTTACGCCAAACCTCTCCTCAGCCTTTCCAACATCAAGTTCTAGAACCCAAGGTTCGACTCCATAACTCCAAGCTTCCCCATCATGTCCGGACCCAGCCCTCAAGGTCGATGAGTGGTCTCCTCCGTTACAGAGGAGGATATCGCAAAGCTTCGGGCGGCCAGATACCTGACCGCGGAGATCCCCCACAGGCTTCCTGCTCAAGGACAGGTTA
This sequence comes from Triticum urartu, assembly GCF_056163025.1. NCBI lineage: Eukaryota > Viridiplantae > Streptophyta > Magnoliopsida > Poales > Poaceae > Triticum > Triticum urartu. Next base: position 604,234,723 of record NC_141875.1, read on the forward strand.
TTCTGACCCCCAAATCCGGTGAGCGGATCATATTCATATCTCACTTCCTCCAAGGGCTAGGGTTCGCTCTCCACCCCTTTGTTCGGGGGTTAATGTTTTATTACGGACTAGATTTTCATGATCTAGCTCTGGATTCTTTCCTCCACGTCTCGGCGTTTATCATCACATGCGAGGCCTTCCTCTGAATCCCCCACACTTCGGCCTATGGCTCAAGACCTTTAGTTTGAAGCCGAAGGTAGTCGACGGGGAACAGGCGGAGTGTGGCGGTGTTATAGTAAGCAAGCTTACCAACACTCTCTGGCCAAAAGGCTCCTTCACAAAGACTTTCAACCAATGGCAGCGAGAGTGGTTTTACATCACGGGACCCTGTAGCACCAAGTGGGCAGCTATACCTGCGTTCCGTTCTGGTCCTCCGTTATAGCTTGCATCATGGATCAATAAGGGGCTGGACTGGGGATCAGTTGATGAAGTGCAGACCCTACAGAGCCGCATCCGAACCCTCCTTGAGAAGGACATAGATCTTGTCGACATGATTCAAGTAATGCTAGTCCGCCGAGCTCTGCCACGCCAGCGTAGGCCTCTCAAATGGGGGAGTTCAATCTGGAAGGACCACAAACCCTCCAACACTTCCTCGCATTATGCACAAAGGGATGTGGAAGTTGTTTTTCGGGAAACAGAAACATTTGAAAGTGCAACTATCCCTGGGTGGTTTTGGTAATTCCTAACAACATATAGTTCATTGAGCTAATGCTACTTCAAGATAAACATTTCAGGAAAGCTCAGTGATTGGCATGGCATGGATGAGAAAAGTGGATCCCTCAAAATTCTAAGGACAAAGGATTAGCTCAAGATCAAGGCTCGGGACTCTACATCTTTTCATTTTAAGTGATCCAAGATCACATTGACTCCATAGGAAAAGCCAATACTATTAAGAGGGGATGAGGTGTTGCCTAATGGCTTACTTGCTCAAAGTGCTTAGTGATATGCTCCAAAAGCCCTCAACTACTTTCTCACATCCACATATGACCCAAACCAAAAGTCAAACTCAGCCCCACTAAAATTTTCTATCCGGCGCCGCCGAGTTCAGTTGAATAGCCACTGCCAGAAACCCTAGTCTTTTCGGTCTCACCGATAGGGATCTCGGTCTCACCGAGATGGGATTGTAATCTCTCTGTTTCCCTTCATAGCGTTTCGGTCAAACGATATGAGCGATCGGTCCCACTGAGATTGTAATGCAAACTCTATGTTTCCCTTTCGTAACACTCCGGTCCAACTGAGATGAGCGAATTGGTCCCACCAAGTTTGCCTGACCAACTCTTTATTAGTCCATTACCAGAATCAGTCTCACCGAGTTTGTGTAATCAGTCTCACCGAGATTACATTATGCCCTAACACTGACAAAATCGGTCCCACCGAGTTGACATGTCGGTCCCACCGAAATTCCTAACGTTCACATTTTGAACTAAATCGGTCTGACCGAGTTTCATGATTCGATCCCACCGAGTTTGGTGATTTGTGTGTAACGGTTAGATTTTGTGTGGAGGCTATTTATACCCCTCCACTCACTCTTCATTTATGGAGAGAGCCATCAGAACATGCCTACACTTCCAACATACATATTCTGAGAGAGAACCACCTACACTTGTGTTGAGGTCAAGATATTCCACTCCAACCACATGAATCTTGATCTCTAGCCTTCCCCAAGTTGCTTTCCACTCAAATTATCTTTCCACCAAATCCAAATCCTGTCAGAGAGAGTTGAGTGTTGGGGAGACTATCATTTGAAGCACAAGAGCAAGGAGTTCATCATCAACACACCATTCGTTACCTTTTGGAGAGTGGTGTCTCCTAGATTGGTTAGGTGTCACTTGGGAGCCTCCGTCAAGATTGTGGAGTTGAACCAAGGAGTTTGTAAGGGCAAGGTGATCGCCTACTTCGTGAAGGTCTACCCGAGTGAGGCAAGTCCTTCGTGGGCGATGGCCATGGTGGGATAGACAAGGTTGCTTCTTCATTGACCCTTCGTGGGTGGAGCCCTCTGTGGACTCGCCTAAACGTTACCCTTCGTGTGTTGAAGTCTCCATCAACGTGGATGTACGATAGAACCACCAATCGGAACCACGCCAAAAATCTCCGTGTCTCAAATTGCGTTTGCACACACCAAACTCCTCCCTTTACCTTCATATGCAATTGTTTTACTTTCCGCTGCTATACTCTTAGAATTGCATGCGTATGTTGATTGCTTGACTTGTGCTAAGCTCCTAAAATATGCCTAGAACTAAAATTGGGAAAAGGCTAGATTTTTATTTGGTCAAGTAGTCTAATCACCCCCCCCTCTAGACATACTTTCGATCCTACAAGTGGTATCAGAGCTTTGGTATCCATTTGCTTTGATTTCCATAGCTTTTGGTGGTCATAGCCTTGGTTTCACAACCTAGGAGAGTATGGCGTCTAGCGAGGGAAATTACGACTGTAGAGGTCCTTACTTTGATGGTACAAATTTTGCTAGTTGGAAGCATAAGATGAAAATGCATATTCTTGGACATAACCCCGCCGTTTGGGCTATTGTTTGTATTGGCTTGCAAGGTGAATTCTTCGATGGGAGAGAACCAAACTGTGAAGCTACCGCGGAAGAGTTGAAGATGCTACAATACAATGCTCAAGCTTGTGATATTCTCTTCAACGGATTATGCCCCGAAGAATTCAACAAAATCAGTCGTCTTGAGAATGCAAAGGAAATTTGGGATAATTTGATTGATATGCACGAAGGTACCGAATCTATCAAGGAATCCAAATTGGATGTGGTTCGAAGTCAGCTTGACAAGTTAAAAATGAAGAATGGTGAAGGCGTCACTGAGATGTACTCTAGGCATGCTCTCATCACAAATGAGATTGCCGGCTTAGGAAGTGAAGAGATGACCGATAGATTCATCATCAAGAAGATCCTAAGAGACTTGGATGGAAAATATGATACCGTGTGCACATTGATCCAAATGATGCCCAATTACAAAGATCTCAAGCCAACAGAAGTTATTGGAAGAATTGTTGCTCATGAGATGTCACTCAAGGATAAGGAAGAGCTTCACAACAAGTCAAGTGGTGCTTACAAAGCCTCGTGTGATGCTCCCACATCATCAAGTAAGAAGCAAACCTTCAATGAAGAATTGAGTCTAATGGTGAAGAACTTCAACAATTTCTACAAGAGTATAAGTAAGGAACAAAGTTCCAAGTCAAGGTCCTATAATGACAAAAGATCTTCTAGTCATGAGCGCAATTGCTACAATTGTGGAAGACCCGGACACTATTCCAATGAGTGTATGGCTCCCTACAAAAGAAGAGAAGATTCTCCCTACAAAAGAAGAAGTAGAAGAGAAGAATCACCATCAAGAGAAAGAAGGAGTAGAGATGATCGTTATGAACGAAGACCCTCTCGGAGAAGCAAGGACTCGGAAAGGAAGGACAAGTCATCAAGGAGCTACAAAAAAAGAAGACATCAAGATCATGTTGGTGAATGGGTATCCGGTTCCGACTCTGACTCTGACGATCACTTCGAAAGAAGTTATCACTCCGACTCCGAATATACTCAACATGAAGGTGTTGCCGGACTAGCACTTGTGACAACCAAGTCCTATGACATATTTGACTCACCAAACGAAGGAATTGGGAGATGCTTCATGGCTAAAGGTCCAAAGGTAACACACCCCGAGTATGTTGATTTCAATAGTGATGAAGATGATTTGCTAGGAGATGACGATTTACTTGTTGACAACTCTAGTTATGAAAACTATGATGAGCTTGCTATTAATCATGATAATCAAGATGAAACGAATGACGATGATAAGAAGGAGATTGAGCGTCTAACTAAAGAACTAAACACTCTTAAGTTAGCTCATGAAACTACCTTGGAAGATCATCGAGAACTTTTAAAGACTCATGACAAGCTACGCTTTGAAAAGCTCAACCTTGAGCAAGAACATGAGTTTTTAAAGGCAATCAATGATGATCTTCGCAAGAAAAGTTCTTCTTACATTTCCAGGCGTTTACTCTTGTCTACTTACATGCCACAAGTTAAATCTAGTAAGAAGAACAAGAAAGATTCTTCATCTAGTAGTAACAAACAATCATGTTAAATCCAATGTTGTTGCTTCTAGTAGCTCTCTAGATTCCACTAATGATTATCTTAGCCAAGTTACACTTGAGCAAGAAAATAGCTTATTGAAGGGAATTATAGAGAAAGGCATTTACAAGAGCCTTGCCAGAAGTAAGCAACTTGAGGAAATTGTACGCAAGCAAGGAAGAAACCGGAAGAATCAAGGTGTTGGTTTCGAATGAAAGTTCAATGCCAATGGAGTTGAGTGGGAAGAAGATCAATACCCCAAGACGAAGTTTGTTCCTCAACAAGAGAAGTATGATCCTACTTCTTTCAAAGGAACACAATCTCAAGATGATCCTCCACCACAAGACCACAAGCAAAAAGGGAAGGACAAGCTTCAAGAGGAGATTGATGCATTCGAGGAAGCTCCCAAAGCCTTGGTCAAGTGGGTTCCCAAGACTACATCAAGTTCTACTTCATCAAGTACGACTACAACTCCAAGGATTCCCATCAAGATGGTGTGGATCCCGAAGAACAAGAACTAGAGAGTTCTTGAGGGTGACTCCGCCAACATACTTCACTCATATCATTTTGGCGAGGACAAGTGCAAACAACTTCCATATCTTGCACTAGTTCAAGAAGTCACAAACCCTCTTGTTGGTAAGACAAGGGACAAGGTAACCTAATGCTTCCATGGACATCATCTTGTGTACACATCACTCTATGTCTATGGATATCCTTGTTTGTTCCTTGTGGGACTAACCCATGTAGGTATTGAAAGTGCAACTCACTCCAAAGGATTGCTCCGAATGATCTACATCAGCATTCAGCATCCACATATTCAACACCTACATGAAGTCATCATCGACAAACCCAAGGTTAGTTGATCCCTCTTAGGGGGGATATCACATCTAGGGGGAGCTTTACTCTAATCAATTGAGCTAAAGCAACTCTAATGGTGTGAACACAACAATGCTTTATGTAAAAGTGGTAACCCCACTTGTGCTTAAACGATGAGTATGACCTATGATCAAATGTTCTCATTTGACTCCTAAGTCAATATACTCATATATAGATGACCTAGTCATCGCCAATTGCTTGATAGATGCTAGAGTGTTTGTGCATGCTTTGTCACATATTTCTTTTGCCATCTTATTGTGTGAGCATGTTGGTTGCATATTTTACTCATTCGAGGACATCCATTTGTTGCTTTGATTGTTTGGCCTTTTCTCTTTTGCCAAATGGATGGACAAGAATGCCTACGAACTCCCTCTAGCTATCTATACTTTTCTCGTGTCAAACTCTATTCATGCTACATCACAAAGTTTGATCAAGTCAGATTCGAACCACTCTATGTGAGGAGCACTCGGAGTCCCCGATTCGTCATAGACTTAAACTTCCAAAACCTCTTTGTGCATTTCGGTCTGACCGATTCATCCTTTTTGGTCCTACCAAGATCACTTAGTTTATCTAGGTTTTCAATCTCGGTGCAACCGATTAGAACTTTTTGGTCACACCGAGTTGCAGTAACTGCTCATAGTTTTGCATCTCGGTGCCACCGAGTTGTTCCACTCAGTCACACCGACAGGGTCAGGCTATATATACTGACGAGCGAGATTTTGGAAATTTTTCCGAAACCCTTCGCCCGCGCATAACCTACTCTGTCTCTTCGGGTCTCCGGATCGTCTTCTCGTCGCCAGCGACCTCCCGCCGCTGGTCTCCGCCGCCATCAACGGCAATCTGCCCCACCGTTGCTGCCGTACCAAGTTCGCCGCCGAACTAGGGGACGAGCTTGATCTTTGTGCTAATCCATAACTCTTATTCTTAGCACATTGCTTTGCCATGATTCTTGCCACGAATGAAATCATCCTGTCCAGCGAAAACGTCCCGTAGATTAGTTTTTATGTGAAAATTTAGGGTTAGGTCTCCGCCGAATTCATCTCGGACCGACCGAGTTGTATAAATCGGTCTCACCGATTTGGCTTAGGCCATTGCACATGCGTTCTCGGTCTGACCGAAAATTGCAAATCGGTGTGACCGAGTTCAATTCTCTGTGAAACCCTAGCAGTCTCGGTGCCACCGAACTGTGACTCGGTCTGACCGAGTTCACTAGTTTAGGTTCCAAAAACTACTTTGGTATCACCGAGTTTACAAATCAGTAGATCCAAAATGCTTTTTGTGAAGAACTAATACTAAGTTTTTGGGTCAATTGTTTTGCAAAACTCCTATACTTTGTGATGCTCATCTACTCTACCTCATCTATAATCTATTCATGGGGTCTGCTGACAGTTTTCCTGCAAGATGTCTGATCAAAGTGATAGCCAGAACAAGTCTGAGGAGCAGGTTCAACGGAGTGAGGGCACTAGTCCCTCTAGCACTTCTGATGAGGGCAGCAGGAGCACACCAAGTACCTTGCCAAAGGCAGCTACCAGGACATGGAAGAAGAAAACTTATGATTCAGAAGATGAAGAATATGTGGTTGTTGAGGATGAGGCCACTTCAAAGAAAAAGGTGCTGAAAAAGGAGTATGGCTCAGCTTCTACAGTTAAGGCAGGGATGCATAAGAAGGCACCAGCAAAGAGAGTTCCTATGTCTAAGGCCAGAGCATCAACTGCTGAAACCTCCAAGTCAACTGAAGAGGCTGCTGGAGAAGGAAAGAAAAGGAAGGAAAGGGTCAAGAAGATCATTGCCAGAGTGCTTGGCAGATCATTAATTATGAGAGATGATAATGAAGAGGAAGAGGATGCTGCACCAGCACCCAAAGCACAAAATCTCATGGGAGATGCAATCGGATCAGGGGCTGCTCCATCTAAGCCCAAAGTTGCTCCCAAGGCAGCTGCTCCAGCTCAGAAGCCCAAGAGAAGCACTAGAAACATTCCTGCCGAGGAAAAGAACAAGGCCCCAGTGCTTGAAGCTACTGAAGAAGAAGATGAAACTCAAGTGCTAAGGAAGCTGAAGCCCAAGATCCCTGACCACAATGATGCACATCCAGTTGCAGAAAACATGAAAATCAGGAAGGATGTAGGATTGAGACTATGGAGACAGTCTGATCCATATGCTATCAGGAGAAGAACTATTGTGGACTACAGGTTTCACACTAAGGAACATCAGGACTTCTATGAGACAATTCTGCTTGATAAGAAGCCCATAGTGTGTGACATGAGATGGGTTGACTGGGAGTTCATTAAGGAAAATGAGGATCACTTCCCAGGTGTGTATGATAGCTTCCAGGCATGTGGAGTTGACACATTTGTTGCCCAGAAGCTCACCAAGTGGAACGATGAGTTGATCATGCAGTTTTAGTCAACTGCTCATTTCTATCCAGATGGGAAGATCGTTTGGATGTCTGAGGGTACTAAGTACCAATCCACCATTGCAGAATGGGCTAAGCTGATCAATGCCCCTGCAGAGCATGAGGATGACTTGGATGTTTATGCTGAGAAGAAGAAAGACCACAGCACAATGGCCAACATGTACAAAGCGATCCCAGATGCTGCTTTGGATACTCATAAGTTTGGATATGTCCACTACTTGTTGTCTGGTCTGCCTACTATAAATTGGATCCTCAGACACACACTGCTACCCAAGTCAGGTGATCACAAGATGATCAGAGTACATGCTATAAACTTGCTGCACATATTTGATGTCCCACAAAAATTCAAGGTCATGAGTTTGATTGTTGAGACAATCAAGAGGACTGCTGTTGACCAGAAGAGAAGTTGTGGGTATGCCCCACAAATTCAGTAGCTCATCAACTCAAAGATGGGCACAGGCACATATCTTTTGGATAAGGAGCATGTATAACCCTGTATGTAACCTGCCATATTTGTATTCCAACTCTTGCCATTTCCGGCACTAAGTTATGAGTTTCCTCGTTGTCGGGTTTTTGTCTTCGTGTGCTTTTGTCTTTGTCATGCATCTCATATCATGTCATCATGTGCATTGCACTTGCATACGTGTTCGTCTCATGCATCCGAGCATTTTCCCCGTTGTCCGTTTTGCATTCCGGCGCTCCTATGTCCTCTGGTGTCCCTTTCTACCTCTTTTTGTGTGCGGGTGTTAAACGTTTTCGGATTGGACCGATACTTGCCAAGCGGCCTAGGTTTACTACCGGTAGACCGTCTATCAAGTTTCGTGCCATTTGGACTTCGTTTGATACTCCAACGGTTAACCGAGGGACCGAGAAGGCCCCGTGTGTGTTGCAGCCCAACACCCCTCCAAAGTGGCCCAAAACCCACCTAAACCTCCTCCATCATCTAGGTCATTCGATCACGATCGCATGGCCGAAAACCGTGCTCAATTTGGAGCCTCCTAGCTCCTCATACCTATAAAAGGCCTCTTCCTCGAAATTCCTGATCCCTACCTACCCTAACCCTAGTCCCCCTCGTCTCATCCGCGCGCCGAACACGTCCGGGCAGCGCCGGACGTTTCGCCACCACCTCCTGCAGCCACTGAGGGGCTGCCACGTGGCCTGCCAGCCGCCTCCCGCGCCGCGGCCCGCCCGGGCCCGAGGAGGGCCCTCCCGTGCCGCCCCCGGTCCGCGCCTGCCCCGCCGCCCGTCTCCGCGCGCCACCGCGCCGGCGAACGCCCGGAGCCCGCCGCCTCTCTGCTCGGTGCCGCGCCGCCGCTCACTGCTCCGGTGACCCCGCCGCCTCGCTCCACGCCGACGCCGTGCGCCGCGCAGGATTCGGCAAGTCCCGCAACTCCGGCAACCCCCATCTTCGGTGAGTTCTTTGTTCCGACCATCCTCGAAGTCCGTGCCCCAATCCGGATCCAGATCTGGAAACCCTATCCTCGGTTGACTTTTTGCCCTTGTTTTCCGTATTTTTGCATACTTCATCATGTCATAACTCTGCATCTGTGGCTCCGTTTTGGGCGTGTAGCATATCAAATTGTTCGTCTCGACGAGTACTTCATTTCATTCCATTGCATCATGTTTATTTGAGATCATCTTGATGCCCTAAATGCTGTTGCAAGAGGGCTATGCAATGTTAGTTTCAGATTCATATCAGTAATTGGACATTTGTCATTTTTGCCATGATTGTTGTGTGCATCCTATGAACTTGAGCCCTACGTGTGTTTTGAAGTATGCCATGCCATCTTTACAGGGGTGTATGCCATGTATTTTTGTGATCTCTGTGGTGACTAGCACAAGCATGCAAAGTAGCCCTCTTGATGTTGCTGATTTTAGGGACTTAGAAATATTCTAAGTCTTTATCCTATCAATATTTTTATGCCATGTATTCTTGTTGCTACAGAGTGATCCATGCCTCTTTTGAGCATGATCAGTAAGGATGTTTTGTAGATATTGTTGTGCTCTATCCATCCATGTCTTTGTTTGCAATTATGGAGCACCCTAGCTTGACTCAATCGAGCTCTACTTTTGCTATAAAATGTTCCTGGCAGAATGTTTACGTGTTAAGCATTTTTGCCGAGGTTTTTATAGTTATCCATGCATGCTATGATGTTGTTCTTGCCATGTTTAGCTTCTATGTCATGCCTACTTGTTGGGTGTATGCTTAGTTTGTCATGCAATGCCTTGTGGTGAGTGCATCGAGCTCGTAAACATGCCTACTTAATATCTGTTTTGCCATGTTCCAGTTTTCTACTAAGTCTGAATCTGTTAACATAAGTTGCTATGTTCACATGGTTGCCATTGTATTTTCTGATCCCTTTTGTCTTATGGTCAATAAGGGACTTTAGTTGTATGCTTTGAGTAGCTTCATGCCATGCCTTGGTTTGCCATGATATGTTCCTGTAGCATGTTGTTACCTTGCTCTAAACATTGCTTCCTGATGTTAAATTCCTGGCATGTTGTTATTTTCACTCAGTATGTAACCTAATATCTTTTGCACTTTTGCCATGCTTGTTTGAACCTGCTATTGAGTGAATTAGCCGTAGCTCAGTGTTCATCTTTTGTCAAGCATCTTGAGTGGATCCCTGCCATGTATTTTTTGCTATGTTAGAGTGCAGTAGCTTGTTGTTCTTGATGCATTTAGATGGCCTCGTGTTGTTAATCGCAGATCGGTGACATATTTGTTTTGGTTGTCATTTGCAAACCGTGCATCCGATTCCGGTGATCTTTATATCGATTTTGACCGAAATCAACTCATATTTCTAGTGGCACTCTTGGTTTTCCAAGTTGAGGCCAGGTTCAATCTTTCCTTTTCGAAACATGCATATGCATCGCATACCGCATCCCACATATCATGCCATGTTTTGCATCATTGTTGCTTGTGCATTGCACGTGGCTGATTGTGTCTCCCTTTGCTTGTGTTCTTGCTTTGGGTAGAGCCGGGAGACGAGTACGTGATTGAGGAACCCGTTGAGTACGCTTATGAGGATCAAGCTAACGTCAACTCGGAGAACTTTGCAGGCAAGATGACCATACCCTTGAAATCACTTCTATCTTTGCTTGCTAGATGCTCGCTCTTTTGCTATGCCTATGCTACGATACCTACCACTTGCCTATCATGCCTCCCTTATTGCCATGTCAAACCTCTAACCCACCTTGTCCTAGCAAACCGTTGTTTGGCTATGTTATCGCTTTGCTCAGCCCCTCTTATAGCGTTGCTAGTTGCAGGTGAAGATTGGAGTTTGTTCCTTGTTGGAACATGTTTATTGTTGGGATATCATTATTATATCTTGTCTACTTTAATGCATCTATATACTTGGTAAAGGGTGGAAGGCTCGGCCTTATGCCTGGTGTTTTGTTCCACTCTTCCTGCCCTAGTTTCCGTCATACCGGTGTTATGTTCCTTGATTTTGCGTTCCTTACACGGTTGGGTTATAATGGGAACCCCTTGACAGTTCGCCTTGAATAAAACTCCTCCAGCAATGCCCAACCTTGGTTTTACCATTCGCCACCTAGCCTTTTCCCTTGGGTTTCGCGGACTCAAGGGTCATCTTTATTTTAAACCCCTGGGCCAGTGCTCCTTTGAGTGTTGGTCCAACCTAGAGCACCGTGCGGGGCCGTCCCTTGGCAACTTGGGTTACGTTGGCTCCTGTACGCTTACCTTATCCGGTGTGCCCTAAGAACGAGATATCTGCAGCTCCTATCGGGATTTGTCGGCACAGCGGGTGGTCTTGCTTGACTTGTTGTATCATTGTCGAGATGTCTTGTAACCGGGATTTTGAGTCTGATCGGATCGTCTTGGGAGAAGGAATATCCTTCGTTGACCGTGAGAGCTTGTGATGGGCTAAGTTGGGACACCCCTGCAGGGATTTGAACTTTCGAAAGCCGTGCCCGCGGTTATGGGCAGATGGGAATTTGTTAATGTCCGGTTGTAGAAAACCTAAAGCTTAACTTAATTAAAATGAATCAATAGAGTGTGTGGCCGTGATGGTCTCTTTTCGGTGGAGTCCGGGAAGAGAACACGGTCTCAAGTTATGCTTGAACGTAGGTTGTTCTAGGATCACTTCTTGATCATAGTTCATCGATCGTTCCTTTGCCTTCTCTTCTCGCTCTCATTTGCGTATGTTAGCAACCATATATGCTAATGCTTGCTGCAGCTCCACCTCATACCGTTTCCCTACCTATAAGCTTAAATAGTCTTGATCGTGAGGGTGTGAGATTGCTGAGTCCCCGTGACTCACAGATTACTTCCAAAACCAGATGCAGGGACCGATGATACTGCTCCAGGAGATTCGACTGAGCTCAAGTGGGAGTTCGGTGAGGACTCAGGACGATACTACGTTTCCTTTCCAGACGATCAGTAGTGGTGCCCAGTTGGGGCGATCGGGGACTTTGTTGCATTTTGGGGTTATTCTTTATTTTGGTTCCATAGTCGGACCTTGATTGTATATGGATGAATGTAATGATATTTATGCTATTGTGTGACGTGGCGAGTGTAAGCCAACTATGTACCTCTTTTCCTTATTCATTACATAGGTTGTGTGAAGATTACCCCACTTGCGACATTGCTTACAATGCGGTTATGCCTCTAAGTCGTGCTTCGACACTTGGGAGATATAGCCGCATCGTGGGCATTACAGAGCACCTACCCATATATCCTGATTTTGAAGACAATATTGCTGTAATGACTGAGGAAGATCCTTCATCTGTGCAAGCACATGAGAAGAGAGAGAAGGCAAGGGCAGAGAAAGCTGCAAGGATGCCAACTGCTGAAGAGGCATCTCAGGTTTTCCTGAAGAGCAAGCAAGATCAGCTTGGATATCTGATTCAAGCTACGCTAAGGATTGAGAAGGGCTTGGCCACCCTAACTCAGAATCAGGAGAGTCTGGAGAGGATCATTGAGCAGAAGTTCTATGATTTGGATGTCAAGGTAACTGAGATCCAAACTGCAGTCGAGCAGCTATAGGAGGAAGCAGAGGAGAAGAAGGGCAAGTCAACTACTGATGCTTTCAAGCGTGTGCCACGAGGTCCAAGGTCTGTTGCAGTGCCAGTCTCAGATGCTCGAACTTCAGTGTCAGCACCAGCCGCTACAGCTCCAGTGCCACCTCCAGCACCCACTCCATTAGCTCCAACTACTTCATCGGAAGCCTTCGTCCTTGGAGTTCTCTCTACACCACCTCCTGAAGATCAAGCCTGAGAGTCGTTTAGCACTATGCATTTTTGAACTTTTTGGTAACTTGTTGCCAAAGGGGGAGAAAAATGTATAGATCATAGGCTTCGAGAGAGAGTGTTGTTCTTTTTATCTCTCTTGCTATTTTAGTTGAACTTCTTCATTGAGTGCTTGTGTGAGATACTTTATGTCCTTGTGAGATACTTGTTGATCATGTGTTTGATCATATGCTACATTAATGTTTGGTTGAATGATGTTATCCTTTATATTCCTTATATAATCATTCACTTGCTTGGTGATGAGTGCATGCTTTTAATCTCTATCATTTTGAGCGCTCCACCAAGATGTATGTAACATGGAAGAGTAACCCATGATCCTAATCGATTGTGCATTTGCATTCAAAAGAAAATTTTAAATAATGCACAAATTTAGGGGGAGCTCTTGCTTATCACATACTTCTCAAAGCGACAATGTCTTTTCAATCTTATTTATCATTTGTTGAAGCTTTGATCTATATGTTGTCATCAATTACCAAAAAGGGGGAGATTGAAAGTGCAACTATCCCTGGGTGGTTTTGGTAATTCCTAACAACATATAGTTCATTGAGCTAATGCTATTTCAAGATAAACATTTCAGGAAAGCTCAGTGATTGGCATGGCATGGATGAGAAAAGTGGATCCCTCAAATTTCTAAGGACAAAGGATTGGCTCAAGCTCAAGGCTCAGGACTCTACATCTTTTCATTTTAAGTGATCCAAGATCACATTGAGTCCATAGGAAAAGCCAATACTATTAAGAGGGGATGAGGTGTTGCCTAATGGCTTACTTGCTCAAAGTGCTTAGTGATATGCTCCAAAAGCCCTCAACTACTTTCTCACATTCACATATGTCCCAAACCAAAAGTCAAACTCGGCCCCACCGAAATTTTCTATCCGGCGCCACCGAGTTCAGTCGACATAGCCACTGCCAGAAACCCTAGTCTTTTCGGTCTCATCGATAGGGATCTCGATCTCATCGAGATGGGATTGTAATCTCTTTGTTTCCCTTCATAACGTTTCAGTTAAACCTAGATGAGCGATCGGTCCCACCGAGATTGCAATGCAAACTCTCTGTTTCCCTTTCGTAACACTTTGGTCCAACCGAGATAAGCGAATCGGTCCCACCGAGTTTGCCTGACCAACTCTCTGTTAGTCCATTGCCAGAATTGGTCTCACCGAGTTTGTGTAATCGGTCTCACCGAGATTACGTTATGCCCTAACCCTCATAAAATCGGTCCCACCAAAAATCCTAACGTTCACATTTTGAACTAAATCGGTCTGACCGAGTTTCATGATTCGGTCCCACCGAGTTTGGTGATTTGTGTGTAACCGTTAGATTTTGTGTGGAGGCTATTTATACCCCTCCACCCACTCTTCGTTTATGGAGAGAGCCATCAGAACATGCCTACACTTACAACATACATATTCTGAGAGAGAACCACCTACACTTGTGTTGAGGTCAAGATATTCCACTCCAACCACATGAATCTTGATCTCTAGCCTTCCCCAAGTTGCTTTCTACTCAAATCATCTTTCCACCAAATCCAAATCCTGTGAGAGAGAGTTGAGTATTGGGGAGACTATCAGTTGAAGCACAAGAGCAAGGAGTTCATCATCAACACACCATTCCTTACCTCTTGGAGAGTGGTGTCTCCTAGATTGGTTAGGTATCACTTGGGAGCCTCCGTCAAGATTGTGGAGTTGAACTAAGGAGTTTGTAAGGGCAAGGAGATCGCCTACTTCGTGAAGATCTACCCGAGTGAGGCAAGTCCTTCGTGGGCGACGACCATGGTGGGATAGACAAGGTTGCTTCTTCATGGACCCTTCGTGGGTGGAGCCCTCCGTGGACTCGCGCAATCGTTACCCTTCATGGGTTGAAGTCTCCATCAACGTGGATGTATGATAGCACCACCTATCGGAACCACGCCAAAAATCTCCGTGTCTCAAATTGCGTTTGCACACTCCAAACTCCTCCCTTTACCTTCATATGCAATTGTTTTACTTTCCGCTGCTATACTCTTAGAATTGCATGTGTAGGTTGATTGCTTGACTTGTGCTAAGCTGCTAAAATCTGCCTAGAACTAAAATTGGGAAAAGGCTAGATTTTTATTTGGTCAAGTAGTCTAATCACCCTCCCCCCCCCCCTCTAGACATACTTTTGATCCTACAACATTGGCCGGACACCACTGAGGACGCCGGCCTCGACTGCAAACGTCCATAGACCCCAGTAAGCACTTGACTTCCGAACACTTTGTAGTTAAGTATGATGTGATACGTTATTGAGCAAACTATCCTCTTTCAGGGCTAGATAAAGAAAGCGGAATTAATTGGGTGTTCGGTTTCCCTTCCCAAAGATTCAGTAGATCCCGTGTTAACAAGGATGCTGGCCCCGACACTATACCAAATGCCTGTGAAGGAGAGCAAAAGCGGAGAGTGGGAGGACCAAAGATGGCCTCCATTCCGAAGGTATATTAGACATTGTGTCCGGGGGAATCAAGATTCCATCATCCGAAGACAAAAATGAACGGGAAGTCAAAATCTCTTCCCCCCATGGAAAGAAAAGGGCCGCCTCTGAGGATTGGGAGGAAAAGGCTCCCAAGCGAGGCAAGATGCCTCTGACGGGTGGCCCAGGCTTGGAGGACGACGTTATCGCGCAGTCCCACAACGAGGACAAGCCTCAGGCCAAATCGTAAGTGAACAAGGGTGTTTTAAATATGTCCCGTTCCTTTCTTGTAACTTCTAGAATACATGTTTTTTTTGCAGTTCAGCACGCAGTCTTCTCCAACAATCCTCTTCCTCAGGGGACCTTCTCCTGGAGATGATGGAAAGCGAGATGCCTCCACCGGTCTCCTCGCCCAATAGGGCGGACGACTTCGAGGTGTAGTCACGGAGGGTCTCCCCCGATCAACAGGTGGTGCAAGGTATGACGAAGACTCTAGCCGAAGGTGATACTTCGGTGGCCCAGGGTCCGGAGACCAACAATGGAGGTCCCGAACAGTCCGGTCTTCAGCCGGATACGAATAAACGGATCCCTTCAAAGGGAGGCCGTACTCCTACAGCAGCTTCTGAAGACCCAGAGGCGCCAGATATATTGACGAACATGCTGCGGCAGGCGTCCGTCTCAGAGGAACATCATACCTTGATGGGCACGGTGGTCGAAAAGGTCCTGTCCACGAAAAGCAGATTGAATGAGGCCTTCGTGGGCCTGCTAAGAGGCTTCGAGGTTTGCACGGTAATATGTTCGATTGTGTTTTATTCACAAAATACACCTATGTATAGATAGTAGCCCCTGAGACTCTAATTGGCTTCCCGAGGGAGGCGCTTAGAGGATCAAAAGATATGCCCAGGAAATAATATGATTAATTGGAACACAGGCTGTCACCTCCCCAGAAATTGTCCGGACTATAGAGGTTGCGGAGTTGCAACACAAGATTGATGAGGCGGATAATGATATCGCGCTTATCAACAGGCGGCTTGATGAGGCGCAAGGTATGTTTTTTGGGCAGCCATACTATGCACGTGTTTACAATATAAGCATGATGCGAAGATTTGTGTAATAAGATGTACATATCTGCAGATGGTGCTGCCGTGGTCGAGATCCTTTGAGCTAAGCTAGCCCAGGCCAAGGAGCAGGCCCGGATTAGTAATGCGGCTGCCGAAAAGGCGTCTACCGAGTTAAAGGCCGAACAGGCTGCTCGACACCAATACGAGGAGAAAATATCCTCGATGACGCTTGAACTAAAGGAGGCCGCTAGCCGCTGCGGATTTCTTGAGAGGGGTAATAAAGCCAAAATGACTGATCTTGACAAGGCCTTATGAGAGGCAAGAGAAGCCCGGTCCGAATCTAGAGCGGCCCGGGAAGAGATCCGGCAAGCTGGGGAGATCGCGGCTGGTAAGCCCTTTTTATTGCAAACTAAGTTCGGTGATCCGAATTATGCTCAGCTTAACCAAGTGTGGAGCTCTCCAGACATGTTTTTGGACCTGCCGAAGAGTTCTTCCGATGCAGCGCAGTTTTACCAAGCGCAAGAGGGATATGCAACGGAGAAGCTTTTCTGGTCAAAATTTGGTGCATCAAAACGCCCTCTGATGTTGAATGAATAGATGCCCCAATGGGCCATGCTTCACAGGATGTCCGGTGCTGCCATGAAGAATGTCATACTCCGGTTGTGGCCGACTGAGCCTATTCCGAATAGCTACTTTGGTTTGGTGCAGCGGCTTGCTGATGCGGTGCCACGTGTCAACTCCGTGAAGCGGTCGGCGTGCATTGAAGGTGCATGGATGGCCTTTGCCCGAGTCAAGACATACTGGGAGAAGATGAAGGCCATCGATATTGCAGCAAAGGGTCCACCCAAGGGCAAGGACCATCATGCACCAGAGCATTACTTTGAGGACGTCTTAGAGGATGGCCGCTTGATAGAGGGTCAATGTAAGAAAGGCATAATATTCAAGTGAACTCTTTACGAATTGTAAAATACAACTTTTATAATTTGTCTATATTTTACTTTTGCCTAAAGGCTTTTGTTCCTCCTGTGCGGCCGTTTGTATGTGATCTGAAAGTTTTCCAGTCGCCGGCTTCAGCCCCCTCATAGGAAATACAGGGGTGTTCAGAAAAGCATCTGATCACTCTTGACCCAACGTCTTGGTACGTGATGTCTACTACACAACCTTCCTCTTGTAGACGTTGTGGGGCCTCCAAGTGCAGAGGTTTGTAGGACAGTAGCAAATTTCCCTCAAGTGGATGACCTAAGGTTTATCAATCCGTAGGAGGCGTAGGATGAAGATGGTCTCTCTCAAGCAACCCTGCAACCAAATAACAAAAAGTCTCTTGTGTCCCCAACACACCCAATACAGGTAAATTGTATAGGTGCACTAGTTCGGCGAAGAGATGGTGATACAAGTGGTATATGGATGGTACATAAAGGTTTTTGTAATCTGAAAATATAAAAACAGCAAGGTAACTAATGATAAAAGTGAGCACAAACGGTATTGCAATGCGTTGAAACAAGGCCTAGGGTTCATACTTTCACTAGTGCAAGTCCTCTCAACAATAATAACATAATTGGATCACATAACTATCCCTCAACATGCAACAAAGAGTCACTCCAAAGCCACTAATAGCGGAGAACAAACGAAGAGATTATGGTAGGGTACGAAACCACCTCAAAGTTATTCTTTCCAATCAATCCGTTGGGCTATTCCTATAAGTGTCACAAACAGCCCTAGAGTTCGTACTAGAATAACACCTTAAGACACAAATCAACCAAAACCCTAATGTCACCTAGATACTCCAATGTCACCTCAAGTATCCGTGGGTGTGATTATACGATATGCATCACACAATCTCAGATTCATCTATTCAAACCAACACAAAGTACTTCAAAGAGTGCCCCAAAGTTTCTACCGGAGAGTCAAGATGAAAACGTGTGCCAATCCTATGCATAGGTTCATGGGCGGAACCCACAAGTTGATCACCAAAACATACATCAAGTGGATCAATAGAATACCCCATTGTCACCACAGGTATCCCACGCAAGACATACATCAAGTGTTCTCAAATCCTTAAAGACTCAATCCGATAATATAACTTCAAAGGGAAAACTCAATCCATTACAAGAGAGTAGAGGGGGAGAAACATCATAAGATCCAACTATAATAGCAAAGCTCACGATACATCAAGATCGTACCACCTCAAGAACACGAGAGAGAGACAGAGAGAGATCAAACACATAGCTACTGGTACATACCCTCAGCCCCGAGGGAATGCTACTCCCTCCTCATCATGGGGAGCATCGGGATGATGAAGATGGCCACCGGAGAGGGATTCCCCCTCCGGTAGGGTGCTGGAACGGGTCTAGATTGGTTTTCGGTGGCTACGGAGGCTTCTGGCGGCGGAACTCCCGATCTATTGTGCTCCCCGAAGTTTTTAGGGTATATGGGTATATATGGGAGGAAGAAGTACGTCGGTGGACCTCTGGGCTGTCCACGAGGCAGGGGGCGCGCCCCCCACCCTCGTGGGCAGCCCGGAACTCTCCTGGTCCAACTCCGATACTCCGTGGGCTTCTTCTGGTCCAAAAATAAGTTCCGTGAAGTTTCAGGTCAATTGGACTCCGTTTGATTTTCCTTTTCTGCGATACTCTAAAACAAGGAAAAACAGAAACTAGCACTGGGCTCTAGGTTAATAGGTTAGTCCCAAAAATCATATAAAATAGCATATAAATGCATATAAAACATCCAAGGTTGATAATATAATAGCATGGAACAATAAAAAATTATAGATACGCTGGAGACGTATCAGCATCCCCAAGCTTAATTCCTGCTTGTCCTCGAGTAGGCAAATGATAAAAACAGAATTTTTGATGTGGAATGCTACCTAACATATTTATCCATGTAATCTTCTTTATTGTGGCAAGAATATTCAGATCCATAAGATTCAAGACAAAAGTTTAATATTGACATAAAAATAATAATACTTCAAGCATACTAACAAAGCAACCATGTCTTCTCAAAATAACATGGCCAAAGAAAGTTGTCCCTACAAAATCATATAGTCTGGCTATGCTCTATCTTCACCACACGAAATATTTAAATCATGCACAACCCCGATGACAAGCCAAGAAATTGTTTCATACTTTTGATGTTCTCAAACTTTTTCAATCTTCACGCAATACATGAGTGTGAGCCATGGACATAGCACTATAGGTGGAATAGAATGGTGGTTGTGGAGAAGACAAAAAGGGAGAAGATAGTCTCACATCAACTAGGCGTATCAATGGGCTATGGAGATGCCCATCAATAGATATCAATGTGAGTGAGTAGGGATTGCCATGCAACGGATGCACTAGAGCTATAAGTATATGAAAGCTCAACAAAAGAACTAAGTGGGTGTGCATCCAACTCGCTTGCTCACAAAGACCTAGGGCATTTTGAGAGGAAGCCCATCATTGGAATATACAAGCCAAGTTTTATAATGTAAAATTCCCACTAGTATATGAAGTGGCAGCATAGGAGACTCTCTATCATGAAGATCATGGTGCTACTTTGAAGCACAAGTGTGGTAAAAGGATAGTAGCATTACCCCTTCTCTATTTTTCTCTCATTTTTTATTTTTATTTTTTTATTTGGGCCTTCTCTCTTTTCTTATGGCCTCTTTTTTTATTTGGGCTTCTTTGGCCTCTTAATTTTTTCGTCCGGAGTCTCATCCCGACTTGTGGGGGAATCATAGTCTCCATCATCCTTTCCTCACTGGGACATTGCTCTAATAATGATGATCATCACACTTTTATTTTCTTACAACTCAAGAATTACAACTCGATACTTAGGACAAGATATGACTCTATATGAATGCCTCCGGCGGTGTACCAGGATGTGCAATGACTCATGAGTGACATGTATGAAAGAATTATGAACGATGGCTTTGCCACAAATACGATGTCAACTACATGATCATGCAAAGCAATATGACAATGATGAAGCATGTCATAATAAATGGAACAGTGGAAAGTTGCATGGCAATATATCTCGGAATGGCTATGGAAATGCCATAATAGGTAGGAATGGTGGCTATTTTGAGGAAGATATATGGTGGGTTTATGGTACCGGCGAAAGTTGTGCGGTACTAGAGAGGCTAGCAATGGTGGAAGGGTGAGAGTGCATATAATCCATGGACTCAACATTAGTCATAAAGAACTCACATACTTATTGCAAAAATCTATTAGTTATCGAAACAAAGTACTACGTGCATGCTCCTAGGGGGATAGATTGGTAGGAAAAGACCATCGCTCGTCCCCGACCGCCACTCATAAGGAAGACAATCAATAAATAAATCATGCTCCGACTTCGTCACATAACGCTTCACCATGCGTGCATGCTACGGGAATCACAAACTTCAACACAAGTATTTCTCAAATTCACAACTACTCTACTAGTATGACTCTAATATCACCATCTCCATATCTCAAAACAATCATCAAGTATCAAACTTCTCATAGTATTCAATGCACATCATATTAGGAATAAATTCATAACCAAAGAAAATTACCATGCTGTTTAGGACTCTCAAAATAATATAAGTGACGCATGAGAGTTCATCTATTTCTGTAAAATAAAACCACCACCATGCTCTAAAAGGATATAAGTGAAGCACTTGAGCAACAACAAACTACTCTGAAAGATATAAGTGGAGATTAATGAGTGGTCGAATAATTATGAAACTATATGAAGACTCTCTAACATTTAAGAATTTCAGATCTTTGTATTTTATTCAAACAACAAGCAAAACAAAAGAAAATAAAATGACGCTCCAAGCAAAACATATATCATGTGGCGAATAAAAATATAGCTCCAAGTAAAGTTACCGATGAACAAAGATGAAAGAGGGGATGCCTTCCGGGGCATCCCCAAGCTTAGTATTTTGGTTGTCCTTGAATATTACCTTGGGGTGCCTTGGGCATCCCCAAGATTAGTCTCTTTCCACTCCTTATTCCATAGTCCATCGAATCTTTACCCAAAACTTGAAAACTTCACAACACAAAACTAAACATAAAACTCGTGAGCTCCGTTAGCAAAAGAAAAGAAAACACCACTTCAAGTTACTGTAATGAACTCATTATTTATTTATATTGGTGTTAAAACTACTGTATTCCAACTTCTCTATGGTTTATAAACTATTTTACTAGCCATAGATTCATCAAAATAAGCAAACAACACACGAAAAACAGAATCTGTCAAAAACAGAACGGTCTGTAGTAATCTGTAGCTAACGCAAACTTCTGGAACCCCAAAAATTCTAAAATAAATTTCTGGAAGTGAGGAATTTATCTATTAATCATCTTCAAAAAGAATTAACTAAATAGCACTCTCCAATAAAAAATTGCAGCAATTCTCGTGAGTGCTAAAGTTTCTGTTTTTTACAGCAAGATCAACAAGAACTTCCCCCAAGTCTTCCCAAAGGTTCTACTTGGCACAAACACTAATTAAACACAAAAAACACAACCATAACGAAGGATATATTATTAATTTATTACTAAACAGGAACACAAATAAAGTTGGGTTGCCTCCCAACAAGAGCTATCATTTAACGCCCCTAGCTAGGCATGATGATTTCAATGATGCTCACATAAAAGATAAGAATTGTAACATAAAGAGAGCATCATGAAGAATATGACTAGCACATTTAAGTCTAACCCTTCCTATGCATAGGGATTTTGTGAGCAAACAATTTGTGGGAACAATAATCAACTTGCATAGGAAGGTAAAACAAGCATAACTCCATAATTTTAAGCACATAGAGGGGAAACTTGATATTATTGCAATTCCTATAAGCACATGTTACTCCCTCATAATAATTTTCAGTAGCATCATGAATTAATTCAACAATATAACCATCAAATAAAGCATTCTTTTCATGATCTACAAGCATAGAATATTTTCTACTCTCCACATAAGCAAAATTCTTCTCAATCGAAATAGTGGGAGTATCATAAGAGACTCGAATACTACAAATTATTTCCACATTAAAAGAGTAATGTTCAGAAAAATGGTAATCATAATCATGAAAAATTTTATAAATATAATCATCACTACTTTTTATAGCATAAGTGTCATTATAATAATCATCATAAGTAGGAGGCATGCTATCATCATTATAAATTTGCATATCAAAACTTGGGAGACTAAAAATATCATCTTCATTAACGTAGCATCCCCAAGCTTGGGACAAACATTAATTGCAGCAAATATATTCTCAAAAACATCATCTTCATCAAACATAGCATCCCCAAGCTTGGGCCTTTTCATACCATAAGCATAATCACTCTCATCATTAATAGTATGGATAGCACCAATAGTATAGCAATTATCATATTCTTCCAAGCAAGTGCCAAAAAGATTTTCAAGATCATAAGAAGTATCATTATCTTCCACAATTATATTTTCATGAGGCACAATAGTAATAGGAGCAGCATTATTTGGGAGAGATATCTTTTTACCTCTCTTCTTTTTTCTTTTCTTCTTCTTCTTCACCACATCATGTGTGGGTTCAATCCTCTTTTTGGAGCTCCTTATTAATGAGATTGGTTGAATAGGAGGCTCCTCCTCATTACCTGATTCATCATAAGAAATAATAGGAGGGTATTGGGAAGTCTCTTCCCTTTCATTAGTATTCTCTTCATCTTCTATTTGTTTTCTTTTCTTTACGTAGTTGGCAATATAAGGATTTTCAATACAATTCACCGCACAATACATATAAATTTCCTCTAGATCAAAGCCAAGAAGTTTATCACGGGCAAATACTGGAAGATAGTTAGTTATACGTTTAATTTCTTCGTAACCCATAACCAAACTAGGTTCATTATGATGTGCAAGAGAAATCAAGTCATCACAATTTTTGGAAACGCTTAGATCATGAAACAATTTGCATTGGATGGTTAAATGACCACGTTCATTGCAAAGCTCACAAGTATGGCCAAGAAAATTAAATTTTCAGCACAAACATCTAGCCTTTCTTGCAACAATTTAGTTTCTAAGTACTTATGCCTCTTGCAAAATCTATCTTCCCTAATTGGTGTGTACTTGCAACCCCAATGCACTCCACAAAAATTGACATGTTTATAGGAGACATTTTCATCATAACTAGTGCAATCATCATTAGTACTATGGATATTCAAGGAGTTTGTACTAAGAACATTGCAATCATGCTCATTATTCAAATATTTAGTGTCAAACTTTTTAATGCATTCTTCTTCTAACACTTTGGCACAATTCTCCTTTCCATCATACTCACGAAAGATATTAGAAAGATGAAGCGTATGAGGCAAACTTAATTCCATTTTTTGTAAAAAAAATATAAACTAAACTAGTGATAAAACAAGAAACTAAAAGACTTGATTGCAAGATCTAAAGATATACCTTCAAGCACTCACCTCCCCGGCAACGGCGCCAAAAAAGAGCTTTATGTCTACTACACAATCTTCTTCTTGTAGACGTTGTTGGGCCTCCAAGTGCAGAGGTTTGTAGGACAGTAGCAAATTTCCCTCAAGTGGATGACCTAAGGTTTATCAATCCGTAGGAGGCGTAGGATGAAGATGGTCTCTCTCAAGCAACCCTGCAACCAAATAACAAAGAGTCTCTTGTGTCCCCAACACACCCAATACAATGGTAAATTGTATAGGTGCACTAGTTCGGCGAAGAGATGGTGATACAAGTGGTATATGGATGGTAGATAAAGGTTTTTGTAATCTGAAAATATAAAAACAGCAACGTAACTAATGATAAAAGTGAGCACAAATGGTATTGCAATGTGTTGAAACAAGGCCTAGGGTTCATACTTTCACTAGTGCAAGTCCTCTCAACAATAATAACATAATTGGATCACATAACTATCCCTCAACATGCAACAAAGAGTCACTCCAAAGCCACTAATAGCGGAGAACAAACGAAGAGATTATGGTAGGGTACGAAACCACCTCAAAGTTATTCTTTCCAATCAATCCGTTGGGCTATTCCTATAAGTGTCACAAACAGCCCTAGAGTTCGTACTAGAATAACACCTTAAGACACATATCAACCAAAACCCTAATGTCACCTAGATACTCCAATGTCACCTCAAGTATCTGTGGGTATGATTATACGATATGCATCACACAATCTCAGATTCATCTATTCAAACCAACACAAAGTACTTCAAAGAGTGCCCCAAAGTTTCTACCGGAGAGTCAAGACAAAAACGTGTGCCAACCCCTATGCATAGGTTCATGGGCGGAACCCGCAAGTTGATCACCAAAACATACATCAAGTGGATCAATAGAATACCCCATTGTCACCAGAGGTATCCCATGCAAGACATACATCAAGTGTTCTCAAATCCTTAAAGACTCAATCTGATAAGATAACTTCAAAGGGAAAACTCAATCCATTACAAGAGAGTAGAGGGGGAGAAACATCATAAGATCCAACTATAATAGCAAAGCTCGTGATACATCAAGAGCGTACCACCTCAAGAACACGAGAGAGAGAGAGAGAGAGATCAAACACATAGCTACGGGTACATACCCTCAGCCCCAAGGGAGAACTACTCCCTCCTTGTCATGGAGAGCACCGGGATGATGAAGATGGCCACCGGAGAGGGATTCCCCCTCCAGTAGGGTGCCGGAACGGGTCTAGATTGGTTTTTGGTGGCTACGGAGGCTTCTGGCGGCGGAACTCTCGATCTATTGTGCTCCCAGAAGTTTTTAGGGTATATGGGTATATATGGGAGGAAGAAGTACGTCGGTGGACCTCCGGGCTATCCACGAGGCAGGGGGCGCGCCTAGGGGGTGGGCACGCCCCCACCCTCGTGGGCAGCTCGGGACTCTCCTGGTCCAACTTCGATACTCCGTGGGCTTCTTCTGGTCCAAAAAAAAGTTCCGTGAAGTTTCAGGTCAATTGGACTCCGTTTGATTTTCCTTTTCTGCGATACTCTAAAACAAGGAAAAAACAAAAACTGGCCCTGGGCTCTAGGTTAATAGGTAGTCCCAAAAATCATATAAAATAGCATATAAATGCATATAAAACATCCAAGGTTGATAATATAATAGCATGGAACAATCAAAAATTATAGATACATTGGAGACGTATCAGTCCGTGAAGGAGGTGTCAGTGCGGCGAACCAGGCAACCAGACTATAGGGTGTTAACACTTTCACTTAGCCATAGGAGTTTTATGGTGGGTCTACGATATAGCCCCTATTATGTATGCGGCATATTATTGTATAATGCGTTTACATATTTGACCTGAAATAGGTCCTTCGTGTGACATGGCGGGAATCGCGAAAGATTCCAATAAGTCATTGAGTGGTTGACCAGCTCTCGCTGCATCATGACAGTCATTTTTCGGCTTTCTCTACTGAGGTGCTTAACCAGGTGAACTGGAAGCACAATCCCAGTAGTTCTCCCTTTACTACCCTACACGATAGAGCGGAACGTAAGGTAGCAAACACAGGAGCCAGGCAACCCAACTTTTGACCCAAGACATGATTTGGAGCTGATGCATATAAGGCCAAAACTCGCGACGCCGAAATACGCTATACAGTTGTTCGGACTTTGTCGGCAACTCGTTTGTTCCCATACCAAGCCCCTGGCAAGTTCTGCCAAGGTGTATGTTTGAAACAACCGTAGGGGTAAAACTCGGTTCTTTAGAAAAGAGTGGATTATTTTTACTAGGATCTAAGTGATGTGCCAATCGTTTATATAGATAATAAAGCCGCAACCCCAGCTATTTTACATGCCAGAGGTCGAAGGCGAAGGAAAAAGGCACTTTACAGGCTCGAAATAGAGAGTGCGGTCTACAAAAATTTATTTTGGACCTCCTATCGCACGTCTGCGCCGCCTTTCCTCGGTGGAGGGCCTCCATAACAGGAGTATCCTTTGGGTGGATTTATGAACCCGGACTCTGATACAGTCCATGATATGGCCAGCTTGTGCGCTACCTGTGGCAAAGGTTAATGGAAAAAGAAAGAGTAATTTAGAAAAAAGGGGAAAAGGGGACTAGTTTATGGGAGTACTTGTGGACCCGCCTGTATTGTGCTTCCGCCGACGCCCAGGCTATTTGAAGTCCATAGTTATGTATGCGCGGTACAGATGTCGCAGGTGTATGAGGCGGACGGCGGAAGCCGAACTGCTAGTCCTGCTCCAAAATCGGTCGATCCTGTTGAGTGGAGACTGGAGGCTTAATGGCCAACAAGGTATGCGGTTTAATGAGACCGCTTTGTACTTCGGCTAAGGTTGCCGTAATGTGATCCTCAGTTCGGAGGGAGTGTTTATCCTACTCCCCTATAGAATTGTGTGTCACGTATACCATGTTCACTATTTTCACTTCGAGGGGAAATTGCTTCTAACCCCCGGTATTTGATTGGTGAGCCTCTTCGTCGTCGTTGTCGCCTGGCGGCCTCCTCCCCTTGTGTTTGGCGTTGAGCTTGCCGGCCTGCTTGAAGACCCAACAGCTTCTGTTGGTATGATTGGCTGGTTTGTCGGGGTGTCCACGAATCTGGCAAGGCCGGTCCAATATATTGTCCAAATTGGATGGTCCGTCTATGTTTGCCTTGAATGGCTTCTTCCGTTGACCGGATTTGGGGCCGCTGAATCGGGCGTTGACCATTGTGTCATACTTTCTTGAAGGAAATATACCCTAGAGGCAATAATAAAGTTATTATTTATTTCCTTATAATCATGATAAATGTTTATTATTCATGCTAGAATTGTATTAACCGGAAACATAATACATGTGTGAATACATAGACAAACAAAGTGTCACTAGTATGCCTCTACTTGACTAGCTCGTTAATCAAAGATGGTTATGTTTCCTAACCATGAACAATGAGTTGTTATTTGATTAACGGGATCACATCATTAAGAGAATGATCTGATTGACATGACCCATTCCATTAGCTTAGCACCCGATCGTTTAGTATGTTGCTATTGCTTTCTTCATGACTTATACATGTTCCTATAACTATGAGATTATGCAACTCCTGTTTACCGGAGGAACACTTTGGGTACTACCAAATGTCACAACGTAACTGGGTGATTATAAAGGAGTATTACAAGTGTCTCCAAAGGTACATGTTGGGTTGGCGTATTTCGAGATTAGGTTTTGTCACTCCGATTGTCGGAGAGGTATCTCTGGGCCCTCTCAGTGATGCACATCACTTAAGCCTTGCAAGCATTGCAACTAAATGAGTTAGTTGCGGGATGATGTATGACAGAACGAGTAAAGAGACTTGCCAGCAACGAGATTGAACTAGGTATTGGAATACCGACGATCGAATCTCGGGCAAGTAACATACCGATGACAAAGGGAACGACGTATGTTGTTATGCGGTCTGACCGATAAAGATCTTCGTAGAATATGTAGGAGCCAATATGGGCATCCAGGTCCCGCTATTGGTTATTGACTGGAGACATGTCTCGGTCATGTCTACATTGTTCTCGAACCCGTAGGGTCCGCACGCTTAAGGTTACGATGATAGTTATATTATGAGTTTATGCATTTTGATGTACCGAAGGTTGTTCGGAGTCCCGGATGTGATCACGGACATGACGAGGAGTCTCGAAATGGTCGAGACATAAAGATTGATATATTGGAAGCCTATGTTTGGATATCGGAAGTGTTCCGGGTGAAATCGGGATTTTACCAGAGTACCGGGAGGTTACCGGAACCCCCCGGGAGCTAAATGGGCCATGATGGGCCTTAGTGGAAAAGAGAAGAGGCAGCCCTACATGGGCCGCGCGCCCCTCCCCTCCCTTGGTCCGAATTGGACAAGGAGAGGGGGCCGGCCCCTCTCTCTCTTTTCCCCCCTCCACAAGTCCTATTCCAACTAGGATTGGGGGGGGAATCCTACTCCCAGAGGGAGTAGGACTCTCCTGGCGCGCCCTATGTGGCCGGCCAGCCTCCCCCCCTTTGGTCCTTTATATACTGAGGCAGAGGCACCCTAGAACACACAAGTTGATCCACGTGATCTATTCCTTAGCCGTGTGCGGCGCCCCTAGCCACCATAGTCCTCGATAATACTGTAGCGGAGTTTAGGCGAAGCCCTGCTGCTGTAGTACATCAAGATCGTCACCACGCCATCGTGCTGACGGAACTCTTCCCCGACACTTTGCTGGATCGGAGTCCGGGGATCGTCATCGAGCTGAACGTGTGCTCGAACTCAGAGGTGCCGTAGTTTCGGTGCTTGATCGGTCAGATCGTGAAGACGTACGACTACATCAACCAAACGCTTCCGTTGTCGATCTACTAGGTATGTAGATCATAGTCCCCCTCTCGTTGCTATGCATCACATGATCTTGCGTGTGCGTAGGGAAATTTTTGAAATTACTACGAAACTCAACAGTGGCATCCGAGCCTAGGTTTTATATGTTGATGTTATATGCACGAGTAGAACACAAGTGAGTTGTGGGCGATATAAGTCATACTGCCTACCAGCATGTCATACTTTGGTTCGGCGGTATTGTTGGATGAAGCGGCCCAGACCGACATTACGCGTACGCTTACGCGAGACCGGTTCTCCCGACGTGCTTTGCACAGAGGTGGCTTGTGGGTGACAGTTTCTCCAACTTTAGTTGAACCAAGTATGGCTACGCCCGGTCCTTGCGAAGGTTAAAACGGAGTCAAATTGACAAACTATCGTTGTGGTTTTGATGCGTAGGTGAGATTGGTTCTTACTTAAGCCCGTAGCAGCCACGTAAAACTTGCAACAACAAAGTAGAGGACGTCTAACTTGTTTTTGCAGGGCATGTTGTGATGTGATATGGTCAAGACATGATGCTGAATTTTATTGTATGAGATGATCATGTTTTGTAACCGAGTTATCGGCAACCGGCAGGAGCCATATGGTTGTCGCTTTATTGTATGCAATGCAATCGCGATGTAATGCTTTACTTTATCACTAAACGGTAGCGATAGTCGTAGAAGCACAAGCTTGGCGAGACGACAACGTTGCTACGATGGAGATCAAGGTGTCACGCCGATGACGATGGTGATCACGACGGTGCTTCGGAGATGGAGATCACAAGCACAAGATGATGATGGCCATATCATATCACTTATATTGATTGCATGTGATGTTTATCTTTTATGCATCTTATCTTGCTTTGATTGACGGTAGCATTATAAGATGATCTCTCACTAAATTATCAAGAAGTGTTCTCCCTGAGTATGCACCGTTGCGAAAGTTCTTCGTGCTGAGACACCACGTGATGATCGGGTGTGATAGGTTCTACGTTCAAATACAACGGGTGCAAAACAGTTGCACACGCGGAATACTCAGGTTATACTTGACGAGCCAAGCATATACAGATATGGCCTCGGAACACGGAGACCGAAAGGTCGAGCGTGAATCATATAGTAGATATGATCAACATAATGATGTTCACCAATGAAAACTACTCCATCTCACGTGATGATCGGACATGGTTTAGTTGATTTGGATCACGTAATCACTTAGAGGATTAGAGGGATGTCTATCTAAGTGGGAGTTCTTTAAGTAAATTAACTGAACTTAAATTTATCATGAAACTTAGTACCTGATTGGTATCTTGCTTGTTTATGTTTGATTGTAGATAGATGGCTCGTGCTATTGTTCCGTTAAATTTTAATGCGTTCCTTGAGAAAGCAAAGTTGAAAGATGATGGTAGCAATTACACGGACTGGGTCCGTAACTTGAGGATTATCCTCATTGCTGCACAGAAGAATTACATCCTGGAAGCACCGCTGGGTGTCAGGCCTGCTGCAAGAGCAACGCCGGATGTTATGAACGTCTGGCAGAGCAAAGCTGATGACTACTCGATAGTTCAGTGTGCCATGCTTTATGGCTTAGAATCGGGACTTCAACGACGTTTTGAACGTCATGGAGCATATGAGATGTTCCAGGAGTTGAAGTTAATATTTCAAGCAAATGCCCGGATTGAGAGATATGAAGTCTCCAATAAGTTCTATAGCTGCAAGATGGAAGAGAACAGTTCTATTAGTGAGCATATACTCAAAATGTCTGGGTATAATAATCACTTGATTCAATTGGGAGTTAATCTTCCAGATGATTGCGTCATCGACAGAATTATCCAATCACTGCCACCAAGCTACAAGAGCTTCGTGATGAACTATAATATGCAAGGGATGAATAAGACTATTCCCGAGCTCTTCGCAATGCTGAAAGCTGCGGAGGTAGAAATCAAGAAGGAGCATCAAGGGTTGATGGTCAACAAGACCACTAGTTTCAAGAAAAAGGGCAAAGGGAAGAAGAAGGGGAACTTCAAAAGAACGGCAAGCAAGTTGCTACTCAAGAGAAGAAACCCAAACCTGGACCTAAGCCTGAAACTGAGTGCTTCTATTGCAAGCAGACTGGTCACTTGAAGCGGAACTGCCCCAAGTATTTGGCGGATAAGAAGGATGGCAAGGTGAACAAAGGTATATGTGATATACATGTTATTGATGTGTACCTTACTAATGCTCGCAGTAGCACCTGGGTATTTGATACTGGTTCTGTTGCTAATATTTGCAACTCGAAACAGGGACTACGGATCAAGCGAAGATTGGTTAAGGACGAGGTGACGATGCGCGTGGGAAACGGTTCCAAAGTCGATGTGATCGCAGTCGGCACGCTACCTCTACATCTACCTTCGGGATTAGTATTAGACCTAAATAATTGTTATTTGGTGCCAGCGTTAAGCATGAACATTATATCTGGATCTTGTTTGATGCGAGACGGTTATTCATTTAAATCAGAGAATAATGGTTGTTCTATTTATATGAGTAATATCTTTTATGGTCATCCACCCTTGAAGAGTGGTCTATTCTTGTTGAATCTCGATAGTAGTAACACACATATTCATAATGTTGAAGCCAAAAGATGCAGAGTTGATAATGAGAGTGCAACTTATTTGTGGCACTGCCGTTTAGGTCATATCGGTGTAAAGCGCATGAAGAAACTCCATACTGATGGACTTTTGGAACCACTTGATTATGAATCACTTGGTACTTGCGAACCGTGCCTCATGGGCAAGATGACTAAAACGCCGTTCTCCGGTACTATGGAGAGAGCAACAGATTTGTTGGAAATCATACATACAGATGTATGTGGTCCGATGAATATTGAGGCTCGTGGCGGATATCGTTATTTTCTCACCTTCACAGATGATTTAAGCAGATATGGGTATATCTACTTAATGAAACATAAGTCTGAAACATTTGAAAAGTTCAAAGAATTTCAGAGTGAAGTTGAAAATCATCGTAACAAGAAAATAAAGTTTCTGCGATCTGATCGTGGAGGAGAATATTTGAGTTACGAGTTTGGTGTACATTTGAAAAATTGTGGAATAGTTTCGCAACTCACGCCACCCGGAACACCTCAGCGTAATGGTGTGTCCGAACATCGTAATCGTACTTTACTGGATATGGTGCGATCTATGATGTCTCTTACTGATTTACCGCTATCGTTTTGGGGATACGCTCTAGAGACGGCCGCATCACGTTAAATAGGGCACCATCAAAATCCGTTGAGACGACGCCTTATGAACTGTGGTTTGGCAAGAAACCAAAGTTGTCGTTTTTGAAAGTTTGGGGCTGTGATGCTTATGTGAAAAAACTTCAACCTGATAAGCTCGAACCCAAATCGGAGAAATGTGTCTTCATAGGATATCCAAAGGAAACTATTGGATACACCTTCTATCACAGATCCGAAGGCAAGACTTTTGTTGCTAAATTCGGAAACTTTCTGGAGAAGGAGTTTCTCTCGAAAGAAGTGAGTGGGAGGAAAGTAGAACTTGACGAGGTAACTGTACCTGCTCCCTTATTGGAAAGTAGTACATCACAGAAACCTGTTTCTGCGACACCTACATCGATTAGTGAGGAAGCTAATGATAATGATCATGAAACTTCAGAACAAGATACTACTGAACCTCGTAGATCAACCAGAGTAAGATCCGCACCAGAGTGGTACGGTAATCCTGTTCTGGAAGTCATGCTACTAGATCATGATGAACCTACGAACTATGAAGAAGCAATGGTGAGCCCAGATTCCGCAAAGTGGCTTGAAGCCATGAAACCTGAGATGGGATCCATGTATGAGAACAAAGTATGGACTTTGGTTGACTTGCCCGATGATCGGCAAGCAATTGAGAATAAATGGATCTTCAAGAAGAAGACTGACGCTGATGGTAATATTACTGTCTACAAAGCTCGACTTGTCGCAAAAGGTTTTCGGCAAGTTCAAGGGATTGACTACGATGAGACCTTCTCACCCATAGCGATGCTTAAGTCTGTCCAAATCATGTTAGCAATTGCCGCATTTTATGATTATGAAATTTGGCAGATGGATGTCAAAACTGCATTCCTGAATGGATTTCTGGAAGAAGAGTTGTATATGATGCAACCAGAAGGTTTTGTCGATCCAAAGGGAGCTGACAAAGTGTGCAAGCTCCAGCGATCCATTTATGGACTGGTGCAAGCCTCTCGGAGTTGGAATAAACGTTTTGATAGTGTGATCAAAGCATTTGGTTTTATACAAACTTTTGGAGAAGCCTGTATTTACAAGAAAGTGAGTGGGAGCTCTGTAGCATTTCTGATATTATATGAGGATGACATATTACTAATTGGAAATGATGTAGAATTTCTGGATAGCATAAAGGGATACTTGAATAAAAGTTTTTCAATGAAAGACCTCGGTGAAGCTGCTTACATATTAGGCATTAAGATCTATAGAGATAGATCAAAACGCTTAATTGGACTTTCACAAACCACATACCTTGACAAAATTTTGAAGAAGTTCAAAATGGATCAAGCAAAGAAAGGGTTCTTGCCTGTGTTACAAGGTGTGAAGTTGAGTAAGACTCACTGCCCGACCACTTCAGAAGATAGAGAGAATATGAAAGATGTTCCCTATGCATCAGCCATAGGATCTATCATGTATGCAATGCTGTGTACCAGACCTGATGTGTGCCTTGCTATAAGTCTGGCAGGGAGGTACCAAAGTAATCCAGGAGTGGATCACTGGACAGCGGTCAAGAACATCCTGAAATACCCGAAAAGGACTAAGGATATGCTTCTCGTATATGGAGGTGACAAAGAGCTCATCGTAAAAGGTTACGTTGATGCAAGCTTTGACACTGATCTGGACGATTCTAAATCGCAAACCGGATACGTGTTTACATTAAACGGTGGAGCTGTCAGTTGGTGCAGTTCTAAACAAAGCATTGTAGCGGGATCTACATGTGAAGCGGAGTACATAGCTGCTTCAGAAGCAGCAAATGAAGGAGTCTGGATGAAGGAGTTCATATCCGATCTGGGTGTCATACCTAGTGCATCGGGTCCAATGAAATTTTTTTGTGACAATACTGGTGCAATTGCCTTGGCAAAGGAATCCAGATTTCACAAGAGAACCAAGCACATCAAGAGATGCTTCAATTCCATCCGAGATCTAGTCCAGGTGGGAGACATAGAGATTTGCAAGATACATACGGATCTGAATATTGCAGACCCGTTGACTAAGCCTCTTCCACGAGCAAAACATGATCAGCACCAAGGTTCCATGGGTGTTAGAATCATTACTGTGTAATCTAGATTATTGACTCTAGTGCAAGTGGGAGACTGAAGGAAATATGCCCTAGAGGCAATAATAAAGTTATTATTTATTTCCTTATAATCATGATAAATGTTTATTATTCATGCTAGAATTGTATTAACCGGAAACATAATACATGTGTGAATACATAGACAAACAAAGTGTCACTAGTATGCCTCTACTTGACTAGCTTGTTAATCAAAGATGGTTATGTTTCCTAACCATGAACAATGAGTTGTTATTTGATTAACGGGATCACATCATTAAGAGAATGATCTGATTGACATGACCCATTCCATTAGCTTAGCACCCGATCATTTAGTATGTTGCTATTGCTTTCTTCATGACTTATACATGTTCCTATAACTATGAGATTATGCAACTCCCGTTTACCGGAGGAACACTTTGGGTACTACCAAACGTCACAACGTAACTGGGTGATTATAAAGGAGTATTATAGGTGTCTCCAAAGGTACATGTTGGGTTGGCGTATTTCAAGATTAGGTTTCAAGGTACATGTTCGGTTGAGATTATAAATGAGTTAGTTGTGGGATGATGTATTACAAAACGAGTAAAGAGACTTGCCAGCAACGAGATTGAACTAGGTATTGGAATACCGACGATCGAATCTCGGGCAAGTAACATACCGATGATAAAGGGAACGACGTATGTTGTTATGCGGTCTGACCGATAAAGATCTTCGTAGAATATGTAGGAGCCAATATGGGCATCCAGGTCCCGCTATTGGTTATTGACTGGAGACATGTCTCGGTCATGTCTACATTGTTCTCGAACCCGTAGGGTCCGCACGCTTAAGGTTACGATGACAGTTATATTATGAGTTTATGCATTTTGATGTACCGAAGGTTGTTCGGAGTCTCGGATGTGATCACGGACATGATGAGGAGTCTCGAAATGGTCGAGACATAAAGATTGATATATTGGAAGCCTATGTTTGGATATCGGAAGTGTTCCGGGTGAAATCGGGATTTTACCGGAGTACCGGGAGGTTACCGGAACCCCCCGGGAGCTAAATGGGCCATGATGGGCCTTAGTGGAAAAGAGAAGAGGCAGCCCTACATGGGCCGCGCGCCCCTCCCCTCCCTTGGTCCGAATTGGACAAGGAGAGGGGGCCGACCCCTCTCTCTCTCTTTTCCCCCCTCCACAAGTCCTATTCCAACTAGGATTGGGAGGGGGGAATCCTACTCTCAGAGGGAGTAGGACTCTCCTGGCGCGCCCTATGTGGCCGGCCAGCCTCCCCCCCCTTTGGTCCTTTATATACTGAGGCAAAGGCACCCTAGAACACACAAGTTGATCCACGTCATCTATTCCTTAGCCGTGTGCGGCGCCCCCAGCCACCATAGTCCTCGATAATACTGTAGCGGAGTTTAGGCGAAGCCCTGCTGCTGTAGTACATCAAGATCGTCACCACGCCGTCGTGCTGACGGAACTCTTCCCCGACACTTTGTTGGATCGGAGTCCGGGGATCGTCATCGAGCTGAACGTGTGCTCGAACTCGGAGGTGCCGTAGTTTTGGTGCTTGATCGGTCGGATCGTGAAGACGTATGACTACATCAACCAAATGCTTCCGTTGTCGATCTACTAGGTATGTAGATCATACTCCCCCTCTCATTGCTATGCATCACATGATCTTGCGTGTGCGTAGGGAAATTTTTGAAATTACTACGAAACCCAACATTTCTTTCATTATCATTGCGGCATTTGTATTTACTGCGTCGTGGTTTGCCATTGTTGTCCCGGATTTCAGAATTGCCCGGGTCGCTGGCGCTGTTGCTTCTACGAGCGAGCCAGCTGTCTTCTCCCGTGCAAAAGCAGGTCATCAGAGCGGTAAGGGCTGGCATGGTTTTTGGTTTTTCTTGACCGAGGTGGCGAGCGAGCCACTCGTCCCGGACGCTGTGCTTGAAGGCCGCTAGGGCTTCCGCATCCGGACAGTCGACGATTTG
The DNA here is from genome assembly GCF_056163025.1 of Triticum urartu. Classification (NCBI taxonomy): domain Eukaryota; kingdom Viridiplantae; phylum Streptophyta; class Magnoliopsida; order Poales; family Poaceae; genus Triticum; species Triticum urartu. The sequence continues at coordinate 604,270,427 of NC_141875.1, forward strand.
GTTCTTTTTAACTAAGAACCTAGTCCAAAGCTTCCTGGCTGACTCTCCAGGTTGCTGGACAATGTGACTTAAGTCATCGGCATCTGGTGGCCGGACATATGTACCTTGGAAGTTGTCAAGGAACGCCTCTTCCAAGTCCTCCCAGCTGCCAATAGAATTTTTAGGCAGACTGTTTAGCCAGTGTCGAGCTGGCCCTTTGAGTTTTAAAGGGAGGTATTTGATGGCGTGGAGGTCATCTCCACGAGCCATATGAATATGGAGAATAAAGTCCTTGATCCACACTGTGGGGTCAGTTGTTTCATCATATGATTCGACATTTACAGGTTTAAACCCTTCTGGGAATTCATGATCCATTACATCGTCAGTGAAGCAAAGAGCGTGTGTGGCGCCTCTATATCGGACCGCATCGCGATGTAGCTCTAATGGAGTCCGTCTGCGGTGTTCAGCCCGTGTATGACTAGGCTTGTCACAGCCGAATAGATAGCTGTCGTCACGTGTCGAGGTACGTCCTCGCGATCCGTAGATCGATCTGGTATGTCCTGCTCTATTATTCAGGTCTTGCCGAAGGTCATATGTATGAACACGAGCTGTTTTATCTCTGCCTTTATAATGAGGCGGAGCGGTCTGGTATTCGGCTTGAGTTGCCATTTTATCCGACCTCGTGGTGGTCGGTCAGCCTCATTGCATGATGATGGCATGGCCTCCAGCGCCTCATCATCAAACTGAGGTAGCAATTTGCGCTTCGGGTAGCTTTTGGCTGGGCGCTTGAGGACGTATTCTTCGGCTGCTAGGACATCGGTCCATCTATCATTGAGTAGATCTTGGTCAGCTTGAAGGTGCTGCTGCTTCTTTTTTAGGCTCCTTGCAGTGGCTATTAGCCGGCGCTTAAAGGGCTCCTACTCGAGGGGTTCCTCGGGTACGATAAAATCTTCGTTGCCGAGGCTCGCCTCATCCTCGGAGAGCGGAAGATAATTACTGTCCTCCAAGTCTTCGTTTATGGCCTATTCGTCGGGGCTAGCTTGCATATCTTCCCGTTCTTCTTGTTCAGAAGTTTCTTCAACGGGGTCTTCATTATCGTCGGCACCGTCCGGAGTATTATCTTCTCCCGTGCCAGTGTTGCTGTCTTTTGAATGACGTGACTTAGAGCGGCGCCGAGGACGCCGGCATTTTTGCTGTATCTCAGGAGGTTTATTCTCGACTGGATTTTCTTTGTCATCGTCGTTGGTTATTTTGGGTGTGTCCACCATGTACACATCGTACGAAGAAGTGGTTGTCCAGCGTCCAGTAAATGGTGGATTTTGGTTTTGCTCCTCATCAGCATCGTCGTCCATACCGTCGATGTCTTCGGAGTCGTAATCAAGCGTGTCGGTTAAGTCCTCGATCGTGGCTATGAAGTGGGTGGCAGGTGGGAAGAAAAATTCTCCATCGTCAGCCCCTAGTTCGAACCGGACATAGTTCGGCTGTGAGTCCCCCGCCAAGGACAGGTTCTTTAATGAGTTTAGCACATCGTCCAAAGGCGAGTGCTGGAAGATGTCTGCGGCTCTGAATTCAAAGATCGATAAACGATCAAGTTCGGCGTCTGCGGGCTCACATGGTTCGAAACTTATGACCGGAGACGAGCCAGAGTTCCGGTGGCACTGGTATCGTGGGAGATTCAGTCTATGTGCGGATCCAACGCCGTGGAATATGTGGCCTCCGTGGCGGGGTTGAGCTTCCCGTCCTTGGATGGCGCAGTCTACTCCGGTTCTAAGGCCAGAGCAGTTATAGGAGTTGTCTCCTAGATGCGGTCCGATGACAGATTTAGACCATGTCCATCGGGATGACCAGGAGTGGTTGCTGCGGCTTCGAATCCCGTGAAGATCAAGTCTCCACGGATGTCCGCAACGTAGTTCAAGCTCCCAAATCTGACCTGGTGGCCAGGGGCGTAGCTATCGATCTGCTCTAGATGGCCAAGCGAGTTGGCCCGCGGTGCGAAGCCGCCGAATACGAAGATCTGTCCAGGGAGTAAGGTCTTGCCTTGGACAGCGTCATTGTTGATGATTGAAGGGGCCATCAAACCTTTTGAGGACAGCACACTAGAACTCTCAATGAAAGCACCAATGTCGGTGTCAAAACCGGCGGATCTCGGGTAGGGGGTCCCGAACTGTGCATCTAAAGTTGATGGTAACAGGAGACAGGGGACATGATGTTTACCCAGGTTCGGGCCCTCTCTATGGAGGTAATACCCTATGTCCTACTTGATTAATCTTGATGAATATGAGTATTACAAGAGTTGATCTACCACGAGATCGTAATGACTAAACCCTAAAAGTCTAGTATGGCTATGATTATGAGGATTCGGCCTATCTACGGACCTAGCCCTCCGGTTTATATAGACACGGGAGGGATCTAGGGTTACACAAGGTCGGTTACAAAGAAAGGAATCTTCATAGTTGGTCGCCAAGCTTGCCTTCCACACCAAGGAGAGTCCTATTCGGACACGGGTGAAGTCTTCGGTCTTCATGTTCTTCACAGCCCATCAGTCCGGCCCATGGCTAACAGGCTGGACGCCCGAGGACCCCTTAGTCCAGGACTCCCTCGGCGGGGTCCTCGGTGGCGGATGTAATTTAAGTGTGTGTGGCTTCATCATAGAGAGGTGATGTGTATGGCAGAGGCCACCAATGATGGGGTGCGAGAGAGAAAAGGCCTGTAGAGAGGGAAGAGAAGGTGTGTGCGCGTGAGAGGAGTTGACGTCGAGAGAACGTGTTTGTTCGAGAGACACCGAGGAAGACTACTATATATCGATGGTGCATGTAGGCGGGAATTAAACGAAGGGATGGTCTTATTAGTTTCGGGGATATAGGGGAAGAGTGAGAGGGGGGTAGCTAGAAGGAGATTGTTAATTGTGACTGTGTGTATTACCCATTCAGGCGGAAGTTATCTGCACACAAGAAGAGAACGATTCGATGTGGCATTAGGGTTGAGGGTAATTAACTACGTATGGAGACATAGAGACCTTGCATGTGCGAGAGGTATACATGTATACGTGGATCTGTGTGTGTGCGCGCGCATGATCGAGATAAAAAAAGAAGACATAAGTCATAAGATCAACAACATGGGAGAGACGGATCGGTATGACAATATGCATGCATGTGAGAGTGCAGGGAAGAAGGCCCGACAATTGAGCATGTGTTTTTGTCTTTAAGAGATAGTGGCGTGGGCTGGAGCATGCATCTATGGTGAGCAGAGGGAGTGAGACACAACGATTGTGCAAAATAGATCAACCTATAAATGCATGTATGGAGAGACATATATAGTGTGGGTGATAAGAAGCAAGAGTGCGTGCGAGAAAGAAATGTTGACGGAGAAACTAAAGATAGATACGGAGATGGAAATGCTAGCTAGAGGGACATCGGCTAGTTTGAGTGTTGTAGATGACCGCCGGGTGGTTCAGAGGGTGAAGTTATGTGTGTGTGAGAGAGAGAGAAGGATAAAAAGATGGCACTTGACTGCATGTAGAGAGAAACATACATAGTGTGCGTGATAGCAAGCAAGAGTGAGGGCGAGAAAGAAGGTTGATGGAGAAACAGATAAATAGAAAGATAAATATGCTAGCTAGTGTGCGTTAGAGATAGGAGTCGAGTGGATCAGAAGGTTGAGTTATGTGTGTGGGTGTGAGAGAGATGGAGAAAGGGTGCATGTGACTCACATACAAACAAATATCGGAGAGAAATGAGATCCCGAAAGATGGAGTTTTGTGTCTGCTAGAGAGAAAGATATTTTACAACGAGAGTCATAGCTAGAGAGACATATGAGGGAACGCAAGATATCTCTAGGGAGAGAGGGTGTGTGCGAGCGACATACAAGAGAATGGTGGAGAGATATGAGACCCTGGGAGATAGAGTTTGTGTTTGTGTGTGAGAAAGAGATATTTAAGTGGAAGAGTCGTAGCTTCTCATACCTAAGGAGCCAAAGACATCTATGTGTGAGAGGGTGTGTGTGAGTGGCACAGAGGGGAATAGTAGAGAGAAATGAGACCCCGGGAGACGAAGTTTGTGTTCGTGGGAGAGAAAGAGATTTCACACGGAGAATCATATTTAGAGACACATAGCAGGGAGCGAGATATACTTAGAGAGAGATAGAGTGATGGAGGTCGAGGGAGAGAGTACCGTCAGTGTGTTACGAAGATAAAAGATCATTGTCGACATACAGGTAGCACGAGAGATACTCGAGAGACGATGAACGCGTATAGGTCTAGAGAGATACTCCTATATAAGAATGAGTGATAGCTATATGAGACGAATATCTGGATTAAAGGAGATTCAAATATTTAAACTGGAGATCATGACATCGATAATATCATAACGCAAATTGGTGTATCAAACATGCATATTCATTTGAATTTGGGGACACGTGTAATGTTATATAGTTTATCAATATTAGTGATCCATAGATTCTTATTAGAGACAATGCATGTTTATATGCAATTAATGTCTAAATGGGATTACACTATATGTTGTGTGTGTGAAACACATTATACATGTTTGAGAAGTAAAAATAATAAAAACCCGCATGAAACACACATTAATTGAAGACGGTTAGTGAGGAATGCATACATTGGATTTAAACATAAAGTGGTTTCAAATATTTGAAAATCCAAATTAAGATGGATATAGCTTTATGAATCTGAGATCATGCCATTTGTAAAGCATATTTATGTATAAAGGGTGTTGTGCTTTTGAAAGTATATATATAAAAAATGATGTATATAGAATTTTATTCCAATCGAAAATGGATCATGCCTGAACAAAAATAGAATACAAACTGGATTCGAATTGAGTTGGCACAGTAAACGTGCACTCTTGGTCTGCAAAAATTTGAACGAAGCGGGGAAAGTTGCAGTAACCGCCCAAACCAAAATCTGTGAGATGGAAATTACTGCCTATCCCTGCCACGCAAAAAAGCCTATCGGCTCGATTTCTATAGGTTTCGATAGGGGTAGGTTTGTAATTTCACTCAAATGTGACATAACCACCTCTCACCCGGATTCATACACGGTGGGCGCCAAAACACAGTGTCTCCTCGGTCGAAATCGACTCCCTCCCTGATTCATACACGGTGGGCGCCAAAAACAAACTCTCGTTGGCAAATATTCGGTATATGCGAGATTACCGTCCTATCCCCAATCGACTAATATTGTTGTGATGTAGGAAATTTTAAACGGGGGCTAAGTTTGTAAATTTCCTCGCATTTGAGACAAGCACGCCCTGAAGACAAGGTTCCCCCTTCCTCTCTCCCTCAATTTCCCCATTCGTACTCCATGGGCGCCAAAACACCCTCTCCACCCCAGCCCCCTCCGTCCGCCACCCCATCCACCGTCGTCCTCCTCCACCATGCCGGAGTTGATACCCCCACGCCATCGGCCATTACAAGAGATTGACCTCTCTCATCCACGGCTTCGGACCGGGATCCTTGCATCCCATCCTCTCGCTTCATCCCCGTCGTCGTCCACCTTGCCGGTGCCACTCCCACGACCGTCTCGTCCACCGCGCCCCACCGCCACCGTCTACCCTCCTAGATCTGCTTGCACGCCGCCGACAGCCATCGCTACCGCAGCACCGTCAAATTCTCGGCAGATGCATACACGGTGCCGCACCAGAGGCGGTACTCTTTCATATCTACTCAACTTATTTATCGGAGCAAGAAAATAGATCGCCACTGCTTTACTCTGATTTATTGTCCATCACTTACTTGTTAGTTGAAAGCAAACATTGGTTGCGAAGTTGCCTTTGTCCGGTTTGCACCTTCAGATCCGCCATGGCTCGCTCAACACTATACTCGCAATGCTTATGCTTTTCCCATTTTATATTCCACACTAGTTAAATGACAGTAGACTAAATTTCAAAATTGGGTCGGTTGATTTTTGAGAGCTCGTCGGAGTTCGCCGATGCGAAGGAAGGGGCTCGGGTGCGAAAGAAGGGACTCGGGTGGGGACGGTGGTTGTGGGGGCGGTGGTGGGACCTCGCTGAACGAAGAAAACTCGAGCGGGTGGGGCGGGGGTGGGGGTGGCGGAGGAATACAGGCGGTGGGGGCCGGTGGTTCGGCCGGCGGCCCGTGCGGTATTCTGTATGGGAAGCATAGTATGTTCCTTGACAGGAAGAGGAGTAGGGACATCTGTAGTCGACACCTCTGTTGGGCCAGTTCTGCTAAATGATTTTGCACTTCGAGTTGGTCTGCCATAATACCCCGGAAATGGTGGGAGCCGCGCGGTCTTTGATAGAGTAAACTGATAGTAACATATGTGCGCCTTTAGATGAATAGAGTTGGCATGTAGGTGATCGATAGGCTGCATATTAGTAGCGGCAAAACCCTATGTTTTCCAGCCAGTTCTGCTTTCCCGATTTATTTATGGTGGTTATGGTGTACCCCTGTTATCTACACTACGATCTGCCTACAGGCTCTGCGCTCTCGTTATCATGGTTTGGCAATAAACTTTCTATATGGTATATTATGAACCTATCATCTGCCAACTATCCTTACATCTGGGGCCGCCAACAGGGAGCCTATTTTTTGTGTAGTTGTGCCAGATTATATTAATCTACTCACCATATTACAGCACACATGGGCTCTCTCATCAGAATCCAGTGATAGCACACAAGGGTTTACAGGGAGCCTCTATTATATTACAATATCCTCTGCATTACAAAGACAATCTCACTACTATTTGTGTTTTCATGCTTTACAGATATTGTACATAATCACAATGAATATAAGAATGCGCACATCAGAAGAATATTGCGGAACATTTCAATGGGTAACAAACTTGGCATCAAGGGACTGAGGTCCATTGTGGATGCAATGAAACCCACATGCTCCCGGCCTATAGATTCGTATTCAGAATATGATCCTAATGACTATTCTGAGCTCAAGGAGTCAAAGGCAGATGGCCTATCCTGTTCACCCAATAAGGTGTCTGTTCTAATTTGGCAAGGTTTTATTGGTTGCACATATCTTGCATAAGGTGTCTTGCATTTCTTTTCCTTCATTGCACCACCATCTGCTTAGTTTACTCATGATATATGTGAAGATGCCATGCCCATCCATTATCAACACCTATTCCATTTTGTCGTCATACCATGTTTTTCCATTAAAATGTTGTTCTTGTGTTTCAGACATCCAAAAGGAAGAGGGTGATTGCAGAACCTGAAAGAGTACAAGCAAAGTCCTTGAAAAAGGTGGTGCTACCGGAGAAATCACATAGCACCTGACGTATATTGGTGATAGAACAGCGCCGCAAAACCTAGGATATCGCAACTATGCTGGTCGTTGCTTTGCTCTTGTGAGTACCTATTGTCCTATCGTTGTCCTTACATTCATACCTGGTGGATTATGTGACATCATTGTGCATTATAGCTTGCTTATCCATTGTTCGCTCCAAATTATCATATCTATATTAATGCTCAAATTAATGTAGAATAAACCCACTGCCTATGAAGAAATTTAGTTCTGCATTGTTCTTGTAAGTATCTATTGTCCTTATATTTGTCAGCTAGTTCTTCATGTATACTTTGCAGCTTATTTTTCCTTGTCCTCCATTTTTCTACATATCGGATCTACATTTACTCTTGCCAAAATATTGGATAAAACCAATGTTACTGAAGAAGTTTAGCTCCGCATTTCTCTTGTCAGTGCCTTCTGCATGTATGTTGTATTTACATTTGTACTCTGCATCTTAAGTTAAATAATCGCCATTTGTTCCTATTTTTTCACATCTATATTTACTCTTAACAAAATGTAGAATAAAGGCAATACTCTTGAAGAAGAGTGTGAGGTAAACTTCTTGAATTGCCCCCCTATCAATATGGACAAGGCCTTTATAGAGCATGTCTTCACTACTAATGTAAGTTTGTTCTCCTCGAGCCTTCAAACTTTGTTGTTTATATTTGGATAGCTATGAGTGCAAATGTTGTTTACTTTTGTCGTCTGCATCAAATTGCTTATTCAAAGTTTATAAAGTAGAAGTACATAAAAATAAGTTTGTCGTTCTCAATTTCAGTCTTTAGTTTTACAATCTAGTTCCTTATTCGTACCATGTAAATTAAACTAAACATAGCAAGTTATCTTCTTTAGCACTATGTGTATGCTTGTGTTCTTGATTTGTAATCCAGTGGTGTGGTGAGACTACAAACAACAGCACAATGTCATATCCTGCTATGTCTCAACTATGAACAATGCCATATTATATTAATGTTATTTAAATCGTGTCTCTTTATTTACCAATCTAAAATGGTATAAATTGACAGTACACTCACCATTCATGCTTATACGTTGTTTAGAACTACATCTATGCTTGTGTTCTTGATCTGTAATCCAGTGGTCTGGTGAAGCTGGGTGCTCCTGCACAATGCCATTTCCTGTCGTCTTAACTATGAACAATGCCTATTTTAAACCGTGTCTCTTTATTTCTGACAAAGAAATGAGATGAATTGACAACGCTGATGCTTATATGTGCCAAACCTGTTATCTACCTACTTGTTTCTCTTTCAGGATGACAACACTACTGCTAGGAAGAACTGCCACAATGATAGTGACACGAACCCATTGTTTGTCCCTCTAACACATATTCTAGAAGAGAAGGCAAAACATATTGAGGGTAGGGATACAACCACGAAGTCACATCTTGATGTAGCGTCAAACTTACTCAGTGACACAAGCTCGATGAAGTCGCCGCCTGAATCTGTTCGACTTCTTCAGTCTGAAATTCAAGCAGAAATACATGCTTCCGCTCAAATACAACTGGAACTCCAATCTCTGTGCAAGATTAACCGTAAGTATATGACGTTTATTGATGCTATGCAGCTTAAGTTGGTGGATATGAGCGCCAAAGAAGCGCAGTCTCATCAGGTTGCTAAGCTGCTTGCGCTGCAGCTACTTGGCCGGGCTAACCTTTCTTGAACTGTGTTGAAGTGTTGTCGGTTTTTTCTATTATTTTGTTCGCCTGTTAACTTCCACTGGTGGCGACCTGCCCAGTTTATGTAATCTGCTGTCTGGTTGCCCTTTATTATCACTGGCGACGAACTTTGATGCCGAGGGAATGTATTATGCTGTAATTTGTTTGTTGTATAGTCTAGGTTTATTCTTGGTCGGTATGTTGTAATTTAGGCCAGAAGGTTCAGTGGGTCTCAGTGTTGTCGGTCTTCAGGGCGGCCCATTACTCATATGGGCCAAAACGTGGGCCTATAATCATCTTGGGCCATTAGCAAGTCTAAACCTTATGGTTGTTTCCCGCCTTTAACAGGCCGAGTAAAGTTCTAGCCAGCTGGGTCAGAGAATACAATGGGCTTTTAACAGGCTAAAACCTAGATTGGGCTAGTGTTGAGCCGAAAAATTCATAGGCCAATGCAGGCTGAAACTGCCTAAGACCCATGTTTGGCCCAAATAGGACGAGCAGTTAACAGGCCAAAATATATCTCGGGCCCGTTTGGCCCAATAAAATTATGGGCTTGAAGCAGGCCGGTATCTACGCGGGCCATAGGCCTAAAAGTTTCACGGGCCATTATCAGATGGGTTGTAAGCAGACCGTATTCAATGCGGGTTATAATTAGGCCCAACTGTTACACGGGCCATTAACAGGCCGGTAGGCCAGTTGGGCTAAAATTTATCCACCAAGACTACGAGCCATTAAGAGGCCTAAAGTTACTCGGACAAGAAATGGCCCAGTGTCTGCATGGGCCGTTAAATGGCCTAAAGTTAAACCGGGCCAGCAACATTCCAGATGCACCATAGGCCGCTAACAGGCCAAAACTATTATCGGGCCGAACTGGTAAACGGGCATTTAACAGGCTGAAATACAAACCTATTTTAGAATGGGCCCAAAAGAACAATGGCCTGTTGACGGGCCTGGTCCGATATGGGCTGTAATTTGGCCCAAAACACGACAGGCTGTGAACGGGCCTGATCTGGTATGGGCCTCAATTTGGCCCAAAACATGGCAGGCTGTTAACATGCCAGCCCACTAGTGCCTGAAAAAACATGGTGGGCCTTTAGTTGGGCCGGTCTTTTCACCGGAATGGGCCTCTGTTGGGCCGTGCCATGTGTCGACGTATCATAGGGCGCCTCATGTCCAATGAGTGGATGACATCTGTCCCAACGGTGAGCAAACACGTGTTTCCTCCGGCCAATGAGTATTTTACACGTGGAAAATCCTCATTGGTCGAGGCTTTTAGCGTGTTATCGGATCCAAAACTGGACCTGATAGCTTAACGGTGTTCCGTTACGGAGGATGCCACGTGTCGGTCACCCTTGACAAAAGCACTTCTATGATGCGCGATTTATCGTCATGGAAGTGGACACTTCCGTGATGATAATTTTGGTAATGTCATGGAACACTTCACTTCCATGACGATAATTTTGGTAATGTGATGATAATTTTGGTAATGTCATGAAACACTTCTATGACTATCTTGATTCTGTCATAAAATTGTCATGGATGTACATGCATGACAGAAAACGTGACCTGTTGTGACAAACACGTATCATCACGGAAATGTATTTTTTATAGTGTTAGCTAGCTGCACCAAGTCCGGATACATGCATAGTACACGGCTTGTGCCATGCATGCATTGCCAGCTTGAACAATGCATGGGCCATGCAAGCCCTATGTACGTGCATGGATGGCCTCTTGTGTTTTTTCAATTTGAACATATACCTCTTACTTAACTGAGCACTCCTTGCTTCAAGTGAGTCGAGCTTGAGTGCGGAGCAAATCAAGTTCGACTCTGCCCGTCACCTTTTTTCTTTGTTGGCCCTTTTCCTGAAAGCTAGCCATGGAGGTTCTTACGTCTGTCCTTTACGTTGCATTAGTGAGCAAACCATGGAGAAAACCCACGTGAACAACATAGGGCAGAAAACCATGCACGGGTGCATATGTGTGCATACTCATGTGATGGCGTGCCGCGCGAAGACTCAGCTATGCACGGGGACTCGTCGGTGATCCCTGCCTACGTCGTCCGCCAACGCCGGCTTGCGCTTGCGCCATGGCGTTCTAGGCAGTTGGTGGGTTAGAGCATCTCCAGCTGTTCCACCCTCCAAGGCTTGAAATAGCGTCGTCTGGGGCCAATCGGCGGAAAAACCGGCATGGGGGCGGTCGGGTTTCTAACCGCCGCCTCAGGTCGTTCAGCGCCGATTTTGGCCCGCTTTTGATGCAAACTGGCTAATTTTTAGTCTACTTTCGGTGTAAATTGAACAATTTCAGCATGCTTCGATACAGATTTAATATAGGCTATTTTTATCACATAATTCATCACAAAAAATTAATACAAATCAAATAGTTCAACAAATCAATACAAATTATATAGTTCAACAAATGAAGACTCATATTTCATCATACGTCGAGCTAGGCGTTACGCTTAAGCCTTCATAGGTGCTTCACCAGATCCTGCTGCAGTTGTTGATGCACATGTGGGTCTCGGATCTCCTGACGCATATTAAGGAAGGCAGTCCAGATTGTCGGTAGCTTGTGATCAACTTGGGCAAGATGACCCTGCCTGTAATATGCAGGGCGTCGCCCTGAGGGGGGCAGGGGGCGGCCGCCCCGGGCCCCCAAAATCAAGGGGGCCCCACCCAGGGTACGTAGGCAGGTTACGGCCTATGTCAGAAAAAATTCAAAAGGGCTGGGGCGTTGGGCTTTCTTGTTGGCAAGCACGCACGCACAAGCAGTAGGAGGCCAAGAGCCCAGCGATCGACTCGGCAGTGATCCCTTCACGTAAAAAAATGAGCGATCATAATCCCTTCCTGTTCCATGATTTCCATCTCGCAGCAATTACCAGTCCCAGCCCTAGCCGCCGCCGCCATACTGCCGCGCCCTGGCTCCTGCTGATTACAATTCCTTCTTAATATAGTTCGTTGGCTCTGCTGATTACAATTTGAGGTGGCTCCAATTGAATTGCTCTCCGGCTCTAGCCTCCAGTTGTTGTATAGGCATATGCACTAACACTCATCATCATCACAGAGTCGACCATCAGGTATATCACAATTGTATTGTCGTTCCTTGATGCACAGTCAACACCATTTAACAACTGATGCAACCATTTCCTTTTACAGCATTGTGAGTTAAACTGTTAATCATGTCGCCTAGAAGGAAAATAAAGAAAGCAATGGCGACAACAATGTAAGTGGCTCCAAGAATGTAGGTAATTCATCACATTGACAAACACACCATGCTAGTGTTGCTGAACAACTAGTTTATACTCCTGATATTTATGATCCAAGAAATTGGGATAATCTTGATATTAAAACAAGATATATGTTAGTTGAGAAAGGCATGTGAGAGAGGGAGAAATGGAATACCGTGTAGACGATGTAAGAAGACATGTTTCATGTGCTCATTATCATAGGAAATTAAGCAATGGAGAGGAACATGATAGATAATGACTAATTTATTCAGAAGATGGAATGCATGGGCCAAAGAAGCTTTTTGAAGTTGAAATTATTGATGAATTTGTTGAGGCCAACAATGACTCTAGAGAGGTTAAATGGTTTGGCTACATTATTCATCGAGAAGAAATTATTGGATGACATTGACATCAACCCCATCATAAGTGACTTTGCATCAAGGAATGCTATAAGAAACTTTTAAGGTAATATATATAAATCATTTGATGTGCATACTGATTTTTAGATGCATTTAAGTGTTACTGATAATATTTCATGTATATGTATATTCATGTTGTTATTATGATGTTTATGTTAAGGGCTCCGAGTTTTAGTTTCACCCCGGGCCCCCAAAATCTCAGGACCGGCCCTGGTAATATGGTTCAGTGTCAAACATTGGTTCTTCCTGCTCGCTCTCAATGATCATGTTGTGCAAGATGACACAGCAAGTCATGACCTTCCATATTTGATCTTTCGACCAGGTCTGAGCGGAGTACCGGACAACAGCAAATCGAGATTGGAGCACACCAAATGTCCGCTCAACATCCTTCCTGCAAGCCTCCTGACACTTGGCAAAGTGGGAGTTCTTGCCTCCTGGCATAGGTTTTGAGATACTCTTCACAAATGTGGACCATCTCGGATAGATGACATCTGCTGGTAGTATCCTTGTTGTAGTGCCGCCCATTGACCTCGAAGTTCACCGAAGGAGAATGGCCTTCAACAAGCTTGGCAAAGACAGGGGAGCACTGCAGTACGTTGATGTCAGTGTGAGTTCCTGGCATACCAAAGAAGGAGTGCCAAATCCAGAGGTCGTGTGTGGCCACTGCCTCAGCCCTCAAGTACCACACTACAACCGCCTTTGCCACCTTTGTACATCCACTGTCAAGCAAATGGACAGTTTTTCCATTTCCAATGCATGCAGTCGATGCTTCCAAACATCCCAGAAAATCCTCTTGCTGCATTTTGTGCTAGGATCCGAGCAGTGTCTTCATTGGGTGATCACAAGTATTGCGGTCCAAACACTGCCACCACTGCCATGCAGAACTTGTACAAACACTCAATGGTCATGGACTCGGCCATGCGTCCATAGTCTTCCAGTGAATCACCGGGAGCTTCGTATGCAAGCATCCTCATAGCTGTCATGCACTTCTGGAGTGAGGTGAATCCAAGTGTGCCGGTGCAATCCTTATTGCACTTGAAGTAGTTGTCGAACTCACGGATGGAATTCACAATCCTAAGGAAGAGCTTTCGGCTCATCCGATAATGGCGTCGAAATACGTTGTCGTCATGTAGTGGAGCGTCGGTGAAGTAGTCGGAGTAGAGCAAGCAATAGCCTTCCAGTCGATGCCTCTGCTTTGCCTTCAGTCGGCCCGGCACCGAGCCACCTCACCACGGCTTTGCATTGCTCGCGAACAGGCTGGCCAGAGCGGCGAGGACCATGAGATGCTCTTCGTCCTGGGCATCGGCATCGGCTTCCTCCTCCAGTAGCGTCGCGAGCGCAATCGGTGATTGAGGAAGCACCAAACCCTCGCCTTACACCAGGCCCTAGCAGTCTTGCCGATGCCCGCGCAGTTGCCTCCCATCCGATCCCATTGACTGATCATCTTGCTACTGTGAAGACGCAATAGTTGTGGACCGTGGTTCCATTCGTTGCTTTGATCAAGATTAAGGAATACATCGACGCCAGACTACGGACTGTGTTTTAATCTTCACAAGAGCAAGATTCTTTTTCAATTTATTTTCTTTGTATTTGAATGATCTTGTCATGTAGCAATCGTTACTATTTGAAACTAATTAAATTTCGTTTGATCAAAGATCACTTATAATTTGTTAGATTTTGTTTGTGAATCTTCATCATGTCTACTAGAATTAGGAAGAAATAAAGATCGGAAGTCGAGGATCGATCTCTAATGGGTGCCCTTGGTAGATTTTTGGTCAGAGACTCCCAACCTAAAATACTAGACGAATGCTCCTTTTTGGTGGAACATGCGGCTAGCTTATTGCTTTGCTATCCCTTTACCTTTTTAACATTAGTATTTGATACATGCCTAAACAAGGTACAAATATAACATACTTGAAATTATATAATAAACTGAGTGTAACCTTTATGCATATTAGTTCTTCTGCTATGTGAAAATTGTTTGAAATTTTAGGCCACATTTTTGTTTTCGCCCGGGGCCCCCAATTTCTGGAGACGGCCATGCTTATCATCCTTCTCCCGTACAAGACTCAAAGAGGTGGGGTTTTGGAGGCCTACTGTCCCGACCTGCGGTGCACGCCGCAAGCCGGGATGGGGAATATCATAGCAGTAGCTCAATGCTCAGGAACTCGGTGGCGAGAGAAAGATGATGTTCTGGTGTGTCTCTCTGGATAGGAGCGACCTCTTTTTTATAGGTACAGGAGAAGGAAGTGAACAAGCAGCGATAGGAGGCGAAGAAAAAGAGGGAGATGAAACGAACAGCCGGCAACCGAAGGGTGCAGCGATCGTATTCAACTCCACTATAGCAAAACTTTTTAGCCCCGTGTGACCTTTCATATGCCAGTCATGCGTGGAAAAAATTTAGACAACGGCTCGGCTCATTCCCGCAACCCATGGCGCGGTACCGCAGAGGAGGAGTACGCGTGTATGTGTCTCTTGTTCTCATGCTTATACATGTGGGAAAACAATCTCCCTTATAAGGAGGTCCAACTCCTACCAAACTAGCAATATGGGACTAAACTTTAGTCCCACCTCTTTTCTTGCACGAATGGACTAAGTGGGCCGCTAGGATTTATTAGCAATTTTTGAAAATACTATTGGGTTGGCCCAAAACTAGACTAAATTCTTGCTAATTACCCATGACCATGAAATAGAGCGAGGTACTACAGCCGCACAAGAGGGGGACAGAGAGAGAGCTAGGGGTAGGAAATGGACACACTGGAGAGGAGGTTGTAGTTGACGCCACACACAACTGCCGCCACCGCAAGTCACGCGTGTGACGCCCTCGATTCAATCGTACACTAATCATACACGCAAATATGTACGATCAAGATCAAGGACTCATGGAAAGATATCACAACACAACTCTAGACACAAAATAAATAATACAAGCTTTATATTACAAGCCATGGGCCTCGAGGGATCGAATACATAAGCTCGAATACACAAGAGTCAGCGAAAGTAACAATATCTGAGTACAGACCTAAGTTAGACAAGTTTGCCTTAAGAAGGCTAGCACAAAAGCAACACCGATCGAAAAGGTAAGGCCTCCTGCCTGGGAGCCTCCTAACTACTCCTGGTTGTCGGCGGTCTCCACGTAGTAGTAGGCACCCCTGGTGTAGTAGTAATTGTCGGTGGTGACATCTGGCTCCTGGACTTCGTCATCAGGTTGCGTCATCCGAGAAGAATGGAAAAGGGGAAAATGAGGGAGAAAACCAACCGTGAGTACTCATCCAAAGTACTCGCAAGCAAGGATCTACACTACATATGCATCGGTGTCAATGAAAAGGGTTGTATCTGTGGACTAGACTACAGAATGCCAGAAGAGAAGGGGAAAGCCTAGCCTATCGAAGACTAGCATCTTCAACATCTTCAAGCAGCTCCAAGCATCTTACAGCATTAGAAGAGATAAGAGTAGCATAAAGTAAAGTAGTAGTGTCATCAACCTCGCCCAGAGATTCTTCCTCGACTCCCTGCGAGAAAGCAATCCCAGCGTCGTACTATCCAGTTATCACCTCAAGTATCCAGTTCTAGTTGTATCGATCGGGATACAACTCCGAGTGTCCGTTACCGTAGGACAGGCTATCGATAGATGTTTTCTTTCCTGTAGGGGTGCACCAACTTACCCACCACGCTCGCTTAACTCCGGCCAGACACACTTTACTGGGTCATGCCCGACCTCGGCCAAACAATACGCCGCAACCCGACCTAGGCTTAATAGAGAGGTCAACACGTCGGACTAAACCTATGCCCCCAGGGGTCTTGGGCCATCGCCCCGGGAACTCCTGCACATTGCGTGGGCGACCAGTGAGCAGACCTAGCTACCCTCTTAAAAAGGCAGGTGCTTACCAGTCCAACCCGGCGTGCGCCGCTCAGTCGCCGACGTCTATTAAGCTTCGGCTGATGTATACGATGCAGAACGCCCATACTATGCCCACGTGATGGTTAGTGCTATCAGGCCAGAGGCCCCTCGGATCAAATATCCAAATCGTAGTGGATTAGGAGCACGCAGTAACGAGCATAGACTCATGATTGATGTGACCCCGTCACCCCGTCTCGAGGACTTGCAGCAAGGGCTAAGAATTCCCGGCCACGCCTCGTAATTATCTTGCGGGCACCTTCCAGGTCAACCCGACTCCACATCACTCGCAATTAAGCTCGCGCGGGTACCCCTCAGGGCCAACCCGTCTTTAGTAACATGGTTCAGTGTAAAGTCATAGTAACCATAGTAATTGTGTCTAACACCAAGGGGAACCCTGAGGAACCACCTCGGCGGATTCCACTCGATGTAATCATCAAGGTGAATGTAAGAGGAACCACCCTCGAGGGTCACACTTGAGGGGTTGCATGACAGAGCCGTATCGGAAGTGGTTATGGAGGAACCACCCTCGATGACCACGACCAAATAGCTACACTACAGGATTAACATCAGAAGTGCTGATGAGGTGTCACCCTCGGCACTCGATAGTAACTCTGTAGAGTCGTACAACTAAGGAGGGTGATGTGCGGTGCCGGGGCCTGGTCTTTGGTCCCGTTGATCGGGTCTTCGAACATAAAGCAGGGCAACTGGGACAAGGTGGGGGTCACACTGATGGATCACTAACCAACCTATACTAAGCAGTTTAGAATAAGCAGGTAGGTAACAATAAGCAGGTTACAAAAGCAGGCTATGCATCAGAATAGTAGCCAACAATAACAGTAGCAAAATCTAATGCAAGCATGAGAGAATGGAATGGGCGATATCGGGATGATCAAAGGGGGGGGCTTGCCTGGAAGCTCTGCGGTAAAGGAAGAAGGGTCGTCGGAGACATCGTCGATCACAAGGGCATCATCGGTCTCGGGGACTACCACATAGAAGAGGGGGAAGAAACAATAAATATTCAGCAAACAAAGCAACATAAAGCATAACATGGAAAGGCGGTGTTAGAGATGAACTAACGCGGTGCTAGACGTTATAGGTGAAGAGGGGATTCAACTGGGAAGGTATTCCCGGTTCTGGACCTGTGTCAGACAGATGACCGGAGGGGGAATGTTCCATATTCAGATAGTTAAAGGCATCTGACAGGTAAACGGACCACGTATTCGGGTTCGTCTTGTTTTTCTGAGCAACTTTCATGTAGAAAACATTTTTCATCCGAGTTACGGTTTATTTTCTATGAATTTTAAAAGGTTTTAGACATATTCTGGAATTCCTGAAAATTGCCTAAGTCTGAGGATTGCATCAGTTTTTTAAAACATCACTTAGCTGTTTTTCGGAGGCTATAGTTGTTGATCTGTATACCCCATGATCTCGTGCCTTACATCAATTATGAGCATTTTTCTACGGTCTACATGTTAGTATCACTTTTATCCATATTATAGTTCATTAGCTTGATCATCAACAGCTCTAAAGTAGCTATAAAAATAAAGGTCTTTTTTAGTTCTTCACTTAACAGAACTTAGCATTTTGTGATTTTCATAGAAATTAGTCCTTACATATTTTGAATTTGGACGAATGGGATAGAACGGAGTTTGTCAAGTGCACTTTCTACGCGTATTATCTTTACCCACATTAGAAGTCGTTTTGTTGTTGTTTTGCTGCCATACAGAGGAGTAGTCAGTGTAATCGTAGCAAAGCTAGCTACTGCTACAGTAACATTCAGTTACTGTAGCAGCGTAGTAGCGGCAGGATGCAGTAGCAGCGGCAACGGGCGGGGACGCCAGCGGCTAGCAGCAGTGGAAGTGCAGCAGCAAAGGCACGGCCAGGAAGCGGCGCCCGTGGCCGGACGTGACTAGGGGCGCGCGGGCACGGCAGCGACCTCGGCGACGGCCCGAGCTCGGTAGGGTGCGGTTACGGCACAGGAGCAGCGTTTAGAGCAGCTCAGCAACGGGACAACAACACGCGGAGCAGCGCAGTAGCTAGTAGGGCATGGGACACGGCCTGGGCAGACATCCGCGCGCGATGAGCAAGCGGGCGTGGCCATGGGTAGGAGCAGGCGGCAGGAGCAGCATGTACGCGACGTCAGCAGCAGTACAAGGAGCGGCGGAGCAACAGCAGGGCCGCGAGCGGCTGCGGCGGTGCGCCTGGGCGCGGCCAGGGAGCGGCGCGCATGGCAGGCGCGGCTTGGCCGCGTGGTGAGGCACGGTCGGGGTGGCAGGAACTCGCGATGAGCGCGGCCATGGCTTCAGTGCGAACCAAGGCAAACTCAAGGTGATGGCTATGGCGGCGGCTCGAGGGGGAAAAGCAGGGGAATCGGACGAGGGCCTCACCGTGATGCTCGTGGACGAGCTTAGGAAGTAGGGGGTGGCTGGGACACGACGAATCCGATGGCGAGATGCAGCGGCCGTGGGCGAAGACGACGTCGATGGCGAGTGTACGCGGCCTCCTAGCTCGGGCCGATGCTCGTAGTTGAAGCAGGGGAAGGTGGCGCAGCTCCTGGACGCCTTGGCTCGACGAGGTGGTCGCGGTTGTGTCTCGGGCGCGAGAGAATCTGAGAGGGGAATGGGGCACTAGGGTTAGCAGAGTGGTCGAGAGGGGGTCCTGGCGATGCTCTTATCCGACCGGGGGGGGATGGGGGATGGCCGCCACGAGACCGGGCGCCATGGGATATGGCCGCCACGGCTCCCCCCTGTTACTGTACCGGAGGTAGGAGGCAAGTGGGGGTATGGGCTAGGCCTTTTCTGTAGCTAGCTGGGCCAAAGTGCCCGGTAGCACCACTCTCCTTTTTTTGTTTTCTATTTTTTTATAACTTTATTTTGCATATTAATTTGTTAGCAAAAGAGTTTTGTAAAAAGTGTAGATAGACACATAATTAGTATTGCAATATTTTGAGACCACACACAATGTTTCACACTATTTAGAAAATTAAAAATATTTGCTTATTTTGAAAAGGCCAATTTAAATGCTTTTGGACCACTTATTAATTTCCTAGGAATTTATTTGTGAGTCAAACCAAGTTGGTTTCAACATTACATTGATCAGGAAAATTGTATAGAACTATTCGAACATTTTAGTTTTATAGCGTGAGGAGAAATAATTTTGACTTGTCTTTTAAATTTGAATTTTAGGTCCGTTTGGGACAAAGTGATGATTAGCAAAATTCAATTATGATGATGTGGCACCATTAATAGGAGTTTACTGTAGCATGACACCCGGGGTGTTACAAATCTCCTGCGCTACAGGAAATCTCGTCCCGAGATTTAAGAGGTAGAGTAAGGGGAAAGATGTGGTTACGAAATTCTATCAAGTCTTCTCAGTCTTGGTTTCTTTTCTCGAAGAGGTCGATCCATTATGTTGATGTCTTCATTTCTCTACTCCAGGTCATCATGATGAAGTAGGCATCCTTACTTCAGGATCTCTGTTGTACTTACGAAAGAATAAGGGGGTATACCGAAAGAATAAACCTCTGTAAGGTTGACTATTTGGTTGATAACATCAGGGAAGGTGGCGGAAAGTAACTCTCGAATTGAAACTTAAGACAATATCGAGAGCAAAGTAAGGAGGTATCATGGGAAGTTTTGAGCGGGTAAGCAATCGCTTGATGCCTGAAACAGGGTGTGAAAGGGGTTCAAAGCAACGGGGATAAGTATTGTGTTTGATACCAGAATTGATGATCCCTCGGAAGGTGGCTCATGAATTACCTACGTGGCCACGCACGGGGCAAAACCTTGGGAACAGGGGGTGTACAAGAAGGTCAGGTTTCGATCCTGTGGAACTATGGGTTATGTGCCCACCATGTGGGTTAAAAGTAGGAAGGCCGCTGAAATCTTGGACGGTCATGATAACAAGGCATGTTAGAGGATAGCATGTCAGTTATGTTGGCAACAATGTTGGTACCAAGGGCGAGGGATGAAGGGAACCATTTTCCTGCTCATTGAACGAGGCGGGCCAATAGGCAAAGTTCTCGTCCATCAGCGGTTACCGAAATGTCATCAACAGTAGAAACAGGGTCTCACTGACAGAGTTGTACACCGAGGTGTTTACATAAGCAGTGAATTATCACTGCTTAGATTATATAGATCACAAGAAAGGTCAAACAAACTAATGGAAAGGAAAATGTGATCATCAGGTTAAACAGAACAATGAAAAGGAAAATGTGTTTAAACACATATTTCAGGGGTATATCCTTCCCAAGGACAAGCAGAGCATGATATCCATGACAGGATATAACGTAGAAAACCCTTTAGGAAAGGGGAGAGAAATAGCAAGACATTACCCATACAACGGTGTTTGGGGTAATTAATAAAGAAATTTTAGCATTGTGCTTCAAATGTTCTTATTAAAAATCAGAGTACCACACACATGCTTCGAGATAGCGTTGACATGGTCTTTAAGCAAAGGTCGGACTTTGGATACACAAAGGATCCATCAGGAACAACTTATAGAATAAGTCTTACGATTTCCTCATGGAAGAATCGCTAACCTTTCTAAGAAGGGAACTATAACAATATATCCTACGGCCAGGTGTGCTAGGCATGACATCATCTTACCGGGTCATATAAAAGTCCAATGTTATAACTCTTGGAATTATGTTCTAACCATCATATCTGACCGAGATTTAGATATGATTGGGGTCAGGATACCTCGGACTCAGGATGCCTGAGAAGAAAAAGGTGCGACACAAATTGATGAGAAGACATCGTAAGATTCTCGGGATATGAACTATGGAAGCGAGTTCTGATACAAGAGTTCATTAGTAAACCATGGAGAGGATGAGGGTGGTGGCTGATGGACTCAGCGATAATCCTCGAGATTTCCAAAAAGGTGAATTTCCGCAGTTATGTGAACAAGGAGAAAACATTTATCGGATCAAATGATATAATGAAGTATGCTCGAGGAAAACATACACAATTAAACATTGGGTGAAAGGCGCACCCGGAATATGGGCTTAGGTAGCGTGATTAATGTTAATGGTGGTTCAATAACCAATAGTCTGAGAATGAACTATCGACCATTAACTTCAAAGTAATAGGGTTGCTAGAAGTTTTGAATTCAGACGTCATAGTTCAATTGTCAGTTTTCCGATTAGAAACAACACGGGGATCAAGGAATGAACGATGATGGCGAGAAGTATCACTTGTATCTAGAATTCTTATTAGGTGATGAAATTCTCACTACATTCTTGACATAAAAGACGGCAATACTCCAAGGTAGAACATAACATAAGTTGGATAGCAAGGAGCTCCATAACATGAACAAGTTTGTGTTAGAGGGAAGGCAATAATGTTGTCGATGATAACACAATCATCAAGG
This sequence comes from Triticum urartu, assembly GCF_056163025.1. Taxonomy (NCBI): domain Eukaryota; kingdom Viridiplantae; phylum Streptophyta; class Magnoliopsida; order Poales; family Poaceae; genus Triticum; species Triticum urartu. Next base: position 604,292,269 of record NC_141875.1, read on the forward strand.
GGCAAGGATGGTATTTATCATCATGAAGTCGATTGATATCCTGGAAGAGGTCAGAATGTTGATGATGATCAAGACACATTTTTCGAGAGATTTCATGAAGATGTAATCGATTGGCGATGACATCAAGTCAAAGGAATGATGAAGCGCAAGGTTATTGGAACCACAGGTACGACACAAACTCGAAATCAAGCTTGCTTTTCAAGGAGAAATGATATGACGAGGAAGATCGACGTAAGCTTAGCTTATCGTCAAAAATTGTGCTCCGGGAAGAAGGACCAGATAGCATAGTTAAAATTAGCACGATAATGATATAGCAATCAGGCTATGAATGACTTGAAGGATTATTAAACTCATAAGCAACGAAAATTACTTAGAGTCATCGAATCGGAGTGCGAACTCGATTCACTATTCGGTGTTCTTGGTTGACGACAACCCAGAACCCATGAAAAATTGGAATCGGTGAGAAATAATAGCTGATGAGGAACTCTTAAGATGCAACACAGTTCTTAGATATTCTCGAGATACCAGAGGGTAATACTCGACAGTAGATCAAAATAGAGGTTGGACTGGTGTATTGACTTGCAAAAGACAAGTGCTTTAACTTGTCCAAGAAATGGGGTCAAAGAGAACAATCATGGTCGGAAGCACGATTGCAAAGGATCAATTCAGAGATACCAGAGGATATTATATCAAGGAAATAGTCATTATTACAAGAAGCTTCCATGATAGGATCTACATCGTGTCCATGGGCATGAACACAAAGGTTCAAGGTCGACTCCCACTTCTTAAATGCATAACCTCTCATTTACTTCTCGCTTTTCACGAATTTGTAGTGTAGAAATTTTTATCCGGCGTAACACCAGTAGAGTATGAACCATAGAAATTTCCGGGTTCACACAAATTAGCGAAAGCATTAGTTCAACCCATCGAGGCATCTTAGGAACATTTGCAAAAACTTCAGAGGTAATTAACTCAAGCTCGAAAGCAGAGCATGGTAGACAAAAGTAGGGGATACAATTTACCAAAGGCATTATGTATCAGCGAAGAATTCACAAGGTGATTAAATATGAAGGACACTGTCGGGTGGTAGTCCAACAAAGGATATGATGTGAGCATCGGTACTCAACTAGAAGAAGAAAGAATGTAAGGAGATCAGATTATGGAAACAATGAACTAATTTAAAGATCAAATGCAAAGGAATTTTGATTTCCAAATCAGGGGATCAGAAGCAGAGGCTCTGGTCAAAGACAAGTAAGTTGAATAGACATATATCGACAATCAAGCAAGGTTTGATTTGCCGAACACCGGCTCATGCCTGGGGTGACGTCTGAGGCAAAGGGAATAATTCTAATTGTGACTAATGATACATATCGAATCAAATGTTCAAAATGATTATGACAAAGGATACTAATGAATATGCCAGACATATGGAAAGTATCCATAATGCAAGCAGAAAAGTATTTGTAGAGCAATAGTTGGAGAGGATTATCGGAAGATCGAATTGTATCTGAAAGTATCTTGTGGAATCACATGATCAACTCGGAATGAACAAATCCTCGATAAGTGTGAGAAATTATCCTTAGATGTATTCATGTGGAAATGGAGCTGCAAGGAAGCAGGCTCAATGGATTCTCGAAACATCGGAGTGTATTTCGAGGCATCTTATAATATCAAGAGCAACTGGAATATGATGTATGAATGACAGGTGTATGCAGCAATCCATAGGGATTTATCCTTGATATGGAATTGCAATGGCGAAGGTCACAAGGGTTTCGGGGAAACATCGGAGAGTATCTTCGAAATCTTTTGGTGCAGCAAGCGATCATATGGACTGAAGGGGCTCTCCGGGAGAAAGTATTTTCGAGACCCTAAAGTTAGATTTTAGCAAAATCATTTAACCCGAATAGAAGAGAGATCAGAATCCCAGAGTATAGACGAGGAATAAAAGATCCTAATACCACCCAATTTGTGATGTGGGCCTGTAAGCCACACAACAATGTTAGTAAAAGTTTTTCAAAGACTAGACTCAACTTCGGCCACAGAGTTGGAAAGGGGGCTACCTACAGGCAGTCAGCTCTGATGCCAACTAGTGACGCCCTCGATTCAATCGTACACTAATCATACACGCAAATATGAACAATCAAGATCAAGGACTCATGGGAAGATATCACAACACAACTCTAGACACAAAATAAATAATACAAGCTTTACATTACAAGCCATGGGCCTCGAGGGATCGAATACATAAGCTCGAATACACAAGAGTCAGCGAAAGCAAAAATATCTGAGTACAGACATAAGTTAGACAAGTTTGCCTTAACAAGGCTAGCACAAAAGCAACAACGATCGAAAAGGTAAGGCCTCCTGCCTGGGAGCCTCCTAACTTCTCCTGGTTGTCGGCGACTTCCACGTAGTAGTAGGCACCCCCAGTGTAGTAGTAATCGTCGGTGGTGACATTGGCTCCTGGACTCCGTCATCTGGTTGCGTCATCCGAGAAGAATGGAAAAGGGGAAAAAGAGAGAGCAAACCAACCGTGAGTACTCATCCAAAGTACTCACAAGCAAGGATCTACACTACATATGCATCGGTGTCAATGAAAAGGGCCGTATCTGTGGACTAGACTGCAGAATGCCAGAAGAGAAGGGGAAAGCCTAGCCTATCGAAGACTAGCATCTTCAACATCTTCAAGCAGCTCCAAGCATCTTGCAGCATTAGAAGAGATAAGAGTAGCATAAAGTAAAGTAGCGCTACTGTCATCAACATCGCCCAAAGATCCTTCCTCGACTCCCTGCGAGAAAGCAATCCCAGAGCCATACTATCCAGTTCTAGTTGTATCGATCGGGATACAACTCCGAGTGTCCGTTACCGTAGGACAGGCTATCGATATATGTTTTCTTCCCTACAGGGGTGCACCAACTTACCCACCACGCTTGCTTAACTCCGGCTAGACACACTTTACTGGGTCATGCCCGGCCTCGGCCAAACAATACGCCGCAACCCGACCTAGGCTTAATAGAGAGGTCAACACGCCGGACTAAACCTATGCCCCCAAGGGTCTTGGGCCATCGCCCCGGGAACTCCTGCACGTTGCTTGGGCAGCCGGTGAGCAGACCTAGCTACCCCCTTAAAAAGGCAGGTGCTTACCAGTCCAACCCAGCGCGCGTCGCTCAGTCGCTGACGTCTATTAAGCTTCGGCTGATGTATACGACGCAGAACGCCCATACTATGCCCACATGTTGGTTAGTGCTATCAGGCCAGAGGCCCCTCGGATCAAATATCCAAATCGTACTGGATTAGGAGCACGCGGTAACGAGCAGAGACTCATGATCGATGTGACCCCGTCGTCCCATCTCGAGGACTTGTGGCAAGGGCTAAGAATGCCCGGCCACGCCTCGTAATTATCTCGCGGGCACCTTCCAGGTCAACCCGACTCCACATCACTCGCAATTAAGTTCGCGCGGGTACCCCTCAGGGCCAACTCGTCTTTAGTAACATGGTTCAGTGTAAAGTCATAGTAACCATAGTAACTGTGTGTCCAATACCAAGGGGAACCCTGAGGAACCACCCTCGGTGGATTCCACTCGATGTAATCATCAAGGTGAACGTAAGAGGAACCACCCTCGAGGTTCACACTTGAGGGGTTGCATGATAGAGCCGTATCGGAAGTGGTTATGGAGGAACCGCCCTCGATGACCATGACCAAATAGCTACACTACAGGATTAACATCAGAAGTGCTGATGAGGTGTCACCCTCGGCACTCGATAGTAACTCTGTAGAGTCGTACAACTAAGGAGGGTGATGTGCGGTGCCGGGGCCTGGTCTTTGGTCCCGTTGATCGGGTCTTCGAACATAAAGCAGGGCAACTGGGACAAGGTGGGGGTCACACTGATGGATCACTAACCAACCTATACTAAGCAGTTTAGAGTAAGCAGGTAGGTAACAATAAGCAGGTTACAAAAGCAGGCTATGCATCAGAATAGTAGCCAACAATAACAGTAGCAAAATCTAATGCAAGCATGAGAGAATGGAATGGGCGATATCGGGATGATCAAAGGGGGGGGCTTGCCTGGAAGCTCTGCGGTAAAGGAAGAAGGGTCATCGGAGACATCGTCGATCACAAGGGCATCATCGGTCTCGGGGACTACCACATAGAAGAGGGGGAAGAAACAATAAATATTCAGCAAACAAAGCAACATAAAGCATAACATGGAAAGGCGGTGTTAGAGATGAACTAACGCGGTGCTAGACGTTATAGGTGAAGAGGGGATTCAACTGGGAAGGTATTCCCGGTTCTGGACCTGTGTCAGACAGATGACCGGAGGGGGAATGTTCCATGTTCAGATAGTTAAAGGCATCTGACAGGTAAACGGACCACGTATTCGGGTTCGTCTTGTTTTTCTGAGCAACTTTCATGTAGAAAACATTTTCATCCGAGTTACGTTTTATTTTCTATGAATTTTCAAAGGTTTTAGACATATTCTGGAAGGCTGCTGCTACCAATCAGCCGGCTGATTTTAGCCAAAATTAAGCCGCCTCCAAAGACGTCGGATCAGACCCTCCCAGCCGCATGATCAGGCGCTTCCATGACGGCACTACGCAGCAGCTCCATGGCAGCGCCTTGCAGTACCGACAACGCGCCATTGCAGCGCTGACGAGCTTCATTGTAGCCCCGACGAAGATTCAACGACTCCGGCAGTGCTTCATTGCAACTCCGGCGACGCTTCAATGCATCTCCGGCGAAGCTCTGAAGACCCCGTGGCGCTTCATTGCAGCTCCGACGACGCCTCAATGCATCTCCGGTGAAGCTCCGACGACCCCACGGTGCTTCATCGCAGCTCCGGCGAAGCTTCGACGACCCCGCGACATTTCATTGCAGCTCCGGCGAGGCTTCATTGCAAATTCCAGTGAAGCTCCGATGACCCCACAGCGCTCCATTGCAGCTCCGGCGGTCTCGGTAATGCTTCAGCACAACAACGGCTAGTTTGTCTCAGCTTCACCGGCTGCTGCAGGCCACCGGCTGGCCTGCAGCACAGCACCACCGCGCGGTGAGTTGGGTGATGTTGTGCAACTCTTCTCCCTCGGCATCTCGATTGCAGCAGCGTGGCGAGCGCCGCCGCCTTGCGACACCATCGACCTGCAGCACCCCGCGGGACCCTCACATCGTCGCCTACACCATGAGAAATCAGCATGTGCGGCGAGCACGCCGCCCTTGCGTCACCGTCCATGGTTGCAACACCGGCTGCCTCGTAGCAGCAGCAACTCTGCCAACCGGGAGGGAGATGTCCTGGGCAGAGTAAGGAGGAGCTCGCAGGGGAGAAGAACTAGGCTGCAGAGGGGATGGCAATAAAGGAGTTGGGCACAGCGAGAGGATGAGGACGATTGGTTTGGATAGAAGATAAGTTGCGGGATGGGTGGCTGCATCGGTTCCATGGGACACATGTCAACACCGCGAGACGGCTTACGGATGCGAGAAATCATCCGGTTTAATTAGAACGTTTTCCATTCTGGAATTCCTGAAAATTATTAAGTCTGAGGATTGCACCAGTTTTCTAAAACATCACTTAGCTGTTTTTCGAAGGCTATAGCTGTTGATCTGTATATCCCATGATCTCGTGCCTTACATCAATTATGAGCATTTTTCTATGGTCTACATGTTAGTATCACTTTTATCCATATTAGAGTTCATTAGCTTGATCATCAACATCTCTAAAGTAGCTATAAAAATAAAGTTGTTGTTCAGTTCTTCACTTAACAGAACTTAGCATTTTGTGATTTTCATAGAAATTAATCCTTACATATTTTGAATTTGGATCAATGGGATAGAACGGAGTTTGTCAAGTGTACTTTCTACGCGTATTATCTTTACCCACATTAGAAGTCATTTTGTTGTTGTTTTGCTGTCGTACAGAGGAGTAGTCCGTGTAATCGTAGCAAAGCTAGCTACTGCTACAGTAACATTCAGTTACTGTAGCAGAGTAGCAGCGGCAGGATGCAGTAGCAGCGGCAATGCGCGGGGACGGCAGCGGCTAGCAGCAGTGGAAGTGCAGCAGTAAAGGCACGGCCATGCGCAGGCGGACGCGTGACTGGGCGCGGCCAGGAAACGACGCCCGTGGCCGGACGTGACCAGGGGCGCGCGGGCACGGAAGCGACCTCGGCGACGGCCCGAGCTCGGTAGGGTGCGGTTACGGCACAGGAGCAGCGTTTAGAGCAGCTCAGCAACGCGACAGCAACACGCGGAGCAGCGCAGTAGCTAGTAGGGCAGGGGACACGGCCTGGGCAGACGTCCGCGCGCGATGAGCAAGTGGGTGTGGCCATGGGTAGGAGCAGGCGGTAGGAGCAGCATGTACGCGACGTCAGCAGCAGTACAAGGAGCAGCGGAGCAACAGCAGGGCCGCGAGCGCCTGCTGCGGCGCGCCTAGGCGCGGCCAGGCAGCGGCGCGCATGGCAGGCGCGGCTTGGCCGCGTGGTGAGGCACGGTCGGGGCGGCAGGAGCTCGCGATGAGCGCGGCCATGGCTTCAGTGCGAACCAAGGCGAACTCAAGGTGATGGCTATGGCGGCGGCTCGAGGGGGAAAAGCAAGGAAATCGGACGAGGGCCTCACCGTGATGCTCGTGGACGAGCTTAGGAAGTAGGGGGTGGCCGGGACGCGACGAATCCGATGGTGAGATGCAGCGGCCGTGGGCGAAGACGACGTCGATGGCGAGTGTACGCGGCCTCCTAGCTCGGGCCGATGCTCGTAGTTGAAGCAGGGGAAGGTGGCCGGGACGCCTTGGCTCGACGAGGGGAGGTCGACGGTCGCGGGATCGACGAGGTGGTCGCGGTTGTGTCTCGGGCGCGAGAGAATCTGAGAGGGGAAGGGGCGAGCGAGGGGAATGGGGCACTAGGGAGCGTTAGCAGAGTGGTCGAGAGGGGTTCCCGGCGATGCCCTTATCCGACCGGGGGGGAGGGGGATGGCCGCCACGAGACCGGGCGCCATGGGATGGCCGCCACGGATCCCCCTGTTACTGTACCGGAAGTAGGAGGCAAGTGGGGGTGTGGGCTGGGCCTTTTCTGTAGCTAGCTGGACCAAAGTGCCCAGTAGCACCTCTCTCCTTTTTTGTTTTCTATTTTTTTATAACTCTGTTTTGCATATTAATTTGTTAGCAAAAGAGTTTTGTAAAAAGTGTAGATAGCCACATAATTAGCATTGCAATATTTTGAGACCACATACAATGTTTCACACCATTTAGAAAATTAAAAATATTTTCTTATTTTGAAAAGGCCAATTTAAATGCTTTTGGACCACTTATTAATTTCCTAGGACTTTATTTGTGAGTCAAACCAAGTTGGTTTCAACATTACATTGATCAGGAAAATTGTATAGAACTATTCGAACATTTTAGTTTTATAGTGTGAGGATAAATAATTTTGACTTGTCTTTTAAATTTGAATTTGAGGTCGGTTTGGGACAAAGTGATGATTAGCAAAATTCAATTATGATGACGTGGCACCATTAATAGGAGTTTATTGTAGCATGACACCCGGGGTGTTACAACGCGGTACAGGGGTCGCTTTGAGAAGCACTGCCATCGCTAGATTGTTGACTACTCACTTGAATTAGAAGGCGGTGAGGAATCCCTTCCCCTAGAACGAGCTTCGGATCCAAAGTGGCACTAGGACTTAGGAAGCGTCTGAAATTTGGAGAACGGAGTCCGGAATTTAACACAGATCATAAGTGGTCCGATCTCAATGTTACAAAATGGACGGTCGTAGAACAGTTCCAGGAGGCAATGCAAACGGATGGGTGAGCACTTTTCATAAATTGAAAATTATTGTTGTACTCATGAACACAAAGGTATCATGTAAAAGAAACTATTGATAAAAAAATATGTAGTGCATCTTTCATTAGTATCAACATGTTTCTAAATAGTTGTTTTTACTCAGTCCATGATGTTAGATTCAACACGAGATCAAAAGTTCTGCGAGAGGGAAACTATTCAGATATTGGCAACATTGTTTGATGTTGGCTTGAGATAGACAACAACATCTCATCGTGCAACATGGTAAGTAAGGTCTTTTGTACATTATTGCCATGGTTTATTATTTCTAATAGCTACCACTTGTAGATTTATGTTCCATATGCATTTATCGGTTGATACATCTTGTACGTCATTGATAAACATGCACGCCGTGTATATATTTTGGACCCTATGTGTACATCACTGTCACTAGAGATGAAAACTCTAAGGCCTTTAGTGAAATTACAAAGATTTTCGAGGGAATTCAAGGACGCACTCAAAATAAAGCAACTCGGCTGGAATTCTGATATATTTAGATGACAACATTTATTTTCGTCTTGTATTCCAACGAGCATAGACGGGTAAATTTATACACTTCATTATCATAACATTTAAAACACAAGCATTTATGTTTGTTATCACTATATTCAAGATAATATTAATTTAAGAAATTGCAGGGATTCTCTGGCATTTTGTTTTTTTATGCTTTGGTGGGACGGTAAAGAATGAGTTCGTCCGGTTTGCACGATGAGTACTCTCCGTTACGCATTTCAAGGCCTTCGATGTGAAGCATTCGTGCTAACTGCATGTGTTGCTTGTGCAAGATGCGTATGAGTTGAGGAAGACAGTTTTATTATATTTCTCAAATATCGTGTGAATGAAGCTAAAGACAATATTTCTGATATTATGCGAGAATTTGTTAAGCGCATTGAATATATTTTAATTTGTAATTGGTTTTTAGTTGGGCCATTGCTTTATATGTATGCATTGTCATATTTTTTTGTTATTAACTTACATTGCAAGTAAAGTAAACTTAAATTATTACCCAATTGTGCCCGCGTTATCTTTTCTCTACATGTAAAATTTAACATGCATTATATTTAAAATAACTTCAAAATAATATTTCATAAGCCCATGACAACGCACGGGCATTCTACTAGTAAAAATAAAATAAAGTGGAACAAATGAACTGAAAACCGACAAAACAATGAGAAACTAGAAAGGGAAAAAGCATACAAGAAATATGGAATAAAACCCGCAAGAAACAACTAAGGAAACATCAGCGAACTAAAACAGTTAACTGGGCCACCGCGGGCGGCTTCAGTGAAGCCACTTCTATTTGCCGCCCGCGGGCAGCAAATAGGATCCTGCGGATCCGAGAGCAACTAATCAAGGAGTACTCCTTGGGGAGCCCTCGCAAGGGTCGCTTTTGGTGGGCTGGGAGCGTGCTACTTGGCGCACTCTCAGACGCCGCCATCTGTCGCGCGCTGGGCACTCCCTGTGGATTTTGTTTTCTTTTTATTTTTCGGCACACATTTTCGGCTTTTAGATGAATTTTCTTGTTTTTTTTCGTTTTTTGGCGTTCCTTAGGTTTTCTATAAAAAATTCAGAAAATAATTACATGAAAAAATGTGTTTTCCCCTTCTGTGAGAGGCACAATTTTACTTCTCATGAAGGCACATATTTGCTTCCGTGAGAGGCATGGTTGTGCATCTGAAAAGGAAAAAATGTGTCGTCTTTTTTTCCTTCTACGAGAGACATATATTTACTTCTTGTGGGGGCACATAGACTCATTTGTGAATAACACTAGACAATACGCCACCATTGTAGCGGGATGGTAGTATAATAAATAACTTGAAAGAGAGTGGCACATGGTAAGGAGAAAAGGAGTAAGAGAATAAAAATAAGAAATATTTTGCAGTAGAAGATGGCTTGGATTTAGTCTGTAACTCTTAAATCAACTTACTTAGTATGACCAATTCTCTAACCAAATTTGCAGAGGATGTTACATTTTATCATCTCAATGGAAAGAAGACAATACATCTGATGTGCTACTATTTGAAGGAAATATGCCCTGGAGGCAATAATAAAGTTGTTATTTATATTTCCTTATATCATGATAAATGTTTATTATTTATGCTAGAATTGTATTAACCAGAAATTTAATACATGTGTGAATACATAGACAAACAGAGTGTCCCTAGTATGCATCTACTTGACTAGCTCGTTAATCAAAGATGGTTAAGTTTCCTAGCCATGGACATGTGTTGTCATTTGATGAACGGGATCACATCATTAGAGAATGATGTGATGGACAAGACCCATCCATTAGCTTAGCATAATGATCGTTCAATTTTATTGCTACTGCTTTCTTCATGACTTATACATGTTCCTATGACTATGAGATTATGCAACTCCCGAATACCGGAGGAACACTTTGTGTGCTACCAAACGTCACAACATAACTGGGTGATTATAAAGGTGCTCTACAGGTGTCTCCGATGGTTTTTGTTGAGTTGGCATGGATCAAGATTAGGATTTGTCACTCCGATTGTCGGAGAGGTATCTCTGGGCCCTCTCGGTAATGTACATCACTATAAGCCTTGCAAGCAATGTAGCTAATGAGTTAGTTACGGGATGTAGTATTATGGAACGAGTAAAGAGACTTGCCGGTAACGAGATTGAACTAGGTATTGAGATACCGACGATCGAATCTCTGACAAGTAACATGTCGATGACAAAGGGAACAACGTATATCGTTATGCGGTTTGACCGATAAAGATCTTCGTAGAATATGTAGGAACCAATATGAGCATCCAGGTTCCGCTATTGGTTATTGACCGGGGACATGTCTCGGTCATGTCTACATAGTTCTCGAACCCGTAGGGTCCGCACGCTTAACGTTCGGTGACGATCGGTATTACGAGTTTATGCGTTTTGATGTATGGAAGGTAGTTCAGACTTCGGAGTCCCGGATTTGACCATGGACATGACGAGGAGTCTTGAAATGGTCGAGACGTAAAGATAGATATATTGGAAGCCTATGTTTGAACATCAAAATGGTTCCGGGTGAAATCGGGAGTATACCGGAGCACCGGGAGGTTACCGGAACCCCCCGGGAGGTATATGGGCCTTATTGGGCCTTAGTGGAAGAGAGGGAAAAGAAGCAAAAGAGGGGGCGCCCCCCCAAGCCCAATCCTAATTGGGAAGGGGGTCGGCCCCCCTTTCCTTCCTTCTTCCTCCTCCTTCCTTCTCTCCTAGAACCAACAAAGGGAAGGGGGAATCCTACTCCCGGTGGGAGTATGACTCCCTTGGGGCGCGCCTACAGAGGCCGGCCCCCTCCCCCTCCTCCACTCCTTTATATACGAGGGAGGGGGGCACCCCATGGACACACAAGTTGATCATTGATCTTTAGCCGTGTGCGGTGCCCCCCTCCACCATAATCCACCTCGGCAATATCGTAGCGGTGCTTAGGCGCAGGCCTGTTCCGGTAGCAACATCATCGCCGTCATCACGCCGTCGTGTTGACGAAGCTCTCCCTCGAAGCTCTACTTGATCGTGAGTTCGCGGGACGTCACCGAGCCGAACGTGTGCAGATCGCGGAGGTGTCGTATCTTCGGTACTAGATCGGTCGATCGTGAAGACGTACGACTACGTCAACCGCATTGTCATAACGCTTCCGCTTACGGTCTATGAGGGTACGTAGACGACACTCTCCCCTCTAGTTGCTATGCATCACCATGATCTTGCGTGTGCGTAGGAAATTTTTTGAAATTACTGTGTTCCCCAACACTATTTCTCAAAAAAATCTGATGTGCTACTAATAAAAAAAGTACTCCATCCGTCCGGAAATACTTGCCTTCAAAATGGATAAAAGGGGATGTATCTAGACATATTTTAGTTCTAGATACATATCTTTTTATCTATTTTGATGACAAGTATTTTCGAACGAAGGGAGTAGCAATTAATACAACAATACAAATTACATGTCTGCACCTTGAATGAACTCTCAGCGTTAATCTTTCAAGGGTATGTGACCTCGCTGAACTTATGTAGTGCACCTTTGCACCTTTGTACTTCTTGTTGTGTGACTTGAGTGTGTGTGTTTTGAACTAGTCCATGTATGTGTGCTCTTGGCGGTTTGCTTTATTTATAAAGCGGGAGAAAGCCTTTTTGGGTAACTTATGTAGTGCTATACGCATATATAGAATCTACTCCCTCCCTTCCTAAATATAAGTATTCTTAGAGATTCCAACAAGGGACTACATACGGAGCAAAACGAGTAAACATACACCCTAAAATATGTCTTTCAAAAAAAATATGTCTATATATATCCATATGTAGTTTATATTGGAATCTCTAAAAAGACATATATTTAGAAATGAAGGGAGTAGATCGTAAAATAGATGTTGTGGCAGTTTATGCTAGAAACAATACAAAGGAAGCACGAGGTTTAAGACTTAGGAGCCATACCTAAAGGTTGTTTCTCCCCTTTACAACAACTGGATGTGCTGCAGTTGAATCAACATATGTTGTGAGGTATCCTAGCGACGACAACGCAATGCAATGACCTGCTCTTGTAGCAATTGAAATTTGACTGATGATGAGTGGTGGGGAAACAGTAAGAGATGTGGGACATGCACATGCCTGACCCTGCTAGGTTGCATGACACTGCGGGGAAGGCGGACCATATGGCCTGATTGAGGTGGCTTCATGGTGTTGCCCGCGGCAACATCCTTAGAGGAAGTGCGCCCCCGCGACTACCGCACCCTCGTCTGATTTGGCCGACATGGTCGATGACATGTAGCCCTTCGCCCTCTCGTCCCGCCTAGTTGTTGTCCCTATCTCGGCACCGACGCTGTCCACGGCCACAGCAAAAACGATGCCATCGTCTTCCCGCACCAACATCAGCCTCTGAACCTCTAGGTATGTACAATCATACAGTCCCCATGTTGGTCTGGGTTCTGCGGAACATATCGAGGAAGGGAAGGAAAAAAATTATGAATCCTCGTCAGGTGATGCGGTCGTTGCTATTTATTAGAAGAACTCATCTGAGGAGGACATGCTACGAGGGAATGAAGTGATGCCTTAAGCTATTACTCCTAAACTTGTTTCATGAAGAAGTTGAATATCAATGAGATGGTGGGGATGTGAACAGCCAATCGTTTTTGCTACTTCTTTTTGCATGAAGAAGATAATGGACTCATGATTAGTAAACTAAAGCAAAGAAGAAAAAATGAAAACATAAGTGGTGACATGGCAACACGGTAGAGCAGGGAAATTCAGTATTTTAACTGCATGATTGCTGATATGGCATGATAGCCAAGTTGGCATGTGTGCATGTCAAGATAAATAGAGTAGTGAGGATGAATCTCTCCTCGCGCGTTGCTACGATAACTTTGTTAAAAAATGCATAAGTAGTTGCTAAAAAACTAAATCTAATGAAAAGAAAATATACGTGTGAAAATCAATAAAAGTAAGTGTTTAAAAATAGAATAAAAACTTTTGAAGTACAGTTAAAATGTCATTTCGAACAAAATATGAAGGATGACTAACATGAATATATGATGTAGCTGTGTTACATGCATAGACTAATGCAAAATAATTGTAATTTATAAGTTAAATGCATGACTCACTTATGTAGTAGATTTTGCATGGCTTAGTGGGAGAGAAGACTTAAATACATTGCTTAGTGAGATGTTAAGGTGGACATTTTGCATGTTGAGAGAATTGAGACCAACTTCTTAATAATGTAAAATGTATAAAGAGCAAATTCTTAAAAGAAAAAAATTAGACACAAAATTAAAAGAAAAAATATTTTGAATAAGAGAAAACTCGCGACCTTTTGCGCGGATCCACTCCCCTTCGGTGTCCAAATTCTATCCTACTGCAAGAACCTGGGCTAGGCCCACGCGAATGCAGACGAGAACGAAATCTGTAGTTTACTACGTCTGAGCATCCAGCCCAGCCCATGGCTCCTGGTTCGCAGACGCGTTCGTTCTGCTTTGGTGGAAAAATCCCTAACCCGGTCTAAAAAAAAAAGGAAAATCCCCAACCCAGACCGCCGCGTCACTGCTCCGCTCCTCTCCATCTTTCTTCCCGTCGGCCGAGAGGCCAGAAGCACCGGGCACCGTCTCCCGTCGGCCGAGGCCAGAAGCGCCGGGCACCCTCTCCCGTCGGCCGTCGCGATCTCTACACCCGCCGCTGCTGGGATCAGAGCGAGACCCCTCGATCCGTTCCCCACCGTTTCTCCCTAGGAGGTATGTTGCTCCCTGTTCAGATCGCTACATAGGATTTACGGCGTAGCTTGCTGTTGAATCCGGGGTGATGGATTGGAGATTTACCGATGCGCAAGCGCAGAGAAAAAGTACCATAGCTAAGCAGTAGGCGGAATACTGCAGTTGTTCGGTGTACGCGTGATAATGCCTTGTGTGTGTTGTTGGGGGGGGGGGGGGGGGGGGGGTCTCGGTTGCAACTAATTAGTACAGTATCGCTTTCTGCGCAGCAATTTGATTTGTTCGAACCCTAAAGGCGTAGCTTCCTCTTAGCTGGAACTGGGTACTATTCCTCCCGATTCACGTTTGTTGATATTGTATCTTTGATGTCAGGGTTCAGTTGAAGGCTTGTGGAGATGGGTTGGGGGATATCCCGGTTGATTGGACTGAAGGCTGCTGTCTTGCTCACCGCAGCGTATTTCGTTCATGGACTGGGCATGAAACTGCTCTCACTGCCCCTCATATACACCTGCCTGATTGCCGTGCTTATCTCCATTGCTTCCCATCCGTCGGTCGACCTCCCGTTGCTCCTCGGCAAGGCATCCAATGGAAGCTTTCCCCTGTGGTCATGGGTCATGTTCTCGCCCTTTCTCTTTTTCATCCATCTGTTTGTGCTGTTGCGGAGATTTGTGAAAAATGAGCCCTTGTACACCGAGATAGCAGACGGAGTGTATGTTGGAGGCTGGCCTTCTTCAGTTGAACGCCTGCCACCTGGTGAACCCGCAGTCATTGATTGCACCTGCGAGCTGCCAAGAAGCTCAACTATATCTGAGAATTCATATTTGTGTGTCGCTACATGGGATACAAGGGCGCCTCAGCCACCACAGATTGAGTCAGCTGTGCGGTGGGCCGTGAGAAAGCGGTCACAGAACAAACCTGTGTATGTCCACTGTGCCTATGGTAAGTTTTTATCTGTTAGTTTGTTATTCTAGATTTATGAAAAGCCTTATGTTTTATTATGTTTTGATAATAATAGTGGTCGTCTACTTGTCTTCATGCATCTGAATTCACTTATGCAGCTTACTACTCACATTAGATTTTGTTGATAGAGTAGACACATCTACTACCTTGAGGTGGATAAACTGTTGAGCTGTATTGTGGGTGTGCTGATGTGCATTTCTGTCCTGTGGTTGTCCTTAGCATTTCTGATTTACCTTTCAATATCTATCAAAGTTAAACTGCCTCTCATACATTATAGGATAAATTTAATGACATATAACAATCTTCACTAATTGCCATCATATATGGGTCAAGATATACCCATATGCGCGACTACAAGGTATCCCGTGGTTATTCTAGCATTTCTAATTTATCTTTCCATATCTATCAAAATTAAACTGCCTCTCATACATTGAAGACTAAATTTAATATATGACAATCTTCAGTAAATTGCCATCATATAGAGGTCAAGATATACCCATATGCGTGATTACAAGGTTTGCACATACATAACGAATATTACAAATGTAATTGTAATGTCATCCATTGTCTCAAGGGCTCGTTTGGCCTGGTTTAGACTTAGGACTAAAAATGAAGCTTAAGCAGGAGCTGTGCGGCCAATTAATTTGTTTGTTTAGCTCATATTCATTATAAGTTTACAGTGGTTTGTTCAATTGGGTTATGAATACAAAGTTGTGTGTATTGAGCTCTTAGTTCCAATAGCATGCCCATTTGAATAACCCTAGGTTAGTACAATAGTTATAGACGGTTTTGCAGCCATGCAATACTCAGATTTAAGTTACCTTATGCCTCGATAGTTATATTGTTTAAAAAGCACCGATACGGGGACACGGACATGGGGATACGCATACGGGGACACATTTTCCAAAAACAGCCATATGGGGATACATCGTGTATAGATTGAAAAAAAAAACATGCCATGTAATAAAAACAGAAAGATAATGAGATGAGATCAAAATACTACCCCATTTGTTGCCTCCATGCCTCCCTTTTCAAGTCCTTGAAAGATTGAACTGAATGATCCTCAATTTCCTCATACTGAGGTCCTTCCAACTTGCAAAATACACCATATGCTAGTATTACAACATAAGGCCGCGTAGGATATTTAGGATCTGGAATACCAGGCCTCTTCACTGTCACCCACTGCCGTGCCGCTGCCCCCAGATGCCATGCTCGGTAGCTAGCAAGAAGGGCACCAGCAGTAACAAGACAGCAAGCTGCGGCACCGGCGTGCCCGTACTTTGCTGCTGAGAGCAAAGCTGGCCGGAGATTTCACATGTCAGAGGCGCCGGCGCAGTCGCAGGAATGTGGACTCGAGGGGAGAATAGGAGATGGGCTGCTCGACTGATGCCTGTTAGGGTTAGTACATTGGCTGACTGGACCTTCTTGTGTCCCTGGCGTATCCCAGTTGTTTAAGCCGTGTCGGTGTATTTTTCTTTTTTTAATCCTGAAATTACGGGATACTCCATGACACACGTGGCCCTGTGTTGCACACCTATTATATGGGGATACAGCGACTTTTGACTTGTCGGTGCTTTCTAGGTAAACAGACAGAAATATTCGAGGTCAAATTATGCATTACAGTTTTGGCATTTTCCTATTATGGAAGGTAGAAATGATGTAGGACATGGTCATGTGGGATCAAGGGTTAACTGCTAAGCATCAAGTCATATGATGCTTGCCTTTGTCCTTTTCACAACTAGGAAGTACTATTTCTTTCTTCCCTTTATATTTTTCTCCATCCAGTCAAGCAAAAGAGCATCAGTGAAGTAGCTTGTAAATTAGCCATTAAGTTGATGCAAGGCAGGATCCAAACAGCCTAATCCATGTGATAAGCTACTCTAGTACTCTATCTATATGAGGCATGCCATTAACCATTACAGAGAGCAAAGTTTCCTTTCCTAGTGCATTAAGCTCTTAACAGCTCGTCATCTAAGTGCTTTGCTAAACTGTAACAGGCCATGGCAGAAGCGTCTGCGTGATGTGTGCACTTCTAGTTGTGCTGGGATTAGCTGACGATTGGAAAGCTGCTGAGCAAATGATCCGCGAGAAGCGACCTTCTATCAGCATGAACACTCTTCATCGCAAAAGCTTAGAGGAATGGTCAAAACACTTGCTTTCTCCCTCAAAAGGAAGTGGGGAATCCGATGTGAGTTCTGTGATTCTTTCGGACTACACCCGGAAAAAGCATTGAACTCGCAAGACACGGACTTGTTCAGTAACTGTGATAATTGAGAAGACTTCATGCTTTGGTGTTATCTACTGTAGTCCTAGTAAATGTCCAAGGCATTTCGTTGTCTAAGTTACTGTCCTCGATTATGTTGTATGGATACGTGGATATTCTATTACTGTGCCTTACAATGTTGCTCTTTTTATGCATACTGTTCAGTGATCCTTGGGGTCATTGAATGCTTTCAAGACAAATCGTTTTGTGGGATTTTCTCTTAAAATAGAGGTCCCTGCTAGCCTGCTAGATTGTCATTTATAACGGAGTGTAGTATGTCTCCCATCCGTACCTTTTGCATTTTTAAGGCAGTACCATGCATTCAATATCCCTGCTAGGTACTCCTCGTTTGGTTCAAGTAAATCCTCAGCTATTCATAGCTTTCTTGTGCTGCACCAGCCCGTCGTGTAACCATTTCATTATGTAAAAAGTTTCTTGTTTTGAAGTTTCCTGACTTACCTATGTTGATTGAAGTTATGCTGAAGTGTACTCATTTTGGTATTCTTTGATTGAGGTTATGCTGAAGTGTGCTCGTTCTGATATTTTTTGTATGCTCACTTGATTTTTCATCCTTTTTACCATCTGTCTGTCCTTATTAATGAGCGGCTTTCTAGTTAGAGGTTGAATTCTGAGCTGCATGCTTGGAATGATCTTCATCTGATAGCAGGTTTCACGCTTGAAACAGTTCTGGCTAGATGCCATGATGAAGCTGATGTTGAGTTCCTGAGTCCCTTGGTCTGGTATTGATGGAGCATCCACAGAGCTGTTTCTTTTACATCTGTTTATCATGTGTGAACTTCCATCTTCTGTTTATTGTTTTATTTATGCAAGGTTCCTTACGCTGTTTCGACATGTATTGCTTAACATTGCTCTTAAATGTTACTGCTTCTTTCATGGTTTCTTTCGCTCAACAATTCGCTGATTGTTTCTAAAGTGCTGCTGACTTGTTCTGGCATTTTTGTTGATTTTCGGTGGCACATTTTCATCAGCGGTTTCAGATATTTCTGGTTTCCATGTAATCTTCTCTCGTTTTCCATCTGTGATATCGGTATCCTGTAGCAGCTGTCCTTTATTGTTTGTTGATATGTTGTTCTCGTCGTTTTCTATTGATTTGACTAAATTATTGCTCATCTCTGTTTTGTGATGTTATCTCTAAAGGTCTCCTTCTGCAAAATAAACTTGGAATAACCTAGTATAGATAATAAGGGATTGTTTAGCAAGAATATTCGAATTTGTGTTATTTTTCTGTCTGCCTTTGTAAAGTGGAATTTGTCTGCTCGGGTCCATGAGCAGCCACGCATCTCCCTTCTTTGCTTTGCTTTGCCCCGCTGCGAGCCAAAATTTGATGTACTAATAACTCTTCAGTCAGTTCAGGAGCCATGAGAACAACAGGTGAGAGCCACTCAGCATTGCACCCCAACAATTGCCCCCTCTCCCTTTTCCCTAGTGATGTTGCTTTCTCAAATACTTTAATCAATGATAGAACATTACAGTCCCTCGTTGTCTTCTCCTCTCTTTCTAACATCACTGACCCCTACGTTACACCCTCCAGGAGAAGCCTCAAAATCCGGAGAACTGATTCTGTTGCGGTTGGTGGTGCTGCTGCATGCCTTGCAGCTCGGTTCCTGTTGGGCTGAGGCTCTCGGTTCCAATGAAGTTCCTGGTACAGGAGAAAATAAGAGGTGCAAGTCATTGTCGGTCATGTTCATTTCACCTATGTATGTTTCTGAAAACACAAATATTATGTGCAAAAATATCTTTTTATGCACATGTGTTGAATCCTTATAATGAACAACTAATAAGTGACTTGCCGAATGGATTTTACATATGTTTTTCTTCTTCTGAAACTGGGGAAAAACTAAGACTATAGGGTGCAGTTTTTGCAGCTGAGCGAATGAATCTTACTCGCGAGGACGGGAAGCCCAGAGACTGCTGAGAGCTCGGAGCCGGCGGTAGTACTCCCCGATGGAGAGGAAGCATCGAGCCGCCTGTCGGGTTGTTAGAATCCGTCGCATCTGATGCAACGTTTGCTGCCTCAGATTGTCAGCCTGCAACATTTGCAAGTAAGTCACCCAAAAGACAATGAGATGTCATGTTATACAGTTTTGTAACTTGGCTCGGCTAGGAATTTGACACGACATAGAATGCCGGCATTATATATACTTAGTGATGGGGCATTATCAAGATTGTGCGAGTACATATTCTAATGCTAGGTTGTTTTCACTGCTATATTCTGCTTTCGACGATGGTTCAGATCTTGCAAGGGCTTATCCTAATGTGACATTCTTTTCTGATCGCGTCGTGTGGGACTTAACATGGCATATATATAACAGATAAAATTTGAAGAAAATGAAAACCAAAGGAAAAGGAGAACCTATGATTAGTATCAACAAAATAGCCAGCCTTTCCTGAGCGACCGAAAATAAGAAGTGTCTGATGTGGTCATGTTTATTTGAGTCATTCTTTCTTATAGTAGTACTTCTAACAAATCACTATTATTATACATACTACTTTCTCTGATGCAACTATATCTAAATCCATTCACCATCTTTTTCATAGGAGACTTTATGCAGAATGATTGCCCCAATCATGACCCTAGTAGAATTATTAATTGCCTGCATATATACCTTGATACCTTTTCAAATATCTACATCCACAAACCACAATCAACATATCTCAAAAGGAATCAGGGCTCAGAAAAGGCAGAAAATAAACAAAGACAAAATGGAGGTCTCAATCTTCTTTTATCCCTGGAGGCCTTGAGAGAGAGAAGATAATCCATAAAAAGTCTAGACGATTGTTTTTCCTACACTTGTGATGGAGCAGCAACGCGGTATCCACCTTTCTTCAAGGCTCCTGTCCACGGAGCTGAAATTTAGGTGTGGCTGTGTCCTTTTCTGATGGTTTTTCTGTAGAGGAGACTGTTCATGGGTAGGAACCCTTGCAACTTTTGCAAGGCATGGAACATCATAAATGAGGCCTCCAAGGATACGATTTTTCTCGCTATGATTGTGGGCCTCAGCTGTGGTAGTACCAGCAAGCAAGCAGAGGAGGGAATAAAACAAGAGAGGGATGTGTGGCTGGCACAACACAACAGCACAGGAGAGGGTAGAGAGGCACAAGGAACATAGCTTATGCACAGTTGCAACCGTATGTATTCGTCCATTGACTTTATATCTAGAATGAGACATGTGTCTGTCTATGTACATGTATATATTGTACTAGTACCAGATATGCAGGTACACGTACACATGTGTGATCAGGAATAAACCTTTCCCGCCCTAGGGTAGGGCCCCCACCAACTTGTCTAGAAAACGTACTGCAATAATTGGTTGTACCACTACCAGAAGCATTAGCTTGGTAGTAGTATGGTTTTATTTATAATAACAGGCTGATTATGCATGCTAGAAAGCGCTAATGATGCTTATCCACAAGTTTAATCCGCTGGTTTCTGACAAAAAGTTGGCCTGTCATTCATCATGGAGAAAGTAGGCCATGGCTCCGTAGCCAGCAGCTAGCGTTTCTGACAGGAAAGGACCACCTGTGCTATATACTGTAGCATGAATTTTACTTCCGTAGATTTTTGTATCGTTCGATTCAAGAGAGGTTGTTACTGGTGTAGATTATGATCTAACCGCAGCAAGTTTGATGATGCAGTCCATGTCCAAGAAGAGGAGGAATTGATGTGGTGCTGAGTGCTGACCTGCTGGTAGAAGCTCTCGAGGCTGGCGAGCTTCTCGAGCGCGATGGCCATGATGGCCATGTAGTTGGGGCCGGGGGTGCCGTCGTTGAGCGTGCCGGCGGCGACGGTGTCGGCGAGCGACTGGTGCAGCTGCTGCAGCCCCTGCGCGAGCGCCTCCTCCGCCTGCTCCGACGAGTGCTGCAGGCCGCAGATCCCCATCATCTGCTGCTCCGTCAGCGGATCCAGCTGCCCGATCAGGATCTGCATTCCCATGCATGATGGCAAGCCGGCTTCTAGCCTCAGTCGGTACGGGACGCAACAGCCGTACGTGCGCGCGCGCATGCACGGACCACTCTTCATGGATGCCGTTCGTGCATGCGTGCATGCAGTGCAATGCATGGGAAGAAGATGATAAAATATGCTTGACCTTGAGGAGCTCGGAGGGGCGGAAGCCGCCCATCCAGAAGAAGCAGCGCTCGGCGGGGGTGGCCCAGGCGCCGGTGAGGAGGTGGAAGACGTCGGCGCGCGCCAGCTCCGCCTTGAGCTGGAACAGCTCGTCGTAGTGCTGCATGCACTCCTCCACCACGGCGCCCAGGTTGCTGTCGGCCAGGTGCGCCTGCAGGCCGCCCCGGAGCTCCGCCAGCCGCTTGCCGTCGTCGTCCAGCCACCGCGCGTACTCCATGTCGAACATGGCGGCCCCTGCGAGCGCGCGGACCACGGTTTTACATGCAAGTTATTATCATTACGACGAAGGGTGAAAGGTAAAAGTAAAAAAGGCAAACAAACGTCTCAGACTTTTGCAGTGATCAGAGTAAAAAAGTTCAGACGAACGGCGCTGATTACCAGGACTCATGTCACCGCCTGCGCCGCCCCCTCCGAGAAATATCCCCTGGAACAAGCAAGCAATCTTGTGAGAGGAAAATACTTTTCAAAGGCATCATCAAATGTACTGCACAGAGAGAAGACGAGCTGTGATAACAACCTGTGACCGTGCTCTCTGGAGCTCTTGCTCCATCTGCTGAAGCCTGACCCTGCTGGTCTCCAGATTCTGCACATAAGCCTGTGAAAAAGAGGGCGCTCAAATTTAGGCAATCGTAAGCAACAGTGCTTGGCACGATCATCAAAGGTATGTCTATGGATCTTGTGAGCACCTTCTTCCTCAGCCTGCTCTTCTTTGCGGCCTCCCTGTTCTGTGCTAATCGCCTTTCGGTCTGCCAAACCAAAACCAAAACTGTTAGTTTAACCATGCAAGATGATGCCACAGTTCCAAGAGACATGAACCAAAGCAATGAGTGGATGAAGAAGCAAACAAACAGTAGCCATCCCACCTTGGAATCTACCAACTTGCCGTCTTTCCTCGTGGATCCATGTTTCCTCTGTGCAAAGGACACCAAGGGAAAAAAAAGAGGTACGGAGTTAGAGCAAGGTGTGTATAGTAGCATCGTTCCTTCCTCTCCTATACACAGCACAGTGCCGCCACATCTCAACATCAACATCAACATCAACACCAAAGAAAGCAGCAGCTACAGGGAACAGGATAGTGCATTGGAGCCAAAGTTGCTGTCCGTTGTTCGATCCACAGCAACCCAAGTAGCCTTTTTGGCTGTAGCTGTCCGTCCCTGATGACACCGATGGCTCGGACAGCGAGCTAGCCACGCTATGCCATGCTGCTGGCCATCACAGCTCGGTGAGCGACCATCGCTGCCGCTTTGCCAAGGCGCAGGACGGCAGGAGGGAGATAAGATGGGGGTTTATCAACTTATCACGGTATGATCCTGCTTTTATGTCTGTCTACCCACCCTGGGAGAGACAGAAAGACAGTCCAAGGTGTTGTTGGTGTCCTCTTAACCAGGTGCAGCATCGACCAGATGCCATTAGTCCAATCAGTCCTCATCTACTATCATAGACACACATCCGGCTGTTCCCTCCCAAACAAGCATGGCCTTTTCTCCTTTTATCATAGAAGCTCTAGCCTATGCAAAGGGCACATGTCTTGTGCTTACTGCTGGAAGGAGTACCACTAGTGGTACCTTAACACGCTATCATAGAGAGACATGATCTAGCCTGGTAGCTAGACAGGCTTTGCGCATGTCCGTGACTGACTACACAAACACAAACGGGCGTACTACTCGGCCGTGGGACGGTGACGGGACAGGGCGATGCTGCATGCTCGCACGACGAATTCCCAACAGTTTGGTATCCTCTGTCGACGACAGGCCGAGAGTTGTTTTCTCTCTCTGGAGGAGATTTGATTTGACGGTATTATTCTGGGGGGCGAGAAGGACGAGCTGGCGAGTGGCGAGGCGATGTGTCCTGCGCTAACTCCTTGGGATGAGATCGATGGGCCGGTGGTACTGGTGGTCTGGTACTGGTACGTATGATTGATAGGAAAAGGTCAGGAGAGGGGGGAGGAGGGGGCGTTGTACCTTGTCATGGTCTCCTCCTCCGTGCAGCTGCAGCTGCTGGCCCTGGTGCGGCTGCTGAAAGCTTGGCGCGGCAGCGGCGAGGCCAGCGGCGGCAGGCGGGGGGAGGCCTGGCTTGTAGCTGTAATCATCAGTGGTCACCATCATGACCTCCTGCCGTTGCCGCTGCTCGGAGGTGGTGGAGGAGGGGGAGGGCCGGACGCTGCCGGCCGGGCCCGGGGACACCAGCTCCATCTGCGCCATTGTGTTCCGGGCTGAGCTCGAGTCAGTGGTGCTCCCGACTGACTGCGAATTCCCCTGTTCAGCAATTAACGCAGGCAAACAGTGAGTGGTCACGCACGCATGCATGCAATGCAGGGTTAATGTGCCTCTGAGACGAGACGGGCGGGGGAACACGTTTTCGCCCCCCTCGCTCGCCGTCGCAGGCTCTCTTTACTCGTGGCCGGCCGGTGGCGGTACGGCCACGGGGGCTACGCCAAGGAACATCGCCATCTTTTTCCTCGGGTTCAGCGACGGCGACGACTGAGCCAGCCAGTGAATTAATGCATGGGGTGAATGATCATGGGAAGCGGGTCCTTACAGCACTGTGCAGCTGCTGTGGGTGCGGCATTGGCCACGAAGGGAAGATCTCCAGCGTGGGGGGCCTGCCCGCGCCCGCCAGGTACCCTCCTCCTCCCCCTCCCCCTCCTGCCGCCGCGGCTGCATGCATAGATAGATACAAAGAGGATTCAATTATATTGATTCCATGTTGGTGTTCCTGTTCCCCTAGCAAACAGCTGTTCGTGCATCCTCACGGCCCCTCTCTCTCTCCCTTAACAGAGAAAGAGAAAAGGCTGTAGCTGTAGCTAAACATGGCGGAGGGAGGAAGAAGCTGCTGCTACACTGTTGGCTGCTGGTGTAGGCGATGGACGGAGGAGGGGAGGTCAACCGAACCCAAGGACGACGACATGCCTTCCTTCCTTGTCTCACCATTTATGCCGCGCGGAGGCGGAGCTGCTGCATGTGGCGACTGTTTGCGGGAATGCAAAAGGCGAGGCATGTCTCCCTCCTCTACCCCTCGCCATGTGTGCCTGCCGACTGCCGAGCAACAGCAACAAACGATCCTTCTTGGCAGGTGGCCAAGGTTCGGACCGGAGAGGTGCATGGAAGAAGAAGGGTACGTACGTAGCTTACACTTGGCCTGCGCGTCGCCTGCGATCATGCCGCCAGGGTGTGGGTGGTGGAGGTGGTCGGGGACGCCGACGCCGACGCCGGCGTTGGCGCCATGGATGAGGGCCTCCTCCAGCTCCCCGAAGTAGGCGGCGGCCGCGGCGGCGGGCTGGAAGTCCCTGCCCAAGCAGTGGCGCAGAGAGCTCGTCATCTCATCAATCACCAGTGATACTGATACGCCAACTTATTACGCTGTAGCAGCTATAGGAAATCAAACAGGATAAAAGCTTTTCGAGAATGGAAAGGCAGGCGGAGGCTACTAATAAAGATCGACCGAGCTGGACAGATAAGGGTGAGGCCGGGGAGGCAGAAAAGATGGTGCCCGGATCACTCTCGCAGTACGTTCGGGCCTTAGGCATTAAGAAATGGAACTGGTGCGCGCGCTCGCGGAGGTGGAGGTGTAACCCAATGGAGGGAGCATAAGCATATCTGTGTGTGCGTGGAATAAGTTTGTTAAAAAGATGGATGGATGGATAAAAGCATGCATACGATCGAGATTAAGAAAGAAATTAATTAATTAAACAAGTAGCCTTCCCACTGAGGGATTTGCAAACTATTGGTTGTTGCAAGAAAAAGTTGGTCTGATCTTGCTAGCTAGCTAGCTCCTCTTGCATAGCTGCATGAGCTGAGCCAGGGAGGATTTTAGGCCGGCAGAAACCTCAAAAAAGAAGCAAATTTTTGCAAGGAGAATGAGCAGAGAGGGCAGCGTGGGAGTACAGGAAGCTGGCAGGCGGCGCGGCGGCGGCGTGGTGATGGGGTTGGAGCTGGAGTCCGCCATGGTAGGCGAGCGCCGCTTGGTGGTTGAGGTGCAGCACTGCCCTCTCGTGGTGGTCGTGGGCGGCGCTCGCCATCCTCCACGAGCAGCTCGCCTCCTCACCTTGCACCATGATCACCACCTCTGCTGCCGCCGCTGCTGCTGCTGCTGCCGACGAGAGCCCAGACCCGAGGCCAGAGTGAAGTTAGTGGTGGTAGAGAGTAGAGAGAGAGGGAGGAGGACTAGAGGACCAGAGAGGGAGGGAGGGAGAGAACATGTGTACATACCATCCTGGAGCAAGCATGCGAGGTGAGGCAGAGGGGGGGGGGGGGTGAATGAATGAATGAATGAGTGGTGGGATTGGCGCTCCTCTGCCTCCGCGTCTCGGTTCGCGCACACTGGCAAATTGAATTGAATCCGCCTTGGAGTTTCGTCCACTGTACTGCAAAGAAGATCTTGTCCTCTTCAACACGTCCCACGACCGTGTCTTTCTTTTTCCTCACACTCACATCACACCCTAGGCCAGAGAGAGAGAGAGTTGTGTGTCTGTGTGTGATGGAGAGAGAGGGTATAGATAGAGGGAAGAGAGAGCTGCTGGAGAGGGTTAGAGAGAGAGAGAGAGGGGTGTGTGTGTGTGTGGTAGGCCTTTGCTGTCAGCGTTTCTGTCTCCTCCTGCTCCACTCCTCGCAACCACCTTTCGCCCCCCATTGGCCGCGCTCCTCTGAGACGGCAAGTACTCGACCAAAAGGGGCATTGAATAGAGAGAGAAAAATCGTTTCCGAAAAGGAATAATAGAGAGGAGAAAAGGCTCACAAGCTTTTTAAAAGAGAGGGGGGCTTGAGAAGTTGTTCCACCCCTCCATCCACCTCTCCTTCCCGTCTCTTCTCTTGAAACCTGAAAGCAGAGAGGGGGGCTGATTTGTCAACCATATGTTCTCCCCCTCCACATATCACCAACAATTGTAGTATTCTAGTTTACTCGCGCGGCCACTCCTAACCATGGCACCACCGGGCATAAACATATCAGATATGGTGCACCACCGATCCAGTGTGGGAGAGAAAAAAGAAACCTTCAACATGGAATTCAGTTTCGGGGGCGCGTGGAAAATGGGCTGGTTTGGGGACTTTGTCTTCCCCGTGCGTTTCCGATTCTTCAATCCGTGGGTCGGCATCGATGCCTCGTCATGCGCCAAATACATATTGGGAAGATTCTTTCCTATATGTTTGTTCGATCTTGAGGAGAGCCTTTGCACCCCCCTGAGATAGACGTTGTGGATCGCTCTAGCTTTGGTAGGGGGCAGAGGACACTTGTTGCGACCTGATTGGTGGCCAGGTTTGTTTAGGTTGATCTGAGAGGCCAAGTTGCGAGCTGGCTAGATGCTGCTAGTGCTTAATCCTCTTTGCCTCCAGTAGGGCCTTCAATGGCGCAACGTGTTCGTGGCGCCTCCAGCAAAAACAAAAGAAGTTTTCGTGACGCGGCGACGATGGAGAGAAGATGCGTTCATACTCGTTGGCCATAAATTGCTATTCCCTTCGTTTCGTATTAGTTGTCGTTGATTTAGTACGTTTTATACTAAATCAGTAACAACCAATATGAAACAGAGAAAGCAGTAAGAGCATCTTCAGCCACCTACCTTTAATTTGACCCGCACCCGGTTAGTGATCGGGCGTGTTCATTTTGAGACCTTATTTTTTCGTCCGTGAAGCCACACTTTTTATAATTTTTTTCATATATCCGGTCACTTATACATGATTGGTGGAGAAGAAGAGAGGGAAAGAAAAAAATGAATAAAGAAAGAGAAAAGGTGGTCCGAGGTGGGGTCGCGTCATACGTGGCGGACTGACCGAGCATGCCCGGGCGCGTCCGCGAGCCCTCATATCGTCCTCATATTTGAGATGGATATGAGGGGTGCCGGTTAGTCCGGACGTTTGAGACGGATATGAAGGATATGGTTGGGTTGCGTTTTTGTGACCGGTCACTGTCCGTACAGCCTGCCCGGGCGTTTGAGATGGATATAAGGGGTCCGGTTATAGATGCTCTAAACTTTTTTATCTCTCACCCTGAAGTCTTGTTGTGGTACATTGTGAAAAAAAGTCTTGTTATACACTAGCTTAGAGTTGGTCAAAGGTGAGATGAGAAAGAGTCTCTGGTTCATGTGCCGGAGCCTGCCCACTGCCCGGTCCACTCCAGCGAAATACGGAACAGTACACGACCTAGGAAAAGAAATATGGACTCCAGTACGTACTGTACTAGCCAAGGTCAGCAGTTGGAGTATTTTATTTTGAGAGAGATTCGGTAGGTTTGATTGATAGATCTCTTGGGAAGGATGGGCTGGGCCTGTAGTAAGTGTCAAGTCGTCGCAGCTTTTTTTTGTTTTAAGAGGGGAGAATGTACAGGCAGATCGCCAAGTGAACTGGCATCCATGTTCTGGCGAACGGTTCTTCATTTTCTTCCGCCGTGCTACCGTGGTAAATCACTGAGGTAAAAACGACGCGTCGCAGAAAGCCAGCTCTATCTCTCTATCTCTCTTTTTTTACTTTTGAAATTCAGAAAGCCAGCTCTTCGATTGTACTAGCAACATTTGTTTTTCTTGTGGCATTTTTGTTTCAGTTGGTCTAGTTCACATTTAGATATTTTCTAAAAATATCGCATCTAAGCTCTCACAAATAACGCAGCAACAAGGAACAAAAAAAACTGAGATAGAAAAAATATAGTGGACATCAGGTTAGATGTGACATACCCTCTTTCGTTTGGAAAGGCGACGCGGTTCGTTTCACTTATATAGACACGGCAAGGGTTAAGATTGCTTAGACTGATAAACCGCATTTTTAGTTAAGTGGCTTTGAGATTATCTCTTTTTTTCAGGGAGAGGTGTACCTTTAACAAAGATGCAGATGCTTGCTTCCACGGCTTCAGATTTTTTATCCACTTGAGAACGAAAAGGGACGCTATATAAATATAAACTCTAGCGATCCAAGATAATACGAAAGTCTCACCTCCAAACTTTAATTTGAAAGCAAGGGCAGCAGCAGCAGCAGCAGCAGAAAAGTCAATGATCTGAACTTTCTGATTGGTCGTGTCCGCGGTTGCGTAGTATTTCACGGAACAGGTCCAACCTTTTGTTTATTTCATTTCACTCCGTGCTTCAGCTGACTAATCCGCCGCATTCGGATACGTTTGGCTACCATGAGTTCCTCGCCTTATAACCCAATTGTTAGTTTAGCACTAATGAAGATATGAAGGGCCATTAAAATATGAAGATATGAAGGGCACTTAAAATATGAAGATATGAAGGGGTGCAAGCAGACACTTGATGCCGCCAAAAGAAATAACAGAATCAAAGTAAGTATTACATATGAATTTCTTCAAAGTTTTGTTCATTTGCTGAACTAAACCAATCAACCAAATCAGCCCTTCATTTTGTTAATACTATAAGAAAGGGAAAGCGCATATGGCAAGTGGAGCCGTGTTTACAGAAAGGAATGTCAATTTGGCAAGCCAACCCGGAGCCCCCGTTTGATATGATCGCCGCGCCGAATATGGTTCTGTTATAGTAGTAAAGAACTGTAAATAGAATTTAAGTTCAGATGGAATAATAGCAGAGATGCTACCCTCAGGTATTATAACACTCAGCTTGGGTGATAAAGATTAGGCAGTGATGCTGCCATGCAGTGGAGATCACCCTGGGCAAGGAATATCAAGACATAAAAAGTGGCACAGTGGACACCGGATACCCATTTCTGAGGAGAAGGTCCACTAAGGGCATGCAACTGTAAGCTTTTAATGGTATAGTTTACAAAAACTTGCACTCTGGCAGCACATATCAAGAGAATCTCGAACCGAATTCTAATCTCATGAATATCCAATAGATGTTTGACATGATGTGCACTTAAATCTCAACTGAATCATTCCACTACAGCTGAACAAATGAAGCAGGGGAGAGGGAGAGGGTTTCTCAGAAAAAGGAATCGCATCTCGTTCTGCCGTCCGTGCTATAATGCGATGGGCAAATACAGGAATCTGCAATTCTGTGAGTAGGTGGTCTCAAGCTTTCTTTAACCATGTCCGGTGGTACAGCAGCTGCCAATTATATAAATATATGCTCGTCATGAAGTAGGATCAGAAGCAAAGCTGCAAGATGCATAGAATGCATTAGGCATAAATTTATCTATGTTGCACTGCATGATGATAGAGGCTCTAACACTACTAGATTAGATTAATACAAGAACAAAACTTTGATCTATCAGTTTATCCTGTTGTATTTAAGTCGAAACGATGAGGTGATGTTGCTACAAAAATCATAAGAAAGCAAAGTATTTAAAAAAGTGAAGCAATCATAGAAGCCTAGAACTGTCACAGAATAGTTCATCTAGGAGCTGCTAGATTCCAGGTACATGGTTAATAAGTGAAACAGCACAACACAGTTGACAGCAGGCAGTAATAAGACATCTAGGCTAGGAAGCTACTAATCCTTTAGAGAAGGGTGAAGGTAAAAACAAGATAACGTTGGTTTGTCTGCCACCGTTTCCTTACAGAATCAGTGCTTCAGGAACATGTTACCACGAAAGATGGCTAGAATCTGACATAACCTAATGGTTTCCCTTTTTACTGAATTGGCATATTGATTGTTCACAAAAGTAGACACACGAATCGCTTGTTATTCCTAAATCCCATAAAACCATTAATTCATTAGGTGATCAATTCCCAATGTCATTCTAAAATAAAACAGCACATCTCCTTGAAACAATAACATTACAATATACATATATCTTTGGGCGTGCATAACATAACTATGCACGTGACTATGCTAGTACAAATTATCTAGTTCTTAGCTACATCCAAATGACACTTTACCTTAACTTGTTTACACCATGGAATTGTGTTTAAACAAAACAACTACTGTTCAAACAGATCTAACATGATTCTAAAAAAACAGTTCTGGCAGGAACTACGTGCTTTACTGACAAGTGGATATAATAGCATATATTAGTGAGCTGCTCAAGAAGAGCAATGGTTTGCCTGGTATTAAATAGAACTTACTATTGCACGGACAGTATAGAAGCTAAAAAAGAAATTATAGTTAGCCATCGAGCACATTCACAGGTTAGACAAAGCCAATAAGCTCCAGGTACTGATCCTGGGCCATGCAAAGCATGCGATCTTATCAGAGTTGACAGCAGACGCATATGGACTAGATACCATAAACCTAATATTGCATCCCAAATACAGCAATATCGTACTCAATATTACTCAGAGTGAGATATTGCATCGCTGCAGCTTAAACCAAAATATCAGGTCAATAATTTGTGGTTCCTAGGCGATTTGGTTCTGAATATACATAAAAGTCTTCCTGTCTGTTAAGCAAGATACCATAGCATCAAATGACCAAATACAATATTTCTTATATTCAGTTTAAAGCAGTGTCTGTCAGTATTCACCCTACCTTCTGGTTGCTCACCCTACCTTCCATGTATGTGTAATCATAAACTGAGCAGATTGCCGTTTTTCCCATGGAAGGTAGGGTGAGCAACCAGAAGGTAGCAAATAGTTCACGACATGGAAAATCAGAACACAAGCTCTAAAGCTCCAAAAACTTTGTAAGTAGTTGTACATCTTCACATATGGTAAACTGAAGTGGACTTGTTAAATGCAGAACTAGTCAAAGCTTCAAAAATCCATAAACTTGATTGTATGTCATGTCCCTCCCGAGGCTCTTCTGTGATAAAAATCAGCTTACACTGATTGAACTGACTAACATCTATTCAAAGCCCTCTACCCCTACCGGTGTAGCATTGAGCATTAAAACAAAGTAACAAACATAAGCTAGTATAGGTACTCAAGTGTAAGGACGTCATGGGCAAGATTTACCGAATGGAAAGAGCATAAGTGCATGCGTACTGAATTTTATAGCTGTTTGCTAGTTACTAATGTATCAGCACGTAATTACATCAAACTTTCAAGATCTCGGATAGACAGATACTTTCTCATCTCTTCAAAGGGTAGTATTTGTCTACATAATATACAAACTTAATGTGAAGGTAGAAAAACTTTCTTTTATCTCCAAAATGGTAAACACACACACACACACACCATTTACTACATCAACAAATTAGCTATGACATGTTATAGCTTATAAGGGATTAGTTAATTCTCTGGAAGCATGTGTTGCAATTTAATATTCTATCATGAGACACAATACAAATCTGAATGCTACAGGTGAGCAGATTATACCGCAAAACAATGCCCTCGTATTGAGGCAGATATGCGCAAGGAAGTGGAAATGTGAAAAGGCAGCCTCTCTATTATATGGGTGTTCAAGTAACCATTGATGACTACATGGATAGCAGAGTTCCATAACAACATATGACAACAGCTACAACTATATCACTCTCAACAGGAGCTGAAGAAGCCAGTTATGTTGTACCTATTTGTAATATATACATTAACTTTGTTTCAACACAGCATGATTCTGAAGGTTCCAAAGTTTTCCTCGACTCATGTGACGGGTGAGGAACCAAGACTTCACAGAGTAATTATTTAGATAAACAAATTGACAAGGCAGCACCAAAATAAGCAACATATAATAGCACCAACCAAGATTAATTTTACACGAAGATAGCCAAAGATGAGACATTTCTATAAGGCATTTAAAAAAGAAAGAAATTGCAGAAAGTAGAGTTGCAATGAGGCTGTGCTGGAATACACCGAAGTCCAAAACCCCCAAAAGATTACCTGATTGCAAGAGTTGCACTGAACAAGGATAATGAATGCCCACTCGACCTAGTGGCTGATCACTCATACTCAAATTGCACATCCACATGCACATACTTTCTCATGAGACAAACAATAAAAGAGGTAAAGGTTGCCAACATCTTGCGCTCTTCGCGTGTTTTTGCCTCAGAAAGAACACCATGAATGACAAGTTTCTTGAGATTTGGACACCTTTCAATCATTCCAAACACCCAGGGTCCAAAATGCTCACTTATTACTGTCCAACCAAGTTCCAGAACCGAAACATTCTCCAGTGGTGACAATCCTTGCAGTAGCCCATCTCGTAATTCATAACTTAGTGAAAGATGCCTTAGAAGAGGAAATGCAACAGCAACAGTCTCCAAGTCCACAATCTCATCATCATCATCAAACGCAACACCCCAGAAACGTAGCATCCGCAAGTTGCATGCTCTAGATATCATATTGTAGAACTTTGGCCAGACTATCATAAAGTTACTCACATCCACAACCTCCAGATGATCTGTACTCTCCCCAATATCCAAATGTGTAACACTCACGTCATCAATCTTGAGATGCTTTAGTGTACCCTTCCCAGAGAGCTCAAACAGATCAAGGTTCAAAGCATTCAGGTGCAGGACCTCCAGATTATCTGCATCGAGTATGATCTTATCCACGCCAACTGTTTTTACGAAGATGCTTTTCAAGGTATGACTTGTTAATTCCATTGTAGACTGCGAATCAGAAGTGACAATCTCAAGGACATCAAGTGCTAGTGACTCGATCTTGGGGCAAGCAGCAACTAGAAGGCTCAAATCCAGGGCAGAAATGCTCACATGCCTCAAATAAAGGGATTTAAGACAAGTGAACCTCTGGTAGCTTGGTTCAACACCGGTGATTGTGTTATGGTCCAAATCCAACACCTCCAGCTTCTGTCTCCCACACTTCTCCAGGATGTTTACATTAGGGTTGGTTTGGATGTTGTAATACAGGCACCGGAGCGTCTCCCTGGTATACATTAGCCATGCAATCACAGGTGCTGCAGAGAACTCATGTGTGTTATCTATGTGAATAGAGAGGCATTGCAGTCCCATCGTCTGAAATATAGTCTGTGTGATGATGATCTCCAGTTGACGTGTGGTCATGTCCCGAGGAAAGTCGTCTGAATTGAAGGACAGTGAATGGAGATGCTTCCTGCAGGCCTCCCGCCACTTCCGGCAAACCGCAGAGGAAACCATGACATCTCGTGCAGCACTAAGATGTGCAAGGATGTTGCCAATAACTTCTACCGGGAGGTGCTCCATAATTTGCAGCCAATTGATGTCCAATTTTATCAGCAAAATTCTAATGCAGAATTTGCCCAATCACAGTCAACACAAGTATAGTGCTCAACGAAATTCACTGGGTTGCAAACATATCAGGATGTGCGATCATCAATATATAAATCCTATGAATCATAAATTTCGATCCAATCACCTTCCTTCCCTGTGAGACAGCAATAATAGGCAGTGATTAGCGCGGGGCGGATCTAGATGGCACGGACACACCCAGAAATTATGGAGGCAAGTGGGGTTTAACAAATCACTGGATGAAAACATGCTCATACCTCAAAACCCAATCGCCAAAGATTGTAGACGGAGTAGATATGGCAGGAACTCGATGAGGAAGAACGGGAACGACGGTGGCGACGACGCCAACGAGAACGGCCTCCTCCTCTCTCCCGCCGGAATCAGTCGACCGCCGCCCCGCGCGCCGTAATCGATTTGGGGCGCCGCCGCCCGTGGAAGGGGTCAGCGACCCCGACCAGCGGCAACGACGGGCTTGGAACTCCCCCGGCGCGGACGAGGACGACGATCAGCGAGATCTCGGGGCGCGCTTGGCACGCTCCTGGATGCCGCCGTCGGTGACCCGGCCGCCGGGATCTCGTTGTCCGCGCGATGCGACTGAAGGTGGCCGTAGGGTCTCTTCCTGTTTTTTCTTTCTTCCTATCTCTTTCCGCTAGTACCAAACCGATGGTGTGGCAGTTGATGGAAGCGTCTCAAGCTATTACGCTTGCCCTTTGCGGAAACGGGTTCCGTTTGTTTCCGTCTTTCATTCAGGAACAGGTCATCAGCCAGACAACACGTATGCCCGTCTAGGTAAAAAATCACCCTTAATAAATTATAAAAAGTGCATCCCGAGCACACACACCCTTCTAAGCCACAGGATCTTGATCTTACGCTCTCAGGTGTTGTTTTAACATAATATATAAAACGGGAGGCAAGACGCACGGATATAAAAGTGAACAGTCGTCTTTATTGATGATTGATTACACATATATGCCTCGAGGGGAGGCTAAATCTCGTGTTTTGACCCCTTTGCGAAACTTAACCTAGATCTGACCCTGCCTTGAAATTTTTTCCAGATCTAATCCTTTTCTTACTGCCAGGATCCACGGCGGTAGGTTATAACAGCCTACCTCCAAGGTCCTCGGCGGTAGGATTGCATGCCCTACCGCAAATTCCTTCTAAGTATGAAACATAGTTCGTGCTCACGCCTATCATCGGGCACTTTGGCGGTAGGGTTGTACAAACTACCGCCAGCCTGTTTGGCGGTAGGGATGTTTCCTACCGCCATGGACCCTGACAGTAGCAAAAGGGTCAGATCCCAAATTTTTTGCAAACTAGGGTCAGATCTCGATTAACTTTCAGAAAAAAGGGTCAAAACATGAATTTTTGCCCCGAGGGGATGCATCAAACAGACACAATGGTCTGGACTGACGCCAGCGAACAGTCGCGTCCCTTGTGCATGGCGGTTAGGGATAGTGGAGATCCTCCTTAATTAACACCTGGGTTAACTAAATCTCAACACCCCCCCTAATCTACGATATCCTTGTAGACATCATCATCTTGACAAATTCTCCTTCAAAAATCTTGTGGGAAAATGTGAGGAGATAGGTGTTTGATATGTTGCTAAAACTCCTTCAAACCGGTGGAAAAATAAGGAGAAAATGATACAACATATAATGGTTATTGTCTCTTTCAACTCAATATGAGAAACTCATAAAATTTAGAGGACAATAGGTGGGGAAAACAGAAAGTATGACATATGATCTTGTGTTGATATTACCTCATTAAAAAACTTGATGAGAACCTGTAAAAGTAAACTCGTGAAAGGAAAAAGAGTATAATATGATGCATTGAACATGAACAGTTCAAGAAGATACCTCCCCCTCCCCCTGATTCTTGCAAACATCAAAGCCGTCGAATACCAATTCCATGAACATGTTTTGGAATGTTGTAGATGGTATAGACTTCATGAATAAATCAGCAAGGTTGTCGCATGATTTGACTTGCAAGATGGGCAATATAGTGATATTGCTTATTATGTAACATGTTTGCATCCGGCAACACAAGCAACATTATCTTAGAGATAATGGTTGGTAGATGTGGCCATGTCTGTTTCGAAGACTTTCATGGGATGGCTACCACACCTAGTAGGAACACAAAGCTTGTCTACGAGCTGACATGGTAGGGATCTGATCGATGTATCCAACGATGTTGGTATCCAGATTTCTCTGAAAATGAAAGATTAGGACAAGATGTTTGATGCATTGGAGATATTCTTGAGCCTCAACCAATTGTGTTTGGTGAATCCAATGCATGCACTGTGATGCGGAACCTTAGGTCCCAACATCTTGTTTCCATCTCCTCATGGTCTAGATGAATCTTTCTCTATGTCTAGAGAATGAATAACCATGAAAAATATTGATGGATAAGACTTGTCCACAATCAAGTTCTCCAATATAATCTGGATATAGACAACATGGTGTACCATAATGTATGAGTGAAGATGCTCGAGGTTTTACCTAAATCCTTCATCTCAAATTCCGTCACTTAGATGGTCACATGCTTAACATGTATGGGTAATCATCAGTGTAGGAGTAATCTTTGTGAATAAGGAACTCACTACGTCGGTTGTACGAAAATATATCGACAACAATAAGCCGTATAGTGACTTACTGATTTTACACAATGTATGTTGTGTTTTGCATTTCGATTCGGAAGTGAGGTTCCAACGGAACCATCTATGTCCGAATCTAGTGACCCACATGGATATGTAATCACTACATCTATCAACTGCATAGATAGATGATTTTGTACTGCCAATGATATAAGTTATCGGAATGAGATTCCACCTCTGGAGAATAGTTGGGTATCTGCGTGAACCCATGTGCTACAATACTTGCTCTATGTTTCACCACCTTGTTGTTCTTAATTCTGTTTCCAGAAGAAAACTAGTGTAGGCATTGCTTATGTGAATACCTTCCCTTTATTGAGCAAGATTATTTCTACCTAGGTTATACCCTTTGCCCGAGTTCAGTCTGAGTATTGTTCACACTTTGCCATGGCCATGGTCTTTGGATATGAATCATTTGAAAGGCAATCTAGTTGAGAAATGTATGTCGACAATTGTAGACTTTCAATTATATGTTTCTCCAGAATCTATATATGTATATATAGTTGATGGAAATATCATTACTCATGGTGACTGCCCCATGATTTCCCAATGCGGTTGAGTCTGGTATACTGATGTCCCGGTCATTGTGTGCACCATAACCTAGGTTGCTGGAGGTTTCCCGTCCATTGGGTGTATACTACCCATTGGGTGTCTATCAACGTGAAGTTGACTTGCATTTAATGTTTCAGAGGCCTCTATATCCTTGCTTGCAAGAAGCTGAATCATGATGTACTTTTGCCATACATATCCCCCTGTTGCTTCGAACGGGGAGTGGAGTGGATTGTTTTGGTACCTTCATTCTTTCACACATTTTGTTTGCAGCATTGTAGGAATGAATCTGGCAGGTTATTTGCAATGTGTTGCAAATGTTCTGAACGCGTGGTTCAGATCTTTGAGTATGTAGATTTGAGGCAGAAATGTGTTGAACACTCCACTAATTTCCTAGCATTCTTTTGAAGGAAATATGCCCTAGAGGCAATAATAAAGTTGTTATTTATATTTCCTTATATCATGATAAATGTTTATTATTCATGCTAGAATTGTATTAATCGGAAACTTGATACATGTTTGAATACATAGACAAAACACAATGTCCCTAGTATGCCTCTACTACACTAGCTTGTTAATCAAAGATGGTTAAGTTTCCTAACCATAGACATGTGTTGTCATTTGATGAATGGGGTCACATCATTAGGGGAATTATGTGATGGACAAGACCCATCTGTTAACTTAGCATAATGATCATTACGTTTTATTGCTATTGCTTTCTTCATGACTTATACATATTCCTTTGACTATGAGATTATGCAACTCCCGGATACCGGAGGAATACCTTGTGTGCTATCCAACGTCACAATGTAACTGGGTGATTATAAAGATGATCTACAGGTATCTCCGAAGGTGTTTGTTGGATTGGCATAGATCGAGATTAGGATTTGTCACTCCGAGTATCGGAGAGGTATCTCTGGGCCCTCTCGGTAATGCACATCATGATAAGCCTTGCAAGCAATGTAACTAATGAGTTAGTTGCAGGATGATGCATTTACGGAATGATGTCGGCTAGGACTACGTCGATATTTCCCCAAAGAGGAAGGGATGATGCAGCACAACGACGGTAGGTATTTCCCTCAGTGATGAAACCAAGGTTATCGAACCAGTAGGAGAACCAAGCAACACAATGTAAACAGCCCCTGCACACAAATAACAACCACTCGCAACCCGACGTGTTAAAGGGGTTGTCAACCCCTTTCGGGTAACGACGCCAGAAATTGGTGCGTGGACGGAAGAAAGTTGTAATAGATTGAATAAATAGATCGCAAATAAAATAAAGTGTAGTAAAATATTTTTTGTATTTTTGGTTTAATAGATCTGAAAATAAATGCAAAGGAAAAGTAGATCACAAAGGCAAATATATGAGAAAGAGACCCGAGGGCCGTAGGTTTCACTAGTGGCTTCTCTCGAGAAAAATAGCAAATGGTGGGTGAACAAATTACTGTTGGGCAATTGATAGAACTTCAAATAATCATGACGATATCCAGGCAATGAGCATTATATAGGCATCACATCCAAGATTAGTAGACCGACTCGTGCCTGCATCTACTACTATTACTCCACACATCGACCGCTATCCAGCATGCATCTAGTGTATTAAGTTCATGGAGAAATGGAGTAATGCAATAAGAACGATGACATGATGTAGACAAGATCTATCTATGTAGAGATAGACCCCATCATTTTATCCTTAGTAGCAACGATACATACGTGTCCGTTCCTCTTCTGTCACTGGGATCAAGCACCGTAAGATCGAACCCACTACAAAGCACATCTTCCCATTGCAAGATAAATAGATCAAGTTGGCCAAGCAAAACCCAAATATCGGAGAAGAAATGCGAGGCTATAAGAGATCATGCATAAAAGAGATCAAAGAAACTCAAATACTTTCATGGATATAAAAAGATATAACTGATCATAAACTCAAAGTTCATCAGATCCCAGCAAACACACCGCTAAAAGAGTTACATCATATGGATCTCCAAGAGACCATTGTATTGAGAATTCAGTGAGAGAGAGGAAGACATCTAGCTACTAACTACGGACCCAAAGGTCTACAAAGAACTACTCACGCATCATCGAAGAGGCACCAATGGAGGCGGTGAACCCCATCCCAGATGGTGTCTAGACTGGATCTGGTGGTTCTGGACTCCGCGGCGGCTGGATCAATATTTCGTCGACTCCCCTAGGGTTTTGGGAATGTTGGGATATTTATAGAGCAAAGAGGCGGTCCGGAGGCACCCGAGGTGGGCACAACCCACCAGGGTGCGCCCCGGTGGGTTGTGCTCTCCTCGGAGCACCCCCCAGGCACAGCCAGGGCCCATTAGGTGTCTTCTGGGCCATAAAAAATCTCCGTAAAGTTTCATGGAATTTGGACTCCGTTTGGTGTTGATTTTCTGAGATGTAAAAAAACATGCAAAAAACAGCAACTGGCACTTGGCACTATGTCAATAGGTTAGTACCAAAAAATAATATAAAATGACTATAAAATGATTATAAAACATCCAAGATTGATAATATAACAGCATGGAACAATCAAAAATTATAGATACGTTGGAGACGTATCACGGAACGAGTAAAGAGACTTGCCGGTAACGATATTGAACTAGGTATGAAGATACCAACGATCAAACTTCGGGCAAGTGACATACTGATGACAAAGGGAATGACTGTAACGCCCTCGATGCGGCTATATCTCCCACGTGTCGAAGCACGACTTAGAGGCATAACCGCATTGAAAGCAATGTCGCAAGTGAGGTAATCTTCACAACAACCCATGTAATAAATAAGGGGAAAAGATACATAGTTGGCTTACAATCGCCACTTCACACAATTACATGAATATAACATTACATCATCCAGATACACTCAAGGTCCGACTACGGAACCAAAATAAAAGAAGACTACCCCAAATGCTACACAGATCCCCGATCGTCCCAACTGGGCTCCACTACTGATCAACTGAAAACGGAACAACATAACGAACACGATCTTCATCGAGCTCCTCCTTGAGCTTGGTTGCGCCACCTGCACGGTTCAACGGCACCTGCAAGCTGGTTTTGGAAGTGTCTGTGAGTCACGGGGACTCAGCAATCTCACACCCTCGCGATCAAGACTATTTAAGCTTATAGGAAGGGTAAAAGGTATGAGGTGGAGCTACAGCAAGCGACTAGCATATATGGTGGCTAACATACGCAAATGAGAGCGAGAAGAGAAGGCAAAGCACGTTCGAGAAACTATGATCAAGAAGTGATCCTAGAACAACTTACGTCAAGCATAACTCCAACACCGTGTTCACTTCCCGAACTCCGCCGGAAAGAGACCGTCACGGCTACACACGCGGTTGGTGCATTTTAATTAAGGTAAGTTTCAGGTTTTCTACAACCGGACATTAACAAATTCCCATCTGCCCATAACCGCGGGCACGACTTTCGAAAGTTCAAATCCCTGCAGGGGTGTCCCAACTTAGCCCATCACAAGCTCTCACGGTCAATGAAGGATATTCCTTCTCCCAAGACAATCCGATCAGACTCGGCATCCCGGTTACAAGACATCCTCGACAATGGTAAAACAAGTCCAGCAAAGCCGCCCGAATGTGCCGACAAATCCCGATAGGAGCTGCACATATCTCGTTCTCAGGGCACACTCAGATGAGACTAGCTACGAGTAAAACCAACCCTCAAGTTTCCCCGAGGTGGCCCCGCAGGCAGCTCGGTCGGACCAACACTCAGAGGAGCACTGGCCCAGGGGGGTTTAAATAAAGATAACCCTTGAGTCTGCAGAACCCAAGGGAAAGAAAAGGTTAGGTGGCGAATGGTAAAACCAATGTTGGGCATTGCTAGAGGAGTTTTATTCAAGGCGAACTGTCAAGGGGTTCCCATTATAATCCAACGTGTAAGGAACACAAAATCCGGGAACATAACACCGATATGACAGAAACTAGGGCGACAAGAGTGGAACAAAACACCAGGCATAAGGCCGAGCCTTCCACCCTTTACCAAGTATATAGATGCATTAATTAAATAAGAGATATTGTGATATCCCAACAAAATATCCATGTTCCAACAAGGAACAAACTCCAATCTTCACCTACAACTAACAACCCTATAAGAGGGGCTGAGCAAAGCGGTAACATAGCCAAACAATGGTTTGCTAGGACAAGGAGGGTTAGAGGCTTGGCTTAACAATATGGGAGGCATGATAAGCAAGTGGTAGGTATCGCAGCATAGGCATAGCAAAAGAGCGAGCAACTAGCAAGCAAAGATAGAAGTGATTTCGAGGGTATGGCCATCTTGCCTGAAATCCCGCAAGGAAGAAGAACGAGTCCATGAAGAAGACAAACGTACGTGGTCGAACGGGTCCTCACAAATGCGACGTTATCGGAACCAACCCGAAGAAGCAACACCGGAAAGAAGCACATAACATAGTAAACAACCAACACATGAACATGGCATGATATGCGAGATGCGGGATGCGGTGCATATGCATGATTTGGAAAGGAATGATTGAACCTGGCTCAACTTGGAAATCCAAGAGTGCCACTGGAAAGAGGAGTTGATTTCGGTTGAAATCGATATAAAGATCACCGGAATCGGATGCACGGTTTGGAAATGGCAAGCAAAACAAATATGGCACCGGTCTGCGATTAACAACAAGTAGCCTCCTAAATGCATCAAGAACAACATGCTACAGCACTCTAACATGACAACAAAATACATGTCAGGGATCCAAACATGATGCTTGACAAAAGATGAACACTTAGCTACGGCTAATTCACTCAATAACAAGCTCAAACAAGCATGGCAAAAGTGCAAAAGATATCAGGTTTCAGACTTAGTGAAATTAACAGCATGTCAGGAATTTATCATCAGGAAGCAATGTTTAGAGCAATGAAACAACATGCTATAGGAATATATAATGGCAAAGCAAGGCATGGCATGAAGCTACTCAAAGCATACAACAAAAGTCCCTTAGTGACCATAAGCCAAAAGGGATCAGAAAATACAATTGCAAGCATGTGAACATAGCAAAAACATAAACAGATTCAGACTTAGAGAAAAACTGGAACATGCAAAACAGTTAACAAGTAGGCATGTTTACGAGCTCGATGCACTCACTACAAAGCATGGCATGACAATCTAAGCATAAACCCATCAAGAAGACATGGCATAGAAGCTAGACATGGCAAGAACAACAACATAGCATGCATGGATCAACAACAACAATATAAGCAAATTGCAAAACATGTTAAAAATCTGCCAGGAACATTTTATAGCAAAAGTAGAGCTCGATTGACTCAAGCTAGGGTGCTTCATAAATGCAAACAAAGACATGGATGGATAGAGCACCACAATATTAACAAAACATCCTTACTGATCATACTCAAAAGAGGCACGGATCACTAGGAAATAACATGAACATATGGCATAAAAATAATGACAGGGCAAGGACTTAGTGAAATTCTAAGTCCCTGAAAACAGCATCATTGAGTAAGCTACTTTGCATGCTTGTTCTAGTCACCACAAAAATCACAAAAATACATGGCATACACCCCTGTAAACATAACATGGCATTCTACAAAACACATGTAGAGCTTAGGATCATAGCATGCACACATTAATCATGGCAAAAATGACAAAAGGCCATTTGCTGAAACAGATCTGAAATAATCATCACATAGCCCTCTTCCAACAGCATTTCGGGAATCAAGATGAGCTCAAATGAAAATGATGCAGTGAGATGAAATGATGTACTCGTCGAGACGAACATTTTGATATGCTACACGCACGAATCGGAGCAAAAGTGATGAAGTTATGGCATGATGAAGGCGGTGAGGTGGCGCCGCAGGAGTGGTGGAGGACGCCGGCGGCGCTGAGGTGTCGCCTCGCCATTGGCCTGGCGGCGGGGTGGACGCTTCCAGCGGCGGGACGAACATGTCCGGCGGCGCGAGGTAGAGGAAGTCTAGGGTTTGTACCGCAGATTTTTGCGAGGGGATCACATATTTATATGTAGAGGGAGCTAGGAGAGTCCAAATGAGGTGCGATTTGCGGCCACGCGATCGTGATCGAACGACGGAGGTGATGGAGAGGGTTTAGGTGGGTTTTGGGCCACTTTGGAGGAGTGTTGGGCTGCAACACACACAAGGCCTTTTCGGTCCCTCGGTTAACCGTTGGAGTATCAAACGAAGTCCAAATGGCACGAAACTTGGCAGGCGGTCTACCGGTAGTAAACCAAGGCCGCATGACAAGTCTCGGTCCAATCCAAAAATGTTTAACACCCGCACACGAAAAGAGGTAGAAAGGGACACCGGATGACATAGGAGCGCCAAATTGCAAAACGGACAACGGGAAAAATGCTCGGATGCATGAAACAAACATGTATGCAAATCAAATGAACGTGATGACATGATATGAGATGCATGACACACAAGCAAAGACAAGGCAACAACAGCGAATAACTGGAAGACACCTGGCACATCGGTCTCGGGGCGCTACAATGACGTATGTTGTCATTACAGTTTGACCGATAAAGATCTTCGTAGAATATGTAGGAACCAATTTGAGCATCCAGGTTCCGTTGTTGGTTATTGACCGAAGATATGTCTCGGTCATGTCTACATAGTTCTCGAACCCGTAGGGTCCGCACGCTTAACGTTCAATGACGATTTGTATTATGAGTTATGTGGTTTGGTGACCGAATGTTGTTCGGAGTCCCATATGAGATCACGAACATGACGAGGAGTCTAGAAATGTTTGAGAGGTAAAGATTGATATACTGGATGATAGTATTCGGACATGGGAAGTGTTCCGGAATGTATCAGGTACATATCGGAGTACCCGGGGGGGGGGTTACCAGAACTCCCCGGGGGAAGATATGGGCCATAGGAGGGAGGCAAGCCAACCCACAAGGGGTGCCCCCCACCAAGGGAGGAGTCCGAATTGGACAAGGTGAGGGGCGGTGCCCCCCTTTCCTTCTCCTCCTCTCTCTCCTTCCCCCTTTCCCCCTCCGATAAAAGGAAGGGGGGCCGAATCCTACTAGGAGCCCAAGTGGGACTCCTCCCACTTGGGGCGTGCCTAGGGCCGGCCTTCTCCCCTCTCCCTCCTTTATATACGGGGGTGGGGCGCCTCTAACACACATCAATTGTTCCAAGCCATGTGCGGCGCCCCCCTCATATTGTCGTAGTGCTTAGGCGAAGCCCTGCACGGATCACTTCACCATACCGTCGTGCTGATGAAACTCTC
Organism: Triticum urartu; assembly: GCF_056163025.1. Classification (NCBI taxonomy): domain Eukaryota; kingdom Viridiplantae; phylum Streptophyta; class Magnoliopsida; order Poales; family Poaceae; genus Triticum; species Triticum urartu. The sequence continues at coordinate 604,336,096 of NC_141875.1, forward strand.
TGTGGGAGTCCTGGATTAGGGGGTCTCCGGACAGCCGGACTATCTCCATTGGCCGGACTGTTAGACTATGAAGATACAAGATTGAAGACTTCGTCTCGTGTCCGGATGGGACTCTACTTGGCATGGAAGGCAAGCTAGGCAATACGGATATGTGTATCTCCTCCTTTGTAACCGACCTTGTGTAACACTAACCTCTCCGGTGTCTATATAAACCAGAGGGTTTTAGTCCGTAGGACAACATACAATCATACCATAGGCTAGCTTCTAGGGTTTAGCCTCTCCGATCTCGTGGTAGATCTACTCTTGTACTACCCATATCATCGATATTAATCAAGCAGGACGTAGGGTTTTACCTCCATCAAGAGGGCCCGAACCTGGGTAAAACATTGTGTCCCCTGCCTCCTGTTACCATCCGCCTTAGACGCACAGTTCAGGACCCCCTACCCGAGATCCGCCGGTTTTGACACCGACATTGGTGCTTTCATTGAGAGTTCCTCTGTGTCATCACCGTTAGGCTTGATGGCTCCTACTATCATCGATAGCGATGTAGTCCAGGGCGAGACTTTTCTCCCCGGACAAATCTTCGTGTTCGGTGGCTTTGCACTACGGGCCAATTCGCTTGGCCATCTGGAGCAGATTGAAAGTTACGCCCCTAGCCACCAGGTCAGGTTTGGAAGCTTAAACTACACGGCCAATATCCGTGGAGACTTGATCTTCGATTGATTCGATCCTCTGCCTTGTGCGTCGAGTACGATTTAGCTCTACCATCAGACAGTGTCCAGGAGATTGCATAGGCAGCCGCTCCGACCCTCAATTCGGAGCCAGTTGCGCCGTCCATGGATGGGTGGATAGACCACGCCATGGAGGCCTTACCCTCAGTGGCGATCGAGCCAAACATCGACCTTACCTTGCACGAGAGCCGTGTTGTTAAACTGTCGGATCCTTCTCCGGCCACAGACTCCGAACCACCTGCGCCCGTTCCTACCGAATCCGATTGGGCGCCGATCATGGAGTTCACCTCCACGGATGTTTTTCAGCACTCGCCCTTTGGCGACATACTGAACTCGTTAAGCTCTCTCTCCTTGTCAGGAGGATCCTAGCCGAACTATGTCCGGCAGGACTGGGATGCGGACGACGAAGAAATTCGCGGCCCACCCACCACCCACTTAATAGCCACTTGATACGTCTCCAACGTATCTATAATTTTTGATTGCTCCATGCTATATTATCTACTGTTTTGGACTATATTGGGCTTTATTTTCCACTTTTATATTATTTTTGGGACTAACCTATTAACCGGAGGCCCAGCCCAGAATTGCTGTTTTTTTTACCTATTTCAGTGTTTCGGAGAAACAGAATATCAAACGGAGTCCAAACGGAATAAAATCTTCGGAAACGTGATTTTCTCACCGAACGTGATCCAGGAGACTTGGACCCTACTGCAAGGGATCAAAGAGGTGGTCACGAGGGTGGGGGCCCCCCCCTAGGGTGCGCCCCCTGCCTCGTGGGCCCCTCGGTGCTCCACCGACGTACTCCTTCCTCCTATATATACACACGTACCCCCAAACGATCAGAACAGGAGCCAAAACCCTAATTCCACCGCCGCAAATTTCTGTATCCACGAGATCCCATCTTGGGGCCTGTTCCGGAGCTCCGCCGGAAGAGGGCCGTCATCACGGAGGGCTTCTACATCATCCTAACCCCTCCGATGAAGTGTGAGTAGTTTACCTCAGACCTTCGGGTCCATAGTTAGTAGCTAGATGGCTTCTTCTCTCTCTTTGAATCTCAATACAAAGTTCTCCCCCTCTCTCGTGGAGATCTATTTGATGTAATCTTCTTTTTGCGGTGTGTTTGTTGAGACCGATGAATTGTGGGCTTATGATCAAGTCTATCTATGAATAATATTTGAATCTTCTCTGAATTCTTTTATGCATGATTGGTTATCTTTGCAAGTCTCTTCGAATTATCCGTTTGGTTTGGCCAACTAGATTGGTAGTTCTTGCCATGGGAGAAGTGCTTAGCTTTGGGTTCGATCTTGCGGTGTCCTTACCCAGTGACAGAAGGGGCAGCAAGGCACATATTGTATCGTTGCCATCGAGGATAACAAGATGGGGTTTATTTCATATTGCATGAATTTATCTCTCTACATCATGTCATCTTGCTTAAGGCGTTACTCTATTTTTAACTTAATACTCTAGATGCATGCTAGATAGCGGGCGATGAGTGGAGTAATTGTAGTAGATGCAGAATCGTTTCGATCTACTTGTCACGGACATGATGCCTATATACATGATCATGCCTAGATATTCTCATAATTATGCGCAATTCTATCAATTGCTCAACAGTAATTTGTTCACCCACCGTAGAATACTTATGCTCTTGAGAGAAGCCACTAGTGAAACCTATGGCCCCCGGGTCTATTCTCATCATATCAATCTCCATCACTTTATATTGCTTTGCTTTTTACTTTGCCTTTACTTTTTACTTTGCATCTTTATATCAAAAATACCAAAAATATTCTATCTATCAGATCTCAGTCTCGTAAGTGACCGTGAAGGGCTTGACAACCCCTAATCGCGTTGGTTGCGAGTAGCTATCGCTTTGTGCAGGTACGAGGGACTTGAGCATGGGCTCCTACTGGATTGATACCTTGGTTCTCAAAAACTGAGGGAAATACTTACGCTACTCTGCTGCATCATCCCTTCCTCTCCGGGGAAAACCAACGCGAGCTCAAGACGTAGCTGTTGGGGAACGTTGCAGAAAACAAAAAAAATTCCTACGGTTTCACCAAGATCCATCTATGAGTTCATCTAGCAACGAGTGATCGGATGCATCTACATACCTTTGTAGATCGCGAGCAGAAACGTTCAAAGAACGGGGATGAGGTAGTCGAACACGACGTGATCCAAATCACCGGAGATCCTAGCACCGAACGGAAGGCACCTCCGCGTTCAACACACGTATGGTCAGCGTAACGTCTCCTTCTTCTTGATCCAGCAAGGGGAGAGGAGAGGTTGAGGAAGATGGCTCCAGCAGCAGCACGACGGCGTGGTGGTGATGGAGCTGCAGTACTCCGGCAGGGCTTCGCTAAGCACTATGGAGGAGGAGGAGGTGTTGGAGAGGGAGAAGGAGGCAACCAAAGGCGTGGATCAAAAAGCCCTCCTTCCCCCCTTATATATAGGAGGGCCAAAGGGGGGGGCGCCGGCCTAGGAGATCCAATCTCCTAGGGGGCGGCGGCCAAGGGAGGTTTCCCTCCCCCACAAGGCACCTAGGGGGTGCCTTCCACTTGTGGGACCCTTCCCCTTTTGGAACCCTAGGCGCATGGGCCTCTTGGGGCTGGTGCCCTTGGCCCATGTAGGCCAAGGCGCACCCCCTACAGCCCATGTGCCCCCCGGGGCAGGTGGCCCCACCCGGTGGGCCCCCGGGACCCTTCCGGTGGTCCCGGTACAATACCGGTGACCCCGAAACTTGTCCCGATGGCTGAAACAACACTTCCTATATATAATTCTTTACCTCCGGACCATTCTGGAACTCCTCGTGACGTCCGGGATCTCATCCGGGACTCCGAACAACATTCGGGTTACTGCATATACATATCCCTACAACCCTAGCGTCACCGAACCTTAAGTGTGTAGACCCTACGGGTTCGGGAGACAGGCAGACATGACCGAGACGGCTCTCCGGTCAATAACCAACAGCGGGATCTGGATACCCATGTTGGCTCCCACATGCTCCACGATGATCTCATCGGATGAACCACGATGTCGAGGATTCAAGCAACCCCGTATGCAATTCCCTTTGTCAATCGATATGTTACTTGCCCGAGATTCGATCGTCGGTATCCCAATACCTCGTTAAATCTCGTTACCGGCAAGTCACTTTACTCGTACCGTAATGCATGATCCCGTGACCAGACACTTGGTCACTTTGAGCTCATTATGATGACGCATTACCGAGTGGGCCCAGTGATACCTCTCCGTCATACGGAGTGACAAATCCCAGTCTTGATCCGTGTCAACCCAACAGACACTTTCGGAGATACCCGTAGTATACCTTTATAGTCACCCAGTTACGTTGTGACGTTTGGTACACCCAAAGCACTCCTACGGTATCCGGGAGTTACACGATCTCATGGTCTAAGGAAAGGATACTTGACATTGGAAAAACTCTAGCAAACGAACTATACGATCTTATGCTATGTTTAGGATTGGGTCTTGTCCATCACATCATTCTCCTAATGATGTGATCTCGTTATCAATGACATCCAATGTCCATAGTCAGGAAACCATGACTATCTGTTGATCAACGAGCTAGTCAACTAGAGGCTTACTAGGGACATGTTGGTGTCTATTATTCACACATGTATTACGATTTCCGGATAACACAATTATAGCATGAATAAAGACAATTATCATGAACAAGGAAATATAATAATAATGCTTTTATTATTGCCTCTAGGGCATATTTCTAACAGTCTCCCACTTGCACTAGAGTCAATAATCTAGTTACATTGTGATGAATCGAACACCCATGGAATTCTGGTGTTGATCATGTTTTGCTCTAGGGAGAGGTTTAGTCAACGGATCTGCTACATTCAGGTCCGTGTGTACTTTACAAATATCTATGTCTCCATCTTGAACATTTTCACGAATGGAGTTGAAGCGACGCTTGATGTGCCTTGTCTTCTTGTGAAACCTGGGCTCCTTGGCAAGAGCAATAGCTCCAGTGTTGTCACAGAAGAGCTTGATCGGCCCAGACGCATTGGGTATGACTCCTAGGTCGGTGATGAACTCCTTCACCCAAATTGCTTCATGTGCTGCCTCCGAGGCTGCCATGTACTCCGCTTCACATGTAGATCCCGCCACGACGCTCTGCTTGCAACTGCACCAGCTTACTGCCCCACCATTCAAAATATACACGTATCCGGTCTGTGACTTAGAGTCATCCAGATCTGTGTCGAAGCTAGCGTCGACGTAACCCTTTACGACGAGCTCTTCGTCACCTCCATAAACGAGGAACATTTCCTTAGTCCTTTTCAGGTACTTCAGGATATTCTTGACTGCTGTCCAGTGTTCCTTGCCGGTATTACTTTGGTACCTTCCTACCAAACTTACGGCAAGGTTTACATCAGGTCTGGTACACAACATGGCATACATAATAGAACCTATGGCTGAGGCATAGGGGATGACACTCATCTCTTCTATATCTTCTGCCGTGGTCGGACATTGAGCTGAGCTCAATTTCTCACCTTGCAACACAGGCAAGAACCCCTTCTTAGACTGATCCATATTGAACTTCTTCAATATCTTATCAAGGTATGTGCTTTGTGAAAGACCTATGAGGCGTCTTGATCTATCTCCGTAGATCTTGATGCCTAATATATAAGCAGCTTCTCCAAGGTCCTTCATTGAAAAACTTTTATTCAAGTAGGCCTTAATGCTGTCCAAGAGTTCTATATCATTTCCCATCAAAAGTATGTCATCTACATATAATATGAGAAATGCTACAGAGCTCCCACTCACTTTCTTGTAAACACAGGCTTCTCCATAAGTCTGTGTAAACCCAAACGCTTTGATCATCTCATCAAAGCGAATGTTCCAACTTCGAGATGCTTGCACCAGCCCATAAATCGAGCGTTGGAGCTTGCACACCTTGTCAGCATTCTTAGGATCGACAAAACCTTCCGGCTGCATCATATACAATTCTTCCTTAAGGAAACCATTAAGGAATGCCGTTTTGACGTCCATTTGCCATATTTCATAATCATAGAATGCGGCAATTGCTAACATGATTCGGACGGACTTCAGCTTGGTTTTCTCTAGGAACGCGTTGAAGTTGAGGACTACGTTGGCCATTTGATCTACAAGACATATTGTAAAGATTTTAGACTAAGTTCATGATAATTAAGTTCATCAAATTATTCAATGAACTCCCACTTAGATAGACATCCCTCTTCTAGTCATCTAAGTATAACATGATCCGAGTCAACTAGGCCGTGTCCGATCATCACGTGAGACGGACTAGTCAACGTCGATGAAAATCTTCATGTTGATCGTATCTTCTATACGACTCATGCTCGACCTTTCGGTCTTCTGTGTTCCGAGGCCATGTCTATACACATGCTAGGCTCGTCAAGTCAACCTAAGTGTTTGCATGTGTAAATCTGTCTTACACCCGTTGTATGTGAACGTTTGAATCAAACACCCGATCATCACGTGGTGCATTGAAACAACGAACTATCGCAATGGTGCATAGTTAGGGGGAACACTTTCTTGAAATTATTATGAGGGATCATCTTATTTACTACCGTCTTTCTAAGTAAACAAGACGCAAAACATGATAAACATCAAATGCAATCAAATTATAATAGTGACATGATATGGCCAATATCACATAGCTCCTTTGATCTCCATCTTGGGGCTCCATGATCATCTTGTCACCGGCTTGACACCATGATCTCCATCATCATGATCCCCATCATCGTGTCTCCATGAAGTTGCTCGCCAACTATTACTTCTACTACTATGGCTAACGCGTTTAGCAATAAAGTAAAGTAATTTACATGGCGTTTCTCAATGACACACAGGTCATACAAAAAATAAAGACAACTCCTATGGCTCCTGCCGGTTGTCATACTCATCGACATGCAAGTCGTGATTCCTATTACAATAGCATGAACATCTCATTCATCATTCATCACAACTTTGGCCATATCATATCACAGAGCACTTGCTGCAAAAACAAGTTAGACGTCCTCTAATTGTTGTTGCAAGTTTTACGTGGCTGAAGTAGGGTTCTAGCAAGAACGTTTTCTTACCTACGTGAAAGCCACAACGTGATTTGTCAACTTCTATTTACCCTTCATAAGGACCCTTTTCATCGAATCCGCTTCAACTAAAGTAGGAGAGACAGACACCCGCCAGCCACCTTATGCAACTTGTGCATGTTAGTCGGTGGAACCGGTCTCACATAAGCATACGTGTAAGGTTGGTCCGGGCCGCTTCATCCCACAATATCGTTGAAGCAAGATAAGACTAGTAGCGGCAAGAAAGTTGACAACATCTACGCCCACAACAAATTGTGTTCTACTCGCGCAAGAAGAACTACGCATAGACCTAGCTCATGATGCCACTGTTGGGGAACGTTGCAGAAAACAAAAAAAATTCCTACGGTTTCACCAAGATCCATCTATGAGTTCATCTAGCAATGAGTGATCGGATGCATCTACATACCTTTATAGATCGTGAGCGGAAACATTCAAAGAACGGGGATGAGGTAGTCGAACACGACGTGATCCAAATCACCGGAGATCCTAGCACCGAACGGACGGCACCTCCGCGTTCAACACACGTACGGTCAGCGTAACGTCTCCTTCTTCTTGATCCAGCAAGGGGAGAGGAGAGGTTGAGGAAGATGGCTCCAGCAGCAGCACGATGGCGTGGTGGTGATGGAGCTGCAGTACTCCGGCAGGGCTTCGCTAAGCACTATGGAGGAGGAGGAGGTGTTGGAGAGGGAGAAGGAGGCAACCAAAGGCGTGGATCAAAAAGCCCTCCTTCCCCCCTTATATATAGGAGGGCCAAGGGGGGGGGGCGCCAGCCTAGGAGATCCAATCTCCTAGGGGGCAGCGGCCAAGGGAGGTTTCCCTCCCCCCCAAGGCACCTAGGGGGTGCCTTCCACTTGTGGGACTCTTCCCCTTTTGGAACCCTAGGCGCATGGGCCTCTTGGGGCTGGTGCCCTTGGCCCATGTAGGCCAAGGCGCACCCCCTACAGCCCATGTGCCCCCCCGGGGCAGGTGGCCCCACCCGGGGCAGGTGGCCCCACCCGGTGGGCCCCCGGGACCCTTCCGGTGGTCCCGGTACAATACTGGTGACCCCGAAACTTGTCCCGATGGCCGAAACAGCACTTCCTATATATAATTCTTTACCTCCGGACCATTCCGGAACTCCTCATGACGTCCGGGATCTCATCCGGGACTCCGAACAACATTCGGGTTACTGCATATACATATCCCTACAACCCTAGCGTCACCGAACCTTAAGTGTGTAGATCCTACGGGTTCGGGAGATAGGCAGACATGACCGAGACGGCTCTCCGGTCAATAACCAACAGCGGGATCTGGATACCCATGTTGGCTCCCACATGCTCCACGATGATCTCATCGGATGAACCACGATGTCGAGGATTCAAGCAACCCCGTATGCAATTCCCTTTGTCAATCGATATGTTACTTGCCCGAGATTCGATCGTCGGTATCCCAATACCTCGTTAAATCTCGTTACCGGCAAGTCACTTTACTCGTACCGTAATGCATGATCCCGTGACCAGACACTTGGTCACTTTGAGCTCATTATGATGACGCATTACCGAGTGGGCCCAGTGATACCTCTCCGTCATACGGAGTGACAAATCCCAGTCTTGATCCGTGTCAACCCAACAGACACTTTCGGAGATACCCGTAGTATACCTTTATAGTCACCCATTTACGTTGTGACGTTTGGTACACCCAAAGCACTCCTACGGTATTCGGGAGTTACACGATCTCATGGTTTAAGGAAAGGATACTTGACATTGGAAAAACTCTAGCAAACGAACTATACGATCTTATGCTATGTTTAGGATTGGGTCTTGTCCATCACATCATTCTCCAATGATGTGATCTCGTTATCAATGACATCCAATGTCCATAGTCAGGAAACCATGACTATATGTTGATCAACGAGCTAGTCAACTAGAGGCTTACTAGGGACATGTTGGTGTCTATTATTCACACATGTATTACGATTTCCGGATAACACAATTATAGCATGAATAAAGACAATTATCATGAACAAGGAAATATAATAATAATGATTTTATTATTGCCTCTAGGGCATATTTCCAACAGTAGCAAGAAGGATTTCTGGCGCTGTTGCCATGGAGTCTACGCAAAAAGTCAACATACCAAGTACCCATCACAATCCAAGATGCTTGTTTGTCGCGATGGCTCAAGATGCTACTAAATTGTGTGACTTCACCAATACCAATAATAATGATTTCCTTAGCACTCCGATTGCTCCTCTTACCGATGCTGAATCTTGTGAAATTAATACAGCTTTGTTGAATCTTGTTATGAAAGATCAATTCGCCGGCCTTCCTAGTGAAGATGCCGCTACTCATCTGAATAGCATCGTTGATTTATGTGATATGCAAAAGAAAAAAGATGTCAATAATGATGTTGTTAAATTGAAGCTATTTCCTTTTTCGCTTAGAGATCGTGCTAAAGCTTGGTTTTCGTCTTTGCCTAAGAATAGTATTGATTCATGGAACAAATGCAAAGATGCTTTTATCTCTAAGTATTTTCCTCCTGCTAAGATCATCTCTCTTAGAAACGATATAATGAACTTTAAACAACTTGATCATGAACATGTTGCACAAGCTTGGGAGAGAATGAAATTAATGATACGTAATTACCCTACTCATGGTTTGAATTTATGGATGGTTATACAAAAAAATTATGCTGATTGAATTTTGCTTCTAGAAATCTTTTAGATTCGGCCGCGGGAGGCACTTTTATGGAAATCACTTTAGGAGATGCTACTAAACTCCTAGATAATATTATGGTTAATTATTCTCAAATTGCATACTGAAGGAACTTCTAATAAAAAAGTGCATGCGATAGAAGAAATTAATGTGTTGAGTGGAAAGATGGATGAACTTATGAAATTATTTGCTACTAAGAGTGTTTCTTCTGATCCTAATGATATGCCTTTGTCTACTTTGATTGAGAATAACAATGAATCTATGGATGTGAATTTTTTTGGTAGGAATAATTTTGGTAACAACGCTTATAGAGGGAATTTTAATCCTAGGCCATATCCTAGTAATCCTTCTAATAATTATGGGAATTCCTACAACAACTCTTATGGAAATTATAATAAGATGCCCTCTGATTTTGAATCTAATATTAAACAATTTATTTCTTCGCAAAAGAATTTTAATGCTATGATTGAAGAAAAATTGCTTAAGATTGATGATTTGCCTAGGAATGTTGATAGAATTGCTCTTGATGTTGATGCTTTGAAACTTAGATCTATTCCACCTAAGCATGATATTAATGAGTCTCTAAAAGCCATGAGAATTTCAATTGATGAGTGTAAGGAAAGAACCGCTAGGATGCATGCTTCCAAAGATGCCTTTATTAAAGTGTGTTCTTCCAATTCCTATGAAAATCAAGATGAAGATCTAAAAGTTATTGATGTGTCTCCAATTAAATCTTTATTTTGCAATATGAATCTTGATGAAACTGAATATGATCTTCCTTTACCTAGAAGGCGTTCTAAAAATTCGGAGTGTTTAGATCTTAATGATGAAATTGATGAAAGCGGGATTGAAAGAAATAAAAATCTAGATTTTGCTAAACTCACTATATTGGATTTCAAGGAATTTAATTATGAAAATTGCTCTTTTATTGATTTTATTTCCTTGTTGCAATCCGTGCTAAATTCTCCACATGCTTATAGTCGAAATAAAGCCTTCACCGAACATATTGTTGATGCCTTGATGCAATATTATGAAGAAAAACTTGAGTTGAAAGTTTCTATCCCTAGAAAACTCTATGATGAGTGGGAACCAACTATTAAAATTAAAATTAAATATCATGAGTTTTATGCTTTGTGTGATTTGGGTGCTAGTATCTCTACTATTCCCAAGACTTTGTGTGATTTACTAGATTTCCGTAATTTTGATGATTGCTCTCTAAATTTGCATCTTGCGGATTCCACTATTAAGAAATCTATGGGAAGAATTAATGATGTTCTTATTGTTGCAAATAGGAATTATGTGCCCGTAGATTTCATTGTTCTTGATATAGATTGCAATCCTTCTTGCCCTATTATTCTTGGTAGACCTTTCCTTAGAACGGTTGGTGCGATTATTGATATGAAGGAAGGGAATATTAGATTTCAATTTCCATTAAAAAAGGGCATGGAACACTTTCCAAGAAAGAAAATAAAATTACCATATGAAACTATCATGAGAGCTACTTATGGATTACCTACCAAAGATGGCATTACCTTGATCTATTCTTGCTTGTTATGCCTAGCTAGGGGCGTTAAACGATAGCGCTTGTTGGGAGGAAACCCAATTTTATTTTTATTCCTTGCTTTTTGCTACTACTTAGTAATAAATAAATTATTTAGCCTCTGTTTTGGTTGTGTTTTTTGTGTTTAATTAGTGTTTGTGCCAAGTAGAACCGCTGGGAAGACTTGGGAAAAGTCTTGCTGAACTTGCTGTAAAAAACAGAAACTTTAGCGCTCACAAGAACTGCTGTCATTTTTATTTTAAGAGTGATATTTAGTTAATTCTTTTTGCAGATTATTAATAGATAAATTCCTCACGTCCAGAAATTTATTTTAGAATTTTTGGGGTTCCAGATCTTGCGCTAGCTACAGATTACTACACACTGTTATGTTTTTGACAGATTCTATTTTTCGTGTGTTGTTTGCTTATTTTGATGAATCTATGGCTAGTAAAATAGTTTATAATCCATATAGAAGTTGGAATACAGTAGGTTTAACACCAATATAAATAAATAATGAGTTCATTACAGTAACTTGAAGTGGTCTTTTGTTTTTTTTCGCTAACGGAGCTCACGATTTTTCTATCTTGAGTTTTGTGTTGTGAAGTTTTCAAGTTTTGGGTGAATTCTTTTGATGGATCATGGAACAAGGAGTGGCAAGAGCCTAAGCTTGGGGATGCCCATGGCACCCCCAAGATAATCCAAGGACACCAAAGAGTCAAAGCTTGGGGATGCCCCCGGAAGGCATCCCCTCTTTGGTCCACTTCCATCGGTAATTTACTTGGAGCTATATTTTTATTCACCAACATGATATGTGTTTTGCTTGGAGCGTCTTGTATTATTTGTGTCTTTGTTTGTTAGTATGCCACAATCATCCTTGCTGTACACACCTTTTGAGAGGGCCATACATGAATTAAAATTTGATAGAATACTCTATGTGCTTCACTTATATCTTTTGAGCTAGATAATTTTGCTCTATGTGCTTCACTTATATCTTTTGAGCGTTATAATTTTGCTCTATGTGCTTCACTTAGATCTTTTAGAGCACGGTGGTGGATATGTTTTAAAGAAACTATTGATCTCTCATGCTTCACTTAAATTAATTTCAGAGTCTCTTAATAGCATGGTAATTTTCCTAATAATAATATGCTTGGTATTCAAGATTTGTGAAACTTTCTTTTGAGTGTGTTGAATACTAAGAAAAGATTGAAGCATGATAATTGTTTTGAGATATGGAGGTGATAATATTAAAGTCATGCTAGTTGAGTAGTTGTGAATTTAAAGAATACTTGTGTTGAAGTTTGTGATTCTCGTAGCATGCACATATGGTGAACCGTTATGTGATGAAGTCAGAGCATGATTTATTTATTGATTGTCTTCCTTATGAGTGGCGGTCGGGGACGAGCGATGGTCTTTTCCTACCAATCTATCCCCTAGGAGCATGCGCGTAATAATTTGCTTTGATAACTTCTAAATTTTTGCAATAAGTATATGAGTTCTTTATGACTAATGTTGAGTCCATGGATTATACGCACTCTCACCCTTCCACCCTTGCTAGCCTCTCTAATATTGGAAATATGCCCTAGAGGCAATAATAAAAGCATTATTATTATATTTCCTTGTTCATGATAATTGTCTTTATTCATGCTATAATTGTGTTATCCGGAAATCGTAATACATGTGTGAATAACAGACACCAACATGTCCCTAGTAAGCCTCTAGTTGACTAGCTCGTTGATCAACAGATAGTCATGGTTTCCTGACTATGGACATTGGATGTCATTGATAACGAGATCACATCATTAGGAGAATGATGTGATGGACGAGACCCAATCCTAAACATAGCACAAGATCGTATAGTTTGTTTGCTAGAGTTTTCCAATGTCAAAGTATCTTTTCCTTAGACCATGAGATCGTGTAACTCCCGGATACCGTAGGAGTGCTTTGGGTATACCAAACGTCACAACGTAACTGGGTGACTATAAAGGTAGACTACGGGTATCTCCGAAAGTGTCTGTTGGGTTGACATGGATCAAGACTGGGATTTGTCACTCCGTATGACGGAGAGGTATCGCTGGGCCCACTCGGTAATGCATCATCATAATGAGCTCAAAGTGACCAAGTGTCTGGTCACGGGATCATGCATTACGGTACGAGTAAAGTGACTTGCCGGTAACGAGATTGAACGAGGTATTGGGATACCGACGATCGAATCTCGGGCAAGTAACATATCGATTGACAAAGGGAATTGCATACGGGGTTGATTGAATCCTCGACATCGTGGTTCATCCGATGAGATCATCATGGAGCATGTGGGAGCCAACATGGGTATCCAGATCCCGCTGTTGGTTATTGACCGGAGAGTCGTCTCGGTCATGTCTGCTTGTCTCCCGAACCCGTAGGGTCTACACACTTAAGGTTCGGTGACGCTAGGGTTATGAAGATATGTATATGCAATAACCCGAATGTTGTTCGGAGTCCCGGATGAGATCCCGGACGTCACGAGGAGTTCCGGAATGGTCCGGAGGTAAAGAATTATATATAGGAAGTGCTGTTTTGGCCATCGGGACAAGTTTCGGGGTTATCGGTATTGTACCGGGACCACCGGAGGGGTCCCGCGGGCCCACCGGGTGGGGCCACCTGTCCCGAGGGGCCACATGGGCTGTAGGGGGTGCGCCTTGGCCTAGATGGGCCAAGGGCACCAGCCCCAAAAGCCCATGCGCCTAGGGTTCCACTTAAAGGAAGAGTCCAAGTGGTGGAAGGCACCTCTAGGTGCCTTGGGGGGGAGGGAAACCTCCCCTTGGCTGCCGCACCTAGGAGATTGGATCTCCTAGGCTGCGCACCACCCCCCCTTGGCCCTCCTATATATAGTGGGGGAGAGGAGGGACTTCATACCCAGCCCCTGGCGCCTCCCTCTCTCCCCGTTACGTCTCTCTCTCGTAGTATAGGCGAAGCCCTGCTACTGTGACGCCCTGCATCCACTACCACGCCGTCGTGCTGCTGGATCTTCATCAACCTCTCCTCCCCCCTTGCTGGATCAAGAAGGAGGAGACGTCTCTCGTCCCGTACGTGTGTTGAACGCGGAGGTGCCGTCCGTTCGGCGCTTGGTCATCGGTGATTTGGATCACGTCGTGTTCGACTACATCATCACCGTTCTTTGAACGCTTCCGCACGCGATCTGCAAAGGTATGTAGATGCATCCGATGACTCGTTGCTAGATGAACTCCTAGATGGATCTTGGTGAAACGAGTAGGAAAATTTTTGTTTTCTGCAACGTTCCCCAACATCTAATACCGCGCAACTTTCGCCGGTATCATACACCTACCATATACCTTCCTCAAAACAGCCACCATACCTACCTATTATGGCATTTCCATAGCCATTCCGAGATATATTGCCATGCAACTTTCCACCATCTAGTTCATCATGACACATCCATCATTGTCATATTGCTTAGCATGATCATGTAGTTGACATAGTATTTGTGGCAAAGCCACCGTTCATAATTCTTTCATACTTGTCACTCGTGATTCATTGCATATCCCGGTACACCGCCGGAGGCATTCATATAGAGTCATACTTTGTTTTAGTATCGAGTTGTAATCATTGAGTTGTAAATAAATAGAAGTGTGATGATCATCATTCAATAGAGCATTGTCCCAAAAAAAGCAAGGCCAAAGAAAAAAAAGGCCCAAAAAAAGGGGCAATGCTACTATCCTTTTTCCACACTTGTGCTTCAAAGTAGCACCATGATATAGCAAGTATCATATATTGTGCTTCAAAGTAGCACCATGTTCTTCATATAGAGAGTCTCATATGTTGTCACTTTCATATACTAGTGGGAATTTTACGTTATAGAACTTGGCTTGTATATTCCAATGATGGGCTTCCTCAAATTGCCCTAGGTCTTCGTGAGCAAGCAAGTTGGATGCACACCCACTAGTTCGTTTTATTGAGCTTTCATACATTTATAGCTCTAGTGCATCCGTTGCATGGCAATCCCTACTCACTCACATTGATATCTATTGATGGGCATCTCCATAGCCCGTTGATACGCCTAGTCGATGTGAGACTATCTTCTCCTTTTTGTCTTCTCCACAACCACCATTCTATTCCACCTATAGTGCTATATCCATGGCTCACGCTCATGTATTGCGTGAAGATTGAAAAAGTTTTGAAAAAGTTAGAGTATGAAACAATTGCTTGGCTTGTCATCGGGGTTGTGCATGATTTAAATACTTTGTGTGGGGAAGATGGAGCATAGCCAGACTATATGATTTTGTAGGGATAACTTTCTTTGGCCATGTTATTTTGAGAAGACATAATCTCTTTGTTAGTATGCTTGAAGTATTATTATTTTCTATGTCAATATAAACTTTTGTCTTGAATCTTTCTAATCTGAATATTCATACCACATGTAGGGGAACGTAGTAATTTCAAAAATTTCCTACGCACACGCAAGATCATGGTGACGCATAGCAACGAGAGGGGAGAGTGTTGTCTACGTACCCTCATAGACCGGAAGCGGAAGCGTTAGCACAACGCGGTTGATGTAGTCGTACGTCTTCACGGCCCGACCAATCAAGCACCGAAACTACAGCACCTCCGAGTTCTAGCACACCTTCAGCTCGATGACGATCCCCAGACTCCGATCCAGCAAAATGTCGGGGAAGAGTTCCGTCAGCACGACAGCGTGGTGACGATCTTGATGTTCTACCGTCGCAGGGCTTCTCCTAAGTACCGCTACAATATTATCGAGGATTATGGTGGAGAAGGGCACCACACACGGCTAATATATCTCAAGGATCAATTGTTGTGTCTTTGGGGTGCCCCCTGCACCCGTATATAAATGAGCAAGGGAGGAGGAGGCCGACCCTAGGAGGGGGCGCGCCAAGTGTGGAGTCCTACTAGGACTCCCTAGTCCTAGTAGGATTCCACCTCCCATATGGAATAGGAAAAGAGGAAGGGAAAAGGAGAAGGAAGGAAGGGGGCGCCCCCCTTCCCTAGTCCAATTCGGACCAGACCAAGGGGAGGGGTGCGGCCACCCTTGAGGCCCTTTTCCTTCTGTCGGTGTCAAAACCGGCGATCTCGGGTAGGGGGTCCCTAACTGTGCGTCTAGGCCGGATGGTAACAGGAGGCAAGGGACACGAAGTTTTACCCAGGTTCGGGCCCTCTCGATGGAGGTAAAACCCTATGTCCCGCTTGATTAATATTGATGATATGGGTAGTACAAGAGTAGACCTACCACGAGATCGGGGAGGCTAAACCCTAGAAGCTAGCCTATGGTATGATTGTTGTTATGTATGTTGTCCTACGGACTAAAACCCTCCGGTTTATATAGACACTGGAGAGGGTTAGGGTTACACCAAGTCGGTTACAATGGTAGGAGATCTGTATATCCGTATCGCCAAGCTTGCCTTCCACGCCAAGGAAAGTCCCTTCCGGACAAGGGACGAAGTCTTCAATCTTGTATCTTCATAGACCAAGAGTCCGGCTGAAGGTATAGTCCGGCCATCCGGACACCCCCTAATCCAGGACTCCCTCAGTAGCCCCTGAACCAGGATTCAATGATGATGAGTCTGGCGCACAGTTTGTCTTCGGCATTGCAAGGCGGGTTCCTCCTCCAAGTACTTCATAGAAGATTTTGAACCCAAAGATAGTGTCCGGTTCTGCAAAATAAATTTCCACATACTGTCGTAGAGAGAATAATATTTACACAAATCTAATCTGCTGACGTATTCCGTAGTGTGACACACCACGGCCAAGCCTTTATTCGAGTCGTTTCATTATCCCACCTCAGCGCGTTATGCGAGGCGGTTTCCTTGGCACGTCTTGTCAAAGCAGAGATCGTGTCCCCTTATTCCGGGATTCTCATCAATACGGGCGTGGGTAACCCAACCGCTTCTGGGACACCTAGATTATAGGCAAGTCCAAACGGACACGGAGAGGATGCTTGATATTCACCCTCTTTATAAAGAGATAAGGCTTTCTACTTTTCCCTCCCGTGTTCAATCGAATCCTTCCCCCGCCTCAAGCTCAAACGCCCAAGGTCCAGGTCAGGTGCTCCGAACCTTCAGTCATGTCCAGATCTAGCCTTCAAGGCCGATGGGTGCCTTCCTCCGTCACGGAAGAAGACATCAAAAAGTTGAGGGAGGCCAGATATCTGACCGCCGAGATTTTACATCGGCTGCCTTCCCGGGGGCAGGCCGTCCCTTCCCCCGAACCCAACGAGAGCGTCGTGTTCGTCTCCCACTTCCTCCGAGGTCTAGGCCTTACTTTGGATCCTTTCGTCAGGGGCTTGATGTTTTACTACGGGCTAGATTTCCATGATCTAGCTCCGGACTCCTTTCTTCATATCACGACATTTATCGTCGTGTGCGAGGCCTTCCTCCGGGTTACCCCCCACTTTGGCCTATGGCTCAAGACCTTTGAAGTAAAGCCGAAGATGATCGAGGGGCAACATGCGGCGTGTGGAGGTGCCTCAATTCATAAGATGAAGGGACCTTCATGGCCCAAAGGTTCCATCCCAGAGGTATCTGAATTGTGGCAATAGGAGTGGTTCTACATCACGGCTCCTAGAAGTGCCAAGTGGGCGGCCACCCCCGTTTTCCGCTCGGGCCCTCCACCACAACTGATGTCATGGATTAGCAGAGGACTGAGCTGGGGTCCAGCCAAGGACGTGCCTATGCTGCAAAGCCGCATTCGAGATCTCTTTAATGGAGATCTTAGTTTGATTGCGGTGATACAAGTCATGCTGGTCCGTCAAGTCCAGCCTTGCAAACGCCGGCCCCTTCGCTTGTGGGAGTTCAATCCCGAGGGACCGCGTGTCATTCAAAATTTCCTCGGTCTGACGCACGAGGAGATGTACAAGTCGTTCTTCGGACCTCAAGTGGAGTGTCCGGAAATCACCGAGGACGTGGGCCTGAGCAGTATCCGTGCCGCCGAACGGGTAGGGAATCCTCTGGTCGAATATACTATCTCTCACTTGTTACAAAGTTATCTCTGAGAGTTTGCTTTTTGACCAGGACTGGCTAACAAAGGCGAAGCTGATCCGGTGTTCGGCCCCCCTTCCTGAGGGTTTGGAAAATCCGATACTGGAAAAGATGCTCCAGGTCGCACCCTGCCCGGAGCCCTTGAAGGAAGATACTGGGGAGGATAATACAGGCGGACGCGGGCCCCCAACGCTGCCCATTCTAGCCGACGGAGCGAGCGTCTTCATGAAGGAAGACGACCGGGGGAGGAAAAGGACCGCGTCCGGGGGTTCGGAAGCCGAAACTTCCAAACGGGAGAAGAAGTCTCCCACAAAGGGTCTTACCCTGGGGGGCGCTGTTGCCGCACAAAGTCCGCGGGGGGATCAATTCTCCCACGAGTCGTAAGTGACCCGAAACACTTTAATAGTATAGATACGCCATCTTTTTCTTCTGAGAAAGTAACCACCGCATATATCTTTGCAGTTCGGGCCTTAACCTCTCTCAAATGAGCTCGTCTTCGGGGGATCTCCTTCCAGAGATGATGGAGAGTGAAACGCCTCCTCAGGACTCCTCCGCTCCGGAAGCGGGTGACCCTGAAGTGTCGTCGCGGAGGGCTTCTCCGAGTCCGGCGAGGCCGGAAAATAATCCCGTTGACCCCCGAGGCTCCCAATGTCCGGTTCCCGAAGAGAGCAGACAAAAGAGTCCGGCACCGTCTAGTGTGCGATCGGATGTTCTAAGGGAGTTAGTGGGGCGAGCGGCCATCTCAGACAAACACCGTGTGCTGATGAATACAGTGATGGAGAGGATATCGTCCGCCGAAAGCGGATTGCATGAAGCTTTTATGAGTCTACTGACAGGCTTTGAGGTACGTAAAAGAATGTATGATAGTCCTGCACATGCTAGGTGTGCCCTGTGTAGATAGTAGCCCCTGAGACTCTGGTTGTCGTCGGAAACGATGACGAACAGAGGATCATATTCCCAGGTGATAACCATACTGCCTTTATGTGCAGGTAATGGAAGCTCCGGTGGCTAGCCGGGCGAGCGAGTTTGCCCATTTAGAACGGCAGTTGGATGCGGCAGACGCCGACATCGAGCTTGTTAACAAAAGGCTTGATGAGGCACAGGGTAAGTGTCATTATCTGGAAACGCCGCATAGTAATAGCAGTATGAAGCCAGTATCTTTAATATGTTATGACTGCAGATGGAGCTGGTACCGTTGAAGCCTTGCGGGCGGAACTTGCCCGAGCCAAGGAACAAGCGAGATTGGGTAATGCGGCTGCTTTGAAGGCGGTCGAAGAGTTGCGAGCCGAGAAGGTCGCGCATGGCGAGAGCCGAGACAAGATGGCCAAGATGGCCATAGAATTAAAAGCCGCCGCCGACCGTTGCCGGGTTCTCGAAAAGGAAAACCAAGCGAAGGCATCGGACCTTGAGAAGGCTGCTGCGACGAGAAAGGACCTCCGCTCTGGTATGAGGGCAAACAAGGAGGAGCTGCGGGAAGCCGGAGATATTGTAGCCGGGAAATCCTTTATGTTGCGGAGGAAGTTCGGAGATCCACGATATGCTCCTCTGGATCGGCTGTGGAGTTCGGAGGATGTATACATGGATTTGGCGACGAGCGCTGCCGATGCGGCCAAGTATTTCCAGGGTCAGACAGACCACGAAGTAGACCGTCTGTTTTGGAGACAATTCCATTCTCCCGAGCGTCCACTTTCATTGAGTGACCAATTGGCCGAACGGGCCGAACTAAATAGGTTGTCCGGACTCTCCATGAGGTCTGTTGTGGATCGGCTATGGCCGGAAAGGTCAAAACCGGACTCTTATTTCGGCTTGGTGCATCAGTTCCTTGACATGGTGCTGCGCATTGATGCGATGAAGAGGTCGGTGTGCATAGAGGGCGCACGGATGGCCTTTGCCCGTGTTAAAGCATACTGGGCGGAGATGGATGCTACCACCGTTGCAGCGCGGGATTCGGCCATAGGTCGAAGGGCTGCTGAGCACTATTTTGAAGAAGTTCTTGAGGGTGCTCGTTTGATAGAGACCCAGTGCTCAAAAAATATTATGTTTGAGTGATATGTAATCTCATTGTAAGAGAAATGCTTTTATAAATTTTTGTAAGGCTATTTTTATAGTTTTGCCTGAAAGTAATATGATGCCTCCTGGGCGGCCGTTTATGTATACATGTGTATAACCTGAAAGATTGTAGTCGTCGGCTTCAACCCTCACGCATATAATGCGGAGGTGCTCGCAAAAACACGCGTTCACACTTACCCCAACGTCTTGGTCCTATTAAGGAGGTGATAGCGGAGCGAGCGAGGCAACCGGACTATAATGCTTTAGCACTTTCACTTAGCCATAGGAGTTTGACAGGGGGCCTACTAGATAGCCCCTGGTGGCTCCGCACTCTCCCGATCCCGGGGTGCGTACATGCCTGGCCGGAAAACGGCCCTTCGTTAAGGCGGAGGAATTCTAACATTCCGACAGGTCGTTGAGTGGTTGACCAGTCTCATGCTATATCATGATAGTCAGTTTTCGGCTTTCTCTACTAAGGTGCTCGTCCGGATGAACCAGGACACAATCGCAGTAGTTCTCCTCGTGCTACCTTAGCCGGTAAAGCGGAACGTAAGGCACCAAAACACAGGAGCCGGGAAAACCCAACATTTGACCAAAGACAATGATTCGGAGCTGATGCATATAAGGCCGAACTCGCGACGCCGAACACTCCCTAAGGTATTCGGTCTTAGTGGTATAAACCGGGCCTAAATAATGGCCTTTGTAAGAAGCCCCTTCTGTCCAGGTACGGGCATTGTTCTGGCATGGCCACATGCCAAGACGTCAGCATCCTTTGGTGGATATGTATCAACAAGAGACAATAAAAAAGGTTTACGCAGGGTCTTATTCTAAAAAGAATCCTTGGAACGGGTCCCTGCTGCACGTCTGCGCCTGTGTCTCCGTTGTGCCGTATCCTGGACGGGTGTAGCATGATGATCGTCTGTAAAAGAGAGGAATTTAGGTGAAAAAGTTGTCGTGCAGAAAGATAGTTTTTTAAAGAAACCATGCATAATTCAAGATGAGAAGAAATTGCCACTTGTCTGCGTGCGTTGAGCCCCTTGTATTGACAAATAGGGGTGTGACTGTTTATTCGGTATAACTAGCGGCGCCGGACTCGATTAGTTGTTTCTGAGGTCTTGACGACCTATTGGATGCTTTCGCTTGTCCGGGCGCCTTTAGTGTGCGGCTGCCAAGGCAGCCTCACTCTCTTCGGCGCGCAGAGATCGCTTGATATTTCCGTGTACTGCAATGATGCCACGTGGACTGGGCATCTTGAGTGTGAGGGAGGCATAGTGTGGTATTGCATTAAAGCGAGCGAATGCTTCGCGTCTGAGCAGTGCTTGATAGCCACTTTGAAACGGAGCGATGTGGAAAGTTAGATGCTCGCGACGGAAGTTATCGGGGGAGCCGAATATAACTTGTAGTAGGAGGGAGCCCGTGCAACGAGCCCCTGGGCCTGGCGTTACTCCTTTAAAGGTAGTATTGCTATGGCGAATTTGTGTTGGGTCTAACCCCATCCCGCGGAGTGTATCCTGATATATTAGGTTTAGGCTACTGCCGCCATCCATCAAGACTCGTGTGAAGTGATATCCGCCAATTACTGGGTCTAATACCAAGGCAGCCCATCCTGCGTGCCGGATACTTGATGAGTAATCGCGATGGTCGAAAGTGATCGGTTGAGACGACCAGTGGCAGGACTTCGCGGTTGCAGGCACTTGGGTATATTTTTCTGGGGGTGCCGCGTTGTTTTTTCCCTTAATCACGTGTAACACGTTTACTGTTTTGACTTCTGGTGAAAATTTCTTTTGTTCCCCCATGTCTTGCTTGGGAGGCCCGTCCTCGTCTTCACTTGGCGTATCCTCCCCCTTGTGTACGGCGTTGAGCTTGCCGGACTGCTTGAAGACCCAACATTCTCTGTGGGTATGATTAGCTGGTTTACCAGGGGTACTATGGATCTGACATATTTGGTCTAGAATTTTGTTGAGGCTAGACAGTTCATCCCTGGTGCCTTTAGGGGGCGGGTTTTGACCTGGCCGAGAGCTTTTGAATCCGGCATTTATTGCCGTGCCCTCCGTGCGGTCTACTTTATTCCGGCGTTTGTTATTGCTGTTGCGCCGTGATTTCCCGTTTCCATCTCTAACTTCGGATGTACTGGGGTCGCTGGTGCTGCATCTGGCTAGCCAGCTGTCCTCACCCGCGCAAAAGCGGGTCATGAGGTTTGTTAATGCGGCCATCGTTCTCGGCTTATTTTGGCCGAGGTGTCTGGTGAGCCATTCGTCACGGACGCTATGCTTGAAAGCCGCTAAGGCTTCGGCGTCCGGACAGTCGACAGTCTGGTTCTTTTTAGTAAGAAACCTGTTCCAAAGCTTTCGGTCTGACTCTCCGGGCTGTTGAGTTATGCGACTCAAATCGTCCGCATCCGGAGGTCGGACATAGGTCCCTTGAAAATTTGCCCGAAAGGCGTCTTCGAGCTCTTCCCGGCTCCCAATGGAGCTTTCGGGGAGGCCTTTGAGCCAGTGGCGAGCTGGCCCTTTGAGCTTGAGGTGTAAGTACTTGATGGCATGGAGATCATTTCCTCGAGCCATATGGATATGAAGGATGTAGTCCTCAATCCAGACCCCGGGGTCTGTTGTTCCGTCGTATGCCTCTATGTTTACGGGCTTGAATCCCTCTGGAAATTCGTGGTCCAGCACCTCATCGGTGAAACATAGGGGGTGTGCGGCACCCCTATAGCTGGGTGTGCCGCGTTGTTCGGATGTTTGTTGTGTTGCATTGTATGCTGGGGAGCACGTGCGTGGTCCATAGATGGATCTTGTTGCGCCATCCTTTGGGTGCGGGCCCTCGCATGGGCCGCGTGTTGTATTGTGAGCGGCGTTGTATGCCGCTCTGTGTTGGTAGAGGGGTCGTCTATCCGACCAGGTGGCTGCTTTGATGTTTGGTTGTGGGGGGTCTGAGGCCTCCTCATCGAATTCGGGTAGCAGCTTCCGCTTTGGGTAGCTCTTGGAGGGGCGATTATCGCCGTACCTTGCTGCTGTATTGAGTATTTTACTCCATATGATTTGGAGTGTGTCTTGAGCAGCCTTGAGCCTTTGCTTCTGCTTTTTAAGACTCCTCGCGGTGGCAACAAGACTTTTACGAGCATTCTGCTGCTCCGGGTGTCTGTCCGGCGTTATATCGTCCGGACCATTATCCTTGATAGGGTTTGTTTGTTCGGTTTGATTATCCGGATTGCCGTTGTCCGGCAGCGATTCGCCCTGCTCCAGCGCTGGGTTTGTGTGATCGTTATTTTTGTCGAGGTGGGGTTTGGGGCGGCGCTTACGCCGCCGCTTTGACTGCTTTCGAGGGAACAAGCCTTCGGTGCGTCCTCCCGCTCCTCGTCGTCATCTTTTGGTGCGTCCACCATGTATACGTCAAATGACGAGGTGGCATTCCAGGGCCCAATAGGCACTGGTTCTTCATTATCTCCTTCATCGGTGTCCATACCGTCGATATCTTCGGAGTCGAAGTCGAGCATGTCGGTTAAATCATCGACAGTGGCTACAAAGTGGGTGGTGGGTGGGCTTTGAATTTCTTCATCGTCCGTACCCCAGCCTTGCTGACCATAGTCCGGCCAGGGCTCTCCTGATAAAGAGAGAGACTCCATTGTCTTCAGAATATCGCCGAAAGGCGAGTGCTGAAAGATGTCCGCGGCGGTAAACTCCATGATCGGCGCCCAATCGGATTCGATCGGCAGGGGCGCGGAGGGTTTGGAGTCCGGAGAGGAGTCCGGCTCCTTGGAGTCACGAATCTCGCGGAGTACGGGGCTGGTGTTCGGCTCCGTCATCGTTGGGATCGCAGCCCCTGAGGTGGCGTCCAACCGCCCATCCTCGATCGGCGCAGTTGGCTCCGAATTAAGGGTCGAAGCCGATGCGGGTGCAGCCTCCAGGGCACTGTTCGGCGACAGAGCTAGATCATGCTCATTGGGATAGTGCGGCGCGCTCGGCAGTGGCTCGAATCCGTCGAAGATCAAGTCCCCGCGGATGTCAGCCGTGTAGTTTAAACTTCCAAATCTGACCCGACGGCCAGGGGCGTAGCTTTCGATCTGTTCCAGATGGCCAAGTGAATTGGCCCGCAGTGCGAAGCCGACGAAGATCTGTCCGGGGAGGAAGGTCTCACCCTGAACTGCATCGCTATTGATGATCGTAGGAGCCATCGAGCCTGACGGCGACGACACAGAGGAACTCTCAATGAAAGCACCAATGTCGGTGTCAAAACCGGCGGATCTCGGGTAGGGGGTCCCGAACTGTGCGTCTAGACCAGATGATAACAGGAGGCAAGGGACACGAAGTTTTACCCAGGTTCGGGCCCTCTCGATGGAGGTAAAACCCTACGTCCTGCTTGATTAATATTGATGATATGGGTAGTACAACAGTAGATCTACCACGAGATCAGAGAGGCTAAACCCTAGAAGCAAGCCTATGGTATGATTGTTTATGGGTATATTGTCCTACAGACTAAAAACCCTCCGGTTTATATAGACACCGGAGAGGGTTAGGGTTACACCAAGTCGGTTACAATGGTAGGAGATCTGTATATCTGTATCGCCAAGCTTGCCTTCCACGCCAAGGAAAGTCCCTTCCGGACACGGGACGAAGTCTTCAATCTTGTATCTTCATAGACCAAGAGTCCGGCTGAAGGTATAGTCCGGCCATCCGGACACCCCCTAATCCAGGACTCCCTCACCTTCTTTCCCGTATGGCCCAATAAGGCCCAATACGTATTCCCGTAACTCTCCGGTACTCCGAAAAATACCTGAATCACTCGGAACTTTTCCGATGTCCGAATATAGTCGTCCAATATATCGATCTTTACGTCTCAACCATTTCGAGACTCCTCGTCATGTCCCCGGTCTCATCCGGGACTCCGAACTCCTTCGGTACATCAAAACTCATAAACTCATAATATAACAGTCATCGAAACCTTAAGCGTGCGGACCCTACGGGTTCGAGAACAATGTAGACATGACCGAGACACATCTCTGGTCAATAACCAATAGTAGAACCTGGATGCTCATATTGGCTCCCACATATTCTACGAAGATCTTTATCGGTCAGACCGCATAACAACATACGTTGTTCCCTTTGTCATCGGTATGTTACTTGCCCGAGATTCGATCGTCGGTATCTCAATACCTAGTTCAATCTTGTTACCGGCAAGTCTCTTTACTCGTTCCGTAATACATCATCCTGCAACTAACTCATTAGTTGCAATGCTTGCAAGGCTTAAGTGATGTGCATTACCGAGAGGGCCCAGAGATACCTCTCCAACAATCGGAGTGAAAAATCCTAATCTCGAAATACGCCAACCCAACAAGTACCCAGTTACGTTGTGACGTTTGGTAGCACACAAAGTGTTCCTCCGGGAAACAGGAGTTGCATAATCTCATAGTCATAGGAACATGTATAAGTCATGAAGAAAGCAATAGCAACAAACTAAACGATCAAGTGCTAAGCTAACGAAATGGGTCAAGTCAATCACATCATTCTCCTAATTATATGATCCTGTTAATCAAATGACAACTCATGTCTATGGTTAGGAAACATAACCATCTTCGATCAACGAGCTAGTCAAGTAGAGGCATACTAGTGACACTATGTTTGTCTATGTATTCACACATGTATTATGTTTCCGGTTAATACAATTCTAGCATGAATAATAAACATTTATCATGATATAAGGAAATAAATAATAGCTTTATTATTACCTCTTGGGCATATTTCCTTCAGTCTCCCACTTGCACTAGAGTCAATAATCTAGTTCACATCGCCATGTGATTTAACATCAATCGTTCACATCAGCATGTGATTAACACCCATAGTTCACATCGACATGTGACCAACACCCAAAGGGTTTACTAGAGTCAATAATCTAGTTCATGTCGCTATGTGATTAACACCCAAAGAGTACTGAGGTGTGATCATGTTTTGCTTGTGAGAGAAGTTTTGTCAAGGGGTCTGCCACATTCAGATCCGTAAGTATTTTGCAAATTTCTATGTCAACAATGCTCTGCATGGAGATATTCTAGCTAATTGCTCCCACTTTCAATATGTATCCAGATTGAGACTTAGAGTCATCTGGATCAGTGTCAAAACTTGTATCGACATAACCCTTTACGACGAACCTTTTGTCACCTCCATAATCGAGAAACATATCCTTATTCCACTAAGGATAATTTTGACCAATGTCCAGTGATCTACTCCTAGATCACTATTGTACTCCCTTGCCAAACTCAAGGCAGGGTATACAATAGGTCTGGTACACAGCATGGCATACTTTATAGAACCTATGGCTAAGGCATAGGGAATGACTTTCATTCTCTCTCTATCTTCTGCCGTGGTCGGGTTTTGAGTCTTACTCAACTTCACACCTTGTAACACAGGCAAGAACTTCTTCTTTGACTGTTCCATTTTGAACTACTTCGAAATCTTGTCAAGGTATGTACTCATTGAAAAACTTATCAAGCATCTTGATCTATCTCTATAGATCTTGATGCTCAATATGTAAGCAGCTTCACCGAGGTCTTTCTTTGAAAAACTCCTTTCAAGTATTCCTTTATGCTTTGCAGAATAATTCTACATTATCTCCGATCAACAATATATCTTTCACATATACTTATCAGAAATGATGTAGTGCTCCCAGTCACTTTCTTGTAAATACAGGCTTCACCGCAAGTCTGTATAAAACTATATGCTTTGATCAACTTATCAAAGCATATATTCCAACTCCGAGATGCTTGCACCAGTCCATAGATGGATCGCTGGAGCTTGCATATTTTGTTAGTACCTTTAGGATTGACAAAACCTTCCGGTTGCATCATATACAACTCTTCTTTAATAAATCCATTAAGGAATGCAGTTTTGTTTATCCATTTTCCAGATTTCATAAAATGCGGTAATTGCTAACATGATTCGGACAGACTTAAGCATAAATACGAGTGATAAACTCTCATCGTAGTCAACACCTTGAACTTGTCGAAAAACTTTTTGCGACAATTCTAGCTTTGTAGATAGTAACACTACTATCAGCGTCCGTCTTCCTCTTGAAGATCCATTTAATCTCAATGGCTCACCGATCATTGGGCAAGTCAATCAAAGTCCATACTTTGTTCTCATACATGGATCTCATCTCAGATTTCATGGCCTCAAGCCATTTCACGGAATCTGGGCTCATCATCGCTTCCTCATAGTTCATAGGCTCGTCATGGTCAAGTAACATGACCTCCAGAACAGGATTACCATACCACTCTGGTTTCGGATCTCACTCTGGTTTACCTACGAGGTTCGGTAGTAACTTGATCTGAAGTTACATGATCATCATCATTAGCTTCCTCGCTAATCGGTGTAGTAGTCACAGGAACAGATTTTTGTGATGAACTACTTTCCAATAAGGGAGCAGGTACAGTTACCTCATCAAGTTCTACTTTCCTCCCACTCACTTCTTTCGAGAGAAACTCCTTCTCTAGAAAGGATCCATTCTCAGCAATGAATAACTTGCCTTCGGATCTATGATAGAAGGTGTACCCAACATTTTCTTTTGGGTATCCTATGAATATTTACTTCTCCGATTTGTGTTCGAGCTTATCATGTTGAAACTTTTTCACATAAGCATTGCAGTCCCAAACTTTAAGAAATGGCAGCTTAGGTTTCTCGCCAAACCACAGTTCATACGGTGTCGTCTCAACGGATTTAGATGGTGCCCTTTTTAACGTGAATGTAGCTGTCTCTAATGCATAACCCCAAAACGATAGTGGTAGATCGGTAAGAGACATCATAGATCGCACTATATCTAATAAAGTACGGTTATGACGTTCGGACACACCATTACACTGTGGTGTTCCAGGTGGCGTGAGTAGTGAAACTATTTCACATTGTTTTAACTGAAGGCCAAACTCGTAACTCAAATATTTTACTTCTGCGATCATATCGTAGAAACTTTTATTTTTGTTACGATGATTCTCCACATCACTCTGAAATTCTTTGAACTTTTCAAATATTTCAGACTTGTGTTTCATCAAGTAGATATACTCATATCTACTCAAATCATCTGTGAAGATCAGAAAATAATGATACCTGCCACGAGCCTCAATATTCATCGGACCACATACATCACTATGTATGATTTCCAACAAATCTGTTGCTCGCTCCATTGTTCCGGAGAACGGAGTCTTAGTCATCTTGCCCATGAGGCATGGTTCGCGAGCATCAACTGATTCATAATCAAGTGATTCCAAAAACCCATCAGCATGGATTTTCTTCATGCGCTTTACACCAATATGACCTAAACGGCAGTGCCACAAATAAGTTGCACTATCATTATTAACTTTGCATCTTTTGGCTTCAATATTATGAATATGTGTATCACCAAGATCGAGATCCAACAAACCATTTTCATTGGGTGTATGACCATAGAAGGTTTTATTCATGTAAACAGAACAACAATTATTCTCTAACTTACATGAATAACCGTATTGCAATAAACATGATCCAATCATATTTATGCTCAACGCAAACACCAAATAACACTTATTTAGGTTCAACACTAATCCCGAAAGTATAGGGAGTGTGCGATGATGATCATATCAATCTTGGAACCACTTCCAACACACATCGTCACTTCACCCTTAACTAGTCTCTGTTCATTCTGCAACTCCTGTTTCGAGTTACTACTCTTAGCAACTGAACTAGTATCAAATACTAAGGGGTTGCTATAAACACTAGTAAAGTACACATCAATAACATGTATATCAAATATACCTATGTTCACTTTGCCATCCTTCTTATCCGCCAATTACTTGGGGTAGTTCCGCTTCCAGTGACCAGTCCCTTTGTAGTAGAAGCACTCAGTTTCAGGCTTAGGTCCAGACTTGGGTTTTTCACTTGAGCAGCAACTTGCTTGCCGTTCTTCTTGAAGTTACCCTTTCTTCCCTTTGTCCTTTTTACTTGAAACTAGTGGTTTTGTTTACCATCAACACTTGATGCTTTTATTGATTTCTACCTTCGTTGATTTCAGCATCACGAAGAGCTTGGAATCGTTTCTGTTATCCCTTGCATATTATAGTTCATCATGAAGTTCTACTAACTTGGTGATGGTGACTAGAGAATTCTGTCAATCACTATTTTATCTCGAAGATTAACTCCCACTTGATTCAAGCGATTGTAGTACCCAGACAATCTGAGCACATGCTCACTGCTTGAGCTATTCTCCTCCATCTTTTACCTATAGAACTTGTTGGAGACTTCATATCTCTCAACTCGGGTATTTGCTTGAAATATTAACTTCAACTCCTGGAACATCTCATATGGTCCATGACGTTCAAAACGTCTTTGAAGTCCCGATTCTAAGCCGTTTAAGCATGGTGCACTAAACTATCAAGTAGTCATCATATTGAGCTAGACAAATGTTCATAACATCTGCATCTGTTCCTGCAATAGGTTTGTCACCTAGCGGTGCATCAAAGACATAATTCTTCTGTGCAGCAATGAGGATAAACCTCAGATCACGGATCCAATCCGCATCATTGCTACTAACATCTTTCAACTTAGTTTTCTCTAGGAACATATCAAAAATAAAACAGGGGAGCTAAACACGAGCTATTGATCTACAACATAGATATGCTAATACTACCAGGACTAAGTTCATGATAAATTTAAGTTCAATTAATCATATTACTTAAGAACTCCCACTTAGATAGACTTCCCTCTAATCCTCTAAGTGATCACGTGATCCAAATCAACTAAACCATGTCCGATCATCACGTGAGATGGAGTAGTTTCAATGGTGAACATCACTATGTTGATCATATCTACTATATGATTCACACTCGACCTTTCGGTCTCCGTGTTCCGAGGCCATATCTGTTATATGCTAGGCTCGTCAAGTTTAACCTGAGTATTCTGCGTGTGCAACTGTTTTGCACCCGTTGTATTTGAACGTAGAGCCTATCACACCCGATCATCACGTGGTGTCTCAGCACGAAGAACTTTCGCAATGGTGCATACTGAGGGAGAACACTTATAATTTGATAATTTTAGTGAGGGATCATCTTATAATGCTACCGTCAATCAAAGCAAGATAAGATGCATAAAAGATAAGGGTCTTTTACATCTGTGTCCCTAACTCGAACCCACTACTCACATTTGCCCCTAATTCGAAAGCCTGCTCAAAAATGCCCCTCCGCCGTTACGTGCCCTTACAGAAATGCCCTTTTGCGCCGTTACCGTTAGGTCAAAGCCGGTCAAAGGGCATTGACCGGCCCCAAAAAAATAGCAAAAAAAATCTAAAAAATCTGAAAGTTTGTGAGATCAAAGATACTCAGGTTCGCAAGGTGCGTGCAATTTTTCGTGCTGTTTGGGCATTCCAGGAGCTCGTGTCAAAGGAAAAACAGTAAATATGTAAGCCTGTGAACAGTAAATTCAAAAAAATAGCAAGAAAATTCAAAAAAATATGAAATTTTTTGGCATCAAAGAGGCTATGGTCTAAAAGCTGCGTGCCAATTTTTGTTGTGTTTGGACATTGGAGGGGCTTGTGGAGAAAAAAACAAAATCTGGCCCGGGAAAAAACTTGGGAAAAATGACTATTTTGTTTTTTCTTGCGAGAGCTCCTCGCAAGTCATTTGATCACAAAAACTTGCAAGCACCTTGTGCACCCAAGCCTCTTTGATGCCAAAAAATTTCATATTTTTTTGAATTTTCTTGCTATTTTATTTCAAATTTACTGTTCACAAGCATGCATATTAACTGTTTTTCCTCGCCACGAGCTCCTGGAATGTCCAAATAGCACAAAAATTTGCACGCACCTTGCGCACATGAGTATCTTCGATCTCACAAAATTTTAGATTTTTTTAAATTTTTTTGCTATTTTTTCAGGACGGTCAAAGTTGTTTGACCGGACGGTAACGGCGCAGAAGGGCTTTTCTGTAAGGGCACCTAACGGCGGAGGGGCAAATTTGAGCAGGCTTTCGAATTAGGGGTATATCTGATTAGGTGGTTCGAGTTAGGGACAGAAGTGCAAATGGCCCAAAAGATAAACATCACATGGAATCAATATAGGTGATATGATATGGCCATCATCATCTTGTACTTGTGATCTCCATCTCCGAAGTACCGTCATGATCACCATCGTCACCGGCGTGACACCTTGATCTCCATCGTAGCATCGTTGTCGTCTCGCCAATCTTATGCTTCCACGACTATCGCTACCGCTTAGTGATAAAGTAAAGCATTACAGCGTGATTGCATTGCATACAATAAAGCGACAACCATATGGCTCCTGCCAGTTGCCGATAACTCGGTTACAAAACATGATCATCTCATACAATAAAATTTAGCATCATGTCTTGACCATATCACATCACAACATGCCCTGCAAAAACAAGTTAGACGTCCTCTACTTTGTTGTTGCAAGTTTTACGAGGCTGCTACGGGCTTAGCAAGAACCGTTCTTACCTACGGATCAAAACCACAACGATAGTTTGTCAAGTTGGTGCCGTTTTAACCTTCGCAAGGACCGGGCGTAGCTACACTCGATTCAACTAAAGTTGGAGAAACTGACACCCGCCAGCCACCTATGTGCAAAGCAAATCGGTAGAACCAGTCTCGCGTAAGCGTACGCGTAATGTCGGTCAGGGCTGCTTCATCCAACAATACCGTCAGACCAAAGTATGACATGCTGGTAAGCAGTATGACTTATATCGCCCACAACTCACTTGTGTTCTACTCGTGCACAACATCAACGCATAAAACCTGGCTCTGATACCACTGTAGCGGAACGTAGTAATTTCAAAAATTTCCTATGCACACACAAGATCATGGTGATGCATAGCAACGAGAGGGGAGAGTGTTGTCTACGTACCCTCGTAGACCGGAAGCGGAAGCGTTAGCACAACGCGGTTGATGTAGTCGTACGTCTTCACGGCCCGACCGATCGAGCACCGAAACTACGGCACCTCCGAGTTCTAGCACACGTTCAGCTCGATGACGATCCCCGGACTCCGATCTAGCAGAATGTCGGGGAAGAGTTCCGTCAGCACGATGGCGTGGTGACGATCTTGATGTTCTACCGTCGCAGGTCTTCGCCTAAGCACCGCTACAATATTATCGAGGATTATGGTGGAGGAGGGCACCGCACACGGCTAATAGATCTCAAGGATCAATTGTTGTGTCTTCGGGGTGCCCCCCTGCACCCGTATATAAAGGAGCAAGGGAGGAGGAGGCCGGCCCTAGGAGGGGATGCACCAAGTGTGGAGTCCTACTAGGACTCCCTAGTCCTAGTAGGATTCCACCTCCCATATGGAATAGGAAAAGAGGAAGGGAAAAGGAGAAGGAAGGAAGGGGCGCCCCCCTTCCCTAGTCCAATTCGGACCAGACCAAGGGGAGGGGTGTGGCCACTGTTGAGGCCCTTTTCCTTCTTTCCCGTATGGCCCAATAAGGCCCAATACGTATTCCCGTAACTCTCCGGTACTCCGAAAAATACCCGAATCAGTCGGAACTTTTCTGATGTCCGAATATAGTCGTCCAATATATCGATCTTTACGTCTCGACCATTTCGAGACTCCTCGTCATGTCCCCGATCTCATCCGGGACTCCTAACTCCTTCGGTACATCAAAACTCATAAACTCATAATATAACTGCATCGAAACCTTAAGCGTGCGGACCCTACGGGTTCGAGAACAATGTAGACATGACCGAGACACGTCTCCGGTCAATAACCAATAGCGGAACCTGGATGCTCATATTGGCTCCCACATATTCTACGAAGATCTTTATCGGTCAGACCGCATAACAACATACGTTGTTCCCTTTGTCATCGGTATGTTACTTGCCCGAGATTCGATCGTCGGTATCTCAATACCTAGTTCAATCTCGTTACCGGCAAGTCTCTTTACTCGTTCCATAATACATCATCCTGCAACTAACTCACTAGTTGCAATGCTTGCAAGGCTTAAGTGATGTGCATTACCGAGAGGGCCCAGAGATACCTCTCCGACAATCGGAGTGACAAATCCTAATCTCGAAATACGCCAACCCAACAAGTACCTTCGGAGACACCTGTAGAGCACCTTTATAATCACCCAGTTACGTTGTGACGTTTGGTGGCACACAAAGTGTTCCTCCGGTAAACGAGAGTTGCATAATCTCATAGTCATAGGAACATGTATAAGTCATGAAGAAAGCAATAGCAACAAACTAAACGATCAAGTGCTAAGCTAAAGAAATGGGTCAAGTCAATCACATCATTCTCCTAATGATATGATCTCGTTAATCAAATGACAACTCATGTCTATGGTTAGGAAACATAACCATCTTCGATCAACGAGCTAGTCAAGTAGAGGCATACTAGTGACACTATGTTTGTCTATGTATTCACACATGTATTATGTTTCCGGTTAATACAATTCTAGCATGAATAATAAACATTTATCATGATATAAGGAAATAAATAATAGCTTTATTATTGCCTCTAGGGCATATTTCCTTCACCACAATTAAGCAGATTTACATTGAAATTATGCCAAGTAGCACTCCGCATAAAAAATTCTCTTTTTATCATTTACCTACTCGAGGACGAGCAGGAATTAAGCTTGGGGATGCCTGATACGTCTCCAACGTATCTATAATTTTTGATTGCTCCATGCTATATTATCTACTGTTTTGGACTATATTGGGCTTTATTTTCCACTTTTATATTATTTTTGGGACTAACCTATTAACCGGAGGCCCAACCCAGAATTGTTGTTTTTTGCCTATTTCAGTGTTTCGGATAAACAGAATATCAAACGGAGTCCAAATGGAATAAAAGCTTCAGAAACGTGATTTTCTCACCGAACGTGATCCGGGAGACTTGGACCCTACTGCAAGGGATCAAAGAGGTGGTCACGAGGGTGGGGGGGGCCCGTAGGGCGCTCCCCCTGCCTCGTGGGCCCCTCGGTGCTCCACCGACGTACTCCTTCCTCCTATATATACACACGTACCCCCAAACGATCAGAACAGGAGCCAAAACCCTAATTCCACCGCCGCAACTTTCTGTATCCACGAGATCCCATCTTGGGGCCTGTTTCGGAGCTCCGCCGGAAGAGGGCCGTCATCACGGAGGGCTTCTACATCAACCTAGCCCCTCCGATGAAGTGTGAGTAGTTTACCTCAGACCTTCGGGTCCATAGTTAGTAGCTAGATGGCTTCTTCTCTCTCTTTGAATCTCAATACAAAGTTCTCCCCCTCTCTCGTGCAGATCTATTCGATGTAATCTTCTTTTTGCGGTGTGTTTGTTGAGAACGATGAATTGTGGGTTTATGATCAAGTCTATCTATGAATAATATTTGAATCTTCTCTGAATTCTTTTATGCATGATTGGTTATCTTTGCAAGTCTCTTCGAATTATCCGTTTGGTTTGGCCAACTAGATTGGTAGTTCTTGCCATGGGAGAAGTGCTTAGCTTTGGGTTCGATCTTGCGGTGTCCTTACCCAGTGACAGAAGGGGCAGCAAGGCACATATTGTATCGTTGCCATCGAGGATAACAAGATGGGGTTTATTTCATATTGCATGAATTTATCTCTCTACATCATGTCATCTTGCTTAAGGCGTTACTCTGTTTTTAACTTAATACTCTAGATGCATGCTAGATAGCGGGCGATGAGTGGAGTAATTGTAGTAGATGCAGAATCGTTTCGATCTACTTGTCACGGACATGATGCCTATATACATGATCATGCCTAGATATTCTCATAATTATGCGCAATTCTATCAATTGCTCAACAGTAATTTGTTCACCCACCGTAGAATACTTATGCTCTTGAGAGAAGCCACTAGTGAAACCTATGGCCCCCGGGTCTATTCTCATCATATCAATCTCCATCACTTTATATTGCTTTGCTTTTTACTTTGCCTTTACTTTTTACTTTGCATCTTTATATCAAAAATACCAAAAATATTCTATCTATCAGATCTCAGTCTCGTAAGTGACCGTGAAGGGCTTGACAACCCCTAATCGCGTTGGTTGCGAGTAGCTATCGCTTTGTGCAGGTACGAGGGACTTGAGCATGGGCTCCTACTGGATTGATACCTTGGTTCTCAAAAACTGAGGGAAATACTTACGCTACTCTGCTGCATCATCCCTTCCTCTCCGGGGAAAACCAACGCGAGCTCAAGATGTAGCACCACTGTCGATGACTTAACCGACATGCTCGACTTCGATTCCAAAGACATCAACAGTATGGACGACGATGCGGGAGACGAAGAGGAACCACTGCCCACGGGGCACTGGACAGCCACCTCATCATACGATATATACATGGTGGATACACCCAAAGAAGGCAATGGCGACGAGATAGCGGAGGATGACCCCTCCAAGAAGCAACCCAAGCGCCGACGTCAGCGGCGCCGCTCTAAGTCCCGCCAAAGCAAAAGTGGTGATACCGGCACAGGAGATAATAATCCGGATAGTGCCGAAGACAATAACAGCCCCCTCCAGCAAGATTTAGAGCAGGAGGATGGAGGAGCCAGCCCTCCTGAGAGAGCGGCAGAGGATGATAATTACATGCCCCCCTCCGAAGACGAGGCAAGCCTCGGCGACGACGAATTCACCGTGCCATAGGATCCCGTCGAACAAGAGCGCTTCAAACGCCGGCTTATAGCCATGACAAATAGCCTTAAGAAAAAGCAGCAGCAGCTTCAAGCTAATCAGGATCTGCTAGCTGACAGATGGACTGAAGTCCTCGTGTCCAAGGAATAAAAACTCGAGTGCCCCTCCAAGAGTTACCCGAAATACAGGTTACTACCCCGACTGGAGGAAGAAGCGTATGACGCGACTGATCGGTCACCTCGTGGCCACGATAGAGAGGCATTCCAGCCAAAAACTCAGCCTGCACCCCGATGCCATTCAAATAAAAAGGCATGGGGAGATACGCCAGACCTGCGAGACATATTGGAGGACAAAGCAAAGCATGCAAGATCGATCTACGGATCACGAGAGCGCGCCACTATGCGAGACGATAAACGTCACGCCAGATACAATAAAAGTAAATCCGGTCGGGCCGAACACAGCGGGCAAGACCCATTCGAGCTGCGTCGCGATATAGCCCAATACAGAGGCGCAGCACACCCCTTATGCTTCACAGACGAAGTAATGGATCATCAAATCCCAGAAGGTTTCAAACCTGTAAATATTGAATCATACGAGGGCACAACAGATCCCGCGGTATGGATCGAGGATTTCCTCCTCCACATCCACATGGCCCGCGGTGATGACTTACACGCCATCAAATACCTCCCACTAAAGCTCAAGGGACTAGCGCGGCATTGGCTTAACAGCTTGCCAGCAGAGTCCATTAGCTGTTGGGAAGATCTGGAAGCTACATTCCTCGACAACTTTCAGGGCACCTATGTGCGACCACCAGATGCCGATGACTTGAGCCACATAATTCAGCAGCCAGAAGAATCGGCCAGGAAATTCTGGACTCGGTTCCTAACAAAGAAAAATCAAATCATCGACTGTCCGGATGCAGAGGCCCTAGCGGCTTTCAAACACAACATCCGCGACGAATGGCTGGCCCGGCACCTTGGTCAGGAAAAGCCGAAATCTATGGCAGCCCTCACGACACTCATGACCCGCTTTTGTGCGGGAGAAGACAGCTGGCTGGCTCGCAGTAATAACATATCAAAGAACCATGGTACTTCGAATACCAAGGACGGCAATAGCAGGTCACGTCGCAACAAACATAAGCGCCGCATTAACAGCGATAATACCAAGGATATGGCAGTCAATGCCGGATTCAAAGGCTCTAAACCCGGTCAGCGGAAAAAGTCTTTCAAACAAAGTACACCAGGTCCGTCCAGCTTGGAACGTATACTCGATCGCTCGTGTCAAATACACGACACCCTAGACAAGCCAGCCAATCACACCAACAGGGATTGTTGGGTGTTCAAGCAGGCCGGCAAGTTAATTGCCGAAAACAAGGACAAGGGGCCACATAGCGATGACGAGGAGGAGCCCCGGCAGCCACACACCGGAGGACAGAAGAGGTTTCCCCCACAAGTGCGGACGGTGAACATGATATACGCAACCCACATCCCCAAGAGGGAGCGGAAGCGTGCGCTCAGGGACGTATATGCGTTGGAGCCAGTCGCCCCAAAGTTCAACCCATGGTCCTCCTATCCGATCACTTTCGATCGCAGGGACCATCCCACTAGTATCCGTCATGGCGGATTCGCCGCACTGGTTCTGGACCCTATCATTGACGGATTTCACCTCACTCGAGTCCTTATGGATGGCGGCAGCAGCCTGAACCTGCTTTATCAGGACACAATGTGCAAAATGGGTATAGACCCCTCAAGGATCAAACCCACAAAAACGACCTTTAAAGGCGTCATTCCAGGTGTAGAGGCCCATTGCACAGGCTCAATTACACTGGAAGTGGTCTTCGGATCCCCGGATTACTTCCGAAGTGAAGAATTAATCTTCGATATAGTCCCGTTCCGCAGTGGTTATCATGCACTGCTCGGGCGAACCGCATTTACGAGATTCAATGCGGTACCACATTATGCATACCTCAAGCTCAAGATGCCAGGACCTCGCGGGGTTATTACAGTTAATGGAAACACAGCGCTCTCTCCGAACGGAGGAGCACACCGCGGCCCTCGCAGCAGAAGCACAAAGCAGCCTCTCAAGGCAATCCACCGGTTCGGCGTTTCAAGACCCGGACACCTTCAAGCGCGCTCAGAGCAATCGGCAACTAGACCGCTTGGCGCGATCTGAGCTCGCGTAGCAATGCGGCCCCACCCCAGTCCCAGCCAAACGGCGAAACTCGTGCCACGCGTACATAATTACGCATTAAAAATACCATGGGCACAGGTGGGGAGGGGGCACAACTGCGGCACGCCCCAAGACGCGGCTTAAACCGCACTAGGGGCTTCCTGTTTGGTCATTTTCTCTTTTTCAGGACTTTAATCTCTGGAAACCCTGTCCGGCAGCACTATTGCCGAACACATGATGCAGCAACCAAGGAGGCAAAAAGCTACATCACACCACGGCATTCCCAGGTGGATTACAATAACGAGCGAAATATTTGATTTAATGCTATTCCTCAGCTTGCCCTTGGAAGGGAAATAGTCCTACTCTTTGCTTATTGCACCATCTGTATCATCCCGCTTTCACGCACCTTTTTGAATAAACAATGCATAACATTACGACTATTATTGCATTCTTGTTATATATATATATGTTCAATAATGACGCCTTGCAACCGTACACTTTGGTACGGCCAATACACCAGGGGCTTACGTACCCCACAATATGGTGTGAAAACTTCGAACACTTTCACAAGTGCGGCACCCCGAACTTATAGCATTATATGCATCAGCTCCGAATCATGTCTTTGGTCAAATGTTGGGTTTGCCCGGCTCCTATGTTTTGGTACCTTACGTTCCGCTCTATCGGCTAAGGTAGCGCTAGGAGAACTACTGCGATTGTGCCCCGGTTCTGCTGGGCTAAGCACCTTAGTAGAGAAAGCTAAAACTGACTGTCATGATAAGGCGAGAGACTGGTCGCTGTTCGGCGAGTTTTCGAGTCCCTAAAGACTTATGCCGCTTAGAGCGAGGGGTCGGCCCTGTCCGGCTTAAAGGTGTGCATCGCGCCCCGAATTTGGCCTTCCGAATACCAGGGGCTTCACCGAAATTTAAAATTATAGAATTCTATGGTTAAGTGAGAGTGATAAAGCATTATTAGTCCGGTTGCCTTGTTTGTTGTGCTGAGCACCTCCCTCGAAGGACCCAAACATGGGAACAAGAGTGCTCAGGTTTATCCCGAACACCCCAGCACTCATGTCATGGGGGAAGAAGCCGAGGACTAACCATCTCTCAGATTGGATAAACAGCCAAACAGACGGAAATATTTTAAATTCACACAAGCGTTGCATAGCGCATATGAAACAAGTTTTCATCGTACAGGATCACACGAGCAAGTTTACTCAAATATTACATCCTTTGAACATTCGTCCGCTACAAGACGGGCACCCTTCAGGACACCCTCATAATAAATTTCGGGGGTGCGATGTGAAGGAAATATGCCCTAGAGGCAATAATAAAGTTATTATTTATTTTCTTATATCATGATAAATGTTTATTATTCATGCTAGATTTTGTATTAACCGGAAACATAATACATGTGTGAATACATAGACAAAAACAGAGAGTCACTAGTATGCCTGTACTTGACTAGCTCGTTAATCAAAGATGGTTATGTTTCCTAACCATAGACACGAGTTGTCATTTGATTAACGGGATCACATCATTAGGAGAATGATGTGATTGACTTGACCCATTCCGTTAGCTTAGCACTTGATCGTTTAGTTTGTTGCTATTGCTTTCTTCATAACTTATACATGTTCCTATGACTATGAGATTATGCAACTCCCGTTTATCGGAGGAACACTTTGTGTGCTACCAAACGTCACAATGTAACTGGGTGATTATAAAGGTTCTCTACAGGTGTCTCCGAAGGTACTTGTTGGGTTGGCGTATTTCGAGATTAGGATTTGTCACTCCGATTGTCGGAGAGGTATCTCTGGGCCCTCTCGGTAATGCACATCACTCAAGCCTTGCAAGCATTGCAACTAATAAGTTAGTTGCAGGATGATGTATTACGGAACGAGTAAAGAGACTTGCCGGTAATGAGATTGAACTAGGTATTGAGATACCGACGATCGAATCTCGGGCAAGTAACATACCGATGACAAAGGGAACAACGTATGTTGTTATGCGGTCTGACCGATAAAGATCTTCATAGAATATGTAGGAGCCAATATGAGCATCCAGGTTCCGCTATTGGTTATTGACCGGAGACGTGTCTCGGTCATGTCTACATAGTTCTCAAACCCGTAGGGTCCGCACGCTTAAAGTTCGGTGACGATCGTAATTAGGATTTTTGTGTTTTGATGTACCGAAGGTTGTTCGGAGTCCCGGATGTGATCACGAACATGACGAGGAGTCTCGAAATGGTCGAGACATAAAGATTGATATATTGGAAGCCTATATTTGGATATCGGAAACATTCCGGGTGAAATCAGGATTTTAGCGGAGTACCGGGGGGTTACCGGACCCCCCTGGGGGGTTATTGGGCCTACATGGGCCATAAGGGAGAAGAGGAGGGCCGGCCAGGGCAGGCCGCGCGCCCCCTCCCCCCTAGTCCGAATAGGACAAGGAAGGGGGGGGGGCGGCGCCCCCCCCCTTTCATCTTTCTCCCTTCCTCCTTCCTTTTCCAACAAGGCAAGAGGGGGAGTCCTACTCCCGGTTGGAGTAGGACTCCTCCAGGCGCACCCATAGGGCCGGCCGCACCTCCCCCTCTCCCTCCTTTATATACTGAGGCAAGGGGCACCCCATGACACACAAGTTGATCCTCGTGAGCGTTCCTTAGCCGTGTGCGGTGCCCCCTTCCACCATATTCCACCTCGGTCATATCGTAGCGGTGCTTAGGCGAAGCCCTGCGTTGGTAGAACATCATCGCCATCATCATGCCATCGTGCTGATGAAACTCTCCCTCAATGTTTTGCTGGATCGGAACTCGAGGGACGTCACCGAGTTGAACGTGTGCAGAACTCGGAGGTGCCGTACGTTCGGTACTTGGATCGGTCGGATCGGGAAGACGTGCGACTACTTCCTCTACGTTGTGTCAACACTTCTGTTGCCGGTCTACGAGGGTACATAGACAACACTCTCCCCTCTCGTTGCTATGCATCACCATGATCTTGCGTGTGCATAGGAATTTTTTTGAAATTACTACGTTCCCCAACAGCGGTACCAGAGCCTAGGTTTTATGCGTTGATGTTGTGCACGAGTAGAACACAAGTGAGTTGTGGGCGATATAAGTCATACTGATTACCAGCATGTCATACTTTGATTCGGCGGTATTGTTGGATGAAGCGGCCCGGACCGACATTATGCGTACGCTTACGCGAGACTGGTTCTACCGATGTGCTTTGCACATAGGTGGCTGGCGGGTGTCAGTTTCTCCAACTTTAGTTGAACCAAGTGTGGCTACGCCCGGTCCTTGCGAAGGTTAAAGCAGCACCAACTTGACAAACTATCGTTGTGGTTTTGATGCGTAGGTAAGAACGGTTCTTGCTAAGCCCGTAGCAGCCACGTAAAACTTGCAACAACAAAGTAGAGGACGTCTAACTTGTTTTTGCAGGGCATGTTGTGATGTGATATGGTCAAGACATGATGCTAAATTTTATTGTATGAGATGATCATGTTTTGTAACCGAGTTATCGGCAACTGGCAGGAGCCATATGGTTGTCGCTTTATTGTATGCAATGCAATTGCGCTGTAATGCTTTACTTTATCACTGAGCGGTAGCGATAGTCGTGGAAGCATAAGATTGGCGAGACGACAACGATGCTATGATGGTGATCAAGGTGTCGCGCCGGTGACAATGGTGATCATGAAGGTGCTTCGGAGATGGAGATCACAAGCACAAGATGATGATGGCCATATCATATCACTTATATTGATTGCATGTGATGTTTATCTTTTATGCATCTTATCTTGCTTTGATTGACGGTAGCATTATAAGATGATCCCCCACTAAATTATCAAAGTATAAGTGTTCCCCCTGAGTATGCACTGTTGCGAAAGTTCTTCGTGCTGAGACACCACGTGATGATCAGGTGTGATAGGCTCTACGTTCAAATACAACGGGTGCAAAACAGTTGCGCACACGGAATACTCAGGTTTAACTTGACGAGCCTAGCATATAACAGATATGGCCTCGGAACACGGAGACCGAAAGGTCGAGCGTGAATCATATAGTAGATCTGATCAACATATTGATGTTCACTATTGATACTACTCCATCTCACGTGATGATCGGACATGGTTTAGTTGATTTGGATCACGTGATCACTTAGAGGATTAGAGGGATATCTTTCTAAGTGGGAGTTCTTAAGTAATATGATTAATTGAACTTAAATTTATCATGAACTTAGTACCTGATAGTATCTTGCTTGTCTATGTTTGATTGTAGATAGATGGCTCATGCTGTTGTTCCGTTGAATTTTAATGCGTTCCTTGAGAAAGCAAAGTTGAAAGATGATGGTAGCAATTACACGGACTGGGTCCTTAACTTGAGGATTATCCTCATTACTGCACAGAAGAATTACATCCTGGAAGCATCGCTAAGTGTCAAGCTTGCTGTAGGAGCGACACCAGATGTTATGAACATCTG
Organism: Triticum urartu; assembly: GCF_056163025.1. Lineage (NCBI taxonomy): Eukaryota > Viridiplantae > Streptophyta > Magnoliopsida > Poales > Poaceae > Triticum > Triticum urartu. Next base: position 604,378,425 of record NC_141875.1, read on the forward strand.
GCAGAGCAAAGCTGATGACTACTTGATAGTTCAGTGTGCCATGCTTTATGGCTTAGAACCGGGTCTTCAACGACGTTTTGAATGTCATGGAGCATTTGAGATGTTCCAGGAGTTGAAGTTAATATTTCAAGCAAATGCCCGGATTGAGAGATATGAAGTCTCCAATAAGTTCTATAGCTGCAAGATGGAGGAGAATAGTTCTGTCAGTGAACATATACTCAAAATGTCTGGGTATCATAATCACTTGACTCTACCGGGGGTTAATCTTCCTGTTGATAGTGTCATTGACAGAGTTCTTCAATCACTGCCACCAAGCTACAAAAGCTTCGTGATGAACTATAATATGCAAGGGATGAATAAAACTATTCCTGAGCTCTTTGCGATGCTAAAAGTCGCGGAGGTAGAAATCAAGAAGGAGCATCAAGTGTTGATGGTCAATAAGACCACCAGTTTCAAGAAAAAGGGCAAAGGGAAGAAGAAAGGGAACTTCAAGAAGAACAACAAACAAGTTGCTGCTCAGGAGAAGAAACCCAAGTCTGGACCTAAGCCTGAGACTGGGTGCTTCTACTGCAAGCAGACTGGTCACTGGAAGCGGAACTGCCCCAAGTATTTGGCGGATAAGAAGGATGTCAAAGTGAACAAAGGTATATGTGATATACATGTTATTGATGTGTACCTTACTAATGCTCGCAGTGGCACCTGGGTATTTGATACTGTTTCTGTTGCTAACATTTGCAACTCGAAACAGGGGCTACGGATTAAGCGAAGATTGGCTAAGGACGAGGTGGCGATGCGCGTGGGAAATGGTTCCAAAGTCGATGTGATCGCGGTCGGCACGCTACCTCTACCTCTACCTTCGGGATTAGTATTAGACCTAAATAATTGTTATTTGGTGCCAGCGTTGAGCATGAACATTATATCTGGATCTTGTTTGATGCGAGACGGTTATTCATTTAAATCAGAGAATAATGGTTGTTCTATTTATATGAGTAATATCTTTTATGGTCATGCACCCTTGAAGAGTGGTCTATTTTTGATGAATCTCGATAGTAGTGATACACATATTCATAATGTTGAAATCAAAAGACGCAGAATTGATAATGATAGTGCAACTTATTTGTGGCACTGCCGTTTAGGTCATATCGGTGTAAAGCGCATGAAGAAACTCCATACTGATGGACTTTTGGAACTAGTTGATTATGAATCACTTGGTACTTGCGAACCGTGCCTCATGGGTAAGATGACTAAAACGCCGTTCTCCGGTACTATGAGAGAGCAACGGATTTGTTGGAAATCATACATACAGATGTATGTGGTCCAATGAATGTTGAGGCTCGTGGCGGATATCGTTATTTTCTCACCTTCACAGATGATTTAAGCAGATATGGGTATATCAACTTAATGAAACATAAGTCTGAAACATTTGAAAAGTTCAAAGAATTTCAGAGTGAAGTTGAAAATCATCGTAACAAGAAAATAAAGTTTCTATGATCTGATCGTGGAGGAGAATATTTGAGTTACGAGTTTGGTCTACATTTGAAACAATGCGGAATAGTTTCACAATTCACGCCACCCGGAACACCATAGCGTAATGGTGTGTCTGAACGTCGTAATCGTACTTTATTAGATATGGTGCGATCTATGATGTCTCTTACTGATTTACCGTTATTGTTTTGGGGTTATGCTTTAGAGACGGCTGCATTCACGTTAAATAGGACACCATCGAAATCCGTTGAGACGACGCCTTATGAACTGTGGTTTGGTAAGAAACCAAAGTTGTCATTTCTGAAAGTTTGGGGCTGCGATGCTTATGTGAAAAAGCTTCAACCTGATAAGCTCGAACCCAAATCGGAGAAATGTGTCTTCATAGGATACCCAAAGGAGACTATTGGATACACCTTCTATCACAGATCCGAAGGCAAAACTTTTGTTGCTAAATTCGGAGTTTTTCTAGAGGAGTTTCTCTCGAAAGAAGTGAGTGGGAGAAAAGTAGAACTTGATGAGGTAACTGTACCTGCTCCCTTATTGGAAAGTAGTACATCACAGAAACCGGTTTCTGTGACACCTACACCAATTAGTGATGAAGCTAATGATAATGATCATGAAACTTCAGATCAAGTTACTACCGAACCTCGTAGATCAACCAGAGTAAGATCCGCACCAGAGTGGTACGGTAATCTTGTTCTGGAAGTCATGCTACTAGATCATGATGAACCTACGAACTATGAAGAAGCGATGGTGAGCCCAGATTCCGCAAAATGGCTAGAAGCCATGAAATCTGAGATGGGATCCATGTATGAGAACAAAGTGTGGACTTTGGTTGACTTGCCCGTTGATCGGCAAGCAATTGAGAATAAATGGATCTTCAAGAAGAAGACTGACACTGACGGTAATGTTACTGTCTACAAAGCTCGACTTGTTGCAAAAGGTTTTCGACAAGTTCAAGGGATTGACTACGATGAGACCTTCTCACCCGTAGCGATGCTTAAGTCTGTCCGAATCATGTTAGCAATTGCCGCATTTTATGATTATGAAATTTGGCAAATGGATGTCAAAACTGCATTCCTGAATGGATTTCTGGAAGAAGAGTTGTATATGATGCAACCAGAAGGTTTTGTCGATCCAAAGGGAGCTAACAAAGTGTGCAAGCTCCAGCGATCCATTTATGGACTGGTGCAAGCCTCTCGGAGTTGGAATAAACGCTTTGATAGTGTGATCAAAGCATTTGGTTTTGTACAGACTTTTGGAGAAGCCTGTATTTACAAGAAAGTGAGTGGGAGCTCTATAGCATTTCTGATATTATATGTGGATGACATATTATTGATTGGAAATGATATAGAATTTCTGGATAGCATAAAGGGATACTTGAATAAGAGTTTTTCAATGAAAGACCTTGGTGAAGCTGCTTACATATTGGGCATTAAGATCTATAGAGATAGATCAAGACGCTTAATTGGACTTTCACAAAGCACATACCTTGACAAGGTTTTGAAAAAGTTCAAAATGGATCAAGCAAAGAAAGGGTTCTTGCCTGTGTTACAAGGTGTGAAGTTGAGTAAGACTCAATGTCCGACCACCGCAGAAGATAGAGAGAAAATGAAAGATGTTCCCTATGCTTCAGCCATAGGCTCTATCATGTATGCAATGCTGTGTACCAGACCTGATGTGTGCCTTGCTATAAGTCTAGCAGGGAGGTACCAAAGTAATCCAGGAGTGGATCACTGGACAGCGGTCAAGAACATCCTGAAATACCTGAAAAGGACTAAGGATATGTTTCTCGTATATGGAGGTGACAAAGAGCTCATCGTAAATGGTTACGTTGATGCAAGCTTTGACACTGATCCGGACGATTCTAAATCGCAAACCGGATACGTGTTTTTACTGAATGGTGGAGCTATCAGTTGGTGCAGTTCTAAACAAAGCGTCATGGCGGGATCTACATGTGAAGCGGAGTACATAGCTGCTTCGGAAGCAGCAAATGAAGGAGTCTGGATGAAGGAGTTCATATCCGATCTAGGTGTCATACCTAGTGCATCGGGTCCAATGAAAATCTTTTGTGACAATACTGGTGCAATTGCCTTGGCGAAGGAATCCAGATTTCACAAGAGAACCAAACACATCAAGAGACGCTTCAATTCCATTCGGGATTTAGTCCAAGTGGGAGACATAGAAATTTGCAAGATACATACGGATCTGAATGTTGCTAACCCACTGACTAAGCCTCTTCCACGAGCAAAACATGATCAGCACTAAGGCTCCATGGGTGTTAGAATCATTACTGCGTAATCTAGATTATTGACTCTAGTGCAAGTGGGAGACTGAAGGAAATATGCCCTAGAGGCAATAATAAAGTTATTATTTATTTCCTTGTATCATGATAAATGTTTATTATTCATGCTAGAATTGTATTAACCGGAAACATAATACATGTGTGAATACATAGACAAAAACAGAGAGTCACTAGTATGCCTCTACTTGACTAGCTCGTTAATCAAAGATGGTTATGTTTCCTAACCATAGACATGAGTTGTCATTTGATTAACGGGATCACATCATTAGGAGAATGATGTGATTGACTTGACCCATTCCGTTAGCTTTGCACTTGATCGTTTAGTTTGTTGCTATTGCTTTCTTCATAACTTATACATGTTCCTATGACTGAGATTATGCAACTCCCGTTTACCGGAGGAACACTTTGTGTGCTACCAAACGTCACAACGTAACTGGGTGATTATAAAGGTGCTCTACAGGTGTCTCTGAAGGTACTTATTGGGTTGGCGTATTTCGAGATTAGGATTTGTCACTCCGATTGTCGGAGAGGTATCTCTGGGCCCTCTCGGTAATGCACATCACTCAAGCCTTGCAAGCATTGCAACTAATAAGTTAGTTGCAGGATGTTGTATTACGGAATGAGTAAAGTGACTTGCCAGTAACGAGATTGAACTAGGTATTGAGATACCGACGATCGAATCTCGGGCAAGTAACATACCGATGACAAAGGGAACAACGTATGTTGTTATGCGGTCTGACCGATAAAGATCTTCGTAGAATATTAGGAGCCAATATGAGCATCCAGGTTCCGCTATTGGTTATTGACCGGAGACGTGTCTCGATCATGTCTACATAGTTCTCGAACCCGTAGGGTCCGCACGCTTAAAGTTCGGTGACGATCGTAATTAGGGTTTTTGTGTTTTGATGTACCGAAGGTTGTTCGGAGTCCCGGATGTGATCACGGACATGACGAGAGTCTCGAAATGGTCGAGACATAAAGATTGATATATTGGAAGCCTATATTTGGATATCGGAAACATTCCGGGTGAAATCGGGATTTTATCGGAGTACCGGGGGGTTACCGGAACCCCCCCCCAGGGGTTATTGGGCCTACATGGGCCATAAGGGAGAAGAGGAGGGCCGGCCAGGGCAGGCCGCTCGCCCCCTCCCCCCTAGTCCGAATAGGACAAGGAAGGGGGGGGGGCGCCCCCCCTTTCCTCTTTCTCCCTTCCTCCTTCCTTTTCCAACAAGGCAAGAGGGGGGGTCCTACTCCCGGTTGGAGTAGGACTCCTCCAGGCGCACCCATAGGGCCGGCCGCACCTCCCCCTCTCCCTCCTTTATATACTGAGGCAAGGGGCACCCCATGACACACAAGTTGATCCTCGTGATCGTTCCTTAGCCATGTGCGGTGCCCCCTTCCACCATATTCCACCTCGGTCATATCGTAGCGGTGCTTAGGCGAAGCCCTGCGTCGGTAGCACATCATCACCGTCATCACGTCGTCGTGCTAACGAAACTCTCCCTCAATGTTTTGCTGGATCGTAACTCGAGGGACGTCACCGATTTGAACGTGTGCAGAACTCGGAGGTGCCGTACGTTCAGTACTTGGATCGGTCAGATCGGGAAGACGTACGACTACTTACTCTACGTTGTGTCAACACTTCCGTTGCCGGTCTATGAGGGTACGTAGACAACACTCTCCCCTCTCGTTGCTACGCATCACCATGATCTTGCGTGTGCGTAGGAATTTTTTTGAAATTACTACGTTCCCCAACACGATGCTCCTTGCCCTGCGGCGGCCCTTCCTTGATCAGCTTCACGGCGTCTAGCTTGGCTCACTGCACCTTCACACGGGCGAAAGCCCGGCGTGCACCTTCGATGCAGACGGACCGCTTGACAACCTCCAGCCGTGGGCAGGCATCCACAAGCTGCCTCACCAGGCCGAAGTAGCTATTCGGAAGGGCGTCGCCAGGCCACAGCCGGACTATAAGGCCCTTCATGGCCTGTTCGGTCGCCTTGTGCAGCTCAACCAGCTGCTTTAGCTGGTCGCTCAGAGGCATCGGGTGTTCAGTCCCAGTATACTGAGACCAGAACAACTTCTCTGTTGAGCTTCCCTCCTCGGCCTGGTAAAACTGCGCGGCATCCAACACGCTGCGGGGCAAATCTGCGAATGCTCCTGGAGAGCTCCGAATTTGGGTAAGTAATCGGTAATTTACTTTTACATGCTTGCTCTGCATATTGAATGCCTTACCCGCTGCTATCTTCTTCATTGTGTCGATCTCCTGGAGGGCCTTTTGGGCTTCGGCCTTGGCACTTTTTGCGCTCTCGAGGGCCGCGGCAAGCTCAGACTCTCGCGTCTTCGAGTCAAGCTCCAACGCCTCGTGCTTTGTCACGAGAGCCTGGAGCTCTTGCTGCACCTCGCCCACCCGAGCCTCTTGATTTTCTCGCTCGGTGCGCTCCTTGGCCGCTTTATCTTCGGCCTCGAACAGCGCTTGCTTTAGGGTCGCCACTTCGGTCGTGGCCCCTGGTAAATTCATGATGATCCTATCATTTTGCAATCGCACTCTTTTTATACATATCCACAGACTAGGTACTACTTACCTTTGTTCTCCTCGAGCTGCCTCTTGGCAAGGCCAAGCTCGTCCTGCGACCCTTTAAGGTCCTACTTCAGTACGGTGACCTCCGCAGTCAGTGCGGCGGACGCCAGCAGCGAAGCCTGCATATGCATATTGACATACTCATATTAGACTCCTGCGATATTGTTTGATCCTCGGTTTGGCTTTTCTTTGTGAACATTGAACAGAGCATCAGGGGCTATTGTCTATGCGGTAATATTTTCCTATATTTTAAACACTTACCTCAAAGCCTGTCAGAAGGCTGGCACAGGCTTCAGTCAATCCGCTCTTGGCGGACTGAACCTTCTAGATCACCGCACTCATGATAGTGCGGTGCTCCTCGTTGATGGAAGCGCTGCGAAGCGCTTCTAGCAGATTGTCCGGCGCCTCTGGATGGACAGAGGTCACCGGTACAGGCGTCTCACCCCTCTTAGAAGGAGGCTGCCCGCCCGAGTCCGAAACCACTGGAGGTTCCGGCGCGGTGTTCGGCTGAGAGCCGGACTCGGAGCTCTCAGGGGCCTTGTCCCCTCGGCTCCCGGAGTCCAGGAGGCCGCCTTGAGGCACCTCCAGGACTGTCTCCCCTCGACCCGGTGCCTCGTGAGACAGCACCTCGGCGTCGTCCGCAGGATGAGGGGAGGTGGCGGTCGGGACTGGATCGCTATCCATATCCGACGAACCCAAGGAGCCGTCCAATGATACATCGATACGGGCTCGGGGCGGCCTACATAATCATATTTCGGCGTTATGTGAAGTAGTGCGACAAAGGAATACTATGACTTACTCTGGTATCCGAATACTTATGACTTCCCCAGGGGCTTGGCCCTGGGCAGCCACTCGTCTTCGCTGTCGGCGGTGGTGGTAGAGCAGTCCGGAAGGAGAGTTCTCCCCTTCTTGGACCCTTCGGCCTCCCCGTTGGGGCGGCCTTCCTTTTCTTATCCCCCCCCCCCCCGTCTGGAGGGGGAGCATCTTCTTCTTCCTCCTCGTCTTTGGGGGAGGATTGCGCCGTAGAGTCCTCGGACGGTGAGTCCGACGATGCCTGGCGTCGGGAACTCTTCGGGTTCCCTTGGCCTTCTTGGTCTTCTCCGGCATTGTATAAGGAGCCGGAGTCAGCATCTTTGCCAGAAGAGAGTCTGCTGGGCCTTCGGGCAAAGGAGCCGGACAGTCAATCTGTCCGGCCGTCTCCTGCCAGTCCTGTCAAAGGTATGGGAGTTTAGATCCCGCATGGAGTCAATCTATAAAAAATAAGTATCCTGTGGGAGGTAAGGCAGCTTACCGCACTGGCTTGGCGCTTCACGTTGAATCTGCGATCCTCAGTAATGGGAGGGGGGACCTCGGCGCTCTTTAACAGCACCCTCCAGGCATCTTCATGAGTTGTGTCGAAGAGCCTGTTCAGAGTTCGGTGCTGCGCCGGGTCGAACTCCCACAAGTTGAAGTCCCGTTGTTGGCACGGGAGGATCCGGCGGTGGAGCATGACCTGGACTATGTTGACGAGTTTGAGCTTCTTGTTCACCATGTTTTGAATACATGTTTGGAGTCCGGTCAGCTCTTCCGGACTACCCCAGGACAGGCCCTTCTCTTGCCAGGAGGTGAGCCGTCTGGGGAAGCCAGATCGGAACTCGGGGGCCGCTACCCATGTAGGGTCACGTGGCTCGGTGATGTAGAACCACCCCGATTGCCACCCCTTTATGGTCTCCACGAAGGAGCCCTCGAGCCATGTGACATTGGGCATCTTGCCCACCATGGCGCCTCCGCACTCCGCCTGGCGGCCGCTCACTACCTTCGGCTTGACATTGAAAGTCTTCAGCCATTAACCGAAGTGGGGCTTGATGCGGAGGAAAGCCTCGCACACGATGATAAACGCCGAGATATTGAGGATAAAGTTTGGGGCCAGATCGTGGAAATCCAGGCTGTAGTAGAACATGAGCCCCCGGACAAATGGGTGGAGAGGAAATTCCAGTCCGCGGAGGAAATGGGTGAGGAACACTACCCTCTCATGGGGCCTTGGGGTGGGGATGAGCTGCCCCTTCTCTGGGAGCCGATGCGCGATGCCGTCAGGCAAGTATCCGGCTCTCCTCAGCTTCTTGACGTGTCCCTCCGTGACGGAGGAGACCATCCACTTGCCTCCCGCTCCGGACATGGTTGGAGAAGGTCGAGGTGGGAAATGTGAACTTGGGCGCTGGAACTCGAGTATGCGAAGGTGGATGAGCAAAGGAGGAAGAAGGCGTGGATGAAAAGGTAAATCCTTATCCCTTTATATGGGTGGACGAAACTATGTGTCCCCACTAGCCTGGTAAAACTCACTTGTCCCCCAAGCGCCGTAATCGATGGCGCGGTTGGGTTACCCACACCCGCATTGATGAGAATCCCGTGATAAGGGGACACGATCTCTGCTTTGACAAGACGTGTCAAAAAACTGCCTCGCGTTATGTGCGGGGCTAGTTAAAGGAAACGGTTCGAATAATCACCTGGCCATGACATAATGTCGTGTTGCCAAAATGAGTCAGCAAATTGGATTTGTGGAAATATTATTCTCTCTATGGTGGTATGTGGAACTTATTTTGCAGGGTCAGACACTATCCTTATATTCAAATTCTTCCGTGGTATATTCAGAGGAGGAACCCGCCTTGCAATGCCAAAGACAATACTGCGCGCCAGACTCATCGTCATTGGAAGCCTGGTTCAGGGGCTACTGTGGGAGTCCTGGATTAGGGGGTCTCCGGACAGCCGGACTATCTCCATTGGCCAGACTGTTAGACTATGAAGATACAAGATTGAAGACTTCGTCTCGTGTCCGGATGGGACTCTACTTGGCGTGGAAGGCAAGCTAGGCAATATGGATATGTGTATCTCCTCCTTTGTAACCGACCTTGTGTAACCCTAACCTCTCCGGTGTCTATATAAACCGGAGGGTTTTAGTCCGTAGGACAACATACAATCATACCATAGGCTAGCTTCTAGGGTTTAGCCTCTCCGATCTCGTGGTAGATCTACTCTTGTACTACCCATATCATCGATATTAATCAAGCAGGACATAGGGTTTTACCTCCATCAAGAGGGCCTGAACCTGGGTAAAACATTGTGTCCCCTGCCTCCTGTTACCATCCGCCTTAGACGCACAGTTCGGGACCCCCTACCCGAGATCCGCCAGTTTTGACACCGACACTCTCCCTCAACACTTTGCTGGATTAGGAGTTCGAGGGATGTCATCGAGCTGAACGTGTGCAGAACTCGGAGGTGCCGTACGTTCGGTGCTTGATAGGTTGAATCGAGAAGACGTTTGACTACATCAACCGCGTTAAGCTAACGCTTCCGCTTTCGGTCTACGAGGATGCGTGGACACACTCTCCCCCTCTCATTGCTATGCATCTCCTAGATAGATCTTGCATGAGCGTAGGAAAATTTTGAAATTGCATGCTACATCCCCCTTTAGTGGCATCCGAGCCAGGTCTATGCATAGATGATATGCACGAGTAGAACACAAAGAGTTGTGGGCGGTGATAGTCATACTGGTTACCACCAATGTCTTATTTTGATTCGGCGGTATTGTTGGATGAAGCGGCCCGGACCAACCTTACATGACCACGTTCATGAGACCGGTTCCACCGATAGACATGCAACTTGTTTTGCATAAAGGTGGCTGGCGGGTGTCTGTTTCTCCAACTTTAGTTGAATCGAATTTGACTACAGCCAGTCCTTGTTCAAGGTTAAAAAGCAAACTTGACGAAACACCATTGTGATTTTGATGCGTAGGTAAGAACGGTTCTTACTAGAAGCCCGTAGCAGCCACGTAAAACTTGCAACAACAAAGTAGAGGACGTCAAACTTGTTTTTGCAGGGCATGTTGTGATGTGATATGGTCAAGACATGATGTGATATACGTTGTTGTATGAGATGATCATGTTTTGTAAAAGTTATCGGCAACTGGCAGGAGCCTCATGGTTGTTGCTTTATTATATGAAATGCAATCACCATGTAATTGCTTTACTTTATCACTATGCATTAGCGATGGTTGTGGAAGAAATAGTTGGCGAGACGACAACGACGCTACAATGGATATCAAGGTGTCAAGCCGGTGACGATAGAAATCATGACGGTGCTTTGGAGATGGAGATTAAAGGTACAAGATGATGATGGCCATATCATGTCACATATTTTGATTGCATGTGATGTTTATCTTATTATGCATCTTATTTTTCTTAGTACGGCGGTAGCATTATAAGATGACCCCTCGCTAAAATTTCAAGGTATAAGTGTTCTCCCTGAGTATGCACCGTTGCGACAGTTCGTCGTGCCGAGACACCACGTGATGATCAGGTGTGATAAGCTCTACGTTCACATACAACGGGTGCAAGACAGTTTTGCACGTGCAGAATACTCGGGTTAAACTTTACGAGCCTTAGCATGTACAAACATGGCCTCAAAACACTAGAGACTGAAAGGTCGAATGTGAATCAGCATGTAGTAGATATGATCAACATAGAGATGTTCACCATTGAAAAAAATACTCCATCTTACGTGATGATCAGACATGGTTTAGTTGATATGGATCACATGATCATTTAGATGACTCGAGGGTTGTCTATCTAAGTGGGAGTTCTTAAGTAATATGATTAATTGAATTTAATTTATCATGAACTTAGTCCTGATAGTTTTTGCATACCTATGTTGTAGATCAATGACCCGTGCTACCGTTCCCTTGAATTTTAATGCGTTCCTATAGAAAGTTAAGTTGAAAGATGATGGTAGCAACTACACGGACTGGGTCCATAACTTGAGGATTATCCTTGACGGTGTCCTGGACTAGGGGGTACTCACCACGTCGTCTCCCGATCTGTTAGATTGGGTCGAGGACCCCCATGGCCGTATACTCATGGGCCAGTTCGGACAGCTGCCGCATACAAGGAAGATTCCACAAGACTTGGCAATCAAGGCAAGGACTCCACCCCACCGGCGTATTCGGCTAGGACTCTTGTTATCCCAGGCCTCTGGTGCATTATATAAACCGAGGCCAGGCTAGTCGATAGATCAACTCCATATACAACAATCATACCATAGGCTAGCTTCTAGGGTTTAGCCTCCTTGATCTCGTGGTAGATCTACTCTTGTACTACCCATATCATCAATATTAATCAAGCAGGACGTAGGGTTTTACCTCCATCAAGAGGGCCCGAACCTGGGTAAAACATCGTGTTCCCTGCCTCTTGTTACCATCGATCCTAGACGCACAGTTCGGGACCCCCTACCCGAGATCCGCCGGTTTTGACACCGACGTTGGTGCTTTCATTGAGAGTTTCGCTGTGTGGTCGACAAAAGGATCGATGGCTCGCCTGCAGATCAACTGCGACTTCGGCATCTTCGTCACCAGCTCGACTGGTCACCTTGGTTCGACCAAGAATTGCGCCCCGTGTTCGGATCACCATGTTCGGACGAGGGCCTTCATCAAACATCAACTCCGATCTCTATCAAGATCACGGAGGAATCATCCATGGAGCTCGGGGGCTCAACGTCAACATTGCCCTCAAGCGATCGTGCTGTTTTTCTGGACAGCGAACTCGTATCTGCTGCCACCACCTCCTCGAGTATCTCTTTGAAGATCTCTTTGGTGGAATTGTGCGGAATTGAGTCTACAACAATCCTGGAAAATTTCGTCGAGTTCCGATGGAGGAATCTCTGGCAATCCACGATATACCGGAGCCCTGTCAAATCTGGACGGGAATTTGGATGTGTTTAGGGCGTGGTGTCCAGATTCTAGCTCGGACGTCCTTTGGAAGATCCAACCGTTGATCGGCTGCGGAATTCCTGTATCTACCACCTCTCAAAATTTCAGCTCGATCCAACCGTCCAAACTCCAGGAACCTTCCGATTAGTGCATCACTTTTCGGATCTGTTTTCTGCGCGTAAACGAATCCGACCCGATTTCATCTTTTCTATGAACGGGATTTCGGACATCCCTTTTGAAGGAAGTTTTGTATGGGGTATTGTGTTTTGTTCCCGAACACATCCCACTAACTTTAAGATCTTTCGAACATGATCTTCAACATCATGCTGGTGTCAAACCAGTCCGGCAATATTACTCCACGGCTGCCGACCTACGCTAAGACACGGCGTCACTTTGTTGAGCCGAGCTCAACTTCTTCGGATCATCATCTCGGCAAGCTGAACAAGAGTCCGGCATCGCGAAGGATAAATCATCACCAACATCGCCGCCCCACGGATTACACGGAGCGGGCATACCGGCATCGCCGCACGGTTGCTTCATCAAGCCGGCATCGACCACGTCACGACCTGCATTGACAGGGCCGCACTATCGCTTCTTCAAGCTGGTGTCCATCACGCCGACCTACTTCGACTCATCGGCTGACATCGGGGCTTCGACATCTCGGCTGGACCGGGGGCTTCGCCATCTCTTCATCAACCTACTCCGGACACTTCGGCGTCACTAGCCAGCCAGCTCCGTCACGTTAGCTGACCCGAGGGCTTTGCCTCGGCGAGCCAACCTTTATCAGCATTGCCATGCCGTCATTTTATCGCCCATCAGGCAATGGGTGTGCGGATCGAGTCCCAATTTTGGGAATCACCTTCCTTCGGATTGCTACAACAAATAAACCAGGTGCTATCAATCCCTAATATTTTTTGCTTGTTTGGGTTCATTTTTTCTAAGGAATTATTACTCTGGTTTGTCCATCATATGTACACAGGCCTATCAAATGGTAGCCGCATTCACGATAGTCGCATGGTGGTTCGGTCAATTTCCGTACATAGTCCGGCGAACGCCGCATCCGGAGCTTGGACCGACCTGCGAATTCAGGCTTTGCCACGCCTTTACCGCATCAGGCCGACGCCCTGCATCGACATTGACTTCGGCGCCAGGCCATATTTCTTTTATTACTCACTTTGCATAAGTTATTTATTATGCAACGATCTTTTTTAAAATTATCATTATTACTACTATCTCCAGTTTGCACTATTTTTTGTGCACAGAAAAATGATCTGGGGACTTCGACGTCACTCTGCCGGTCTGCATTGACCGTGCTATGTCACCACTTCGGCGTGTCGAGCTCTCCGCGCCGCCACCTCGGGACCGGCTTGGGGGATGGAACCTTGCCCCGCATCAAGCTCGGACCGCGTCATCAATACCGAACACATTAACCAGCTAAGTCACTTTCATGCTCAAAGCTTTAATTTCTAACTTGTGTTCGGTTCGACCAAGCATTATACTTTTTGGAAAAAAGTTGCTTGTAAAAATTTCCTTGTCCAAACTTTATTTGTGACGCATAAATTCAAATACCCAATTCATTTGGGGGCTTCCTTCATGAAGCTTTTACTCTTGCATATGATTGTACTTGTACGGCTTCGTTCCTTGTTCGTGTATTACGCCACAATATGCACCATATTGACTTAAGCGATTTGCAAGCTGGGTTGCCTCGCTCCTGTGTTTACCCCTACGTTCCCGATTGTTCGGCTAGGGAGTAAAGGGAGCACCTCTGCGATTGTCACGATCGGGTCGCCCGAGCCGGACCTCAGACTGGATGAAGCCGAAAGCTAGCGCTCTTATAGTTTTCAATGATGGTCGGCACACAACGGAACTCATGAGTACAAAAAATCTATTGCACAAGTCTCATAATAACAATGAGCACCGAAGAAAGGTATCGGTGGGGGTACTATTTTCTTCGAAGATGCTTCTTACACTTCACAATAATATAGCATAAGTTCCCTGAGCGCGCTTTATCTGTTACAGCCTTATGGCCTGATTGCCTGGTTATTGGAAACACCGTCAATATTCTCGACCGATGGAGTACATAACACTTTTCGGTCCTTTACCGAAGAGGGAGAAGCTGACGGTCGGTTAAGACGCGTTTAAAGTTCGGTTGAACATAGATATGATATAAGTACTTCGGTACATGCAATCATTCTTCTACCCAAGTCACTTGGGGGCTCTTAAAATTTCTATGAGCTATTTTATAGTAAATGTGTTTTCTTCTTGGTCGTTGCAAAGTCTTTTTCTATCGCTCCTTTTTCGACGTGAGTGTGTGGTCAAAAGCCAGATAACCCATTTTCTCGCTAGCGACCGCTCGAGTTTAGTTCACTAAACTGGTCTAACGAGAAGCACTCCGCCTTCGGGATAGGAGGCTGCAGCTGTAGGCTGACCCGCTTGAAGTCTTGAGATCGGATGTGTAATGTTAAAGCACGATAGAAGCACTTTTTTTCTAAGACCAATTTTCGGAGTGGCACCGAACACTTGATATTGTTCGGACATCATGTTTTTACTGACGTTTCTTGGTTTTCCAAGCTTTTTGGCACTTTTAAACTATTTGTGATTTTCCAGCATCAGTCTCGCAGTGCAACGCCGGACACCTTTAGGGATTCGGCAAAAACATTCTCAGATATTGCTATATACGCATCGGTTTCGAATTGTGTCTTCGGTCAATAGTTGGGTTGCCCGGCTCCTGCACTTGCTTCCTACGTTCTGTTTTGTTCAGCTAGGCGTGCAAAGGGAGAACCACTGCGATTGTGCTTCCAGCTCACATGGTTAAGCACCTCAGTGGAGAAAGCCGAAAACTGACTGTCACAATAAGCGTAAACTGGTCAGCGATCCGATGACTGTGTTAAATAATCGGCCACTCATAACAATGGCCGAAGTGTTTACGGCTGGACCTCGACTGTCGCTGAACACTACCGGGGGCTATTAACTAGCCTCCCAAACTAAATCCTCGATATTTTGCTCTTACATAGGAGCCGAGGTTTCATGATCATGCTTAGCATGACAACCCAAAGAAAGGAACCAATAGCGGGACTATTTTCTTTGGAAGACATTTCTTCTGTTAAACAGTAATATAACATTTCTCTCTGCGTACCTTTGTTTATACAACCGTGTGGCCAGATTGCCTTGTTTGTCGTAAATCTTTGCCCTCATAAAGGATTTATAAAGTAGGACAAACACTCCTCGGCTACTGGCCGAGGAGGTGGAAGCCGATGGTCGGTCAACAAAGTTTTGTACAATGCGGATCCGAGCATTAATGACGTAAAGTACTTGGATACATAGAGTCATTACACATAATTTGTGATTTTACTTTGGATATCGATCCTTAATTCGACCACCCATGCCCGCATTAAGGCTCGGGGGCTACTGGGCTTCGGGCTTATTATTTACAAATATTAAAGGGGCACATTGATCCCCTGATCTAGTGTTGCCACCCGACCAGTGTCTCGGGGGCTACTGCATTGCTTGTCCAATGCAGAAAATTTTATGTGCAATATAGTTTCTGAGGAGATTTTGATCCTCAGGTTGGTCAGCCGCACCCAACCTGAGTCTCGAGGACTGAGCACGCCGCTTTTAGTGTCCCGAAGTATTCTGCCAAGCTTGGACTTGATCCTCAGGCTGATTTTGCAAATCAACCTGAGTCTCAGCGGCTACTAGGATCAGCGGTCTTACGTCATCCTTCAGGTGCATCTCGGGTTTTAGACCGATACACACCTTGAGGGCTACTGGCTATATATCTCGCCAGAGAATAAATTGCACCAACAAAAAATATTCACAAAAATCGGCCCACATTCGGGGTGGTGCACCACCTCGGAAGCAGTCTGGCATAAAGCTCGGGCGCTAGTGGCTGGCTCCGTAGAGGGCATTTCCGGCGTTAAGCTCGGCTAAACTCCTTCAAACTTTTTTGAACCAAGGTGATATGACACCTCGGATATAGTCCGGCGTTGGAGCTCGGATACATAGTCCGGCATTGGAGCTCGGATACATTCCGGCGTTAGAGCTGGGAAGCGGTCCGGCATTGGTGCTCGGCTGCAAAAGATACCTCAAATACAGTCCGGCGTTAGAGCTCGGACGCAAGAGGACACTGCCTCCCTGGAACAACTTCAAACCCGAGGTGTGGCATAAAAATAATAACGCATTGATAAAGGCCGGAAACTTTAAGGGGCTCCTCAGATACCCGGCGTATAAACTCGTCGAATGCATTTTGGCGATCCTCAAGATCGAAGATGAGAAGATTTGTTGAACCAGTTTTCAAGACCGGCGACCGAAGATGAAGAACAGTTCAGAAGAATCGAGGAGCGTCCCTAACTTGAAGACCGGTTCAGGGGGCTACTGACGGTGTCCTGGACTAGGGGGTACTCACCACGTCGTCTCCCGATCTGTTAGATTGGGCCGAGGACCCCCATGGCCGTATACTCATGGGCCAGTTCGGACAGCTTCCGCATACAAGGAAGATTCCACAAGACTTGGCAATCAAGGCAAGGACTCCACCCCACCGGCGTATTCGGCTAGGACTCTTGTTATCCTAGGCCTCTGGTGCATTATATAAACCGAGGCCAGGCTAGTCGATAGATCAACTCCATATACAACAATCATACCATAGGCTAGCTTCTAGGGTTTAGCCTCCTTGATCTCGTGGTAGATCTACTCTTGTACTACCCATACCATCAATATTAATCAAGCAGGACATAGGGTTTTACCTCCATCAAGAGGGCCCGAACCTGGGTAAAACATCGTGTTCCCTGCCTCCTGTTACCATCGATCCTAGACGCACAATTCGGGACCCCCTACCCGAGATCCGCCGGTTTTGACACCGACAATCCTCATTGCTGCATAGAAGAATTATGTCCTTGATGCACCACTAGGTGACAAGCCCCCTCCCGCTAATGTAGACGCTTTGAACGTCTGGCAGATGGAGTCTGATGACTACTCTATAGTTCAGTGTGCCATGCTCTACGACTTAGAATTAGGACTTCAAAGACTTTTTGAACGTCACGGACCATATGAGATGTTCCAGGAATTGAAGTTAATATTTCGAGCAAATGCCCAAGTTGAGAGAAATGAAGTCTCCAACAAGTTCTATAGCTGCAAGATGGAGGAGAACAGTTATGTCAGTGAACACATACCCAGAATGTCTGGGTACCATAACCACTTGACTCAGCCGGGAGTTAATCTTCTAGATGATAGTGTTATTGACAAAGTTCTTCAATCACTGCCACCAAGCTACAAAGGCTTCATGATGAACTATAATATGCAAAGGGTGGATAAGACAATTCCCGAGCTTTTCGATATGCTCAAAGTTGCGGAGGTAGAAATCAAGAAAGAGCATCAAGTGTTGATGGTTAACAAGACCACTAGTTTCAAAAAAAGGCGAGGGAAAGAAGGGGAACTTCAAGAAGAATGGCAAGCAAGTTGTCACTCCCGGGAAGAAGCCCAAGTATGGACCCAAGCCTAAAACTGAGTGCTTCTACTGCAAAGGGACTGGTCACTGGAAGCAGAACTGCCCCAAGTATTTGGCGGATAAGAAGGATGGCAAGATGAACAAAGGTATATTTGATATACATGTTATTGATGTATACCTTACTAATGCTTGTAGTAGCACCTGGGTATTTGATACTGGTTCTGTTGCTCATATTTGCAACTCCAAATAGGGGCTATGGATTAAACGAAGATTGGCTAAGCACAAGGTGACAATGCACGTCAGGAATGGTTCCAAGGTCGATGGGATCGACGTTGGCACGCTCCCTCTACATCTACCTTCAAGATTAGTTCTAGACCTAAATAATTGTTATTTGGTGTCTGCGTTGAGCATGAACATTATATCTAGATCTTGTTTGATGCGAGACGGTTATTCATTTGAATCAGAGAATAATGGTTGTTCTATTTATATGAGTAATATCTTTTATGTGCATGCACCCTTGAAGAGTGGTCTATTTTTGTTGAATCTCGATCGTGGTGATACACATATTCATAATATTGATGCCAAAAGATGCAAAGTTGATAATGATAGTGCAAGATATTTGTGGCACTGCCGTTTAGGTCATATTGCTGTAAAGCGCATGAAGAAACTCCATTCGGATGGACTTTGGGAATAACTTAATTATGAATCATTTGATGCTTGTGAACCATGCCTCATGGGCAAGATGACTAAGACTCCGTTCTCCGGAACAATGGAGCGAGCCACTGACTTATTGGAAATAATACATACTGATGTATGCGGTCCGATGAGTGTTGAGGCTCGCGGTATGTATCGTAAATTTCCGACCTTCACAGATGATTTGAACAGATATGGGTATATCTACTTAATGAAACACAAGCTTGAAACATTTAAAAAGTTCAAAGAATTTCAAAGTGAAGTGGAAAATCATCGTAACAAGAAAATAAAGTTTCTACGATCTGATTGTGGAGGCGAATATTTGAGTTACAAGTTTGGCCTTCATTTAAAACAATGTGGAATAGTTTCACAACTCACACCACCTAGAACACCACAGCGTAATGGTGTGTCCAAACATCGTAACCATACTTTAATAGATATGGTGCGATCTATGATGTCTCTTACCAATTTACCACTATCGTTTTGGGGTTGTGCATTAGAGACATTTGCATTCACGTTAAATAGGGCACCATCTAAATTCATTGAGACGACACCGTATGAACTATGGTTTTTGGCAAGAAACCTAAGTTGTCGTTTCTTAAAGTTTGGGGTTGCGATGCTTATGTAAAAAGCTTCAGCCTCATACGCTCGAACCCAAATCGGAGAAGTGCATCTTCATAGGATACCCAAAAGAAACTGTTGGGTACACCTTCTATCACAGATTCGAAGGCAAGATCTTTGTTGCTAAGAATGGATCCTTTCTAGAGAACGAGTTTATCTCAAAAAAGTGAGTGGGAGGAAAGTAGAACTTGATGAGGTAATTGTACCTTATCTCGAATTGGAAAGTAGCTCATCGCAAAAAACAGTCCATGTGATGCCTACACCAATTAGTGAGGAAGCTAATGATGATGATCATGAAACTTCAGATCAAGTTACTATTGAACCTCGTAGGTCAACCAAAGTATGTTCTGCACCAGTGGTACGGTAATCCTGTTCTGGAAGTCATGTTACTAGACCATGACGAACTGATACGTCCATTTTGCATCATGCTTTTATATCGATATTTATTGCATTATGGACTATTATTGCACATTATGTTACAATACTTATGCCTTTTCTCTCTTATTTTACAAGGTTTACATGAGAATGCCGACAACTAGAACTCTGGGCTGGAAAAGGAGCAAATATTAGAGACCTATTATGCACAACTCCAAAAGTCTTGAAACTCCACTAAAGTCAGTTTTGGAATATATAAAAAATATTGGGCAAAGAAAGCACCAGAAGGGGGCCACCCACCGTCCATGAGGGTGGGGTGCGCGCCCTACCCCCTGGGCGTGCCCCCTGCCTCGTGGGCCCCCGGGCAGGCCTCCAGTGCCCATCTTTTGCTATATGAAGTCGTTCGCCCTAGAAAAAAATGAAGGAAGCTTTCGGGACGAAGCGCCGCCGTCTTGAGGCGGAACCAATCTAGGGCTCCGACGGAGCTATTCTGCCGGGGAAACATCCCTCTGCTACCTTTTTAGCACTACGTTGGTTTTCCCCGAAGAGGAAGGTATGATGCAGCAAAGTAGCGTAAGTATTTCCCTCAGTTTTTGAGAACCAAGGTATCAATCCAGTAGGAGCCCACGCTCAAGTCCCTTGTACCTGCACAAAGCGATAGCTACTCGCGACCAACGCGATTAGGGGTTGTCAAGCCCTTCACGGTCACTTACGAGAGTGAGATCTGATAGATAGAATATTTTTGATATTTTTGGTATAAAGATGCAAAGTAAAAAAGTAAAGGCAAAGTAAAAAAGCAAAACAATATTAAAGTGATGGAGATTGATATGATGAGAATAGACCCGGGGGCCATAGGTTTCACTAGTGGCTTCTCTCAAGAGCATAAGTATTCTACGGTGGGTGAACAAATTACTGTTGAGCAATTGATAGAATTGAGCATAATTAATAGGTTAGTCCCAAAAATAATATAAAAGTGGAAAATAAAGCCCAATATAGTCCAAAACAGTAGATAATATAGCATGGAGCAATCAAAAATTATAGATACGTTGGAGACGTACCAGGAATCCCCAAGCTTAATTCCTGCACGTCCTCGAGTAGGTAAATGATAAAAAGAGAATTTTTGATGCGGAGTGCTACTTGGCATAATTTAAATGCAAATCTTCTTAATTGTGGTATGAATATTCAGATTAGAAAGATTCAACACAAAGGTTTATATTGACATAGAAAATAATAATACTTCAAGCATACTAACAAAGCAATTATGTCTTCTCAGAATAACATGGCCAAAGAAAGGTATCCCTACAAAATCATATAGTCTGGCTATGCTCCATCTTCCCCACACAAAGTATTTAAATCATGCACAACCCCGATGACAAGCCAAGCAATTGTTTCATACTCTAACTTTTTCAAAACTCTTTCAATCTTCACGCAATACATGAGCGTGAGCCATGGATATAGCACTATAGGTGGAATAGAATGGTGGTTGTGGAGAAGACAAAAAGGAGAAGATAGTCTCACATCAACTAGGCGTATCAACGGGCTATGGAGATGCCCATCAATAAATATCAATGTCAGTGAGTAGGGATTGCCATGCAACGGATGCACTAGAGCTATAAGTATATGAAAGCTCAAAAAGAAACTAAGTGGGTGTGCATCCAACTTGCTTGCTCATGAAGACCTGGGTAATTTGATGAAGCCCATCATTGGAATATACAAGCCAAGTTCTATAATGAAATATTCCCACTAGTATATGAAAGTGATAACATGAGAGACTCTCTATTATGAAGATCATGGTACTACTTTGAAGCATAAGTGTGGTAAAAGGATAGTAACATTGTCCCTTCTCTATTTTTCTCTCATTTATATATATATATATGGCCTTTCTCTTTTTTATGGCCTTTCTCTTTTTTATTTATTTGGGCTTCTTTGGCCTCTTTTATATTTTTTTATTATTTTTCGCCCGGAGTCTCGTCCCGACTTGTGGGGGAATCATAGTCTCCATCATTGTTTCCTCACTGGGACAATGCTCTAATAATGATGATCATCACACTTTTTATTTTTATTACAACTCATCAATTACAACTCGATACTTAGAACAAAATATGACTCCATATGAATGCCTCCAGCAGTGTACCGGGATATGCAATATGACAATGATGGAGTGTGTCATAATAAACGGAATGGTGGAAAGTTGCATGGCAATATATCTCGGAATGGCTATGGAAATGCCATAATAGGTAGGTATGGTGGCTGTTTTGAGGAAGGTATATGGTAGGTGTATGATACCGACGAAAGGTGCGCGGTATTAGAGAGGCTAGCAAAGGTGGAAGGGTGAGAGTGCGTATGATCCATGGACTCAACATTAGTCATAAAGAACTCATATACTTATTGCAAAAATCTAGAAGTTATCAAAGCAAAGTACTACGCGCATGCTCCTAGGGGGATAGATTGGTAGGAAAAGACCATCGCTCGTCCCCGACCGCCACTCATAAGGAAGACAATCAATAAATAAATCATGCTCCGACTTCATCACATAACGGTTCACCATACGTGCATGCTATGGGAATCACAAACTTCAACACAAGTATTCTTTAAATTCACAACTACTCAACTAGCATGAATTTAATATTATCACCTCCATATCTCAAAACAATTATCATGCTTCAATCTTTTCTTAGTATTCAACACACTCAAAAGAAAGTTTCACAAATCTTGAATACCAAGCATATTATTATTAGGAAAATTACCATGCTATTAAGAGACTCTCAAATTAATTTAAGTGAAGCATGAGAGATCAATAGTTTCTTTAAAACAAATCCACCACCGTGCTCTAAAAGATCTAAGTGAAGCACATAGAGCAAAATTATAACGCTCAAAAGATATAAGTGAAGCACATAGAGCAAAATTATCTAGCTCATAGGATATAAGTGAAGCACATAGAGCAAAATTATCTAGCTCATAGGATATAAGTGAAGCACATAGAGCAAAATTATCTAGCTCATAGGATATAAGTGAAGCACATAGAGCAAAATTATCTAGCTCATAGGATATAAGTGAAGCACATAGAGTATTCTATCTAATTTTAATTCATGTATGGCTCTCTCAAAAGGTGGGTATAGAAAGGATGATTGTGGTATACTAGCAAACAAAGACACAAATAATAAAAGACGCTCCAAGCAAAACACATATCATGTTGGTGAATAAAAATATAGCTCCAAGTAAATTACCGATGGAAGTGGACGAAAAGAGGGGATGCCTTCCGGGGCATCCCCAAGCTTTGACTTTTTGGTGTACTTGGATTATCTTGGTGATGCCATGGGCATCCCCAAGCTTAGGCTCTTGCCACTCCTTGTTCCATGATCCATCAAAAGAATTCACCCAAAACTTGAAAACTTCACAACACAAAACTCAAAATAGAAAACTCGTGAGCTCCATTAGCAAAAGAAAACAAAAGACCACTTCAAGGTACTGTAATGAACTCATTATTTATTTATATTGGTGTTAAACCTACTGTATTCCAACTTCTCTATGGATTATAAATTATTTTACTAGCCATAGATTCATCAAAATAAGCAAACAACACACGAAAAACAGAATCTGTCAAAAACAGAACAGTCTGTAGTAATCTGTAGCTAGCGCAAGATCCGGGACCCAAAAAATTCTAAAATAAATTGCTGGACGTGAGGAATTTATCTATTAATCATCTGCAAAAAGAATTAACTAAATATCACTCTTCAAATAAAAATTACAGCAGTTCTCGTGAGCGCTAAAGTTTCTGTTTTTTACAGCAAGTTCAACAAGACTTTCCCCAAGTCTTCCCAACGGTTCTACTTGGCACAAACACTAATTAAACAAAAAAAACACAACCAAAACAGAGGCTAAATAAATTATTTATTGAATAATAGGAAGGATAAATATTGGGTTGTCTCCCAACAAGCGCTTTTCCTTAAATCCTTAAAGCTAGGCATTGATAATTTTAATGATGCTCACATGAAAGACAAGAATTGAAGCACAAAGAGAGCATAATAAAACAGGTGACAAACACATATAAGTCTAACATAATTCCTATGCATAGGCATCTTATAGGCAAACAAATTATCAAGGCAAGCAAAAACTAGCATATGCAAGGAAACGGAAAGAAACAATAGCAATCTCAACATAACGAGAGGTAATTTAGTAACATGAAAATTTCTACCACCATATTTTCCTCTCTCATAATAATTACATGTAGGATCATAATCAAATTCAACAAAATAGCTATCACATAAAATATTTTCAACACGATCCTCATGCATGCAAAGTTGACACTCTTCCAAAATAGTGGGATTAACATTAACTAAAGTCATGACCTTTCCAAACCCACTTTTATCAAAAATTTCATAAGATTGAACATTCTCCAAATATGTGTGATCTAAAGTTGACACTCTTCCAAACCCACTTTCAATAATATTGCAAACACTATTATCAATATCATATTCATCATGGGGCTTAAATAAATTTTCAATATCATAAGAAGAATCACCCCAATCATGATCATTACAACAAGTAGTAGACATAGCAAAACTAGCATCCCCAAGCTTAAGGTTTTGCATGTCATTAGCACAATTGAAATCAAGAGAATTTATAGTAAAATCATTGCAATCATGCTTTTTATTCAAAGATCTATCGTGAAGCGCTTCATAAAGTAATTCATCACACTTTGCAGATTCACGAATTTCAAGCAAAACTTCATAAAGATAATCTAGTGCACAAAACTCACTAGCAATTGGTTCATCATAATTGGATATCTTAAAAAGATTAGCAAGTGGATGAGGATCCATAGATCTTAGGTTCTCTGTTAGTAATAAATAAACAACTATTCCAACCATACGAGCAAACAAGAAACGGGCAAAAAGAGGCAAATAGATAGGGAGGATGGAGAGAGAGAGGGCGAATAAAACGGCAAGGGTGAAGTGGGGGAGAGGAAAACGAGAGGCAAATGGCAAATGATGTAATGCGAGAGATAGGCATTGTGATGGGTACTTGGTATGTTGACTTTTTGTGTAGACTCCCCGGCACGGCACCAGAAATCCTTCTTGCTATGTCTTGAGCTTGCGTTGGTTTTCCCCGAAGAGGAAGGGATGATGCAGCAGAGTAGCGTAAGTATTTCCCTCAGTTTTTGAGAAACCAAGGTATCAATCCAGTAGGAGCCCACGCTCAAGTCCCTTGTACCTGCACAAAGCAATAGCTACTCGCAACCAACGCGATTAGGGGTTGTCAAGCCCTTCACGGTCACTTACGAGAGTGAGATCTGATAGATAGAATATTTTTGGTATTTTTGGTATAAAGATGCAAAGTAAAAAAGTAAAGGCAAAGTAAAAAGCAAAACAATATTAAAGTGATGGAGATTGATATGATGAGAATAGACCCGGGGGCCATAGGTTTCACTAGTGGCTTCTCTCAAGAGCATAAGTATTCTACGGTGGGTGAACAAAATATTGTTGAGCAATTGATAGAATTGAGCATAATTATGAGAATATCTAGGCATGATCATGTATATAGGGATCACGTCCGTGACAAGTAGACCGAAACGATTCTGCATCTACTACTATTACTCCACTCATCAACCGCTATCCAGCATGCATCTAGAGTATTAAGTTAAAAACAGAGTAACGCCTTAAGCAAGATGACATGATGTAGAGAGATAAATTCATGCAATATGAAATAAACCCCATATTGTTATCCTCGATGGCCACGATACAATACGTGCCTTGCTGCCCCTTCTGTCACTGGGTAAGGACACCGCAAGATCGAACCCAAAGCTAAGCACTTCTCCCATGGCAAGAACTACCAATCTAGTTGGCCAAACCAAACGGATATTTCGAAGAGACTTGCAAAGATAACCAATCATACATAAAAGAATTCAGAGAAGATTCAAATATTATTCATAGATAGACTTGATCATAAACCCACAATTCAACGATCTCAGCAAACACACCGCAAAAAGAAGATTACATCGAATAGATCTCCACAAGAGAGGGGGAGAACTTTGTATTGAGATTCAAAGAGAGAGAAGAAGCCATCTAGCTACTAACTATGGACCCGAAGGTCTGAGGTAAACTACTCACACTTCATCGGAGGGGCTATGATGATGTAGAAGCCCTCCGTGATGACGGCCCTCTTCCGGCGGAGCTCCGGAATAGGCCCCAAGATGGGATCTCATGGATACAGAAAGTTGCGACGGTGGAATTAGGTTTTTGGCTCCTGTTCTGATCGTTTAGGGGTACGTGTGTATATATAGGAGGAAGAAGTACGCCGGAGGAGCAACGAGGGGCCCACGAGGCAGGGGGCACGCCCTAGGGGGGTGCCCCCACCCTCGTGACCGCCTCTTTTGTTCCTTGGAGCAGGGTCCAAGTCGCCTGGATCACGTTCGGTGAGAAAATCACGTTCCCGAAGATTTTATTCCGTTTGGACTCCATTTGATATTCCGTTTCTTCGAAACACTGAAATAGGCAAAAAATAGCAATTCTGGGCTAGGCCTCCGGTTAATAGGTTAGTCCCAAAAATAATATAAAAGTGGAAAATAAAGCCCAATATAGTCCAAAACAGTAGATAATATAGCATGGAGCAATAAAAAATTATAGATACGTTGGAGACGTATCAGTAGTACCGGGTCTGGGAGCGGTAGTAGGATCTTAGTGCCACAGCTAGCGCGGTAGTACCGCATGAGCGGTAGTACCACACGTGATACACGGTAGTACCGCACCGCGTCAGATCCGAACAAGTTCAAATCTAAGAAAGCCCGCGAAACCACGGCGGTACTACGGTTGGACAAATCTATCACAGGACAACATATCAAGTATAATTCCTGCGCAACACAACTTTCCTACATCCTACTCTTGCACAGATTTGGCCTAAAGTCTCAAGAACAACATGCATCTCCCCAAAAACCTAGAAGCGAGAGAACAACCAAGAAAGATAGGTATTTGGGGAAAACCTTGTTCCATGGCAAGAGGAAGTGGTGGGGAATGATCCCACCGGTCGGAATCCGAGGAGAGTGGCCGGAGACGGAGATCCGGTGAGGACCTCCGGCGCCGTTCTTGAGCGAGAGAGAGAGAGAGACGTGGGGAGAGGGACAAGTGAATGTGTATGGGGAGTTGGAACTCCCCTGCCCGAGTCATAACCCCCACGCCCACTCGACGGTGTGGTAGTACCGTGCATGATCGCGGTAGTACCGCTCGGCGGAAGTACCGTGCCTAAGCGGTAGTACCGCTCTCCGGCCCGGTAGTACCGTGCCCTCTCAACGCGGTAGTACCATGGGCTCAAGAAGTTGCATGTTTCAAGCACACGAAAAAGAGGTCTTTGCATGAAAACTTCGAGGCAACACGACACCACAAGACCACACGACACATGAAGGCAGAAGGGCAAACGACAACACGAAACAACCACGAGACACCACCTCTCCAAAGAGAGGGCGGTGGCCGGAGCCACCTATGTTTGAGTCAATTGGTATGGCACCGCGAAGAATTATCCTTGGGCCCATGACCAAAACTCGTCTTTGAATCACAAGTACCATCAAACATGGCTAATGTGAAAGACTTGATCAATTTATGCATAATGGGGGGAAGGAGAGTTCATTGAGAGAACAACACTCCCCTATGTCCATGCCTACATCTAAACAAGACAACAAGTTGAGTATGGTGGGGTGTGCAAGGGTTCAAGCAACATTGCTCGAATCAATGATATTTAGCTCATCCTTAACTAGCGAAATCTTGCTTCATCCAAGGGCTTCATGAAAATATCTGCAAGGTTATCATGAGTGTTGACATAGTTGAGCTCGATCTCTCCTTGTAGGATCTAGAAGTAGATGTGTCTAGAGGGGGGGGTGATTAGACACTTAATGCTAAAGTTGCAATTTTTAAGCTTTTTCGGTTTAAGTGGAGTTTAGGCACAATTTCAACATACACAATGCATATCAAGCAAGCATGCAGAGAGTATATGAGCAGCGGAATGTAAAGCATGCAACTTGCAAGAATGTAAAGGGAAGGGTTTGGAGAATTCAAACGCAATTGGAGACACGGATGTTTTTCCTGTGGTTCGGATAGGTGGTGCTATCCTACATCCACGTTGATGGAGACTTCAACCCACAAAGGGTAACGGTTGCGCGAGTCCACAAAGGGCTCCACCCACAAAGGGTAACGGTTGCGCGAGTCCACAAAGGGCTCCACCCACAAAGGGTCCATGAAGAAGCAACCACCCACAAAGGGTCCACGAAGAAGCAACCTTGTCTATCCCACCATGGCCATCGCCCACACAGGACTTGCCTCACTAGCGGTAGATCACGAAGTAGGCGATCTCCTTGCCCTTACAAACTCCTTGGTTCAACTCCACAATCTTGTCGGAGGCTCCCAAGTGACACCTAGCCAATCTAGGAGACACCACTCTCCAAGAAGTAACAAATGGTGTGTAGGTAATGAACTCCTTGCTCTTGTGCTTCAAATGATAGTCTCCCCAACACTCAACTCTCTCTCATAGGATTTGGATTTTGTGGAAAGAAGATTTGAGTGGAAAGCAACTTGGGAAGGCTAGAGATCAAGATTCATATGGTAGGAATGGAATATCTTAGTCTCAACACATGAGTAGGTGGTCCTCTCTCAGAACATATGAGTAGGAATTTTGTATGTGTTCTGATGGCTCTCTCCTCAAATGAAGAGGAGGTGGAGGGGTATATATAGCCTCCACACAAAATCCAACCGTTACACACAGTTTTCCAATCTCGGTGGGACCGAATCAACAAACTCGGTCAGACCGAAAATGTAAACCTAGTGACCGTTAGAGATTTTTGGTGGGACTGACATGCAACTCGGTAGGACCGATATGGTTAGGGTTTGGGCATAACGTAATCTCGGTGAGACCGATTACACAAACTCGGTGAGACCGATTTTGGTAATTAGCTAACCAGAGAGTTGGTCAGGCAAACTCGGTGGGACCGATTTGCTCTTTCGGTGAGACCGAGAAGTTATAAAAAGGAAACACTGAATTTACATTACAATCTCGGTGGGACCGATTCGCTCTTTCGGTGAGACCGAAAAGTTACGAAAGGGAAACAGAGAGTTTGCAATCCCATCTCGGTGAGACCAAGATCCCTATCGGTAGAACCGAATTGCTAGGGTTTGGCAGTGGCTTATGACAAATGAAACTCGGTGGCGCCGGATAGGAAGAATCGGTAGGACCGAGTTTGGCTTAGGGTTTAGGTCATATGTGGATATGGGAAAGTAGTTGAGGGTTTTGGAGCATATCACTAAGCACATGAAGCAAGAGGCTCATTAAGCAACACCTCATCCCTCCTTGATAGTATTGGCTTTTCCTATGGACTCAATGTGATCTTGGATCACTAAAATGTAAAATGAAGAGTCTTGAGCTTTAAGCTTTAGCCAATCCTTTGTCCTTAGCATCTTGAAGGAGTTCCCACAACCTTTAGTCCATGCCACTCCATTGTTGAACTTATCTGAAACATGCTAGATAGAAATGTTAGTCCAACAAGAGATATGTTGTCATCAATTATCAAAACCACCTAGGGAGCACTTGTGCTTTCAATCTCCCCCTTTTTGGTAATTGATGGCAACATACATCAAAGCTTTAGATAAAGATATAAAGAATAGCAAGTAAAGCTTTGGAAGGACATGTAACAAACATAGGCTCCCCCTACATGTATGCACTCATGTAAATATGAAATATAGAGACATGTGAGAGCATAACCGTGACAGAGTAGGAAATGTGTTACATGCATCTTGTCCATATGCATCAGAGCAAAAGATTATCAAGGAAAATACCTTCATGCTCATGAGTCCTTGCAAACAGTATGTACATAAGCAAGAACTCCTCATACTCATGATTTTGATGCATATACTTACCTTGTGGTCTTGAGTTGGCTTAGGATGGAATGAACCTGCACAAACAAGGTTAGATAACACAGGTACATCCACTAGCCAGAGCAAACAAAAGAAACCACAAGAATACCAAGACTGGGATGACATGTAGAGAGTGAGTACAAGGTACCACATTGAATTCAACATGTCCCCAAGAATAAAGATATGCAATGAGTTTGACTGATTTCTTTCCCTTAGGTGTCTTGCTTCCCCTGAATCTTACATGGGATATTGGGAGAAGAATGGATAGAACTTAATACATCTCCTCTTGAACATCAAGCATCTGGGATCCTTGAGTATGAAATCTCTCTCTCCCCCTTAACAACATCTGGGATCCTTGAGACTTTCTCTCCCCCTTGAGCTTTGATGTGATCTCTTTCTCCCCCTTTGACATCAATTTCCAAGAAGGTTTTTCCTGGAATCCGTCGAATAGGTTTGTAGAGGACAAGATTCATTGAGTGGAGCTGGATCATAAGAAATGTAGAACAAGTGGCAAACTGTTTTTCTGATTGCAAAGTCGGTGGCACCGAGTGGCACATTTCGGTGGTACCGAAGAGATTCGGTTGGACCGAAAATTGCAAGTCGGTGAAACCAAGTTTACACAGAGAAAAACACTTGTCACCTCAGCTCACTAGACATGTAGGATCTCACAAAGATTTGCAATGAATTTCCTAAAGAATTTGCAAGGAATTAAGTGCAGAAAATGCAGAACAAAACAAAGAGAAAAGAGAAGAAACTGAAGGATCTAGATGAAGTTTTTTTTGAAGAAGGAGAGAGACAATAAACATGCATGAGACAAATGCAATAACACAAAGAAAGAACACAAGAGAGCTTCATCTAGAGTTCGGCGGTGACATAGTCACCTATGTTAGAGTATATTGACTTAGGAGTCAAGTGAGAACACTTGATCATAGGTCATACTCATCGTTTAAGCTCAAAATGGGGTTACCATTTTTCGTTTAAGCATCTTGATGTATTCACATCTTATTGAGTTGCTTTGACTCATGTCTTGGAGTAAAGCTTCTCTAAGATGGAATAACATACCTTGGGTGGTGGTGTGGTTCTTGCTCATGTAGTTGAACTTGTGTGGGTGCTCAAGGTTGATGTAGCTCATCAAGAGTTGGGAGCACCACTTGGAGTTTGAGTTCATCTACCTACACGGGTTAGTTCTTGCAAGGGAGAGCACTTGTGTATCCAAAAATGACAATCATGAAGCTTAACATAGAATTTGTCAAAGGATATGTTTGAATGGTTTTGTGCTTCCTTGTCTTCAACCACTATTGTGTAGAGTCTTGGTGATGTAGAGATTGCTCAAGATGTGAGTGAGTCGCAATCTCATGGAATTAGATTCAACCAAGCACCTACATGGGTTAGACAACATGCAAGGTGCAAATATATCCAAGACATAAGATAGTTATCATAAGAGATATATCATGGATTAGTCATAAGCTCATGTCTTGCATGTATCCAATGGAGTTTCTACTCCAAGTTCGAAGCATCAATGATGTTCAATTCTCCTCTCAACCTGCAAAACACTTTCTCATCAAGAGGTTTAGTGAATATATCCGCTAATTGTTTATTGGTGCGAACATGCTTAACATTGATGTCACCCTTAGCAACATGATCTCGAATGAAATGATGACGAACTTCAATATGCTTAGTTCGAGAATGTTGTACAGGATTATGACCAATTTTGATAGCACTTTCATTGTCACAAAGCAGTGGAACATGTTTCACATAAATCCCATAATCTTTAAGAGTTTGGGTCATCCAAAGTAATTGAGCACAACATGAACCAGCGGCAATGTATTCCGCTTCGGCGGTGGATAAGGATACCGAGTTTTGTTTCTTGGAAGACCAAGACACAAGAGATCTACCAAGAAATTGACAAGTACCCGAAGTGGACTTTCTATCAACCTTGTCTCCGGCATAATCCGAGTCAGAATAGCCAACAAGATCAAAAGAAGACCTCTTAGGATACCAAATGCCAAAATTTGGTGTATGGATTAAATATCTCACTATCCTTTTCACAGCCTTAAGATGACAATCTTTAGGAGCAGCTTGATATCGTGCACACATGCACACACTTAGCATAATATCGGGACGTGAAGCACATAGGTATAACAATGAACCAATCATAGAGCGATAAACCTTTTGATCAACCGGTTCACCATCTTTGGTCAAATCATTATGTCCACTAGTAGGCATGGGTGTAGACATACCTTTGCATTCTTGCATATTGAACTTCTTGAATAAGTCCTTTGTGTACTTTGTTTGAGAGACAAATGTACCTTCCTTAGTTTGATTGATTTGCAAACCAAGAAAGAATTTGAGTTCACTCATCATAGACATCTCAAACTTCTCTGACATTAGCTTTCCAAACTTTTCACTAAAGAGAGGGTTAGTTGAACCAAATATGATATCATCAACATAAATTTGGCATACAAATAGTTCTCCATTAACCCTTTTAGTAAAAAGAGTAGAATCAATTTTACCAATTTCAAAACCACTTGTAGTAAGGAACTTGGTCAAGCATTTATACCATGCTCTAGGAGCTTGTTTAAGACCATAAAGAGCTTTGTGAAGTTTGTAAACATGATTTGGTTTCTTAGGATTGATAAAGCTGGGAGGTTGTTTGACATAAACTTCCTCCTCTATTTCACCATTTAGAAAAGCACTTTTAATGTCCATTTGGTACAAGGTGATATTATGGTGATTAGCATAGGCAAGTAAGATGCGAATGGACTCAAGTCTAGCAATGGGAGCATACGTCTCACCATAGTCCATACCTTCGACTTGTGTGTACCCTTGGGCGACGAGACGTGCTTTGTTGCGAACCACTTGTCCATCTTCATCTTGCTTGTTGCGAAACACCCATTTGGTACCAATGATGTTGTGGTTGTTGTCAGGCTTCTCAACCAATGTCCAAACTTGGTTTCTCTCAAAATTATGTAGCTCTTCATGCATAGCGTTTATCCAATCCGGATCTTCCAATGCTTCTTCAACCTTCATAGGTTCAATGCTAGAGATGAATGAATAGTTTTCACAAAAGTTAGCTAAACGAGTTTTTGAGCGAGTGATTCTCCCGGTTTGTATATCATTGAGGATTTGCTCGACGGGATGATCTTTGGCAATTCTTGCTCGAACTCATGAGAGCTTTTGCTTGGGTCTTCGTTGAACATCTTCTTCATCTTGTTCTTCTTCTTGGCCTTCTTCATTGTTGGCGTCGTCGTTCTCTTGTCGTGGTGGAGAAGGAGGTTGTTGATGTTCGTCTTGATGTATTTCCTCGTTTTCTTCATCTTGGTGTGTCCCACTTGTGGATGCTTCCATGTCGATTCTTGGTTCACCTTGTCGTGAAGTAGAAGCTTCCACTTGGACGGATGAAGTACTCTCCTTCACCTCCGTTGGACGAACTTTGCCAATGGACAAGTCTTGAATTGCTTCTGAAGGGTCTTTGTCTCCTACATCAATTGGCAATTGCTCTACTTGCGAGCCATTAGACTCATCAAACTTCACATCTACCGTCTCTTCAACCTTTTGGGTGAAATTGTTGTAGACACGGTAAGTGTGAGAGTTTGAGCCATAACCAAGTAGAAAACCTTCATGAGATTTAGGACCAAACTTTGAACGATGATGCTTATCAAGAATGTAGCACTTTGAGCCGAATACTCGAAAGTATCCAACTTGGGGTTTGTTACCGGTGAGAAGCTCGTATGCCGTCTTGCGAGTAGCTTGTGAAGATATAAGCAATTTGTTGCGTGACAAGCTGTCTCAACCGCTTCTGCCCAAAAGTGCTTTGGCGTCTTGTATTCATCAAGCATCGTTCTTGCCATTTCGATGAGCGTCCGGTTCTTCCTCTCAACAACTCCATTTTGTTGAGGTGTGTATGTAGCCGAGAACTCGTGTGAAATCCCTTCTTCGTCAAGAAAGGTGTCCACATTTGCGTTCTTGAACTCCGTTCCGTTGTCACTCCGAACCTTCTTGATCTTCACATCAAACTGATTTTGGGCCTTCCTAGCGAAGTTTCTGAAGATCTTCTGGACCTGTGACTTGTCATTAAGAAAGAACACCCATGTAAATCTTGAAAAATCATCAACTATAACTAGACCAAAAGAATTTCCACCGAGACTCTTGTAGGCGTTGGGACCAAAAAGATCCATGTGAAGTAGCTCGAGTGGCCTCCTTGTGGTCATGATGTTCTTCACGGGATGTCTTCCTCCAACCTGTTTACCTGCTTGACAAGCACTGCAAAGTCTATCCTTATCAAATATGACATCGTTAACTCCAAGGATATGATTTCCTTTAATAAGCTTGTCAAGGTTTCTCATGCCAACGTGACCTAGTCGTCTATGCCACAACCAACCTTTTGAGGATTTAGCAACAAAGCAAGTTTTAGGTTGTGCCTTTTTAGAGAAATCGACAATGTAAAGATCACCTCTACGCATACCGGTAAAGACCATTTTATGATTGTCCCAACGAAATACTTGACAATCTACTTCAGTAAATAGGACATTCAAACCGAAATCAGCAAGTCTAGATACTGAAAGTAAGTTGTAGCCGAGAGATTCAATGAGCATGACATTTTGAATGGAACTATCATGTGAGATGGCCACATTACCAAGGCCAACCACTTTACCCTTTGAATTATCACCAAAGGTGACATATTTTCAAGGGCCGTCATTTTCGGCAAGCTCACGAAACATCTCTTCATCTCCGGTCATATGATCAGTACATCCACTATCAAGAACCTATTCCTTTCCTCCTGATTCATATCCCCGAAGATTTGCCATAAGACCAAAATGTCTCATTGCATCATCAAGATCGAAATCACTATCATCATCATCAGAGTATCCATGTTCATCATGATCTTGTGACTCATCATTTCCTCGAGAGGGTAATTCATTAGATAAATGATCATCAAAGTGGTCACTTTTATGAATTCTTATAGCTTTGAATATGATATCATTAATGATTCCAACATCTCCTTTAGCATGCTTAAGATTGGTAAGTTCAAATAGACAATTACCAAAACTAGGATCACTAGAGTTCATCTTACTCAAGGCAATAGATTTATGGAGAATTTCATCCAAAGTTTTCAAGGAATGATCGGGAAATCGTTCCTCAAGAAATTTCCATATAGTATAGGCACAATTTAGAGTAGGCAAACTAGCAATCAAATTTTTGGGCAATCCTCTAATGATGAGCTCAATAGTTCTAAGATTGCGAATCATGTCAATATCTTCATCTAGGGTAGGATGCAAAGGATTAATATGAGGTGCACAAGGGCTAGCAGTATACTTGTTCAAATGATATTGATTGAAGATTACAAGCATCTCATTTTTTCCACTCATGAAAATACTCTCCATCAAGAATAGGCACTCTATGTCTAAGACTCCCTAAGGTAGACACATCCATCTTCCTCCAATGGTGATTAAACCAAGGCAATGGAGACCAATGCGCTGATACCACTTGTAGGATCTAGAAGTAGATGTGTCTAGAGGGGGGTGATTAGACACTTAATGCTAAAGTTGCAATTTTTAAGATTTTTCGGTTTAAGTGGAGTTTAGGCATAATTTCAACATACACAATACATATCAAGCAAGAATGCAGAGAGTATATGAGCAGCGGAATGTAAAGCATGCAACTTGCAAGAATGTAAAGGGAAGGGTTTGGAGAATTCAAACGCAATTGGAGACACGGATGTTTTTCCCGTGGTTCGGATAGGTGGTGCTATCCTACATCCACGTTGATGGAGACTTCAACCCACAAAGGGTAACGGTTGCGCGAGTCCACAAAGGGCTCCACCCACAAAGGGTAACGGTTGCGTGAGTCCACAAAGGGCTCCACCCATAAAGGGTCCACGAAGAAGCAACCACCCACAAAGGGTCCACGAAGAAGCAACCTTGTCTATCCCACCATGGCCATCGCCCACACAGGACTTGCCTCACTAGCGGTAGATCTTCACGAAGTAGGCGATCTCCTTTCCCTTACAAACTCCTTGGTTCAACTCCACACTCTTGTCGGAGGCTCCCAAGTGACACCTAGCCAATCTAGGAGACACCACTCTCCAAGAAGTAACAAATGGTGTGTAGGTAATGAACTCCTTGCTCTTGTGCTTCAAATGATAGTCTCCCCAACACTCAACTCTCTCTCATAGGATTTGGATTTGGTGGAAAGAAGATTTGAGTGGAAAGCAACTTGGGAAGGCTAGAGATCAAGATTCATAGGGTAGGAATGGAATATCTTGGTCTAAACACATGAGTAGGTGGTCCTCTCTCAGAACATATGAGTAGGAATTGTGTATGTGTTCTGATGGCTCTCTCCTCAAATGAAGAGGAGGTGGAGGGGTATATATAGCCTCCACGCAAAATCCAACTGTTACACACAGTTTTCCAATCTCGGTGGGACCGAATCAACAAACTCGGTCGGACCGAAAATGTAAACCTAGTGACCGTTAGAGATTTTGGGTTGGACTGACATGCAACTCGGTAGGACCGATATGGTTAGGGTTTGGGCATAACGTAATCTTGGTGAGACCGATTACACAAACTCGGTGAGACCGATTTTGGTAATTAGCTAACCAGAGAGTTGGTCAGGCAAACTCGGTGGGACCGATTTGCTCTTTCGGTGAGACCGAAAAGTTACAAAAAGGAAACCCTGAATTTACATTGCAATCTCGGTGGGACCGATTCGCTCTTTCGGTGAGACCGAAAAGTTACGAAAGGGAAACAGAGAGTTTGCAATCCCATATCGGTGAGACCGAGATCCCTATCGGTAGAACCGAATTGCTAGGGTTTGGCAGTGGCTTATGACAAATGAAACTCGGTGGCGCCGGATAGGAAGAATCGGTAGGACCGAGTTTGGCTTAGGGTTTAGGTCATATGTGGATATGGGAAAGTAGTTGAGGGTTTTGGAGCATATCACTAAGCACATGAAGCAAGAGGCTCATTAAGCAACACCTCATCCCTCCTTGATAGTATTGGCTTTTCCTATGGACTCAATGTGATCTTGGATCACTAAAATGTAAAATGAAGAGTCTTGAGCTTTAAGCTTTAGCCAATCCTTTGTCCTTAGCATCTTGAAGGAGTTCCCACAACCTTTAGTCCATGCCACTCCATTGTTGAACTTATCTGAAACATGCTAGATAGAAATGTTAGTCCAACAAGAGATATGTTGTCATCAATTATCAAAACCACCTAGGGAGCACTTGTGCTTTCACTCCTCGCCTAATGTGATCCCGGATGAAGTGATACCGAATCTCAATATGCTTCATCTTGAAGTGTTGCACCGGGTTGAGAGAGATCTTGATGGCACTTTCATTGTCACACCAAAGAGGCACTTTGTCAGAAATGACACCGTAATCCTTTAAAGTTTGCCTCATCCATAAGAGTTGTGCACAACAACTACCAGCCGCCACATACTCTGCTTCGGTGGACGAGAGAGACACACAACTTTGCTTTTTGGAAGACCAACTTACCAAAGAGCAACCAAGGAATTGGCACCCTCCGGAAGTGGACTTCCTGTCCACTTTGTCTCCCGCCCAATCGGAATCCGGATACCCTACAAGCTTGAAGTTTGCTCCTCTTGGATAGCATAAGCCAAAGTTTGGGGTATGAGCCAAATATCGAAAGATTCGTTTGACTGCCACATAGTGACTTTCCTTGGGTACGGCTTGAAACCGTGCACAAATTCCCACACTCAACATGATATCTGGTCTAGATGCACAAAGGTAAAGCAAGGAGCCTATCATGGAACGATATACCTTTTGATCCACCGCTTTACCATTGGGATCTATGTCAAGTTGGCACTTGGTGGGCATTGGAGTGGAAGCCGGCTTGACATCACTTAGCTTGAATCTCTTGAGCATGTCTTGAGTGTATTTGGCTTGGTTGATGAAGGTTCCTTCTCTTCTTTGCTTCACTTCGAACCCTAGAAAGAACTTCAACTCTCCCATGGAAGACATCTCGAACTTTGAGGTCATGAGAGCGGCAAATTCCTCATTGAAAGCTTTGTTAGGGTGTTGGGGATATTAGTACTGGGCGTAAACCGGCCTATCTGGGCCGGGTTAACTTCATCAGTAGTTAAGTATGTTAAAGCCCATGAAGGTAGATGAGGGCTCAAGACCCATAATCGGTTGAGAGCCTGTAGCCGTAAACCGGCGTCAATATGTAACTTGTATTGTAAGTTAGGAATAAGTAGAGACCAAACTGGACACATCTATGAGCCGGTGTTGGGACTCTGTAAACCGACGGGCGTCACCCATGTATATAAGGGGACGACCCGGCGGCGGTTCAAGGACAACAGACAACAACTCGAGACATAGGCGAAGCATGTTTGCTCCCTAGTCATCGAAACCCCATTAATTCCATCACAACTAGACGTAGGCTTTTACCTTCATCGAAGGGGCCGAACTAGTATAAACTCTCTTGCATCCTTGTGTCCGCTTTAACCCCTTCAAGCTAACCAGTCGCGATGGCTCCACGACTAAGTCCTTTCTCGAGGACATCTGCCGTGACAAAACCACGACAGTTGGCGCCCACCGTGGGGCTATCGCACGATGGTTTCCGGTTCTTGGAGGGCCGCTTTGAAGGACTCGAGGGCTACGCTGTAGGCCGGATGACTAAGAGTCGTCGCGGCAAGCTCTACATCGACGACGCAGGCTGGGGCCCCGAGGCCGGCTCAATTGAGTACGGGTACCGGGTCCCCTTTGGTAGCATTCACGTTTTCATTGGAAAGATCGGTGAACCGGACCCTGAGCCGGACATCTGCACCGACCTCGTCGAGACGGCTCAGCGTGCGCAATCCGCCCGGGTTAAACCAGCCATGAAGCGTGCCTTCGTGGGAGTCATCCATGGAGGAAGTTATGAGGACGGATCGGAGTTTCGCCGGGCGACTGTCATTTGTTCCGGTGACGAATCTTCGACCGGAGAAACCGAATCTCTTTATCAGCTACAAGATGGCCGGATTGGGAGCTGTTCTGATGGCGACAGTATTCCGGACCCCTCTGATCTACCCAATCGGGTTGGATATTCATGACCGGAACACAAGTAGCGCTTCATTCTTCGACAGCCGCGGCAACGATCTCCGGTTCAGCAGCGGCGACGGCTGCCGGGGCAGGAGGCCCTGTGCGCCCGCCGGCTCAGGTTCTATCAGAACTATTTGATGCGTTGGTTGTGCTTATGGCAGAAGTTAATCCGCCAGATCAGGACGTTCACAACACGGAGATTGCAAAGGTAAAGGAACAGATCACCCAGGCCAAGGCGGATCTGGCGGCTGAGGACACCAGGATGGCCGCAGAGCGGGCCGCTTTAGACGCACAGGCCTACAGGCTTATGTTGGACCAGAGCGCGTCGCATGAAGTCATGAGGAGGAAGCACCGATCCCGCTTACCTCCGGTTTTCAAGGCCAGAGACCTTTTCAACACTCCAGGACCAAGAGCCAGCAATTCGCTGGAGGGGAACCGGGCAGAAGCCCCTGGGACCGGTGCACCGGTTCGGCCTCGTCAGATGGACCCGCCTCGTCAAAACACCATTATACCTCAGGATGCTTTAACACCTCCGGGTCACTACTCCAACCCAATGGACAATCTTGTTGCCACTGCTGCACGGCTGGAGGCCATTCCAATTGAAGGTGACTCGCCGCAGGTAGTAGAGACGCGATGGGTCAAGGAACTTCTGAGGATAGCTTTGGCCCAACAGGAAGCGTACTCTTACAGCCGCGACCAGATCCACTCGACCCCCCGTCCAAGCCGGAGCTATAGCAGACATATGGATGAACCAGCAGTGTCGAGTAATGAACGACGTGGAGCACCCCGTGGCAACAACCCGACGGGTGGTGCTGACGACGCTCAAGAAGTGGTGAACCGGGCCCGAGCACACAGGGAGGCCGAGTTAGCCGCACAGCATCAAGCTCGGCAGCTCACGCCGGTTCGTCCAACCATCTCAATCGAACCTGGTGTTACTTCTAGTTCTTTGGGGGTGCCTTGCCTTATCCCCGCTTTACGCAACGTGCGCCTGCCCAAGGATTTCAAAGGCCCGCGCAAGGTACCAAATTACACGGCGGATCAACCTCCAGAGACATGGGTGGAGAGCTATGAGATGGCCATGGAGATTCTTGATGTGGATGACACGGCGTGTGCGAAATACTTCACCATGATGCTTGAAGGAACGACCCGTACTTGGTTAAAAAGCTTGCCAGCTAATTCTATCAGTTCATGGGCCCAATTACGAGCCCGGTTTATCAGCAATTTCAAGGATACCTGTAAACAGCCTATGTCGATATTGGACTTAGCTGCATGCGTCCAGGAGGAAGGAGAATCAACGACTCATTGGGTGCGCCGGGTTTCACAAGTGTTGCACTCCTCAGACCGCATCAACACTGACACCGTAGTATTAACCCTAGAAGGCAACTGCCGGTTTGGGCCCCTGAAGTTGAAATTGGGACGGATGAAGCGTCATTGCACCGACATGGGGACCCTCATGGCCGCTTTGGTGAAATATGCTGATTCTGATGGTACCAAGGATCCCGAATCTGATGATGACAAGACAGGTAAAGGGAAGAAGAACAACAGCTCCAAAGGTCAGCAGCATCACTGGGTAGGCAATGGCGGAGGAGGCAAGTGTAAAGCGGATGGTAACATGGACTTTGTGGCTAATACCAATGCATAGGACAATGGCCAGCGACACAAGGGTAGGCCGAAAAATCGTAATGGAGCACCCAACCCTAACCCAAACCGCCTAAACTATCTGCTAAGCCAGCCCTGTCCAAGACATGGGACGAAGGAGGAGCCAGCAAACCACCTTTGGAAGGATTGCTTTATTATGCAGGAGTTCAAGAATTCTAATAATTTCCGGTATGATCACGAATCTGGCGGTGGCTCAGGGTCCGGGCCGGGTTACGGTGGAGGAAGTTCCGGTTCAGGATTTAATGGTAATCCGGGCGGGCATAATGGTCAAAATAGTCAGAACAACCAGGGTGGTTACAACCAACAGCAGCAACAGTCAGGTTACCAGAGCAACCCAAAGCAGTTGAGTAGTGGGCAGTACCATGTCTTTACCACTAGCTTGGACAAGCGAGACCGGAAGGTTCAGAGGCGGGCAGTCAACTCTGTTGAACCGGCCATACCCCGTTATCTACGTTGGTCTGAACAGCCAATCATATGGAGCAGAGAGGATCACCCACCCCAGGTCGATAATCCGGGTCAGTTGGCTCTGGTGGTGGCGCCTCAGGTGGGAGGTTATAAGTTCACCAAGGTTCTCATGGATGGAGGGAGCAGCAT
Source organism: Triticum urartu (assembly GCF_056163025.1). Lineage (NCBI taxonomy): Eukaryota > Viridiplantae > Streptophyta > Magnoliopsida > Poales > Poaceae > Triticum > Triticum urartu. The sequence continues at coordinate 604,418,848 of NC_141875.1, forward strand.
TAACATCCTGTACTATGAGACCTTCCGTCGTATGGGACTAACAAATAAGAATCTCAAACTGTCTAATACAGTATTCCACGGTGTAGTGCCTGGCAGATCAGCATATCCCGTTGGTAAGATAGCTCTCGAAGTGGCCTTTGGGGATGATCATGATTCCAGGTCGGAGACATTGATGTTTGAAGTGGTGAAAATCCAAAGTCCATATCATGCCCTGTTTGGGCGACCGGGCATACGCCAAGTTTATGGCTCGGCCCTGTTATGTGTATTTGCAGCTCAAGATGCCGGGTCACAAGGGGACAATAACGGTTCATGGAAGCCGCAAAATCGCTTTGGAATGCGAGGAAGGAGATGCGGCTTATGCAGAGTCGGTTTGTGCCACCGAGGAGTTGAAGTACTATAAAGACAATGTTGATCCGGCGGACATGACTCCGTTGAAGAAGCCAACTACGGAGCATGATCCGGCCCTGAAGTTCAAATCGGCAGTAGAAACTAAGCTTGTTGACTTCGTACCTGGTGATTCGTCCAAGCAGTTCAGCATCAGTGCCAACTTGGATCCGAAATAGGAAAGCGCGCTCATCGAGTTCATTCGTGAGAATCAGGACATTTTTGCATGGAAGCCCTCCGACATGCCAGGTGTATCGAGGCAACTCGTTGAGCACACACTTAATGTGGATCCTAAATATAAGCTGGTGAAACAGTTCCTCCGCCGGTTTAACGAAGAAAGACGCAAGGCGATTGGAGAAGAGGTAGCCAGGCTCTTAGCAGCTGGCTTTATTGTTGAAGTTTTTCACCCCGAGTGGCTTGCCAATCCGGTGCTGGTCCTCAAGAAAAACGGCACCTGGCGCATGTGTGTGGATTACACAGATCTTAATAAAACTTGTTCAGCAGATCCTTTTGCCCTCCCCCGTATTGATCAAATTATTGATGCTACGGCGGGTTGTGAGCGTTTAAGTTTTTTGGATGCGTATTCTGGCTATCATCAGATCAAAATGACAGTTAAGGACCAGGAGAAGACAGCATTTATAACTCCCTTTGGAGCCTTCTGCTATGTGTCTATGCCCTTCGGGCTCAAGAGTGCCCAGGAAACTTACCAACGGTGTGTACAAAATTGTCTTCACAAGCAGATTGGCCGTAATGTACATGCTTACGTGGATGATATCGTGGTTAAATCCAGGGAGAAGGAGACTCTGATTGATGATTTGAAGGAAACCTTTGATAACCTGAGAACATACAAGATGATGCTTAATCCGGACAAGTGTGTCTTTGGTGTACCGGCGGGCAAGCTATTGGGTTTTCTAGTGTCCAACAGGGGAATTGAGGCTAATCCGGAGAAGATCACGGCTATCACCTCCCTGGCTAAACCGAAGTGTATCAACGATGTTCAACGCCTGGCAGGCCGGATTGCTGCGCTAAGCCGGTTTATCTGTTGCCTGGGTGAGAAGGCAATCCCTTTGTATCAGATGTTGAAAAAGACGGATCAGTTTGTCTGGAGTTCTGCTGCTGATGAAGCATTTGAGGACTTAAAGCGGCAATTGGCCAATCCGCCTGTGCTCGCCGCTCCCGTTGACAAGGAGCCGTTACTGCTATATGTTGCTGCTAATGTTCGGGCGGTCGGTGTAGCTATTGTGGTGGAGCGAAAGGAGGCAGGTAAGGAGCATCCGGTTCAACGTCCGGTCTATTATATCAGCGAGGTGCTCATTGAGTCCAAGCAAAGGTATCCGCATTGGCAGAAGCTGGTGTATGGAGTTTTTATGGCAAGCCGGAAGCTTAAACAATATTTCCAAGGGCACTCAATTACGGTGGTCAGTTCTGCTCCTTTAGGAGATATCATCCAGAACCGGGAAGCAACTGGCCGGATTGCAAAGTGGGCCATAGAGCTGGGGCCGTACGGTTTGAAGTATGTGCCTCGGACAGCGGTTAAGTCTCAAGCACTTGTTGATTTCATCAATGATTGGACGGAAATGCAAGCACCTGAAGAAAAGCTGGATCATACATATTGGACCATCCATTTTGACGGATCCAGGCAGTTGGAAGGCTCGGGGGCTGGAGTCGTATTAACTTCCCCACGAGGTGATAAGTTTTGTTATGTTCTCCGTTTAATGTTCCCTTGTACTAACAATGCAGCTGAGTATGAAGCCTTGCTCCATGGTCTCCGGATGGCTAAGGAGATGAATCTAAGTCGAGTTAAGTGCTTCGGTGACTCGGACCTTGTGGCTCAGCAAGTGTCTGGCACTTGGGACTCCAACGACCCACTCATGGCAGCATATCATCATGAGGTGGATACTGTCGCAGGTTATTTCAAAGGCTATCAGGTGGACCATGTGGACCGACTGAAAAATGAAGCGGCGGATGCTTTAAGCCGGCTGGGCTCTCAGCGCAAACCGGTCCCACCCAATGTTTTTCTGGATGTGCTGCACAACCCGTCGGTCAAGATCCCTGGTGATGAGGATTTGGCTATTCCTGATCCGGAGGCTCAATTGGTGGTGGCTCTTCATGTTATTCCAGATTGGACGCTTCCTTACCTGGCGTACAAGAACCGGGGTGAGTTGCCAGAGGATGAGATTCTAGCCCGGCAGATAATCCGGCAATCCAAATCCATGGCTATCATCAACGGCGAGTTGCATCATTGCAATATATCAGGAGCTTTTCAACGCTGCGTGTCTCCTGAAGAAGGCCGTGAAATTTTGCGTGAGATCCACGAAGGAGATTGTGGTCACCACGCCGGTTCAAAGTCTCTGGTGGCTAAAGCGTTTCACCATGGTTTTTATTGGTTAACTGCTCATGCTGATGCGGAGGATCTGGTCAGATGATGTGATGGTTGCCAAAGGTTTTCAAGGCGTGCTCATGTACCGGCTCAAGAATTGAGAATGATTCCAATTACTTGGCCATTTGCGACTTGGGGGCTGGATATGGTTGGGCCTTTCAAAAGGTCCAAAGATAAGAAGACCCACCTCCTGGTGGCGGTTGACAAGTTTACAAAGTGGGTGGAGGCAGAACCTGTTAGCAAGTGTGATGCGGCCACGGCGGTTCAGTTCATCAAAAAGGTGATTTTCCGGTTTGGCTTTCCGCACAGTATTATCACAGATAATGGTACCAATTTGTCCAAAGGTGCTATGAAGGAGTTCTACGAACGGGAGCACATCCGGCTCGACGTTTCATCAGTGGCACATCCATAGTCCAATGGTTAAGCAGAAAGAGCTAATCAAGAGATCTTGAGAGGCATCAAGCCCCGGCTCATGGTTCCTTTGCAGAGAACGTCGGGTTGTTGGGTAGAAGAATTACCATCTGTGTTATGAAGCATCAATACAACACCCAACAGATCAACAGGATACACACCGTTCTTCATGGTTTATGGAGCGAAGGCGGTTCTCCCCAGTGATATCCGTCATGATTCACCTCGTGTCACGGCTTATATTGAAGCGGACAACGAGACAGCACGGCAAGATGCTTTGGACCGGTTGGATGAAGAGCGTGACATCGCAGTCGCCCGATCGGCGATTTACCAGCAGGATCTTCGTCGTTATCACAGTCGCCTTGTCAGAACCAGAGCCTTTCAGGAAGGAGATTTGGTGCTTTGGCTCATCGAATATTAGACTGATATGCATAAACTATCCCCACCTTGGGAGGGGCCTTTCGTGGTCAGCAAGAATCTGCACAACGGGTCGTACTATCTGATCGATATTCGAGAGCATAAGGACTCACGTACATCAGAGGAGGAGACTAACAGGACGTGGAATATAGCTCATCTCTGGCCTTACTATACCTGAGCCATTGGCTATACTTATGTACATATTACAACAATGTATATATTATGATTGAATATAATAAACCGGAACCTCAGCTAAAGCGGGGTATCTGTTCTTTTACATCATGCGAGGTTACACGGAGTTGCTCTAAAGCGGCCTCCGGTTTACCCCTTGAGTTTGCTTTGCTAAAAGCATCGTGTTATATCACTTGGAGGATTGGTCATGTCCGAACCAATACCATGCCTCTTGATAGGCGAGAGCCACCAGATCACTTGGGGACTTGGTCATGTCTGAACCAGTCATGCCTCTTGATCGTCCTAAGGCCACAGAATCACTTGGGGGCTTGGTCGAACCCGAACCATGACCATGCCATTTGGTCGGCATAAATGCCACGGTTTCATTTGGGGACCTGGCTGACTAGAACCATAGTTACACCTAACGGGAGCTTGGTCGTGTTTGGCCATGGTAACGCCATTTGATCAGCTTAAATAAACCTTTTTTGGCAAACGGTTTTGTCGTTGCTTTTGCTTCACACTTTTCTTTGAAGGGGGTTTTTTGCTTTTCATTGTGTTTTTTAAACCGACAAAGTTTTTTAACCAATCAATTGACGGAACACAGTTCACGTCAATCCGGAGACTATTTGTCCGGTTTGATCCTTGTTGTTAACATCCTCTTATGGAGTAACACGGTGCTTATTATAACCCGGCACGGTTTACATGGTAAACCAGCGTCATATATATATACAGGAGCTGTTATCTCCTCCAACAGTGTGGGTTTGCAAAACTCCGCTTCAAGGTTGGCCAAGCCAACTTCACACTCAACGATGGCAGGTATTATGTATCTCAAAAATTTGATCATATACTTAAAATTTTGTTTTGGATGTTTTGATTTCATATATACAGACATCATATTCCGCCTGATGGTACAACCGCGGTGGCACTTGATGAATTTCTTATTTCAGAAAGTGTTTTGGAAAGTTCATTACCACAGGAAGAACAAGTTATGCACGAAGGCATATCAACATCAAAGGTATCAGCTAGCCTATTACAAGGTAACATGGTGCCCATAATAATATAATTGTTTTTCACAAAGGAGAGGCAGTTTTAAAACCGGCTTCCGGTTCAAGCTTGGCCACCAGCCTGGCCTGATGGTTGTGGGTCATCCTGCGCCGCTTCAGCTTCCGTTTCTCTACCCAGTGGCTGGAAATCCACAGTTGTCCAGTCGATTTCCATTAATGCTTGAAAAACAGCTTCATCATGAATCAGCAATGATGGGTCAATATCGGGACCGTAAGTATGCTTACGGATTGGAGGGATCAGATTTTCCGATTCATGGATTGGTGCAGCTATTCGCTTGTTCTGACTGTCATATTGGGCTTGATAACGAGACAAGTCTGCTTCCTCAGCCAGTTGACAAGCTAGCGGACGTACCTCCCGTTTTATTGCTCGCAGATCCGCTTCGCCAAATTCTGACCCATCTTCCTTCAAGCTGGGATAGCCCTGAGCCGCTTCAATAGGATCAAAATCCGGCACCCAGGCTTTTGCCCGGATTAAGGCATTGATTGCACCGGTTTGAGCAGCAGATTTCTTCAGCTCTTCAACCCGGGCAGGAAGCACCGACAGTTTCATCAGAGTATCTTGAATCAAAGTGGGTGCCGGTTTGTTATGAGATGCGGTACAGATGATCCGCTGGGCACCAGTATACAATTGTTCAACCAATGTATAGGCGGCTTTTAGTTTCTTCCGCACATCTGACCCCAAGTGATCAATGCGTGTCCCTGAAATACCATAAAGGGTTAATAAACCGGTGACTCTGTCAGAAGGTAGAGCCAATTCAGAAGGCAAACTGGCTTACCAAAGATAGCAGTAGTCATGGCATGCACATGCCGCTTTATGCTGGTCAGTTCATCCGCCACTGGTTTTAGTGCAGCCTCAGCATCCTCTGCTCGTTTGATCAAAGCGGACTTTTCAGTGGCCCAATCCGCCCGCTTCTTCTTGAAGCTCTCCTTAAGCTGTTCCATGGCGCTTAAAGCGCTGGCCAATTCCTCTTTTGCTTTGGAGGTTACAGCCTGTTGGGTTTTCAGGTTTTCTTGGAGATCGGTGACTTGATTTTCTTTCGTCTTCAGCTCCGCCTGCATGCATACAGATATACGCTTCAACAAATTGGTATAAGGATTCAAGTACCAATCACGTAACAAGTTATGCACTTAGCACTTGGGGGCTAATGCATATTTAGTCTTCATCTTTCAATTGCTTACAAAATCCCAAGATCAATACAAGTATTCAACTTGGCACTTGGGGGCTAATGGCTATTTGCTCGTATATATTCTGATGCGGCAATTTCAATTACTTAAAGTACCGATTTAACTACGTTAAGTTGAACCGGCCCTTGGGGGCTACATCAGCAAACTTCAAAGCATCAAGATTTATATTGGTAAGTCCCGGTTTGAAAGAATATAACAAACTGGCCCTTGGGGACTAGGAGAGTCAGCAAGAATGGAAGCATACAAGCAGGAAGGAGCATATGGAAGTTACCTCATATTTCTCTTTCATCATATTAACCAGACCGGCTTCATAGTCGCGACTGGTATACAACCGGTTCAGATAGCCGGAATGGATATCTTGGGCGTTCAGAGCAGCATAAGTCGTCAGATCAGCGTTCCACTTGCCTTTGCCAAAGGCAGCAAATTCTTCCTTGGCAGAATGTTTGGATAAAGCGACATGATTGCTTGGCTTAGTATGGCCAGTGCCAGTAATGACAACCTCATCATCCTGGGTACCGCCGGTTTGCACTGGGGCTGTTGGCTTGTTAGTAGGTTTTGCTGGACCGGTGGAACTTTCAATCCGGATGGAACCTGTGGGCTGATTGACAGGACCTAAGGCGTCAGTAGGTCTCTCATCAGCAATAAGATCATCGTCCTGCTGCGGTGGATCGTTGGGTATATCCTCAGGAATAGCCGCTTCAAGATTGGGTGTCTTGCCTGGTTCAAGAATGACATCTTCTTCGGCCGCTTTGTCCAGGTGGGCCTTCTTGCTTGGCCTAGGTTTGGCCCTGAGAAGAATAACAAAATCAAATACAGCATATGTTCTAAGGCAATGTACTGCAAACATCACAATAAGTATAGCTTACCCAAGCACCGTTTTGAGCGGTGGGAGCTGAGTAGCCGATGACTCGCCCGAAGATGAGTGGGAAGTAACCTGGTAATCGGAGTCAGACGAATTAAGAGGTTGACGAAACAGCCCGCTTTAGGACAAGCACTAACAAGCAAATTAGAGACCTCGGAATGGCGTTTCCGAACCGGACTGTTCGGTAAACCGGCTGAGGTAACTACCTGGCCGCTGTGCCGGGTGGTGCGGCGAGCTTCGTGTTGTTGGGTCTTCATAAGAAGTTTAGGATCCAAATAAGCAAGAGGATGAGAAAATTTAACTTTCCAGTTTGCCTGACGGATTTTTTGTGAAGGCAAAATTTCTGAATCGGAAGAGAGAATAATTACCTCTACAACATCCGCGTGGCTGGCTTCGGCATCATCCTGACAAATATCATCATCAATAAGACGCATGAAGAATAAACCAAGTGAGTCAAGCTCTACCTCAAAGTCCGGATTATCCACCTCATCATCAGGGGCCGGATTAGAAGATGCGGTGGTTCTTTTCCTGTGGGCAGTCTTCTTCACAGCTTTAGTCTTTTGCCGGGTTGCTTTTTCCGGTTTTTCTGGTTTCTCCTGCGGCAGTTTTTTGCTCCAAAACGGATCATCACCCTGATTATGCAGACACTGATATTAAAAACAATGACCAGACATATCAATAACAGATTCAGCAAAGAGAAAAATCAAAGTCTTACAGCTGGTGGTTTGTTGGTGGCACAGAAGGGAAGCAGGCCGGTTCTAGCGCAGACGTGTTCCGGTTCATTCAGTATCTTATGCACAGCCTTTGTGATTTCTTCACCGGAGAGCTGGAGTTTTGAATGTCGCAGTGGGTCATCAACACTGTCAATATACTCGCACATCAAACCGGAGCGCTGACTAAGGGGCAGTATGCTCCATGATATCCAACAGCGAGCGAGATCAACCCCTGTTAAACCGTTGGCCATAAAGGCTCTGAGCTTTGACAGCTGGGGAGCATATTTGCTTCTCTCCTGGGCAGTCAATCTTTGAGGAAAAGGGTGTGTATTGCTGAGCCGCTCCGGACGAAAGCCAGGCAAGGGATTCTCACCAGCAGGGGAGGTGTCTTTGCAGTAGAACCATGTCTGATTCCACTCCTTGGGGTGACTGTGCAGCTTGGCGTGAGGGTATGTGACCTCTTTCCTTTTCTGAATCGCCATGCCACCCAACTCCGTATTAGAGCCATCAGTAAACTCAGTACGGCAGTTTAGATGGAAAATATCTCTGAACAATTCCACTGTGGGCTCCTCTTGAAAGAACACCTCACAGAGCACTTGGAAGTGGCACATATTTGTAACAGAGTTGGGGCCAGTGTCTTGCAGATGGAGTTGGAAATCGGCTAAAACATCCCGGTAAAATTTAGAACCGGGCGGCTTAAAGCCCCGGGCTAAGTGATCTACGAAAACAACAACCTCTCCTTCTCGAGGTGTGGGAGGGCATTCTTTGCCAGGAGCCCTCCAATGGATGGTATCTTTGTTGCCTAAAGCGCCAATCAGGACTAAGTCGTCTAGTTGATCCTCTGTGACGCGAGAAGGAACCCAATTGCACTCATATACTTGCTTGGCCATGATGGAATCTACAAGATAGAAGATCCCGGTTCAAAAATGCATTTGATCAAGGTACGTTGGTATGGGCACTGTTAAACCGGAGACAGAACTATCGGAACCGGAGTTTCATGAAGCAACCAACATCTGGCGGTTCAACAAGGGGACTAATGGTATATACCGGTTTGTCAATTTTTCTACAAAGTTAAACCGCCTGGTCTAAACATTGAACAGTCAAGACTGCAGATGAGTAAGTACACAAAAACAGATTTCACAAGATTATACTACAGCTTTGGATCTGGAACATGTTCATAAAGGAGATAAATATTCAAGGCCCAAAAGGAGCAGTGCCGAATCAATGAGCGAAGGTACGGATAAGATCTATGGTCTTAATATGCGAAAGTGAAAACGGAGGATAAAAACTACTGCTACACAGAGCAAAGATTCACAGACTCGTCTAAGGATCTATCATATGAACAAGAAGCAAGCGATGAACGCTAGAGAACATGGAAACCCTAGAACAGATCTATGACGAAAAGGATAGAAGACTTACCGGAGCTGAGGAAGAAGCGGAAGGTCGCCGCGGTGCTCTGGTACGCTCAGGGTGATGCAGCGGCCAAAGTTGGTGCAGAGGTCAACGGCGGCGGCGGAGCTCCCAAGCTGGGCGACGCGAGGAAGATGAAGCAGAAGGGCACGAAGGGGAAAAAGAAATGACCCTTAGGTCCTATTTATAAAGCAAGGGACATGGGTCAGGCGCGAAAATCAAGGGGCCGCAAGTTTGGAAACAGAGCTGTTGCCTCGATTATCACAGATCTATTAAACAAGAAGGTATCATGGGTAGTTTCTTTATGACAGATGACGTCACGCCGGTTTACAGCAATCAGAGAAGATGACATCACGGCGGTTCACCAAACTACAAGAAGATGTTGAAGATGAAGTTTTTGCTAAGGATTGACATGAACCTGTTCAAATCAATCTAGGGCCTAATGTTGGGGATATTACTACTGGGCATAAACCGGCCTATCTGGGCCGGGTTAACTTCATCAGTAGTTAAGTATGTTAAAGCCCATGAAGGTAGATGAGGGCTCAAGACCCATAATCGGTTGAGAGCCTGTAGCCGTAAACCGGCGTCAATATGTAACTTGTATTGTAAGTTAGGAATAAGTAGAGACCAAACCGGACACATCTATGAGCCGGTGTTGGGACTCTGTAAACCGACGGGCGCCACCCATGTATATAAGGGGACGACCCGGTGGCGGTTCAAGGACAACAGACAACAACTCGAGACATAGGCGAAGCTTGTTTGCTCCCTAGTCATCGAAACCCCATTAATTCCATCACAACTAGACGTAGGCTTTTACCTTCATCGAAGGGGCTGAACTAGTATAAACTCTCTTGCGTCCTTGTGTCCGCTTTAACCCCTTCAAGCTAACCAGTCGCGATGGCTCCAAGACTAAGTCCTTTCTCTAGGACATCTGCCATGACAAAACCACGACATAGGGGAACCAAAGATAATATCATCAACATATAATTGGCACACAAACAACTCCCCTTTGACCTTCTTAGTAAAAGGAGTGGGGTCGATTAGCCCAACTTCAAAACCACGGTCTTGTAACAACTCGGTAAGGTGGTCATACCACGCACGTGGGGCTTGTTTAAGGCCATAGAGTGCCTTATGGAGTTGATACACATGATCGGGAAAGTAGGGATCCTCGAACCCGGGGGGTTGCTTGACATAAACCAATTCATTAATAGGACCATTAAGAAAAGCACTCTTCAGATCCATTTGTTGTAACTTAAAGTTATGATGAGAAGCATATGCAATCAACATGTGAATGGATTCAAGACGAGCAACGGGAGCAAAGGTTTCACCGTAGTCGATACCCTCGACTTGGGAGTAGCCTTGTGCTACCAAACGGGCCTTGTTGCGAATGATAATCCCATGGGCATCTTGCTTGTTCTTAAATATCCACTTGGTTCCAATGACATTGTGGTTCCCCGTCGGTCTTAGCACCAATCTCCACACTTTGTTGCGCTCGAAGTTGTTGAGTTCTTCATGCATGGCATTGAGCCAATCCGGATCTTCGAGCGCCTCATAGACCTTGTGGGGTTCGACACAAGAGACAAACGCGTGATGCTCACAATAGTTTGCTAATTGTCTACGAGTGCTTACCCCCTTTCTTAAGATTCCAAGCACATTCGTCATGAGATGATCCTTGGTGGAGAGCTTGGAAGCAACCTTGGCGGCACGACGCTCCAATTCCTCCTCGGGGGTGAGACGAGGAGTGGTCACTTGATCATCTTGAGCGTCGCCTTGAGCTTGTTCTTGTTCTTGAACTTGCTCGGAGGAGAGAACTTGACCTTGGGCATCACTTGGTGTGTCAACGCCGTCTTGAGCATGATCTTGCCCTTGGTCTTGTTCTTGAGGATGAGGACCTTCATGTTGTTCTTGTTGGGGAACGTAGCAGAATTTTAAAATTTTCTACACATCACCAAGATCAATCTATGGAGTCATCTAGCAACGAGGGAGAGAGGAGTGCATCTACATACCCTTGTAGATCACGAGCGGAAGCGTTCAAGAGAATGGGGTTGATGGAGTCGTACTCGATGTGATCCAAATCACCAAAGATCCTAGCGCCGAACGGACGGCACCTCCGCGTTCAACACACGTACGGAGCGAGGACGTCTCCCACGCCTTGATCCAGCAAGGAGGAGGGAGAGGTTGAGGAAGAGGGCTCCAACAGCAGCACGACGGCGTGGTGGTGGTGAAGCTGCAGTACTCCGGCAGGGCTTCGCCAAGCTCTAACGGAGGAGGAGAGGTGTTGGGGAGGGGAGGGGCTGCGCCTTGGATGTCGTGTGCAACCCTCCCCTCACCCCTCTATTTATAGGGGAAGGGGGAAGGGGGCCGGCCCCCTCTAGATGAGATCTAAAGGTGGGGCAGCGGCCAAGGGGAGGGGGCTTGCCCCCCAAGCAAGGGGGCGCCCCCTTTAGGGTTTCCCCCCAACCCTAGGCGCATGGGCCCTAGGGGGGTGTGGCGCCCCAGCCCACTTGGGCTGGTTCCCTTCTCCATACAGCCCATAAGGCCCTACGGAAGAGGTGGCCCCTCCCGGTGGACCCCCGGAACCCCTCCGGTGGCCCCGGTACAATACCGATATGCCCCTGAACTTTTCCGGCGACCGTATGACAACTTCCCATGTATAAATCTTTACCTCCAGACCATTCCGGAACTCGTCATGACGTCCAGGATCTCATCCGGGATTCCTAACAACATTCGGTAATCACATACAAGTCTTCCTAACAACCCTAGCGTCACCGAACATTAAGTGTGTAGACCCTACGGGTTCGGGAGACATGCAGACATGACCGAGACGACTCTCCGGTCAATAACCAACAGCAGGATCTGGATACCCATGTTGGCTCCCACATGCTCCTCGATGATCTTATCGGATGAACCACGATGTCGAGGATTCAATCAATCCGTATACAATTCCCTTTGTCAATCGGTACGTTACTTGCCCGAGACTCGATCGTCGGTATCCCAATACCTTGTTCAGTCTCGTTACCGGCAAGTCACTTTACTCGTACCGTAATGCATGATCCCGTGATCAACCATTTGATCACATTGAGCTCATTATGATGATGCATTACCGAGTGGGCCCAGAGATACCTCTCCGTCATACGGAGTGACAAATCCCAGTCTCGATTCGTGCCAACCCAACAGACACTTTCGGAGATACCTGTAATGTACCTTTATAGTCACCCAGTTACGTTGTGACGTTTGGCACACCCAAGGCACTCCTACGACGTCCGGGAGTTGCACAATCTCATGGTCTAAGGAAATGATACTTGACATTCAGAAAAGCTACAGCAAACGAACTACACGATCTTTGAGCTATGCTTAGGATTGGGTCTTATCCATCACATCATTCTCCTAATGATGTGATCCCGTTATCAATGACATCCAATGTCCATAGTCAGGAAACCATGACTATCTTTTGATCAACGAGCTATTCAACTAGAGGCTCACTAGGGACGTGTTGTGGTCTATGTATTCACACATGTATTACGATTTCCGGATAACACAATTATAGCATGAACAATAGACAATTATCATGAACAAAGAAATATAATAATAACCATTTTATTATTGCCTCTAGGGCATATTTCCAACAGTCTCCCACTTGCACTAGAGTCAATATTCTAGTTACATTGTGATGAATCAAACACACATGCAGTTCTGGTGTTGATCATGTTTTGCTCTAGGGAGAGGTTTAGTCAACGGATCTGCTACATTCAGGTCCGTATGTACTTTACAAATCTCTATGTCTCCATTTTGAACACTTTCACGAATGGAGTTGAAGCGATGCTTGATATGCCTGGTCTTCCTGTGAAACCTGGGCTCCTTGGCAAGGGCAATAGCTCCAGTGTTGTCACAGAAGAGAGTCATCGGGCCCGACGCATTGGGTATGACTCCTAGGTCGGTAATGAACTCCTTCACCCAGACTGCTTCTTGTGCTGCCTCCGAGGCTGCCATGTACTCCGCTTCACATGTAGATCCCGCCACAACGCTTTGCTTGCAACTGCACCAGCTTACTGCCCCACCATTCAAAATATACACGTATCCGGTTTGTGACTTAGAGTCATCCAGATCTGTGTCGAAGCTAGCATCGACGTAACCCTTTACGACGAGCTCTTCGTCACCTCCATAAACGAGAAACATTTCCTTAGTCCTTTTCAGGCACTTCAGGATATTCTTGACCGCTGTCCAGTGTTCCATGCCGGGATTACTTTGGTACCTTCCTACCAAACTTACGGCAAGGTTTACATCAGATCTGGTACACAGCATAGCATACATGATAGACCCTATGGCCGAGGCATAGGGGACGACACTCATCTTTTCTCTATCTTCTGCTGTGGTCGGGCATTGAGCCGTGCTCAATCTCATACCTTGCAATACAGGCAAGAACCCCTTCTTTGACTGATCCATTTTGAACTTCTTCAATATCTTGTCAAGGTACGTACTCTGTGAAAGACCAATGAGGCGTCTCGATCTATCTCTATAGATCTTGATGCCTAATATATAAGCAGCTTCTCCAAGGTCCTTCATTTAAAAACACTTGTTCAAGTAGGCCTTTATGCTTTCCAAGAATTCTATATCATTTCCCATCAACAGTATGTCATCCACATACAATATGAGAAATGCTACAGAGCTCCCACTCACTTTCTTGTAAATGCAGGCTTCTCATAAGTCTGTGTAAACACAAACACTTTGATCATCTCATCAAAACAAATGTTCCAACTCCGAGATGCTTGCACCAGCCCATAAATCGAGCGTTGGAGCTTGCACACCTTGTCAGCATTCTTAGGATCGACAAAACCTTCCGGCTGCATCATATACAATTCTTCCTTAAGGAAACCATTAAGGAATGCCGTTTTGACGTCCATTTGCCATATCTCATAATCATAGAATGCGGCAATTGCTAACATGATTTGGACGGACTTCAGCTTCACTACGGGTGAGAAAGTCTCATCGTAGTCAACCCCTTGAACTTGTCGATAACCCTTAGCGACAAGCCGAGCTTTATAGATGGTCACATTACCATCCGTGTCTGTCTTCTTCTTAAAGATCCATTTATTTTCTATGGCTCGCCGATCAACGGGCAAGTCATTCAAAGTCCATACTTCGTTTTCATACATAGATCCTATCTCGGATTTCATGGCTTCCAGCCATTTGTAGGAATTCGGGCCCGCCATCGCTTCTCCATAGTTTGAAGATTCACCGTTGTCTAACAACATGATTTCCAAGACAGGGTTGCCGTACCACTCTGGTGCGGAACGTGTCCTTGTGGACCTACGAAGTTCAGTAGCAACTTGATCTGAAGTTTCATGATCATCATCATCAACTTCCTCTCTAGTCGGTGCAGGCACCTCAGGAACATTTTCTTGAGCTGCGCCACTTACTGGTTCAAGAGGTAATACTTCATCAAGTTCTACCTTCCTCCCACTTATTTCTTTCGAGAGAAACTCTTTCTCTAGAAAGGACCCATTCTTGGCAACAAAGATCTTGCCTTCGGATCTGAGGTAGAAGGTATACCCAATAGTTTCTTTAGGGTATCCTATGAAGACGCATTTTTCCGACTTGGGTTCGAGCTTTTCAGGTTGAAGTTTCTTGACATAAGCATGGCATCCCCAAACTTTTAGAAACGACAGCTTAGGTTTCTTGCCAAACCATAATTCATACGGCGTCGTCTCAACGGATTTTGACGGAGCCCTATTTAAAGTGAATGCGGCAGTCTCTAAAGCATAGCCCCAAAATGACAGCGGTAAATCGGTAAGAGACATCATAGATCGCACCATATCTAATAGAGTGCGATTACGACGTTTGGACACACCATTACGCTGAGGTGTTCCAGGCGGCGTGAGTTGTGAAACTATTCCACATTTTCTTAAGTGTGTGCCAAATTCGTGACTCAAGTATTCTCCCCCACGATCTGATTGCAAGAACTTGATTTTCCTGTCACGTTGATTCTCAACCTCACTCTGAAATTCCTTGAACTTTTTCAAAGGTCTCAGACTTGTGTTTCATTAAGTAGACATACCCATATCTACTCAAGTCATCAGTGAGGGTGAGAACATAACGATAGCCACCACGAGCCTCAACACTCATTGGACCGCACACATCAGTATGTATGATTTCCAATAAGTTGGTTGCTCGCTCCATTGTTCCTGAGAACGGAGTCTTGGTCATTTTACCCATGAGGCATGGTTCGCACGTGTCAAATGATTCGTAATCAAGAGACTCTAAAAGTCCATCTGCATGGAGCTTCTTCATGCGTTTGACACCTATGTGACCAAGGCGGCAGTGCCACAAGTATGTGGGACTATCATTATCAACCTTACATCTTTTGGTATTCACACTATGAATATGTGTAGCATTACGCTCGAGATTCATTAAGAATAAACCATTCACCATCGGAGCATGACCATAAAACATATCTCTCATATAAATAGAACAACCATTATTCTCGGATTTAAATGAGTAGCCATCTCGAATTAAACGAGATCCTGATACAATGTTCATGCTCAAAGCTGGCACTAAATAACAATTATTGAGGTTTAAAACTAATCCCGTAGGTAAATGTAGAGGTAGCGTGCCGACGGTGATCACATCGACCTTGGAACCATTCCCGACGCGCATCGTCACCTCGTCCTTCGCCAGTCTCCGCTTATTCCGCAGCTCCTGCTTTGAGTTACAAATGTGAGCAACCGCACCGGTATCAAATACCCAGGAGCTACTACGAGTACTGGTAAGGTACACATCAATTACATGTATATCACATATACCTTTCGTGTTGCCGGCCTTCTTGTCCGCTAAGTATTTGGGGCAGTTCCGCTTCCAGTGACCACTTCCCTTGCAATAAAAACACTCAGTCTCGGGCTTGGGTCCATTCTTTGGCTTCTTCCCAGCAGCTTGCTTACCGGGCGCGGCAACTCCCTTGCCGTCCTTCTTGAAGTTCTTCTTACCCTTGCCTTTCTTGAACTTAGTGGTTTTATTCACCATCAACACTTGATGTTCCTTTTTGACTTCTACCTCTGCTGATTTCAGCATTGAATATACCTCAGGAATGGTCTTTTCCATCCCCTGCATATTGAAGTTCATCACAAAGCTCTTGTAGCTCGGTGGAAGCGACTGAAGGATTTTGTCAATGACCGCGTCATCCGGGAGATTAACTCCCAGCTGAGTCAAGCGGTTATGCAACCCAGACATTTTGAGTATGTGCTCACTGACAGAACTATTTTCCTCCATCTTACAGCTGAAGAACTTGTCGGAGACTTCATATCTCTCGACCCGGGCATGATCTTGAAAAACCATTTTCAGCTCTTCGAACATCTCATATGCTCCATGTCTCTCAAACCGCTTTTGGAGCCCCGGTTCTAAGCTGTAAAGCATGCCGCACTGAACGAGGGAGTAATCATCAGCACGTGACTGCCAAGCGTTCATAACGTCTTGGTTCTGTGGGACGGGTGCGTCACCTAGCGGTGCTTCTAGGACATAATCTTTCTTGGCAGCTATGAGGATGATCCTCAGGTTCCGGACCCAGTCCGTATAGTTGCTGCCATCGTCTTTCAGCTTAGTTTTCTTTAGGAACGCATTGAAGTTGAGGACAACGTGGGCCATTTGATCTACAAGACATATTGTAAAGATTTTAGACTAAGTTCATGATAATTAAGTTCATCTAATCAAATTATTCAACAAACTCCCACTCAGATAGACATCCCTCCAGTCATCTAAGTATAACATGATCCGAGTTAACTAGGCCGTGTCCGATCATCACGTGAGATGGACTAGTCAACATCCGTGAACATCTTCATGTGGATCGTATCTTCTATATGACTCATGCTCGACCTTTCGGTCTTCTGTGTTCCGAGGCCATGTTTGTACATGCTAGGCTCGTCAAGTCAACCTAAGTGTATTGCGTGTGTAAATCTGGCTTACACCCGTTGTATTCGAACGTTAGAATCTATCACACCCGATCATCACGTGGTGCTTCGAAACAACAAACCTTCGCAACGGTGCACAGTTAGGGGGAACACTTTCTTGAAATTATTACGAGGGATCATCTTATTTAAGCTACCGTCATTCTAAGCAAATAAGATGTAAAACATGATAAACATCACATGCAATCAAATAGTGACATGATATGGCCAATATCATTTGCTCCTTTGATCTCCATCTTCGGGGCTCCATGATCATCGTTGTCACCGGCATGACACCATGATCTCCATCATCGTGTCTTCTTGAAGTTGTCTCGTCATCTATTACTTCTACTACTATGGCTAACGCTTTAGCAATAAAGTAAAGTAATTACATGACGTTTATGTTGACACGCAGGTCATAAATAAATAAAGACAACTCCTATGGCTCCTGCCGGTTGTCATACTCATCGACATGCAAGTCGTGATTCCTATTACAAGAACATGATCATCTCATACATCACATATATCATTCATCACATCCTTTGGCCATATCACATCACAAAACACTTGCTGCAAAAACAAGTTAGACGTCCTCTAATTGTTGTTGCAAGTTTTTACGTGGCTGCTATAGGTTTCTAGCAAGAACGTTTCTTACCTACGCCAAAACCACAACGTGAATTGCCAATTTCTATTTACCCTTCATAAGGACCCTGTTCATCGAATCTGATCCGACTAAAGTGGGAGAGACAGACACCCGCCAGCCACCTTATGCAACTAGTGCATGTCAGTCGGTGGAACCGGTCTCACGTAAGCGTACGTGTAAGGTTGGTCCGGGCCGCTTCATCCCATGATGCCGCCGAATCAAGATAAGACTAGTAACGGCAAGCAAATTGACAATATCGACGCCCACAACTACTTTGTGTTCTACTCGTGCATAGTAACTACGCATAGACCTAGCTCATGATGCCACTGTTGGGGAACGTAGCAGAATTTTAAAATTTTCTACGCATCACCAAGATCAATCTATGGAGTCATCTAGCAATGAGGGAGAGAGGAGTGCATCTACATACCCTTGTAGATCACGAGCGGAAGTGTTCAAGAGAACGGGGTTGATGGAGTCGTACTCGACGTGATCCAAATCACCGAAGATCCTAGCGCCGAACGGACGGCACCTCCGCGTTCAACACACGTACGAAGCGAGGACGTCTCCCGCGCCTTGATCCAGCAAGGAGGAGGGAGAGGTTGAGGAAGAGGGCTCCAACAGCAGCACGACGGCGTGGTGGTGGTGAAGCTGCAGTACTCCGGCAGGGCTTCGCCAAGCTCTTATGGAGGAGGAGAGGTGTTGGGGAGGGGAGGGGCTGCGCCTTGGATGTCGTGAGCAGCCCTCCCCTCACCCCTCTATTTTAGGGGAAGGGGGAAGGGGGCCGGCCCCCTCTAGATGAGATCTAAAGGGGGGGCGGCCAAGGGGAGGGGGCTTGCCCCCCAAGCAAGGGGGTGCCCCCCTTTAGGGTTTCCCCCCAACCCTAGGCGCATGGGCCCTAGGGGGTGTGGCGCCCCAGCCCACTTGGGCTGGTTCCCTTCTCCATACAGCCCATAAGGCCCTCCGGAAGAGGTGGCCCCTCCCGGTGGCCCCGGTACAATACCGATATGCCCCGAACCTTTCCGGTGACCGTATGACAACTTCCCATATATAAATTTTTACCTCCGGACCATTCCGGAACTCCTCGTGACGTCCGGGATCTCATCCGGGATTCCGAACAACATTCGGTAATCACATACAAGTCTTCCTAACAACCCTAGCGTCACCGAACCTTAAGTGTGTAGACCCTACGGGTTCGGGAGACATGCAGACATGACCGAGACGACTCTCCGGTCAATAACCAACAGCGGGATCTTGATACCCATGTTGGCTCCCACATGCTCCTCGATGATCTTATCAGATGAACCACGATGTCGAGGATTCAATCAATCCGTATACAATTCCCTTTGTCAATCGGTACGTTACTTGCCCGAGACTCGATCGTCGGTATCCCAATACCTTGTTCAGTCTCCTTACCGGCAAGTCACTTTACTCGTACCGTAATGCATGATCCCGTGATCAACCACTTGATCACATTGAGCTCATTATGATGATGCATTACCGAGTGGGCCCAGAGATACCTCTCCGTCATACGGAGTGACAAATCCCAGTCTCGATTCGTGCCAACCCAATAGACACTTTCAGAGATACCTGTAATGTACCTTTATAGTCACCCAGTTACGTTGTGACATTTGGCACACCCAAGGCACTCCTACGGTGTCCGGGAGTTGCACAATCTCATGGTCTAAGGAAATTATACTTGACATTCAGAAAAGCTACAGCAAACGAACTACACGATCTTTGAGCTATGCTTAGGATTGGGTCTTATCCATCACATCATTCTCCTAATGATGTGATCCCGTTATCAATGACATCCAATGTCCATAGTCAGGAAACCATGACTATCTTTTGATCAACGAGCTAGTCAACTAGAGGCTCACTAGGGACGTGTTGTGGTCTATGTATTCACACATGTATTACGATTTCCGGATAACACAATTATAGCATGAACAATAGACAATTATCATGAACAAAGAATTATAATAATAACCATTTTATTATTGCCTCTAGGGCATATTTCCAATAGTTCTTTGGAAGCGTGTGGGCCTTGGGTTGGTGATGGCTCCACTTGAGTGGAGCATTGTCCTTCTCCTTCGGCCACACGGGGTTCCTCAATGGGTAGGATAAAACCAACACCCATTCTTCTTATGGCTTGAGGAGGAATTTCATCACCTACATCACAAGTGCCACTTTGCTCCACTTGGGAGCCGTTATTCTCATCAAACTCCACGTTACACGTCTCCTCAATAAGTCCCGTGGATTTATTGAGGACACGGTAAGCATGAGAGTTTGTAGCATAACCAACAAATATGCCCTCATAAGCTCTAGCCTCAAATTTAGACAACCGAACACCTTTCTTGAGAATGAAACACTTACACCCGAACACCCGAAAGTACTTGAGGTTGGGCTTGTTAACGGTGAGTATCTCATATGGAGTCTTGTTCAAGCCCTTGCAGAGGTAGAGCCGATTGGATGCATGACACGCGGTGTTGATGGCTTCGGCCCAAAAGTTGTATGGAGACTTGAACTCCGCCATCATGGTCCTTGCCGCATCCATCAACGTCCGGTTCTTCCTCTCCGCAACACTGTTTTGTTGAGGGGTGTAAGGTGCCGAATATTGATGCTTGATCCCCTCATCACTAAGAAACTCATCCAAGGTGTAGTTCTTGAACTCGGTGCCGTTGTCACTTCTTATTGTTAAGATCTTTGCATTGTGTTGACGTTGTGCTTCATTTGCAAAGTCAATGACGGTTTGTTGGGTCTCGCTCTTCCTCTTGAAGAAATACACCCAAGTGTATCTTGAGTAGTCATCCACAATCACCAAGAAATACTTCCTACCCCCAAGACTATCGAATGATGGAGGCCCAAAGAGATCCAAGTGAAGGAGCTCCAAAGGCCTCTTTGAGTAAATGATAGTCGTGGGAGGGTGAGCCTTCTCATGTAGCTTTCCTTCGATACAAGCACTGCAAGCACGATCTTTAGCAAAACTAACATTCGTTAGTCCATGGACATGGTCCCCCTTGAGAAGACTTTGCAAAGATCTCATATTGACATGGGCTAGACGGTGATGCCAAAGCCATCCCACATCAACTTTAGCCATTAGGCATGTCGCGGTCTTAGTGGGTTGCTCCAAAAAGTTAATCACATATAGACCATTCTCGACATGCCCAACAAAGGCTACTTTAAGAGTCTTGCTCCACAAGAGGGCCACGGTATCGATATCAAAGAAAGTGGCAAAGCCCATGATTGCAAGTTGACGAATGGAAAGTAAATTGTATGCAAGGGACTCAACAAGCATGACCTTCTCGATCGTGAGATCATGAGAGAACTACCTTGCCAAGTCCCAATACCTTAGAAGATGAGGCGTCACCCCACTCGACATTGGTGGGCATAGATGTAATCTTGTGCACGTCCACCACCAAGTCCTTGCTTCCGGTCATATGATTTGTAGCTCCGCTATCGAGCAACCATGATCCCCCACCGGAAGCAAACACCTACAAGAGATCAATGCTTGGTTTTAGGTACCCATTTTGTAATGGGTCCTTTGATGTTAGTAACAAGGGTCTTTAGAACCAAAATAGACCATTCAATGTACTCATGAGGAGAACCAACGAATTTGGCATAGACATGCCCATCACTAGCAAGACATAACATATAAGATGGATTAAAGTCGCCGGCTTTGATGGGAGGAGTGGCATTGCCCTTTTTGACACCGCCACCCTTCGCATTATTCTTCTTCTCCTTGGAAGCACTCTCTCCCTCCTTCACAAAGGTTTGCATGAGAGGAGGAGGTCGTTTGGTCTTGTCATTCTTCTTCTTGTTCTTGGACTCGGGCACGTACCCAACCCCTTCCTTGGCCACAACTCCCTTTTGATTGATCAAGAGGTCGTTGAGGTTCTTCTTGCCTTGTATGCAAGTCGCAAGACCTCTCTCAAGTTGCACCTTTAGCTTAGCGTTCTCCTCAACAAGATGCACATGCTCACAACACGGGTTAGTAGCATTTGCATCATCAATTAACATCATACGAGGAAAAGTGGATTTTTCTTTGGTTAGCTTTACTTGAAGTTGATCATGAGACTCTTTGAGGCTAGCATGAGCACCCTTCAAGACCTTGTGAGCCTTGTCAAGTAGATCAAACTCCTCTTTGAGTCTAGCAAGATCAACCTCAAGTTCGGCCTTCTCGGAGTTTAGCACATGAGAAACAATGAGAGCATGATCGTAATATTTCTTTAACTTAGCATGATCAACGTTGTGTGACTCCTCAAGAGCCAAACGAAGACCACGCTCTTCCTCAAGAGCATTGGAAAGATCCGAAATCTCATCGGCATAGTCACGACTATGCCCTTCCATCTTAGTGATGGTATCTTCGTGAGCCTCGATCATGTCATTAGCTTCACCAAGTTATTCCAAGAGAGCAACAAAGTGCTTCTTGGATTTACCCTTAAGTTTGCCCATAAAGGCCTCAAACTCATTCGCCTCCTCAAAAATTTTCCTACGCACACGCAAGATCATGTGATACATAGCAACGAGAGGGGAGAGTGTTGTCTACGTACCCAACGCAGACCGACTGCGGAAGCGCTGACACGACGTAGAGGAAGTAGTCGTACGTCTTCACGATCCAACCGATCAAGCACCGAAACTACGGCACCTCCGAGTTCGAGCACACGTTCAGCTCGATGACGATCCCCGGACTCCGATCCAGCAAAGTGTCGGGGAAGAGTTCCGTCAGCACGACGGCGTGGTGAAGATCTTGATGAACTACAGCAGCAGGGCTTCGCCTAAACTCCGCTACAGTATTATCGAGGAATATGGTGGCAGGGGGCACCGCACACGGCTAAGGAATAGATCACGTGGATCAACTTGTGTGTTTCTGGGGTGCCTCTGCCTCGGTATATAAAGGAGCCAAGGGGGGAGGGGGGCGCCGGCCAGGAGGAGGGCGCAGGAGGAGTCCTACTCCTTCCGGGAGTAGGACTCCCCCCCCCCAATCCTATTCCAACTAGGATTCCCCAAGGGGGAAAGAGGGAGAGGGGTGGCCGGCCACCTCTCCTAGTCCTAATAGGACTAGGGGAAGGGGGGAGGCGCGCAGCCCTTATGGGCAGCCCTTTCACCTTTCCACTAAGGCCCATGAAGGCCCATATGGCTCCCGGGGGGTTCCGGTAACCTCCCGGTAACCTGGTAAAATCCCGATTTCACCCGGAACACTTCCGATGTCCAAATATAGGCTTCCAATATATCAATATTTACGTCTCGATCATTTCGAGACTCCTCGTCATGTCCGTGATCACATCCGGGACTCCGAACAACCTTCGGTACATCAAAATGCATAAACTCATAATATAACTGTCATCGTAACCTTAAGCGTGCGGACCCTACGGGTTCGAGAACAATGTAGACATGACCGAGACACGTCTCCGGTCAATAACCAATAGCGGGACCTGGATGCCCATATTGGCTCCTACATATTCTACGAAGATCTTTATCGGTCAGACCGCATAACAACATACGTTGTTCCCTTTGTCATCGGTATGTTACTTGCCCGAGATTCGATCGTCGGTATCCAATACCTAGTTCAATCTCGTTACCGGCAAGTCTCTTTACTTGTTCCGTAATACATCATCTTACAACTAACATATTAGTTGTAATGCTTGCAAGGCTTATGTGATGTGTATTACCGAGAGGGCCCAGAGATACCTCTCCGACAATCGGAGTGACAAATCCTAATCTCGAAATACGCCAACCCAACATCTACCTTTGGAGACACCTGTAATGCTCCTTTATAATCACCCAGTTACGTTGTGACGTTTGGTAGCACCCAAAGTGTTCCTCCGGCAAACGGGAGTTGCATAATCTCATAGTCATAGGAACATGTATATGTCATGAAGAAAGCAATAGCAACATACTAAACGATCGGGTGCTAAGCTAATGGAATGGGTCATGTCAATCAGATCATTCAACTAATGATGTGACCTCGTTAATCAAATAACAACTCATTGTTCATGGTCAGGAAACATAACCATCTTTGATTAACGAGCTAGTCAAGTAGAGGCATACTAGTGACACTTTGTTTGTCTATGTATTCACACATGTATTATGTTTCCGGTTAATACAATTCTAGCATGAATAATAAACATTTATCATGATTATAAGGAAATAAATAATAACTTTATTATTGCCTCTAGGGCATATTTCCTTCAGTCTCCCACTTGCACTAGAGTCAATAATCTAGATTACACTGTAATGATTCTAACACCCATGGAGCCTTGGTGCTGATCATGTTTTGCTCGTGGAAGAGGCTTAGTCAACGGGTCTGCAACATTCAGATCCATGTGTATCTTGCAAATCTCTATGTCTCCCACCTGGACTAGATCCCGGATGGAGTTGAAGCGTCTCTTGATGTGTTTGGTCCTTTTGTGAAATCTGGATTCCTTTGCCAAGGCAATTGCACCAGTATTGTCACAAAAGATTTTCATTGGACCCGATGCATTAGGTATGACACCTAGATCGGATATGAACTCCTTCATCCAGACTCCTTTGTTCGCTGCTTCCGAAGCAGCTATGTACTCCACTTCACATGTAGATCCCGCTACGACGCTTTGTTTAGAACTGCACCAACTGACAGCTCCACCGTTTAATGTAAACACGTATCCGGTTTGCGATTTAGAATCGTCCGGATCAGTGTCAAAGCTTGCATCAACGTAACCTTTTACGGTGAGCTCTTTGTCACCTCCATATACGAGAAACATATCCTTAGTCCTTTTCAGGTATTTCAGGATGTTCTTGACCGCTGTCCAGTGATCCACTCCTGGATTACTTTGGTACCTCCCTGCTAAACTTATAGCAAGGCACACATCAGGTCTGGTACACAGCATTGCATACATGATAGATCCTATGGCTGATGCATAGGGAACATCTTTCATATTCTCTCTATCTTCTGCAGTGGTCGGGCATTGAGTCTTACTCAACTTCACACCTTGTAACACAGGCAAGAACCCTTTCTTTGCTTGATCCATTTTGAACTTCTTCAAAATTTTGTCAAGGTATGTGCTTTGTGAAAGTCCAATTAAGCGTCTTGATCTATCTCTATAGATCTTAATGCCTAATATGTAAGCAGCTTCACCGAGGTCTTTCATAAAAAACTCTTATTCAAGTATCCCTTTATGCTATCCAGAAATTCTATATCATTTCCAATCAGCAATATGTCATCCACATATAATATCAGAAATGCTACAAAGCTCCCACTCACTTTCTTGTAAATACAGGCTTCTCCAAAAGTCTGTATAAAACCAAATGCTTTGATCACACTATCAAAACGTTTATTCCAACTCCGAGAGGCTTGCACCAGTCCATAAATGGATCGCTGGAGCTTGCACACTTTGTTAGCTCCCTTTGGATCGACAAAACCTTCCGGTTGCATCATATACAACTCTTCTTCCAGAAATCCATTCAGGAATGCAGTTTTGACATCCATCTGCCAAATTTCATAATCATAAAATGCGGCAATCACTAACATGATTCGGACGGACTTAAGCATCGCTACGGGTGAGAAGGTCTCATCGTCGTCAATCCCTTGAACTTGCCGAAAACCTTTTGCGACAAGTCGAGCTTTGTAGACAGTAACATTACCATCAGCGTCAGTCTTCTTCTTAAAGATCTATTTATTCTCAATTGCTTGCCGATCATCGGGCAAGTCAACCAAAGTCCATACTTTGTTCTCATACATGGATCCCATCTCAGATTTCATGGCTTCAAGCCACTTTGCGGAATCTGGGCTCACCATCGCTTCTTCATAGTTCGTAGGTTCATCATGACCTAGTAGCATGACTTCCAGAACAGGATTACCGTACCACTCTGGTGCGTATCTTACTCTGGTTGATCTACGAGGTTCAGTAGTATCTTGATCTGAAGTTTCATGATTATTATCATTAGCTTCCTCACTAACTGGTGTAGGTGTCACTGAAACAGTTTTCTGTGATGAACTACTTTCCAGTAAGGGAGCAGGTACAGTTACCTCGTCAAGTTCTACTTTCCTCCCACTCACTTCTTTCGAGAGAAACTCCTTCTCTAGAAAGGATCCATTCTTAGCAACGAATGTTTTGCCTTCGGATCTGTGATAGAAGGTGTACCCAACAGTTTCCTTTGGGTATCCTATGAAGACACATTTCTCCGATTTGGGTTCAAGCTTATCAGGTTGAAGCTTTTTCACATAAGCATCGCAGCCCCAAACTTTAAGAAACGACAACTTTGGTTTCTTGCCAAACCACAGTTCATAAGGCGTCGTCTCAACGGATTTTGATGGTGCCCTATTTAACGTGAATGCAGCCGTCTCTAGAGCATAACCCCAAAATGATAGCGGTAATGTTGGAAATATGCCCTAGAGGCAATAATAAATTGGTTATTATTATATTTCCTTGTTCATGATAATCGTTTATTATCCATGCTATAATTGTATTGATAGGAAACTCAGATACATGTGTGGATACATAGACAACACCATGTCCCTAGTAAGCCTCTAGTTGACTAGCTCGTTGATCAATAGATGGTTACGGTTTCCTGACCATGGACATTGGATGTCGTTGATAACGGGATCACATCATTAGGAGAATGATGTGATGGACAAGACCCAATCCTAAGCCTAGCACAAAGATCGTGTAGTTCGTATGCTAAAGCTTTTCTAATGTCAAGTATCATTTCCTTAGACCATGAGATTGTGCAACTCCCGGATACCGTAGGAATGCTTTGGGTGTACCAAACGTCACAACGTAACTGGGTGACTATAAAGGTGCACTACAGGTATCTCCGAAAGTGTCTGTTGGGTTGGCACGAATCGAGACTGGGATTTGTCACTCCGTGTAAGCGGAGAGGTATCTCTGGGGCCCACTCAGTAGGACATCATCATAATGTGCACAATGTGATCAAGGAGTTGATCACGGGATGATGTGTTACGGAACGAGTAAAGAGACTTGCCGGTAACGAGATTGAACAAGGTATCGGGATACCGACGATCGAATCTCGGGCAAGTATCGTACCGCTAGACAAAGGGAATTGAATACGGGATTGATTAAGTCCTTGACATCGTGGTTCATCCGATGAGATCATCGTGGAACATGTGGGAGCCAACATGGGTATCCAGATCCCGCTGTTGGTTATTGGCCGGAGAGTCGTCTCGGTCATGTCTGCATGTCTCCCGAACCCGTAGGGTCTACACACTTAAGGTTCGGTGACGCTAGGGTTATAGAGATATTAGTATGCGGTAACCCGAAAGTTGTTCGGAGTCCCGGATGAGATCCTGGACGTCACGAGGAGTTCCGGAATGGTCCGGAGGTAAAGAATTATATATAGGAAGTGCTATTTCGTCCATCGGGACAAGTTTCGGGGTCACCGGTATTGTACCGGGACCACCGGAAGGGTCCCGGGGGTCCACCGGGTGGGGCCACCTGCCCCGGGGGGCCACATGGGCTGTAGGGGTGTGCCTTGGCCTATATGGGCCAAGGGCACCAGCCCCAAGAGGCCCATGCGCCAAGAGAGAGAAAAAAGGGGAGAGTCCTAAAAGGGGAAGGCACCTCCGAGGTGCCTTGGGGAGGATGGACTCCTCCCCCCCCCCTTGGCCGCACCCTTCCTTGGAGGAAGGGGCAAGGGCTGCGCCTCCCCCCTCTCCCTTGGCCCTATATATAGTGGGGAAAAGGAGGAGCAACCATACCAAAGGCCTGGCGCCTCCCTCTCCCTCCCGTGACACATCTCCCTCCTCCCGCAGCGCTTAGCGAAGCCCTGTTGGAATCCCGCTACTTCCACCATGCCGTCGTGCTGCTGGATCTCCATCAACCTCTCCCTCCTCCTTGCTGGATCAAGGCGTGGGAGACGTCTCCGTTCCATACGTGTGTTGAACGTGGAGGTGCCGTCCGTTCGGCGCTAGGATCATCGGTGATTTGAATCACGACGAGTACGACTCCATCAACCCCGTTCTCTTGAACGCTTCCGCGCGCGATCTACAAGGGTATGTAGATCCACTCCGCCCTCGTTGCTAGATGACTCCATAGATTGATCTTGGTGACACGTAGGAAAATTTTGAATTATTGCTACGTTCCCCAACAGTGGTATCAGAGCTAGGTCTATTGCGTAGATTCTGTGCACGAGTAGAACACAAAGTAGTTGTGGGCGTTGATTTTGTTCAATATGCTTGCCGTTACTAGTCTTATCTTGATTCGGCGGCATCGTGGGATGAAGCGGCCCGGACCAACCTTACACGTACTCTTACGTGAGACAGGTTCCACCGACTGACATGCACTAGTTGCATAAGGTGGCTAGCGGGTGTCTGTCTCTCCCACTTTAGTCGGATCGGATTTGATGAACAGGGTCCTTATGAAGGGTAAATAGCAATTGGCATATCACGTTGTGGTCTTTGCGTAGGTAAGAAATGTTCTTGCTAGAAACCCATAGCAGCCACATAAAACATGCAAACAACAATTAGAGGACGTCTAACTTGTTTTTGCAGGGTATGCTATGTGATGTGATATGGCCAAAAGGATGTGATGAATGATATATGTGATGTATGAGATTGATCATGTTCTTGTAATAGATGATCATGGAGCCCCAAGATGGAGATCAAAGGAGCTATATGATATTGGCCATATCATGTCACTATTATTTGATTACATGTGATGTTTATCATGTTTATACATCTTATTTGCTTAGAACAACGGTAGTAAATAAGATGATCCCTCATTAAAATTTCAAGAAGTGTTCTCCCCTAACTGTGCACCGTTGCTACAGTTCGTCGTTTCGAAGCACGCCGTGATGATCGGGTGTGATAGATCCTTACGTTCACATACAACGGGTGTAAGACAGTTTTACACATGCAAAACACTTAGGGTTAACTTGACGAGCCTAGCATGTACAGACATGGCCTCGGAACACAGAAGACCGAAAGGTCGAGCATGAGTCGTATAGAAGATACGATCAACATGAAGATGTTCACCGATGTTGACTAGTCCGTCTCACGTGATGATCGGACACGGCCTAGTTGACTCGGATCATGTAATCACTTAGATGACTAGAGGGATGTCTATCTGAGTGGGAGTTCATAAGATGGACTTAATTATCCTGAACATAGTCAAAAGGTTTTTGCAAATTATGTCGTAGCTCGCGCTTTAGTTCTACTGTTTAGATATGTTCCTAGAGAAAATTTAGTTGAAAATTGATAGTAGCAATTATGCGGACTAGGTCCATAAACTGAGGATTGTCCTCATTGCTTCATAGAAGGCTTATGTCCTTAATGCACCGCTCAGTGTGCTGAACCTCGAACGTTGTCTGTGGATGTTGCGAACATCTGACATACACGTTTTGATAACTACATGATAATTCGGTTAAATGGTTTAGAGTTGAGGCACCGAAGACGTTTTTGAAACGTCGCGAAACATATGAGATGTTTCGAGGGCTGAAATTGGGATTTCAGGCTCATGCCCACGTCAAGAGGTATATGACCTCCGACGATTTTCTTAGCCTGCAAACTAAGGGAGAAAAGCTCAATTGTTGAGCTTGTGCTCAGATTGTCTGAGTACAACAATCATTTGAATCAAGTGGGAGTTGATCTTCCATATGAGATAGTGATGTTTCTCCGAAGTCATTACCACCAAGCTGCTAGAGCTTGGCGATGAACTATAATGTATCAGGGACATATATGATGATCCTTGAGATATTCGCGATGTTTGACACCGCGAAAGTAGAAATCAAGAAGGAGCATCAATTGTTGATGGTTAGTGAAACCACTAGTTTCAAGAAGGGCAAGGGCAAGAAGGGATACTTCATGACACGGCAATTCAGCTGCTGCTCTAGTGAAGAAACCCAAGGTTGAACCCAAACCCGAGACTATGTGCTTCTGTAATAAGGGGAACAACCACTGGAGCAGAATTACCCTAGATACTTGGTAGATTAGAAGGCTGGCAAGGTCGATAGAAGTATATTGGATATACATTGTGTTGATGTGTACTTTACTAGTACTCCTAGTAGCACCAGGGTATTAGATACCGGTTCGGTTGCTAAGTGTTAGTAACTCGAAATAAAAGCTACGGAATAAACGGAGACTAGCTAAAGGTGAGCTGATGATATGTGTTGGAAGTGTTTCCAATGTTGATATAATCAAATATCGCACGCTCCTTCTACCATCGAGATTGGTGTTTGTGTTGAGCATAGACATGATTGGATTATGTCTATCGCAATACGGTTATTCATTTAAGGAGAATAATGGTTACTCTGTTTATTTGAATAATACCTTCAATGGTCTTACACCTAAAAAGAATGGTTTATTGAATCTCGATCGTAGTGATACACATGTTCATGCCAAAAGATAGTAATGATAGTACCACCTACTTGTGGCACAGCCACGTAAGTCATATCGGTATAAAACGCATGAAGAAGCTCCATGTTGATGGATCTTTGGACTCACTCATTTTTGAAAAGTTTGAGACATGCGAACCATGTCTATTGGTGTTTATGCATGAAGAAACTCCATGCAAATGGACCGTTTGGAATCACTTGATTTTTGAATCACTTGAGACATGCAAATCATACCACATGAGCAAGATGACTGAAAGCTTCGGTTTCAGTAAAATGGAACTAGAAAGCAACTTGTTGGAAGTAATACATTTTGATGTGTGCAGTCCAATGAGTGCTGAGGCATGTAGTGGATATCGTTATGTTCTTACTTCACAGATGATTTGAGTAAATGTTGAGTATATTTACTTGATGAATCACGAGTCTGAATTATTGAAAGGTTCAAGTAATTTCAGGGTGAAGTTGAAAGATCATCGTGACAAGAGGATAAAATGTCTATGATATGATCATAGAGATGAATATCTGAATTACGAGTTTGGCACAGAATTAAGACATTGTGGAAATTGTTTCACAACTGATACAGCCTGGAACACCATAGCGTGATGGTGTGTCCGAACATCATAACTGCACCCTATTGGATATGATGCATACCATGATGTCTCTTATCGAATTACCAAAATAGTTTATGGGTTAAGCATTAGAGACAACCACATTCACTTTAAATAGGGCACCACGTAATTCCGATGAGATGACACCGTATGAACTATGGTTTAGAGAAACCTAAGCTGTCATTTCTTAAAAGTTTGGGGCTGCGACGCTTATGTGGAAAAGTTTCAGGCCGATAAGCTCGAACCCAAAGCGAATAAATGCATCTTCATAGGACAACCCAAAAACAGTTGGGTATACCTCCTGTCTCAGATCCGAAAGCAATAAAGGATTGTTTCTAGAATCGGGTCCTTTCTCGAGGAAAAGTTTCTCTCGAAAGAATTGAGTGGGAGGATGGTGGAGACTTGATGAGGTTATTGAACCGTCTCTTCAACTAGTGTGTGGCAGGGCACAAGAAGTTGTTCCTGTGGCACCTACACCAATTGAAGTGGAAGCTTATGATAGTGATCATGAGACTTCAGATCAAGTCACTACCAAACCTCGTAGGATGACAAGGATGCGTACTACTTCAGAGTGGTACGTAATCCTGTCTTGGAAGTCATGTTGCTAGACAACAATGAACCTACGAGCTATGGAGAAGTGATGGTGGGCCCGGATTCCGATAAATGGCTCGAGGCCATATAACCCGAGAGAGGATCCATGTATGAAAACAAAGTGTAGACTTTGGAGAAACTACTTGATGGTCGTAAGGATGTTAGGTACATATGGATTTTAAAAGGAAGACGGACAATGATGGTAAATGTCACCATTAAGAAAGCTCAACTTATCGTTAAGATGTTTTCCGACAAGTTCAAGGAGTTGACTACGATGAGACTTTCTCACTCGTAGCGATGCTAAGAGTCTGTTGGAATTATATTAGCAGTCACTGCATTATTTATGAAATCTTGCAGATAGGATGTCAAAACATTGTTTCCTCGACGTTTTTCTTTAGGAAAGGTTGTATGTGATACAACCGGATGGTTTTGTCAATCCTGAAAGATGCTAATAAGTATGCAAAGCTCCAGCAATCCTTCTGAGGACTGGAGTAAGCATCTCGGAGTTGGAATGTACGCTTTGATGAGATGATCAAAGATTTTGGGTGTATA
The DNA here is from genome assembly GCF_056163025.1 of Triticum urartu. Lineage (NCBI taxonomy): Eukaryota > Viridiplantae > Streptophyta > Magnoliopsida > Poales > Poaceae > Triticum > Triticum urartu. The sequence goes on from NC_141875.1 coordinate 604,450,494, forward strand.
CAAAGTTTATGAGAAACTTGTATTTCCAAAGAAGTGAGTGGGAGCACTATAGAATTTCTGATGAGTATATGTTGTTAACATATTTTAATCGGAAATGATGTAGAATTTCTAGAAAGCATGTAGGGTTATTTGGAAAGTGGTTTTCAATGGAAAGCCTGGATTAAGCTACTTGAACATTGAGCATCAAGATCTATAAGGACAGATCAAAACGCTTAAAAGTACTTTCAAATGAGCACATACCTTGACATGATCTTGAAGGTGTTCAAGATGGATCAGTCAAAGAAGGAGTTCTTGCCTGAGTTGTAAGGTATGAAGTTAAGACTTAAAGCTCGACCACGGCAGAATAGAGAGAAAGGACGAAGGTCGTCCCCTATGCTTAAGACATAGGCTCTACAGTATGCTATGCTGTGTACCGCACCTGAAGTGTACCTTGCCATGAGTCAGTCAAGGGGTACAAGAGTGATCCATGAATGGATCACAGGACAGCGGTCAAAGTTATCCTTAGTAACTAGTGGACTAAGGAAGTTTCTCGGTTATGGAGGTGGTAAAAAGAGTTCGTCGGAAAGGGTTACGTCGATGCAAGCTTAACACCTATCCGGATAGCTCTGAGTAGAGATACCGGATGCATATAATGGAGCAACAATTTAGAATAGCTCCAAGTAGAACAGTTATTTGGAATAGCTCCAAATAGAACGTGGCAGCTACATCTAGGAGATGACATAGAGATTTGTAAAGCACACACGGATCTAAAAGGTTCAGACCCGTTGACTAAAACCTCTCTCACAAGCAACATGATCAAACCTAAAACTCATTGAGTGTTAATCACATAGTGATGTGAACTAGACTACTGACTCTAGTAAACTCTTGGGTGTTAGTCACATGGCGATGTGACCTGTGAGTGTTAATCACATGGCGATGTGAACTAGATTATTGACTCTAGTGCAAGTGGGAGACTGTTGGAAATATGCCCTAGAGGCAATAATAAATTGGTTATTATTATATTTCCTTGTTCATGATAATCGTTTATTATCCATGCTATAATTGTATTGATAGGAAACTCAGATACATGTGTGGATACATAGACAACACCATGTCCCTAGTAAGCCTCTAGTTGACTAGCTCGTTGATCAATAGATGGTTACGGTTTCCTGACCATGGACATTGGATGTCGTTGATAACGGGATCACATCATTAGGAGAATGATGTGATGGACAAGACCCAATCCTAAGCCTAGCACAAAGATCGTGTAGTTCGTATGCTAAAGCTTTTCTAATGTCAAGTATCATTTCCTTAGACCATGAGATTGTGCAACTCCCGGATACCGTAGGAATGCTTTGGGTGTACCAAACGTCACAATGTAACTGGGTGACTATAAAGGTGCACTACAGGTATCTCCGAAAGTGTCTGTTGGGTTGGCACGAATCGAGACTGGGATTTGTCACTCCGTGTAAGCGGAGAGGTATCTCTGGGCCCACTCGGTAGGACATCATCATAATGTGCACAATGTGATCAAGGAGTTGATCACGGGATGATGTGTTACGGAACGAGTAAAGAGACTTGCCGGTAACGAGATTGAACAAGGTATCGGGATACCGACGATCGAATCTCGGGCAAGTATCGTACCGCTAGACAAAGGGAATTGAATACGGGATTGATTAAGTCCTTGACATCGTGGTTCATCCGATGAGATCATCGTGGAACATGTGGGAGCCAACATGGGTATCCAGATCCCGTTGTTGGTTATTGGCCGGAGAGTCGTCTCGGTCATGTCTGCATGTCTCCCGAACCCGTAGGGTCTACACACTTAAGGTTCGGTGATGCTAGGGTTATAGAGATATTAGTATGCGGTAACCCGAAAGTTGTTCGGAGTCCCGGATGAGATCCCGGACGTCACGAGGAGTTCCGGAATGGTCCGGAGGTAAAGAATTATATATAGGAAGTGCTATTTCGGCCATCGGGACAAGTTTCGGGGTCACCGGTATTGTACCGGGACCACCGGAAGGGTCACGGGGGTCCACCGGGTGGGGCCACCTGCCCCGGGGGGCCACATGGGCTGTAGGGGGTGTGCCTTGGCCTATATGGGCCAAGGGCACCAGCCCCAAGAGGCCCATGCGCCAAGAGAGAGAAAAAAGGGGAGAGTCCTAAAAGGGGAAGGCACCTCCGAGGTGCCTTGGGGAGGATGGACTCCTCCCCCCCTTGGCCGCACCCTTCCTTGGAGGAAGGGGCAAGGGTTGCGCCTCCCCCCTCTCCCTTGGCCCTATATATAGTGGGGAAAAGGAGGAGCAACCATACCAAAGGCCTGGCGCCTCCCTCTCCCTCCCGTGACACATCTCCCTCCTCCCGCAGCGCTTAGCGAAGCCCTGTTGGAATCCCGCTACTTCCACCATGCCGTCGTGCCGCTGGATCTCCATCAACCTCTCCCTCCTCCTTGCTGGATCAAGGCGTGGGAGACGTCTCCGTTCCGTACGTGTGTTGAACGCGGAGGTGCCGTCCGTTCGGCGCTAGGATCATCGGTGATTTGAATCATGACGAGTACGACTCCATCAACCCCGTTCTCTTGAACGCTTCCGCGCGCGATCTACAAGGGTATGTAGATCCACTCCTCCCTCGTTGCTAGATGACTCCATAGATTGATCTTGGTGACACGTAGGAAGATTTTGAATTATTGCTACGTTCCCCAACAGGTAAATCAGTAAGAGACATCATAGATCGCACCATATCTAGTAAAGTACGATTACGACGTTCGGACACACCATTACGCTGTGGTGTTCCGGGTGGCGTGAGTTGTGAAACTATTCCACAGTTTTTCAAATGTACACCAAACTCGTAACTCAAATATTCTCCTCCACGATCAGATCGTAGAAACTTTATTTTCTTGTTACGATGATTTTCAACTTCACTCTGAAATTCTTTGAACTTTTCAAATGTTTCAGACTTATGTTTCATTAAGTAGATATATCCATATCTGCTTAAATCATCTGTGAAGGTGAGAAAATAACGATATCCGCCACGAGCCTCAATATTCATCGGACCACAAACATCGGTATGTATGATTTCCAACAAATCTGTTGCTCTCTCCATAGTACCGGAGAACGGTGTTTTAGTCATCTTGCCCATGAGGCACGGTTCGCAAGTACCAAGTGATTCATAATCAAGTGGTTCCAAAAGTCCATCAGTATGGAGTTTCTTCATGCGCTTTACACCGATATGACCTAAATGACAGTGCCACAAATAAGTTGCACTTTCATTATCAACTCTACATCTTTTGGCTTCAACATTATGAATATGTGTATTACTACTATCGAGATTCAATGAAAATAGACCACTCTTCAAGGGTGCATGACCATAAAAGATATTGCTCATATAAATAGAACAACCATTATTCTCTGATTTAAATGAATAACCGTCTCGCATTAAACAAGATCCAGATATAATGTTCATGCTCAACGCTGGCACCAAATAACAATTATTTAGGTCTAATATTAATCCCGAAGGTAGATGTAGAGGTAGCGTGCCGACCGCGATCACATCGACTTTGGAACCGTTTCCCAGGCGCATCGTCACCTCGTCCTTTGCCAGTGCCCGCTTATTCCGTAGTCTCTGTTTCGAGTTGCAAATATTAGCAACAGAACCAGTATCAAATACCCAGGTGCTACTGCGAGCTCTAGTAAGGTACACATCAATAACATGTATATCACATATACCTTTGTTCACCTTGCCATCCTTCTTATCCGCCAAATACTTGGGGCAGTTCCGCTTCCAGTGACCAGTCTGCTTGCAGTAGAAGCACTCAGTTTCAGGCTTAGGTCCAGACTTGGGTTTCTTCTCCTGAGCAGCAACTTGCTTGCTGTTCTTCTTGAAGTTCCCCTTTTTCTTCCCTTTGCCCTTTTTCTTGAAACTAGTGGTCTTGTTAACCATCAACACTTGATGCTCCTTTTTGATTTCTACCTCCGCAGCTTTCAGCATTGCGAAGAGCTCGGGAATAGTCTTGTTCATCCCTTGCATATTATAGTTCATCACGAAGCTCTTGTAGCTTGGTGGCAGTGATTGGAGAATTCTGTCAATGACGCAATCATCCGGAAGATTAACTCCCAATTGAATCAAGTGATTATTATACCCAGACATTTTGAGTATATGCTCACTGACAGAACTGTTCTCCTCCATCTTGCAGCTATAGAACTTATTGGAGACTTCATATCTCTCAATCCGGGCATTTGCTTGAAATATTAACTTCAACTCCTGGAACATCTCATATGCTCCATGACGTTCAAAACGTCGTTGAAGTCCCGATTCTAAGCCGTAAAGCATGGCACACTGAACTATCGAGTAGTCATCAGCTTTGCTCTGCCAGACGTTCATAACATCTGGTGTTGCTCCAGCAGCAGGCCTGGCACCCAGCGGTGCTTCCAGGACGTAATTCTTTTGAGCAGCAATGAGGATAATCCTCAAGTTACGGACCCAGTCCGTGTAATTGCTACCATCATCTTTCAACTTTGCTTTCTCAAGGAACGCATTAAAATTCAACGGAACAACAGCACGAGCCATCTATCTACAATCAACATAAACAAGCAAGATACTATCAGGGACTAAGTTCATGATAAGTTTAAGTTCAATTAATCAAATTACTTAAGAACTCCCACTTAGATAGACATCCCTCTAATCTTCTAAGTGATTACGTGATCCAAATCAACTAAACCATAACCGATCATCACATGAGATGGAGTAGTTTTCAATGGTGAACATCGTTATGTTGATCATATCTACTATATGATTCACGCTCGACCTTTCGGTCTCCGTGTTCCGAGGCCATATCTGCATATGCTAGGCTCGTCAAGTTTAACCTGAGTATTCTGCGTGTGCAAAAACTGGCTTGCACCCGTTGTAGATGGACGTAGAGCTTATCACACCCGATCATCACGTGGTGTCTGGGCACGACGAACTTTGGCAACGGTGCATACTCAGGGAGAACACTTCTTGATAATTTAGTGAGAGATCATCTTATAATGCTTCCATCAATCAAAGCAAGATAAGATGCATAAAAGATAAACATCACATGTAATCAATATAAGTGATATTATATGGTCATCATCATCTTGTGCTTGTGATCTCCATCTCCGAAGCACCGTCATGATCACCATCGTCACCGGCGCGACACCTTGATCTCCATCGTAGCATCGTTGTCGTCTCGCCAATCTTATGCTCCCACGACTATCACTACCGTTTAGTAATAAAGTAAAGCATTACATCGCGATTGCATTGCATACAATAAAGCGACAACCATATGGCTCCTGCCAGTTGCCGATAACTCGGTTACAAAACATGATCATCTCATACAATAAAATTCAGCATCATGCCTTGACCATATCACATCACAACATGCCCTGCAAAAACAAGTTAGACGTCCTCTACTTTGTTGTTGCAAGTTTTACGTGGCTGCTACGGGCTTAAGTAAGAACTAATCTCACCTACGCATCAAAACCACAACGATAGTTTGTCAAATAGACTCCGTTTTAACCTTCGCAAGGACCGGGCGTAGCCATACTTGGTTCAACTAAAGTTGGAGAGACAGTCGCCCGCAAGCCATCTATGTGCAAAGCACGTCGAGGGAACCGGTCTCGCGTAAGCGTACGCGTAAGGTTGGTCCAGGTCGTCTCGTCCAACAATGTCGCCGAACCAAAGTATGACATGCTGGTAGGCAGTATGACTTGTATCGTCCACAACTCACTTGTGTTCTACTCGTGCATATAACATCAACATAAATAACCTAGGCTCGGATGCCACTGTTGGGTTTCGTAGTAATTTCAAAAAAATTCCTACGCACACGCAAGATCATGTGATACATAGCAACGAGAGGGGAGAGTGTTGTCTACGTACCCAACGCAGACCGACTGCGGAAGCGCTGACACGACGTAGAGGAAGTAGTCGTACGTCTTCATGATCCAACCGATCAAGCACCGAAACTACGGCACCTCCGAGTTCGAGCACACGTTCAGCTCGATGACGATCCCCGGACTCCGATCCAGCAAAGTGTCGGGGAAGAGTTCCGTCAGCACGACGGCGTGGTGACGATCTTGATGAACTACAGCAGCAGGGCTTCGCCTAAACTCCGCTATAGTATTATCGAGGAATATGGTGGTAGGGGGCACCGCACACGGCTAAGGAATAGATCACGTGGATCAACTTGTGTGTTTCTGGGGTGCCTCTGCCTCGGTATATAAAGGAGCCAAGGGGGGAGGGGGGCGCCGGCCAGGAGGAGGGCGCAGGAGGAGTCCTACTCCTTCCGGGAGTAGGACTCCCCCCCCCCAATCCTATTCCAACTAGGATTCCCCAAGGGGGAAAGAGGGAGAGGGGTGGTCGGCCACCTCTCCTAGTCCTAATAGGACTAGGGGAAGGGGGGAGGCGCGCAGCCCTTATGGGCAGCCCTTTCACCTTTCCACTAAGGCCCATGAAGGCCCATATGGCTCCCGGGGGGTTCCGGTAACCTCCCGGTAACCTGGTAAAATCCCGATTTCACCCGGAACACTTCCGATGTCCAAATATAGGCTTCCAATATATCAATATTTACGTCTCGATCATTTCGAGACTCCTCGTCATGTCCGTGATCACATCCGGGACTCCGAACAACCTTCGGTACATCAAAATGCATAAACTCATAATATAACTGTCATCGTAACCTTAAGCGTGCGGACCCTACGGGTTCGAGAACAATGTAGACATGACCGAGACACGTCTCTGGTCAATAACCAATAGCGGGACCTGGATGCCCATATTGGCTCCTACATATTCTACGAAGATCTTTATCGGTCAGACCGCATAACAACATACGTTGTTCCCTTTGTCATCGGTATGTTACTTGCCCGAGATTCGATCATCGGTATCCAATACCTAGTTCAATCTCGTTACTGGCAAGTCTCTTTACTCGTTCCGTAATACATCATCTTACAACTAACATATTAGTTGTAATGCTTGCAAGGCTTATGTGATGTGTATTACCGAGAGGGCCCAGAGATACCTCTCCGACAATCGGAGTGACAAATCCTAATCTCGAAATACGCCAACCCAACATCTACCTTTGGAGACACCTGTAATGCTCCTTTATAATCACCCAGTTACGTTGTGACGTTTGGTAGCACCCAAAGTGTTCCTCCGGCAAACGGGAGTTGCATAATCTCATAGTCATAGGAACATGTATATGTCATGAAGAAAGCAATAGCAACATACTAAACGATCGGGTGCTAAGCTAATGGAATGGGTCATGTCAATCAGATCATTCAACTAATGATGTGACCTCGTTAATCAAATAACAACTCATTGTTCATGGTCAGGAAACATAACCATCTTTGATTAACGAGCTAGTCAAGTAGAGGCATACTAGTGACACTTTGTTTGTCTATGTATTCACACATGTATTATGTTTCCGGTTAATACAATTCTAGCATGAATAATAAACATTTATCATGATTATAAGGAAATAAATAATAACTTTATTATTGCCTCTAGGGCATATTTCCTTCACCACCATAAACAAGTGGTGGTTCCACATGAGCAAAGATGTCGGTGTCATTCTTACCACTAGAAGAAGGATCCTTTTCACTACTAGCTTCCCCCTTATCGAAGGTAGCATCCGTCACCTTGTCGGTGGGATTACCCACTTTCAACGGAGCGGTGGATAGTTTAAACCCTTCAAGGAATTTAGTAAATATGCTTTCAACCTCGGTCATCATGGAGGTTTTCAATGTCTCCAAGGCCACATTGAACTCCTCACGAGAGACCGAGGTTCCCCCATCGCCCGTAGACGAGATCGGATTCACACTGGAGTGTTCCTCCACACCATCTACGATATCAACCATACTCTTCGGACGGTAAAGTCCTTAATAAAGAGATGAGGCTCTGATACCAATTGAAAGGATCGATATGGTTGACTAGAGGGGGGTGAATAGGCAACTAACAATTTTTAGCTTTTCTTTAACAATTTAAACTTTGCATCAAAGTAGGTTGTCTAGATATGCAACTGAGTGAGCAACCTATATGATGCAACAAGGATAGGAACACAAGCAAGCAAGAGATATAAGACAAATAAGCTTGCACAAGTAAAGGCACGAGATAACCAAGAGTGGAGCCGGTGGAGACGAGGATGTGTTACCGAAGTTCCTTCCCTTTGAGGGGAAGTACATCTCCGTTGGAGCGGTGTGGAGGCACAATGCTCCCCAAGAAGCCACTAGGGCCACCGTATTCTCCTCATGCCCTCACACAATGCGAGATGCCGTGATTCCACTATTGGTGCCCTTGGAGGCGGCGACCGAACCTTTACAAACAAGGTTGGGGCAATCTCCACAACTCAATTGGAGGCTCCCAACGACACCACAAAGCTTCACCACAATGGACTATGGCTCCGCGGTGACCTCAACCGTATAGGATGCTCAAACACCCAAGAGTAACAAGATCCGCAAGGGATTAGTGGGGGAATCAAATTTCTCTTGGTGGAGGTGTGGATCGAGGCCTTCTCAACCACTCCCGAGCAAATCAACAAGTTTGATTGGCTAGGGAGTGAGATCGGGCGAAAATGGAGCTTAGAGCAACAATGGAGCTTAGGGTTGGAAGAGATAAGTCAACGGGGAAGAAGGGGACCCCTTTTATAGTGAGGGACAAAGATCTAACAGTTATCCACCTACCAGCCCGCGGCCAGCGGTACTACTGCACCAGGCCAGGGGTACTACCGCAGGGCCACACGGTACTTCCACTTGCTGCCAAGCGGTACTACCGCAAGGTCACGCGGTACAACTGTGCAGGCCCGCGGTACTACCGCTGCACCAGCAACAGCTAGGGCAGACCTGTAGCACAAGTGCTGAGGGCGGTACTTCCGCGGGCGCGGTACTACCACTCCCCCTTGCGATACTACCGCAAGGCAAGAACCCCCAGCCTGGGAAGAGTGCGGATAAGGGAACATCCGTGCCTACTTCCGCTCAAAAACAGAAGAAGCAAAAACCCGACACAGTACTACCGCAGAGGGGCGGTACTACCGCTTGACAGCTGAGCACGGTACTACCGCGGAAGGGATGCGGTACTACCGTGGTAGGCGCGGATGTAAAAAATTACATCCACCCCTACTACCGCGAGGGAGCGGTACTAGCCTGGTGGGCCACGGTAGTGCAGCTCCAGAGGAGCGGTACTACCGTGGGCACCTGCGGTACTACCGCGCCGCAGCACGGTACTACCGCTGGTACCTACGGTACTACCGCTCACCTGGGAGCAGTACTACCGCGAGCCAACACAGCAGCCAGAAACAAGGTGACGACATAACAACAGAGGAAGCTCCAAGGTGCAGGGGAAAGGAGGGGACTAGGAAGAAACATGTACGTGATGATTCCACCCAAACCTTTCTGACGCGGACCCCCTCTTAATAGTACGGCTTTCCTACGACTCAAATCCACCAAAAAGAAACGTAGAAAAGATGTCGTCTTCAACAATCTTCGAGGGGCACCCAACCGTCTTGTGCCTAGCGATGAAACGTCTGGGATACTCAAGGCACACGATTAGTCCGCAAACGCATTGTCATCAATCACCAAAACACCTTAGGGATAAATATGCCCTTACACTTTATCTTTTTTTTATTCCTCACTTGGGACAATGTTCTAGAAAATGATGATCATCACACTTCTATTTATTTACAACTTAATGATTACAACTCAATACTAGAACAAAATATGACTCTATATGAATGCCTCCGGCGGTGTACCGGGATATGCAATGAACCAAGAGTGACATGTATGAAAGAATTATGAACGGTGGTTTTGCCACAAATACTATGTCAACTACATGATCATGCTAAGCAATATGACAATGATGAATGTGTCATGATGAACGGAATGATGGAAAGTTGCATGGCAATATATCTCGGAATGGCCATGGAAATGCCATAATAGGTAGGTATGGTGGTTGTTTTGAGGAACATATAAGGAGGTTTATGTGTGAAAGAGCGTATCATATCACGGGGTTTCGATGCACCGGCGAAGTTTGTGCCAACTCTCAATGTGAGAAAGGGCAATGCATGGTACCGAAGAGGCTAGCAAGGATGGAAGGGTGAGAGTGCGTATAATCCATGGACTCAACATTAGTCATAAAGAACTCACATACTTATTGCAAAAATCTACAAGTCATCAAAAACCTCGGTACTACGCGCATGCTCCTAGGGGGATAGATTGGTAGGAAAAGACCATCGCTCGTCCCCGACCGCCACTCATAAGGAAGACAATCAAATAACACCTCATGTTTCAAATTTGTTGCATAACGTTTACCATACGTGCATGCTATGGGACTTGCAAACTTCAACACAAGTATTTCTCAATTTCACAACTACTCAACTAGCACGACTTTGATATTATTACCTCCATGTCTCAAAACAATCATCAAACATCAAACTTCTCTTAGTATTCAACACACTCATAAGAAAGTTTTATTATTAATCTTGCATACCAAGCATATTAGGATTTTAAGCAAATTACCATGCTATTAAGACTCTCAAAATAATCTAAGTGAAGCATGAGAGATCAATAGTTTCTATAAAAAATCCACCACCGTGCTCTAAAAGATATAAGTGAAGCACTAGAGCAAAATTATATAACTCAAAAGATATAAGCGAAACACATAGAGTATTCTAAAAAATTCCAAATCATGTATGGCTCTCTCAAAAGGTGTGTACAGCAAGGATGATTGTGGTAAACTAACAAGCAAAGACTCAAATCATACAAGACGCTCCAAGTAAAACACATATCATGTGGTAAATAAAAATATAGCTCCAAGTAAAGTTATCGATAGAAGTAGACGAAAGAGGGGATGCCTTCCGGGGCATCCCCAAGCTTTGGCTTTTAGGTGTCCTTAGATTATCTTGGGGGTGCCATGGGCATCCCCAAGCTTAGGCTCTTGCCACTCCTTGTTCCATAATCCATCAAATCTTTACCCAAAACTTGAAAACTTCACAACACAAAACTTAAAGTAGAAAACTCGTGAGCTCCGTTAGCGAAAGAAAACAAAAGACCACTTCAAGGTACTGTAATGAACTCATTATTTATTTATATGGGTGTTATACCTACTGTATTCCAACTTCTCTATGGTTCATAAACTATTTTACTAGCCATAGATTCATCAAAATAAGTAAACAACACACGCAAAACAGAATCTGTCAAAAACAGAACAGTCTGTAGTAATCTGTAGCTAGCGCAAGATCTGGGACCCAAAAAATTCTAAAATAAATTTCTGGACGTGAGGAATTTATCTATTAATCATCTTCAAAAATAATTAACTAAATAGCACTCTCCAAATAAAAATGGCAGCAGTTCTCGTGAGCGCTAAAGTTTCTGTTTTTTACAGCAAGTTCAACAAGACTTTCCCCAAGTCTTCCCAACGGTTCTACTTGGCACAAACACTAATTAAACACAAAAAACACAAACAAAACAGAGGCTAAATAATTTATTTATTACTAAGCAGGGGCAAAAAGCAAGGAATAAAAATAAAATTGGGTTGCCTCCCAACAAGCGCTATCATTTAACGCCCCTAGCTAGGCATAACAAGCACGAATAGATCTAGGTATTGCCATCTTTGGTAGGCAATCCATAAGTGGCTCTCATAATAGATTCATAAGGTAATTTAATTTTCTTTCTAGGAAAGTGTTACATGCCTTTCCTTAGCGGAAATTGGAATCTAATATTTCCTTCCTTCATATCAATAATTGCACCAATCGTTCTAAGGAAAGGTCTGCCAAGAATAATAGGACATGAAGGATTGCAATCTATGTCAAGAACAATAAAGTCTATGGGCACATAATTCCTATTTGCAACAATAAGAACATCATTAATTCTTCCCATAGGTTTCTTAATAGTGGAATCCGCAAGGTGCAAGTTTAGAGAGCAATCATCAAAATCACGGAAACCTAACAAATCACACAAAGTCTTTGGAATCGTGGAAACACTAGCACCCAAATCACATAAAGCATAGCATTCATGATATTTCATTTTAATTTTAATAGTTGGTTCCCACTCATCATAAAGTTTTCTAGGATAGAAACTTCTAATTCAAGTTTTTTTCATAAGATTGCATCAAGGCATCAACGATATGTTTAGTAAACGCTTTATTTTGACTATAAGCATGAGGAGAATTTAGCACGGATTGCAACAAGGAAATAAAATAAATCAAAGAGCAATTATCATAGTTAAATTCCTTGAAATCCATAATAGTGGGTTTAGCAACATCTAGGGTTTTAATTTCTTCAATCCCACTTTTATCAAATTTAGCATCAAGGTCAAAAGATTTAGAATTCTTGGAACGCCTTCTAGGTAAAGGTGGATCATGTTTAGTCCCATCATTATCAAGATTCATATTGCAAAACAAAGATTTAATAGGGGACACATCAATAACTTTTAGATCTTCATTATTATTTTCATAGGAACTAGAAGAACACGCTTTTATAAAGGCATCTTTCTTAGCACGCATCATAGTGGTTCTTTCTTTGCACTCATCAATGGAAATTCTCATGGCTTTGAGAGACTCATTGATATCATGCTTAGGAGGAATAGATCTAAGTTTCAAAGAATCAACATCAAGAGCAATTGTATCAACGTTCCTAGCCAAATCATCAATCTTAAACAATTTTTCTTCAATCATAGCACTAAAATTCTTTTGCGAAGTAATAAATTCTTTAATATTAGAATCAAAATCAGAGGGCATCTTATTACAATTTCCATAAGAATTGTTGTAGGAATTACCATAATTATTAGAGGGATTACTAGGATAAGGCCTAGGATTGAAATTTCCTCTATACGCATTATTACCAAAATTGTTCCTACCAACAAAATTCACATCCATAGATTCATTATTATTCTCAATCAAAGTAGACAAGGGCATATCATTAGGATCAGAATAAACACTATTATTAGCAAATAATTTCATAAGTTCATCCATCTTTCCACTCAAAACATTAATTTCTTCTATCACATGCACCTTTTTATTAGTAGATCTTTCAGTATGCCATTGAGAATAATTAACCATAATATTATCTAGGAGTTTAGTAGCTTCTCCTAAGGTGATTTCCATAAAAGTGCCTCCCGTGGCCGAATCTAAAAGATTTCTAGAAGCAAAATTCAATCTGGCATAAAAAATTTGTATAATCATCCACAAGTTTAAACCATGAGTAGGGCAATTACGTATCATTAATTTCATTCTCTCCCAAGCTTGTGCAACATGTTCATGATCAAGTTACTTAAAGTTCATAATATCGTTTCTAAGAGAGATGATCTTAGCAGGAGGAAAATACTTAGAGATAAAAGCATCTTTGCACTTGTTCCATGAATCAATGCTATTTTTAGGCAAAGACGAAAACCAAGCTTTAGCACGATCTCTAAGTGAAAAAGGAAATAGCTTCAATTTAACAATATCATTATCCACATATTTCTTCTTTTGCATGTCACACAAATCAACGAAGCTATTAAGATGGGTAGCGACATCTTCACTAGGAAGGCCGGAGAACGGATCTTTCATGACAAGATTCAGCAAAGCAGTATTAATTTCACAAGATTCGGCATCGGTAAGAGGAGCAATCGGAGTGCTAATAAAATCATTGTTGTTGGTATTGGTGAAGTCACACAATTTAGTATTATCTTAAGCCATCGCGACAAACAAGCAAACTAACACACAAGCAAACAAAAAGCAAGCGGACAAAAAGGGGCAAATAGAGAAAGAGAGGGGGCATAGAGAGAGAGGGTGAATAAAACGGCAAGGGTGAATTGGGGGGAGAGGAAAACGAGAGGCAAATGGCAAATAATGTAATGCGGGAGATAAGGGTATGTGATGGGTACTTGGTATGTTGACTTTTGCGTAGACCTCCCCAGCAACGGCACCAGAAATGGCTCGTTGATGGGAGATAAAATGTTAACTTGACTTCGCGTGAGCCTCCCCGGCAATGGCGCCAGAAATCCTTCTTGCTACCTCTTTTAGCACTGTGTTGGTTTTCCCCGAAGAGGAAGGGATGATGCAGCAAAGTAGTGTAAGTATTTCCCTCAGTTTTTGAGAACCAAGGTATCAATCCAGTAGGAGGCTACGCGCGAGTCCCTCGTACCTGCACAAAACAAATAAATCCTCGCAACCAACGGAAATAGGGGTTGTTAATCCCTATAGGGCCACTTACGAGAGTGAGATCTGATAGATATGATAAGATAATATTTTTGGTATTTTTATGATAAAGATGCAAAGTAAAATAAAAGTATAGTAAATAGCAAAGTAAATAACTAAGTAGTAGGAGATTAATATGATAGAGATAGACCCGGGGGCCATAGGTTGCACTAGTGGCTTCTCTTGAGAGCATAAGTATTCTACGGTGGGTGAACAAATTACTATTGAGCAATTGACAGAATTGAGCATAGTTATGAGAATATCTAGGTATGATCATGTATATAGGCATCACGTCCGAGACAAGTAGACCGACTCCTGCCTGCATCTACTACTATTACTCCACTCATCGACCGCTATCCAGCATGCATCTAGGGTATTAAGTTAAAAACAGAGTAACGCCTTAAGCAAGATGACATGATGTAGAGGGATAGACTCATGCAATATGAAGAAAACCCCATCTTGTTATCCTCGATGGCAACAATACAATACGTGCCTTGCTGCCCTTACTGTCACCGGGAAATGACACCGCAAGATTGAACCCAAAGCTAAGCACTTCTCCCATTGCAAGAAAGATCAATCTAGTAGGCTAAACCAAACTGATAATTCGAAGAGACTTGCAAAGATAACCAATCATACATAAAAGAATTCAGAGAAGATTCAAATATTATTCATAGATAGACTTGATCATAAACCCACAATTCATCGGTCTCAACAAACACACCGCAAAAAGAAGATTACATCGAATAGATCTCCACAAGAGAGGGGGAGAACATTGTATTGAGATCCAAAAAGAGAGAAGAAGCCATCTAGCTACTAACTATGGACCCGTAGGTCTGAAGTAAACTACTCACACTTCATCGGAGAGGCTATGGTGTTGATGTAGAAGCCCTTCGTGATCGATGCCCCCTCCGGCGGAGCTCCGGAACAGGCCCCAAGATGGGATCTCGTGGATACAGAAAGTTACGGCGGTGGAATTAGGGTTTTGGCTCCCGTTATGATCGTTTGGGGTACGTGGATATATATATAGGAGGAAGAAGTACGTCGGTGGAGCAACAGGGGCCCCACGAGGGTGGAGGGTGCGCCTGGGGGGGGTAGGCGCGCCCCCTACCTCATGGGCTCCTATTACGTGGCTTGACGTAGGGTCCAAGTCTCCTAAGTTGTATTCGATGAGAAAATCACGTTCCCGAAGGTTTCATTCCGTTTGGACTCCGTTTGATATTCCTTTTCTTCGAAACCCTAAAACAGGCAAAAAACAGCAATTCTGGGCTGGGCCTCCGGTTAATAGGTTAGTCTCAAAAACAATATAAAAGTGGATAATAAAGCCCAATAATGTCCAAAACAGTAGATAATATAGCATGGAGCAATCAAAAATTATAGATATGTTGGAGACGTATCACCCTCCGGGAGGGGGAAATCGTCACCATCGTCATCACCATCGATCCTCTCATCGAGAGGGGGTTAATCTCCATCAACATCTTCACCAGCACCATCTTATCTCAAACCCTAGTTCATCTCTTGTATTTGATCTTTGTCTCAAAACCTTAGATTGGTACTTGTGGTTTGCTAGTAGTGTTGATTACTCCTTGTAGTTGATGCTAGTTGGTTTATTCGGTGGAAGATTATATGTTCAGATCCTTTATGCATATTAATACCCCTCTGATTATGAACATGAATATGATTTGTGAGTAGTTACGTTTATTCCTGAGTACATGGGAGAAGTCTTGCTATAAGTAGTCGTGTGAATTTGGTATTCGTTCGATATTTTGATGAGATCTATGTTGTCTCTCTGAGGGAGTCCTGGACTAAGGGGTCCTCGGGCATCCGGCCTGTTGGACATGGGCCGGACTAATGGGCTGAGAAGGTACAAGACCGAAGACTCTCTCCTATGTCCGGATGGGACTCTCCTTGACGTGGAAGGCAAGCCTGGCGATCAAATATGAAGATTCCTTTCTCTGTAACCGACCTTGTACAACCCTAGTCCCCTCCGGTGTCTATATAAACTGGAGGGCTTAGTCCGGATCGGAGGATAGATAGATAATCATAGTCAGACAGGCTAGGCTCTTAGGGTTTAGCCATTACGATCTCGTGGTAGATCAACTCTTGTAATACTCATATTCATCAAGATCAATCAAGCAGGAAGTAGGGTATTACCTCCATAGAGAGGGCCCGAACCTGGGAAAACATTGTGTCCCCCGTCTCCTGTTACCATCGACCTTAGACGCACAGTTCGGGACCCCCTACCCGAGATCCGCTGGTTTTGACACCGACATTGGTGCTTTCATTGAGAATTCCACTGTGTCGTCGTCAAGAGGTTTGATGGCTCCTTCAATCATCTACAACAACGCTGTCCAAGGGGAAGTCTTCCTCCCCGGATAGATTTTCGTGTTCGGCGGCTTCGCACTACGGGCCAACTCGCTTGGCCATCTGATCAGATCGAAAGCTACACCCCTGGCCATCAGGTCAGATTTGGAAGCTTGAGCTATGTCGCGGATATCCGTGGAGACTTGATCTTCGACGGATTCGAGACCACGGCAGCCGCTCCCTGTCACCACGATGAACGTGACGTAAATCTGTCATCGGTCCATACGCAGGAGATAGTACCTGTAGCTGCTCTGGCCATAGATCCGAAGCAGATCGCGCCATCCGAAGACGGGAAGCTCAACCCCACCGCAGAAGTCGCAGACTTAGCAGCGTTGGAGCCGCACACAGACTTAACTTCAAGTGACATCTATGTCACAGGAACCACGGGCTCGTCCCCGGCTACAGGTTCCGAACCTTGTGCGTCCGCGTACGTCGAGCCTGATCGGTCATCGATCGTCGAATTCAGCTCCACGGACATCTTCTGGCACTCGCCCTTGGGCGACGTGTTAAATTCGTTAAGAGCACTATCCTTAGCGGGGGCCCACAGCCGAATTGTATCTAGTTCGAACCGGAGGCTAATGACGGAGAATTTCGCTTCCCACCGCCCACTTCATAGCCACTGTCGAGGACTTAACTGACATGCTCGATTACGACTCCGACGACATCGATGGTATGGACGAGGATGCCGGAGAAGAAGAGGCCCAAAACCCGTCGTTTACCGGACGCTGGACGGCCACTTCCTCGTATGATGTATACATGGTGGATGCACCAAAAGAGAATAGCGGCGATGACAAGGAGGATCCAGTTGAGGATAAACCTCCCGAGATACAATCAAAGCGCCGGCGTTAGCGGTGCCACTCTAAGTCACACCGCAGCAAAGACAGCAACACTGGCACAGGAGAAGATAACACTCCAGAAGGTGCCGAAGACAACGAAGACCCCGTTGATGCAACTACTAAACAAGATGAACGGGAAGATGGGCAAGTTAGCCCTGGTAAACAGGCCACGCACGAAGACTCAGAGGACAGTAATTATCTTCCGCTCTCTGAGTATGAGGCGAGCCTCGGCACAGAGGATTTCATCGTGCCTGAGGAACCTCTGGAGCAGGAGCGCTTCAAGCGCCAGCTAATAGCCACTACAAGGAGCCTGGAAAAGAAGCAACAGTAGCTTCGAGCTGACCAAGATCTGCTCAACGATAAATGGACCGATGTCCCAGCAATCGAAGAATACAGCCTTAAGAACCTAGCCAAAAGCTACTCGAAGCGCAAATTGCTACCTCGGTTTGACGACGAGGCACCGGAGCACATACCCCCATCGCGCAATGCGGCTGACCGACCACCACATGGTCAGGATGAAACGACAACTCAAGCCGAACACCGGCCCGCCCTGCTTCATCGCAAATGCAGAGATAAAACAGCTCGCGGTCATACATATGACCTTTGGCAGGACCTGAACAACAGAGAAGGACATACCAGATCGATCTACGGATCGCAAGGACGTGCCTCGACACATGACGACAGCTATCTATTCGGACGTGACAAACCTAGTCACGCACGGGCCAAAAGCCGCAGACAGACTCCATCGGAGCTACGTCGCGATGCGACCCGATATAGAGGCGCCGCACACCCTCTTTGCTTCACTAACGAAGTCATGGAACATGAATTCCCAGAAGGGTTCAAACTCGTGAATATAGAATCGTACGATGGAACCATAGATCCCGGGGTATGGATCGAATACTTCATTCTCCATATTCATATGGCCCGTGGCGATGACCTTCATGCCATTAAATACCTCCCCCTAAAACTCAAAGGACCACCCCGACACTGGCTGAACAGCCCGCTGATACGTCTCCAACGTATTTATAATTTTTGATTGCTCCATGCTATATTATCTACTATTTTAGGCAATATTGGGCTTTATTATCCACTTTTATATTACTTTTGGGACTAACCCATTAACCGGAGGCCCAGCCCAGATTTGTTGTTTTATGCCTATTTCAGTGTTTCGAAGAAAAGGAATATCAAACGGAGTCGAAACGGAACAAAATCAACTGGAGAAGTTATTTTGGAACGAAAGCCACCAGATAGACTTGGACTCCACGTCAGGAGATACGGGAGGTGCTCACGAGGGTGGGGGGCGCCCCCCCTAGGGTGCGCCCCCTGCCTCGTGGGGCCCCCGTAGCTCCTCCGACGTACCTCCTGCACCCATATATACCTACGTACCCTAAAACTTCCAGAACGGAGATTAGATCGGGAGTTCCGCCGCCAGAAGCCACCGAAAACCAATCTAGACCCGTTCCGGCACCCTGCCGGAGGGGGCAATCCCTCTCCGGTGGCCATCTTCATCATCCCGGTGCTCTCCATGACGAGGAGCGAGTAGTTATCCCTCGGGGCTGAGGGTATGTACCAGTAGCTATGTGTTTGATCTCTCTCTCTCGTGATTGTTGATTCGGCACGATCTTGATGTATCGTGAGCTTTGCTATTATAGTTGGATCTTATGTTTCTCCTCCCCCTCTACTCTCTTGTAATGAATTGAGTTTTCCCCTTGAAGTAATCTTATCGGATTGAGTCTTTAAAGATTTGAGAACACTTGATGTATGTCTTGCCGTGCGTATCTGTGGTGACAATGGGATACCACGTGATTCACTTGATGTATGTTTTGGTGATCAACTTGCAAGTTCCGCCCATGAACCTATGCATAGGGGTTGGCACACGTTGTCGTCATGATTCTCTGGTAGAACTTTGGGGCACTCTTTGAGGTCCTTTGTGTTGGTTGAACAGATGAATCTGAGATTGTGTGATGCATATTGTATAATCATACCCGCGGATACTTGAGGTGACATTGGAGTATCTAGGTGACATTAGGGTTTTGGTTGATTTGTGTCTTAAGGTGTTATTCTAGTACGAACTCTAGGGCTGTTTGTGACACTTATAGGAATAGCCCAACGGATTGATTGGAAAGAATAAATTTGAGGTGGTTTCGTACCCTACCATAATCTCTTCGTTCGTTCTCCGCTATTAGTGACTTTGGAGTGACTCTTTGTTGCATGTTGAGGGATAGTTTTATGATCCAATTATGTTAGTATTGTTGGGGGAACTTACACTAGCGAAAGTATGAACCCTAGGCCTTGTTTCAACACATTGCAATACCATTTACGCTCACTTTTACCATTAGTTACCTTGCTGTTTTTATAATTTCATATTACAAATACCTTTATCTACCATCCATATACTGCTTGTATCACCATCTCTTCGCCGAACTAGTGCACCTATACAATTTACCATTGTATTCGGTGTGTTGGGGACACAAGAGACTCTTTGTTATTTGGTTGCAGGGTTGCTTGAGAGAGACCATCTTCGTCCTACGCCTCCCATGGATTGATAAACCTTAGGTCATCCACTTGAGGGAAAATTGCTACTGTCCTACAAATCTCTGCACTTGGAGGCCCAACAATGTCTACAAGAAGAAGGTTGTGTAGTAGACATCAAGCTCTTTTCTGGCGCCGTTGCCGGGGAGGTGAGTGCTTGAAGGTATATCTTTAGATCTTGCAATCGAGTCTTTTAGTTTCTTGTTTTATCACTAGTTTAGTTTACAAAAGAAAACTATAAAAAAATGGAATTGAGTTTGTCTCATACGCTTCACCTTTTTAATATCTTTCGTGAGTATGATGGAAAGGAAAATTGTGCTCAAGTGCTAGAAGAAGAAATCTATAAAATGTTTGGCACTAAATGTTTGAATGATGAGCATGATTGCAATGTTGTTAGTACGAATTCTTTGAATATCCATGATGCTAATGATGATTGCACTAGTTATGATGAAAATGCCTCCTATAAACATTTCAATTTTTGTGGAGTAGACTGGGTTTGCAAGTACACACCAAATAGGGAAGATAGATATTGCAAGAGGCATAAGTACTTAGAAACCAAATTGTTGCAAGAAGATCTAGATGAATGTGCTGAAAATTTAAGATATCTTACCC
The DNA here is from genome assembly GCF_056163025.1 of Triticum urartu. Classification (NCBI taxonomy): domain Eukaryota; kingdom Viridiplantae; phylum Streptophyta; class Magnoliopsida; order Poales; family Poaceae; genus Triticum; species Triticum urartu. The sequence goes on from NC_141875.1 coordinate 604,470,995, forward strand.
ATACTTGTGAACTTTGCAATGAACATGGTCATTTAAATATCAGATGCAAATTGTTTCATGACCGTATCGTGTCCAAAAATTGTGATGACTTGATTTCCCTTGCACATCATAATGAACTTAGTTTGCTCTTGGGTTATGAAGAAATGAAACGTATAACTAAGGGTATTCCAAAATTTAATCTCGATAAACTTCTTGGTTTTGATCTAGAGAAGATTTATATGTATTGTGCGGTGAATTGCATTGAAAATCCTTATATTGCCAATTACATAAAGAAAAGAAAACAAATAGGAGATGAAGAGAATACTAATGAAAGGGAAGAGACTTCCCAATATCCTCCCATTATTTCTTATGATGAATCAGGTAACAAGGAGGATCCTCCTATTCAACCAATCTCATTAATAAGGATCTCCAAAAAGAGGATTGAACCCACACATGATGTGGTGAAGAAGAAGAAAAGAAAAAGGAAGAGAGGTAAAAAGATATCTCTCCCAAATAATGTTGCTCCTATTACTATCGTGCCTCATGAAAATATAATTATGGAAGATAATGATACTTCTTATAATCTTGAAAATCTTTTTGGCACTTGCTTGGAAGAATATGATAATTGCTATACTATCGGTGCTATCTATACTATTAATGATGAGAGTGATTATGCTTATGATATGGAAAGGCCCAAGCTTGGGGAAGCTATGTTTGATGAGGATGACATATTTGAGAATATATTTGCTGCAATTAATGTTTGTCCCAAGCTTGGGGAAGCTATGATTAATGAAGATGATATTTTTAGTCTCCCAACTTTTGATATGCAAGTTTATAATGATGATAGCATGCCTCCTACTTATGATGATTATTGTGATGATACTTATGCTATAAAAAGTAGTGATTATATTTATAAAACTTGTCATGATTATGATCACCCCTTCTCTGAACATTACTCTTTTAATATGGAAACAATTTATAGTATTCAAGTTTCCTATGATACTCCCACTATTCCGAATGAGAAGAATTTTGCCTATGTGGAGAGTAGTAAATTATCTATGCTTGTAGATCATGAAAAGAATGCTTTAGGTGCTGGTTATATTGTTGAATTCATTAATGATGCTACTGAAAATTATTATGAGGGAGGAATATATGCTTGTAGGAATTGCAATAATATCAAGTTTCCTCTCTATGTGCTTAAAGTTTCGAAGTTATGCTTGTTTTACCTTCCTATGCAAGTTGATTCATGTTCCCACAAGTTGTTTGCTCACAAAATCCCTATGCACAGGAAGAGGGTTAGACTTAAATGTGCTAGTCATATTCTTCATGATGCTCTCTTTATGTTACAATTCTTATCCTTTATGTGAGCATCGTTGAAATCATCACGCCTAGCTAGGGGCATTAAACAATAGCGCTTGTTGGGAGGCAACCCAACTTTATTTGTGTTCCTTGCTTTTTGTTCCTGTTTAGTAATAAATAATTCATCTAGCCTCTGTTTATATGTGGTTTTATGCTTTTAATTAGTGTTTGTGCCAAGTAGAACCTTTGGGAAGACTTGGGGAAAGTCTTTGCGATCATGCTGTAAAAAACAGAAACTTTAGCGCTCACGAGAACTGCTGCCATTTTTATTTGGAGAGTGCTATTTAGTTAATTCTTTTTGAAGATGATTAATAGATAAATTCCTCAGGTCCAGCAATTTATTTGAGAATTTTATGAGTTCCATAAGTATACGTTTTATCCAGATTACTACAGACTGTTCTGTTTTTGACAGATTCTGTTTTCGATGTGTTGTTTGCTTATTTTGATGAATCTATGAGTAGTATCGGAGGGTATGAACCATATAGAAGTTGGAATACAGTAGATATTACACCAATATGAATTTAGAATGAGTTCATTACAGTACCTTATGATGGTGATTTGCTTTCTTATACTAACGGAGCTTACGAGTTTTCTACTTTAAGTTTTGTGTTGTGAAGAGTTTTGGGTAAGGATTCGATGGACTACGGAATAAGGAGTGGCAAGAGCCTAAGATTGGGGATGCCCAAGGTACCCCAAGGTAATATTCAAGGACAACCAAGAGCCTAAGCTTGGGGATGCCCCGGAAGGCATCCCCTCTTTCGTCTCCGTTCATCGGTAACTTTACTTGGAGCTATATTTTTATTCGCCACATGATATGTGTTTTGCTTGGAGCGTCAATTTATTTTGTTAGGATTTGCTTGCTGTTTGAATAAAATACCAAGATCTGAAATTCTTAAATGTTAGAGAGTCTTCACATAGTTGCATAATTATTCAACTACTCATTGATCTTCACTTATATCTTTCGGAGTAGTTTGTCATTTGCTCTAGTACTTCACTTATATCTTTTAGAGCACGGTGGTGGATTTGTTTTATAGAAACTATTGATCTCTCATACTTCACTTAGATTATTTTGAGAGTCTTGATAGCATGGTAATTTGCTTAAAATCCTAATATGCTAGGTATTCAAGAATAATAAAATTCTCTTATGAGTGTGTTGAATACTAAGAGAAGTTTGATACTTGATGATTGTTTTGAGATATGAGGATGGTGATATTAGAGTCATGCTAGTTGAGTAGTTGTGAATTTGAGAAATACTTGTGTTGAAGTTTGTGATTCCCGTAGCATGCACGTATGGTGAACCGTTATGTGATGAAGTCGGAGCATGATTTATTTATTGATTGCCTTCCTTATGAGTGGCGGTCGGGGACGAGCGATGGTCTTTTCCTACCAATCTATCCCCCTAGGAGCATGCACGTAGTACTTTGTTTCGATAACTAATAGATTTTTGCAATAAGTATGTGAGTTCTTTATGACTAATGTTGAGTCCATGGATTATACGCACCTTCACCCTTCCACCATTGCTAGCCTCTCTAGTACCGCACAACTTTCGCCGGTACCATAAACCCACCATATATCTTCCTCAAAACAGCCACCATACCTACCTATTATGGCATTTCCATAGCCATTCCGAGATATATTGCCATGCAACTTTCCACCGTTCCGTTATTATGACACGTTTCATCATTGTCATATTGCTTAGCATGATCATGTAGTTGACATTGTATTTGTGGCAAAGCCACCGTTCATAATTCTTTCATACATGTCACTCATGCATCATCACATATCCCGGTACACCGCCAGAGGCATCCATATAGAGTCATACTTTGTTCTAGTATCGAGTTGTAATCATTGAGTTGTAAATAAATAGAAGTGTGATGATCATCATTCAATAGAGCATTGTCCCAAAAAAAGAAAAAAAAGAAAGGCCAAATAAAAAAGGAAAGGCCAATAAAAAAATAAAGGCCAAATAAAAAATAAAAAATAAAAAATAAAAGGGACAATGCTACTATCCTTTTACCACACTTGTGCTTCAAAGTAGCACCATGATCTTCATGATAGAGAGTCTCCTATGTTGTCACTTTCATATACTAGTGGGAATCTTTCATTATAGAACTTGGTTTGTATATTCCAATGATGGGCTTCCCCAAAATGCCCTAGGTCTTCATGAGCAAGCGAGTTGGATGCACACCCACTAGTTTCTTTTGTTGAGCTTTCATACACTTATAGCTCTAGTGCATCCGTTGCATGGCAATCCCTACTCACTCACATTGATATCTATTAATGGGAATCTCCATAGCCCGTTGATAAGCCTAGTCGATGTGAGACTATCTTATCCCTTTTTTCCTCTCCACAACCACCATTCTATTCCACCTACAGTGCTATGTCCATGGCTCACGCTCATGTATTGCGTGAAGATTGAAAAAGTTTGAGAACATTAAAAGTATGAAACAATTGCTTGGCTTGTATCGGGGTTGTGCATGATTTAAATATTTTGTGTGGTGAAGATGGAGCATAGCCAGACTATATGATTTTGTAGGGATAGCTTTCTTTAGCCATGTTATTTTGAGAAGACATGATTGCTTAGTTAGTATGCTTGAAGTATTATTATTTTTATGTCAATATGAACTTTTGTCTTGAATCTTTCGGATCGGAATATTCATATCACAAGTAAGAAGAATTACATTGAAATTATGCCAACTAGCACTCCACATCAAAAATTATCTTTTTTATCATTTACCTACTCGAGGACGAGCAGGAATTAAGCTTGGGGATGCTTGATACGTCTCCAACGTATCTATAATTTTTGATTGCTCCATGCTATATTATCGACTGTTTTAGGCAATATTGGGCTTTATTATCCACTTCTATATTACTTTTGGGACTAACCTATTAACCGGAGGCCCAGCCCAGATTTGCTGTTTTATGCCTATTTCAGTGTTTCGAAGAAAAGGAATATCAAACGGAGCCGAAACGGAATGAAATCAACTGGAGAAGTTATTTTTGGAACGAAAGCCACCGGATAGACTTGGACTCCACGTCAGGAGATACGGGAGGTGCTCACGAGGGTGGGGGAGCCCCCCTAGGGCGCGCCCCCTGCCTCGTGGGGCCCCCGTAGCTCCTCCGACGTACCTCCTGCACCCATATATACCTACGTACCCTAAAACTTCCAGAACTGAGATTAGATCGGGAGTTCCGCCGCCAGAAGCCTCCGTAGCCACCGAAAACCAATCTAGACCCGTTCCGGCACCCTGCCGTAGGGGGAAATCCCTCTCCGGTGGCCATCTTCATCATCTCGGTGCTCTCCATGACGAGGAGGGAGTAGTTCTCCCTCGGGGCTAAGGGTATGTACCAGTAGCTATGTGTTTGATCTCTCTCTCTCTCTCTCGTGATTCTTGATTTGGCACGATCTTGATGTATTGCAAGCTTTGCTATTATAGTTGGATCTTATGTTTCTCCTCCCCCTCTACTCTCTTGTAATGAATTGAGTTTTCCCCTTGAAGTAATCTTATCGGATTGAGTCTTTAAAGATTTGAGAACACTTGATGTATGTCTTTTCGTGCATATTTGTGGTGACAATGGGATACCACGTGATTCACTTGATGTATGTTTTGGTGATCAACTTGCGGGTTCCGCCCATGAACATATGCATAGGGGTTGGCACACGTTTTCGTCGTGATTCTCCGGTAGAACTTTGGGGCACTCTTTGAGGTCCTTTGTGTTGGTTGAATAGATGAATATGAGATTGTGTGATGCATATCGTATAATCATACCCACGGATACTTGAGGTGACATTGGAGTATCTAGGTGACATTAGGGTTTTGGTTGATTTGTGTCTTAAGGTGTTATTCTAGTACGAACTCTAGGGCTGTTTGTGACACTTATAGGAATAGCCCAACGAATTGATTGGAAAGAACAACTTTGAGGTGGTTTCGTACCCTACCATAATCTCTTCGTTCGTTCTCCGCTATTAGTGACTTTGGAGTGACTCTTTGTTGCATGTTGAGGGATAGTTTTATGATCCAATTATGTTAGTATTGTTGAGGGAACTTACACTAGCGAAAGTATGAACCCTAGGCCTTGTTTCAACACATTGCAATACCATTTACGCTCACTTTTACCATTAGTTACCTTGTTGTTTTTATAATTTCAGATTACAAATACCTTTATCTACCATCCATATACCGCTTGTATCACCATCTCTTCGCCGAACTAGTGCACCTATACAATTTACCATTGTATTGGGTGTGTTGGGGACACAAGAGACTCTTTGTTATTTGGTTGCAGGGTTGCTTGAGAGAGACCATCTTCATCCTACGCCTCCCACGGATTGATAAACCTTAGGTCATCCACTTGAGGGAAATTTGCTACTGTCCTACAAACCTCTACACTTGGAGGCCCAACAACGTCGACAAGAAGAAGGTTGTGTTGTAGACATCACCTGCCCAAAAATTCCATCGGCAGCTGGGAGGACTTGGAAGAAGCCTTCCTTGACAACTTCCAAGGTACATATGTTCGACCTCCGGACGCTGATGACTTAAGCCATATAGTTCAACAACCCGGAGAGTCTGCAAGGAAATTCTGGACTAGGTTCTTAACTAAAAAGAACCAGATCGTCGACTGTCCGGATGCCGAAGCCCTAATAGCCTTTAAACACAGCATCCGCGACAAATGGCTCGCCCGCCATCTCGGCCAAGAGAAGCCAAAGTCCATGGCAGCCCTCACAGCACTCGTGACCCACTTTTGTGCGGGCGAGGATAGTTGGCTGGCCCGTAGCAAAAACAATGCAAGCGACGCCGGCACCCCTGAAACCAAAAATAGCAACGACAAGTCCCGACTCAACAGATACAATCGTCAAAACAACAATGACAACACTGATGGTACAACGGTCAATGCCGGATTCATATAGAGTCATTGCACATCCCGGTACACCGCCAGAGGCATTCATATAGAGTCATATCTTTGTTCTAGTATCGAGTTGTAATATTGAGTTGTAAGTAAATAAAAGTGTGATGATCATCATTATTAGAGCATTGCCCCAGTGAGGAAAGGATGATGGAGACTATGATTCCCCCACAAGTCGGGATGAGACTCCGGACGAACAAAGTAAAAAAAAAGAGAAAAGAGAAAGGCAAAAAAAGAGAAGGCCCAAAAAAGTAAAATAAAAAATAAAAAAATAAAAAATGAGAGAAAAAGAGAGAAGGGGCAATGTTACTATCCTTTTACCACACTTGTGCTTCAGAGTAGCACCATGTTCTTCATATAGAGAGTCTCTTGAGTTATCACTTTCATATACTAGTGGAAATTTTCATTATAGAACTTGGCTTGTATATTCCAATGATGGGCTTCCACGAACGCCCGAGGTCTTCATGAGCAAGCAAGTTGGATGCACACCCACTTAGTTTTAGTTTGAGCTTTCATACACTTATAGCTCTAGTGCATCCCTTGCATGGCAATCCCTACTCAGTCACATTGATATCTATTGATGGGCATCTCCATAGCCCGTTGATACGCCTAGTTGATATGAGACTATCTTCTCCTTTTGTCTCCTCCACAACCACCATTCTATTCCACCTATAGTGCTATGTCCATGGCTCACGCTCATGTATTGCGTGAAAGTTGAAAAGGTCTGAGAACGTCAAAAGTATGAAACAATTGCTTGGCTTGTCATCGGGGTTGTGCATGATGTGAATATTTTGTGTGGTGAAGATGGAGCATAGCCAGACTATATGATTTTGTAGGGATAACTTTCTTTAGCCATGTTATTTTGAAAAGACATGATTGCTTTATTAGTAGGCTTGAATTATTATTGTTTTTATGTCAAATGATAGACTATTGCTTTGAATAACTCGTATCTTAATATTCATGCCATGATTAGATATGTGATCAAGATTATGCTAGGTAGCATTCCACATCAAAAATTATCTTTTTTATCATTTACCTACTCGAGGACGAGCAGGAATTAAGCTTGGGGATGCTGATACGTCTCTGTCGTATCTATAATTTTTGATTGTTCCATGCCAATATTCTACAACTTTCATATACTTCTGGCAACTTTTTATACTATTTTTGGGACTAACATATTGATCTAGTGCCCAGTGCCAGTTCCTGTTTGTTGCATGTTTTTTGTTTCGCAGAATATCCATATCAAACGGAGTCCAAACGGGATAAAAACTGACGGAGATTTTTTTTGGAATATATATGATTTTTGGGAAGAAAAATCCACTAGAGATGATGCCCGAGGGGGGCACAAGGCAGGGGGCGCGCCCCTGACCCTCGTGGCCACCCCGTAAGGCGGTTGGTGCCCTTCTTTCGTCGCAAGAAAGCTAATATCCGGATAGAGATCATGTTGAAATTTCAGCCCAATCGGAGTTACGGATCTCCGGGAATATAAGAAACGGTGAAAGGGTGGAATCTGAGAACGCAGAAAGAGAGAGAGACAGAGAGACAGATCCAATCTCAGAGGGGCTCTCGCCCCTCCCACGCCATGGAGGCCAAGGACCAGAGGGGAAACCCTTCTCCCATCTAGGGAGGAGGTCGAGGAAGAAGAAGAAGGAGGGGGGCTCTCCCCCCTCGCTTCCGATGGCAACGGAGTGCCACCGGGGGCCATCATCTGTTGGGATTCGTAGTAATTTCAAAAAAATTCCTACGCACACGCAAGATCATGGTGATGCATAGCAAAAAGAGGGGGAGAGTGTGATCTACGTACCCTTGTAGATCGACAACGGAAGCGTTAACTTGGTTGATGTAGTCGTACGTCTCCACGGCTCGACCGATCAAGTACCGAAACTACGGCACCTCCGAGTTCTAGCACACGTTCAGCTCGATGACGATCCCCGGACTCCGATCCAGCAAAGTGTCGGGGAAGAGTTCCGTCAGCACGACGGCGTGGTGACGATCTTGATGTACTACCGTCGCAGGGCTTCGGCTAAGCACCGCTACAATATTATCGAGGACTATGGTGGAAGGGGGCACCGCACACGGCTAAGAATATGATCACGTGGATCAACTTGTGTCTCTAGGGGTGCCCCGTGCCTCCGTATATAAAGGTTCAAAGGGGGGAGCTGGCCGGCCAAGAGGTGGCGCGCCAGGAGGAGTCCTACTCCTTCCGGGAGTAGGACTCCCCCCTTTCCTAGTTGGAATAGGATTCTCGGAGGGGGGGAAAGAGGAGAGAGAGGAGGAAGGGGGGCCGGCCCCCTCTCCTTGTCCTATTTGGACCAAGGGGGGAGGGGCGCGCGGCGCATCTCTGGCCACCTCTCCTCTCTTCCACTAAGGCCCACTAAGGCCCATATACTTCCCGGGGGGTTCCGGTAACCTCCCGGTACTCCGGTAAAATCCCGATTTCACCCGGAACACTTCCGATATCCAAACATAGGCTTCCAATATATCAATCTTTATGTCTCGACCATTTCGAGACTCCTCGTCATGTCCGTGATCACATCCGGGACTCCGAACAACCTTCGGTACATCAAAATGCATAAACTCATAATATAACTGTCATTGTAACCTTAAGCGTGCAGACCCTACGGGTTCGAGAACAATGTAGACATGACCGAGACACGTCTCCGGTCAATAACCAATAGCGGAACCTGGATGCTCATATTGGCTCCTACATATTCTACGAAGATCTTTTATCGGTCAGACCGCATAACAACATACGTTGTTCCCTTTGTCATCGGTATGTTACTTGCCCGAGATTCGATCGTCGGTATCCCATACCTAGTTCAATCTCGTTACCGGCAAGTCTCTTTACTCGTTCCGTAATACATCATCCCGCAACTAACTCATTAGTTGCAATGCTTGCAAGGCTTAAGTGATGTGCATTACAGAGAGGGCCCAAAGATACCTCTCCGACAATCGGAGTGACAAATCCTAATCTTGAAATACGCCAACCCAACATGTACCTTCGGAGACACCTGTAGAGCTCCTTTATAATCACCCAGTTACGTTGTGATGTTTGGTAGCACACAAAGTGTTCCTCCGGCAAATGGGAGTTGCATTATCTCATAGTCATAGGAACATGTATAAGTCATGAAGACAGCAATAGCAACATACTAAACAATCGGGTGCTAAGCTAATGGAATGGGACATGTCCATCAGATCATTCAACTAATGATGTGATCCCGTTTAATCAAATGACAACTCTTTGTCCATGGTTAGGAAACATAACCATCTTTGATTAACGAGCTAGTCAAGTAGAGGCATACTAGTGTCACTCTGTTTGTCTATGTATTCACACATGTATTATGTTTCCGGTTAATACAATTCTAGCATGAATAATAAACTTTTATCATGATATAAGGAAATAAATAATAACTTTATTATTGCCTCTAGGGCATATTTCCTTCAGTCTCCCACTTGCACTAGAGTCAATAATCTAGTTCACATCACCATGTGATTAACATCGATAGTTCACATCATCATGTGACTAACACCCATAGTTCACATCGCCATGTGACCAACACCCAAAGGGTTTACTAGATTCAGTAATCTAGTTCACATCGCTATGTGAGTAACACCCAAAGAGTACTAAGGTGTGATCATGTTTTGCTTGTGAGAGAATTTTAGTCAACGGGTCTGCCATATTCAGATCCGTATGTATTTTGCAAATATCTATGTCAACAATGCTCTGCACGGAGCTACTCTAGCTAATTGCTCCCACTTTCAATATGTATCCATATTGAGACTTAAAGTTATCTAGATCAGTGTCAAAACTTGCATCGATGTAACTCTTTACGACGAACCTTTTTTCACCTCCATAATCGAGAAACATATCCTTATTCCACTAAGGATAATTTTGACCGCTGTCGAGTGATCTACTCCTAGATCACTATTGTACTCCCTTGCCAAAATCAGTGTAGGGTATACAATAGATCTGGTACACAGCATGGCATACTTTATAGAACCTATGGTTGAGGCATAGGGAATGACTTTCATTCTCTTTCTATCTTCTGTCGTGGTCGGGCTTTGAGTCTTACTCAATTTCATACCTTGTAACACAGGTAAGAACCCTTTCTATGACTGTTCCATTTTGAACTACTTCAAAATCTTGTCAAGGTATGTACTCATTGAAAAAAAAACTTATCAAGCGTCTTGATCTATCTCTATAGATCTTGATGCTCAATATGTAAGCAGATTCACCGAGGTCTTTCTTTAAAAAACTCCTTTCAAACACTCCTTTATGCTTTGCAGAATAATTCTACATTATTTCCGATCAACAATATGTCATTCACATATACTTATCAGAAATGTTGTAGTGCTCCCACTCACTTTCTTATAAATACAGGCTTCACCGCAAGTCTGTATAAATCTATATGCTTTGATCATACTATCAAAGCGTTTATTCCAACTCCGAGATGCTTGCACCAGTCCATAGATGGATCGCTAGAGCTTGCTTATTTTGTTAGCACCTTTAGGATTGACAAAACCTTCTGGTTGCATCATATACAACTCTTTCTTTAAGAAATCCATTAAGGATTGCAGTTTTGTTATCCATTTGCCAGATTTCATAAAATGCGGCAATTGCTAACATGATTTGGAAAGACTTTTAAACATCAATACGAGTGAGAAAATCTCATCGTAGTCAACACCTTGAACTTTGTCGAAAACCTTTTGCGACAATTCTAGCTTTGTAGATAGTAACACTACTATCAGCGTCCGTCTTCCTCTTGAAGATCCATTTATTTTCTATGGCTTGCCGATCATCGGGCAAGTCAACCAAAGTCTATACTTTGTGCTCATACATGGATCCCATCTCAGATTTCATGGCCTCAAGCCATTTTGCGGAATCTGGGCTCACCATCGCTTCTTCATAGTTCGCAAGTTCGTCATGGTCTAGTAACATGACTTCCAGAACAGGATTACCGTACCACTCTGGTGCGGATCTCACTCTGGTTTACCTACGAGATTCGGTAGTAACTTGATCTGAAGTTACATGATCATCATCATTAGCTTCCTCACTAATTGGTGTAGTAGTCACAAGAACAGATTTCTGTGATGAACTACTTTCCAATAAGGGATATGGTACAATTACCTTATCAAGTTTTCTACTTTCCTCCCACTCACTTCTTTCGAGAGAAACTCCTTCTCTGGAAAGGATCCATTCTTAGCAACGAATGTCTTGCCTTCGGATATGTGATGGAAGGTGTACCCAATAGTCTCCTTTGGGTATCCTATGAAGACATATTTCTCCGATTTGGGTTTGAGCTTATCAGGATGAAACTTTTTCATATAAGCATCACAATCCCATACTTTAAGAAACGACAACTTTGGTTTCTTGCCAAACCACAGTTCAGATTGTGTCGTCTCAACGGACTTAGATGGTGCCCTTTTAAACGTGAATGCAGCTGTCTTTAATGCATAACCCCAAAACGATAGTGGTAGATCGGTAAGAGACATCATAGGCCGCACCATATCTAATAAAGTACAGTTATGACGTTCGGACACACCATTATGTTGTGGTGTTCCAGGTGGTGTGAGTAGTGAAACTATTTCACATTGTTTTAACTGAAGACCAAACTCATAACTCAAATACTCTTCTCCACGATCAGATCGTAGAAACTTTATTTTCTTGTTACGATGATTTTCCACTTCACTCTGAAATTCTTTGAACTTTTCAAATGTTTCAGACTTATGTTTCGTCAAGTAGATATACTCATATCTGCTCAAATCATCTGTGAAGATCAGAAAATAATGACACCTGTCGCGAGTCTCAATATTCATCGGACCACATACATCAGTATGTATGATTTCCAACAAATTTGTTGCTCGCTCCATTGTTCCGAAGAACAGAGTCTTAGTCATCTTGCCCATGAGGCATGGTTCGCAAGCATCAACTGATTCATAATCAAGTGATTCCAAAAGCCCATCAGCATGGAGTTTCTTCATGCGCTTTAACACCAATATGACCTAAACAGCAGTGCCACAAATAAGTTGCACTATCATTATTAACTTTGCATCTTTTGGTTTCAATATTATGATTATGTGTATTACTACGATCGAGATCCAACGAACTATTTTCATTGGGTGTGTAACCATATAAGGTTTTATTCATGTAAACAGAACAACAATTTATTCTCTTACTTAAATGAATAACTGTATTACAATAAACATGATCAAATCATATTCATACTCAACGCAAACACCAAATAACACTTATTTAGGTTCAACACTAATCCCAAAAGTATAGGGAGTGTGCGATGATGATCATATCATTCTTGGAACCACTTCCAACACACATCGTCACTTCACCCTTAACTAGTCTCTGTTTATTCTGCAACTCCCGTTTCGAGTTACTAATCTTAGCAACTGAACTAGTATCTATTACTGAGGGGTTGCTATAAACACTAGTAAAGTACACATCAATAACATGTATATCAAATATACTTATGTTCACTTTGCCATCCTTCTTATCCGCCAATCACTTGGGGTAGTTCTGCTTCCAGTGACCAGTCCCTTTGCAGTAGAAGCACTTAGTCTCAGGCTTAGGATCAGACTTGGGCTTCTTCACTTGAGCAACAACTTGTTTGCCGTTCTTCTTGAAGTTCCCCTTCTTCCCTTTGCCCTTTTCTTGAAACTAGTAGTCTTGTCAACCATCAACACTTGATGTTTTTCTTGATTTCTACCTTCGTTGATTTCAGCATCACGAAGAGCTTGGGAGTTGTTTCCGTTATCCCTTGCATATTATAGTTCATCACGAAGTTCTACTAACTTGGTGATGGTGACTAAAGAATTCTGTCAATCACTATTTTATCTGGAAGATTAACTCCCACTTGATTCAAGCGATTGTAGTACCCAGACAATCTGAGCACATGCTCACTAGTTGAGCGATTCTCCTCCATCTTTTAGCTATAGAACTTGTTGGAGACTTCATATCTCTCAACTCGGGTATTTGCTTGAAATATTAACTTCAACTCCTGAAACATCTTCATATGGTCCATGACGTTCAAAACGTCTTCGAAGTCCCGATTCTAAGCCATTTAAGTATGGTGCACTAAACTATCAAGTAGTCATCATATTGAGCTAGCCAAACATTCATAACGTCTGCATCTGCTCCTGCAATAGGTCTGTCACCTAGCGGTGCATCAGGGACATAATTCTTCTGTGCAGCAATGAGGATAAACCTCAGATCACAGATCCAATCCGCATCATTGCTACTAACATCTTTCAACACAATTTTCTCTAGGAACATATCAAAATAAACACAGGGAAGCAACAACGCGAGCTATTGATCTATAACATAATTTGCAAAATACTACGAGGACTAAGTTCATGATAAATTTAAGTTCAATTTAATCATATTACTTAAGAACTCCCACTTAGATAGACATCCCTCTAATCCTCTAAATGATTACGTGATCCAAATTAACTAAACCATGTCCGATCATCACGTGAGATGGAGTAGTTTCATTGGTGAACATCGCTATGTTGATCATATCTACTATATGATTCACGCTCGACCTTTCGGTCTCCGTGTTCCGAGGCCATATCTGTATATGCTTGGCTCGTCAAGTATAACCTGAGTATTCCGCGTGTGCAACTGTTTTGCACCCGTTGTATTTGAACGTAGAGCCTATCACATCCGATCATCACATGGTGTCTCAGCACGAAGAACTTTCGCAACGGTGCATACTCAGGGAGAACACTTCTTGATAATTAGTGAGAGATCATCTTATAATGCTACCGTCAATCAAAGCAAGATAAGATGCATAAAAGATAAACATCACATGCAATCAATATAAGTGATATGATATGGCCATCATCATCTTGTGCTTGTGATCTCCATCTCCGAAGCACCGTCGTGATCACCATCGTCACCGGCGCGACACCTTGATATCCATCGTAGCATCGTTGTCGTCTCGCCAATCTTATGCTTCCACGACTATCGCTACCGCTTAGTGATAAAGTAAAGCATTACAGCGCGATTGCATTGCATACAATAAAGCGACAACCATATGGCTCCTGCCAGTTGCCGATAACTCGGTTACAAAACATGATCATCTCATACAATAAAATTTAGCATCATGTCTTGACCATATCACATCACAACATGCCCTGCAAAAACAAGTTAGACGTCCTCTACTTTGTTGTTGCAAGTTTTACGTGGCTGCTACGGGCTTAAGCAAGAACCAATCTTACCTATGCATCAAAACCACAACGATAGTTTGTCAAGTTGGTGCTGTTTTAACCTTCGCAAGGACCGGGCATAGCCACACTCGGTTCAACTAAAGTTGGAGAAACCGTCACCCGCTAGCCACCTTTGTGCAAAGCACGTCGGGAGAACCGGTCTCGCGTAAGCGTACGCGTAATGTCGGTCCGGGCCGCTTCGTCCAACAATACCGCCGAACCAAAGTATGACATGCTGGTAAGCAGTATGACTTATATCGCCCACAACTCACTTGTGTTCTACTCGTGCATATAACATCAACACATAAAACCTAGGCTCGGATGCCACTGTTGGGATTCGTAGTAATTTCAAAAAAATTCCTACGCACACGCAAGATCATGGTGATGCATAGCAACGAGAGGGGGAGAGTGTGATCTATGTACCCTTGTAGATCAACAACGGAAGCGTTAACTTGGTTGATGTAGTCGTACGTCTCCACGGCTCGACCGATCAAGTACCGAAACCACGGCACCTCCGAGTTCTAGCACACGTTCAGCTCGATGACGATCCCCGGACTCCGATCCAGCAAAGTGTCGGGGAAGAGTTCCGTCAGCATGATGGCGTGGTGACGATCTTGATGTACTACCGTCGCAGGGCTTCGCCTAAGCACCGCTATAATATTATCGAGGACTATGGTGGAAGGGGGCACCGCACACGGCTAAGAATATGATCACGTGGATCAACTTGTGTCTCTAGGGGTGCCCCGTGCCTCCGTATATAAAGGCTCAAAGGGGGGAGCTGGCCGGCCAAGAGGTGGCGCGCCAGGAGGAGTCCTACTCCTTCCGGGAGTAGGACTCCCCCCCTTTCCTAGTTGGAATAGGATTCTCGGAGGGGGGAAAAGAGGAGAGAGAGGAGGAAGGGGGGCCGGCCCCCTCTCCTTGTCCTATTCGGACCAAGGGGGGAGGGGCGCGCGGCCCATCTCTGGCCACCTCTCCTCTCTTCCACTAAGGCCCACTAAGGCCCATATACTTCCCGAGGGGTTCCGGTAACCTCCCGGTACTCCGGTAAAATCCCGATTTCACCCGGAACACTTCCGATATCCAAACATAGGCTTCCAATATATCAATCTTTATGTCTCGACCATTTCGAGACTCCTCGTCATGTCCGTGATCACATCCGGGACTCCGAACAACCTTCGGTACATCAAAATGCATAAACTCATAATATAACTGTCATCGTAACCTTAAGCGTGCAGACCCTACGGGTTCGAGAACAATGTAGACATGACCGAGACACGTCTCCGGTCAATAACCAATAGCGGAACCTGGATGCTCATATTGGCTCCTACATATTCTACGAAGATCTTTTATCGGTCAGACCGCATAACAACATACGTTGTTCCCTTTGTCATCGGTATGTTACTTGCCCGAGATTCGATCGTCGGTATCCCATACCTAGTTCAATCTCGTTACTGGCAAGTCTCTTTACTCGTTCCGTAATACATCATCTCGCAACTAACTCATTAGTTGCAATGCTTGCAAGGCTTAAGTGATGTGCATTACCGAGAGGGCCCAGAGATACCTCTCCGACAATCGGAGTGACAAATCCTAATCTTGAAATACGCCAACCCAACATGTACCTTTGGAGACACCTGTAGAGCTCCTTTATAATCACCCAGTTACGTTGTGACGTTTGGTAGCACACAAAGTGTTCCTCCGGCAAACGGGAGTTGCATAATCTCATAGTCATAGGAACATGTATAAGTCATGAAGAAAGCAATAGCAACATACTAAACGATCGGGTGCTAAGCTAATGGAATGGGTCATGTCAATCAGATCATTCAACTAATGATGTGATCCCGTTAATCAAATGACAACTCTTTGTCCATGGTTAGGAAACATAACCATCTTTGATTAACAAGCTAGTCAAGTAGAGGCATACTAGTGACACTCTGTTTGTCTATGTATTCACACATGTATTATGTTTCCGGTTAATACAATTCTACCATGAATAATAAACTTTTATCATGATATAAGGAAATAAATAATAACTTTATTATTGCCTCTAGGGCATATTTCCTTCATCATCATCACCGCAATCTTCACCAACAACTTCACAGCCATCATCACCAACTCTTCCCCCCTCTATGCAGCGGTGTAACCTCTCTCTTACCCGCTGTAATCTCTACTTAAACATGGTGCTCAACGCTATATATTATTTCCCGATGATGTATGGCTATCCTATGGTGTTTGAGTAGATCCATTTTGTCCTATGGGTTATTTGATGATCAAGATTGGTTTGAGTTGCATGTTTTATTATTGGTGATGTCCTATGGTGCTCTCCGTGCCGCGCAAGCGTGAGGGATCCCCGCTGTAGGGTGTTGCAATACATTCATGATTCGCTTATAGTGGGTTGTGTGAGTGACTGAAACACAAACCCGAGTAAGGGGGTTGTTGCGTATGGGATAAAGAGGACTTGATGCTTTAATGCTATGGTTGGGTTTTACCTTAATGATCTTTAGTAGTTGCGGATGCTTGCTAGAGTTCCAATCATAAGTGCATATGATCCAAGTAGAGAACGTATGTTAGCTTATGCCTCTCTCTCATATAAAATTGCAATAGTGATTACCGGTCTAGTTATCGATTGTCTAGGGACAAATAACTTTCTCGTAACAAAAAGCTCTTTACTAAAACTAACTTAGTTGTGTCTTTATCTAAACAGCCCCTACTTTTTATTTATGTAATCTTTATTATCTTGCAAACCTATCCAACAACACCTACAAAGTACTTCTAGTTTCATACTTGTTCTAGGTAAAGCGAACATCAAGCGTGCGTAGAGTTGTATCGGTGGTCGATAGAACTTGAGGGAATATTTGTTCTACCTTTAGCTCCTCGTTGGGTTCGACACTCTTACTTATGAAAGAGGCTACAATTGATCCCCTATACTTGTGGGTTATCAACGATGATGATGAAGTTACCGGCGTAGGGCTTCGCCTAAGCACTACGACGATATGACCGAGGTGTGTAACTGTGGAGGGGAGCACCGCACATGGCTAAAAGATCAACTTGTGTGTTCTAGGGTGCCCCCCTGCCCCGTATATAAAGGAGGGAGGGGGAGGTCGGCCGACCCTAGGGGCGCACCCAAGGATAAGGAGTCCTACTAGGATTACCAATCCTAGTAGGATTCCTCCATAAGGAAGAGGGGGGGGAAGGAAGGAGAGGGAGAGGGAGTAGGAAAGGGGGGGCGCCGCCCTCCCTTCCCTTGTCCAATTCGGACTGCAGGGGTTGGACTGCAGGGGGCTGCCCTCCTCTCTCTCCAACAAGGCCTATGGTGGCCCATTAGTTCCCCCCCCGGGGGGTTCCGGTAACCCCTCCCGCACTCCGTTTTTACCCGAAACTATCTGAAACACTTCCAGTGCCCGAATAACATGGTCCAATATATCAATCTTTATGTCTCAACCATTTCAAGACTCCTCGTCATGTTCGTGATCTCATCCGGGACTTCGAACAACCTTCGGTCATCAAATCACATAAACTCATAATAACAATCGTCGTCGAACGTTAAGCGTGCGGACCCTACGGGTTCGAGAACTATGTAGACATGACTGAGACACATCTCCGGTCAATAACCAATAACGGAACCTGGATGCTCATATTGGCTCCTACATATTCTACGAAGATCTTTATCGGTCAAACCGTATAACAACACACGTTGTTTTCTTTGTCATCGATATGTTACTTACCCGAGATTCGATCATCGGTATCATCATACCTAGTTCAATCTCGTTACCGACAAGTCTCTTTACTCGCCCCGTAATGCATCATTCCGTAACTAACTCATTAGTCACATTGCTTGCAAGGCTTATAATGATGAGCATTACTGAGAGGGCCCAGAGATACCTCTCCGACATTCGTAGTGACAAATCCTAATCTCGATCTATGCCAAGTCAAGAAACACCATTGGAGACACCTGTAGAGCATCTTTATAATTACCCAATTACGTTGTGACGTTTGATAGCACACTAAGTGTTCCTCCGGTATTCGGGAGTTGCATAATCTCATAGTCATAGGAACATGTATAAGTCATGAAGAAAGCAATAGCAATAAACTAAACAATCATAGTGCTAAGCCAACAGATGAGTCTTGTCCATCACATCATTCTCTAATGATGTGATCCCGTTCATCAAATGACAACACATGTTTATGGCTAGAAAACTTAACCATCTTTGATTAACGAGCTAGTCAAGTAGCGGCACACTAGGGACACTCTGTTTGTCTTATGTATTCACACATGTACTAAGTTTCTGATTAATACAATTCTAGCATGAATAATAAACATTCATCATGATATAAGAAAATATAAATAACAACTTTATTATTGCCTATAGGGCATATTTCCTTCAGGATCGCCGACACCTCCGCGATAGCGCGACAAGGCGAGTTACGGCGACGACGACGACGACAACGAACATCTAGCACCGGAGGCAGGAGAGTGGGGCACTGGAGAGAGAAACATGACATTCACGATTTACTTCTGGGAAGGGGACAACTGGCTGATGGCTTTGAGATTCGTTTGACTACTTGTCAACTGATGGAGAGGGTCCAACCATTGGGAGCATGCGACCCGAGTCGCATAAGATTTTTCCCCATGCAAACTACTCGTACTCTTCGCAAAAATTTAACCAAATCAATTGAACCAGCCACCTTTTGTACGAGAGCTTAATTTTTTTAAAGAAGGAGAATATATTGAACCAGCCACCTTTATTTTGTGAGGCAAATTGAACCAGCCACCTAGAGAAAAACTAAAAAAAAAACCCACAAAAAAGACACTTTTTTTTGAGAAAAAAAAACGACACGAAAGAAGGGAAAAGAAAACTTCCGGCCCACCAACAATCTATGGGCCGAAGTCAAGTTCAAGCCCACAGCCCGGCCCACCAAGGTAAACGAGCGTTTTAGGGTTTAGGCTTCCCGGCATAGATATAAAACCAGGCTCTAGGGTTTCCACTCCGCCGCGCCGCCCCCTCCTCCCACCCTGCCTCGTCGCGGTAAGCCACCTCCGCCTCTCCCTTTCTCCTCTCTTGGTGCTTCCATTTAACTCGTCTGTTCCTTCCGTCTGACCCGCCATTCTTCTCCCTCTCTGTCGCTGCGCAGGAACAGTGCTCCCACCGCCGGCGCCATGAGGTACGGACACGCTTCTCCTTTGGCCCCGACAGTAGTTTTGGTTTGCTTTGGGGTGCGGGATCCGTGAGATGTTTACAGTCTGTTAACTATGTGATCCAGCATTGGTCGCTAGTCAGTTTGTTTGCTGCTGTGGCGACTGGTCTGTTCCGTGGTGCTTAGGATTTACCGAGCGGTTGTTAGCGGCGAGCAAATTTATCTTTCGTACCGTGTTACATGCCTCGCATCCTTGGTGTGGTTGCTTTTTAATCAGAAAGCATGCTTGTTTTCCCTTTTGTTTGTTGGAGCAAGCACTGATGCGTCCTGTAGATCTACATTAGATGCTATATACTGTATCATCTATCTTGTCAGTCGCTAGATACATTTCCGAAAGAGTTCATAGAATCAGACCCATGAATTTGTTGCATGCCACGCTGTCCCTAGAAAGCTGTAGCGGCATTAGATGCTAAATATATTTGTTCAGCGGCAGCTAGCTTGCTCTGGGATGGGAGCATTCCTGCAAAATTTCCATAAGTGAAGGAATAAGTCTGTATCGAATCTAGTCTTTCTGTTTGTAGGCGCCCCTTTGTGTCCGCTGCACAATGCTGTGATTTATATGTTTAATTGCTGTGAACATCAGTTTTTGTTGAACCTGTTCTGCGAATTAGCAACATCCTTATATTTAGCTGAACTTTTTACAAGCTTAGTTACTGATGCTGCTGCATGAAGTCCTCACAAGCTTATTAGAGCCGTATGTGTTTCTTGCAAACGTAGGTCGTGTTTTATTGGCACCTTGCCAGTTATAGAAGCATAGAACTTAACCTCCATTGTCGTGCCGTACCATTCAACTAACTGCTGATTCCTCCATATTTCAGTAAGTTGCAGAGCGACGCCCTGAGGGAGGCAATCACAAACATTATCAATGACTGCCGTGAGAAGAACCGCAAGTTCGTTGAAACCATTGAGCTGCAGATTGGTCTGAAGAACTATGACCCGCAAAAGGACAAGCGTTTCAGTGGTTCTGTCAAGCTTCCTCACATCCCTCGCCCAAAGATGAGGGTTTGCATGCTTGGTGATGCCCAGCACGTTGAAGAGGTACCATATGCTTCTATCAATTTTTATTTCACCTGTGCTGAAAACATAATTAAGTTTATTGTTCTTCAATATGGTTTTCACTTGTGTTTAGTGAAATGAGTTGTTTACCTTGATCATTCAAAACCCAGTATAAGTCCAGTGATTTTCTACCTTCAGTCAGAACTTTTCATACATGCAAAGTATTTTTCTTGAGCCATAAGTTCATTTTTATAATGTTTCACTAGCAACACTTAGTTTTATCATTTGTTTTAGATTGTATGCTATTCAGCAATTCTTTGCTTTACATTTCCTGATATTTCTGTTGTACTCTTGTTATCAATGCTGGATGCAGGCAGGGAAAATGGGCCTAGACTGCATGGATGTGGAATCCCTTAAGAAGATGAACAAAAACAAGAAGCTGGTCAAGAAGCTTGCAAAGAAGTATCATGCTTTCCTTGCATCTGAGGCTATCATTAAGCAGATTCCCCGACTTCTTGGACCTGGTCTTAACAAGGCAGGCAAGTATTTCTTGTTCCATGTTCTGCATTAGAAGACTGTTTGCTGGTGTGATCAGTTCATGTTTGATTAACTTTGACTATTGGCAGTTATTTTTATTGCCAAATAAACATCTCATCGCTTTTGCATGGATATTGCATTTAGTCATAGGTTATTAAAAGTGGGCCATGCTATGAAATACAGTAAATCATACTCCCTCTGTCCCAAAATAAGTGACTCAACTTTGTACTAAAGGTACTACAAAGTGGAGTCACTTATTTTGGGATGGAGGGAGTAGCATCTTTGCTGTCTGCTTGTGTTGTTTAACCTTAGTAGCTCACTGGCACACTATAGCATCGCTATCTCTTGCTGGCATAACGTCTCTGTCTTTATTTTATTTTTGAGAGCATCTGTGATCTGCTTCCTCTATATTCATCCTTGCACTTTGAGGTATGCTTACCTATGAAGAAAGCATTGGGGAAAATATTCTGAGATGCTCCTTTTTGTTTCATATATTACTGCAAATCCTTGTTCCCTAAATGTAAATTCCACAAGTATATAAAACTGTGCCTTTATAATATTTCTGTTTTTCTTAGGTAAGAAATATGGGAACTGGGTTTGTGGCAAGGCCTAGGGTTTACTGGTCTTTAGTAGTCCATTGATGAATGCTGAAATCTATGTTAAAATCATACCTTCTAGTGGATTTTTATTGAAATTTACAGACATACACTTTGGCATGTCAATGTATTTTGTTTAGATTATGTACTTCGTAGTGTATGACGCAATTAGGCATACGTTGCTATCTTCTGGACTATACTTAGTAACTGAAGTGTTGTTTTCTACCTTGTTACTACTCTTGTTCTTACGTGATAATCAACTGCAGGAAAGTTTCCAACTTTGGTGTCTCACCAGGAATCCCTTGAGTCCAAGGTTAATGAGACCAAGGCCACAGTCAAGTTCCAGTTGAAAAAGGTGCTTTGCATGGGTGTTGCCGTTGGCCACCTGGGTATGGAGGAGAAGCAGATCTTCCAGAACGTGCAGATGAGCGTCAACTTCCTCGTCTCTCTGTTGAAGAAGAACTGGCAAAACGTATGTTATGTGCCCCCTGCCATACCTGCACACAATATTTTCATCAACATTTGGCTATTGATTGATGGTTATATGTTAAAAATAGATTACTGATTGATCTGTAATTTCTTGCAGGTGAGATGCTTGTACCTGAAGAGCACGATGGGGAAGGTGTACCGGTTGTTCTAGGCTCTAGTCTTCTAGGATTTCCAGGAGATTGACAACTTGGGAACTTTTGTTGCTTTCTCAATTATCAAATTTTCGTGCGCTGAGGAGTGACAATTATTGTCTTGTACTGAGATGCTTTGTTCTATTGTCTGGAACTTGATGACATTTTATCCGTTGTCCCTGTGCCTTACTACTGCTCTGCCTGCTGTCATCAGCTTACACTAGATTCAGCATTACTCCTTAGGTATTTACGACCGTCAGAATCTTATTTTACCGAGTGTGTCGGACGGTGGAATCTCGGTGTATCCGTGCTGCCCCGCTGACATCCTTGGAGCATCCCAGTAATCTCTTTGGAGTCTGCACGGACGAGTTTTGTCTTCAGATCACACCCAATTCTTTTATGCTTTCACACCCAATTCTTCTATGCTTTCACACCCAATTCTCTGGAACGTATCGACGTTGCCCATCTGGTTCCTGATCATGCGTGTACGAATTTTATATTCTCTGGCATAAGTTTGGTTTCTGTTTCCCCAAACCGCTATAAAAACAACAGCCACCCCGACTCAAAAAACACAACGTATTCCATTGTCACTAGCTACTGATCCCAGCCATGGCAAGCCGAGCTCTCGCCCCCTTCCAGCTCGCTGCCATCCTCCTGGTCGCGCTCTTCGCCACGTGCCATGCCGGCAGCATCGCTGTGTACTGGGGCCAGAACGACGGTGAGGTGTCGCTGGCTAAGACGTGCGCGTCAGGTAACTACAAGTTCGTCGTCGTTGCTTTCCTCCCAAAGTTTGGGAAGGGCCAGAAGCCGGAGCTGAACCTCGCCGGCCACTGTGACCCTTCATCTGGCGGCTGCAAAATCCTGAGCAAGGACATCCACTCGTGCCAGCGCCGCGGCGTCAAGGTCCTCCTCTCCCTCGGGGGCGCGGACGGCAGCTACGGCCTCTCGTCCCGCGGCGATGCACGGCAGGTTGCCATGTATCTCTGGAACACCTTCCTGGGCGGCACGAGGTCGTCGTCTCGCCCCCTCGGGGACGCTGTGCTCGACGGCATCGACTTCGACATCGAGAAAGGCGGCTCCAAGTTCTGGGGTGACCTTGCCAGGGACCTCAAGAACTTGGACAAGGGCGTGCTGCTGAGCGCGGCGCCACAGTGCCCTTTCCCTGACCAGTGGGACGATGGCGCGATCAAGACAGGGCTGTTCGACTTCGTGTGGGTGCAGTTCTACAACAACCCGGAGTGCCAGATCAGCGCAGGCCCTGGAGCATTCTTGGCCGCGTGGAAGAGGTGGGAGTCATTGCCGATAGGGAAGCTCTTCCTGGGGCTGCCGGCTTCCAAGGACGCGGCGGGCACCGGGTTCGTGCCCGCCGGCAAGCTCAAGTCGGTACTGCCGCTCATCAAGGGCACGCCCAAGTACGGCGGCGTCATGCTGTGGGCTAAGTTCTATGACGATCACACTGGATATAGCTCCGCCATCAAGGGCCACGTGTGATTCTCCCTGGTGTTTCTTCGCTTGATTGGCGCTGTCGTGTGTGCCGCTCCTGCACGATAGTATCAGGTGTTAATTGCTTGAAATAACATCATATTGGTAGCGACTATGTCCCAATATGTAAGGATCACGGTGTAGTTTCTTTGAAGCCGCCATGTCCTAATCACTTCAAATTTGGAACTCTACATATTACATTATGCACTACATCGTTAGTATATCTATATAAAATGAAAGTATAACTATTGGTCAATGAACTATAGCTCGAGTTCAGCATCAATGCTAAATTTGAATACCACTACTTGACAGTATGCTATCC
This sequence comes from Triticum urartu, assembly GCF_056163025.1. NCBI lineage: Eukaryota > Viridiplantae > Streptophyta > Magnoliopsida > Poales > Poaceae > Triticum > Triticum urartu. Next base: position 604,495,201 of record NC_141875.1, read on the forward strand.
ATATGCCAGAGCCATGAGTTGGTCACGAGATTTTATGGGTTTCACCTCTAGCCTATCTTAACTTGTTTGGGACTAAAGACTTTGTTGTTATTGTTGTTGCTGTTGTTGACAGTATAACATCTCAATATTTTAGACAGGACAACTTTGGGCCTCTCCTACCTAGAAGCAGTTTGATGGGTGACGTGGCAGTGGTTTCACATAGGTGGCACAAACTAAACATTTTCTCAATACATCACAACAATGGTTAAATAAGGAAAACTGAATAAAGGAATAAAAATAATAATGACATTTTAGAATTGCAAAGATAGTCTGTAAATAAAAAAAATAAGCAGAGCGAGGAAACAAGTTTAGGAGCATTCACGAAACCTTAGGAATTATTTGTGATCACTCTCTATTTTCTCTGGGTTTTCCGTTATACTTATGACTTCTTTTCTTTTTAAAATTTCCTTGTTGTATACCACATATGGTGTTCCTATTTTTTTTCATTCGTATTATAATTTTACTTATATTTTCTACTCCCTCCATATCATAATAAGTGATATTTTGGGTTTGACTACTAACTTTGAATGTAACATATGTATAAACAACATAAAAATATAAGATTTTAGAAATATTTTTGAGACAAAAATCTATACTATTGTATTTGCAACTTGGAAAATTTAAAATGATATTCATGGACAAAGTATATTTTTTTGCGTGAAGGCATTGCCCAAAATGGTACTTATCTGTAATATGGAAGGAGTATTTTTTTTAATTTCATTCAAAAATATTGTTGACTTTACTACTACGTTTACGAAATCACTTCAATATCATCCATAAGAGGGCCCAAAGCTTTCCGGTTTAAAAGGTGGAGATGTCATGTATTTTGGCATTCAAGTTGCGGAACATGTGTTTTTGGATCATAACCAATGAACCAAAACGAAATGCACGTTTCCATCAAATCGACTAGGTGAAAGGCATTTTCCGCTCATGGATTGAGATGGATTGCATTAAGGAATGATTGAGATGGATTGCATTGAGGGCAATGGCCCGAGGAAGCGGTGAACTCCGGCCGACACCGCCTCCACATTTTATCTAGTTATATTTTCTTTTGTATTATAGTTCGGATGAACTATGTCTTTTGGGTTAGATGCAGTATGTCCTATTATCCAAAAATGGTTCCCTCCGCTTTGTATTACGAAGCAACCAACACCAATCACATAGCAATTGCTCGGGCAAGTAGCACAACAAGCCCAAAAATATAGAGAAAGAATAAAGAAGAAGAAACAAATGCCAACAATGGTAGCTCGACAAATCATGGATGACCCGCCACCACTGTGCCCTCCAAAATCGACCCACCACAAATCAAGGATCCGATCCGCCGCGTACCAAGCAGCACCTCCAAGAAAGGATGCGAAACCGACGATGCTGCTGCCCGGACATGTCCTAGGGTTTTCCCCGACACGCGGAAGGGGGTGGGGCATGGATACCTCCGACACCCTCCAGGAAGGAATGCGGCACCCGTAGGTGTCCCCGCATCGGAGCTGGAAGAACCAGCAAGGATTTCTCCCGCACTCCAAACCCCACTGCCCAACCGGGCCTGAGCCAATCCAACCACCTCTCCACCCACCAGCATGCGCCACCGCGGTCTTGACGCCACCCACGCCGCCTCACCGAGATCACCATCACGAGGCCAGAGGACGAAGAGAGACGCACCAGGCGATGGGAGCAGCAGCACCAGAGCCGCGCGGGAGGGAACTACCTCCACCGCCGTCGTGCGGGAGGCCCGTGCCTTCGACACCATCATGGTCGCCGTCTGGACGCGGCAGCAGGGCATACCAGGCCACCCCTGGCCCGGCTAGGCCCAAATCAGGCCCGCAAAGCCCCACTGCAGCAGGGTGGCACTAGCATCCACCCTGCTCATCCCCGCTCCCTGCCTCCCGGGAGCCACCCCGACGACCCTCCCCGCTGCCGGCCCGCCCAGACCCAGATGGGGCCCGAAGGACTCAACAGATCTGGGCCGAGCGGGCACCGCTAGGTCGCGCCGCCGCGCCACCCCACCGCCCAGCAGATCGCCTGCGACCATGACAGAGAACCCCCCTCCCCGCCGCACTGGACCGCCGCTGCCTAGGAGTACTCCGCGACGCCGCCCCACCCCGCGTCGGCGCGACCCGAGAGGGGAGTGGCCAGCTGCCGCCGCCACCAGCACCGCCCGGCCCATGCCCGGCGCCGGACGCGAGCGACGGCGGCAGGGAGGGAGGGAAGGGGGAGGGCTCGGGGAGGAGGCGCCGGGGGCGTGGCCGGTCGCCCGCGGGGGCGACACGATCGCAAGAGTCTAACCTTGCTTGTGTTCCCTATAATATACAAGGAAAAACCCATAGTATGTCCTATTAACTATGTGGAGAAATTTATCGTTCGATGTTGATCTACATTAATTTTGTTTACGTCGCTGCATGCATTGCATGATTTGGCGCGGGCAATGGCTACTACAGTTGTGGATATCGAAAAATGGACACTGCCCGGTCACTGCCAGCGGGCATGTCCGAACACGACCGCGGGTGTTTGGGAGACTATTTTTGCGAGTTGTGGTTGTAGATGCTCTAAGACCAAAAAGTCACTTTGGAGGACGGGTGCATTGGAGCCCTGTATTTTGAATAGTGTCAAAATGCTATTTTAAATTTCAAAAAATCATTAAATAAATCAACATGTTTTTATGGATGTATATTACATATGTGCAAATTTTGACGCTGAAATAAGTAACCATGTGAGTCATACAAAAAAGACAAAATCATGATTTTGGAAAGATGAATAGTGCATGTATTATTGACTATTTGAAAATCACCATATTGTCATTTTTGTACAGCTCACATGTTTACTTATTTCATCACCAAACTTTTACACATATGTAATATACATCCATATGATCACGTAGAGTTATTTCAGAATTTTTTGCAAATTTAAATGTGATTTTTAAAGTATTTAAAATAAGGTCCTCCAATATATCCGGGTTTTAAAAATCCACTCTCAAGCATATTATACTCTGCCTGGTACTCCTGGTGTAGAAAACAGAGGAGAGCGCTCAATTTTTATTCCACGTCTTGTTGATGTTTTGGTCCACCAGGGTAGGGCGTTTGTGCTCTGAACGCACTCTTTTTTTGAAACGAGGCAAAAGATTTGCCATTTTTATTGATTAAGAAGAAGAAAATTGTCTGGTTAATTGGCGGAAAACCGAGCTAAAACCGATACAACTCAACCTACATGATATGGGCACCATCGGCCAACCTGGCCACTGACATGGGACACAAAACTGCAAAGAAGAAAGGCATTCGCCGAGAAGTCGCAAGCGTCATCGTCATCACCGGCTGCCTTGAACGGGCGACTCCGACTTCACCATAGAGCTCCAACCTCGAAGCCAACCCGCAAACAGCTGCATAGAAGCCACGACGGCACATACCACCAGAAGGCCACACGCGCAAGCAACCGACAGCTCCGACTTTGACGACGAGCCTCACCAAGGAAATATGCAGGACTTGCGCCGACCGTGCCCACAGAAGAGCACCTCGGACACGTCGGGAAGAACCGGCTACCGAAGTCCACGCCGCGACCCGAGCTCCTCTCGACGACATCATCTTTGCCAAACAGAAACCAGCGTCCCGCCTCAGCAAACCATGCGGCGAAGATGCCGCCATCCACGGCGAAGATGCCGCAATCCACCAGTCTTTCGGTCATAGCCTGCTCCGAGACGATGCCCCCAAGAAGGAGAAAGACGCGAAGACGCCTCCATCGCCCGACCCAACGGATCTGAGGTTTCCCTCCGGAGCTAAAGCCGTGGGGAGGAGGAGCACACCTCCACGGCGACGCTTTCAAGAAAGATCACGGCACCCGCGGGTGCCGCCGTTGCCGACTCCGAAGAAGGTCGGAGCAAAGATTTCTCCCGGAGATGCGCCGACCACCTTCCACCACCGACCGCCGCCCACCGGCCACCACCTGCTGAGGCCGACCTCATTCTGGCCACAGGATCCCACGATCCACCATGACCAGACATGCACCACCCCCTGGCCGAAGCCGCCGTCCACCATCGCAGCACCACCGTAGCCACCACCACCGCAGCAACCAACGCCGCATCGCCAGGAGCAGCACCCAGATCAGAGCCGCTCGAGCGAAGCAGCTGAGCAGGAGCAGGCAGTCCACCCGCAGCACACCTCGCGCCCCGGAGAAACCAACCAGTCGCCGCGCCCGTTCAGTCAGTCGCTGCGCCCGACGTGCGCCGGCCGCCGCCGCGCCCGGCAGTCGATCCGCGCCCCACGCACACATCCAGAGCCTCCGCGCGCACGTACGCCGTCCACACCCGTCGTCCACTCCCAGGCCACGCCGGGAGCTCGGTCCGAGGCCGCCGCCTCGGAGCCCCATCCACCACACCGAGCCACCAGCACAACCGCCAGCACCACCACGGTGCTCAGCAGCCGCCGAGGACCGGCGCCACCACGCCTGCCGGCAGCCATGGCCGAGACCCTACCGGCCAGAACCAGATCCAGATCGGACTGGACCGGAACAGGGCAGGGACCCCAGGCCGCCGCTACCGCAGGTCACACCACCGGACGAAGCACGCCCCACCACCGCAGCCAACGCGCCGAGCCGCCGCCGGAGGTTCACCGCACCAAGCCGCCAAGAGCCCCGTCGGTGGAGCTCCAGGCCGCCGCTAGAGGGGAGGGGGCCGCGCCCGGGAGAGACCCCGCCGCCACCGGTAGTGCACGAGCTTCGCCCGGCAGTGGCCCACGGCGGCGGCGAGGGGAAGGGGAGGGAGGGGGGTGGGCGGCGGCGGGGTCTGGGGTTCCCCCCGTGCCGCCTCGGAGAGGGACGCGGGGTCGAAAAACTTTCTGTGTAATTTTGTAACGCACTCTCTTTTACTAATAGTTTATCAACCATTGATCAGCCCGAGTAAATTACGCAAAGAGATTACCGACCGCAAACGGAACACAAAACATTGCCGGTAAATCGGTAAATTTAGACGCAGGAGCGGACACGCAACGGCAGGAAAGTCACTAAAAAAGCCTCCATGACGCTAATCAAGACACTATAAAAATCAAAACATACCCGACGTCCATCACAACTCAAAATACACAGCGCACCTCGTCACCAGTCTCTAGTCTCTACTCTCTACTCCTTCCTGTACCAGGTAGCTAGCCAGGTACGCTCTGCTTGACCCCAGCCATGGCAAGCCGAGCTCTCACCACCTTCCAGCTCACGGCCACCCTCCTCGTGGCGCTACTGGCAACGTGCCATGCCGGCAGCATCGCCGTGTACTGGGGCCAAAACGACGGCGAGGCATCACTGGCCGAGACGTGCGCATCTGGAAACTACGAGTTTGTCATCCTGGCTTTCCTCCCAAAGTTTGGTAAGGGCCAGACGCCACAGCTGGACCTCGGCAGCCACTGCGACGCCTCGTCGGGCGGCTGCAAAAGCCAGAGCAAAGAAATCCAGTCATGCCAGCGCGGCGGTGTCAAGGTCCTCCTCTCCATCGGCGGCGGAGACGGCAGCTACGGTCTCTCATCACCCGGTGATGCACGACAAGTTGCCATGTACCTCTGGAACAACTACCTGGGCGGCACGTCATCGTTCCGCCCTCTCGGCGACGCCATACTCGACGGCATCGACTTCGACATCGAGCTCGGCGGTGCCAAATTCTGGAATGATCTCGCCACGGACCTGAAGAAGTTAGGAAAGAACGGTGGCAAGACCGTGTTGCTAAGCGCCGCACCGCAGTGCCCCTTCCCAGACGAATGGGACGGCAACGCGATCAACACGGGGCTGTTCGACTTCGTTTGGGTGCAGTTCTACAACAATCCAGAGTGCCAGTTTAGTGCGGGGCGTGGAGCGTTCATGGACGCGTGGAAAAGATGGGAGTCGGTGCCGGCAGGGAAGATCTTCCTAGGACTGCCAGCCTCCAAGGACGCTGCAGGCACCGGGTTCGTGCCCGCCGGGGAGCTCACTTCACGCGTGCTTCCGCTCATCAAGGGCTCGCCCAAGTACGGCGGCGTCATGCTGTGGTCAAAGTTCTATGATGATCGCACTGGATATAGCTCCGCCATCAAGAGCTATGTGTGATTCGTCTGGGTGTGCTAGTATTTGTGTGCCCCACTGTCCCTTGTCCTGTATCATAGTATCATGCGTTTATTGTTTGAGATGTCATCATATTGGTAGCTAGTACTGGTGTACATGAGAAGATATGCATCCATTATTGTAAATATTTATTAAGAATTTTAATATACTTTCTTTAATTAAGATAAGTCCCATATACATCATGTACTACACTGTCGATGTTTCTGCAGAGAAGTACAATTTTTAGTCAATCAGCTAAAGCTTGGGTTCAACATTTGAATACCATTATCCTACAAAATGACTCTCTTGTGGTCATATTTTTCTATTCAACTTGAAGAACTTGTTATTTTTTGGAACATTATCGATGGACCAAAAACATAACATTCTCAGTTTTTTTGTTGGTTACCTTGAGTGCCTCACCTGGAATTAATTGGGCATGGCAAAATGGTGAACTATTGCTAGTGGTCAGGTAGTTAGACCAACATATAATGGTTGCTTGTCTACCCACTACTAAGATCTTGAGAGATAGCTACATCCTCCCATGGTGGCTTAGTTACAACTTCCCATGGCGGCTCGGTTACATGTATGTGTTGGTTCTAATGGCGAAATTCTGGCGCTGAACTGAAGTGGAAGCCGATGTTTGCCTGCTCAAACTTCCACAACTTTTCAATTTGTCCTTCACTGTATTTATTCGAGCAACAATGAAAAGAACGGGGTCAAGGCCCCTAGCTTTGCGCCATTACGACCGTGGAGCTCGTGCCATCCCACGAGTAGATTGGTAGGGCGCCAGACTTGCTCCTTGTGGTTTAACCTCGAGCTAATCTCACTAACAATTTAACTGATGAAACTGATGAAGGAGCAGGCACACAAGACAAATTGATAAGTTTGGCATTCCCAATCCACCAAGTGGTGATTTTGAGCAGCTATTTGACGAAATGAGCTATTCATTTACATAGTACGGGAAGCTGAAATAGACCTAGGAATTTAGCATGGGGATTGCCATAATTCACATATATAATGTATATAAAAGGTAGCTATAATAAATAAGTTCAAAATTTGTAAAATGACACTACAAATAGTATAATTTCTTGTAAACAACATTAGAATTATGAGAAATAGTCTTAAAACAACATCAAAGTGCTAGATAATTAGTGTTAGTCATATACTGTAAACTATTTTGCATTTTTAGAGGGGGCGTCCATGGCTCATCTTCATTTATGAAAACATTCACGTGTATGCCACTTCCACAAGTTGCAATGTCCGTTAGCCCCTGTTCAAATAACAAAAGTACCTTCACAATTGAAAAGGGAAAACCTTGTGATGACAATGACAGGGATCTGTTCTACACCTCAACAACCGTCACAATAAGAAGGGGGGAGGATGCTTTTGGGATGCGGCATGGGAATGTGCAACGACTTGGCAACATGGCTCTACCAATCTCTAATAGGGAAAAATAGTGTCTTCATGATGCTCCTTAGTGAAATTCACGTGTCCGTCAAATTGACTAGATGGAAGGCATTTTCCACTCATGGATTGCATTAAAGAATGCTCGACACACATCGTCCATCAAAGAAGAATGGGAAAAATCATGATGTCATTGACCATGCTTTACTCTTGAGAAATTTGGAAGAAATTACCGTGAGTGTCTTCCGCAACATCCCTACGCTCCACACCTTGTTTTAGCATGTAATAAAATTGACACAACAAATCTGGTTTTCTCGGCAGCTAGATACTTGGGGTCATATTTGGAGGGAGAGTACACCTCTATTGTTTCATGTTGTAATATACTCTTTCTTATTAAATGAATGAAGGCTAATTTTTGCCCGCTTTTATTCCTCTTCTTCAAGAAAACTATGAGAACCGACCTCAAAAAGGGAGGAGTCGTTCCTACCTTGCTAGCATATACTCTCTCCGTTCTAAAATAGATGACTTAACTTTGTTAGTACAAAGTTGAGTCATCTATTTTGAAACTGAGGAAGTAGATCTCTAAGGCGAGCCTGGGTTGTTAGGGCTCCAATTTAACTAAAGAATTGCGTGTAATATGCCAAGTATAATTTTAACCATCGTTGAGGTAGCTTCGAGCCGCAAATTACCGTGTCACAATAAACTATTAGTACGAGTATAAGACTTTGCATATGTGCTCTGCCTGGTACTCTTCTGCAGTAGAAAACAGAGGAGAAGGCCCAGTTTTTATGGCACGTATTGTTGATATTTTGGTTGAACACGGCAGGGCGTTTGTGATCTTAACGCACTCTCTTCACTAATCGTTTATCAACTGCTGATCAGTCTGAGTAAATTAAGCAAGGAAAATACTAACTTCAAACGGAACGTGAAACATTGCCGGTAAATTTAGATGCAGGAGCGGACAAGCGACGGCAGGAACGTCACTAAAAATCGTTCATGATGCTCCCTCAAGACACTATAAAAATTCAGACATACCCAATATCCATCACAGCTAAAAACACAGAGCGCTACTATACCAGCTAGCCAGGTACGCTCCGCTTGACCCCAGCCATGGCAAGCCGAGCTCTCACTCTCCTCCAGCTCACTGCCACCCTCCTCGTGGCGCTACTCGCAACTTGCCATGCCGGCAACATCGCCGTGTACTGGGGCCAGAACGACGGCGAGGCGTCGCTGGCTGAGACGTGCGCGTCTGAAAACTACGAGTTCGTCATCCTGGTTTTCCTCCCAAAGTTCGGTAAGGGCCAGACGCCACAGCTGGACCTTGGCAGCCATTGCGACGCCTCGTCGGGCGGCTGCAAAAGCCAGAGCACGGACATCCACTCTTGCCAGCGCGGCGGTGTCAAGATCCTACTCTCCATCGGTGGTGGAGATGGCAGCTACGGCCTCTCATCACCTGGTGATGCACGACAAGTTGCCATGTACCTCTGGAACAGCTATCTGGGCGGCACGTCATCATTCCGCCCTCTCGGCGAGGCGGTACTCGACGGCATCGACTTCGACATCGAGCTCGGTGGTGCCAAATTTTGGAATGATCTCGCCACAGACCTGAAGAAATTGGGAAAAAACGGAGGCAAGGCCGTGCTACTGAGCGCGGCACCGCAGTGCCCATTCCCGGACGAGTGGGACGGCAATGCGATCAACACGGGTCTGTTCGATTTCGTTTGGGTACAGTTCTACAACAACCCAGAGTGCCAGTTCAGTGCGGGGCGTGGAGCGTTCATGGACGCATGGAAAAGATGGGAGTCGGTGCCGGCAGGGAAGATCTTCCTAGGACTGCCGGCCTCCAAGGACGCCGCGGGCACCGGGTTCGTGCCTGCCGTTGAGCTCACATCACGCGTGCTTCCACTCATCAAGGGCTCGCCCAAGTACGGCGGCGTCATGCTTTGGTCAAAATTCTACGATGATCGCACTGGATACAGCTCTGCCATCAAGAGCCATGTGTGATTCTCCTTGGTGTGCTTGGCCTAGTATTTGTGTCCCTTGTCCTGTATCATAGTATCTTGTGTTAGTGGTTTGAGATGTCATCATATTGGTAGCTAGCATACCGGTGTACATGAAGAGATATGCATCCATTGTAAATATTTATGAAGAATTTATATTTCTTTCTAAGCTAAGTCCCATAACTCCCCAGGAATTTCAATTGCGCTTATATCCATCACTGTAGGACTTGGATTTAAGCTTTCCCCAGCCCCTTTTCATCAATGGACTCCTGACGTCTACGAAGGAGTGTGGTTCATTCGACAAATTCCAACCTCTATATCTATCTCTGAGGTGTTTGGGTTTTGCAAAACTCCATAGACATGCAGAAGAGAAATGCTATCCAAGCAAATAGTGCCTTGATGCGCCGATAAGTAGCAGTGATGCCAGAGCGGGCACCAATACCACTGGCATGAAGTGATTGCAAGATGTTTTTTTAATTTAGAAGTTTGCACCAACCCATACTCTTCCTCTATATTGAATGACCCCATTATGCAATGAATATTTGCTATTCTTGTGAGTGCTCAGGACTGTTAATTCATATAGTGTCGTGGAATTGTCACGACAGATGTCCTAGTGTCAGGACTTAGTCATGAGGCCAATGCATCTATGTGGTAGCTTGAGAGGGGTTGAACGAGACGAGAGACGCGAGGCTTTTACCCAGGTTCGGCCCCTCACGGTGGAGGTAAAAGTCTACATCCTGCTTCATTGATATTGATGATGATGATCACGATTACAAGGGTGCTCTTTCTCGAGAGCTATTGACTTGTCTATCTAAACCTAACTTGTGAAACTTGTGGAACCTGTCCCTCTTGGGGAGCCCTGCCCCTCCTTATATATGTTGAAGGGGCGGCTTACATGACTAGTCCTATTAGGATTAGGATTACTCTATTACAAGTGGAGTCCTAGTCTTGCTTCCTTTGTAAGGGAATATTCCTTATGCTTTCCTCTTAAACCGGCCCACCATCATACGAACCGACATACTGGGCCTTGGGCCTTGTTATCCGTCTGACCCGCCCGCCAGTTTACTAATGAGTCACCAAGATCGGGTGGGTTACTTGTGAGTCACCAAGCTCCGGGCGGGTCACCAGTGAGTCGCCAAGATCCATCCGGGTCATACATCCAGCCGGGTTACACCGTGGGGGTATATCCCCGACATTAGCCCCCAGTTTAATTTGGATTTATCCATGTTAAACTGATCCTGCAAAATAAACACAAGAACAAATTTGACAGATTGTGCTCCGGGTTAAAAATTCTTGTAAGCCGGCACCTGATCATCCTTAAGTCCTTGTCATTTCCTTTTTCTGGACAGTCCGGGTCAATAGACCAGCTTCATAATCAATTTGCTAACATGAGCTTCTCACAGAAATATATTGTGAAGAATATTTGATTCAGCTCCCAATGCTTAACAAAAATATTGGTCTTGAAATACTCATCTGATTTTCAGCCGGCTTGTAGAACTTTCCGGTTTATCATTGCCAAAAATATCCGGTTTGTAAAGGGGTTAAGCTATGATCCGAATACGACCAAAGTCGGACCCAAAAGGGGTTAAGCTATGATTCGAATACGATCAAGAAGCCCCCTAGTGAGTTTGGCATTGTGCCGGTCAAGACGGTACCGACAACTATGTTCTCTTTGGTTCGAATACGACCTATGTTTGAACAGGAAGCCCCCAAATGACCTTTCAGCCCAGCCTATAAGCCGGATCAAAAGGTAGTCATAGCTATGCTCAGTGAGCAGGAAGCCCCCATGTATTTTGTAACAAGGCGTATAAGCCGGATCGGATACCCATGTTTGAACTGCGCATCATGGCAACAGGTCCTCTTCGGCAACCTTTAACTTTTTGCAAGAGATAAATTCTTCTTGAACCGGGATTTTGAACCGGATATTGAGAGTTTTAAAGCTTTGTGGGAGACATGTTTACCTTGAGCTGGATTTCGAACCGGAATCCTTCTTTTTAAACCGGAAATTTTCTGACGGCCTCTAAATATTCGCCAATAAGGCAGTAGCCTCTGGGGCCGGGTTATTTTTCCCTCCACTGACCCGGAGTTCTTGACTTGCTTTAAGCTGTCAGTCATTTACCGAGTCATGTCATCGTAGCCCCCAAGTCTCAAGGCGACTCTAGGAGTTGTCTTGAGATTCTCCATATTTGACCGTGATATAAACCGGTATGAGTTATTTAACACCTCAGTTATATAATAGTCCCTTTTGCAGTAGACAATTTGTCCTGCATTGGAGAACTTCACAAGACAGAGTAATTGCTCTTTTTAAAGAAAGCAATATGTAATATAAAAATATACTAGATGGATTTCACCTGATATGTTAGGCCGGAAATTATCCGCCGCGAAGTTGGTGATCACTATGGTGAAGCTGAAGTTAATCATGGGCAAGTCGATCGCGGGAGCAGACAGATGAGTCAGCCGCGGTGTTGTAAGCCGGTGCAGACGAGCAAGTTGTCCTCCGCATTGTAAACCGATGCGGACGTGTGAACCGCCACGAGGTCAGATGGGCGAGTCGTTCGTGGCGTTGTAAGGCGGCGGACGGGTGAGTCGGCCACGACGTTGTAAGCCGGTGCGGGAGTCCGTTGAGTAAGGACGCCCACCTGTGCCGAATGATGTTGGCACGCCTCCATCTCCGTGGCGTAATACCACTTTGTAATGGATAATTCTCCTGCATATAAAATACAGCATGGCAAAGTAATTTTGTTTGGATGAAATAATATGTGTTTAAAAATAAATAAAATAAACAGCACCTGATTCGTCCAGACGACCGTTGACCCGTATATAGGGTGTGTAGATGACTTCTGATAATTTTTGACCATTATAATCTGACAAGAGGCCCCTCAGAACAACCATTAAAAAGAAACACACGGTCGGGTGTTTGACTGGTATCCTTGGTGTCGGTGTCAAAACCGGCGGATCTCGGGTAGGAGGTCCCGAACTGTGCGTCTAAGGCGGATGGTAACAGGAGGCAGGGGACACGATGTTTTACCCAGGTTCGGGCCCTCTTGATGGAGGTAAAACCCTACATCCTGCTTGATTTATTCTTGATGATATGAGTATTACAAGAGTTGATCTACCACGAGATCAGAGAGGCTAAACCCTAGAAGCTAGCCTATGGTATGATTGTATGTTGTCCTACGGACCTAAACCCTCCGGTTTATATAGACACCGGAGGAGGCTAGGGTTACACAAGGTCGGTTACAAAGGAGGAGATATACATATCCGTATTGCCTAGCTTGCCTTCCACCCCAAGTAGAGTCCCATCCGGACACGAGACGAAGTCTTCAATCTTGTATCTTCATAGTCCAACAGTCCGGCCAAAGGATATAATCCGGCTGTCCGGATACCCCCTAATTCAGGACTCCCTCAGTAGCCCCCGAACCAGGCTTCAATGACGATGAGTCCGGTGCGCAGTGTTGTCTTCGGCATTGCAAGGCGGGTTCTTCTCCATATTTCGAACATTTGTAAAGCAGTGTCCGGTCCCATAAATGTTTGGACCTCTTGGCTTCTGTGCCCAATAAGGGCTATCTCCCACGCGTCGAATGAATACGAGGCGCCAGGGCGTTTTTACATTCGCCCCCTAGCCAGATAAATAAATTGTCTATTAAAAGGATGGGGATTCTCAGATCCGATCCATACCATCCTCCCCCAGCGAGAATCCATCAGAGCGTGCTTCGGAAAGATCCATTCCAGCATGGCCGACCTCCGCAACTCCTCCTCCCGCCCCCGTAGCCCTAAGCCCGGTGATTGGGAGAGGTGTTTAGTCCCACACAATCGATTAATCGAACTCCAGACTAAGAGATTTCTCCCTCCAGCATACATGGTGCCCGTTCGAGCCGGGCTTGCCACCTACAATGGCGGGGAGCAAGCAGAGAGCTTTCCCAGTCCCTCTACAGGGGAGCGGGTCTGCATTATTCCTTATTTATTAAGGGGACTCGGATTTCCAATTCATCCGTTGCTCCGCGGGCTCCTGGAGTTCTATGGCCTCCAATTACACAATTTCACCCCTGCCTCCATTCTACACATCGCCGGCTATGTTGCTCTCTGCGAGTTGTTCCTGGGCTGCGAGGCTCACTTCGAGCTGTGGAAAAGGCTATTTTGCCTCGTCCCTCGCACACAGAGGGGGTAACTTTATCAAGTGGGCGGAGCCGAAATATGGCGCATCGCTGGAACCGGATACCTATCCGGTACCCCGAAGAAGTCGTCCGAAGACTGGCCTTCGGAATGGTTTTATATGGAGGACGTTCCCCTTTCGGACCCTGTTCGGCGGGGTCTTCCTGAATTCAGCAATGCTCCTCTGAAGAAACGCCGAAGTTGGCGCCCACGAAGCCCCCAGGAGGAAGACAATGGAGAAGTCCTTTACCTGATGAACCAGATTAAAGCACTGGCTCAATCAGGATTGACAGTAATCGAAGTTATGTCGATTTGCATAATGCGGGGAGTGCAACCACTTCAATATCGTGGGCACCCCTTGTGGTGTTTTAACAGGGCGGATGATGCCACCCGCTGCGGGCGTAACGGTCCGGACAATGCTGCCGCTTTAGCAAAAATTCTGTCCGAATTGTTCAAGGGAGAGGAAGAGGAGTTCATCCGCATCAAGCCACGGGATGGATTCTCCATGTACAATCCTCCAAGCTGGGTAAGTTATATCTCCTTACTCCCATTCTTCCCGCATTCTTTGTCGTAAGTATTCACCTTGCCATTTTGCTGCAGGAACTGTGAAAAGCCATAAAGGAGGTCAGCAGCCCCTCTCCACAACCAGAGGACCCTGACCGGGCCCTCGACTCCGGACTCGAAGAAGATCCGGTTATATTCGTGGAGCTGATAGACCGACAGTTCTATCAGTTAAGCTGCGATGATGCCATGGTGGCCATTATGGCCGACTATCCCGGACTGCTTTCTGCATCGCACGTAAGAAAAATCAAAAAATCCCAACTCCAAAAACTAGGATCCCCTTTTAGACACTTCACCTACCATATACATATGGCGTTTTTACAGGGAAGGCATTCGGGACGCCCTGCCGAACCCGCAGCAACTTTCCAACAAGAGGCACCGAGGCCGGGCAGGCCAAAAAGGAAGGCGGTCAGGACGGAGACGCTGGCGCAAAGGTATAGCAGAAACCCCGCTCCGTGGTTGTCGTCTTTCTTGAAATGTAATGACACCCGTGTTTCTTTAACAGAAAAAACGCTCGCCAGAATATGTCCGTTGATGTTGCTAATCACGCTTCCACCAGTCGGGCGCCAGGACCGGACATAGAGGCAGAAGCCGATATGGGGCGGGCGCCGGATAATCCCCCTACAGAGGATGCGGATAGATTATCCGCCACAAATTCAGGAGTGGAAAGCGCTATGAATCATAGGCGCCGCCGGGCCGTACTCCGCGACGCTTGTTTCTCACCAGAGGCATTTGATGCCTTCAATTCTGGAGAAACGTACCTCTGTGCTGCTCAAGATGGTCTAGCCAGAGCCACGGATCAGTATGTAAAGGATGTACGGGTAAGTAAATCTGATGATTATATGTATCAGTAGCCTCTGAGACTTGAAAAAATTAGCAGAACTGATTTAAGGATCATCTTTATTGTGCAGGTTCTTACAGAGAAGAATACTTGGCTGTCACAGGAGCTGGAGGAATGCAAGACCCAACTGCGGGCCGCTGTTGCCGCATTGAAGGAACCAAAAAAGTCCCCCGCTGGTAACATTTACTTTGAAGAATGATGGTTACCATATAGTGTGCGGCGTGGCTGTAGATATAACAATAGATGTTGCAGATGAATCCGGAGAAAATCCGAAGGACCAGCATGTCGTGCGACAGCTAAAGGCTGGCGAACGCATGCTGACTGAGGTCAGGCGAGAGAAAAACAATCTCCAAGACGCCAATACCAAGCTGAGCGTAGAACTGAAAGACGTTCGAGCCCAGCTTGCAGACTCCGAGAAGGAGAATAAGCGGCTTCGGCGCGGCATTTTCAGTAAGTGCTTGAACGAATCCTTTTGAAGGAGTTCAGCGAAGAAGCCGACTAACAACATTATGTCTATAGGTATGCTGACGGGTCGTCCCGCGGAGGAAATGCCCGGGTCTGCGTGTGATCTTCTATCCGAGCTCTCACAATTGCACGAACAAGTTCGGCAGGTGATGCAAGGTGTTTCCCAGGCCTTGTGGCCATCCGTCTCCCTGCCAGAAGGCGTTGCAGAGCTTACGGAGAAGCTCAAGGGAGCACGGCGGCGCTTCCGATTATGGAAGATATCGGCCTGCCGTCAAGGTGCCAGGGAAGCCTGGGCCATGGTGAAGACACGGTATACCAAGGTTGACCCAAATCACATGGCCGAGGTCGGACCTGTGGGGCCCGACGGAAAAGAGATCCCCATTAGCTTAGTTTATGGGCAAGTAGAATTAGCCGCAAAGTACTCCCAACAGGATTGCAGGCTAGACCGCCTGTTGGATGGTATAGAAGAGGAATTTAGTCAGTCTGCATGACTATGTAATTAAAGTGACATGTATAATGCCTTCTAGCCGGATTGTAGATCATTTGTCATGGCGGACTTTTTCGCTTCAACCTCGGGACCCGATAGTCCAGAGTGTATCCGAATACCCGCTCAGTTATATAAGAACCGGGGTATGCGTGGAGACCAGGTGTAGGGGTCATTAGTGCTTGAACAGACAAGTGCCCAACTAGTTATGTTATATTACATGGGTAGTAAGAAACATCTTCCAGGGAGAATAGTTCCGTTAAGGGTTCCTTTCCCTGGGTACGCATGCCCTAAAGTGCATGTCCGGACTGCGATAGGAAACGCAGGAAAAAACATCTGAGGGCACATATGGAAAATAAATAAAAATCATCTTTTGTTCACCAACCAAATATTCCCTTAAGAACGCTAGCTTTCGGCTTCACCCAGTCTGAGGTACACATCCGGCTGACCCGGCAGTAACAATCGCAGAGGTGCTCCCCTTATGCCCTAGCCGAATTAACAGGAACGTAGGGCATAAATACAAGAGCCAGGCAACCCAGCTTGGCCAAAACTTAAGTCATATCGATGCATATAATGGCAAAAAAAGGTACATGCGAAAGTATAAGACATGTGCGGGGCATGAGGCCCAGATAAATAATTAAGCTTATGTGAAAGAAGCCCCCAGGTATGATGAGCGCGGCTAGCGCATCTATAATGTGCAAGCGAGGCACAAGTTGGCCTTTGAAGGCCTAGAGAAGGAATAAAAGAAAGAAATAAAAACAAAACAGATAATGTATATGCAAAAAATGGACAGAGGAAGGAGACGAACATAGAGTCCGGCGCTAGGCGTAGAATCTTCGGAGCCTGGCCGCGTTCCATGGGTTCGGCTCGAGTCGATTATTCGATGCATCCTGCAGACGGTACCCTCCACTGGTCAGAACTTGGTCAATAATGAAGGGACCTTCCCATTTGGGCTCGAGCTTGTTCTTTTTCTTATCCGGCAGGTGTAGAACTAATTCGCCAACGTTATAAGTTTTGGCCCGTACTTCTCTGCTTTGGTATCTGCGAGCCTGTTGCTGATAGAATGCGGAACGGGCTTTTGCCACGTCACGCTCCTCCTCCAGGGTGTCCAGACTGTCCTGTCGATCGAGCTCGGCTTCTCTTTCTTCGTACATGCGCATTTGAGGCGAGTCATGAATTATGTCAGAGGGCAAGACTTCCTCTGCGCCGTACACCATAAAGAAGGGTGTATATCCGGTACTATGATTCGGCATGGTTTGCAGCCCCTAGAGTACGGAGTCGAGCTCCTCTACCCAGTGTGTGTTAGACTTTGTTAAGGACCGCACTAACCTGGGTTTAATGCCGCTCATTATAAGACCGTTTGCTCGCTCAACTTGGCCATTGGTTTGTGGGTGATAGACTGAAGCATAATCGAGCTTGATGCCCATTTTGTTGCACCAGAGTTTTACCTCATCGGCCGTGAAGTTCATGCCATTGTTAGTGATGATGCTGTGGGGGACGCCATAACGGTGTACGACCCCGGATATGAAGTCTATCACCGGTCCGAATCCGGCTGTTTTAATAGGTTTGGCTTCTATCCATTTGGTGAATTTATCCACCATGACCAGTAAGTATTTTTTCTTGTGGGTTCCCCCTTTAAGGGGTCCAACCATGTCAAGCCCCCAGACCACGAAGGGCCACGTAATGGGGATTGTTTGGAGGGCGGTGGGTGGCATGTGGCTTTGATTTGCAAAAAGCTGGCAATCGGCGCAGCGTTGGACCAAGTCCTGTGCGTCTGCCCGGGCCGTCGGCCAATAGAATCCTGTACGGAAGGCCTTGCTTACAAGAGCCCGGGCTGCGGCGTGGTGACCGCCGAGTCTGGTGTGAATTTCTGCCAAAAGGTTCCGCCCTTCCTCTTCGGAGATGCACCTTTGAAGGACTCCGGTAGTGCTTTTTTTATACAGTTCTCCCTCATGGACCCTGTAGGCCTTAGATCGTCGCGCTATGCAGCGTGCCTCATTTTGGTCCTCCGGAAGTTCCTGCCTAGTTATGTAGGCCAGGAATGGTTCTGTCCACGGGGCTATGATGGCCATTATTACATGGGCTGAAGGTGTTGTTTCGGTGGCAGAGCCTCCGATTATGTCAGAGTGTTCGGTATCGAGTGTTGTGGCCGGGTCCGGACTAATATTGCTGGTGTCCCCCTCCCATACCACGGATGGCTTAAACAACCTCTCTAAAAAGATGTTGGGGGGGACCGCATCACGTTTTGCGCCGATGCGGGCGAGGATATCCGCCGCCTGATTGTTTTCCCGAGCCACATGGTGAAATTCGAGCCCCTCGAACTGAGCTGACATCTTTAGGACGGCGTTACGATAGGCCGCCATCTTCGGATCCTTGGCATCAAAGTCTCCATTTATTTGGGATATTGCGAGGTTTGAATCCCCACGCACCTCCAGACGCTGAATGCCCATAGAAACTGCCATCCGAAGACCATGTAACAGGGCTTCGTATTCGGCTGCATTGTTGGAGTCTGTATACAGTATCTGCAGTACGTATTGAACTGTATCTCCAGTTGGGGACGTCAGGACGATGCCAGCCCCTAGTCCAGCCAGCATTTTGGAGCCGTCGAAGTGCATAATCCAATTGGAGTATGCGCACTCTTTAGGGAGTTCGGCTTCCGTCCATTCGGCGACAAAGTCGGCCAATACTTGCGATTTAATGGCTCGCCGAGGTTTGTATGTTATGTCGAACGGGAGGAGCTCAATGACCCATTTGGCAATCCGGCCCGTGGCATTGCGGTTGTTTATAATATCATTGAGTGGCACCTCCGAGGCTACTGTAATTGAACACTCTTGAAAGTAGTGTCGCAGTTTCTGGGATGCCATGAATACTGCATAGGCTATCTTTTGATAATGTGGGTACCGTGATTTGCATGGAGTGAGGACAGTGGATACATAATATACCGGCTTTTGAAGAGGGAATTTATGTCCGTCTGCTTCTCGTTCGACGACGAGCACTGCGCTTACAACTTGATGAGTTGCCGCAATGTATAATAGCATTGGTTCGCCGATGTTTGGCGCGGCTAGGATTGGGTTGGTTGCCAGTATGGTTTTTATTTCTTCCAATCCGGCTGTGGCAGCGTCCGTCCACTCGAAGTGTTCGGTGCGTCGAAGGAGGCGATAAAGGGGTAATGCCTTTTCTCCTAAGCGGGAGATAAAGCGGCTTAGAGCCGCCACACATCCAGTTAACTTCTGGATTTGTTTGAGGACTGTTGGGGTAGACAACTGTGACAAAGCTCGGATTTTGGCCGGATTAGCTTCAATACCTCTACTGGAGACAATGAAACCCAGGAGCTTTTCGGCTGGTACGCCGAAAACGCATTTTTTCGGATTGAGCTTGATGTCGTATGTTCAGAGGTTGTCGAATGTGAGCCTCAAGTCGTCTATCAGAGAGTCGACGTGTTTGGTTTTGACGACCACATCATCTAGGTATGCCTCTACTGTTTTGCCGATTTGTTTCTCCAGACATGTCTGAATCATGCGCTGATATGTTGCGCCGGCGTTTTTGAGCCCAAAAGGCATTGTGTTGAAATAGAAGGGACCGTATGGTGTGATGAATGCCGTTGCGGCTTGGTCGGACTCCGCCATCTTGATTTGGTGGTAACCGGAGTATGCGTCGAGGAAACACAATGACTCGTGTCCTATGGTAGCATCGATAATTTGATCGATGCGGGGGAGGGGGAAGGGATCCTTTCGGCAAGCTTTATTGAGGTCCTTGAAATCGACACAAAGGCGCCAGGATTTATCCTTCTTTGGTACCATCACCAGGTTTGCTAGCCAGTCCGGGTGTTTTATTTCTCTGATGAATCCGGCCTCCAATAACTTGGCTAGTTCCTCTCCCATGGCCTGTCTCTTAGGTTCGGAGAAACACCGAAGAGTTTGCTTGACCGGCTTGAATCCCTTTAGGATTTTGAGGCTATGCTCGGCCAGCCTATGTGGGATTCCTGGCATGTCTGAGGGATGACAAGCGAATATGTCCCAATTCTCGCGTAGGAACTCTCGTAGTGCGGCGTCCACAGCGGGGTTTAACTGTGCCCCGATGGAGGCTGTTTTTGTAGGGTCCATTGGGTGGACTTGGAATTGACTATTTCATCCGCTGGTTTAAAAGAGGCGGACTTGGATCTCTTGTCGAGTAGCACGTCGTCCCTGTCCACCGTGGAGCGTAGCGTGGTTAATTCCTCGGCCGAGAGGGCTTCGGATAATGCCTCGAGGGCCAGTGCGGATGTTTTGTTTTCGGCGCAGAGTGCTGTGTCCGGATCACTGGCGAGAGTGATGATTCCGTTGGGCCCGGGCATTTTGAGCTTCATGTACCCATAATGGGGTACCACTTGGAAGATCGTGAACGCCTCATGTACTAAAAGGGCGTGGTATCCACTGCTGAACGGGGCCACTTAAAATGTAATTTCTTCGGACCTATAGTTCTTTGGCGTACCGAATACCACATCTAGTGTGATTTTCCCAGCGCATCGTGCTTCCCGACTGGGTATGATTCCTCTCAAGGTTGTGCTACTTTGCTCAATGCGGTTCCAGTCTATTTCCATTTTTTGAAGAGTTTCCTCATAGATGAGGTTTAATCCGCCGCCGCCGTCCATGAGTACTTTGGTGAGTCGAAAGCCGTCCATGATTGGACTGAGGACCAGTGTGGCTGGTTCTCGGGCTTTTCGGAATTTAGGTTCGTCACTGGCATTGAAGGTAATAGCTGTGTCACTCCATGGATTTATTGCTGCTACGTGGTAGATTTTGGCAATGCTGCGGAGTGTTCGCTTGCGCCTATTATTTGATGCGAAGGTCTCAAAGATTGTTAATACCGTATTGTTATCCACGGGATGGTGCTCTGTGGCATTTGGGATAAGAAGATCCTCACCAGTTTTGGCCACCTACCGGAGTATCCAACATGCTCTAAGGCTGTGCGTTGGTATTGTATCCGCTGTGCTATGAATTTTGCAGGGTCCGTTAAGCCATCCCTCCAAAATGGTTCCATGCCCTGTAGAGGGTTTTTGCTTCTTTGTAATGAACTCGGGTGTCTTATGATAGTGCACCCTTTTACGTCGGACTGGGTGCATATACGGAGCCGGATTATCCCAAAATTTCGTTTCAGTTTTCCAGGCACTTTTCATCGCACAGTACTTTCATACTATGGACGCCAAGTCGGTGAAGCGTGATATGTCACGGCGACTTATGGCGTTAAGGATTCCCTTGTCCGTGCGGTTATTGCAGAAAAGTGAGACTGCGTCTTCTTCGCGGCAGTCCTTAACCTTGTTCATCACAAGGAGGAATCTGGCCCAATAATGATGTACTGTTTCATGGGGCTCTTGCCTGATGTGGGAAAGATCGTTTATGTCTGGGTGGGTGGGTCGATTTGAGTCCGGACCCCTACCCGATCTAAGACCCAGGGGCCGAGGGGTTTCCGATCTTGGAAGTTCAGATTCCGGTATGTTGCCCGATGAGTCTGGCCCGCTGCCTGACTCTAGGTTCAGGGTTTGGGTGATGTCCACCCGTAAACGGGTATCCGGCTCAGAGAGCTCAAGAATTCGGACATAGTTAGTCCTCAAGATAGAGGGAGAATCGCCGCATTGTTTCTCCACCACCGCAACATGATGGGTGACTGATACGTCTCCAACGTATCTATAATTTTTGATTGCTCCATGCTATATTATCTACTGTTTTAGGCAATATTGGGCTTTATTTTCCAGTTTTATATTATTTTTGGGACTAACCTATTAACCGGAGACCCAGCCCAGATTTGCTGTTTTATGCCTATTTCAGTGTTTCGAGGAAAAGGAATATCAGACGGAGTCAAAACGGAACGAAATCAACTTGAGAAGTTATTTTTGGAAGGAAACCCACCTGATGGACTTGGACCCCACGTCAGAAGATACGAGAGGTGCTCACGAGGGTGGGGGCGCGCCCGCCTGCCTCGTGGGGCCCCCGTAGCTCCACCGACGTACTCCTTTCACCCATATATACCGTCGTACCCTAAAACTTCCAAAACAGAAGATAGATCGGGAGTTCCGCCGCCGCAAGCCTCCAGAACCACGAAAAACCAATCAGGACCCCTTTTCGGTACCCTGCCGGAGGGGGGATCCATCTCCGGTGGCCATCTTCATCATCCGGGCGCTATCCATGACGAGGAGGGAGTAGTTCACCCTCGGGGCTGAGGGTATGTAACAGTACCTATGTGTTTGATCTCTCTCTCTCTCTCTCGTGTTCTCTCTCGTGTTCCATCTATGGCACGATCTTGATGTATCCTGAGCTTTGCTATTGTAGTTGGATCTTATGTTTCTTCTCCCCCTCTACTCTCTTGTGATGAATTGAGTTTCCCCTTTGAAGTTATCTTATCGGATTGAGTCTTTTATGAACACTTGATGTATGTCTTGCCGTGCTTATCTGTGGTGACAATGGGATATCACGTGCCACTTGATGTATGTTTTGGTGACCAACTCGCGGGTTCCGCCCATGAACCTATGCATAGGGGTTGGCACACGTTCTTGATTCTCCGGTAGAAACTTTGGGGCACTATTTGAAGTACTTTTATGTTGGTTGGATAAATCTGAGATTGTGTGATGCATATCGTATAATCATGCCCACGGATACTTGAGGTGACAATGGAGTATGTAGGTGACATTAGGGTTTTGGTTGACTTGTATCTTAAGGTGTTATTCTAGTAAAAACTCCAGGGTTGTTTGTGACACTTATAGGAATAGCCCAACGGATTGATTTGAAATAATAACTTTGAGGTGGTTTCGTACCCTACCATAATCTTTACGTTTGTTCTCCGCTATTAGTGGCTTCAGAGTGACTCTTTGTTGCATGTTGAGGGCTCGTTATATGATCTATCTATGTTATTATTGTTGAGAGAACTTGCACTAGTGAAAGTATGAACCCTAGGCCTTGTTTCCTATCATTGCAATACCGTTTACGCTCACTTTTACCACTCGCTACCTTGCTGTTTTTATATTTTCAGTTTACAAAAACCTATATCTACTATCTATTTTGCACTTGTATCACCATCTCTTCGCCGAACTAGTGCACCTATACAATTTACCATTGTATTGGGTGTGTTGGGGACACAAGAGACTCTTTGTTATTTGGTTGCAGGGTTGCTTGAGAGAGACCATCTTCATTCTACGCCTCCTACGGATTGATAAACCTTAGGTCATCCACTTGAGGGAAATTTGCTACTGTCCTACAAACCTCTGCACTTGGAGGCCCAACAACGTCTACACGAAGAAGGTTGTGTAGTAGACATCAAGCTCTTTTCTGGCGTCGTTGCCGGGGAGGTGAGTGCTTGAAGGTATATCTTTAGATCTTGCAATCGAGTCTTTCAGTTTCTTGTTTTATCACTAGTTTAGTTTATAAAAGAAAATTACAAAAAAATAGAATTGAGTTTGTCTCATATGCTTCACCTTTTAATATCTTTCGTGAGTATGATGGAAAGGATAATTGTGCTCAAGTGCTAGAAGAAGAAATCTATAAAATGTTTTGGCACTAAATATTTGAATGATGAGAATGATTGCAATGTTGTTAGTATGAATTCCTTGAATATCCATGATGCTAATGATATGCAAAGCCACAAGCTTGGGGAAGCTATGTTTGATGAAGATGATATTTTTTGTCCCCCAAGTTTTGATGAGCAAATTTATTATGATGAAAGCATGCCTCCTATCTATGATGATTATTGTGATGACACGTATGCTTTAGATAATAATGATAACCATGAAACTTGTCATCTTGATCTTAATTTTCAATCACATGATAGTTATTTTGTTGAGTTTGCTCCCACTATTATTCATGAGAAGAATTTTGCTTATGTGGAGAGTAATAAAATTTCTATGCTTGTAGATCATGAAAGGAATGCTTTAGGTGTTGGTTATATTTTTGAATTCATTCATGATGCTACTGAAAATTATTATGAGGGAGGAATATATGCTTGTAGGAATTGCAATAATATCAAGTTTCCTCTCTATGTGCTTAAAATTTTGAAGTGATGCTTGTTTTACCTTCCTATGCAAGTTGATTCTTGTTCTCATAAGTTGTTTGCTCACAAAATCACTATGCATAGGAAGTATGTTAGACTTAAATGTGCTAGTAATATTCTTTATGATGCTCTTTTTATGTTTCAATTCTTATCCTTTATGTGAGCATCATTGAAATCATCATGCCTAGCTAGGGGCGTTAAACGATAGCGCTTGTTGGGAGGCAACCCAATTTTATTCTTGTTCCTTGCTTTTTGTTCCTGTTTATTAATAAATAATTCATCTAGCCTCTGTTTAGATGTGGTTTTATGCTTTTAATTAGTGTTTGTGCCAAGTAGAACCGTTGGGAAGACTCGGGGAAAGTCTTTAAGATCATGCTGTAAAAAACAAAAACTTTAACACTCACGAGAATTGCTGCCATTTTTATTTGGAGAGTGCTATTTAGTTAATTATTTTTGCAGATGATTAATAGATAAATTACTAAGGTCCAGCAATTTATTTGAGAATTTTATGAGTTCCATAAGTATACGTTTGATCCAGATTACTACAGACTGTTCTGTTTTTGATAGATTCTGTTTTTCATGTGTTGTTTACTTATTTTGATGAATCTATGGCTAGTAAAATAGTTTATAAACCATAGAGAAGTTGGAATACAGTAGGTTTAACACCAATATAAATAAAGAATGAGTTCATTACAGTACCTTGAAGTGGTGATTTATTTTCTTATACTAACGGAGCTTACGAGTTTTCTGTTAAGTTTTGTGTTGTGAAGTTTTCAAGTTTTGGGAAAAGATTCGATGGACTATGGAATAAGGAGTGGAAAGAGCCTAAGCTTGGGGATGTCCAAGGCACCCGAAGGTAATATTCAAGGACAACCAAGAGCCTAAGCTTGGGGATGCCCCGGAAGGCATCCCCTCTTTCGTCTTCGTTCATCGGTAACTTTACTTGGAGCTATATTTGTATTCGCCACATGATATGTGTTTTGCTTGGAGCGTCAATTTATTTTGTTATGATTTTCTTTCTGTTATTTAGAACAATGTCTTGCATCTTTTATTTCAATAAAATTGGCATTGATAGCCTTTACTATGCTTATGTTAGAAGTCCACATATTGCTGTTTGAAAACAGAAAGTTTACCGCTGTTGCAATAAGTCCCTAGAAAAGTCAGAATGCGATAAAATGTTGAAACCTTTTTCATATTAATCTCTGATAAATTTAATACAGTGGGTATTTTTTTCATAATTTTTGGAGTTAGGGAAGTATGGATGTTGCAGCATTCTTTACAGACTATCCTGTTTAGGCAGATTGCTGTTATGTTTGCATTGTTTGCTTCTTTAATGATTCTATTTGAGGATAGGACTATTAAATATGCAGAGGAATTTAGTATTAAATTTTGAATAATAATTTAGTGGTTTGCTACAGTAGAGTATGATAAGGTTTTTGCAATGGTTTATACTAACTTATCTCATGAGTCCTTGTTGAGTTTTGTGTGGATGAAGCTTTTGAGATTTGGGGAGACCGTGATATGAGAGGAATTAAGGAGACACAAAAGCTCAAGCTTGGGGATGCCCAAGGCATCCCAAGATAATATTTCAAGAAGTCTCAAGCATCTAAGCTTGGGGATGCCCCGCTTGGCATCCCACCTTCCTTCTTCAACAACTATCGGTTAGTTTTGGATGATCCTAAGTTTTTGCTTCTTCACATGATGTTTGCTATTTTTAGAATGTCATTTTCTTTTGCTTTGATTGCTGTTTGGATACAATACCAAGATCTGAAATTATTAAATGGGAGAGTCTTCACATAGTTACATAATTAGTCGACTACTCATTGATCTTCACTTATATCTTTTGGAGTAGTTTGTTGTTTGCTCTAGTGCTTCACTTATACCTTTTAGAGCATGGTGGTAGTTTTATTTTTAAGAAATAGATGAACTCTCATGTTTCACATAGATTATTTTGAGAGTCATTAATAGCATGGTAATTTGCTTAATGTTAATATACTTGGTATTCAAGATATGTGAAACTTTCTTTTGAGTGCGTTGAATACTAAGATAAGTTTGATGCTTGATAATTGTTTTGAGATATGGAGGTGATAATATTAGAGTCATGCTAGTTGAGTAGTTGTGAATTTAAATAATACTTGTGTTGAAGTTTGTGATTCCTGTAGCATGCACATATGGTGAACCGTTATGTGATGAACTCGGAGCATGATTTATTTATTGATTGTCTTCCTTATGAGTGGCGGTCGGGGACGAGCGATGGTCTTTTCCTACCAATCTATCCCCCTAGGAGCATGCGCGTAATACTTTGCTTTGATAACTTGTAGATTTTTGCAATAAGTATATGAGTTCTTTATGACTAATGTTGAGTCCATGGATTATATGCATTTTTCCCCATCCTTCCACTATTGCTAGCCTCTCTAATACTGCGCACCTTTCGCCGGTATCATACACTCACCATATACCTTCCTCAAAACAGCCACCATACCTACCTATTATGGCATTTCCATAGCCATTCCGAGATATATTGCCATGCAACTTTCCACCGTTCCGTTTATTATGACACGCTCCATCATTGTCATATTGCTAGCATGATCATGTAGTTGACATCGTATTTGTGGCAAAGCCACCGTTCATAATTCTTTCATACATGTCACTCATGAGTCATTGCATATCCCGGTACACCGCCGGAGGCATTCATATAGAGTCATATTTTGTTCTAAGTATCGAGTTGTAATTGTTGAGTTGTAAGAAAAATAAAAGTGTGATGATCATCATTATTAGAGCATTGTCCCAAGTGAGGAAAGGATGATGGAGACTATGATTCCCCCACAAGTCGGGATGAGACTCCGGACGAAAAATAAAAAAAAAGAGAAAAAAGAGGCCATAAAAAAGAGAGAAAAGGCCCAAACAAAAAAATAAAAAAATAAAAAAATGAGAGAAAAAGAGAGAAGGGACAATGCTACTATCCTTTTACCACACTTGTGCTTCAAAGTAGCACCATGATCTTGATGATAGAGAGTCTCTCATTTTGTCACTTTCATATACTAGTGGGAATTTTTTATTATAGAACTTGGCTTGTATATTCCAATGATGGGCTTCCTCAAAATGCCCTAGGTCTTCTTGAGCAAGCGAGTTGGATGCACACCCACTTAGTTTCTTTTGTTGAGCTTTCACATACTTATATCCCTAGTGCATCCGTTGCATGGCAATCCCTACTCACTCACATTGATATCTATTGATGGGCATCTTCATAGCCCGTTGATACGCCTAGTTGATGTGAGACTATCTTCCCTCTTTTTGTCTTCTCCACAACCACCATTCTATTCCACATATAGTGTTATATCCATGGCTCACGCTCATGTATTGCGTGAAGATTGAAAAAGTTTTAAAAATGTTAAAGTATGAAACAATTGCTTGGCTTGGCATCGGGGTTGTGCATGATTTAAATATTTTGTGTGGGGAAGATGGAGCATAGCCAGACTATATGATTTTGTAGGGATAACTTTCTTTGGCCATGTTATTTTGAGAAGACATGATTGCTTTGTTAGTATGCTTGAAGTATTATTATTTTTATGTCAATATGAACTTTTGTCTTGAATCTTTCGGATCTGAATATTCATATCACAAGTAAGAAGAATTGCA
Organism: Triticum urartu; assembly: GCF_056163025.1. NCBI lineage: Eukaryota > Viridiplantae > Streptophyta > Magnoliopsida > Poales > Poaceae > Triticum > Triticum urartu. The sequence goes on from NC_141875.1 coordinate 604,522,841, forward strand.
ATGAAATTATGCCAACTAGCATTCCACATCAAAAATTATCTTTTTTATCACTTACCTACTCGAGGACGAGCAGGAATTAAGCTTGGGGATGCTTGATACGTCTCCAACGTATCTATAATTTTTGATTGCTCCATGCTATATTATCTAATGTTTTAGGCAATATTGGGCTTTATTTTCCAGTTTTATATTATTTTTGGGACTAACCTATTAACCGGAGACCCAGCCCAGATTTGCTGTTTTATGCCTATTTCAGTGTTTCGAGGAAAAGGAATATCAGACGGAGTCAAAACGGAACGAAATCAACTGGAGAAGTTATTTTTGGAAGGAAACCCACCTGATGGACTTGGACCCCACGTCAGAAGATACGAGAGGTGCTCACGAGGGTGGGGGCGCGCCCCCTTGCCTCGTGGGGCCCCCGTAGCTCCACCGACGTACTCCTTTCACCCATATATACCGTCGTACCCTAAAACTTCCAAAACAGAAGATAGATCAGGAGTTCCGCCACCGCAAGCCTCCAGAACCACGAAAAACCAATCGGGACCCCTTTTCGGTACCCTGCCGGAGGGGGGATCCATCTCCGGTGGCCATCTTCATCATCCGGGCGCTATCCATGACGAGGAGGGAGTAGTTCACCCTCGGGGCTGAGGGTATGTAACAGTACCTATGTGTTTGATCTCTCTCTCTCTCTCTCTCGTGTTCTCTCTCGTGTTCCATCTATGGCACGATCTTGATGTATCCTGAGCTTTGCTATTGTAGTTGGATCTTATGTTTCTTCTCCCCCTCTACTCTCTTGTGATGAATTGAGTTTCCCCTTTGAAGTTATCTTATCGGATTGAGTCTTTTATGAACACTTGATGTATGTCTTGCCGTGCTTATCTGTGGTGACAATGGGATATCACGTGCCACTTGATGTATGTTTTGGTGACCAACTCGCGGGTTCCGCCCATGAACCTATGCATAGGGGTTGGCACACGTTCTTGATTCTCCGGTAGAAACTTTGGGGCACTATTTGAAGTACTTTTATGTTGGTTGGATAAATCTGAGATTGTGTGATGCATATCGTATAATCATGCCCACGGATACTTGAGGTGACAATGGAGTATGTAGGTGACATTAGGGTTTTGGTTGACTTGTATCTTAAGGTGTTATTCTAGTAAAAACTCCAGGGTTGTTTGTGACACTTATAGGAATAGCCCAACGGATTGATTTGAAATAATAACTTTGAGGTGGTTTCGTACCCTACCATAATCTTTACGTTTGTTCTCCGCTATTAGTGGCTTCAGAGTGACTCTTTGTTGCATGTTGAGGGCTCGTTATATGATCTATCTATGTTATTATTGTTGAGAGAACTTGCACTAGTGAAAGTATGAACCCTAGGCCTTGTTTCCTATCATTGCAATACCGTTTACGCTCACTTTTACCACTCGCTACCTTGCTGTTTTTATATTTTCAGTTTACAAAAACCTATATCTACTATCTATTTTGCACTTGTATCACCATCTCTTCGCCGAACTAGTGCACCTATACAATTTACCATTGTATTGGGTGTGTTGGGGACACAAGAGACTCTTTGTTATTTGGTTGCAGGGTTGCTTGAGAGAGACCATCTTCATTCTACGCCTCCTACGGATTGATAAACCTTAGGTCATCCACTTGAGGGAAATTTGCTACTGTCCTACAAACCTCTGCACTTGGAGGCCCAACAACGTCTACACGAAGAAGGTTGTGTAGTAGACATCAAGCTCTTTTCTGGCGTCGTTGCCGGGGAGGTGAGTGCTTGAAGGTATATCTTTAGATCTTGCAATCGAGTCTTTCAGTTTCTTGTTTTATCACTAGTTTAGTTTATAAAAGAAAATTACAAAAAAATAGAATTGAGTTTGTCTCATATGCTTCACCTTTTAATATCTTTCGTGAGTATGATGGAAAGGATAATTGTGCTCAAGTGCTAGAAGAAGAAATCTATAAAATGTTTTGGCACTAAATATTTGAATGATGAGAATGATTGCAATGTTGTTAGTATGAATTCCTTGAATATCCATGATGCTAATGATATGCAAAGCCACAAGCTTGGGGAAGCTATGTTTGATGAAGATGATATTTTTTGTCCCCCAAGTTTTGATGAGCAAATTTATTATGATGAAAGCATGCCTCCTATATATGATGATTATTGTGATGACACGTATGCTTTAGAGAATAATGATAACCATGAAACTTGTCATCTTGATCTTAATTTTCAATCACATGATAGTTATTTTGTTGAGTTTGCTCCCACTATTATTCATGAGAAGAATTTTGCTTATGTGGAGAGTAATAAAATTTCTATGCTTGTAGATCATGAAAGGAATGCTTTAGGTGTTGGTTATATTGTTGAATTCATTCATGATGCTACTGAAAATTATTATGAGGGAGGAATATATGCTTGTAGGAATTGCAATAATATCAAGTTTCCTCTCTATGTGCTTAAAATTTTGAAGTGATGCTTGTTTTACCTTCCTATGCAAGTTGATTCTTGTTCTCATAAGTTGTTTGCTCACAAAATCACTATGCATAGGAAGTATGTTAGACTTAAATGTGCTAGTAATATTCTTTATGATGCTCTTTTTATGTTTCAATTCTTATCCTTTATGTGAGCATCATTGAAATCATCATGCCTAGCTAGGGGCGTTAAACGATAGCGCTTGTTGGGAGGCAACCCAATTTTATTCTTGTTCCTTGCTTTTTGTTCCTGTTTATTAATAAATAATTCATCTAGCCTCTGTTTAGATGTGGTTTTATGCTTTTAATTAGTGTTTGTGCCAAGTAGAACCGTTGGGAAGACTCGGGGAAAGTCTTTAAGATCATGCTGTAAAAAACAAAAACTTTAACACTCACGAGAATTGCTGCCATTTTTATTTGGAGAGTGCTATTTAGTTAATTATTTTTGCAGATGATTAATAGATAAATTACTAAGGTCCAGCAATTTATTTGAGAATTTTATGAGTTCCATAAGTATACGTTTGATCCAGATTACTACAGACTGTTCTGTTTTTGATAGATTCTGTTTTTCATGTGTTGTTTACTTATTTTGATGAATCTATGGCTAGTAAAATAGTTTATAAACCATAGAGAAGTTGGAATACAGTAGGTTTAACACCAATATAAATAAAGAATGAGTTCATTACAGTACCTTGAAGTGGTGATTTATTTTCTTATACTAACGGAGCTTACGAGTTTTCTGTTAAGTTTTGTGTTGTGAAGTTTTCAAGTTTTGGGAAAAGATTCGATGGACTATGGAATAAGGAGTGGAAAGAGCCTAAGCTTGGGGATGTCCAAGGCACCCGAAGGTAATATTCAAGGACAACCAAGAGCCTAAGCTTGGGGATGCCCCGGAAGGCATCCCCTCTTTCGTCTTCGTTCATCGGTAACTTTACTTGGAGCTATATTTGTATTCGCCACATGATATGTGTTTTGCTTGGAGCGTCAATTTATTTTGTTATGATTTTCTTTCTGTTATTTAGAACAATGTCTTGCATCTTTTATTTCAATAAAATTGGCATTGATAGCCTTTACTATGCTTATGTTAGAAGTCCACATATTGCTGTTTGAAAACAGAAAGTTTACCGCTGTTGCAATAAGTCCCTAGAAAAGTCAGAATGCGATAAAATGTTGAAACCTTTTTCATATTAATCTCTGATAAATTTAATACAGTGGGTATTTTTTTCATAATTTTTGGAGTTAGGGAAGTATGGATGTTGCAGCATTCTTTACAGACTATCCTGTTTAGGCAGATTGCTGTTATGTTTGCATTGTTTGCTTCTTTAATGATTCTATTTGAGGATAGGACTATTAAATATGCAGAGGAATTTAGTATGAAATGTTGTATCTTCATAGTCTAACAGTCCGGCCAAATGATATAATCCGGCTGTCCGGATACCCCCTAATTCAGGACTCCCTCACTTGGCGTGAGAAGAGTTCCTTTCCTCAAAAAGTGCTTTCGGAGACTGTCATTGTAAGTCCTTGCATTCTTAACTGCTCAATCTTGTCATGCAGTTTTATACAGGAAAACAGTAGTAACAGCCAGTCAACTCCACACGCATATTCCTGTGTGCTGCTGTTGTTGCGAGGGGAGGCCGCAGCGACAACGGGCGGATCCAAAAAGGAAAAAACTACAACGGAAAGTTTTAATCTCGGTCTCGACTACTTTTTTGGACGGTTGCGGCGGAGCGGACGCAACCCTACCTTTCTTGTGATCATAATCTTGTACCTGATGGCTCCAAAGTTTAATCAACACGATGAATACCGCCAGCTGCGCTCAAGGTTGTCCGGCCTCGCGTTACCCTGCGCGATTGTTCAAAGCCGGCTCTTCTTCATCCGTCTATTCATGAGCTTCTCGATCCCTAAAGAGATTCCTTCAAGAACTCAACACCACCGTGCGCAAGCTCTATGGTGGACGCCAACTGTCGTGGAATTATCACTTCAGATGTCCTAGTATGAGGACTTAGTCATGAGGCCAATGCATCTATGTGGTAACTTGAGAGTGGTTGAACGGGACGAGAGACACGAGGCTTTTACCCAGGTTTGGCCCCTCACGGTGGAGGTAAAAGTCTACATCCTGCTTCATTGATATTGATGATGATGATCACGATTACAAGGGTGCTCTTTCTCGAGAGCTATTGACTTGTCTATCTAAACCTAACTTGTGAAATTTGTGGAACATGTCCCTCTTGGGGAGCCCTGCCCCTCCTTATATATGTTGAAGGGGCGGCTTATATGACTAGTCCTATTAGGATTAGGATTACTCTATTACAAGTGGAGTCCTAGTCTTGCTTCCTTTGTAAGGGAATATTCCTTATGCTTTCCTCTTAAACCGGCCCACCATCATACGAACCGGCATACTGGGCCTTGGGCCTTGTCATCCGTCTGACCCGCACGCCAGTTTATTAATGAGTCTCCAAGATCGGGTAGGTTACTCGTGAGTCGCCAAGCTCCGGGCGGGTCACCAGTGAGTCACCAAGATCCATCCGGGTTACACCGTGGGGTATATCCCCGACATATAGTAAATTACAACAAGCACCATGACATACTTTTCTAGTATACCTGTAAGTTACTTTTACGATCACCTAGTTATGATCTGACATTTAGCAACCTCAATGTATAACGATCCGGTATGCAGGTTCACCATATTCTCATGGTCTAAATATGCGAATACACATTAACATATCCTCTATATATATAGATCTAAGTAGTTGATCTCCACTACTAAATTCTCTCAACATATAGACATACTACATCACTACTCACACCACCTCATCAAAGGCCCACCTCAACATGCATCACTACTCATGCCACCTTATCAAAGGCCCACCTCAACATGCATGGTGTTTTTTCATTAATAGTCGATCATCACTTCTCTATATATCTGTCCGCATGCAAAATACTGTCCGCATAGCACTGCAAGACTCTTGCAGGTTCGACCCACATCCTTTCAAATCAGCCCGACCACATGCACATTGTCTACATCACGAGTGAACAACAACCTGTGGCGAATGGCGTGGATAGAGGGTGTACCCACATCCAAGAGTAGAAAGTCCACTTTTTTTGTGAAATAGGGAAATGTGTGACTACTCCTGGGCTTACCCACACCACTTATCCTAGCCATTGTTGAACACTGAGATGTGTGCGTAGTTATGAGCCATGCAAACGTGTTTGCAGGTTGTGGGTGTTTCAAAACATGGGGTTGACTCGATGTTTTGAGCCGGGTGGCTAGCTAGGTTATAGGAAGGTTGTTGCTTTGTGGCCAAAATGAGGCCGAACCAGGCTCTCTCTTCTCTCTCCTAACTCGCTTGCTTCACACATTCTCTCTCACGCTCTTTGTCTGAAAATGTCAATTGAATACTCTTTCTCCTAATTTTTGATGCACCATACACTCTAATTTTGAGCAACATGTGGATAAAGAAGAAACAATCATGTCAGAGAAGAGGAATCTCCACTCGGTGAACAACACCTACGCACACGCAAAGTATTGTTCGCATAGCACTACAAACCCCGACCTTTTTTTGATAAAGGGTGGTTTTTATCCACTCAAATAGAGCATCAAGAAGATACAAACATAACGAGCACACACTCGGCCTCTGTATAGTTAGGATGCACACAACCAATACCAGTGAACACACATACACAAAAACACCCACAAAGTCATATAAGACCGAAGCTATGTGTTGGCGAGACCCCCCCCCCCCCCCAAAGCGATCAGATCGCGATTGACAAACTACAACAATGACCATATCTGCACCAACCGACTCATGACATTACATGGACAACGAAGTTCTTCAGCAGCAAGATCCAACCACTCAAGGCCAGATTCTAGGTTTTCACCTTGCAGAATCAGTCTAAGCATGTCCGAACAATGCCTTCAACAAGGTAACGATGAAAAAACATTGCCATTGCCAGGCCAGACCTAGGTTTTCACCCCGGAGCTTAAGACCAGGTGCTCGAGAAGCACCACCATCGAAGGCAATCATGTGTCGTCGCCACCGCTTTTCCGCCACCCCAACAGCTACCCGCGATGTACCGCCGCTGCTGCACAACCATCCCTCTACATCAATTCGTTGTCTATAGCTTGCATCTTCTCGCCAAAGTCAATCACTGAACCTGAAGATCGGTGGCCACCGTAATCCGCAGCAAGGTTGCCGTCGTAGGTCAGAGTAATAAGGACCAATCCGACAGTGAAGCACACCACTGCAGACTACCACTTTGCCAAAGAGAGCTCTCTGCACAGGCCCATCGGCCTAAGGCTGACATTGCTGGAGCTAGAGCACAAAAGGCAGATCATCATCACCGACGGGCGCCTGCGGAGCCCGGTCGTTGCTAGATCAGGAGCACATAGCCGCCTGCAAGCGAACAAGGTTGTCTCAGCATGCGAATCCCTTGGATCTGGAAGCCGAGCAACTGATCCAGCCGCCGGTGCTCCTTGCGCCGTCACACCCACACAGCCGATCCGCTATGCAGGCCGCACCAGCCAACCACCTCGTCCGCCACCAAAGGAAACGGAGGGAACATCAACCCATGGCGAACGGTGTAGGTAGGATGTTGCTTTGTATGACAGAGCCATGATTCACACATAGAGGGGACAAGTTTGCTAATGGAGGAGGCAAAGTTCTTATGGAGTGATTTTTTTGTAACAACAACCAGTAGTAACAAAGAAAAACAATTCATTAGGTGGGCAGGGGGGGGGGGGGTTCTAGCCTCCCCTCGCCCCCTAAATTTGCACTTTTTGTGGCCACATGGGACCGGACCATGCTCTTTTCTCTCTCTCCTAACTTGTTTGCAAAACACACTCTTTCTCCCATTCATTATGTAAAAAAAACATTGCAACAACAACAACACACACACACACGCACACACACACATACTCTCTCTCTCTCTCCTGCTGGGGTGGGGGGTGGGGGTTGGGCTGAACAAGAAACAATCATGTCAAAGAAAGGGAATGTTCGTCCTGTGAACAACACCCTATGCACACGTAAAATATTGCTCACACAGCAGTGCAAGACTCCTGTAGGTTCAGCCCACTTAAGAGAAATATTATCTAACTAATTAAATGCTCTTTCAAATGCACAGCCGGGCGCCTAGAAGCTTCTTATCAAATAATGTAATTAGTGTGTGAATCTTCTTGTATATGCAAACAATGTTTTTACCACGTGAATCCTCTTAATTTGTTGGCCCATAGACTAATAGAGAGAAGCAAACCTATTCTTAACTTTTTTCTCTACCAATCTATTTCTGAAGTTCTTATATAAAGTGAAAAAATTCTCCTTGGTTGGTACTGAGTATTGACAAGAAGGGAAAGGTGCAGGTAAGCTAATGGGTCTTTCCGTACGTCCTACTTGCGCGGAACTCATGGAACCTTCATGTCACCATCTACAAACGACACAATCGATAAAGATGTCATTCACACCCATACATCGAGCGGTACGAGAATGGCATCCCGGAGGGCCAGCGTAGCGCACAAGCAGACGCACTTTGCCGTTCTAGAACGATGCTACTTTGATATCTCATCTGGAAGGTGGAAGCTTTGGCGTTGCGTGTGACCATCTGCTCAATGTTCACTCACCTACCTCCAATCTTGCTAGGCATGCATGCCCTCCGATTTCTTCCCGTCCCATGCATGACTCCATTTTCTCCGAGCAGGTGCGACTTCCCTCCGCTCCCCGCGCGCTACATAATCTCTCACCTCGTGCATCGCTGACACTTGAGCACCTCAACACTTACGTGTTACCTAGCAAGCTAGCTAGATCATCCATGGCGGACATACGGTGCGACCAGCCCAAGATGACGCCAGCAAGCCCGTCGTCCCTAAGGATCTTCGGCTACGACGTGCCCGGCGGCGCCACCGACGCCGCTGCCGCCGTGCTGACTCCGCCGCCGACGCCGCCGGCCGACGCGCGGAGGTTCGGGTGCCAGTACTGCTCTCGCGAGTTCGCCAACTCGCAGGCGCTGGGCGGGCATCAGAATGCGCACAAGAAGGAGCGGCAGCAGCTGAAGCGCGCGCGCCTGCACGTGGACGCCAGGATGAGCTACTTCGCGCCGCCGCCGGGGCACCTGATCGCCGTGGGACACGCAGGGTCGTCGGCCTACACGCGGGACGCCTTCCACAGATGGGTCTACCTCGCGCACCAGTCAGCGGCGGGCCTGCCGTTCCATGCTCTGCCGGCCGGTGGTGGGTGCCACGCCCAGCCGCGGCTGCTCCAGGAACCAAAGGAGGACTGCGGCAGTGCCGCCATCAGCACCAGCAGTGGTGCTCGTGCCTGCACTCCAGCGGATGACAGCACCGAGGAAGCCTCGGCGATGGGGGTGGGGCTCGACCTCGATCTCAGACTTGCTCCGGCCACGTCATCGTGAAATTGGATAAATCCATCCTCACATGCATGAGTTAACCATGTAATGTAACAAGTTGTCAAGTCCCATCTTCCAAAGTTTATGACCACGTCACTTCTTTCGTTCTCTTGGGAATCCTATTACTCGTTGTCCATTCATTCGGACTTTCATGCGAAGAAATGATCGATGGGTATACATGATGATCATATCTGAAAAATCGTTTAAGAAATTAAATACATCTCAAATATTCTTTCCGGATCATATCATATTGAATATATTAACCATTTTTCAATTGAATTAATCCATAAGTAAATCGTGATAACATTGTTAACAATATTTGGAACCAAAGATTGCCCAATATTTAAATTAATCCATAAGAAAAGGAGGCCACCATTTCATACTAACTACTGAACTTGACACCAAATATTTCAATTGTTATTCAATTAAATATTACCTGATCTTTATCAGGGTAACCAGCTACAGACATGCTGCAGGTGATATAGGTACCTCGATATTAGATAATAACCACCATAGCTAGTTATTAAGTGATCTGTTATCATTGTAAATGATAATGTAGTACTCCCCGCAAAAAATGATAATGTACTCGGGCTGTTTAGTGATTAATCAGCATCATAGTATGTGATTAGTTACAAAATGCTAAGATCACGGTAATTATCTTGATGTCCAGTTTAAAGTATCATTATTACACCAATGAAGTTACCCAGTTGTCCATATTATAGTTACTACAGTTGTGCTAATATATGTATCTGGATGTGTAGGTGCGAATTACCTCTTGATACTTGCCACTGTAGACTACAGCTACCACCACACATATGTATGTAGTTTCTCAACTACTCCCTCCTTTCACAAATATAAAATGTTTTGGATATTTCACATTGGAGGACATACGGATTGAAATAAGTGAACGAACACACTAAAATGTATCTGTATATATCAGATTTAGAAAAAAGTTAGAACATACTCCCTTCGTTCTTAAATATTTGTCTTTCTAGAGATTTCAACAAGTAACTAAATACGGAGCAAAATGAGTGAATCTACACTCTAAAACATGTCTATATACATCCGTATGTGGTAGTTCATTCGAAATCTCTAAAAAGGCAAATATTTAGGAACGAAGGGAGTATTATATTTGTGAATGGAGAGTATTTAGGTTATAATTATCACCATAGAATGGTGTAGTTACCCAGACTTTCAGGTAAATGCTTTCCACGACAGAATCTATATGTCATATTTACCAGGATTGCATTGATGTAATTACTCAGATGTCTAGGTAGTACTGATCACCATAACATGTATGTACTTACTGAGTCGTTCAATTTGGCATTATCATCATAACAATAATATAATTACCAGGCACTTTAGGTTATAGTTATGACGATAGCAGTAGCATGGTTACCCAAATTTCAAGTTGCAGTTACCACCATGACACTGATTTAATATTTAGTTATCTAGTTGCATATGCTATTTTTATCACCGTTCTACTTATGTAGTTATTCCAGCTATCAAATTGCAATTACCACCATGGGAAAAGTGTGCCCAACACAACTCACGGGCTTCATTGGACACATCATGTGAAAAGTGTGCCCAACACAACTCACGAGCTTCATTGAATATGGTAATCGACGAAAAATGGGACACTTTTCCCTGGTAATCGACAGAGGTTTTCCGCCGATTACCACCATGAAAAAAGTGTGCCCAACACAACTCACAGGCTTCATTGGACATAATCGTATTACCCACAACCCCCTCCCCCCTCCCCCCACAAACACGCACACACACAAAAGAAAAAAATATCAAAAAAGTATGCCCAAATGTACATGTGTTTGGCCTTGTTAGAATGATGTCATCATTGCAACAAGTACAGCCGTTCAAGCAGATCATGGATTGGAGCAGGGGTGGCGTTAGGCCCCAGGCAGGCAGGGTGTTGGCCTGGAGCGTGGGGGAGTTTGGCTTTGTTGACTGTAGCAAAAAGTAACACTTTAGCACAATGTAGTATACAGTTATCTAACAACTTGCTTGATGCATGGATTGATATCCTGCCGCCGCTACTGGTTTGGAGGCTTAGTTTGAAAAAGATAAGTATTGAATCTCGTGTGTTTGAAACAACACACACTTTTTTTACTCATGCATGTTGAGTAGTCTCCATGGAATCAAGCAGTGCTAGTGTGGGGTGGGCTAGCTGTGCCGTTCATTCGTGCTTACGGGCGCTCGGGGTTGGGCAGGGGTGGCGCGCGAGAGCTATTGCTCGCTTAGTGCGAGTTGGTAACTTCTCTCGTCCGAAGGATTTTTATCTAACGTGGCAACTGGGTTGCCCCGTTTCTTTGGGTTTTTTTTTTTGCTCCTTGGCTCACGATCTTCTTTGTTATTTTTTCCCTGGTTCAAACGCGGTTTTCTTTGTTTTTTATCGTTTCTTTTTGTTTCTCTTTTCGGTTTCTTTGTTTCTTTGCTGATTTTCTTCCCTTTTTTTTGCTTTTCACTGGTTTTCTTTGTGTCTTTATCGGTTCTCTATTTTTCTTTGTTTTCTTTGATTTTTTTGTTTCTTTCTTGGTTTTCACTGGTATTTTTTCTTTTCTTCTTTTTTTCGCCGGTTTTCTTTTTGTATCTTTCTTGTTTTCGGTTTTTGTCATTTTCTTTGTTTCTTTCTCGGTTTTCCATTCTATTTGTGGTGGTTTTTTGTGGTTTTTTCTTTTTTTTTATAATGATTTCCTTTATTTATTCTTAAGTTTTCATTGGTCTTCTTTTTTATTGTTTATATGAAAAATATTTGATCACGCATTTTCAAAATATTAAACGTGTATAAAAATGTTACTGGTGTATACAAAAAATGTACACCGTACATTAAATAAAAGTAGACACCAAAAAACATACATCTAAAATAAGTTAATTATGTATTTAAAAATGTTAAACATGTATGCAAATTGTTTCTGATGTATATACAAAATGTACATTGTGTGTGAAAAATAGCTATTGCCATCATTAAAGTGTTCAACACATGATCAATATTTTTTATAAATGTTGAACATCTTATAAATATATGATCAACATTTTTTATACATGTTTAACCTTTTTAAAATGCATGATCAACATTATTTTCATACATATTGTATATATTTTGTATACACGGGAACCATTTTTTTCTATACATATTTAACATTTTCCAAATGTGTGATGAACATTTTTCAAATGATTGGTTAACTTTGTATATTTTTTTATACATTTTTCGTAGACACAAGATTTTTTTTATACACATATAAAAACATGAAAAAAAACATTTGAAAAAAAATCAAGTTGTGGCCTGTGGCCTCCCGCACACCTGGGCCGTCACTCTCTGGTGGTCGCCTTTAGGAGAGGCTACCCTACATCTTGCTATAAATGAGATATAAACGTGCCCGGCTTGGCGAAATCACTAATTAAGAAGTACTCGTTGTAAAGATTACTCCCAGCTTTCAAGGTTGCGACGAGTGGCGCACATCTATATGTGCGCCACTTGTCGCAACCTGGAAGGTTTCCTTTTTTTATAGATCCGTTTATTTAAAACGTTTTATCTCTTAAACCGTGCGTCCAAATCTCGAGCCGTTTCCATCATTGGATTCCCCGCGTCGATATCTTCAAACCTAGATCCCATGTTGATAGGTTTTGGCGAACTTTTTCTTCACGACAAAAAACGTATGAAAAAACCAAATCGGAAGCATGGTTTTTTCCCTTTCCGAAAGAGGCACGCCCGTGCCTCTCGGGGAAGGAAAACCGTACGTCTTGCGAAAGAAAAAAAAGAGAGAAAACACGTTTTTTTTCGTTCCTGAGATGCACGGTCGTGATTTCCTGCGGTTCTTTTTACTCCATATATATGGGCTCCTGACAAATCGTATTCTCTGTGGTTCTTTTTACTCCATATATAAGATTTGTCAGGAGCCAAATTTCATAGCGTTTCACCATATTTATATTAAAATATATCAACATCTATAATTCTAAAGTTATACAATGGAAATGTCAAATTCATGATGCATCTAATGATTTTGATTTCGCATTGTGAATGTTTATATTTCTTTTCTATAGTTGGTCAAACTTTCTGAAATTTTACTTTTGACGAATTGGAGTAAAAAAGACCAGAGGAGTAAGATTTCGTATGTACGCCAGAAAACAGAGGAGAAGGTACAGTTTCTATCGCACGTATTGTTGATATTTTGGTTGAGTACGGCGGAGCGTTTGTGATTTTGACGCACTCTTTTTTTTAGGAGACGCACTCGCTTTCACTAATCTTTGGTGAACCGTTGATCAGTCCTAATGTAAAATTATTTAGCATGGAAACATACCGGCTGCAACGAAATTTGTTCTGCATCTCAGCCTTACTTTAACCGCGAACATTACCGGTAGATTTAGACGCAGGAACGGACAAGCGACGACACGAAGCGAAATCCACTAAAGAAAGCGTTGACACGTCGTGCTGGACGGCATTGACTTTGACATCGAGCAAGGCAGCGCCAAATTCTGGAACGATCTTGCCACTGACCTAAAGAATTTGGGAAAGAACGGAGGCAAGACCGTACTGCTGAGCGCGGCACCTCAGTGCCCGTTCCCGGATGAATGGGATGGCGGTGCGATCAGTACAAGGCTGTTCGACTACGTGTGGGTGCAGTTCTATAACAACGAAGAATGCCAGTTTAGTGCGGGGCGGGGGGCATTCATGGACGCGTGGAAGAAGTGGGAGTCAGTGCCGGCGGGGAAGATCTTCTTGGGGCTTCCGGCCTCCAAGGACGCAGCGGGCACAGGGTTCGTCCCTGCCAGCGAGCTCACTTCGAGTGTGCTGCCACTCATCAAGGGCTCTTCAAAGTACGGTGGTGTCATGCTATGGTCCAAGTTCTATGACGACCAAACCGGCTATAGCTCTGCCATCAAGAGCGATGTGTGATAGTTTCTCTAGTCTGTTTGGTTCGGTTGAGTTGTTATTATTGTGTGTCTTGTATTATGTATCATAGGATCATGTGTTAATTGTTTGAGATGACATCTGCTATTGCCATATGTGAATATATGAATAAAAACACAGTATAGTTTCTTTGAACCAAGTCCCATATTACATCAAATTTTGAACTCCATATTTTTCATCATGCACTATATTGCTTTTGATTCTATAGAAAAGTAAGTGTACAATATCTGGTCTATCAACCGTGGTTCTAGTTCAATATTGGTCAGTTTGGATACCATTAACCGACAACATGACTTGTCAAAATTTTAAGAATAATAACTTTTGCCATCTTGCAACTAGAAGAAATTTTATAGATGATGCTGAACTAGGACTAGAGCTAGAACTAGAACTAGAAGAAAGTATTTAAGAATAACAAGTTTTTGGAAAATACTTCCCTGGAATTTTGATTCAATTATTCCTGTGCACTTGCAGGACATCAACAAGTCATTTGCATATCTCAAGAGAAGAAAGAGACTCTAATATTTTGTGGGACGATGAATGGAGAACAACCGGCCAGATTTATTTTCCAAAATTTCCGGAGTACAAAGTTTACAATACAACCGAACTAGCCAACAAAGGCCAAAGCACTATTCAAACAACATTTTTTACAGAGGTACATAACATAAGATTGCATGAGTGGTTGTTTTACCATATGTGAAAGTTATTTGCATAGCATAGACAAAATAGGTTGCCTCATCTTCATTTATCAAACCTTGGCCTTACGTCACATGTTCGATTGGGAATATGATCTAGAGGCAATTATAATGATGATTATGCTCCCATGTATCCATGAGTTACTAATATTGTCCTTCAACATCATCGTGACATAGGTTGGTGAATACTTTAGCTTTTGTGAAACTCTTTGTCGTATGATGTTGTGATAACAATTGCTATCCATTGAGGATATGAGCTCACATATTCGAAGATTAGCATATCATTTGTCGATGACCTTGTTTTGTAGGTCTTGAGTATACGTGATATCAGTATGATAATAAGACTTGCGTTGGTAGAACATAGTGTGTGACATACCTATTTTAAGATGTAGTGTGAATTGTCATTTGTTGGTCTAAAGTATAGTGTATATGCCATGGTCTACACCTGAGGTCACCATACATTCTCGGGATGTGAATACTTAATAGGCCTCCTTAGGGTCTATCAACAAGGATTCTAAATACTCACAGTGGGTTGGGCAACATATATCCTGAGGCAGCATATGCCACATTGTGAGGTTCTTCTACATGACTTTGTGAGCAGGTTAGTTGGCACATCCTTCTAGGGGCCAGTATCAATTATGGTCCATGTTAGAGTAAGTCAGAGTTCGAGTAGTGTACTCGAGCCTGACTAGGTACTCGAGGGTCGATTGAGTTTACGTAGGCTGCTCATGACATGTGTAACTGATCAAGAACATATGGGTTCACACTTCACACACTTAAGGGGGGAACCCCCACTCTGATTCGATCTGAGTAGATAAGAGAATGAAGTCATGTTGGGTTAGGGCCGTGCTAGCCAGCTGATCTTTTTAAAATATCGGTCGGATCACGAGGCATCCGATCGTTTCTTTTTATCTATTTTCCTGATCGTTCCGCTTATCTACTTTCCTACAACAAGGCCTTTGTTGCAAAATATTCTTGCAACAAGACCCTTGTTGCAAAAAATTGCAATAGCATTTTCGGTTTCTTCTCTATATTCCTGCAACAATAGCCTTGTTGCAAAAAAAAGTTGCAACATAACTAATGTTGTAGAAACGCACCTTCCCTAACCTTTTTCCCGTGGCGGGCTGGAGACCATCCGCGACCGGGCCGAGAAGGGCAAGCGCAGATGAACGACGCGGTGGTTATGGCTCTTGCCGGCGGGATATGACAATGACAAGGTTGGCGGCGCTCTGCGGCGGTGTGTCGAATCTCGCCGGATCAGTCAATCCAGTGGCGGGGAGGCGTTTGGCAGCGGAGATCCGAGATGGAGGCGCTCAAGCGAAGACGACCTATAGGCGGGGCTTGACTGAAGGGTCGAGGAAGGGACGGCTCCAGCGAAGCTGACAAGGAGGAGAGAGGCGCGTGGTGGGGCCGGGCGACCTCACCGGTGGTCGCCGGAGATTGGCCACCGCGGGGCGCATCTCCCTGACTTGGCGGTGGTTGTGGATGGGGGCGAAGCAACAAGTAGGCAGATGGATTGGTCGGTCTGCAACACTGTTGGGGAACGAAGTAATTTCAAAAAAATTCCTACGCACACGCAAGATCATGGTGATGCATAGTAGTGAGAGGGGAGAGTATTGTCTATGTACCCTCGTAGACCGTAAGCGGAAGCGTTATGACAACGCGGTTGATATAGTCGTACGTCTTCATGATCGACCGATCCTAGTATCGAACGTATGACACATCCGCGATCTGCACATGTTCAGCTCGGTGACGTCCCACGAACTCATGATCCAGTAGAGTGTCGAGGGAGAGATTCGTCAGCACGATGGCGTGATGACAGTGATGATGATGCTACCGGAACAGGGCTTCGCCTAAGCACCGCTACGATATGACCGAGGTGGATTATGGTGGAGGGGGGCACCGCACACGGCTAAGGGATCAATGATCAACTTGTGTGTCTATGGGGTGCCCCCCTCCCCCGTATATAAAGGAGTGGAGGAGGGGATGGCCGGGTGGGAGTAGGATTCCCCCTTCCCTATTTGGACTAGGAGTGGAAGGATGGGGGAGAGGGGAAAGGAAAGGGGGGGTCGCCCCCCCCCCACCCAATTCGGATTGCGCTTGAGGGGGGCGCGCCCCCTCCTAGGCCTCCCTCTCTTCTCTCCCACTATGGCCCAATAAGGCCCATATACCTGTTGGGGAACGTTGCAGAAAACAAAAAAATTTCTACGGTTTCACCAAGATCCATCTATGAGTTCATCTAGCAACGAGTGATAGGATTGCATCTACATACCTTTGTAGATCACGCGCGGAAGCGTTCAAAGAACGGGGATGAGGAAGTCGTACTCGACGTGATCCAAATCACCGGAGATCCTAGCGCCGAACGGACGGCACCTCCGCGTTCAACACACGTACGGTCAGTGTGACGTCTCCTCCTTCTTGATCCAGCAAGGGGGAAGGAGAGGTTGATGAAGATCCAGCATCACGATGGCGTGGTGGTAGATGCAGGGGTCACCGCAGTAGGGCTTCGCCGTTCTACTACGAGAGGGAGAGGTGTTGCAGGGGAGAGGGAGGCGCCAAGACTCAAGGGTGCGGCTGCCCCCTCCCTCCCTCCTTTATATAGGCCCCCTAGGGGGTGCGCCGGCCCTAGGAGATGGGATCTCCTAAGGGGGGCGGCGGCCAAGGGGTGGAGTGCCCCCCAAGCCAGGTGGGGCGCCCCCCACCCTAGGGTTCCCAACCCTAGGCGCATGGGGTGGGCCAAGGGGGGCGCACCAGCCCACTATGGGCTGGTTCCCCTCCCCACTTTGGCCCATGGGGCCCTCCGGGATGGGTGGCCCCACCCGGTGGACCCCCGGGACCCTTCCGGTGGTCCCGGTACAATACCGGTGACCCCCGAAACTCTCCCGATGGCCGAAACTGCACTTCTTATATATAATTCTTCACCTCCGGACCATTCCGGAACTCCTCTGACATCCAGGATATCATCCGGGACTCCGAACAACTTTCGGGTTACTGCATATTCATATCTCTACAACCCTAGCGTCACCGAACCTTAAGTGTGTAGACCCTATGGGTTCGGGAGACATGTAGACATGACCGAGATGGCTCTCCGGTCAATAACCAACAGCAGGATCTGGATACCCATGTTGGCTCCCACATGCTCCTCGATGATCTCATCGGATGAACCACGATGTCGAGGATTCAAGCAACCCCGTATACAATTCCCTTTGTCAATCGGTACGTTACTTGCCCGAGATTCGATCGTCGGTATCCCAATACCTCGTTCAATCTCGTTACCGGCAAGTCACTTTACTCGTACCGTAATGCATGATCCCGTGACCAGACACTTGGTCACTTTGAGCTCATTGTGATGATGCATTACCGAGTGGGCCCAGAGATACCTCTCCGTCATACGGAGTGACAAATCCCAGTCTTGATCCGTGTCAACCCAACAGACACTTTCGGAGATACCCGCAGTATACCTTTATAGTCACCCAGTTACGTTGTGACGTTTGGTACACCCAAAGCACTCCTACGGTATCCGGGAGTTACACGATCTCATGGTCTAAGGAAAAGATACTTGACATTGGAAAAACTCTAGCAAACGAACTATACGATCTTGTGCTATGTTTAGGATTGGGTCTTGTCCATCACATCATTCTCCTAATGATGTGATCCCGTTATCAATGACATCCCCATGTCCATAGCCAGGAAACCATGACTATCTGTTGATCAATGAGCTAGTCAACTAGAGGCTCACTAGGGACACATTGTGGTCTATGTATTCACACATGTATTACGATTTCCGGATAATAAAATTATAGCATGAATAATAGACAATTATCATGAACAAGGAAATATAATAATAATCCTTTTATTATTGCCTCTAGGGCATATTTCCAACAGTCTCCCACTTGCACTAGAGTCAATAATCTAGTTACATTGTGATGAATCGAACACCCATGGAATTCTGGTGTTGATCATGTTTTGCTCTAGGAAGAGGTTTAGTCAACGGATCTGCTACATTCAGGTCCGTATGTACTTTACAAATCTCTATGTCTCCATTTTGAACACTTTCATGAATGGAGTTGAAGCGATGCTTGATATGCCTGGTCTTCCTGTGAAATCTGGGCTCCTTGGCAAGGGCAATAGCTCCAGTGTTGTCACAGAAGAGAGTCATCGGGCCCGACGCATTGGTTATGACTCCTATGTCGGTAATGAACTCCTTCACCCAGACTGCTTCGTGTGCTGCCTCCGAGGCTGCCATGTACTCCGCTTCACATGTAGATCCCGCCACAACGCTTTGCTTGCAACTGCACCAGCTTACTGCCCCACCATTCAAAATATACACGTATCCGGTTTGTGACTTAGAGTCATCCAGATCTGTGTCGAAGCTAGCGTCGACGTAACCCTTTACGACGAGCTCTTCGTCACCTCCATAAACGAGAAACATTTCCTTAGTCCTTTTCAGGTACTTCAGGATATTCTTGACCGCTGTCCAGTGTTCCTTGCCGGGATTACTTTGGTACCTACCTACCAAACTTACGGCAAGGTTTACATCAGGTCTGGTACACAACATGGCATACATAATAGAACCTATGGCTGAGGCATAGGGGATGACACTCATCTCTTCTATATCTTCTGCCGTGGTCGGACATTGAGCTGAGCTCAATTTCACACCTTGCAACACAGGCAAGAACCCCTTCTTAGATTGATCCATATTGAACTTCTTCAATATCTTATCAAGGTATGTGCTTTGTGAAAGACCTATGAGGCGTCTTGATCTATCTCTATAGATCTTGATGCCTAATATATAAGCAGCTTCTCCAAGGTCCTTCATTGAAAAACTCTTATTCAAGTAGGCCTTAATGCTGTCCAAAAGTTCTATATCATTTCCCATCAAAAGTATGTCATCTACATATAATATGAGAAATGCTACAGAGCTCCCACTCACTTTCTTGTAAACGCAGGCTTCTCCATAAGTCTGCATAAACCCAAACACTTTGATCATCTCATCAAAGCGAATGTTCCAACTCCGAGATGCTTGCACCAGCCCATAAATCGAGCGTTGGAGCTTGCACACCTTGTCAGCATTCTTAGGATCGACAAAACCTTCCGGCTGCATCATATACAGTTCTTCCTTAAGATAACCGTTAAGGAATGCCATTTTGACGTCCATTTGCCATATCTCATAATCATAGTATGCGGCAATTGCTAACATGATTCGGACGGACTTCAGCTTTGCCACGGGAGAGAATGTCTCATCGTAGTCAACCCCTTGAACTTGTCGATAACCCTTAGCAACAAGCCTAGCTTTATAGATGGTCACATTACCATCCGCGTCTGTCTTCTTCTTAAAGATCCATTTATTTTCTATGGCTCGCCGATCATCGGGCAAGTCAGTCAAAGTCCATACTTCGTTTTCATACATGGATCCTATCTCCGATTTCATGGCTTCCAGCCATTTGTCGGAATCCGGGCCCGCCATCGCTTCTTCATAGTTCGAAGGTTCACCGTTGTCTAACAACATGATTTCCAAGACAGGGTTGCCGTACCACTCTGGTGCGGAACGTGTCCTTGTGGACCTTCGAAGTTCAGTAGGCGCTTGATCAGAAATATCTTGATCATCATCATTAACTTCCTTTCTAATTGGTGCAGGCACCACAGGAACATTTTCCTGAGCTGCGCTACTCTCTGCTTCAAGAGGTAGTACTTCATCAAGCTCTACTTTCCTCCCACTTACTTCTTTCGAGAGATACTCTTTCTCTAGAAAGGATCCATTCTTGGCAACAAAGATCTTGCCTTCGGATCTGAGGTAGAAGGTATACCCAATAGTTTCTTTAGGGTATCCTATGAAGTCGCATTTTTCCGACTTGGGTTCGAGCTTTTCAGGTTGAAGTTTCTTGACATAAGCATCGCATCCCCAAACTTTTAGAAACGACAGCTTAGGCTTCTTCCCAAACCATAATTCATACGGTGTCGTCTCAACGGATTTCGATGGAGCCCTATTTAAAGTGAATGCGGCAGTCTCTAAAGCATAGCCCCAAAATGACAGCGGTAAATCGGTAAGAGACATCATAGATCGCACCATATCCAATAGAGTGCGATTACGACGTTCGGACACACCATTACGCTGAGGTGTTCCAGGCAGCGTGAGTTGTGAAACTATTCCACATTTTCTTAAGTGTGTGCCAAATTCATGACTCAAGTATTCTCCTCCACGATCTGATCGCAAAAACTTGATTTTTCTGTCACATTGATTTTCAACCTCACTCTGAAATTCCTTGAACTTTTCAAAGGTTTCAGACTTGTGTTTCATTAAGTAGACATACACATATCTACTCAAGTCATCAGTGAGGGTGAGAACATAACGATAGCCACCACGAGCCTCAACACTCATTGGACCGCACACATTAGTATGTATGATTTCCAATAGGTTGGTTGCTCGCTCCATTGTTCCTGAGAATGGAGTCTTTGTCATCTTACCCATGAGGCATGGTTCGCACGTGTCAAATGATTCGTAATCAAGAGACTCTAAAAGTCCATCTGCATGGAGCTTCTTCATGCGTTTGACACCTATGTGACCAAGGCGGCAGTGCCACAAGTATGTGGGACTATCATTATCAACCTTACATCTTTTGGTATTCACACTATGAATATGTGTAGCATTACGCTCGAGATTCATTAAGAATAAACCATTCACCATAGGAGCGTGACCATAAAACATATCTCTCATATAAATAGAACAACCATTATTCTCGGATTTAAATGAGTAGCCATCTCGAATTAAACGAGATCCTGATACAATGTTCATGCTCAAAGCTGGTACTAAATAACAATTATTGAGGTTTAAAACTAATCCCGTGGGTGAATGTAGAGGTAGCGTGCCGACGGCGATCACATCGACCTTGGAACCATTCCCGACGCGCATCGTCACCTCGTTCTTTGCCAGTCTCCGTTTATTCCGCAGCTCCTGCTTTGAGTTACAAATGTGAGCAACGCACCGGTATCAAATACCCAGGAGCTACTACGAATACTGGTAAGGTACACATCAATTACATGTATATCACATATACCTTTTGTGTAGCCGGCCTTCTTATCCGCTAAGTATTTGGGGCAGTTCCGCTTCCAGTGACCACTTCCCTTGCAATAAAAGCACTCAGTCTCGGGCTTGGGTCCATTCTTTGGCTTCTTCCCGGCAGCTTCCTTACCAGGTGCGGCAACTCCCTTGCCGTCCTTCTTGAAGTTCTTTTTACCCTTGCCTTTCTTGAACTTGGTGGTTTTATTGACCATCAACACTTGATGTTCCTTTTTGACTTCTACCTCTGCTGATTTCAGCATTGAAAATACCTCAGGAATGGTCTTTTCCATCCCCTGCATATTGAAGTTCATCACAAAGCTCTTGTAGCTTGGTGGAAGCGACTGAAGGATTCTATCAATGACCGCATCATCCGGGAGATTAACTCCCAGCTGAGTTAAGCGGTTATGTAATCCAGACATAGTGAGTATGTGCTCACTGACAGAACTATTTTCCTCCATCTTACAGCTGAAGAACTTGTCGGAGACTTCATATCTCTCGACCCGGGCATGAGCTTGAAAAACCATTTTCAGCTCTTCGAACATCTCATATGCTCCGTGTCTCTCAAAACGCTTTTGGAGCCCCGGTTCTAAGCTGTAAAGCATGCCGCACTGAACGAGGGAGTAGTCATCAGCACGTGTCTGCCAAGCGTTCATAACGTCTTGGTTCTGTGGGATGGGTGCGTCACCTAGCGGTGCTTCTAGGACATAATCTTTCTTGGCAGCTATGAGGATGATCCTCAGGTTCCGGACCCAGTCCGTATAATTGCCGCCATCATCTTTCAGCTTGGTTTTCTCTAGGAACGCGTTGAAGTTGAGGACAACGTGGGCCATTTGATCTACAAGACATATTGTAAAGATTTTAGACTAAGTTCATGATAATTAAGTTCATCTAATCAAATTATATAATGAACTCCCACTCAGATAGACATCCCTCCCGTCATCTAAGTATAACATGATCCGAGTTAACTAGGCCGTGTCCGATCATCACGTGAGACGGACTAGTCAACATCGGTGAACATCTTCATGTTGATCGTATCTTCTATACGACTCATGCTCGACCTTTTGGTCTTCTGTGTTCCGAGGCCATGTCTGTACATGCTAGGCTCGTCGAGTCAACCTAAGTGTTTGCATGTGTAAATCTGTCTTACACCCGTTGTATGTGAACGTTGGAATCTATCACACCCGATCATCACGTGGTGCTTTGAAACAACAAACTGTCGCAACGGTGCACAGTTAGGGGAAACACTTTCTTGAAATTATTATGAGGGATCATCTTATTTACTACCGTCATTCTAAGTAAACAAGATGCAAAAACATGATAAACATCACATGCAATCAAATAATAATAGTGACATGATATGGCCAATATCACATAGCTCCTTTGATCTCCATCTTGGGGCTCCATGATCATCTTGTCACCGGCATGACACCATGATCTCCATCATCGTGTCTCCATGAAGTTGCTCGCCAACTATTACTTCTACTACTATGGCTAACACGTTTAGCAATAAAGTAAAATAATTTACATGGCGTTTCTCAATGACACGCAGGTCATACAAAAAATAAAGAAAACTCCTATGGCTCCTGCCGGTTGTCATACTCATCGACATGCAAGTCAAGATTCCTATTACAAGAACATCATCTCATACATAACATATATATCATTCATCATTCATCACAACTTTGGCCATATCACATCACAAAGCACTTGCTGCAAAAACAAGTTAGACGTCCTCTAATTGTTGTTGCAAGTTTTACGTGGCTGCAAAAGGGTTCTAGCAAGAACGTTTTCTTACCTACGTGAAAGCCACAACGTGATTTGTCAACTTCTATTTACCCTTCATAAGGACCCTTTTCATCGAATCAGCTCCAACTAAAGTGGGAGAGACAGACACCCGCTAGCCACCTTATGCAACTAGTGCATGTCAGTCGGTGGAACCAGTCTCACGTAAGCGTATGTGTAAGGTCGGTCCGGGCCGCTTCATCTCACAATACCGCTGAAGCAAAATAAGACTAGTAGCGGCAATAAAGTTGACAACATCTACGCCCACAACAAATTGTGTTCTACTCGTGCAAAGAGAACTACGCATAGACCTAGCTCTGATACCACTATTGGGGAACGTTGCAGAAAACAAAAAAAATTCTACGGTTTCACCAAGATCCATCTATGAGTTCATCTAGCAACAAGTGATCGGATTGCATCTACGTACCTTTGTAGATCACGCGCGGAAGCGTTCAAAGAACGGGGATGAGGAAGTCGTACTCGACGTGATCCAAATCACCGGAGATCCTAGCGCCAAACGGACGGCACCTCCGCGTTCAACACACGTACGGTCAGCGTGACGTCTCCTCCTTCTTGATCCAGCAAGGGGGAAGGAGAGGTTGATGAAGATCCAGCAGCACGACGGCGTGGTGGTGGATGCAGGGGTCACCGCAGCAGGGCTTCGCCGTTCTACTACGAGAGGGAGAGGTGTTGCAGGGGAGAGGGAGGCGCCAAGACTCAAGGGTGCGGCTGCCCCCTCCCTCCCCCCTTTATATAGGCCCCCTAGGGGGTGCGCCGGCCCTAGGAGATGGGATCTCCTAAGGGGGGCGGCGGCCAAGGGGTGGAGTGCCCCCAAGCCAGGTGGGGCGCCCCCCACCCTAGGGTTCCCAACCCTAGGCGCATGGGGTGGGCCAAGGGGGGCGCACCAGCCCACTATGGGCTGGTTCCCCTCCCCACTTTGGCCCATGGGGCCCTCCGGGATGGGTGGCCCCACCCAGTGGACCCCCGGGACCCTTCCGATGGTCCCGGTACAATACCGGTGACCCCCGAAACTCTCCCGATGGCCGAAACTGCACTTCCTATATATAATTCTTCACCTCCAGACCATTCCGGAACTCCTCATGACGTCCAGGATCTCATCCGGGACTCCAAAAAACTTTCGGGTTACTCCATATTCATATCTCTACAACCCTAGCGTCACCGAACCTTAAGTGTGTAGACCCTACGGGTTCGGGAGACATGTAGACATGACCGAGATGGCTCTCCGGTCAATAACCAACAGCGGGATCTGGATACCCTTGTTGGCTCCCACATGCTCCTCGATGATCTCATCGGATGAACCACGATGTCGAGGATTCAAGCAACCCCGTATACAATTCCCTTTGTCAATCGGTACGTTACTTGCCCGAGATTCGATCGTCGGTATCCCAATACCTCGTTCAATCTCGTTACCGGCAAGTCACTTTACTCGTACCGTAATGCATGATCCCGTGACCAGACACTTGGTCACTTTGAGCTCATTGTGATGATGCATTACCGAGTGGGCCCAGAGATACCTCTCCGTCATACGGAGTGACAAATCCCAGTCTTGATCCGTGTCAACCCAACAGACACTTTTGGAGATACCCGCAGTATACCTTTATAGTTACCCAATTACGTTGTGACGTTTGGTACACCCAAAGCACTCCTACGGTATCCGGGAGTTACACGATCTCATGGTCTAAGGAAAAGATACTTGACATTGGAAAAACTCTAGCAAACGAACTATACGATCTTGTGCTATGTTTAGGATTGGGTCTTGTCCATCACATCATTCTCCTAATGATGTGATCCCGTTATCAATGACATCCCCATGTCCATAGCCAGGAAACCATGACTATCTGTTGATCAACGAGCTAGTCAACTAGAGGCTCACTAGGGACACATTGTGGTCTATGTATTCACACATGTATTACGATTTCCGGATAATAAAATTATAGCATGAATAATAGACAATTATCATGAACAAGGAAATATAATAATAATCCTTTTATTATTGCCTCTAGGGCATATTTCCAACAGTCTCCCACTTGCACTAGAGTCAATAATCTAGTTACATTGTGATGAATCGAACACCCATGGAATTCTGGTGTTGATCATGTTTTGCTCTAGGGAGAGGTTTAGTCAACGGATCTGCTACATTCAGGTCCATATGTACTTTACAAATCTCTATGTCTCCATTTTGAACACTTTCACGAATGGAGTTGAAGCGACGCTTGATATGCCTAGTCTTCCTGTGAAATCTGGGCTCCTTGGCAAGGGCAATAGCTCCAGTGTTGTCACAGAAGAGAGTCATCGGGCCCGACGCATTGGGTATGACTCCTAGGTCGGTAATGAACTCCTTCACAAGGTGAGATTGGTTCTTGCTTAAGCCCGTAGCAGCCACGTAAAATTTGCAACAACAAAGTAGAGGACGTCTAACTTGTTTTTGCAGGGCATGTTGTGATGTGATATGGTCAAAACGTGATGAGATATAAATTTTTGTTGTATGAGATGATCATGTTTTGTTGAAGTTATCGGCAACTGGCAAAAGCCTTATGGTTGTCTCTTTATTGCATAAGATGCAAACGCCAAATAATTGCTTTACTTTATCGCTATGCGATAGCAATAGTTGCAAGAGCAATAGTTGGCGAGACGACCATGTGACGACATATTGATATAGATCAAGATGATGGAGATCATGGTGTCATGCCGGTGATGATGGAAATCATGACGATGCTTTGGAGATGGAGATCAAAGGCTCAAGATGATGATGGCCATATCATGTCACATATTTTGACTGCATGTGATGTTTATCTTTTTTATGCATCTTATCTTGCTTTGTTTGACGGTAGCATTATAAGATGATCTCTCACTAATTATCAAGAAGTGTTCTCCCTGAGTATGCACCGTTGCCAAAGTTCGTCGTGCCCAGACACCACGTGATGATCGGGTGTGATAAGCTCTACGTCCATCTACAACGGGTGCAAGCCAGTTTTGCACACGCAGAATACTCGGGTTATACTTGACGAGCCTAGCATATGCAGATATGGCCTCGGAACACGGAGAACGAAAGGTCGAGCGTGAATCATATAGTAGATATGATCAACATAATGATGTTCACCATTGAAGACTAATCCATTTCACGTGATGATTGGTTATGGTTTAGTTGATTTGGATCACGTGATCACTTAGAAGATTAGAGGGATGTCTATCTAAGTGGGAGTTCTTAAGTAATATGATTAATTGAACTTTAATTTATCATGAACTTAGTTCTGGTAGTATTAGCATATCTATGTTGTGGATCAATAGCTCGCATTGTTGCTTTCATGTGTTTATTTTGATATGTTCCTAGAGAAAATTGTGTTGAAAGATGTTAGTAGCAATGATGCGGATTGGATCCGTGATCTGAGGTTTATCCTCATTGCTGCACAGAAGAATTATGTCCTTGATGCACCGCTAGGTGACAGACCTATTGCAGGAGCAGATGCAGACATTATGAACGTTTGGCTAGCTCAATATGATGACTACTTGATAGTTTAAGTGCACCATGCTTAACGGCTTAGAATCGGGACTTCAAAGACGTTTTGAACGTCATGGACCATATGAGATGTTCCAGGAGTTGAAGTTAATATTTCAAGCAAATACCCGAGTTGAGAGATATGAAGTCTCCAACAAGTTCTATAGCTAAAAATGGAGGAGAATCGCTCAACTAGTGAGCATGTGCTCAGATTGTCTGGGTACTACAATCGCTTGAATCAAGTGGGAGTTAATCTTCCAGATAAGATAGTGATTGACAGAATTCTCTAGTCACCATCACCAAGTTAGTAGAACTTCGTGATGAACTATAGTATGAAAGAGATAACGGAAACAACTCCCAAGCTCTTCGTGATGCTGAAATCAACGAAGGTAGAAATCAAGAAAAACATCAAGCGTTGATGGTTGACAAGATCACTAGTTTCAAGAAAAGGGCAGAGGGAAGAAGGGGAACTTCAAGAAAAACAGCAAGCAAGTTGCTGCTCAAGTGAAGAAGCCCAAGTCTGGTCCTAAGCCTGAGACTAAGTGCTTCTACTGCAAAGGAACTGGTCACTGGAAGCGGAACTACCCCAAGTGATTGGCGGATAAGAAGGATGGCAAAGTGAACATAAGTATATTTGATATACATGTTATTGATGTGTACTTTACTAGTGTTTATAGCAAACCCTCAGTATTTGATACTAGTTCAGTTGCTATGATTAGTAACTCGAAACGGGAGTTGCAGAATAAACAGAGACTAGTTAAGGGTGAAGTGACGATGTGTGTTGGAAGTGGTTCCAAGATTGATATGATCATCATCGCATACTCCCTATACTTTCGGGATTAGTGTTGAACCTGAATAAGTGTTATTTGGTGTTTGCGTTGAGCATGAATATGATTTGATCATGTTTATTGTAATACGGTTATTCATTTAAGTAAGAGAATAAATTGTTGTGCTGTTTACATGAATAAAACCTTATATGGTTACACACCCAATGAAAATAGTTCATTGGATCTCGATCGTAGTGATACACATAATCATAATATTGAAACCAAAAGATGCAAAGTTAATAATGATTGTGCAACTTATTTGTAGCAATGCCGTTTAGGTCATATTGGTGTAAAGCGCATGAAGAAAATCCATGCTGATGGGCTTTTGGAATCACTTGATTATGAATCACTTGATGCTTGCGAACCATGCCTTATGGGCAAGATGACTAAAACGCCATTCTCCGGAACAATGAAGCAAGCAACAGATTTGGTTGAAATCATACATACTGATGTATGTGGTCCGATGAATATTGAGGCTCGCGATAGATATCATTATTTTCTGATCTTCACAGATGATTTGAGCAGATATGAGTATATCTACTTGATGAAACAAAGGTCTGAAACATTTGAAAAGTTCAAAGAATTTCAGAGTGAAGTGGAGAATCATCGTAACAAAAATGAAAGTTTCTACGATATGATCGCAGAAGTAAAATATTTGAGTTACGAGTTTGGTCTTCAATTAAAATAAGGTGAAATAGTTTCACTACTCACGCCACCTGGAACACCATAGTGTAATGGTGTGTCCGAACGTCATAACCGTACTTTATTAGATATAGTGCGATCTATGATGTTTCTTACCGATCTACCACTATCGTTTTGGGGTTATGCATTAGAGACAGCTGCATTCACGTTAAAAAGGGCACCATCTAAATCCGTTGAGACGACACCGTGTGAACTATGGTTTGGCAAGAAACCTAAGCTGTCGTTTCTTAAAGTTTGGAGTTGCGATGCTTATGTGAAAAAGTTTCATCTCGATAAGCTCAAACTCAAATCGGAGAAATATGTCTTCATAGGATACCCAAAGGAGACAGTTGGGTACACCTTCTATCACAAATCCGAAGGCAAGACTTTTGTTGCTAAATTCGGAGTTTTTCTAGAGAAGGAGTTTCTCTCGAAAGATGTGAGTGGGAGGAAAGTAGAACTTGATGAGGTAATTGTACCTGCTCCCTTATTGGAAAGTAGTACATCACAGAAAACTGTTTCTGCGACACCTACACCAATTAGTGAGAAAGCTAATGATGATGATCATGTAACTTCAGATCAAGTTACTATCGAATCTCGTAGGTAAACCAGAGTGAGATCCATACCAGAGTGGTACGGTAATCTTGTTCTGGAAGTTATGTTACTAGACCATGACAAACCTACGAACTATGAGGAAGCGGTGATGAGCCCAGATTCCGCAAAATGGCTTGAGGCCATGAAATCTGAGATGGGATCCATGTATGAGAACAAAGTATGGACTTTGGTTGACTTGCCCGATGATCGGCGAGCCATAGAAAATAAATGGATCTTCAAGAGGAAGACGGACGCTGATAGTAGTGTTACTATCTACAAAGCTAGAATTGTCACAAAAAAGGTTTTCGACAAGTTCAAGGTGTTGACTACGATGAGAGTTTCTCACTCTATCTATGCTTAAGTCTGTCCGAATCATGTTAGCAATTGCCGCATTTTATGAAATCCGACAAATGGATAAACAAAACTGCATTCCTTAATGGATTTATTAAAAAAGAGTTGTATATGATACAACCAGAAGGTTTTGTCAATCTTAAAGGTGCTAACAAAATGTGCAAACTCCAGCGATCCATCTATGGACTGGTGTAAGCATCTCGGAGTTGGAATATACGCTTTGATAAGTTGATCAAAGCATATAGTATTATACAGACTTGCGGTGAAGCCTGTATTTACAAGAAAGTGAGTGGGAGCACTATAGCATTTCTGATAAGTATATGTGTATGACATATTGTTGATCAGAAATAATGTAGAATTATTCTGCAAAGCATAAAGGAGTGTTTTTAAAGAAGTTTTTCAAAGAAAGACCTCGGTGAAGCTGCTTACATATTGAGCATCAAGATCTATAGAGATAGATCAAGACGCTTGATAAGTTTTTCAATGAGTACATACCTTGACAAGATTTTGAAGTAGTTCAAAATGGAACAGTCAAAGAAAGAGTTCTTGCCTGTGTTGCAAGGTGTGAAATTGAGTAAGACTCAAAGCCCGACCACGGCAGAAGATAGAAATAGAATGAAAGTCATTCCCTATGCCTCAGCCATAGGTTCTATAAAGTATGCCATGCTGTGTACCAGATCTATTGTATACCCTACACTGTGTTAAGCAAGGGAGTACTATAGTGATCTAAGAGTAGATCACTGGACAACGGTCAAAATTATCCTTAGTGGAATAAGGAAATATTTCTCAATTATGGAGGTGACAAAAAGGTTCGTCGTAAAAAGTTACGTCGATACAAGTTTTGACACAGATCTGGATGACTCTAAGTATCGATCTAGATACATATTGAAAGTGGGAGCAATAAGCTAGAGTAGCTCCGTGCAGAGCATTGTTGACATAGAAATTCGCAAAATACTTACGGATCTGAATGTGACAGACCTGTTGACTAAAATTATCTCACAAGCAAAACATGATCACACCTTAGTACTCTTTGGGTGTTAACCACATAGTGATGTGAACTAGATTACTGACTCTAGTAAACCCTTTGGGTGTTGATCACATATCGATGTGAACTATAGGTGTTAATCACATGGTGATGTGAACTATTGCTGTTAAATCACATGGCGATGTGAACTAGATTATTGACTCTAGTGCAAGTGGGAGACTGAAGGAAATATGCCCTAGAGGCAATAATAAAGTTATTATTTATTTCCTTATATCATGATAAATGTTTATTATTCATGCTAGAATTGTATTAACCGGAAACATAATACATGTGTGAATACATAGACAAACTTAGTGTCACTAGTATGCCTCTACTTGACTAGCTCGTTAATCAAAGATGGTTATGTTTCCTAACCATGAACAAGGTGTTGTTATTTGATTAACGAGGTCACATCATTAGTTGAATGATCTGATTGACATGACCCATTTCATTAGCCTAGCACCCGATCGTTTAGTATGTTGCTATTGCTTTCTTCATAACTTATACATGTTCCTATGACTATGAGATTATGCAACTCCCGTTTACTGGAGGAACACTTTGTGTGCTACCAAACGTCACAACGTAACTGGGTGATTATAAAGGAGCTCTACAGGTGTCTCCAAAGGTAGATGTTGGGTTGGCGTATTTCGAGATTAGGATTTGTCACTCCGATTGTCGGAGAGGCATCTCTGGGCCCTCTCGGTAATGCACATCACATAAAGCCTTGCAAGCATTGTAGCCAATGAGATAGTTGCGAGATGATGTATTACGGAATGAGTAAAGAGACTTCCCGGTAACGAGATTGAACTAGGTATTGGATACCGACGATCGAATCTCGGGCAAGTAACATACCGATGACAAAGGGAACAACGTATGTTGTTATGCGGTCTGACCGATAAAGATCTTCGTAGAATATGTAGGAGCCAATATGGGCATCTAGGTCCCGCTATTGGTTATTGACCGGAGATGTGTCTCAGTCATGTCTGCATTGTTCTCGAACCGTAGGGTCCGCACGCTTAACGTTACGATGACAGTTATTATGAGTTTATGCATTTTGATGTACCTAAGTTAGTTCGGAGTCCCGGATGTGATCACGGACATGACGAGGAGTCTCGAAATGGTCGAGACATAAATATTGATATATTGGAAACCTATGTTTGGATATCGGAAGTGTTCCGGGTGAAATCGAGATTTTACCGGAGTACCGGGAGGTTACCGGAACCCCCCGGGAGCTATATGGGCCTTAGTGGGCTTTAGTGGAAAGGAGAAAGGGGCAGCCCAAGGTGGGCCGCGCGCCTCCCCCCTCCCCTAGTCCTATTAGGACAAGGAGAGGTGTCCGCCCCCCCTCTCTCTCTTTCCCCCTCGGGGAATCCTATTCCAACTAGGATTGGGGGGGGGGAGTCCTACTCCCGGTAGGAGTAGGACTCCTCCTGCGCCCTCCTCCTGGCTGGCCGCCCCCTCCCCCTTGGATCCTTTATATACGGGGGCAGGGGGGCACCTCTAGACACAAGTTGATCCTTGAGATCGTTCCTTAGCCGTGTGCGGTGCCCCCTGCCACCATATTCCACCTCGATCATATTGTAGTGGTGCTTAGGCGAAGCTCTGCGACAGTAGAACATCAAGATCGTCACCACGCCGTCGTGCTGACGGAACTCCTCCCCGACGCTTTGCTGGATCGGAGCCCGGGGATCGTCATCGAGCTGTACGTGTGCTAAGAACTTGGAGGTGCCGGAGTAACGGTGCTTGGATCGGTCGGATCGGGAAGACGTATGACTACTTCCTCTACGTTGCGTCAACGCTTCCGTAGTCGGTCTGCGTGGGTACGTAGACAACACTCTCCCCTCTCGTTGCTATGCATCACCATGATCTTGCGTGTGCGTAGGAAATTTTTTGAAATTACTACGTTCCCCAACAATTCTGGACTCCGAACTACCTTCAGTACATCAAAACACATAAACTCATAATACCGATCATCACCGAACGTTAAGCGTGCGGACCCTACGGGTTCGAGAACTATGTATACATGACAGAGACATGTCTCTGGTCAATAACCAATAGCGAAACCTGGATGCTCCTATTGGTTCCTACATATTCTATGAAGATCTTTATCGGTCAAACCGCATAACAACATACATTGTTCCCTTTGTCATCGGCATGTTACTTGCCCGAGATTCGCTCATAGGTATCTTAATACCTAGTTCAATCTCGTTACCGGCAAGTCTCTTTACTCGTTCTATAATGCTACATCCCGTAACTAACTCATTAGCTACATTGCTTGCAAGGCTTATATTGATGTGCATTACCAAGAGTGCCCAGAGATACCTCTCCGACAATCGGAGTGACAAATCCTAATCTTGATCTATGCCAACTCAACAAACACCATCGGAGACACGTGTAGAGGACCTTTATAATCACCCAGCTACGTTGTGACGTTTGGTAGTACACAAAGTGTTCCTCCGGTATTCGGGAGTTGCATGATCTCATAGTCATAGGAACATGTATAAGTTATGGAGAAAGCAATATCAACAAACTAAACGATCATCGTGCTAAGCTAATGGATGGGTCAAGTCAATCACATCATTCTCTAATGATGTGATCCTGTTAATCAAATGACAACTCATGTCTATGGTTAGGAAACATAACCATCATTGATTCAACGAGCTAGTCAAGTAGAGGCAAACTAGTGACACTCTTTTTGTCTACGTATTCACACATGTAATAACTATCCGGTTAATAAAATTCTAGCATAAATAATAAACATTTATCATGATATAAGGAAATATAAATAACAACTTTATTATTGCCTCTAGGGCATATTTCCTTCAGTCTCCCACTTGCACTAGAGTCAATAATCTAGATTACATTGTAATGATTCTAACACCCATGGTGTCTTGGTGCTGATCATGTTTTGCTCGTGAGAGAGGCTTAGTCAAGGGTCTGCAATATTCAGATCCGTATGTATCTTGCAAATCTCTATGTCTCCCTCCTTGAATTGATCGCGGATGGAATTGAAGCGTCTCTTGATGTGCTTGGTTCTCTTGTGAAATCTGGATTCCTTTGCCAAGGAAATTGCACCAGTATTGTCACAAAAGATTTTCATTAGACCCGATGCACTAGGTATGACATCTAGATCGGATATGAACTCCTTCATCCAGACTCCTTCATTTGCCGCTTCCGAAGCAACTATGTATTCCGCTTCACACGTAGATCCCGCCACGATGCTCTACTTGGAACTGCACCAACTGACAGCTCCACTATTTAATAAAAGTACGTATCTGGTTTGTGACTTAGAGTCATCCGGATCAGTGTCAAAGCTTGCATCGACGTAACCATTTACGACGAGCTCTTTGTCACCTCCATATACGAGAAACATATCATAGTCCTTTTCAGGTATTTCAGGATATTCTTGACCGCTGTTGAGTGATCCACTCCTGGATTACTTTGGTACCTCCCTGCTAAACTGATAGCAAGGCACACATCAGGTCTGGTACACAGCATTGCATACATGATAGAGCCTATGGCTGAAGCATAGGGAACACCTTTCATTTTCTCTCTATCTTCTGCAGTGGTCGGGCATTGAGTCTGACTCAACTTCACACCTTGTAATACAGGCAAGAACCCTTTCTTTGCCTGATCCATTTTGAACTTCTTCAAAACTTTATCAAGGTATGTGCTTTGTGAAAGTCCAATTAAGCGTCTTGATCTATCTCTATAGATTTTGACACCCAATATATAAGCAGCTTCACCGAGGTCTTTCATTGAAAAATTCTTATTCAAGTATCCTTTTATGCTATTCAGAAATTTAGTATCATTTCCGATCAACAATATGTCATCTACATATAATATCAGAAATGCTACGGAGCTCCCACTCACTTTTTTGTAAATACAAGCTTCTCCAAAAGTCTGTATAAAACCATATGCTTTGATCACACTATCAAAGCGTATATTCCAACTCTGAGAGGCTTGCATCAGTCCATAAATGGATCACTGGAGCTTGCACACTTTGTTAGCACCTTTTGGATCGACAAAACCTTCTGGTTGCGTCATATACAACTCTTCTTTAAGATATCCATTAAGGAATGCATTTTGACATCAATTTGCCAAATTTCATAATCATAAAATGCAGCAATTGCTAACATGATTCGGACGGACTTAAGCATCGCTACGGGTGAGAAGGTCTCATCGTAGCCAACTCCTGAAACTTGTCAAAAACCTTTTGCAACAAGTCGAGCTTTGTAGACAGTAATATTACCATCAGTGTCAGTCTTCTTATTGAAGATCCATTTATTCTCTATGGCCTGCCGATCATCGGGCAAGTCAACCAAAGTCCACACTTTGTTCTCATACATGGATCCCATCTCAGATTTCATGCCCTCAAGCCATTTTGCGGAATCTAGGCTGATCATCGCTTCCTCATAGTTCGTAGGTTCGTCATGGTCAAGTAACATGACTTCCAGAACAGGATTACCTTACCACTCTGTTGCGGATCTTATTCTGGTTGACCAACGAGGTTCGGTAGTAACTTGATCAGAAGTTTCATGATCATCATCAAAAACTTCCTCACTTACTGGTGTAGTAATCACTGGAACTGATTTTAGTGATGAACTACTTTCCAATAAGGGAGAAGGTACAATTACCTCGTCAAGTTCCACTTTCTTCCCACTCACTTCTTTCGAGAGAAACTCCTTCTCCAGAAAGGATCCATTCTTAGCAACGAATATCTTGCCTTCGGATCTGTGATAGAAGGTGTACCCAACAGTCTCCTTTGGGTATCCTATGAAGACACATTTCTCCAATTTGGGTTCGAGCTTATCAGGTTGAAGCTTTTTCACATAAGCATCGCAGCCCCAAACTTTAAGAAACGACAACTTGGGTTTCTTGCCAAACCACAGTTCATAAGGTGTCGTCTCAACGGATTTAGATGGTGACCTATTTAATGTGAATGTAGTCGTCTCTAAAGCATAACCCCAAAACAATAGTCGTAAATCAGTGAGAGACATCATAGATCGCACCATATCTAATAAAGTGCGGTTACGACGTTCATACACACCATTGCGTTGTGCTGTTCTAGGTGGCGTGAGTTGCGAAACTATTCTGCATTGTTTCAGATGAAGACCAAACTCGTAACTCAAATATTCTCCTCCATGATCAGATCGTAGAAACTTTATTTTCTTGTTACGATGCTTTTCCACTTTACTCTGAAATTCTTTGAACTTTTCAAATGTTTCAAACTTATGTTTCATTAAGTAGATATGCCCATATCTGCTTAAATCATTTGTGAAGGTGAGAAAATAACGATATCCGCCACGAGCTTCAATGTTCATTGGACCATATACATCAGTATGTATGATTTCCAATAACTCTGTTGCTCGTTCCATTGTTTAGGAGAACGGAGTTTTAGTCATCTTGCCCATGAGGCATGGTTCGCAAGTACCAAGTGATTCATAGTCAAGTGATTCCAGAAGTCCATCAGAATGGAGTTTCTTCATGCGCTTTATACCAATATGACCTAAATGGCAGTGCCACAAATAAGTTGCACTATCATTATCAACTCTGCATCTTTTGGCTTCAATACTATGAACATGTGTATCACTACTATCAAGATTTAGTAAAAGTAGACCACTCATCAAGGGTGCATGACCATAAAAGATATTACTCATATAAATAGAACAACCATTATTCTCTGATTTAAATGAATAACTGTCTCGTATCAGACAAGATCCAGATATAATGTTCATGCTCAACGCTGGCACCAAATAACAATTATTTAGGTCTAAAACGAATCCCGAAGGTAGATGTAGAGGTAGCATGCTGACGGCGATCACATCGACTTTGGAACCATTTCCCACGCGCATCGTCACCTCGTCCTTAGCCAATCTTCGCTTAATCCGTAGCCCATGTTTCGAGTTGCAAATGTTAGCAATTGAACCAGTATCAAATACCCAGGCACTACTGCCAGCATTAGTAAGGTACACATCAATAACATGTATATCAAATATACCTTTCACTTTGCCATCCTTCTTCTCCGCCAAATACTTGGGGCAGTTCCGCTTCCAGTGACCAGTTCCTTTGTAGTAGAAGCACTCAGTCTCAGGCTTAGGTCCAGACTTGGGTTTCTTCACTTGAGCAGCAACTGGCTTGATGTTCTTCTTGAAGTCCCCCTTCTTCCCTTTACCCTTTTTCTTGAAACTGGTGGTCTTGTTGACCATCAACACTTGATGCTCCTTCTTGATTTCCACCTCCGCAGCCTTTAGCATTGCGAAGAGCTCAGGAATCGTCTTATCCATCCCTTGCATATTATAGTTCATCACGAAGCTCTTGTAGCTTGGTGGCAGTGATTGAAGAACTCTGTGAATGACACTATCATCAGGAAGATTAACTCCCAGCTGAGTCAAGTGGTTGTGGTACCCAGACATTCTGAGTATATGTTCACTGACAGAACTATTCTCCTCCATCTTGCAGCTGTAGAACTTATTGGAGACTTCATATCTCTCAATCGAGGCATTTGCTTTAAATATTAACTTCAACTCCTAGAACATCTCATATGCTCCATGACATTCAAAACGTCGTTGAAGTCCCGGTTCTAAGCCGTAAAGCATGGCACACTGAACTATCGAGTAGTCATCAACTTTGCTCTGATAGGTTCTAACACCCACGATGCGGATATATCTCCCACGTGTCGGAGCACGACTTAGAGGCATAACCGCATAGTAGGCATGTCGCAAGAGGGGTAATCTTTACACATCCCATGTACTGAATAAGAAAGGAATAAAGAGTTGGCTTACAATCTCCAATTCACACAATACATAAATATAACATTACATCATCCAGAATACAATCATGGTCCGACTACAGAAGCAAAATAAAAGAAGACCACCCCTAATGCTAGATCCTCGATCGTCCCAACTGGGCTCCACTACTGATCGACTGGAAACGAAACAACACAACAAACACGATCTTCATCAAGCTCCCACTTGAGCTCGGTTGCGTCACCTGCATGGTATCATCGGCACCTGCAATTGTTTGAAGTAATCTGTGAGTCACGAGGACTCAGCAATCTCACACCCACGAGATCAAGACTATTTAAGCTTATGGGTAGGAAAAGGGGTAGTGAGGTGGAGCTGCAGCAAGCACTAGCATATATGGTGGCTAACTTACGCAAATGAGAGCGAGAAGAGAAGCAAAGCACGGTCGTGAACTAGAAGTGATCAAGAAGTGATCCTGAATCTACTTACGTTCAAACATAACACAAGAACCGTGTTCACTTCCCGGACTCCGCCAGAAAGAGACCATCACGGCTACACATGCGGTTGATGCATTTTAATTAATTTAAGTATCAAGTTCTCTACAACTGGACATTAATAAATTCCCATTTGCCCATAACCGCGGGCACGGCTTTCGAAAGTTCAAAACCTAGCAGGGGTGTCCCAACTTACCCATCACAAGCTCTCACGGTCAATGAAGGATATTCCTTCTCCCAGGACGACCCGATCAGACTCGGAATCCCGGTTACAAGACATTTCGACAATGCTAAAACAAGACCAACAAAGCCGCCCGATGTGCCGACAAATCCCGATAGGAGTCGCACGTATCTCGTTCTCAGGGCACACCGGATAGGTCAAGTTACGAGTAAAACCAACCCTCAAGTTGCCTCGAGGTGGCCCCGCAGGTCGCCCGTTTCGGACCAACACTCAGAGGAGCACTGGCCCGGGGGGGGGGGGGGTTAAAATAAAGATGACCCTTGAGTCTGCAGAAGCCAAGGGAAGGTATATGGTGGTAGGTAGGCAAATGGTAAAACCAAGGTTGGGCCTTGCTGGAGGAGTTTTATTCAAAGCGAACTGTGAAGGGGTTCCCATAACACCCAACCGCGTAAGGAACGCAAAATCAAGGAACATAACACCGGTATGATGGAAACTAGGGCGGCAAGAGTGGAACAAAACACCAGGCATAACGCCGAGCCTTCCACCCTTTACCAAGTATATAGATGCATTAATTAAATAAGAGATATTGTGATATCGCAACAAATATCCATGTTCCAACAAGGAACAAACTCCATCTTCACCTGCAACTAGCAACGCTATAAGAGGGGCTGAGCAAAGCGGTAACATAGCCAAACAACGGTTTGCTAGGACAAGGTGAGTTAGAGGCTTGACATGGCAATATGGGAGGCATGATATAGCAAGTGGTAGGTATCGCGGCATAGCAAAAGAGCGACCAACTAGCAAGCAAAGATAGAAGTGATTTCGAGGGTATGGTCATCTTGCCTGAGATCCCGCAAGGAAGAAGAACGAGTCCATGAAGAAGACAAACAGACGTAGTCGAAGGAATCCTCCCAAACGCGACGTTATCGGAACTAACCCAAAGAAGCAACACCGGAAAGAAGCAAACAACATAGTAAACAACCATCACATAACATGGCATGATGCACAACCAAGTATGATGCATGTCCGGTTTAAATATGCATGGCATGGCAAAGTGCACAAGCAATTCTACAAATTAAGTGGAGCTCAATATGCAACGAGTTGCATATTGACGGAACACCACAACAAGTTATTTAGTTCGATCTCGCTTATGTACCCAACAATATTAAATGTTGTTAAACATGGCAATAGGTGAAACATGAGTAAAATACACAGTTAGGCATTTTAAATGAGGCCGGAAACAACAACAACAATTCCAGAAAATCCTCACATGCATTTAGCAAATTAATGCAAACAACAATTTAAACACTCTTGATGTTGTTATCATGATGCGGATGACATTTGCAAGTTTTATGCAATTTTTATTAAAAGTTGACAAGAGCATGATGAGAGCATTTGTGTCACCGTAGTAGAAAGAAAGGGGTGCCACGGAGACGAAACGGAAATGATGCTGCGGCAACATTCCGATGATCCGGTAGCTCATGGGGATAACATTGCAAAAGGAAATGGGTGCGAGTGTGTCATGCAAGAAGATGGGGTGCTCCCGGATTCCGGGTTCCCACATGACGGTGGCAAGGCAAAAGAGGGGCTTCGTGCAATGAACAACTCGGACACGGAGCAACACATGGTCCAACTCATACATCACAAGCATTCATCCACGAGCGTCGTCTCGGTGGTATACCTTCGAAGCATGCATTTCGGGCGGACGAGTTCTGTAATGCCCTCGATGCGGCTATATCTCCCACGTGTCGAAGCACGACTTAGAGGCATAACCGCATTGAAAGCAATGTCGCAAGTGAGGTAATCTTCACACAACCCATGTAATACAATAGGGGAAAAAGATACATAGTTGGCTTACAATCGCCACTTCACACAATTACATGAATAAAGCATTACATCATCCAAATACAATCATGGTCCGACCACGGAACCAAAATAAAGGAAGACTACCCCAAATGCTACACAGATCCCCGATCGACCCCAACTGGGCTCCACTACTGATCAACTGGAAAACGGAACAACATAAAGAACACGATCTTCATCGAGCTCCTCCTTTGAGCTTGGTTGCGTCATCTGCACGGTTCAACGACACCTGCAAGCTGGTTTTGGAAGTATCTGTGAGTCACGGGGACTCAGCAATCTCACACCATCGCAATCAAAACTATTTAAGCTTATGGGAAGGGTAAAAAGGTATGAGGTGGAGCTGCAGCAAGCGACTAGCATATATGGTGGCTAACATATGCAAATGAGAGCGAGAAGAGAAGGCAAAAGCACAGTCGAACAACTATGATCAAGAAGTGATCCTGGAACAACCTACATCAAGCATTACTCCAACACCGTGTTCACTTCCCGGACTCCGCCGGAAAGAGACCATCACGGTAACACACGCGGTTGGTGCATTTTAATTAACGTCAACTTCAGGTTTTCTACAACCGGACGTTAACAAATTCCCATCTGCCCATAACCGCGGATACGGCTTTCGAAAGTTCAAATCCCTGCAGGGGTGTCCCAACTTAGCCCATCACAAGCTCTCACGGTCAACGAAGGATATTCCTTCTAGCGGGAAGACCCGATCAGGCTCGGAATCCCGGTTACAATACATCCTCGACAATGGTAAAACAAGTCCAGCAAGACCGCCCGATGTGCCGACATCCTGATGGGAGCTGGACATATCTCGTTCTCAGGGCAGCACCGGATGAACACTACGTACAGCTAAAACCAGCCCTCAAGTTTCCCCGAGGTGGCACCGCAAGTGGCTCTATTTCGGACCAACACTTAGACAAGCACTGGCCCGGGGGGGTTAAAATAAAGATGACCCTCGGGATGCGCGACTCCCAAGGGACAAGGCTAGGTGGCGAATGGTAAAACCAAGGTTGGGCCTTGCTGGAGGAGTTTTATTCAAGGCGAACTGTCAAGGGGTTCCCATTATAACCCAACCGCGTAAGAAACGCAAAATCCGGGAACATAACACCGATATGACGGAAACTAGGGCGGCAAGAGTGGAACAAAATGCCAGGCATAAGGCCGAGCCTTCCACCCTTTACCAAGTATATAGATGCATTAATTAGATAAGAGATATTGTGATATCCCAACAAGTACACATGTTCCAACAAGGAACAACATCGCCATGTTCCAACAAGGAACAAACTTCAATCTTCACCTGCAACTAACAACGCTATAAAAGGGGCTGAGCAAAGTGGTAACATAGCCAAACAACGGTTTGCTAGGACAAGGTGGGTTAGAGGCTTGGCTCAACAATATGGGAGGCATGATAAGCAAGTGGTAGGTATCACAGCATAGGCATAGCAAAAGAGCGAGCATCTAGCAAAGCAAATATAGAAGTGATTTCGAGGGTATGGTCATCTTGCCTGAAATTCCGCAAGGAAGAAGAACGAGTCCATGAAGAAGATAAACGGACGTAGTCGAGCGGATCCTCACACACACGACATTATCGGAACCACCCCGAAGAAGCAACATCGGAAAGAAGCAAACAACATAGTAAACAACCAACACATCAACATGGCATGATGCACAATCGAGTATGATGCATGTCCGGTTTAATGAAACATGGCATGGAAAAATGCACAAAACAATCCTACAAATTAAGTGGAGCTCAATATGCAACGAGTTGCATATTGACGAAACACCACATTCAAGTTATTTAGTTTCGATCTTGTTTATGTACCCAACAATATTAAATGTTGATTAACATGGCAAGGGGTGAAGCAAATGAAAACTACCTATCTAGGCAAGTTTAAATGAGGCCGAAACAACAAACAACAAGTTCGGAAAAATCCTCATATGCATATATTAGGTTTGGTACTGTTCTGCCCTAAACCAAATTTTAGAGTTATTAAACATGCAAAAAAAGTACACCATGTTAAACTAGGCATTTTTCTACCCCATTTACATATAAATATTATTTAAATTGGAGCTACGGTTATTTAGTTATGAAATAAAGCATTTTAGCAAGTTATTTAAACAAATTTAAACAAACAACATTTAAACATTTTAAACATGGATGAAAGTTGCATATTATTAAACTAGACAAAATTCTAAGCAACTTTCATATAATTCATTTTAATCCGATGCACCAATTGTGAGTTATTATATGCATGATCCACAAGGGCTTTCCTGCAAAAATGCTATTCTCTGGAAAAATAGACAAATTGCAGATCTGAAAAAAA
The DNA here is from genome assembly GCF_056163025.1 of Triticum urartu. NCBI lineage: Eukaryota > Viridiplantae > Streptophyta > Magnoliopsida > Poales > Poaceae > Triticum > Triticum urartu. The sequence continues at coordinate 604,564,772 of NC_141875.1, forward strand.
ACAGAGGTGGGCCGAATCAGACTGGGCCAACAGTGCACAGTGGGGGTTCTCACCCAGTGGGCCTTGGCCCAAGGCGGTGGAAACAGCAGGCCGGTGGATCTGGCGCGGCTGGGCCAGGAGACGCGCTATGGAGTTGGGCTTGGCGCGACGCTGGGCCTCGTAGGCAGAGCAAAGTGGAGGCAGGGCGATCGGGTCAGCGCGGAGGGTCAATGGGCAGTAGATCGGGGCGGCTAGGTGCGTGCGTCCTCTCCTGCTCGATGTAGAAGCAGGGGAGGTCGATGCCATCAACTGATACGGGCGACACCTCGCGCGACTTGGCGCGGTTGTCGACGAGATCCCTTTCCGACCGGACCACGCCGGATCATGCGGAAACGGAGCGAGGGCGAACGGGATCCGCAAACGAGGAGGCGAGGCAGGCTGCTGTTCCTGCAGTGATGAAGTACAGAGAGAGCGGGAGATCGTGAGAGAGATCAAAGGGGAAGGAGATAAAACCATAGGGGAAGAAGGGAAGGAGAGGTGCAGCCTGGTGGTGGTTGTGCAGGGTCGCCCGAGAGGCGGCTGGAGCCGATGATGAAGAAACGGCAGCGAGGAGGACTCCATGGACGCCATGGCTGGGCGCTGAAGTCAACGACGCGGACGACAGACGCACGGCGGCGCTGGTGTTTGGCGGTGACAGAACGACGAGCGCACGGGGAGACTCGAAGCAGAGGAGGCATGGCCTCGGGCTCGATGGGAGAGGAGGCTGTGCGATTGGGCGGCTGTGGTTGGTCGGCGGCGCAATTCGAGGGAGGTTGCTGGTTTGGATCTGATGAGGAAGGTGGTTGGCCGGTTGGTGAAAAAGAGGAGGTCAACTGGGTGAGATCCCGATGGAACTAGGAGGTGGCGGCGGGATGGATGGAATGGACGGGACAACACTAGTGGTCTAGGGTTTCATCCGCTTTATATATCGCAGATAGGGATTGGGTAGGGGCTAATCCGTCCCTCCAAATAAATCGAGCGGTCGAGAAAAAATAGACTAGGAAGTCCAATTAACAAAACGGAGATGTTTTGTAGATGTTTGGGGATGATCCGGATCCAACGGTGATGACTGCTCGGGTCGGGCCCGGGACAATTTTCGGACGCGCGAGGGGTGGGCCGCGGGCTGACGAGAGAGGTTAGGTTGGGCCCGGCGGTAAGCAGTGGGCTGTGTAGACGGTCTCGAGCTGAGAGAAGAGAAGAGAGAGAGAGAGACCCGGCGACTGTTTCCGGAGACCGAAAACGTCCGACGAAGAGACCGGCTATACTGCCGCTATAGTTAATCGTTGGGGCGTCAAACGAACTCCAAATGCGATGAAACTTGAGAGGCTGTCTATCTACACTATAATAAGACCACACGTCAACTCTCATCCCATTCTGAGAACATTTTCTGGCCACTTATAAAATACTATTTCGGACATGCCGCGGGCGCGTGCAAGTGTGGTTGGGCTCAGAACGGACTACGGAGAGAACTCGGAGAACCCAGACGAATGCAAGTTTTGAAAACATGATGATGCAATGCACATGATGACATGATGAAAAGCAACACGCAAACAAATGACATGGTAACACCGGCGAATAACTGAAAGACACCTGGCGCGACGGTCTCGGGGCATTACAACACTCCACCACTAGGAGAGGATCTCGTCCCGAGATCTAGAATGGCACCGGAGGGACAACGAAAGAGAAAGAGGAGAGGTAAAACTAAGTTGCTTTTTTGACCAATTAGTGAAACCAATGAACCTTGCGAGGTTGAACAATTTCGAGAAAAGAATACCACGAAGGTGAACAAAGTCGACAACACTCCGTTAGAAAAGAGGAACAAAGAACATTGCGGAAAAAAACCTTGAGGTTGGAGGGCAAGATATATATTGAAACCACTCCGGTTAAGTCAAGATAGAGAAGGATTAAGAATGATATAATTTGGACAGCACTCCGACTAAAAATGGAAGGAATTAACAAGAACTTGACAAGATGAGAGGATACTTGATGAAATCAACAACACACTACCTCCGTAACTATTGAAAGAATGGCACAATGGTAAGAACGATTTTAGACGGCACTCCGGTTGAGAATGGAGGTAAAACTTGATAAGATGGGAGAGCTCGAATGAAAACACGACACTTCGGTTGAATGGATAAGCAAAAGGAAAGAACATGATCTTCACTATACGAGATGATGAGTGAAGAGAGCATCATTCAATGCCTCCGGAAGAAATGAAAGAATGCAATGAAAAGAACGGATAAGAAAACAACATGTTCTACCTCAAATGAATTTGAGAGAGCATCCTTAAAAGAAGGATTGAATGGAGTTGTTGGGAAAACCAACAACGAAAGAGTAAGCTTGTTGTGGGTTTAAGGAAAACATCTCGAGAACTTGAGGTGAAAACCTGCCACAAACGAAAACAATTGCTTGCTTGGGAGCGACGGAGAGATGAAAACATATTTCATCGCGAGAATAGGAGGAAACTTGGATCATCGATAAACACCATAAATAGCAACATTCCTTAGGGAAGGTTTTAGGTGAAATATAACCCAAGATAACTCGAATGAAGAGATTGATGGATTTAAAATACCTCATTCTTGATAACTTGTGAATCATGAAACACGAAGGGAAATTATCGTGAATGGCATAACACCACCTCAAAAGATAATGTAGAAAGAATTGCACTTCATTATGCAAGATGAAGAATACTTGAGCTCCTTTGAAAAGAATCTCGATGAATCCTTCGAGAAGGAATTAAATCCTTGATGAACCATCATGTAGAGCCTCCATGAAGAACTCCGGTAATAAAAGAATGATCAAACGAAATGAAGGATGAAAAGAATAAGGTTGAAGCCTTGCAATGATAAGATGGATCTTCATGATGATGAAAGCTTGGAACTCCGGGAAAAAGAAAAGATGAACCAATTGAAACCGAGAATTTGATGAACCTCCGAAATAATTGAATTTACTCGATGAAACAAGAATAAGAATTACATTATGCTTATCCTTCACCAATTTAAATTGATGACAAGCAACTGATTTGGCATACTACTTATTCTCGTAGAAAAGGATTAAGATAGATATAGCGTAAACTTGAGAAGGTCTTTGACGAACCACCGGTAGGGTTGAAACAACGAATAAATTGATATCATAACGAAGGAAGAGAAGTCTTGAACGAACCACCGTAAGAATTAAAATGACCGAGGAAAAGATAAGGACAACACCGGGAAGAATTAGCAAATGAACGAAGAAGCTTGAGAGAATTTAGATACATGAGAACGAAGCGATCACAAGCTGATAAGAGAATACTTGAATGATGCACCGGTAAGATTTGGAGAATGATAGCTGAAAGCTGAGAATGAATAAATCTTTTGAAATGATGGGCTTCGGAGAATCAAACAGAAAATACTCTTGAATTGCTCCGGAAGGATGGACAAAAATTTCACAATCAAAAACAATTATGAGAGGATGGCCTCAAACTAGAATCACGAATCTCTGAGAGAACGGATAAGATATGGAGGAAAAACTCTTCTTCGGTCTTCAAAATCCGAGAATGACGACGAGAAACACTACCAAGAATTGTTGAGGCACTCCGGAATGAAGAATGGAAAAGGTTGAGCCAACGATGAAAAGAATTTTTAAAGATCTTGGAGAAAGACATTTGACTGATGGTAAATCATTCTTACGTCAAACTTCGAAAAGAATTTGAGAATACCTCCGAGAAAATAAGAAGAGTCAGGTAAGATCCTGGGAAAAGACCTGTGGGTTAGGGCCCACTCAAAAGAAACACCGTTGAAATGATTTAAAAGAGAGGTTGCACCGGTTGAATTAAATGGCTTGAATGAGGTGACATCCTCGAAAGATCTTGAACGAAAGCAGAGTGGAAACAGGAATCTTTTGAGATATCTTCGGCACTCCGAAACAAATGAATAGCGAGGAGTAGATGATTAAGAGGTGCACCGGTATGAGAAGGTATTGAAATGAGGAAAAGATATGATCAACAAAGCTTGTATTGGATCCGCCGGAGAAGAGAACGAGTGAAGAGTGACGAACTTGAAGCTCCGTTAGAATCTTCCTGAGAATCACCGGATAAGAACATTGACGAAAAAGAATGGAGAGACTTCACATCCATAAGATGGATGCTTGATTAAGACATCTGAGTCCTTGAGGAAAAAGGGCGGGCGGGCGGGAAAAACGAAGACAATTTGGAGACGGATGAAAAGAACACCGTTGAGAAGAACTGATAATTGATCTTGCGGACGTTGAAAAAGAACGGATTTGCTTGAGGAGAAAAAACACCGGTTTAAAAAGATTGACATGACAATCTCGATCATCAAGAAGGATTAGTATTCACATCGGAGTATGAGAGCACCATTTGGGGAAGGTATGGAATCAACACTTGACTTCGAAGCAACTCGAATACCACAACTCAAAACAAAAACAAAGGATTGGCTTGCAGAATAAGCCGGAACAAACATATGATAGAAATTTCGTCCAAAGTTTTCGTGGTGGGGCCTACACGGGCTCGATCGTACAGCACCATCATGTACAAGGCAGTGCACATGACATACGAAGCGTCCCCGAGTCGGCATAGCCAAGGACTCTTTAAGACACAACGAGACCACTGTAAAACCAACCGTGGATAGGCGGACCACTAGACGTCGAACCCCAATTTCATATCATACATCTGTCGGAAAGATATACTAAGAGCTACTTGAATTCCCACTTATAAACTCCCGAAATTTTCCCGGTTATGCAATCAGGTGTTGGGGATACAGGGGAAGCATAATATCTCACTCAAAACTAGCAAATCCTACATCCAGCTGTATCCATCCTTCAACACATAACCAAGAAACCTTTGGAAATCATCTAGCTCAACCTTCGAAAAGCATCCGTTATACAAGTTATGGAAATACTCCCGGACTCCCGCCCCAGTACTGGGTGGCGTCGAGGTTATCTCACCAACAACTGCATAAAAGAGATTTTCGATGTTGGCAAAACTAATCTCAGGTATTCCAGAACCGCAACGATAAAATGTGACGACAACACCTCAGAGCTCAACTCCCCGGGACACTGCCACAACCCCTAAATGTCAGGAGGCACCAAGAACAATGTTCTCGTCACAAAACCATCGGAACGATTCCAAGATACCCGCGTGATCCTAAAAAAATATTTAGTGAAATTTGAGAAGAGAAGAGTCAAAACTCTACGTCAGGATGCCTCACCAGAGCGACGAAGGGACTGAGGAGTAAAAAGAATTCCTAAACTCTCCGATATATAATTCTTAGAAGACTCAAAACATTTTTCTAGACTCAACAACGGCTGCTAGTCGATCAAGCAGGGGGCTCCTAAGGTCGGGGAAGGCTCTGATTACCAACTTGTAACGCCCTCGATGCGGCTATATCTCCCACGTGTCGAAGCACGACTTAGAGGCATAACCGCATTGAAAGCAATGTCACAAGTGAGGTAATCTTCACACAACCCATGTAACACAATAGGGGCAAAAGATACATAGTTGGCTTACAATCGCCACTTCACACAATTACATGAATAAAGCATTACATCATCCAAATACAATCAAGGTCCGAGTACGGAACCAAAATAAAAGAAGACTACCCCAAATGCTACACATATCCCTGATCGACCCCAACTGGGCTCCACTACTGATCAACTGGAAAACGGAACAACATAAAGAACACGATCTTCATCGAGCTCCTCCTTTGAGCTTGGTTGCGTCATCTGCACGGTTCAACGGCACCTGCAAGCTGGTTTTGGAAGTATCTGTGAGTCACGGGGACTCAGCAATCTCACACCCTCGCGATCAAAACTATTTAAGCTTATGGGAAGGGTAAAAAGGTATGAGGTGGAGCTGCAACAAGCGACTAGCATATATGGTGGCTAACATACGCAAATGAGAGCGAGAAGAGAAGGCAAAAGCACGGTCGAACAACTATGATCAAGAAGTGCTCCTGGAACAACCTACGTCAAGCATTACTCCAACACCGTTTCACTTCCTGGACTCCGCCAGAAAGAGACCATCACGGTAACACACGCGGTTGGTGCATTTTAATTAAGGTCAACTTCAGGTTTTCTACAACCGGACGTTAACAAATTCCCATCTGCCCATAACCGCGGGCATGGCTTTCGAAAGTTCAAATCCCTACAGGGGTGTCCCAACTTAGCCCATCACAAGCTCTCACGGTCAACGAAGGATATTCCTTCTAGCGGGAAGACCCGATCAGGCTCGGAATCCCGGTTACAAGACATGTAACATCCCAAATTTTCAATTTGGAATGTTATACATAGATCATCATGCATAGCATATTTTCTTGCATTTTGGTTGATCCTAGAAATTTCACGCAACTCAAGGACCCTCGGAGAGAGTTGGAGATTTCATTATTTTCATATTTGAGAGTTTTCTCGAATTTTGAAAAGAGGATCATTTGATTTATTTATTTTATCTTCAATAATTTTTCCGGTGTCAAAATATATGAGAGAGGGAATAATATGACTTTCCCAAATTTAGGAAAAATGAAGATTTAATAAATAGATCAATTTTAGTTTTCCGGTGTTTATTTGCATTTTATTTGGATAGGGAAAAATGCGCGTTTTCGAAAACTGCATTTTAGGTCCGGAGAAAAGTTCATTTTGTTCGGCTCATTTTTAGGAGTCGGGGCAAATTTACTTTAGATTTTTCGGAGTTCGTTTAGTTCTCTTTTTGTTTTTTTTCTGCGCGCTGAACCGTTTAAAAAAAACTTACCGCAGGCCCAGCCGGGCCAAGGCCCAGCCAGCCACCGCCTCAGCCTCCCTGCGCGCGCAGCATGCAGCAGCGCCAGGAGCCGGCCGGCCGCCGCCGCCTCTTGCTAGGACCGAATCCTAGTAGGACTTTGGTCCTACTTCCGTATATTCCTTTTCTATTTCTAGATCTTTTCCTTCCCTCTTTTCTATTCCTATTCCTAGTCTAATTCTTGTCCCCTACCCCAAGTCTCCTCACCCCTCCCCAATATAAATACCCAAGCACCCCCCCTCTAAATCATCAAACCCAAGGCCTAGAGCTCCACCACACCCCGCGCCGCGCCACCCCTCACCTGCGCGCCGCCCTAAGCCGCCGCCCGCGCCCTGCGTCACCGTCGCCGCCGCCGCACCTTGCCGCCGCCGCCGGAGCCCCTCGCCGGAGACCTCGCTGAGGTTGCCCCGCGTCTCTTTTTCTCGGATCGTTTTCTTCTAATCGTTCCGATTCTTTTCTTCTCTAAACCGTTCCGGTTTTCTAGATCGGTTTTTCGTTCGGTTTTCTTCTCCGAAACCCTAGATCGGATTCGTTTTCTTCTCCGATTTAGTTGCCTTTGGACCGTTCGCCGGACCGTTCGTCCTAACGAACGTGATCACCGGATTCTTCTAGGTTAACGACATCTGTTCGTTTAACTGTTCTTCTTTTTCTTTTCGTCGGATTTATTCCACGATCGCGATCTCAGATCCGATCTTCTTTCTAGTCTTTCTTTTCGCTCGTTTATCGGAATCAGGTGATTCAAGCGCCTGGAATTTCGTCTCGAAACCGCCGTTCCGTCTAATCAACTTAAACAAGTTTTTGCCCCGGTAAAATTTGACCTAGTTTCAACTTGCTAGAACCGAGTTGTTTTCTTCCGCCGTTAGTTTTTCGTCGCTTAGTTCGGTTCTTTCTTTCTTTGCAACCGGAGTTCTTAAGTTGAACTACCTGGTTCATTCTTTTGTTCGAGTTTTACCTGTGCATTAGTTGAGTACTTATTGTATGCTTGTTGTTTGTCTGCGATAGATCACCCGGATTGCGCCGCCTGTTACTTCGAAACCCTAGGACTCGCGGATCATCAGCAAGGCAAGTAACACTTTGATCATACCTTTTCTACAACCCATGTTTTACTGCATTAGATCAATCCTCTCACATTGCATGATTAGGATCTAATTAAATTGTGGGATGGGAAGTAGATGAGGTAGTACCTATTACCTGTATTATTATGAAACCTTGGGAGTTACTTCTACGTTTGCTTATTATGAAACCTTGGGAGTTACAACTACATCATCATCGACGACACCGATTCGGATCCAAGTGAACCTGAATTTGAAGACGAAGCTGGAGCAGATATCATGGAGTCTTCCACCGGTTCAAATTTCTAGATGACCACCAGATAGTAGTAGAATTCCCCCATGTAAACATTATAGTCGAGCACTTTTGCGATAGTTTTAGATCGTTTGTAAGCCCTTGTTTGATTGATTGAAGTGATTTTGTGCCTCATGTGCATATGGGTAGTGTTTTCCCTTTAGACCCCCTCTATTCTTAATTCTCGTCTTTTCTAAACCCTCAGATGCCTCCGAGACGTGATAATGGATTTCCACCGGAGCTCACTCAGTTGATCCAGCAACAGAATCAGTTGATGCAGATGTTAGTTCAGAATCAGCAGAACAACAACAACAACCCACCACCACCACCACCTGTTGACCACTTAGCCCGTTTTCTTAGGCTGAATCCGCCGGTGTTTTCCAGTAGCATCGAGCCGATAGTAGCAGACGACTGGATCCGCAAGATAGGAAGGGAGTTGACCACTGCAGGATGCACGGATGGTGAGAAAGTAAAGTTTGCCGCACATCAGCTTGACGGACCCGCGGCAGCATGGTGGGAGAATTTCACAGCCACTTACCCAGTTGACACTGTCACATGGGATCAGTTTCAGCAAGCCTTCCGCACTGCCCATGTTTCAGCAGGAGCTATGGCCATAAAGAAGCGTGAGTTTCGCAACTTACGCCAAGGAGGAAGGACAGTTGGCCAGTACGTTGACGACTTCAGCAAGTTAGCATGTTATGCCCCAGATGACGTTGCTACGGATGCAGCTAAGCAGGAGAAGTTTCTGGAAGGACTGAATGATGAACTAAGCATGAAGTTGATGGTAGCGAGTTTTAACAACTACCAGGAGTTGGTAGATTGCGCCATCATGATTGAAGGGAAGCAACAGCAGGTTGAGAACCGTAAGAGGAAATATGGACAGGGGAAGTATAACTCTGGAGCCCAGCAAAAGCCCCGTTTTGCCCCAAAACCGGGATTTCAGTTTCAGCACACCCATGGAGGAGGTAGCTCGCACAACCATAATGGCCACAAGAATGGTAATGGGAATGGAGGAAGCAACGGCCAGAACCGGACAACCCCATCGACCCCAACCAAGAGAGACCTGAGTCAAGTCACCTGTTTCAAGTGTTTGAAGACCGGACATTATGCCAATGAATGCCCAGAAGGCCAGAATGGAAATGGCAATGGAAGCTCTGGGAAGAAGCCGAACCCTTTCAATAGGGGACAGGTGAACCACGTTAATGTGGAGGAGATTGAAGATCAGCCCGATGCAGTAATCGGTAAGTTTTTGGTTAATTCATTTACTGCACTCGTTCTTTTTGATACCGGTGCATCGCATTCATACATATCAAGGGGATTTGTGGAAAAGTATAGCCTGCCCACTAGGATTCTTAAAACACCTATGCTAGTAAGCTTGCCAGGAGCAGAGTACATGGCCAGACAAGGATGTTTTCAAGTACCATTGAGTATAGGAAGGCATGTATTCCCAACGGATTTAATTATTCTGGAATCCCAAGGGTTGGATGTGATTCTTGGTATGGATTGGCTGTCGATGTATGGAGGAAACATCGATTGCGTCAGTAAGTCAATTTTGCTTACCACACCAGAAGGAAGAAGGATCAAGTATGTATCCCGGCATGTGCCAAACAGGACACAAGTAAATTCTTTGACAGGAGTTGTGCAGGAGGAAGTACCAGTGGTAAAGGATTTTCCTGATGTATTTCCTGAGGAATTGCCAGGCATGCCACCGGATAGAGACATTGAGTTTTTGATTGAGTTGTTGCCAGGTACAGGCCCAATATCGAAGCGACCGTACCGAATGCCAGCAAAGGATTTGGTAGAAATTAAGAATCAGATTAAGGAGTTATTGGATAAAGGTTACATTCGCCCAAGTTCTTCGCCTTGGGGATCACCCGTACTTCTAGTGGAAAAGAAGGATGGATCGTTAAGAATGGTTGTTGACTATCGAGGACTGAACGAAGTAACAATCAAAAACAAGTACCCGCTACCAATGATCAATGATCTGTTTGATCGATTGCAAGGGGTAAAGTGTTTTCCAAGATCGATTTGCGATCAGGGTACCATCAGTTGAAGATTCGAGAACAGGATATTCCTAAGACAGCATTCACCACAAGATATGGACTGTATGAGTATACCGTTATGTCATTTGGATTGACTAACGCACCCGCCTATTTTATGAACATGATGAACAAAGTGTTTATGGAGTTTTTGGATAAGTTCGTCGTGGTTTTCATCGATGATATCCTGGTTTATTCAAAGAATGAAGAGGAACATAAGGAGCATTTGCGTTTGGCACTTGGAAAGCTCAGAGAACATCAATTATATGCCAAGTTCAGCAAATGTGAGTTTTGGTTGAAGGAAGTAGGATTCCTCGGACACGTTATATCTGGAGAAGGTATAGCTGTTGATCCCACTAAAGTTGATACCGTGACCAAGTGGGAAGCACCAACAACAGTTGGAGAGATCCGGAGTTTTCTTGGACTCGCGGGATACTACCGGAGATTTATTGAGAATTTCTCAAAGATTGCAAAGCCTATGACTGAATTGTTGAAGAAGGATACAAAGTTCAAATGGACTGAGGAGTGTGAGGCTAGTTTCCAGGAGTTGAAGAAACGTTTGGTCACCTCACCAGTATTGATTTTGCCAGATCAGACCAAGGATTATGAGGTGTATTGCGACGCTTCACGTCGAGGACTTGGAACAGTGCTTATGCAGGAAGGGAGAGTTGTTTCGTATGCTTCACGGCAACTGAAGCCTCATGAGTTGAATTATGCCACGCATGATTTGGAGTTAGCAGCCGTAGTGCATGCATTGAAGACGTGGAGACATTTCCTCATTGGAAATCATTGTGAGGTGTACACGGATCACAAGAGTTTGAAGTACATTTCCACGCAGAAGGAGCTGAACCTCCGACAAAGGAGATGGTTGGAGCTCATCAAGGATTATGACATAAGATTGCATTACCATCCCGGAAAAGCTAATGTAGTAGCAGACGCATTGAGCCGTAAGAGCCATGTCAATACCCTAGTGACGGGAGAAGTACCAAAGGAGTTAGCAGAAAACCTTCGTGAGCTGTGTTTGGAAATAGTCCCGAGAGGCTATGTAGTAGCATTGGAGATTCAGTCAACATTGATGGATAAGATCAGAGAAGCTCAGAAATCTAACAAGGAGATCGCTGCTATAAAAGAGAAAATGAGCAAAGGAAAAGCAAAGGGATTTCGTGAGGATGAGCACGATACCTTATGGTTCGAGGACCGTGTTTATGTGCCCAATGACCCGGAAATCAGGAAGTTGATTTTGCATGAGGCACATGATTCACCGTATTCGATTCACCCAGGGAATACCAAGATGTATTTGGATTTGAAGGAAACATTCTGGTGGACCGGAATGAAGAAGGATATTGCAGCATATGTAGCAGTTTGTGATGTATGTCAGAGAGTAAAGGCAGAGCATCAGAAGCTAGCAGGATTGTTACAACCATTGCCGATACCTGAATGGAAATGGGATAAGATAGGCATGGATTTTATCACAGGACTACCCAGGACGAAAGTAGGATATGACTCGATATGGGTAGTAGTTGATCGTTTGACGAAGGTAGCACATTTCATTCCAGTTAAGACCACTTACACCAGTGCTAAGTTGGCGAAGATATACATGACTAGGATCATTTGTTTGCATGGAGTTCCGAGGAGTATCGTATCAGATAACAGTTTCGTCCCATGACAATAGTTACGAAGTTGGAGACCGTCAGTTCTTTGGACCAGATTTGATTAAGGAATCTGAACGGAAAGTTAAGTTGATTCGCGATAGGCTCAAGGTAGCCCAGTCCAGGCAGAAGAGCTACGCAGATTCAAAACGCAAGGAGACAGTTTACGAAACCGGAGACAGAGTTTATCTCCGAGTATCTCCACTTCGAGGAGTTAAGCGCTTTGGAGTTAAGGGAAAGTTAGCACCGCGTTTCGTTGGACCGTTTAAGATCTTGAAACGTATGGGAGAAGTCGCTTATAAGTTGCAATTACCAGAAGGACTGTCAGGAGTTCATGATGTATTCCATGTTTCTCAGCTGAAGAAATGTCACGCCGAGATGGCGGAGATACCGCTAAGAGATACCGTGCCGCTTGAAGCGACTCAGTTGAAGGACGACTTAACGTATGAGGAGAAACCAGTCAAGATTCTCGAGTATGCCAGCAGAGTTACTCGCAGCAAGCTTATCAAGTTTTGCAAAGTTCAGTGGAACCACCACTCAGAGGATGAAGCCACCTGGGAGAGAGAAGAAGATTTGCTCAAGGACCACCCTCACCTATTTTCTAGCCAACCCGAATCTCGAGGGCGAGATTCACCTTAAGGGGGTAGGTTTGTAACATCCCAAATTTTCAATTTGGAATGTTATACATAGATCGTCATGCATAGCATATTTTCTTGCATTTTGGTTGATCCTAGAAATTTCACGCAACTCAAGGACCCTCGGAGAGAGTTGGAGATTTCATTATTTTCATATTTGAGAGTTTTCTCGAATTTTGAAAAGAGGATCATTTGATTTATTTATTTTATCTTCAATAATTTTTCCGGTGTCAAAATATATGAGAGAGGGAATAATATGACTTTCCCAAATTTAGGAAAAATGAAGATTTAATAAATAGATCAATTTTAGTTTTCCGGTGTTTATTTGCATTTTATTTGGATAGGGAAAAATGCGCGTTTTCGAAAATTGCATTTTAGGTCCGGAGAAAAGTTCATTTTGTTCGGCTCATTTTTAGGAGTCGGGGAAAATTTACTTTAGATTTTTCGGAGTTCGTTTAGTTCTCTTTTTGTTTTTTTTCTGCACGCTGAACCGTTTAAAAAAAAACTTACCGCAGGCCCAGCCAGCCACCGCCTCAGCCTCCCTGCGCGCGCAGCATGCAGCAGCGCCAGGAGCCGGTCGGCCGCCTCCGCCTCTTGCTAGGACCGAATCCTAGTAGGACTTTGGTCCTACTTCCGTATATTCCTTTTCTATTTCTAGATCTTTTCCTTCCCTCTTTTCTATTCCTATTCCTAGTCTAATTCTTGTCCCCTACCCCAAGTCTCCTCACCCCTCCCCAATATAAATACCCAAGCACCCCCCCTCTAAATCATCAAACCCAAGGCCTAGAGCTCCACCACACCCCGCGCCGCGCCACCCCTCACCCGCGCGCCGCCCTAAGCCGCCGCCCGCGCCCTGCGTCACCGTCGCCGCCGCCGCACCTTGCCGCCGCCGCCGGAGCCCCTCGCCGGAGACCTCGCCGAGGTTGCCCCGCGTATCTTTTTCTCGGATCGTTTTCTTCTAATCGTTCCGATTCTTTTCTTCTCTAAACCGTTCCAGTTTTCTAGATCGGTTTTTCGTTCGGTTTTCTTCTCCGAAACCCTAGATCGGATTCGTTTTCTTCTCCGATTTAGTTGCCTTTGGACCGTTCGCCGGACCGTTCGTCCTAACGAACGTGATCACCGGATTCTTCTAGGTTAACGACATCCGTTCGTTTAACCGTTCTTCTTTTTCTTTTCGTCGGATTTATTCCGCGATCGCGATCTCAGATCCGATCTTCTTTCTAGTCTTTCTTTTCGCTCGTTTATCGGAATCAGGTGATTCAAGCGCCTGGAATTTCGTCTCGAAACCGCCGTTCCGTCTAATCAACTTAAACAAGTTTTTGCCCCGGTAAAATTTGACCTAGTTTCAACTTGCTAGAACCGAGTTGTTTTCTTCCGCCGTTAGTTTTTCGTCGCTTTGTTCGGTTCTTTCTTTCTTTGCAACCGGAGTTCTTAAGTTGAAGTACCTGGTTCATTCTTTTGTTCGAGTTTTACCTGTGCATTAGTTGAGTACTTATTGTATGCTTGTTGTTTGTCTGCGATAGATCACCCGGATTGCGCCGCCTGTTACTTCGAAACCCTAGGACTCGCGGATCATCAGCAAGGCAAGTAACACTTTGATCATACCTTTTCTACAACCCATGTTTTACTACATTAGATCAATCCTCTCACATTGCATGATTAAGATCTAATTAAATTGTGGGATGGGAAGTAGATGAGGTAGTACCTATTACCTGTATTATTATGAAACCTTGGGAGTTACTTCTACGTTTGCTTATTATGCCATGCTATGCTAGTAGACGTGGATTGGGAGAGTGATATCCATGACAGATGTGAGATTGATAATTTTAATGGTTTATCTAAGGTGGCAACCTAACACACATCTGGGTGGATTGAGGCACCTGATGTCTATCAGGACTTGCCTATTTTTTTTGGACCGCCACCCAGGCTCAAAGGGATCATAAGATCTTTCATGCTAGAAACTTCCGTGTGCAGCCACATGCTACTATGGGCTCTGGCATAGTTGACTAAGTTGTGCGAACTCTTACGGGGTGGACTAGCAGATGTAGGGGATGTAGGTGTACCGGTCTACCCCACATGTAAGGTGCTAGCGCTTCTGAAAGACTATGTCTCGGTCATCCGTTTCTCAAACACCATGTAGTGCGAGAAAACAAACGGAGGCGATCGAGTCATGTGGGGAAAAGTGCGCAAACCTCTGCAGAGTGTACAAACTAATCATGATTAGCCGTGTCCCCGGTTATGGACAACTTGAGTATCTAGTACTTGAATATCGAGTGAATCTCAACATGTTACCTCTAATTAATGTTATTGGGTTTTAATTATTTTTAATTGGGATTGAGAATGCTGTCAACCATTCTCAATGTTACACAACCACCATGATAGTTAAATAAATTTATTCCTTTGCAGTAGGGAAAAATTGGCTTTACGCAAAACTGTAACCATAGAGCTTTCCACCAGCCATATATGCATATAGTATAGCTGTTTCATTCCATTACTCTCTACGTGTTATTTTGCCAGCATATTCCATGTGCTGACCCGTTTTCGGGCTGCAACGTTAATGTTGCAGACTTTTCAGACGACGATTGAGGTGCTTTTAGGTCATGGTTCTATACTCAGTGATGCCGCTGGAGTTGATGGACCCATTTATCTTCCGAGTCTTCCGTTGTTATCGATATTATATGGCCTTCAGCCATATTTATTGTAATAAGTTCTTTTTGAGCCATCGATGTAATAAGTGTGTGATTGCAACTCTGCTATAAATCCTTCGATGTACTGTGTGGTGTCAGCATTACTGATCCAGGGATGACACCATAGCACAGTAGACGTGATCCATTCGGGTCAGGTCGCTACAAGACATCCTCGACAATGGTAAAACAAGTCCAGCAAGACCGCCCGATGCGCCGACATCCTGATGGGAGATGCACATATCTCGTTCTCAGGGCAGCACCGGATGAACACTACGTACAGCTAAAACCAGCCCTCAAGTTTCCCCGAGGTGGCGCCGCAAGTGGCTCTGTTTCGGACCAACACTTAGACAAGCACTGGACCAGGGGGGTTAAAATAAAGATGACCCTCGGGATGCGTGACTCCCAAGGGAAAAGGCTAGGTGGCGAATGGTAAAACCAAGGTTGGGCCTTGCTGGAGGAGTTTTATTCAAGGCGAACTGTCAAGGGGTTCCCATTATAACCCAACCGCATAAGGAACGCAAAATCCGGGAACATAACACCGATATGACGGAAACTAGGGCGGCAAGAGTGGAACAAAACGCCAGGCATAAGGCCAAGCCTTCCACCCTTTACCAAGTATATAGATGCATTAATTAGATAAGAGATATTGTGATATCCCAACAAGTACACATGTTCCAACAAGGAACAACATCTCCATGTTCCAACAAGGAACAAACTTCAATCTTCACCTGCAACTAACAACGTATAAAAGGGGCTGAGCAAAGCGGTAACATAGCCAAACAACAGTTTGCTAGGACAAGGTGGGTTAGAGGCTTGGCTCAACAATATGGGATGCATGATAAGCAAGTGGTAGGTATCGCAGCATAGGCATAGCAAAAGAGCGAGCATCTAGCAAAGCAAAGATAGAAGTGATTTCGAGGGTATGGTCATCTTGCCTGAAATCCCGCAAGGAAGAAGAACGAGTCCATGAAGAAGATAAACGGACGTAGTCGAGCGGATCCTCACACACACGACGTTATCGGAACCACCCCGAAGAAGCAACACCGGAAAGAAGCAAACAACATAGTAAACAACCAACACATCAACATGGCATGATGCATAGTCGAGTATGATGCATGTCCGGTTTAATGAAACATGGCATGGCAAAATGCACAAAACAATCCTACAAATTAAGTGGAGCTCAATATGCAACATATTGACGAACCACCACATTCAAGTTATTTAGTTTCGATCTTGTCTATGTACCCAACAATATTAAATGTTGATTAACATGGAAAGGGGTGAAGCAAATGAAAACTACCTATCTAGGCAATTTTAAATGAGGTCGAAACAACAAACAACAAGTCCAGAAAAATCCTCATAGGCATATATTAGGTTTGGTACTGTTCTGCCCTAAACCAAATTTTAGAGTTATTAAACATGCAAAACAAGTACACCATGTTAAACTAGGCATTTTCTACCCCATTTACATATAAAGATTATTTAAATCGGAGCTACGGTTATTTAGTTATGAAATAAAGCATTTTAGCAAGTTATTTAAACAAATTTAAACAAACAGCATTTTAAACATTTTAAACATGGATGAAAGTTGCATATTATTAAACTAGACAAAATTCTAAGCAACTTTCATATATAATTCATTTTAATCCGATGCACCAATTGTGAGTTATTATATGCATGATCTACAAGGGCTTTCCTGCAAAAATGCTCTTCTCTGGAAAAATAGACAAATTGCAGATCTGAAAAAAAACAGAGGTGGGCCGAATCGGACTGGGCCAACAGTGCACAGTGGGGGTTCTCACCCAGTGGGCCTTGGCCCAAGGCGGTGGAAACAACAGGCCGGTGGATCTGGCGCGGCTGGGCCAGGAGACGCGCTATGGAGTTGGGCTTGGCGCGGCGCTGGGCCTCGTAGGCAGAGCGAAGCGGAGGCAGGGCGATCGGGTCAGCGGGGAGGGTCAACGGGCAGTAGATCGGGGTGGCTAGGTGCGTGCGTCCTCTCCTGCTCGATGTAGAAGCAGGGGAGGTCGATGCCATCAACTGATACGGGCGACACCTCGCGCGACTTGGCGCGGTTGTCGACGAGATCCCTTTTCGACCGGACCACGTCGGATCATGCGGAAACGGAGCGAGGGCGAACGGGATCCGCAAACGAGGAGGCGAGGCAGGCTGCTGTTCCTGCAGCGATGAAGTACAGAGAGAGCGGGAGATCGTGAGAGAGATCAAAGGGGAAGGAGATAAAACCATAGGGGAAGAAGGGAAGGAGAGGTGCAGCCTGGTGGTGGTTGTGCAGGGTCGCCCGAGAGGCGGATGGAGCCGATGATGAAGAAACGGCAGCGAGGAGGACTCCATGGACGCCATGGCTGGGCGCTGAAGTCAACGACGCGGACGACAGATGCACGGCGGCGCTGGTGTTTGGCGGTGACAGAACGACGAGCGCACGGGGAGACTCGAAGCAGAGGAGGCATGGCCTCGGGCTCGAGGGGAGAGGAGGCTGCGGGATTGGGTGGCCGTGGTTGGTCGGCGGCGCAATTCTAGGGAGGTTGCTGGTTTGGATCTGATGAGGAAGGTGGTTGGCCGGTTGGTGAAAAAGAGGAGGTCAACTGGGTGAGATCCCGCTGGAACTAGGAGGTGGCGGCGGGATGGATGGAATGGACGGGACAACCTAGTGGTCTAGGGTTTCATCTGCTTTATATATCGCAGATAGGGATTGGGTAGGGGCTAATCCGTCCCTCCAAATAAATCGAGCGGTCGAGAAAAAATAGACTAGGAAGTCCAATTAACAAAACGGAGATGTTTTGTAGATGTTTGGGGATGATCCGGATCCAACGGTGACGACTGCTCGGGTCGGGTCCGGGACAATTTTCGGACGCGCGAGGGGTGGGCCGAGGGCTGACGGAGAGGTTAGGTTGGGCCTGGCGGTAAGCAGTGGGCTGTGTAGACGGTCTCGAGCTGAGAGAAGAGAAGAGAGAGAGAGAGACCCGGCGACTGTTTCCGGAGACCGAAAACGTCCGACGAAGAGACCGGCTATACTGCCGCTATAGTTAATCGTTGGGGCGTCAAACGAACTCCAAATGAGATGAAACTTGAGAGGCGGTCTATCTACACTATAATAAGACCACACGTCAACTCTCATCCCATTCCGAGAACATTTTCCGGCCACTTATAAAATACTATTTCGGACATGCCGTGGGCGCGTGCAAGTGTGGTTGGGCTCAGAACGGACAACGGAGAGAACTCAGAGAACCCAGACGAATGCAAGTTTTGAAAACATGATGATGCAATGCACATGATGACATGATGAAAAGCAACACGCAATCAAATGACATGGCAACACCGGCGAATAACTGAAAGACACCTGGCGCAACGGTCTCGGGGCGTTACAAGTTAGTAGAGGGAAATAGGCGTTCTCGGGACGTTCGTAGTGGAAGTAGTCGTTCTCGCGTGCTATAGGGTCGACAGTAGAGGTTCACGTTTTGTAGTCGTTCGAGTCATCGGTGGAGGAACTTGGTGAATACATATCCCTTCGGGGTTGTCGTGGTACTAAGGGTCTTCGAACTTGACGGATCCGATGTCTCCGGGCGTAGGGGTACATGTTTGTTTACTCCACGGTCTTGGCGGATCCATGCGATGGTAGTGGTACTCGCGAAGAGGTACTCGGCGGTCGTCGTGTAGACGTTCACGGGGTCTTTGGCGACGGTAGTGGTACATGCTTATCGTTGCACAAGTTTCCGTAGATGTTCCGGTCACAACGAGGGACTTGATGAATCCGCGGTCTTTGAGGTACAACGGTAGTGGTACACATGTTGTCGAGATACTTGGGGTCTTCGGACTTGTCGCTCTCGATTCTTGCGACGGTAGATGAACTTGGCGTATCTGAGGGTACTTGACGATTGACGAACGCCGTGGTACTTGTCTGTCCGGGTCTTCATACTGTCGTGGTATTTGGGGCTTGGGATTGCTTCCAGGGTTCCATGCGTCCACGGCAACATATCACGGGTGAAAAGATGCAATGACTTGGCGCGGTTCTGGCCAAGGTCTCGGCAGCTTGTGTAGGAGCTCGATGGAATGGCCGAGCTTGGCTCGTACGACGCATAAGCGGACGCTCAGGAGGAGAGCAAGCCGCGGGCGTGACAGGGACGAGGCGGATCTGGGCAACAGGCACGATGGCGCTGGGAACTAGGCGGACGCAAGCAGGTCCGGACGGCGTCAGCAGCAGAGTTGGCCGGAGAGAGCGGCTCGGGCAAGAGTTCGTCAGCACGGGGAGGAGGCTGGCGGAGAACGGCGAGGTGAAGACATAGGAAGGTGTGACCGCGGGCATACATGGCGCTCTCCTGCCTCGTGGTCGCCGGCGGTGGCGCCGGTCCTTGAACGACGAGGCGAGGTGAAGGAGCACGGGGAGGCGGTTCCGTGGACTTGTTGTTTGTCGATCCGGCCGGAGTTGAGGCAGAGGAGCAACGGGGCGAAGGAGAGGCCGCTGGTGGAGGTCTGGCGGGCGTTCATGGCGGTGGTGGCCTCCTGCTGGTCCGGCGGCTGGGTTGCAGGCGCAGGTGCTCGAGGAGCTCCTCTCCTTGAGCGCTCGGGCGACGGGGAAGAGGTGCAGGGAGAGGCGCGATCGCGGCCCAGCACTACAGAGTGAGGCGCGCCATGGGGTCGGGTGCGGTGGTGGCGAGAGCGAGGCGGGGGTTTCGAGCGGGTCTAGGGTCTGTCGAGGAGAGGGAGATGGGATCGGGCAGAGGGCATCCTCTCCTGGCGGTGCGAGCAGGGAGACAGGGAGGAGGGGATCGAGGAAAAAGGGGTTCGGCTGCGCCTAGGTTAGAGCAGGGGAGAGGCTGGCTGGGCCTCAGGAGTAGATGGGCCGGCGCGGATGGAGAGGCCCAAATGGGCTGCGGCTGGCCTAAAGCTGCTGTTCCTTTTTCTCTAATTTTCTTCAAGGAGAAAATAAAGAGAAAAGCACAGGGTAAAAGGAGAGGTGTATGAGAAATATAAAAATATCCTCAAGTCCCTGAATTCATGCCCTATTTGATAAAATTGGTTTGGACATTTTTAGAGGTAGAAAAATAAAACAAGTTTAAATATGATTCAAACTTGACGCATTTTTGAACCTAACCAAAACAAATCCAAAGGATCTTAAATTTGACAGAGATGGTTTAGGCATGGTGAACTAGCATCAGGAAAAGAATGAACATTACTCGAGGAGGGGAAAAGGTCACTTGCCAGAATGAAAGAAAGACGAAGGAAGGAGGAGGTTATGATGCATGATCATACATGGAGCATCCAACAATGTGACATGCATGAATATGACAATGCACATGATGATTATGAGAATGCAAAAAAAATACAAGAGGCACAAATGCAACATGACAACGATGGGCATGGCAATGCAATAAAACCAAATGATGAACATGATGCAAGAAGCAAAATATGACAATGACACTCATCCGATCATGGCAACAAACAGTTCGAACACACAACGATAACGAGATAAAAGGAAGGCATCTGAAGCTCCGGTCTTGGGGCGTTACAACACTCCACCACTACGACATGATCTCGTCCCTAGATCTAGGATGGCACCGGGGGGAAACGGAAGAGGAAGAGGAGAGGTAAAAGTAATTGCTTCTTTGACAAACGAGTGAAACCAAAGAACCTTGAAAGGTTGAACAACTTGAAAGAAAGAATACAACAGAGATGAACAAAGTTGGTAACTCTCCATTAGAAAAGAGGAACAAGGGAGAACCAATTCGGGTAGCACTCCGGTTGAAAAGAGATGCAAGACTTGATAAGATGAAAGAACTTGAGCAGAGGGCACAACACTCCGGTTAAATGGATAAGCACGAAAAGAACACGATCCTCGCCATTCGAAATGATAAGAGAAAAGAGCAACATCACAATGCCTCTGGAACAAATGTAAGAATGGAATCAAAAGAACGAAGGAGAAAACAACATCTTCTACCTCAAATGAGCTTCGAAAGCATCTTTAGGATAAAGGTCGAACAGAGTTGTTGGAAAACCAACAACGAAAAGAGTAATCTTGTTGTGGGCTTACGGAAAACATCTTGAAATCTTGAGGTGAAATTCTGCCACTAATGAAAAACAATGGGTTGGATTGATATGAACAAGGAGACGAGAAACTTATTTTACCGGGAGGATAAATGAAGAACTTGAGTCATTTATAAGCACCATAAATAGCAACAATCCTTAGGGAAAGCTTTAGGTGAAATATAACCCAAGATACTCCAATGAAGAGATTGATGGGATTGAAAGATGTCCTGAATGAATTGAAAATGATGGATTTAAGATATGCCACCCTTGAAAACTTGTGAATCATGAAACACGAAGGGAAAATTATCAACAATGACATAGCACCACCTCAAAAGATAACATAGAAAGAATTGCACTTCGGAATGCAAGATGAAGAATACTTGGAGTATAGCTTGGCGGATCATATCTTCGAGAGATATCTTGAAGAACAATTGAAGAATGAAAAGAATCCTTGATGAACCACCATGTAGCCTCCATGAAGAACTCCGGTAATAAAAGAATGATCAAAAGAAGTGAAGGATGAAGAGAATAAGATCGAAGCCTTGCAATGATTAGATGGAGCTTTGAAATGCTATAATTGAAATAACTTGGAGCTCCGGAAAAGAAAGATGGACAACTTGAATCGAGAATTGATACCATGAATGAACTCCGGAGGAAAAGAATAGAATCACCCCAAAGAAAACAAGAATAAGATTTACTATATGTTTATCCTTCGTCAACTTAACTTGATGACAAGCAACGGATTTGGCATACTACTTATTCTTCTTGAAAAGATTGAAAAGATATAGCCAAACTTGAGGAAGGTCTTCAACGAACCACCGGTAGGATTTGGAAAGAACGAATGAATTGATATGATAACGAAGGAAGAGAAATCTTGAACAAACCACCGTAAGAATCAAAGACGATTGTAGAAAAGAGAATGGCTCTCCGGAAGCATTAAAATGCATGAAGAAACTTGAGAGAATTTAGATACAAGATGATGCAGAGATCACGACCTGATTAGAGAGCACTTGAATGATGCACCGGTAAGATTAGGAGAATGAGCGCTGAAAGCTAAGAATGAATAACTCTGAGATGATGGGCTTTGGATGAATCAGACTAAAAAGACTCCTGAATTGCTCCGTATGGGTGAAAAGAATTCTCACAGACGAAAACAATTATGTGAGGGTGGCATCAAGATAGAACCATGAATCCTTGAGAGAACGAATAAGATTTGGAGGAAAAACTCTTCTTCGTTCTTCAAATGTTGAGAATGATGACGAGAAACACCACCATGAATTGTTGAGATACTCCAGGATGACGAATAGAAAGGTTGAGCCAACGATGAAAGAATTTGAAAGATCTTGGAGAAAGACATTTGACTGATGATAAATCATTCTTACATCAAACTTTGAAAGAATTTGAGGGTAGCTCCGAAAAAATTAGAAGAGTCAGGTAAGATCCTGAGAAAAGACCTGTGGTTAGGGCCCACTCAAAATAAACACCATTGAAATGATTTAAAAGAGAGATTGCACCGGTTGAATTAAATGACTTGACTGAGATAACATCCTCGAAAGAGCTTGAACGAAAACATAGTCTTTGATACATCTTCAACACTCCAGAACAATGAATAGCGAGTAGTGAAAGATTAAGAGGTGCACCGGCAAGAGAAGACATTTGAAACGAGGAAAGGATATGATCAACAAAGCTTGACTTGAATCCACCGGAGAAGGAAAGAGAGCGAAGAATGATAAACTTGAAGTTTCGTTAGAATCTTCTTGAGAATCACCGGATAAGAACATTGACCAAAAAGAATGGAGAGACTTCCCATGAATAAAATGGACAGTAGATTTAGAAATCCGATTCCTTGAAGGAAAATGGTGGGAGGGCGGGAAAAACAAAGACAACTTCGGACGGATGAAACAAACACCGTTGAGAAACTTAGAATTGATCTTGCGGATGTTGAAATGATCGGATCCACTTGAAGAGAAACACGCCGGTTGAAAAGGATTGACATGACAATCTCGATTATGATGAAGGATTTGTATTCACATAGGAGTATGAGAACACCGCTTCGGAAAGTTATGGAATCAACACTTGACTTTGAAGCAACTCGAATACCACAACTGAAAACAAAACAAAGGATTGGCTTGCAGAATAAGCCGGAACAAATATATGATAGAGATTTCGTCCGAAGTATTTGTGGTGGGGCCCACAACGGCTCGATCGTACAGCACCATCATGTACAAGGCAGTGCACATGACATACGAAGTGTCCCCGAGTCAGCATAGCCAAGGACTCTTTAAGACACAAGGAGACCACTGTAAAACCAACCGTGGATAGGCGGACCACTAGACGTCGAACCCCAATTTCATATCATGCATCTGTCGGAAACGATATCCTAGGAGCTACTTGAATTCCCACTTATAAACTCCCGAAAATTTCTGGTTATGCAATCAGGTGTTGGGGATACAAGGGAAGCATAATATCTCACCCAAAACTAGCAATACCTACATCCAGCTGTATCCATCCTTCAACACATAACCAAGAAACCTTCGGAAATCGTTTACCTCAACCTTCGAAATGTTGAGGAACGTAGTAATTTCAAAATTTTCCTACGCACACGCAAGATCATGGTGATGCATAGCAACGAGAGAGGAGAGTGTTGTCTATGTACCCTCGTAGACCGAAAGCGGAAGCGTTAGCACAATGCGGTTGATGTAGTCATACGTCTTCACGGCCCGACCGATCAAGCACCGAAACTACGGCACCTCCGAGTTCGAGCACACGTTTAGCTCGATGACGATCCCCGGACTCCGATCCAGCAGAATGTCGAGGAAGAGTTCCTTCAGCGCGACGGCGTGGTGACGATCTTGATGTTCTACCGTCGCAGGGCTTCGCCTAAGCACCGCTACAATATTATCGAGGATTATGGTGGAGGGAGGCTCCGCACACGGCTAAGAGATCAATGATCAATTGTTGCCTATGGGGTGCCCCCCTGCCCCCGTATATAAAGGAGCAAGGGGGGAGGCGGCCGGCCTAGGAGGAGGGCGCGCCAAGGGGGGAGTCCTACTCCCACCGGGAGTAGGACTCCTCCTTTCCTTGTTGGAGTAGGAGAGAAGGAAAGAGGAGGAGAGGAAGAAGGAAAAGGGGGCTGCACCCCTTGTCCAATTCGGACCAGAGGGGGGCGCAGGCCTCCTTCCTTTTGGCCTATCTCCTCTATTCCCGTATGGCCCAATAAGGCCCATATACTCCCCGGCGAATTCCCGTAACTCTCCGGTACTCCGAGAAATACCCGAATCACTCGGAACCTTTCCGAAGTCCGAATATAGTCGTCCAATATATCGATCTTTACATCTCGACCATTTCGAGACTCCTCGTCATGTCCCCGATCTCATCCGGGACTCCGAACTCCTTTGGTACATCAAAACATATAAACTCATAATATAACTGTCATCGAAACCTTAAGCGTGCGGACCCTACGGGTTCGAGAACAATGTAGACATGACCGAGACACGTCTCCGGTCAATAAACAATAGCGGAACCTGGATGCTCATATTGGCTCCTACATATTCTACGAAGATCTTTATCGGTCAAACCGCATAACACCATACGTTGTTCCCTTTGTCATCGGTATGTTACTTGCCCGAGATTCGATCGTCAGTATCTCAATACCTAGTTTAATCTCGTTACCGGCAAGTCTCTTTACTCATTCCGTAATACATCATCTCGCAACTAACTCATTAGTTGCAATGCTTGCAAGGCTTTAGGTGATGTGCATTACCGAGAGAGCCCAGAGATACCTCTCCGACAATCGGAGTGACAAATCCTAATCTCGAAATACGCCAACCCAACAAGTACCTTCGGAGACACCTGTAGAGCACCTTTATAATCACCCAGTTACGTTGTGACGTTTGGTAGCACACAAAGTGTTCCTCCGGTAAACGGGAGTTGCATAATCTCATAGTCATAGGAACATGTATAAGTCATGAAGAAAGCAATAGCAACAAACTAAACGATCAAGTGCTATGCTAACGGAATGGGTCAAGTCAATCACATCATTCTCCTAATGATGTGATCCCGTTAATCAAATGACAACTAATGTCTATGGTTAGGAAACCTAACCATTTTTGATCTAGTCAAGTAGAGGCATACTAGTGACACTCTGTTTGTCTATGTATTCACACATGTATTATGTTTTCGGTTAATACAATTCTAGCATGAATAATAAACATTTATCATGATATAAGGAAATAAATAATAACTTTATTATTGCCTCTAGGGCATATTTCCTTCACAAAAAGCATCCGTTATACGAGTTATGGCAATACTCCCGAACTCCCGCCCCAGTACTGGGTGGCGTCGAGGTTATCTCACCAACAACTGCATAAAAGAGATTTTTGATGTCAGCGAAACTCAGGTATTCCAGAACTGCAACGATAAAATTGTGACGACAACACCTCGGAGCTCAACTCCCCGGGACACTGCCACAACCCCTAAATGTCAGGAGGCACCAAGAACAATGTTCTCGTCACAAAACCATCAGAACGATTCCAAGATACCCGCGTGATCCTAATTTTTTTAGTGAAATTTGAGAAGAGAAGAGTCAAAACTCTACGGCAGGAGGCCTCACCAGAGCGACGAAGGGACTGAGGAGTAAAAAGAATCCTACTCTCCGATATATATAATCCTAAAAGACATAAAACATTTTTCTAGACTCAACAACGCCAGCGATTCAATCAAGCAGGGGGCTCCTAAGTCGGGGAAGGCTCTGATTACCAACTTGTAACACCCACGATGCTGTTATATCTCCCACGTGTCGGAGCACGACTTAGAGGCATAACCGCATAGTAGGCATGTCGCAAGAGGGGTAATCTTTACACATCCCATGTACTGAATAAGAAAGGGATAAAGAGTTGGCTTACAATCGCCACTTCACACAATACATAAATATAGCATTACATCATCCAGAATACAATCACGGTCCGACTACGGAACCAAAATAAAAGAAGACCACCCCTAATGCTAGATCCCCGATCGCCCCAACTGGGCTCCACTACTGATCGACTGGAAACGAAACAACAGAACGAACACGATCTTCATCGAGCTCCCACTTGAGCTCGGTTGCGTCACCTGCATGGTATCATCGGTACCTGCAACTGTTTGAAGTAATCTGTGAGTCACGAGGACTCAGCAATCTCACACCCGCTAGATCAAGACTATTTAAGCTTATGGGTACGAAAAGGGGTAGTAAGGTGGAGCTGCAGCAAGAACTAGCATATATGGTGGCCAACTTACGCAAATGAGAGCGAGAAGAAAAGCAAAGCACGATCGTGAACTAGAAGTGATCAAGAAGTGATACTGAATCTACTTACGTTCAAACATAACACAAGAACCGTGTTCGCTTCCCGGACTCCGCCGGAAAGAGACCATCACGGCTACACATGCGGTTGATGCATTTTAATTAAGTTAAGTGTCAAGTTCTCTACAACCGGACATTAACAAATTCCCATCTGCCCATAACTGCGGGCACGGCTTCCATCCGCCAATATTCCTTGTCCCAGGACGACTTGATCAGACTCGGAATCCCGGTTACAAGACATTTCGACAATGGTAAAACAAGACCAGCAAAGCCGCCCGATGTGCCGACAAATCCTGATAGGACTCGCATGTATCTCGTTCTCAGGGCACACCGGATAGGTCAAGTTACGAGTAAAACCAACCCTCAAGTTGCCTCGAGGTGGCCCCGCAGGTTGCCCGTTTTGGACCAACACTCAGAGGAGCACTGGCCCCGGGGGGGGGGGGGTTAAAATAAAGATGACCCTTGAGTCTGCAGAACCCAAGGGAAGGTATATGGTGGTAGGTAGGCAAATGGTAAAACCAAGGTTGGGCCTTGCTGGAGGAGTTTTATTCAAAGCGAACTGTCAAGGGGTTCCCATAACACTCAACCGCGTAAGGAATGCAAAATCAAGGAACATAACACCGGTATGACGGAAACTAGGGCGGCAAGAGTGGAACAAAACACCAGGCATAAGGCCGAGCCTTCCACCCTTTACCAAGTATATAGATGCATTAATTAAATAAGAGATATTGTGATATCCCAACAATATCCATGTTCCAACAAGGAACAAACTCCATCTTCACCTGCAACTAGCAACACTATAAGAGGGGCTGAGCAAAGCAGTACCATAGCCAAACAACGGTTTGCTAGGACAAGGTGGGTTAGAGGCTTGACATGGCAATATGGGAGGCATGATATAGCAAGTGGTAGGTATTGCGGCATAGCAAAAGAGCGAGCAACTAGCAAGCAAAGATAGAAGTGATTTCGAGGGTATGGTCATCTTGCCTGAGATCCCGCAAGGAAGAAGAACGAGTCCATGAAGAAGACAAACGGACATAGTCGAAGGAATCCTCACAAACGCGACGTTATCGGAACTAACCCGAAGAAGCAACACCGGAAAGAAGCAAACAACATAGTAAACAACCATCACATAACATGGCATGATGCACAACCAAGTATGATGCATGTCTGGTTTAAATATGCATGGCATGGCAAAGTGCACAAGCAATTCTACAAATTAAGTGGAGCTCAATATGCAACGAGTTGCATATTGACGGAACACCACAACAAGTTATTTAGTTCGATCTCGTTTATGTACCCAACAATATTAAATGTTGTTAAACATGGCAAGAGGTGAAACATGAGTAAAATACACAATTAGGCATTTTAAATGAGGCTGGAAACAACAACAACAACAATTCCGGAAAATCTTCATATGCATTTAGCAAATTAATGCAAACAACAATTTAAACACTCTTGATGTTGTTATCATGATGCGGATGACATTTGCAAGTTTTATGCAATTTTTATTAAAAGTTGACAAGAGCATGATGAGAGCATTTGTGTCACCGTGGTAGAAAGAAAGGGGTGCCACGGCGACGAAACGGAAATGATGCCGCGGCAACATTCCGATGATCCGGTAGCTCACGGGGATACCGGTGCAAAAGGAAATGGGTGCGAGTGTGTCATGCAAGAAGATGGGGTGCTCCCGGATACCGGGTTCCCACATGACGGTGGCAAGGCAAAAGAGGGGCTTCGTGCAATGAACAACTCGGACATGGAGCAACACACGGTCCAACTCATACATCGCAAGCATTCATCCACAGGCGTCGTCTCGGTGTTATACCTTCGAAGCATGCGTTTCAGGCGGAACGAGTTCATAGAGGGAAATAGGCGTTCTCGGGACGTTCGTAGTGGAAGTAGCCGTTCTCGCATGTTGTAGGGTCGGCGGTAGAGCTTCACGTTTTGTAGCCGTTCGAGTCATTGGTGGAGGAACTTGGCGAATACATATAGCTTCAGGGTTGTCCTGGTACTAAGTTTCTTCGGACTTGACAGATCCGATGTCTCCGGGCATAGGGGTACATGTTCGTTTACTCCACGATCTTGGCGGATCCACGCGATGGTAGTGGTACTCGCGAAGAGGTACTCGGCGGTCGTGATGTAGACGTTCACGGGGTCTTTGGCGATGGTAGTGGTACATGTTTATCATTGCACGAGTTTTCGTAGATGTTCCGGTCACAACGAGGGACTTGATGAATCTGTGGTCTTCGAGGTACAACGGTAGTGGTACACATGTTGTCGAGGTACTTGGGGTCTTTGGACTTGTCGGTCTCAATTCTTGCGACGGTAGATGATTGACGTATCCGAGGGTACTTGACAATTGACGAACGCCGTGGTACTTGTCGGTCCGGGTCTTCATACTGTCGTGGTATTTGGGGCTTGGGATTGCTTCCAGGGTTCCATGCGTCCACGGCAACATATCGCGGGTGAAAAGAGGCAATGACTTGGCGTGGTTCTGGCCAAGGTCTCGGCAGCTTGTGTAGGAGCTCGATGGAATGGCCAAGCTTGGCTCATACGACGCATAAGCGGATGCTCAGGAGGAGAGAAAGCTGCGGGCGTGACAGGGACGAGGCGGATCTGGGCAACAGGCACGATGGCGCTGGGAACTAGGCAGACGCAAGCAGGTCCGGACGGCGTCAGCAGCAGAGTTGGCCGGAGAGAGCGGCTCGGGCAAGAGTTCGTCAGCACGGGGAGGAGGCTGGCGGAGAACTGCGAGGTGAAGACATAGGAAGGCGTGGCCGCGGGCATCCATGGTGGTCTCCTTCCTCGTGGTCGCCGGCGGCGGCGCCGGTCCTCGAACGACGAGGCGAGGTGAAGGAGCACGGGGAGGCGTCTCCATGGACTCGTTGTTTGTCGATCTGGCCGGAGTTGAGGCAGAGGAGCAACGGGGCGAAGGGGAGGCCATTGGTGGAGGTCTGGTGGGCGTTCATGGCGGTGGTGGCCTCCTGCTGGTCCGGCGGCTGGGCTGCAGGCGCAGGTGCTCGAGGAGCTCCTCTCCTCGAGCGCTCGGGCGACGGGGACAAGGTGCAGGGAGAGGCGCGGTCGCGGCCCGGCACTACAGAGGGAGGCGCGCCATGGGGTCGGGTGCGGTGGTGGCGAGAGCGAGGCGGGGGTTTCGAGCGGGTCTGGGGTCTGTCGAGGAGAGGGAGGCGCGCCATGGGGTCGGGTTCATGATAAATTAAAGTTCAATTAATCAAAATACTTAAGAACTTCCACTTAGATAGACATCTCTCTAATCATCTAAGTGATCACGTGATCCATATAAACTAAACCATGTCCGATCATCATGTGAGATGGAATAGTTTTCAATGGTGAACATCACTATGTTGATCATATCTACTATATGATTCACGCTCGACCTTTCGGTCTCAGTGTTCCGAGGCCATATCTGCATATGCTAGGATTACCAAATTTAACCCGAGTATTATGCGTGTGCAAAACTGGCTTGCTCCCGTTGTATGTGAACGTAGAGTTTATCACACGTGGTGTCTCGGCACGACGAACTGTAGCAATGGTGCATACTCAGGGAGAACACTTATACCTTGAAATTTAGTGAGAGACCATCTTATAATGCTACCGTCGAACTAAGCAAAATAAGATGCATAAAGGATAAACATCACATGCAATCAATATAAGTGATATGATATGGCCATCATCATCTTGTGCCTTTGATCTCCATCTCCAAAGCACCGTCATGATCACCATCGTCACCGGCTTGACACCTTGATCTCCATTGAAGCATCGTTGTCGTCTCGCCAAACATTGCTTCTACGACTATCGCTACCGCTTAGTGATAAAGTAAAGCAATTACATGACGATTGCATTTCATACAATAAAGCGACAATCATATGGCTCCTGCCAGTTTCCGATAACTGTGTTACAAAACATGATCATCTCATACAATGAAATTTAGCATCATGTCTTGACCATATCACATCACAACATGCCCTGCAAAAACAAGTTAGACGTCCTCTACTTTGTTGTTGCAAATTTTACGTGGCTGCTACCGGCTGAGCAAGAACCGTTCTTACCTACGCATCAAAAACCACAACGTGGTATAGTGATTGCTTTTTGATCTTCAGAAAGAACCCTGTTCATTGAATCCGATTCAACTAAAGTTGGAGAAACTGACACCCACGAGCCACCTATGTGTGAAGCACGTCAACTAGTCTAGCGTAAGCGTACGTGTATGTCGGTCTGGGCCCGCCGAATTAAGAATCAACTAGTGACGGCAAGAAATATGTATATACACACGCCCACAACTCCTTTGTGTTCTACTCGTGCATATAACATCTACACATAAACCTGGCTCGGATGCCACTGTTGGGGAACGCAGTAATTTCAAAAAAAATCCTACGCACACGCAAGATCATGGTGATGCATAGCAACGAGAGCGGAGAGTATTGTCTACGTACCCTCGTAGACCATAAGCGGAAGCGTTATGACAACGCGGTTGATGTAGTCGTACATCTTCACGATTGACCGATCCTAGTACCGAACGTACGGCACCTCCACGATCTGCACATGTTCAGCTCGGTGACATCCCACGACCTCACGATCGAGTAGAGTGTCGAGGGAGAGCTTCGTTGCTACCTCTTGAGCACTGCGTTGGTTTTCCCTTGAAGAGGAAAGGGTGATGCAGCAAAGTAGCGTAAGTATTTCCCTCAGTTATTGAGAACCAAGGTATCAATCCAGTAGGAGGCTATGCGTGAGTCCCTCGTGAAGGAAATATGCCCTAGAGGCAATAATAAAGTTATTATATAATTCCTTATATCATGATAAATGTTTATTATTCATGCTAGAATTGTATTAACCGGAAACATAATACATGTGTGAATACATAGACAAACAGAGTGTCACTAGTATGCCTCTACTTGACTAGCTCGTTGATCAAAGATGGTTATGTTTCCTAACCATAGACATGAGTTGTCATTTGATTAACGGGATCACATCATTAGGAGAATGATGTGATTGACTTGACCCATTCCATTAGCTTAGCACCCGATCGTTTAGTATGTTGCTATTGCTTTCTTCATGACTTATACATGTTCCAATGACTATGAGATTATGCAACTCCCGTTTGCCGGAGGAACACTTTGTGTGCTACCAAACGTCACAACGTAACTGGGTGATTATAAAGGAGCTCTACAGGTGTCTCCAAAGGTACATGTTGGGTTGGTGTATTTCGAGATTAGGATTTGTCACTCCGATTGTTGGAGAGGTATGTCCGGGCCCTCTCGGTAATGCACATCACATAAGCCTTGCAAGCATTGCAACTAATGAGTTAGTTGTGAGATGATGTATTACGAAACGAGTAAAGAGACTTGCCGGTAACGAGATTGAACTAGGTATTGAGATACCGACGATCGAATCTCGGGCAAGTAACATACCGATGACAAAGGGAACAAAGTATGTTGTTATGCGGTCTGACCGATAAAGATCTTTGTAGAATATGTGGGAGCCAATATGAGCATCCAGGTTCCGCTATGGGTTATTGACCGGAGACATGTCTCGGTCATGTCTACATTGTTCTCGAACCCGTAGGGTCCGCACGCTTAACGTTACGATGTCAGTTTCATTATGAGTTTATATATTTTGATGTACCGAAGTTTGTTCGGAGTCCCGGATATGATCACGGACATGACGAGGAGTCTCGAAATGGTCGAGACATAAGGATTGATATATTGGACGGCTATATTCAGACACCGGAAAGGTTCCGAGTGATTCGGGTATTTCTCGGAGTACCGGAGAGTTACGGGAATTCGCCGGGGAGTATATGGGCCTTGTTGGGCCATACAGGAATAGAGGAGATAGGCCAAAAGGAAGGAGGCCTGCGCCCCCCTCTGGTCCGAATTGGACAAGGGGTGCAGCCCCCTTTTCCTTCTTCCTCTCCTCCTCTTTCCTTCTCTCCTACTCCAACAAGGAAAGGAGGAGTCCTACTCCCGGTGGGAGTAGGACTCCCCCCTTGGCGCGCCCTCCTCCTAGGTCGGCCGCCTCCCCCATTGCTCCTTTATATACGGGGGCAGGGGGGCACCCCATAGGCAACAATTGATCATTGATCTCTTAGCTGTGTGCGGTGCCCCCCTCCACCATAATCCTCGATAATATTGTAGCGGTGCTTAGGCGAAGCCCTGCGACGGTAGAACATCAAGATTGTCACCACGTCATCGTGCTGACGGAACTCTTCCCCGACACTTTGCTGGATCGGAGTCCGGGGATCATCATCGAGCTGAACGTGTGCTAAAACTCGGAGGTGCCGTAGTTTCGGTGCTTGATCGGTCGGGCCATGAAGACGTACGACTACATCAACCGCGTTGTCATAACGCTTCCGCTGTCGGTCTACGAGGGTACGTAGACAACACTCTCCCCTCTTGTTGCTATGCATCACCATGATCTTGCGTGTGCGTAGGATTTTTTTTGAAATTACTACGTTCCCCAACAGTGGCATCCGAGCCTAGGTTTTATGCGTTGATGTTATGCACGAGTAGAACACAAGTGAGTTGTGGGCGATATAAGTCATACTGCTTACCAGCATGTCACACTTTGGTTCGGTGGTATTGTTGGATGAAGCGGCCCGGACCGACATTACGCGTACGCTTACGCGAGACTGGTTCTACCGACGTGCTTTGCACATAGGTGGCTGGCGGGTGTCAGTTTCTCCAACTTTAGTTGAACCGAGTGTGGCTATGCCCGGTCCTTGCGAAGGTTAAAACAGCACCAACTTGACAAACTATCGTTATGGTTTTGATGCGTAGGTAAGAACGGTTCTTGCTCAGCCCGTAGCAGCCACGTAAAATTTGCAACAACAAAGTAGAGGACGTCTAACTTGTTTTTGTAGGGCATGTTGTGATGTGATATGGTCAAGACGTGATGAGATATAAATTGTTGTATGAGATGATCATGTTTTGTTGAAGTTACTGGCAACAGGCAAAAGCCTTATGGGTATCTCTCTATTGCATAAGATGCAAGCACCAAATAATTGCTTTACTTTATCGCTATGCGATAGCAATAGTTGCAAGAGAAATTGTTGGTGAGACAACCATGTGATGACACATTGATATAGATCAAGATGATGGAGATCATGGTGTCATGCCGGTGACGATGGAAATCATGACGATACTTTGGAGATGGAGATCAAAGGCACAAGATGATGATGGCCATATCATGTCACATATTTTGATTGCATGTGATGTTTATCTTTTATACATCTTATTTTGCTTAGTTCGACGGTAGCTTTATAAGATGATCTCTCACTAATTATCAAGGTACAAGTGTTCTCCCTGAGTATGCACCGTTGCGAAAGTTCTTCGTGCTGAGACACCACGTGATGATCGGGTGTGATAGGCTCTACGTTCAAATACAACGGGTGCAAAACAGTTGCACACGCGGAATACTCAGGTTAAACTTGACGAGCCGAGCATATAACAGATATGGCCTCGGAACACGGAGACCGAAAGGTCGAGCATGAATCATATAGTAGATATGATCAACATAGTGATGTTCACCATTGAAACTACTCCATCTCACGTGATGATCGGACATGGTTTAGTTGATTTGGATCACGTGATCACTTAGAGGATTAGAGGGATGTCTATCTAAGTGGGAGTTCTTAAGTAATATGATTAATTGAATTTTAATTTATCATGAACTTAGTCCTGGTAGTATTAGCATATCTATGGTGTAGATCAATAGCTCGCGTTTAGCTCCTCTGTTTTATTTTTCATATGTTCCTAGAGAAAACTAAGTTGAAAGATGTTAGTAGCAATGATGCGGATTGGATCCGTGATCTGAGGTTTATCCTCATTGCTGCACAAAAAAATTATGTCTTTGATACACTGCTAGGTGGCAAACCTATTGCAGGAGCAGATGCAGATGTTATGAACATTTGGCTAGCTCAATATGATGACTACTTGATAGTTTAGTGCACCATGCTTAAACGGCTTAGAATCGGGACTTCAAAGACGTTTTGAACGTCATGGACCATATGAGATGTTCCAGGAGTTGAAGTTAATATTTCAAGCAAATACCCGAGTTGAGAGATATGAAGTCTCCAACAAGTTCTATAGCTAAAAGATGGAGGAGAATAGCTCATGCAGTGAGCATGTGCTCAGATTGTCTGGGTACTACAATCGCTTGAATCAAGTGGGAGTTAATCTTCCAGATAAAATAGTGATTGACAGAATTCTCTAGTCACCATCACCAAGTTAGTAGAACTTCGTGATGAACTATGGTATGCAAGGGATAAACGGAAACGATCCCCAAGCTCTTCGTAATGCTGAAATTGACGAAGGTAGAAATCAAGAAAAATATCAAGTGTTGATGGTAGACAAGACCACTAGTTTCAAGAAAAGGGCAAAGGGAAGAAGGGTAACTTCAAGAAGAACGACAAACAAGTTGCTGCTCAAGTGAAGAAGCCCAAGTCTGGTCCTAAGCCTGAGACTAAGTGCTTCTACTATAAAGGGACTGGTCACTAGAAGCGGAACTACCCCAAGTAATTGGCGGATAAGAAGGATGGCAAAGTGAACAAAGGTATATTTGATATACAGATTATTGATGTGTATTTTACTAGTGTTCGTAGCAACCCCTCGGTATTTGATACTGGTTCAGTTGCTAAGAGTAGTAACTCGAAACGGGAGTTGCAGAATGAACATAGACTAGTTAAGGGTGAAGTGACAATGTGTGTTGGAAGTGGTTCCAAAGATTGATATGATCATCATCGCACACTCCCTATACTTTTGGGATTAGTGTTGAACCTAAATAAGTGTTATTTGGTGTTTGCATTGAGCATGAATATGATTTGATCATGTTTATTGCAATACGGTTATTCATTTAAGTAAGAGAATAAATTGTTGTTCTGTTTACATGAATAAAACCTTATATGGTTACACACCCAATGAAAATGGTTCGTTGGATCTCAATCGTAGTGATACACATATTCATAATATTGAAACCAAAAGATGCAAAGTTAATAATGATAGTGCAACTTATTTGTGGCACTACCGTTTAGGTCATATTGGTGTAAAGCGCATGAAGAAACTCCATGCTGATGGACTTTTGGAATAACTTGATTATGAATCAGTTGATGCTTACGAACCATGCCTCATGGGCAAGACGACTAAGACTCTGTTCTCTGGAACAATGCAGCAAGCAACAGATTTGTTGGAAATCATGCATACTGATGTATGTGGTCCGATGAATATTGAAGCTCGTAGCAGGTATCATTATTTTCTGATCTTCACAGATGATTTGAGCAGATATGAGTATATCTACTTGATGAAACACATGTCTGAAACATTTGAAAAGTTCAAAGAATTTCATAGTGAAGTGGAGAATCATCGTAACAAAATAAAAAGTTTCTACGATATGATCGCAAAAGTAAAATATTTGAGTTACGAGTTTGGCCTTCAGTTAAAACAATGTGAAATAGTTTCACTACTCACGCCACCTGGAACACCACAGTGTAATGGTGTGTCCGAACATCATAACCGTACTTTATTAGATATAGTGCGATTTATGATGTCTCTTACCGATCTACCACTATCATTTTGGGGTTATGCATTAGAGACAGCTACATTCACGTTAAATAGGGCACCATCTAAATCCGTGGAGATGACACCGTATGAACTATGGTTTGGCGAGAAACCTAAGTTGTCGTTTCTTAAAGTTTGGGACTGCGATGCTTATGTGAAAAAGTTTCAACATGATAAGCTCGAACCCAAATCGGAGAAGTAAATCTTCATAGGATACCCAAAAGAAACTGTTGGGTACACCTTCTATCACAGATCCGAAGGCAAGTTATTCATTGCTGAGAATGGATCCTTTCTAGAGAAGGAGTTTCTCTCGAAAGAAGTGAGTGGGAGGAAAGTGGAGCTTGATAAGGTAATTGTACCTTCTCCCGAATTGGAAAGTAGTTCATCACAGAAATCTGTTCCTGTGACTACTACACCAATTAGTGAGGAAGCTAATGATGATAATCATGTAACTTCAGATCAAGTTACTACCGAACCTCGTAGGTAAACCAGAGTGAGATCCGCACCAGAGTGGTATGGTAATCATGCTCTGGAGGTCATGTTACTTGACCATGACGAACCTACAAACTATGAGGAAGCGATGATGAGCCCAGATTCCGCGAAATGGCTTGAGGCCATGAAATCTGAGATGAGATCCATGTATGAGAACGAAGTATGGACTTTGATTGACTTGCCCAATGATCGGTGAGCCATTGAGAGTAAATGGATCTTCAAGAGGAAGACGGACGCTGATAGTAGTGTTACTATCTACAAAGCTAGAATTGTCGCAAAAAGTTTTTTGACAAGTTCAAGGTGTTGACTACGATGAGAGTTTCTCACTCGTATTTATGCTTAAGTCTGTCCGAATCATGTTAGCAATTGCCGCATTTTATGAAATCTGGCAAATGGATAAACAAAACTGCATTCGTTAATGGATCTATTAAAGAAGAGTTGTATATGATGCAACCAGAAGGTTTTGTCAATCCTAAAGGTACTAACAAAATATGCAAGCTCCAGCGATCCATCTATGGACTGGTGCAAGCATCTCGGAGTTGTAATATACGCTTTGATAAGTTGATCAAAGCATATAGTTTTATACAGACTTGCGGTGAAGCCTGTATTTACAAGAAAGTGAGTGGGAGCATTACATCATTTCTGATAAGTATATGTGAATGACATATTGTTGATCGGAGATAATGTAGAATTATTCTGCAAAGCATAAAGGAATGTTTGAAAGGAGTTTTTCAAAAAAAGACCTCGGTGAAGCAGCTTACATATTTAGCATCAAGATCTATAGAGATAGATCAAGACGCTTGATAAGTTTTTCAATGAGTACATACCTTGACAAGATTTTGAAGTAGTTCAAAATGGAACAGTCAAAGAAGGAATTCTTACCTGTGTTACAAGGTGTGAAGTTGAGTAAGACTCAAAACCCGACCACGGCAGAAGAAAGAGAGAGAATGAAAGTCATTCCCTATGCCTCAGCCATAGGTTTTATAAAGTATGCCATGTTGTGTACCAGACCTATTGTATACCCTGCCCTGCGTTTGGCAAGGGAGTACAATAGTGATCTAGGAGTAGATCATTGGACATTGGTCAAAATTATCCTTAGTGGAATAAGGATATGTTTCTCGATTATGGAGGTGACAAAAGGTTCATCGTAAAGGGTTACGTCGATGCAAGTTTTGACACTGATCCAGATGTCTCAAAAAATCAATCTGGATACATATTTAAAGTGGGAGCAATTAGCTAGAGTATCTCCGTGCAGAGCATTGTTGACATAGAAATTTGCAAAATACTTTCGGATCTGAATGTGGCAGACCCATTGACTAAACTTCTCTCACAAGCAAAACATGATCACACCTTAGTACTCTTTGGGTGTTAATCACATAGCGATGTGAACTAGATTATTGACTCTAGTAAACCCTTTGGGTATTGGTCACATGTCGATGTGAACTATAGGTGTTAATCACATGGTGATGTGAACTACTGGTGTTAAATCACATGGAGATGTGAACTAGATTATTGACTCTAGTGCAACTGGGAGACTGAAGGAAATATGCCCTAGAGGCAATAATAAAGTTATTATTTATTTCCTTATATCATGATAAATGTTTATTATTCATGCTAGAATTGTATTAACCGGAAACATAATACATGTGTGAATACATAGACAAACAGAGTGTCACTAGTATGCCTCTACTTGACTAGCTCGTTGATCAAAGATGGTTATGTTTCCTAACCATAGACATGAGTTGTCATTTGATTAACAGGATCACATCATTAGGAGAATGATGTGATTGACTTGACCCATTCCATTAGCTTAGCACCCGATCATTTAGTATGTTGCTATTGCTTTCTTCATGACTTATACATGTTCCTATGACTATGAGATTATGCAACTCCCGTTTGCCGGAGGAACACTTTGTGTGCTACCAAACGTCACAACGTAACTGGGTGATTATAAAGGAGCTCTACAGGTGTCTCCAAAGATACATGTTGGGTTGGCGTATTTCGAGATTAGGATTTGTCACTCCGATTGTTGGAGAGGTATCTCCGGGCCCTCTCGGTAATGCACATCACATAAGCCTTGCAAGCATTGCAACTAATGAGTTAGTTGTGAGATGATGTATTACGAACCGAGTAAAGAGACTTGCCGGTAACAAGATTGAACTAGGTATTGAGATACCGACGATCGAATCTCGGGCAAGTAACATACCGATGACAAAGGGAACAAAGTATGTTGTTATGCGGTCTGACCGATAAAGATCTTCGTAGAATATGTGGGAGCCAATATGAGCATCCAGGTTCCGCTATGGGTTATTGACCGGAGACATGTCTCGGTCATGTCTACATTGTTCTCGAACCCGTAGGGTCCGCACGCTTAACGTTACGATGATAGTTTCATTATGAGTTTATATATTTTGATGTACCGAAGTTTGTTTGGAGTCCCGGATATGATCACGGACATGACGAGGAGTCTCGAAATGGTCGAGACATAAAGATTGATATATTGGACGGCTATATTCGGACACCGGAAGTGTTCCGGGTGATTTCAGAGAAAACCGGAGTGCCGGAGGGTTACCGGAACCCCCCCGGGAGAAGTAACGGGCCTTATGGGCCCTAGTGGAGAGAGAGAGGGGCGGCCAGGGTGGGCCGCGCGCCCCCTCCCCCTCTGGTCTGAATTGGACTAGGAGAGGGGGGGCGGCGCCCCCCTTTCCTTCTCCCTCTCCCCCTTCCTTTCCCCCTCCTAGTAGGAGTAGGAAAGAGGGGAGTCCTACTCCTACTAGGAGGAGGACTCCTCCTCCTTGGCGCGCCCAAGGGCCGGCCGGCCTCCCCCTTGCTCCTTTATATACGGGGGCAGGGGGGCACCTCTAGACACACAAGTTGATCTTCGTGATCGTTCTCTTAGCCGTGTGCGGTGCCCCCCTCCACCATAATCCTCGATAATATTGTAGCGGTGCTTAGGCGAAGCCCTGCGACGGTAGAACATCAAGATCGTCACCACGCCGTCGTGCTGACGGAACTCTTCCCCGACACTTTGCTGGATCGGAGTCCGGGGATCGTCATTGAGCTGAACGTGTGCTAAAACTCGGAGTTGCGTAGTTTCGGTGCTTGATCGGTCGGGCCGTGAAGACGTACGACTACATCAACCGCGTTGTCATAACGCTTCCGCTGTCGGTCTACGAGGGTACGTAGACAACACTCTCCCCTCTCGTTGCTATGCATCACCATGATCTTGCGTGTGCGTAGGAATTTTTTTGAAATTACTACGTTCCCCAACACCTCGCACCTGCACAAAACAAATAAATCCTCGCAACCAACGCGATAAGGGGTTGTCAATCCCTACACGGCCACTTACGAGAGTGAGATCTGATAGATATGATAAGATAATATTTTTGGTATTTTTATGATAAAGATGCAAAGTAAAATAAAAGCAAAGTAAGAAGAAAAGGAAATAACTAAGTATTGGAAGATTAATATGACGAAGATAGACCCGGGGGCCATAGGTTAAACTAGTGGCTTCTCTCAAGAGCATAAGTATTTTACGGTGGGTGAACGAATTACTGTTGAGCAATTGATAGAATTGAGCATAGTTATGAGAATATCTAGGTATGATCATGTATATAGGCATCACGTCCGAGACAAGTAGACCGACTCCTGCCTGCATCTACTATTATTACTCCACTCATCGACCGCTATCCAGCATGCATCTAGAGTATTAAGTTCATGAAAACAGAGTAACGCCTTAAGCAAGATGACATGACGTAGAGGGATAAATTCATGCAATATGATAAAAAAAACCATCTTGTTATCCTCGATGGCAACAATACAATACGTGCCTTGCTGCCCCTACTGTCACTGGGAAAGGACACCGCAAGATTGAACCCAAAGCTAAGCACTTCTCCCATTGCAAGAAAGATCAATCTAGTAGGCTAAACCAAACTGATAATTCAAAGAGACTTGTAAAGATAACCAATCATACATAAAAGAATTCAGAGAAGATTCAAATATTGTTCATAGATAATCTTGATCATAAACCCACAATTCATCGATCTCAACAAAAACACCGCAAAAAGAAGATTACATCGAATAGATCTCCACAAGAGAGGGGGAGAACATTGTATTGAGATCCAAAAAGAGAGAAGAAGCCATCTAGCTAATAACTATGGACCCGAAGGTCTGAGGTAAACTACTCACACTTCATCGGAGGGGCTATGGTGATGATGTAGAAGCCCTCCGTGATGGATACCCCCTCCGGCGGAGCTCCGGAACATGCCCCAAGATGGGATCTCGTGGATACAAAAAGTTACGGCGGTGGAATTAGGGTTTTGGCTCCGTCTCTGATCGTTTGGGGGTACGTAGGTATATATAGGAGGAAGGAGTACGTCGGTGGAGCAACAGGGGGCCCACGAGGGTGGAGGGCGCACCTGGGGGGGGGGGTAGGCGCGCCCCCTACCTTGTGGCCTCCTTCTTTGTTTCTTGACGTAGGGTCCAAGTCACCTGGATCATGTTCAGTTAGAAAATCACGTTCCCGAAGGTTTCATTCCGTTTGGACTCCGTTTGATATTCCTTTTCTTCGAAACCCTAAAATAGGCAAAAAAACAGCAATTCTAGGTTGGGCCTCCGGTTAATAGGTTAGTCCCAAAAATA
Organism: Triticum urartu; assembly: GCF_056163025.1. NCBI lineage: Eukaryota > Viridiplantae > Streptophyta > Magnoliopsida > Poales > Poaceae > Triticum > Triticum urartu. Next base: position 604,605,995 of record NC_141875.1, read on the forward strand.
ATATAAAAGTGGATAATAAAGCCCAATAATGTCCAAAACAGTAGATAATATAGCATGGAGCAATCAAAAATTATAGATACGTTCGAGAGGTATCAAGCATCCCCAAGCTTAATTCCTGCTTGTCCTCGAGTAGGTAAATGATAAAAGCAGAATTTTTGATGCGGAGTGCTACTTGGCATAATTTTAATGTAATTCTTCTTAATTGTGGTATGAATATTCAGATCCAAAAGATTCAAGATAAAATTTCATATTGACATAAAAATAATAATATTTCAAGCATACTAACTAAGCAATTATGTCTTCTCAAAATAACATGGCCAAAGAAAGTTCATCCCTACAAAATCATATAGTTTAGTCATGCTCCATTTTCGTCACACAAGAATGCTCTCATCATGCACAACCCCGATGACAAGCCAAGCAATTGTTTCATACTTTAGTAATCTCAAACCTATAAACTTTCACACAATATATGAGCGCGAGCCATGGATATAGCACTATGGGTGGAATAGAATATGATGATGGGGGTTATGTGGAGAAGACAAAAAGGTGAAAGTCTCACATCAACGAGGCTAATCAATGGGCTATGGAGATGCCCATCGATTGATGTTAATGCAAGGAGTAGGGATTGCCATGCAACGGATGCACTAGAGCTATAAATGTATGAAAGCTCAACAAAAATAAACTAAGTGGGTGTGCATCCAACTTGCTTGCTCACGAAGACCTAGGGCACTTGAGGAGGCCCATTGTTGGAATATACAAGCCAAGTTCTATAATGAAAAATTCCCACTAGTATATGAAAGTGACAAAACAAAAGACTCTCTATCATGAAGATTATGGTGCTACTTTGAAGCACAAGTGTGGTAAAGGATAGTAGCATGGTCCCCTTTATATATATGTATATAATTTTTATTTGGCCTTCCTTTTTTGGCCTTTCTCCTTTTCTAGGACAATGCTCTATGAATGATTGTCATCACACTTCTATTTATTTACAACTCAATAATTACGACTCGATACTTAGAACAAGATATGACTATATATGAATGCCTCCGACGGTGTACCGGGATATGCAATGAACCAAGAGTGACATGTATGAAAGAATTATGAACGGTGGCTTTGCCACAAATACTATGTCAACTATATGATCATGCTAAGCAATATGACAATGATCAATGTGTCATGATAAACGGAATGGTGGAAAGTTGCAAGGCAATATATCTCGGAATGGCTATGGAAATGCCATAATAGGTAGGTATGGTGGTTGTTTTGAGGAATATATAAGGAGGTTTATGTGTGAAAGAGCGTATCATATCACGGGGTTTGGATGCACTGGCGAAGTTTGCACCAACTCTCAATGTGAGAAAGGGCAATGCACGGTACCGAAGAGGCTAGCAATGATGGAAGGGTGAGAGTGCGTATAATCCATGGACTCAACATTGGTCATAAAGAACTCACATACTTATTGCAAAAATCTACAAGTCATCAAAAACCAAGCACTACGCGCATGCTCCTAGGGGGATAGATTGGTACGAATAGACAATCGCTCGTCCCCGACCGCCACTCATAAGACAATCAAATAACACCTCATGTTTCAATTTTGTTCCATAACGTTTACCATACGTGCATGCTACGGGACTTGCAAACTTCAACACATGCATTTCTCAAATTCACAACTACTCAACTTGCACGACTTTGATATTATTACCTCCATATCTCAAAACAATCATCAAGCATAAAACATCTCTTAGTATTCAAAACACTCATAAGAATTTTTTTTACTAATCTTGAATACCTAGCATATTAGGATTATTTAAGAAAATTACTGACGGTGTCCTGGACTAGGGGGTACTCACCACGTCGTCTCCCGATCTGTTAGATTGGGTCGAGGACCCTCATGGCCGTATACTCATGGGCCAGTTCGGACAGCTGCCGCATACATGGAAGATTCCACAAGACTTGGTGATCAAGACAAGGACTCCTCCCCACTGGCATATTCGGCTAGGACTCTTGTCATCCTAGGCCTCTGATGTATTATATAAACCGAGGCCAGGCTAGTCGATAGATAATATACAACAATCATACCATAGGCTAGCTTCTAGGGTTTAGCCTCCTCGATCTCGTGGTAGATCAACTCTTGTAATACTCATATCATCAATATCAATCAAGCAGGACGTAGGGTATTACCTTCATCAAGAGGGCCCGAACCTGGGTAAACATCGTGTCCCCTGCCTCCTATTACCATCGATCCTAGACGCACAGCTCGGGACCCCCTACCCGAGATCCGCCAGTTTTGACACCGACATTGGTGCTTTCATTGAGAGTTCCACTGTGTGATCGGCAAAAGGATCAATGACTCGCCCGCAGGTCAACTGCGACGCCGGCATCTTCATCGCCAGCTCGACTGGTCACCTTGGCTCGACCGAGAACCGTGTTCCATCTCCGATCATCATGTCCGGACGGGGGCCTTCTTCAACATCAACTCCGATCTCTATCATGATCATAGAGGAGTCATCCATGGAGCTCGAGGGCTCAACGTCACCATTGCCCTCGGGCGGCCGTGCTGTTTTTATGGACAGCAAACTTGTATTCGCCGTCACCACCTCCTCGAGCGTCAGTTTGATGATTGCTTCAGTGGAATAGTGCGGAATTACGTCTACAACAGCCATGCAAAATTCCGTCGAGTTCCGATGAAGAAAACTCCGACAATCTACGATATACCGGAGCCCTGTCAAAACTGGACGGGAATCTAGAGGAGTTTAGGGCGTGGTCTCCAGAGCCCAGCTCGGAGGTTCTTTGGAAGATCCAACCGTTCATCTGCTGCGTAATTCCCATATCTACCACCCCTCCAAATTTCAGCTCGATCTGACGGTTCAAACTCCGGGAATCTTTAGATGAGTGGACCAATTTTCGGATATGTTTTCTGCGTGAATACGGATCCGACCCGAATTCATGTTTGTTTATGAAAGTATTATTGGACAACTTTTTTAGAGGAATTCTCTTCTAGGGTATTGTGCGTTGTTTTTAAACACGTACCCGTAAATTTTTAAGCATCCCCTGAGGTCATCTTAATCATCATGCTGGTGTCAAAGCAGTCCGGCAATATTGCTCCAAGGCTGCCGACCTGCGCTAGACACGTCGTCACTTTGTTGAGCCGAGCTCAACTTCTTCGGATCATCATCTCGGCAAGCCGAACAAGAGTCCGGCATCACGAAGGATAAATCATCACCAACATCGCCGCCCCACGGATTATACGGAGCGGGCATACCGGCATTGCCGTACGGTCACTTCATCATTATCTTAATGCGGTTAAGCTGGCATCGACCACGTCACGACCTGCATCGGCATGGCCGCACAATTGCTTCTTCAAGCTGGTGTCGATCACGCCGACCTACTTCGACTCATCGGCTGACATCGAGGCTTCGACATCTCGGCTGGACTGGGGGCTTCACCATCTCTTCATCAACCTACTCCGGGGACTTCGGCGTCACTAGCCGACCAACTCCGTCACGTTAGCTGGATCGAGGGCTTTGCTTCGGCGAGCCAACCTTTGCTAGCATCGCCATGCCATCATCGCCCATCAGGCAATGGGTGTGCGGATCGAGTCCCAATTTTCGGAATCACCTCTCTTCGGATTGCTATAACAAATAAACCAGGTGCTATTAATCCTAGTATTTTTTGCTTGTTGGGGTTTATTTTTCCTAAGAAATTATTACTCTGGTTTGTTCCATCATTTGTACACAGGTCTATCGAATGATGGCCGCACTTACGACAGTCGCGTGGTGGTTCAGTCAGTTTCCGTACATAGTCCGGTGAACGCAGCATCCGAAACTCGGACAGACCTGTGAATTCAGGCTTTGCCACACCTTTACCGCATCACGCTGATGCCCCCGCCTTGACTTCGGCGCCAGGCCATATTTCTTTTATTACTCACTTTGCATAAATTATTTATTATGCAACGATTTTTTAATTATTATTATTACTATTATCTCTGGTTTGCACTATTTTTTGTGCACATGAAATGATCCGGGTTGGGCAGTATCGTCAACTCGGCGTACTGACATACCACGTCACCTCGGCTGGACGGGGGGCTTCATCAACACTCTATTGCCCCATGCCAGGGACTTCGGCATCACTCTGCTGGCCCACATTGACCGTGCTATGTCACCACTTCGGAATGCCGAGCTCTTTGCTCCGCCACCTTGGGACCGGCTTGGGGGATGGAACCTTGTCCCGCATCAAGCTCGGGCCGTGTCATCAATACCGAACACATTAACCAGCTAAGTTGCCTTCACGCTCAAAGTTTTAAATTTTTAACTTGTGTTCGGTTCGACCAAGCATTATACTTTTTTTGGAAAAAAGTTGCTTGTAAAAAATTTCCTTGTCCAAACTTTGTTTGTGACGCACAAATTCAAATACCCCGTTTATTTGGGGGCTTCCTTTATGAAGCTTTTCCTCTTGCATATGATTATACTTGTACGGCTTCGTTCCTTGTTCGTGTATTACGCCACAATATGCACCATATTGACTTAAGCGATTTGCAAGCTGGGTTGCCTGGCTCCTGTGCTTACCCCTACGTTCTCGATTGTTCGGCTAGGGAGTAAAGGGAGCACCTCTGCGATTGTCACGACCGGGTCCTCCGAGCTCTGACCTCAGACTAGGTGAAGCCGAAAGCTAGCGCTCTTATTGTTTTCATTCATGGTCAGCACACAACGGAACTCATGAGTACAAAAAATCTATTGCACAAGTCTCATAGTAATAATGAGCACCGAAGAAAGGTATCAGTGAGGGTACTATTTTCTTCGAAGATGCTTCTTACACTTCGTCTGTAATATAGCATAAGTTCCCTAAGCGCGCTTTGTCTGTTACAGCCTTATGGCCCGGTTGCCTGGTTATCGGAAACACTGTCGATATTCTCGACATGTGGAGTACATAACACTTTTTGGTCCTTGACCGAAGAGGGAGAAGCCGACGGTCGGTTAAGACGCGTTTAAAGTTCGGGTGAACAAAGATATAATATAAGTACTTCGGTACATACAATCATTATACATAAAATTCTTACCCAAGTCACTTGGGGGCTCTTAAAAAATATATATATATATATATATATGTGCTATAAATGTGTTTTCTTTTTGGTCGTTGTCAAAACACGACAGAAGCACAGTTTTTTCTTTCTCTTCCAATTTTCGGATTGGCACCGAACACTTGATCTTGTTCGGACGTCATGTTTTTACTGACGTTTTTTGGTTTTCCAAGCTTTTTGGCACTTTTAAACTATTTGTGTGTTTTCAGCACAAGTCTCACAGTGCAACGCCGGACACCTTTAGAGATTCGGCAAAAACATTCTCAGATATTGCTATATATACATCGGTTTCGAATTGTGTCTTCGGTCAATAGTTGGGTTGCCCGACTCCTACGCTTGCCTCCTACGTTCCGCTTTGTTCGGCTAGGTGTGCAAAGGGAGAACCACTGCGATTGTGCTTTCAGCTCACATGGTTAAGCACCTCAGTGGAGAAAGCTGAAAACTGACTGTCACAATAAGCGTAAACTGGTCAGCGATCCGATGACTGTGTTAAATGACGGGCCATTCATAACAATGGCCGAAGTGTTTACGACTTGACCCCGACTGCCGCCGAACACTACTGGGGGCTATTAACTGGCCTCCCAAACTAAATCCTCGATATTTTGCTCTTAAATTAGAGTTGAGGTTTCATGATCATGCTTAGCATGACAACTCAAAGAAAGGAACCGATAGTGGGACTATTTTCTTTGGAGGACATTTCTTATGTTAAACAGTAATATAACATATCTCTCTGCGTACCTTTGTTTATAAAACCGTATGGCCAGATTGCCTTGTTTGTCGTAAATCTTTGCCCTCATAAAGGCTTTATAAAGTAGGACAAACACTCCTCGGCTACTGGCCGAGGAGGTGGAAGCCGATGGTCGGTCAACAACGTTTTGTACAATGCGGATCTGAGCATTAATGATGTAAACTACTTGGATACATAGAGTCATTACACATAATTTGTGATTTTACTATGCATATCGATCCTTAACTCGGCCACCCGTGCCCGCATTAAGGCTCGGGGGCTACTGGGCTTCGGGCTTATTATTTACAAATATTAAAGGGGCACATCGATCCCCTGATCTGGTGTTGCCACCCGACCAGTGTCTCAGGGGCTACTGCATTGCCTGTCCAATGCAGAAAATTTTATGTGAAATATAGTTTCCGAGGAGATTTTGATCCTCAGGTTGGTCGGCCGCACCCAACCTGAGTCTCGAGGACTGAGCACGCCGCTTTTTGTGTCCCGAAGTATTCTGCCGAGCTAGGACTTGATCCTCAGGCCGATTTTGCAAATCAACCTGAGTCTCAGCGGCTACCGGGATCAGCGGTCTTACGTCATACTTCAGGTGCATCTCGGGTTTTAGACCAATACACACCTTGAGGGCTACTGGCTGTATATCTCGGCAAAGAATAAATTGCACCAATAAAAATATTGACAAAAAATCGGCCCACAGTCGGGGTGATGCACCATCTCGGAAGCAGTCCGGCATAAAGCTGTTGGAAATATGCCCTAGAGGCAATAATAAAAGGATGATTATTATATTTCCTTGTTCATGATAATTGTCTTTTATTCATGCTATAATTGTGTTATCCGGAAATCGTAATACATGTGTGAATACTTAGACACCAACATGTCCCTAGTAAGCCTCTAGTTGACTAGCTCGTTGATCAACAGATAGTCATGGTTTCCTGACTATGGACATTGGATGTCATTGATAACGAGATCACATCATTAGGAGAATGATGTGATGGACAAGACCCAATCCTAAACATAGCACAAGATCGTATAGTTCGTTTGCTAGAGTTTTCCAATGTCAAGTATCTTTTCCTTAGACCATGAGATCGTGTAACTCCCGGATACCGTAGGAGTGCTTTGGGTGTACCAAACGTCACAACGTAACTGGGTGACTATAAAGGTATACTACGGGTATCTCCGAAAGTGTCTGTTGGGTTGACACGGATCAAGACTGGGATTTGTCACTCCGTATGACGGAGAGGTATCACTGGGCCCACTCGGTAATGCATCATCATAATGAGCTCAAAGTGACCAAGTGTCTGGTCACGGGATCATGCATTACGGTACGAGTAAAGTGACTTGCCGATAACGAGATTGAACAAGGTATTGGGATACCGATGATCGAATCTCGAGCAAGTAGCATACCGATTGACAAAGGGAATTGTATACGGGGTTGCTTGAATCCTCGACATCGTGGTTCATCCAATGAGATCATCGAGGAGCATGTGGGAGCCAACATGGGTATCCATATCCCGCTGTTGGTTATTGACCGGAGAGCGATCTCGGTCATGTCTACATGTCTCCCGAACCCGTAGGGTCTACACACTTAAGGTTCGGTGACGCTAGGGTTGTAGGGATATGTATATGCAGTAACCCGAATGTTGTTCGGAGTCCCGGATGAGATCCCGGACGTCACGAGGAGTTCCGGAATGGTCCGAAGGTAAAGAATTATATATAGGAAGTGCTATTTCGGCTATCGGGACAAGTTTCGGGGTCACCGGTATTGTACCGGGACCACCGAAAGGATCCCGGGGGTCCACCGGGTGGGGCCACCTATCCCGGAAGGCCCCATGGGCTGAAGTGGGAAGGGATCCAGCCCAAAGTGGGCTGGGGCGCCACTTCCCCTAGGGCCCATGCGCCTAGGGTGGGGGAAACCCTAAAGGGGGCGCCCCTTGCTTGGGGGGCAAGCCCCCCCACCCCTTGGCCGCCGCCCCCTAGGAGATTGCATCTCCTAGGGCCGGCACCCCCCTAGGCCCCCCTATATATAGTGGGGGGGATGGAGGACCTCTTACCTTTGCCTTTGGTGCCTCCCTCTCCCTCTCCAACACATCCTCCTCCTCCATAGAGCTTGGCGAAGCCCTGCCGGAGTACTGCAGCTCCATCACCACCACGCCGTCGTGCTGCTGCTGGAGCCATCTTCCTCAACCTCTCCTTCCCCCTTGCTGGATCAAGAAGGAGGAGACATTACGCTGACCGTACGTGTGTTGAACGCGGAGGTGCCGTCCGTTCGGCGCTAGGTGTTGGAAATATGCCCTAGAGGCAATAATAAAAGTATTATTATTATATTTCTTTGTTCATGATAATTGTCTTTATTCATGCTATAACTGTATTATCCGGAAATCGTAATACACGTGTGAATACATAGACCATAATATGTCCCTAGTAAGCCTCTAGTTGACTAGCTCGTTGATCAACAGATAGTCATGGTTTCCTGGCTATGGACATTGGATGTCATTGATAACGGGATCACATCATTAGGAGAATGATGTGATGGACAAGACCCAATCCTAAGCATAGTACAAAGATCGTGTAGTTCGTTTGCTAGAGCTTTTCCAATGTCAAGTATCTTTTCCTTTGACCATGAGATCGTGTAACTCCCGGATACCGTAGGAGTGCTTTGGGTGTATCAAACGTCACAACGTAACTGGGTGACTATAAAGGTGCATTACAGGTATATCCGAAAGTGTCTGTTGGGTTGACACGGATCGAGACTGGGATTTGTCACTCCGGATAACGGAGAGGTATCACTGGGCCCACTCGGTAATGCGTCATCATTATGAGCTCAAGGTGACCAAGTGGTTGATCACGGGATCATGCATTACGGTACGAGTAAAGTGACTTGCCGGTAACGAGATTGAACAAGGTATTGGGATACCGACGATCGAGTCTCGGGCAAGTAACCGATTGACAAAGGGAATTGTATACGGGGTTGATTAATCCTCGACATCGTGGTTCATCCGATGAGATCATCGTGGAGCATGTGGGAGCCATCATGGGTATCCAGATCCCGCTGTTGGTTATTGACCGGAGAGTCGTCTCGGTCATGTCTACTTGTCTCCCGAACCCGTAGGGTCTACACACTTAAGGTTCGGTGACGCTAGGGTTATGAAGATATGTGTATGCAGTAACCCGAATGTTGTTCGGAGTCCCGGATGAGATCCCGGACGTCACGAGGAGTTCCGGAATGGTCCAGAGGTAAAGAATTATATATAGGAAGTGCTGTTTCGGCCATCGGGACAAGTTTCGGGGTTATCGGTATTGTACCGGGACCACCGGAGGGGTCCCGGGGGCCCACCGGGTGGGGCCACCTGTCCCGGGGGGGCACATGGGCTGTAGGGGTGCGCCTTGGCCTATATGGGCCAAGGGCACCAGCCCCTATAGGCCCATGCGCCTAGGGTTTCCATGGGGGAGGAGTCCCACTAGTGGAAGGCACCCCTAAGTGCCTTGGGGGGGAGGGAAACCTCCCTTGGGCCGCCGCACCTAGGAGATTAGATCTCCTAGGCTGCGCACCCCCCCTTGGACCTCCTATATATAGTTGAGGAGAGGGAGGACTTCATACCTCAGCCTTTGGTGCTTCCCTCTCTCCCCGTTACGTCTCTCTCTCGTAGTATAGGCGAAGCCCTGGTACTGTGACGCCCTGCATCCACCACCACGCCGTCGTGCTGCTGGATCTTCATCAACCTCTCCTCCCCCCTTACTGGATCAAGAAAGGAGGAGACGTCATCCGTTCCGTACGTGTGTTGAACGCGGAGGCACCGTCCGTTCGGTGCTAAGATCATCGGTGATTTGAATCACGTCGTGTTCGACTACATCATCCCCGTTCTTTGAACGCTTCCGCTCGCGATCTACAAGGTACGTAGATGCATCTAATCACTCGTTGCTAGGTGAACTCCTAGATGGATCCTGGTGAAACCGTAGGAAAAATTTTGTTTTCTGCAACGTTCCCCAGCAGTGGCATCATGAGCTAGGTCTATGCGTAGTTCTCTTGCACGAGTAGAACACAAAGTCGTTGTGGGCGTTGATTTTGTTCAATATGCTTGCCGTTACTAGTCTTATCTTGATTCAGCGGCATCGTGGGATGAAGCGGCCCGGACCGACCTTACACGTACTCTTACGTGAGACAGGTTCCACCGACTGACATGCACTAGTTGCATAAGGTGGCTAGCGGGTGTCTGTCTCTCCTACTTTAGTCGGATCGGATTCGATGAAAAGGGTCCTTATGAAGGGTAAATAGCAATTGGCATATCACGTTGTGGTCTTTGCGTAGGTAAGAAACGTTCTTGCTAGAAACCCATAGCAGCCACGTAAAACATGCAAACAACAATTAGAGGACGTCTAACTTGTTTTTGCAGGGTATGCTATGTGATGTGATATGGCCAAAGTTGTGATGAATGATGAATGATCCATATGTGATGTATGAGATGTTCATGCTATTGTAATAGGAATCACAACTTACATGTCGATGAGTATGACGGTGACAGGATGATCATGGAGCCCCAAGATGGAGATCAAAGGAGCTATGTGATATTGGCCATATCATGTCACTATTATTATTTGATTGCATGTGATGTTTATCATGTTTTGCATCTTGTTTACTTAGTACGACGGTAGTAAATAAGATGATCCCTTACAACAATTTCAAGAAGTGTTCTCCCCTAACTGTGCACCGTTGCTACAGTTCGTCATTTCGAAGCATCACGTGTTAATCGGGTGTGATAGATCCTTACGTTCACATACAACGGGTGTAAGAAGTTTTACACATGCAAAAACACTTAGGGTTAACTTGACGAGCCTAGCATGTGAAGACATGGCCTCGGAACACAGAGACCGAAAGGTCGAACACGAGTCGTATGGAAGATACGATCAACATGAAGATGTTCACCGGCGATGACTAGTCCGTCTCACGTGTTAATCGGACATGGCCTAGTCGACTCGGATCGTGTAACACTTAGATGACTAGAGGGATGTCTAATCTGAGTGGGAGTTCATTAATAATTTGATTAGATGAACTTAATTATCATGAACTTAGTCTAAAACCTTTACAATATGTCTTGTAGATCAAATGGCCAACGTTGTATTCAATTTCAATGCGTTCCTAGAGAAAACCAAGCTGAAAGACAATGGCAGCAACTATACGGACTGGGTCCGGAACCTGGGGATCATCCTCATAGCTGCCAAGAAAGATTATGTCCTACAAGCACCGCTAGGTGATCCACCCGTCCCACAAAACCAAGACGCTATGAACGCTTGGCAGACACGTACTGATGACTACTCCCTCGTTCAGTGCGGCATGCTTTACAGCTTAGAGCCGGGGCTCCAAAAGCGTTTTGAGAGACATGGAGCATATGAGATGTTCGAAGAGCTAAAAATGGTTTTTCAAGCTCATGCCCGGATCGAGAGATATGAAGTCTCCGATAAGTTCTTTAGCTGTAAGATGGAGGAAAATAGTTCTGTCAGTAAGCACATACTCAATATGTCTGGGTTACATAACCGCTTGACTCAGCTGGGAGTTAATCTCCCGGATGACGCGGTCATTGACAGAATCCTCCAGTCGCTTCCACCAAGCTACAAAAGCTTTATGATGAACTTCAATATGCAGGGGATGGTAAAGACCATTCCTGAAGTATTTGCAATGCTGAAATCAGCAGAGGTAGAAGTCAAGAAGGAACATCAAGTGTTGATGATGAATAAAACCACTAAGTTCAAAAAGGGCAAGGGTAAAAAGAACTTCAAGAAGGACGGCAAGGAAGTTGCTGCGCCCGGCAAGCAAGCTGTCGGGAAGAAGTCAAAGAATGGACCCAAGCCTGAGACAGAGTGCTTTTATTGCAAAGGGAAGGGTCACTGGAAGCGGAACTGCCCCAAATACTTAGCGGACAAGAAGGCCGGCAACACCAAAGGTATATTTGATATACATGTAATTGATGTGTACCTTACCAGTACTCGTAGTAACTCCTGGGTATTTGATACCGGTGCTGTTGCTCATATTTGTAACTCACCGCAGGAGCTGCGGAATAAACGAAAACTGGAGAAGGACGAGGTGACGATGCGCGTCGGGAATGGTTCCAAGGTCGATGTGATCGCCGTCGGCACGCTACCTCTACATTTACCTACGGGATTAGTGATAAACCTCAATAATTGTTATTTAGTGCCATGTTTGAGCATGAACATTGTATCAGGATCTCGTTTAATACGAGATGGCTACTCATTTAAATCCGAGAATAATGGTTGTTCTATTTATATGAGAGATATGTTTTATGGTCATGCTCCGATAGTCAATGGTTTATTCTTAATGAATCTTGAGCGTATTACTACACATATTCATAGTGTGAATACCAAAAGATGTAAAGTTGATAATGATAGTCCCACATACTTGTGGCACTACCGCCTTGGTCACATAGGTGTCAAACGCATGAAGAAGCTCCATGCAGATGGACTTTTAGAGTCTCTTGATTATGAATCATTTGACACGTGCGAACCATGCCTCATGGGTAAAATGACCAAGACTCCGTTCTCAGGAACAATGGAGCGAGCAACCAACTTGTTGGAAATCATACATACTGATGTGTGCGGTCCAATGAGTGTTGAGGCTCGCGGTGGCTATCGTTATGTTCTCACCCTCACTGATGACTTAAGTAGATATGGGTATGTCTACTTAATGAAACACAAGTCTGAAACCTTTGAAAAGTTCAAGGAATTTCAGAGTGAAGTTGAGAATCAACGTGACAGGAAAATCAAGTTTCTACGATCAGATCGTGGAGGAGAATACTTGAGTCACGAATTTGGCACACACTTAAGAAAATGTGGAATAGTTTCACAACTCACGCCGCCTGGAACACCTCAGCGTAATGGTGTGTCCGAACGTCGTAATCGCACTTTATTAGATATGGTGCGATCTATGATGTCTCTTGCCGATTTACCGCTATCTTTTTGGGGCTATGCTTTAGAGACTACCGCATTCACTTTAAATAGGGCACCGTCGAAATCCGTTGAGACGACACCGTATGAATTATGGTTTGGGAAGAAACCTAAGCTGTCGTTTCTAAAAGTTTGGGGATGCGATGCTTATGTCAAGAAACTTCAACCTGAAAAGCTCGAACCCAAGTCGGAAAAATGCGTCTTCATAGGATACCCTAAAGAAACTTATGGGTATACCTTCTACCTCAGATCCGAAGGCAAGATCTTTGTTGCCAGGAATGGATCCTTTCTAGAGAAAGAGTTTCTCTCGAAAGAAGTAAGTGGGAGGAAAGTAGAACTTGATGAAGTATTGCCTCTTGAACCGGTAAATGGCGCAACTCAAGAAAATGTTCCTGAGGCACCTGCACCGACTAGAGAGGAAGTTATTAATGATGATCAAGATACTTCTGATCAAGCTCCTACTGAAATTCGAAGGTCCACAAGGACACGTTCCGCACCAGAGTGGTACGGCAACCCTGTCTTGGAAATCATGTTGTTAGACAACAGTGAACCTTCAAACTATGAAGAAGCGATGGCGGGCCCGGATTCCGACAAATGGATAGAAGCCATGAAATCCGAGATAGGATCCATGTATGAAATCGAAGTATGGACTTTGACTGACTTGCCCGTTGAACGGCGAGCCATAGAAAATAAATGGATCTTTAAGAAGAAGACAGACGCGGATGGTAATGTGACCATCTATAAAGCTCGACTTGTCGCTAAGGGTTATCGACAAGTTCAAGGGGTTGACTACGATGAGACTTTCTCACCGGTAGCGAAGCTGAAGTCCGTCCGAATCATGTTAGCAGTTGCCGCATTCTACGATTATGAAATATGGCAAATGGACGTCAAAACGGCATTCCTTAATGGTTTCCTTAAGGAAGAATTGTATATGATGCAGCCGGAAGGTTTTGTCGATCCTAAGAATGCTGACAAGGTGTGCAAGCTCCAACGCTCGATTTATGGGCTGGTGCAAGCATCTCGGAGTTGGAACATTCGCTTTGATGAGATGATCAAAGCGTTTGGGTTTACGCAGACTTATGGAGAAGCCTGCGTTTACAAGAAAGTGAGTGGGAGCTCTGTAGCATTTCTCATACTATATGTAGATGACATACTTTTGATGGGAAATGATATAGAACTCTTGGACAGCATCAAGGCCTACTTGAATAAAAGTTTTTCAATGAAGGACCTTGGAGAAGCTACTTATATATTAGGCATCAAGATCTACAGAGATAGATCAAGACGCCTCATAGGTCTTTCACAAAGCACATACCTTGATAAGATTTTGAAGAAGTTCAAAATGGATCAGTCCAAGAAAGGGTTCTTGCCTGTTTTGCAAGGTATGAAATTGAGCTCAGCTCAATGTCCGACCACGGCAGAAGAGATAGAAGAGATGAGTGTCATCCCCTATGCCTCAGCCATAGGTTCTATTATGTATGCCATGCTGTGTACCAGACCTGATGTAAACCTTGCCGTAAGTTTGGTAGGAAGGTACCAAAGTAATCCCGGCAAGGAACACTGGACAGCGGTCAAGAATATCCTGAAGTACCTGAAAAGGACTAAGGAAATGTTTCTCGTTTATGGAGGTGACGAAGAGCTCGTCGTAAAGGGTTACGTCGACGCTAGCTTCGACACAGATCTGGATGACTCTAAGTCACAAACCGGATACGTGTATATGTTGAATGGTGGAGCAGTGAGCTGGTGCAGCTGCAAACAGAGCGTCGTGGCGGGATCTACATGTGAAGCGGAGTACATGGCAGCCTCGGAGGCAGCACATGAAGCAATATGGGTGAAGGAGTTCATCACTGACCTAGGAGTCATACCCAATGCGTCGGGGCCAATCAAACTCTTTTGTGACAACACTGGGGCTATTGCACTTGCCAAGGAGCCCAGGTTTCACAAGAAGACAAGGCACATCAAGCGTCGCTTCAACTCCATTCGTGAAAATGTTCAAGATGGAGACATAAAGATTTGTAAAGTACATACGGACCTGAATATAGCAGATCCGTTGACTAAACCTCTCCCTAGGGCAAAACATGATCAACACCAGAATTCCATGGGTGTTCGATTCATCACAATGTAACTAGATTATTGACTCTAGTGCAAGTGGGAGACTGTTGGAAATATGCCCTAGAGGCAATAATAAAAGGATTATTATTATATTTCCTTGTTCATGATAATTGTCTATTATTCATGCTATAATTTTATTATCCGGAAATCATAATACATGTGTGAATACATAGACCACAATGTGTCCCTAGTGAGCCTCTAGTTGACTAGCTCATTGATCAACAGATAGTCATGGTTTCCTGGCTATGGACATGGGGATGTCATTGATAACGGGATCACATCATTAGGAGAATGATGTGATGGACAAGACCCAATCCTAAACATAGCACAAGATCGTATAGTTCGTTTGCTAGAGTTTTTCCAATGTCAAGTATCTTTTCCTTAGACCATGAGATCGTGTAACTCCCGGATACCGTAGGAGTGCTTTGGGTGTACCAAACGTCACAACGTAACTGGGTGACTATAAAGGTATACTGCGGGTATCTCCGAAAGTGTCTGTTGGGTTGACACGGATCAAGACTGGGATTTGTCACTCCGTATGACGGAGAGGTATCTCTGGGCCCACTCGGTAATGCATCATCACAATGAGCTCAAAGTGACCAAGTGTCTGGTCACGGGATCATGCATTACGGTACGAGTAAAGTGACTTGCCGGTAACGAGATTGAACGAGGTATTGGGATACCGACGATCGAATCTCGGGCAAGTAACGTACCGATTGACAAAGGGAATTGTATACGAGGTTGCTTGAATCCTCGACATCGTGGTTCATCCGATGAGATCGTCGAGGAGCATGTGGGAGCCAACATGGGTATCCAGATCCTGCTGTTGGTTATTGACCGGAGAGCCATCTCGGTCATGTCTACATGTCTCCCGAACCCATAGGGTCTACACACTTAAGGTTCGGTGACGCTAGGGTTGTAGAGATATGAATATGCAGTAACCCGAAAGTTGTTCGGAGTCTCGGATGAGATCCTGGATGTCAGAGGAGTTCCGGAATGGTCCGAAGGTGAAGAATTATATATAGGAAGTGCAGTTTCGGCCATCGGGAGAGTTTCGGGGGTCACCGGTATTGTACCGGGACCACCGGAAGGGTCCCGGGGGTCCACCGGGTGGGGCCACCCATCCCCGAGGGCCCCATGGGCCAAAGTGGGGAGGGGAACCAGCCCATAGTGGGCTGGTGCGCCCCCCTTGGCCCACCCCATGCGCCTAGGGTTGGGAACCCTAGGGTGGGGGGCGCCCCACCTGGCTTGGGGGGCACTCCACCCCTTGGCCGCCGCCCCCCTTAGGAGATCCCATCTCCTAGGGCCGGCGCACCCCCTAGGGGGCCTATATAAAGGAGGGAGGGAGGGGGCAGCCGCACCCTTGAGTCTTGGCGCCTCCCTCTCCCCTGCAACACCTCTCCCTCTCGTAGTAGAACGGCGAAGCCCTACTGCGGTGACCCCTGCATCTACCACCACGCCGTCGTGATGCTGGATCTTCATCAACCTCTCCTTCCCCCTTGCTGGATCAAGAAGGAGGAGACGTCACGCTGACCGTACGTGTGTTGAACGCGGAGGTGCCGTCCGTTCGGCGCTAGGACCTCCGGTGATTTGGATCACGTCGAGTACGACTTCCTCATCCCCGTTCTTTGAACGCTTCCGCGCGTGATCTACAAAGGTATGTAGATGCAATCCTATCACTCGTTGCTAGATGAACTCATAGATGGATCTTGGTGAAACCGTAGAAATTTTTTTGTTTTCTGCAACGTTCCCCAACAGGTATATGGGCCTTATTGGGCCATAGTGGGAGAGAAGAGAGGGAGGCCTAGGAGGGGGCGCGCCCCCCTCAAGCGCAATCCGAATTGGGTGGGGGGGGCGACCCCCCCTTTCCTTTCCCCTCTCCCCCATCCTTCCACTCCTAGTCCAAATAGGGAAGGGGGAATCCTACTCCCACCCGGCCATCCCCTCCTCCACTCCTTTATATACGGGGGAGGGGGGCACCCCATAGACACACAAGTTGATCATTGATCCCTTAGCCGTGTGCGGTGCCCCCCTCCACCATAATCCACCTCGGTCATATCGTAGCGGTGCTTAGGCGAAGCCCTGTTCCGGTAGCATCATCATCACTGTCATCACGCCATCGTGCTGACGAATCTCTCCCTCGACACTCTACTGGATCATGAGTTCGTGGGACGTCACCGAGCTGAACATGTGCAGATCGCGGATGTGTCATACGTTCGATACTAGGATCGGTCGATCATGAAGACGTACGACTATATCAACCGCGTTGTCATAACGCTTCCGCTTACGGTCTACGAGGGTACATAGACAATACTCTCCCCTCTCACTACTATGCATCACCATGATCTTGCGTGTGCGTAGGAATTTTTTTGAAATTACTTCGTTCCCCAACAGTGTTGCAGACCGACCAATCCATCTGCCTACTTGTTGCTTCGCCCCCATCCACAACCACCGCCAAGTCAGGGAGATGCGCCCCGCGGTGGCCAATCTCCGGCGACCACCGGTGAGGTCGCCCGGCCCCACCACGCGCCTCTCTCCTCCTTGTCAGCTTCGCTGGAGCCGTCCCTTCCTCGACCCTTCAGTCAAGCCCCGCCTATAGGTCGTCTTCGCTTGAGCGCCTCCATCTCGGATCTCCGCTGCCAAACGCCTCCCCGCCACTGGATTGACTGATCCGGCGAGATTCGACACACCGCCGCAGAGCGCCGCCAACCTTGTCATTGTCATATCCCGCCGGCAAGAGCCATAACCACCGCGTCGTTCATCTGCGCTTGCCCTTCTCGGCCCGGTCGCGGATGGTCTCCAGCCCGCCACGGGAAAAAGGTTAGGGAAGGTGCGTTTCTACAACATTAGTTATGTTGCAACTTTTTTTTTGCAACAACGCTATTGTTGCAGGAATATAGAGAAGAAACCGAAAATGCTATTGCAATTTTTTGCAACAAGGGTCTTGTTGCAAGAATATTTTGCAACAAAGGCCTTGTTGTAGGAAAGTAGATAAGCGGAACGATCAGGAAAATAGATAAAAAGAAACGATCGGATGCCTCGTGATCCGACCGATATTTTAAAAAGATCAGCTGGCTAGCACGGCCCTAACCCAACATGACTTCATTCTCTTATCTACTCAGATCGAATCAGAGTGGGGGTTCCCCCCTTAAGTGTGTGAAGTGTGAACCCATATGTTCTTGATCAGTTACACATGTCATGAGCAGCCTACGTAAACTCAATCGACCCTCGAGTACCTAGTCAGGCTCGAGTACACTACTCGAACTCTGACTTACTCTAACATGGACCATAATTGATACTGGCCCCTAGAAGGATGTGCCAACTAACCTGCTCACAAAGTCATGTAGAAGAACCTCACAATGTGGCATATGCTGCCTCAGGATATATGTTGCCCAACCCACTGTGAGTATTTAGAATCCTTGTTGATAGACCCTAAGGAGGCCTATTAAGTATTCACATCCCGAGAATGTATGGTGACCTCAGGTGTAGACCATGGCATATACACTATACTTTAGACCAACAAATGACAATTCACACTACATCTTAAAATAGGTATGTCACACACTATGTTCTACCAACGCAAGTCTTATTATCATACTGATATCACGTATACTCAAGACCTACAAAACAAGGTCATCGACAAATGATATGCTAATCTTCGAATATGTGAGCTCATATCCTCAATGGATAGCAATTGTTATCACAACATCATACAACAAAGAGTTTCACAAAAGCTAAAGTATTCACCAACCTATGTCACGATGATGTTGAAGGACAATATTAGTAACTCATGGATACATGGGAGCATAATCATCATTATAATTGCCTCTAGATCATATTCCCAATCGAACATGTGACGTAAGGCCAAGGTTTGATAAATGAAGATGAGGCAACCTATTTTGTCTATGCTATGCAAATAACTTTCACATATGGTAAAACAACCACTCATGCAATCTTATGTTATGTACCTCTGTAAAAAATGTTGTTTGAATAGTGCTTTGGCCTTTGTTGGCTAGTTCGGTTGTATTGTAAACTTTGTACTCCGGAAATTTTGGAAAATAAATCTGGCCGGTTGTTCTCCATTCATCGTCCCACAAAATATTAGAGTCTCTTTCTTCTCTTGAGATATGCAAATGACTTGTTGATGTCCTGCAAGTGCACAGGAATAATTGAATCAAAATTCCAGGGAAGTATTTTCCAAAAACTTGTTATTCTTAAATACTTTCTTCTAGTTCTAGTTCTAGCTCTAGTCCTAGTTCAGCATCATCTATAAAATTTCTTCTAGTTGCAAGATGGCAAAAGTTATTATTCTTAAAATTTTGACAAGTCATGTTGTCGGTTAATGGTATCCAAACTGACCAATATTGAACTAGAACCACGGTTGATAGACCAGATATTGTACACTTACTTTTCTATAGAATCAAAAGCAATATAGTGCATGATGAAAAATATGGAGTTCAAAATTTGATGTAATATGGGACTTGGTTCAAAGAAACTATACTGTGTTTTTATTCATATATTCACATATGGCAATAGCAGATGTCATCTCAAACAATTAACACATGATCCTATGATACATAATACAAGACACACAATAATAACAACTCAACCGAACCAAACAGACTAGAGAAACTATCACACATCGCTCTTGATGGCAGAGCTATAGCCGGTTTGGTCATCATAGAACTTGGACCATAGCATGACACCACCGTACTTTGAAGAGCCCTTGATGAGTGGCAGCACACTCGAAGTGAGCTCGCTGGCAGGGACGAACCCTGTGCCCGCTGCGTCCTTGGAGGCCGGAAGCCCCAAGAAGATCTTCCCCGCCGGCACTGACTCCCACTTCTTCCACGCGTCCATGAATGCCCCCCGCCCCGCACTAAACTGGCATTCTTCGTTGTTATAGAACTGCACCCACACGTAGTCGAACAGCCTTGTACTGATCGCACCGCCATCCCATTCATCCGGGAACGGGCACTGAGGTGCCGCGCTCAGCAGTACGGTCTTGCCTCCGTTCTTTCCCAAATTCTTTAGGTCAGTGGCAAGATCGTTCCAGAATTTGGCGCTGCCTTGCTCGATGTCAAAGTCAATGCCGTCCAGCACGACGTGTCAACGCTTTCTTTAGTGGATTTCGCTTCGTGTCGTCGCTTGTCCGTTCCTGTGTCTAAATCTACCGGTAATGTTCGCGGTTAAAGTAAGGCTGAGATGCAGAACAAATTTCGTTGCAGCCGGTATGTTTCCATGCTAAATAATTTTACATTAGGACTGATCAACGGTTCACCAAAGATTAGTGAAAGCGAGTGCGTCTCCTAAAAAAAGAGTGCGTCAAGGAACACTAGACAGCGGTCAAGAATATCCTGAAGTACCTGAAAAGGACTAAGGAAATGTTTCTCGTTTATGGAGGTGACGAAGAGCTCGTCGTAAAGGGTTACGTCGATGCTAGCTTCGACACGGATCTGGATGACTCTAAGTCACAAACCGGATACGTGTATATTTTGAATGGTGGGGCAGTAAGCTGGTGCAGTTGCAAGCAGAGCGTCGTGGCGGGATCTACATGTGAAGCGGAGTACATGGCAGCCTCGGAGGCAACACATGAAGCAATATGGGTGAAGGAGTTCATCACTGACCTAGGAGTCATACCCAATGCGTCGGGGCCAATCAAACTCTTTTGTGACAACACTGGGGCTATTGCACTTGCCAAGGAGCCCAGGTTTCACAAGAAGACAAGGCACATCAAGCGTCGCTTCAACTCCATTCGTGACAATGTTCAAGATGGAGACATAAAGATTTGTAAAGTACATACGGACCTGAATATAGCAGATCCGTTGACTAAACCTCTCCCTAGGGCAAAACATGATCAACACCAGAATTCCATGGGTGTTCGATTCATCACAATGTAACTAGATTATTGACTCTAGTGCAAGTGGGAGACTGTTGGAAATATGCCCTAGAGGCAATAATAAAAGTATTATTATTATATTTCTTTGTTCATGATAATTGTCTTTATTCATGCTATAACTGTATTATCCGGAAATCGTAATACACGTGTGAATACATAGACCATAATATGTCCCTAGTAAGCCTCTAGTTGACTAGCTCGTTGATCAACAGATAGTCATGGTTTCCTGGCTATGGACATTGGATGTCATTGATAACGGGATCACATCATTAGGAGAATGATGTGATGGACAAGACCCAATCCTAAGCATAGTACAAAGATCGTGTAGTTCGTTTGCTAGAGCTTTTCCAATGTCAAGTATCTTTTCCTTTGACCATGAGATCGTGTAACTCCCGGATACCGTAGGAGTGCTTTGGGTGTATCAAACGTCACAACGTAACTGGGTGACTATAAAGGTGCATTACAGGTATATCCGAAAGTGTCTGTTGGGTTGACACGGATCGAGACTGGGATTTGTCACTCCGGATAACGGAGAGGTATCACTGGGCCCACTCGGTAATGCGTCATCATTATGAGCTCAAGGTGACCAAGTGGTTGATCACGGGATCATGCATTACGGTACGAGTAAAGTGACTTGCCGGTAACGAGATTGAACAAGGTATTGGGATACCGACGATCGAGTCTCGGGCAAGTAACATACCGATTGACAAAGGGAATTGTATACGGGGTTGATTAATCCTCGACATCGTGGTTCATCCGATGAGATCATCGTGGAGCATGTGGGAGCCATCATGGGTATCCAGATCCCGCTGTTGGTTATTGACCGGAGAGTCGTCTCGGTCATGTCTACTTGTCTCCCGAACCCGTAGGGTCTACACACTTAAGGTTCGGTGACGCTAGGGTTGTAGAGATATGAATATGCAGTAACCCGAAAGTTGTTCGGAGTCTCGGATGAGATCCTGGATGTCAGAGGAGTTCCGGAATGGTCCGAAGGTGAAGAATTATATATAGGAAGTGCTGTTTCGGCCATCGGGACAAGTTTCGGGGTTATCGGTATTGTACCGGGACCACCGGAGGGGTCCCGGGGGCCCACCGGGTGGGGCCACCTGTCCCGGGGGGCCACATGGGCTGTAGGGGTGCGCCTTGGCCTATATGGGCCAAGGGCACCAGCCCCTATAGGCCCATGCGCCTAGGGTTTCCATGGGGGAGGAGTCCCACTAGTGGAAGGCACCCCTAAGTGCCTTGGGGGGAGGGAAACCTCCCTTGGGCCGCCGCACCTAGGAGATTAGATCTCCTAGGCTGCGCACCCCCCCTGGACCTCCTATATATAGTTGAGGAGAGGGAGGACTTCATACCTCAGCCTTTGGTGCTTCCCTCTCGTCCCGTTACGTCTCTCTCTCGTAGTATAGGCGAAGCCCTGCTACTGTGACGCCCTGCATCCACCACCACGCCGTCGTGCTGCTGGATCTTCATCAACCTCTCCTCCCCCCTTACTGGATCAAGAAAGGAGGAGACGTCATCCGTTCCGTACGTGTGTTGAGCGCGGAGGCACCGTCCGTTCGGTGCTAAGATCATCGGTGATTTGAATCACGTCGTGTTCGACTACATCTTCCCCGTTCTTTGAACGCTTCCGCTCGCGATCTACAAGGTACGTAGATGCATCTAATCACTCGTTGCTAGGTGAACTCCTAGATGGATCCTGGTGAAACTGTAGGAAAAATTTTGTTTTCTGCAACGTTCCCCAACACTAGGATCTCCGGTGATTTGGATCACGTCGAGTACAACTCTCTCATCCCCGTTCTTTGAACGCTTCCGCTCGCGATCTACAAGGTACGTAGATGCATCCAACCACTCGTTGCTAGATGAACTCATAGATGGATCTGGGTGAAACCGTAGGAAAATTTTTGTTTTCTGCAACGTTCCCCAACAAAAGCTTGGGCGCTAGTGGCTGGCTCCATAGAGGGCATTTCCGGCATTAAGCTCGGCTAAACTCCTTCAACTTTTTTACACCAAGATGATCTATGACATCTTGGATATAGTCCGGCGTTGGAGCTTGGACACAGTCCGGTTTGGAGCTCGGATACATTTTGGCGTTGGAGCTCGGAAGCAGTCTGGCATTGGTGCTCGGCTGCAAAAGATACCTCGAATGCAGTCCGACGTTGGAGCTTGGACGCAAGAGGACACTACCTCCCGGGAACAACTTCAAAACCCGAGGTGTGGCATAAAAATAACAAGGCATTGATAAAGGCCGGAAACTTAAAGGGGCTCCTCGGATACCCGACGTATAAACTTGTCGAATGCATTTCGGCGATCCTCAAGATCGAAGATGAGAAGATTTGTTGAACCAGTTTTCAAGACCGACAACTGAAGATGAAGAATAGTTCGGAAGAATCGAGGAGCGTCCCTAACTTGAAGACCGGTTCAGGGGGCTACTGACGGGGTCCTGGACTAGGGGGTACTCACCACGTCGTCTCCTGATCTGTTAGATTGGGCCGAGGACCCCCATGGCCGTATACTCATGGGCCAGTTCGGACAGCTGCCACATACATGGAAGATTCCACAAGACTTGGTGATCAAGATAAGGACTCCTCCCCACCGGCGTATTCGGCTAGGACTCTTGTTATCCTAGGCCTCTGGTGCATTATATAAACCGAGGCCAGGCTAGTCGATATATAACATACAACAATCATACCATAGGCTAGCTTCTAGGGTTTAGCCTCTCCGATCTCGTGGTAGATCAACTCTTGTAATACTCAAATCATCAATATCAATCAAGAAGGGCGTAGGGTATTACCTCCATCAAGAGGGCCCGAACCTGGGTAAACATCGTGTCCCCTGCCTCCTGTTACCATCGATCCTAGACGCACATCTCGGGACCCCCTACCCGAGATCCACCGGTTTTGACACCGACAATTACCATGCTATTGAAGACTCTCAAAATAATCTAAGTGAAGCATGAGAGATCAATAGTTTCTATAAAACAAATTCACCACCGTGCTCTAAAAGATATAAGTGAAGTACTAGAGCAAAACTATATAACTCAAAAGATATAAGCGAAGCACATAGAGTATTCTAACAAATTCCAAATCATGTATGGCTCTCTCAAAAATTGTGTACATCAAGGATGATTGTGGTAAACTAAAAATCAAAGACTCAAATCATACAAGATGCTCCAAGCAAAACACATATCATGTGGTGAATAAAAATATAGCTCCAAGTAAAGTTACCGATAGAAGTAGACGAAAGAGGGGATGCCTTCCGGGGCATCCCCAAGCTTTGGCTTTTAGGTGTCCTTAGATTATCTTGGGGGTTCCATGGGCATCCCCAAGCTTAGGCTCTTGCCACTCCTTGTTCCATAATCCATCAAATCTTTACCCAAAACTTGAAAACTTCACAACACAAAACTTAAAGTACAAAATCTCATGAGCTCCGTTAGCGAAACAAAACAAAAGACCACTTCAAGGTACTGTAATGAACTCATTTTTTATTTATATTGGTGTTAAACCTACTGTATTCCAACTTCTCTATTGTGTATAAACTATTTTACTAGCCATAGATTCATCAAAATAAGCAAACAACACACGAAAAACAGAATCTGTCAAAAACAGAACAGTCTGTAGTAATCTGTAGCTAGCGCAAGATCTGGAACCCCAAAAATTCTAAAATAAATTTCTGAACGTGAGGAATTTATATATTAATCATCTGCAAAAATAATTAACTAAATAGCACTTTCCAAATAAAAATGGCAGCAGTTCTCGTGAGCGCTAAAGTTTCTGTTTTTTACAGCAAGATTAACAAGACTTTCCCCAAGTCTTCCCAACGGTTCTACTTGGCACAAACACTAATTAAACACAAAAGACACAACCTAAACAGAGGCTACATAAATTATTCGTTACTAATCAGGAGCAAAAAGTAAGGAATAAAAATAAAATTGGGTTGCCTCCCAACAAGCGCTATCGTTTAACGCCCCTAGCTAGGCATAAAAAGCAAAGATAGGTCTAAGTATTGCCATCTTTGGTAGGCAATCCATAAGTGGCTCTCATAATAGATTCATAAGGTAATTTAATTTTCTTTCTAGGAAAGTGTTCCATGACTTTCCTTAACGGAAATTGGAATCTAATATTTTCTTCCTTCATATCAATAATTGCACCAATCGTTCTAAGGAAAGGTCTACCAAGAATAATAGGACATGAAGGATTGCAATCTATGTCAAGAACAATAAAATTTACGGGTACATAATTCCTATTTGCAACAATAAGAACATCATTAATTTTTCCCATAGGTTTCTTAATAGTGGAATCCGCAAGGTGCAAGTTTAGAGAGCAATCATCAAAATCACGGAAACCTAACAAATCACACAAAGTCTTTGGAATCATGGAAACACTAGCACCCAAATCACATAAAGCATAGAACTCATGATCTTTAATCTTAATTTTAATAGTTGGTTCCCACTCATCATAAAGTTTTCTAGGGATAGAAACTTCCAACTCAAGTTTTTCTTCATAAGATTGCATCAAGGCATCAACGATATGTTTAGTGAACGCTTTATTTTGACTATAAGCGTGAGGAGAATTTAGCACGGATTGCAACAAGGAAATACAATCAATCATAGAGCAATTTTCATATTTAAATTCCTTTAAATCCAAAATAGTGGGTTTAGCAACATCTAGGGTTTTAATTTCTTCGATCCCACTTTAATCAATTTTAGCATCAAGATCTAAAAACTCTGAATTCTTGGAACGCCTTCTAGGTAAAGGTGGATCATATTCAGTCCCATCATTATTAAGATTCATATTGCAAAACAAATATTTAATAGGGGACACATCAATAACTTTTAGATCTTTATCTTTATTTTCATAGGAACTAGAAGAACACGCTCTTATAAAGGCATCTTTCTTAGCACACATCCTAGCGGTTCTTTCTTTGCACTCATCAATGGAAATTCTCATGGCTTTGAGAGACTCGTTGATATCATGCTTAGGTGGAATAGATCTAAGTTTCAAAGAATCAACATCAAGAGAAATTCTATCAACGTTCCTAGCCAACTCATCAATCTTACGCAATTTTTCTTCAATCAAAGCATTGAAATTCTTTTGCGAAGTAATAAATTCTTTAGTATTAGATTCAAAATAAGAGGGCATCTTATTATAATTTCCATAAGAATTGTTGTAGGAATTACCATAATTATTAGAGGGATTACTAGAATAAGGCCTAGGATTAAAATTTCCTCTATACGCGTTGTTACCAAAATTGTTCCTACCAACAAAATTCACATCCATAGATTCATTATTATTCTCGATCAAAGTAGACAAGGGAATATCATTAGGATCAGAAGAAACATTCTTACTAGCAAATAATTTCATAAGTTCATCCATCTTTCCAGTCAAAACATTAATTTCTTCTATCGCATGCACCTTTTTATTAGTAAATCTTTCAGTATGCCATTGACAATAATTAACCATAATATTATCTAGGAGTTTAGTAGCATCTCCTAAAGTGATTTCCATAAAAGTGCCTCCCGCGGCCGAATCTAAAAGATTTCAAGAAGCAAAATTCAATCCGGCATAAAATTTTTGTATAATCATCCACAAATTCAAACCATGAGTAGGGCAATTACGTATCATTAATTTCATCCTCTCCCAAGCTTGTGCAACATGTTCATGATCAAGTTGCTTAAAATTCATAATATCGTTTCTAAGAGAGATGATCTTAGCGGGAGGAAAATACTTAGAGATAAAAGCATCTTTGCACTTGTTCCAGGAATCAATACTATTTTTAGGCAAAGATGAAAACCAAGATTTAGCACGATCTCTAAGCGAAAAAGGAAATAACTTCAATTTAACAATATCGTTATCCACATCTTTCTTCTTTTGCATATCACACAAATCAACGAAGCTATTTAGATGGGTAGCGGCATCTTCACTAGGAAGGCCGGAAAACATATCTTTCATGACAAGATTCAGCAAAGCGGCATTAATTTCACAAGATTCAGCATCGGTAAGAGGAGCAATCGGAGTGCTAATAAAATCATTGTTGTTGGTATTGGTAGGTCACACAATTTAGTGTTATCTTGAGCCATCGTGACAAGCAAGCAATCCAACACACAAGCAAACAAAAAGCAAGCGGGCAAAAAGAGGCAAATAGAGAAAGAGAGGGAGGATAGAGAGAGAGAGGGCGAATAAAACGGCAAGGGTGAAGTGGCGGAGAGGAAAACGAGAGGCAAATGGCAAATAATGTAATGCGGGAGATAAGGATTGTGATGGGTACTTGGTATGTTTGACTTTTGCGTAGACTCCCCGGCAACGGCGCCAGAATTCCTTCTTGCTACCTCTTGAGCACTGCGTTGGTTTTCCCTTGAAGAGGAAAGGGTGATGCAGCAAAGTAGCGTAAGTATTTCCCCCAGTTTTTGAGAACCAAGGTATCAATCCAGTAGGAGGCTACGCGCGAGTCCCTCGCACCTGCACAAAACAAATAAATCCTCGCAACCAACGCGATAAGGGGTTGTCAATCCCTACACGGCCACTTACGAGAGTGAGATCTGTAGATACGATAAGATAATATTTTTGGTATTTTTATGATAAAGATGCAAAGTAAAATAAAAGAAAAGTTAGAAGCAAAGGAAATAACTAAGTATTGGAAGATTAATATGATGAAGATAGACCCGAGGGCCATAAGTTTCACTAGTGGCTTCTCTCAAGAGCATAAGTATTTTACAGTGGGTGAACGAATTACTATTGAGGAATTGACATAATTGAGCATAGTTATGAGAATATCTAGGTATGATCATGTATATAGGCATCACGTCCGAGACAAGTAGACCGACTCCTGCCTGCATCTACTACTATTACTCCACTCATCGACCGCTATCCAGCATGCATCTAGAGTATTAAGTTCATGAAAACAGAGTAACGCCTTAAGCAAGATGACATGATGTAGAGGGATATATTCATGCAATATGATAAAAAAACCATCTTGTTATCCTCGATGGCAACAATACAATACGTGCCTTGCTGCCCCTACTGTCACTGGGAAAGGACACCGCAAGATTGAACCCAAAGCTAAGCACTTCTGCCATTGCAAGAAAGATCAATCTAGTAAGCCAAACCAAACCGATAATTCGAAGAGACTTGCAAAGATAACCAATCATACATAAAAGAATTCAAAGAAGATTCAAATATTGTTCATAGATAATCTTGATCATAAACCCACAATTCATCGGTCTCAACAAACACACCGCAAAAAGAAGATTACATCGAATAGATCTCCACAAGAGAGGGGGAGAACATTGTATTGAGATCCAAAAAGAGAGAAGAAGCCATCTAGCTAATAACTATGGACCCGAAGGTCTGAGGTAAACTACTCACACTTCATCAGAGGGGCTATGGTGATGATGTAGAAGCCCTCCATGATGGATACCCCCTCCGGCGGAGCTCCGGAACAGGCCCCAAGATGGGATCTCGTGGATACGGAAAGTTACGGCGGTGGAATTAGGGTTTTGGCTCCGTCTCTGGTCGTTTGGGGTACGTAGGTATATATAGGAGGAAGGAGTACGTCGGTGGAGCAACAGGGGGCCCACGAGGGTGGAGGGCGCGCCTGAGGGGGGGGGTAGGCGCGCCCCCTACCTCGTGGCCTCCTCCTTTGTTTCTTGACATAGGGTCCAAGTGTCCTGGATCATGTTCGGTGAGAAAATCACGTTCCCGAAGGTTTCATTCCGTTTGGACTCCGTTTGATATTCCTTTTCTTCGAAACCCTAAAATAGGCAAAAAAAACAGCAATTCTGGGTTGGGCCTCCGGTTAATAGGTTAGTCCCAAAAATAATATAAAAGTGGATAATAAAGCCCAATAATGTCCAAAACAGTAGATAATATAGCATGGAGCAATCAAAAATTATAGATACGTTGGAGACGTATCATTCGTCAGCACGACGGCGTGATGACGGTGATGATGATGCTACCGGAACAGGGCTTCGCCTAAGCACCGCTACGATATGACTGTCGGGGATATACCCCGCGGTATGACCCGGCTAGGACTTGGTAAACGGGCAGAGAGTTAAGACAGACAGTTAAGACAGATGGTTAAGACGGATGGTAATCCGACAGATGATAACCCGACAGGTGTTAAGTCAGATGATAACCCGATAGGTGTTAAGTTAGATGATAACCCGGCAGGTGTTAAGTCACATCATAACCCGACAGACAGTCATAACCCGGCAGACAATCATAAGTCGGCAGACAGTCATAACCCGGCAGACAGTCATAACCCGGCAGACAGTCATAACCGAGCAGACAGGGTCGCCTGGGGTTAACAAGCCCAAGCCGTTAAGAAGCCCATGAAGAGAAGTCAAAATAGTTTAAGACTTAATCCGAGTTGGACTCTACATGTAGCCCGCGCCTTTAAACATATATAAGGAGGGGTAGGGCACCCCAAAGGGGGGAGAAGTAATCTTAAGGGTTAGACATAACTAGGAGAGCCGGTTTACGGCGACTCCTTCGTGATGATAATGAGACCTAGCCACAAACAACATGTAGGGTTGTTACCGGATGATGTTTCCCGGGACCCAAAGCTGTCTAAATCCTTGTCTTCTGTTGCGTCTCTCGATTCCGCCCAACCCCTCTCAAGCTACCACATAGATGCGTTGGCCTCACGACTAAGTCCTCACATTAGGACATCTGCCGTGAGAATTGCACGACAGTTAGCGTCCACCGTGGGGCCAGCACACGGTGGTGTTGAGTTCTCGAAGGGATTTCTTCCAGGGATCGAGAAGGTTGCAAAATTCCGGATGAAAAGAACCAGTTGGAAGGATCTGCATGAACTTCTGAGAGGATTAAATCATTGCTGCTGCTACACTCGCGGAAGTTACGGTCAAGTACTAGTAGTTGCATGGTTTACGAGATTTGATGGATTTTGGAAAAGTACTAGGTACTACTTCTAGTATATGAGCTCTAAGCAGAAGCAAATTTTGATTGAGAAAACTCGGATGCATCACGTAAAGACTCAAGAAGCATCAAAGAAAGATTCCAGCGAAACAGTATGGTATAAACCGGCCTAAAAGAAACTGGTCCTGACAAGACCGGGTCTCAGAAGAAATCCAGCCTGTCCTGCACGATTGGTTGGAGATTAAAAATTTGCTTTTCTAAGTTCGTCTCTCGAGATGGAAAAAGTTCTGCGGCGAGACAAAGCTCCATTCGGATCCGTTGTTGCAACTACGACCAAGCATCGACCGAAACTGACAAAAGTTCTACTGCAGCTGATATACGCCATGTGGTACCAATCCTTGTCTAGCACGTGCGTGAGTGGGCAGGAGTCAAGTCCCAAATTAAAACCATAAAGCGACATGCTATAGCAGCGGTTACAGTTGATAGTTTTTGGATACAGCAAACGCATGCACGGCTACCACAATGAAGAGTAGCGGTTGGAGATATTCAGATCAGCAGCGGTGACTCACCATACCAATCCGGAGATAACTGTTCTATGACCCGAAATAATATGGTTGGAGATATTATGGGACATCTACTAGATAATCTGGTTGTTGGGCAGAGAGATCTGGCTGAATAATACTCGTGAAAACAACAGGCTATGACCCGAAAGGAGATCTCTACATGGACTCATAGTACACCGTTGACCCGTCTTGGCTGGTGTCCGGCTCGCTGTTGCCTTCGCTCACACGCCGACCCACCATGGCTGACCCCGAGTCACCACAGAACTCGCTGCTCAACCACACTGGCCAAGCCGCCCTGTTGAACCGCCGAGCCCGTAACCCGCCGCTCGCCTCCGCCAGAAGCTGACCGGCGAGTTACCGGAGAGCCTCGCCCTTGTTGAGCCGCCGCAACATCCGCTTCTGAGCCGCCATCTTCGAGTCGCCGGCGCTTCGACACCATCCTCCAACTGCGTCTGCCTCCAAGTTGTTGAGTCACCACAAGCTGTAGCGGTTGCTTTCAAACCGGCGCCGATGTGGCCGAGCCGCTGCCATCCAACTTCGTGAGCCGCCGCCATGGGCCTCCATGAGCTGCAGCCGTTTCAATGCTGCCCCAAGCCAGCCGGCCACCGCGATCAGATGAGCAGCAGCCACGGGCCTCCCCTACCGGGCGAGAACGGAGAAGCGCCGCCGCCTTCACATGACACCGCCCTGCGTCATGCCGGCCCTATTACGTCGAACCGCCGGCCTACCTCCGCGAGCCGCCTTTACCTCACCTCGATGCGCCCTGCTCGCTTCGGATCAAACCGGCCTCTGCAACTGTCGTTGAACCGCCACCGGAGTGCCTCCGCCGTCGTCTCCACAAACCGGCCTTAGTTGCTGCCGTCAAAGCCGCCTGGCCTCACCACGGCCTCTACGGCTCTGCACTAAGTTGCCGGCCTTGCCGCTCAAACCGGATTCGTTCCTTTATTCCGGGTCAACTCCACTCCGAGCCACCCCCGCCGCTCTCCGCCTCAGTCTTAGCCGTGAGTCGCCGGCGAGTCACCTCCGCCAAGCCCGCCGCTGCCACGAGCTGTTGCGCCGGTTCATCTCCACTGCCGCCCCGCCTATGGGTCACCAGCCTTAAACCGCCATCCGCTGGACTGACCTCAAGTGGATTCCGCGTCGCGCTGAGCCGCCGTCGTGTGGGCCCTGCTTGCGCAACCCCGTCGCAGACGAACCGGGATCCTTGGTCATCTCCGCGCTGAGCCGCGCCTGGATTCGTCTCTAAACTGCCATCGCCACTGCTCCGTCCAAGTGACCGCATCCGCCGGTCTCTGCTGACGGTTTGAACCGGTCCTGTTACTATGAATCGCCGTCGCCGGATCGCCTGCCATTTTTTGAATCAGTGTTCGAGCACTGCCTCAGCCAAGACCTCACTTTGTCGGATGCGTGCCCGTCGCCGCTGAGAACCCCCTCTGTTACGAATCGCCGGTGATCTTTTGTTATGGCCGCGCTCTACTTTCGCCACAGTAATCCGCGGTTCAGCGTCAAATCGCCATTACTGCGTTGCCGAGTCACCGGCCATGCAGTGGCTTGCCTGGCCCCATGGCCGTGAGCCGTCACCACTGTGACCCACCCCGTCGCTCCTCGCCTCCGAGCGGCCGTCGTCTGAGTGCCCCGCCTTCGTTGCCTGCCACACCATCAATCCTCCATCGCTGTGAGCCGCCTGTTGTCTCGCCTGCGAGCCTCGCTACTTCAGCCGCCTCTGCCGCGGCTGGCCTTGCACTGCCTGCGAGCCGCCTGGCCCCGCGCTACTTCTGCCATGACCCGCGTTTGCCATGGTTCGTCTCAACTCGAGACCGGGTTAGTGCGCGAGCTGTGCTAGCCGCTGCGCTAGGCTGGTTCCTATCTTTGTGTCGGTTTGTCTCTGTTGTGTGCTTCCTACTGAGAAGAATGGATGTAAGGCGACGCTAAGAAGTGGATGAACAATGGGTGGGGGTGGAGTTCGTTGACTTGGAGTTTAACCATCCTTGCACACCTGATATGGAAAGCCTATATAGGGAGATGGCTGAATCAGCCAAAGAAGAAAGCCAATGATTTCAACTTAACCAAAGGGTCGCCGGATAGTTTGACGAAGCTACTGTCGTTGTGCTATTAGGCGCCACGGATACAGAGTTCTTTTCATATAACATTGCAAGATTTCCAGAATGACTAATCACAACTGGGAAATATTCCAGCGAAGACAGCGTACCATTGCAGTTTTTGTACTAAGAATGTCGTTGGAGATTGAGAGGGAGGTCTCCGAGTCCACTTGATAAGGCGTCACATTAGTGGGAGAATGTTGGGTCGATTGACGTATGGCTTCCTCGCGGTCTGATGGAAAATTGCTAGTACTGTTGCATGGCACAATTCCCAGGGTCTGATGGAAAATTGCTTTCATTGGAAGTCAAGTGGTTGCCAAAGGGGCAGGCAGGAGTACATGCATATTTTTGGAATAGTACTCCCTCCGGTCCTTTTTACTCTGCACATTGAATTTGCCGAAAATCAAACTTTACTAAGTTTGATTAAATTTATATTTAAAATTATTAGCATCTATAATATCTAATAAATATAATATGAAAATATATTTCAAGATGAATCTAATGATATTGGTGTTGTTATGTGAATGTCTATAATTTTTTATATAAACTTGGTCAAATTAGGATTAGATTGACTTTGGACAAACCTAATATGCAAAGTAAAAAGGATCGGAGGGAGTACAATGCTACGAACGATTCATCATAATGTTAAGACAAGAGAAGACCACGTGGAGTGTTGATAAAAAAAGTGGATTGGTCAACACAACTCGAAGGATCTGTTCAGAGTCATCCAGCTCCGGTTCTGTCGTGTCTAGTCAGCCGCCGCCTTGCCTCAAACAGAGAGAGTGGCTTAAAAATGGCGCTATATATGGATCATCTATCGTTTAAACGAACCAGGTGCTATCCTTTCTATGTATTTTATTAGTACATATTAAATTGTTTGAGAACAATTACTATGGTCTATAATATTTTTCGCAGGACCATTATTCATTACAAAAAAGGTGTCGCGTAAGGGGTGCACGCCAGCATCACGTTTGCACTAGTGCTTGTTCATGTCGTGATGCTCGACGAATACGTGCGCACGTCGCGGCCTCTGCTACATCAACACACGCGACTGACTCGTCGCCCGTGCCTGCAATTGCCTTGCCCGTCCGCGCTGGCTTACATTGCCGCGGCCGGCTCATCTGCCTGCTGCCGCGGCCGACTCAGCCATGATTGATTTCAGCTTTACCATGGTGATCATCAACCCCGCGGTGGATATTAACTGGCCTGACATATCAGGTGAAATCCATCCAGTATATTTTTATATTATATATTGCTTTCTTTAAAAGAGCAATTACTCCGTCTTGCAAAGTTATCTAATGCAGGACCCTAAACCGCCATATTGGTGCAAATTTAAAGGCCGTCAGAAAATTTCCGGCTTAAAAAGAAGGATTCCGGTTTAAAATCCGGCTCAAGGAAAAGATGTCTCCCACAAAGCTTTGAAGCTCTCAATATCCGGTTTAAGAATTTTCGGTTCAAAAGCATAATCTCTCACAAGTTTGAGTTCTCAGGAAAAATTAAAGGGACCAAAGAGAGTCTGTTGCAAAATCACAACTCAAACATAGGTGCCCATTGAGCACGGCTCACAATATCACTTGGGGGCTTGGTCGTATTCGAACCATAGCTACACCTCTTGATCGGCGTAAGGCCACCAGGGAAATCACTTGGGGGCTTGGTCGTATTCGAACCATAGCTACACCTCTTGATCGGCGTAAGGGCACCAGGGAAATCACTTGGGGGCTTGGTCGTATTCGAACCATAGCTACACCTCTTGATCGGCGTAAGGCCACCAGGGAAATCACGTGGGGGCTTGGTCGTATTCGAACCATAGCTACACCTCTTGATCGGCGCAATGCCACAATTATGACTACTTGGGGGCTCTGGTCGTATTCGAACCATAGCTTAAACCCTCTTGATCATACATATACATCATCATTACATCATCATAGCATGTATCATATGTGCATGGATATACCGGTTTATATGGCAGGAATCGGTTTTCAAACCAGATTATATTATTCAAATCTTTAATAGCCAACATGGCTGGATTTTTGTTATGGTTATCAATAACCAATATTATGGTTGAGGTTTTCAAAGTCGCTTCAGCGCAATGGATATAATTTATTCTATAATGGAAGGAATAGTCCCGAGTCACTGCAGGCTTACGATCCGGCACTTGGGGGCTACATTATTCAAATTGAGATTACATCAAATATGCAAGTCCCATGCCACTGCCAGCATGCACCATGAAACTTGGGGGCTAATGCAAAGTCATTTTTTGATCACCTTATTGAAGACCCGACTCATCACATTGTAATGAGCCGGCCCTTGGGGGCTACCAATTGCTCCTGTCAACAATTCAAGGTACACAAGTCTTAATCCATTATATTGAAGGGTCCACTCATCAGTTGGTAAAGCACAAAGCTCTTAACCTTGTGGACGTGGGTTCAAGCCCCATGATGGGAGTCACATCATATGATGTTATTTTCAATGAAGTATATATAAAGTCCTAGCTCAGCATTATCTTACTGAGCCGGCCCTTGGAGGCTACACGTTGTTGTTAAAGTCTACATGATCATATTTTCAAAGTCCCTGCTCATTATTTGCATAATGTTGCGGCCCTTGGGGGCTACACTGGTTGAAGTTTTTATGAGCATCAGGCAATTACAAGTCTCATGTTGCTGCAAGCATGACAACCCTACACTTGGGGGCTACATATGTGGAATACTCAGTTCTGATTAGTGATTGAGATGAACAACCTGGATTTCTTCAAGCTTGTGACATTCATATTAAAGAAATTATTAACTCGTTACTACGTTACCTTCTTAAGACTTGGAGGCTACAAGTGATAGGCATATAAGAGGTATATTTTCAAAGCTGATGTTAACAAACAGTTATAACCCGGTGTCATCAATATTTATAAACCGGCAATTTTAGCAAAGATAAACCGGCAAGTTCTACATCCTTAAGCCGGCTGAAGATCAGATGAGGATTTCAAGGACCAATATTTTTGTTAAGCATTGGGAGCTGAATTAAATGAATTATTCTTCACAATATTTCTCTGTGACAAACCAATCTCAGCAAATTGATTATGAAGCTGGCCTATTGACCCAGATTTTATAGAAGAAGGAAATGACAAGGACTTAAGGATGATCAGGATCAGTTTAACATGGATAAATCCAAATTAAACTGGGGGCTATTGTCAGGGATATACCCCGCGGTATGACCCGGCTGGGACTTGGTAAACCGGCAGAGAGTTAAGACAGACAGTTAAGACAGATGGTTAAGACGGATGGTAATCCGGCAGATGATAACCCGGCAGGTGTTAAGTCAGATGATAATCCGGCAGGTGTTAAGTCAGATGATAACCCAGCAGGTGTTAAGTCAGACCATAACCCGGCAGACAGTCATAACCCGACAGACAATCATAACTCGGCAGACAGTCATAACCCGACAGACAGTCAAAACCCAGCAAACAGGGTCGCCTGGGGTTAACAAGCCCAAGATGTTAAGAAGCCCATGAAGAGAAGTCAAAATAGTTTAAGACTTAATCCGAGTTGGACTTTACATGTGGCCCGCCCCTTCAAACATATATAAGGAGGGGCAGGGCACCCCCAAGGGGGGAGAAGTAATCTTAAGGGTTAGAATAACTAGGAGAGCCGGTTTACGGCGACTCCTTCGTGATGATAATGAGACCTAGCCACAAACAGCATGTAGGGTTGTTACCGGATGATGTTTCCCGGGGCCCGAAGCTGTCTAAATCCTTGTCTTCTATTGCGTCTCTCGATTCCGCCCAACCCCTCTCAAGCTACCACATAGATGTGTTGGCCTCACAACTAAGTCCTCACACTAGGACATCTGCCGTGACAATTCCACGACAATGACCGAGGTGGATTATGGTGGAGGGGGCACCACACACGGCTAAGGGATCAATGATCAACTTGTGTGTCTATGGGGTGCCTCCCTCCCCCGTATATAAAGGAGTGGAGGAGGGGGAGGGCCGACCCTCATATGGCGCGCCCCATGGGGAGTCCTACTCCCACCGGGAGTAGGATTCCCTCCTTCCCTATTTGGACTAGGAGTGGAAGGAAGGGGGAGAGAGGGGGAAGGAAAGGGGAGCGCCCCCTCCCAATTCGGATTGGGCTTGAGGGGGGCGCCCCCTCCTAGGCCTCCCTCTCTTCTCTCCCACTATGGCCCAATATGTTGGGGAACGTAGCAATAATTCAAAATTTTCCTACTGTCACCAAGATCAATCTAGGAGATGCTAGCAACGAGAGAGAGGGAGTGCATCTTCATACCCTTGAAGATCGCTAAGCGGAAGCGTTACAAGAATGCGGTTGGTGGAGTCGTACACGCAGCGATTCAGATCGCAGTCGATTCCGATCTAAGCGTCGAACAACGGCGTCTCCGCGTTCAACACACGTACAGCCCAGGAACGTCTCCTCCTTATTGATCCAGCAAGGGGAGAGGATAAGTTGAGGAAGAGCTCCACAGCACGATGGCGTGGTGGTGATGGAGCTCGTGGTTCTCTGGCAGGGCTTCGCCAAGCGCTACGGAGGAGGAGGAGGTGTAGGAGAGGGGGAGGGGCTGCGCCAGGGGAAGGGTGTGTGGCTGCCCTCTCTCCCCCTCACTATATATAGGGGGAAGGGGGTGGAGGGGGCTCCCTAGGGTTCCCTAGGGGAGGGGCGGCGGCCACAGGGGAAACCCTAGATGGGTTTGGGCGCCCCCACCCCTAGGAAACTTGCCCCCCAAGCCGGGAGGAGCAGCTGCCCTAGGGGAGGCGCCCCCACCTCTCCAGGTTACGTGAGATGGGGTGGGAGGGGCGCTCAGCCCCTTAGTGGGCTGATGTTCCCCTCCCCCTTGGCCCATAAGGCCCCCGAACACTTGCCGGGGCCTCCGAAACCCCTTTCGGACACGCTGGTCGTCACTCGGTACCCCCGGAACAATTCCGGACTCCAATACCCTTCATCCAATATATCGATCTTCACCTCCGGACCACTCCGGAGTTCCTCGTCATGTCCGGGATCTCATCCGGGACTCTGAACAACCTTCGGTAACCACATACTATTTCCCATAACAACTCTAGCGCCACCGAACCTTAAGTGTGTAGACCCTACGGGTTCAGGAACCATGCAGACATGGCCGAGACACCTCTCCGGCCAATAACCAATATCGGGATCTGGATACCCATATTGGCTCCCACATGTTCCACGATGATCTCATCGGATGAACCACGATGTCGGGGATTCAATCAATCCCGTATACAATTCCCTTTGTCCACCGGTATGTTACTTGCCCAATATTCAATCGTCGGTATCCCAATACCTCGTTCAATCTCGTTACCGGCAAGTCTCTTTACTCTATCCGTAACACATGATCCCGTGGCTAACTCATTAGTCACATTGAGCTCATTATGATGATGCATTACTGAGTGGGCCCAGAGATACCTCTCCGTCATACAAAGTGATAAATCCCAGTCTCGATTCGTGCCAACCCGACATGCACTTTCGGAGATACCTGTAGTGCACCTTTATAGCCACCCAGTTACATTGTGACGTTTGGTACACCCAAAGCATTCCTACGGTATCCGGGAGTTGCACAATCTCATGGTCTAAGGAAATGATACTTGACATTAGAAAAGCTCTTAGCAAACGAACTACACGATCTTGTGCTATGCTTAGGATTGGGTCTTGTCCATCACATCATTCTCCTAATGATGTGACCCCGTTATCAATGACATCCAATGTCCATGGTCAGGAAACCATAACCATCTATTGATCAATGAGCTAGTCAACTAGAGGCTTACTAGGGACATGTTGTGGTCTATGTATTCATACATGTATTACGGTTTCCAGTTAATACAATTATAGCATGAACAATAGACAATTATCATGAACAAGGAAATACAATAATAACCATTTTATTATTGCCTCTAGGGCATATTTCCAATAGCCTCCCACTTGCAGTAGAGTCAATAATCTAGTTCACATCACTATGTGATTGTAATACCCAAAGAGTTTACTAGAGTGAATAATCTAGTTCACATCACCATGTGATTAACACTCAATGAGTTCTAGGGTTTGATCATGTTATGCTTACGAGAGAGGTTTTAGTCAACGGGTCTGCAACATTCAGATCCGTGTGTTCTTCACAAATCTTGATTTCATATTGTAGATGTTGCTACTATGCTCCACTTGGAGCTATTCCAAATGGTTGCTCCACTATACGTATCCGGTTTGCTACTCAGAGTCATCCAGATAGGCGTTAAAGCTTGCATCGACGTAACCCTTTACGTCGAACTCTTTATCACCTCCATAACCGAGAAACATTTCCTTATTCCTAAGGAAAATTTTGAACGTTGTCCAATGATCCACTCTTGGATCACTCTTGTACCCCCTTACCAGACACATGGCAAGGCACATCGCGGTACACAGCATGGCATATCGTATAGAGCCTATGGCTAAGGCATAGGGGACGACTTTCGTCCTTTCTCTTTCTTCTGATGTTGTCGAGCTTCAAGTCTTAACTTCACACCTCACAACTCAAGCAAGAACTCCTTCTTTGACTGATCCATCTTGAACTCCTTCAAAATCATGTCAAGGTATGTGCTCTGTGAAAGTCTTATCAGGCGTCTTGATCTATCTCTATAGATCTTGATACCCAACATGTAAGCAGTTTTACACAGGTCTTCCTTTGAAAAACTCCATTCAAACAACCGTTTATGCTTTCTAGAAATTCTACATCATTTCCGATCAACAATATTTCATCCATATATACCTATCAAAAATGTTGTAGTGCTCCCACTCACTTTCTTGCAAATACAAATTTCTTGCAAACTTTGTATAAACCCAAATGCTTTGATCACCTCATCAAAGTGTATGTTCCAACTCCGAGATGCTTGCTCCAACCCATAGAAGGATCGCTAGAGTTTGCATACCTTTTAGCATCCTTAGGATTAACAAAAACCTTTTGGTTGCATCACATACAACCTTTCCTCACGGAAACCGTCAAGGAAACTTTGTTTTGACATCCATCTGCCTGATTTCTTAAATGAAATTGCAGCAATTGCTAACATAGTTATAACAGACTTTAGCATCGCTATG
The DNA here is from genome assembly GCF_056163025.1 of Triticum urartu. Taxonomy (NCBI): domain Eukaryota; kingdom Viridiplantae; phylum Streptophyta; class Magnoliopsida; order Poales; family Poaceae; genus Triticum; species Triticum urartu. Next base: position 604,645,393 of record NC_141875.1, read on the forward strand.
ATTGAGAGAGTCTCATCATAGTCAAATCCTTGAACTTGTCAGAAACTTCTTTGAGACAAGCCGAGCTTCACAAATGGTGACACTACCATCAGCGTTTGTCTTCTTCTTAAAGATCCATTTATTCTCAATGGCTTGCTGTTCATCGGGCAAGTCCACCAAAGTCCATACTTTGTTCTCATACATGGATCCTATCTCGGATTTCATGGCTTCTAGCCATTTGTTGGAATCCGGGCCCACCATCGCTTCTTCATAGCTCATAGGTTCATCGTTGTCCAACAACATGACCTTTAAGACAAGGTTACCACTGAGAAGTTGTACACACCCTTGTCGACCTACGAGGTTCGATAGTAATTTGATCTGAAGCTTCATGATCATCATCATTAGCTTTCTCTTCAACTGACGTAGTTGCCATAGAAACATCTTTCTGTGCTGCGCTACTCTCTGGTTGAAGTGAAGGTTCAAAAACCTCATCAAGTTCTATCTTCCTCCCACTCAATTCTTTCGAGAGAAACTCTTTCTCGAGAAAGGACCTGTTCTTAGCGACAAACACTTTGCCCTCAGATCTGAGATAGAAGGTATACCCAATCATCTTGTTTGGGTATTCTATGAAGACACAATTTTCCGCTTTGGGTTCGAGCTTTTCTGACCGAAGCCTATCGACATAAGCATCGTAGCCCCAAGCCTTAAGAAACAACAACTTTGGTTTCTTGCCAAACCATAGTTCATACGGTGTCGTCTCCACGGACTTAGATGCTTCCCTATTTAAAGTGAATGTAATTGTCTTTAATGCATAACCCCCAAAAATAGCGGTAGATCGGTAAGAGACATCATACACCATATCCAATAAGGTTCGATTACGACGTTCGGACACACCATCATGCTATGGTGTTCCAGGCGGCGTCAACTTTGAAACGATTCCACCTTGTATTTAGTGATTGCCAAACTCATAACTCAGATACTTTCCCTTTGATCAGATCGAAGGAACTTGATCTTCTTGTTACGATGATTCTCAACGTAACTCTGAAATTTCTTGAACTTTTCAAACATTTCAGACTTATGCTTCATTAAGTAAATATACCCATATCTACTCAATTCACCGGTGAAGGTGAGAAAATAACGATATCCACCACGCGCGTCAACGCTCATCGGACCGCACACATCAGCATGTATGATTTCCAACAAGTCACTTGCCCATTCCATTGTTCCAAAGAACAGGGTTTTAGTCATCTTGCCAAAGAGGCATGGTTCGCATGTGTCAAGTGATTCAAAATCAAGTGACTTCAAAAGTCCATTAGCATGGAGGTTCTTTCATGCACTTTACACCAATATGACCTAAGCGGCAGTGCCACATGAAAGTGGTACTATCATTATCAACTCTACATCTTTTGGCATCAATGTTATGAACATGTGTATAACTACGACCGGGATTCAATAAACCATTCACATTGGGTGCATGACCATAGAAGGTATTATTCATGTAATTAGAATAACCATTATTCTCTGACTTAAATGAATAACCGTATTGCAATAAACATGATCTAATCATGTTCATGCTCAACGCAGACACCAATGCAAACAACATTTATCTAGGTTCAACACCAATGCAAACCATAACCATCTATTGATCAACGAGCTAGTCAACTAGAGGCTTACTAGGGACATGTTGTGGTCTATGTATCCACTCATGTATTACGGTTTCCAATTAATACAATTATAGCATGAACAATAGACAATTACCAAGAACAAGGAAATACAATAATAACCATTTTATTATTGCCTCTAGGGCATATTTCCAACACAATAAGGCGCATATACCTCCCGGTATATGCCCGAACTCACCCAGAACCATTCCGATGTCCAAATATAGGCATCCAATATATCGATCTTTATGTCTCGACCATTTAGAGACTCCTCGTCATGTCTGTGATCATATCTGGGACTCTGAACTACATTCGGTACATCAAAACACATAAACTCATAATACCGATCGTCACCTAACGTTAAGCGTGCGGACCCTACGGGTTCGAGAACTATGTAGACATGACCGAGACACATCTCTGGTCAATAACCAATAGTGGAACCAGGATTCTTATATTGGTTCCTGCATATTCTACGAAGATCTTTATCGGTCAAACCGCATAACAACATACATTGTTCCCTTTGTCATCGGTAGGTTACTTGCCCGAGATTCGATTGTCGGTGCTACCTCTTGAGCTTGCGTTGGATTTCCCCGAAGAGGAAAGGATGATGTAGCAGAGTAGCGTAAGTATTTCCCTCAGTTTTTGAGAACCACGGTATTAATCCAGTAGGAGGCCACACTCAAGTCCCTTGTACCTGCACAAAACGATAGCTACTCGCAACCAACGCGATTAGGGGTTGTCAATCCCTTCACGGTCACTTATGAGAGTGAGATCTGATAGATATAATATTTTTGGTATTTTTGGTATAGAGATGCAAAGTGAAAAGTAAAAGGCAAAGTAAAAAAGCAAAGCAAGATTAAAGTGATGGAGATTGATATGAGCATAGGCCCGGGGGCCATAGGTTTCACTAGTGGCTTCTCTCAAGAGCATAAGTATTCTACGGTGGGTGAACAAATTACTGTTGAGCAATTGACAGAATCGAGCATAATTATGAGAATATCTAGGCATGATCATTTATATAGGCATCACGTCTGTGACAAGTAGACCGAAACGATTCTGTATCTACTACTATTACTCCACTCATCGACCGCTATCCAGCATGCATCTAGAGTATTAAGTTAAAAACAGAGTAACGCTTTAAGCAAGATGACATGATGTAGAGAGATAAATTCATGCAATATGAAATAAACCCCATCTTGTTATCCTCGATGGCAATGATGCAATACGTGCCTTGCTGCCCCTTCTGTCACTGGGAAAGGACACCGCAAGATCGAACCCAAAGCTAAGCACTTCTCCCATGGCAAGAACTACCAATCTAGTTGGCCAAACCAAACGGATAATTCGAAGAGACTTGCAAAGATAACCAATCATACATAAAAGAATTCAGAGAAGATTCAAATATTATTCATAGATAGACTTGATCATAAACCCACAATTCATCGTCTCAACAAACACATCGCAAAAATAAGAAGATTACATCGAATAGATCTCCACGAGAGAGGGGGAGAACTTTGTATTGAGATCTAAAAAGAGAGAAGAAGCCATCTAGCTAATAACCATGGACCCGAAGGTCTGAGGTAAACTACTCACACTTCATCAGAGAGGCTATGATGATGTAGAAGCCCTCCGTGATGACGGCCCTCTGCGACGGAGCTCCGGAACAGGCCCCAAGATGGGATCTCGTGGATACAGAAAGTTGCGGCAGTGGAATTAGGTTTTTGGCTCCATCTCTGTTCGTTTGGGGGTACGTAGGTATATATAGGAGGAAGAAGTACATCGGTGGAGCTTCGGTGGGCCCATGAGGATGGGGGGCGCGCCTGGGGGTATAGGGCGTGCCCCCTACCTCGTGCCCACCTCGAAGCTTCCTTGGCGTAGGGTCCAAGTCTCCTGGGTCATATTCGGGAAGAAAATCACGTTCTAGAAAGGTTTATTCTGTTTGGAGTCCGTTTGGAGTCCGTTTGATATTCCGTTTTTTCGAAACACTGAAATAGGCAAAAAACAGCAATTCTGGGCTGGGCCTCCGTTTAATAGGTTAGTCCCAAAAATAATATAAAAGTGGAAAATAAAGCCCAATATAGGCCAAAACAGTAGATAATATAGCATGGAGCAATCAAAAATTATAGATACGTTGGAGACGTATCAGGCATCCCCAAGCTTAATTCCTGCCCGTCCTCGAGTAGGTAAATGATAAAAAGAGAATTTTTGATGCGGAGTGCTACTTGGCATAATTTCAATGCAAATCTTCTTAATTGTGATATGAATATTTAGATTCGAAAGATTCAAGACAAAAGTTTATATTGACATAAAAATAATAATACTTCAAGCATACTAACAGAGCAATTATGTCTTCTCAAAATAACATGGCCAAAGAAAGTTATCCCTACAAAATCATATAGTCTGGCTATGCTCTATCTTCACCACACAAAGTATTTAAATCATGCACAACCCCGATGACAAGCCAAGCAATTGTTTCATACTCTAACTTTTTCAAAACTTTTTCAATCTTCACACAATACATGAGCGTGAGCCATGGATATAGCACTATATGTGGAATAGAATGGTGGTTGTGGAGAAGACAAAAAGAGGGGAAGATAGTCTCACATCAACTAGGCGTATCAACGGGCTATGGAGATGCCCATCAATAGATATCAATGTGAGTGAGTAGGGATTGCCATGCAACGGATGCACTAGAGCTATAAGTATATGAAAGCTCATCAAAAGAAACTAAGTGGGTGTGCATCCAACTTGCTTGCTCACGAAGTCCTAGGGCATTTTGAGGAAGCCCATCATTGGAATATACAAGCCAAGTTCTATAATGTAAAATTCCCACTAGTATATGAAAGTGACATAACGAGAGACTCTCTATCATGAAGATCATGGTGCTACTTTGAAGCACAAGTGTGGTAAAAGGATAGTAACATTGCCCCTTCTCTCTTTTTCCCTCATTTTTTTATTTGGGCCTTTTCTCTCTTTTTTATGGCCTATTTTATTTCTCTTTTTTTGGGCTTCTTTGGCCTCTTTTATTTATTTTTCGTCCGGAGTCTCATCCCGACTTATGGGGGAATCATAGTCTCCATCATTCTTTCCTCACTTGGGACAATGCTCTAAAAATGATGATCATCACACTTTTATTTTTCTTACAACTCAACAACTCGATACTTAGAACAAAATATGACTCTATATGAATGCCTCCGGCGGTGTACCGGGATATGCAATGAATCAAGAGTGACATGTATGAAAGAATTATGAACGGTGGCTTTGCCACAAATACGATGTCAACTACATGATCATGCTAGCAATATGACAATGATGGAGCGTGCCATAATAAACGGAACGGTGGAAAGTTGCATGGCAATATATCTCGGAATGGCTATGGAAATGCCATGATAGGTAGGTATGGTGGCTGTTTTGAGGAAGGTATATGGTAGGTGTATGATACCGGCGAAAAGTGCGCGGTATTAGAGAGGCTAGCAACGGTGGAAGGATGGGAATAAGTGCATATAATCCATGGACTCAACATTAGTCATAAAGAACTCATATACTTATTGCAAAAATCTACAAGTTATCAAAGCAAAGTATTATGCGCATGCTCCTAGGGGGATAGATTGGTAGGAAAAGACCATCGCTCGTCCCCGACCGCCACTCATAAGGAAGACAATCAATAAATAAATCATGCTCCGACTTCATCACATAACGGTTCACCATACGTGCATGCTACGGGAATCGCAAACTTTAACACAAGTATTCTTTAAATTCACAACTACTCAACTAGCATAACTAATATTATCACCTCCATATCTCAAAACAATTATCATGCTTCAATCTTTTCTTAGTATTAAATGCACTCAAAAGAAAGTTTCACAAATCTTGAATACCAAGCATATTATTATTAAGAAAATTACCATGTTATTAAGAGACTCTCAAAATAATTTAAGTGAAGCATGATAGATCAATAGTTTCTTTAAAACAAATCCACAACCGTGCTCTAAAAGATCTAAGTGAAGCACATAGAGCAAAATTATAGCGCTCAAAAGATATAAGTGAAGCACATAGAGAAAAACTACATAGCTCAAAAGATATAAGTGAAGCACATAGAGCAAAATTATAACGCTCAAAAGATATAAGTGAAGCACAAAGAGCAGAACTACATGGCTCAAAAGATATAAGTGAAGCACATAGAGTATTCTATCAAATTTTAATTCATGTATGGCTCTCTCAAAAGGTGTGTACATCAAGGATGATTGTGGCACACTAACACACATAGACACAAATAATACAAGACGCTCCAAGCAAAACACATATCATGTTGGTGAATAAAAATATAGCTCCAAGTAAATTACCGATGGAAGTGGACGAAAGAGGGGATGCCTTCCGGGGCATCCCCAAGCTTTGACTTTTTGGTGTACTTGTATTATCTTGGGGGTGCCATGGGCATCCCCAAGATTAGGCTCTTGCCACTCCTTGTTCCATAATCCATCAAAAGAATTCACCCAAAACTTGAAAACTTCACAACACAAAACTCAATAGAAATCTCGTGAGCTCCGTTAGAGAAAGAAAACAAAAGACCAATTCAAGGTACTGTAATGAACTCATTATTTATTTATATTGGTATTAAACCTACTGTATTCCAACTTCTCCATGGATTATAAACTATTTTACTAGCCATAGATTCATCAAAATAAGCAAACAACACACGAAAAACAGAATCTGTCAAAAACAGAACAGTCTGTAGTAATCTGTAGCTAACGCAAGATCTGGAACCCCAAAAAATCTAAAATAAATTTCTGGGCGTGAGTAATTTATCTATTAATCATCTTCAAAAGGAATTAACTAAATAGAACCCTCCAAATAAAAATGACAGCAGTTCTCGTGAGCGCTAAAGTTTCTGTTTTTTACAGCAAGTTCAACATGACTTTCCCCAAGTCTTCCCAACGGTTCTACTTGGCACAAACACTAATTAAACATAAAAAAACAACCAAAATAGAGGCTAAATAAATTATTTATTACTAAACATGAGCAAAAATCAAGGAATAAAAATAAAATTGGGTTGCCTCCCAACAAGCGCTATCGTTTAACGCCCCTAGCTAGGCATAACAAGCAAGGATAGATCTAGGTATTGCCATCTTTGGTAGGCAATCCATAAGTGGCTCTCATGATAGTTTCATATGGCAATTTTATTTTCTTTCTTGGAAAGTGTTCCATGCCCTTTTTTAATGGAAATTGAAATCTAATATTCCCTTCCTTCATATCAATAATCGCACCAACCGTTCTAAGGAAAGGTCTACCAAGAATAATAGGGCAAGAAGGATTGCAATCTATATCAAGAACAATGAAATCTACGGGCACATAATTCCTATTTGCAACAATAAGAACATCATTAATCCTTCCCATAGGTTTCTTAATAGTAGAATCCGTAAGATGCAAGTTTAGAGAGCAATCATCAAAATCGCAGAAATCTAGCAAATCACACAAAGTTTTGGGGATAGTGGAGACACTAGCACCCAAATCACACAAAGCATAAAACTCATGATCTTTAATTTTAATTTTAATAGTTGGTTCCCACTCATCATAGAGTTTTCTAGGGATAGAAACTTTCAACTCAAGTTTTTCTTCATAAGATTGCATCAAGGCATCAACAATATGTTCAGTGAAGGCTTTTTTTGACTATAAGCATGTGGAGAATTTAGCACGGATTGCAACAAGGAAATACAATCAATTAAAGAGCAACTTTCATAATTAAATTCCTTGAAATCCAATATAGTGGGTTTAGAAACATCTAGATTTTTATTTCTTTCAATCCCACTTTCATCAATTTCATCATAAATATCTAAATACTCTGAATTTTTAGAACGCCTTCTAGGTAAAGGAAGATCATATTCAGTTTCATCAATATTCATATTGCAAAACAAAGATTCAATAGGAGACACATCAATAACTTCTAGATCTTCATCTTGATTTTCATAGGAATTGGAAGAACACACTTTAATAAAGGCATCTTTGGAAGCACGCATCCTAGCGGTTCTTTCCTTGCACTCATCAATGGAAATTCTCATGGCTTTGAGAGACTCATTGATATCATGCTTAATAGGAATAGATCTAAGCTTTAAAGAATCAACCTCAAGAGAAATTATATCAACGTTCCTAGCCAAATCATCAACTTTAAGCAATTTCTCTTCAAGCAAAGCATTAAAATTCTTTTGTGAATTCATAAACTCTTTTACACTATTCTCAAATTCAGAGGGCATCTTATTATAATTTCCATAAGAGTTGTTGTAGGAATTCCCATAATTATTAGAAGGATTACTAGGATATGGCCTAGGATTAAAATTCCCTCTATAAGCGTTGTTACCAAAATTATTCCTACCAACAAAATTCACATCCATAGATTCATTGTTATTCTCAATCAAAGTAGACAAAGGCATATCATTAGGATCAGAAGAAACACTCTTAGTAGCAAATAATTTCATAAGTTCATCCATCTTTCCACTCAAAACATTGATTTCTTCTATCGCATACACTTTTTTATTAGAAGATCTTTCAGTATGCCATTGAGAATAATTAACCATAATATTATCTAGGAGTTTAGTAGCATCTCCTAAAGTGATTTCCATAAAAGTGCCTCCCGCGGCCGAATCTAAAAGATTTCTAGAAGCAAAATTCAATTCGGCATAAAATTTTTGTATAATCATCCACAAATTCAAACCATGAGTAGGGCAATTACGTATCATTAATTTCATTCTCTCCCAAGCTTGTGCAACATGTTCATGATCAAGTTGCTTAAAGTTCATAATATCGTTTCTAAGAGAGATGATCTTAGCGAGAGGGAAATACTTAGAGATAAAAGCATCTTTGCACTTGTTCCAAGAATCAATATTATTTTTAGGCAAAGACGAAAACCAAGCTTTAGCACGATCTCTAAGCGAAAAAGGAAATAGCTTCAATTTAACGACATCATTATCGACATATTTTTTCTTTTGCATATCACATAAATCAACGAAGCTATTCAGATGAGTAGCGGCATCTTCACTAGGAAGGCCGGCGAATTGATCTTTCATAACAAGATTCAACAAAGCAGTATTGATTTCACAAGATTCAGTATTGGCAACAGGAGCAATCAGAGTGATAAGGAAATCATTATTATTGGTATCGGTGAAGTCACACAATTTGGTAGTATCTTGAGCCATCGCGACAAACAAGCAAACTAACACACTAGCAAACAAAAAAGCAAGCGGGCAAAAAGAGGCAAATAGACAAGGAGGATAGAGAGAGAGGGCGAATAAAACGACAAGGGTGAAGTGGGGGAGAGGAAAACGAGAGGCAAATGGCAACTAATGTAATGCGAGAGATAGGGATTGTGATGGGTACTTGGTATGTTGACTTTTTGCATAGACTCCCCGGCAATGGCGCCAGAAATTCTTCTTGCTACCTCTTGAGCTTGCATTGGATTTCCCCGAAGAGGAAAGGATGATGCAGCAGAGTAGCGTAAGTATTTCCCTCAGTTTTTGAGAACCAAGGTATCAATCCAGTAGGAGGCCACGCTCAAGTCCCTCATACCTTCACAAAATGATAGCTACTCGCAACCAACGCGATTAGGGGTTGTCAATCCCTTCACGGTCACTTACGAGAGTGAGATCTGATAAATATAATATTTTTGGTATTTTTGGTATAGAGATGCAAAGTGAAAAGTAAAAGGCAAAGTAAAAAAGCAAAGCAAGATTAAAGTGGTGGAGATTGATATGAGAATACACCCAGGTTTCACTAGTGGCTTCTCTCAAGAGCATAAGTATTCTACGGTGGGTGAACAAATTGCTGTTGAGCAATTGACAGAATTGAGCATAATTATGAGAATATCTAGGCATGATCATGTATATAGGCATCATGTCCGTGACAAGTAGACCGAAACGATTCTACATCTACTACTATTACTCCACTCATCGACCGCTATCCAGCATGCATCTAGAGTATTAAGTTGAAAACAGAGTAACGCTTTATGCAAGATGACATGATGTAGAGAGAAAAATTCATGCAATATGAAATAAACCCCATCTTGTTATCCTCGATGGCAACGATGCAATACGTGCCTTGCTGCCCCTTCTGTCACTGGGAAAGGACACCGCAAGATCAAACCCAAAGCTAAGCACTTCTCCCATGGCAAGAACTACCAATCTAGTTGGCCAAACCAAACAGATAATTCGAAGAGACTTGCAAAGATAACCAATCATACATAAAAGAATTCAGAGAAGATTCAAATATTATTCATAGATAGACTTGATCATAAACCCACAATTCATCGGTCTCAACAAACACACCGCAAAAAGAAGAAGATTACATCGAATAGATCTCCACGAGAGAGGGGGAGAACGTTGTATTGAGATCCAAAAAGAGAGAAGAAGCCATCTAGCTAATAACTATGGACCCGAAGGTCTGAGGTAAACTACTCACACTTCATCGGAGAGGCTATGATGATGTAGAAGCCCTCCGTGATGACGGCCCTCTCCGGCGGAGCTCCGGAACAGGCCCCAAGATGGGATCTCGTGGATACAGAAAGTTGCGGTGGTGGAATTAGGTTTTTGGCTCCGTCTCTGTTCATTTGGGGGTACGTAGGTATATATAGGAGGAAGAAGTACGTCGGTGGAGCTTCGGTGGGCCCACGAGGGTGGGGGCGCGCCCCCCTACCTCGTGCCCACCTCGAAGCTTCCTTGGCGTAGGGTCCAAGTCTCTTGTGTCATATTCAGGAAGAAAATCACGTTCCATAAAGGTTTATTCCGTTTGGACTCCGTTTGATATTCCGTTTCTTCGAAACACTGAAATAGGCAAAAAATAGCAATTCTGGGCTAGGCCTCCGGTTAATAGGTTAGTCCCAAAAATAATATAAAAGTGGAAAATAAAGCCCAATATAGTCCAAAACAGTAGATAATATAGCATGGAGCAATAAAAAATTATAGATACGTTGGAGATGTATCAGGCATCCCCAAGCTTAATTCCTGCCCGTCCTCGAGTAGGTAAATGATAAAAAGAGAATTTTTGATGCGGAGTGCTACTTGGCATAATTTCAATGCAAATCTTCTTAATTGTGATATGAATATTCAGATTCTAAAGATTCAAGACAAAAGTTTATATTGACATAAAAATAATAATACTTCAAGCACACTAACAAAGCAATTATGTCTTCGCAAAATAACATGGCCAAAGAAAGTTATCCCTACAAAATCATATAGTCTGGCTATGCTCTATCTTCACCACACAAAGTATTTAAATCATTCACAACCCCAATGACAAGCCAAGCAATTGTTTCATACTCTCACTTTTTCAAAACTTTTTCAATCTTCACGCAATACATGAGCGTGAGCCTTGGATATAGCACTATATGTGGAATAGAATGGTGGTTGTGGAGAAGACAAAAAGAGGGGAAGATAGTCTCACATCAACTAGGCGTATCAACGGGCTATGGAGATGCCCATCAATAGATATCAATGTGAGTGAGTAGGGATTGCCATGCAACGGATGCACTAGAGCTATAAGTATATGAAAGCTCATCAAAAGAAACTAAGTGGGTGTGCATCCAACTTGCTTGCTCACGAAGACCTAGGGCATTTTGAGGAAGCCCATCATTGGAATATACAAGCCAAGTTCTATAATGTAAAATTCCCACTAGTATATGAAAGTGACATAACGAGAGACTCTCTATCATGAAGATCATGGTGCTACTTTGAAGCACAAGTGTGGTAAAAGGATAGTAACATTGTCCCTTCTCTCTTTTTCTCTCATTTTGTTTGTTTGGACCTTTTCTCTCTTTTTTATGGCCTCTTTTATTTCTCTTTTTTTGGCTTCTTTGGCCTCTTTTATTTATTTTTCATCCGGAGTCTCATCCCGACTTATGGAAAATCATAGTCTCCATCATTCTTTCCTCACTTGGGACAATGCTCTAAAAATGATGATCATCACACTTTTATTTTTCTTACAACTCAACAACTCGATACTTAGAACAAAATATGACTCTATATGAATGCCTCCGACGGTGTACCGGGATATGCAATGAATCAAGAGTGATATGTATGAAAGAATTATGAACGGTGGCTTTGTCACAAATACGATGTCAACTACATGATCATGCTAGCAATATGACAATGATGGAGCGTTCCATAATAAACGGAACGGTGGAAAGGTGCATGGTAATATATCTCGGAATGGCTATGGAAATGCCATGATAGGTAGGTATGGTGGCTATTTTGAGGAAGGTATATGGTAGGTTTATGATACCGGCGAAAAGTGCGCGGTATTAGAGAGGCTAGCAATGGTGGAAGGATGGTAATAAGTGCATATAATCCATGGACTCAACATTAGTCATAAAGAACTCATATACTTATTGCAAAAATCTACAAGTTATCAAAGCAAAGTATTACGCACATGCTCCTAGGGGGATAGATTGGTAGGAAAAGACCATCGCTCGTCCCCGACCGCCACTCATAAGGAAGGCAATCAATAAATAAATCATGCTCCGACTTCATCAAATAACAGTTCACCATACGTGCATGCTACGAGAATCACAAACTTTAACACAAGTATTCTTTAAATTCACAACTACTCAACTAGCATGACTCTAATATTATCAGCTCCATATCGCAAAACAATTATCATGCTTCAATCTTTTCTTAGTATTCAATGCACTCAAAAGAAAGTTTCACAAATCTTGAATACCCCCTCCCCCGTATATAAAGGAGTGGAGGAGGGGAAGGGCCAGCCCTCCTATGGCGCGCCCCATGGGGAGTCCTACTCCCACCGGGAGTAGGATTCCCCCCTTCCCTATTTGGACTAGGAGTGGAAGGAAGGGGGAGAGAGGGGAAGGAAAGGCGGGGGGGGGGGGGGGGGTCGGCCCCCACCCAATTTGGATTGGGCTTGAGGGAGGCGCGCCCCCTTCTAGGCCTCCCTCTCTTCTCTCCCACTATAGCCCAATAAGGCCGATATACCTCCCGGGGGTTCCGGTAACCTCCCGGTGCTCCAGTATATGCCCGAAATCACCCGGAACCATTCCGATGTCCAAATATAGTCATCCAATATATCGATCTTTATGTCTCGACCATTTCGAGACTCCTCGTCATGTACGTGATCATATTATGGACTCCAAACTACCTTCGGTACATCAAAACACATAAACTCATAATACCGATCGTCACCGAACATTAAGCGTGCGGACCCTACGGGTTCGAGAACTATGTAGACATGACAGAGACACGTCTCTGGTCAATAACCAATAGAGAAACCTGGATGCTCATATTTGTTCCTACATATTCGACGAAGATCTTTATCGGTCAAACCGCATAACAACATACATTGTTCCCTTTGTCATCGGTATGTTACTTTCCCAAGATTCGATCGTCGGTATCTCAATACCTAGTTCAATCTCGTTACCGGCAAGTCTCTTTACTCGTACTGTAATGCTACATCCCGTAACTAACTCATTAGCTACATTGCTTGCAAGGCTTATATTGATGTGCATTACCGAGAGGGCCCAGAGATACCTCTCCGACAACTGGAGTGACAAATCCTAATCTTGATCTATGCCAACTCAACAAACACCATCGGAGACACCTGTAGAGGACCTTTATAATCACCCAGTTACATTGTGACGTTTGGTAGCACACAAAGTGTTCCTTCGATATTCGGGAGTTGCATGATCTCATAGTCATAGGAACATGTATAAGTTATGGATAAAGCAATAGCAACAAACTAAATGATCATCATGATAAGCTAACAAATGGTTCAAGTCAATTACATCATTCTATAATGATGTGATCCCGTTAATCAAATGACAACTCATGTCTATGGTTAGGAAACATAACCATCATTGATTCAATGAGCTAGTCAAGTAGAGGAAAACTAGTGACACTCTGTTTGTCTATGTATTCATACATGCAATAAGTTTCCGGTTAATACAATTCTAGCATGAAAAATAAACATTTATCATGATATAAGGAAATATAAATAACAACTTTATTATTGCCTCTAGGGCATATTTCCTTCAAACACGCCATGTGTTGCGCTCCGCTGTTTGCAACAAGGCCGATGTTGCAAAAAAACATGTGCGAGAGGGAAGGGTGTTGTATGCCGCACGATTAGGCACTGATCGGACAATCGCCAAGATTGTCGACGCGCCCGTTAAATCTTCCGGCTGATTTGAAGCATTTTTCGTTGGGTTATGGGTGTTGCGGCCCATCTAAGAAGATCTATATAAATGGAGAAGTATGGATTGGTTAAGATCTGCTTGATTGATTGACTGATAAGGGATTTGGGAAATTCCAGCTATCACCAACTCCACACGCAAGTCTTGTTATCGAATCTAGCAATCCGCCATGTTATGTTCCATCTCATCCATGTGAATAACCTGTAGGCATCACTTCTATGATGCTAGGACAAACAACACGAGTGACACCATGAGGACGCAACACCGACGCTAGTCATCATCTCTACTTCTGTTGGGTCTGCGCATCTTGTGGTAATCTTGTGGTCTATAATAGGATCATATTACTGGTTTACGTTGTTGGACATATGCCCTAGAGGCAATAATAAAATGGTTATTATTATATTTCTTTGTTCATGATAATTGTCTATTGTTCATGCTACAATTGTGTTATCCGGAAATCGTAATACATGTGTGAATACATAGACCACAACACGTCCCTAGTGAGCCTCTAGTTGACTAGCTCGTTGATCAAAAGATAGTCATGGTTTCCTGACTATGGACATTGGATGTCATTGATAACGGGATCACATCATTAGGAGAATGATGTGATGGACAAGACCCAATCCTAAGCATAGCTCAAAGATCGTGTAGTTCATTTGCTATAGCTTTTCCGAATGTCAAGTATCATTTCCTTAGACCATGAGATTGTGCAACTCCCGGATACCGTAGGAGTGCTTTGGGTCTGCCAAACGTCACAACGTAACTGGGTGACTATAAAGGTACACAACGGGTATCTCCGAAAGTGTCTGTTGGGTTGGCACGAATCGAGACTAGGATTTGTCACTCCGTATGATGGAGAGGTATCTCTGGGCCCACTCAGTAATGCATCATCATAATGAGCTCAATTTGACCAAGTGGTTGATTACGGGATCACGCATTACGGTACGAGTAAAGTGACTTGCCGGTAACGACATTGAACGAGGTATTGGGATACCGACGATCGAGTCTCGGGCAAGTAATGTACCGATTGACAAAGGGAATTGTATAACGCCTGGAACACCTCAGTGTAATAGTGTGTCCAAACATCGTAATCGCACTCTATTGGATATGGTGCGATCTATGATGTCTCTTACCGATCTACCGCTATCATTTTGGGGCTATGCTTTAGAGACTGCCGCATTCACTTTAAATAGGGCTCCGTCGAAATCCGTTGAGACGACACCGTATGAATTATGGTTTGGGAAGAAACCTAAGCTATCGTTTCGAAAAGTTTGGGGATGCGATGCTTATGTCAAGAAACTTCAACCTGAAAAGCTCGAACCCAAATCGGAAAAATGCGTCTTCATAGGATACCCTAAAGAAACTATTGGGTATACCTTCCACCTCAGATCCGAAGGCAAGATCTTTGTTGCCAAGAATGGATCCTTTCTAGAGAAAGAGTTTCTCTCGAAAGAAATAAGTGGGAGGAAAGTAGAACTTGATGAAGTATTACCTCTTGAACCGGGGAGTGGCACAGCTCAGGAAATTGTTCCTGAGGTGCCTGCACCGACTAGAGAGGAAGTTAATGATGATGATCATGAAACTTCAGATCAAGTTGCTCATGAACTTCGTAGGTCCACAAGGACACGTTCCGCACCAGAGTGGTATGGCAACCCTGTCTTGGAAATCGTGTTGTTAGACAACGGTGAACCTTCAAACTATGAAGAAGCGATGGCGAGCCAAGATTCCGACAAATGGCTGGAAGCCATGAAATCCGAGATAGGATCCATGTATGAAAACGAAGTATGGACTTTGACTGACTTGCCCGATGATCGGCGAGCCATAGAATATAAATGGATCTTTAAGAAGAAGACAGACGCGGATGGTAATTTAACCATCTATAAAGCTCGGGTTGTCGCTAAGGGTTATCGACAAGTTCAAGGGGTTGACTACAATGAGACTTTCTCACCCGTAGCGAAGCTGAAGTCCGTCCGAATCATGTTAGCAATTGCCGCATTCTATGATTATGAGATATGGCAAATGGACATCAAAACGGCATTCTTAATGGTTGCCTTAAGGAAGAATTGTATATGATGCAGCCGGAAGGTTTTGTCGATCCTAAGAATGCTGACAAGGTGTGCAAGCTCCAACGCTCGCTCTATGGGCTGGTGCAAGCATCTCAGAGTTGGAACATTCGTTTTGATGAGATGATCAAAGCGTTTGGGTTTACGCAGACTTATGGGGAAGCCTGCATTTACAAGAAAGTGAGTGGGAGCTCTGTAGCATTTCTCATATTGTATGTGGATGACATACGGTTGATGGGAAATGATATAGAATTCTTGGAAAGCATAAAGGCCTACTTGAACAAGTGTTTTTCAATGAAGGATCTTGGAGAAGCTGCTTACATATTAGGCATCAAGATCTATAGGGATAGATCAAGACGCCTCATTAGCCTTTCACAGAGTATGTACCTTGACAAGATATTGAAGAAGTTCAATATGGATCAGTCAAAGAAGGGGTTCTTGCCTGTATTGCAAGGTACGAGATTGAGCACGGCTCAATGCCCGACCACGGCAGAAGATAGAGAAAAGATGAGTGTCGTCCCCTATGCCTCGGCCATAGGGTCTATCATGTATGCTATGTTGTGTACCAGACCTGATGTAAACCTTGCCGTAGGTTTGGTAGGAAGGTACCAAAGTAATCCCGGCAAGGAACACTGGACAGCGGTCAAGAATATCCTGAAGTACCTGAAAAGGACTAAGGAAATGTTTCTCGTTTATGGAGGTGACGAAGAGCTCGTCGTAAAGGGTTACGTCGACGCTAGCTTCGAAACAGATCTGGATGACTCTAAGTCACAAACCGGATACGTGTATATTTTGAATGGTGGGGCAGTAAGCTGGTGCAGTTGCAAGCAAAGCGTTGTGGCGGGATCTACATGTGAAGCAGAGTACATGGCAGCCTCAGAGGCAGCACAAGAAGCAATCTGGGTGAAGGAGTTCATTACCGACCTAGGAGTCATACCCAATGCGTCAGGACCGTTGACTCTCTTCTGTGACAACACTGGAGCTATTGCCCTTGCCAAGGAGCCCAGGTTTCACAGGAAGACCAGGCATATCAAACGTCGCTTCAACTCCATTCGTGAAAGTGTTCAAAATGGAGACATAGATATTTGTAAAGTACATACGGACCTGAATGTGGCAGATCTGTTGACTAAACCTCTCCCTAGAGCAAAACATGATCAACACCAGAACTGCATGGGTGTTCGATTCATCACAATGTAACTAGGTTATTGACTCTAGTGCAAGTGGGAGACTGTTGGAAATATGCCCTAGAGGCAATAATAAAATGGTTATTATTATATTTCTTTGTTCATGATAATTGTCTATTGTTCATGCTATAATTGTGTTATGCGGAAATCGTAATACATGTGTGAATACATAGACCACAACACGTCCCTAGTGAGCCTCTAGTTGACTAGCTCGTATATCAAAAGATAGTCATGGTTTCCTGACTATGGACATTGGATGTCATTGATAACGGGATCACATCATTAGGAGAATGATGTGATGGACAAGACCCAATCCTAAGCATAGCTCAAAGATCATGTAGTTCGTTTGCTATAGCTTTTCCGAATGTCAAGTATCATTTCCTTAGACCATGAGATTGTGCAACTCCCGGATACCGTAGGAGTGCTTTGGGTGTGCCAAACGTCACAACATAACTGGGTGACTATAAAGGTACACTACGGGTATCTCCGAAAGTGTCTGTTGGGTTGGCACGAATCGAGACTGGGATTTGTCACTCCGTATGATGGAGAGGTATCTCTGGGCCCACTCGGTAATGCATCATCATAATGAGCTCAATGTGACCAAGTGGTTGATCACGGGATCATGCATTACGGTACGAGTAAAGTGACTTGCCAGTAACGAGATTGAATGAGGTATTGGGATACCGACGATCGAGTCTCGGGCAAGTAACGTATCGATTGACAAAGGGAATTGTATACGAGATTGATCGAATCCTTGACATCGTGGTTCATCCGATGAGATAATCGAGGAGCATGTGGGAGCCAACATGGGTATCCAGATCCCGCTGTTGGTTATTGACCGGAGAGTCGTCTCGGTCATGTCTGTGTGTCTCCCGAATCCGTAGGGTCTACACACTTAAGGTTCGGTGACGCTAGGGTTGTTCAGATATTAGTATACAATAACCTGAAAGTTGTTTGGAGTCCCGGATGAGATACCGGACGTCACGAGGAGTTCCGAAATGGTCCGGAGGTGAAGATTTATGTATAGGAAGTCAAGTTTCGGCCATCGGGAAGATTTTCGGGGTAATCGGTATTGTACCGGGACCACCGGAAGGGTCCCGGGGGTCCACCGGGTGGGGCCACCTATCCGGGAGGGCCCCATGGGCTGAAGTGGGAGGGGAACCAGCCCTAGATGGGCTGGTGTGCCCCCCCCCATGGGCCTCCCCTGCGCCTAGGGTTGGAAACCCTAGGGGTGGGGGCGCCCCACTTGGCTTGGGGGGCACTCCACCCCCCTTGGCCGCCGCCCCCCCTTGGAGATGGCATCTCCTAGGGCCGACGCCCCCCTAGGGATCCTATAAATAGTGGGGGGAAGGGAGGGCAGCCGCACCCTAACCCCTGGCGCCTCCCTCTCCCTCCCGTGACACCTCTCCTTCTCGCAGTGCTCGGCGAAGCCCTGCCGAGATCGCCGTAGTTTCCACCACCACGCCGTCATGCTGCCAGATCTCCATCAACCTCTCCTTCCCCCTTGCTGGATCAAGTTGGAGGAGACGTCTTCCCAACCGTACGTGTGTTGAACGCGGAGGTGTCGTCCGTTCGGTGCTAGGTCATCGGTGATTTGGATCACGACGAGTACGACTCCATCAACCCCGTTCTCTTGAACGCTTCCGCGCGCGATCTACAAGGGTATGTAGATGCACTCCCCTCTCCCTCCTTACTAGATGACTCCATAGATTGATCTTGGTGATGCGTAGAAAATTTTAAAATTCTGCTACGTTACCCAACAGTGGCATCATGAGCTAGGTCTATGCGTAGTTTCTATGCACGAGTAGAACACAAAGCAGTTGTGGGCGTGGATATTGTCAATTTTCTTGCCGTTACTAGTCTTATCTTGATTCGGCGGCATCGTGGGATGAAGCAGCCCGGACCGACCTTACACGTACGCTTACGTGAGACTGGTTCCACCGATTGACATGCCCTAGTTGCATAAGGTGGCTAGTAGGTGTCTGTCTCTCCCACTTTAGTCGGATCGGATTCGATGAAAAGGGTTCTTATGAAGGGTAAATAGAAATTGGCATATCACGTTGTGGTTTTGGCGTAGGTAAGAAACGTTCTTGCTAGAAACCTATAGCAGCCACGTAAAAACTTGCAACAACAATTAGAGGACGTCTAACTTGTTTTTGTAGCATGTGCCGTGTGATGTGATATGGCCAAAAGGATGTGATGAATGATATATGTGATGTATGAGATTGATCATGTTCTTGTAATAGGAATCACGACTTGCATGTCGATGAGTATGACAACCGGCAGGAGCCATAGGAGTTGTCTTAATTTATTTATGACCTGCGTGTCAACATAAACGTCATGTAATTACTTTACTTTATTACTAAAGCGTTAGCCATAGTAGTAGAAGTAATAGATGACGAGCCAACTTCAAGAAGACACGATGATGGAGATAATGATGATGGAGATCATGGTGTCATGCCGGTGACAACGATGATCATGAAGCCCTGAAGATGGAGATCAAAAGGAGCAAATGATATTGGCCATATCATGTCACTATTTGATTGCATGTGATGTTTATCATGTTTTGCATCTTATTTGCTTAGAACGACGGTAGCTTAAATAAGATGATCCCTCGTAATAATTTCAAGAAAGTGTTCCCCCTAACTGTGCACCGTTGCGAAGGTTCGTTGTTTCGAAGCACCACGTGATGATCGGGTGTGATAGATTCTAACGTTCGAATACAACGGGTGTAAGCCAGATTTACACACGCAATACACTTAGGTTGACTTGACGAGCCTAGCATGTATAGACATGGCCTTGGAACACGGAAGACCGAAAGGTCGAGCATGAGTCGTATAGAAGATATGATCAACATGAAGATGTTCACCGATGTTGACTAGCCCGTCTCACGTGATGATCGGACACGGCCTAGTTGACTCGGATCATGTTTCACTTAGATGACTAGAGGGATGTCTATCTGAGTGGGAGTTCATTGAATAATTTGATTAGATGAACTTAATTATCATGAACTTAGTCTAAAATCTTTACACTATGTCTTGTAGATCAAATGGCCCACGCTAATGTTGCCCTCAACATCAACGCGTTCCTAGAGAAAACCAAGCTGAAAGATGATGGCAGCAACTATACGTACTGGGTCCGGAACCTGAGGATCATCCTCATAGCTGCCAAGAAAGATTATGTCCTAGAAGCACCGCTAGGTGACGCACCCGTCCCATAGAACCAAGACGTTATGAACGCTTGGCAGACACGTGCTGATGATTACTCCCTCGTTCAGTGCGGCATGCTTTACAGCTTAGAACCGGGGCTCCAAAAGCGTTTTGAGAGACACGGAGCATATGAGATGTTCGAAGAGCTGAAAATGGTTTTTCAAGCTCATGCCCGGGTCGAGAGATATGAAGTCTCCGACAAGTTCTTCAGCTGTAAGATGGAGGAAAATAGTTCTGTAAGTGAGCACATACTCAAAATGTCTAGGTTGCATAACCGCTTGACTCAGCTGGGAGTTAATCTCCCGGATGACGCGGTCATTGACAGAATCCTTCAGTCGCTTCCACCGAGCTACAAGAGCTTTGTGATGAACTTCAATATGCAGGGGATGGAAAAGACCATTCCTGAAGTATTTGCAATGCTGAAATCAACAAAGGTAGAAGTCAAAAAGGAACATCAAGTGTTGATGGTGAATAAAACCACTAAGTTCAAGAAAGGCAAGGGTAAGAAGAACTTCAAGAAGGACGGCAAGGGAGTTGCCGCGCCCGGTAAGCAAGCTGCCAGGAAGAAGCCAAAGAATGGACCCAAGCCCGAGACTGAGTGTTTTTATTGCAAGGGAAGTGGTCACTGGAAGCGGAACTGCCCCAAATACTTAGCGGACAAGAAGGCCGGCATCACGAAAGGTATATGTGATATACATGTAATTGATGTGTACCTTACCAGTACTCGTAGTAGCTCCTGGGTATTTGATACCGGTGCGGTTGCTCACAGTTGTAACTCAAAGCAGGAGCTGCGGAATAAACGGAGACTGGCGAAGGACGAGGTGACGATGCACGGCGGGAATGGTTCCAAGGTCGATGTGATCGCCGTCGGCACGCTACCTCTACATTTACCTACGGGATTAGTTTTAAACCTCAATAATTGTTATTTAGTGCCAGCTTTGAGCATGAACATTGTATCAGGATCTCATTTAATACGAGATGGCTACTCATTTAAATCCGAGAATAATGGTTGTTCTATTTATATGAGATATATGTTTTATGGTCATGCTCCGCTGGTGAATGGTTTATTCCTAATGAATCTCGAGCGTAATGCTACACATATTCATAGTGTGAATACCAAAAGATGTAAGGTTGATAATGATAGTCCCACATACTTGTGGCACTGCCGCCTTGGTCACATAGGTGTCAAACGCATGAAGAAGCTCCATGCAGATGGACTTTTAGAGTCTCTTGATTACGAATCATTTGACACGTGCGAACCATGCCTCATGGGTAAAATGACCAAGACTCCGTTCTCAGGAACAATGGAGCGAGCAACCAACTTACTGGAAATCATACATACTGATGTGTGTGGTCCAATGAGTGTTGAGGCTCGCGGTGGCTATCGTTATGTTCTCACCCTCACTGATGACTTGAGTAGATATTGGTATGTCTACTTAATGAAACACAAGTCTGAGACCTTTGAAAAGTTCAAGGAATTTCAGAGTGAAGTCGAGAATCAACGTGACAGGAAAATCAAGTTCTTGCGATCAGATCGTGGGGGAGAATACTTGAGTCACGAATTTGGCACACACTTAAGGAAATGTGGAATAGTTTCACAACTCACGCCGCCTGGAACACCTCAGCGTAATGGTGTGTCCGAACGTCGTAATCGCACTCTATTGGATATGGTGCGATCTATGATGTCTCTTACCGATCTACCGCTGTCATTTTGGGGCTATGCTTTAGAGACTTCCGCATTCACTTTAAATAGGGCTCCATCGAAATCTGCTGAGACGACACCGTATGAATTATGGTTTGGGAAGAAACCTAAGTTGTCGTTTCTAAAAGTTTGGGGATGCGATGCTTATGTCAAGAAACTTCAACCTGAAAAGCTCGAACCCAAATCGGGAAAATGCGTCTTCATAGGATACCCTAAAGAAACTATTGGGTATACCTTCTACCTCAGATCCGAAGGCAAGATCTTTTTGCCAAGAAAGGATCCTTTCTAGAGAAAGAGTTTCTCTCGAAAGAAATAAGTGGGAGGAAAGTAGAACTTGATGAAGTATTACCTCTTGAACCGGGAAGTGGCGCAGCTCAGGAAATTGTTCCTGAGGTGCCTGCACCGACTAGAGAGGAAGTTAATGATGATGATCATGAAACTTCAGATCAAGTTGCTACTGAACTTCATAGGTCCACAAGGACACGTTCCGCACCAGAGTGGTACGGCAACCCTGTCTTGGAAATCATGTTGTTAGACAATGGTGAACCTTCGAACTATGAAGAAGCGATGGCGGGCCCAGATTCCGACAAATGGTTGGAAGCCATGAAATCCGAGATAGGATCCATGTATGAAAACAAAGTATGGACTTTGACTGACTTGTCCGATGATCGGCGAGCCATAGAAAATAAATGGATCTTTAAGAAGAAGACAGACGCGGATGGCAATGTAACCATCTATAAAGCTCGGCTTGTCGCTAAGGGTTATCGACAAGTTCAAGGGGTTGACTACAATGAGACTTTCTCACCCGTAGAGAAGCTGAAGTCCGTCTGAATCATGTTAGCAATTGTTGCATTCTATGATTATGAGATATGGCAAATGGACGTCAAAACAGCATTCCTTAATGGTTTCCTTAAGGAAGAATTGTATATGATGTAGCCGGAAGGTTTTGTCGATCCTAAGAATGCTGACAAGGTGTGCAAGCTCCAACGCTCGATCTATGGGCTGGTGCAAGCATCTCGGAGTTGGAACATTCCTTTTGATGAGATGATCAAAGCGTTTGGGTTTACGCAGACTTATGGAGAAGCCTGCATTTACAAGAAAGTGAGTGGGAGCTCTGTAGCATTTCTCATATTGTATGTGGATGACATACTGTTGATGGGAAATGATATAGAATTCTTGGAAAGCATAAAGGCCTACTTGAACAAGTGTTTTTCAATGAAGGATCTTGGAGAAGCTGCTTACATATTAGGCATCAAGATCTATAGGGATGGATCGAGACGCCTCATTGGTCTTTCACAGAGTACGTACCTTGACAAGATATTCAAGAAGTTCAATATGGATCAGTCAAAGAAGGGGTTCTTGTCTGTATTGCAAGGTACGAGATTGAGCACGGCTCAATGCCCAACCACGGCAGAATATAGAGAAAAGATGAGTGTCGTCCCCTATGCCTCGGCCATAGGGTCTATCATGTATGCTATGCTGTGTACCAGACCTGATGTAAACCTTGCCGTAAGTTTGGTAGGAAGGTACCAAAGTAATCCTGGCATGGAACACTGGACAGCGGTCAAGAATATCCTCAAGTACCTGAAGAGGACTAAGGATATGTTTCTCGTTTATGGAGGTGACGAAGAGCTCGTCGTAAAGGGTTACGTCGATGCTAGCTTCGACACAGATCTGGATGACTCTAAGTCACAAACCGGATACGTGTATATTTTGAATGGTGGGGCAGTAAGCTGGTGCAGTTGCAAGCAAAGCGTTGTGGCGGGATCTACATGTGAAGCAGAGTACATGGCAGCCTCGGAGGCAGCACAAGAAGCAATCTGGGTGAAGGAGTTCATTACCGACCTAGGAGTCATACCCAATGCGTCAGGCCCGATGACTCTCTTCTGTGACAACACTAGAGCTATTGCCCTTGCCAATGAGCCCAGGTTTCACAGGAAGACCAGGCATATCAAACGTCGCTTCAACTCCATTCGTGAAAGTGTTCAAAATGGAGACATAGATATTTGTAAAGTCCATACGGACCTGAATGTGTCAGATCCGTTGACTAAACCTCTCCCTAGAGCAAAACATGATCAACACCAGAACTGCATGGGTGTTCGATTCATCACAATGTAACTAGGTTATTGACTCTAGTGCAAGTGGGAGACTGTTGGAAATATGCCCTAGAGGCAATAATAAAATGGTTATTATTATATTTCTTTGTTCATGATAATTGTCTATTGTTCATGCTATAATTGTGTTATGCAGAAATCGTAATACATGTGTGAATACATAGACCACAACACGTCCCTAGTGAGCCTCTAGTTGACTAGCTCGTATATCAAAAGATAGTCATGGTTTCCTGACTATGGACATTGGATGTCATTGATAACGGGATCACATCATTAGGAGAATGATGTGATGGACAAGACCCAATCCTAAGCATAGCTCAAAGATCGTGTAGTTCGTTTGCTATAGCTTTTCCGAATGTCAAGTATCATTTCCTTAGACCATGAGATTGTGCAACTCCCAGATACCGTAGGAGTGCTTTGGGTGTGCCAAACGTCACAACATAACTGGGTGACTATAAAGGTACACTACGGGTATCTCCGAAAGTGTCTGTTGGGTTGGCACGAATCGAGACTGGGATTTGTCACTCCGTATGACGGAGAGGTATCTCTGGGCCCACTCGGTAATGCATCATCATAATGAGATCAATGTGATCAAGTGGTTGATCACGGGATCATGCATTACGGTGCGAGTAAAGTGACTTGCCGGTAATGAGACTGAACAAGGTATTGGGATACCGACGATCGAGTCTCGGGCAAGTAACGTACCGATTGACAAAGGGAATTGTATACGGATTGATTGAATCCTCGACATCGTGGTTCATCCGATGAGATCATCGTGGAGCATGTGGGAGCCAACATGGGTATCCAGATCCCGCTGTTGGTTATTGACCGGAGAGGCTTCTCGGTCATGTCTGCATGTCTCCCGAACCCGTAGGGTCTACACATGTAACACCCCGGATGTAACTTTCCCAATTTGTACTCCAACTCTTGCCATTTCCAGCGTTAAGTTATATTTATTTCCTCGGGTTCGGGTTATGTCTCCGTGTGTTGTTGTCGTTGTCATGCATCTCATATCATGTCATCATGTGCATTGCATTTGCATACGTGTTCGTCTCTTGCATTCGAGCATTTTCCCCGTTGTCCGTTTTGCATTCCGGTGCTTCGTTCTCCTCCGGTGGCCATTTCTAGCTTTCTTTTGTGTGTCGGGATTAAACATTTCCGGATTGGACAGAGACTTGCCAAGCGGCCTTGGTTTACTACCGGTAGACCGCCTGTCAAGTTTCGTATTATTTGGACTTCGTTTGATACTCCAACGGTTAACCGAGGGACCGAAAAGGCCTCGTGTGTGTTGCAGCCCAACACCCCTCCAATTTGGCCCAAAACCCACCTAACTCTGCTCCATCATCTAGAGCGTCCGATCACGATCGCGTGGCCGAAAGCCGCACCTCTTTTGGACTCTCCTAGCTCCTCGTATTTCTATAAATAGACCCCCCCCCCAAAATCCGGATCTCTCCCTCTCTGAAACCCTAATTTTCCACCGCGCGCCGCCGGACATTGTCCGCCCGGGGCGGACACACCGCCGCCAGCCAACCGCCTCCTGCCATGTCATCGCCCGCCGCCGCCACTCCCACCACGGCCCGGGAGCCCGCATCCGGCCCCCGCGGCCCGGTGAGCGCCGCCGCCGCCCGGGTCTCGTCTCCCGCGCCGCGCCGCCACCTCCCTCGCCTCCGGCGCTCCGGCCGCCGAGCCGCCATCGCCGCCCCGCCGCAGTTCCTCGCCGGCCCCGCCGCCTCCGGCCGCCGCACTGGCCTCGACCCCGCCGCCCGCCGTGCGCCGCCGCCCGCCGCCGCCCGGGCCGGATCCGGCGTAGATCCGGCCAGCCCCTTGCTCCCCCGGCCACTCCGGCGAGCTCCAGCCCCACCGGTGAATAGTGCGCGCCGCCGCCTCGATCTGCGTGCCGGGTCAAACCCTAGATCCGATGGTAAAATTTCGTCAAAGTCCTCGGAATTTTCAGTCCAAGTGCTCCTGTTCGTAGCTCCGTAACTTTGCATCCGTAGCTCCGATTCATGCATATAGAATATCAAAATGTTCATCTCAGAGAGTACATCATTTCATTCCATTGCATCATTTTCATTTGAGTTCATCTTGATGCCCGAAATGCTGTTAGAAGAGGGCTACTTGAGATATCAGTTACTCCGTGTAGCTTTTTGTCATTTTTGCCATGATTAATGTGTGCATGCTATGCCCTCATGCTCTACATGTGTTTTGTTAAGGGTTTTGTCATCTTTCCAGAGGTGCCACCCATGTATTTTTGTGATGTGTGTGGTGACTTGTGCAAGCTTGCAAAGTGGTGCACTTGCTAATTCTGTTTTCAGGGACTTAGTGATTTCACCAAGTCCTGGAGCTGTTTATCTCATGTTGCCATATGTTCTTGTTGTTTCCTAGTGATCCGTGCCCCTTTTGAGAATGATCAGTAAGGATGTTTTGTTAATATTGTAGTGCTCTATCCATCCATGTCTTTGTTTTCAATTATAGAGCACCCAATCTTGAGTCAATCGAGCTCTACTTTTGCTACTTTGTGAATCTGGGCAGATTGTCAACTTGTTTGCAATTTTGCCGGCGATGTTGTAGGTGATCCGTGCATGCTATGCTATTGTTCTTGCCATGTCTAGCTTGAATTTTGTGCCTTGATGTGTGTATGCTTGTCTTGCCATGACTTGCACCGTAGTGAGTGCATCAAGCTCGTGAACATGCCTACTTGAGTTATATTTCAGCTTGCTCCAGTTTTCACTAAGTCTGAAAACTGATTATGTTTTTGCTATGTTCACATGCTTGCAATTGTATTTTCTGATCCCTTTTGGCTCAAGGTCACTAAGGGACTTTTGTTAAGCTCTTTGAGTAGCTCCATGCCATGCTTTACTTTGCCATGTTCAGATCCTGTAGCATGTAGTTTTGCTGCTCCGAAGAGGGCTACCTGATCTGAAATTCCAGACAAGTGTTAATTTCACAAAGTCTGAGATCTGTTTGCCATATGCATTTTTGCCATGCTTGTTTGAACCTGTTAATGGATGAATTGGCCGTAGCTCAGTGCTATACTTTTGTTAAGCATCTTGTGTGCATCCCTGCCATGTATTTTGTTGTCATGTTTGGGTGCTGTAGCATGTTCATTTCATTGCATTTAGATGCCTACTTGCGTAAATCGCAGACCGGTGTCATTTTTGAATCGATTACCATTTCCAAACCGTAACTCCGATTCCGGCGTTCTTTATATCGTTTTCAAGCGATTTCATCTCATCTTTCTAGTGGCACACTTGGTTTTCCATGTTGAGGCCAGGTTCATGCATTTCCTGTCATATCTTGCATTTTGCATACCGCATCGCATCCCGCATAGCAGATCATCATCGCATCGTCTTGTTTGGGTTCTTGCACGTGATTGATTGTATCCTTGTTGCTTGTTTGTCTTGTTTGGGTAGAGCCGGGAGACGAGTTCGCTAACGAGGAGACCGTTGAGTTTACTTTCGAGGATCCAGTCAACTCTGACAACTGTGCAGGCAAGATGATCATACCCTCGAAATCACTACTATCTTTGCCATGCTAGTTTGCTCGCTCTTTTGCTATGCCATTGCTACGATGCCTACCACTTGCTTGCAAGCCTCCCAAATTGCCATGTTAAACCTCTAACCCACCATGTCCTAGCAAACCGCTGATTGGCTATGTTACCGCTTTGCTCAGCCCCTCTTATAGCGTTGCTAGTTGCAGTTGAAGATTGGAGGTCGTTCCTTGTTGGAACATCTTTTATTTACTTGTTGGGATATCATTATATTGCTATGTTATCTTATTGCATCTATATACTTGGTAAAGGGTGGAAGGCTCGGCCTCTCGCCTAGTGTTTTGTTCCACTCTTGCCACCCTAGTTTCCGTCATATCGGTGTTATGTTCCCGGATTTTGCGTTCCTTACGCGGTTGGGTTATAATGGGAACCCCTTGATAGTTCGCCTTGATTAAAGCTTTTCCAGCAATGCCCAACCTTGGTTTTACCATTCGCCACCTAGCCTATTTTTCCCTTGGGTTACCGGAGCCCAAGGGTCATCTTATTTTAACCCCCCCGGGCCAGTGCTCCTCTGAGTGTTGGTCCGGACTGAGCTGCCTGCGGGGCCACCTCGGGGAAACTTGAGGGTTGGTTTTACTCGTAGCTAGTCTCATCTGAGTGTGCCCTGAGAACGAGATATGTGCAGATCCTATCGGGATTTGTCGGCACATTCGGGCGGTGTTGCTGGTCTTGTTTTAACCTATCGAAGTGTCTTGAATTACCGAGATACCGAGTCTGATCGGAACGTCTTGGGAGGAGGTCTATTCCTTCATTGACCGTGAGAGCTTGTCATGGGCTAAGTTGGGACTCCCCTACAGGGATTTGAACTTTCGAAAGCCGTGCCCGCGGTTATGGGCAGATGGGAATTTGTTAATGCCCGGTTGTAGATAACTTGAACCTTAACTTAATTAAAATGAATCAACTGAGTGTGTTACCGTGATGGCCTCTTCTCGGCGGAGTCCGGGAAGTGGACACGGTGTTGGAGTAATGTTTGCGCAGGTTGCTCTCTAGTTTCTCGCTCGCGCTTTGCCTCCTCTTCTCGCTCTCTTTTGCGAATAAGTTAGCCACCATACTTGCTAGTCGCTTGCTGCAGCTCCACTTATATTTACCTTGCCATTCCTATAAGCTTAAATAGTTTTGATCGCGAGGGTGCGAGATTGCTGAGTCCCTGTGGCTCACAAATTACTATTACACCAGATGCAGGGCCTGATGATTCCGCTCCAGGAGACGCGTATGAGCTCAAGTGGGAGTTCGACGAAGACTCTCAACGTTACTATGTTTCTTTTCCCGATGAGCAGTAGTGGTGCCCAGTTGGGGGTGAACGGGACCGTGTCGCATGTTGGGTTCTCTTTTATTTTGGCGCCGTAGTCGGGCCATGAGTGTTTGGATGATGTAATGTTATTTATGTACTTGATTGACGTGGCGAGTGTAAGCCAACTATTGCTATCTCCCCCTTATTATTTATATTACATGGGATGTTGTGAAGATTGCCTAACTTGCGACATATGCCTTCAATGCGATTATGTCTCTAAGTCGTGCCTCGACACGTGGGAGCTATAGTCGCATCGAGGGTGTTACAGCACACTTAAGGTTCGGTGACGCTAGGGTTGTAGAGATATTAGCACACGGTAACCCGAAATTTGTTCCGAGTCCCGGATGAGATCCCGGACGTCACGAGGAGTTCCGGAATGGTCCGGAGGTAAAGATTCATATATATATAGGAAGTCCAGTTTCGGCCATCGGGAAGGTTTCGGGGGTCACCGGTATTGTACCGGGACCACCAGAAGGGTCCCGGGGGTCCACCGGGTGGGGCCACCTATCCCGGAGGGCCCCATGGGCTGAAGTGGGAGGGGAACCAGCCCCTAGTGGGCTGGTGCGCCCCCCTTGGGCCTTCCCCTGCGCCTAGGGTTGGAAACCCTAGGGGTGGGGGCGCCACCCTTGCCTTGGGGGGCAAGGCACCCCCTTTGGCCGCCGCCCCCCTAGGAGATTGGATCTCCTAGGGCCGGCACCCCCCCTAGGCACCCTATATATAGTGGGGGGAGGGAGGGCTGCGCACCCAAGCCCCTGGCCTCTCCCTCTCCCTCCCGTGACACTCCTCCGTCCCCAGCGCTTGGCGAAGCCCTGCCGAGATCACCGTTGCTTCCACCACCACGCCGTCGTGCTGCTGGATCTTCATCAACCTCTCCTTCCCCCTTGCTGGATCAAGTTGGAGGAGACGTCTTCCCAACTGTACGTGTGTTGAACGCGGAGGTGCTGTCCGTTCGGCACTTGGTCATCGATGATTTGAATCACGTCGAGTACGACTCCATCAACCTCGTTCTCTTGAACGCTTCCGCTCGTGATCTACAAGGGTATGTAGATGCACTCCTCTTTCCCTCATTGATAGATGACTCCATAGATTGATCTTGGTGATGCGTAGAAAATTTTAAAATTCTGCTACGTTCCCCAACACGAAGGAGTTCGGAGTCCCAGATGAGATCGGGGACATGACGAGGAGTCTCGAAATGGTCGAGACGTAAAGATCGATATATTGGACGACTATATTCGGACATCGGAAAGGTTCCGAGTGATTCGGGTATTTTCGGAGGTACCGGGAAATTACGGGAATACGAGGAAGAAGTAATGGGCCTTAATGGGCCTTAGTGGAATGGACCAGGAGGTGGCGCGCGCCCCTACCAAGCCCAGTCCGAATTGGACAAGGGGTTTGGGGCACGGCCCCTCTCTCCCTTCCTTCCCCTCTTCTCCCCTTTCCCCCCTTCTCCTAGTTGGACTAGGAAAGGAGGAAACCTACTCCAAGTAGGAGTAGGAATCCTACTCCCTGGCGCGCCCCTCCTAGGGCCGGCCTCCTCCCCCTTGCTCCTTTATATACGGGGGCAGGGGGCACCTCTAGACACACAAGTTGATCTTCGTGATCGTTCTCTTAGCCGTGTGCGGTGCCCCCCCTCCACCATAATCCTCGATAATATTGTAGCGGTGCTTAGGCGAAGCCCTGCGACAGTAGAACATCAAGATCGTCACCACGCCGTCGTGCTGACGGAACTCTTCCCCGACACTTTGCTGGATCGGAGTCCGGGGATCGTCATCGAGCTGAACGTGCGCTAGAACTCGGAGGTGCCGTAGTTTCGGTGCTTGATCGGTCGGGCCGTGAAGACGTACGACTACATCAACCGCGTTGTCATAACGCTTTCGATGTCGGTCTACAAGGGTACGTAGATCACACTCTCCCCTCTCGTTGCTATGCATCACCATGATCTTGCGTGTGCGTAGGAATTTTTTTAAAATTACTACGTTCCCCAACACCTATTTGGTGTGTACTTACAAACCCAATGCACTCCACAAAAATTGACATGTTTATAGGAGACATTTTCATCATAACTAGTGCAATCATCATTAGTATCATGGATATTCAAAGAATTCGTACTAAGAACATTGCAATCATGCTCATCATTCACATATTGTATGCCAAACATTTTATAGATTTCTTCTTCTAGCACTTGAGCACAGTTATCCTTTCCATCATACTCACAAAAGATATTAAAAAGGTGAAGCGTATGAGACAAACTCAATTCCATTTTTTTATGGTTTTCTTTTATAAACTAAACTAGTGATAAAACAAGAAATTAAAAGACTCTATTGCAAGATCTAAAGATATACCTTCAAGCACTAACCTCCCCGGCAATGGCGCCAGAAAAGAGCTTGATGTCTACTACACAACCTTCTTCTTGTAGACGTTGTTGGGCCTCCAAGTGCAGAGGTTTGTAGGACAGTAGCAAATTTCCCTCAAGTGGATGACCTAAGGTTTATCAATCCGTAGGAGGCGTAGGATGAAGATGGTCTCTCTCAAGCAACCCTGCAACCAAATAACAAAGAGTCTCTTGTGTCCCCAACACACCCAATACAATGGTAAATTGTATAGGTGCACTAGTTCGGCGAAGAGATGGTGATACAAGTGGTATATGGATAGTAGATAATAGTTTTTCTAATCTGAAAATATAAAAACAGCAAGGTAACTAATGATAAAAGTGAGCGTAAACGGTATTGCAATGCGTTGAAACAAGGCCCGGGGTTCATACTTTCACTAGTGCATGTCCTATCAACAATAATAACATAATTGGATCATATAACTATCCCTCAACATGCAACAAAGAGTCACTCCAAAGTCACTAATAGCGGAGAACAAACAAAGAGATTATGGTAGGGTACGAAACCACCTCAAAGTTATTGTTTCCAATCAATATGTTGGGCTATTCCTATAAGTGTCACAAACATCCCTAGAGTTCGTACTAGAATAATACCTTAAGACACAAATCAACCAAAACCTCAAGTATCCGTGGGTATGATTATACAATATGCGTCACACAATCTCAGATTCATCTATTCAACCAACACAAAGGACCTCAAAGAGTGCCCCAAAGTTTGTACCGGAGAATCACGACGAAAACATGTGCCAACCCCTATGCATAGGTTCATGGGCGGAACCCGCAAGTTGATCACCAAAACATACATTAAGTGAATCACGTGGTATCCCATTGTCACCACAGATACGCACGGCAAGACATACATCAAGTGTTCTCAAATCTTTAAAGACTCAATCCGATAAGACAACTTCAAAGGGGAAACTCAATTCATTACAAGAAAGTAGAGGGGGAGAAAACATCATAGGATCCAACTATAATAGCAAAGCTCGCGATACATCAAGATCGTATCACCTCAAGAACACGGGAGAGAGAGATGAAACACATAGCTACTGGTACATACCCTCAGCCCCGAGGGAGAACTACTCCCTCCTCGTCATGGAGAGCACCGGGATGATGAAGATGGCCACCGGAGAAGGATTCCCCCCTCCGGCAGGGTGCCGGAACGGGTCTAGATTGGTTTTCAGTGGCTACGGAGGCTTCTGGCGGCGGAACTGCCGATCTATTGTCTGTTCTGGAAGTTTTAGGGTACGTGAGTATATATGGGTGCAGGAAGTACGTCGGTGGAGCTTCAGGGGCCCCACGAGGCAGGGGGCGCGCCCTAGGGGGGAGCCCCCCACCCTCGTGAGCACCTCCCTTGGCTCCTGACGTGGGGTCCAAGTCCATCCAGTAGCTTTCCTTCCAAAAATAACTTCTCCAGTTGATTTCGTCCTGTTTCGACTCTGTTTGATATTCCTTTTCTTCGAAACACTGAAATAGGCAAAAAACAGCAATTCTGGACTGGGCCTCTGGTTAATAGGTTAGTCCCAAAAATAATATAAAAGTGGATAATAAAGCCCAATATTGCCCAAAACAGTAGATAACATAGCATGGAGCAATCAAAAATTATAGATACATTGGAGACGTATCATTAGCACAATTTACATAAATAGAATTTGTTATAAAAACATTGCAATCATGCTTTTTATTCAAAGATCTATCGTGAATCGCTTCATAAAGTAATTCATCACACTTTTCAGATTCACGAATTTCAAGCAAAACCTCATAAGGATAATCTAGTGCACAAAACTCACTAGCAATTGGTTCATCATAATTGGATCTCTTAAAAAGATTAGCAAGCGGATGAGGATCCATAGATCTTAGGTTCTCTGTTTAGCAATAAATAAACAACTAATCCAACCAAACAAGCAAACGAGCCAAGTAATACATCAAAGCAAATGGAGAGACGAACAGAAGAAGGGCGAATAAAACGGCAAGGGTGAAGTGGGGGAGAGGAAAAAGAGAGGCAAATGACAAATAATGTAATGCGAGGGATAAGAGTTTGTGATGGGTACTTGGTATATTTTGACTTGTTAATGGCGCCAGAAATGACTCGTTGTGGGAGTCAAATCTTGACTTGACTTGGCGCGAATCTCCCCGGCAACGGCGCCGGAAATCCTTCTTGCTACCTCTTGAGCACTGCGTTGTTTTTTCCTTGAAGAGGAAAGGGTGATGCAGTAAAGCAGCGTAAGTATTTCCCTCAGTTTTTGAGAACCAAGGTATCAATCCAGTAGAAGATCACGCTCAAGTCCCACGCACCTACATAAACAAATAAGAACCTCGCAACCAACGCGATAAAGGGGTTGTCGAGCCCTTCTCGGTCACTTACGAGAGTGAGATCTGATAGATATGATAAGATAATATTTTTGGTATTTTTATGATAAAGAGAAATAAAGATGCAAAGTAAAATAAACGGCAAAGGAAATAACTAAGTATTGGAAGATTAATATGATGGAAGATAGCCCCCGGGGCCATAGGTTTCACTAGTGGCTTCTCTCAAGAGCGTAAGTATTACAGTGGGTAAACGAATTACTGTCGAGCAATTGATAGAATTGAGCATAGTTATAAGAATGTCTAGGTATGATCATGTATATAGGCATCACATCCGAGACAAGTTGACCGACTACTGCCTGCATCTACTACTATTACTCCACACATCGACCGCTATCCAGCATGCATCTAGAGTATTAAGTTCAAGAGAACAGAGTAATGCTTTAAGGAAGATGGCATGATGTAGAGGGATAAACTCATGCAATATGATATAAACCCCATCTTTTTATCCTCGATGGCAACAATACAATACGTATCGGTTCCCTTTCTGTCACTGGGATCGAACACCGCACGATTGAACCCAAAGCTAAGCACTTCTCCCAATGCAAGAAAGATCAATCTAGTAGGCCAAACCAAATTGATAATTCGAAGAGACTTGCAAAGATAAACCAAGCATACATAAAAATAATTTAGAGGAGAATCAAATATTGTTCATAAATAATCTGGATCATAAACCCACAATTCATCGGATCTCGACAAACACACCGCAAAACAAGATTACATCGAATAGATCTCCAAGAAAATTGAGGAGAACTTTGTATTGAGATCCAAAGAGAGAGAAGAAGCCATGTAGCTAATAACTATGGACCCGTAGGTCTGAAGTAAACTACTCACACATCACCAGAGAGGCCATGGAGTTGATGTAGAGGCCCTCCGTGATCAATGCCCCCTCTGGTGGAGCTCCGGAAAAGGCCCCGAGATGGGATCTCTCGAGTACAGAAGGTTGCGGCGGTGGAATTAGGTTTTCGTGGTGCTCCTGGATGTTTAGGGGGTACGTGGATATATATATAGGAGGAAGAAATACGTCGGTGGAGCAACGGAGGGCCCACGAGGGTGGAGGGCGCGCCCAGGGGGGTAGGCGCCCCCCTGCCTCGCGCCTTCCTCCCTTGTTTCTTGACGGTCACTCCAAGTCTCCTGGATCACGTTTGTTGAGAAAATCACGTCCCCGAAGGTTTCATTCCGTTTGGACTCCGTTTGATATTCCTTTTCTTCAAAAGCCTAAAATAAGCAAAAAAAACAACAATTTGGGCCGGGCCTCCGGTTAGTAGGTTAGTCCCAAAAATGATATAAAAGTGAAAAATAAAGCCCATTAACATTCAAAATAGATAATATAATAGCATAGAGCAATCAAAAATTATAGATACGTTGGAGACGTATCAAGGTTCATCGCATTGGAGGAAACTCGGCGGAGCTGTGGTCGATCCGATCCGCATAGCCTCCCCCAACCTCCTGATGATGCTCCTCCAGGGCACCTCCTTCTTAGTAGTGTTCTGGGCCTATACCTGCTAAGCGACCCCTCCATCGGATATGGAACGCTGATGTTGTATCCCCATTCCCCACTAGCTTATGTCACCAATCTCGATGTCATGACCCCCACGCTCATGACGATGTTAAGGAGAAGAAGGGGAAGATGTCATGGGTAGGAGTAGAAGGTTGCGTGTGGGAGGAGAGGAAGAGGAAACAAGAGGGAGGCATCGTAATTAGCGGGCTTTGATGGCTTCATTGCAGACAACTTCCAGGAACCTTCCTTTTCCCTCTCATCCAACGTATGGCAAATGGTCCAATCAAAATGACCAAGACGAGAGGAAGGAACGAGTAGAACTGTGCATGTTTTTACCCTTTATCGCTAAATTGTTGATGATGACGTGGCATAGCCCTAAGGCGCTCAAGAAGTCGCAGTTAATGGGTTTAATGCGGTGCTTTGGTGGGCCCTTCTAGGTGGTGCGATTTTATGATATCTATTAATCAACCTAGCGAACCCACACATATGTGGGAAATTTTTTTGCGCTGGTGACCCCATGTACTAATATTGGTGAGGTTGCACAGAGCTGATGTGTTTTTGTAGGCCGGTTGTTGTTGATTTTGATTTGATGATTTGACAAGTCATTAATCTAGACCAAATCTAAATCAAACACCTTGACCGATTGGGAGAGCTCTGAAGTTAGAGAGTATAATGAATTTTAAAAAAATAGTGACAACAGACTTACATGCATCGCAGTGTTGGGCATGTGCTTACGGAAGTCAGAGATAGTACTCTTTAGTGAGAAGAGCAAACATTTCCCAAGGATTGATCATGCCGATTACACCCTTCGATTCCTCACCAACTCGGTGAAAGTCAAATGCGCGATTGGAAAAGAAACAATCCCGCCGTTGGCAAATCAGACGTTTGCAATGGTCTTCACACTTCACACGCAAAAGAAAAAAAAATGTTCTTCACACTTAAATTTCACCAAACTGGCAGGCAAGACGAACCGTGTGAAACGAAGCGGGTTTGCGCGGAGGAAACACCCCGTCAACCGTCGAACGCCGCTCCGCCAACTGAAACCTGGGGCGAACCTCCTGTCCCCACTGGTCAGCGTGAGGGGTGCGCCCGGCCGGGATGCGAAGCGGGCGAGGGCTCCCCCAATCAACGGGCAGTGTGCCCACTCGTCAGTTAGCCTTCCGCTGGGCGCTGGCTATATAGAGAGAGAAGTGCATATTTCAACTCTGAACTTTTGCCCTAATTTAATTTACAATTCCGAACTTTAATCCCGTCTAAATTACAACTCCCAAGTCTCAAAATCGGGCAGGATTCAACCCTCCCCTCTCTGTTGACCGGTTTTGACCTAGGGTGACCAGTTTTGACTAGTCAACGGGTCCAATCAGCATGCCACGTCAGATTTTTTTTTCAAAATTTCAAGAAAAAGTAAATAAAAATCTGTAAGATTAGGAAAAAAAATATAAAAAAGCAAAATTCCGAAAAAATTGTTCGCGAAAAAAGCTAGGGAAAATAAAAAATGATTTTTTCTGAAAATATTTTTTTCTAGAATTTGAGTTTTTGGGTTTTTTCTGGATTTTTTTTGGAAATTCGTTTTTCTATTTTCCGTGTTTTTTAGAAATTGGATTTCTTATTTCTTTTCCTGTATTTTCTTTGATTTTATAAGTTGTTTTCTTGGAAATTTTGCATTTTTTGCTGATATGGCATGCTAACTGGACCTGTTGACTGGTCAAAACCGGTCAATAAAGGGGAAAGGATTGAATACTGGCCGGTTTTGAGAGTTGAGGGTTGTAGTTTAGACGGTATTAAAGTTCGGGATTGTAAATTAGACTAGTCCAAAAGTTTGGGGTTGAAATATGCACTTCTCTCCTGTATAGAAGGCGCCTCCCCCTCCGGCCGCTACGGTGGCCTCCCTCCTCCCGCCCGCCCTAAAACCCACGCCGCGAGCCGCCGAGACGCCCGACATGTTCGGCGGCGGCGGGCCTCGCGGCAACGGCGGCAGCGGCAGCGGCAACGGCAACCCTGGAATGGCTGCTCGCGGAAGAGGTGAGGTGTTTACCCGTACGCGTCGTCCTTGCTGTTACCTTTTTCTCAGTTGTCCGTTCGTCTCCTCCGCAAAAGATGTTGCGGCCGGGTTCGTGTTCCCCTGTTCCTCGTCTCCCGGGGATCGCCGGATGTGGGTCGATTTGGCTGGTGGGGCGGGCGGATTGTTCCGATAGGGGTCTTGGTTTCGCTCGATCGCGGTGAGCACTGAGGAGGAGGGGAGGGGCTCGGTAATGCTGATTCGTGTAGGTGCGGAATTGTTGGATGTTTCGTTTGGGCGTTTGGTTCATCTGGCTGGGAGTTTTATGCAGATTAACCGGTTTCTCTCTGCTTGCCGATTAGGGGGTTTTTGGCGATGATATCTAGCCAGTTATTGCCATTGCTGGTATGCAATTCAACGCCGCCAGTCTGTGCCTCCTCCGTCGTCTACTCCGGTGACTAGGGGGGGTGGGTGGGTTTGGCTCCCGCTGTAGATAGGGTAGGTTTTGTGTGTAGGGCGGCGCTGCTTCTGACGGTGACGGCAGCAATGCATCCAAGAATGATGCCTGACTCAAGTCTTGTCTTGCCGGCGTTGATGAACCGTGGGCTCAGTCTCCATCGACTCTTCGGGCCTGAGGGTTTAGGTCTTCGGCCGGTGGCTGTTGTGGCTGACATTGTTACCGGTGAGCGAGCGTGGATAACAGTTTTAGATCTGGGCTTGAGGCTTGATGGCGGCAGATCTGGGGCTTGAGGATTGATGGTGGCGGATCTGGCGCTTGAGGATTGATGGCGGCAGATCTGGCGAGGATTGATGGCGGCAGATCTGGCGCTTGAGGATTGATGGCGGCGGATCTGGCGA
Source organism: Triticum urartu (assembly GCF_056163025.1). Lineage (NCBI taxonomy): Eukaryota > Viridiplantae > Streptophyta > Magnoliopsida > Poales > Poaceae > Triticum > Triticum urartu. The sequence continues at coordinate 604,683,438 of NC_141875.1, forward strand.
TTGACCATGATGATGTTGATGGCTGACGGCGGCCATGAGACTCATGGAGGGTGGGGATGATCCCCGGTCGACACACCACATCGACAAAGCCCTTGCCGAAGGCTGGCTTCGTCATCCAGTCACAACGATCTTCTGGGCTATTGCTTTCCTACGAGTCCAGCGCCGGTTAGCGGCAGCAATGGCAGTTTCAGGATTACCTAGGACTCCTTTGTACTTTTTTTTTCCTCGGAAGGTTTTTCTGAAAAGTTTGGTGGACACGTGTTGTCTCTTGAACCTTCTAGTCGGTTCAGCATGTGTGTTGCGGTTACACTAAAAAAGGTAAGTGTAAATAATGGTTTCCTACGAGTGCGGCGACGGTTAGCAGCTGCAATGACAGTTGCAAGATTACCTAAGGAATATTTTTTACCTTCCTTTTCTTGGAGAGGTTTTTCTGCAAATTTATATGGGCATGTTGTCTCTTAAGCCTTCTGGTCGGTTCTGAGTTCGTGTTGCGGTTACCCCCCAAAAAGATTATGTGTAAATAATCGCCTGATCCTGGTACAGTGGTACTGCCTTGTTTTGGACTTTGATTCTGTTTTTGCCTCATGTCGGGCAAAAACCTGCCCTGTCTTTTCTTTCGCCCCTCAATTGATTTGGAAATCTTAAAATATTTGATGCATTTACTGGTAAAATCATTGAATATTAATAGACAATCTGTGAAGCCCCTCTAGAGAAGAGCCACCACATGCAATTTGTGTTGTACTGGTTATCAGGTCTCAAACAAAAAGGAGTGCCGCATAATCTTCTCTTTTTCTGTAAATTAAGCTATGCATATTAATTTGGTTTCTTGAAAATTAACGACGTAGGCCTTCTCTTTCTAAGTTTAGTGTGTGAGCAAAGTTTTATTTTCTTGAAAAGTTTGACCAAGACCAGTTAGAGTCTTTTTCCGGCGTAGACCTATCAATATTGGGGTTAGTATAAGGGTGATAGTTGACTCTCTTCGTTACCACAAGAAATCATCTTTTAGTTAAGAAATTACATCGATAGCACCACTGTATGTGCCATATATGGTACACTATTACATTGGCTTTGCTCAGCTCAACTCAAAGAAAAGATTCTTCGCATACCACATCATTAATTTATCAAGTATACAATATTTATATTTGTTGCGATTAATATACCTGTTGGCATTTGTACCTTATTTGGCATTTTTACTTTATATGCTACTGAGCGAAAACAAAAACTGTGTTATTGACACATCTGGAAGCTAAACGGAAACCGGAAGGTATTTATTAGCAATGAGATTGGGTGATACAATTATATATTTTCTTATAAAATTATTAATTAAAATAAGTATGTTTTTGCAGCAAACTAGGCAAAATACAGATAAGAGTCTGTTGTCTTAAATTTCGCAAAAACCATGGTGTCAGTGCTTGTTTTAGTAGTCATGGTCTCAGTTGATATTTAGCTTTGTTTTGGCACGCATCAATATAAAATTTATCCACAAATGAGCACAAGAATATGGTTGTTGTTCAGTTACCACTCCATCGAATGTTTACAGCATTTTCTACATGCAAGTCCAGAGATCAATTCCTGTACCAGGATCCTATAGTAAAACTTTGATTACACTTATGTTTTCCACACTTTTTGAATTGTTGTTCGGAAAAATATGTATAGATTGTTCTATCTAATAATGCTTGCATAATCATGTCCTGCATCCAGGGGAGATTTGGAAGAAGAAATCAGGCCAAGCAGCTGGGAGGGGACAATGGCCACCATCAGGCTCCTCCTCAAATGCTTCACATACTGCAGCATGGCAAGCTTGCAATGGCAGTGGAGGATCTTCACTTCCTTTGAGGAACTATGGAACGCAACCTTCTGATCGTAGACCTGCTGCCGTAGACAATCGCGGGCCATCATCACAAACATATCCGAGAGAAAATCCAGTTGTGTGGCCAGCTCTGGCAAATGGTTCGCAGTTGTCATCCAGGTCTCATCCATATGGCCCTGAAAGCAATAAGGACAATGTTCCTTCATCTAGTTTTGACCCCGAGGACAGCTCTGAAGTTGAGGATTTGTCAGATGATGACATTGATGATGATATGAGCGAGGAGGATGATTCTGATGAAAGTGAAAAAAGTTTTGAGACTCAAAAAAAGAATAAATGGTTCAAGAAATTCTTTGAAGTCATCGATACTTTAAATGAGGAGCAAATACATGATCAGACTAGGCCATGGCATTGTCCGGCATGCCAAAATGGACCTGGGGCAATTGACTGGTTCAATGGGCTACAATCTTTAGTGAGACATGCTAGAACGAAGGGCTCTAGAAGAGTTAAGCTCCACAGAGAATTTGCCACATTGCTAGAACATGAGTTAGGAACTACACTGCTACCACCTGGTGAGCAATTTGGGAAATGGGAAGGATTACGAGGAAGCACTGATCGCGAGATTGTATGGCCACCAATGGTTATTGTCATGAACACTTTACTGGAACAAGATAATGATGACAAGGTGATGTATTTTCTTCCTTCTGGTCATGAACCTCTTCCACATCAAATACAAATATGTGTTTCTACTGTGTTGATATGGTAAGAGTTGGTGAATCCGTTGCACTTTCATGTATGTGCCTTATGGTACACTATTACATTGGCTTTGCTAAGCTCGACTCGTAGAAAAGATTCTTTGCATACCACATCATTAATTTATCAAGTATACAAATCTACATATTCATTTATTTATATTTGTTGCGATTAATGTACTTGTTGGCACTTGTACCATATTTGGCATTTTCACTTTATATGCCACTGAGCAAAAACAGAAACTGTGTTATTGACACATCCAGAAGCTAAATGGAAACTGGAAGGTACTTATTAGCCTCATATGTGCTATCCTAATTTAGCAATGAGATTGGGTGATACAATTATATATTTTCTTATAAAATTATAAAATTAAAATAAGTATGTTTCTGCACTAAAATAGGCAAAATACAGATATGGGTCTATCGTCTTAAATTTTGCAAAAACCATGGTGTCAATGCTTGTTTTAGTAGTCATGGTCTCAGTTTGCATTTAGCTTTTTTTTGGCACACGTCGATATAAAATTAATCCACAAATGAGCACAAGAATATGGTTGTTGTTCAATTACCACTCCATCGAATATTTACATCATTTTCTACATGCAAGTCCAGAGACCAATTCCTGTACCAGGTTCCTATAGTAAAACTTTGATTACAATTATGTTTTCCACACTTTTTTAATTGTTGTCCCAAAAAATATGTTGGTTGCACTTTAATAGAACATCTCTTTAATAATCTTTCAATGATCAGCGATGATGATTATTGTATTCTGACATTGCTGTACTTTGATGCTCTCTAGTGGTTAGGCATGGGCAATGAAGAGCTTCTCGATTATTTCCATGAATATGATGCAAACAAAGCACGACATGCCTACGGTCCAGGTGGGCACCGTGGCATGAGTGTGTTAATATTTGAAAGCTCTGCCGTGGGTTATATGGATGCTGAAAGTCTGCATAAGCACTTCGTCGGTGAAAGAACAGACAGGGAAGCATGGCAAGCTCCGTCTAAGCGTCGGTTCTTACCTGGTGGGAAAAGACTGTTATATGGTTTCTTAGCCAACAAAGAGGATATGGAGATTTTCAATAAGCACCACCCGGGTATACTGTTTAACTTATTTTCATGCATTTAATGCTTTTGCTTCCATATGATTGCTCAGTTATATGGTAAATACCTGTTTGATGCTGAAATTTTGTAGCCTTAAATTCTCTGCCACCAATGATAATTGCTGCAGATGCAACATGATACACCTGTCAAGCTGCATATTTCTCTGTTCTTTCCTGCATTGACATCTTAACTTTTTTAAGGAACTTGACATTGATATTTATGTTTCGCAATTGACAATACCTGGACCTCATTCGAACTTCAGAACGTGTATTTGAAGCAGAATACACCCGATCTGTTAAGTTTTCCGATGTATTTGATTACTAACTTTTGGGGCTTGGTAGCATTTGCATTATGATCATGTGATTGTTCAGATGGCATGTTTTCTTCATTATGTTAGTAGTAGAAGCCAATATGCAATGGGTAGCTTGGGATAATTCGGAGAAGATGAGGGATAGAGATCCCTGCCCCTCTTTGTTCACCTATGTATTTGCAGTTTTTTCTCTGATCATGCCATCCTTTGTTGTTTGTTCATATAATATGCATAGATTCTGCATCCATGTGGCAATTCATAGTTCATCTGTATCATTTTTGTGTGTATACTATATATGGATACCTGCTCTGATGGCCAGGACTTGGTTCACATTATATTAGTAAAAGCTATTACTCCTAGTAACAAGAAGCCAATTACATCCGTAAGAAGAAACAAAGGCAGCTTTATTCGGTTTACTATGAAGACGTTGCCTGCAAGTTCAATACACACTGAAGCACTGTAAAAAAATGTATCATCCACACAATCTGTTACGCATCTACTGAATATGACCTGCAAGTTCTGTTTATTATGAAGACGTGGCCTACAAGTTCAATACACACTGAAGCACTGTAAAAAAATGCATCACCCACGCAATCTACTATGCGTCTACTGAACATGACCTGCAAGTTCTGTTTATCATGAAGACGCGGCCTGCAAGTTCAATTCACACTGAAGCACTGTAAAAAAATGTATCACCCACACAATCTGTTATGCATCTACTGAATATGACCTTCAATACTATATGATGCTCTTAGCAGATACTCCCTCTGTAAACTAATATAAGAGCATTTAGATCACTACTTTAGTGATCTATAAATGCTCTTATGTTTCTTCACGGAGGGAGTACATTGCCTATTGTACTATACTTTTAACATAAGTGCTTTATTATGTTTTCAGGAAAAAGTTGCCTGAAATACGATATGAGATCTTATAATGAAATGGTAGTGGTAGGTATGAAACAAATGAGTCTAGACAATCAGCGACTGAATCATATGAAGAACAGGGTGGTGAAGACAGAGAAACACTCTAAAGTTGTAGAAGAATCGCTTGGTGTCATCACTCAGAAATGTCGGGAGACTAGTGAAGAGAATAAGGTGCTCATGCGTCGGATTAAAGAGAAGCACTTGGAGCATGAGGAAGAGGTAATGGTTTCTCAACAGTTACACCAGTATATATGACTGAGTGCAGATTTTCTTATCTCTACTGGGGTATACAACAGTATTAATTAATTTAAAGTTTGCATTATTTATGTCTCGGCACTATGCAGCATTATACTGTTCGTGTTAAAGCAATCCATATTTAGGTAGAACTAATACATGTGTATGCATGTCAGCCATTGAGAATGTATTAGTGGTTGAGTGATAGTCACATCTAAGCAATATTGACCTTGTTCTGAATTTGACTTTATTAAGGTGTCAAATGTGGATGCGCCGCAATGAAGGTGATGAAAACATGCAAATCTCAAAACACGAAATTATGGATATAGCTAACGTGTTTCTCATATATATAATTTTGTGAACCTGCATATGAACATTAAGCATACATTTATTTCCAAACTCTATGCATGCCAATGACTTAAAATAAGATGGGCATGCCCAACATTAGACTGAAACTTCCTGGTGGTTCCTATTTTTTTTTCTGTGCAATACATATTTTTTTTCCAATTTGTCTTCCTGATGGTTCCTATTTTTCTTTTCCTTGTTATGATTTCATTGCCTTGTTCGCCTTGTTTCCTACACTTTGCAGATGTCTTCCCAGGAGAAATTTTTCGATGACCAGATAGAAAACCTTTACAAGGCCATGGAGGAGAAAGAAAGTGAATATGAGAAGAGACTGCAGGAGGAGCGTGCAAAGGCTAGACAGTATGATGTGGATTCTGGGACTACTGAAAATCGCAGGCTAAGGTGCGTAACTGGTACTTGACTGGATGATTCTATTTTGTCGGTCCACGTCACAAAATATGAGTCCGTGCTCTTAGGGCATCTACAATGGAGGCGCTTAGAGCAGGCGCTAAGGAATAAAATTCTAGCCAATCTGGCAACCACCTGTTTCAATCCCAGCATCGGTCGGCATCAGGCTGGCATCGCTGCCATAAGAGGAGTCGGGCGCCTAGGCCAATTTGTTGTGCACTGTTGATTTTTTTTTTAATAATCCAAGCGTCTATTTAAGCGGCTGCGCGTTGGAAGCTCAGGCTTTTGCGATAGGTGCTTAATGAGATCCCACTCTTTTCCCTCTTTAAGCGCCTGGTTAAGAGGTTGTGCATTGTAGATGCCCTTAGGATGTTATAATATTTTTTATGGAACACTCGTATTCCATCTTTGACACGGCGAGATGGATCAATCTTTTTTCTAGGATGTAATCTTCAAATGTGTGTTTGGGGACAGAATTCTCCTGATCAGCATGCCATGTATTCTTGGCTTCTCGTACCCATCTCAAAATAGCGAAACGCTATCTTTTTTAATCCATCTCACCCTCTGCAGGAAGGAGGAAGTGCAGCATTTCATAGATTGCCAGGCTAAGGGCGTGGAGGAGTTTATGTCTAAAAGGGACGAACTGATAAAGGCACACGAGAAGAAGAAGGTGCAGCTCAAGAGAGAGTATATGGAGAAGGAGGTGGAGCTCCAGAAGGAGCTCGATGCCGCTCTCACGTTTCTGATGGAGAAGCACGAGCCAGACACCTTCAAGGCTTCTAGCTCCAGCTCGTGAAGATCGCCATACAATTTCAGCTCAGAGCAATTTAAGCCCGACTAGGAGACCTGGACCTATGTGGGTGTCTTATGGCCAATATCATGAAACTTAAACATGCTGGAATGTCAAGGTCTGTAGCATGTGCTACCAACATGTAATGACTGCGTCGAAACCTTAAATGTGTATGGATTATGTTGTCACCTTGCTCTGCTTCCACCCTCTGCTTCAAAATCAAAGCCTCCCTCATTTTCTAACGAACCCTAGCCAAGAGTTTCTTGCAATTCTATTAGAAAATAAAATAAAGTCTGGCACCAGACTGAAAACCATACATACGTTCAGCTGTGCCCAGTCCATGAACGTTCAATGGCTGCCGCCCCAAAAGCCGCCTCCCACACCGGCAAAACGACAATGCATGATATGCAATCCACCATCACCTACCTGGCCCCCGAGGCTGCTCGACTCATTTTCCCAAGGCCAAACCTTGAGTTTTCATCTGAAAGAACACAAGGCCATGATGGTGGGTGGTTGGAGCTTCACAACAATGCCTGCAAGAGGGAACGACGTCAAAAAACATCATCGTCGCCGACAATCATCAGAGTCAGGCCTCTTTTGGTTCATAGGATAGGATTATCGTAGGAATAGGAATTTTATAGAAAATGATATGACATGTATCTCAAATCCTATGAGTAGGAATAGGAAACGAGATGTCATTTGGTTGACAACAAAGGAATTTTTTCATTGAGTTTAGGCTCATTTTTATTTTCCTATGAAATATGGAGGATAGCAATTAATCCTATGTAAGAATAGGAATCTATTCCTATGAACCAAAGGGCTTTAAAGGAAAAAATCCTATAAGAATCCTATCCTCTAAAATTCCTATGAAATTCCTCCAAACCAAAAAAGGCCTCAAAGTTAGGGTTTCACCTGGAACTTATCCGCAGTGCAGCCGGCCAAGCCGGCCAATCAACCGTACTCAAGCTTCTGGACACTTGTATGCCGCCAAACATGCTTGCATGGCGGGAGATGCCTCAAGCCATCGCCGACGCTGACCTCGCGACCCAGAGCGCCCGTTGCGCCTCCTCATGCTTGGAGTCGCTGCTCCTGTGCACAAACACGACCCCGAGTCAACGTGAAGCCTATTGTGAGATCAACCAGATCTATGCCCAATGCCTCCCGCCACATTACACTGCAAAACCAAATCAAGTTAGCTGCTACTGTTGCAATACCCACCGTCCCACCCCGAAACCAGACTCACGAGCCCAGCCATGCATGCCAGCCAGCCGACCACCGCCGTCAACAAAAGAGAATGCTCCGTAGTGGAGGCCGACGGCAGCGACGATAAGAGGGCAAGGAAGGAGGGGTCTGGTGGAGCCGTGGAGGCGACACTAGGGTTTCCACCTTGTGTTGCATGGGAGAGAGACACAAGGGGAGGGTTCAAATACAACTCTCTCTCTCTCTGTGTGTGTATACCTAGGAGTTAAGTTAAATATACCGAATGTAATCTTTTGTGCTCGTCTATCATATATAAGCACATACGAGTCCCGCTGCTTTTTGAATAGTTTAGATTGCTTACCACATGTGTCACATGGTCCTTGCTATTGGATACAACAAACTCTTTACCCAATTTCACAAGGTGAAAATACGGACACTTCCATACTGCATATGACATGTCACGAAAACAACGATAAGCTAACAACACTACCGTCTGATTCCAACACAAGAATCACACCTCTAGTGTTAGACTTCGTATTGTAGTCTTACTGTGTAATCCATACCGTATTGGTATAGGACTTGTATGACACCATTATATATATGTGATAGGACATCCATAGAGGGACGAGCCAGTTCCCCCAAAATCTTTGTTTTACATGGTATCAGAGTCTAACCTAGGTCCTACACCCCACCCCACCGCCACCGCATCCGAAACCCTAAACCCTAGGGCTGAACCGCCGGCACCATGACTGCTTCCGCCTCGGGCGCCGCCAGCTCCGGGTCGATCCCTGCGTCGCTTGCCGCCCTCCTCAACCTCTGGCTCCGTCGGTGCCCCAGTTCTTCAGCACCACTGCTGTCAGCTCCATGTTTTCCGCGCCAATCCCGCCGCCGTCGCCCGCAACCTCCGGTGACGTGTTGTTGGTTCTTCCCGTGCCACCCGTGGCCTCAACCGGCTCCTCCTCGACACTTGTCGTCATCCCGGCGGCCTCGGGGGAGGTCCTACCCGCGGTGCCACCTGTGGCCTCGTTCACGGCCCCGCCCGCAGCCGCGATCCTGACCCTGCCCGCGTCGTCACCCGCGACGTCGGTCGCTGCCGTGGTCCCCGTCACGGCTCCGCCGCCCACCGCCCCTGCTGCTGGCGTCATTACGCCCACCGGGCCGTTCCACTTCGACAACTTGATCGCCATTAGACTCAAGCCGGACAACTACTTGTTCTGGCGAGCCAAGGTCTTACCGCTGCTCCGCAGCCGGTCTCTCCTAGGGTTTTTTATTGATGGTTCGCTATCGTGTCCTCGCAGGTCATCCCTACCATCCATGGTCCGGCCATCAACCCGGAACACCGTATGTGGGTGCAGCAGGACCAGGCGATTCTTTCTGCCATCCAGGGTTCCCTCGGCGGTTGGGTCGCCAGCCTCTGCCTCTTCGCCGCCACCTCTATGGACGCCTGGACGACCCTGGAGCATGCCTTTGCTAAGGTCTCTACCTCCCGCTCGATGGCCCTTCGCAGCGAGCTCGCCGACATCAAGAAGCTAGACTCCTCTGCCACGACCTACTTCAACAAGATGAAGGTGTTGGCGGATACACTCACCTCCATCGGTCGGCAGCTCAGCGACGAGGAGTTCGCTGGCTTTGCCATCAAAGGTCTCGACGCCAACTACAACAATCTCGCCGAGGCTGTTCACAACGCCAAGCCAGCGATGCCCCCGCACGAGCTCTACTCACGCCTCCTCTTCACCGAGAAACGCGTTGAGGCTCGTCGTACCTCCGCCACCATCACCGCACAGCCGGCGGCCTTCTGGGCTTCTCGCGGCCAGCGCTCCCCCGCTCTGTCACCTGGCAAGGCCGCCCACCCCCTGCATTAACCCTGGGTGGGGGTCCGAACTCTCGGGTGGTGTGCCAGCTATGTGGTCGTGAACGCCATGTCGCCTCCAAGTGTCACCGCCGCTTTCAGAGAAGCTTCCTTGGCATCGGCAATGACGGCAAGGGCAACGAGCTCCAGTTTTCCATGGCAGACTTTGGAGCCCCCGCTGCCGCCTCGGCTTCCCACCTCACTACCACCCCGACCGCCCACATCGCCACCAAGGGAAAGGACCCCCGCATCGAACAGGGGTACACGCCGTCCTATCCTGTTGATCCAGCCTGGTACATGGACACCGATGCCACGGATCACATGATGGACGAGCTCAACAAACTCTCCACCTACCAGCCCTACTATGGGCACGATCAGGTTCACACTGCCAATGGTGTAGCTATGCCCATCTCTCACATTGGCCAAGCATCTCTTTTAACTAGTCATCCTTCTAGGCAGCTTCATCTTCGTAATGTTTTGCGGGTTCCCTCGGTGACTCGTAATCTTTTATCTGTCCCTAAGCTCAACCTTGATAATCATGTCCTATGTGAATTTCACCCTTTTAATCTTTTTGTTAAGGACCGAGCAACCCGAGACGTTTTGCTTAGTGGTCGCTTGAGCCAAGGCTTGTACCGTTTGGAGGATCCATCCGCCCCGTACGTCTTCAGCGGTGTTCGTGTGTCGCCTTCCCAATGGCACTCTCGTTTTGGTCACCCTGCCACACACATCGTTTGCCACATACTCCACCGCCATGGGCTGCCATTAGAGTCTAGCAATAAAGAGATGTCCGTGTGTGATGCCTGTCAACAAGGCAAAAGTCATCAACTACCTTTTGTTTCATCTACTAGAGAAGTAAAGAGTCCTCTTGAAATTGTGTTTTCTGATGTGTGGGGTCCGGCACAAACATCTGTTAGTGGTCACAACTACTATGTCAGTTTTGTTGATGCCTATAGTCGTTTCACATGGCTTTATCTTCTCAAGCGTAAATCTGATGTGTTTGATATATTCATTCAGTTTCAATTGCATGTTGAACGTTTACTCAAGTATAAAATTATCCATGTTCAGTCAGATTGGGGGGGGGGGGCGAATATCGCAACCACAACACCTTCTTTAATAAGATTGGGATCTCCCATCGTTTGTCATGCCCACATACACATCAGCAGAATGGCGTTGTTGAGCGCAAACATAGCCATATAGTTGAAGCCGGCCTCACACTTCTTGCTCATGCTTCTGTATCTTTTCGCTTTTGGAGTGATGCTTTTGCCACCGCGTGTTTTCTCATTAACAGATTACCTACGCGTGTTCTTAATATGAAAACTCCTATTGAGCTTCTTTTGGGTGAAACTCCTGACTATACCTTTTCCAAGGTGTTCGGGTGTGCCTGCTGGCCTCATCTTCGTCCTTATAATGATCGCAAACTTGAGTTTCGCTCCAAAAAGTGTGTGTTCTTGGGGTATAGTTATCTCCACAAAGGCTACAAGTGTCTCCATGTCCCAACAAATCGAGTCTTCATCTCTTGGGATGTTGTTTTCGATGAGAACGTCTTCCCGTTTTCTGCCATGCCTCAATCATCTATCATGGCACCATCTATGCATTCATCTCCTCTTATGCCTGGTCAATTTGAAAATGTTGCATATTCGCCTGTGTTGTTACCTAATCATGGTGCATGAACTGGACGCGGAGTTCGCCTGGAACTTCTCCCTGACGGACCCACTACGCCACCCGTGGCACACGGCGATCGGTCGGTGCATACGCCTGCACTGCCTCCAGCCCTCGACTCCGTCTCAGGAGCCCTGTCTACCACTCCGACTGGGCCGGAGCTTGCATCGGATACTGTGGTGGCTAGGTCGGAGCTCACAACGGAGCGGCCTTCGTCGCCGCCTCCTCGCCTAGCTTCTCCTCCGTCGTCACCCCCGCCATCTGCACGGGCGTCGCTGCCGCCTACGTCGCCTGGGCCTGCAGCGACTCACACGCCGCCCGGGCCAACATCGTCGGGCCTGCCGTCGCCCGGGCCATCTTCGCTGGCGTCCCCTGGCCCAGCCTCGCCTGCTCCGGAGGCCTCGCCCGCTCCGGATGTCCCGCCGGCCCCGCCTGCCCAGGTGTTTGCTGCTCCACGGCGTCCACACACACACAGTCGCAGTGGCATTGCTCGTCCCAAGGAACACACCGATGGCACGGTCACATACCTTGCTACTTGCCTGGCTCATGCTGTGGATGATCCAACCGCCGAACCACGCAGTTATCAAGCCGCTATGAGTATCTCACACTAGTGGGCTGCTATGGAACAAGAATATCATGCTCTTTTGGAGAATAAGACCTGGACACTTGTTCCCCCTCCACCTCGTGTCAACATCATCGATTCGAAGTGGGTTTTCAAGGTGAAGAAACATGTTGATGGCTCCACTGAGCTCTACAAAGCGCGTCTCGTGGCTAAGGGCTTTAAACAGCGTCAGGGTCTGGATTACGAGGATACATTCAGTCCAGTTGTCAAGCCTACCACCATTCGACTTCTTCTGTCTCTGGCAGTTTCTTGTGGATGGTCTCTCCGCCAGCTTGACGTGCAAAACACTTTTCTTCATGGATTGCTTGAAGAGGAGGTTTACATGAGGCAACCACCTGGATTTGTTGATCACACTCAGCCTCATCATCTCTGTCCTCAGACCAAGGCTCTCTATGGACTGAAACTGGCACCTCGTGCCTGGCATGCTCGTTTGGCTTCAGCTCTACGCACTCATGGATTCATTCCTTCGACAACTGATACTTCGCTATTCATGTTTCAGCGACCGAGTTTGACCATGTACCTCCTTGTGTACGCGGATGATATTGTCCTGGTTAGCTCCTCTCCGACGATAGCTGATGCTCTTGTGACTGTGCTTGGTCGTGATTTCGCAGTTAAGGATTTGGGAAAACTTCATTTCTTTCTGGGTATTGAAGTCGCTCATCAGTCTCGTGGCAGTTTGGCTCTCACCCAGAAGAAGTACTCTCTTGATCTCTTGAGTCATGCTGCTATCCTCAAGTGCAAGACTTCACCTACACCCATGTCCTCCACTGACAAACTTTCAGCTGATGATGGTACTCTTCTATCTCCTGTGGATGCTACTAAGTACAGGAGTATCGTTAGTGGCCTGCAGTATCTGACGATCACGCATACTGTTCTCTCCTTTGCGGTTAACAGGGTGTGCCAATATCTTCATGCACCTACTAATGTGCAATGGTCTGCTGTGAAGCGCATACTGCGCTATGTGCGTCTCACTGTCTCCTTTGGTCTTCACCTGCGCCCCGGTTCTTCCGGAGTTCTTTCTGCATTCTCGGATGCTGATTGGGCTGGGTGTCTCGATGACAGGCGATCTAGGGGGGGACATGCTGTGTTCTTGGGGCCTAATAATATCGCCTGGAGTGCACGCAAGCAAGCCACTATTTCCCGCAGCAGCACAGAGGCCGAGTACAAGTCAGTTGCCAATGCAACTGCCGAACTCATATGGATTGAGTCCCTACTTCGAGAGCTAGGAGTTGCTCAGCCACATCCTTCGGTCCTTTGGTATGACAACATCGGTGCTACGTTTCTGTCAGCAAACCCGGTGTTCCATACACGAACCAAACACATTGAGATTGACTATCATTTTGTGAGAGAACGTGTCGTATAGAAGCTACTACAAGTCAGGTTTATCTCTTCAAAAGATCAACTTGCAGACATCTTCACCAAGCCTCTACCTTCTCCCATGTTTGAGGCCTGTAGGCGCAATCTCAACCTCCTAGATGCTTCAGGAGTGAGTTGAGATTGAGGGAGGGTGTTAGACTTTGTATTGTAGTCTTACTGTGTAATCCATACCGTATTGGTATAGGACTTGTATGACACCATTATATATATGTGATAGGCCACCCCATAGAGGGACGAGCCAGTTCCCCCAAAACTTTGTTTTACATCCAGTAACAAATTTGAGATATGGACAAAGAATATGCACACACAAATACATAAGCACAAAGATGAAAAGACCAAAGAACATGGTACTTACAAAGATACCCACATGCAACACACTGCTCGGGCGAACATATTAGTGAGAATCACGCGAACATATTAGTGAGAATCACACGTCGCTCTTGATGGCGGAGCTGTAGCCCGTGCGGTCGTCATAGAACTTGGACCATAGCATGACACCACCGTACTTTGGAGAGCCCTTGATGAGCGGCAGCACACGTGAGGTGAGCTCTCCGGCAGGGACAAACCCCGTGCCTGCCGCGTCCTTGGAGGCTGGCAACCCCAGGAAGATCTTCACGGCCGGCACCGACTCCCACTTCTTCCACGCATCCATGAATGCCCCGCGTCCCGCACTGAACTGGCATTCCTCGTTGTTGTAGAACTGCACCCACACAAAGTCAAACAGTCCCGTGTTGATCGCACCGCTGTCCCATTCATCCGGGAATGGGCACTGCGGAGCCACGCTCAGCAAGACGGTCTTGCCTCCGTTCTTTCCCAAATTCTTCAGGTCAGTGGCAAGATCGTTCCAGAACTTGGCGCTGCCTTGCTCGATGTCAAAGTCAATGCCGTCGAGCATGACATCGCCAAGGGGACCTGACAAGGACGCACCACCCAGGTAGTTGTTCCAGAGGTACATGGCAACTTGCCGTGCGTCGCCGGGGGACGAGAGACCGTAACTACCGTCACCACCGCCGATGGAGAGCAGGACTTTCACGCCGCGGCTCTGGCACTCTTTGATGTCCTTGCTCTGGCTTCTGCATCCACCGGAGGAAGGGTCGCAGTGGCTGGCAAGGTTCAGCTGCGGCGTCTGGCTCTTGCCGAATTTCGGGAGAAAAGCGAGGATGACGAACTCATAGTTCCCAGACGCGCACGTCTCAGCCAACGATGCCTCGCCGTCGTTCTGACCCCAGTACACGGCGATACTGCCAGCATGACACGTGGCAAGGAGTGCCACGAAGAGGGTGGCAGTGAGCTGGAAAGGGGTGAGAGAACGGCTCGCCATTGTTGGGATCAATCTGCATGTGCCTGTGCAAGTAGCCTAGTACAGGACGGTGGAGACTAGTGAGGACTTATCTGTGTTTTGCATTGTGATTACTATTGCGTATGTTTGGATTTTATAGTGTCTTGAAGGAGCGTCATGGACGCTTTTTTAGTGGCTTTCGTGCCGTCTCACGTCCGCTTCTGCATCTGGATTTAATTAACTATATATGGTAGTAGAGTGGTTACGGTTAAGTAAAGTTGAGGGTAGAAAATTTCCGTTTGCGGTGGGTTGTTTCCTTGCTTAATTTACTCGGACAGATTAGTGAAACGGACTGCGTTCAAATCGCAAATGCTGCACCGTACTCAACGAAACTCCTCTGTTTCCTGTGCCGGTAGAGTGCCGGACAGAACGTATATGCAGCTTCAAGCACCCTCGACGGTCATTGACAGCTTTGTAAAAGGAGTAAAATGCATCGGCGGTCGGCGGTCATCGTGCTTTGTCGAAAATTCACTTTGATCATTATACTCCAGAATACAGTCAATATACTCTCTCCGTCCTATAATATAAGAACGTTTTAATACTAGTGTAGTGCCAAAAACGTTTTTATATTATGGGACAGAGGAAGTATATGCTTTTAGATGATTATACTCGGCGATCATATAATCATTGAAATGCGTATATAGTGACTAAAGTAAGCTTTCGACACAAGTATGACACCAGATGCATTTTACTCTAAAAAAAATTGAACTTGAGGCAAAAGATTTGCTCGATGCAGTAAATGAGAAAGAAATTGACATGGTAGATCATGCGGAAAAAAATTGAAGAAAAGACTTTCCTCGGAAAAATATGGCCCAAGCATCGATGACATATTTTTTACGCATTCCTCTTTCATGTACCATATGTGCCCTAGCCAAACTTTAATCATGTGCCAAATTCTCAATGCCTAGCAGCATTCGAAAAGGAGTCTGGCCACCATTTTTTGACATTCTTTTGCATAAGGAGAAGAGACAACAAATACAGGCCACCTTCATTCGAGCCAATCGGCCATCCAAACACGATTTTTGGATGATTAACACAGGGAAACAAATTCCCAAATCTACGAAGGGTGTCATTCATACAAGTTGAGGTTGCTCTGGAAATTGCACATTGTAGGATGAGGCTGTAGAGTATTGACAAGAAGGAGAAAGCTCCAAAAGAATATAATCACATGTGTCTGTATTTAGTTAATTTTTTTGGCGAGGCAACATTTCGTTAAGCAAGATGATACCCCGACACGTTGTTGTGAGAATGTTTTGCAATATTTCAATGTGATTTGGTTGTATTGAACATGAATATTTGGAGTAATAGTATGAGTACTAAACTAAAGATACATATGATTTATTGTGTTTGATTGTTGTATAGTTGTAAAAATATGTATTAAACATAAATGGCATAATAGTATGACAATTATCATGCATGTTTGCATGTTGAGTAGACTTTTTTTAGAGCAAAAGGGCACGCAGCCCCGGTTCCATTGCAAGCAACAAAACCAGTGTGACAAGCATTCACCAATACAGCCTGCGGAGCACAGCACACCAAGCTGTCTCAGCAAGAAACACAAAACTATCCTGGAGCTGAACTACACCAAGCTAACATAGAAAGCAACCCTCAAGTCTACTGGAACAAAAGAAAAAAAATTAAAAGGTACACAGGGGGGGTTTACATCTTGTGCTCTCTCTATTCAAAACAGAAAGAGAGTAGCAACATCAGTATCAATCTTCTTTTTTCAGTTTCGCCCCCACGTGCAGCTTGAAAGGATCAACCGGGGTCTGGCCACATCAGCATATGAGGATCTCTGGCAAGCTTCTCGAGGTTTTTCACCACAGCAGAGACCTGGATTTTTGCATCGTTTGAGAACAGAACCTCCCATGCTGCTAGCTCCATAGCCACCTGTCTCCATATTTTCTGCATTCCAGACCACACAGAGCGATTGAAACACAGGTTATTCCTGATTTTCCAGAGAGACCACATAACAGCTGCATGTAAAGCATTCACAACTGCATGTTTCTTATTGGAAACCCACCAAGCCGCAAGTTTCTCAATATCAGAGACCTTGCCAACTCCTGACATGTCTCCAATAACTCTCCAGAGTTCAATCGACACTACATTCAAAAAAAATGCTGGCAAGATTCTGGCTCAGAGCAAAACATGCAGGTCATGTTAGGGACATGCTGCCTTTTAACAAGATTATCTCTGGTTAAAATCTTGTTATTATAGACCAGCCAAAGGAAAATTTGTACTCTAGGGACAATCTTCAGCTTCCACACATACTGTGTATGGACGGGGAGGATTCCCCTAAAGTTCACAATGTTGTAAAAAGATTTAACTGAATATTGCCCATTTGCACTGTACTTCCATACTGGAGTATCCTCACAATCTTTAAAGGTAATAGTACTAGCAATAGAGACAAGGTCCATCCAGTCAGAGATTTGATCACCCCCTAGACACCTCCTAAAGGTGATC
This sequence comes from Triticum urartu, assembly GCF_056163025.1. NCBI lineage: Eukaryota > Viridiplantae > Streptophyta > Magnoliopsida > Poales > Poaceae > Triticum > Triticum urartu. The sequence continues at coordinate 604,700,617 of NC_141875.1, forward strand.
TTAAGATCAATCCCATCCCATATTTTATATATAGAAATGTTATGATCATTAGCCAAAGAATATAGATCCCAAAATTGAGTGGATAGTGGCGCATTACCAAACCACTCATCCTCCCAAAAACGAATCTTCTTGCCATTCCCCACAACCCAGGAGTACCCCAACTTAGAGGCTTTAATGGCCCATAAAATACCTTTCCAGAGAGGGGAGGCCCCATTGCTGGAGCAAGCAAAAATATTTGGTTTACTAGTGTTGTACTTGTCATCAATAATAAGTTTCCAAATCTTATTATCTCCAGAAAAGTATCTTTTAGCCCAAGAAGCAAGGAGGCATAAGTTCATATCAGCAATATTAGTAACACCAAGACCACCATGTTCCTTCTTAAGGGCAACATGAAGTAAGATGGTATTTATGATGGCCTTCATAATCATCCCAGAAGCAATTAGCTAGCTGCGAGTTAATGAGAGTGGTTGCCCATTTTGGGAGTTTAATTACCCCCATCAAATAGGCAGGGATGCTAGCCAAATTAGATTGGACTAGCACACGTCTCTTACCTATGGATAAGAGACGTCCCCTCCACCCTGAGGCTTTCTTAAGAATCTTATCTACCAGGGGTTGTAGATCTTCTCTCTTCAACTTAGCATAATGAAGAGGAGCACCTAAATATTTAATTGGGAACACACCTAATCTACACCCCAAAGTTTGGGCAAAAAGTTGGGCTTCATCCCCATCTACATTTATGGGAACCAAGTCACATTTGTGAAAGTTAATTCTCATGCCAGACATTTGCTCAAAACATGACAGGAGCCATTTGAGATTTTTGGCATGATCTAAATTCTTGCTCATGAAAAGAAGAGTATCATCTGCATACTGCATACTGCATACTGATGACCCCAAAAGGTTTGGTGTTTGGGAAAACACTAGAAATCAAATTATACCTGGCTGCTTCAACTAACATTCTAGTGAATGCATCAGCAACCACATTGAAAAGTAAAGGGGAAATAGGATCACCCTCTTTCACCCCTTTACCTGTGATAAAGAAGTCACTATTGGTGTCATTAACTCTGACACCAATAGATCCATTAACTATTAGAGTTCTAATTCTCTCAATCCATTTAGGGCTAAAGCCTCTACTAGATAACACTTCAAAAAGGAAATCTCTATTTATCATGTCATAAGCTTTCTCATAGTCAAGTTTGAAAACAAAACTAGGAAGTTTAGAGGAGGCCAAAGAGTGCACAATCTCATGAGCAGCAACTATGCTCTCCATAATGAACCTCCCTTTCATAAAGGCAGTTTGGTTTTGTAAGATAATTTCATCACACACTGGACCAAACCTATTTGTACATCATTTAGAAAAAAAATTAAAACTACAATTAGTCATGGCAAGAGGTCTAAATCTTTCTAGTCTAACGGCATTTGGTTCTTTAGGAACCAAAGTAAGAAGGGAGAAATTAAGCCTATATAAATCAAGCTCCCCTTTTTCCCAGTCTGCAAAAAGAGCAAGCAAGTCTGGCTTAATCAAATCCCAAAAGTGCTGATAAAATAAAAAGGAGAAGCCATCTGGGCCTGGGGCCCCTTCAGCATAAGAGCCAAAGATAGCAGCCTTGATTTCTTCCTCAGAAAAAGGAGCATCAAGTTTTTCATTATGAGCCCTGGAAACTATCCCATCCTCTCCCCAAAACCCTTTTTTGAGGTGAATATTAAGTTTGGGGGTAAAGCCAAATATTTTTTTATAGAACTGAACAGTAAGGTCAAGTATACCTTTGGGGTCTTCAACAGGTCCATCCTCTCCTTCCAGGATTGCAATCTGTTTTTTCCTTCTTTTTTGGTTTGCAACAACTTGAAAGTATCATGTATTTAGCTCCCCCTCCAGTACTTCTCTCTCTCTAGATCTTTGTCTGGCCTTAATTTCTTCCCTCCTCCATATGTCCTGCAGCTCACCTGAAATATTTTTCATTTTTTTCTATGCATGGTTGCACGTAGAGGTGTGTATTTTCTCATGCATATTGCCTGCTGAGGTGACATGTTTGAATGTCGAGAAAAATAGACTAGCGAAGACCGAAGACTAGCTATTTAGATATAAAAGATTTGGAAGGCGATAATCTTCAAAAATTCCTCAATATGATGCCCCAGAAGCCTTCGGTCTAGTCATTTTGATGGACCTATGCATTTCCTTAAAGCACATTATTAACTCACTAGTTTTCCCCTCTCTTTTTTTTGCAGATGGCATAGGTTGGTGGAGTGATATCTTAAAGTCAATGCCCATTAGCCCACCCACATCCCAAAAGTAAGCTCCCCCTTCCATCCATTTTTACGGCCATTTAGGTGTAGAAGGGTTCCATGTCAGCATCGTCTCAAGGGTTTCCATTCGATTTTGAAGGTAGTTTTGTCATTCGAACATGTGCTCAACATATTAGTGCACATTGTGGAACCAACCGGGATTTAGGTAAGCTAGACTAATGTAAAAAAGAGTTTTCTACCACGTAAACCAATAATATCATCCTATTATAGAGCACAAGATTACCACTAGATGCGCAGACCCAGTAGAAGTAGAGATTATGACTAGCGTTGGTGTTGCGTCCTTGTGGTGTCCCTCGTGTTGTCTGTCCTAGCATCATAGAAGTGATGCCTAAAATTATCACGTGTATAAGGTGGAACATAACACGGCAGATTGCTAGATTCAATCACAAGACTTGGGTGTGGAGTTGGTGACAGCTGGAGTTTCCCAAATCCCTTATCAGCCAATCAATCAAGTAGCTCTTAACCAATCCATACTTCTCCATTTATATAGATCTTCTTACATGGGCCGCAACACCCATAACCCAATGGAAAACGCTTCAAATCAGCCAGCAGATTTAACGCACACGTCGACAGTCTTCGCGACCGTCTGATCAGTGCATGATCATGCGGAGTACAACACCCCTCCCTATCGCACGTGTGGTTTGCAACATCGGCCTTATTGCAAACAACAGAGCACAACACATGGCATGTTGCAGACCGACCAATCCATCTGCCTACTTGTTGCTTCGCCCCATCCACAACCACCCAAGTCAGGGAGATGCGCCCCGCGATGGCCGATCTCCGACGACCACCAGCGAGGTCGCCGGGCCCCACCACACGCCTCCTCTCCTCCTTGTCAGCGCCGCCGGAGCTGCCCCTTCCTCGACCCTTCAGTAGAGCCCCGCCTATAGTTCGTGGACGCTCGAGCGCCTCCATGTCGGATCTCCACCGCCAAACGCCTCCCCGCCACTGGATCAACTGATCCGACAAGATCCTACACGCCGGCGCAAAGCGCCGCCAACCTTGTCATCATACTGTCACGCAGGCAGTAGCCACAACCACCACGTCGTTCATCTATGCTCACCCCTCTCGGCCCGGTCGTGGGCCGTCTTCAGCCCGCCATGGGAAAAAGGTTAGGGAAGGTGATGTTTCTACAACGTGAGCTATGTTGCTACTTTTTTGCAACAAGGGTATTGTTGCATGAATATAGATAAGAAAATCAAAGATACTATTGCAATTTTTTGCAATAAGGGTCTTGTTACAGAAATATTTTGCAACAAAGGCCTTGTTGTAGGAAAGTAGATAAGCAGAACGATCGGGAAAAATAGATAAAAAGAAACGATTGGACGGCTCATGATCCGGTTGATCTTTTAAAAAGATCACCTGGCTAGCACGGCCCTAACCCAACATGACTTCATTCACTTATCTACTCAGATCGAATTAGAGTGGGGGTTGCCCCCTTAAGTGTGTGTCCCCATACGTTCTTGACCAGTTACACATGTCATGAGCAGCCCACGTAAATTCAATCGACCCTCGAGAACCTAGTCAGGCCCGAGTACACTACTCGAACTCTGACTTACTCTAACTTCGACCATAATTGGTAGTGGCCCCTAGAAGGATGTGCCAACTCACAAGTGCTCACAAAGTTATGTAGAAGAACCTCACAATGTGTCATATGTTGTATATGTTGCCGAATCCACTATGAGTATTTGGAATCCTTGTCGAGTGGCTCAACATCTCCTGAACTCATGATATAGATTCCTCGATAAAGTTAGCACTTAAAGTTGGCTACACCGCCATGCATCATTTTAGTCTTGCCAATCGAGAGGCCCAAGACTCATCTCTCCAAGTCTGAGGGGAAAATCCTATTTTGGTCGGCCATGCCTCGCGGAATGCTTGGCAGCAAGCTCTAAAATTACCTTTATGACAATTCAGTTACATACAAGTATTGATAAAACCTAAGAAGGCCTATTCAATATTCACATCCCGAGAATGCATGGCGACCTTAGGTGTAGATCATGGCATATACACTATTCTTCAGACCAACAAATGACAATTCACACTGCATCTCAAAATAGGTATGTCACACACTATGTTCTACCAACGCAAGTCATATTATCATAATGATATCACATATACTCACGACCTACGAAACAAGGTCATCGACAAATGATAAGCTAATCTTCAAATACGTCCGCTCATATCCTCAATGGCTAGCAATTGTTATCATAACATCATACAATAAAGAGTTTCACAAAAACTAAAGTATTCACCAACCTATGTCAAGATGATATTGAAGGACAATATTAGTAAATCATGGATACATGGGAGCATAATCATCACTATAATTGCCTCTAGATCATATTCCCAACCAAACATGTGACGTAAGGCCAAGGTTTGATAAATGAAGATGAGGCAACCTATTTTGTCTGTGCTATGCAGATAACTTTCTCATATGGTAAAACAACCACTCAATGTTCTCTTATGTTATGTACCTCTGTAAAAAAAATTGTTGTTTGAATAGTGTTTTGGGCTTTGTTGGCTAGTTCAGTTGTATTGTATACTTTGTACTTCAGAAATTTTGGAAAATAAATCTGGCCGGTTGCTCTCCCTTCGTCGTCCCACAAAATATTAGAGTCTCTTTTGTCTCTTGAGATATGCAAATGATTTGTTGATGCCCCGCAAGTGCACAGGAATAATTGAATCAAAATTACAGGGAAGTATTTTCCAAAAACTTATTATTCTTTAAAAAGAATAATAACTTTCTTCTAGTTTTGGTTCTAGCTCTAGTTCAAGTTCAACACCGTCTAGTATAAAATATCTTCTAGTTGCAAGATGGCGAAATTTATTATTCTTAAAAAGTCGACGAGTCATATTGTCGGTTAATGGTATTCAAACCGAGGGACCAATATTGAACTAGAACCACAGTTGATTCACGAAATATTGTATACTTACTTTTCTATAGAATCAAAAGCAGTGTAGTGCATTATGAAAAATATGGAGTTCAAAATTTGATGCAATATGGGACTTGGTTCAAAGAAACTATACTGTGTTTTTATTCATATATATTCACATATGGCAATATCTGATGTCATCTCAAACAATTAACACATGATCCTATGACACATGACACAAGACACACAATAATAACAACTCAACCAAACCAAACACACTAGTGAGAACTATCACACATCGCTCTTGATGGCAGAGCTATAGCCGGTTTGGTCATCATAGAACTTGGACCATAGCATGACACCACCGTACTTTGAAGAGCCCTTGATGAGCGGCAACACACGCGAAGTGAGCTCGCCGGCAGGGACGAACCCCGTGCCCGCCGCGTCCTTGGAAGCCGGAAGCCCCAAGAAGATCTTCCCGGCCGGCACTGACTCCCACTTCTTCCATGCGTTCATGAAGGCCCCCTGTCCCGCACTGAACTGGCATTCCTCGTTGTTGTAGAACTGCACCCACACGTAGTCGAACAGTCCCGTGCTGATCGCACCGCCGTCCCATTCATCCGGGAACGGGCACTGCGGTGCCGCGCTCAGCAATACGGTCTTGCCTCCGTTCTTTCCCAAATTCTTTAGGTCAGTGGCAAGATCGTTCCAGAACTTGGCGCTGCCTTGCTCGATATCAAAGTCAATGCCATCGAGTGCGACGTCGCCGAGGGGACCGGACGAGGATGCACCGGCCAGGTAGTTGTTCCAGAGGTACAAGGCAACTTGCCGTGCGTCGCCTGGAGAAGAGAGGCCATAACTACCATCGTCGCCGCCGATGGAGAGCAGGACTTTAACGCCCTGGCCCTGGCACGCTTTGATGTCCTTGCTCTGGCCTCTGCATCCACCGGAGGAAGGGTCGCAGTGGCTGGCTAGGTTCAGTTGCGGCGTCTGGCCCTTGCCGAATTTTGGGAGAAAAGCGAGGATGACAAATTCATAGTTCCCAGATGCACACGTCTCGGCCAGCGATGCCTCACCGTCGTTCTGGCCCCAGTACACGGCGATGCTGCCGGCGTGGCACGTGGCAAGGAGTGCTAGGAAGAGGATGGCAGTGAGCTGGAAGGGGGTGAGAGAACGGCTCGCCATTGCTCGAATCAATCGGCGCGTGCCTGTGCAAGTAGTCTAGCCTAGTAGAGGAAACGGTGGAGACTAGTGAGGAGACGTGCTCTGTGCTTTGCGTTCTGATGGCTATGGCGCCTGTTTGGATTTTGTAGTGTCTTGACGGAGCATCATGGACGCTTTTTTAGTGGCTTTCGTGCCGTCTCACGTCCGCTTCTGCATCTGAATTTAATTACCTATGGTAGTAGAGTGGTTACGGTTAAGTAAAGCTGAGGGTAGAAAAGTTCCGTTTGCGGTGGGTTGTTTCCTTGCTTAATTTACTCGGACAGATTAGTGAAACTGATTGTGTTCAAATCGCAAACGCTGCACCGTACTCAACCCAAACTCCTCTGTTTCCTGTCCCGGCAGAGTGCCGGCCAAAACGTATACGCAGCTTGAAGCACCCTCGACTGCCCAAAGGGCAGTACTAGGCGTCGGTGCGCCGGCCCAAATTTAGGCCGGCCACACCCTGTACGTCTGATTAAAACTCTTTTAGCCGTCAGATTTAGGACGCTTTCATCCCCACCATGCCGTTCTCTACTATGCAAATCACGCGAGCACACATAGCGGGTGCGAGCACCATGGACGAGCGACCTGACCCGCCGGATCTCCACCGCTCGCCGCCTCTCTCCGCGGCTCCAATTCGCCGTCCTCCTCATCTCCCGTCGTTTCAGCACCACCCCTTGACAGATGCATCTTTGCCAAACGTCGGATGCAGCAACTCGCGCCGGCGCCGCCCATCATAGCACAACGTTGCCGCCACGGTCGACCTGCACCACTTGATTCCAGCTAAAAAACACATCTCAGCCCAAAAAAGAACTCCGGTGGGTAATTGCAGCAAAACCAAAAATTGGTTCCAGCAAAAAAACAAAAAGGTTTCCAGCGAATCGACTTGAGCACCTAGCAAACCCAGTAAATTGCTTGAAGCAAGAAAATTCACGATTCCTGCAAAAATTAATACGGTTCCAGCAAAAATGCTCGCCTCCGCCTGATCGTAGCAAATAATCTCAAGCGGCAAGAAACTCGTCGTAGCAAAATCATTTGCCGGTTCCAGCCAAAAAAAGACCCGGTTCCAGCAAAAAATGACCTGGTTCCAGCAAAGAAGATGAATTAAGCTGGGCAAAAGCTGGAACTGGTGATTGGAAAAGTTTTAATCAGCTGAAAAAAAGCTACAACAGTTGAGTTTGAATTGACACTGGAAATCCAAAAAAGCTACAACCGGCTGAATAAAAAGCTACAACCGGTGATTTGGTAAGCTGGAACCGGCGATTTGGAAAAAATATATGCAAAAATCACATATATTTGGACCAAAGCTGGATCTAAAAGTGATTTAAAAAAGATTCCACCGGTTAAGCAGAAAGCTGCTATACCAGCGATTTAAAGAGCTACAACCGCGTGGGCAAATCGAAGATAGAAGAAATCTTCCACCGGTGACATGGGAAGATTTAATTGAAGCTGGGGATCGCCGGAGTTCCGCGGACATGGAACGGTAGCCGACGGCGACTTGCAGCTCACAGCAAAAAGTCTCCACTGCCGCCGCAGGCGCAACATCGCCAGAGAGCCCGCGGTGGATCTCCAGTCCCCTTCGAGTTGCCTGATCTAGCTGCGCGCGGTGGTCATCGATGTGTGGAAAGAGAGAATAGACCGAGGAGGAAACAGCGCAGATGCGCAGGGCGAGAAAAATGAATGGAAGCAAAGCATCCACGAATGGATAAGGCGAGGTGCTGGCGGTTGGTGGGCATCGAGCCACGCGTCCCACCACGCGAGGGAGGCCGCGTATATGGCTAGCCATACGATAAAAGGAGATCGCATGGGTCGTGTGCGGCCGGCCGAAGCGTTCAGCAGGCACGCCGAAGGCAAGCATTTTCCTTTGTAAAATGCAGTCATCATACTTATGTCAAAAGTTCACTTTGGTCATTGTACTCAAAAATATAGTCAATACAGTCAATATATATGTCTTTCAGTGATTATACTCAGTGACCATATAATCATCGAAAGGCGTATATATTGACCAAAGTGAGCTTTCGACACAAGTATGATGACCAGATGCATTTTACTCTAAAAAAATTGAACTTGAGGCAAAAGATTTCCCTCGATGCAGTAAATAAGAAAGAAATTGACATAGTACATCATGCGGAAATTAATTAGAAGAAAAGACTTTTTCCTTGAAAAGATATGGCCCAAGCGTCAACGATGGCATGTTTGTTTTTTCTCATTCTTCTTTCATGTACCATGTGTGCCTTAGCCAATCTTCTGTAATCACGTGCCAAATTATCAATGCCTGGCGGCATTCGAAAAGGTGGTTGGTCACCATTTTCTGACATTCTTTTGCATAAGGAGCAAACACAACAAATAAAGGTCACCCTCGTTCCAGCCAATCAGCTATCCAAACATGATTTTTTGGACGATTAACATAGAGAAAAAATTACGAAAATCCACAAACGTTGTCATTCATACAAGTCGAGGTTGCTAAATTGCACATTGTAGGGTGAGGCCGTAGAGTATTGACAAGAAGGAGAAAACACCAAAAGAATAGAGTCACATGTGTCCGTATTTAGTTGATTTCTTTTTTGCGAGGGAACATTTAGTTAAACAAGATGATACCCCCATGCGTTGTTATGAGAATGTTTTGCAACATTTCAATGAGATTTGATTGTATTGAACATGAATATTTGGAGTAATAATATGAATACTACACTAAAGATACATATGCTTTATTGTGTCTAATTGTTGTATAGTTGCAAAAATATGTATTAAATATGAATAGCATGATATAATGATTATTATCATGCATGTTTGCATGTTGAGTAGACTTTTTTCTATGCATGGTTGCATGTTGAGGTGCGTATTTTCTCACGCATATTGCATGCTGAGGTGACATGTTTAAATGTTGAGAGAAATAGGTTGGCAAAGACCGAAGACTAGCTATTTAGATATAAAAGATTTCGAAGGTGATGACCCAAATCTTCATGAATTCTTCAATATGACGCCCGAGAGGCCTTCGGTCTAGTCATTTTGATGGACCTGTGTATTTCCTTAAAGCACATTATTAACACACTAATTTCCCCCCTCTCTTTTTTACAGATGGCATGGATTGGTGGAGCGATATCTTAAAGTCGATGCCCATTAGACCACCCGCATCCCAAAAGTAAGCTCACCCTTCCATCCATGTTTGCGGTCATTTAGGTGTAGAAGGTTCCATGTCAAAATCATCTCAAGGGATACCATTCAATTTTGAAGGTAGTTTCATCATTCGAGCATGTGATCAACATATTAGTGCACATTGTGGAACCTATCGGGATTCAGGTAAGCTAAGACTAATGTAAAAATGAGTTTTCTACCACATAAACCAATAATATCATCCTACTATAGACCACAAGATTACCACTAGATGCGCAGACCTAGCAGAAGTAGAGATGACACGAGCGTCGGTGTTGCGTCCTGTGTCCCTCGTGTTGTTTGTCATAGCATCATAGATGTGATGCATACAAGTTATCCATGTGCATGAGGTGGAACATAACATGGCAGATTGCTAGATTCGGTCACAAGACTTGGGTGTGGTGTTGGTAATAGCTTGAGTTTTCCAAACCCCTCATGAGACAATCAATCAAGCAGCTCTTAACCAATCCATACTTCTGCATTTACATATATCTTTAGATGGGCTGCAACACCCGTAACCCAACATGACTTCATTTGCTTATCCACTCAGACGAATCATAGTGGGTGTTGCCCCCTTAAATGTGTGAACCCATATGTTCTTGATCAGTTACACATGTTGTGAGCAGCCTACATAAACTCAGTCGACCCTTGAGTACCTAGTCAGGCCCCAAGTACACTACTCGAACTCTAACTTACTCTAACTTGGACCATAGTTGGTAGTGGCCCCTAGCAAGATGTGCCAACTCATAAGTGCTCACAAAGTCATGTAGATGAACCTCACAATGTGGCATATGCTATACCTCGGGATATATGTTGCCGAACCCATTATGAGTATTTGGAATCATTGTCGAGCGGCTCAACATCTCCCGAACTCATGATATAGATTCATCGATAAGGTTAGCACTTAAGTTGGTTACACAGCCATGCATCTTTTTAGTCTAGCCAATCAAGAGGCCCTAGAGTCATCTCTCCAAGTCGGATGGAAAAATCCTATCTTGTTCGGCCATGCCTCGCGGAATGCTTGGGAGAAAGATCTAAAATCACCTTTATGACTATCCAGTTACGAACAAGTGTTGATAGACCCTAAGAAGGTCTATTCACATCCTGAGAATGTATGATGACCTCAGGTGTGGATCATGGCATATACACTATACATTAGACCAACAAATGACAATTTGCACTACATCTCAAAATAGGTATGTCTCACACTATGTTCTACCAACTCGCAAGTCTTATTATCATATTAATATCATATATACTCATGACCTCCTAAACAAGGTCATCGACAGATGATATGCTAATCTTCAGATATGTGTGCTCATATCCACAATGGCTAGCGATTGTTATCATAACATCATACAACAAAGAGTTTCACAAAAAATAAAGTATGCGCCAACCTATGTCAAGATGATATTGAAGGAGAATATTAGTAAATCATGGATATACATGGACACATAATCATCTCCATAATTGCATCTTGATCATATTCCCAACCGAACATGTGACGTAAGGCCAAGGCTTGATAAATGAAGATGAGGCAACCTATTTTGTCTACGCTATGCAAATAACTTTCTCATATGGTAAAACAACCACTCATGTTCTCTTATATTATCTACCTCTGTATAATTTTTGTTGTTTGAATAGTGTTTTGGCCTTTGTTGGCTAGTTCAGTTGTATTGTAAACTTTGTACTCCCAAAATTTTGGAAAATAAATCTGGCCGACTATTCTCCCTTAATCATCCAAGAAAATATTAGAGTCTCTTTTGTCTCTTGAGATATGCAAATGACTTGTTGATGTCCTGCAAGTGCACATGAATAACTGAATCATAATTCAAGGGGAGTATTTTCCAAAAAGTTATTCTTTGAATAATAACTTCTTCTTCTAGCACTAGTCCTAGTTCAACATCATCTATAAAATTCCTTCCAGTTGCAAGATGGCGAAGGTTATTACTCTTAAAAAGTCGAGGTGTCATGTTGTTGGTGAATGGTATTCAAACTGAGGGACCAATATTGAACTAGAACCACAGTTGATTGACCAAATATTGTACACTTACTTTTCTGTAGAATCAAAAGTAGTGTAGTGCATGATGTAAAATATGGAGTTTAAAATTTAATGTAATATGGGACTTGGTTCAAAGAAACTATACTGTGTTTTTATTCATATATTCACATATGGCAATATCTGATGTCATCTCAAACAACTAACACACGATCCTATGATACATGACACAAGACACACAGTAATAACAACTCAACCAAACCAAATAGACTAGAGAGAACTATCACACATCGCTCTTGATGGCGGAGCTGTAGCCTGTTTGGTCATCATAGAACTTGGACCATAGCATGACACCACCGTACTTTGAAGAGCCCTTGATGAGCGGCAACACACGCGAAGTGAGCTCGCCGGCAGGGACGAACCCCGTGCCTGCCGCGTCCTTGGAAGCCGGAAGCCCCAAGAAGATCTTCCCGGCCGGCACTGACTCCCACTTCTTCCATGCATTCATGAAGGCCCCCTGTCCCGCACTGAACTGGCATTCCTCGTTGTTGTAGAACTGCACCCACACGTAGTCGAATAGTCCCGTGCTGATCGCACCGCCGTCCCATTCATCCGGGAACGGGCACTGCGGTGCCGCGCTCAGCAATACGGTCTTGCCTCCGTTCTTTCCCAAATTCTTCAGGTCAGTGGCAAGATCGTTCCAGAACTTGGTGCTGCCTTGCTCGATGTCAAAGTCAATGCCGTCGAGCGCGACGTCGCCGAGGGGACCGGACGAGGATGAACCGCCCAGGTAGTTGTTCCAGAGGTACAAGGCAACTTGTCGTGCATCGCCAGGAGAAGAGAGGCCATAACTACCATCGCCGCCGCCGATGGAGAGCAGGACTTTAACACCCTGGCCCTGGCACGCTTTGATGTCCTTGCTCTGGCCTCTGCATCCACCGGAGGAAGGGTCGCAGTGGCTGGCTAGGTTCAGCTGTGGCGTCTGGCCCTTGCCGAATTTTGGGAGAAAAGCAAGGATGACGAACTCATAGTTCCCAGACGCACACGTCTCGGCCAACGATGCCTCGCCGTCGTTCTGGCCCCAGTACACGGCGATGCTGCCGGCGTGGCACGTGGCAAGAAGTGCTACGAAGAGGGTGGAAGTGAGCTGGACGGGAGTGAGAGAACGGCTCGCCATTGTTGGGATCAATCGGCACGTGCCTATGCAAGTAGCCTAGTACAGGACGGGGGAGGCTAGTGAGGAGACGTGCTCTGTGTTTTGCGTTGTGATGGCTATTGGGGATGTTTGGATTTTATAGTGGTTTGGGGAGCGTCAGGTACGCTTTTTTTAGTGGCTTTCGTGCCGTCTCACGTCCGCTTCTGCATCTGAATTTAGTTACCTATATACTGTAGTAGAGTGGTTACGGTTAAGTAAAGCTGAGGGGTAGAAAAATTCCGTTTGCGGCGGGTTGTTTCCTTGCTTAATTTAGTCGGACAGATTAGTGAAACGGACTGCGTTCAAATTGCAAATGCTGCGCCGCACTCAACTCCTCTGTTTCCTATCCCGGCAGAGTGCTGGACAAAACGTATACGCAGCTTGGCAGCTTGCAGCACCCTTGTATTTTGTGTCCAAAGTTCACTTTGGTCATTTTTACTCAAGAATACGGCCAATATATATGCCTTTTGATGATTATACTCAGTGACCATATAATCACCGAAAGGCGTATATAGTGACCAAAGTGAGCTTTCAAGTCTCCTCCTCGCCCCTCCTCGCCGCCGTCCATAGCGCCGTCGGGTGAAGCCTGGCCGGCTGGGCGCCGGCGGGGCTTTTCCCCATCCTCTCCGTCTTGGCTGGCGCGGGACAGCGGGATCCAGAGGAACGTCGGGCGAACGTGGGGTCCGGTGGCGCGGCGGGCGGGTCTCCCATCGGCGTCGTGCGCGGCACGGCGGTGGCGACCAGCGTGTCGTGAGGTGGTGGCTGCGTTGGCCTGACCGGTGGTCGCGGGTGCCGCCGGATCCAGATCAGATCCATCTGAATCCTTTCTTCGGACTCCGTTGGGCCGCCGCGGGGTGGTGATGATCGTCGCTGGCCACGTCGGATCGTTGGATTCGACGTCTGGAGATCTACAAGGAGTTCTTCTCGATCCTCCTTTCTGGTGGGTTGAGCCCCATGGCTCTTTCATCTTCGCGGGTTTCGGATCATGGCTTGCCGGATCCGGAGTACACGGAGGTTTGGTGGAATAGGATGGGGACCGGAGGAAACTTTGGTCAGCGTGTTCGGCCCGGCATCGGCGACGTCACTTGACGCCGTTACCCTTCCTGGAGGCGAAGCCGAGGTCCCCCCTATCCACCCCCGAACCCCTCCCGGACGAAAGTCCAAAATTCAATCTGGATTGGGCGGCGGCGGCGTCCTGCGCGTCGTATCCTCCATGGAGGCGCCGTCTTGGGAGGAACTGCTGTTCGGGGGAGAGATGTTGTGGATGGTGGGCTCCGAGTAGCTCCAGCAGTGGCGATGGTGTGGAGGTTGCCAGGTGGTGCGGCGTTGTATCTACCACGTCATTGACGACGAGTGGTGGCGGCATGGTGCAGCTGCATATCAACGACGGATGCGGCTGGATGGACGAGCGCAGGGTGGTCGAGTTGTCTGGCGCCATGGTGGCGTCGACGGCAGGCCTGGCAAGGTCTGTGCGTCAGTACCTGCTCTGGAGATGGATCGGTGGAAGAAGGCGGCGGCAACCTCGGTGAGTGCGCCGGACCGGCGTGTGACCCAGTCCCGGTATGTGGCTAGGATGGGGCATCCGGCATTAGATGTTAGGATTTGGTGCGATGTCTATTTGGTATTAAGCTCGGACATTCGGCACCACTACATCAAGGGGGTAGGAGTAGCGACATATGTTGCCTAGATGGTGGCTTCAGGCTTACTGATGTACTATTTCGTAAGGTCTTTTGTGCTTAATAATTAATAAAATTGCCATATGCATCGTCCAGATGCAGAGGCCGGGGTGCATCCTCCTTTTCTATAAAAAAAATTAGAAAAAAGTGAGCTTTCGACACAAGTATGACAACCAGATGCATTTTACTCTAAAAACATTGAACTTGAGGCAAAAGATTTGCCTCGATGCAATAGTTAGAAAGAAATTGACATAGTACATCATGTGGAAATTAATTAGAAGAAAAGACTTTTTCCTTGAAAAAATATGACCCAAGCGTCAATGACGACATGTTTTTTTAGCATTCTTCTTTCATGTATCATGTGTGCCCTAGCCAATCTTTAATCATGTGCCAAATTCTCAATGCCTAGCGGCATTCAAAAAGGAGGTTGGCCACCATTTTCGGACATTCTTTTGCATAAGGAGCAAAGACAAGAAATACAAGTCATCCTCGTTCGAGCCAATCGGCCATCCAAACACGATTTTTAGATGATTAACACAGAGAAATTTTTCCCAAATCTACAAATGGTGTCATTCATACAAGTTGAGGTTGCTCTGAAAATTGCACATTGTAGAAATGAGGCCGTAGAGTATTGACAAGAAGGAGAAAGCTCAAAAAGAATAGAGTCACACCGTATTTAGTTGATTTTTTTTGCGAGGCAGCATTTAGTTAATCAAGATTATAGCCCCACGCGTTGTTGTGAGAATATTTTGCAATATTTCAATGAGATTTGATTGTAGTGAACATGAATATTTTGAGTAATAATATGGGTATTAAACTAAAGATACATATGATTTATTGTGTCTGATTGTTGTATAGTTGTAAAAATATGTATTAAATATAAATAGGATAATATAATGAAATTATCATGCATGTTTGCATGTTGAGTAGACTTTTCTTCTATGCATGGTTGCATGTTGAGGTGCGTATTTTCTAATGCATAGTGCATGCTGAGGTGACATGTTTGAATGTTAAGAGAAATAGGCTACGAAAACCGAAGACTAGCTATTTAGATAGAAAATATTTGGAAGGCGATGACCCAAATCTTCATGAATTATTCAATATGATGCCCGGGAAGCCTTTGGTCTAGTCATTTTGATGGACTTATGCATCTCCTTAAAGCACACTAGATCCATGATGGCGCGCGTTGCCGCACCCGTCTATTTTGACAATATAGTGATAATAAGTTCCATAAGTATATAAGGGAGTTCTTGATCACCAAATTGGAAAGTAAAGTCATTTTTATCCGAGACAATTTTGCATTACTCATTAGAAATTAGCAAGGTAAAATAATCGGCATCACTCGTCCAATAGTCAACATCCATCAATTCACTATCATAAAATTAGACATACAAAGCAAGAAGATATAACATCATTCATCCACATCACATACTGAAATGTGGACTTTACAACCACTGGTAGCAATACTTCCATGACATGTGCTTGTACCTTGGAACGGTGTCCTCCTAATATGGATCTTTTGGTCCTTCCATTACTTGTGCTTGTCAAAGAAATGTGCCTTTCCCAACCTGGATCTTTCGATCAAATACAACCACATCCTACATTAGTACAGCACAAATAATTAATATGCAGCAATATGATATAAGAAAGCATGTAGATTTACTGATTATGTATCTTTGATCTTATAATAAAATGAAGATATCTTAGCTTGGGCTGTAACGAAATACACAAAATGTTGTACTCATAATTGCATGTAATCGTACACATGGTCAAATAGTTTGCCAACTTTCTACTTTGTGGAATAAGAGGAACGCATAGATTAACTAAATCTCACAAAATGAGGGAGCTCAGCAGCTAGAGAAGAGCACTGTAGCAAAACTTCAGAGTGCCGAAGTTGGTTAAGTCAGAGTCTATCCTAAACAGGCAGAACAAAGAGAGTTATTCCATGGGATAACAACCTAACCAGGAAAGTCAAGAGCTACAAATAGTTCCAATTGTAACATTGTGTCCTCTTGGTACTTCTCACGGAATTAGTAAACTACATTACCCATACGAACGATAAGTCCACTACAAATATAGTAAAAAAGGAGAAATATTCAATTTATTATTGTCATAGATGGTCATGATGATCGAAGCTGGCCAAGCTTTAGAAACGATAAGGTCATAACCTAAAGAATATTATTCTTTACTTATTTTCTCCTAGCCTAAATATTTTCCTAGTACAATAAAAGTAATGTTTAGTGGGCTTAGGCTGCGCTAGCGGGACGAAATCTTAGTCATGGACCCAGGCTCACCTATGAAATAGTCTGCAGTCATGTTAATGGTTCAACTAATTGATGGACAACAGAAAATGAAAAAAACCATAAAACTGCAAGGAAAAGGGCTCACATGTGGCTCATAGTAAGTATTGTAACACATATATCAATGGTTATCTCTGCTTAGAAATTTTACCTAGAGGCAACAGGCAAGTGCAGAGTCACAAAAATATGTGATACAAAAAGTTTGAGAATGGTAAGTTAGTAATGGGTAAAGCAACTATGACACCAATTTAAAAGAGTTCTAGATATCAATCGTTACAGTGCTAAACTCACAAATCAGGTAGACTCAAAAAATAAGAAGAAAACAATCTATAACAATATCTATTGAGTTAAACCCCCCCTCAAATATCTAGTATAAGCATTACTCTGTACAAAAAGAGCTTTCAAGAAGCAATCTATCATCATGTAAGCCAGAGCAATCGACATTTAACATACTATATGTTCCACTGTTATTGACTTTGCCCTATCTCAGAAGTTATAATTTGACTATTTATTTTGTGCGAATTCATTTATTAAATGGGAAGGAAATGCATGGTGACCAAAAAATGTAGGAAACCTGTAACCACACAACTTTTTTTAAATACCATCAGCGAAAGCTTTCAGGGTTTGATTAGTCGGACACTGGGAGAGCACTTTATGAGGTTTGCAGGTTGAATCCACCGCAAGATGTATAAACCTTATTACTTATAAGGAACTAAAGCCTCTTACCTTTAAGATTATATGTGCCGTCATTTATGACAAAGCTTCATCCAAGCTGAAAGCAAAATTTCCCAAACTACATGGGCACCGCCATCACAATACCTCCGAGAAATTCCAAGTTTTCCCACCTTCCAATTTTTTTCAAAATCTTTTATTTTGCTAGATGAGCAAGATTCATGTCATCCCATGGAAGGCATTCAAGAATTATGCGAGCCAAATAAAATTTTACGTAAAAAACTTGACTATTTTGGAATGTAAAAATTTAAATTGAGATGCTCACTAACATCATTTTTCAAAGATGGAATTCCACTTTTTTTTACCAAATTAGTACAAAGAAAAGAATTAATGTAACACTGGATAACTTAAAAGAGGCACGCAACCATCCTCGTTGTACATCCCAGCTTCTAGTATAGTTGCTGCACAACAAATCAGAAAGTGGATTGGTTACTGTACTAATTTCAAGAGATGAAGAGAGAAATTAAAAATAGTAATGAATGCACAAAATAAATAAGAGAAACACATACATGTTGGTAAACCTGGTTATACAACTGATTCTTGAATTTTTCTGCATGTGGTTTCCCCTCAGATTTAAATGCATAAGAAACTTGAGCATCAACTCCTGTGACAGAATTGAAGTATTTTCCAAGTACGAACCTTTCATTGTTAAAGCAAACAAAAAATCATATTCTTTTCTTTCTGCTCAATTCTGTAAAAGAGAAAGAACAAATTAAAAAAGTATCACCAACATAAATTTTACACTTCAGAAAATGATCAAACTGTACATAAAAGAATTAAGAGAAATTTGAGTTTATTTGGAATATCTTGAACAAGTAGAAAAAAAGATTAAATAGATACAATGGAACTCACATGATTCAATCGAGTGTATCAGTGATAATTGTCAGGGGCCTTGTATCATGTCAAAGCTCTCGCGTAAAGCAGATATCTAAGACCTAGCAAGCTGCATGAGAGTGTCTACAGCCATTTCTTTTGGGATGATTCTCGTGTTTTCGTCGTCTGAAGCATGGCATTCCCCTGTGGCCTAGGCATATGGCATAAGGGGGAAGGAGAACTGTACCTGTAGGCAAGCGACTACCAACGTGGAGCAAGTGCAGCAGGGCGGCGGCCATCTTGAGATGTACCTGTAGGCAAGGATGACCAGCGTGTAGTAAGTGCAGCAGGGCAGAGGCCATCTTGGAACTTGGATGGCAACGCACATGTGGCTGACGACCTACTTGACAAGCAGGAAGAGATTCAGATCGGGTCCGAAGGACCAGAACGGTGAAGTCGGTGCCTAGCCTAGGTTTTACCCGAGAGGTGTCCGCTGCAACCACATAGTAGCCCTTGCGAGTTCAACCAGCGCGCCACGACAGCTGCTTCCAAACCCCTCTCCTTCCCCGCATCGGCCGCCTACATCGCCTCGCCCTGCATCGATCGGTGAAGCCCTACATCGCCTCGCCCCGCATCGATCGGTGAAGCACGCATGGCTTCGTGTCGCTTCGCATCAGGAGATCACTCGCACACGAGGGATTGGAATGAGACTGGGTTGGTCGGTGACGGAGGATGCACAGAAGTAGGAGAGATACACAGACCTGTAGAGGACGGATGGGGGAAGTGACTCCGGCTGCCTCCTTCGCCATGATCTCCTTTTTTCGTGCGAGATTTGGAGGTTCGGTCTAGAAGGGCAGCGATTTGAGTAGCTCCACTCCGCATGATGTGCTTGGCGATTCGTTTGGCCCGCCGTTGACATTTTCACCACACCTCTCTCTATTTCTCTCTGCGGATACGACCACAGCGGCGGCGCACCTGGAGGGATCGGGTGGAGTGGAGGGTGCGGGGAGGGGATTCTTCCTGTTGCATCTTGAGGGTAAAAACGTGAGAAGGAGGATGGCGGCGGCTGGGCGAAGAAGAGGCGTCCTTCCACGGATGGGGATGGGGATTTCGGCGGTGGCTGCGCAACTGAATCCCAGACGAGAGACGAGAGACGAGAGGTCAGGCCGTCAAGGAGTGGGGCGAGGGGAGGACTGCGCATGCATGTAGTGGGAGCATCGGCCCGGCAGGCCCAAACAACAGCAGATCGCTGATTTTGTTGCGGGAGCATCGGCCCAGTCCGTTTAGGGCTCCGAGCGGGGTGGAAGGTGCATCCAACGGCCAAAAACGCCTAGAAGTGCAGATCCGACGGTTGAGATACTAATAGCTTGAGAGGGCTAGAAAAGTGCTCGGTTGTAATGTTTCTAAATTATTAACGCACTAGTTTTCCCCTCTCTTTTTTATAGATGGCATCGATTGGTGGAGCGATATCTTAAAGTCACAGCCCATCAGCCCACCCGCATCCCAAAAGTAAGCTCCCCTTTCTATCCATTTTTATGGCCATTTAGGTATAGAAGGGTTCCATGTCAGCATCATCTCAAGAGTTTCCATTCGATTTTGAAGGTAGTTTCATCATTCCAACATGTGCTCAACATATTAGTGCACATTGTGGAACCTATCAGGAATGAGGTAAGCTAGACTAATGTAAAAAAGAGTTTTCTACCACGTAAACCAATAATACCATCCTATTATAGACCACAAGATTACCACTAGATGCGCGGACCCAATAGAAGTAGAGATGATGACGAGCATCAGTGTTGCGTCCTCGTGGTTTCCCTTGTGTTGTTTGTCCCAGCCTACAAGTTATCCACGTGTATGAGGCGGAACATAACATGGCAGATTGCCAGATTTGATCACAAGA
Organism: Triticum urartu; assembly: GCF_056163025.1. NCBI lineage: Eukaryota > Viridiplantae > Streptophyta > Magnoliopsida > Poales > Poaceae > Triticum > Triticum urartu. Next base: position 604,720,762 of record NC_141875.1, read on the forward strand.
CTTGGTTACGGAGTTGGTTACAGTCTGAGTTTCCCAAACCCCTTTTCAGATAATCAATCAAGCACATCTTAACCAAACCATACTTGTCCATTTATATAGATCTTCTTAGATGGGCCACAACACCCATAACCCAACATGACTTCATTCGCTTATCCACTTAGATCGAATTAGAGTGGGTGTTGCCCCCTTAAGTGTGGAACCCCATATGTTCTTGTTCAGTTACACATGTCGTGAGCAGCCTACATAAACTGAATCGACCCTCGAGTACCTAGTTAGGCCCTGAGTACACTACTCAAGCTTTGACTTACTCTAACTTGGACCATAGTTGGTAGTGAACCTATAGCTGGATGTGGCAACGCACAAGTACTCACAAATTCATGTAGAAGAACCTCATAATGTGTCATATGTTGCCTCAGGATATATGTTGTCGAACCCACTGTGAGTATTTGGAATCCTTCTCAAGCGGCTCAACATCTCCCGAACTCATGATATAGATTCCTCGATAAGGTTAGCACTTAAAGTTGACCACACAGCCATGCATCTTTTTAGTATAACCAATCTAGAGCCCTAGAGTTATCTCTCCAAGTCGGAGGGAAAAATCCTATATTGGTCGGCCATGCCTCGCGGAATGCTTGGCAACAAGCTCTAAAATCACATTTATGACTATCCAGTTTTGAACAAGTGTTGATAGACCCTAAGAAGGTCTATTCACATCCCGAGAATGTATGATGACCTGAGGTGTAGATCATGGCATATACACTATACTTTAGACCAACAAATGAAAATTCACACTGCATCTCAAAATAGGTATGTCTCACACTATGTTCTACCAACGCAACTCTTATTATCATATTGATATTACATGTACTCATGACCTACGAAACAAGGTAATTGAAAGATGATATGCTCATATCCTCAATGGCTAGCGATTGTTATCATAACATCATACAACAAAGAGTTTCACAAAAAATAAAGTATTCACCAACCTATGTCAAGATGATATTGGAGGACAATATTAGTAAATCATGGATACATGGGAACATAATCATCTCTATAGTTGCCTCTAGATCATATTCCAAACTGAGCATGTGATGTAAGGCCAAGGTTTGATAAATGAAGATGAGGCAACCCATTTTGTCTATGCTATGCAAATAACTTTCTCATATGGTAAAATAGCCACTCATGTTCTCTTACATTATTTACCTTTGTATATTTTTTGTTGTTTGAATAGTGTTTTGGCATTTCTTGGCTAGTTTAGTTGTATTGTAAACTTTGTACTCCGGAAATTTTGGAAAATAAATCTAGCCGGTTGTTCTCCCTTCATCGTCCCACAAAATATTAGTCTCTTTTGTCTCTTGAGAGATGCAAATGACTTGTTGATGTCTTGCAAGTGCACAGGAATAATCGAATCACAAAAGCAGGGAAGTATTTTCCAAAAAGTTATTATTCTTAAAAAAGAATAATACCCCCTCCATTCCCTTATACAAGGCCACTTTGGTTTTCGTCTCAAAATTTGACTTATAATTTTAGTCAACAAATATGGATTATATGTCATCAAAGATATACCAACGAATAGTTCTTTGAAATGTGCATCCGATAAAATACTTTTTGCGACATATAACTCACCTTTTACTGGTAAAATTAATAGTCAAAGTTAGACATAAAAATATGAAGTAGCCTTGTATAAGAGAATGGAGGGATTAACTTTCTTCTAGTTCTAGTTCTAGCTCTAGTCCTAGTTCAACATCATCTATAAAATTTCTTCTAGTTGCAAGATGGTGAAAGTTATTATTCTTAAAAATTCGTGGATTCATGTTGTCGGTTAATGGTATTCAAATTGAAGGACCAATATTTAACAAGAACCACATTTGATTGACCAAATATTGTACACACGTACTTTTCTTTATAATCAAAAGCAGTGTAGTGCATGATGTAAAATATGGAGTTCAAAATTTTATGTAATATGGGACTTGGTTCAAAGAAACTATACTTTATTCTTATTCATATATTTACATATGGCAATATCTGATGTCATCTCAAACAATTAACACATGATCCTATGATACACGACACACGACACACAATAATAACAACTCAACTAAACCAAACACACTAGAGAGAACTATCACACATCGCTCTTGATGGCGGAGCTGTAGCCAGTTTGGTCATCATAAAACTTGGACCATAGCATGACACCACCGTACTTTGAAGAGCCCTTGATGAGCGGCAGCACACGCGAAGTGAGCTCGCTGGCAGGGACGAACCCCGTGCCCGCCGCGTCCTTGGAGGCCGGAAGCCCCAAGAAGATCTTCCCGACCGGCACTGACTCCCACTTCTTCCACGCGTCCATGAATGCCCCCCGCCCTGCACTGAACTGGCATTCCTCGTTATTGTAGAATTGCACCCACACGTAGTCGAACAGCCCCGTGCTGATCGCACCGCCGTCCCATTCATCCGGGAATGGGCACTGCGGTGCCGCGCTCAGCAATACGGTCTTGCCTCCGTTCTTTCCCAAATTCTTCAGGTCAGTGACGAGATCGTTTCAGAAGTTGGCGCTGCCTTGCTCGATGTCAAAGTCAATGCCGTCCAGCATGACGTTGCCGAGGGGACCGGACGAGGACACACCGCCCAGGTAGTTGTTCCAGAGGTACAAGGCAACCTGCCGTGCGTCGCCGGGAGAAGAGAGGCCATAACTACCATCGCCGCCGCCGATGGAGAGAAGGACTTTCACGCCACGGCTCTGGCACATTTTGATGTCCTTACTCTGGCCTCTGCAGCCACCGGACGAAGGGTCGCAGTGGCTGGCAAGGTCGAGCTGTGGCGTTTGGCCCTTGCCGAACTTCGGGAGAAAAGCGAGGATGACGAACTCGTAGTTCCCGGAGGCGCACGTCTCTGCTAGCGACGCCTCGCCGTCGTTCTGGCCCCAGTAGACGGCGATGCTGCCGGCATGGCACGTCGCGAGTAGCGCCGCCAAGAGGGTGGCAGTGAGCTGCAGGAGGGGGAGAGCTCGGCTTGCCATGGCTGGGATCAAGCGAAGCATACCTAGCTAGCTGCTTCCGAGGCAGTAGTGAGAAGGTGCGCTCTGTATTGTGAGTTGTGATGGATATTGGGTATGTTTGGATTTTATATTGTCTCGGTGGAGCGTCATGGACGCTTTCTTTAGTGGATTTCGTTTCGTGCCGTCGCTTGTCCGTTCCGGTGTCTAAATCTACCGGCAATGTTTGCGGTTAACTAAGGCTGAGGTGCAGAACAAATTTCGTTGCAGCCGGTATGTTTCCATGCTAAATAATTTTATACTAGGACTGATCAACGGTTCATCAAAGATTAGTGAAAGTGACTGCGTGCCCTAAAAAAAAGAGCGTCCTCACCCGCAAAAATAAAAGTGCGTCCAAATCACAAATGCTCCATACTCAACCAAAACATCAACAATACGTCAATACGTGCGATAGAAACCGTGCATTTGCTCTGTTTTCTGGGCCTATATACAGAATCTTACTCCCTTTGGTCTTTTCTACGTCATATATAAGATTCATCTAAAGTAAATTTTCAGAAAGTTTGACCAATTTTATAAAAAAAGTATCAACATTCACAACACGAAATCAACATTATTAGATGCATCACGAATTTAACTTTTCCATTATATGACTTTAGACTTGTAGATGTTGATATATTTTAATATAAATATGGTCAAACGCTACAAAGTTTGGCTCCAGACAAATCTTATATGTGGAGTAAAAAAAAACGGAGGGAGTACTAAGTATGTACTAGTTTATTGTGACGCTGATGCATATAGTTTAGTTGCGGAGCAGTAAAATGTTCCTACAGAACCTTTTGATATCTTCAAGCCCACAAGTGTGCGCTGTGTTACTCGAACCGACAAAATATCAATCCTGCCATCCGGCCCCGACCGCATGAAGGCCCAACCCTAATTGCGGGAAGCGCCAAGCCGCCAAGCGGGCACGTCTATATCTCACTTATAGCAAGATATAGGGCAGCCTCTCCTGAAGGCGACTGTCAAACTATGCCGGCCCAGGTGTGCGGGAGGGCACAGGCCACAACTTGATTTTTTTTTATTTTTTCATGTTTCTAAATGTTTATAAGAAAATTTCTCGTGTCTATGAAAAATGTATACAAAAAATATAAAATATTAATCTATCATTTCAAAAATGTAAATTACATATTTGAAAAATGTTAATCACACATTTGGAAAATGTTAAATATGTATAGAAAAATGTTTCCCATGTATACAAAAAATATACTATATGTATGAAAATAATGTTGATCATGTATTTTTAAAAGGTTAAACATGTATAAAAGAATGTTGATCATATATGTAAAGATGTTAAACATGTATAAAAAATGTTGATCATGTGTTGAACATTTTAATGATGGCAATAGACATTTGTCACACACAATGAACACTTTTAATATACATCAGAAACAATTTATGTACATGTTTAACATTTTGAAAATATAGAATTAATATATTTTAAATATATGTTTTTTGGTGTCTACTTTTATTTAATGTACGGTGAACATTTATTGTATACATCGGTAACATTTTTATACACATTTAATTTTTTGAAAATGCGTGATCAAATATTTTTCATATAAAAAAAGAAGACCAATGAAAACTTAAAAAGAAATAAAGTAAATGATTATAAAAAGGAAAAAACAATAGAAAACCACCACAAATAGAATGGAAAACCAAGAAAGAAACAAATAAAATGACAAAAACTGATAAAAACAAGAAAAATGCAAAAGGAAAACCGAGGAAAAGAAGAAGAAAAGGAAAAAATGCCAGTGAAAACCAAGAAAAGAAACAAAAACAAATCAAAGAAAATGAAGGAAAAATAAGGAAAATGAAAGAAAAATGAAAAACCGATAAAGAAACAATGAAAGCCAATGAAAAACAAAAAAACCGAAGAAAACTGGCAAAAAGACAAAGAAACCGAAAACAGAAACAAAAGTAAAAAGGAAACCGTGTTTGAACCAGTGAAGCGATTGTTAGCCAGGGAGCGAAAAAAACAAAGAAACGGGGCGACCCTGTTGCTACACTAGATAAAAATTCCTTCAGACGAGAGAAGCTACCCACTCCGAAAGAATAGCGTCACATGTGTTTGTATTTAGTTGATTTCTTTTGTGATGCAACATTTAGTTAAGCAAGATGATACCCCGACGCGTTGTTGTGAGAATGTTTTGCAATATTTCAATGTGATTTGATTGTATTGAACATGAATATTTGGAGTAATAGTATGAGTACTAAACTAAAGATACATATGGTTTATTGTGCCTGATTGTTGTATAGTTGTAAAAATATGTATTAAATATAAATGGCATAATAGAATGACAATTATCATGCATGTTTGCATGTTGAGTAGACTTTTTACTATGCATCGTTGCATGTTCATGTGCGTATTTTCTCATGCATATTGCCTGTTGAGGTTGTCGAGAGAAATAGGCTAGCGAAGACCGAAGACTAGCTATTTAGATATAAAAGATTTGGAAGGCCATGACCCAAATCTTCACAAATTCTTCAATATGATGCCCAAGAAGCCTTCGGTCTAGTCATTTTGATGAACCTATGCATTTCCTTAAAGCACATTATTAACTCACTAGTTTCCCCCTCTTTTTCTATAGATGTCATAGATTGGTGGAGCGATATCTTAAATTCAATGCCCATTAGCCCACCCACATCCAAAAAGTAAGCTCCCCCTTCCATCCATTTTCACTGACATTTAGGTGTAGAAGGGTTCCATGCCAACATCATCTCAAGGGTTTCCATTCGATTTGAAGGTATTTTTGTCATTCGAACATGTGCTCAACATATTAGTGCACATTGTGGAACCAATCAGGATTCGGGTAAGCTAGAATAATGTGAAAAAGAATTTTATACCACGTATGTTGGGTAACGTAGCAGAATTTTAAAATTTTCTACGCATCACCAAGATCAATCTATGGAGTCATCTAGCAACGAGGGAGAGGGGAGTGCATCTACATACCCTTGTAGATTGCGTGTGGAAGCGTTCAAGAGAACGGGGTTGATGGAGTCGTACTCGTCGTGATCCAAATCACCGATGACCTAGCACCGAACGGACGACACCTCCGCGTTCAACACACGTACGGTTAGGAAGACGTCTCCTCCAACTTGATCCAGCAAGGGGGAAGGAGAGGTTGATGGAGATCTAGCAGCATGACGGCGTGGTGGTGGAAACTACGGCGATCTCGGCAGGGCTTCGCCGAGCACTGCGAGAAGGAGAGGTGTCACGGGAGGGAGAGGGAGGCGCCAGGGGTTAGGGTGCGGCTGCCCTCCCTTCCCCCCACTATTTATAGGACCCCTAGGGGGGCGTCGGCCCTAGGAGATGCCATCTCCAAGGGGGGGCGGCGGCCAAGGGGGGTGGAGTGCCCCCCAAGCCAAGTGGGGCGCCCCCACCCCTAGGGTTTCCAACCCTAGGCGCAGGGGAGGCCCATGGGGGGGCGCACCAGCCCATCTGGGGCTGGTTCCCCTCCCACTTCAGCCCATGGGGCCCTCCCGGATAGGTGGCCCCACCCGGTGGACCCCCGGGACCCTTCCGGTGGTCCCGGTACAATACCGATTACCCCGAAAATCTTCCCGATGGCCGAAACTTGACTTCCTATACATAAATCTTCACCTCCGGACCATTTCGGAACACCTCGTGACATCCGGGATCTCATCCGGGACTCCAAACAACTTTCAGGTTACTGTATACTAATATCTGAACAACCCTAGCGTCACCGAACCTTAAGTGTGTAGACCCTACGGATTCGGGAGACACACAGACATGACCGAGACGACTCTCCGGTCAATAACCAACAGCGGGATCTGGATACCCATGTTGGCTCCCACATGCTCCTTGATTATCTCATCGGATGAACCACGATGTCAAGGATTCGATCAATCTCGTATACAATTCCCTTTGTCAATCGATACGTTACTTGCCCGAGACTCGATCGTCGGTATCCCAATACCTCGTTCAATCTCGTTACCGGCAAGTCACTTTACTTTGAAATTCCTTGAACTTTTGAAAGGTCTCAGACTTGTGTTTCATTAAGTAGACATAGCAATATCTACTCAAGTCATCAGTGAGGGTGAGAACATAATGATAGCCACCGCGAGCCTCAACACTCATTGGACCACACACATCAGTATGTATGATTTCCAATAAGTTGGTTGCTCGCTCCATTGTTCCTGAGAACGGAGTCTTGGTAATTTTACCCATGAGGCATGGTTCGCACATGTCAAATGATTCGTAATCAAGAGACTCTAAAAGTCCATCTGCATGGAGCTTCTTCATGCGTTTGACACCTATGTGACCAAGGCGGCAGTGCCACAAGTATGTGGGACTATCATTATCAACCTTACATCTTTTGGTATTCACACTATGAATATGTGTAGCATTACGCTCGAGATTCATTAGGAATAAACCATTCACCATCGGAGCATGACCATAAAACATATCTCTCATATAAATAGAACAACCATTATTCTCAGATTTAAATGAGTAGCCATCTCGTATTAAATGAGATCCTGATACAATGTTCATGCTCAAAGCTGGCACTAAATAACAATTATTGAGGTTTAAAACTAATCCCGTAGGTAAATGTAGAGGTAGCGTGCCGACGGCGATCACATCGACCTTGGAACCATTCCCGCCGCGCATCGTCACCTCGTCCTTCGCCAGTCTCCGTTTATTCCGCAGCTCCTGCTTTGAGTTACAACTGTGAGCAACCGCACTGGTATCAAATACCCAGGAGCTACTACGAGTACTGGTAAGGTACACATCAATTACATGTATATCACATATACCTTTCGTGATGCCGGCCTTCTTGTCCGCTAAGTATTTGGGGCAGTTCCACTTCCAGTGACCACTTCCCTTGCAATAAAAACACTCAGTCTCGGGCTTGGGTCCATTCTTTGGCTTCTTCCCGGCAGCTTGCTTATCGGGCGCGGCAACTCCCTTGCCGTCCTTCTTGAAGTTCTTCTTACCCTTGCCTTTCTTGAACTTAGTGGTTTTATTCACCATCAACACTTGATGTTCCTTTTTGACTTCTACCTCTGCTGATTTCAGCATTGCAAATACTTTAGGAATGGTCTTTTCCATCCCCTGCATATTGAAGTTCATCACAAAGCCCTTGTAGCTCGGTGGAAGCGACTGAAGGATTCTGTCAATGACCACGTCATCCGGAAGATTAACTCCCAGCTGAGTCAAGCGGTTATGCAACCCAGACATTTTGAGTATGTGCTCACTGACAGAACTATTTTCCTCCATATTACAGCTGAAGAACTTGTCGGAGACTTCATATCTCTCGACCCGGGCATGAGCTTGAAAAACCATTTTCAGCTCTTCGAACATCTCATATGCTCCGTGTCTCTCAAAACGCTTTTGGAGCCCCGGTTCAAGCTGTAAAGCATGCCGCATTGAACGAGGGAGTAATCATCAGCACGTGTCTGCCAAGCGTTCATAACGTCTTGGTTCTGTGGGACGGGTGCGTCACCTAGCGGTGCTTCTAGGAAATAATCTTTCTTGGCAGCTATGAGGATGATCCTCAGGTTCCGGACCCAGTCCGTATAGTTGCTACCATCGTCTTTCAGCTTGGTTTTCTCTAGGAACGCGTTGAAGTTGAGGACAACGTTGGCCATTTGATCTACAAGACATATTGTAAAGATTTTAGACTAAGTTCATGATAAATAAGTTCATCTAATCGAATTATTCGATGAACTCCCACTCAGATAGACATCCCTCCAGTCATCTAAGTATAACATGATCCGAGTTAACTAGGCCGTGTCCGATCATCACGTGAGACGGACTAGTCAACATCGGTGAACATCTTCATGTTGATCGTATCTTCTATACGACTCATGCTCGACCTTTCGGTCTTCTGTGTTCCAAGGCCATGTCTGCACATGCTAGGCTCGTCAAGTCAACCTAAGTGTATTGCGTGTGTAAATCTGGCTTACACCCGTTGTATTCGAACGTTAGAATCTATCGCACCCGATCATCACGTGGTGCTTCGAAAAAACGAACCTTCGCAACGGTGCACAGTTAGGGGGAACACTTTCTTGAAATTTTACGAGGGATCATCTTATTTAAGCTACCGTCGTTCTAAGCAAATAAGATGTAAAACATGATAAACATCACATGCAATCAAATAGTGACATGATATGGCCAATATCATTTGCTCCATCTTCGGGGCTCCATGATCATCGTTGTCACCGGCATGACACCATGATCTCCATCATCGTGTCTTCTTGAAGTTGTCACGTCAACTTTTACTTCTACTACTATGGTTAACGCTTTAGCAATAAAGTAAAGTAATTACATGACATTTATGTTGACACGCAGGTCATAAATAAATAAAGACAACTCCTATGGCTCCTGCCGATTGTCATACTCATCGACATGCAAGTCGTGATTCCTATTACAAGAACATGATCATCTCATACATCACATATATCATTCATCACATCCTTTGGCCATATCACATCACAAAACACTTGCTGCAAAAACAAGTTAGACGTCCTCTAATTGTTGTTGCAAGTTTTTACGTGGTTGCTATAGGTTTCTAGCAAGAACGTTTCTTACCTACACCAAAACCACAACGTGAATTGCCAATTTCTATTTACCCTTCATAAGGACCTTGTTCATCGAATCTGATCCGACTAAAGTGGGAGAGACATACACCCGCCAGCCACCTTATGCAACTAGTGCATGTCAGTCGGTGGAACCGGTCTCACGTAAGCGTGCGTGTAAGGTTGGTCCGGGCCGCTTCATCCCACGATGCCGCCGAATCAAGATAAGACTAGTAATGGCAAGATAATTGATAATATCGACGCCCACAACTACTTTGTGTTCTACTCGTGCATAGTAACTACGCATAGACCTGGCTCAGATACCACTGTTGGGGAACGTAGCAGAATTTTAAAATTTTCTATGCATCACCAAGATCAATCTATGGAGTCATCTATCAACGAGGCAAAGAGGAGTGCATCTACATACCCTTGTAGATCACGAGCGGAAGCGTTCAAGAGAACGGGGTTGATGGAGTCGTACTCGACGTGATTCAAATCACCGATGACCAAGTGCCGAATGGATAGCACCTCCGCGTTCAACACACGTACGGTTGGGAAGACGTCTCCTCCAACTTGATCCAGCAAGGGGGAAGGAGAGGTTGATGAAGATCCAGCAGCACGACGGCGTGGTGGTGGAAGCAACAGTGATCTCGACAGGGCTTCGCCAAGCGCTGGGAGACGGAGGAGTGTCATGGGAGGGAGAGGCCAGGGGCTTGGGTGCGCAGCCCTCCCTCCCCCTACTATATATAGGGTGCCTAGGGGGGCGGCGGCCAAAGGGGGTGCCTTGCCCCCCAAGGCAAGGGTGGCGCCCCCCACCCCTAGGGTTTCCAACCCTAGGCGCAGGGGGAGGCCCAAGGGGGGCGCACCAGCCCACTAGGGGCTGGTTCCCCTCCCACTTCAGCCCATGGGGCCCTCCGGGATAGGTGGCCCCACCCGGTGGACCCCCGAGACCCTTCCAGTGGTCCCGGTACAATACCGGTGACCCCCGAAACCTTCCCGATGGCCGAAACTGGACATCCTATATATAAATCTTTACCTCCGGACCATTCCGGAACTCCTCGTGATGTCCGGGATCTCATCCAGGACTCCGAACAACTTTCGGGTTACCGTGTGCTAATATCTCTACAACCCTAGCGTCACCGAACTTAAGTGTGTAGACCCTACGGGTTCGGGAGACATGCAGACATGACCGAGAAGCCTCTCCGGTCAATAACCAACAGCGGGATCTGGATACCCATGTTGGCTCCCACATGATCCACGATGATCTCATCGGATGAACCACGATGTCGAGGATTCAATCAATCCGTATACAATTCCCTTTGTCAATCGGTACGTTACTTGCCCGAGACTCGATCGTCGGTATCCCAATACCTTGTTCAGTCTCGTTACCGGCAAGTCACTTTACTCGTACCGTAATGCATGATCCTGTGATCAACCACTTGATCACATTCAGCTCATTATGATGATGCATTACCGAGTGGGCCCAGAGATACCTCTCCGTCATACGGAGTGACAAATCCCAGTCTCGATCATGCCAACCCAACAGACACTTTCGGAGATACCTGTAATGTACCTTTATAGTCACCCAGTTACGTTGTGACATTTGGCACACCCAAGGCACTCCTACGGTATCCGGGAGTTGCACAATCTCATGGTCTAGGGAAATGATACTTGACATTCAGAAAAGCTACAGCAAACGAACTACACGATCTTTGAGCTAAGCTTAGGATTGGGTCTTGTCCATCACATCATTCTCCTAATGATGTGATCCCATTATCAATGACATCTAATGTCCATAGTCAGGAAACCATGACTATCCTTTGATCAACGAGCTAGTCAACTAGAGGCTCACTAGGGACGTGTTGTGGTCTAAGTATTCACACATGTATTACGATTTCTGGATAACACAATTATAGCATGAACAATAGACAATTATCATGAACAAAGAAATATAATAATAACCATTTTATTATTGCCTCTAGGGCATATTTCCAACACTTCGGTACATCAAAACTCATAAACTCATAATATAACTGTCATCGAAACCTTAAGCGTGCGGACCCTACGGGTTCAAGAACAATGTAGACATGACCGAGACACGTCTCCGGTCAATAACCAATAGCGGAACCTGGATGCTCATATTGGTTCCCACATATTCTACGAAGATCTTTGTCGGTCAGACCGCATAACAACATACGTTGTTCCTTTTGTCATCGGTATGTTACTTGCCCGAGATTCGATCGTCGGTATCTCAATACCTAGTTCAATCTCATTACCGGCAAGTCTCTTTACTCGTTTCGTAATACATCATCTCGCAACTAACTCATTAGTTGCAATGCTTGCAAGGCTTATGCGATGTGCATTACCGAGAGGGCCTAGAGATACCTCTCCGACAAACGGAGTGACAAATCCTAATCTCGAAATACGCCAACCCAATATGTACCTTTGGAGACACCTGTAGAGCTCCTTTATAATCACCCAGTTACGTTGTGATGTTTGGTAGCACACAAAGTGTTCCTCCGGCAAACGGGAGTTGCATAATCTCATAGTCATAGGAACATGTATAAGTCATGAAGAAAGCAATAGCAACATACTAAACGATCGGGTGCTAAGCTAATGGAATGGGTCATGTCAATCACATCATTCTTCTAATGATGTGATCCCGTTAATCAAATAACAACTCTTTTGTTCATGGTTAGGAAACATAACCATCTTCGATTAACGAGCTAGTCAAGTAGAGGCATACTAGTGACACTCTGTTTGTCTATGTATTCACACAAGTATTATGTTTCCGGTTAATACAATTCTAGCATGAATAATAAACATTTATCATGATATAAGGAAATAAATAATAACTTTATTATTGCCTCTAGGGCATATTTCCTTCAGTCTCCCACTTGCACTAGAGTCAATAATCTAGTTCACATCGCCATGTGATTCAACACTAATAGTTCACATCACCATGTGATTAACACCCATAGTTCACATTGTCATGTGACCTATACCCAAAGGGTTTACTAGAGTCAGTAATCTAGTTCACATCGTTTATGTGATTAACACCCAAAGAGTACTAAGGTGTGATCATGTTTTGCTTGTGAGATAATTTTAGTCAATGGGTCTGTCACATACAAATCCGTAAGTATTTTGCGAATTCTATGTCTACAATGCTCTGCACGGAGCTACTCTAGCTAATTGCTCCCACTTTCAATATGTATCTAGATCGAGACTTAGAGTCATCCAGATCTGTGTCAAAACTTGCATTGACGTAACTTTTTACGACGAACCTTTTTGTCACCTCCATAATTGAGAAATATTTCCTTATTCCATTAAGGATAATTTTGACCGATGTCCAGTGATCTACTCCTAGATCACTATTGTACTCCCTTGCCAAAAATAGTGTAGGGTATACAATAGATCTGGTACATAGCATGGCATACTTTATAGAACCTGTGGCTGAGGTATAGGGAATGACTTTCATTCTCTTTCTATCTTCTGCCGTGGTCAGACTTTGAGTCTTACTCAATTTCACACCTTGTAACACAAGCAAGAACTCTTTCTTTGACTGTTCCATTTTGAACTACTTCAAAATCTTGTCAAGGTATGTACTCATTGAAAAAACTTATCAAGCGTCTTGATATATCTCTATAGATCTTGGTGCTCAGTATGTAAGCAGCCTCACCGAGGTCTTTCTTTGAAAAACTCCTTTCAAACACTTCTTTATGCTTTACAGAATAATTCTACATTATTTCCGATCAACAATATGTTACTTACATATACTTATCAGAAATGTTGTAGTGCTCCCACTCACTTTCTTGTAAATACAGGCTTCACTGCAAGTCTGTATAAAGCTATATGCTTTGATCATCTCATCAAAGCGTATATTCCAACTCTGATATGCTTGCACCAGTCCATAGATGGATCGCTGGAGCTTGCACATTTTGTTAGCACCTTTAGGATTGACAAAACCTTCTGGTTGTATCATATACAACTCTTCTTTAATAAATCCATTAAGGAATGCAGTTTTGTTTATCCATTTGCCGGATTTCATAAAATGTGGCAATTGCTAACATGATTCGGACAGACTTAAGCATAGATACGAGTGAGAAACTCTCATCGTAGTCAACACCTTGAACTTGTCGAAAACCTTTTTGCGACAATTCTAGCTTTGTAGATACTAACACTACTATCAGCGTCCGTCTTCCTCTTGAAGATCCATTTAATCTCAATGGTTAGCCGATCATTGGGCAAGTCAATCAAAGTCCATACTTTGTTCTCATACATGGATCTCATCTCAGATTTCATGGCCTCAAGCCATTTCGCGGAATCTGGGCTCATCATCGCTTCCTCATAGTTCGTAGGCTCGTCATGGTCAAGTAACATGACCTCCAGAACTGGATTACCGTACCACTCTGGTGCGGATCTCACTCTGGTTTTACCTACGAGGTTCGATAGTAACTTGATCTGAAGTTACATGATCATCATCATTGGCTTCCTCACTAATCGGTCTAGTAGTCACAGGAACAGATTTTTGTGATGAACTACTTTCCAATAAGGGAGCAGGTACAGTTACCTCATCAAGTTCTACTTTCCTCCCACTCACTTCTTTCGAGAGAAATTCCTTCTCTAGAAAGGATCCATTCAAAGCAACGAATATCTTGCCTTCGGATCTGTGATAGAAGGTGTACCCAACATTTTCTTTTGGGTATCCTATGAAGACACACTTCTCCGATTTGGGTTTGAGCTTATCAGGTTGAAACTTTTTCACATAAGCATTGCAACCTCAAACTTTAAGAAACGACAGCTTAGGTTTCTTGCCAAACCATAGTTCATACGGTGTCGTTTCAACAGATTTAGATGGTGCCCTATTTAACGTGAATGCAGCTGTCTCTAATGCATAACCCCAAAATGATAGTGGTAGATCGGTAAGAGACATCATAGATCGCACCATATCTAATAAAGTACGGTTATGACGTTCGGACACACCATTACATTGTGGTGTTCCAGGTGGCATGAGTAGTGAAACTATTTCACATTGTTTTTAACTGAAGGCCAAACTCGTAACTCAAATACTCTTCTCTACGATCAGATCGTAGAAACTTTATTTTCTTGTTACGATGATTTTTCACTTCACTCTGAAATTCTTTGAACTTTTCAAATGTTTCAGACTTATGTTTCATCAAGTAGATATACTCATATCTGCTCAAATCATCTTTGAAGATCAGAAAATAATGATACCTGTCGCGAGCCTCAATATTCATCGGACCACATACATCAGTATGTATGATTTCCAACAAATCTGTTGCTCGCTCCATTGTTCCGGAGAACGGAGTCTTTAGTCATCTTGCCCATAAGGCATGGTTCACAAGCACCAAGTGATTCATAATCAAGTGATTCCAAAATCCCATCAGCATGGAGTTTCTTCATGCGCGTTACACCAATATGACCTAAACGGTAGTGCCACAAATAAGTTGCACTATCATTATTAACTCTGCATCTTTTGGTTTCAATATTATGAATATGTGTATCACTACGATCGAGATCCAATGAACCATTTTCATTGGGTGTGTAACCATATAAGGTTTTATTCATGTAAACAGAACAACAATTTATTCTCTTACTTAAATGAATAACTGTATTACAATAAACATGATCAAATCATATTCATGCTCAACGCAAACACCAAATAACACTTATTTAGGTTCAACACTAATCCCGAAAGTATAGGGAGTGTGCGATGATGATCATATCAATCTTGGAACCACTTCCAACACACATTGTCACTTCACCCTTAACTAGTCTCTGTTTATTTTGCAACTCCCGTTTCGAGTTACTAATCTTAGCAACTGAACTAGTATCAAATACTGAGGGGTTGCTATAAACACTAGTAAAGTACACATCAATAGCATGTATATCAAATATACTTATGTTCACTTTTCCATCCTTCTTACCCGCCAATCACTTGGGGTAGTTCCGCTTCCAGTGACCAGTCCCTTTGCAGTAGAAGCACTTAGTCTCAGGCTTAGGACCAGACTTGGGCTTCTTTACTTGAGCAGCAACTTGCTTGCTGTTCTTCTTGAAGTTCCCCTTCTTCCCTCTGCATTTTCTTAAAACTAGTGTTCTTGACTACCATCAACACTTGATGTTTTTCTCGATTTCTACCTTCGTCAATTTCAGCATTATGAAGAGCTTGGGAATCGTTTCCGTTATCCCTTGCATATCATAGTTCATCACGAAGTTCTACTAACTTGGTGATGGTGACTAGAGAATTCTGTTAATCACTATTTTATCTAGAAGATTAACTCCCACTTGATTCAAGCAATTGTAGTACCCAAACAATCTGAGCACATGCTCACTAGTTGAGCGATTCTCCTCCATCTTTTAGCTATAGAACTTGTTGGAAACTTCATATCTCTCAACTCGGGTATTTTCTTGAAATATTAACTTCAACTCCTGGAACATCTCATATGTTCCATGACGTTCAAAACGTCTTTGAAGTCCCGATTCTAAGCCGTTAAGCATGGTGCACTAAAATATCAAGTATTCATCATATTTAGCTAGCCAAACGTTCATAACGTCTGCATCTGCTCCTGCAATAGGTCTGTCACCTAGCGGTGCATCAAGGACATAATTCTTCTGTGCAGCAATGAGGATGAACCTCATATCACGGATCCAATCCGCATCATTGCTACTAACATCTTTCAACACAATTTTCTCTAGGAACATATCAAAATAAACACAGGGAAGCAACAACGCGAGCTATTGATCTACAACATAATTTGCAAAATACTACCAGGACTAAGTTCATGATAAATTTAAAGTTCAATTAATCATATTACTTAAGAACTTCCACTTAGAAAGACATCCCTCTAATCCTCTAAGTGATCACGTGATCCAAATCAACTAAACCATGTCCGATCATCACGTGAGATGGAGTAGCTTCATTGGTGAACATCACTATGTTGATCATATCTACTATATGATTCACGCTCGACCTTTCGGTCTCCGTATTCCGAGGCCATATCTGTATATGCTTGGCTCGTCAAGTATAACCTGACTATTCCGCGTGTGCAACTGGTTTGCACCCGTTGTATTTGAACGTAGATCCTATCACACCCGATCATCACGTGGTGTCTTAGCACGAAGAACTTTCACAACGGTGCATACTCAGGGAGAACACTTCTTGATAATTAGTGAGAGATCATCTTAAAATGCTACCGTCAAACTAAGCAAAAATAAGATGTATAAAAGATAATCATATGCAATCAAAATATGTGACATGATATGGCCATCATCATCTTGCGCCTTTAATCTCCATCTCCAAAGTACTGCCATGATCTATATCGTCACCGGCATGACACCATGATCTCCATCATCTTGATCTATATCAATGTGTCGTCACATGGTCGTCTCGCCAACAATTGCTCTTGCAACTATTGCTATCGCATAGCGATAAAGTAAAGCAATTATTGGGCAATTGCATCTTATGCAATAGAGAGACAACCATAAGGATTTTGCCAGTTGCTGATAACTTCAACAAAACATGATCATCTCATACAACAACTTATATCTCATCACGTCTTGACCATATCACATCACAACATGCCCTGCAAAAACAAGTTAGACGTCCTCTACTTTGTTGTTGCAAGTTTTAGGTGGCTGCTACGGGCTTAAGCAAGAACCAATCTTACCTACGCATCAAAACCACAACAATAGTTTGTCAAGTTGGTGCTGTTTTAACCTTCGCAAGGACCAGGCGTAGCCACACTCGGTTCAACTAAAGTTGGAGAAACTGACACCCGCCAGCCACCTATGTGCAAAGCACGTCGGTAGAACCAGTCTCGCGTAAGCGTACGCGTAATGTCGTGTTGGGGAACGTAGTAATTTCAAAAAAATTCCTACGCACACGCAAGATCATGGTGATGCATAGAAACGAGAGGGGAGAGTGTGATCTACGTACCCTTGTAGACCGACAGCGGAAGCGTTAGCACAACGCGGTTGATGTAGTTGTACGTCTTCATGGCCCGACCGATCAAGCACCGAAACTACGGCACCTTCGAGTTCTAGCACACGTTCAGCTCGATGACGATCCCCGGACTCCGATCCAGCAAAGTGTCGGGGAAGAGTTCCGTCAGCACGACGGTGTGGTGAGGATCTTGATGTACTACCATCGCAGGGCTTCGCCTAAGCACCGCTACAATATTATCGAGGATTATGGTGGAAGGGGGCACCGCACACAGCTAAGAATATGATCACGTGGATCAACTTGTGTGTCTATGGGGTGCCCCCTGCCCCCGTATATAAAGGATCAAGGGAAGGAGGCCGGCCGGCCCCTATGGCGCGCCAAGGAGGAGTCCTCCTCCTAGTAGGAGTAGGACTCCTACTAGGAGGGGGAAAGAAGTGGGGAGGGAGAAGGAAAGGGGGGCGCCGCCCCCCCCCTCTCCTAGTCCAATTCGGACCAGGGGGGAGGAGGTGCGCGGCCCACCCTGGCTGCCCCTCTCTCTCTCCACTAAGGCCCATATGGCCCATTACTTCTCCCGGGGGGTTCCGGTAACCCTCCGGCTCTCCGGTTTTCTCCGAAATCGCCCGGAACACTTCCGGTATCCGAATATAGCCGTCCAATATATCAATCTTTATGTCTCGACCATTTCGAGACTCCTCGTCATGTCCGTGATCACATCCGGGACTCCGAACTAACTTCGGTACATCAAAACTCATAAACTCATAATATAACTGTCATCAAAACCTTAAGCGTGCGGACCCTACGGGTTCGAGAACCATGTAGACATGATTGAGACACGTCTCCGGTCAATAATCAATAGCGGAACCTGGATGCTCATATTGGCTCCTACATATTCTACGAAGATCTTTATGGGTCAGACCGCATAACAACATACGTTGTTCCCTTTGTCATCGGTATGTTACTTGCCCGAGATTCGATCGTCGGTATCTCAATACCTAGTTCAATCTCGTTACCGGCAAGTCTCTTTACTCGTTTCGTAATACATCATCTTGCAACTAACCCATTAGTTGTAATGCTTGCAAGGCTTATGTGATGTGCATTACCGAGAGGGCCCAGAGATACCTCTCCGACAATCGGAGTGACAAATCCTAATCTCGAAATACGCCAACCCAACATTCACCTTTGGAGACACCTGTAGAGCTCCTTTATAATCACCCAGTTACGTTGTGACGTTTGGTAGCACACAAAGTGTTCCTCCGGTAAACGGGAGTTGCATAATCTCATAGTCATAGGAACATGTATAAGTCATGAAGAAAGCAATAGCAACATACTAAACGATCGGGTGCTAAGCTAATGGAATAGGTCATGTCAATCACATCATTCTCCTAATGATGTGATCCCATTAATCAAATGACAACACATGTCTATGGTTAGGAAACATAACCATCTTCGATTAATGAGCTAGTCAAGTAGAGGCATACTAGTGACGTTTGGTTTGTCTATGTATTCACACAAGTATTATGTTTCCGAATAATACAATTCAAGCATGAATAATAAACATTTATCATGATATAAGGAAATAAAATAATAACATTATTATTGCCTCTAGGGCATATTTCCTTCATGTCGGTCCGGGCCGCTTCATCCAACAATACCGCCGAACCAAAGTATGACATGCTGGTAAGCAGTATGACTTATATCGCCCACAACTCACTTGTGTTCTACTCGTGCATATAACATCAACACATAAAACCTAGGCTCGGATACCATTGTTGGGGAACATAGTAATTTTAAAAAATTTCCTACGCACACGCAAGATCTTGGTGATGCATAGCAACGAGAGGGGAGAGTGTGATCTACGTACCCTTGTAGACCGACAGCGGAAGCGTTATGACAACGCGGTTGATGTAGTCATATGTCTTCACGGCCCGACCGATCAAGCACCGAAACTATGGCACCTCCGAGTTCTAACACATGTTCAGCTCGATGACGATCCCCGGACTCCGATCCAGCAAAGTGTCGGGGAAGAGTTCCGTCAGCACGACGACATGGTGACGATCTTGATGTTCTACTGTCGCAGGGCTTCGCCTAAGCATCGCTACAATATTATCGAGGATTATGGTGGAGGGGGGGCACCGCACACGGCTAAGAGAACGATCACGAAGATCAACTTGTGTGTCTAGAGGTGCCCCCCTGCCCCCGTATATAAAGGAGCAAGGGGGAGGAGGCCAGCCCTAGGAGGGGCGCGCCAGGGAGTAGGATTCCTACTCCTAGTTGGAGTAGGTTTCCTCCTTTCCTAGTCCAACTAGGAGAAGGGGGGAAAGGGGAGAAGAGGGGAAGGAAGGGAGAGAGGGGACGCGCCCCAAACCCCTTGTCCAATTCGGACTGGGCTTGGGAGGGGCGCGCGCCACCTCCTGGTCCTTTCCACTAAGGCCCATTAAGGCCCATTGCTTCTTCCTCGTATTCCCGTAACTCACCGGTACCTCCGAAAATACCCGAATCACTCGGAACCTTTCCGATGTCCGAATATAGTCGTCCAATATATCGATCTTTACGTCTCGACCATTTCGAGACTCCTCGTCATGTCCCCGGTCTCATCTGGGACTCCAAACTCCTTCGGTACATCAAAACTCATAAACTCATAATATAACTGTCATCGAAACCTTAAGCGTGCGGACCCTACGGGTTTGAGAACAATGTAGACATGACCGAGACACGTCTCCGGTCAATAACCAATAGCGAAACCTGGATGCTCATATTGGCTCCCACATATTCTACGAAGATCTTTATCGGTCAGACCGCATAACAACATACGTTGTTCCTTTTGTCATCGGTATGTTACTTGCCTGAGATTCAATCGTTGGTATCTCAATACCTAGTTCAATCTCGTTACCGGCAAGTCTCTTTACTCGTTTCATAATACATAATATCGCAACTAACTCATTAGTTGCAATGCTTGCAAGGCTTATGTGATGTGCATTACCGAGAGGGCCCAGAGATACCTCTCCGACAAACGGAGTGACAAATCCTTATCTCGAAATACGCCAACCCAACATGTACCTTTGGAGACACCTGTAGAGATCCTTTATAATCACCCAGTTACGTTGTGACATTTGGTAGCACACAAAGTGTTCCTCCGACAAACGGGAGTTGCATAATCTCAGTCATAGGAACATGTATAAGTCATGAAGAAAGCAATAGCAACATACTAAACGATCGGGTGCTAAGCTAATGGAATGGGTCATGTCAATCACATCATTCTTCTAATAATGTGATCCCGTTAATCAAATAACAACTCTTTTGTTCATGGTTAGGAAACATAACCATCTTCGATTAACGAGCTAGTCAAGTAGAGGCATACTAGTGACACTCTGTTTGTCTATGTATTCACACATGTATTATGTTTCCGGTTAATACAATTCTAGCATGAATAATAAACATTTATCATGTTATAAGGAAATAAATAATAACTTTATTATTTCCTCTAGGGCATATTTCCTTCAATAGGGAAGATAGATATTGCAAGAGGCATAAGTACTTAGAAACTGAATAGTTGCAAGAAAGTCTTGATGATTGTGCTGAAAAATTCAATATTTTCCGCGCCCCTTGTGAACTTTGCAATGAACATGGTCATTTAAATCTCCAATGCAAATTGTTTCATGACCGAATCGTATCCAAAAATTGTGATAATTTGATTACCCTTGAGCATCATAAAGAGCTTAGTCTTCTTTTGGGGTATGAGGAAATGAAACATATAACTGAGGGTATTCCAAAGTTTAATCTTGATAGATTTCTTGATTTTGATCTAGAGAAAATTTATATGTATTGTGCGGTGAATTGTATTGAAAATCCTTATATTGCCAACTACATAAAGAAAAGAAAAGAAATAGAGGATGAAGAGAATACTAATGAAAGGGAAGAGACTTCCCAATATCCTCCTGTTATTTCTTATGATGAATCAGGTAACGAGGAGGAGCCTCCTATTCAACCAATCTCATTAATAAGGAGCTCCAAAAAGAGGATTGAACCCACACATGATATGGTGAAGAAGAAGAAAAGAAAAAGGAAGAGAGGTAAAAAGATATCTCTCCCAAATAGTGATGCTCCTATTACTATTGTGCCCCATGAAAATATGATTGTGGAAGATAATGATACTTCTTATGATCTTGAAAATCTTTTTGGCACTTGCTTGGAAGAATATGATAATTGCTATACTATTGGTGCTATCTATACTATTAATGATGAGAGTGATTATGCTTATGATATGAAAAGACCCAAGCTTGGGGATGCTATGTTTGATGAAGATGATGTTTTTGAGAATATATTTGCTGCAATTAATGTTTGTCCCAAGCTTGGGGAAGCTATGATTAATGAAGATGATATTTTTAGTCTCCCAAGTTTTGATATGCAAGTTTATAATGATGATAGCATGCCTCCTACTTATGATGATTATTGTGATGATACTTATGCTATAAAAAGTAGTGATTATATTTATAAAACTTGTCATGATTATGGTTACCCCTTTTCTGAACATTACTCTTTTAATGTGGAAACAATTTATAGTATTCGAGTTTCCTATGATACTCCCACTATTCCGAATGAGAAGAATTTTGCTTATGTGGAGAGTAATAAAATTTCTATGCTTGTAGATCATGAAAAGAATGCTTTAGGTGCTGGTTATATTGTTGAATTCATTCATGATGCTACTGAAAATTATTATGAGTAAGGAATATATGCTTGTAGGAATTGCAATAATATCAAGTTTCCTCTCTATGTGCTTAAAGTTTTGAAGTTATGCATGTTTTCCTTTCCTATGCAAGTTGATTCTTGTCCATAAGTTGTTTGCTCACAAAATGCCTATGCATAGGAAGTGGGTTAGACTTAAATGTGCTAGTCATATTCTTCAATATGCTCTCTTTATGTTAAAATTCTTATCTTTTATGCGAGCATCGTTGAAATCATCATGCCTAGCTAGGGGCGTTAAACGATAACGCTTGTTGGGAGGCAACCCAATTTTTTTTGTTCCTTACTTTTTGTTCCTGTTTAGTAATAAATAATTCATCTAGCCTCTGTTTAGATGTGGTTTTATGCTTTTAATTAGTGTTTGTGCCAAGTAGAACCTTTGGGAAGACTTGGGGAAAGTCTTGTTGATCTTGCTGTAAAAAACAGAAACTTTAGCGCTCACGAGAGTTGCTGCCATTTTTATTTGGAGAGTGATATTTAGTTAATTCTTTTTGAAGATGATTAATAGATAAATTCCTTACGTCCAGAAATTTATTTGAGAATTTTATGAGTTCCATAAGTATACGTTTGATCCAGATTACTACAGACTGTTCTGTTTTTGACAGATTCTGTTTTTTTCATGTGTTGTTTACTTATTTTGATGAATCTATGGCTAGTAAAATAGTTTATAAACCATAGAGAAGTTGGAATACAGTAGTTTTAACACCAATATAAATAAAGAATTAGTTCATTATAGTACCTTGAAGTGGTGATTTATTTTCTTATACTAACGGAGCTTACGAGTTTTCTGTTAAGTTTTGTGTTGTGAAGTTTTCAAGTTTTGGGTAAGGATTCGATGGTCTATGGAATAAGGAGTGGCAAGAGTCTAAGATTGGGGATGCCCAAGGCACCCCAAGGTAATATTCAAGGATAGCCAAGAGCATAAGCTTGGGGATGCCCCAGAAGGCATCCCACCCTTCGTCTTCGTTCATCGGTAACTTTACTTGGAGCTATATTTTTATTCACCACATGATATGTGTTTTGCTTGGAGCGTCGATTTATTTTGTTAGGATTTTATTTATGTTATTTAGAACAATGTTTTGCATATTTTATTTCAATAAAAGTGGCATTGATAGCCTTTACTATGCCTATGTTAGAAGTCCACATGTTGCTGTTTGAAAACAGAAAGTTTACCGCTGTTGCAATAATTCCCTAGAAAATTCAGAATGTGATAAAATGTTGAAACCTTTTGCATATTAAGTTCTGATAAATTTACTACAATGGTAAGTTTCTTTCATAATTTTTGGAGCTAGGGAAGTATGGATGTTGCTGCATTCTTTACGGACTGTCCTGTTTAGGCAGATTGCTGTTATGTTTGCATTGTTTGCATATGTTTGCTTCTTTAATGATTCTATTTGAGGATAGGACTATTAAATATGCAGAGGCCTTTTGTATGCAATTTTGAATAATAATTTTAGTGATTTGCTACAGTAGAGTATGATAAGGTTTTGGCAATGGTTTATACTAACTTATCTCACGAGTCCTTGTTGAGTTTTGTGTGGATGAAGCTTTTGAGATTTAGGGAGATCGTGATATGAGAGGAATTAAGGAGATACAAAATCTCAAGCTTGGGGATGCCCAAGGCACCCCAAGATAATATTTCAAGAAGTCTCAAGCATCTAAGCTTGGGGATGCCCCGGTTGGCATCCCACCTTTCTTCTTCAACAATTATCGGTTAGTTTCGGTTGATCCTAAGTTTTTGCTTCTTCACATGATGTTTGCCATTCTTAGAATGTCATTTTATTTTGCTTTGCTTGCTGTTTGAATAGAATACCAAGATCTGAAATTATTAAATGTTAGAGATTCTTCACATAGTTGCATAATTATTCAACTACTCATTGATCTTCACTTATATCTTTCGGAGTAGTTTGTCATTTGCTCTAGTGCTTCACTTATATCTTTTTAGAGCACGGTGGTGGTATTATAGAAATAGATTAACTCTCGTGCTTCACTTATATTATTTTGAGAGTCCTAAACAGCATGGTAGTTTGCTTAAATAATCCTAATATGCTTGGTATTCAAAGAATAGTTAAAAAAATTCTTATAGAGTATTGAATACTAAGAGAAGTTTGATGCTTGATGATTGTTTTGAGATATGGAGGTAATAATATCAAAGTCGTGCTAGTTGAGTAGTTGTGAATTTGAGAAATGCTTGTGTTGAAGTTTGCAAGTCCCGTAGCATGCACGTATGGTAAATGTTGTGTAACAAATTTGAAACATGAGGTGTTATTTGATTGTCTTCTTATGAGTGGCGGTCGGGGACGAGCGATGGTCTTTTCCTACCAATCTATCCCCCTAGGAGCATGCGCATAGTGCCGAGGTTTTTGATGACTTGTAGATTTTTGCAATAAGTATGTGAGTTCTTTATGACTAATGTTGATTCCATGGATTATACGCACTCTCACCCTTCCATCCTTGCTAGCCTCTTCGATACCATGCATTGCCCTTTCTCACATTGAGAGTTGGCACAAACTTCGCTGGTGCATCCAAACCCCGTGATATGATACGCTCTGTCACACATAAACCTCCTTATATCTTCCTCAAAACAGCCACCATACCTACCTATTATGGCATTTCCATAGCCATTCCGAGATATATTGCCATGCAACTTTCCATCATTCCATTCATCATGACACATTCATCATTGTCATATTGCTTAGCATGATCATGTAGTTGACATAGTATTTGTGGCAAAGCCACCGTTCATAATTCTTTCATACATGTCACTCTTGGTTCATTGCATATCCCGGTACACCGCCGGAGGCATTCATATAGAGTTATCTTTGTTCTAGTATCGAGTTGTAATCATTGAGTTGTAAATAAATAGAAGTGTGATGATCATCATTATTAGAGCATTGTCCCAAGTGAGGAATAAATAAATAAAAGGCCATAAAAAAAGAGAATGCCCCCCAAAAAAGAGAAAGGCCATAAAAAAGGCCCAAAAAATGAGAGAAAAAGAGAGAAGGGACAATGTTACTATCCTTTTACCACACTTGTGCTTCAAAGTAGCACCATGATCTTCATAGTAGAGAGTCTCTCATGTTATCACTTTCATATACTAGTGGGAATTTTTTTATTATAGAACTTGGCTTGTATATTCCAACAATGGGCCTCCTCAAGTGCCCTAGGTCTTCGTGAGCACGCAAGTTGGATGCACACCCATTTAGTTTCTTTTGTTGAGCTTTCATACATTTATAGCTCTAGTGCATCTGTTGCGTCGCAATCCCTACTCCTCGCATTAACATCAATCGATGGGCATCTCCATAGCCCATTGATTAGCCTTGTTGATGTGAGACTTTATCCTTTTTGTCTTCTCCACATAACCCCCTCATTATATTCTATTCCACCCATAGTGCTATGTCCATGGCTCGCGCTCATATATTGCGTGAAAGTTTACAGGTTTGAGATTACTAAAGTATGAAACAATTGCTTGGCTTGTCATCGGGGTTGTGCATGATGAGAGCATTCTTGTGTGACGAAAATGAAGCATGACTAAACTATATGATTTTGTAGGGATGAACTTTCTTTGGCCATGTTATTTTGAGAAGACATGATTGCTTAGTTAGTATGCTTGAAGTATTACTATTTTTATGTCAATATGAACTTTTGTCTTGAATCTTTCAGATCTGAATATTCATGCCACAATTAAGAAGAATTACACTGAAATTATGCCAAGTAGCACTCCGCATCAAAAATTCTGTTTTTATCATTTACCTACTCGAGGACGAGTAGGAATTAAGCTTGCGGATGCTTGATAGTCTCCAAGGTATCTATAATTTTTGATTGCTTCATGCTATGTTATCTACTGTTTTGGGCAATATTGGGCTTTATTATCCACTTTTATATTATTTTTGGAACTAACCTATTAACCGGAGGCCCAGCCCAGAATTGCTGTTTTTTTGCCTATTTCAGTGTTTCGAAGAAAAGGAATATCAAACGAAGTCGAAACGGAACGAAATCAACTGGAGAAGTTATTTTTGGAAGGAAAGCTACTGGATGGACTTGGACCCCACGTCAGGAGCCAAGGGAGGTGCTCACGAGGGTGGGGGCGCCCCCCTAGGGCGCGCCCCCTGCCTCATGGGGCCCCCGAAGCTCCACCGACGTACTTCCTGCACCCATATATACTCACATACCCTAAAACTTACCGAACAGACAATAGATCGGGAGTTCCGCCGCCAGAAGCCTCCGTAGCCACCAAAAACCAATCTAGACCCGTTCTGGCACCCTGCCGGAGGGGGGAATCCTTCTCCGGTGGCCATCTTCATCATCCCGGTGCTCTCCATGACAAGGAGGGAGTAGTTCTCCCTCGGGGCTGAGGGTATGTACCAGTAGCTATGTGTTTGATCTCTCTATCTCGTGTTCTTGAGGTGATACGATCTTGATGTATCGCGAGCTTTGCTATTATAGTTGGATCCTATGATGTTTTCTCCCCCCTCTACTTTCTTGTAGTGAATTGAGTTTCCCCTTTGAAGTTATCTTATCGGATTGAGTCTTTAAAGATTTGAGAACACTTGATGTATGTCTTACCGTGCGTATCTGTGGTGACAATGGGATACCACGTGATTCACTTGATGTATGTTTTGGTGATGAACTTGTGGGTTCCATCCATGAACCTATGCATAGGGGTTGGCACATGTTTTCGTCGTGATTCTCCGGTAGAAACTTTGGGGCACTCTTTGAGGTCCTTTGTGTTGATTGAATAGATGAATCTGAGATTGTGTGACGCATATCGTATAATCATACCCACGGATACTTTGAGGTGACATTGGAGTATCTAGGTGACATTGGAGTATCTAGGTGACATTAGGGTTTTGGTTGATTTGTGTCTTAAGGTGTTATTCTAGTACGAACTCTAGGGCTGTTTGTGACACTTATAGGAATAGCCGAACATATTGATTGGAAAAAATAACTTTGAGGTGGTTTCGTACCCTACCATAATCTATTCGTTTGTTCTCTGCTATTAGTGACTTTGGAGTGACTCTTTGTTGCATGTTGAGGGATATTTATATGATCCAATTATGTTATTATTGTTGAGAGGACATGCACTAGTGAAAGTATGAACCCTAGGCCTTGTTTCAACGCATTGCAATACCGTTTACGCTCACTTTTATCATTAGCTACCTTGCTGTTTTTATATTTTCAGATTACAAAAACTATTATCTACTATCCATATACCACTTGTATCACCATCTCTTCGCCGAACTAGTGCACCTATACAATTTACCATTGTATTGGGTGTGTTGGGGACACAAGAGACTCTTTGTTATTTGGTTGCAGGGTTGCTTGAGAGAGACCATCTTCATCCTACGCCTCCTACAGATTGATAAACCTTAGGTCATCCACTTGAGGGAAATTTGCTACTATCCTACAAACCTCTGCACTTGGAGGCCCAACAACATCTACAAGAAGAAGGTTGTGTAGTAGACATCAGCTAATAATATGCAAAACCCTAAGCTTGGGGATGCTAGTTTTGTTATGTCCTCTACTTGTTGCAATGATCATGATTGGGGTGATTCTTCTTATGATCTTGAAACTTTATTTAAGCCCCATGATGAATATGAGATTGATAATAGTGTTTGCAATATTATTGAAAGTGGGTTTGGAAGAGTGTCAACTTTAGATCCCACATATTTGGAGAATGTTCAATCTTATGAAATTTTTGATAAAAGTGGGTTTGGAGATGTCATAATCCCACTATGTTGGAAGAGTGTCAATTTTGCATGCATGTGGATCGTGTTGAAAATATTTTATGTGATAGCTATTTTGTTGAATTTTCTTATGATACTACATGTAATTATTATGAGAGAGGAAAATATGGTGGTAGAAATTTTCATGTTACTAAATTACCTCTCGTTATGTTGAGATTGCTATTGTTTCTTTCCGCTTCCTTGCATATGCTAATTTTTTCTTGCCTTGATAATTTGTTTTCCTATAAGATGCCTATGCATAGGAAGTATGTTAGACTTAGATGTGTTTGTCACGTGTTTTATGATGCTCTCTTTGTGCTTCAATTCTTGTCTTTCATGTGAGCATCGTTGAAATCTTATGCCTAGCTATAAGGCTTAAAAAATGCTTGTTGGGAGACAACCCAATATTTTTCCTTGCTGTTATTAAATAAATAATTTATATAGCCTCTGTTTTGGTTGTGTTTTTTGTGTTTAATTAGTGTTTGTGCCAAGTAGAACCGTTGGCAAGACTTGGGGAAAGTCTTTTTGATCTTGCTGTAAAAAACAGAAACGTTAGCGCTCACGAGAATTGTTTCCATTTTTATTTGGAAGGTGATATTTAGTTAATTCTTTTTGCAGATGATTAATTGATAAATTACTCACGTCCAGAAGTTTATTTTAGAATTTTTGGGGTTTCAAAACTTGCGTTAGCTACAGATTACTACAGACTGTTCTGTTTTTGACAGATTCTGTTTTTCTTGTGTTGTTTGCTTATTTTGATGAATCTATGGCTAGTAAAAGAGTTTATAAACCATAGAGAAGTTGGAATACAGTAGGTTTAACACCAATATAAATAAATAATGAGTTCATTACAGTATCTTGAAGTGGTGTTTTGTTTTCTTTCGCTAACGGAGCTCACGAGATTTTCTATTTTGAGTTTTGTGTTGTGAAGTTTTCAAGTTTTGGGTAAAGATTTGATGGATTATGGAACAAAGAGTGGCAAGAGCCTGAGCTTGGGGAAGACCATGGCACCCCAAGGTAAAATTCAAGTACACCAAAAAGCCTAAGCTTGGGGATGCCCCGGATGGCATCCCCTCTTTCGTCTTCGTCTATCGGCAACTTTACTTGGAGCTATATTTTTATTCACCACATGATATGTGTTTTGCTTGGAGCGTCTTTTATGATTTGAGTCTTTGCTTTTTAGTTTACCACAATCATCCTTGCTGTACACACCTTTTGAGAGAGACTCACATGATTTGAAATTTATTAGAATACTCTATGTGCTTCGCTTATATCTTTTGAGCTATATAGTTTTTGCTCTAGTGCTTCAGTTATATCTTTTAGAGCACGGTGGTGGATTTGTTTTATAGAAACTATTGTTCTCTCATGCTTCACTTATATTATTTTGGGAGTCCTTTAGAACAACATGGCAATAATAAAAACTTTCATATAAGTGCATCGAATACTATGAGAAGTATGATACTTGATTATTGTTTTGAGATATGGAGATGGTGATATTAGAGTCATGCTAGTTGAGTAGTTGTGAATTTGAGAAATACTTGTGTTGAAGTTTGTGATTCCCGTAGCATGAACGTACGGTGAACCGTTATGTGATGAAGTCGGAGCATGATTTATTTATTGATTGTCTTCCTTATGGGTGGCGGTCGGGGACGAGGATGGTCTTTTCCTACCAATCTATCCCCCTAGGAGCATGCGCGTAATACTTTGCTTTGATAACTTGTAGATTTTTGCAATAAGTATGTGAGTTCTTTATGACTACTGTTGAGTCCATGGATTATACGCACTCTCAGCCTTCCACCATTGCTAGCCTCTCTAGTATCGCACAACTTTCGCCGGTACCATAAACCCACCATATACCTTCCTCGAAACAGCCACCATACCTACCTATTATGGCATTTCCATAGCCATTCTGAGATACATTGCCATGCAACTTTCCATCGTTCCGTTATTATGACACGCTTCATCATTGTCATATTGCTTGCATGATCATGTAGTTGACATCGTATTTGTGGAAAGCCACCGTTCATAATTCTTTCATACATGTCACTCATGCATCATTGCACATCCCGGTACACCGCCGGAGGCATTCACATAGAGTCATGTTTTGTTCTAAGTATTGAGTTGTAATTCTTAAGTTGTAAGTAAATAAAGTGTGATGACCATCATTATTAGAGCATTGTCCCAGTGAGGAAAGGATGATGGAGACTATGATTCCCCCACAAGTCGGGATGAGACTCCGGACGAAAAATAAAAAAAATAAAAAAGAAGAGAAAAAAGAGGCCAAAAGAGAAAAAAAGGGAGAAGTCCCAAATAAAAAAATGAAAATGAGAGAAAAAGAGAGAAGGGACAATGTTACTATCCTTTTTCCACACTTGTGCTTCTAAGTAGCACCATGTTCTTCATAAAGAGAGTCTCTTTTGATATCACTTTCATATACTAGTGGGAATTTTTCATTATAGAACTTGGCTTGTATATTTCAATGATGGGCTTCCTCAAAATGCCCTAGGTCTTCGTGAGCAAGCAAGTTGGATGCACACCCACTTAGTTTTTTTTGTTGAGCTTTCATACACTTATAGCTCTAGTGCATCCGTTGCATGGCAATCCCTACGCACTCACATTGATATCTATTGATGGGCATCTCCATAGCCCGTTGATACGCCTAGTCGATGTGAGACTATCTTCTCATTTTTTTTGTCTTCTCCACAACCACCATTCTATTCCACCATAGTGCTATATCCATGGCTCACGCTCATATATTGCGTGAAGATTAAAAAAGTTTGAGAACATCAAAAGTATGAAACAATTGCTTGGCTTGTCATCGGGGTTGTGCATGATTTAAATATTTTGTGTGGTGAAGATAGAGCATAGCCAGACTATATGATTTTGTAGGGATAACTTTCTTTGGCCATGTTATTTTGAGAAGACATAATTTCTTAGTTGGTATTCTTGAAGTATTATTATTTTTATGTCAATATTAAACTTTTATCTTGAATCTTATGGATCTGAACATTCATGCCACAATAAAGAAAAATTACATTGAGAAATATGTTAGAAAGCATTCCACATCAAAAATTCTTCTTTTATCATTTACCTACCCGAGGACGAGCATGAATTAAGCTTGGGGATGCTGATACGTCTCCAACGTATCTATAATTTTTGATTGCTCCATGCTATTATATTATCTATTTTGGATGTTAATGGGCTTTATTTTACACTTCTATATCATTTTTTGGACTAACCTACTAACCGGAGGCCCAGCCCAAATTGTTGTTTTTTTTGCCAATTTTAGGGTTTCGAAGAAAAGGAATATCAAACGGAGTCCAAATGGAATGAAACCTTCGGGAACGTGATTTTCTCAACAAACATGATCCAGGAGACTTGGAGTGGCCGTCAAGAAACAAGGGAGGAAGGCATGAGGCAGGGGGCGCGTCTACCCCCTGGGCGCGCCCTCCACCCTCGTGGGCCCTCCGTTGCTCCATTGACGTACTTCTTCCTCCTATATATCCACGTACCCCCCAAACTATTGGGAAACGTAGTAATTTCAAAATTTTCCTACGCACACACAGGATCATGGTGATGCATAGCAACGAGAGGGGAGAGTGTTGTCCACGTACCCTCGTAGACCGTTAAGCGGAAGCGTTATGACAACGCGGTTGATGTAGTCGTACGTCTTCACGATCGACTGATCCTCAGTACCGAACGTATGGCACCTCCGCGTTCAGCACACGTTCAGCTCGGTGACGTCCCATGAACTCACGATCCAGTAGAGCTCGGGGAAGAGTTTCGTCAGCACGACGGCGTGGTGACGATGTTGATGAAGTTACTGCAGCAGGGCTTCGCCTAAACACCGCTACAGTATGACCGAGGTGGATTATGGTGGAAGGGGGGCACCGCACACGGCTGGGAGAGATCTTTGTGATCAACTTGTGTGTCTAGAGGAGCCCCCCTACCCCTGTATATAAAGGAGCAAGGGGGAGGCCGGCCGGCCCTTGTTGGCGCGCCTAGGAGGAGGAATCCTCCTCCTAGTAGGAGTAGGATTCCTCCCTTTCCTACTCCTACTAGGAGGGGGAAAGGCAGGGAGAGAAAAAGAAGGAAAGGGGGAGCTGCCCCCCTTCTCCTAGTCCAATTCGGACAGGGGGAAGGGGGCGCGCTGCCTGCCCTAGGCCAGCCCCTCTCTCTTTCCCTTATGGCCCAACAAGGCCCATTAGCCCCCGGGGGGTTTCGGTAACCCCTCCGGTACTCCGGTAAAATCCCAATTTCACCCGGAACTATTCTGATGTCCAAATGTAGGCTTCCAATATATCAATCTTTATGTATCGACCATTTCGAGACTCCTCGTCATGTCCGTGATCAAATCCGGGACTCCGAACTAATTTCGGTACATCAAAACATATAAACTCATAAAACCGATCGTCACAGAACTTTAAGCGTGCGGACCCTACGGATTCGAGAACTATGTAGACATGACCGAGACATGTCTCCGGTCAATAACCAATACCGGAACCTGGATGCTCATATTGGTTCCAACATATTCTACGAAGATCTCTATCGGTCAAACCGCACAACACTATACGTTGTTCTCTTTGTCATCGGTATGTTACTTGCCCGAGATTCGATTGTCAGTATCTCAATACCTAGTTTCAATCTCGTTACCGGCAAGTCTCTTTACTCATTCCGTAATACATCATCCCATAACTAACTCATTAGTTATCATGCTTGCAAGGCATATAGTGATGTGTATTACCGAGAGGGCCCAGAGATACCTCTCCGACAATCAGAGTGACAAATCCTAATCTTGATCTATGCCAACTCAACAAGTACCATCGGAGACACCTGTAGAGCACCTTTATAATCACCCAGTTACGTTGTGACGTTTGGTAGCACACAAAGTGTTCCTCTGGTATTCGGGAGTTGCATAATCTCATAGTCATAAGAACATGTATAAGTCATGAAGAAAGCAATAGCAGTAAACAAACGATCAAGTGCTAAGCTAACGGAATGGGTCAAGTCAATCACATCATTCTCCTAATGATGTGATACGTCTCCAATGTATCTATAATTTTTGATTGCTCCATGCTATATTTTCTACTGTTTTGGACTATATTGGGCTTTATTTTCCACTTTTATATTATTTTTGGGACTAACCTATTAACCGGAGGCCCAGCCCAGAATTGTTGTTTTTTTGCCTATTTCAGTGTTTCGAAGAAACGGAATATCAAACGGAGTCCAAACGGAATAAAATCTTCGGGAACGTGATCCAGGAGACTTGGACCCTGCTCCAAGGAACAAAAGAGGCGGTCACGAGGGTGGGGGCGCCCCTACCTTGTGGGCCCCTCGTTGCTCCTCCAGCGTACTTCTTCCTCCTATATATACACATGTACCCCCAAATGATCAGAACAGTTGCAAAAAACCTAATTCCACCGCCGCATCTTTCTGTATCCATGAGATCCCATCTTGGGGCCTGTTCCGGAGCTTCACCGGAAGAGGACCGTCATCATGGAGGGCTTCTACATCATCCTAGCCCCTCCGATGAAGTGTGAGTAGTTTACCTTAGACCTCGGGTCCATAGTTAGTAGCTAGATGGCTTCTTCTCTCTCTTTGAATCTCAATACAAAGTTCTCCCCCTTTCTTGTGGAGATCTATTTGATGTAATCTTCTTTTTGCGGTGTGTTTGTTGAGACCGATGAATTGTGGGTTTATGATCAAGTCTATCTATGAATAATATTTGAATCTTCTCTGAATTCTTTTATGTATGATTGGTTATCTTTGCAAGTCTCTTCGAATTATCCGTTTGGTTTGGCCAACTAGATTGGTAGTTCTTGCCATGGGAGAAGTGCTTAGCTTTGGGTTCGATCTTGCGGTGTCCTTACCCAGTGACAGAAGGGGCAGCAAGGCACGTATTGTATCGTTGCCATCGAGGATAACAAGATGGGGTTTATTTCATATTGCATGAATTTATCTCTCTGCATCATGTCATCTTGCTTAAGGCATTACTCTGTTTTTAATTAATAATCTAGATGCATGCTGGATAGCGGTTGATGAGTGGAGTAATAGTAGTAGATGCAGAATCGTTTCGATCTACTTGTCACGGACGTGATGCCTATATACATGATCATGCCTAGATATTCTCATAACTATGCTCAATTCTGTCAATTGCTCAACAGTAATTTGTTCACCCACCATAGAATACTTATGCTCTTGAGAGAAGCCACTAGTGAAACCTATGGCCCCAGGGTCTATTCTCATCATATGAATCTCCATCACTTTAATCTTGCTTTGTTTTTACTTTGCTTTTACTTTTTACTTTGCATCTTTATACCAAAAATACCAAAAATATTATATCTATCAGATCTCACTCTCGTAAGTGACTGTGAAGGGCTTGACAACCCCTAATCGCGCTGGTTGCGAGTAGCTATCGCTTTGTGCAGGTACGAGGGACTTGAGCGTGGGCTCCTACTGGATTGATACCTTGGTTCTCAAAAACTGAGGGAAATACTTACGCTACTCTGCTGCATCATCCCTTCCTCTTCGGGGAAAACCAACGCAAGCTCAAGATGTAGCAAGAAGGATTTCTGGCGCCGTTGCCGGGGAGTCTACGCAAAAAGTCAACATACCAAGTACCCATCACAATCCCTATCTCTCGCATTACATTATTTGCCATTTGCCTCTCGTTTTCCTCTCCCCCCAATTCACCCTTGCCGTTTTATTCGCCCTCTCTCTCCCTATCCTCCCTCTCTATTTGCCCTTTTTGTCCGTTTGCTTTTGTTTGCTTGTGTGCTAGTTTGCTTGCTTGTCACAATGGCTCAAAATACTACTAAATTGTGTGACTTCACCAATACCAATAATAATGATTTCCTTGGCACTCCGATTGCTCCTCTTACTGATGCTGAATCTTGTGAAATTAATACTACTTTGTTGAATCTTGTTATGAAAGATCAATTCGCCGGCCTTCCTAGTGAAGATGCCGCTACTCATCTGAATAGCTTCGTTGATTTATGTGATATGCAAAAGAAAAAATATGTCAATAATGATGTCGTTAAATTGAATCTATTTCCTTTTTTGCTTAGAGATCGTGCTAAAGCTTGGTTTTCGTCTTTGCCTAAGAATAGTATTGATTCATGGAACAAGTGCAAAGATGCTTTTATCTCTAAGTATTTTCCTCCCGCTAAGATCATCTCTCTTAGAAACGATATTATGAACTTTAAACAACTTGATCATGAACATGTTGCACAATCTTGGGAGAGAATGAAATTAATGATACGTAATTGCCCTACTCATGGTTTGAATTTGTGGATGATTATACAAAAATTTTTACGCCGGATTGAATTTTGCTTCTAGAAATCTTTTAGATTCGGCCGCGGGAGGCAATTTATGGAAATCACTTTAGGAGATGCTACTAAACTCCTAGATAATATTATGGTTAATTATTCTCAATGGCATACTGAAAGATCTTCTAATAAAAAAGTGCGTGCGATAGAAGAAATTAATGTGTTGAGTGGGAAGATGGATGAACTTATGAAATTATTTGCCACTAAGAGTGTTTCTTCTGATCCTAATGATATGTCTTTGTCTACTTTGATTGAGAACAATAATGAATCTATGGATGTGAATTTTGTTGGTAGGAATAATTTTGGTAACAACGCTTATAGAGGGAATTTTAATCCTAGGTCATATCCTAGTAATCCTTCTAATAATTATGGGAATTCCTACAACAACTCTTATGGAAATTATAATAAGATGCCCTCTAAATTTGAGAATAGTGTTAAAGAGTTCATGAATTCACAAAAGAATTTTAATGCTTTACTTGAGGAGAAATTGCTTAAAGTTGATGATTTGGCTAGAAACGTTGATAGAATTTCTCTTGAGGTTTATTCTTTAAAGCTTAGATCTATTCCTCCTAAGCATGATATCAATGAGTCTCTCAAATCCATGAGAATTTCCATTGATGAGTGCAAGGAAAGAACCGCTAGGATGCGTGCCTCCAAAGATGCCTCTATTAAAGCGTGTTCTTCCAATACCTATGAAAATCAAGATGAAGATCTAAAAGTTATTGATGTGTCCCCTATTAAATCTTTATTTTGCAATATTAATCTTGATGAAACTGAATATGATCTTCCTTTACCTAGAAGGCGTTCTAAAAATTCGGAGTGTTTAGATCTTAATGATGAAATTGATGAAAGTGGGATTGAAAGAAATAAAAATCTAGATGTTGCTAAACCCACTATATTGGATTTCAAGGAATTTAATTATGAAAGTTGCTCTTTAATTGATTGTATTTCCTTGTTGCAATCCGTGCTAAATTCTCCACATGCTTATAGTCAAAATAAAGCCTTCACCGAACATATTGTTGATGCCTTGATGCAATCTTATGAAGAAAAACTTGAGTTGAAAGTTTCTATTCCTAGAAAACTCTATGATGAGTGGGAACCAACTATTAAAATTAAAATTAAAGATCATGAGTTTTATGCTTTGTGTGATTTGGGTGCTAGTGTCTCTACTATTCCCAAGACTTTGTGTGATTTACTAGATTTCCGTAATTTTGATGATTGCTCTCTAAACTTGCATCTTGTGGATTCCACTATTAAGAAACCTATGGGAAGGATTAATGATGTTCTTATTGTTGCAAATAGGAATTATGTGCCCGTAGATTTCATTGTTCTTGATATAGATTGCAATCCTTCTTGCCCTATTATTCTTGGTATTCCTTTCCTTAGAACGGTTGGTGCGATTATTGATATGAAGGAAGAGAATATTAGATTTCCACTTCCATTAAAAAATGGCATGGAACACTTTCCAAGAAAGAAAATAAAATTACCATATGAAACTATCATGAGAGCCACTTATGGATTGCCTACCAAAGATGGCAATACCTAGATCTATCCTCGCTTTTATGCCTAGCTAGGGGCATTAAACGATAGCGCTTGTTGGGAGGCAACCCAATTTTATTTTTATTCCTTGCCTTTTGCTCCTGTTTAGTAATAAATAAATTATTTAGCCTCTGTTTTGGTTGTGTTTTTTGTGTTTAATTAGTGTTTGTGCCAAGTAGAACCGTTGGGAAGACTTGGGGAAAGTCTTGTCGAACTTGCTGTAAAAAACAGAAACTTTAGCGCTCACGAGAACCGCTGTCATTTTTATTTGAAGAGTGTTATATAGTTAATTCTTTTTGCAGATGATTAATAGATAAATTACTCACGTCCAGCAATTTATTTTAGAATTTTTGGGGTTCCAGATATTGCGCTAGCTACAGATTACTACAGACTGTTCTGTTTTTGACAGATTCTGTTTTTCGTGTGTTGTTTGCTTATTTTGATGAATCTATGGCTAGTAAAATAGTTTATAATCCATAGAGAAGTTGGAATAAAGTAGTTTTAACACCAATATAAATAAATAATGAGTTCATTACAGTACCTTTAAGTGGTCTTTTGTTTTCTTTCGCTAACGGAGCTCACGATTTTTCTATTTTGAGTTTTGTGTTGTGAAGTTTTCAAGTTTTGGGTGAATTCTTTTGATGGATCATGGAACAAGGAGTGGAAAGAGCCTAAGCTTGGGGATGCCCATGGCACCCCCAAGATAATCCAAGGACACCAAAAAGTCAAAGCTTGGGGATGCCCCGGAAGGCATCCCCTCTTTCGTCCACTTCCATCGGTAATTTACTTGGAGCTATATTTTTATTCACCAACATGATATGTGTTTTGCTTGGAGCGTCTTGTATTATTTGTGTCTTTCTGTCTTAGTATACCACAATCATCCTTGCTGTATACACCTTTTGAGAGAGCCATACATGAATTAAAATTTTATAGAATACTCTCTGTGCTTCACTTATATCTTTTGAGCTAAGTAATTTTGCCCTATGTGCTTCACTTATATCTTTTGAGCTAAGTAATTTTGCTCTATATGCTTCACTTAGATCTTTTAGAGCACGGTGGTGGATTCGTTTTAAAGAAACTATTGATCTCTCATGCTTCACTTAAATTATTTTGAGAGTCTCTTAATAGCATGGTAATTTGCTTAATAATAATATGCTTGGTATTCAAGATTTATGAAACTTTCTTTTGAGTGTGTTGAATACTAAGAAAAGATTGAAGCATGATAATTGTTTTGAGATATGGAGGTGATAATATTAAAGTCATGCTAGTTGAGTAGTTGTGAATTTAAAGAATATTTGTGTTAAGGTTTTTGATTCCCGTAGCATGCACGTATGGTGAACCGTTATGTAACGAAGTCGGAGCATGATTTATTTATTTATTGTCTTCCTTATGAGTGGCGGTCGGGGACGAGCGATGGTATTTTCCTACCAATCTATCCCCCTAGGAGCATGCGCGTAATACTTTGCTTTGATAACTTCTAGATTTTTGCAATAAGTATATGAGTTCTTTATGACTAATGTTGAGTCCATGGATTATACGCACTCTCACCCTTCCACCTTTGCTAGCCTCTCTAATACCGCGCACCTTTCGCCGGTATCATACACCTACCATATACCTTCCTCAAAACAGCCACCATACCTACCTATTATGGCATTTCCATAGCCATTCCGAGATATATTGCCATGCAACTTTCCACCATCTAGTTCATCATGACACATTCATCATTGTCATATTGCTTAGCATGATCATGTAGTTGACATAAGTATTTGTGGCAAAGCCACCATTCATAATTTCTTCATACTTGTCACTCTTGATTCATTGCATATCCCGGTACACCGCCGGAGGCATCCATATAGAGTCATACTTTGTTTTAGAATCGAGTTGTAATCATTGAGTTGTAAATAAATAAAAGTGTGATGATCATCATTTAATAGAGCATTGTCCCAATAAATAAATAAATAAAAGGAGAAAGGCCAAAGAAAAAAAGAAGGCCCCCCAAAAAAAGAAAATAAATAAAAAGGGGCAATGCTACTATCCTTTTTCCACACTTGTGCTTCAAAGTAGCACCATGATATAGCGAGTCTCATATATTGTGCTTCAAAGTAGCACCATGTCCTTCATATAGAGAGTCTCATATGTTGTCACTTTCATATACTAGTGGGAATTTTACATTATAGAACTTGGCTTGTATATTCCAATAATGGGCTTCCTCAAATTGCCCTAGGTCTTCATGAGCAAGCAAGTTGGATGCACACCCACTAGTTTCTTTTGTTGAGCTTTCATACACTTATAGCTCTAGTGCATCTGTTGCATGGCAATCCCTACTCACTCACATTGATATCTATTGATGGGCATCTCCATAGCCCATTGATATGCCTAGATGATGTGAGACTATCTTCCCCTCCTTTTTGTCTTCTCCACAACCACCATTCTATTCCACCTATAGTGCTATATCTATGGCTCACGCTCATGTATTGCGTGAAGATTGAAAAAGTTTTGAAAAAGTTAGAGTATGAAACAATTTCTTGGCTTGTCATCGGGGTTGTGCATGATTTGAATACTTTGTGTGGTGAAGATGGAGCATAGCCAGACTATATGATTTTGTAGGGATAACTTTCCTTGGCCATGTTATTTTGAGAAGACATAATTGCTTTGTTAGTATGCTTGAAGTATTATTATTTTTATGTCAATATAAACTTCTGTCTTGAATCTTTCTAATCTAAATATTCATACCACAATTAAGAAGATTTGCATTGAAAATTATGCCAAGTAGCACTCCGCATCAAAAAATATCTTTTTATCATTTACCTACTCGAGGACGAGCAGGAATTAAGCTTGGGGATGCCTGATATGTCTCCAACGTATCTATAATTTTTGATTGCTCCATGCTATATTTTCTACTATTTTGGACTATATTGGGCTTTATTTTCCACTTCCATATTATTTTTGGGACTAACCTATTAACCAGAGGCCTAGCCCAGAATTGCTGTTTTTTGCCTATTTCAGTGTTTCGAAGAAACGGAATATCAAACGGAGTCCAAACGGAATAAAATCTTCGGGAACGTGATTTTCTCACCGAACGTGATCCAGGAGACTTGGACCCTGCTCCAAGGAACAAAAGAGGCGGTCACGAGGGTGGGGATGCCCCCCCCTAGGGCGCGCCTCCCAGCCTCGTGGGCCCCTCGTTGCTCCTCCGGCGTACTTCTTCCTCCTATATATACACACGTACCCCCAAACGATCAGAACAGGAGCCAAAAACCTAATTCCACCGCCGCAACTTTCTATATCCACGAGATCCCATCTTGGGGCCTGTTCCGGAGCTCCGCCGGAAGAGGGCCGTCATCACGGAGGGCTTCTACATCATCCTAGCCCCTCCAATGAAGTGTGAGTAGTTTACCTCAGACCTTCGGGTCCATAGTTAGTAGCTAGATGGCTTCTTCTCTCTCTTTGAATCTCAATACAAAGTTCTCCCCCTCTCTTGTGGAGATCTATTCGATGTAATCTTCTGTTTGCGGTGTGTTTGTTGAGACCGGTGAATTGTGGGTTTATGATCAAGTCTATCTATGAATAATATTTGAATCTTCTCTGAATTCTTTTATGTATGATTGGTTATCTTTGCAAGTCTCTTCGAATTATCCGTTTGGTTTGGCCAACTAGATTGGTAGTTCTTGCCATGGGAGAAGTGCTTAGCTTTGGGTTCGATCTTGCGGTGTCCTTACCCAGTGACAGAAGGGGCAGCAAGGCACGTATTGTATCGTTGCCATCGAGGATAACAAGATAGGGTTTATTTCATATTGCATGAATTTATCTCTCTACATCATGTCATCTTGCTTAAGGCGTTACTCTGTTTTTAACTTAATACTCTAGATGCATGCTGGATAGCGGTTGATGAGTGGAGTAATAGTAGTAGATGCAGAATCGTTTCGATCTACTTGTCACGGACGTGATGCCTATATACATGATCATGCCTAGATATTCTCATAACTATGCTCAATTCTGTCAATTGCTCAACAGTAATTTGTTCACCCACCGTAGAATACTTATGCTCTTGAGAGAAGCCACTAGTGAAACCTATGGCCCCCGGGTCTATTCTCGTCATATCAATCTCCATCACTTTAATCTTGCTTTGTTTTTACTTTGCTTTTACTTTTTACTTTGCATCTTTATACCAAAAATATTATATCTATCAGATCTCACTCTCATAAGTGACCGTGAAGGGCTTGACAACCCCTAATCGTGTTGGTTGCGAGTAGCTATCACTTTGTGCGGGTACGAGGGACTTGAGCATGGGCTCCTACTGGATTGATACCTTGGTTCTCAAAAACTGAGGGAAATACTTACGCTACTACTGCATCATCCCTTCCTCTTCGGGGAAAACCAACGCAAGCTCAAGACGTAGCATGATGTGATCCCATTGATCAAATAACAACTCTTGTCTATGGTTAGGAAACTTAACCATCTTTGATCAATGAGCTAGTTAAGTAGAGGCATACTAGTGACACTATGTTTGTCTATGTATTCACACATGTATTATTTTTCCGGTTAATACAATTCTAGCATGAATAATAAACATTTATCATCTAATAAGGAAATAAATAATAACTTTATTATTGCCTCTAGGGCATATTTCCTTCACAAACATCCAGGAGCACCACGAAAACCTAATTCCACCGCCGCAACCTTCTATACTCGAGAGATCCCATCTCGGGGCCTTTTCTGGAGCTCCACCGGAGGGGGCATTGATAACGGAGGGCCTCTACATCAACTCCATGGCCTCTCCGGTGATGTGTGAGTAGTTTACTTCGGACCTACGGGTCCATAGTTATTAGCTACATGGCTTCTTCTCTCTCTTTGGATCTCAATACAAGGTTCTCCTCGATTTTCTTGGAGATCTATTCGATGTAATCTTCTTTTGCAGTGTGTTTGTCGAGATCCGATGAATTGTGGGTTTATGATCCAGATTATCTATGAACAATAATTGATTCTCCTCTAAATTCTTTTATGTATGCTTGGTTTATCTTTGCAAGTCTCTTCGAATTATCAATTTGGTTTGGCCTACTAGATTGATCTTTCTTGCATTGGGAGAAGTGCTTAGCTTTGGGTTCAATCTTGCGGTGTTCGATCCCAATGACAGAAAGGGAACCGATATGTATTGTATTGTTGCCACCGAGGATAAAAAGATGGGGTTTATATCATATTGCATGAGTTTATCCATCTACATCATGTCATCTTCCTTAAAGCATTACTCTGTTCTCTTGAACTTAATACTCTAGATGCATGCGGGATAGCGGTCGATGTGTGGAGTAATAGTAGTAGATGCAGGCAGGAGTCGGTCTACTTGTCTCAGATGTGATGCCTATATACATGATCATACCTAGATATTCTCATAACTATGCTCAATTCTATCAATTGCTCGACAGTAATTCGTTTACCCACCGTAATACTTATGCTCTTGAGAGAAGCCACTAGTGAAACCTATGGCCCCCGGGTCTATCTTCCATCATATTAATCTTCCAATACTTAGTTATTTCCTTTGCCATTTATTTTACTTTGCATCTTTATTTCTCTTTATCATGAAAATACCAAAAATATTATCTTATCATATCTATCAGATCTCACTCTCGTAAGTGACCGAGAAGGGCTTGACAACCCCTTTATCGCGTTGGTTGCGAGGTTCTTATTTGTTTGTGTAGGTGCATGGGACTTGAGCGTGATCTCCTACTGGATTGATACCTTGGTTCTCAAAAACTGAGGGAAATACTTACGCTGCTTTACTGCATCACCATTTTCTCTTCAAGGGAAAACCAACGCAGTGCTCAAGAGGTAGCAAACCTCACCATCCTGAAGCCATTAGCAGCATGATAACCGGTCTCTCTCTTTTCCCAGTGTGATTTGACCTCTCTGGGGTGATCTGCTTCTTCATGTGTGGCAAGCACTCTGGTAGTCAGGCCATGTGTGGAGGCCAAGGATATCGGCAACTGACAGTGTCATACATCAGGGGTGGCTCATTTGAGGGAGCGCACCCTCACACTCCACCAGGGCCCACAAGGACCAAGACAGGGGTGAAACCCTAAGGAGGGCGCCGAAGACCTTCTTGTCTACCAAGGCAAGGGTGGCGGCGGAGGAGATCACATCTACCTCTCTGTAAACCCTAGACCTTGATAGATTGCAACTAAACATGGTTTGAATTCTAAGAATGCCTTTCACTTAATCAAGTATGGTTCTTCAATTTTATTGACGTGGATGCTGCCATTGATAGCCAGTTTGTAGTTATTGTTGTGAGGGAAGTTTCTTGGGTCATTCTAATTCAGATATAGCACATTTGAAGTTTTTCAAAGAAAGAAGTCGACTCTATCAACATGTTGGTTATTCCTAGTACACGTCTGTTGAAAATATGCCCTAGAGGCAATAATATTTGTATTATTATATTCTCATATTCATAATTATAGAGATTATATTTCATGCTATAACTGCTATGATCCTGGAATATGCGATTCAGTGGAAAAATCATATGCATGATAAAAAGTTAAATAAAAGGTACCTAGTATTGCCTATAGGACTAGCTCAAGTGTTGTTGGTGATCACGTTTTCTGAATCTTAGGATATCATTAAGTGTAACGATAGTCCTAAAACAACATTGAGATTATGACGTTGGAAGAACGATCATATTGAATCGACCCAATCTTGTATGTTATGAATTGAGTGTTGGGGATCGTAGCAGAAATTTAAAATTTTCTATGCATCACCAAGATCAATCTATTGAGTAATCTAGC
The DNA here is from genome assembly GCF_056163025.1 of Triticum urartu. Taxonomy (NCBI): domain Eukaryota; kingdom Viridiplantae; phylum Streptophyta; class Magnoliopsida; order Poales; family Poaceae; genus Triticum; species Triticum urartu. The sequence goes on from NC_141875.1 coordinate 604,764,423, forward strand.
AACGAGGGGAAGATGAGTGCATCTACATACCCTTGTAGATCGCTAAGCGGAAGCGTTCAAGCGAACGGGGTTTATGGAGTCGTACTCGTCGTGATCCAAATCACCGATGTAGCGCCGAACGGACGACACCTCCGCGTTCAACACACGTACGGAACGGAGACGTCTCCCACGCCTTGATCCAGCAAGGAGGAGGGAGAGATTGAGGAAGAGAGTCCAACAGCAGCACGATGGCGTGGTGGTGATGGAGCTCGTGGTTCTCCAGCAGGGCTTCGCCAAGCACTATGGAGGAGGAGGAGGTGTAGGAGGAGGGAGGGCTGCGCCAGGTTCAAGGGTGTGGCCGCCCTCCCACCCCTCCACTATTTATAGGTGGGGAGAGAGGGGGCCGACCCCCTTAGATCCCATCTAGGGTTGGGGGCGGCGGCCAAGGGGGGGAGGAGTGCCTCCCAAGTCAAAGTGGAGGCCCTCCCCCTTAGGGTTTCCCCTCTCCCATGCGCATGGGCCTTGGGGGGGCTGGTGCCCTTGGCCCATTAAGGTTAGGGCGCCCCCCTACAGCCCATGCTGCTGTATTGGACGTGGTGGAACATTTTCCGGACCTCCGGAATCCTCCGGAACCTTCCGGAAGCTTCCCGGTACAATACCGGAAAAAACCAAACTTTTCCCGGAACCCGAACAACAACTTTCCATATATAAATATTTACCTCCGAACCATTCCAGAACTCCTCGTGACGTCCAGGATCTCATCCGGGACTCCGAACAACATTCGGTAATCACATACAAGTCTTCCTAATAACCCTATCGTCATCGAACCTTAAGTGTGTAGACCCTACGGGTTCGGGAACCATGCAGACATGACCGAGACAACTCTCCGGCCAATAACCAACAGCGGGATATGGATACCCATGTTGGCTCCCACATGTTCCACGATGATCTCATCGGATGAACCACGATGTCGAGGATTCAATCAATCCCGTATTCAATTCCCTTTGTCCAGTGGTATTGTACTTGCCCGAGATTCGATCGTCGGTATCCCGATACCTTGTTCAATCTCGTTACCGGTAAATCTCTTTACTCATTCCGTAACACATCATCCCGTGATCAACTCCTTGGTCACATTGTGCACATTATGATGATGTCCTACCGAGTGGGCCCAGAGATACCTCTCCGTTTACACGGAGTGACAAATCCCAGTCTCGATTCGTGCCAACCCAACAGACACTTTCGGAGATACCTGTAGTGAACCTTTATAGCCACCCAGTTACGTTGTGACGTTTGGTACACCCAAAGCACTCCTACGATATCCGGGAGTTGCACAATCTCATGGTCTAAGGAAATGATACTTGACATTAGAAAAGCTTTAGCATACGAACTACACGATCTTTGTGCTAGGCTTAGGATTGGGTCTTGTCCATCACATCATTCTCCTAATGATGTGATCCCGTTATCAACGACATCCAATGTCCATGGTCAGGAAACCGTAACTATCTATTGATCAACGAGCTAGTCAACTAGAGGCTTACTAGGGACATGGTGTTGTCTATGTATCCACACATGTATCTGAGTTTCCTATCAATACAATTCTAGCATGGATAATAAACGATTGTCATGAACAATGAAATATAATATAATAATAACTAATTTATTATTGCCTCTAGGGCATATTTCCAACAGTCTCCCACTTGCACTAGAGTCAATAATCTAGTTCACATCGCCATGTGATTAACACTAACAGGTCACATCGCCATGTGACCAACATCCAAGAGTCTACTGGACTCAATGATCTAGTTCACATCACTATGTGATAAACACTCAAAGAGTTCTGGGTTTGATCATGTTATGCTTGTGAGAGAGGTTGTAATCAACGGGTCTTGCCATATTCAGATCCCTATGTATTTCGCAAAACTTTATGTCATATCATAGATGCTGCTACCACGTTCCACTTGGAGCTATTCCAAATTGTTGCTCCATTATACGTATCCGGTATCTCTACTCAGAGCTATCCGGATAGGTGTTAAGCTTGCATCGACATAACTCTTTACGTCGAACTCTTTATCACCTCCATAACCGAGAAACATTTCCTTATTCCTCTAAGGATAATTTTTGACCGCTATCTGGTGATCTACTCCTAGATCACCTTTGTACCCTCTTGCCAGACATATGGCAAGGCACACATCAGGTGCGGTACTTCAGCATGGCTTACCGTATAGAGCCTATGACAAAAGCATAGGGTACGACCTTCGTCCTTCCTCTTTCTTCTGCCGTGGTCAATCTTTGAGTCTTACTCAACTTCACACCTTACAACTCAGGTAAGAACCCCTTCTTTGACTGATCTATTTTGAACTCCTTCAAAAACATGTCAAGGTGTGCGTTCTTTGAAAGTATCATCAGGCGTCTTGATCTATCTCTATAGATCTTGATGCCCAATATGTAAGCAGCTTTATCCAGGTCTTCCTTTGAAAAACACTCTTCAAACAACCGTTTATGCTTTCCAGAAATTCTACATTATTTTGGAACTACAATATGTCATCCACATATACTTATCAGAAATGTTGTAGTGCTCCCACTCACTTTCTTGTAAATACAAGTTTCTAACAAACATTGTATAAACCTAAAAGCTTTGATCACTCCATCAAAGCATATATTCTGACTCCGAGATGCTTGCTCTAGTCCATAGAAGGATCGCTGGAGCCACCATACCTTTTAGCATTCTTAGGATCGACAAAACTTTGATTGTATCACATACAACTCTTTGTTACGAAAACTTGGTAAGAAAACTTGTTTTGACATCCATCTGTAAGATTTCATAATCGAAAAATACAGCTAGTGCTAACATGATTCCGACGGACTTAAGCATCGCTACGGGTGAGAAATTCTCATGGTAGTCAACTCCTTGAACTTGTGAAAAGAATTTTTCCCACAAGTTGAGCTTCATAGACGGTAACCGCCCACGTCCGTCTTCTTCTTAAAGATCCATTTATCTCAATGGCTTGCCGATCATCGGGCAAGTCCATCAAAGTCCATACTTTGTTCTGATATATGGATCCTATCTCGGATTTCATGGCTTCTAACCATTTGTCAGAATACGGGCCCACCATCGCTTCTCCATAGCTCGTAGGTTCATTGTTGTCTAACAACATGATATCTAAGACAGGATTACTGTACCACTTAGGAGTAGTACATATCCTTGTCGACCTACGAGGTTCGATAGCAACTTGATCCAAAGCTTCATGATCACTATCATTAACTTCCTATTCAAGAGATGTAGGCGCCACAGAAAACATCTTTCTGTGTTGCATCACTCTCTGGTTGAAGTAAAGGTTCGACAACCTCATCAAGTTCTATCTTCCTCCCACTCAATTCTTTCGAGAGAAACTCCTTCTCGAGAAAGGACCCGTTCTTAGCGACAAACAATTTGCCCTCGGATCAGAGATAGAAGGTATACCCAAATGTCACCCTTGGGTATCCTATGAAGATGTGTTTGTCCGCTTTGGGTTCAAGCTTCTTCGGCTGAAGCCTTAAGCATCGCAGCCCCAAACATTAAGAAACGACAACTTTGGTTTCTTGCCAAACCAATGTGTTGGGAACGTAGTAATTTCAAAAAAAAATTCCTACGCACACGCAAGATCATGGTGATGCATAGCAACAAGAGGGGAGAGTGTGATCTACGTACCCTTGTTGACCGACAGCGGAAGCGTTAGCACAACGCGGTTGATGTAGTCATACGTCTTCACGTCCCGACCGATCAAGCACCGAAACTACGGCACCTCCGAGTTCTAGCACACGTTCAGCTCGATGACGATCCCCGGACTCCGATCCAGCAAAGTGTCGGGGAAGAGTTCCGTCAGCACGACGGCGTGGTGACGATCTTGATGTACTACCGTCGCAGGGCTTCGCCTAAGCACCGCTACAATATTATCGAGGATTATGGTGGAAGGGGGCATCGCACACGGCTAAGAATATGATCACGTGGATCAACTTGTGTGTCTATGGGGTGCCCCCTGCCCCCGTATATAAAGGATCAAGGGAAGGAGGCCGGCCGGCCCCTATGGCGCGCCAAGGAGGAGTCCTCCTCCTAGTAGGAGTAGGACTCCTACTAGGAGGGGGAAAGAAGTGGGGAGGGAGAAGGAAAGGGGGGCGCCACCCCCCCCTCTCCTAGTCCAATTCGGACCAGGGGGGAGGAGGCGCGCACCCCACCCTGGCTTCCCCTCTCTCTCTCCACTAAGGCCCATATGGCCCATTACTTCTCCCGGGGGGGTTCCGGTAACCCTCCGGCTCTCCGGTTTTCTTCGAAATCACCCGAAACACTTCCGGTGTCCGAATATAGCCGTCCAATATATCAATCTTTATGTCTCGACCATTTCGAGACTCCTCGTCATGTCCGTGATCACATCCGGGACTCCGAACTAACTTCGGTACATCAAAACTCATAAACTCATAATATAACTGTCATCGAAACCTTAAGCGTGCGGACCCTACGGGTTTGAGAACCATGTAGACATGACCGAGACACGTCTCCGGTCAATAACCAATAGCGGAACCTGGATGCTCATATTGGCTCCTACATATTCTACGAAGATCTTTATGGGTCAGACCGCATAACAACATACGTCGTTCCCTTTGTCATCGGTATGTTACTTGCCCGAGATTCGATCGTCGGTATCTCAATACCTAGTTCAATCTCGTTACCGGCAAGTCTCTTTACTCGTTTCGTAATACATCATCTTGCAACTAACTCATTAGTTGTAATGCTTGCAAGGCTTATGTGATGTGCATTACCGAGAGGGCCCAGAGATACCTCTCCGACAATCGGAGTGACAAATCCTAATCTCGAAATACGCCAACCCAACATTCACCTTTGGAGACACCTGTAGAGCTCCTTTATAATCACCCAGTTACATTGTGATGTTTGGTAGCACACAAAGTGTTCCTCCGGTAAACGGGAGTTGCATAATCTCATAGTCATAGGAACATGTATAAGTCATGAAGAAAGCAATAGCAACATACTAAACGATCGGGTGCTAAGCTAATGGAATGGGTCATGTCAATCACATCATTCTCCTAATGATGTGATCCCATTAATCAAATGACAACACATGTCTATGGTTAGGAAACATAACCATCTTCGATTAATGAGCTAGTCAAGTAGAGGCATACTAGTGACGTTTGGTTTGTCTATGTATTCACACAAGTATTATGTTTCCGGATAATACAATTCTAGCATGAATAATAAACATTTATCATGATATAAGGAAATAAAATAATAACATTATTATTGCCTCTAGGGCATATTTCCTTCAGTCTCCCACTTGCACTAGAGTCAATAATCTAGATTACACAGTAATGATTCTAACACCCATGGAGCTTTGGTGCTGATCATGTTTTGCTCGTGGAAGAGGCTTAGTCAACGGGTCTGCTACATTCAGATCCGTATGTATCTTGCAAATCTCTATGTCTCCCACCTGGACTAGATCCCGGATGGAATTGAAGCGTCTCTTGATGTGCTTGGTTCTCTTGTGAAATCTGGATTCCTTTGCCAAGGCAATTGCACCAGTATTGTCACAAAAGATTTTCATTGGACCGGATGCACTAGGTATGACACCTAGATCGGATATGAACTCCTTCATCCAGACTCCTTCGTTTGCTGCTTCCGAAGCAGCTATGTACTCCGCTTCACATGTAGATCCCGCCACAACGCTTTGTTTAGAACTGCACCAACTAACAGCTCCACCGTTTAATGTAAACACGTATCCAGTTTGCGATTTAGAATCGTCCGGATCAGTGTCAAAGCTTGCATCAATGTAACCATTTACGATGAGCTCTTTGTCACCTCCATATATGAGAAACATATCCTTAGTCCTTTTCAGGTATTTCAGGATGTTCTTGACCACTGTCCAGTGATCCACTCCTGGATTACTTTGGTACCTCCCTGCCAGAATTATAGCAAGACACACATCAGGTCTGGTACACAGCATTGCATACATGATAGAGCCTATGGATGAAGCATAGGGAACATCTTTCATTTTCTCTCTATCTTCTACATTGGTCGGACTTTGAGTCTTACTCAATTTCACACCTCGTAACACAGGCAAGAATCCTTTCTTTGCTTGATCCATTTTGAACTTTTTCAAAACTTTATCAAGGTATGTGCTTTGTGAAAGTCCAATTAAGCGTCTCGATCTGTCTCTATAGATCTTGATGCCCAATATGTAGGCAGCTTCACCGAGGTCTTTCATTGAAAAACTTTTATTCAAGTATCCTTTTATGCTATCCAGAAATTCTATATCATTTCCGATTAGTAATGTGTCATCTACATATAATATCAGAAATGCTACAGAGCTCCCACTCACTTTCTTGTAAATACAGGCTTCTCCAAAAGTCTGTATAAAACCAAATGCTTTGATCACACTATCAAAGCGTTTATTCCAACTCCGAGAGGCTTGCACCAGTCCATAAATGGATCGCTGGAGCTTGCACACTTTGTTAGCTCCCTTTGGATCGACAAAACCTTCCGGCTGCATCATATACAACTCTTCTTGCAGAAATCCATTCAGGAATGCAGTTTTGACATCCATTTGCCAAATTTCATAATCATAAAATGCAGCAATTGCTAACATGATTCGGACAGACTTAAGCATCGCTACGGGTGAGAAGGTCTCATCGTAGTCAATCCCTTGAACTTGCCGAAAACCTTTTGCGACAAGTCAAGCTTTGTAGACAGTAATATTACCGTCAGCGTCAGTCTTCTTCTTGAAGATCCATTTATTCTCAATTGATTGCCGATCATTGGGCAAGTCAACCAAAATCCATACTTTGTTCTCATACATGGATCCCATCTCAGATTTCATGGCTTCAAGCCATTTTGCGGAATCTGGGCTCACCATCGCTTCTTCATAGTTCGTAGGTTCATCATGATCTAGTAGCATGACTTCCAGAACAGGATTACCGTACCACTCTGGCGCGGATCTTACTCTGGTTGATCTACGAGGTTCAGTAGTATCTTGTTCTGAAGTTTCATGATCATTATCATTAGCTTCCTCACTAATTGGTGTAGGTGTCACAGAAACAGGTTTCTGTGATGTACTACTTTCCAATAAGGGAGCAGGTATAGTTACCTCGTCAAGTTCTACTTTCCTCTCACTCACTTCTTTCGAGAGAAACTCCTCCAGAAAGTTTCCGAATTTAGCAACAAAAGTCTTGCCTTCGGATCTATGATAGAAGGTGTATCCAATAGTTTCCTTTGGATATCCTATGAAGACACATTTTTCCGATTTGGGTTCGAGCTTATCAGGTTGAAGCTTTTTCACATAAGCATCGCAGCCCCAAACTTTCAGAAACGTTAACTTTGGTTTCTTGCCAAACCACAGTTCATAAGGCGTCGTCTCAACAGATTTTGATGGTGCCCTATTTAACGTGAATGCGGCCGTCTCTAGAGCATATCCCCAAAATGATAGCGGTAAATCAGTAAGAGACATCATAGATCGCACCATATATAGTAAAGTATGATTACAACGTTCGGACACACCATTACGCTGTGGTGTTCCGGGTGGCGTGAGTTGCGAAACTATTCCACATTGTTTCAAATGTACACCAAACTCGTAACTCAAATATTCTCCTCCACGATCAGATCATAGGAATTTTATTTTCTTGTTACGATGATTTTCAACTTCACTCTGAAATTCTTTGAACTTTTCAAACGTTTCAGACTTATGTTTCATTAAGTAGATATACCCATATCTGCTCAAGTCATCTGTGAAGGTGAGAAAATAACGATATCCGCCACGAGCCTCAACATTCATCGGACCACATACATCTGTATGTATGATTTCCAACAAATCTATTACTCTCTCCATAGTACCGGAGAACGGTGTTTTTGTCATCTTACCCATAAGGCACGGTTCGCAAGTACCAAGTGATTCATAATCAAGTGGTTCCAAAAGCCCATCAGTATGGAGTTTCTTCATGCTCTTTACACCGATATGACCCAAACGGCAGTGCCACAAATAAGTTGCACTATCATTATCAACTCTGCATCTTTTGGCTTCGACATTATGAATATGTGTGTCACTACTATCGAGATTTAATAAGAATAGACCACTCTTTAAGGGTGCATGACCATAAAAGATATTACTCATATAAATAGAACAACCATTATTCTCAGATTTAAATGAATAACCGTCTCGCATCAAACAAGATCCAGATATAATGTTCATGCTTAACGCTGGCACCAAATAACAATTATTTAGGTCTAATACTAATCCCGAAGGTAGATGTAGAGGTAGCATGCCGACCGCGATCACATCGACTTTGGAACCATTTCCCACGCACATTGTCACCTCGTCCTTAGCCAATCTTCGCTTAATCCGTAGTCCATGTTTCGAGTTGCAAATCTTAGCAACAGAACCAGTATCAAATACCCAGGTGCTACTGCGAGCATTAGTAAGGTACACATCAATAACATGTATATCACATATACCTTTGTTCACCTTGCCATCCTTCTTATCCACCAAATACTTGGGGCAGTTCCGCTTCCAGTGACCAATCTGCTTGCAGTAGAAGCACTCAGTTTCAGGCTTAGGTACAGGTTTGGGTTTCTTCTCTTGAGTAGCAAATTGCTTGCTGTTCTTTTTGAAGTTCCCTTTCTTCTTCCCTTTGCCCTTTTTCTTGAAACTAGTGGTCTTATTGACCATCAACACTTGATGCTCCTTCTTGATTTCTACCTCCGCAGCTTTCAGCATTGCGAAGAGCTCGGGAATAGTCTTATTCATCCCTTGCATATTATAGTTCATCACGAAGCTCTTGTAGCTTGGTGGCAGTGATTGGAGAATTCTGTCAATGACGCAATCATCTGGAAGATTAACTCCCAATTGAATCAAGTGATTATTATACCCAGACATTTTGAGTATATGCTCACTGACAGAACTGTTCTCCTCCATCTTGCAGCTATAGAACTTATTGGAGACTTCATATCTCTCAATCCGGGCATTTGCTTGAAATATTAACTTCAACTCCTGGAACATCTCATATGCTCCATGACGTTCAAAACGTCGTTGAAGTCCCGATTCTAAGCCGTAAAGCATGGCACACTGAACTATCGAGTAGTCATCAGCTTTGCTCTGCCAGACGTTCATAACATCTGGTGTTGCTCCAGCAGCAGGCCTGGCACCCAGCGGTGCTTCCAGGACGTAATTCTTCTACGCAGCAATGAGGATGATCCTCAAGTTACGGACCCAGTCCGTGTAATTGCTACCATCATCTTTCAACTTTGCTTTCTCAAGGAACGCATTAAAATTCAACGGAACAACAGCACGGGCCATCTATCTACAATCAAACATAGACAAGCAAGATACTATCAGGTTCTAAGTTCATGATAAATTTAGGTTCAATTAATCATATTACTAAAGAACTCCCACTTAGATAGACATCCCTCTAATCCTCTAAGTGATTACGTGATCCAAATCAACTAAACCATGTCCGATCATCACGTGAGATGGAGTAGTTTCATTGGTGAACATCGCTATGTTGATCATATCTACTATATGATTCACGCTCGACCTTTCGGTCTCCGTGTTCCGAGGCCATATCTGTATATGCTTGGCTCGTCAAGTATAACCTGAGTATTCTGCGTGTGCAACTGTTTTGCACCCGTTGTATTTGAACGTAGAGCCTATCACACCCGATCATCACGTGGTGTCTCAGCACGAAGAACTTTCGCAACGGTGCATACTCAGGGAGAACACTTCTTGATAATTAGTGAGAGATCATCTTAAAATGCTACCATCAATCAAAGCAAGATAAGATGCATAAAAGATAAACATCACATGCAATCAATATAAGTGATATGATATGGCCATCATCATCTTGTGCTTGTGATCTCCATCTTCGAAGCACCGTCGTGATCATCATCTTGTGCTCGTGATCTCCATCTCCATTACTTCTCCCGGGGGGTTCCGGTAACCCTCCGGCTCTCCGGTTTTCCCCGAAATCACCCGGAACACTTCCAGTGTCCGAATATAGCCGTCCAATATATCAATCTTTATGTCTCGACCATTTCGAGACTCCTCGTCATTTCCGTGATCACATCCAGGACTCCGAACTAACTTCGGTACATCAAAACTCATAAACTCATAATATAACTGTCATCGAAACCTTAAGCGTGCGGACCCTACAAGTTCGAGAACCATGTAGACATGACCGAGACACGTCTCCGGTCAATAACCAATAGCGGAACCTGGATGCTCATATTGGCTCCTACATATTCTACGAAGATCTTTATGGGTCAGACCGCATAACAACATACGTTGTTCCCTTTGTCATCGGTATGTTACTTGCCCGAGATTCGATCGTCGGTATCTCAATACCTAGTTCAATCTCGTTATCGGCAAGTCTCTTTACTCGTTTCGTAATACATCATCTTGCAACTAACTCATTAGTTGTAATGCTTGCAAGGCTTATGTGATGTGCATTACCGAGAGGGCCTAGAGATACCTCTCCGACAATCGGAGTGACAAATCCTAATCTCGAAATACGCCAACCCAACATTCACCTTTGGAGACACCTGTAGAGCTCCTTTATAATCACCCAGTTACGTTGTGACGTTTGGTAGCACACAAAGTGTTTCTCCGGTAAACGGGAGTTGCATAATCTCATAGTCATAGGAACATGTATAAGTCATGAAGAAAGCAATAGCAACATACTAAACGATCGGGTGCTAAGCTAATGGAATGGGTCATGTCAATCACATCATTCTCCTAATGATGTGATCCCATTAATCAAATGACAACACATGTCTATGGTTAGGAAACATAACCATCTTCGATTAACGAGCTAGTCAAGTAGAGGCATACTAGTGACGTTTGGTTTGTCTATGTATTCACACAAGTATTATGTTTCCGGATAATACAATTCTAGCATGAATAATAAACATTTATCATGATATAAGGAAATAAAAAAATAACATTATTATTGCCTCTAGGGCATATTTCCTTCACAATGTTCATACGACGTCGTCTCAACGGACTTATATGGTGTCCTATCTAAAGTGAATGCAGCTGTCTCTAATGCATAACCTCAAAATGAAACCGTAGATCGGTAAGAGACATCATAGATCGCACCATATCTCATAAGGTTCGACTACGACGTCCGGACACACCATAACCCAGTGGTGTTCCAGGTGGCTTCAACTGTGAAACAATTTCACAATGTCTTAAGTGATTGCCAAACTCATAACTCAGAAATTCTCATCGATCAGATCGTAGGAATTTGATCTTCTTGTTATGATGGTTCTTAACTTCACTCTAAAATCGCTTGAACCTTTCAAACATTTCAGACTTCTGCTTCATTAAGTAAATATACCTATATCTACCCAAATCGTCAGTGAAGATGAGAAAATAGCGATATCCACCGCACGCTTCAATTCTCATTGGATCACACGCATCAGCATGCATGATTTCCAACAAGTCACTTGCCCGTTTCATTGTACCTAAAAACGGGGTCTTAGTCATCCTGCCCATGAGGCATGGCTCGCATGTGTCAAGTGATTCAAAATCAAGTGACTCCAAACATCCATCGACATGGAGTTTCTTCATGCATCTTACGCCAATATGACCTAAGCGGCAATGCCACGAGAAAGTGGTACTATCATTATTAACTCTACATCTTTTGGCGTGAACATGTGTATTACCACGAACGAGATTCAATGAACCATTCACATAGGGTGCATGACCATGAAAGGTATCATTCATGTAAACAGAATAACCATTATTCCCTAACTTAAATGAATGACCGTATTGCAATGAACATGATCTAATCATATTCATGCTCAACGTAGACACCTGATAACATTTATCTAGGTTCAATACTAATCCCGAAGGCAGGTGGAGCATGCGATGGTGATCTCATCAACTTTGGAAACACTTCCAACACACATCGTCACCTCGCCCTTAGCCAGTCTCCGTTTAGTCCGTAGCTTTTGCTTCAAGTCACCAATAATAGTAACTGAACCGGTATCCAATACCCAGGTGCTACCAGGAGTACTAGTGAGGTACACATTAATAACATGTATATACTTTGAAGTTGCCAGCCTTCTTATCTACCATGCATTTGGGGTAATTCCGCCACCAGTGACCGTTCCCCTTACAATAGAAGCACTTAGTCTTGGGTTTGGGTTCAACCTTGGGTTCCTTCACTGGAGCGGCAACTGGTTTGCCATCCATGAAGTTTCCCTTCTAGCCCTTGCCCTTCTTGAAACCAGTGGTCTTGTTAAACCATCAACACTTGATGCTCCTTCTTGATTTCTACCTTTTGCGGTCTTAAGCACCGCGAACAGCTCCGGGATCAACTCCATCCCTTGCATGTCATAGTTCATCACGAAGATCTAGTAGCTTAGTGATAGTGGCTAGAGAACTCTATCAATCACTATCTTATCTGGAAGTTTAACTCCCACTTGATTTAAGTGATTGTAGCACCCAGACATTCTGAGCACATGCTCACTAGCTGAGCTATTCTCCTCCATCTTGTTGGCAAAAGAACTTGTCAGAGGTCTCACACCTCTCAACACGGGCATGAGCCTGAAATCCCAATTTCAGCTCTTGGAACATCTCATATGTTCTATGTCGTTCAAAACGTCATTGGAATCCCGATTCTAAGCCGTAAAGTATGGTGCACTAAACTATCAAGTAGTCATCAGGATGTGTCTGTCAGGTGTTCACAACATCCACAGACGACGTTGTAGGGGTTTGCACATCGAGCGGTGCATCAAAGACGTAAGCCTTCTGTGTAGCAGTGAGGACACTCCTCGGACTACGAACCTAGTCTGCATCATTGCTTACAATATCTTTCAACTTAATCTTTCTCTAGGAACGTATTGAAACAGGGAGCTACAACGTGAGCTATTTATCTACAACATATTTGCAAAGACAATTTAGACTATGTTCATGATAATTGAGTTCATATAATCAAATTATTTAATGAACTCCCACTCAGATAGACATCCCTCTAGTCATCTGATACCACTGTTGGGGATCGTAGCAGAAATTTAAAATTTTCTATGCATCACCAAGATCAATCTATGGAGTAATCTAGCAACGAGGGGAAGGAGAGTGCATCTACATACCCTTGTAGATCTCTAAGCGGAAGCGTTCAAGCAAACGGGGTTGATGGAGTCGTACTCGTCGTGATCCAAATCACCGATGATCCTAGCGCCGAACGGACGGCACCTCCGCGTTCAACACACGTACGGAACGGAGACGTCTCCCATGCCTTGATCCAGCAAGGAGGAGGGAGAGGTTGAGGAAGAGAGTCCAACAGCAGCACGACGGCGTGGTGGTGATGGAGCTCGTGGTTCTCCAGCAGGGCTTCGCCAAGCACTATGGAGGAGGAGGAGGTGTAGGAGGAGGGAGGGCTGCGCCAGGTTCAAGGGTGTGGCCGCCCTCCCACCCCTCCACTATTTATAGGTGGGGAGAGAGGGGGGTCGGCCCCCTTAGATCCCATCTAGGGTTGGGGGCGGCGGCCAAGGGGGGGAGGAGTGCCTCCCAAGTCAAGTGGAGGCCCTCCCCCTTAGGGTTTCCCCTCTCCCATGCGCATGGGCCTTGGGGGGGCTGGTGCCCTTGGCCCATTAAGGTTAGGGCGCCCCCCTACAGCCCATGCTGCTGTATTGGACGTGGTGGAACATTTTCCAGACCTCCGGAATCCTCCGGAAGCTTCCCGGTACAATACCGGAAAAAACCAAACTTTTCCCGGAACCCGAACAACAACTTTCCATATATAAATCTTTACCTCCGGACCATTCTGGAACTCCTCGTGACGCCCGGGATCTCATCGGGACTCCGAACAACATTCGGTAATCACATACAAGTCTTCCTAATAACCCTAGCGTCATCGAACCTTAAGTGTGTAGACCCTACGGGTTCGGGAACCATGCAGACATGGCCGAGACAACTCTTCGGCCAATAACCAACAGCGGGATCTGGATACCCATGTTGGCTCCCACATGTTCCATGATGATCTCATCGGATGAACCACGATGTCGAGGATTCAATCAATCCCGTATTCAATTCCCTTTGTCCAGCGGTATTGTACTTGCCCGAGATTCGATCGTCGGTATCCCGATACCTTGTTCAATCTCGTTACCGGCAAGTCTCTTTACTCGTTCCGTAACACATCATCCCGTGATCAACTCCTTGGTCACATTGTGCACATTATGATGATGTCCTACCAAGTGGGCCCAGAGATACCTCTCCGTTTACATGGAGTGACAAATCCCAGTCTCGATTCGTGCCAACCCAACAGACACTTTCGGAGATACCTGTAGTGAACCTTTATAGCCACCCAGTTACGTTGTGACGTTTGGTACACCCAAAGCACTCCTACGGTATCTGGGAGTTGCACAATCTCATGGTCTAAGGAAATGATACTTGACATTAGAAAAGCTTTAGCATACGAACTACACGATCTTTGTGCTAGGCTTAGGATTGGGTCTTGTCCATCACATCATTCTCCTAATGATGTGATCCCGTTATCAACGACATCCAATGTCCATGGTCAGGAAACCGTAACCATCTATTGATCAACGAGCTAGTCAACTAGAGGCTTACTAGGGACATGGTGTTGTCTATGTATCCACACATGTATCTGAGTTTCCTATCAATACAATTCTAGCATGGATAATAAATGATTGTCATGAACAATGAAATATAATATAATAATAACTAATTTATTATTGCCTCTAGGGCATATTTCCAACATTGAGTTAATATCGTCTGTCATCAATTGTAATAACATAGTGTTAACATGTGAATTTTCTCCTTAGACCATGAGAGTATCATAGTCACTTCTTACAGTATGATGGGCTTTGGAGTTTCTCAAACGTCACATGTAACACGATGATCATAACGACAACTTACAGGCACATCGAAAAGTTTGACAAGGGACTGGATAGCTCGAGAGTGGGATTTGCTCCTCCGACGAAGGAGAGATATTCTTAGGGCCCTCTTAGTGTGACAACATCAATCATCGTCTGGCCAGGCACAGGTGACTTCATCATAGGGATGCCAGAACACAATAACGAGAAAGCAGAACAAAATTGGTAACGAGGATTTCGGTATAGTGAGCATGGTGATGACTTAGGAGGATATCGATGTATCCCAGGTTTTGTGAAGTATCGCGAAGCAAAGGGGACATCACATGATAACAAAGGCTCACTCGAATATTATTCGTGTGCTCATAGGGCTCGATATGGACGTCCATGGTGCCCCTGTCGGTCATTGAACGAACAGTTTCGTTCATGTCTATGAGTTACCGAACCTACGGGGTCATAAGTTTAAGGCAATCACGATCTGGTGAGTGTTAGTAGGACGGAAGTGATGAGACTACATTTGTGGAATTGTTTCATTGGTATTTGGAATAGTTACGAGGGAATCCGGAAGCGTTTCAAGGTCACCAGAAAGGTTTCGGTGAACATCGGGTAATAATGGGTATTACCGATATATTATATATAGGTGAAAAATGTTTCCCCAGATGTTAAAAAATATATGTAATGATCTAGAAGTATTTAGAACATTCTATATTTAATTTAAATATCAACGGGTCTAAAAAGGCCAGGAGGTGGAGGGAATTATGGGCCACAAAGGCACATAAGGAAGTGGCGCCCCTTGGTCGGCGCCCTAAGGAGGGTATTTCCCTCGTTGGTGGTTGCCCCCTCCTCCTCTAACCTATATATACTAGGGGTTTTTCCTCTATTGAACACACAAGTTTTGGAGCCTCCTCTAGTTCTTCTAGTTCTAATTGGTCCTAGTTGACTAATTAGAGCTAGGATAATCCTCTTGTTCTCATAATTAGAAGCCCTGCGTGGTTCTAATCTCCTCCCTCTAATTCTCAGGCGACGATTAGCTTTGGACGGCAAAGCGCTGCCGGATCATAAAGGTTGCACGCTCGCAACCAAGTAGAGAGGCCGTGTTTTCGGGGACTGTTCATGGGCGGTATGATGGATCGTTCATCGATGGTTCGAGGGACTCCAAGTATATGATATACACCGACACGTTCTTCTTCCGCTGCATTTTTGTTTTCTACTACATTTCCAAACAATGTCTTCTTCAAAAATGTCGCAACAATCGCCAAAAAATTCAATGGACAGGGGGTTTCGAAATGTATATGCACATGAGTAATACCAAGGAGCATATGAATGCCGGCCTCAGTTACATATGCATGTGTCACCAAAAAAGGCAACACACTCCATCATCTCCCTACATGCAAAACCAAACAACATTTCTTTTTGTAATATCTCAACAACACCAAAGACGCAGCAGCTAAGTGTGTCCAACCCTTCTAGTTAGTGTATCATTTGTACATGCATGCAAACCTCAATTATTTGTAGCTGTGGACCCACTCATGGCACGCCTCACGAGAAGACAACCATGGACACACGCCCTCACCGGATCATCCTTTTTTAATTTAGTTTTTGTTTGTACATGATTTTTTTTCTATACTCTTAAGAGTCATAGCTTCTACTTCCTCCATTCACAATTAATTGAAAATTTAAAATTTTCCTAAGTCAAACACCATTAAGTTTGACCAAGTCAATAAAAAATATGCTAATATATATCTATGATATCAAATATTAATGATACAAAATTGTTTTTTATGATGAATGTGATTAAATTAACTTGATGTTGTTGATATTGATGTATTTTTTGATATAGTTGATCAAACGTGAAGATGTTTAATTTAGAAGCAAAAAACTAAAACTTTAATCTATATACCTACTATTAAAGGGAATAGATATTCTTGGTTTGGTTTAGTCCTTTTCGTTTGGTTTACACACGTTAAGCGATCTGGGCCAGGTACTTGTATGTTGATGGGCCTTTTATGGGCTTTCATAGAGAGACCGCGAAAAATAATTGGGTCAAAATAAATCAACATTGTGGGAATTGAACACAAGACCTCTCGTCTATCTCTTAGACGTAACAACCAAAGACTTATGCACATTTCATATTTACTAATCATAACTCACTCTAAATATACGAGTGGCAGTCATCATGTTTAATTTTTTTTGCGAGAAAAGGAGTTGATATTAAAATGGCCAAATTACAGAAAGGTCCACACAAAAAAGGAAATTACAACCAGTCATCATGTTTAATTTTTTTTGCGAGAAAAGGAGTTGATATTAAAATGGCCAAATTACAGAAAGGTCCACACAAAAAAGGAAATTACAACCAAGCCCCTCTGCAACCCAACTACGCCGGCACCATGGACGAGCCGATGACGCCTTGGATCGAAGCAGCCCCCAGGCGAAACAGGATGTCTCCCATCAACGGTCCCTGAGGACCTACACCCATGGCTGTCGTGGTCGTCGCACCGCTCAACATCGCCTTCCTTCTTCGGATCTTCAACCGTCGGAATTGCCATCCCTCGATCTCCAGCACGGGGGAACCGTGCACGGCCGCTTCACCGAGCAGCAAGCACAAAGAAAGGAGCTGGTCCACAGCGGAGCTCCACCGGAACTTCGCCGTCGAAGGAGAGACCAACACCTGCAAAAAGCTGATCCAGTCGTGCCGCCGCCTCCACGACGCCACTGGCTGACTCCCTAGGCATGCCTACACTATGTACACGTTGCAAATCGGGCCTCCCCCGTCCTCCCGCCACCGGAGCGGCTGGCGGCGGGCGAGGGAGCCGCCGATTCGGCAACGGCGAGGTGGAGAGCCCGGGGTTCACACAAATCGCCCTTCGTTCCTGTAGATGGGGAAGGGTGAGGCCCAAGGCTCATGTTTAGGGAGAGGACTAAAGCGGCTGAGACTTCATGGTAATTAATGAAAGGGTTATGCTTAAATGCCATTAAAAATGATTGTACTTAAATGGAATCAGTGGGAGATTATGCCCCGCAAAGAAAATATGAACACGGCTAAATTGCAACGTATTTTTTATGTTCATTTTGTAGAAGGGCGTTGTTGCGTTGCAACATGTTCTTCATAATGAATCCGATGTTGTGGGACATTATGCTTGTGCAAAACATCAATTTTCTTCGTTGCAACGCATGGGCATATGTGCTAGTTAATTTGAAATGGGGGTAGTAGTGTGGTTCAGAAATAATTGAGCCCAGTGTCTTTGCATCTCCTCTTGAGCTAGCGCGCCAGAACTGCTCCCTTCCTCATGAGGGTCGAGCTATGCCCCTCTATGTTTGCTGCAATCTATGTGCAGCACTGCATCTTCAGTTTTCTCTTCCCTGCTTCCTTTACATCCTGACAAAGTATACCTTGTCTAATCACACTCATTCACCTAATTGGTTCTTGGACACATTAGATTTTTCTTTTTTGCAGAAAAATTAATTTCATTTCAATCAAGGTGGTTCGTTACAATCCTCTTGGCAAAGAGTGTCAATTTCGTCTGGGCCATGGCGGAGCCAGAGGGCCGTGCGAGTGAATGATCTACCCATCTGTGCTAAAGCATGAGCTACATTATTTTGACTTCTCCTAACATGTGCTATAGAGAATCACGCCCAGACTTAAGTAGTTGTTTACCTTCCTCAACTAAAGAGTTTTGTTGCATTTGGTGTGTTCTAGGTATGGTTTTGTCTCCATGAACAGAGAAATTAGAGCTTCCTGCAAACGGTTAGTACACATGTGGTCAGAAATTGGGTTGGGTAATTCAGATTTCAAAGCGGACATGAAAAGTCTTTTTTTTATGCTACACCACTTGAGTTTTTACAAAAAGAACTGTATATGTTCCAAGGAAGAATTTTCAAAACAGTCATCATAGAACTTACGATACAAGGTTTACGATTGGAAGATACTTTTGATGTGAATAAAAAATTGTACCAGACTATCGTCACATGTTGACCAAGTGGGTTGCCCAAATTTTCGCCGCTAAACAAATATATAACTTTTATATTGTAGGACTCTTATCCTTCAACATGAGAAGTTCATCCATTTTTATATAGTAATAGTAGGACTCTTCTCATAGAACATGAGAAACGCATCCTTTTTTCATACTACAACACGTGTGTTTTGAAAAAGAAACCTGCCTTATATTTATTCTACAGTATTTATATGAGTCTATCTGCTGCCATATTTTGAAGAGAGTTTTTTTTTTTTTTTGAAGAGAGCTGCTGCCATATTGCTTTGGAAAAAAACTATATATGTTTTGTTTGTCGACCTGTTC
Source organism: Triticum urartu (assembly GCF_056163025.1). NCBI lineage: Eukaryota > Viridiplantae > Streptophyta > Magnoliopsida > Poales > Poaceae > Triticum > Triticum urartu. The sequence continues at coordinate 604,783,569 of NC_141875.1, forward strand.
ATGACAAAAACTCATTTAAGCCCATGAGCTCAAGCAGACCTTCTTTAGTCCAATATCTCCAGACTCTAGAGTACCAAGGTTTGTCTTGTATGTAGACATTGTACATATCACCTTTCATGTAATACGATATATACACCATAAGCCTTCGGGCCATAGTCAATATATAATCAGAGTTATTAAAGTGAATCAATTCCATATATAACTAGATTAAATTATATTGTGTCTCATTTCTTGTGATTCCGTGGCGCAGCACGGGCATCTTACTAATAAGAAAACAATCCCGTAGAAAGAATTCATGCATCGGAACGATGTCATCTTCAATGGGGTCCATCCCCCTCCGCGAGTGTGGTGTTGTAGGACTTGCGAAAATACTTAGACTGGTGAAAGTGCAGCCAATCATCTCATAGATCTCGAGCCTCGAGATCCACCTCCATATGTTCTCTCAAACTTGTATGCCCATGCTGGTTTATGGGATGAAGTTGCAAGAATAAGGAGTCTGATGAAGCAAAAGAGAAACTGGCTTGAGTTGGATGGATGTTGGAAATCATTGTCGAGTTCGGAGCTGGTGACACCGGCCATCCACAAGCACAAGAGATCTATGCAATAGTTGGTTGATCAGAGAAATTAAAGACATTGACTATGTACTAGACACAAGCATTGTGCTCCATTACATGTCAGATGAGCTCAAGGAGTGTCTGCTTCAGCACAGCGAGAAGATTGCTGTGGCATTTGGTTTGTTTACAGTACATCACCCAACAAAAATTACAGTACATCACCCAACAAAACCAACAAGGATCTTTAAGAATCTCCGTGTGTTTGCAGATTTCTATAATTGTTTTTGTATAGTTTTTTTTATGGGAATTGTTTCTGTACTACAATTAGTTTATCATACAGTTATGGCTGTGTATAGTTATATGAACAATTCAATTTCACCAGCAGCTTGTTTCTTATCTTTTTGTGCAATACTTGCAACTTCCAGAAGTCCATAGCTGGTTAGAAGAACAAATACGTCTATTAATTCCCAGCAGGGAGAATGAACTTGGTTATTTTCCACCCAGGAAGGAACAATATGATCCATTTAGGAACAATGTTTACATGGAAAATGCTGCACCTCATGGACTCTCCTTCGTTTACCATGTATTGCTCATGGGTAATAAGACTGATCGTGATCAAATGGCAAATACATACACTTGTTTACGACAAAAATCATCCTACATCAGGAAGCATCAACCATTTGAACCCATGGTCACATCTGACAACATAACACAAATGCCCTCTGTTAAAACAGATGAACTGACTGAATACATACTTCAGGATCACAAAGGCATATAAATCATACAAACAAATTCTTCATGTTACAACTCAGACAGTTGGCAGTATACAGTGAGAGAAGCACTATTTAATCAAATGACAAGCTGTCTTTAGCTAATTCAAAATTGCGACATCCCCCAAGAAAATAGATGCACTATTTAATCAAATGACGAAACTGAAGTGCGTGACAAAAGTAAACCAGAACTTGTCTCATTCCATCCTTCGCAGCTCTGGTGGAAGCTGCACATCATGTAACACTGAATTCGATTGGGTAAGATCTTGGATCTCCAGCATTTTCTCCCTGCTGTATTTTATCCTTTGATCTGTTTAAATCAAAAGGCAAATTTGTTATCATACGTTATAAAGCACATAGGTCACTCAGATTATATTCCTTCTAACTGAAAGAGAATAAAGCAGATTGAAGTTACATCACCCTTACCTACGAAGAAGATACCAGAATGCCTGCTAGAATCAGCCGAGCTATTAACAACTTTAGTTTTTGCCCGTGGAAGATGCCTAGACTTGTGAACTTGTGAAGTACCGATGTGGCTTGGTTGAAGTTCCTGAATTAGTTCATGTCTCACCTCTATCACCGGGTGATGGCTACGAAATGATGAGATGGCATACCCTGTTAAGACCCAGCAGCCACTTAAATCCAACACATGTAGCTGGGCAGGGGGCACAAATTGCAGAAGCCCAGAGTTTGATAATATACTCCCACAAAATCCAAGATGTATCAAATTTGAGGCAGAAGACAGGGCATGCAATGCGGGGTCAGACAAGAAATCACTTTTCAGGTACAAATATTTTAGTGCTCTAAAGGATGCTATGGGAGGTATAACTTCATCTGACAGTGGTGTATCCTCCAGATTTAGACTTTCAAGATATATGAGATGCTCAAGTAGAGGCAGAGACAGTACTTTCTCTGAGTTTGCTTCAGCACGAGTGAACCCTGTAATATGATAGAATTCAGTTTCTCAAAGAGAAAGCGTGTTTATTTAATCAAGAAAAAGAAATAAATGCAAAGCAAAAAAGCAACCTTTGATACTTGTATGACTTAGATCTATCACTCTCAATGAAGGCATCATGCTGATATATACTAGAGCAGAATCATCAACTTTTGTATAAGCTAAAGACAGTGAAGCCAGGTTTGGAACTGTTCCTGCCAAAATACATGGTGCCTGAGAGGTTATTCCAGTATTCTCGAGGCTTAGATATCTCAGCTTCATTCCAATATTTGCAACATACTCGATTGCATCATCAGTTACTCTGCTCAAGCTAAGGTCCAAATGATCTAGACTTTTCATCTTTTGCAGGCCATATAAGTTGCTTAAAGAACAACCAGACATGTCCAAGAATGAAAATGAGCTTGCTACGATGCTAGAGAACACCTCATCAATGTCACCAAATGAGGCTGCAGAGGCCGTAAACTTTTGCAAAGGAATATGAACTTCAGAATCACCGCCACGAATGGAATAAATTGTACAGTTGCTCATATTAAGATATTTCATGTTTGGAAGGGGTGGCAAACGAGTCACATGTGTCCAAGAAACATTTAAGAACCTCAATCTTGTAAACGCCTTAAGGACGGAAGCTCCCTCATCAGTAATTTCACTACCCCATATATCAAGGTGCTCAAGTTGAGTCAATACCTGGAACAGTAAAAACTATAAATTAATACTCCATTACGCGTCACTCAAAAAGAAATGAGCAAGCAGTGGCATAGTGATATGTATATATGCTATCAGAAAATATAAACATTACTAGATGAGACTGCATCCTTTAATGGAAAAAAATGGTCGCACATCATGAGTATGTACCTGTAATGACCGTAATGCTTTGTCGGTCATATGAATCCCTCCCAAATCTAGCAAATTTAAACCTTTTAGTGCTGAGATGAGCATCACCCCATTGTCAGTCAATCCAGTCTCAGATAAGTGTAGCTTCTCCAGACTATCAATGGAGACTATATGTTTGATGCCGGCATCAGTTATCCTAGAGCATCTCGACAAGTCCAATTCTTTTAGCATACTCATGCCTGAATAATCAGAGCAACTTTATTAAAAACTAGTAAGGCAATTAATTAATTTCTTCAATCAAACCAAGTCATGTTTCGAAACTATGTACTGGAAATCATGGTTTCATCATTATAGAAATAAGCTTGAGAGCTGTACCGGAGAGCGGCCAGATCGCGGCGTGGTCGACCTTCTTGCAGTCCGCCAGCTTGAGGATGCCCAGGTACCGGAACGAGCCGAGGTAAGCCAGCCACTCCGCATCTACGGCGATGTTGCCGCTGAAGTCGACCTCCTGCACCGAGTGCTGGAAAACCCTGCGCACACAAGCACGATTCATCCACACGCGGCAGGAAGCAACAGATCCAGAAACGTAACAGCGCAGAACCGTCTCATGGTAGAGAAAACAGAGAAAAAATCGGGCATGTTCTGGGCGGAGAAGGCGGGGCGCTTACTCGAGGAGGGAGGGGAAAAGGAGGCGGCGAGCGGCGAGGCGGCTGAGGAGCGCGTCGGCCACCTGCCCGGGCAGGCGCTCGAGGGACCGGCGTTGGCGGCGCCAGGCCTCCACGGAGGCTCGGCACCGCGCCGCTGCGTCGATGCAGCGGTCGACGAGCCGCGGCTCGCCCGCGTTTCCGGCGGAGGCGGAGGCGGCTGCCATGGGTTGGACGGCACGGCAAGTCCGGCGTTTCGGTGCTAGCCGCCGCTTGACGGGAGGGGGCGAAATGATGGGATCTGGGGGACCTCGCAGAGCTGGGCACGGCGTAGGATTTGTTAACCATCGCAGAGCTCGGTACTTCCTTGGCTCTCAAGACAATTCTTTAATTCTTTTTTTTTTTAAGATAACTCTCTAATTCCTTGGTCTCAAGTAATTATTTACTCCTATCTATTTACTGTCAACTTTCTTTTGAAACATCAGTACAAACACAAGTGCTTATATACACGTGCATACACTCACCCCCACACACGCACATCCTATCCCTACGGGCACCTTTGAAAAACTGGAAATCTCAAAATAAATCCAGGAATAAATGCGAGCACCATGATTTGAACTCTGGTGGGTTGGGGATACCACACTCACTCTAACCATCCAACCACAGATTGGTTCGCTACTCTCAACCTTTTTTCATAATAATACGAGTCTCATTAATGTCATAAAGATTAAAATATAAGTCATGTAAAGGCAAACATGACAAAATTAAAAAAAGACAGTAAAACGCCTCTGAGTTTGACACCAACGTCTATCACCTGCCTCCGGCACCACCACAACAACCACCGAAGGGAAAAATGATGGATCACCCCCTCATCCGAGCTCGACGCAGTTACATCGCTGATATGGAGCTTTGCGGACCTTCAGGGTGGCTCATCAAAAGTGAAGTCATTGTCGTTGAACGAATCAGACCGAGGCAACACCCGGGACATGACATCAAACTCTAGATCTGGCACCTCACCATGACTAAGACGCCGAAGAAGAAAACCATGTCTGCCATTGATAACCCACAAGTATAGGGAATCACAACAGTTATCGAGGGTAGAATATTCAACCCAAATTTATAGATTCGACACAAGGGGGGCCAAAGAACATTTGAAGGTATTAGCAGCTAAGTTGTCAATTCAACCACACCTGAAGATTAATTATCTGCAGCAACGTGATCAGTAGCAAAGTAATATGATAGTTTTGATAGTAGTGACAGTAGCAATGGTAACAGTGATAGCAATAATTTTGTAGTAAGTGCAATAGTAACGATAGCAATAGTAACTTAGCAAGAACAATAATAGATAAATTCGTAGGCATTGAATCGGTGACTTGTTGGATAATATTCATCATGAGACAGTTATAACCTAGGACGATACGGCACTAGCTCCAGTTCATCAATATAATATAGGCATGTATACCATAAATAGTCATACGTGCTTATGGGAAGAACTTGCATGACATCTTTTGTCCTACCCTCCCGTGGCAGCGGGGTCCTATTGGAAACTAAGGGATATTAAGGCCTTCTTTTAATAGAGAACCGAAACAAAGCATTAACACATGGTGAATACATGAACTCCTCAAACTACGGTCATCGCCGGGAGTGGTCCCGACTATTGTCACTCCGGAGTTGCCGGATCATAACATGTAGTAGGTGACTATAACTTGCAATATCGGATCTAGAACATGGATATAATGGTGATAACATAAACGGTTCAGATCTGAAATCATGGCATCAGGGCCCAAAATGACAAGCATTAAGCATGGCAAAGTCATAGCAACATCAATCTTAGAACATAGTGGATACTAGGGATCAAGCCCTAACAAAACTAACTCGATTACATGATGAATCTCATCCAACTCCTCACCGACCAGCGAGCCTACAAAGAAATTACTCACTCTCGATGGGGAGCATTATGAAATTGGCGATGGAAAAGGGGTTGGTGATGATGAAAAACGAAGATCCACTCTCTGGAGCCCCAAACGTACTCCAAATCTGGCCTCCCGATGAAGAATGGAGGTGACGGCGGCTCCGTCTCATGGATCGCGATAATTCTTTCTCCCTGATTTTTTCTGAAAAATAGGTATTTATGGAGTTGGAATCAGGGTCTGCGGGGCCACCAGATGGGGACAACCCACCTGGGCGCGCCAGGTGGGGGGCGCGCCCTGGTGGGTTGTGCCCACCCAGGTGCCCCCCTCCGGTGGGTCTTGGCTCCAGAAATTCTTATTTATTGTATAAAATTTCTTCGCAAAGTTTCGTTCCATTTCGAGAACTTTTATTTTCGCACAAAAACAACACCATGGTAGTTTTGCTGAAAACAACGTCAGTCTGGGTTTAGTTTCATTCAAATCATGCAAATTAGAGTCCAAAATAAGAGGAAAAGCGTTAACATAAGTAGATACGTTGAAGACGTATCAACTCCCCCAAGTTTAAACATTTGTTTGTCCTCAAGCAATTTAGTTGATAAACTGAAAGTGAAAAAGAAAAACTTTTACGAACTCTTTTGCTCTTATATGCATAAATAAGCTTAAACAGCACCCAGGTTTTCAGCCAACATTATAACTAACCATGCCGACAATAAATCTTAAAGATTATATTCATTCATATCAATGACATAATCAGCTAGCGAGCAATAATAAGACATCTCAAACAGCAACACGTTGTCAAACACAACCATGATATAATATGACAATAGTGGTATCTCGCTAGCCTTTCTGAGACCGCAAAATATAAATGCAGAGCACCTCCAAAGTTCAAGCAGCGACTAAACTTTGTAATTCATGGTACAAAAGATCCAGTCATGATGCACCCAACATTAGTACACACAATGCATAAGTCATGACAACAGTGCTCTTAGGTTCTGGCGCTTGTTTTAGAAGGTGATGACACAACATAAAAGTAAATAGATAGTCCCTTCGTAAAGGGAAGCAGTGATTTGCAGATATGCCAGAGCTCAAGTTTTTAAAACAGAGGTAAATGATATTTTGAGACATGCACCCTTCTCACTTACTTCACGACTATCAGTTATCAATATCTTCCATGTTAAGCACGCTAGTGGCAGTTCCCAAGCGATAAGAGTAAAGGTGTAGACTCCATTGGGAGTTTTTGTTTGATTATTTGTAAGCCTTTTCTGTTTGCAATTTGGGACTGGGCATACCTATTACCGCCCTTTTCTCATGTGATGGCGAGTGAATAAACACTCGACCTAAGAATAATCCGCTTAGCATGGAGGATACCGACCATCTCTTGTCGTTTCATGAATGATCCAGGCACACAAAAAGGAAAAAAATTAGAATTTTTTAGAGGTGGCACATGCAAATTTACTTAGAACGGCAGGGTAATACCGCATATAGGTAGGTATGTTGGACTCATCTAGAATAACTTTTGGGTTCAAGGTTTTTGATGTACAAGCAGAATTCTCACTTGGTACAGGCGAAGACTAGCAATTACATTGAGAAGCGGCTAGCTAGAGAGCAACAACGGTCATGAACATGCATTGTGCATAAATAACATTGGACACTAGCATGAGTAGGATATGAACACCATGAACATAAATATCATAGAGGCTATGTTGATTTTGATTCAACTACATGCATGAACATGTGCCAAGTCAAGCCACTCGAACATTCAGAGGAGGATACCATATCATCACACTACATCACAATCATTTTAACGCAATGTTGATATCCAATATAAATATTATCCACTCCCAACTACTTATACATGGCATGAGAAACTATAATCTCTAATTGTCATTGCAAACATGTTTAATCATAATGGGCTGAATCATGGATACTAGGTTAAACATATTTACACAAACATAACAAGTCGAGTTCATACTCGTTTCTCTCTGCCACGGCCAGTTCATAGAATGTCATCATTATTGTCTTTCACTTGCATGACCGGATGATATGAAAATAATAACAGTGCAAGAGTGTCGTGGACTAAGCTGGAATCTGCAAACATTTTATTCAACAGGAGAAGACAAGGTAAAATGGGCTCTTTATTAGATCCACAGTTATTCATATGAGAGCCACTCAACATTTTCATCGTGGTCTTCTCCTTGGTACAACTCGAATAAAAAGAAAATAAATTCAGAGAAACATACTGAAATATTTTTGAAGTTTTTGGTTTTCTTGAACAAGCAAATAAAAGGGAAAAGCAAAAACGAGAAAAACTATTTACATGGGAAAGCTCCCAACAAGCAAAAGAAGAACAAGGAAATCTTTTTGGGTTTTCTTTTTAATATTACAACTAAGCATGCATAGAAAGTAAACTAACTACAACTATTTTTTTTGGTTTTTCTAAAGTTTTTTCGAACACACAAGAAGAAAGCAAGACAAATAAATTAAGCATGGATGATACAATGAAAAAGTGTGAATACCGACAACTGGAATGAGATGTGTGAACATGAATGTAATGTCGGTGAGAAACTCGTACTCCCCCTAGTTTAGGCTTTTGGCCTAACTTGGTAATTGATTAGTAGTCTGAAAAATAGTTAGCGTGGTAGCTCATGGAGGCTCTCGGTGCGGATGACTCGGCCTGCTGTGCTGTCTCCACTGCCGCGTTGTGAGCTCGGGCCTCGCTCTCAAGAACAAAATATCTTCCCTTGCTGTGATAGTCAAAAAGAGCAGGCACAGACAAATATGTGCACACAACAGATGTTTGGTTAAACAACAGATTGTAAGTGAAGTTATGAATTTTTCCATTAAGGATCTTATGACTTTTTAAAGCATCAAAGTCTAAAAACTGTGTGGGTATGATAGGGTCAAAGGGCAAAGGTGAAACACCCAACCCTCGTGCTAAACGTGTGGCATAAATTCCATCATAGAAACAACCACTATTAACGTTATGCTGCAGTCTGCGTGCAACAATCACTGCAAGGTTATAACTCTTTTCACCGGTGAGAGCGGTGCGTATGAGGCTCAAGTCTGGAGCACAAAGCGTGCTACATTGCTTGTCCACTATACATTTCCCGTTAAATAATGCAAATTACTGAATTGCGGGAAAATGAATGCTCTTTATTCTACCTTATGTCACTCCCCTCGTCTCACCGTAGCAAAGACTAGTCAAAAATGATTGGTACTCAGCCCTTGGCGGTTCGTCAAGCGAACCCTAGAATGGGAGTTTGCAGTGGTGAGCAAAACTCTCTAGTGAGATGGTAAATGAATTTTCATAAAGCTTAAATGACACCCTAAACTCACGAGGATGGAATTTAAATTCTTTGACAAATGATCCGGTAAGAGTGTGGCATTGCTCGCACTTATCTGAAATGTATGGACCGAGACTGGCATTGTGAACATATTTCTCAAATTCCTCCTTAATGCCCACATGCATCATATAATCATCGCAAGGCCATAAGCATGTTTTGGTGGTTGCATCTCGAATGGAACTTTCACTTGGTTCAACATAAGACGGGCGGACAGAGTTGTCACTAGAAGATGCCCCCGAGGATCCCCTCCTCGAAGAACTCCTTCCAAATATGTTCATCATGTTCGTGTATAATTTTCAAGCAACAATCCCCCGAAACAGTTTCGGAAACAGGGCTTCGAGCAAAGAGATCGAAATCCACGGGCAGGGCGCGCCTGGGGGTCCTGACGCGCCCAGGTGGGTTGTGCCCACCCGGTGCACCTCCCTCTGATATTATTTGCACCAGAAATTCAGAAATATTTAGAAAAAAATCGTATTAACTTTTTAAGAGCATTCTGAGAACTTTTATTTTTTGGCCATTTTTTATTGCAAGGGAAATTCAGAAAACAGACAAAATATAGCATTTTATTTTATTTAACTAATAAAAAAATAAGAAAAAGTATAGACAGAAGGTAGTGCTTACTAAATTCATCGACTTCATACCGCTAAAAAATGATCCATTAATAAGGTTGATCAAGTCTTATTAACAACCACTTTCGATGAGCATGAAACCCAAAAACTTTCGTAAATCACTAAGTTACCTCAATGGGGATATGAATGTCCCCAACAATAAGCATTTCATATTTATTTTTGCCAATAGGTAGAGGTATTTGAAAACTTCCAATAGTGATTGTCGAAGATTTTTCAATAACATTAATACCATTCACTTGGAATTGTTTCTTCGGAAAGTGCACCGTATGCTCATTACCATTGATATGAAAAAGTGACCTTGCTTTTATTGCAATTAATAATAGCCGTTGCAGTATTCAAGAAGGGTCTACCAAGGATAATCGACATGTTGTCTTCCTCGGGCATCTCAAGTATAACAAAGTCAGTCAAAATACTAATATTAGCAACAACAACGGGCACATCCTCACAGATACTGATAGGTATGGCAGTTGATTTATTAGCCATTTGCAAAGATATTTCAGTAGGTGTGAGTTTATTCAAATCAAGTCTTTTATATAAAGAGAAAGGCATAATACTAACACCAGCTCCTAAATCACATAAAGAAGTTTTCACATAATTCTTTTTGATGGAGCAAGGTATAGTTGGTATTCCTGATCTCCAAGTTTTTTAGGTACTCCATCTTTAAAAGTATAGTTAGCAAGCATAGTGGAGATTTTAGCTTCCGGTATTTTTCTCTTATTAGTGATGATGTCTTTCATATATTTTGCATAAGGAGGCACTTTGAGGATATCAGTCAAGCGAGTACGCAAAAAGACTGGCCTCGGCATTTCAGCAAAGCGTTCAAATTCTTCATCATCATTCTTTTTAGTTGACTCGGGTGGAAAAGGCATTGGTTTTTGAACCCACGGTTCTCTTTCTTTACCGTGTTTTCTAGCCACAAAGTCTTTTTTATCATACCTTTTATTCTTAGGTTGTGGGTTATCAAGATCAACAGGTGGTTCTATTAACATCATTGTATGGTTCTTTTTCATTATTAGGTTGAGAGTCTTTCTGAAAATCAGCATTATCTTTTTCATTATCACTAGGTGAATGTTCATTACCAGTCTAAGTTTCAGCATCAGAGATAGAATTTTTATTATCATTATTAGGAGGTTTTTCTATTTCGGGTTCACTAGGAGCATGCAAAGTTCTATCATTTTTCTTTTTTCCTTTTCTTTTTAGAAGAACTAAGTGTAGTGGTATTGTTCCTTTGTGAATCTTGTTCAATTCTTTTTGGGTGTCCCTCAGGATAAAGTGGTTCCTGAATCATTTTACCTCCTCTAGTTGCAATTCTAACAGCAAAGTCATGTATATTATTATCCATTTCATCAAGCAATTCTCTTTGAGATTTAGCAACTTGTTCTAATTGAGTTTGAACCATAGAAGCATGCTTTCCAACACCTCTAACATCATTTGAGATTCTAAATAACAAGTCACTCAAGCGAGCAATTATATCAGAATTGTATTTCAATTGTTTCATAACATTTGCATTGAAGTGATCTTGTTTTCTAATGTAGTTTTCAAATGCATAAAGGCATTGGCTAGGGTGCATATTGTGAGGATTGTCATTGTCAATGAACTTCGTAAGAGAATTTATCTCTACCACCTTAGGCAGTGGTAGTGTATTAAGCCCATGTATTTTCTCAATATGAGGTAAATTTTTAACATCCTCAGCTTTAATACCTTTTTCCTTCATAGATTTCTTTGCCTCTCGCATATCTTCAGGACTGAGATATAATATACCCCTCTTCTTTAGAGTGGGTTTAGGCGGTGGTTCAGGAAGAGTCCAATCATCATAATTTTTCAATATGCTATTCAATAATTGTTGGGAAATGTAGCAGAATTTTAAAATTTTCTACGCATCACCAAGATCAATCTATGGAGTCATCTAGCAACGAGGGAGAGGGGAGTGCATCTACATACCCTTGTAGATCGCGAGTGGAAGCGTTCAAGAGAACAGGGTTGATGGAGTCGTACTCGTCGTGATCCAAATCACCGATGACCGAGCGCCGAATGGACGGCACCTCCGCGTTCAACACACGTACGGTTGGGAGAGACGTCTCCTCCTTCTTGATCCAGCAAGGGGAGAGGAGAGGTTGATGGAGATCCAGCAGCACGACGGCGTGGTGGTGGAAGCAGCGGGATCTCGGCAGGGCTTCGCCAAGCACCAACGAGAGGGAGAGGCGTCACAGGGGAAGAGGGAGGCGCCAGGGACTTGGGTGCGGCTGCCCTCCCTCCCCTCCACTATATATAGGGGCCAGGGGGCGCCAGCCCCTCTAGATCCCATCTAGATGGGGGGCGGCGGCCAAGGGGGTGGCTTGGCCCCCAAGCCAGGTGGAGGCGCCCCCCACCCCTAGGGTTTCTAACCCTAGGCGCAGGAGGAGGCCCAAGGGGGGCGCTGGTGGGCTGGTTCCCTTCCCACTTCAGCCCATGGGGCCCTCCGGGATAGGTGGCCCCACCCGGTGGACCCCCGGGACCCTTCCGGTGGTCCCGGTACAATACCGGTGACCCCCGAAACTTTCCCGGTGGCCGAAACTGGTCTTCCTATATATAAATCTTTACCTCCAGACCATTCCAGAACTCCTCGTGACATCCAGGATCTCATCCGGGACTCCGAACAACTTTCGGGTAACCGCATACTAATATCTATACAACCCTAGCGTCACCGAACCTTAAGTGTGTAGACCCTATGGGTTCGGGAACCATGCAGACATGACCGAGACAACTCTTCGGCCAATAACCAACAGCGGGATCTAGATACCTATGTTGGCTCCCTCATATTCCACGATGATCTCATCGGATGAACCACAATGTCGAGGATTCAATCAATCCCGTATTCAATTCCCTTTGTCAATCGGTATGTTACTTGCCCGAGATTCGATCGTAGGTATTCCAATACCTCGTTCAATCTCGTTACCGGCAAGTTACTTTACTCGTTCCGTAACACATCATCCCGTGACCAACTCTTAGTCACATTGAGCTCATTACGATGATGTTTTACTGAGTGGGCCCAGAGATACCTCTCCGTCATGCAGAGTGACAAATCCCAGTCTCGATTCGTGCCAACCCAACAGACACTTTCGGAGATACCCGTAGTGCACCTTTATAGTCACCCAGTTACGTTGTGACGTTTGGCACACCCAAACTATTCCTATAGTATCCGGGAGTTGCACAATCTCATGGTCTAAGGAAAAGATACTTGACATTAGAAAAGCTCTAGCAGACGAACTACATGATCTTGTGCTATGCTTAAGATTGGGTCTTGTCCATCACATCATTCTTCTAATGATGTGATCCTGTTATCAATGACATCTAATGTCCATAGTCAGGAAACCATGACTATCTGTTGATCAACGAGCTAGTTAACTAGAGGCTCACTAGGGACATGTTGTGGTCTATATATTCACACATGTATTACGATTTCTGGATAACACAATTATAGCATGAACAATAGACAATTATCATGAACAAGGAAATATAATAATAACCATTTTATTATTGCCTCTAGGGCATATTCCCAACAGTCTCCCACTTGCACTAGAGTCAATAATCTAGTTACATTGTGATGAATCGAACACCCATAGAGTTCTGGTGTTGATCATGTTTTGCTCGAGGAAGAGGCTTAGTCAACGGATCTTCGACATTCAGGTCTGTATGCACTTTACAAGTATCTATGTCTCCATTTTGAACATTTTCACGAATGGAGTTGAAGCGACGCTTGATATGCCCGGTCTTCTTGTGAAACCTGGGCTCCTTGGCAAGGGAAATAGCTCCAGTGTTGTCACAGAAGAGAGTCATTGTGCCCGACGCATTGGGAATAACTCCTAGGTCGGTAATGAACTCCTTCACCCAGATTGCTTCTTGTGCTGCCTCCGAGGCTGCCATGTACTCCGCTTCACATGTAGATCCCGCCACGACGCTTTGCTTGCAACTGCACCAGCTGACTGCCCCACCATTCAAAATATACACATATCCGGTTTGTGACTTAGAGTCATCCAGATCTGTGTCGAAGCTAGCATCGACGTAACCCTTCACGACGAGCTCTTCGTCACCTCCATAGACGAGAAACATATCCTTAGTCCTTTTCAGGTACTTCAGGATATTCTTGACCGTTGTCCAGTGTTCCATGCTAGCATTACTTTGGTACCTTCCTACCAAACTTACGGCAAGGTTTACATCAGGCCTGGTACACAGCATGGCATACATGATAGACCCTATGGCCGAGGCATAGGGGACGACACTCATCTTTTCTCTATCTTTTGTCGTGGTCGGGCATTGAGCTGTGCTCAATCTCATACCTTGCAATACAGGCAAGAACCCCTTCTTGGACTGATCCATATTGAACTTCTTCAATATCTTGTCAAGGTATGTATTTTGTGAAAGACCAATGAGGCGTCTCGATCTATCTCTATAGATCTTGATGCCTAATAATCTAATATATAAGCAGCTTCTCCAAGGTCCTTCATTGAAAAACACTTGTTCAAGTAGGCCTTTATGCTTTCCAAGAATTCTATATCATTTCCCATCAATAGTATGTCATCCACATACAATATGAGAAATGCTACAGAGCTCCCACTCACTTTCTTGTAAACGCAGGCTTCTCCATAAGTCTGCATAAACCCAAACGCTTTGATCATCTCATCAAAACGAATGTTCCAACTCCGAGATGCTTGCACCAGCCCATAGATTGAGCGTTGGAGCTTGCACACCTTGTCAGCATTCTTAGGATCGACAAAACCTTCCGGCTGCATCATATACAATTCTTCCTTAAGGAAACCATTAAGGAATGTCGTTTTGACGTCCATTTGCCATATCTCATAATCATAGAATGTAGCAATTGCTAACATGATTCGGACGAACTTCAGCTTCGCTACGGGTGAGGAAGTCTTATCGTAGTCAACCCCTTGAACTTGTCGGTAACCCTTAGCAACAAGACGAGCTTTATAGATGGTCACTACCATCTGCGTCTGTCTTCTTCTTAAAGATCCATTTATTTTCTATGGCTCACCGATCATCAGGCAAGTCAGTCAAAGTCCATACTTCATTTTCATACATGGATCCTATCTCGGATTTCATGGCTTCCAGCCATTTGTCGGAATCTAGGCCCGCCATCGCTTCTTCATAGTTCGAAGGTTCACCATTGGCTAACAACATGATTTCCAGGACAGGGTTGCCGTACCACTCTGGTGCGGAACGCGTCCTTGTGGACCTTCGAAGTTCAGTAGCAACTTGATCTGAAGTTTCATGATCATCATCATTAACTTCCTACCTAGTCGGTGCAGACACCTCAGGAACAATTTCTTGAGCTGCGCCACTCTCCGGTTCAAGAGGCAATACTTCATCAAGTTCTACTTTCCTCCCACTTACGTCTTTAGAGAGAAACTCTTTCTCTAGAAAGGATCCATTCTTGGCAACAAAGGTCTTGCCTTCGGATCTAAGATAGAAGGTATACCCAATAGTTTCTTTAGGGTATCCTATGAAGACGCATTTTTCTGATTTGGGTTCGAGCTTTTCAGGTTGAAGTTTCTTGACATAAGCATCGCATCCCCAAACTTTCAGAAACGACAGCTTAGGTTTCTTGCCAAACCACAATTCATATGGTGTCGTCTCAACGGATTTCGATGGAGCCCTATTTAAAGTGAATGCGGCAGTCTCTATAGCATAACCCAAAAATGATAGCGGTAGATCGGTGAGAGACATCATAGATCGTACCATATCCAATAGGGTGCGATTACGATGTTCGGACACACCATTACGCTGTGGTGTTCCAGGCGGGCATGAGTTGTGAAACTATTCCACATTTCCTTAAGTGCGTGCCAAATTCATGACTCAAATATTCTCCCCCATGATCTGATCGTAAGAACTTGATTTTCCTGTCACATTGATTCTCAACCTCACTCTGAAATTCCTTGAATTTTTCAAAGGTCTCAGACTTGTGTTTCATTAAGTAGACATACCCATATCTACTTAAGTCATCAGTGAGGGTGAGGACATAACGATAGCCACCGCGAGCCTCAATGCTCATTGGACCGCACACATCAGTATGTATGATTTCCAATAAGTTGCTTGCTCGCTCCGTTGTTCCGGAGAACGGAGTCTTGGTCATTTTACCCATGAGGCATGGTTCGCACGTGTCAAATGATTCATAATCAAGAGACTCCAAAAGTCCATCTGCATGGAGTTTCTTCATGCGTTTGACACCAATGTGACCAAGGCGGCAGTGCCACAAGTATGTGGGACTATCATTATCAACCTTACATCTTTTGGCATTCACACTATGAATGTGTGTAACATCACGTTCGAGATTAAATAAGAATAAACCATTGACCAGCGGGGCATGACCATAAAACATGTCTCTCATATAAATAGAACAACCATTATTCTCAGATTTAAATGAGTAGCCATCTCGCATTAAATGAGATCCAAATACAATGTTCATGCTCAAAGCTGGTACTAAATAACAATTGTTGAGGTTTAAAACTAATCCCGTAGGTAAATGCAGAGGTAGCGTGCCGACGGCGATCACATCGACCTTGGAACCATTCCCAACGCGCATTGTCACCTCGTCCTTCGCCAGTCTTCGTTTATTCCGCGGTTCCTGTTTTGAGTTACAAATATGAGCAACTGCACCGATATCAAATACCCAGGAGCTACTACGAGCGCTGGTAAGGTACACACCAATAACATGTATATCACATATACCTTTGGTATTGCCGGCCTTCTTTTCCGCTAAGTACTTGGGGCAGTTCCGCTTCCAGTGACCGTTTCCCTTGCAATAAAAGCACTCTGTCTCAGGCTTGGGTCCGTTCTTTGACTTCTTCCCGGCAGCTTGCTTACCGGGCGCGGCAACTCCCTTGTCGTCCTTCTTGAAATTCTTTTTACCCTTGCCTTTCTTGAACTTAGTGGTTTTATTCACCATCAACACTTGATGTTCCTTTTTGATTTCCACCTCCGCTGATTTTAGCATTGAATATACCTCGGGAATGGTCTTTTCCATCCCCTGCATATTGAAGTTCATCACAAAGCTCTTGTAGCTAGGTGGGAGCGACTGAAGGATTCTGTCAACGACCGCATCATCCGGGAGTTTAACTCCTAGCTGAGACAAGCGGTTATGCAGCCCAGGCATTTTGAGTATGTGCTCGCTGACATAACTGTTCTCCTCCATCTTACAGCTGTAGAACTTGTCAGAGACTTCATATCTCTCGACCCGGGCGTGAGCTTGGAAAACCATTTTCAGCTCTTGGAACATCTCATATGCTCTGTGTTGCTCAAAACGCTTTTGGAGCCCCGGTTCTAAGCTGTAAAGCATGCCGCACTGAACCAGGGAGTAATCATCACTACGTGTCTGCCAAGCGTTCATAACATCTTGTTCTGCAGGGAAAATAGGTGCTTCACCTAGCGGTGCATCAAGGACATATGCTTTCCTGGCAGCTATGAGGATAATCCTCAGGTTACGGACCCAGTCTGTGTAGTTGTTGCCATCGTCTTTCAGCTTGGTTTTCTCTAGGAACACGTTGAAGTTGAGGGCAACATTAGCGTGGGCCATTTGATCTACAAGACATATTGCAAAGATTTTAGACTATGTTCATGATAATTAAGTTCATCTAATCAAATTATTAATAAACTCCCACTCAGATAGACATCCCTCTAGTCATCTAAGTGATATATGATCCGAGTCAACTAGGCCGTGTCCGATCATCACGTGAGACGGACTAGTCATCATCGGTGAACATTTTCATGTTGATCGTATCTTCTATACGACTCATGTTCGACCTTTCGGTCTTCCGTGTTCCGAGGCCATGTCTGTACATGCTAGGCTCGTCAAGTCAACCTAAGTGTATTGCGTGTGTAAATCTGGCTTACACCCATTGTATGCGAACGTTAGAACCTATCACACCCGATCATCACATGGTGCTTCGGAACAACGGACCTTAGCAACGGTGCACAGTTAGGGGGAACACTTTCTTGAAATTATTGCGAGGGATCATCTTATTTATGCTACCGTCGTTCTAAGCAAATAAGATGTAAAACATGATAAACATCACATGCAATCAAATAGTGACATGATATGGCCAATATCATTTTGCTCCTTTTGATCTCCATCTTTGGGGCGCCATGATCATCGTCGTCACCGGCATGACACCATGATCTCCATCATCATGATCTCCATCATCGTGTCTTCATGAAGTTGTCTCGTCAACTATTACTTCTACTACTATGGCTAACGGTTAGCGATAAAGTAAAGTAATTGCATGACGTTTATGTTGACACGCAGGTCATAAATAAATTAAGACAACTCCTATGGCTCCTACTGGTTGTCATACTCATCGACATGCAAGTCGTGATTCCTATTACAAGAACATGATCAATCTCATACATCACATATATCATTCATCACATCCTTTTGGCCATATCACATCACATGGCACATGCTGCAAAAATAAGTTAGACGTCCTCTAATTGTTGTTGCAAGTTTTTACATGGCTGCTATAGGTTTCTAGCAAGAACGTTTCTTACCTACGCCAAAACCACAACGTGATATGCCAATTTCTATTTACCCTTCATAAGGACCCTTTTCATCGAATCCGATCCGACTAAAGTGGGAGAGACAGACACCCGCTAGCCACCTTATGCAACTAGTGCATGTCAGTCGGTGGAACCAGTCTCACTTAAGCGTACGTGTAAGGTCGGTCCGGGCCGCTTCATCCCACGATGCCGCAGAATCAAGATAAGACTAGTAACAGCAAGTAAATTGACAAAATCAACGCCCACGATAACTTGTGTTCTACTCGTGCATAGAAACTACGCATAGACCTAGCTCATGATGCCACTGTTGGGAAACGTAGCAGAATTTTAAAATTTTCTACGCATCACCAAGATCAATCTATGGAGTCATCTAGCAACGAGGGAGAGCGGAGTGCATCTACATACCCTTGTAGATCGCGAGCGGAAGCGTTCAAGAGAACGGGGTTGATGGAGTCGTACTCGTCGTGATCCAAATCACCGATGACCGAGCGCCGAACGGACGACACCTCCGCGTTCAACACACGTACGGTTGGGAGATACGTCTCCTCCTTCTTGATCCAGCAAGGGGAGAGGAGAGGTTGATGGAGATCCAGCAGCACGACGGCGTGGTGGTGGAAGAAGCGGGATCTCGGCAGGGCTTCGCCAAGCACCAACGAGAGGGAGAGGCGTCACGGGGGAAGAGGGAGGCGCCAGGGACTTGGGTGCGGCTGCCCTCCCTCCCCTCCACTATATATAGGGGCCAGGGGGGCGCCGGCCCCTCTAGATCCCATCTAGATGGCGGGGGGGGGGGGGGGACCAAGGGGGTGGCTTGGCCCCCAAGCCAGGTGGAGGCGCCCCCACCCCTAGGGTTTCTAACCCTAGGCGCAGGAGGAGGCCCAAGGGGGGCGCTGGTGGGCTGGTTCCCTTCCCACTTCAGCCCATGGGGCCCTCCGGGATAGGTGGCCCCACCCGGTGGACCCCCGGGACCCTTCCGGTGGTCCCGGTACAATACCGGTGACCCCCGAAACTTTCCCGGTGGCCGAAACTGGTCTTCCTATATATAAATCTTTACCTCTGGATCATTCCGGAACTCCTCATGACGTCTAGGATCTCATCCGGGACTCCGAACAACTTTCGGGTTACCGCATACTAATATCTCTACAACCCTAGCGTCACCGAACCTTAAGTGTGTAGACCCTACGGGTTCGGGAACCATGCAGACATGACTGAGACAACTCTTCAGCCAATAACCAACAGCGGGATCTGGATACCCATGTTGGCTCCCACATATTCCACGATGATCTCATCGGATGAACCATGATGTTGAGGATTCAATCAATCCCGTATTCAATTCCCTTTGTCAATCGGTACGTTACTTGCCCGAGATTCGATCGTCGGTATTCCAATACCTCGTTCAATCTCGTTACCGGCAAGTTACTTTACTCGTTCCGTAACACATCATCCCGTGACCAACTCTTAGTCACATTGATCTCATTACGATGATGTTTTACCGAGTGGGCCCAGAGATACCTCTCCGTTATGCGGAGTGACAAATCCCAGTCTCGATTCGTGCCAACCCAACAGACACTTTCGGAGATACCCGTAGTGCACCTTTATAGTCACCCAGTTACGTTGTGACGTTTGGCACACCCAAAGTATTCCTACAGTATCCGGGAGTTGCACAATCTCATGGTCTAAGGAAAATATACTTGACATTAGAAAAGCTCTAGCAGACGAACTACACGATCTTGTGCTATGCTTAAGATTGGGTCTTGTCCATCACATCATTCTTCTAATGATGTGATCCTGTTATCAATGACATCTAATGTCCATAGTCAGGAAACCATGACTATCTGTTGATCAACGAGCTAGTTAACTAGAGGCTCACTAGGGACATGTTGTGGTCTATATATTCACACATGTATTACGATTTCCGGATAACACAATTATAGCATGAACAATAGACAATTATCATGAACAAGGAAATATAATAATAACCATTTTATTATTGCCTCTAGGGCATATTCCAACAATAATTCCTCAGCTTGCCCAATAGTTCGTTCCCTGAAAACACAACCAGCACAACTATCTAGGAAATCCCTAGAAGCATCGGTTAGTCCATTATAGAAGATATCAAGTATTTTATTTTTCTTAACAGGATGATCATACAAAGCATTAAGTAACTGGCAAAGCCTCCCCCAAGCTTATGGGAGACTCTCTTCTTTAATTTGCACAAAGTTAAATATTTTCTCCAAGGCAGCTTGTTTCTTATGAGCAGGGAAATATTTTTCAGAGAAGTAATGAATCACATCCTGGGGATTACACACACAACCAGGAGCAAGATTATTGTGCCAAGCTTTAGCATCACCCTTTAATGAAAACAGAAATAATTTGAGAATAAAGTAGTAGCGAGCCTTCTCATCATGAGTAAAAAGGGTGTCTATGTCATTCAACTTAGTAAGATGTGCCACAACAGTTTCAGTTTCATAACCATGGAAAGGATCAGATTCAACCAAAGTAATCAACTCTGGGTCGACATAGAATTCATAATCCTTATCATCAATAAAGATTGGTGAAGTAGCAAACTTAGGATTATATTTCATTCTAGCATTCAGAGATTTTTCTTTATACTTGCATAGTAATTACTCTAGATCATCTCTATCCCTACAAGCAAGAATATCTCTAATTGTCTCCTCATTCATAACATAACCTTCCGGTACCTTAGGAAATTCATATCTAGGAAGGCTAGTTCTAGCAGGTGTTTCAGGAGTTTCAGTTTCAAGCTCATCATCAGATTCAACAACATCATGTTGTATTACTCTAGCAATTTGTTTATCAAAAAATCACCAAGTGGCACATCATCAATATCAAGCAAGGTACTAGCATCATCATAAGCATTATCCATAGCAGAAGTAGCATCATCAATAACTTGCGACATATTTGAACTGATAGCATGTGGTGGTGTTGCAAGTTTACTTATAACAGAAGGTGAATCTAAGGCTGAATTGGATGGCAGTTCCTTACCTCCCCTCGTCTTTGAGGGAAAAATCTTAGTCTTAGCATCAATCAGATTCCTCATAGTGATAAATTGATAATAATCCCAAGTGACTCAACAAATATAGCTATGCTCCCCAGCAACGGCTCCAGAAAAAGATCTTGATAACCCACAAGTATAGGGGATCGCAACAGTTTTTGAGGGTAGAGTATTCAACCCAAATTTATAGATTCGACATAAGGGGAGCCAAAGAGCATTTGAAGGTATTAGCAGCTCAGTTGTCAATTCAACCACACCTGAAGATTAATTATCTACAGAAACGTGATCAGTAGCAAAGCAATATGATAGTTTTAATAGTAGTGACAGTAGCAATGGTAACGGTAACAGTGATAGCAATAGTTTTGTAGTGAGTGCAACAGTGACGATAGCAAGAGTAACTTAGCAAGAACAATAATAGATAAATTCGTAGGCATTGGATCGGTGACTTGTTGGATGATATTCATCATGAAACAGTTATAACCTAGGGCGATACGACACTAGCTCCAGTTCATCAATATAATGTAGGCATGTATTCCGTAAATAGTCATACATGCTTATGGAAAGAACTTGCATGGCATCTTTTGTCCTACCCTCCCGTGGCAGCAGGGTCCTATTGGAAACTAAGGGATATTAAGGGTGATGTCTACTACACGACCTTCTTCTTGTAGATATTGTTGGGCCTCCAAGTGCAGAGGTTTGTAGGACAGTAGCAAATTTCCCTCAAGTGAATGACCTAAGGTTTATCAATCCGTGGGAGGCGTAGGATGAAGATGGTCTCTCTCAAACAACCCTGCAACCAAATAACAAAGAGTCTCTTGTGTCCCCAACACACCCAATACAATGGTAAATTGTATAGGTGCACTAGTTCGGCGAAGAGATGGTGATACAAGTGCAATATGGATGGTAGATAAAGGTTTTTGTAATCTAAAATTGTAAAAACAACAAGGTAACTAATGGTAAAAGTGAGCATAAACGGTATTGCAATGCGTTGAAACAAGGCCTAGGGTTCATACTTTCACTACTGCAAGTTCTCTCAACAATAATAACATAATTGGATCATATAACTGTCCCTCAACATGCAACAAAGATTCACTCCCAAGTCACTAATAGCGGAGAACAAACGAAGAGATTATGGTAGGGTACGAAACCACCTCAAAGTTATCCTTTCTGATCGATCTATTCAAGAGTCCGTAGTAAAATAACATGAAGCTATTCTTTCCGTTCAATCTATCATAGAGTTCGTACTAGAATAACACCTTAAGACACAAATCAACCAAAACCCTAATGTCACCTAGATACTCCAATGTCACCTCAAGTATCCGTGGGTATGATTATACGATATGCATCACACAATCTCAGATTCATCTATTCAACCAACACAAAGAACTTCAAAGAGTGCCCCAAAGTTTCTACCGGAGAGTCAAGATGAAAACGTGTGCCAACCTCTATGCATAAGTTCATGAGGTCACAGAACTCGCAAGTTGATCACCAAAACATACATAAAGTGGATCACGTGATATCCCATTGTCACCACAGATAAGCACATGCAAGACATACATCAAGTGTTCTCAAATCTTTAAAGACTCAATCTGATAAGATAACTTCAAAGGAAAAACTCAATCCATTACAAGAGAGTAGAGGGGGAAAACATCATAAGATCCAACTATGATAGCAAAGCTCGCGATACATCAAGATCGTACCACCTCAAGAACACGAGAGAGAGAGAGAGAGAGATCTAACACATAGCTACTGGTACATACCCTCAGCCCCGAGGGTGAACTACTCCCTCCTTGTCATGGAGAGCGCCAGGATGATGAATATGGCCACCGGAGAGGGATGCCCCCCCTCCAGCAAGGTGCCAGAATGGGTCTAGATTGGTTTTCGGTGGCTACGGAGGCTTCTGGCGGCGGAACTCCCAATCTATTCTGCTTCTCAGTATTTCTAGGGTATATTGATATATAGGCGAAAGAAGTCGGTCAGGGGAGCCATGAGGGGCCCACGAGGGTGGGGGCGCGCCCAGGGGGCAGGCGCGCCTCCCTGCCTCGTGGCCACCTTGAAGCTTTCCTGACGTAAACTCCAAGTCTCCTGGATTGCTTCCGTTCCAAAAATAACTTTCACGAAGGTTTCATTCCGTTTGGACTCTGTTTGATATTCCTTTTCTTCGAAACACTGAAATAGGCAAGAAAACCGCAATTTGGGTCGGCCCTCCGGTTAATAGGTTAGTCCCAAAAATAATATAAAAGTGTATAATAAAGCCCATAAACATCCAAAACCGATAATATAATAACATGGAACAATAAAAAATTATAGATACGTTGGAGACGTATCAAGCATCCCCAAGCTTAATTCCTGCTCGTCCTCGAGTAGGTAAATGATAAAAACAGAATTTTTGATGTGGAATGCTACCTAACATATTTATCCATGTAATTCTCTTTATTGTGGCAAGAATATTCAGATCCATAAGATTCTAGACAAAAGTTTAATATTGACATAAAAATAATAATACTTCAAGCATACTAACTAAGCAATCATGTCTTCTCAAAATAACATGGCCAAAGAAAGCTATCCCTACCAAATCATATAGTCTGGCTATGCTCCATCTTCACCACACAAAGTATTTAAATCATGCACAACCCCGATGAAAAGCCAAGAAATTGTTTCATACTTTTGGTGTTCTCAAACTTTTTCAATCTTCACGCAATACATGAGCGTGAGCCATGGATATAGCACTATAGGTGGAATAGAATGGTGGTTGTGGAGACGACAAAAGGGTAATAGTCTCACATCAACTAGGCATATCAAAGGGCTATGGAGATGCCCATTAATAGATATCAATGTGAGTGAGTAGGGATTGCCATGCAACGGATGCACTAGAGCTATAAGTGTATGAAAGCTCAACAAAAGAAACTAAGTGGGTGTGCATCCAACTTGCTTGCTCACGAAGACCTAGGGCATTTTGAGGAAGCCCGTCATTCGAATATACAAGCCAAGTTCTATAATGAAAGATTCCCACTAGTATATGAAAGTGACAACATAGGAGACTCTCTATCATGAAGATCATGGTGCTACTTTGAAGCACAAGTGTGGTAAAAGGATAGTAGCATTGCCCCTTCTCTCTTTTTCTCTCATTTTTTTGTTTTTTTTGGGCCTTCTCTTTTTTGGCCTCTTTTTTATTTTTTTTCGACCAGAGTCTCATCCCGACTTGTGGGGGAATCATAGTCTCCATCATCCTTTACTCAGTGGGACAATGCCCTAATAATGATGATCATCAGACTTCTATTTACTTACAACTCAAGAATTACAACTCGATACATAGAATAAAATATGACTCTATGTGAATGCCTCCGGCGGTGTACCGAGATGTGCAATGACTCATGAGTGACATGTATGAAATAATTATGAACGGTGGCTTTTGCCACAAATACGATGTCAACTACATGATCATGCAAAGAAATATGACAATGATGAAGCGTGTCATAATAAACGGAGCGGTGGAAAGTTGCATGGCAATATATCTCGGAATGGCTATGGAAATGCCATAATAGGTAGGTATGGTGGCTGTTTTGAGGAAGGTAAATGGTGGGTTTATGGTACCGGCGAAAGTTGTGCGGTACTAGAGAGCCTAGCAATGGTAGAAGGGTGAGAGTGCGTATAATCCATGGACTGAACATTAGTCATAAAGAACTCACATACTTATTGCAAAAATCTATTAGTTATCGAAACAAAGTACTACATGCATGCTCCTAGGGGGATAGATTGGTAGGAAAAGACCATCGCTCGTCCCCGACCGCCACTCATAAGGAAGATAATAAATAAATAAATCATGCTCCGACTTTGTCACATAATGGTTCACCATACGTGCATGCTACGGGAATCACAAACCTCAACACAAGTATTTCTAAAATTCACAACTACTCAACTAGCATAACTCTAATATCACCATCTCCATATCTCAAAACAATCATCAAGTATCAAACTTCTCTTAGTATTCAATGCACTTATATGATTTTTATTATTATTATTGCCATATTTTTCTAAAGAACTCTCAAAATGATATAAGTGAAGCATGAGAGATCAATTATTTCTATAAAATAAAACCACCGCCGTGCACTAAAAAATATAAGTGAAGCACTAGAGCAAATGACAAACTACTCCGAAAGATATAAGTGAAGATCAATGAGTAGTTGAATAATTATGCAACTATGTGAAGACTCTCTAACATTTAATAATTTCAGATCTTGGTATTTTATTCAAACAGTAAGCAAAGCAAAAGGAAATAAAATGACGCTCCAAGCAAAACACATACCATGTGGTAAATAAAAATATAGCTCCAAGTAAAGTTACCGATGAACGAAGACGAAAGAGGGGATGCCTTCCGGGGCAGCCCCAAGCTTAGGCTCTTGGTTGTCCTTGAATATTACCTTGGGCATCCCCAATCCTAGGCTCTTTCCACTCCTTATTCCATAGTCCATCGAATCTTTACCCAAAACTTGAAAACTTCACAACACAAAACTTAACAGAAAACTCGTAAGCTCCGTTAGCGAAAGAAAACAAAACACCACTTCAAGGTACTGTAATGAACTTGTTCTTTATTTATATTGGTGTTAAACCTACTGTATTACAACTTCTCTATGGTTTATAAACTCTTTTAATAGCCATAGATTCATGAAAATAAGCAAACAACACATGAAAAACAGAATCTGTCAAAAACAGAACAGTCTGAAGTAATCTGTAACTAACGCAAACTTCTGGAACCCCAAAAATACTAAAATAAATTGATGGACGTGAGGAATTTATCTATTAATCATCTGAAAAAATAATTAACTAAATATCACTCTCCAATAAAAAATGGCAGCAATTCTCGTGAGCGCTAAAGTTTCTGTTTTTTACAGCAAGATCAAAAAGACTTTCCCCAAGTCTTCACAACAGTTCTACTTGGCACAAACACTAATTAAAAGCATAAATCCACATCTAAACAGAGGCTAAATAAATTATTTATTACTAAACAGGAGAAAAAATCAAAGAACAAAAATAAAATTGGGTTGCCTCCCAACAAGCGCTATCGTTTAACGCCCCTAGCTAGGCATGATGATTTCAATGATGCTCACATAAAAGATAAGAATTGAAACATAAAGAGAGCATCATGAAGAATATGACTAGCACATTTAAGTCTAACCCACTTCCTATGCATAGGGATTTTGTGATCAAACAACTTGTGGGAACAAGAATCAACTTGCATAGGAAAGCAAAACAAGCATAACTTCAAAACTTTAAGCACATAGAGAGGAAACTTGATATTATTGCAATTCCTACAAGCATATGTTCCTCCCCCATAGTAATTTTCAGTAGCATCATGAATGAATTCAACAATATAACAAGCACCTAAAGCATTATTTTCATGATCTACAAGAATAGAAATTTTATTACTCTCCACATAAGCAAAATTCTTCTCATTCGGAATAGTGGGAGCAAACTCAAAAAAATAACTATCATGTGAGGCATAATCCAATTGAAAACTAAAATCATGATGACAAGTTTCATGGTTATCATTATCCTTTATAGCATACATGTCATCACAATAATCATCATAGATAGCAACTTTGTTCTCATAGTCAATTGGAACCTCTTCCGAAATAGTGGATTCATCACTAAATAAAGTCATGACCTCTCCAAATCCACTTTCATCAATATAATCATCATAAATAGGAGGCATGCTTTCATCATAATAAATTTGCTCATCAAAACTTGGGGGACAAAAAATATCATCTTCATCAAACATAGCTTCCCCAAGCTTGTGGCTTTGCATATTGATGACCCACAAGTATAGGGGATCTATCGTAGTCCTTTCGATAAGTAAGAGTGTCGAACCCAACGAGGAGCAGAAGGAAATGATAAGCGGTTTCCAGCAAGGTGTTCTCTACAAGTACTGAAACAAGTGGTAACAGATAGTTCTGTGATAAGATAATTTGTAACGAGCAACAAGTAACAAAAGTAAATAAAGTGCAGCAAGGTGGCCCAATCCTTTTTGTAGCAAAGGACAAGCCTGGACAAACTCTTATATAGAGAAAAGCGCTCCCGAGGACACATGGGAATATTGTCAAGCTAGTTTTCATCACGTTCATATGATTCACGTTAGGTACTTTGATAATTTGGTATGTGGGTGGACCGGTGCTTGGGTGCTGCCCTTACTTGGACAAGCATCCCACTTATGATTAACCTCTATTGCAAGCATACGCAACTACAACAAAAGTATTAAGGTAAACCTAACCATAGCATGAAACATATGGATCCAAATCAGCCCCTTACAAAGCAATACATAAACTAGGGTTTAAGCTTCTGTCACTCTAGCAACCCATCATCTACTTATTACTTCCCAATGCCTTCCTCTAGGCCCAAATAATGGTGAAGTGTCATGTAGTCGACGTACACATAACACCACTAGAGGAGAGACAACATACATCTCATCAAAATATCGAACGAATACCAAATTCACATGACTACTAATAGCAAGACTTCTCCCATGTCATCAGGAACAAACGTAACTACTCACAAAGCATAAACATGTTCATAATCAGAGGGGTATTAATATGCATATAGGATCTGAACATATGATCTTCCACCAATTAAACCAACTAGCATCAACTGCAAGGAGTAATTAACACTACTAGCAACCTACTAGCACCAATCCCGGACTTGGAGACAAGAATTGGATACAAGAGATGAACTAGGGTTTTGAGAGGAGATGGTGCTGGTGAAGATGTTGATGGAGATTGCCCTCTCCCGATGAGAGGAGCGTTGGTGATGACGATGGCGATGATTTCCCCCTCCGGGAGGGAAGTTTCCCCGGCAGAACAGCTCCGCTAGAGCCCTAGATTGGTTCCGCAAGGTTCCGCCTCGTGGCAGCGGAGTTTCGTCCAAGAAGATGGCTTGTTATTTTTTCCCATTGAAAGACTTCATATAGCAGAAGATGGTCAACGGAGGGCCACCAGGGGGCCCATGAGGTAGGGGGGCGCGCCCCCACCCTCGTGGGCAGGGTGTGCCCCCCCTGGTGAAGTTCTTGCTCTCAGTATTTTTTATATATTTGGAAAACGTCTTTTGTGGAGTTTCAGGACTTTTGGAGCTGCGCAGAATAGGTCTCTAATATTTGCTCTTTTTCTAGCCCAGAATCCCAGCTGCCGGCATTCTCCCTCTTTATGTAAACCTTGTAAAATAAGAGAGAATAGGCATAAGTATTGTGACATAATGTGTAATAACAGCCCATAATGCAATAAATATCGATATAAAAGCATGATGCAAAATGGACGTATCAACTCCCCCAAGCTTAGACCTCGCTTGTCCTCAAGCGAAAAGCCGAAATCGAAAAATATGTCCACATGTTTAGAGATAGAGGTGTCAATAAAAATAAAATATGGACATGTGGGAATCATGATCATTCTTAGAACAACAACTTATATAATTCTTGCCATATGATTTCTTTTGCTAGAGTAATAATTCAATCACGATCTCAAGTATGAATAGTAAACTTCATTGAAAACTAACAAACTATAATCTCAGTCATTGGAGCAATTGCAATTTATCATAACATAGGAAAGAGTCAATGTATAAGAGATTTTCAGCAAGTCCACATACTCAACTATCATATAGTCTTTCACAATTGCTCACACTCACGCAATACTTATGGGTATGGAGTTTTAATCGGACACAGAGAAAGATAGGGGCTTATAATTTTGCCTCCCAACGTTTTACCTCAAGGGTAATGCCAACAATAATAGTTCATGAAAACTCACATCCAATTAGCCATATATACCAGGATCTTTCCAACATACCGTGCTTGCCAATGGATAAAAGGTAAAAAGGAAGGGTGAAGATCACCATGACTATTATGCAAGGTAGGAGATAAAAGTAAAAGATAGGCCCTTCATAGAGGGAAGCAGAGGTTGTCATGCGCTTTTATGGTTGGATGCACAAAATATTAATGCGAAAGAATGTCACTTTATATTGCCACTTGTGATATGGACTTTTATTATGCAGTTTGTCGCCTTTATTTCTTCCATATCACACGATCGTATAAAGCTTATTTTCTCCCACACTAGTAAGTCATACATATTTAGAGAGCATTTTTTATTGCTTGCACCGATGACAACTTACTTGGAGGATCTTACTCAATCCATAGGTAGGTATGGTGGACTCTCATGGCAAGACTGGTTTAAGGCTTAAGGTTATTTGGAAGCACAAGTAGTATCTCTACTTGGTGCGATGAATTTGGCTAGCATGAGGGGGAAAGGCAAGCTCAACCATGTTGGATGATCCATGACAATATAATTTATCTCAGATGTAAGAAAACATAACCCATTACGTTGTCTTCCTTGTCCACGTCAACTCTTTAGCATGTCATATTTTAATGAGTGCTCACAATCATAAAAGATGTCCAAGATAGTATATCTATATGTGAATACCTCTCTTTCTTTATTACTTCCTATTAATTGCAACGATGACCAAAACTAAGTTTGTCAACCCTCAACAACTTTTATTCATCATACTTTTTCTATGTGAGCTCATTACTCTCCATAAGGCTCACATGATCTCTTTGTTTCTTTTTTATCTCTTTCTCTTTTCATTTATTCACTTAGGATCATGGAAAAATAATCAAGCCCTTGACTCAACACTAATCTTTATTATATAGCTCACGGACTCGATTACATAGAAGGATTTATAAAGCAAAACTCACAACTAGATCATACTAAGAACTTTTATTCTACTGGATCAAAATATTACCAAAAGGATCGAACTAAGAAAAACGGTAAAGATAAAAGTGATGGTGATACGATACCGGGGCACTCCCCCAAGCTTGGCAGTTGCCAAGTGGAGTGCCCATACCTAGGTGATTATGTCTCCTTTGTTGGTGAAGAAGGTGGAGTTGTTGATGATTGATAGTCGCACATCGAGCGTAGGAGGTCTTCTAACTTGCGGATAATGCCCTTGAGTGCGATGATATGCTCCTTCAACAAAATATTTTCACGTGTGATATACTTATTTTGTATATGAGCTAACTCAATCATCTTGAAAGCTTCGATTTCTGTTGGGGTAAGAACATTGTGATCCAGTTGAAGGGTGTATTCTGTTGCCGGAACTTGGTCCTCCATGGCCTTCTTGATCCGTTCATCCTTGTTGATCTCCATAGGTTCTTCTCTCTTCAGCTATATCTTCATTAGCCAAGCATCGTTGCCCTCATGGTTGGAGGAGGAGGGAGACGACATAGTGCCTGGCCTTGACAACCCTGACAGAAAACAGCTCGAAACAGAGACAGGAGATTTTTGCGTGATACGGGAGTCAAAACCCCTGGGAGATTATATAATGAATTTTTACCGACCAAAATATGTGTCGTGTATGAAAACGGAGTCCGGAGAGCACACGAGGTGCCCACGAGGTAGGGGGGCGCGCCCTCCACCCTCGTGGAGGCCTCATGTCCTTCCTGGACTGCTTCTTATTTTTCTATTTTTCTAAATATTCCAAAACGGAGAAATATTGCCTTAAAAACTGTTTTGGAGTCGGTGTACTTACCGTACCACATACCTATTCCTTTTCGGAGTCTGAAACGTTCCGGAAACTGTCCCTTATGTATTCCTCCGGGGTTACGGTTTCAATAACATTGGTTTCAACATTTATGAGATTACCTGAGATATAGTGTTTGATTCTTTGACCGTTCACCACCTTCGGATTTGTGCCTTCAAAGTTGTTGATTTTTATGGCACCGGAACGATAGAACTCCTCGATAACGTAAGGGCCTTCCCATTTAGAGAGATTTTTTCCTGCAAAAAATCTTAAACGAGAGTTGTATAGCAATACATAATCACCTACATTAAACTCACACTTTTGTATTCTTTTGTCATGCCATCTTTTAACTTTTTCTTTAAACAACTTGGCATTTTCATAGGCTTGGGTTCTCCATTCATCAAGTGAGCTAATATCAAATAGCCTCTTCTCACCGGCAAGTTTAAAATCATAATTGAGTTCTTTAATAGCCCAATAAGCCTTGTGTTCTAGTTCGAGAGGTAAGTGACATGCTTTTCCATAAACCATTTTATACGGAGACATACCCATAGGATTTCTATATGCAGTTCTATAGGCCCATAATGCATCATCAAGTTTCTTGGACCAATTCTTTCTAGACCTATTGACAGTCTTTTGCAAAATTAATTTGAGTTCTCTATTACTCAATTCTACTTGACCACTGGACTGAGGGTGATAAGGAGATGCAATTCTATGATTAACATCATATTTAGCAAGCATTTTACGGAAAGCACCATGAATGAAATGTGATCCACCATCAGTCATTAAATATCTAGGGACTCCAAATCTTGGAAAAATAACTTCTTTAAGCATTTTAATAGAAGTGTTATGATCAACACTACTAGTTGGAATAGCTTCTACCCACTTAGTAACGTAATCAACAGCAACTAAAATATGTGTATATCCATTAGAGGAAGGAAAGGGTCCCATATAGTCAAAGCCCCAAACATCAAATGGTTCAATAACTAGTGAATAATTCATGGGCATTTCTTGACGTCTACTAATATTACCAATTCTTTGACATTCATCACAAGATAAGACAAACTCACGGGCATCCTTGAAGAGAGTAGGCCAATAAAAACTAGATTGCAATACCTTATGTGCAGTCCTATCTCCAGCATGGTGTCCTCCATAAGCTTCGGAGTGACACTTGCGTAGGATCTTTGATGTCCTTAGGACATGGCATCTTTTCAATAGCATCAACCTTGGCTTTATCAACTTCAATACCTCTTTCTGAAACTTTATGCCCCAAGACAATACCTTCATTAACCATAAAGTGGCACTTTTCCCAATTCAAGACAAGATTAGTTTCTTCACATCTCTGCAAAACTCGATCAAGGTTGCTCAAGCAATCATCAAAAGAAGATCCATAGACGGAAAAGTCGTCCATGAAAACCTCACAAATCTTTTCACAAAAGTCAGAGAATATAGCCATCATGCATCTTTGAAAGGTAACAGGTGCATTACATAAACCAAAAGGCATACGTCTATAAGCAAAAGTACCAAAAGGGCATGTAAAAGTAGTCTTTGATTGATCTTTGGCTGACACAGGTATTTGAGAGAAACCAGAATAACCATCTAGAAAGCAAAAATGTGTATGTTTGGATAATATTTCTAGCATTTGATCGATAAATGGTAAGGGGTAATGATCCTTTTTAGTAGCCTTATTTAATTTGCGGAAATCAATTACCATCCTATAACCTGTAATAATTCTTTGAGGGATCAATTCATCTTTATCATTAGGAACAACAGTAATACCTCCCTTCTTAGGGACACAATGGACAAGGCTTACCCACTGACTATCAGCAACGGGATAGATTATACCTACCTCAAGGAGCTTTAGTATTTCCTTTCTTACCACTTCTTTCATTTTAGGATTCAGCCGGCGTTGATGGTCATGAACTGGTTTAGCATCTTCTTCCAAATTAATTTTATGTTGACATAGAGTGGGACTAATGCCCTTAAGATCATCAAGAGTATACCCAATAGCAGCACGGTGCTTCTTCAGAGTTATCAACAATCTCTCTTCCTCATGCTCTGAAAGGTTAGCGGTAATAATAACATGATATATCTTTTTCTCACCAAGATAAGCATATTTAAGAGTATCAGGTAACGGTTTAAGCTCAAACACGGGATCACCCTTGGGTGGAGGAGGATCCCCTAGGATTTCAACAGGTAAATTGTTTTTCATAATAGGTTCCTGTTTAAAGAATACTTCATCTAATTCCCTTCTTTCATTCATAAACATGTCATTTTCATGGTCTAGCAAGTATTGTTCTAAAGGATCACTAGGAGGTACGGCAATAGAAGCAAGACCAATAATTTCATCCTTACTAGGTAATTCTTCTTCACGGTGTTGTCTACTAAATTTAGAGAAATTAAATTCATGAGTCATATCATCTAAACCGATAGTAACAACATCTCTTTTGCAATCTATGGTAGCATTGACAGTGTTTAAGAAGGGTCTACCAAATATAATGGGACAAAAGCTATCTTGTGGGGAACCAAGAACAAGAAAATCAGCAGGATATTTAGTTTTCCCACACAAGACTTCAACATCTCTAACAATTCCCATTGGTGAAATAGTATCTCTATTGGCAAGTTTAATTGTGACATCAATATCTTCTAACTCAACAGGTGCAATATCATGCATAATTTCTCTATATAGGCTAATAGGTATTGCACTAGCACTAGCAGCCATATCACATAAGCCATGATAACAATGATCTCCTATTTTAACAGAAATAACAGGCATGCCTACCACAGGTCTAGGTTTATCTTTAGCACAGGGTTTGGCAATTCTAGCAGTTTCATCATAGAAATAAATAACATGCCCATCAATATCATCAGACAAGACATCTTTAACAATAGCAATATTAGGTTCAACTTTAACTTGCTCAGGAGGTGTATATGTTTTAATATTGCTTTTACGAACTACAGTTGAAGCTTTAGCATGATCCTTTATCCTAATAGGGAAAGGTGGTTTCTCAACATAAGAAGTAGGAACAATTGGATCATTACAAGTGACAATCTTTTCTTCAACTTTAATAGGTGCAGCTACTTTTACTTCCATGGGTGGATGATATTTAAACCATTTCTCCTTGGGGAGATCAACATAAGTAGCAAAAGATTCACAGAAAGAAGCTACTATCTCAGAGTCAAGTCCATATTTAGTGCTAAATTTACGAAAAATATCGGTATCCATAAAAGATTTAACACAATCAAAACTAGGTGTTATACCTGACTCCTTACCTTCGTCGAGGTCCCAATCTTCAGAGTTGCGTTTAATTCTTTCCAATAAATCCCATTTGAATTCAATAGTCTTCATCATAAAAGAGCCAGTACAAGAAGTATCAAGCATGGTGCGATTGTTATCAGAAAGCAGAGCATAAAAAAATTGAATAATCGTTTCTCTTGAGAGCTCATGATTGGGGCATGAATATAACATTGATTTAAGCCTCCCCCAAGCTTGAGCGATGCTTTCTCCTTCGCGAGGCCAAAATATATATATATATATAATTGCGATCACGATGAACAAGATGCATAGGATAAAACTTCTGATGAAATTCCAATTTCAATCGTTAATTCCAAGACCCCATATCATCACATAGCCTATACCATGTCGATGCGTCTCCCTTCAAAGATAAAGGGAATACCCTCTTCTTAACAACATCTTCGGGTACACCTGCAAGCTTAAATAATCCACAAACTTCATCCACATATATTAGATGCTCATTAGGATGTTTTGTTCCATCTCCTAAAAAGGATTGGCTAGCAGTTTTTCTATCATACCTGAAGGAATTTCAATGCAGACATTTTCATTTTCATTTTCATTTTCAGTAGGTTGAGTAGGTTGAGGAGCAACTCTTTGCTCTACTGGTCGGGGTGAAGATACCCCAAACAAGCCCCTCAGAGGATTACTTTCCATAGTAACAAGTGACAGTAAATTTCAGCACACTATATAAATTTTTCCTTACCAAATTCCACCTACCAAAGGCACTTCACTCCCCGGCAACGGCACCAGAAAAGAGTCTTGATGACCCACAAGTATAGGGGATCTATCGTAGTCCTTTCGATAAGTAAGAGTGTCGAACCCAACAAGGCGCAGAAGGAAATGATAAGCGGTTTCCAGCAAGGTATTCTCTGCAAGTACCGAAACAAGTGGTAACAAATAGTTTTGTGATAGGATAATTTGTAACGAGCAACAAGTAACAAAAGTAAATAAAGTGCAGAAAGGTGGCCCAATCCTTTTTGTAGCAAAGGACAAGCCTGGACAAACTCTTATATAGAGAAAAGCGCTCCCGAGGACACATGGGAATATCATCAAGCTAGTTTTCATCACGTTCATATGATTCGCGTTCGGTACTTTGATAATTTGGTATGTGGGTGGACCGGTGCTTGGGTGCTGCCCTTACTTGGACAAGCATCCCACTTATGATTAACCTCTATTGCAAGCATCTTCAACTACAACAAAAGTATTAAGGTAAACCTAACCATAGCATGAAATATATGGATCCAAATCAGCCCCTTATGAAGCAACGCATAAACTAGGGTTTAAGCTTCTGTCACTCTAGCAACCCATCATCTACTTATTACTTCCCAATGCCTTCCTCTAGGCCCAAATAATGGTGAAGTGTCATGTAGTCGACGTTCACATAACACCACTAGAGGAGAGACAACATACATCTCATCAAAATATCGAACGAATACCAAATTCACATGACTACTAATAGCAAGACTTCTCCCATGTCCTCAGGAACAAACGTAACTACTCACAAAGCATAAACATGTTCATAATCAGAGGGGTATTAATATGCATATAGGATCTGAACATATGATCTTCCACCGATTAAACCAACTAGCATCAACTACATGGACTAATTAACACTACTAGCAACCTACTAGCACCAATCCCGGACTTGGAGACAAGAATTGGATACAAGAGATGAACTACGGTTTTGAGAGGAGATGGTGCTGATGAAGATGTTGATGGAGATTGCCCTCTCCCGATGAGAGGAGCGTTGGTGATGACGATGGCAATGATTTCCCCCTCTGGGAGGGAAGTTTCCCTGGCAGAACAGCTCAACCAGAGCCCTGGATTGGTTCCGCCTCGTGGCGGCAGAGTTTCGTCCGAGAAGATGGCTTGTTATTTTTTTCCAATCGAAAGACTTCATATAGCAAAAGATGGTCACCGGAGGGCCACCAGGGGGCCCACGAGGTAGAGGGGCGCGCCCAGGGGGTAGGGCGCGCCCCCCACCCTCGTGGGCAGGGTGTGGCCCCCTGGTGAAGTTCTTGCTCTCAGTATTTTTATATATATTTGGAAAACGTCTTCCATGGAGTTTCAGGACTTTTGGAGCTGTGCAGAATAGGTCTCTAATATTTGCTCCTTTTCCAGCCCAGAATCCCAGCTGCCGGCATTCTCCCTCTTTATGTAAACCTTGTAAAATAAGAGAGAATAGGCATAAGTATTGTGACATAATGTGTAATAACAGCCCATAATGCAATAAATATCGATATAAAAGCATGATGCAAAATGGATGTATCACATATCATTAGCATCATGGATATTCAAGGAATTCGTACTAACAACATTGCAATCATGCTCATCATTCAAATATTTAGTGCCAAACATTCTAATGCATTCTTCTTCTAGTACTTGAGCACAGTTTTCCTTCCCATCATTTTCATGGAAGACATTAAAAAGATGAAGCATATGAGGTACCCTCAATTCCATTTTTTTATAGTTTTCTTTTATGAACTAAATTAGTGATAAAACAAGAAACAAAAAGATTCCATTGCAAGATCTAAAGATATACCTTCAAGCGCTAACGTCCCCGGCAATGGCGCCAGAGAAGAGCTTGATGTCTACTATACAACCTTCTTCTTGTAGACGTTGTTGGGCCTCCAAGTGCAGAGGCTTGTAGGACAGTAGCAAATTTCCCTCAAGTGGATGACCTAAGGTTTATCAATCCGTGGTAGGCGTAGGATGAAGATGGTCTCTCTCAAGCAACCCTGTGATGTCTACTACACAACCTTCTTCTTGTAGACGTTGTTGGGCCTCCAAGTGCAGAGGTTTGTAGGACAATAGCAAATTTCCCTCAAGTGGATGACCTAAGGTTTATCAATCCGTAGGAGGCGTAGGATGAAGATGGTCTCTCTCAAGCAACCCTGCAACCAAAAAACAAAGAGTCTCTTGTGTCCCCAACACACCCAATACAATGGTAAATTGTATAGGTGCACTAGTTCGGCGAAGAAATGGTGATACAAGTGCAATATGGATGGTAGATAAAGGTATTTGTAATCTGAAATTATAAAAACAGCAAGTAACTAATGGTAAAAGTGAGCGTAAACGGTATTGCAATGCTAGGAAATAAGGCCTAGGGTTCATACTTTCGCTAGTGCAAGTTCCCTCAACAATAATAACATAATTGGAACATATAACTATCCCTCAACATGCAACAAAGAGTCACTCCCAAGTCACTAATAGCGGAGAACAAATGAAGAGATTATGGTAGGGTACGAAACCACCTCAAAGTTATTCTTTCCAATCAATCCGTTGGGCTATTCCTATAGGTGTCACAAACAGCCCTAGAGTTCGTACTAGAATAACACCTTAAGACACAAATCAACCAAAACCCTAATGTCACCTAGATACTCCAATGTCACCTCAAGTATCCGTGGGTATGATTATACGATATGCATCACACAATCTCAGATTTATCTATTCAACCAACACAAAGTACCTCAAAGAGTGCCCCAAAGTTTCTACCGGAGAATCACGACGAAAACGTGTGCCAACCCCTATGCATAGGTTCATGGGCGGAACCCGCAAGTTGATCACCAAAACATACGTCAAGTGAATCACATGATATCCCATTGTCACCACAGATACGCACGGCAAGACATACATCAAATGTTCTCAAGTCTTTAAAGACTCAATCCGATAAGATAACTTCAAAGGGGAAACTCAATCCATTACAAGAGAGTAGAGGGGGGAAGAAACATCATAGGATCCAAATATAATAGCAAAGCTCGCGATACATCAAGATCGTATCATCTCAAGAACACGAGAGAGAGAGAGAGAGAGAGATCAAACACATAGCTACTGGTACATACCCTCAGCCCCGAGGGAGAACTACTCCCTCCTCATCATGGAGAGCACCGGGATGATGAAGATGGCCACCGGAGAGGGATTCCCCCCTCCGGCAGGGTGCCAGAATGGGTCTAGATTGGCTTTCGGTGACTACGGAGGCTTCTGGCGGCGGAACTCCCGATCTATTGTGCTCTCGGATGTTTTTAGGGTATATGGAGATATATAGGCGGAAGAAGTACGTCAGGGGGGGCACGAGGGGCCCACGAGGGTGGAGGGCGCGCCCCCTACCTCGTGCCCTCCTCGAAGCTTCCCTTACGTGCACTTCAAGTCTTCTGGGCTTCTTTCCTTCCAAAAATGAGTTCCGTGAAGTTTCAGGTCAATTGGACTCCGTTTGATTTTCCTTTTCTTCGAAACCCTAAAACAAGGTAAAAACAGAAACTGGCACTGGGCTCTGGGTTAATAGGTTAGTCCCAAAAATGATATAAAGTGTATAATAAAGCCCATAAACATCCAAAACAGAAGATAATATAGCATGGAGCAATCAAAAATTATAGATACGTTGGAGACGTATCAGCATCCCCAAGCTTAATTCCTGCTCGTCCTTGAGTAGGTAAATGATAAAAACAGAATTTTTGATGCGGAGTGCTACTTGGCATAATTTCAATGTAATTCTTCTTAATTGTGGTATGAATATTCAGATCCGAAAGATTCAAGACAAAAGTTCATATTGACATAAAAATGATAA
The DNA here is from genome assembly GCF_056163025.1 of Triticum urartu. Lineage (NCBI taxonomy): Eukaryota > Viridiplantae > Streptophyta > Magnoliopsida > Poales > Poaceae > Triticum > Triticum urartu. The sequence continues at coordinate 604,822,171 of NC_141875.1, forward strand.
TACTTCAAGCATACTAACTAAGCAATTATGTCTTCTCAAAATAACATGGCCAAAGAAAGTTCATCCCTACAAAATCATATAGTTTAGTCATGCTCCATTTTCGTCACACAAGAATGCTCTCGTCATGCACAACCCCGATGACAAGCCAAGTAATTGTTTCATACTTTAGTAATCTCAAACATATAAACTTTCACGCAATACATGAGCGCGAGCCATGGATATAGCACTATGGGTTGAATAGAATAATGAGGGGGTTATGTGAAGAAGACAAAAAGGAGAAAGTCTCACATCAACGAGGCTAATCAATGAGCTATGGAGATGCCCACTGATTGATGTTAATGCAAGGAGTAGGGATTGCCATGCAACGGATGCACTAGAGCTATAAATGTATGAAATCTCAACAAAAGAAACTAGGTGGGTGTGCATCCAACTTGCTTGCTCACGAAGACCTAGGGCACTTGAGGAGGCCCATTGTTGGAATATACAAGCCAAGTTCTATAATGAAAAATTCCCACTAGTATATGAAAGTGGCAAAACAAGAGACTCTATATCATGAAGATTATGGTGCTACTTTGAAGCACAAGTGTGGCAAAGGATAGTAGCATTGTCCCTTCTCTCTTTTTCTCTCATTTTTTGGGGCCTTCTCTTTTTTATGGCCTTTCTTTCTTTAGGCCTTCTCTTTTTTATGGCCTTTCTCTAGAAAATGATGATCATCACACTTCTATTTATTTACAACTCAATGATTACAACTCGATACTAGAAAAAAGTATGACTCTATATGAATGCCTCCGGCGGTGTACCGGGATTGCGATGAATCAAGTGTGACATGTATGAAAGAATTATGAACGGTGGCTTTGCCACAAATACTATGTCAACTACATGATCATGCAAAGAAATATGACAATGATGATGTGTGTCATAATAAACGGAACGGTGGAAAGTTGCATGGCAATATATCTCGGAATGGCTATGGAAATGCCATAATAGGTAGGTATGGTGGCTGTTTTGAGGAAGATATAAGGAGGTTTATGTGTGAAAGAGCGTATCATATCATGGGGTTTGGATGCACCGGCGAAGTTTGCGCCAACTCTCAATGTGAGAAAGGGCAATGCATGGTACCGAAGAGGCTAGCAAGGATGGAAGTGTGAGAGTGCGTATAATCCATGGACTCAACATTAGTCATAAAGAACTCACATACTTGTTGCAAAAATCTACAAGTCATCAAAAACCTCGGCACTACATGCATGCTCCTAGGGGGATAGATTGGTAGCAAAAGACCATCGCTCGTTCCCGACCACCACTCATAAGGAAGACAATCAAATAACACCTCATGATTCAAATTTGTTACACAACGTTTACCATACGTGCATGCTACGGGACTTGCAAACTTCAACACAAGCATTTCTCAAATTCACAACTACTCAACTAGCACGACTTTGATATCATTACCTCCATATCTCAAAACAATCATCAAGCATCCAACTTCTCATAGTATTCAATGCACTTTATATGAAAGTTTTTATTATATCCCTCTTGGATGCCCATCATATTAGGACTAGTTTCATAACCAAAGCAAACTACCATGCTGTTCTAAAGACTCTCAAAATGATATAAGTGAATCATGAGAGATCAATTATTTCTTCAAAATAAAACCACCATCGTGCTCTAAAAAGATATAAATGAAGCACTAGAGCAAATGACAAACTACTCCGAAAGATATGAGTGAAGATCAATGAGTAGTCGAATAATTATGCAACTATGTGAAGACTCTCTAAGATTTAAGAATTTTAGATCTTGGTATTTTATTCAAACAGCAAGAAAAACAAAATTAAATAAAATGACGCTCCAAGCAAAACACATATCATGTGGTAAATAAAAATATAGCTCCAAGTAAAGTTACCGATGAACGAAGACAAAAGAGGGGATGCCTTCCGGGGCATCCCCAAGCTTAGGCTCTTGGTTGTCCTTGAATATTACCTTGGGGTTCCTTGGGCATCTCCAAGATTAGGCTCTTGCCACTCCTTATTCCATAATCCATCGAATCTTTACCCAAAACTTGAAAACTTCACAACACAAAACTTAAAGTAGAATACTCGTGAGCTCCGTTAGTATAAGAAAATAAATCACCACTTCAAGGTACTGTAATGAACTCATTCTTTATTTATATTGGTGTTAAACCTACTGTATTCCAACTTCTCTATGGTTTATAAACTATTTTACTAGCCATAGATTCATCAAAATAAGCAAACAACACACGAAAAACAGAATCTGTCAAAAACAGAACAGTCTGAAGTAATCTGGATCAAACGTATACTTCTGGAACCCCAAAAATTCTAAAATAAATTTCTGGACCTGAGGAATTTATCTATTAATCATCTTCAAAAATAATTAACTAAATATCACTCTCCAAATAAAAATGGCATCAATTCTCGTGAGCGCTAAAGTTTCTGTTTTTTACAGCATGATCGCAAAGACTTTCCCCAAGTCTTCCCAAAGGTTCTACTTGGCACAAACACTAATTAAAAGCATATAACCACATCTAAACAGAGGCTAGATGAATTATTTATTACTAAACAGGAACAAAAAGAAAGGAACAAAAATAAAATTGGGTTGCCTCCCAACAAGCGCTATCGTTTAACGCCCCTAGCTAGGCATGATGATTTCAATGATGCTCACATAAAAGATAAGAATTGTAACATAAAGAGAGCATCATGAAGATGAATAGCAAATTTAAGTCTAACCCACTTCCTATGCATAGGGATTTTGTGAGCAAAGAACTTATGGGAACAATAATCAACTAGCATAGGAGGACAAAACAAGCATAACTTCAAAACTTTAAGCACATAGAGAGGGAACTTGATATTATTGCAATTACTACAAGCATATGTTCCTCCCTAATAATAATTTTCATTAGCATAATGAATGAATTCAACAATATAACCAGCACCTAAAGCATTCTTTTCATGATCTACAAGCATAGAAATTTTATTACTCTCCACATAAGCAAATTTCTTCTTAATCGGAATAGTGGGAGTATCATAAGAGACTTGAATACTATAAATTTTTTCCACATTAAAAGAGTAATGTTTAGAAAAAGGGTAATCATAATCATGACAAGTTTTATAAATATAATTATCACTACTTTTTATAGCATATGTATCATCACAATAATTATCATAAGTAGGAGGCATGCTATCATCATTATAAATTTGCATATTAAAACTTGGGAGACTAAAAATATCATCTTCATTAAGCGTAGCATCCCCAAGCTTGGGACAAACATTAATTGCAGCAAATATATTCTCAAAAACATCATCTTCATCAAACATAGCATCCCCAAGCTTGGGCCTTTTCATATCATAAGCATAATCACTCTCATCATTAATAGTATAGATAGCACCAATAGTATAGCAATTATCAAATTCGTCCAAGCAAGTGCCAAAAAGATTTTCAAGATCATAAGAAGTATCATTATCTTCCACAATTATATTTTCATGAGGCACAATAGTAATAGGAGCAGCATTATTTGGGGGAGATATCTTTTTACCTCTCTTCCTTTTTCTTTTATTCTTATTCACCACATCATGTGTGGGTTCAATCCTCTTTTTGGAGCTCCTTATTAATGAGATTGGTTGAATAGGAGGCTCCTCCTCGTTACCTGATTCATCATAAGAAATAATAGGAGGATATTGGGAAGTCTCTTCCCTTTCATTAGTATTCTCTTCATCTTCTATTTGTTTTCTTTTCTTTATGTAATTGGCAATATAAGGATTTTCAATGCAATTCACCGCACAATACATATAAATTTCCTCTAGGTCAAAATGAAGAACTCTATCAAGGGAAAATTTTGGAATATCCTTAGTTATACGTTTCATTTCATCGTGGCCCATAAGCAAACTAAGTTTATTATAATGTGCAAGGGAAATCAAGTCATCACAATTTTTGTACACGATTAGATCATGAAACAATTTGCGTCGGATAATTAAATGATCATGTTCATTACAAAGCTCACAAGTATGGCCAAGAAAATTTAAATTTTCAGCACAATCATCTAGCTCTTCTTGCAACAATTTAGTTTCTAAGTACTTATGCTTCTTGCAATATCTATCTTCTCTATTTGGTGTATACTTATAAACCCAATGCACTCCACAAAAATTGACATGTTTATAGGAGACACTTTCATCATAACTAGTGCAATCATCATTAGTGTCATGGATATTCAAAGAATTCGTACTAACAACATTGCAATCATGCTTATCATTCAAATATTTAGTTCCAAACATTCTAATGCATTCTTCTTCTAGCACTTTGGCACAATTTTCCTTTTCATCATACTCACGAAAGATATTAAAAAGATGAAGCGTATGAGACAAACTCAATTCCATTTTTTTATAGTTTTCTTTTATAAACTAAACTAGTGATAAAAATAAACTAAAAGACTCGATTGCAAGATCTAAAGATATACCTTCAAGCACTCACCTCCCCGGCAACGGCGCCAGAAAAGAGCTTGATGTCTACTACACAACCTTCTTCTTGTAGACGTTGTTGGGCCTCCAAGTGCAGAGGTTTGTAGGACAGTAGCATATTTCCCTCAAGTGGATGACCTAAGGTTTATCAATCCGTAGGAGGCGTAGGATGAAGATGGTCTCTCTCAAGCAACCCTGCAACCAAATAACAAAGAGTCTCTTGTGTTCCCAACACACCCAATACAATGGTAAATTGTATAGGTGCACTAGTTCGGTGAAGAGATGGTGATACAAGTGCAATATGGATGGTAGATAAAGGTATTTGTAATCTGAAATTATAAAAACATCAAGGTAACTAATGGTAAAAGTGAGCGTAAACGGTATTGCAATGCTAGGAAATAAGGCCTAGGGTTCATACTTTCGCTAGTGCAAGTTCCCTCAACAATAATAACATAATTGGAACATATAACTATCCCTCAACATGCAACAAAGAGTCACTCCAAAGTCACTAATAGCGGAGAACAAATGAAGAGATTATGGTAGGGTACGAAACCACCTCAAAGTTATTCTTTCCAATCAATCCGTTGGGCTATTCCTATAGGTGTCACAAACAGCCCTAGATTTCGTACTAGAATAACACCTTAAGACACAAATCAACCAAAACCCTAATGTCACCTAGATACTCCAATGTCACCTCAAGTATCCGTGGGTATGATTATACGATATGCATCACACAATCTCAGATTCATCTATTCAACCAATACAAAGGACCTCAAAGAGTGCCCCAAAGTTTCTACTAGAGAATCACGACGAAAACGTGTGCCAACCCCTATGCATAGGTTCATGGGCGGAACCCGCAAGTTGATCACCAAAACATACGTCAAGTGAATCACGTGATATCCCATTGTCACCACAGATACGCACGGCAAGTGATAACCCACAAGTATAGGGGATCGCAACAGTTTTCGATAAGTAAGAGTGTCGAACCCAACGAGGAGCTAAAGGTAGAACAAATATTCCCTCAAGTTCTATCGACCACCGATACAACTCTACACACGCTTGACGTTCGCTTTACCTAGAACAAGTATGAAACTAGAAGTACTTTGTAGGTGTTGTTGGATAGGTTTGCAAGATAATAAAGAGTGTGTAAATAAAAAGTAGGGGTTGTTTAGATAAAGAAACAATAAAGTAAATATAGCGAGTGTGGAAAACTGGTGGTAGGAGTTGTGGAATTGCCCCTAAGCAATTGACTACTTTACTAAACCGATAGCAAGTATTATGTGGGAGAGGCCACTGCTAGCATGTCATCCCTGACTTGGAATTCTATGCACTTATCATTGGAACTATTAGCAAGCATCCGCAACTAGTAACGTTCATTAAGGTAAAACCCAACCATAGTATTAAGATAAATTGGCCCCCCTTCAATCCCGTATGCATCAATTTCTATGCTAGGTTGAAGCTTCTGTCACTCTTTCCCTCCAATACATAGTCCTATCAACATACAACTAACCCTATGGTGTGATCCACGCGCGCAATCATATGATGGGTACCAAAGGACAGCAACATAACCACAAGCAAATTAAATCAATCATAGCAATTCATCAACCACCGATAGGACAACGAAAATCTACTCAGACATCATAGGATGGCAACACATCATTGGATAATAATATGAAGCATAAAGCACCATGTTCAAGTAGAGGGTACAGCGGGTTGGGGAGAGTGGACCGCTGTAGATAGAGGGGGGAAGGTGATGGAGATGTTGGTGAAGATGGCGGAGTTGTTGGTGTAGATCGCGGTGATGATGATGGCCCCCGGTGGCACCCCGGTGCCACCGGAAGCGAGGGGGAGAGAGCCCCCCTCCTTCTTCTTCTTCCTTGACCTCCTCCCTAGATGGGAGAAGGGTTTCCCCTCTGGTCCATGGCCTCCATGGCAAGGGAGGGGCGAGAGCCCCTCCGAGAATGGATCTGTCTCTCTCTGTTTCTGCGTTCTCAGATTCTTTCCTTTCACCGTTTCTTATATTCCCAGAGATCCGTAACTCCGATTGGGCTGAAATTTTAACACGATCTCTATCCGGATATTAGCTTTCTTGCGGCAAAATAAGGGTATCAACCGCCTTACGGGGTGGCCACGAGGGTCAGGGGCGCGCCCCCCTACCTCGTGCCCTGTGACGCCCGGGTAATTAGGCTACAGTAATCCCACGCTAATCGTGCCATGACACCTCGGTTACTGTTGCTGTCCTCGCAATAATTCGAAACCGTTCAAAATTCAAATTCAAATTTATGACAAGAATAAAAGTTTTCAAAAATTAAAACAAAAATGTTCGGTGGTTGCCGAATATTACAAGGGTAATTATGGGGCAACAAACACCTTTTTCTCAAAGCTCGACCTCTGCCACTACTACTGCTTCCCTAGCCAAGCCATACTTCTCATTCTTTGCTTGAATCCATAAAAAAACAAATTCCGTCGAGTTTCCTTGCATGGGTTGATTTGATTTAAATAGAAAAGAAAGAAATAATAAAAGAAAACAGAAAACAAACAAACAAAAAAAGGGAAAAGGAAAAGACCCCCCCGGGCCAGCAGACCCAACTGGCCGGCCCATTCGACCACCGGCCCAACTGGACAAAGGCCCAGCCGGCCACCCCACTCCCCCCATAACCCCCCACCCCCGGTCAAACCCTAACCCAACCACCCGCACTCCCCCCCACGCCGTTCCCCCCTCCCGATCCAATCTTGATCGGGGACGAGACCCCCACTCGCCCCACCCCGCTCGCCCCCCTCGCTCCCCCCGATCTGGATCGGGGGAAAAGGCGCCCCGACGCCGCTCGACACCCCCCCACTGCCGTCGCGCACCATGGCGCCTCCGCCCTCGTCGCCGAACCCCGACGCTGCCCGGTTCTGCCCCGCCGTCGCCGAGAGCCGCCCCATCCCCGTCGCCATGCCGGACGCCCCGACCTCGCCGACGGGCGCCGCTCGCCGGAGCCGCTCCACGTCGCCTCGCCTCCTCATCGGCTCCGTCAAGCCTCGCCGGACGTCCTCATCCGCTCCGTCGTCGGACCACCCCAACCTTCCCCGAGCCCGCTGCCCGTGCCCTACTCCCTCCCCTGTGAGCTCCCCCTCTCCTCGTCCGTCACCGCGGTCACCGCACTCTGCGCACGCCCCTGGCCATCGCCCTGTACGCGCGCCGCCCGTGCTCACCGCGGCCTCGTCTCGCCTGGCGTGCCGTCGCGCCGAGCCGCACCCGCAGTGCTTCTCCTTCCCGGAGCGCTCGCAGCTGCCGTGGCCCGCACCACCGCAGCCCCCTGCTACCTCCGACGCGACCACCACCGCCGCTGCTGGCCACCCTTGGCCTCGCCTTCGGCCCCATGCCGGCGACCCCGCGACCGGATGGCCACGGCCTCGCCCCGCAACCGGGCGGGCTACGACCTCCGCCCGGCGCCCACACCCGTTGCCCGCACACCCGCTAGGCCTTTGGCCCACTGACAAAGGGGCCCCAGCCCCAGAACAAAAATGTTTTAAAAAAAGAGAATTAAAAATAATAATTAATAATAAAAAATAATTAACTAATTAACTAATTAATTAATTAATTAAAGAATTAATTAACTTAATTAATTGTGTTTAACTAACCAAATCAATTAACTAAACTAATTAAACCTGTTTAGTTAGTCATAGACAATGACAGTAGGACCCACATGTCAGTTTGACTAGGTCAACTGACTAATTGACCGCTGACACAATAATGACGTCATGCTGACATCACAAGTCACTGTTTTGGATAATTCGGATTTAAAAATAAATTAATTAATTCTAGAAAATAGATAAATCTTTAAAAATTAATATAAAATAAATCGTAACTCGGATTAAATTATTTTCAACATGAAAGTTGCTCAGAATGACGAGACGAATCCGGATATGCAACCCGTTCGTCCGCCACGCATCCCTAGCATAGCGAACACGCAACTTTTCCCCTCCGACTCCTTTGCCCGAAAACACGAAACACCGGGGATAATTTCCCGGATGTTCCTCCCCTTCACCGGTACCACCTCGTAACGCGTTAGGGCACACCTAGCATCACGCTTTGTCATGTCATGCATCGTCATGCATTTGTTTGCATTATATTTATTGTTTCTTCCCCCTCTTCTCTCGCTAGACATCGAGACCGATGCCGCTGCTACCCGATACGACTACGGTGTTGACGACCCCTCTCTCTTGCCAGAGCAACCAGGCAAGCCCCCTCTTTGATCACCAGATATCGCCTATTCTTCTCTCTACTGCTTGCATTAGAGTAGTGTAGCATGTTACTGCTTTTTGTTATCCTATCCTGATGCATAGCCTGTCCTTGCTACTACTGTTGTTACCTTTACCTGCAATCCTAAATGCTTATTAGTATAGGATGCTAGTGTTCCATCAGTGGCCCTACACTCTTGTCCGTCTGCCATGCTATACTACTGGGCCGTGATCACTTCGGGAGGTGATCACGGGCATATGATATATACTTACACTGTTACATTACTTATGATACTGTTTGGAGATGGGGGCTGAAGGGGCAGGTGGCTCCATCCAGGTAGTGATGGGCCCGAGTTCCCGACGGCCCCCGACTGTTACTTTGAGGCGGAGCGACAGGGCAGGTTGAGACCACCTAGGAGAGAGGTGGGCCTGGCCCTGGTCGGCGTTCGCGGATACTTAACATGCTTAACGAGATCTTGGTATTTGATCTGAGTCTGGCTACTGGCCTATACGCACTAACCATCTACGCGGGGACAGTTATGGGCACTCGACGTCGTGGTATCAGCCGAAGCCTTCGTGACGTCAGCGACTGAGTGGCGCGCGCCGGATTGGACCGTAAGCCTGCTCTTGTATTAAGGGGGCTAGTTCTGCTTCCGGGCGCGTACGCAACGTGCAGGTGTGCAATGGGCGATGGGCCCAGACCCCTGTACCATAGGATTTAGACCGGCGTGCTGACCTCTCTGTTGAGACTAGGTAGGGCTGCGACGTGTTGATCTTCCGAGGCCGAGCATGACCCAGGAAAGTGTGTCCGGCCAAATGGGATCGAGCGTGTTGGGATATGTGGTGCACCCCTGCAGGGAAGTTAATCTATTCGAATAGCCGTGATCTTCGATAATAGGACGACTTGGAGTTGTACCTTGACCTTATGACAACTAGAACCGGATACTTAATAAAACACACCCTTCCAAGTGCCAGATACAACCGGTGATCGCTCTCTCACAGGGCGACGAGGGGAGGATCATCGGTTAGGATTATGCTATACGATGCTACTTGGAGGTCTTCAGTCTACTCTCTTCTACATGCTGCAAGACGAGACTGCCAGAAGCGTAGTCTTCGAAAGGACTAGCTATCCCCCTTATCCCGGCTTTTTGCAGTTCAGTCCACATATAATAGCCTTATTCCAGTTGATACCAATGCATACATATGTAGTGTAGCTCCTTGCTTGCGAGTACTTTGGATGAGTACTCACGGTTGCTTTCTCCTTCTCTTCCCTCTATCCTTTCTACCTGGTTGTCGCAACCAGATGCTGGAGCCCAGGAGCCAGACGCCACCGTCGACGACGACTCCTACTACACCGGAGGTGCCTACTACTACGTGCTGCCCGCTGACGACGACCAGGAGTAGTTAGGAGGATCCCAGGCAGGAGGCCTGCGCCTCTTTCGATCTGTATCCCAGATTGTGCTAGCCTTCTTAAGGCAAACTTGTTTAACTTATGTCTGTACTCAGATATTGTTGCTTCCGCTGACTCGTCTATAATCGAGCTCTTGTATTCGAGCCCTCGAGGCCCCTGGCTTGTAATATGATGCTTGTATGACTTATTTATGTTTTAGAGTTGTGTTGTGATATCTTCCCATGAGTCCCTGATCTTGATCGTACACATTTGCGTGCATGATTAGTGTACGATTGAATCGGGGGCGTCACATGCCCCCCTCGGGCACCGTCTCGCGATGATTCCACTTCCCAAAATTCATAAATATTCCAAAATAAATCTCCGTCAGTTTTTTTTCCGTTTGGACTCCGTTTGGTATGGGTTTTCTGCGAAACAAAAAACATGCAACAAACAGGAACTAGCACTGGGCATTGGATCAATATGTTAGTCCCAAAAATAGTATAAAAAGTTGCCAAAAGTATATGAAAGTTGAATAATATTGGCATGGAACAATCAAAAATTATATATACGATGGAGACGTATCAGCATCCCCAAGCTTAATTCCTGCTCGTCCTCGAGTAGGTAAATGATAAAAAAGATAATTTTTGATGTGGAATGCTACCTAGCATAATCTTGATCACATATCTAATCATGGCATGAATATTAAGACACGAGTGATTCAAAGCAATAGTCTATCATTTGACATAAAAACAATAATAATTCAAGCCTACTAATAACGCAATCATGTCTTTTCAAAATAACATGGCCAAAGAAATTTATCCCTACAAAATCATATAGTCTGGCTATGCTCCATCTTCACCACACAAAATATTCAAATCATGCACAACCCCGATGACAAACCAAGCAATTGTTTCATACTTTTGATGTTCTCAAACCTTTTCAACTTTCACGCAATACATGAGCGTGAGCCATGGACATGGCACTATAGGTGGAATAGAATATGATGGTGGAGAAGACAAAAAGGAGAAGATAGTCTCACATCAACTAGGCGTATCAACGGGCTATGGAGATGCCCATCAATAGATATCAATGTGAGTGAGTAGGGATTGCCATGCAACGGATGCACTAGAGCTATAAGTATATGAAAGCTCAAACTGAAACTATGTGGGTGTGCATCCAACTTGCTTGCTCATGAAGACCTAGGGCATTTGAGGAAGCCCGTCGTTGGAATATACAAGCCAAGTTCTATAATGAAAACTCCCACTAGTATATGAAAGTGATAACTCAAGAGACTCTCTATATGAAGAACATGGTGCTATTTTGAAGCACAAGTGTGGAAAAGGGATAGTAGCACTGCCCCTTCTCTCTTTTTCTCTCATTTTTTTGTTTTGTTTTTTATTTTTATTTTTATTTTTTGGTGGGCTTCTTTGGCCTCTTTTTTTATTTGGGCTTCTTTGGCCTCTTTTATTTTTTGTAAAGTCTAGAGTCTCATCCCGACTTATGGGGGAATCATAGTCTCCATCATCCTTTCCTCACTGGGGTAATGCTCTAATAATGATGATCATCGCACTTTTATTTACTTACAACTCAATATTACAACTCAATGTCTAGAACAAGGTATGACTCTATATGGATGCCTCCGGCGGTGTACCGGATGTGCAATGATCTAGCGTAGCAATGACATCAAAAAACGGACAAGCCATGAAAACATCATGCTAGCTATCTTACGATAATGCAAAGCAATATGACAATGAATGCTCAAGTCATGTATATGATGATGATGGAAGTTGCATGGCAATATATCTCAGAATGGCTATGGAAATGCCATGATAGGTAGGTATGGTGGCTGTTTTGAGGAAGGTATATGGTGGGTTTATGGTACCGGCGAAAGTAGCGCAGTACTAGAGAGGCTAGCAATGGTGGAAGGGTGAGAGTGCGTATAATCCATGGACTCAACATTAGTCATAAAGAACTCACATACTTATTGCAAAAATCTATTAGTCATCAAAACAAAGTACTACGCGCATGCTCCTAGGGGGATAGATTGGTAGGAAAAGACTATCGCTCGTCCCCGACCGCCACTCATAAGGAAGACAATCAATAAATAAATCATGCTCCGACTTCGTTACATAACGGTTCACCATACGTGCATGCTACGGGAATCAAAAACCTCAACACAAGTATTTCTACAATCCACAACTACCCACTAGCATGACTCTAATATCACCATCTTTATATCACAAAACTATTGCAAGGAATCCAACATATCATATTCAGTGATCTACAAGTTTTTTGTAGGATTTTATGACTAACCATGTGAATGACCAATTCCTGTCATGTCTCTAAACAGATATAAGTGAAGCAAGAGAGTTTAATTCTTTCTACAAAAGATATGCCCACGCTCTAACAAATATAAGTGAAGCAAAAGAGCATTCTACAAATGGCGGTTGTCTATGTAAAGAGAAACAGGCAATCCAAACTTCAAATGATATAAGTGAAGCACATGAAGCATTCTATAAAGCCATACTCAAAAGATATAAGTGAAGTGCAAAGAGCATTCTATAAATCAACCAAGGACTATCTCATACCAGCATGGTGCATAAAATAAAAATGAAAACTAAATGCAAAAGACGCTCCAAGATTGCACATATTGCATGAACGAAATGAATCCGAAAACATACCGATACTTGTTGAAGAAAGAGGGGATGCCTTCCCAGCATCCCCAAGCTTAGACGCTTGAGTCTCCTTGAATATTTACTTGGGGTGCCTCGGGCATCCCCAAGCTTGAGCTCTTGCCTCTCTTCCTTCTTCTCACATCAAAACCTTCTCAATCATCGAACACTTCATCCACACAAAACTTCAACGGAAAACTCGGTAAGATCCGTTAGTATAATGAAGCAAATCACTACTCTAAGTACTGTTGCAAACCAATTCATATTTTGTTTTTGCATTGTGTCTACTGTAATATAACTTTTTCATGGCTTAATCCACTGATATAATTCGATAGTTTCATCAAAACAAGCAAACTATGCATCAAAAACAGGATCTGTCTAAAACAGAATAGTCTGTAATAATTTGAACATTCACCATACTTCTGATACTTGAAAAATTCTACCAACATTAGGAAAAATAAACAATTTGTATAGGAAGACAGTGCAAAAAGAATCAGAACCATTTGACGTTCCAGCTAAAAATGTAAAATCGCGCACTACAACCAAAGTTTCTGTCCTGCACCGTACAAACCATCAAGCAAATGTAAACATCCTAAAGGCAAACCTTGGCACATTATTTTTATAATACAATGGAATTGTACAAGGGGGTAATTATTTTTGTTGAAAGGTTTCTGTAATCAAGATTCACAAAGTTGCCGTGAGCATGAACAAAGTTCAAGGAGCTCTCCCACTTCAACAATGCTTGTCTTTCTCACTTTCACTTTCCTTTTTGAAAAGTTTTGGGTTCCCCTCTTTATTTTTGTTGTTTTTAAACTATATGAAAGCACTCAACAGAAATAAATGACTCTCTAAAACTTTCGGGTTGTCTCCCTGGCAGCGCTTTCTTTAAAGCCATTAAGCTAGGCATATAGTGCTCAAGTAGTGAATCCACCCGGATCCCAAGGTATATCAAAGCCAATTTTAATTAACAATGATTTGTAATTTAGTAATGAGCACAAAGCAACATATATCAAGCAATGACGAAGTCTAAATCTCTTCCTATGCATCGGCATGTCATAAAAGAACAATTCATGCACACCTAGTAAAGACCAATGCATAGTATAAACAGTTTCTTGCAATTTTATCATGTTGGAAACATAGAGAGGTAGAGATATAGTTCCTCTCTCATAATAATTGCAAGTAGGAGCAGCAAGCCCATGCATATTATATTTATCGAAATCATCATGTGCAATGGTAAAAGGCAACCCATCAATATAATCCTTAATAAGTGCAAACTTCTCCGATATAGTATAATCAAGAGAATTCAAAAAGATAATAGGACTATCATGCGTGGGTGCAATAGCAACAATTTCATGTTTAACATAAGGAACTATAGCAAGTTAATCTCCATAAGCATCATTCATATTGGCATCTTGGCCACAAGCATAGCAAGCATCATCAAAAAGGGATATTTCAAGAGAATCAATGGGATCATAACAGTCATCATAGCAATCATCCTTCGGTAAGCACGAAGGGGAATTAAACAATGTATGAGTTGAAGAGTTACTCTCATTAGAAGGTGGGCACGGGTGATCAATCCGCTCTTCCTCCTTTTGTTCTTCGCTCTCCTCATCATCTTTTTCATCCAATGAGCTCACAATTTCATCAATTTCTTCTTCCATAGACTCCTGCAAAATATTAGTCTCTTCTTGGATAGCGGAGTAGTCCTCAATATATAGTTTAACATAAGCATTAGAAGCATAATTCTCATAACAATATTCAAGTATGGCAAAAAATTTAGATTTGTGAAGAGTATCATCATACTTTTCAATCAAAGAAGCAATTTCAGAAGCACCCTTAAAAGCAACAAATTCTTCAATTTGTTGAACATCATAGTAATTATAAACACCCTTAGCATACGAAGATACGATTCCAGTATTACTAAACTCACATTGATAGGGAAGGTGTTTCTTAGGGTTTTTAGAACAACAAGTAAAATCATATATTTCACATAAATTCCAAGCATAGCATTGCAAACGTTGAATTTGACTCCATAATAGTTTCCCTTTTTCAGATATATGGTGTCACACATAACAAGCATGCTCATCTAAAGATTTGCCCTCAACTAAGCTAGTTGGGGTTTCAGCATGAGCACATAGGGATCGAAGATGATCCAAGTAATAAGCTTCAGCAGTGTAATATATTTTGAGTGGTTCTTCAACCATTAGTTTAGTAGGTACAACTATTTTTTTTGGTATTTTGCATTTCCTACCCATAACTAAAGATAGAGAACGACTAAGAACAACAAATAAAAATTACTTAGTGATAAAGCAAACAAGCACACACGAGAATATTCACCCCACGCTATTGCTCCCCGGCAACGGCGCCAGAAAAAGGTCTTGATAACCCACAAGTATAGGGGATCGCAACAGTTTTCGATAAGTAAGAGTGTCGAACCCAATGAGGAGCTAAATGTAGAACAAATATTCCCTCAAGTTCTATCGACCACCGATACAACTCTACGCACACTTGACGTTCGCTTTACCTAGAACAAGTATGAAAGTAGAAGTACTTTGTAGGTGTTGTTGGATAGGTTTGCAAGATAATAAAGAGTGCGTAAATAAAAAGTAGGGGCTGTTTAGATAAAGAAACAATAAAGTAAATATAGCGAGTGTGGAAAAGTGGTGGTAGGAGTTGTGGAATTGCCCCTAAGCAATTGACTACTTTACTAGACAGATAGCAAGTATTATGTGGGAGAGGCCACTGCTAGCATGTCATCCCTGACTTGGAATTCTATGCACTTATGATTGGAACTATTAGCCAGCATCCGCAACTACTAACGTTCATTAAGGTAAAACCCAACCATAGCATTAAGATAAATTGGTCCCCCTTCAATCCCGTATGCATCAATTTCTATACTAGGTTAAAGCTTTTGTCACTCTTGCCTTCCAATACATAGTCCTATCAACATACAACTAACCCTATGGTGTGATCCACGCGCGCAATCATATGATGGGCACCAAAGGACAGCAACATAACCACAAGCAAATTAAATCAATCATAGCAATTCATCAACCACCGATAGGACAACGAAAATCTACTCAGACATCATAGGATGGCAACACATCATTGGATAATAATATGAAGCATAAAGCACCATGTTCAAGTAGAGGGTACAACGGGTTGCGGGAGAGTGAACCTCTGTAGATAGAGGGGGGAAGGTGATGGAGATGTTGGTGAAGATGGCGGAGTTGTTGGTGTAGATCGCGGTGATGATGATGGCCCCCGGTGGCACTCTGGTGCCACCGGAAGCGAGGGGGAGAGAGCCCCCCTCCTTCTTCTTCTTCCTTGACCTCCTCCCTAGATGGAAGAAGGGTTTCCCCTCTGGTCCATGGCCTCCATGGCAAGGGAGGGGTGAGAGCCCCTCCGAGATTGGATCTGTCTCTCTGTCTCTCTCTATTTCTGCGTTCTCAGATTCTTCCCTTTCACCGTTTCTTATATTCCCGGAGATCCGTAACTCCGATTGGGCTGAAATTTTAACACGATCTCTATCCGGATATTAGCTTTCTTGCGGCGAAAGAAGGGAATCAACCGCCTTACGGGGTGGCCACGAGGGTCAGGGGCGCGCCTGACACCCTAGGGCGCGCCCCCTACCTCGTGCCCTCCTCGAAGCTTCCCTTACGTGCACTTCAAGTCTTTTGGGCTTCTTTCCTTCCAAAAATGAGTTTCGTGAAGTTTCAGGTCAATTGGGCTCCGTTTGATTTTCCTTTTCTTCGAAACCCTAAAACAAGGTAAAAACAAAAACTGGCACTGGGCTCTGGGTTAATAGGTTGGTCCCAAAAATGATATAAAAGTGTATAATAAAGCTCATAAACATCCAAAACAGAAGATAATATAGCATGGAGCAATCAAAAATTATAGATACGTTGGAGACGTATCACCCTGCAACCAAATAACAAAGAGTCTCTTGTGTCCCCAACACACCCAATTACTTAACAGTATAACTCAGCTAGCTAGGAGCCACCACAGCGTTTTGACGTCCTCAACCGTTAGAATTGAAGCAGGAACGGACCAGATCATTTGGTCGTAACAACCAGCACCGATACGTCGCGTTTTCACCGCGTCATGACCTAGTGCACGTACTCGGGCTGCTGCTCTGCATACCGAGCTAGCGATATCCTCAGTCGTTGGGCTGATCGGTGGCCAAAAGAGCCCATATAGGTGCAATGAGCATGACCTCCATCCATCACAGGTATGGGCAAATCCTATTATATGTCCAAGGCTCAGTGGGCCAGTGTCCGCCCAGGTTTGAGGGAAAAAACATATATTATATTTTTGCTGCACATGATCAATTTTTCTTTTAAGGTTTTTGAGATGAGATCGCTGACCACCATTTCCTGGTGGTTCAGGATTAGTTATTGTTCATGCTTGTGTTTTCTCAACGTTTCTGTTTATACAGGAATACTAGCATAACCATCTTGATCTCGATGCTATGTAGACATGTATATTTAGACACATATCTTGTGCTCCTATTTATGAGAGGGAGCTCCAGCTTCGTTGGTGCTTGATTTAGGAGGAGACTTGACATGTTCTAACTACTAGATCCAAGCCAATACAGCCAATCCTGATATGCTAATGGGTCAATTCTAACTTCAAATATGCTAACTATTTCAAATATGTGAAATACCATCATCAAAATAAATATGCAAATGGGCCCGCTATAACTTCAAATAAATATGCCCTCTACCCTGGCATTCTAGCTTAAGTCATTCAAATTTCATCAAATATTTCTATTGTTCATCTGTTTCAAATATATTGTAGTTTACTGTTTAAGATGAACGGGCGCAGCAACGCGCGTCTTCATGGCCGAGTACAATGGTAAATTGTATAGATGCACTAGTTCGGCGAAGAGATGGTGATACAAGTGCAATATGGATGGTAGATAAATGTTTTTGTAATCTAAAATTATAAAAACAGCAAGGTAACTAATGGTAAAAGTGAGCATAAATGGTATTGCAATGCGTTGAAACAAGGCCTAGGGTTCATACTTTCACTAGTGCAAGTTCTCTCAACAATAATAACATAATTGGATCATATAACTATCCCTCAACATGCAACAAAGAGTCACTCCCAAGTCACTAATAGTGGAGAACAAACGAAGAGATTACGGTAGGGTACAAAACCACCTCAAAGTTATCCTTTCTGATCGATCTATTCAAGAGTCTGTAGTAAAATAACATGAAGCTATTCTTTCCATTCAATCTATCATAGAGTTCGTACTAGAATAACACCTTAAGACACAAATCAACCAAAACCCTAATGTCACCTAGATACTCCAATGTCACCTCAAGTATCCGTGGGTATGATTATACGATATGCATCACACAATCTCAGATTCATCTATTCAACCAACACAAAGAACTTCAAAGAGTGCCCCAAAGTTTTTACCGAAGAGTCAAGATGAAAACATGTGCCAACCCCTATGCATAAGTTCACGAGGTCACGGAACTCGCAAGTTGATCGCCATAACATACATCAAGTGGATCACGTGATATCCCATTGTCACCATAGATAAGCACATGCAAGACATACATCAAGTGTTCTCAAATCCTTAAAGACTCAATCCGATAAAAATAACTTCAAAGGGAAAACTCAATCCATTACAAGAGAGTAGAGGGGGAAAAACATCATAAGATCCAACTATAATAGCAAAGCTCGTGATACATCAAGATCGTACCACCTCAAGAACACGAGAGAGAGAGAGAGATCAAACACATAGCTACTGGTACATACCCTCAGCACCGAGGGTGGACTACTCCCTCCTCATCATGGAGAGCACCGGGATGATGAAGATGGCCACCGGAGAGGGATTCCCCCCTCCGGTAGGGTGCCAGAACAAGTCTAGATTGGTTTTCGGTGGCTACGGAGGCTTCTGGCGGCGGAACTCCCGATCTATTCTGCTCCTCAATGTTTCTAGGGTATATTGATATATATAGGTGATAACCCACAAGTATAGGGGATTGCAACAGTTTTCGAGAGTAGAGTATTCAACCCAAATTTATTGATTCGACACAAGGGGAGCCAAAGAATATTCTCAAGTATTAGCAGCTGAGTTGTCAATTCAACCGCACCTGGAAACTTAATATCTGCAGCAAAGTATTTAGTAGCAAAGTAATATGATAGTAGTGGTAACGGTAGCAAAAGGTAATGATAGCAAAAGTAATGTTTTTGGTATTTTGTAGTGATGATAGCAGTAGCAACAGAAAAGTAAATAAGCGAAGAACAATATATGGAAAGCTCGTAGGCAATGGATTGGTGATAGAGAATTATGCCGGATGCGGTTCATCATGTAACAGTCATAACCTAGGGTGACATAGAACTAGCTCCAATTCATCAATGTAATGTAGGCATGTATTCCGAATATAGTCATACGTGCTTATGGAAAAGAACTTGCATGAAATCTTTTGTCCCACTCTCCCGTGGCAGCGAGGTCCTAGTGGAAACTAAGGGATATTAAGGCCTCCTTTTAATAGAGTACCGGACCAAAGCATTAACACATAGTGAAGACATGAACTCCTCAAACTACGGTCATCACCGGTAAGTACCCCGATCATTGTCACTTCGGGGTTAACGGATCATAACACATAATAGGTGACTATAGACTTGCAAGATAGGATCAAAAACTCTCATATATTGATGAAAACATAATAGGTTCAGATCTGAAATCATGGCACTCGGGCCCTAGTGACAAGCATTAAGCATAGCAAACTGTCTTGTTGAAATATCTTCTATTTAGCTTTCTGTCGTTCAAAAAGCTAGCAAAACTGAAGATATGCTATTCACTTTGAGCAAACAGATCATAAAGCGTTCGGAACGATGATACTGTTGGAACCGCCAACTCCTCGCGGCAGCTCTCCTTTCCCTCGCGCTCTGCTCGCTCACTGCTGCCGTGGCTGGCTCACCGGAGAGAAGAAGGAGAAGTTCAGACAAATTCAGAAAACGGTGGACACAGAGGTTTTTCCGGCGGTCAAACGCCCCCTTGTTGCCTCGAGCACGAACTCGACCGTGTCAACTGTTACAACGATCACCCCGTGGCTTTATATCCCCGAGCCAGCGCACTGGGCACGCACCCACGCCTCCACTCGCCCGTGATCTACTCCACGCCCTGCATGCTCTCGCCGCGCCCGCTACGCACGCGCATGCGCCCGCGTCTCGCGCTGAGCATCAACTAGGCGACCCGATCGCCCCACACGGATCGCCAACAGACACGCACACACTACCCCGGTGCACGAACACACCCATGCACCCAACGCACGCACACACGCACGCCCTAGTCCTCGTACCCGACGCGCCCAGCAAGTCCAGCGCGCGCCCATACCTGCGCTCGACGTGCTCGGCTTCGTTGCCGTGGCTTATTAGCCCATCATTCACGCCCTAAGCCGCGGCTCAGAGCAGCCCGGCGTCCTCGACGTCGGCGTCCGCCATCAGCGCACGCCCCGCGGCCGGCTCCTTCCGCAGCAGGGGGCACTCCCTCTTGAAATGTCCTCTGACGCCACACTTGTAGCACTTCCCGCGACGGTTGTCCCCTCCGCCTGATGCTGTGATGGCCGCGCCGTCGTCGTCGTCCTCTCCGCGTGCACCGCCCCGGCGCCGCTCGCGCGCCCGCCACTGTGCCGCGGTGAGCATGAGCTGCTCACCGTCCGCCCGCTCGCCGCCTGCCTGTCCTCGCCGACGCAGCCGCTCGTCGAACGCCTTCACGCACCTGAGCGCGTCCTCGAAGAGCAGCTCCGACAAGTTGCAGAACTGCTCCATCCCGGCGACCGTCGCGTACAGACGATCCGGGACGCAGTCCAGGAGCTTCCTCACCATTGCTGCGTCGTCGAGGGTCGCTCCCAGCCCGGTGTAGCGCGCCGCCATGCCGCTGATCTTCCCCGCGAACACGTCCAGCGACTCGTCGCTCGCCATGCTTAGGAGCTCGAACTCCCCGTGCAACGTGCCCAGCCGCGCCGCCCGCACGCGATCAGCCCGGACGAACCGGGCCTTGAGGCTGCTCCATATCTCCGCCGCGGTCTTCTTTGCGGCCACCTGCAGTAGCAAATCATCGGCGAGCACCCGGAGCAGGTAAGCCCGCGCCGGCTTATCTTTCTTGGCGATCACCGCCGACGCGGCGTCCTCCGGCGACACCACCGCCTCCCACAGCGCGGCGGCGTCCAGGTCGGCCTCCACCTTGATGGCCCAGGTGATGTAGTTCTCCCTCGTGAGCACCGGCGCTGCATGCGCCACCGTGCTGCCCGATCCGCCGGCGTATGGCACGATGGACATCGCCGGCGAGCTCCCTCCTCCACACAGCTCTGATACCAATTGTTGGAACCGCCAACTCCTCGCGGCAGCTCTCCTCTCCCTCGCACTCTGCTCGCTCACTGCTGCCGTGGCTGGCTCACCGGAGAGAAGAAGGAGAAGTTCAGACAAATTCAGAAAACGATGGACACAGAGGTTTTTCCGGCGCTCAAACGCCCCCTTGTTGCCTCGAGCACGAACTCGACCGTGTCAACTGTTACAACGATCACCCCGTGGCTTTATATCCCCGAGCCAGCGCACTGGGCACGCACCCACGCCTCCACTCGCCCGCGATCTACTCCACGCCCTGCATGCTCTCGCCGCGCCCGCGTCTCGCGCTGAGCATCAACCAGCAACATCAATCTCAGAACATAGTGGATACTAGGGATCAAACCCTCACAAAACTAACTTGATTACATGATAAATCTCATCCAACCCATCACCGTCCAGCAAGCCTACGATGGAATTACTCACGCACGGCGGTGAGCATCATGAAATTGGTGATGGAGGATGGTTGATGATGACGATGGCGATGGATTCCCCTCTCCGGAGCCCCGAATGGACTCCAGATCAGCCCTCCCGAGAGGTTTTAGGGCTTGGTGGCGGCTCCGTATCGTAAAACGCGATGAATCCTTCTATCTGATTTTTTTCTCCCCGAAAGCAAATATATAGAGTTGGAGTTGAGGTCGAAGGAGCTCCAGGGGGCCCACGAGGTAGGGGGCGCGCCCCCCACCCTCGTGGCTAGGGTGTGGGCCCCCTGGTCTTCATTTTTTGCAAGAATTTTTTATTATTTCCAAATAGACGTTCCGTGAAGTTTTAGGTCATTCCGAGAACTTTTGTTTCTGCACATAAATAACACCATGGCAATTCTGCTAAAAACAGCGTCAGTCCGGGTTAGTTCCATTCAAATCATGCAAGTTAGAGTCCAAAACAAGGGCAAAAGTGTTTGGAAAAGTAGATACTACGGAGACATATCAATAGGCGAAAGAAGTCGGTCAGGGGAGCCACGAGGGCCCCATGCGGGTGGGGGGCGCGCCCAGGGGGGCAGGCGCGCCTCCCTGCCTCGTGGCCACCTCGAAGCTTCCCTGACTTAAACTCCAAGTCTCCTAGATTGCTTCCGTTCCAAAAATAACTTTCCAGAAGGTTTATTCCGTTTGGACTCCATTTGATATTCATTTTCTTCGAAACACTGAAATAGGCAAGAAAACAACAATTTGGGCTGGGCCTCCGGTTAATAGGTTAGTCCCAAAAATAATATAAAAGTGTATAATAAAACCCATAAACATCAAAAACAGATAATATAATAGCATGGAACAATCAAAAATTATAGATATGTTGGAGACGTATCAAAGGCCTCCTTTCAATAGAGAACCGAAACAAATTATTAACACATAGTGAATACATGAACTCCTCAAACTACGGTCATCACCGGGAGTGGTCTCGACTATTGTCACTCCGGGGTTGCCGGATCATAACACGTAGTAGGTGACTATAACTTGCAAGATCGGATCTAGAACATGGATATAATGGTGATAACATAAACGGTTCAGATGTGAAATCACGGCACCCGGGCCCAAAGTGACAAGCATTAAGCATGGCAAAGTCATAGCAATATCAATTTAGAACATAGTGGATACTAGGGATCAAACCCTAACAAAACTAACTCGATTACATGATGAATCTCATCCAACTCCTCACCGACCAGCGAGGCTACGAAGGAATCACTCACTCCCGGTGGGGAGCATCATGGAATTGACGATGGAGAAGGGTTGGTGATGACGAAGAACGAAGATCCCCCTTTTCGAAGCCCCAAACGGACTCCAGATCTGGCCTCCCGATGAAGAACAGGAGGTGACGGCGGCTCCGTCTCGTGGATCGCGATAATTCTTTCTCCCTGATTTTTTTTCTGGAAAAATAGGTATTTATGGAGTTGGAATCAGGATTTGCGCGGCCACCAGGTGGGGACAACCCACCTGGGCGCACCCTGGTGGGTTGTGCCCAGCCAGGTGTTCCCCTCCGGTGGGTCTTGGCTCCAGAAATTCTTGTTTATTGTATAAAAATTCCTCGCAAAGTTTCGTTCCATTCCGAGAATTTTTATTTCTGCACAAAAACAACATTATGGTAGTTCTGCTGAAAACAGCGTCAATCCGGGGTTAGTTTCATTCAAATCATGCAAATTAGAGTCCAAAACAAGAGGAAAAGCGTTAGGAAAAGTAGATACGTTGGAGACATATCAGTCATCCATCAACCATGAACCCAGCATACATTCCTTCTTTCAGATGTCGTTGATGTAGACCATAATCTACATTCGCTCTTGGACTACCTCCCAAGCTTCGCACCGAAGTTGGAGCAGACGTCGCCGCAACGACGGAGCCCGAGGACACATGTCCACCACAAGGATGTCGTCGCCGCCACGACATCCCGGCTTGAACAGACTGGTTCCCAAATCCATTGCCGATCATACAGAAGATCGTCTCATCGGAGAAGAATCTGGAGCTTCTTTATTCAGCATCGACGCACCATCATTGAAGTCAAGACGTCAAACGATCCAAAAATCTAAAATACTAGGGGCCTAGAACATAAAGCTAAAACGATACGCACACGCAGGATCCGGCGACCCCCTCACCACCGACGACCAAAAGATCGCCGACGGAGGGGAGCCACCGGAAGATGGCGTCGGAAAGGTTGGCTCTCTTGGCGGCTACTAAGGTTCCTAGTTGCTAGTCAATCCAGTTTATTGGCATGTATTTTCTTAACTCTTAAGCAACATGTGTATTCACGTCTGGGTATAAATACTACTCTATTACTATCACCAAGAAAGACCAATGAATCCTTTACACATTCATCTCTCTCATTCTGCAATTTTTACTTAAAACACGTTATCACGCACTTTTGCTCTACACATCAGCACAATGGGTTGAACAGAAAAAAAAATAACAGAGAAGAAGAACAAATGTTGTCGATCCCATTGATGCAGTAATTGAAGAACTCAATCAATCAAAAAGGAAAACTAATCAAGACTTAAATTATTAGATCATGTTTTCTGTGGGTTTTCGTGTGGGTCCCTACAATTAGTCTGACGTGGCAGACACATCCATGCCCGGGCCTTCCCATATTCGCTTAGATGCTCCTAAGGCATCTCCAACGCCAACCCTCAAATCGTCTACAACTGTCCACACCGCATGGTTCAAACGTGTTTTGCCATCAAACGCGATCCTACATCGGTCCGCTCAGCGGTCCGGTCATTTTTCCCGCAAATCAGAAGCAAACTAGTGGGGTGGGTGCTTTGTGGGGCATCCGGACCGCTGCCACGCAAGCATCCGACAAACCTGGCCCACCCAGAAACTCTCTCTCGCATGCGCCCTTTCCTGCCCGAAGCGATTAGCGCCGCTACCGCATTCATGCCGGCTCAGAATGGACGCGACCTCTCACGTCGCTCCGGCACTGAAGCGGCACACGAGCCGAGAGCACCGCCCGCGCCACTTCCCGGTGCATGCGACTGTTTCGCGTTCAAACGATAGCCCAACTGTCTGCTTACCTACATTAAACATGTGCGTATGCCGAGGAACATGCTCCAACGTCACCCGTCTGTCCGTCAGCCGCCCACCATTAACCACCTCGCCGGTTGTCCTGCCATGCGCCTTCTATTTAAACTCCAGGCCTAGCCATAGCGACATCCAACCTCCTATGCTCTCTTTCTCTTCTCGGCAACACGAGTGAAATGGCCTCCTTGAGCTCCAAAGCCGTCTAGGACAACCTCTTGTCCTAGCAGAAGCAAGAGATTGTCGCTATTCTAGTCGGCTGGCAGGTCGACAGGCAGATGAAGGCCAACATTGCGAACGCCCCAATGGAAGAGGTAGGTGACGACGAGTCGGCGTCGCCGTTCTCGCTGGCCAATGCCAGAATTACCATCAGCGCGGCCCGTGCTCACTACACCGAGATGGTGTTGGAAGAGCGACGAGTCGCGTTCTGGCAGGCGCAGGCCGATCAGAAGTACAACCGCAACCTCCGCGATGAGCACTGGTGCGCAAAGGAGCAATTCACCGCCGGCACAACCATCGCGCCGGACATGGACGTGCCCGAGCAGAGGTTCTGCTCGACTCCTATCACTCCGCCCGCGATATCTGTCGTGATCGCTAGCGGTACTGCCTCCATCAGGCGGAGTTAGAAGATGCCTTCAAGGAGATTGATGAGGCGGCAGATGAAGTGTACGACTAGACCGATGATGAGGACAAGGTTGCCAGCTCTGTCACGGTCGCGCCTCGCCGCCACGACCACGAAGCCGACACGTCCGCAGGCGCCATCGACAGCGATGAAGAGTAGAGCATGGGAGTTGTTGGCGCTTGGGTCCTAGGAAGGCCACCACGCCCCCCCCCCCCCCCCCCCCTTCCCATTGAAGTCAAGCTTGACGGGTTCAACATCGTGGGCCGATTAGCCGCTTGCAATTTGCAAAGGCAAAGCTTCACTTCTCAAGGCTCATGGCCTGCGGGACACAAGAACAGGCGCCGGCGGTCACTTAGACTAGGTTTAGCGCACGGGCTAGTTGAAATATATTGAAATGTAATTAATTTGCTACGGTTTAGATGAAAAGCGTCCGATTTCATGTAAAAATTACTCAAGTTCAAATGCATATATCTTTTTAAGTACCCAGCGTTGCTGGTTTTCCGTTGATTTAGCAGAAGCAAGGTTACAAAATTGATCAAGTGATTGAGGGTTAAGGGTACGTGTAGTCCGAAAAGACTCAGCTACAGACTACCAGATTCATAAAGGGACTTCTCACGTTACATCCTCAAATGAGTGCTCTACGCATGTCGCGCCTGCCATCCTCCACTGTTCCATGTCCCTTCGGCAAGCTTCCACGACGTGCCTTGCGTTTGCTTGCTTCGCTCTGAACACACATGTATCGCGCTTTAGCAAGATTTGCCAGGTGATTAGGGCGATCATCGTCTTAGAGCAACATCAATGGAACGACCAATTTCGTCCGCGGCCGTCCATTTGGATCGACACGGATAAAAAAGTCGGTCCAACGCGCCGATCCAAACGAACGCGCGTACGCTTTCATCCGCCTGTCAACCCATTCCCAGCCCATTTTTAAGCCGGATTTGCATTGGCGCGGACACGAGACGGACGCGCGCGCTCGTCCTCTTTCCTCACCGGGTCCGCTGGTCGGTGGCACATTGCCTTGGCCGCTCCCCATCAAACAGCACACCCTCGCCCGCCTGCTTCGTCGCTGACGCGGCCGCTATTTTTTCCGATAAAATGGATACATAGATAGTTCTAGCGTACACAGATAAAAAAAAGACCACTACTCGTCGCTTTCTGACTCTGACTCGGTAATGTCGTCCTCCGACGTTTGAATGTAGGCGTCAGCATGCTGCTCGTCTTCAAAGTCCCAACCCGACCTTTCCCGTAGCTTTAGTTTCAATTGAGCGGTCTGCTTCCGCGAACGCTTGTCCTCCCGATAGGCGGCTCGCTCCGTCCTCCTCGCGTCCCTCTCGAACCACCTTTGCTTGTAGAACTGACGCTCGTCGACGATGTCCTGCGGGAAGCGTTCGCGCCACACCACCATGGCTTCCACGTCCATCTCGGCGATGGTGAGACGACGCCGCCGCCTCCGGTGGACACGACGATCCTCGTCAGTGAAAAGCCGCGGGAGAGGCGCCAGATCATGCGCCCGCTGGCTCGACACGTCGGGAAAATTCATATCCCGACAAGGCCTCAGGAGGCGCCACGCTGCCGCGTCGTGCGCGCGGGCCGCCTCCTCTGCGGTGTCGAAGATGCCGAGGATGAGACGTTTCTCGCGAAACCAGATCTCGAAGAAGAAGGCGCCGGAGCGGCGCTCGCGGACTCCGCGAAAATTCGAAGCGCCCAGCCGGCGGATCGACATGGTGGCGCAGAGGCGAGACGAGTGGACGGCGGACAATGAGCGGGGCAGAGTGTGGAGGGAGGCCTTCTTATAACGAGCGCCGGCCGCGGCGCGCGAATCTTTCCCGCGCGCTGGAGCGCGAAAACCAGCGCGCGCTAGGCCGCTTTCCCCCGCGCGTGAACCTTTCCCGCGCGCTGGAGCGCCAAAACCAGGGCGACGGCATGACCGCTGGCATGATCTAAAACGCGCACGGTCATAAAATAGATCGGCCTGTTAGGCGCACTGCCGATTCAAAACTAAAAGAGGGCGAACGGCGGACGGGCGGCCGATCCGAACGGACAAAAACGCCGTCCGTTTGTGTCGGTCCGTTGGAGTTGCTCTTAATACCTGTTTTGCTCTCGGCGCCGCCGCGTTGGTGATCATCTTAATTCGCTCCGTTGTAGTGGTTCCCGTGTTCCAGTGCGCATGGTCGTCTGGTTTGTTTAAATATGTATTAAATTTGTTCACTTTTGATAATTATTTTCTGAAATATAACTAAATATATGTGGATAGTTTTGGATGTCTGGCTCTCTCGTCCGTATCCGCAGACATATGCGGTGTCCGATTTAAGGTTGGCGTTGGAGATGGCCTTAAGCACTTCGCCTCATTGAGGTTGATTTGAGTTGTCCATAAACTAAAGTGCCGTCTATACAAGGCTTTGAATATGAATGCGCTCTGTTTGGGACGTTGCTGGGACAGAAAATAGAGGAGATGCCGCAGTTTTTGTCGCACGCATTGTTGAGTTTCGGTTGAGTACGGTGGAGCGTTTGTGACTTGGGCGCGCTCTCATTCACTACTCTTTGATGAACACTCCAAGTAAATTAATATAAGCATCGAAACATATCGGCCGCAACCAAATATTTCTGCATATCAGCTTTACCTAACCGCGGGCACCCTCGGTAAATTCAGACATGGCAGGAGCGGACGTGGGACGGCACGGAAGCCACTACAAAATATCCATGACGCTCCATCAAGGCCACTATAAAACCCAGACACCATACGCAATAGCCATCACAACTCAAGATACAGAGCTAGCTCCTCGCTACCTCACCAGTCTCCACTCTTTTCTGTACCATCTAAGTTGCTCAGGCACGCTTGAACCCAGCCATGGCAAGCCGAGCGCTCACTCCCTTCCAGCTCACCGCCACCCTCTTGGTGGCGCTCCTCGCCACATGCCACGCCGGCAGCATCGCCGTGTACTGGGGCCAGAACGACGGCGAGGCGTCGCTGGCCGAGACGTGCGCGTCCGGAAACTACGAGTTCATCATCCTCGCTTTCCTCCCCAAGTTCGGCAAGGGCCAGACGCCGGAGCTGAACTTTGCCAGCCACTGCGACCCTTCTTCAGGTGGTTGTAGAAGCCAGAGCAAGGACATCAAAGCGTGCCAGCGACGCGGCGTCAAAGTCCTGCTCTCCATCGGCGGTGGCGACGGGAGCTACGGCCTCTCGTCCCCTGGCGACGCCCGGCAGGTTGCCATGTACCTTTGGAACAACTATCTCGGTGGCGCGTCGTCGTCCGGTCCCCTCGGCAACGTCGCGCTTGACGGCATCGACTTCGACATCGAGCTTGGCAGTGCCAAGTTCTGGAACAACCTCGCCAGGTAAGCTGGAGTAACTAGTTCACACCCGCGCGCCGTTCCAACTAGTTGTGTATTGACGTCTACGTGCTCATATATATTGGCGCCATGTGCACAGGGACCTCAAGGATTTGGGCAAAAACGGCGGCAAGACGGTGCTCCTGAGCGCGGCGCCGCAGTGCCCGTTCCCCGACGAGTGGGACGGCGGTGCGATCAACACAGGGCTATTCGACTTTGTTTGGGTGCAGTTTTACAACAACGAGGAATGTCAGTTCAGTGCGGGGCGTAAGGCATTCATGGACGCGTGGAAGAAATGGGAGTCGGTGCCGGCGGGGAAGATCTTCCTGGGGCTTCCAGCCTCCAAGGACGCGGCGGGCACAGGGTTCGTCCCTGCCAGCGAGCTCACCTCGCGTGTGTTGCCGCTCATCAAGGGCTCTCCGAAGTACGGTGGTGTCATGCTGTGGTCTAAGTTCTATGACGACCGTACGGGCTACAGCTCCGCCATCAAGAGCGACGTGTGATTCTCGTGGCTATATGTGTTCATCCTGGCGATATTGCATGTGGGCGTTTTGTGTACTATGTTATTTGCCCTTTTCATGTTTGTGGTTGTATTTTTTTATGTGCATATTCTTTGTTGATGTCTCGGAATTGTTACTGGAGAGCCCAGTGTAGTTGGCACTAGATGGTAGCAGTGTGTACCAGCATTTCAGCACAATAAACATCACGCAACAGTTATTGTTGTTTTATGTTCTCTTATAAACTATTATGGCTGGCTCTTCTTTCTTTCTTCCTGTTTGCGGAAAGAGAAAACTCATTGGCCCCTCTATGGATTGATGCACACACATCCATCTTTATTGTGAATACTACTTTAAGAGTGTATTTGCTTGGATGCAGGGCTATCCCTCCCCGGGACAGGGATAGCCATTTTTACAGTGGCTGCCACCCTTTTGGTTCAAGGGCGAGGAGGGACAGGGGCAGCCAGATGCTCCGAATATTCCACAAAAATCAGGCTATCCCCAATTGCGAAGAAGTGGTGGACAGCGCCAACCACCTCTATGCTCGCGTTGCGGGCAAAATGTTTTTCTGTTTGTAGGTGCACCTAGCCGATCCCCTAAACTTAGTGGGGTAAAAAAACTGCATAGGTTTTGTGTCCTACTTGCACGAACTTCAAACATTTTACAATATATACCATAAAACATTCAAATTAAAACATGCATAACATAACCGTTAACAAACATATATATCATCACGAGTTTCAAATTGATGTCACCTTCACAGAGTTATTGTAGTAGTTCGCAATTCTCTCCTAAAACATAGCATTGGGTTGATTCGTTTCAATCGTTGCACCCGTGAAGATGTTCATCCAAGCATAGCATAGAGCAACATCCTCAAGTTGATTGTAGTTGTGAGTTCGTGACCTTGACGACCTCCCACTTGCTCCGGCCACCTCCTCAACTTAGTCTCCATCGGCAACCTCCTCTTCGTCGGCCGCCTCCGAATGATCCCAAATTGAATCATAACTGAGACCATCTAGCCCATCGTATCCGAGGACTTCAAAGACGCTAAAAATTCGGTCGTGTTCATCTCCACGCTACGACAACAAAACAAATGAGCCAGCGGTTGGAGCCGGTGCTTGTGGCCGGTGGAGCTTTTTCATCCCCAACTTTTTTTTCGACGCGGACAATGGTACGGTGTGGTTTTCGGCGGCAACAAGCCGGCGGCGGTGGCCGGTGGGGTGGCAAAAGCGTCTTGACAATCCATTCCGGCGATTGGGCTGGTCATCTGTGGCGAGGCGGCACATGGGAGCGGGAATGGCGGAGTCACGAGGGCGGGAGATAAAGGTGGGCAACTTTTACTCGGCTGAGCAAACGCTGAGTATATTTAGGCGGCTTGGAGGGGATTTTCAGCGGGGAAGTAAAAGTTGTCCTCCCTTATAGGTTTTAGGAGTTCGGCTAGGTACGACATAGAGGAGCAAAACCTAAATTTTACTCCTCTATAGCCAGATAAGGGATCGGCTAGAGTTGGCCTAAGGGCCAATCTTACCCACCCAACCAAACAAAAAAAGGCTATGGCTACCCAGCTAGTTGGGGATACCCATATTCAGCCTAGCCCGTCCCTTGAACCAAACACAACCTAGCTGGGTAGCAGCACCGCCATAATAGAAGTGTTCCGCTTTCTCGTTTAGGTATGTGGCTGATGCGTTTGATATCGGGACTATGTGGTGTTTGGTCTCATGGATCAACACTCCCAACCCGGTGGATTTCTATTACAACGCTGCAATCTACTCTTCGATCGCGGTGTCCATCTTATGGTGGAGTCGAGTTTGTGTTGGTCGGTGGTTCTCTCATCCTTTCGTGCTTTCAGCCATCTTCCTTGGCAATCCAACGATGAAAGAACTATACCTTGCAAAGGGTGAGTCCCATGGCATAATGCCTTTAGAAGAATTAGTTTCGCATCTCTTGAGGTAAGGGATTCATATGGATCATTAAAACTCTTGAGAAAGTCATTCCATTTAATATTGAATCAATTTATTACAATCTCTTCACATGAGAGTTGAAGGAATATGAGATGCAGATGGCGGAGCATGGGGTGATGATGATTTTGGAGTATTTGTTTCATCAAAGGCTCTATTGCTTTATGCGAGTTTTGTATGCTTGGTCAATCATAGATTCCTATTTGATCAATAAACCCAGCTATTTGCTAAAAAATGCATTTTCTTATAACTCCTACTCCCTTCGTCCGGTGAAGAGTGTACATCTAGCTTTAAAATTTGTCCACAAAAGAGTGTACTTCTATCTTCCCAATGCACTTTAAAGTAGGAAAAAATACTTCTCTCTCATCACATGGTAATCAAGACCAATAGCAATCTACTTGTGGTCTTTTTAATTTCTACATGCACTTAGCTTATTGGGGGTTGGGTAACTAAAGAGGAGAGAGATGGTGGCTTGCACCTTTCCAATGTATTTTTTACTCAAGCCCATAATTTGTCCGAAAATTTCTAGATGTACACTCTTCACCGGACGGAGGGAGTACCTTCTTTGTAATCTCATTAGTTTCTTACAATTTTCCTGAACAACTGCACGTGAAGCTCTGAACTTTATTTTATTTTCTATGGATACTCTTACTACCAAATCTCTTTTTCATGCAAGTAGCACTTTGAAATTGATTATGAATTAGTATTGTGCGTTGATCACATGTCCAAATGACATGTTCCAGTGGGGCTCTCTTTGGCACTAAATGTTATCAGTGCGGCCGTTCCTTGTTCATACATATATAATGCCTAAAACTTCCAATCATGTCCTTTATGATATCAACCTTTTCCCTCCAATTATTCAGTGGCCGGTGCACTTACATTATCCAGTATAGAGTTATTGTCAGGTTGGGGATTCGGATGAGTACACAGAACCACCCAATCCATCCGGCCTATTGTCCATTTCACAGTCCATTGGTGTTACTAAAATGTTCCATCAAACATCTAGCTAGGGCCATCCCTGAAAGCTGTTCATCGTCGTGTTTAGCCGTAAAGTTTGGGGGATTTCGGCCTACCCTCCGGAGCAGTTCGAAGATGTGCGAGTCACATGCCGTTGTTTTGTTCAACGAGCAGTCCCGGGCTTGTCCACTACACACTACAGGCTCAATGGCTGAATCGTTGAATTGATAATGCAGACACTTTGAGGGCCATTGAGTTGTTCTTCTTTAAGTTCATTGGGTTCCACCACGAACACATTGAATTGATAAATATGGACACCTATGCGTCACAATTCAGCACTGACAAGGACTGCACGAGATCGACACGATTCAGACGAAATGATAAGGGTATCCACTCAGTTCCACAATGTGCCCGTGATACAGGAGAGACAACTGGGACTTCAAACTTCCAAACAGATAAGTACTACGTAGCAAATTTGGTCATACTCGCGCGTATTGTGGAAAGATAAGGGCATTGCGGCAGTATTACAGCGCTCTCACGCACCGAACGATTCAGCGAGTCGAAGAAACTTCATAGGAGAACAGGAAGAATGGTCGTCGCGCCGCGAGAGATGGACGCAATCGGGCGCGAGATTGGTGGACGATGCTCTCAAAACGACGACCAGCTCACACGGGTCAAAGGTCAACCACTGCCGACAGTGATCAGCCTGCACCGTCATGCGCGAATATCATACTACTCGTACCGCCAACGGCCCTGATTGCGACGATAATTAAGCCCCGGATGCCCGCGCCACTCATTCTCCTAGAGCTATCTTCATCCAGAGGTGCATGCCCGGTCAACTTGCGACGGCGTTGAGCAGACCTAACAAATGGTGAGCCGTGGAACGAATCAACGAAGCCACGGCGCCGCTGCCTCCGCACACCTCGCCGGGTTCTACTGGCTATATATACACGTACCAAGAACCTTCTCCAGCATAGTAGCTCCATTCCAAGTTTCCAGCTTCCAACAAAACAAAGATGGCGAGCAAAGTGTTTCCGGCAATGCTGTTGCTCATTGCGGTGACAATGGCCGGACTGGCCGCCGGGGCGCGCGCGGGCGGCATCGCGATCTACTGGGGCCAGAACGGCAACGAGGGCACGCTGGCGCAGGCGTGCGCGACGGGGAACTACAAGTTCGTCAACGTGGCCTTCCTCTTCACCTTCGGGAGGGGCCAGAAGCCGCTGCTGAACCTGGCCGGGCACTGCGACCCGGCGACCAGCGGCTCGTGCACCTTCGTGGGCGCCGACGTCAAGGCCTGCCAGAGCCGCGGCATCAAGGTTCTGCTCTCCATCGGCGGTGGCGTCGGCAGCTACGGCCTCTCGTCCGCCGCCGACGCCAAGCAGGTCGCCGAGTACCTCTGGGACAACTACCTCGGCGGCACGTCGACGACGAGGCCCCTCGGCGACGCGGTGCTGGACGGCGTCGACTTCGACATCGAGAGCGGCGGGAGCGCGCACTGGGACGACCTGGCGCGGGAGCTCAAGAAGTACTCCGGGAAGGGGAGCGCCTACAAGCCGGTGTACCTGGCGGCGGCGCCGCAGTGCCCGTTCCCGGACGCGATGCTCGGCGGGCTCGGCGGCGCGCTCGGCACGGGGCTCTTCGACTACGTGTGGGTGCAGTTCTACAACAACCCGCCGTGCCAGTACACCAAGGCCGGCGGGGCGGGCAACCTGGCGAGCGCGTGGCAGAAGTGGGCGTCGATACCGGCGCGCCAGGTGTTCCTGGGGCTCCCGGCGGCGCCCGCGGCCGCCGGCAGCGGGTTCGTGGAGCCGAGCGACCTGGTGTCCGAGGTGCTGCCGGTGGTGCAGAAGTCGCCGAAGTACGGCGGGATCATGCTGTGGTCGAGGTTCTTCGATGGGCAGACGGGGTTCAGCGATAAGGTCAAGTCCAGCGTGTGAGCTGATGTTGTTAACTGCGTCCGTCAGGAGCACGTCCGATCAACATGCCGACGTGCGAATACTGCGTGTAGTATGTCGCCGTGTTAAATTGTATCTTATCCAGAAACACAATTGTACGTATACTGCGTGTAGTATGCCAATTGTACGTATGACATGTTTTGAAATTGTATTTGGTATCCGAGATCTCTCTGTTATGCTTACTATTCCAGAATGATTGTGCTACAGTCAACTGGTTGAATACTTCAATGATGTGCTACTGTTTGCCCGGACATAGCGGGTCAATGAACAATATGGCTGCAGAAGAACACCAGTTGCCGTTTCAGAACCATCAAGAGACAACAAAGAAGATGAACTCAAGTGCTCAAGTCCTTTTGGAGGAATGGAGCTCAATGATTATTTTTTGCAAACAAACTCCATATGAACTTTGCAATTGGCATTCCGAATCCTATATATCATATACCCTATATATACCTAAGAGAATGATTTCCAATACCTCTAATCCTATATACCTAAAAAGTTCATCCCCACTAACTAATTTATCTTAACATGCAGCTACTCCAACTCAGCAAGGTCGCCACACGTACGTCCGTTTGTCTAACATGCAGCCACGTCATGCGTTTGTTTGCAGCCGTTGACAACTAGGCATTTTTTGTAATGGGCTGCCCGGTCCAATAAATTGGCCAGTAACTGCATTAGGGTCGATCGATCAGACTTCCATCTTTCCTTACTGCAAGTCCGTTCGCTGTCGCTCTCTCTTCCGTTTGTTGCCGCCATGATAAACAGGCCCTTCACTCACGACAATGAAACGGCAGCCACACATGCATATGAAACGACAGGATTAATCAGCCCTAATTTTCTCATCTTCAGTTCTATATTTAACTGACCGAATCTTTCCCATGACTGCTACTCATCTTCTCCACGGAATTTACTCTCCCCCCTATATGAAACACCTCTCCCTCTGCAGTCTGCACGTTCTCCACCAAATCTTACTCCTCCACCTCCCATTGCAGAAATAATCGATGCAACTGCTCCCCGATTCATTGTGGGTGGCTTGGCGATTCTTACTTGCTATATATACTATGGGTCCTTGGCCAGTCTTGCCTCCCAGAGTTCAACTCGGCGCCTAAGAGGAATAGGTCAGAATGATTCCATGTAAGAGATTCTAGCTCCTGCCCCGCGTCTGATTTATTGATCACCTTACTTCTTCCTGGAGCCTGGAGCAAGGGGAGATTAACGGATGTGTTTTTTGGTTGAGGACTTAACAGAAACATTAAAAAATATGTTGCCTGATCCTTGGGGGAGATCCTGGCTGTGATAAAGATGTCAGTCAGCAAGTGCTGGAAGGTGAAGGAAGAACCATGTAAACAGGACGATTGACGAGGTACCAACTGAACATGTACCGGGAATTTACCATATAAGTTATATACTAGATACTAGATTAATTTGATACTTCTTTTATCTGGAGCTTCATCATTTGGTTATCTTGCCGAACCCTTCTGTTTACAATATTTGGCAAAATTGATGTCCGGAAAAGTACTTCACAGGGTTTCGCTGTTCAATGAGGTCATGGCATCCAACCCCACTGGCTGCTTCTGAAAACTGCTACAAGCGTATGCATCTTAATAGGTTAGTTGGGTTCATGTGGTCCCCTGAAATCTTCAATGATGTGGTATGATATCTATCTATTTCTGAACAACCATTTGATAATTCTTTTGAGACTTTTCCGTAGTTAGTAAGCAAGTCTTTTAGTTAATGTAGCAGTTCATTATTTGCAATGCTGGAACTGAAGGAGTTCAATTATTTTTTGATCTATATATTTATCTTATAGATTCTCATCTATCAATTTAATTAGAACCACATGAACAATTTCTGGTTTCTCTTTTCTTGATATGTCCTCTATCCATCTTGCAAGTATATACTTTCTTTTCCTTTGCCATTTCTAAGTGTGATGCGTACATCCAAGAAGTGTGCAATTTCAAAAGTTTTCCTCGCGTCACTAAATCTGAACAGACACACTACCAAGTGTCTTATTCCTACGATATATGGTTATATTCGTCGTACAATCATGTATTAAGCTCATCTCTCTTTTCTATCAGCTAACCAATAGCTCATTAACAGTAACATAAATAGGTGTCAAACTGCCGCAAACAAAAATTGAAGCGGCATATAGACATGCGTATTTTTCAGTATGATGAACAGGTTGTCTTTCTGGCCAGTAAATTTATTTTACTGTACCAGTTGTTTATTCTAGAGGTACTTATATTCTGAGATCTGGAGCGATGTCTCTTTGCAACAAATTATGCATAGCAAAATAATTTGTATGTATGAAATTGAATTATTATTTTTTGAGGATGAAATTGAATTATTTTGTAGTACAATAAACTTCGGATCATCGCCAGACAAGTAAATTATTTTCTTATGGGTCAGCATCTATATATGAAAAAGAATCATTTGCAAAAAACCTTCTCTTTATACATTTTACAATTGTAGATTGCGCAACCTCACAAAGATCCTACTACAGTGATAAAATCCATTTCCTTTTTCATATCTTATGTACACTCCAACAATGCACCTCATGAATCTTAACAATTTTGCACACTAATATCCCGCAGCAACGCGCGGGGTATCATCTAGTTATCTCAATATACGTGCTTTCACATCATTAAAATTCTTGAGCCATTAGATTTACTAGTTTGATCTACTTGCATTCGCCCTACAAACAGAATTTCTCTACCATGCAAAATGCATTAGTGCATTCTAAGTGAATTTAAATCACATTGCATTTAAATTAAGGCATGCATAAATTTTCATGTTAAGAGTTTTTGCTTGTGTGGAAATTTCCAACATAGTTTAAACCATAAGGACCATTAGTATTCTACACAATGTTTAAAGACCATATGTCCAATTCCACAATAACACAAGGGCAGCGTCTAGTATATCTAGATAGTTGATCCCTACTAACTCATCAATTATCTAATATGCAACTACCCCAATTCAACCACCATCATGCATACTCTATTAAATTTAATTCTTTCAACATGCCATTATGCAAGGGAAAAGACACACCTTAATATGCACCATGCATGCTACTCATATTCAATAAATATTCCATAATAACCATATAATAATCAAAATCTTTATATCCAGATTAACATGCCGACGTGGGAATACTGTGTATGTTGCCGTGTAAAGGTTGTGTCTTATCCAGAAACAGAATAAGATGGCAAAATTGTATGACATGATTTGAGATTGTATTTTGTGTATCCCAGATCTCTATTTATACTTTTGCGCATCGTCAGAGCTATGGCAAGGCTCAAAGGGCAATTGCCCGTCTAAGGCTGGAGCAATACATGAAGTTTATCCCACAATAATATATTGGTATTTAATTTGGTAGCAGTCTTCGTATATCCGGCCCACCCAATATTTTTGTGCTAGCTCGGCCACTGCTTTTGCGTATACTACACTACTATTCTAGAATGATTGTGCTACAGTCAACCAGTTGAATACTTCAAGGTAGTATTGTATTTGTGAAGGCAACGGTCTTCCCTGACATAGCTGGTCAATGCACAATATGGCTACACTAGAGCAAGTTAGGATCCTCTGCTGTAGCACACCGTGCAGTACGGTCGTTGTCGTGTGGACCCAGCCCCATATGTTATCCGCACTATAGCACTGTGTGCAGTACTGCGGAGGATCTTAAGCCCACTAGAACACCACTTGCAACAAAGAGGATGAACTCAAATGATCAAGTCCTTTTCGAGGCCTGTAACACAATTTCTTTCTCGGGGTTATTTTCTGTAAACAAACTCCATATGAACGTTACAATTGGCATTTCAAATCGTCTATGTCTAAATAGCTAGCTCCCAATTGTTTATTTTTTGCAACATGCAAGTATGCCACCTTAGCATGTAACATGACAGAGAAAAGGCACATCTCAACATACGATTATGCAATAGCCCACCTTAACTTGCAAACATGCCTAAGAATTTCCATTCTATTATGCTATTTTTATTTAATTAGATATTTTATAACTATGCAATAATAATCAAACGCAATACATCATATGTATTTTAATTTTACTTCTCATATTATTACTTTGATATATTCATATCCCATACAACCAAATTTCATTCAAGTATATCGTAAAACACTCCCTTAATAACGTGTGAGGTATCATCTAGTTTAAATAGTATTGTGGCCAAGCAAATGTGTTATATAGCGTGGGTAATGTACGAAGACTGGTTATTTGGGTCGGTCACATACACGGTGCAATACTGTTCATTTATATATTTGTTTATTACTTCTTTTGTCAAATTTTGCTTGGGTCCCATTGATCTTTGTCCGCGTTCTTTTATTCTCTTGTTTTTCTTTAGATATTTTAATTTTTATTCCTTTTACCTTTTCTTTTTTTCCCATTGTTTCAATTTTCGTATGCATAAATATTTATAAAAATGAAAGATGAATTTTTTAAAATAATCTGAACTTTTTAAACTTCAAGAATACCCTTCTAAATTCATGTAATTTTTTTATTCTTGAAGTTCTTTACATTCCTGAATATTGTTTAAATTTATGATTTTTTATTTAAGAACATTTTTCAAATATAAGAATAATTTCAATACATGATGAATATTTATAAAATACATAGAATATATTTACAAAATAAGAAAATATAAATCAAATAAGAAAGGGGGAAAATATAAACTATAAACCATAAAGGAAAACTGGAGGAATAAAAGATGAAAAGAACTCTTCAAAACCTAAAATAACTAAACAAAAACAATTGAGAGCAAAGAAACACTAGTAGGCCTAGTCGATGGACAACTCGGTGTGAAATGTTGTCCATTTTTGTCGCAATGAGCAACAAATAAGATTTGCTTGCAAATGATTTCCTGATTGTTTTTGTGCTCACTGGCCCATATCACACATAGTAGCCGAATGGCTTGAGTACAGCACATCGCATGACATATTCGGAACCCACAATATGTGAGTTTGACCGAGAGCCCACACATATAAGGCTGATACGACTCGACTCCGAAGGTTAAAATGTGACCAATCTACATTCGTCGTCCCTGCAAAGGCTATACACCGCAAAGTACGAGATTAGGGATCAGTTCTTTTGGCAGATTCTCCAAGAATCAGACTCCTCCCGTCTTCTCCAAGAATCTTCAACCCTTATTCATCTGACAATCATAGCTAATTTGACTCTAACTAGTTAGGATTGTCAAATAAATGGGGGTTGATGATTCTAGGAGCAGCTGGGGAGGGATCCAATTTTAGGGGAATTAGCTAGAAGAACTAGCCCTAGACCTACTATTCCTCACACAAAATGGGGAACAATGAGGTAACACGCGTGTGTACTCCCTGCGGGCTCTAGCCCATTTAGTCACGGGCATGCACCACAGGAGGCAATGGGCCGAAATAATTGCAGATTTGCAAGTGTTTTTTTAATATTTTTTATACATTTAAAAAAATGAAAGTTTAAAATAGTATAAAATGAAGACAAAAATATGGAAATAGAGAATCAGCTACATGATTTTTTTAAATGCGAACGACATTTGAAAAATGTTATCAGAATTCTAAAAATGTTTGCAAAATTAAGAAAGTGGTCATGAATTTTAAAACATTTTTATGAATTTAAAGGCTCATAGAATTTTTCTATGTTCAAGATTTAAAAAAATCAAAAAGGATGTAAGACATGAAAGTCGGACATGGCATGGCGTGCGAAAAATCAAAAGAATAAAATCCCCCACTAAAACCAGGGAGAACTTTGGAATGATAAACGATGCACGAGGCTTGCCCAAGAGCGTCGCATATTCCGGGATTTTCGCCTCTCGTGCAGGAAACATGGGTCATGGCCCAGTACCTGCGGTTTTGTTCTGTTTTTTTTAAACATCAGTACAGACACAAGCGCTCATACATATGCGCATATACTCACCCCTATGAACGTACACACGCACACTCTATCCCTATAAGCACCTTCGAAGACTGAGTCGACATATCATCTTGAGATTTACGAAGTTACCGTAGGCGCCTCGTCGTCGACGGGAACGTCTCCTCCCACTGAAAGCGCATCGCCAGAAATACTGAAATAAATTTAGGAATAATGGGAGCACCAGGACTTGAACCCTGGTGGGCTGGGGATACCACTGTCCCTCTAACCATCTAAACACAGATTTGTTTGTTAGTTTTCAGGGGGTTCCTTTTCTATTGATTTCTCATGTTTATCCGGAACAATTATGTTTTCTTTTTTTTTGTAGCTTTATTTCCTTTTTATTTTTTACTTTTGTTTTTATATTTCCCCTGTATTAGAAAATATAAAAATGTAACCGATTCTAATATTTCGTAAAAAGGTTGAGATTTTCTGAAAACACAATATTTGAAATATTATATACTTCTATAAATTTATATGAAGATTTTTGGAATTTTAAACACTTTTTATAATTGCATTATTAATTTTTCAAAATTGCATGAATATTTTTTCAACACTCAATTTTCAAACTTACATGAATAATTTTTTTAAATGGACGAATACCATTTAAATTATGAAAAAAATTGAAATGCACAAACACATTTTAGTTTATATATATATTTTTAAAAAGGCTTGAACACTTTTCAAAATACATGAATATTTTTCTGATAATATGCAAATATTTAATACTTATTTGTGAACGCTTATTTAAGTTTCTTGGACATGTTTCAAAAATTCCGGTGGAATTTCTATTTACATGAAAAAAATAAATTGATGTGACAGTTTTCTTTACATAAATATTTATTAAGACACATGAACATTTTTTTTATTTAACTTACATGAAAATATTAGGATGTTTTACCCAAAATACACTAATCCCTCTGATCCATATTAATTGTCGCTGATTTAGTACAAAGTTGTACTAAATGAGCGACGATGAATATAGATCGGAGGGAGTAATAATTTTTCCTAAACTTACATGAAAAATATTAACATATTTTACCTCGAGTACACTAATATGTATGAACATAGAAAAATGAACAAAATGTGATATAAAAGAAAATGGAAGAAAAGAAACAGCACTACTTCTTGGGGCCAGCCCAATTGAGGAGGGCGCGTGGGCGAGGCCGCGCTATAATACAGAAGCACTCCTCTGTCCCGTGGAGAGAACACGCGAAGTATTCTTGCTGCACGACACGTCGTCACCTGTACGGCGGCACCCCTCTGGGATCTTCTTCTCTCTCTCGATGAAGCAGGATAGGTTCTGATCGTTCTACTTTGCACTAGCACCTTCGTGTCGTCACTCGTCACCTTCGATGGCCATTTCCCAGGGACACCAGCCACGTACGCTCCTGGCGAGGTTGCTACTGGTGCGGCTCAACATCGCACGCACGCCTATTTATACCGCGCACGCGTGCTCTGCGATTCTCAAGTTGTGATCGCCGACCGCACGGTACTCTCGCAAGCGAAGTTCTGTTTTCTTTTGAGCTATGGCAACTCTGGGCGCAGCAACAGCATGCGTCCCTACCTCCGGCGTCAGGTGCGTGCCAGCGTTTGCCGCCGCGCCGGAGCCGATCAGGACCGCCCCACGTCCCGCCGCCTCCCCGAAGCGACCCGCGACGGGCGGCGCGAGGCTGTCGGCCAGGTTCAGGACGGCGGCGGCGGCGCACAAGGTGAAGCTCGTCGGGCCCGATGGCGCGGAGACGGAGCTGGAGGTGGCGGAGGACGCCTACATCCTGGACGCGGCGGAGGAGGCCGGCGTGGAGCTGCCCTACTCGTGCCGGGCCGGGTCGTGCTCGACGTGCGCGGGGAAGCTGGCGTCCGGCGAGGTGGACCAGACGGACGGGTCGTTCCTGGACGACGCGCAGATGGCCGAGGGCTACGTGCTCACCTGCGTCGCCTACCCCCGGGCGGACTGCGTCATCTACACCCACAAGGAAGAGGAGGTGCATTAGATTAGCTAGACCAATCCGTGCCAGAGTTTTCGTGTTGTGTCCGACGGTTCGTGTCTTGCAGATGTACGGTGCTGTGTAGTGTAGTGGAGTAGTATCTGATGGGCTAATAAGCTACGGCGACAGAAGCCAGGCACGTCGAGCGCGGGTATGGGCGCACGCTGGATTTGCTGGGCGCGTCAGGTCCGAGGACTAGGGCGTGCGTGTGTGCGTGCGTTGGGTGCATGGGCGTGTCCGTGCATCGGGGTAGTGTGTGTGTGTCTGTTGGCGATCTGTGTGGGGCGATCGGGTCGCCTGGTTGATGCTCAGCGCGAGACGCGGGCGCACGCGCGTGCGTAGCGGGCGCGGCGAGAGCATGCAGGGCGTGGAGTAGATCGCGGGCGAGTGGAGGCGTGGGTGCGTGTCCAGTGCGCTGGCTCGGGATATAAAGCCACGGGGTGATCGTTGTAACAGTTGACACGGTCGAGTTCGTGCTCGAGGCAACAAGGGGGCGTTTGAGCGCCGGAAAAACCTCTGTGTTCACCGTTTTCTGAATTTTTCTGAACTTCTTCTTCTTCTTTCCGGTGAGCCAGCCACGGCAGCAGTGAGCGAGCAGAGTGCGAGGGAAAGGAGAGCTGCCGTGAGAAGTTGGCGGTTCCAACAATTGGTATCAGAGCCGCGTGGAGGAGGGAGCTCGCCGGCGATGTCCATCGTGCTGTACGCCGGCGGATCGGGCAGCACGGTGGCGCATGCAGCGCCGGTGCTCACGGGGGAGAACTACATCACCTGGGCCATCAAGGTGGAGGCCGATCTGGACGCCGCCGGACTGTGGGAGGCGGTGGTGCCGCCGGAGGATGCCGCGTTGGCGGTGATCGCCAAGAAAGATAAGCCGGCGCAGGCTTACCTGCTCCGGGCGCTCGTCGATGATTTGCTGCTGCAGGTGGCCGCAAAGAAGACCGCGGCGGAGATATGGAGCAGCCTCAAGGCCCGGTTCGTCGGGGCTGATCGCGTGCGGGCGGCGCGGCTGGGCACGTTGCGCGGGGAGTTTGAGCTCCTGCGCATGGCGAGCGACGAGTCGCTGGACGCGTTCGCGGGGAAGATCAGCGGCATGACGACGCGCTACACCGGGCTGGGAGCGACCCTTGACGACGCAGCAATAGTGAGGAAGCTCCTGGACTGTGTCCCGGATCGTCTGTACGCGGCGGTCGCCGGGATGGAGCAGTTCTGCAACTTGTTGGAGCTTCTCTTCGAGGACGCGCTCGGGTGCCTGAAGGCATTCGACGAGCGGCTGCGTCGGCGAGGATAGGCAGGCGGCGAGCGGGCGGACGGTGAGCAGCTCATGCTCACCGCGGCACAGTGGCGGGCGCGCGAGCGGCACCAGGGCGGTGCACGCGGAGAGGACGACGACGACGGCGCGGCCAGCACAGCATCAGGCGGAGGGGACAACCGTCGCGGGAAGTGCTACAAGTGCGGCGTCAGAGGACATTTCAAGAGGGAGTGCCTCCTGCTGCGGAAGGAGCCGGCCGCGGGGCGTGCGCTGATGGCAGACACCGATGTCGAGGACGCCGTGCTGCTCTGAGCCGCGGCTTAGAGCATGAATGATGGGCTAATAAGCCACGACGACGAAGCCGGGCATGTCGAGCGCGGGTATGGGCGCGCGCTGGACTTGCTGGGCGTGTCGGGTCCAAGGACTAGGGCGTGCGTGTGTGCGTGCATTGGATGCATGGGTGTGTCCGTGCATTGGGGTAATGTGTGTGTGTCTGTTGGCGATCCGTGTGGGGCGATCGGGTCGCCTGGTTGATGCTCAGCGCGAGACGCGGGCGCATGCGCGTGCGTAGCGAGCGCGGCGAGAGCATGCAGGGCGTGGAGTAGATTGTGGGCGAGTGGAGGCATGGAGTAGATCGCGGGCGAGTGGAGGCGTGGGTGCGTGCCCAATGCGCTGGCTCAGGGATATAAAGCCACGGGGTGATCGTTGTAACAGTTGACACGGTCGAGTTCATGCTCGAGGTAATAAGGGGGCGTTTGAGCGCCGGAAAAACCTCTGTATCCACCGTTTTCTGAATTTGTTTGAACTTCTTCTTCTTCTCTCCGGTGAGCCAACCACAGCAGCAGTGAGCGAGCAAAGTGCGAGGGAGAGGAGAGCTGCCGCGAGGAGTTGACGGTTCCAACAGTATCATCATTCCGAACGCTGTATGATCTGTTTGCTCAAATTGAATAGCATATCTTCAGTTTTGCTAGCTTTTTGAACGACAGAAAGCTAAATAGAAGATATTTCAGCAAGACAGTTTGGCCGAGTGGTCTAAGGCGCCAGATTTAGGCTCTGGTC
This sequence comes from Triticum urartu, assembly GCF_056163025.1. NCBI lineage: Eukaryota > Viridiplantae > Streptophyta > Magnoliopsida > Poales > Poaceae > Triticum > Triticum urartu. The sequence goes on from NC_141875.1 coordinate 604,866,313, forward strand.
CGAAAGGGCGTGGGTTCAAATCCCACAGCTGTCATATTTTTTGGATCTGATGAGCTCTGCTTTTATTATTACCTCTGCGCTCGACAGCCAACTCTCCCCTGCTCTTTTTCACATCATGTTCTCACGGAACCACCCTCATCCCTTCTCAGCAATGTCAAAAAAAAGAAAATCGTTGAGGACGACAATACATTTGTTTTTGTATTGCATTCATATATCCATGCCAAAATTTCCAATGTACAGTTGCATGTTTTCCTCAAAAATGTTGTTACAACAACTAGTCTTTTTAATGTTCTCTTAAAAAACATTTTTTTCATGTCAAATATCACAATCCTGTTATTTCTGTAAAATATTATTTACGTCAACAATAGTTAAAAAATAACCCTAGATCAATCAAAGTAATTGCAACAATCATGAAATCACCATGTTATCTTCAAAACAATCTTCAGCAACAACTTTGTTTTCCAAAAAAATTGTTCAGGGCAACAATCCAATTTAGGGTCTCTTTGATTCAAAGGATTTTCATTGAAGGATTAGAATCCTTAGAAATTTTTCAAGGTACACTTGTATGTTTTCTTCAAAATATTCTTTATACCCACTAGTATTTCCTCTCCGAAAAATATACTTGAAAAAAATTCAAGACAAATATCCCAATCGTATGTCTTCTACAAATATTATTTACAACGACATTGTTTCAGTAATGATATGTAGAACAATCAAAGTAATGATGAAAATCAAGAAATCTAAATGATATCTTCATAAATATTATTTACAACAACAATTTTGTTTTTTTGTGAACGAGGACAATTAGTTTTCTTTCTAATAAATTGTTCAGAACAACAATCCAATTTATTATGTACTGCATTTACATACCCCAAGTTAAATCACCCAATGTTCTCTTGTATTTTTCTTCAAAATGTTCTTTGCACCAAAATATTTTCAAAGAACAAAACACAAATCAACATATCCTCCTTCACGCGACGTAGCGGTGACGACATGCACTCTTCCTTCACGGCGTCCGATTTGAATGCCACAGTTGCGCGGGGGAGAGCAGGGAAGGAGGCTCCGCCTTCACCGGTCAGCCAGGAGGCAAATGCGGCTCCGTCTTGACGCGGCAGAGAAGTGGCTCCGGACCGTGGTCGTGGAGGAGGGAGCATTGTAGTATCAGCTCCATTTGCGGTTCTTATTCGTTCGGCGTCACCACAACCTCCGAGAGGAGGCGTGGCTGCTGTTGCTTCGACTCGTCCACCTCATCGCAAGAGGAAGTGACATTCTCCTCCTTCGAGGAGGAGGCAGCCGCTGACGGACTAAAATCCGGCAGATCTTGAATAGGGGTCCCAAGCTAGTAGTCTTAATATGATGGTGGGCATTGGTATTACCTATGTTCGGGCTCTCCTTAGAAATAAAAGCCTACGTCCAGCTTGTAATGAAGGAAATATGCCCTAGAGGCAATAATAAAGTTGTTATTTATATTTGCTTATATCATGATAAATGTTTATTATTCACGTTAGAATTGTATTAACCGGAAACTTAGTACATGTGTGAATACATAGACAAACAGAGTGTCACTAGTATGCCTCTACTTGACTAGCTCGTTGAATCAATGATGGTTATGTTTCCTAACCATAGACATGAGTTGTCATTTGATTAACGGGATCACATCATTAGAGAATGATGTGATTGACTTGACCCATCCGTTAGCTTAGCACGATGATCGTTTAGTTTGTTGCTATTGCTTTATCCATAACTTATACATGTTCCTCTGACTATGAGATCGTGCAACTCCCGAATACCGGAGGAACACTTAGTGTGCTATCAAACGTCAGAACGTAACTGGGTGACTATAAAGATGCTCTACAGGTGTCTCCGATGGTTTTTGTTGAGTTGGCATAGATCGAGATTAGGATTTGTAACTCCGAGTATCAGAGAGGTATCTCTGGGCCCTCTCGGTAATGCACATCACTATAAGCCTTGCAAGCAATGTGACTAATGAGTTAGTTGCGGGCAAGTAACATACCGATGACAAAGGGAACAACGTATGTTGTTACGCGGTTTGACTGATAAAGATATTTGTAGAATATGTGGGAGCCAATATGAACATCAGGTTCCGCTATTGGTTATTGACTGCAGACGTGTCTCGGTCATGTCTACATAGTTCTCGAACCCGTAGGGTCCGCACGCTTAACGTTCGGTGACGATCGGTATTATGAGTTTATGTGTTTTGATGTACCGAAGGTAGTTCGGAGTCCCGGATGTGATCATGGACATGAAGAGGAGTCCCGAAACGATCGAGACATAAAGATCAATATATTGGATGACTATGTTTGGACATCGGAAAGGTTTCTAGAGAGTTCGGGCATATACTAGAGTACTCAGGAGTTACCGGAACCTCCCGGGGAGTCAATGGGCCTTAATGGGCCATAGTGGAAAGGAGGAGGAGGCGGCCAAGGTGGGGGCGCCCCCCCAAGCCCAAACCGAATTGGGAAGGGGGGCCAGCACCCCTTTCCTTCTCTCCTTCCCCCTTCCTTCCCTCTCCTACTCCAACTAGGGAAGGGGGAATCCTACTCCCACTGGGAGTAGGACTCCCCCTTGGGCGCGCCTAGCCGGTCCTCCCCCCCTCCTCCACTCCTTTATATACGGGGGAGGGGGCACCCCATAGACACACAAGTTGATCATTGATCCCTTAGCCGTGTGCGGTGCCCCCTCCACCACAATCCACCTCGGTCATATCGTAGCGGTGCTTAGGCGAAGCCCTGTTCCGGTAGCATCATCATCACCGTCATCACGCCGTCGTGCTGACGAAGCTCTCCCTCGACCCTCAGCTGGTTCGAGAGTTCATGGGACGTCACCGAGCTGAACGTGTGCAGATCACGGAGGTGTTGTACTTTCGGTACTAGGATCGGTCGGATCGTGAAGACATACGACTACATCAACCGCGTTGTCATAACGCTTCCGCTTACGGTCTACGAGGGTACATGGACAACACTCTTCCCCTCTCGGTGTTGTCCATCACCATGCTACATCTTGCGTGTGCGTAGGAATTTTTTTAAAATTACCGCGTTCCCCAACAGTGGCATCCGAGCCAGGTCTATGCGTAGATGTTATTGTTGGGGAACGTAGTAATTTCAAAAAAAATTCCTACGCACATGTAAGATCATGGTGATGCATAGCAACGAGAGGGGAGAGTGTTGTCCACATACCCTCGTAGACCGAAAGCAGAAGCATTATAACAACGCGGTTGATGTAGTCGTACGTCTTCACGGCCCGACCGATCAAGCACCGAAACTACGACACCTCCGAGTTCTAGCACACGTTCAGCTCGATGACGATCCCCGGATTCCGATCTAGCAGAATGTCAGAGAAGAGTTCCGTCAGCACGATGGTGTGGTGACGATCTTGATGTTCTACCGTCGCAGAGCTTCGCCTAAGCACCGCTACAATATTATCGAGGATTGTGATGGAGGGGGGGCACCGCACGGCTAAGAGATCAATGATCAATTGTTGTGTCTATGGGGTGCCCCCTGTCCCCGTATATAAAGGAGCAAGGGGGAGGAGGTGCGGCCAGGCAAGGGGCGCGCCAGGAGGAGTCGTACTACCGGGAGTAGGACTCCCCCCTTTTCCATGTTGGACTAGGACTTGGGGGGGAAGGAGAGAGAGAGAGAGGGGAAAGGAAAAGGGGGGCGCCGCCCCCTCCTTGTCCAACTCGGACTTGGGGGGGGGGGGGGGGAGGGGCGCGCGGCTGCCCCTTGGCCTCCTCTCCTCTTCCTCCACTAGGCCCATTAAGGCCCATTAGGTTACCGGGGGGTTCCAGTAACCTCCCGGTACTCCGATAAAATGCCAATTTCACTCGGAACACTTCCGATGTCCAAACATAGGCTTCCAATATATCAATCTTCATGTCTCGACCATTTTGAGACTCCTCGTCATGTCCGTGATCACATCCGGGACTCCGAACAACCTTCGATACATCAAAGCATATAAACTCATAATGAAACTGTCATCGTAACATTAAGCGTGCGGACCCTACGGGTTCGAGAACAATGTAGACATGACCGAGACACGTCTCCGGTCAATAACCAATAGCGGAACCTGGATGCTCATATTGGCTCCTACATATTCTACGAAGATCTTTATCGGTCAGACCGCATAACAACATACGTTGTTCCCTTTGTCATCGGTATGTTACTTGCCCGAGATTCGATCGTCGGTATCTTAATACCTAGTTCAATCTCGTTACCGGGAAGTATCTTTACTCGTTCTGTAATACATCATCCTGCAACTAACTCATTAGTTGCAATGCTTGCAAGGCTTTAGTGATGTGCACTACCGAGAGGGCCCAGAGATACCTCTCCGACAATCGGAGTGACAAATCCTAATCTCGAAATACGCCAACCCAACATGTACCTTTGGAGACACCTATAGAGCACCTTTATAATCACCCAGTTACGTTGTGACGTTTGGTAGCACACAAAGTGTTCCTCCAGTAAACGGGAGTTGCATAATCTCATAGTCATAGGAACATGTATAAGTCATGAAGAAAGCAATAGCAACATACTAAACGATCAAGTGCTAAGCTAACGGAATGGGTCAAGTCAATCACATAATTCTCCTAATGATGTGACCCCGTTAATCAAATGACAACTCATGTCTATGGCTAGGAAACATAACCATCTTTGATCAACGAGCTAGTCAAGTAGAGGCATACTAGTGACACTCTGTTTGTCTATGTATTCACACAAGTATTATGTTTCCGGTTAATACAATTCTAGCATGAATAATAAACATTTATCATGATATAAGGAAATAAATAATAACTTTATTATTGCCTCTAGGGCATATTTCCTTCAGTATCCCACTTGCACTAGAGTCAATAATCTAGATTACATAGTAATGATTCTAACACCCATGGAGCCTTGGTGCTGATCATGTTTTGCTCGTGGAAGAGGCTTAGTCAGCGGGTCTGCAACATTCAGATCCGTATGTATCTTGAAAATTTCTATGTCTCCCACTTGGACTAAATCCCGAATGGAATTGAAGCGTCTCTTGATGTGCTTGGTTCTCTTGTGAAATCTAGATTCTTTTGCCAAGGCAATTGCACCAGTATTGTCACAAAAGATTTTCATAGGACCCGATGCACTAGGTATGACACCTAGATCGGATATGAACTCCTTCATCCAGACTCCTTCATTTGCTACTTCCAAAGCAACTATGTACTCCGCTTCACATGTAGATTCTGCCACGACGCTTTGTTTAGAACTGCACCAACTGACAGCTCCACCGTTCAATGTAAACACGTATCCAGTTTGTGATTTAGAATCATCCGGATCAGTGTCAAAGCTTGCATCAACGTAACCATTTACAATGAGCTCTTTGTCACCTCCATATACGAGAAACATATCCTTAGTCCTTTTCAGGTACTTCAGGATGTTCTTGACCGCTGTCCAGTGATCCACTCCTGGATTACTTTGGTACCTCCCTGCTAGACTTATAGCAAGGCACACATCAGGTCTGGTACACAACATTGCATACATGATAGAGCCTATGGCTGAAGCATAGGGAACATCTTTCATTTTCTCTCTATCTTTTGCGGTGGTCGGACATTGAGTCTTACTCAACTTCACACCTTGTAACACAGGCAAGAACCCTTTCTTTGCTTGATCCATTTTGAACTTCTTCAAAACTTTGTCAAGGTATGTGCTTTGTGAAAGTCCAATTAAGCGTCTTGATCTATCTCTATAGATCTTAATGCCCAATATGTAAGCAGCTTCACCGAGGTCTTTCGTTGAAAAATTCTTATTCAAGTATCCCTTTATGCTATCCAAAAATTCTATATCATTTCCAATCAGTAATATGTCATCCACATATAATATCAGAAATACTACAGAGCTCCCACTCACTTTCTTGTAAATACAGGCTTCTCCAAAAGTTTTTACAAAACCAAATGCTTGATCACATTATCAAAGCGTTTATTCCAACTCCGAGAGGCTTGCACCAGTCCATAAATGGATCGCTGGAGCTTGCACACTTTGTTAGCTCCCTTTGGATCGACAAAACCTTCCGGTTGTATCATATACAACTCTTCTTCCAGAAATCCATTCAGGAATGCAGTTTTGACATCCATCTGCCAAATTTTATAATCATAAAATGCGGCAATTTCTAACATGATTCGGACAGACTTAAGCATCGCTACGGGTGAGAAGGTCTCATCGTAGTCAATCCCTTGAACTTGTCGAAAACCTTTCGCAACAAGTCGAGCTTTGTAGACAGTAACATTACCGTCAGCGTCAGTCTTCTTCTTGAAGATCCATTTATTCTCAATTGCTTGCTGATCAACGGGCAAGTCAACCAAAGTCCACACTTTGTTCTCATACATGGATCCCATCTCAGATTTCATGGCTTCTAGCCATTTTGCGGAATCTGGGCTCACCATCGCTTCTTCATAGTTCATAGGTTCATCATGATCTAGTAGCATGACTTTCAGAACAGGATTACCATACCACTCTGGTGCGGATCTTACTCTGGTTGATCTACGAGGTTCGGTAGTAACTTGATCTGAAGTTTCATGATCATTATCAGTAGCTTCCTCACTAATTGGTGTAGGTGTCACAGAAAACGGTTTCTGTGATGTACTACTTTCCAATAAGGGAACAGGTACAGTTACCTCATCAAGTTCTACTTTCCTCCCACTCACTTCTTTCGAGAGAAACTCCTTCTCTAGAAAGGATCCATTCTTAGCAACAAATGTCTTGCCTTCGGATCTGTGATAGAAGGTGTACCCAACAGTCTCCTTTGGGTATCCTATGAAGACACATTTCTCCGATTTGGGTTCGAGCTTATCAGGTTGAAGCTTTTTCACATAAGCATCGCAGCCCCAAACTTTCAGAAACGACAACTTTGGTTTCTTGCCAAACCACAGTTCATAAGGCGTCGTCTCAACGGATTTTGATGGTGCCCTATTTAACGTGAATGCGGCCATCTCTAAAGCATAACCCCAAAACGATAGCGGTAAATCTGTAAGAGACATCATAGATCGCACCATATCTAGTAAAGTACGATTATGACGTTCGAACACACCATTACGCTATGGTGTTCCGGGTGACGTGAGTTGCGAAACTATTCCGCATTGTTTCAAATGTAGACCAAACTCGTAACTCAAATATTCTCCTCCACGATCAGATCGTAGAAACTTTATTTTCTTGTTACAACTATTTTCAACTTCACTCTGAAATTCTTTGAACTTTTCAAATGTTTCAGACTTATGCTTCATTAAGTAGATATACCCATATCTGCTTAAATCATCTGTGAAGGTGAGAAAATAACGATATCCGCCACGAGCCTCAACATTCATCGGACCACATACATCTGTATGTATGATTTCCAACAAATCTGTTGCTCTCTCCATAGTACTGGAGAACGGCGTTTTAGTCATCTTGCCCATGAGGCACGGTTCGCAAGTACCAAGTGATTCATAATCAAGTAGTTCCAAAATTGCATCAGTATGGAGTTTCTTCATGCGCTTTACACCGATATGACCTAAATGGCAGTGCCACAAATAAGTTGCACTATCATTATCAACTCTGCATCTTTTGGTTTCAACATTATGAATATGTGTATCACTACTATCAAGATTCATAAAAAATAGACCACTCTTCAAGGGTGCATGACCATAAAAGATATTACTCATATAAATAGAACAACCATTATTCTCTGATTTAAATGAATAACCGTCTCGCATCAAACAAGATCTAGATATAATGTTCATGCTCAACGCTGGCACCAAAAAACAATTATTTGGGTCTAATACTAATCCCGAAGGTAGATGTAGAGGTAGTGTGCCGACCGCGATCACATCGACTTTGGAACCATTTCCCACGCGCATCGTCACCTCGTCCTTCGCCAGTGTTCGCTTAATCCGTAGTCCCTGTTTCGAGTTGCAAATATTAGCAACGGAACCAGTATCAAATACCCAGGTGCTACTGCGAGCTCTAGTAAGGTACACATCAATAACATGTATATCACTTATACCTTTCACTTTTCCATCCTTCTTCTCCGCCAAATACTTGGGGCAGTTCCGCTTCCAGTGACCAGTGCCTTTGCAGTAGAAGCACTCAGTCTCAGGTTTAGGTCCAGACTTGGGTTTCTTCACTTGAGCAGCAACTGTAAAAAAATACACTTCTGTGATGATACGTGTTTGTCACAGTAGGTCACGTTTTCTGTCATGCATGTACATCCATGACAAATTGATGATAGAATCAAGATAGTCATACCTGTGTTGTCGTAGAAGTGTTCCCTGACATTACCAAAATTATCATCACGGAAGTGTCCACTTCCATGATGATAAATCACGTGTCACAGAAGTGCTTTCGTCAAGGGTGACCGACACGTGGCATCCACCGTAACGGAACGTCGTTAAGCTATTGGGTCCGGTTTTGGATCCGATAACCCGTTAACAGCCCCGACCAATGGGGATTTTCCATGTGTAAAATCATCATTGGCTGGAGGAAACACGTGTCGGCTCACCGTTGGGATAGATGCCATCCACTCATTGGACCCAAAGCGCCTATGATACGTCGACACGTGGCACGGCCCAACAGAGGCTCGTTCCTGTGAAAAGGCCAGTCCATTTGACTTGGTCAAAAGGTGGCGGACCGGCCCACGGCAAGCCTGTTAATGGCCTGTTCGCATATAGCCCATTTACAGCCCACTAACCCAGGGCCCATTTACGACCTATCCGAATTAGGTCCAGTAGCGTCATCTGGGCCGTCCAATATAATTCCAGCCCGTTTTAACTTCCGGCCCATGTATGGCCCATGACGTCTTTTGGCCCATATGAGGCCCTTAGTAACCCTCGACCCATTAACGGCACGTGGTGAAACTGGCCCGTAATGAACAGTGTATCACTTTATACCCATTAACGGCCCATTATTCCGTTGGGCCGTTTCCAGCCCATGTTATCTTTCGGCCTTCTCAGGGCCCATTTATTCTTGGTTCATTTCCAGTATTGGTTTACTTACGGCCCGTTACTATCATTTTTTGCTTGTGGGCCAAATTCAGCCCGTGGTTACAGTCGGCCCGTTTGTGGCCCGTTAATATGTTGGGCTATTTTCATAGCGTCATGAAATATGGCCGATTAATGACGGCCCGTTATGGTCGGCCCATGAACGGACGATTTCAACTCTAGCCCATTTACGGCCATAATGTGGTCTGTTGTTGGCCCATGTTTGGCCAACCGATCATAAGGCCCGAAGAAGGCCCATTGATGATACGACCCGTAGAAGGCCCATTGTGTCTACGACCCATATAAGGCCCATGGTCTCTATGCCCCGTAGAAGGCCCATTGTTTCTACGGCCCGTAGGAGCCCCATGTTAACTATAGTAAATATCTGGCCCATGGTTATTGTGGGAAAACAAGTCCAGAACTGAAACCACTTCAGAAGAGCTCAAGAAACAATATCCTGGGTACCCATAATGCTGGCAAGATGCTTAGGAAGCTTATTAACTTTCTCTTGTTTGGTGCTTAAATCCTCCAGCACTTGTTGTTGCACCATAAAGTATGTATCTGAATTCTGCAGGGACTTCCTCAGTCCTTCGGCTTCCTGTCGCATAACATATGATCGATGTCTTTCAACTTGAAGTTGAGACTCAAGAAGCCGAACTGATTCAAGCAGCGAGTTTGAAGAGCTGGTGCCAGCAGTAGTAGCCAGTAACTCGAACACTACATCAATACAGAACTTTGGGGTTGTCTCAATGTCTTCAATATAGTTTTTACCAGCTTTTTTGGAGACCAACAGGGATGTCTCACTATCTTGAACCTTATCTGCATTACTTCCTTTACCATTGCATAACGGGGCACTCTTCTCCAATATTCTATCCGCGTTTTGAAAGAGAAACAAACAAACACATCACATGTTTACAATGTAGTATATGAAACTCATTTTGGTAAATCAATTAAATAGTAAGGTGGACAGGATAACAACATGAAACAAACATATATCTATGTAGTATGGTCACTGTATGGTCTATATCATTCTAGTTTATGTTGCCAAATCAAGATAAAGCAGTATAGACAGAATATAAGTGTGGGAAACTACACAACAATAACAACACTTGTAATGTGCATGGCATGAGAACATAACTGTTTATTCAATTGAAACTGAAATCAACATAGAGCAAGTTACAACAGCAAACATGTTAAAGAAACAGGTTTAAAACATACCTGTTGTGCCATTGAAGTTTCAATTGCATCCTTCAAATTTGAAATTAGTTGGTATGAGTAAATACAGAGATGCAAGAGCAAAGTAGTATGAACCATAGCTGCGGGACCTGACCTGAGAACAATTCTTCTTCTGCTTTAAGCATTGACTTGGGGTTCGGAGTGGTGGTCCTCATGCTTTGGGCACTGCAGTTGCCTTACTAACTGCTCGTGTTTGGTTGCTCTGTGGTGGAGACGGTGCTATATCAACAGGAACTGGGTTACTATCTGCTGGGGTTGGGGTTAGAAGGGGTGTAGCTGGTTCTCTGTCCAACTGGGTAGGGGTACGATCTGCGTGAGTCTGGGTTATGTGTGGTGGGGCTGGTTCTTGGGCAAGTACAACCGTGGTTCTATCTCCATCGACAGGTAGCATGATCTTTTCTGAAGACCGTGCTTTTACTCCCACAGATACTGCCATCACCCCCTCCAATTGAAATGGCTGATAAACAAGAAAAGTAATTGAATGTACATGCATTGTAAGATAGACAGGTGCAATGGATAGTAGGGAAGAAAACAGGGCATGAAATAATTCACATTTATGTGGTCTAACCAAATAGAATAGCGGGACATAATTTCACATATATGATGGCTAATTAAACAGGATAGCATGACACAATTTCACATGTATGATGGTTAACTAAACATGATAGAATGACATACTTCAAAATATGATGACTATGTAAATAGGATGGCATGATATAACTATACGATGTGTCTATTAAAGTGGTTGGCATGCCATAAATCATAAACATGTCGTCGATGGAAACATGATGGCATGATATAATTCACGGATAGAATGACATAATTCAAAATATGATGACTATGTAAACTTGATGAGATGATATAACTATATTATGTCTTTAGAAAATGGGTTGGCATGCCATAATTCAGATACATGCTGTCTATGTAAATTTCATGGCATGATATAATTCAAATATATGATTTATATACTAAGGAAGTGAGCAGAGGGCAATCGCATATATGATGTGTCTACTAAGGAGATGACATTCAATATCGTGTATATGATGTAAAAACTAAGCATTGCAATACAACATATGCATGATATGAGTAATATAACCCTGCCAACTTTGAGCATACACCTTAGGGGGATAATAGGACTGGTCATCTGCCTCTGAATCCTCCTCTGAAGAGCTATCTGTAACCAACAAGATATCTGCTTCAGCAGGTAGCATTGTCTGCTCTGAAGACCTTGTTTTCACTCTAGATTTCTCCATCACCAATTCAAATGGCTGATGCACAGGAAGAGCAGTTGAATATACAAATATTGTCGACAAAAGCAATGAGAAATACAAAAAAGGACGGCATGATATAATTCACATATATGACACTTGGCTAAACAACATGGCCTTGCATAATTCACATATATAATGCCTTGCAACAAGATAGCATTGCATAATTCACATATATAATGTCTTGCAACAAGATGGCATTGCATAATTCACATATATGGTAATTAGACACTAAACAGGTGGCATTCACACAAAGCATGTCTAAACTAAGCAAATGACATAGCAATGCAAGATACCATACGCATGATATGAGCAACATAACCCTGCCAAGTTAGAGCATGCACCTTGGGGGGGGAATAGGACTGGTCATTTGTCTCTGAATCCTCCTCTGAGGAGCTATCTGTAACCAGCAAGACATGCGCTTTGTCAGATAGCATTGTTTGCTCCAAAGACCTTGTTTCCACTCCAGATTTTTCCATGACTGTGCCGAATGGCTGATGCACAGGAAGAGTAATTGAATGTACTAAAATTTTTGACAAATTTAACACGTAATAAAAAATGATGTCATGATATAATCCACATATAAGATGACTGGCTAACCAGGGTGGCATTGCAAAATTCACATATATGATGCCTGGCTAAACAAGATGGCATTGCATGATTCACATATACGATAAAGAAACTAAACAGATGGCATTGATACAAAGCATGTCTAAACTAAGCAGATGACATCTTTGATGTATATAGTAAGCAATGCAAGGCACCATATGCATGATATTACCAACATCAGCATGCCAAGTTAGAGCGAAGACCTCATGGGGTAAATAGGAGTGGTCTTCTGCTTCTGAATCCCCCTCAGAACAGTTATCTTCCTCTTGATTACGATCCGAAATGGGTGGAGGGGGGCTGCCTTTGCGTCCAGCATGGAGCGACGTCTGCATGAAATTTTATTGCTACGCAAGGCTCGTCTCTTTTGCTCTACATGTTCAGTTCCATTGTGTACAATAACTGACATGCATAGGAATAAAACATAGTGAGATTTATGTAAGGAGTGCATGCACAAATCCAGAGTGATGGTAGCAAACTGTGGATAGACCCAAAACCAATGATAGCAGGCAGATAATAGCTTTAGTTAAAAAATACAGATAATGGCTCCTTTAATGTTTGTTTGCACCCAACATGAAAATCATAGTAGACACCCGAGATTAACCAGATAGTAGACAGATAGTACTGATTGCTGCCCCAATATGTACCCCACAACCATTTAAAAACTCAAGTTTCAACATAAGTTTGGACCTGAATCGGAGCCTAATAGGTGAACACGACGATAAAGTAGCATCTCGTCATATTAAGCGATGCATAACGTAAGCAGACACGGAAGAGTGCGACCTCTCTTGCGGACCCGTGTAGTCCTCAAGGTCATCTGCTCAGTTGATGATGGTAATGCAGTTGTCGTGGCTGTCGGCGGCGGGGAAGAAGATCTGAGGCGGCGAAAGACAGTCTGGAGAGCGAATCCCTACTGTGGTGAACCCTTCCGTCGTTGGAGCAGCTGAGCTGGGGTGGAACACAGCACCGCAGGAGCAGGAAAAACCACACAAGGTTTTCTTTGACACATATATGTAACAGAAGTAATTGTGTAAGGGCTTGTTTGAATTTGAGGATTCTAACAATGCAGGGATAGGAAATAGACAGGAATAGGATAGGAATGCAGCTGCAAAATAGAGAATTTAAAAACACAGGATTTCTGCCAATCTGGGTGTTCGGTTCACAAGAATTGGAAGAACACAGGATGCAAAGAAGCATGGTGAGATTAAGTCAAACCACAATAAAATGTACGGTTATAATGCTATTATGCTAATATCTCTTAGTCTTGTGCTTCATGAATAGGAATTTGAAAAGGAGGACAAGTGGAAATTAAAATTCCTACAGTTTTTCTTTCAAGGAGACACTAAAGGAACAAATCCTACAGTTTTCCTTTGCTCCATTACTTTGCACCAAATTCATGAAAAGTAGTACCATAGGAAACTTCCCAATTCCTTTGTTTTTCATTCACTTTTCCTTTCAAGCACTAGCGATTCTAGTAGGCAGGCTTGAGCAAGGAAAAGCCTACACTAAAAATGTTTTTGTGCTACTTCTATTACTTTGGACCCAGGCCACTGCCCTACTAGCTTAGCTCCCAGGGCCATCGACAAATGCACAACTCAAACGCGCAGAGATAAATAATGATGGCGTTCAAGAGAGTTCATCATGGATAGCTAAGTTGCCTGGTACCTCACTGCTTGTCATATAGTAGGATAAAATAATCGTATTTCCCGTTACTCCGTGTGCTCAGTGGATAATATATATATAACATGTAGAGTAAAAAAGAGATGCAACAAGTGTACAACCTCTTTGGTGAAGCCATGTCGATCTCAGCATGATTGGGTTGGCCGGTGAGGATGCTCCGGCTGACTTGGCTGTCGGAGGAGGGGAAGAAGATATTAGGCGTATGGAGATGGAGCCCGAGGTACCGCTCTGCTGTGATGGAGGGTTTCGTCGTTGAAGCAGCTCCGGTGAGTTGTACGACACCGAGGCTGAAGCAGGACAAGAGAGACAACGTTAACCTGAGTGGAATTCTAATAGCATCTCCAATAGATGACGTAAAATACATAACCACAAAGTGCTAGATGTAAAATACATCAGCCGCTCATCTCTGAACTTAACTGTCGAAACTGAATTTAGCTGTCAAAACTGAATTTTGCTGTCAAAACTGAATTTTGTTGTCGAAACTGAATTTTGCTGTCGAAACTGAACACACTAGAGGTGAGGCTACACGTCAGTCGACTGACTTTTTCATCTCTGGTCAGTCGATTTTGCAGCCATTGGATACGAAATCAAGGGCCTGCAGTTCATCTTCAACCTCCACTCCCTTGAGCCGCCAGCCACCACCGGCCAAACAGCCGCCCCCCGTCGCCCACGGCCGGCGGTGCGCCGCCCCGCCCGCCCCGAAAACACTCCCCGCCGCCGGTCCTCCGCCGCCCCTGCCATCCCTCTAGCCCCCCATGCCGAGATTTTTCTCCGGCGATCCCCACGCCACTGCCCCCACCCTGAACCCTAAGATAGATAGTGAGGTACCTCTCCCGCGAGCCCCCCTCCTTGTTGCGGCTGGTTCTTCCTTAACTCCGGCGAGCCCCCCACCCCCTGAAAATCGACTGACCCAAAAGTCGATTCAGTCGACTAAAGTGTAGCTAAATCGGAGCAGCATCACAAGCAAGAGCAAGAGCGAGAGCAGCAGCGCGAGCAAGAGCAAGAGCAAGAGCAGACAAGGCAGGGGACCGAGAGCAAGAGCAGAGCAGCAGCGCGAGCGAGAGCTAAAGCAGCATCAGCTCCTACTGATATGGGCATCGCCGCCGAGGGAGCGACGCCATGGAGGAAGTGGCCGGCGACGCTGCCGTGGATGGAGCCGCGCCGTGTCGGCTCAGGACCGAGCGCCGGCAGCACCGTGAGATCGAATCAAGAAGAAAATGCGGCGATTAGTGTACAACCTCTTTGGTGGCGCCGATTAGGCCGCACCTTCATCCGAGGAAACGGTGATGATGATGCTCTTCCAGTGGTGCAGGTGAAGACGGCGGTGTGAGAATGGAGGTGGCGCGAAAGACGAGGGGAACATCGGGGCAGCTCCTTGGAGGTGGAGGACGGGGTGGCTAAACCGGCGGGACGACCAGATCGACGACGGATCCTCATCCGGTACGGTGGATGAGGGACGTCGAGGTGTTGCTGTGGATGACGTCGTCAGGGAAGAGGCTCCGGTTGGGTGGCGGACGGAGGAGGGTGTGGGACTTAGTGGGTTTTCTCGGCCTCGGTGTACGAATGGGTGGACGGATGGGATGGGAGTGGGGAACCATGGCTTAGGGACGCGCTTGTCCGAAATGTGGGGTAAGTTACGAAAGTACCCCCACCGATTTGAGGCGGTTCTTTCGGTTCAGGGGTATCACGGGCATTTCGCGTGTCAGGATTTCACAGGAGGTGGGAGTTTTTGCGCGCATTGTAATTTTGGAATAGCAAGGCGCGGGTTGAGATGGAGGGTGTTGTCGGAGCACAACGAGACAAAGATATATCTTAAATATTTCGGGCTAACAAGGCGTGGGTCGAAATTTCCGGACAAGCCTAACGTGTACTGTACCAAATCAATTCGCACTACAAATGTCATTCAAAACTTTGAATTCATGTTATGTTAAATTAAAATATTTCGCTACGTGTATAATGCATGCAACCTACTACTCAAATGAACGTTTTAGTGCATTCCAAACGTATATACTACCACTTCAATATTCGTTTCTCTATTTGAATAAGATCTACAATAATGATTGTTGTGAAGTCAAAGCATTTGAATTCGTTTCTCTATTTTAATAAGATCTACAATCATCATTATTGTCAAGTTAAACCATCATTTGTGTATTATCTTCACAGCACACCACATGATTAGTCTCGAGTTACATATGAACTATGTGTACTATATGAACTCGAACTCAATTTTTTGAATCCATTTTATGTTGATTTCAAATCATAGTACATTTCAAGCTCTAGCTAGATCTTCATAATCTAAACCATGTCTCATATGTATAATGTGTTTATCACATTATGTATGGTGCCCCGCCCCCTACGCCTACAAGTATTTAGATGTGAGTTGCAAACACCACACATTACCACAAATTCAAATAAAATGTGAGAATGTTCGATATATAGTATTGTTTAGATTGTTCGATATTTAGTTGTAAGCTGCAAATGCCACACATTATCACAAATTCAAATAAAATGTGAGATTGTTCGATGTATAGTATGGTTTAGATTGTTCGACATTTAGCTGTGAGTTGCAAACGCCATGCATTATCACATTATGGTATAACATGTGCAAAACCACAACACGTGTATCACCGCTATATTCATGCATGCATATGTTTAAAACACTATGATCTCCTATTCAAATATATGAATCCACTTTCATATCAAATTATGATCTTTGTTAGTCTCTTACACCCACACAATCCTCTAACCTTTGTAGCTACCACTAACTTTCTCTCGTGCATGCACACGCCCTCCTCGCCCTCCCCCTCCCTCGGCATTCTATCCATCGCGCACATTCATTTTTTTCTTTAGGTCGTTCTCCCATATTCTCCACAACTCCTTTCCGACACACACCGATTGATAAACCTCTCCAGCGATGTCTGCCAACAACATACACACGCACCTTCAATCTCCTCCTTTATGTGTCCTTTGCCTCGTGTCTCTCATACGGTCCCACACACGTGTAAACTCTCGCCCCTCTTTTCATCGATCTCACGACCGCACACTCCTCCCCCTATCTAGCTAGTAGCTGGGCCTCTCGCACCACCTCCTAACTCCATTCTCTCTGTCTATCCATCTCGCCGGGCCTTATTTGCCTCTAACAAATGGACGTACATCGACCAATCTCCCGCTATACATATAGCTAGCTAGGTCCTTATAACTCGTTATTCCCCATGCGTCGATCGATCTACCTCATTAGTTATGTCTCTCCCTTCCTCCGACAAACAACAATTGATCTACCGATCTAGTTAGGTTTGCTTACCAAACACATGGTTCCCCTTCATCATCCATGGATGCGTCCCAACAGATCTATCACGCACATGCACAAACAGAAACACATCCCCACTCTTATTGATAATATTGTAGTTCCACCCTCAGTTTGTATAGTAGGTCTCTCCCACCATCTTCGAGAAGCAACTCCATCACCCATCCAGCACTCTACCCCTCTCCCTCCCTCTCTCTCCTCTCTCTTTTTGTCCCATCCTATTTCCCGTCCTTCAGTTGTGTATGGATGTCGACCGGTCTCCCTCAAGACATAGCTGGGTCTCTCCTTCTCAACACATACACGAGTCATTCTACCTCTATAGTTAGGCATCTGCCTACCCCCCACCCCCTCCCACACACACACACACCGATACATCGAGCGCTCTAGTCATGTCTCCCTGCCACACACAAACTTGACTTGTGCCCTCTGATGTTCTGGTAGGTCAGTCGCCCTATATATTTGACTTGCACACAGACAATTTCGATGGCTCTCTTAATCGATCTTGCACCCACCCAGTTGATCCTCTCTTGACTCTATAGATATCTATGACCCCTCCCTCTCTTCTCATGGATCGCCCGACCCTCTCTATATATGATATGGATAGGCCTCCATTTCACACACATTGCATGCAAAATTTTGTTTGAGATGTCATCGACACATATTCCCACAAATACATTCACGAAATCAACCTCCCCCCCAAAACAAAAAAACACTCATGAAAACGCAAGCCATTTGTCTAGGTTTGTATCTCTCACACACACCCATGTAGGTGGTGGACGTGCATGAAGAGAAGAGGTGCACGCATGGCGCACGTACTCCCGTCTCTTTCCCAACCACACCCACACGGGTACACGGTGGAGCTCATTTCTGTACGAAAAGGCAGCCCTCGTGGTAATTTGACACGTGTACTGGTTGTCCACTAGATGGAGGGAGGATCGTCTACCACGGGTGAACCAACAAATTGCGACTTGACGCATTATGTTAAAAAAGAGGCAAACCATGTGGGGCCTACCTTAGAGGCAAGGCTCTATACACCGGAGTACTTTTGATGTGTCCCATCAACTCACATAACAAGGATAAGCTTGCTTAGTACGCCGTCTCCCTCGCCCACTGGCGCGGTGGCTCGCAGGATGAGGTGAAGCTTGCTTACTAGTAGTAGTATTGTACGCCTTACGCCCGCTCCCTCGCCCACGCGCGCGGTGGCTCGCAGGACGAGGAGAAAATTTTACTACTCCCTCCGTTTACTCCTCATCCCTACTACCTTGGTTAGAGAGATTATCATATTGTTTGGAATATATATGTCCTTTAGTAGATTTCAATATGAACAACTAGTACATACTCCAAACACTGATGTATATAGACGTATTTTAGAGTTTAGATTCACTCATTTTGCTCCGTATGTAGTCCATATTGAGGCCCTGTTTGGTTCATAAGTCCTAGGACTTTTTCTAGTCCCAACTAAAAAGTCCCTACTCCTTAAAAAGTCCCTCCCTGTTTGTTTTTGGGGACTAAAAAGTCCCTATTCCCTCCCTAGAGGTTATTGAATGACCATGTTACCCCCAGTATACAGAAAAATAACAACCAAACAACACCATGGGGCGGCTGGGCAATGGGTGCAGGGAGGGGCATTGTTGGAAAAGTCCCAAAAAAGACTCTCCTTGAGAGTCTTCTTCATTAAGTCCCAAAAAGTAAGTTTTAGTCCCTAGTAGTCCCTCCTGTTTGGTTAAAAAGTCCCTAAGAGGGACTTTTTTCTAGTCCCTACACTAAAAAGTCCCTGGAAACAAACACCCCTTACATAAAGTTGAGACACTTATTTTGGAACGGAGGGAGTACATATTTGCTATGATCTGTCAATCATTGAGATGCAATAGCATGCATGTTTGTCTCCTTTGTATTTGACGAAATGTTGCAACGGGCAACCTTGGACGCAAGATACATGTAACAGAAGCTGGAAGCTTCATAGCATTGTACCATCTCGCTGATAAATTACAGTATGTACTATACTAGTACTTCCTCCGTTCCTAAATATAAGTCTTTGTAGAGATTTCACCATGAACCACATACGGATGTATATAGATGCATTTTAAGTGTAGATTCATTCATTTTGTTCCATATGTAGTCCACCTAGTGGAATCTCTACAAAGTCTTATATATTTAGGAACGGAGGGAGTACTATGTAAAGAGTCAGGTGTCGCACGGTGTCCAGAAAATATGGTGATAGTGTGAGGTGGGCCATGTAATCACTGAGCCTGCGTGTTTTCACTGCTCTTGCACTCCTCCGCCGTAAGAATGGAGAAAATTGTAATCTAGTAGTACCTCCTTTCGCCGAAAGCGTGGGACATCCAGCAGTCCTACCACCTCAGTAATAATGACCAATGAGCCGTCAAATCACATAGACCCAGCAGTAAGTTGGACGGACGAAGCAACCATCACTCTTGAATCCGCTTCTCCCATCAACGTAGGCGCCAGTGAGAGGTCGCGTCCGCTCTGCCCGGGCATGAATGCGGCACCGATTTTGTGGAGCGGCGCTGACCGTTTTGAGCGGGAAGCGCGCGCGGGCGATGGAGGGGCTTTGGGTGGGCCAGGCTGGTCAGGAGCGGGCGTGGCAGCTGTCCGCCTGTTGATGAAGCTATGTACCTAGGGTAGGGTCATAGGCCTGACCTAGACACCCTCCCCTAGGACATCACCCTAAAGTCAGAAGCGTTCAAGGGATACCATCATGCACTCGGCAGAAGCATTCCACTCGGAAGACTCAATGTCACTCGACCATAGAAATAATCACTCGACAGACAGAAGATCGAAAGCCACTTTGAACAGCAACGGTCGGACGTTTACTCTGTAGACTTAATGGTCATTTATGTCACTTTATAGCTAGCTTTACCAGAAACGCCCCATCTTTATGTACCTTAAAACCCTGTGTAACTGAGGGCGGGAGGGGCCCGACGAACTCTATATAAGCCACCCCCTCCTCAGGGACAAGAGCTCGCACCCCCTGTAACACCACACACATATAATCTAGTCGACCGCCTCCGGGCACCGAGACGTAGGGCTATTACTTCCACCGTGAAGGGCCTGAACTCGTAAATCTTGTGTGTACAACTTAGCCATAGCTGGGATCTTGCCTCCTCATACCTACCCCATTCTACTGTCAGTCTTAGAACCACGACAGTTGGCGCCCATCGTGGGGCAGTTGTCTTAGCGACTTTTTGGTGAAGTTGCGATTTTTCCGATTCCCATCATCATGGTTTCCGGCGGTGGATTGGCTGAGGGCCGCGAGATTCATCTCAGCGTGCTCGTCTTCGTTGCTGACGACTCCGCCTGGCTTCAGGAAGCTCCCCTCGACGTCGAGGCGCTCCCCATCCACGGAGCGACGCACTTTCGTGCGTGCACTCGCGGCGTCCTTCTCCGGCAGCCATCGACCCAATATCGGTCGGCTCCCGTGGTGTCCTCGCTCCCCGATGTTCGCTAACGCAAGCGATCTGGTCGGTCGCAGCTTCAGCGATGGGTGAAACACGAGGTGGCTTGCCAGTCGGCCACCCCACAAGTCGCGGCAATGGAGCCCGATGAAACTCTCTACGGCATGTTCGACCTGTCGACTGGCTCCGTCAAGACCGCATCCGAATGCGATAGCAACGATCCTGCGGCTGAAGTCTTGATGGTCGACGGACCACATAGTCCTCCTGGCTTCTGCCGCGATGACGGCGGTGATGGTCGCGGTGATCCGTCACGCATTCACGAGGAGTACCATCCGGAACCCCTTTCTTCGTGGCAGAGAGAAGAGCTTCGCCGCCGCAACATGGATGCGCTCCACACGCCCATCGTTGGGGAAACCTCCGAGGCCCGGGCCTTGGAGGAGGCGCACCTGGCCAACTTGGCTGAGCGCACTCGACTGGAGAACCTTCAGCGTGCACTCGATGAGCGTGCTCGACAGCGGGTTCCTGAGTCCAGTCGACGACAGCTTTTTCCGCCTCAACCTCAGGTATACCGCACTCCGATTCAAAATCTCACAGCTGCAGCCCGTATAGTAGAGTCAATTCAGCCTTCCCAGTCGGAGGCTGGCAGAGGTTTGATGCAGATCTGGGCCTTACTCTGGGCAGCAGGAGAGCAGAACACAGCAGTGTCTCAGTTGCAGAATCGGATTCACAACAGATCTGTGATGGCAGATACAGTTCAATCAGCCCACAGCCCAAGGTCGCCCCCGCGGCGTGAGGAACGTGGGCACCGGCAGTACAGAAACCACGAGAAGTATGATCACCGACTCGGCCGTGATGACCGTCGTCGAGTGCCCACACCTCCTTCGAGCAGTGGATCATATGTGCCTTGGCAATATGATAACAAATGCCCTCACAGTGGCGAGCGAAGAATACCAGTCGACCCAAGGGAGCCAGGCTTTGATGCGAGATCTATTCTCATTGAAGGTCTAGTTGACAGGAACAGAGCACACAGGGAGGGCCTTGACAGAGATCACCCGACTGGCAGCAGAGTTCATGTTTCAGGTCCAGAGTGTTTCAGCAGAGCCAACAGAGCCGCGGTGATTCCTCCCAACTTCAGGTTGGCGACTGGAGTCGACAAGTTCACTGGTGAGTCCAAGCCTGACACTTGGTTTGAGGATTACCGAGTGGCTGTGCAGATTGGTGGCGGCAATGATGAAGTGGCCATGAAGCATATTCCTCTGATGTTGGAAGGTTCAGCCAGAGCATGGTTGACTCAGTTAGCCCCAGGCAGTATATTCAGTTGGGAAGAACTTGCCCGAGTGTTTGTTAGAACTTTTGAGGGTACTTAGAAGCGTCCAGCAGGGTTAACAGAATTGCAGCATTGCGTGCAAAAGCTGAATGAGACTCTAAGAGATTACATTCAGAGGTGGACCACTTTGCATCACACAGTGGAAAATGTATCCCAGCATCAAGCAGTTTGTGTCTTCAAGGAAGGCGTTAAATATCGAGAACTAGTCCTGAAATTCGGTCGGACAGGAGATATGTCTCTGACTCGGATGATGGAAATAGCCACTCGGTACGCTAACGGGGAAGAAGAGGATCGACTCCGCAGTGGAAAGAGCAAACCAGTCGGTCAGGACACCGGTGGAGGCAATTCCAATCGGAAACAAAAGCATAAAGATGAGCCTGCAGGACCTGGTGAAACTGTGGCAGTGATTCAAGGAAATTTTAAAGGGAAACCTAAGGGGCCCTGGACCCCCAAGAAAGTGAAAGATCAAGCCGGAAATGATGTGTTGGATTTGCCATGTCACATTCACACCAAGAAAGATGAAGAAGGCAATCTGATTTATCCTAAGCATACCACTCAATAGTGTCGGGTTTTGATCGAGCAATTCCGAGAGAAACAACCTAATGAGAAGGAAAAGGAATCAGACAAGGATGAGGACAAAGAGGAAGATGATGGTTTTCCCAATGTCAATTCCACCCTAGTGATTTTTGCTGATGTTGAGAGCAAAAGTCGACTAAAAGTGATCAATAGAGAAGTGAATATGGTTGCTCGGGCAACGACGACATACCTGAAGTGGTCACAAACAGCTATCACATTCGACCAGTCTGACCACCCTGCTCGCATAGCCACTCCAGGGAGGCAAGCGTTGGTGGTCTACCCAGTTGTTGGGGGTACTCGATTGACCAAAGTATTTATGGATGGTGGTAGTGGTTTGAATATTCTTTACGCTGAAATCTTGAAAGGCATGGGCATTCCGATGTCCAAACTTAGTGAGAGCAACATGAGCTTTCACGGTGTCATCCCTGGCAAGAAGGATGAATCACTCGAAAAGATAACCCTGGATGTGGTTTTCGGTGATTCAAAGAATTACCGTAAGGGAAAAGTTGACATTTGAAGTAGTGGATTTCCAAAGTGCTTATCATGCTATTTTGGGGAGGCCTGCATACGCGTGTTTTATGGCTCGGCCATGTTACGTGTATCTCAAGTTGAAAATGCCTGGTCCCAGAGGAGTGATCACGGTCACTGGCAATCGGCAGAAGGCAGAGGAATGCTTCCAGAAGGGTTCTAAAATTGCCGATGCACAAATGGCAGCAATTGAAATGCAAGAGTATCAAAAACATGCATATCTGAGTGATTTGTTGCGAGCCAAGAAGCCTGCCACAGATTCTGCATTTCAGTCATCCGGTGAAACAAAGCCGATTCATATTCACCCAACCGATCCTAATGTTGCTCCTACTCATATCTCAACATCACTCGACAGCAAATAGGAAGAAGCGCTCATCCAGTTCCTCCGTGAGAACCGGGACATCTTTGCATGGAAACCTTCTGACATGCCGGGTGTACCCAGGGGACTGGCTGAGCACCGTTTGCGAGTCGACCCGAAAGTGAAGCCAGTCAAGGAACATCTTAGACGGTCTGCCGTACAGAAGAGAAAAGCAATTGGCGAGGAAGTGGCTCGACTCCTAGTAGCTGAGTTCATCTGAGAGATTTGTCACTCCGAGTGGCTCGCCAATGTTGTCATGGTCCCCAAGAAGGACGATTCACTTCGTATGTGCATTGACTTCAAGCATATCAATCGGGCCTGCCCGAAAGATCATTTCCCTCTCCCCCGGATCGACCAAATCGTCGACTCGACTACGGGGTGTGAGCGTTTGTCTTTTCTAGACGCCTATTCTGGGTATCATCAGATCCAACTGTATGGACCCGATGAGATAAAAACATCTTTCATCACTCCATTCGGGTGCTTCTGTTATGTCACCATGCCATTCGGTCTCAAGAACACTGGTGCCAGATTTATGAGGATGATTCAGAAGTGCTTGATCACTCAAATCAGTCAGAATGTGGTAGGATATATGCACGACATTGTGGTCAAGTCGCGTAAAGGTTCCGACCTGCTGACTGACCTTGCTGAAACCTTTGCCAACCTGAGAAGGTATGATATCAAGCTTAATCCGTCAAAATGCACATTCGGAGTTCCTGGAGGGAAGTTACTTGGTTTCCTCGTTTCCGAACGAGGGATCGATGCGAACCCAGAGAAAGTTGGGGCCATACTCCGAATGAAACGCCCTGTGCATGTGCATGATGTTCAGAAGCTTACTGGTTGTTTGGCCGCCTTGAGTTGATTCATCTCTCGCCTCGGTGAAAAGGCATTGCCTCTTTACCGATTGCCGAAGAAATCTAATAAGTTCAAGTGGACTCTTGAAGTCGATGCAGCGTTTGTAGAGCTCAAAACCCTGCTTTCCACCCAGCCGGTACTTGCTGCCCCAATCAGCAAAGAGCCTTTACTGCTTTATATTGCAGCCACTGGACAAGTTTTCAGTACAGTACTTATGGTCGAGCGGGAAGAAGAAGGAAAAACCTATAAAGTTCAGCGCCCAGTGTACTATATTTCTGAAGTCTTGACTCCATCCAAGCAAAGATATCCACATTATCATAAGCTTGTTTATGGAATTTACATGACCACAAAGAAGGTTGCACATTATTTCTCTGATCACTCCATTACAGAAGTCAGTGGCGCACCACTGTCAGAAATTCTGAACAAGAGAGATGCAACTGGTCGAGTGGCAAAGTGGGCAATTGAACTCCTTCCCTTGGATATCAAGTTTGAGGCAAAGAAAGCTATTAAGTCCCAGGCAATAGCAGATTTCCTCGCCGAGTGGGTCGAGCAGCAACAACCGACTCAGATCCACTCGGGGCATTGGACCATGTTCTTTGATGGATCCAAGATGCTGAACGGTTCTGGTGCTGGGGTGGTATTGGTATCCCCTCAAGGAGACAGACTCAGCTATGTTCTTCAGATCCATTTTGATTCCTCCAACAACGAAGCTGAATATGAAGCACTTTTGTACGGGTTGCGTATGGCCATTTCACTCAGCGTCTGTCGCCTAATGGTCTACGACGACTCAGATTTGGTGGTTAATCAAGTAATGAAGGAGTGGGACGTCAGAAGCCCGGCTATGATTGGCTATTGTAATGCAGTGAGAAAGTTAGAAAAAAAGTTTGAGGGGTTAAAGCTCCATCAGATACCCCGACTGAAAAATCAAGCAGCTGATGATTTGGCAAAGATAGGCTCCAAGCATGAGCCTATTCCCAGTAATGTGTTCTTGGAGCATCTTCACATGCCGTCCGTCCAAGAGGATCCCTTCACGGAGGAGCTCCCACAACCTAAGAGCCCTACTGATCCGACTGAAGTTGAAATCCCAGCCGTGGTCGACTTGGTCATGGAAGTTTTGGTCGTCATACTGTAGGATCGAAGTATGTCTAGAGGGGTGATTAGACTACTTGACCAAATAAAAACTTATCCTTTTCCCAATTTTAGTTCTTGGCAGATTTTAGCAACTTTGGACAAGTCAAGCAATCTTAACACAATTCAAGCAAGCATGCAAAGAGTATATGAGCAGCGGAAAGTAAAGCATGCAACTTGCAAGAATGTAAAGGGATGGGTTTGGAGGATTCAAACACAATAGGAGACACGGATGTTTTTGTCGTGGTTCCGATAGGTGGTGCTATCGTACATCCACGTTGATGGAGACTTCAACCCACGAAGGGTAACGGTTGCGCGAGTCAACGAAGGGTCCACGAAGAATCAACCTTGTCTATCCCACCATGGCCGTCGCCCACGAAGGACTTGCCTCACTAGCGGTAGATCTTCACGAAGTAGACGATCTCCTTCCCCTTACAAAGTTCTTGGTTCAACTCCACAATCTTGTCGGAGGCTCCCAAGTGACACCTAGCCAATCTAGGAGACACCACTCTCCAAGAATTAACAAATGGTGTGTTGATGATGAACTCCTTGCTCTTGTGCGTCAAATGATAGTCTCCCCAACACTCAACTCTCTCTCACAGGATATGAATTTGGTGGAAAGACGATTTGAGTGGAAAGCAACTTGGGAAGGCTAGAGATCAAGATTCATATGGTAGGAATGGAATATCTTGGCCTCAACACAATTGTAGGTGGTTTTCTCTCAGAAAAAGTAAGTTGGAAGTGTAGGTTTGTTCTAATGGCTCTCTCCACGAATGAAGAGGTGGTGGCGGGGCATATGTAGCCTCCACACAAAATCTAACCGTTACACACAACTTGCCAATCTTGGTGGGACCGAATAGTTAAACTCGGTCGGACCGATTCAGCAAAGCTAGTGACCGTTAGGGTTTTCGGTGGGACCGGCATGCAACTCGGTAGGACTGATATGATTAGGGTTAGGGCATCACGTAATCTCGGTGAGACCGATTACACAAATTCGGTGAGACCAATTTTTGTAATAAGCTAACCAGAGAGTTGGTCAGGTAAACTCGGTGGGACCTATCGCTCATTTCTGTGAGACCGAAACGTTACGAAGGGAAAACAGAGAGTTTACATTGCAATCTCGGTGTGACCGATCGCTCATCTCGGTGGGACCGAAACGTTATGAAGGGAAACAGAGAGATTACAATCCCATCTCGGTGAGACCGAGATCCCTATCGGTGAGACCGATTTGCCTAGGGTTTGTGGCAGTGGCTATGGCATTTGAAACTCGGTGGCGCTGGATACATAGAATCGGTGGGGCCGAGTTTGACTTTTGGTTTAGGTCATATGTGGATGTGAGAAAGTAGTTGAGGGTTTTGGAGCATATCACTAAGCATTTTGAGCAAGAGCCTCATTAAGCAACACCTCATCCCTCCTTGATAGTATTGGTTTTTCCTATAGACTCAATGTGATCTTGGATCACTAAAATAGAAAATATAGAGTCTTGAGCTTTGAGCTTGAGCCAATCCTTTGTCCTTAGCATTTTGAGGGGTCCACTTTTCTCATCCATGCCATGCCAACCATTGATATTTCCCGAGATATTAATCTTGAAATAGCATTAGCTCAATGAGCTATATGTTGTTAGGAATTACCAAAACCACCTAGGGATAGTTGCACTTGCAATCTCCCCATTTTTGGTAATTGATGACAACATATAGATCAAAGCTTCGACAAATGATAATAAGAGTGAAAAACATTGTCGCTTTGAGAAGTATTTGAAAAGCAAGAGCTCCCCCTAAATTTGTGCATAGTTTAAGATTTGCTTTGGACTGCAAATGCACAATGAGTTAGGAACATGGGTTACTCTTCCACGTCACATACATCTTGGTGGAGCGCTCAAAATGATAATAATGAAATACATGCACTCATCACCAAGCAAAGTGAATGATCATATAAAAGGATAATGTCGTCCAACAAGCATTAAGGTAGCATATGACCAAACACATGATCATCCAAGTATCACACAAAAGCATAAAGTATCGCAAACAAGCAAATAAACAAAGTTCAACCACCAGACAATAAGAGAGAATAAAAAGTAACACTCTCTCTCGAAGCCTATGATTTTTACATTTTTCTCCCCCTTTGGCAACAAGTTACCAAAAAGTTCATTAAAAATGCATAGTGCTAGATGGACTCTCAGGCTTGGTCTTCAGGTGGTGGTGTAGATAACACGCCAAGGATGAAGGCATCAGTTGATGTAGATGGAGCTGGTGGAGTGGGTGCTGGAGCTGGTGGCACTGAAGCTATAGCTGGTGCAGATGAAGTTGCTCAGGTGTCTGTGACAGGCACTACAGCAGATCTCTGTCCTCTGGGCACTCTAGCAAAAGTATCAGTGGTAGACTTGCCCTTCTTCTCCTAAACTTCATCCTGAAGTTTCTCAACAACTGACTGGATCTCAGTGACCTTCACATCTAAGTCATAGAACTTCTACTCCATGATCCTCTCCAAGCTCTCCTGGTTTTGAGTCAGGGTAGCCAATCCCTTCTCAATCCTCAGAGTGGAGGCAATCAAGTAGCCAAGCTAATCTTGCTTGCTCTTCATAAGATACTGAGATGCCTCTCCAGTGGTTGGCATCTTTGCAGCCTTTTTAGCCCTTGCCTCCTCCCTCTTGGCTTGTGCTTGCACAGAAGATGGTTCATTTTCATCCATCACCACAGTGTTGCCCTCAAAGTCTGGGTAGATGGGCATGTGTTCCTTGTCCAGGATATATGTGCCAGTGCCATCTTGGAGTTGATTAGCTCTTGTATCTGTGGGGCATACCCACAACTCCTCTTCTGATCTGCAGCTGTTCTCTTAATGGTTTCCACAATTAGGCTCATGACCTTGAACTTTTGAGGCACATCAAATATGTGAAGCAAGTTAATTGCATGGCCTCTAATCATCTTGTGATCACCTGACTTTGGAAATAGAGTGTGCCTGAGGATCCAGTTGATCGTTGGCAAACCTGACAGAAGGTAATGTACTGATCCAAACTTGTGTGTCTCAAGAGCAGCATCTGGGATCTTCTTGGCATAGACATCCAAGTCATCTTCACTCTCCTTAGGAGCATTGATCAATTTTGCCCATTCTTCAACCGTTGACTGATACCTCGTACCTTCAGACATCCAGACAATCCTTCCATCTGGGTAGAAATGAGCTGTGGAGTAGAACTGCATAATGAGCTCATCATTCCACTTTGTGAGCTTCTGAGCCACAAACTTACCGACTCCACATGTCTTGAAGCTGTCCTATACACCAGGGAAGCGATCTTCATTTTCCTCAATGAATTTCCAGTCTACCCATCTCATGTCACACACTATGGGCTTCTTGTCAAGTAAGATAGTCTCATAGAAGTCCTGTTGTTCCTTTGTATGGAACCTGTAGTCCATAGCAGTCCTTCTCCTGGTGGCATATGGATCAGACTCTCTCCACAGCCTTAAACCTGAATCCTTCCTGATTTTCATGTTCTCTGCAACTGGGTGAGCATCATTGTGACCTGGAATTTTGGGCTTCAACTTTCTTAAAATGACAGAATCATCTTCTTCTTCAGTAGCTTGAGGCACTGGGGCCTTGTTCTTCTCCTCAGCAGGGATGTTCCTGGTGCTCCTCTTGGGTTTTGGCTTTGGAGCTGGAGCAGCAGCCTTAGGAGCAGTTTTGGGCTTAGATGGAGCATCCCCTGCCCTTATAGCATCTCCCATAAGCTTTTGAGCTTTGGGTGCTGGTGCTGCATCCTCTTCCTCTTCCTCTTCTTCAGAATCTCTCATTATTGAAGATCTGCCAAGCACTCTGGCAGTGGTCTTCTTGACCCTTTCTTTCCTTTTCTTGCCTTCTCCAACTGCCTCTTCTGATGGCTTGGAGGTTTCAGTAGTGGATGCTCTGGCTTTTGACATAGGCACTCTCTTGGCAGGAACCTTTTGCTTCATTCCTGGCTTAGTGGCAGCAGTTGTGCCATATTCCTTTTTTAGGACTTTCCTTTTTGAGGTGGCCTCTTCCTCAACAGCCACATAGTCCTCATCCTCAGAATCTGAGGTTCTCTTCTTCCTGGTCCTAGTGGCTGCCTTAGGCAAGTTGCTGGGTGTACTTCTGCTTCCTTCATCAAAGCTGCTAGAGGGACTAGTGCCCTCACTCATGTTCACTTGCTCCTCAGACTTGTTCTGACTGTCACTCTGATCTGACATGATGCAAACACTGACAGCAGACCCCGTGAATAGATTATAGATGAGGTAGATTTGAGAAGCATCACAAAGTACAGAGGTTTTTGCAAAAGAATGAGTTAAAAACTTAGTTTTAGTTTTCCACAGAAAGCATTTCGGATCTACCAATTTGCATACTCGGTGATACCGAAGCAGCTTTTGGAACCTAAACTAGTGAAATCGGTCAGACCGAGTCACAGTTCGGTGGCACCGAGACTGCTAGAGTTTCACAAAGTATTGAACTCGGTCACACCGATTTTCAATTCTCGGTCAGACCGAGAACCACATGTGCAATGGCCTTAGCCAAATTGGTGGAACCGATTTCAACAACTCGGTCAGTCCGAGATGGTTTCGGCGGAAACCTAACCCTAAATTTTCAATCCACGACTAAACTACAGAGTGATTTCACTGGATAGAATGATCTCAATCATGGCAAGATACATGGCAAAACAATGTGCTAAGAATCGGAGGGGGGGAATAGCACAAGGATCAAGTACATACCCTAGTGCGGTGATGTACTTGCTACGACGGCAACGGCGAAGATGATTCCCATTGACGGCGGCGGAGACCAGTGGCGGGAGGCAGCTGGCGATGAGGAGGACGATCCGGAGACCCAGGGAGGCAGAGCAGGCTGATAGCGGGTGAAGGGATTCGGAAATTTTTCCGAATTTTGGCCGGGGATATATATAGCCTGACCCTGTCGGTGTGACCGAGTGGAACAACTCGGTGGCACCGAGATTCATAACTGCAAGCAGTTACTGAAACTCGGTGTGACCGAAAAGTTCAAATCGGTTGCACCGAGATTGAAAACCTAGATCGACTTAGTGATCTCGGTATGACCGAAATGGATGAATCGGTCAGACTGAAACACACAAAGAAGTTTTGGATTTCTAAGTCTATGACGAATCGGGGACTCTGAGTGCTCCTCACACAGAGTGGTTCTAATATGACTTGATCAAACTTTGTGATGTAGCATGAATAGAGTTTGAGATGAGAAAAACATAGATAGCTAGAGAAGGTTCTTAGGCATTCTTGTCCATCCACTTGGCAAAAGAAAAAGGAACCAAACAATCAAAACAACAAGTGGATGTCCTCGAATGAGTAAATTATGCAACCAACATGCTCACACATTAAAATGGCAAATGAAATATGTGGCAAAACATGCACAACCAATTCTAGCATCTATCAAGCAATTGGTGATGACTAGGTCATCTATATATGAGTATATTGACTTAGGAGTCAAATGAGAACATTTGATCATAGGTCATACTCATCGTTTAAGCACAAATGGGGTTACCATTTTTACATAAAGCATTGTTGTGTTCACACCTTTAGAGTTGCTTTAGCTTAGTTTTAGAGTAAAGCTCCCCCTAGATGTGAGATCCCCCCTAAGAGGGATGAACTAACCTTGGGTTTTGTCGATGATGACTTCATGTAGGTGTTGAAGATGTGGATGCTCAATGTGGATGTAGATCATTTGGAGCAATCCTTTGGAGTGAGTTTCACTTTCAATACCTACACGGGTTAGTCCCACAAGGAACAAACAAGGATATCCATAGACATAGAGTGATGCACACACAAGATGATGTCTATGAAAGCATTAGGTTACCTTGTCCCTTGTCTTACCAACAAGAGGGTTTGTGACTCTTTGAACTAGTGCAAGATGTGGAAGTTGATTGCACTTGTTCTTGCCAAAATGATAAGAGTGAGGTATGTTGGCGGAGTCACCCTCAAGAACTCTCTAGTTCTTCTTCTTTGGGATACACATCATCTTGATGGGAATCCTTGGAGTTGTAGTCGTACTTGATGAGGTAGAACTTGATGTAGTCTTGGGAACCCACTTGACCAAGGCCTTGGGTGCTTCTTCAAATGCATCAATTTCCTCTTGAAGCTTATCCTTGCATTTTTGCTTGTGGTCTTGTGGTGGAAGATCATCTTGAGCTTGTGTCCCTTTGAAGGAAGTAGGATCATACTTCTCTTGTTGAGGAACAAACTTCGTCTTGGGGTATTGATATTCTTCCCACTCAACTCCATTGGCATTGAACTTTCGTTCAAAACCAACACCTTGGTTCTTCCGGTGCCTTCCTTGCTTGCGTACAATTTCCTCGAATTGCTTACTCCCGGCAAGGCTTTTGTAAACACCTTTCTCTATAATTCCCTTCAATAAGATATTTTCTTGCTCAAGTGTAACTTGGCTAAGAGAATCATTAGTGGAATCAAGAGAACTACTAGAAGCAACAACATTAGATTTAGCATGATTATTGTTACTACTAGAGGAAGAATCTTTCTTGTTCTTGTTACTAGACTTGACTTGAGGCATGTAAGTGGCTAAGAGTAAACGCTTGGCAATGTAAGAAGAACTTTTCTTGCGAAGATCATCATTGATTGCCTTTAAGAACTCATGCTCTTGCTCAAGGTTGAGCTTTTCAAAACGTAATTTCTCATGAGTCCTTAAAAGTTCTCGATGATCTCCTAAGATAGTTTAATGAGCTAACTTAAGAGTGTTTAGTTCTTTAGTTAGAAACTCAATCTTCTCCTTATCATTGTCATTCGTTTTATCTTGATTAGCATGATTAATTGACGTTTCATCATAGTATTCATCACTAGAGTTGTCAACAAGTAAATCATTATCACCTAACAAGTCATCTTCATCACTATTGAAATCAACATACTCGGGGTGTGATACCTTTGGGCCTTTAGCCATGAAACATCTTCCAAGTCCTTTATTTGGTGAATCAAATATGTCGTAGGAGTTGGCTGACACAAGTGCTAGACCGGCAACACCTTCATCTTGAGTATATTCGGAGTCAGAGTGATAGCTTCTCTCGGAGTGATTGTCGGAGTCGGAGCCAGATACCCATTCACCAACATGAGCTTGATGTCTTCGTTTTGTGTAGCTCCTTGATGACTTGTCCTTCCTTTCCGAATCTTTGCTTCTCCGGGATGTTCTTCGTTCATAACGATCATCTCTACTCCTCTCTCTTGATGGTGATTCTTCTCTTCTTTTGTAGGGTGCCGTACACTCATTGGAATAGTGTCCGGGTCTTCCACAATTGTAGCAATTTCGCTCTCGACTAGAAGATCTTTTGTCATTGTAGGACCTTGACTTGGAACTTCTCTCTTTGCTTCTACTCTTGTAGAACTTGTTGAAGTTCTTCACCATTAGGCTCAATTCTTCATTGAAGGTTTGTTTCTCACTTGATGATGTGGGAGCTTCACATGAGGCTTTGTAAGCACCACTTGACTTGTTATGGAGCTCCTCCTTATCCTTGAGTGACATCTCATGAGCAACAATTCTTCCAATGACTTCCGTTGGCTTGAGATCTTTGTAATTGGGCATCATTTGAATCAATGTGCAAACGGTATCATATTTTCCGTCCAAAGCTCTTAGGATCTTCTTGATGATGAATTTGTCGGTCATCTCTTCACTTCCTAAGATGGCGATCTCATTTGTGATAAGAGCAAGCCTAGAGTACATTTCAGCTACACCTTCACCATCCTTCATTTGGAACTTGTCAAGTTGACTTTGAAGCACATCCAACTTGGATTCCTTGACGTAGTCGGTACCTTCGTACATATCAATCAAAGTGTCCCAAATTTCCTTTGCATTCTCGAGACGGTTGATTTTGTTGAATTCTTCGGGGCATAATCCGTTGAAGAGGATATCACAAGCTTGAGCATTGTATTGCAGCATCATCAACTCTTCCGCGGTAGCTTCTCGGTTCGGTTCTCTCCCATCAAAGAATTGACCTTGCAAGCCAATACACACAATTTCCCATACGGCGGGGTTATGTCGAAGAATATGCATTTTCATCTTATGCTTCCAACTAGCAAAATTAGTACCACAAAGTAAGGACCTCTATGGTGGTAATTTCCCTCGATAGACACCATACTCTCCTAGGTTGTGAAACCAAGGCTATGACTTTCAAAAGCTATGAAAATCAAGGCAAATGGAAACCTGGCTCTGATACCACTTGTAGGATCGAAAGTATGTCTAGAGGGGGGGTGATTAGACTATTTGACCAAATAAAAACTTATCCTTTTCCCAATTTTAGTTCTTGGCAGATTTTAGCAACTTTGGACAAGTCAAGCAATCTTAACACAATTCAAGCAAGCATGCAAAAGAGTATATGAGTAGCGGAAAGTAAAGCATGCAACTTGCAAGAATGTAAAGGGAAGGGTTTGGAGGATTCAAACGCAATAGGAGACACGGATGTTTTTGTCGTGGTTCTGATACGTCTCCAACGTATCTATAATTTTTGATTGCTCAATGCTATATTATCTACTATTTTGGACTATATTGGGTTTTATTTTCCACTTTTATATTATTTTTGGGACTAACCTATTAACCGGAGGCCCAGCCCAGAATTGCTGTTTTTTTGCCTATTTCAGTATTTCGGAGAAACAAAATATCAAACGGAGTCCAAACGGAATAAAACCTTCGGGAACGTGATTTTCTCACCGAACGTGATCCAGGAGACTTGGACCCTACTCCAAGGAGTCAAAGAGGCGGTCATGAGGGTGGGGGGAGCCCCCCTAGGGCGCGCCCCCTGCCTCGTGGGCCCCTCGATGCTCCACCGACGTACTCCTTCCTCCTATATATACCTACGTACCCCCAAATGATCAGAACAGGAGCCAAAAACCTAATTCCACCGCCGCAACTTTCTGTATCCACGAGATCCCATCTTGGGGCCTGTTCTGGAACTCCGACGGAGAGGGCCGTCATCACGGAGGGCTTCTACATCATCATAGCCTCTCTGATGAAGTGTGAGTAGTTTACCTCAGACCTTCGGGTCCATAGTTAGTAGCTAGATGGCTTCTTCTCTCTTTTTGGATCTCAATACAAAGTTCTCCCCCTCTCTTGTGGAGATCTATTCATTGTAATCTTGTTTTTGCGGTGTGTTTGTTGATACCAATGAATTGTGGGTTTATGATCAAGTCTATCTATGAATAATATTTGAATCTTCTCTGAATTCTTTTATGTATGATTGGTTATCTTTGCAAGTCTCTTCGAATTATCCGTTTGGTTTGGCCAACTAGATTGGTAGTTCTTGCCATGGGATAAGTGCTTAGCTTTGGGTTCGATCTTGCGATGTCCTTTCCCAGTGACAGAAGGGGAAGCAAGGCACGTATTTCATTGTTGCCATCGAGGCTAACAAGATGGGGTTTATTTCATATTGCATGAATTTATCTCTCTACATCATGTCATCTTGCTTAAGGCGGTACTCTGTTTTTAACTTAATACTCTAGATGCATGCTGGATAGCGGTCGATGAGTGGAGTAATAGTAGTAGATGCAGAATCGTTTCGGTCTACTTGTCACAGACATAATGCCTATATACATGATCATGCCTAGATATTCTCATAACTATGCTCAATTCTGTCAATTGCTCAATAGTAATTTGTTCACCCACCGTAGAATACTTATGCTCTTGAGAGAAGCCACTAGTGAAACCTATGGCCCCCGGGTCTATTCTCATCATATCAATCTCCATCACTTTAATCTTGTTTTGCTTTTTACTTTGCATTTTACTTTTCACTTTGCATCTCTATACCAAAAATACCAAAAATATTATATCTATCAGATCTCACTCTCATAAGTGACCGTGAAGGGATTGACAACCCCCTAATCGCGTTGGTTGCGAGTAGCTATCGTTTTGTGCAGGTATGAGGGACTTGAGCGTGGCCTCCTACTGTATTGATACCTTGGTTCTCAAAAACTGAGGGAAATACTTACGCTACTCTGCTGCATCATCCTTTCCTCTTCGGGGAAATCCAACGCAAGCTCAAGAGGTAGCAAGAAGAATTTCTGGCGCCATTGCCGGGAAGTCTACGCAAAAAGTCAACATACCAAGTACCCATCACAATCCCTATCTCTCGCATTACATTATTTGCCATTTGCCTCTCATTTTCCTCTCCCCCACTTCACCCTTGCCGTTTTATTCGACCTCTCTCTCTCTCTATCCTCCCTCTCTATTTGCCTCTTTTTGCCCGCTTGCCTCTTGTTTGCTCGTGTGCTAGTTTGCTTGCTTGTTGTTATGTCTGAAATTGGGGAAGTTATCGCCGATATGGGTGATAACAATATCATGGAAAATTCTGATGCTCCTGCTGAAGAACCCCCCTACCTATCATACAAAAAGATTTCGAATCGGTAGTGGTAATATTATTGGAAAAGGAGTTATTCAAGATTTCTTTACTTGTGCCGGTGCTTTGCCCTCTATGGGCGGTTCTATTCTCCATAGAACTAGTAGTCTTGCGGACGCTATTGCCATGCTTATCGTTGAACTTGAAAGGCAATTTATGCATATGCACCCATCTATACAGAGAGTTTTCCTAGAATTTTCTAATATCGAGCATTCCTCTGTTAAGCGTGCCGCTACTATCTTTTTGGCTCATGAATTCAGATTTATAATAAAAGAAGCCAAAGAAATCTTTGCGCCCTATAGGGTGGACGCTGGTCGTCCTCCCATAGAATCTATCCTCTTCGATCAAGAAGAAATTATGCGCTTTCAATCTCTTGACTATGTTGCTTTTAATGAAAACCTTAGAAAAAATGTGCCAATCAATATTTTAATTGATAGAATCTCTGAACTTAATAATGATTTGGCTATTTGAAACAATGAGCTAGGATGCTCTCTTGAGTTTAGGCTCACAAGGTTCTGTCAAAAGAATGCTTATAACGATGAATTGGTTGTGCAATACGAAGGGCCGAAAGAGGAACCTATACCTCCTAAAATTGATCTTGGGGACCTCTGTCCTATAAAATTTAGCCCTTTTGATTACTTTTGCTTGCCTCAAAGAAAACTTGCTGCCGAACGTAGAGAATATGAAATGAGTTTCACCGATCTATCTTATTACTACGGCACAACGTAGATCTATCCTCGCTTTTATGCCTAGCTAGGGGCGTTAAACGATAACGCTTGTTGGGAGGCAACTGAATTTTATTTTTATTCCTTGATTTTTGCTCCTGTTTAGTAATAAATAAATTATTTAGCCTCTGTTTTTGTTGTGTTTTTTTGTGTTTAATTAGCGTTTGTGCCAAGTAGAACCGTTGGGAAGACTTGGGGAAAGTCTTGTTGAACTTGCTGTAAAAAACAGAAACTTTAGCGCTCACGAGAACTGCTGTCATTTTTATTTGAAGAGTGATATTTAGTTAATTCTTTTTTCAGATGATTAATATATAAATTACTCACGTACAGAAATTTATTTTAGAATTTTTGGGGTTGCAGATCTTGCGCTAGCTACATATTACTACAGACTGTTCTGTTTTTGACAGATTCTGTTTTGTGTGTGTTGTTTGCTTATTTTGATGAATCTATGGTTAGTAAAATAGTTTATAATCCATAGATAAGTTGGAATACAGTAGGTTTAACACCAATATAAATAAATAATGAGTTCATTACATTACCTTGAAGTGGTCTTTTTTTTTCTTTCGCTAATGGAGCTCACGAGTTTTCTACTTTAAGTTTTGTGTTGTGAAGTTTTCAAGTTTTGGGTGAATTCTTTTGATGGATTATGGAACAAGGAGTGGCAAGAGCCTAAGCTTGGATATGCCCATGGCACCCCCAAGATAATCCAAGGACACCAAAAAGTCAAAGCTTGGGGATGCCCCGGAAGGCATCCCCTCTTTCGTCCACTTCCATCGGTAATTTACTGGGAGCTATATTTTTATTCACTAACATGATATATGTTTTGCTTGGAGCGTCTTGTATTATTTTTGTCTTTGTGTTTTAGTATGCCAGAATCATCCTTGCTGTACACACCTTTTGAGAGAGCCATACATGAATTAAAATTTGATAGAATACTCTATGTGCTTCACTTATATTTTTTTTGAGCTATGTAATTTTGCTCTATGAGCTTCACTTATATCTTTTGAGCGTTATAATTTTTCTCTATGTGCTTCACTTAGATCTTTTAGAGCATGGTTGTGGATTTGTTTTAAAGAAACTATTGATCTCTCATGCTTCACTTAAATTATTTTGAGAGTCTCTTAATAGCATGGTAATTTTCTTAATAATAATATGCTTGGTATTCAAGATTTGTGAAACTTTCTTTTGAGTGTGTTGAATACTAAGAAAAGTTTGATACTTGATAATTGTTTTGAGATATGGAGGTGATAATATTAGAGTCATGCTAGTTGAGTAGTTGTGAATTTAAAGAATACTTGTGTTAAAGTTTGTGATTCCCGTAGCATGCACGTATGGTGAACCGTTATGTGATGAAGTCGGAGCATGATTTATTTATTTATTGTCTTCCTTATGAGTGGCGGTCGGGGACGAGCGATGGTCTTTTCCTACCAATCTATCCCCCTAGGAGCATGCGCTTAATACTTTGCTTTGATAACTTCTAGATTTTTGCAATAAGTATATGAGTTCTTTATGACTAATGTTGAGTCCATGGATTATACACACTCTCACCCTTCCACCTTTGCTAGCCTCTCTAATACCGCGCACCTTTCGCCAGTATCATACACCCACCATATACCTTCCTCAAAACATCCACCATACCTACCTATTATGGCATTTCCATAGCCATTCTAAGATATATTGCCATGCAACTTTCCACCGTTCCGTTTATTATGACACACTCCATCATTGTCATATTGCATATCCTGGTACACCGCCGGAGGCATTCATATAGAGTCATATTTTGTTCTAAGTATCGAGTTGTAATTGTTGAGTTTTAAGAAAAATAAAAGTGTGATGATCATCATTATTAGAGCATTGTCCCAGTGAGGAAAGGATGATGGAGACTATGATTCCCCCACAAGTCGGGATGAGACTCCGGACGAAAAATAAATAAAAGAGGCCAAAGAAGCCCAAAAAAAGAGAAAGAAAAGAGGCCATAAAAAAGAGAAAAGGCCCAAATAAAAAAATGAGAGAAAAAGAGAGAAGGGACAATGTTACTATCCTTTTACCACACTTATGCTTCAAAGTAGCACCATGATCTTCATAGTAGAGAGTCTCTCATGTTATCACTTTCATATACTAGTGGGAATTTTACATTATAGAACTTGGCTTGTATATTCCAATGATGGGCTTCCTCAAAATGCCCTAGGTCTTCGTGAGCAAGCAAGTTGGATGCACACCCACTTAGTTTCTTTTGATGAGCTTCCATATACTTATAGCTCCAGTGCATCCGTTGCATGGCAATCCCTACTCACTCACATTGATATCTATTAATGGGCATCTCCATAGCCCGTTGATACGCCCAGTTGATGTGAGACTATCTTCTCCTTTTTGTCTTCTCCACAACCACCATTCTATCCTACCTATAGTGCCATATCCACGACTCACG
Organism: Triticum urartu; assembly: GCF_056163025.1. NCBI lineage: Eukaryota > Viridiplantae > Streptophyta > Magnoliopsida > Poales > Poaceae > Triticum > Triticum urartu. The sequence goes on from NC_141875.1 coordinate 604,905,094, forward strand.
CTCATGTATTGCGTGAAGATTGAAAAAGTTTTGAAAAAGTTAGAGTATGAAACAATTTCTTGGCTTGTCATCGGGGTTGTGCATGATTTAAATACTTTGTGTGGTGAAGATAGAGCATAGCCAGACTATATGATTTTGTAGGGATAACTTTCTTTGGCCATGTTATTTTGAGAAGACATAATTGCTTTGTTAGTATGCTTGAAGTATTATTATTTTTATGTCAATATAAACTTTTGTCTTGAATCTTTCGAATCTGAATATTCATATCAAAATTAAGAAGATTTGCATTGAAATTATGCCAAGTAGCACTCCGCATAAAAAATTCTCTTTTTATCAATTACCTACTCGAGGACGAGCAGGAATTAAGCTTGGGGATGCCTGATACGTCTCCAACGTATCTATAATTTTTGATTGCTCCATGCTATATTATCTACTATATTGGACTATATTGGGCTTTATTTTCCACTTTTATATTATTTTTGGGACTAACATATTAACCGGAGGCCCAACCCAGAATTGCTGTTTTTTTGCCTATTTCAGTATTTCGGAGAAACAGAATATCAAACGGAGTCCAAACGGAATAAAACCTTCGGGAACGTGATTTTCTCACCGAACGTGATCCAGAAGACTTGGACCCTACTCCAAGGAGTCAAAGAGGCGGTCACGAGGGTGGGGGGCGCCCCCCCCTAGGGCGCGCCCCCTGCCTCGTGGGCCCCTCGGTGCTCCACCGATGTACTCCTTCCTCCTATATATACCTACGTACCCCCAAACGATCAGAACAGGAGCCAAAAACCTAATTCCACCGCCGCAACTTTCTGTATCCACGAGATCCCATCTTGGGGCCTGTTTCGGAGCTCCACCGGAGAGGGCCGTCATCACGGAGGGCTTCTAAATCATCATAGCCTCTCCGATGAAGTGTGAGTAGTTTACCTCAGACCTTCGGGTCCATTGTTAGTAGCTAGATGGCTTCTTCTCTCTTTTTGGATCTCAATACAAAGTTCCCCCCCCTCTCTTGTGGAGATCTATTCGATGTAATCTTCTTTTTGCGGTGTGTTTGTTGAGACCAATGAATTGTGGGTTTATGATCAAGTCTATCTATGAATAATATTTGAATCTTCTCTGAATTCTTTTATGTATGATTGGTTATCTTTGCAAGTCTCTTCGAATTATCCGTTTGGTTTGGCCAACTAGATTGGTAGTTCTTGCCATGGGAGAAGTGCTTAGCTTTGGGTTCGATCTTGCGGTGTCCTTTCCCAGTGACAGAAGGGGCAGCAAGGCACGTATTGCATCGTTGCCATCGAGGATAACAAGATGGGGTTTATTTCATATTGCATGAATTTATCTCTCTACATCATGTCATCTTGCTTAAGGCGTTACTCTATTTTTAGCTTAATACTCTAGATGCATGTTGGATAGAGGTCGATGAGTGGAGTAATAGTAGTAGATGCAGAATCATTTCGGTCTACTTGTCACGGACGTGATGCCTATATACATGATCATGCCTAGATATTCTCATAACTATGCTCAATTCTGTCAATTGCTCAACAGTAATTTGTTCACCCACAGTAGAATACTTATGCTCTTGAGAGAAGCCACTAGTGAAACCTATGGCCCCCGGGTCTATTCTCATCATATCAATCTCCATCACTTTAATCTTGTTTTGCTTTTTTACTTTGCATTTTACTTTTCACTTTGCATCTCTATACCAAAAATATTATATCTATCAGATCTCACTCTCGTAAGTGACCGTGAAGGGATTGACAACCCCTAATCGCGTAGGTTGCGAGTAGCTATCGTTTTGTGCAGGTACGAGGGACTTGAGCATGGCCTCCTACTGGATGGATACCTTGGTTCTCAAAAACTGAGGGAAATACTTACGCTACTCTGCTGCATCATCCTTTCCTCTTCGGGGAAATCCAACGCAAGCTCAAGAGGTAGCAGGTTCCGATAGGTGGTGCTATCGTACATCCACGTTGATGGAGACTTCAACCCACGAAGGGTAATGGTTGCGCGAGTCCACGGAGGGTTCCACCCACGAAGGTTCCACGAAGAAGCAACCTTGTCTATCCCACCATGGCCGTCATCCACGAAGGACTTACCTCACTAGCGGTAGATCTTCACGAAGTAGGCGATCTCCTTGCCCTTACAAACTCCTTGGTTCAACTCCACAATCTTGTCGGAGGCTCCCAAGTGACACCTAGCCAATCTAGGAGACACCACTCTCCAAGAAGTAACAAATGGTGTGTTGATGATGAACTCCTTGCTCTTGTGCTTCAAATGATAGTCTCCCCAACACTCAACTCTCTCTCACAGGATATGAATTTGGTGGAAAGAGGATTTGAGTGGAAAGCAACTTTGGAAGGCTAGAGATCATGATTCATATGGTAGGAATGGAATATCTTGGCCTCAACACAAGTGTAGGTGGTTCTCTCTCAGAAAAAGTAAGTTGGAAGTGTAGGTTTGTTCTGATGGCTCTCTCCACGAATGAAGAGGTGGTGGAGGGGTATATATAGCCTCCACACAAAATCTAACCGTTACACACAACTTGCCAATCTCGGTGGGACCGAATAGTTAAACTCGGTCAGACCGATTCAGCAAAGCTAGTGACCGTTAGGGTTTTCGGTGGGACCGACATGCAACTCGGTAGGATCGATATGATTAGGGTTAGGGCATAACGTAATCTTGGTGAGACCGATTACACAAACTCGGTGAGACCGATTTTGGTAATAAGCTAACCAGAGAGTTGGTCAGGTAAACTCGGTGGGACCTATCGCTCATTTCGGTGAGACTGAAACGTTACGAAGGGAAAACAGAGAGTTTACATTGCAATCTCGGTGGGACCGATCGCTCATCTCGGTGGGACTGAAACGTTACGAAGGGAAACAAAGAGATTACAATCCCATCTCGGTGAGACCGAGATCCCTATTGGTGAGACCGATTTGCCTAGGATTTGTGGCAGTGGCTATGACATTTGAAACTCGATGGCGCCGGATACATAGAATCAGTGGGGCCAAGTTTGACTTTTGGTTTAGGTCATATGTGGATGTGAGAAAGTAGTTGAGGGTTTTGGAGCATATCACTAAGCATTTTGAGCAAGAGCCTCATTAAGCAACACCTCATCCCTCCTTGATAGTATTGGCTTTTCCTATAGACTCAATGTGATCTTGGATCACTAAAATAGAAAATGTAGAGTCTTGAGGTATGAGCTTGAGCCAATCCTTTGTCCTTAGCATTTTGAGGGGTCCACTTTTCTCATCCATGCCATGCCAATCATTGAGCTTTCCTGAGATATTAATCTTGAAATAACATTAGCTCAATGAGCTATATGTTGTTAGGAATTACCAAAACCACCTAGGGATAGTTGCACTTTCACATACCCGATTGGACAGTGTCGTACATCGCGTATATTCTCAGGAAAGAGCTCCCGGAGGATGAAGAAGAGGCCCATCAGATTGTCCGTCGATCTAAAGCTTTCACAGTAATGGGTGGACAACTTTACAGAGAAAGTGTTACTGGAGTTGCTCAGAAGTGCATAACACCGGAAGAAGGTCGGGTGATCCTCAACGACATCCACTCGGGGAACTGTGGTCACCATGTGTCCTCTCGGACCATTGTGGCTAAAGTATACCAAGCGGGATTTTACTGGCCACGAGCAAATGAAATGGCAAAAGATATAGTCGACAGATGTGAAGGTTGCCAGTTCTACTCCAACATGTCTCACAAGCCTGCATCGGCCCTGAAGACCATTCCACTCGTCTGGCCCTTTGATGTTTGGGGATTAGATATGGTTGGACCTGTGAGGACTGGCAAAAGTGGCTTCACCCATGTGCTCATAGCAGTCGACAAGTTCACCAAATGGATTGAAGCCAAGCCTATCAAAAACCTCGAAGCAAGTACTGTTGTCAGCTTCATCAGAGAGTTAACATTCAGATATGGTGTCCCACACAACATCGTCACAGATAATGGGTCGAACTTCAATTCTGATGAGTTCAGAGCCTTTTGCGCTTCCCAGGGCACTCGGGTCAACTATGCTTCAGTCGCCCATCCCCAGTCGAATGGACAAGCTAAAAGAGCAAATGGATTGATTCTCAAAGGACTGAAACCCCGATTGATGCGTGACCTCAAGCATGCAGTGGGCACCTGGGTTGATGAACTTCCATCAGTACTTTGGGGATTGAGGACAACTGCTAATCGGTCGACTGGCCAAACTCCATTCTTCCTAGTCTATGGGGCTGAAGCTGTGCTTCCGAGTGACTTGCTTCATAATGCCCCGCGAGTAGAATTCTTCTCAGAAGCCGAAGTAGAGCAAGCCCGTCAGGATGCTGTTGACCTTCTGGAAGAAGAAAGAGAGATGGCACTGATCCAGTCGACCATCTATCAGCAAGACCTGCGTCGATTCCACGCCAAAAACATGAGAGATCGAGCATTTCAAGAGGGAGACCTGGTTCTTCGAGTGGATCAGCAGAAACCACACAAGCTCGTCCTGCTTGGGAAGGCCCCTTCATCATCACCAAAGTGCTTCACAACGGGGCTTATCACCTCTACAATGTGGAGCACAATAAAGACGAGCCACGCGCTTGGAATGCGGAGCTGCTCCGCCCCTTTTATACTTACGCATTCGGATTGTTGAGATGTAATAAGAAATACATTCTACTTTGATTATCAAAGACACAGTTTCACATTCTCCTAGATGATTGTTATTCCTTTTTTAAGTGTTCTAAATCCCCTAGTGGGTGCCTTAGCTGCGAATCCGCTTCGCCTAAGTTCCAAAAAAGAAAATCATACCGAGTGATGAGCAGGTCTCTCACTCGGGGTCTTAGCTGTGAATCCGTTTCGCCTAAGTTTAAAAAATCCTACCAAGTGGCGAGCAACCCTCCCACTCGGGGGCTTAGCTGCAGTCCAGTACTCGTCTATGTTTTAAAAAAATCCCGATGGGCCAGGGTAGTCAGACTCGTGCTTGGCAGCGGGTCGGTCCAGCAGCCGGACATGCTGGCTCGCCAGCTAGCTCGCTGAGCTGAGCGACGACAATCAAACAATGGACATAGCTTCCGACCAGGAGCCGACGCCACTGTCCAAGCCGGTTCATGCCATGTTCACCATAGAGCTGGTGCGACCGCACTTCGACACCCTAATGGCGGAAGAGCTACCAGTGCAGGAGGACCTATGTTGCAACCTCCATCTCCTCAACGAGCACCGGTGAACAAGTGAACGACAATGCCGTCACGGACATGTGGCCCTATGATCCTGGCTTCCCGAATGAGCAGTGGGCGCTGTATCAGACCATCTGTAGGGCCTGCGAGGCCCTCTCCGTCGTCCTTCGAGTTGTTGTGCTCGCCGTGGCGCCACCGTCTCGCGTTGTCAACATGGTCAATGGACATGAGAATGAGGAGATGACTTTATTTGGAGAGGATGGCAGCGGGGACCCACCATGGCCTGTCACAGCCCTAGAGTACCTGAGTGAAATAGTTGCATCTGCACTCATCCCAAGTCAGTCATGCATGTGTGAAGTATACATTGGTTTGTGAGATTAGCTACCTCCATTCCAAATGTATTTCCTAGCACGCCAAGCCACTGATTGACTTGTTCAAGGATAATAAGTTCTAAGTGCTAGTCCTGAAGGTACCAGACGGATTTGTACAGGATTTCGTTATCCTCGATGTTGGTTCCCAACCAGAACTCGGTAGTGTTTTATTATAAGACTGCCATGTGGTCATGCTTGTCTAGGACAGTGTGTTCACAGGAGTGTAGCAGAACCCGCTCATGTTTTGGAGCTTGCTATCGTAGTTCTTCTCCCGAGAGTCTCGCAACGTTACCTCATCGATTTGTGTTGCAACTTTCCTTTTCAGAATGTGAGTCTGAAGTATCCTGCTTCTAACCAGATTCGAATCTCAGGCAGATATGATGGTTGGAACATTCCCAACATTTGCATTTTGTTCCCAGCCTGCACCCCATCGTGTCAATTTTCCATGGGATGTCCTTCTCGGTAGTTGCTATCCAGGATCATCTTCAAAAGTGGTCCTGTCATGGGTCCCCTCCATTTCCGGTGATAAGCAAAAGTCATCCATTGCGTTACCTTCAACAAGGTAGTCCACATCGTCCATTCTAGTCCAGGTATGCCATTCCTTTGAACTCCTACAAATGATCGATTGTGATTGCCTTAGGCTGGTATAAAGAGTCTCAATGATTTCTAAATCAAAAGTAATTCTTTTTGCTGTTGGGGAACGTAGCAGAAATTCAAAATTTTCCTACGTGTCACCAAGATCTATCTATGGAGAAACCAGCAACGAGGGGAAGGAGAGTGCATCTACATACCCTTGTAGATCGCTAAGCGGAAGCGTTCAAGAGAACGGGGTCGATGGAGTCGTACTCGTCGTGATTCAAATCACCGATGATCAAGTGCCGAACGCACGGCACCTCCGCGTTCAACACACGTACAGCCCGGTGACGTCTCCCATGCCTTGATCCAGCAAGGAGAGAGGGAGAGGTTGATGAAGATCCAGCAGCACGACGGCGTGGTGGTGGATGCAGGGCGTCATAGTAGCAGGGCTTCGCCTATACTACGAGAGAAAGACGTAACGGGGAGAGAGGGAGGCGCCAGGGGCTGGTGTCTGAAGTTCCTCCTCTCCCCCACTATATATAGGAGGGACAAGGGGGGGTGGTGCGCCAGCCTAGGAGATCCAATCTCCTAGGTGCGGCTGCCCAAGGGAGGTTTCCCTCCCCCCCAAGGCACCTAGAGGTGCCTTCCACTAGTGGGACTCCTCCCATATGGAAACCCTAGGCGCATGGGCCTATAGGGGCTGGTGCCCTTGGCCCATATAGGCCAAGGCGCACCCCTTACAGCCCATGTGGCCCCTCGGGACAGGTGGCCCCACCCGGTGGGCCCCCGGGACCCTTCCGGTGGTCCCGGTACAATACCGATAACCCCGAAACTTGTCCCGATGGCCGAAACAGCACTTCCTATATATAATTCTTTACCTCCGGACCATTCCGGAAGTCCTCGTGACGTCCGGGATCTCATCCGGGACTCCGAACAATATTCGGGTTACTGCATACACATATCTTCATAACCCTAGCGTCACCGAACCTTAAGTGTGTAGACCCTACGGGTTCGGGAGACATGCAGACATGACCGAGACGTTCTCCGGTCAATAACCAACAGCGGGATCTGGATACCCATGATGGCTCCCACATGTTCCACGATGATCTCATCAGATGAACCACGATGTCAAGGACTTAATCAATCCCGTATACAATTCCCTTTGTCTATCGGTATGTTACTTGCCCGAGATTCGATCGTCGGTATCCAATACCTTGTTCAATCTCGTTACCGGCAAGTCTCTTTACTCGTTCCGTAACACATCATCCCGTGATCAACTCCTTGGTCACATTGCGCATATGATGATGTCCTATCGAGTGGGCCCAGAGATACCTCTCCGTTTACACGGAGTGACAAATCCCAGTCTCGATTCGTGCCAACCCAACAGACACTTTCGGAGATACCTGTAATGCACCTTTATAGTCACCCAGTTACGTTGTGACGTTTGATACACCCAAAGCACTCCTACGGTATCCGGGAGTTGCACAATCTCATGGTCTAAGGAAATGATACTTGACATTAGAAAAGCTTTAGCATACGAACTGTACGATCTTTGTGCTAGGCTTAGGATTGGGTCTTGTCCATCACATCATTCTCCTAATGATGTGATCCTGTTATCAACGACATTCAATGTCCATGGTTAGGAAACTGTAACCATCTATTGATCAACGAGCTAGTCAACTAGAGGCTTACTAGGGACATTGTGTTGTCTATGTATCCACACATGTATCTGAGTTTCCTATCAATACAATTATAGCATGGATAATAAACGATTATCATGAACAAGGAAATATAATAATAACCAATTTATTATTGCCTCTAGGGCATATTTCCAACAGTCTCCCACTTGCACTAGAGTCAATAATCTAGTTCACATCGCCATGTGATTAACACTCACAGGTCACATCGCCATGTGACTAACACCCAAGAGTTTACTAGAGTCAGTAGTCTAGTTCACATCACTATGTGATTAACACTCAATGAGTTTTCGGTTTGATCATGTTGCTTGTGAGAGAGGTTTTAGTCAACGGGTCCGAACCTTTCAGATCCGTGTGTGCTTTACAAATCTCTATGTCATCTCCTAGATGTAGCTACCACGCTCTATTTGGAGCTAATCCAAATAACTGTTCTGCTTGGAGCTATTCTAAATTGTTGCTCCATTATATGCATCCGGTATCTCTACTCAGAGCTATCCGGATAGGTGTTAAGCTTGCATCGACGTAACCCTTTACGACGAACTCTTTTACCACCTCCATAATCGAGAAAAATTCCTTAGTCCACTAGTTACTAAGGATAACTTTGACCGCTGTACTGTGATCCATTCTTGGATCACTCTTGTACCCCTTGACTGACTCATGGTAAGGCACACTTCAGGTGCGGTACACAGCATAGCATACTGCAGAGCCTATGTCTTAAGCATAGGGGACGACCTTCGTCCTTTCTCTCTATTCTGCCGCGGTTGAGCTTTAAGTCTTAACTTCATACCTTACAACTCAGGCAAGAACTCCTTCTTTGACTGATCCATCTTGAACACCTTCAAGATCACGTCAAGGCATGTGCTCATTTGAAAGTACCATTAAGCGTTTTGATCTATCCTTATAGATCTTGATGCTCAATGTTCAAGTAGCTTAATCCAGGTTTTCCATTGAAAAATTCCAAATAACCCTATATGCTTTCCAGAAATTCTACGTCATTTCTGATCAACAATATATACTCATCAGAAATTCTATAGCGCTCCCACTCACTTCTTTGGAAATACAAGTTTCTCATAAACTTTGTATCCACCCAAAATCTTTGATCATCTCATCAAAGCATACATTCCAACTCCGAGATGCTTACTCCAGTCCTTAGAAGGAATGCTGGAGCTTTGCATACTTATTAGCATCTTTCAGGATTGACAAAACCTTTCCGTTGTATCACATACAACCTTTCCTCAAGAAAATCGTCGAGGAAACAATGTTTTGACATCTTATCTGCAAGATTTCATAAATAATGCAGTAATCGCTAATATAATTCCAACAGACTCTTAGCATCGCTACGAGTGAGAAAGTTTCATCGTAGTCAACTCTTTGAACTTGTCGGGAAACATCTTAACAACAAGTCGAGCTTTCTTAATGGTGACATTTACCATCATCGTTCGTCTTCCTTCTAAAATCCATCTGTACCAAACAGCCTTACGACCATCAAGTAGTATTCCCAAAGTCTACACTTTGTTTTCATACATGGATCCTCTCTCGGATTTTATGGCCTCGAGCCATTTATCGGAATCCAGGCCCACCATCGCTTCTCCATAGCTTGTAGGTTCATTGTTGTCTAGCAACATGACTTCCAAGACAGGATCACGTACCACTCTGAAGTAGTACGCATCCTTGTCATCCCACGAGGTAGTGACTTGATCTGAAGTTTCATGATCACTATCATAAGCTTCCACTTCAATTGGTGTAGGTGCCATAGGAACAACTTCCTGTGCCCTGCCACACACTAGTTGAAGAGACGGTTCAATAACCTCATCAAGTCTCCACCGTCCTCCCACTCAATTCTTTCGAGAGAAACTTTTCCTCGAGAAAGGACCCGATTCTAGAAACAATCCCTTATTGCTTTCGGATCTGAGACAGGAGGTATACCCAACTGTTTTTGGGTTGTCCTATGAAGATGCATTTATCCGCTTTGGGTTCGAGCTTATCGGCCTGAAACTTTTCCACATAAGCGTCGCAGCCCCAAACTTTTAAGAAATGACAGCTTAGGTTTCTCTAAACCATGGTTCATACGGTGTCATCTCATCGGAATTACGTGGTGCCCTATTTAAAGTGAATGTGGTTGTCTCTAATGCTTAACCCATAAACTATCATGGTAATTTGATAAGAGACATCATGGTATGCATCATATCCAATAGGGTGCAATTATGATGTTCGGACACACCATCACACTATGGTGTTCCAGGCTGTATTAGTTGTGAAACAATTTCCACAATGTCTTAATTCCGTGCCAAACTCGCAATTCAGATATTCATCTCTATGATCATATCATAGATCTTTTATCCTCTTGTCACGATGATCTTTCAACTTCACACTGAAATTACTTGAACCTTTCAATAATTCAGACTCGTGATTCATCAAGTAAATGTACTCAACATCTACTCAAATCATCTGTGAAGAAAGAACATAACGATATTCACTACATGCCTCAGCACTCATTGGACTGCACACATCAAAATGTATTACTTCCAACAATTTGCTTTCTAGTTCCATTTTACTGAAACCGAGGCTTTCAGCCATCTTGCCCATGTGGTATGATTTGCATGTCTCAAGTGATTCAAAATCAAGCGAGTACAAAACGGTCCATTTGCATGGAGTTTCTTCATGCATATATACCAATAGACATGGTTCGCATGTCCCAAACTTTTCAAAACGAGTGAACCCAAAGATCCATCAACATGGAGCTCCTTCATGCGTTTTATACCGATATGACTTATGTGGCAGTGCCACAAGTAGGTGGTACTATCATTACTATCTTTTGGCATGAACATGTGTATCACTACGATCGAGATTCAATAAACCATTCATTTCAGGTGTAAGACCATTTGAAGGTATTATTCAAATAAACAGAGTAACCATTATTCTCCTTAAATGAATAACCGTATTGCGGTAGACATAATCCAATCACGTCTATGCTCAACGCAAACACCAATGTCGATGGTAGAGGGAGCGTGCGATGCTTGATCATATCAACATTGGAAACACTTCCAACACATATCGTCAGCTCACCTTTAGCTAGTCTCCGTTTATTTCGTAGCTTTTATTTCGAGTTACTAACACTTAGCAACCGAACCGGTATCTAATACCCTGGTGCTACTCGGAGTACTAGTAAAGTACACATCAACACAATGTATATCCAATATACTTCTATCGACCTTGCCAGCCTTCTTATCTACCAAGTATCTAGGGTAATTCTGCTCCAGTGGTTTGTTCCCCTTATTACAGAAGCACTTAGTCTCGGGTTTGGGTTCAACCTTGGGTTTCTTCACTAGAGCAGCAGCTGAATTGCCGTTTCATGAAGTATCCCTTCTTGCCCTTGCCCTTCTTGAAACTAGTGGTTTCACCAACCATCAACAATTGATGCTCCTTCTTGATTTCTACTTTTGTGGTGTCAAACATCGCGAATATCTCAAGGATCATCATATATGTCCCTGATATATCATAGTTCATCACGAAGCTCAAGCAGCTTGGTGGTAATGACTTCAGAGAAACATCACTATCTCATCTGGAAGATTAACTCCCACTTGATTCAAGCGATTGTTGTACTCAGACAATCTGAGCACAAGCTCAACAATTGAGCTTTTCTCCCTTAGTTTGCAGGTTAAGAAAATCGTCGGAGGTCTTATACCTCTTGACGTGGGCACGAGCCTGAAATTCCAATTTCAGCCCTCAAAACATCTCATATGTTTTGTGACGTTTCAAAACGTCTTTGGTGCCTCAACTCTAAACCGTTTAACTGAACTATCATGTAGTTATCAAAACGTGTATGTCAGATGTTCACAACATCCACAGACAACGTTCGAGGTTTAGCACACTGAGCGGTGCATTAAGGACATAAGCCTTCTAAGAAGCAATGAGGACAATCCTCAGTTTACGGACCTAGTCCGCATAATTGCTACTATCAACTTTCAACTAATTTTTTTTCTCTAGGAACATAACTAAACAGTAGAACTAAAGCGCGAGCTACGACATAATTTGCAAAATCCTTTTGACTATGTTCAGAATAATTAAGTTCATCTTATGAACTCCCACTCAGATAGACATCCCTCTAGTCATCTAAGTGTTACACGATCCAAGTCAACTAATCCGTGTCCGATTAACACGTGAGACGGACTAGTCATCGTTGGTGAACATCTCCATGTTGATCGTATCTTCCATACGACTCGTGTTCGACCTTTCGGTCTCTGTGTTCCGAGGCCATGTCTTCACATGCTTAGGCTCGTCAAGTTAACCCTAAGTGTTTTTGCACGTGTAAAACTTCTTACACCCGTTGTATGTGAATGAAAGGATCTATCACACCCGATTAACACGTGGTGCTTCGAAGCGACGAACTGTAGCAACGGTGCACAGTTAGGGGAGAACACTTCTTGAAATTTTAATGAGGGATCATCTTATTTACTACCGTCGTACTAAGTAAACAAGATGCATAACATGATAAACATCATATGCAATCAAATAATAGTGACATGATATGGCCAATATCATATAGCTCCTTTGATCTCCATCTTGGGGCTCCATGATCATCTTGTCACTGGTATGACACCATGATCTCCATCATCATGATCTCCATCATCGTGTCTTCTTGAAGTTGTCTCGTCATCGACATGAAAGTCGTGATTCCCTTGACAAGAACATGATCAATCTCATACATCACATATATCATCCATCACATCCTTTTGGCCATATCACATCACATAGCATACCCTGCAAAAACAAGTTAGACGTCCTCTAATTGTTGTTTGCATGTTTTACGTGGCTGCTATGGGTTTCTAGCAAGAACGTTTCTTACCTACGCAAAACCACAACGTGATATGCCAATTGCTATTCACCCGTCATAAGGACCCTGTTCATCGAATCTGATCCAACTAAAGTAGGAGAGACAGACACCCGCTAGCCACCTTATGCAACTAGTGCATGTTTGTCGGTGGAACCGGTCTCACGTAAGAGTACGTGTAAGGTTGGTCCGGGCCGCTTCATCCCACGATGCCGCCGAATCAAGATAAGACTAGTAACGGCAAGCATATTGAACAAAATCAACGCCCACAACTACTTTGTGTTCTACTCGTGCATAGAATCTACGCAATAAACCTGGCTCTGATACCACTGTTGGGGAACGTAGCAGAAATTCAAAATTTTCCTATGTGTCACCAAGATCTATCTATGGAGAAACCAGCAACGAGGGGAAGGAGAGTGCATCTACATACCCTTGTAGATCGCTAAGCGGAAGCGTTCAAGAGAACGGGGTCGATGGAGTCGTACTCGTCGTGATTCAAATCACCGATGATCAAGTGCCGAACGCACGGCACCTCCGCGTTCAACACACGTACAGCCCGGTGACGTCTCCCATGCCTTGATCCAGCAAGGAGAGAGGGAGAGGTTGATGAAGATCCAGCAGCACGACGGCGTGGTGGTGGATGCAGGGCGTCACAGTAGCAGGGCTTCGCCTATACTACGAGAGAAAGACGTAACGGGGAGAGAGGGAGGCGCCAGGGGCTGGTGTCTGAAGTTCCTCCTCTCCCCCACTATATATAGGAGAGCCAAGGGGGGGTGGTGCGCCAGCCTAGGAGATCCAATCTCCTAGGTGCGGCTGCCCAAGGGAGGTTTCCCTCCCCCCCAAGGCACCTAGAGGTGCCTTCCACTAGTGGGACTCCTCCCATATGGAAACCCTAGGCGCATGGGCCTATAGGGGCTGGTGCCCTTGGCCCATATAGGCCAAGGCGCACCCCTTACAGCCCATGTGGCCCCCCGGGACAGGTGGCCCCACCCGGTGGGCCCCCGGGACCCTTCCGGTGGTCCCGGTACAATACCGATAACCCCGAAACTTGTCCCGATGGCCGAAACAGCACTTCCTATATATAATTCTTTACCTCCGGACCATTCCGGAACTCCTCGTGACGTCCGGGATCTCATCCGGGACTCCGAACAATATTCGGGTTACTGCATACACATATCTTCATAACCCTAGCGTCACCGAACCTTAAGTGTGTAGACCCTACGGGTTCGGGAGACATGCAGACATGACCGAGACGTTCTCCGGTCAATAACCAACAGCGGGATCTGGATACCCATGATGGCTCCCACATGTTCCACGATGATCTCATCGGATGAACCACGATGTCAAGGACTTAATCAATCCCGTATACAATTCCCTTTGTCTATCGGTATGTTACTTGCCCGAGATTCGATCGTCGGTATCCAATACCTTGTTCAATCTCGTTACCGGCAAGTCTCTTTACTCATTCCGTAACACATCATCCCGTGATCAACTCCTTGGTCACATTGCACATATGATGATGTCCTACCGAGTGGGCCCAGAGATACCTCTCCGTTTACACGGAGTGACAAATCCCAGTCTCGATTCGTGCCAACCCAACAGACACTTTCGGAGATACCTGTAATGCACCTTTATAGTCACCCAGTTACGTTGTGACATTTGATACACCCAAAGCACTCCTACGGTATCCGGGAGTTGCACAATCTCATGGTCTAAGGAAATGATACTTGACATTAGAAAAGCTTTAGCATACGAACTGTACGATCTTTGTGCTAGGCTTAGGATTGGGTCTTGTCCATCACATCATTCTCCTAATGATGTGATCCCGTTATCAACGACATTCAATGTCCATGGTTAGGAAACCGTAACCATCTATTGATCAACGAGCTAGTCAACTAGAGGCTTACTAGGGACATTGTGTTGTCTATGTATCCACACATGTATCTGAGTTTCCTATCAATACAATTATAGCATGGATAATAAACGATTATCATGAACAAGGAAATATAATAATAACCAATTTATTATTGCCTCTAGGGCATATTTCCAACATTTGCCACTTAAGGGAATAATTCTACGAGTCACCTTTCCTAAGGTGCCCCGTTATGGAATCATAGCAATTAACTCCTCGCTACTCTGACTTCATCCACCATCTTCTTAGGTGTGGAATTGTTGCCTAAGAAATTGAACTTTCGCCATCTGTTTCTTCCATCCCTCTCTATGTGTGTTTTGTGTCTCAGTTTGAGAGATGTTACTACATCTCATTCCGTGAGTTGATCATGATTTTCTTGATCTTTGTGAAGATTGAATCCTGTAGAGCTTCCCTCTCTTTCCCTTGTCGTGTTGGGTGAAGATCTCGAAAGCAAAGATGTCATGATTAATATGATGCAATGAATCAACATCTTCGAGAAGAGTAGTTGGATCAAGAAGATTGTGTTAGTTGGTGCCCCCTCTGTCTTCTTACCTCACGACCTGAATCTCGGGACGAGATTCTTATTTAGTAGGGGTGAGTTGTCACAGCCCTAGAGTACCTGAGTGAAATAGTTTCATCTGCACTCATGCATCATGTCTAAAATTTCTGAAAGTTGAATTGAGGTTTGTTGAAACCCTCAGAAACCAGTTCAAAAATAATCAACATTTAATTCTCATCAAATGAGTCCAAGGAAATGTTTCTATTATCCTGTGAAAATATTGGTAAGAGGTAAAATTCAAACCAATATTTTTGGAGTCACAGAAATATTTATTTTGGGCATTTGAATTAAATCATAATGTATTTGAATTGGCTTTATTTCTGTTATAAAAGAAATACATGCCCAATAATTCTGGACATTATTGTGGGGCTCTAGAATAATATCTCTAGTCCATACAATAATTTACAGAAGCAAATAAATTTGTTTAGTACTCCTACTAAATCAAAACGAACAGAACAAAAATAGAAAACAGCAACAATTTTAGAAAAAGAGGCAGAGGAATTACCTGGGCCGGCCTACCTGGTCCAGCACTGTAGCTGGCAGCCCAGCCCAGCAGCGCAGCCCCTGTCGTCTTCTCCACCGCGCCAGGAGGACGAGTGCGTGGCCAGCGCACGCGAGCACGCGCCTAGGCCACCTCCTGCCTCCCAGCTTCCTCCCGCGGCTCCCTGGAGACGCCACGCACCCCCCAGGCCCCTCTCACTCCCTCTCGTGCTCATCCCTTCCTCTGCCGCCCTTTCTCTCCCGCGACCGAACGCCACCGTCGCTGCCGCTCGCTGCCACCACGTCCACCGGCCGCCCCTCGCCCCGTGACCGTGACCAGAAGCTCCGCCATCGATCACCACGCCCCCAAGCCGAAGGAAAGGAGCCGGAGGGCTCTGCTTCGTCGCTAGCATCCTCGTCTTCCTCCTCGGCCGCCATGGATCTTCGCCGACGATTCTTCGCCGTCTCCGCCTCCCCGAGCTCGCCGTCTGCTTCTTCCAAACCGCTATGAGCTGACGCATCGAATCCCCCATCTCTCCTGCTCTCTCGTGCCCTCTATCTTCCTTGCCTGCACGAGCCGAAGCTCGCCATCACACGGCCTCGTCGCTGTCATAGCCTGAGCTCGAACCAGTAGGGCCTGAGGACGCTACCGTCCTCCTTGCGCTCCCAGATGGCCGTAGGAAGCTTCAGCTTGCTCACCCGTGCTCCGTAGCCTCCTCCCCATTGAGCCCGTGTGTGCGCCGCCGCGCGAGGTCGTCGTCGGCATCGTTTCCGGCTACCCCGCGCCCTTCTACCACTTTCAGTGGATGCGCGCGAGTGCGCTCTCCCGCCTGGTGAGCTCGGGTGGTCCTCCCGCGGCCTCCTGAGCGGACACCACCGCGGTTACAGGTCGCCGGCGTTGAACTCCGGCAACGCCGACGCGGCGCCGTCATTAGCACCTAACCACCTGCTAATAACCCCGCTAACCAACCACACAGCCATTGACACGTGGGCCCCACACCCTAATTAACCCCGGGTTTTATTTCTTGTTTAGTTTAGATTAACCCAGTGGGACCCACGCGTCAGGGTTGACCGGCTGACATGGCAGTTGACCAGGGCCACCTGTCAGCGACACTAACTGGCCCTGAGTCACTGACCAGTGGGTCCCATGTGTCAGGTTTGACTCTGGCCGGCCCCGTTGACCACTGACGTCACAGTGACGCAGTTAATTATTTTGTAGATTTATTCTTTTTCAGAAAATTCCATAAAAATAGTATAAACTTCTAAAAATCATAGAAATTCAACCGTAACTCCAAATGAAATAAGTTATATATGAAAAATTATCAGAAAAATTCAAGGAATCTGTTTATGGAATTTTCATGCATATTTGAGCAAGTTAACTTTTTTGTTTAGGACAAACTAATTGAATGGCATTTAAGAAAGCACATATGGAGTTTGAATTTGAACCTAGTGTACAAACCAACTCCATTTAACTTGTTGCTAGTTGCATTAGGCCAATCAACAGCATATTGCCATGTCACATTCATGCATCATATTGTTGCATTGCATTGATTGTGTCCTTCTCTGTTTGCCGATAACCGTCCCCTCTTAGATGACGATGTTTCCGACGACGTGATCTATGACACCAATGAAGAACTATATTATCTTCAGAAGTGCCAGGCAAGCAAAACCCCCTTGTTCATTCCGATACAAACCCACTCTCTCGCTCCTGCTCTCTTTTACTGCATTAGGACAAGAACGATTCAACTATTACAGGCTGCGGTAGTTGAACCCCTTTCCTTTGCATGACATATCATTGCCACAGTAAATAGATGAAACCCACTAGCATGAATAGGAGTTGTTTGAGCCCTGATGTGCCTACTCATGTTTGCTTGTCATGCCTGCTACTGCTTAGAGTTGTGTCAGGTCTAATTCATCGGGGATGAATTAGAAAGTTGTGGACATGTCCTACTGTGTGTGAACACGTTTTGGTAAAGGTAGCGGTGAGAGGCCATGTAGGAGTACATGGTGGGTTGTCCCATTGAAACCGTTCTCAGGAACTAAGTTCCGTGTTTGTGATCCATGAAACAGCTACTACCACACATTGGGCCCTGAAATATGACCCCGCTCGACTTACTGACCCCTCTCGTCCTCTGTCCAGGAGTTGCAACTAGTTTCTGGTGTTTATAGGATATGTGTTGGCGGCCGTGCATAGCGCTGACCCTAGGGGTGGGCTATGATGCGGTAGATACACTGTGGCCGGGTATGCCGAGCGCCCGTTTGGCGTCTCGGGACCGTGTACACATCGTTTGGGGCCGTTGAGGACACCCCGGCCGGATCTCCTTGCGGATGGAACCTGAATAGGCGATAAACCTGGACTAGAGACTTGTGTGGTTAGTCAGGTCGTGGTCTACACCCACGTCGGCTTTCGCTTGAAGTCTGCCGAGCACATGTCGTGTGCAGACGCTAAGTAGTGGAAACATGTGTGACGAAGTACACCCCTGCAGGGTATAAAACTATTCGAATAGCCGCGTCCGCGGTAAAGGACTACTTGGTTGCCTATGCAATTCATAGACAAGTGAAAGTGGATACTCTAAAATGCGCAAGATAAGCGTGAGTCCTATGGATGGCGTTCTCGTAGGGAGACGGGAGCGGATCCATAGTGGTGTATTGATATGGTGAATATGTGGACTCATGTGCGCCACCTCAAAAGAGTTACTTGCAGTCGTAGTTTAAGATAGCCACCGAGTCAAAGCTGGCTTGCTGCAGTTAAACCCCACCACCCCCCTGTTGATACCGATGCATATGTAGCTAGTTCTGATGTAAGTCTTGCTGAGTACTTTTGTACTCACGTTTGCTTAATTTATGTTTTGCAGAGAGACTTCAATCTCGCTAGTAGTTTTGTGTGGACTTCGACGTTTAGCCTGATACCTCAGCTACGATCTTGTGCCCTCGGCAGGATCTGGTAGATAGTCAGGCTTCTCAACCTTTTTCTTTGTAGATGTCTGTACTCAGACATGTTAAGCTTCCGCATGTGCTTTGATTTGTATGCTATGATTGTTGGGTCATGAGACCCATGTTTGTAATATCTCGCTCCTCGGAGCCTAATGAATAAATATTTGAGTCGTAGAGTTATGTTGTGATGCCATGTTGTATTTACACATATCGAGCATATTGTGTGTATGCTTGAAATGCTTGGTATGTGTGGGATCCGACAATCTAGTTGTTTATCCTTGGCAGCCTCTCTTATGGGGAAATGTAGTCTAGTGCTTCCATGAGCCATAGTAGTCCCCTACAGCCCAGTTCACCGGAGTCCTGCTAGCCCAGCACTACTGCTCAAGACACTTGACTGGCCGGCATGTGTTTCACTTGGTTCTTGTGTCTGTCCTCTCGGGGAAATGTCACGCGGTGACATCCGGAGTCCTGCCTAGCCTGCTACAGCCCGGGTTCCCGGTGTTGGAAAT
Source organism: Triticum urartu (assembly GCF_056163025.1). NCBI lineage: Eukaryota > Viridiplantae > Streptophyta > Magnoliopsida > Poales > Poaceae > Triticum > Triticum urartu. Next base: position 604,924,113 of record NC_141875.1, read on the forward strand.
ATGCCCTAGAGGCAATAATAAATTGGTTATTATTATATTTCCTTGTTCATGATAATCGTTTATTATCCATGCTATAATTGTATTGATAGGAAACTCAGATACATGTGTGGATACATAGACAACACCATGTCCCTAGTGAGCCTCTAGTTGACTAGCTCGTTGATCAATAGATGGTTACGGTTTCCTGACCATGGACATTGGATGTCGTTGATAACGGGATCACATCATTAGGAGAATGATGTGATGGACAAGACCCAATCCTAAGCCTAGCACAAAGATCGTGTAGTTCGTATGCTAAAGCTTTTCTAATGTCAAGTATCATTTCCTTAGACCATGAGATTGTGCAACTCCCGGATACCGTAGGAATGCTTTGGGTGTATCAAACGTCACAACGTAACTGGGTGACTATAAAGGTGCATTACAGGTATCTCCGAAAGTATCTGTTGGGTTGGCACGAATCAAGACTGGGATTTGTCACTCCGTGTAAGCGGAGAGGTATCTCTGGGCCCACTTGGTAGGACATCATCATATGCGCAATGTGACCAAGGAGTTGATCACGGGATGATGTGTTACGGAACGAGTAAAGAGACTTGCCGGTAACGAGATTGAACAAGGTATAAGGATACCGACGATCGAATCTCGGGCAAGTAACATACCGATAGACAAAGGGAATTGTATACAGGATTGATTAAGTCCTTGACATCGTGGTTCATCCGATGAGATCATCGTGGAACATGTGGGAGCCATCATGGGTATCCAGATCCCGCTGTTGGTTATTGACCGGAGAACGTCTCGGTCATGTCTGCATGTCTCCCGAACCCGTAGGGTCTACACACTTAAGGTTCGGTGACGCTAGGGTTATGGAGATATTAGTATGCGGTAACCCGAAAGTTGTTCGGAGTCCCGGATGAGATCCCGGACGTCACGAGGAGTTCCGGAATGGTCCGGAGGTAAAGAATTATATATAGGAAGTGCTATTTCGGCCATCGGGACAAGTTTCGGGGTCATCGGTATTGTACCGGGACCACCGGAAGGGTCCCGGGGGTCCACCGGGTGGGGCCACCTGCCCCGGGGGGCCACATGGGCTGTAGGGGGTGTGCCTTGGCCTATATGGGCCAAGGGAACTAGCCCCAAGAGGCCCATGCGCCAAGAGATGGGAAAAAGAGGAGAGTCCTAAAAGGGGAAGGCACCTCCGAGGTGCCTTGGGGAGGATGGACTCCTCCCCACCCTTGGCCGCACCCTTCCTTGGAGGAAGGGGCAAGGGCTGCGCCTCCCCCTCTCCCTTGGCCCTATATATAGTGGGGAAAAAGGAGGATCAAACCAATCTAAGGCCTGGCGCCTCCCTCTCCCTCCCGTGACACATCTTCCTCCTCCCGCAGCGCTTAGCGAAGCCCTGTTGGAATCCCGCTACTTCCACCATGCCGTCGTGCTGCTGGATCTCCATCAACCTCTCCCTCCTCCTTGCTGGATCAAGGCATGGGAGACGTCTCCATTCCGTACGTGTGTTGAACGCGGAGGTGCCGTCCGTTCTGCACTTGATCATCGGTGATTTGAATCACGACGAGTACGACTCCATCAACCCCGTTCACTTGAACGCTTCCGCTTAGCGATCTACAAAGGTATGTAGATGCACTCCCCTTCCCCTCGTTGCTAGTCTCTCCATAGATAGATCTTGGTGACACGTAGGAAAATTTTGAATTTCTGCTACGTTCCCCAACAGTGGCATCATGAGCTAGGTCTATTGCGTAGATTCTATGCACGAGTAGAACACAAAGTAGTTGTGGGCGTTGATTTTGTTCAATATGCTTGCCGTTACTAGTCTTATCTTGATTCGGCGGCATCGTGGGATGAAGCGGCCTGGACCAACCTTACACGTACTCTTACGTGAGACCGCTTCCACCAACAAACATGCACTAGATGCATAAGGTGGCTGGCGGGTGTCTGTCTCTCCTACTTTAGTCGGATTGGATTCGATGAAAAGGGTCCTTATGAAGGGTAAATAGCAATTGGCATATCACGTTGTGGTCTTTGCGTAGGTAAGAAACGTTCTTGCTAGAAACCCATAGCAGCCACGTAAAACATGCAAACAACAATTAGAGCACGTCTAACTTGTTTTTGCAGGGTATGCTATGTGATGTGATATGGCCAAAAGGATGTGATGAATGATATATGTAATGTATGAGATTGATCATGTTCTTGTAATAGATGATCATGGAGCCCCAAGATGGAGATCAAAGGAGCTACATGATATTGGCCATATCATGTCACTATTTGATTGCATATGATGTTTATCATGTTATGCATCTTGTTTACTTAGTACGACGGTAGTAAATAAGATGATCCCTCATTAAAATTTCAAGAAGTGTTCTCCCCTAACTGTGCACCGTTGCTACAGTTCGTCGCTTCGAAGCATCACGTGTTAATCGGGTGTGATAGATCCTTTCGTTCACATACAACGGGTGTAAGCAAGATTTACACATGCAAAAACACTTAGGGTTAACTTGACGAGCCTAGCATGTGAAGACATGGCCTCGGAACACAGAGACCGAAAGGTCGAACACGAGTCGTATGGAAGATACGATCAACATGAAGATGTTCACCGACGTTGACTAGCCCGTCTCACGTGTTAATCGGACATGGCCTAGTCGACTCGGATCGTGTAATACTTAGATGACTAGAGGGATGTCTAATCTAAGTGGGAGTTCATAAGATGAACTTAATTATCCTGAACATAGTCAAAAGGTCTTTGCAAATTATGTTGTAGCTTCAGTTCTACTGTTTAGATATGTTCCTAGAGAAAAATTTGTTGAAAGTTGATAGTAGCAATTATGCGGACTAGGTCCATAAACTGAGGATTGTCCTCATTGCTTCTTAGAAGGCTTATGTCCTTAATGCACCGCTCAGTGTGCTGAACCTCGAACGTTGTCTGTGGATGTTGCGAACATCTGACATACACGTTTTGATAACTACATGATAGTTCAGTTAAACGGTATAGAGTTGAGGCACCAAAGACGTTTTGAAACGTCACGAAACATATGAGATGTTTTGAGGGCTGAAATAGGAACTACAGGCTCGTGCCCACGTCAAGAGGTATAAGACCTTCGACGATTCTTCTAGCCTACATACTAAGGGAGAAAAGCTCAATTGTTGAGCTTGTGCTCAGATTGTCTGAGTACAACAATCGCTTGAATCAAGTGGGAGTTAATCTTCCAGATGAGATAGTGATGTTTCTCCGAAGTCATTACCACCAAGCTGCTAGAGCTTCGTGATGAACTATAATATATCGGGGACATGTATGATGATCCTTGAGATGATCGTGATGTTTGACACCACAAAAGTAGAAATCAAGAAGGAGCATCAATTGTTGATGGTTTGTGAAACCACTAGTTTCAAGAAGGGCAAGGGAAAGAAGGGATACTTCATGACACGGCAATTCAGCTGCTGCTCTAGTGAAGAAACCCAAGGTTGAACCCAAACCCAAGACTAAGTGCTTCTGTAATAAACGGAACAGCCACTGAAGCAGGATTACCCTAGATACTTGGTAGATAAGAAGGCTGGCAAGGTCGATAGAAGTATATTGGATATACATTGTGTTGATGTGTACTTTACTAGTACTCCTAGTAGCACCAGGGTATTAGATACCGGTTCGGTTGCTAAGTGTTAGTAACTCGAAATAAAAGCTACGGAATAAACGGAGACTAGCTAAAGGTGAGCTGATGGTATGTGTTGGAAGTGTTTCCAATGTTGATTTAATCAAATATCGTATGCTCCTTCTACCATCGAGATTGGTGTTTGTGTTGAGCATAGACGTGATTGGATTATGTCTATCGCAATACGGTTATTCATTTAAGGAGAATAATGGTTACTCTGTTTGTTTGAATAATACCTTCAATGGTCTTACACCTAAAATGAATGGTTTATTGAATCTGGATCGTAGTGATACACATGTTCATGCCAAAAGATAGTAATGATAGTGCCACCTACTTGTGGCACTGCCACTTAAGTCATATCGGTATAAAACGCATGAAGAAGCTCCATGTTGATGGATCTTTGGGCTCACTCATTTTTGAAAAGTTTGAGACATGCGAACCATGTCTATTGGTGTATATGCATGAAGAAACTCCATGCAAATGGACCGTTTGAACTCACTTGATTTTGAATCACTTGAGACATGCAAATCATACCACATGGGCAAGATGATTGAAAGCCTCGTTTTCAGTAAAATGGAACTAGAAAGCAACTTGCTGGAAGTAATACATTTTGATGTGTGCAGTCCAATGAGTGCTGAGGCATGTAGTGGATATCGTTATGTTCTTACTTCACAGATGACTTGAGTAGATGTTGAGTATATTTACTTGATGAATCACGAGTCTGAATTATTGAAAGGTTCAAGTAATTTCAGGGTGAAGTTGAAAGATCGTCGTGACAAGAGGATAAAATATCGATGATATGATCATAGAGATGAATATCTGAATTACGAGTTTGGCACAGAATTAAGACATTGTGGAAATTGTTTCACAACTAATACAGCCTGGAACTCCATAGTGTGATGGTGTGTCCGAACATCATAACTGCACCCTATTGGATATGATGCATACCATGATGTCTCTTATCAAATTACCATAGTAGTTTATGGGTTAGGCATTAGAGACAACCACATTCACTTTAAATAGGGCATCACGTAATTCCGATGAGGTGACACCGTATGAACTATGGTTTAGAGAAACCTAAGCTGTCATTTTTTTTAAAGTTTGGGGCTGCGACGCTTATGTGAAAAAGTTTCAGGCTGATAAGCTCGAACCCAAAGCGGATAAATGCATCTTCATAGGACACCCAAAACAGTTGGGTATACCTCCTGTCTCAGATTCGAAAGCAATAAGGGATTGTTTCTAGAATCGGGTCCTTTCTCGAGGAAAAGTTTCTCTCGAAATAACTGAGTGGGAAGATGGTGGAGACTTGATGAGGTTATTAAACCGTTACTTCAACTAGTGTATAGCAGGGCACAAAGAGTTGTTCCTGTGGCACCTACACCAATTGAAGTGGAAGCTTATGATATTGATCATGAGACTTCGGATCAAGTCACTCCCAAACCTCGTGGGATGACAAGGATGCGTACTACTTCAGAGTGGTACGTAATCCTGTCTTGGAAGTCATGTTTCTAGACAACAATGAACCTACGAGCTATGGAGAAGCGATGGTGGGCCTGGATTCCGATAAATGGCTCGAGGCCATAAAATCCGAGAGAGGATCCATGTATGAAAACAAAGTGTAGACTTTGGCAGAACAGCTCGATGGTCGTAAGGCTGTTGAGTGCAGATGGATTTTAAAAGGAAGACGGACAATGATGGTAAATGTCACCATTAAGAAAGCTCGACTTGTTGTTAAGAAGTTTTCCGACAAGTTCAAGGAGTTGACTACGATGAGACTTTCTCACTCGTAGCGATGCTAAGAGTCTGTTGAAATTATATTAGCGGTTACTAAGTTATTTATGAAATCTTGCAGATAGGATGTCAAAACATTGTTTCCTTGACGATTTTCTTGAGGAAAGGTTGTATGTGATACAACCGGAAGGTTTTGTCAATCCTGAAAGATGCTAATAAGTATGCAAAGCTGCAGCAATCCTTCTAAGGACTGGAGTAAGCATCTCGGAGTTGGAATGTATGCTTTGATGAGATGATCAAAGATTTTGGGTTTATACAAAGTTTATGAGAAACTTGTGTTTCCAAAGAAGTGAGTGGGAGCACTATAGAATTTCTGATGAATATGTGTTGTTGACATATTGTTAATCAGGAATGACGTAGAATTTCTGGAAAGCATATAGGGTTATTTGGAAAGTGTTTTTCAATGGAAAACCTGGATTTAGCTACTTGAACATTGAGCATCAAGATCTATAAGGATAGATCAAAACGCTAAATAGTACTTTCAAATGAGCACATGCCTTGACGTGATCTAGAAGGTGTTCAAGATGGATCAGTCAAAGAAGGAGTTCTTGCCTAAGTTGTAAGGTATGAAGTTAAGACTTAAAGCTCGACCACTGCAGAATAGAGAGAAAGGACGAAGGTCGTCCCCTATGCTTAAGACATAGGCTCTACAGTATGCTATGCTGTGTACCGCACCTGAAGTGTGCCTTGCCATGAGTCAGTCAAGGGGTACAAGAGTGATCCAAGAATGGATCACAGTACAGCGGTCAAAGTTATCCTTAGTAACTAGTGGACTAAGGAATTTTCTCGGTTATGGAGGTGATGAAGAGTTCGACGTAAACAGTTACGACGATGCAAGCTTAACACCTATCCGGATAGCTCTGAGTAGAGATACCGGATACGTATAATGGAGCAACAATTTAGAATAGCTCCAAGTAGAACAGTTATTTGGAATAGCTCCAAATAGAGCGTGGTAGCTACATCTAGGAGATGACATAGAGATTTGTAAAGCACACACGGATCTGAAAGGTTCGGACCCGTTGACTAAAACCTCTCTCACAAGCAACATGATCAAACCTAAAACTCATTGAGTGTTAATCACATAGTGATGTGAACTAGACTACTGACTCTAGTAAACTCTTGGGTGTTAGTCACATGGCGATGTGACCTGTGAATGTTAATCACATGGCGATGTGAACTAGATTATTGACTCTAGTGCAAGTGGGAGACTGTTGGAAATATTCCCTAGAGGCAATAATAAATTGGTTATTATTATATTTCCTTGTTCATGATAATCGTTTATTATCCATGCTATAATTGTATTGATAGGAAACTCAGATACATGTGTGGATACATAGACAACACCATGTCCCTAGTGAGCCTCTAGTTGACTAGCTCGTTGATCAATAGATGGTTACGGTTTCCTGACCATGGACATTGGATGTCGTTGATAACGGGATCACATCATTAGGAGAATGATGTGATGGACAAGACCCAATCCTAAGCCTAGCACAAAGATCGTGTAGTTCGTATGCTAAAGCTTTTCTAATGTCAAGTATCATTTCCTTAGACCATGAGATTGTGCAACTCCCGGATACCGTAGGAATGCTTTGGGTGTATCAAACGTCACAACGTAACTGGGTGACTATAAAGGTGCATTACAGGTATCTCCGAAAGTATCTGTTGGGTTGGCACGAATCGAGACTGGGATTTGTCACTCCGTGTAAGCGGAGAGGTATCTCTGGGCCCACTCGGTAGGACATCATCATATGCGCAATGTGACCAAGGAGTTGATCACGGGATGATGTGTTACGGAACGAGTAAAGAGACTTGCCGGTAACGAGATTGAACAAGGTATAAGGATACCGACGATCGAATCTCGGGCAAGTAACATACCGATAGACAAAGGGAATTGTATACGGGATTGATTAAGTCCTTGACATCGTGGTTCATCCGATGAGATCATCGTGGAACATGTGGGAGCCATCATGGGTATCCAGATCCCGCTGTTGGTTATTGACCGGAGAACGTCTCGGTCATGTCTGCATGTCTCCCGAACCCGTAGGGTCTACACACTTAAGGTTCGGTGACGCTAGGGTTATGGAGATATTAGTATGCGGTAACCCGAAAGTTGTTCGGAGTCCCGGATGAGATCCCGGACGTCACGAGGAGTTCCGGAATGGTCCGGAGGTAAAGAATTATATATAGGAAGTGCTATTTCGGCCATCGGGACAAGTTTCGGGGTCATCGGTATTGTATCGGGACCACCGGAAGGGTCCGGGGGGTCCACCGGGTGGGGCCACCTGCCCCGGGGGGCCACATGGGCTGTAGGGGGTGTGCCTTGGCCTATATGGGCCAAGGGCACTAGCCCCAAGAGGCCCATGCGCCAAGAGATGGGAAAAAGAGGAGAGTCCTAAAAGGGGAAGGCACCTCCGAGGTGCCTTGGGGAGGATGGACTCCTCCCCACCCTTGGCCGCACCCTTCCTTGGAGGAAGGGGCAAGGGCTGCGCCTCCCCCTCTCCCTTGGCCCTATATATAGTGGGGAAAAAGGAGGAGCAAACCAATCTAAGGCCTGACGCCTCCCTCTCCCTCCCGTGACACATCTTCCTCCTCCCGCAGCGCTTAGCGAAGCCCTGTTGGAATCCCGCTACTTCCACCACGCCGTCGTGCTGCTGGATCTCCATCAACCTCTCCCTCCTCCTTGCTGGATCAAGGCATGGGAGACGTCTCCGTTCCGTACGTGTGTTGAACGCGGAGGTGCCGTCCGTTCTGCACTTGATCATCGGTGATTTGAATCACGACGAGTACGACTCCATCAACCCCGTTCACTTGAACGCTTCCGCTTAGCGATCTACAAAGGTATGTAGATGCACTCCCCTTCCCCTCGTTGCTAGTCTCTCCATAGATAGATCTTGGTGACACGTAGGAAAATTTTCAATTTCTTCTACGTTCCCCAACACCTGGAGTCCTGTTAGCCGAGTGCTACAGCCCGGATTCACACGCTGCTGACCGACATGCTCGATGTGATTCATGTATGCATGTCCCCATAGGTTGGTGCCGCTTTGGGTTCACGACTAGCCATGTCGGCCCGGGTTCCCTGTCATATGGATGCTAGCGACACTATCATATACGTGAGCCAAAAGGCGCAAACGGTCCCGGGCCATGGTAAGGCGACACCATGGGAATACCGTGCATGAGGCTGCAAAGTGATATGAAGTGTTACCGGCTAGATCGATGTGACTTGGAATCGGGGTCCTGACATGGCCATAGTCGCACATACGCAAGTGACTCCTTATTAGTATATAAAACTAGAATATTTTTTGCTTCCTCCTGGTTTCCTGACATCACGGTCCCACACCATTGTCAACCTATGTAGTCAATAAACGAGAGAATTGCACAAGAAGCGGCCGACAGCTGGGACCAAGCAGCTCGAGCTGTATTTGTGTTTTTGAGGTGTGAGCACTGCAGAGTTTTTCTTCAGCGATGTTTAGCCCAGATATTTATTTTTCTCCTTTGAACAACAACGAAAACATCGCTGTAGGTATTAAATGGGCGGGTTGTGGCCCGTCTAGCCCAGGCCAGATATCCAGCCCAGATATTAATTTTTTTCAAGCCGAAAATGGCTAGCCCAGCTATACTTTTTTTTAGGAATACCCAGGCAAGGTCAAGTTGTTATTCTCCGCCCCGCTGGGTTACAAATCTTTCCTAGGAGGGATGCATTAGGCTTAACAAGAAAATGGGCTTTAAGAAATAATAAATGGGATGTAATTATAAAAACTGGGCAGTAACTATAAAAAATGCACCAAACACGTAATTACTTTATAAAATATTATTTTTAGATATTGAAAATTTTAATTTCATTAATTGTTGCTACCGCAATGTTTCATTGGATTTTTACATAATATAAATTTATATTGAAATTGTATTTAATCTGACTAGAAATTTCGGGAAAAAAATATTTCGGATCCCATCAAAATGTGGGAAATTTTATTGAATTCTGTTTTGAACGGTTGGTTGAAATGGGTGTACTTTTAACAAACTGTAATGGGCTGTAGTAAATTCCATTAGAATTCAAAAATTAGCTGCACATTCTTACAAATCTCAAATGGGCTATAAGTTCTCTGCCACACACTTATGGCCTTACTAAGTTGACGCGTCCCCTAAAAAAAGAGTGGACGCATATGCAAGGCTTTGTCAACTTATAGTCAACACATGGTTCTAACAGCAGTGGCCGTTGGATGTCCATTCAACGGATGTCGTGCTTCTTCTTCGATCTCGGATATTCTAGCTTCACCCGCCCAAAAAATGATTCCTCCCCCTGACATCTGGGGCGCACCATTTCGGAAGCTGACTGATACGTCTCCAATGTATCTATAATTTTTGAATGTTCCATACTATATTATCTACTGTTTTGGACATTATTGGACTTTATTATCCACTTTTATATTATTTTTGGGACTAACCTATTAACCGGAGGCCCAGCCCAGAATTGTTGTTTTTTTGCCTATTTAGGGTTTCGAAGAAAAGGAATATCAAATGGAGTCCAAATGGAATGAAACCTTCGGGAACGTGATTTTCTCAACGAATAAGACCAGAGAGACTTGGACCCTACGTCAAGAAATAAAACAGGAGGCCACGAGGTAGGGGGCGCGCCTGCCTACCCTAGGCGCGCCCTCCACCCTCGTGGGCCCCCTGTTGCTCCACCGACGTACTCCTTCCTCCTATATATATCCACGTACCCCCAAACGATCAGATACGGAGCCAAAACCCTAATTCCACCGCCTTAACTTTCTGTATCCACGAGATCCCATCTTGGGGCCTGTTTCGGAGCTCCGCCGGAGGGGGCATCGATCACGGAGGGCTTCTACATCAACACCATAGCCTCTCCGATGAAGTGTGAGTAGTTTACCTCAGACCTACGGGTCCATAGTTAGCATCTAGATGGCTTCTTCTCTCTTTTTGGATCTCAATACAATGTTCTCCCCCTCTCTTGTGGAGAACTATTCGATGTAATCTTATTTTTGCGGTGTGTTTGTTGAGATCGATGAATTGTGGGTTTATGATCAAGTCTATCTATGAATAATATTTGAATCTTCTCTGAATTCTTTTATGTATGATTGGTTATCTTTGCAAGTCTCTTCGAATTATCAGTTTGGTTTGGCCTACTAGATTGATCTTTCTTGGAATGGGAGAAGTGCTTAGCTTTGGGTTCAATCTTGCGGTGTCCTTTCCCGGTGACAATAAGGGCAGCAAGGCACGTATTGTATTGTTGCCATCGAGGATAACAAGATGGGGTTTTCTTCATATTGCATGAGTCTATCCCTCTACATCATGTCATCTTGCTTAAGGTGTTACTCTGTTTTTAACTTAATACTCTAGATGCATGCTGGATAGCGGTCAATGAGTGGTGTAATAGTAGTAGATGCAGGCAGGAGTCGGTCTACTTGTCTCGGACGTGATGCCTATATACATGATCATACCTAGATATTCTCATAACTATGCTCAATTCTGTCAATTGCTCAACAGTAATTTGTTCACCCACCGTAGAATACTTATGCTCTCGAGAGAAGCCACTAGTGAAACCTATGGCCCCCGGGTCTATCTTTATCATATTGATCTCCTACTACTTAGTTATTTACTTTGTTATTTACTTTGCCTTTATTTTACTTTGCATCTTTTATCATAAAAATACCAAAAATATTATCTTATCATATCTATCAGATCTCACTCTCGTAAGTGGCCCTATAGGGATTGACAACCCATATTTGCGTTGGTTGCGAGGATTTATTTGTTTTGTGCAGGTGCGAGGGACTCGCACGTAGCCTCCTACTGGATTGATACCTTGGTTCTCAAAAACTGAGGGAAATACTTACGCTACATTGTTGCATCATCCCTTCCTCTTCGGGGAAAACCAACGCAGTGCTTAAGAGGTAGCAAGAAGGATTTCTGGCGCCGTTGCCGGGGAGGTCTATGCAAAAGTCAACATACCAAGTACCCATCACATACCCTTATCTCCCGCATTACATTATTTGCCATTTGCCTCTCGTTTTCCTCTCCCCCCACTTCACCCTTGCCGTTTTATTCGCCCTCTCTCTCTATCCTCCCTCTCTATTTGCCCCTTTTTGCCCGCTTACTTTTTGTTTGCTTGTGTGTTAGTTTGTTTGCTTGTCGTTATGGCTAGTCCCTTATATTCTCCGTTATCTCCTGAGAATGAAATTCTAAATTTTAAGCAAAAGGAGGGAGAAAATCTAAAAGATGTTTGGTATAGAATTTGTAATGCTCAAAATAGATCTACTAGGAAGCAATCTACTTCCGTTCTCCTTCGCAATTTTTATGTAGGCATTATTCCTTGGCACCGTTATGTTTTTGATACTATTACCGGAGGGAATTTTTTGGGTAGCCATACTTTTGGTTCTTATAATGCTATGTTAGATTTATTTGGCTCACCCCCTCTCTTGGTTAATGGAACTATATTAACTTTGGAGCATGTAATGCAAAGGCTTGAAATTATTGAAAATAAGGTTGCTACCGTAGAATTAATTGAAAATTTGGATAAAAAGATCCACAGCCGAATCTCTCAATATGGATCTAAAGTAGGAGTTACTTTGAAATATATTAAAGAAAAGGAACCCATAGTTAATGAGAAAATAAATCACGATTCCGTTAGGATCGATAAACTTGAGAATATTATTACTAACTTGGGAACCAATTTTTCTCCCGTAAAGAACACTCCAAGTCCTTCCACTAAAGTTGCCAAGCTTATGTACGTTCCTGTAACATCCCAAATTTTCAATTTGGAATGTTATACATTAGATCATCATGCATATCATATTTTATTTTGCTTTTGGTTTTGATCCTAGAAAATCCTAAGCAACTCAAGGACCCACGGAGAGAGTTGGGGATTTCGTTATTTACATATTTGAGTTTTCTCAAATTTTGTAAACAGGATCATTTGATTTTATTTATTTTATCATCAATTATTTCTATTACAAAAATATGAGAGGGGGAATAAAATGACTTTCCCAAAATATAGAAATATTGAGGATTTAATAAAAAAAATCAAATAAGATTTATTTCGGAGTTTTTCAGAATTTTTATTTGAATTTAGGAAAAATGCGCGTTTTTCAAAATTGCATTTAGGGCCCAGATAAATGTTCACTTTATCGTGCTTGATTTTAGAAACCCGGGAAAATTTATTTCATGATTTTTGGAGTCCGTTTAGTATTTCTTTTTATTTTTCTTCCGAGCGTAATTATATAAAAAAACGAAACTGACTATGGGCCGTACCCGAGCGGGACTCCGCCCGGGGGCGCCTTTATATAGCACCGCACCCGAGCCCCAGCCCATAGCCCACGCCGCGCCTGAAACCCTAGCCGCCGCCGGACCCGCCGCCGACTCGCCGGAGTTGCACGCCGCCCGAGGTTCGCCGCTGCCTCGACTTCCGTGCCGTAAAAAAAAATTCTTTTTCTGTTCGTCGTCTTTTTTTCTTTTTCGTCGGATTTTCTGCGGTTATTTTCTGATCGTGATTTCTGATCCGATTTTCGTTTTAGTATAACTTTTCGCTCGTTTATCGGGATCAGGCGATTCAAGCGCCTGAAGTTTCGTCTCGAAACCCTCTTTCCGAATAATCAACTTAAACAAGTTTTTGCTACTGTAAAATTTGCCCTAGATCCAGATTACTAGAGCGAAGTTGTTTTCTTTCGCCGTTTGATTTTCTTAGCTTCGTTCGATTTGATTCTTTTTGCAAACCAGGGTTCTTAAGTTGAACTTTCTGGTTAGATCTTCTATTTGAGTTGTACCTGTGCATTAGATGAGTACTTATTGTATGCTTGTTTGTTTGACTGCGATAGAATACCCGGAGTGCACCGCCTGTTACTTAGAATCTCTAGGTTTCGCGGATCATCAGCAAGGCAAGTAACACTTTGATCATACCTTTTTCTACAACCCAGTTTTATTGCATTAGATCAATCCTCACACATTGCATGATTAGGATCTAATTAAATTGTGGGATGGGAAGTAGATGAGGTAGTACCTATTACCTGTTTATGATCAAACTTTTGGGAGTTACTTCTGCGTTTGCTTATTATGCCATGCTATGCTAGTAGACGTGGATTGGGTGAGTGATATCCATGACAGATGTGAGACTGTTAATTAAGGGTTTATCTAAGGTGGCAACCTAAACACACATCTGGGTGGATTGAGGCACCTGGGTAATCCAGGACTTGCCTGTTTTTCTTTTGGACCGCCACCCAGGCTCAAAGGGATCATGAGATTATTCATACTAGAAACTTCCGTGTGCAGCCACAAGCCATTATGGGCTCTGGCATAGTTGAGTAAGTCGTGCGAACTCTTACAGGGTAGACTAGCAGATGTAGGGGAAAGTAGGTGTACCGGTCTATCCATCGTAAGGTGCTAGCGGTTCTGAAAGACTGTGTCTTGGTCATCCGTTTCTCAAACACCATGTAGTGCGAGAAATCCAACGGAGGCGATCGAGTCTTGTGGGGAAAAGTGCGCAAACCTCTGCAGAGTGTAACAAACTAATCATGGTTAGCCGTGTCCCCGGTTATGGACATCTTGAGTATCTAGCACCTGGATTATCATGTGAATCTCAACATGTTACTCTAAAGTTAATTTTGTTGGGTTTAATGATGTTACTTTAATTGGGATTGAGAATGCTGTCAACCATTCTCAATGTTTAACAACCACCATGATAGTAATTAAATTTATTCCTTTGAAGTAGGGAAAAATTGGCTTTACGCAAAAACTGTAACCATAGAGCTTTCCACCAGCCAAATATGCATATAGTATAGCTGTTTCATTCCATTACTCTCTATGTGTTACCTTGCCAGCATATTCCATGTGCTGACCCGTTTTCGGGCTGCAACGTTAATGTTGCAGACTTTTCAGACGATGATTAAGGAGTTTTAGGTCATGGTTCTATACTCAGTGATGCCGTTGGAGTTGATGGACTCACTTATCTTCCAAGCCTTCCGCTGTTATCGTTATTAGATGGCCTTAAGCCATATTTATTGTAATAAGTTCTCTTTTGAGACACTCGATGTAATAAGTGTGTGATTGCTACTCTGCTATAAATCCTTCGAGTACTGTGTGGTGTCAGCATTACTGATCTAGGGATGACACCGGAGCACAGAGATCAGACTGTTTGAGGTCTGGTCGCTACAGAGATGGTATCAAAGCACACGCTGACTGTAGGACACGACCACTAAGCTAAAAGACCTAGATCACTACTCACTCTCTTCTCTTCTGACTTCTCATCTTTTCTACTCTTTAGGATGGTGGATGCAAGGAACAAGTTCACACAACCAGATGAAGATACACCCTTTGGACGCCACTTGAAGGAAGTCACTAGATACCTGAACATAGGAGTACCAAGCTTCAGGGGAACCTACAACGCCACTTTACCTGAAGAAGAGCGCTGGATGATTCAAGTTCAAGTTCCAGGAAGGACGTTCATGCCAGTCACTGAGCCCATAGAGTTTTCTTTTGATGCACCAACTTGGAGTCTAGGAAAGAGTATGGCAGCTCACATCACCATGGGACGCATTGGAGAAGTCTACCGCAAGGACCTCAAGGATACTATCTACCAGATTTGTGGGCGCCGAGATGAACACTGGGAGATGATCAGCACCAGGAAAGATAGATCAATTGCAGCTTTTATCCAGGAGTTAAACCATCACATTTGACGACAGGAGAATTAGATGTGCGTCGACATGATAGATCTGAAGAAGGCTAAGACTAGAATCAAGGAACTGGAGGAAGAACTCAAGGCTACACGTGAAGATTATGAAGAAGAAATTGAAGTATTGGTGGAGAAGAATGACGACCTGATCAAGAAGATTGGAATATTTATGGGAGGCCCGACACCAGTAGATGAAGACGAAGAACCCAAGGAGATTAGCCTGGAGGACTACATCATCATTGACGGCACCGACTCGGAAGCAGATAGTAGCGATGATGACTATGTTGATGAAGCAGGAGCAGATATCATGGAGTCTACAACCGTAGAATATTTCTAGTAGACCACCTCATCAGTAGTAGTAGTCCACCATGTAAATATAGTAGTCTGAGCACTTTTGCGATAGTTAGATCGATTGTATGCCTTTGTTTGATTGAATGAAGTGAATTGTTTGCTTTTGCCTCATGTGCATATGGGTAGTGCTTTCTCATTAGACCCCCTCTATTCTTATATCTCATCTTTTCTAAACCCTCAGATGCCTCCGAGACGTGACCCCGGATTTGCCTTTCCGCCGGAGCTCACTCAGTTGATCCAGCAGCAGAACACCTTGATACAGTTGCTAGTTCAGAATCAGAATCAGGGGAACAACAACAACAACCCACCACCACCACCACCACCTGTTGACCACTTAGCCCGTTTTCTTAGGCTAAATCCGCTGGTGTTTTCCAGTAGCACCGAGCCGATAGTAGCAGATGATTGGCTCCGCAAGATAGCTAGGGAGTTGACCACAGCAGGATGCACAGATGCGGAGAAGGTGAAGTTTGACGCACATCAGTTAGAAGGACCTGCAGCATCCTGGTGGGAGAATTTCACAGCCACCTTCCCAGTCGACACTGTCACATGGGACCAGTTTCAGGAGGCTTTTCGTACTGCCCATGTTTCAGCAGGAGCAATGGCCATGAAGAAGCGTGAGTTTCGTAACTTGCGCCAAGGAGGACGGACAATTGGCTAGTATGTGGAAGAGTTTAGTAAGCTAGCACGTTATGCCCCAGATGACGTTGCTACGGATGCAGCTAAGCAGGAGAAATCCCTGGAAGGATTGAATGATGAGTTGAGTATGCAGTTGATGGTAGCCACCTTCAACAACTACCAGGAGTTGGTAGACTGTGCTCTTATGATTGAAGGGAAGCAGCAGCAAATTGAGAACCGCAAGAGGAAGTACGGACAAGGAAAGTATAATTCAGCAGCTCAGCAGAAGCCACGTTTGACCCCTAGACCGGGAGGACATTTTCAGCATACCCATGGAGTAGGTAGCTCGCACAATCACAATGGCACCAAAAATGGCAATGGGAATGGAGGAAGCAATGGACAGAACCACAACACCCCATCAACCCCAGCCAAAAGAGATCTGAGTCAAGTCACCTGTTTCAAATGTTCCAAGACCGGGCATTATGCCAATGAATGCCCTGAAGGCCAAAACGGCAATGGAAGCTCTGGAAAGAAGCCGAACCCTTTCAACAGGGGACAGGTGAACCACATTAATGTGGAGGAGGTTGAAGCTCAGCCCGATGCAGTAATAGGTAAGTTTTTGGTTAAGTCATTTACTGCACTCGTTCTTTTTGATACTGGTGCATCGCATTCATACATATCAAGGGGATTTGTGGAAAAGTATAACCTGCCCACTAGGGTTCTTAAAACACCTATGCTAGTAAGCTCGCCAGGAGCAGAGTACATGGCCAGTCAAGGATGTTTTCAAGTGCCATTAAGTATAGGAAGGTATGTTTTCCCAACGGATTTAATTATTGTGGAATCCCAAGGTTTGGATGTGATTCTTGGAATGGATTGGCTGTCGATGTATGGAAGAAACATCGATTGCGCCAGTAAGACAATTTTGCTCACAACGCCCGAAGGAAGAAGGATCAAGTATGTATCCCGACATACGCCAAACAGGACACAAGTAAATTCCTTATCAGGAGTTGTGCAGGAGGAAGTACCAGTGGTAAAGGATTTTCCTAATGTATTTCTACAAGAGTTGCCAGGCATGCCACCGGATAGAGACATTGAGTTTTTGATTGAGCTTTTGCCAGGCACTGGGCCAATATCAAAGAGACCATATAGGATGCCCGCAAAGGATTTAGTGGAAATTAAGAAGCAGATTAAGGAGTTACTGGATAAAGGTTACATTCTCCCAAGTTCTTCGCCTTGGGGATCACCAGTACTTCTAGTGGAGAAGAAGGATGGATCGTTAAGAATGGTTGTTGATTATCGAGGATTGAACGAAGTAACAATCAAAAACAAGTACCCGCTACCAATGATCAATGATCTGTTTGATCGATTGCAAGGGGCTAAAGTGTTTTCCAAGATCGATTTGCGATCAGGGTACCATTAGTTGAAGATTCGAGAGCAGGACATACCTAAGACAACATTCACCACAAGATATGGACCGTATGAGTATACCGTTATGTCATTTGGTCTGACTAACGCGCCTGCCTATTTTATGAACATGATGAACAAAGTGTTTATGGAGTTTTTGGATAAGTTCGTCATAGTGTTCATTGATGATATCCTGGTATATTCGAAGAATGAAGAGGTGCATAAGGAGCATTTGCGTTTGGCACTTGGAAAGCTCAGAGAACATCAATTATATGCCAAGTTCAGCAAATGTGAGTTTTGGTTGAAGGAAGTTGGATTCCTCGGACACGTTATATCCGGAGAAGGTATAGCAGTAGATCCCGCTAAAGTTGAAACCGTGACCAAGTGGGAAGCCCCAACAACAGTTGGAGAGATCCGGAGTTTTCTGGGACTCGTAGGATACTACCGGAGATTTATTGAGAATTTCTCAAAGATTGCGAAGCCTATGACGGAGTTGCTGAAGAAGGATACTAAGTTCAAATGGACTGACGAGTGTGAGGCTAGTTTCCAGGAATTGAAGAAACGCTTGGTTACCTCACTGGTGTTGATTTTGCCAGATCAAACCAAGGATTATGAGGTGTATTGCGACGCTTCACGTCGAGGACTTGGAGCAGTGCTTATGCAGGAAGGGAAAGTTGTTTCGTATGCTTCACGACAACTGAAGCCTCACGAATTGAATTAAGCTACGCATGATTTGGAGTTAGCAGCCGTAGTGCATGCATTGAAGACATGGAGACATTTCCTCATTGGAAATCATTGTGAGGAGTACACGGATCATAAGAGTTTGAAGTACATTTTCATGCAGAAGGAGTTGAACCTCAGACAAAGGAGATGGTTGGAGCTCATCAAGGATTATGATATGAAATTACATTACCATCCCGGAAAAGCTAATGTAGTAGCTGATGCATTAAGCCGCAAGAGCCATGTCAATACGTTAATGACGGGAGAAATACCCAAGGAGTTAGCAGAAAATCTTCGTGAACTATGTGTGGAAATAGCTTTGAGAGGCTATGTAGCCGCATTGGAAATTCAGTCAACTTTGATGGATAGAATCAGAGAAGCTCAGAAAGCTGACAAAGAGATTGCCGCTATAAAGGAGAAAATGAGCCAAGGAAAAGCTAAAGGATTTCGTGAGGATGAGCACGACACCCTATGGTTTGAAGACCGTGTTTATGTACCCAATAACCCAGAAATCAGAAAGATGATTCTGCAAGAGGCACATGATTTACCGTATTCGATTCACCCAGGAAATACCAAGATGTATTTGGATTTGAAGGATATTTTCTGGTGGACCGGAATGAAGAAAGAAATAGCAGAGTATGTAGCAGTTTGTGATGTATGCCAGAGAGTAAAGGCAGAGCATCAGAAGCCATCAGGACTATTGCAACCATTGCCGATACCCGAATGGAAGTGGGATAAGCTAGGCATGGATTTTATCACGGGATTACCAAGGACTCGTTCAGGCTATGACTTGATTTGGGTTGTAGTCGATCGATTGACGAAGGTAGCTCATTTCATCCCAGTAAAGACCACTTACACCAGTGCTAAGTTGGCAAAGATATACATGACCAGGATCGTATGTTTGCATGGAGTTCCGAGGAGTATCGTATCAGATAGAGGAACCCAGTTTACCTCAAAGTTCTGGAAGCAGTTGCATGAGATTTTGGGTACTAGGCTAGAATTTAGTACAGCTTTTCATCCGCAGACAGATGGACAGACCGAGAGAGTCAATCAGATTTTGGAGGATATGCTGAGAGCTTGTGCGGTAGATTATGGATCTAGTTGGGACGATAATTTGCCATATGCAGAGTTCTCTTACAATAATAACTATCAGACCAGTTTGAAGATGGCCCCTTTCGAAGCTCTGTACGGAAGGAGGTGCAGGACACCGTTGTCATGGGACGAAGTTGGAGACCGCCAGTTGTTTGGACTAGATCTGATTAAAGAGTCTGAACAGAAGGTGAAGTTGATTCGCGATAGGCTGAAGGTAGCCCACTCCAGGCAGAAGAGCTACGCGGATTCTAAACGCAAGGAGACAGTTTACGAAGTCGGAGACAGAGTTTATGTTCGAGTATCCCCACTTCGAGGGATTAAGCGCTTTGGAGTTAAGGGGAAGTTAGCACCACGATTTGTAGGGCCATATCGAGTTTTGGAGCATATGGGAGAAGTGGCCTACAAGTTGGAATTGCCAGAAGGATTGACAGGAGTTCATGATGTGTTCCACGTTTCTCAGTTGAAGAGGTGTCACGCGGAGATGGCTGACATACCTTTGAGAGACATAGTGCCATTGGAAGCAATTCAGTTGGATAATAATTTGACCTATGAGGAGAAACCAGTTAAGATTCTCGAGTTTGCCAGCCGAGTCACTCGCAGCAAGGTTATCAAGTTTTGCAAAGTTCAGTGGAGCCACCACACGGAGGATGAAGCCACCTGGGAGCGAGAGGAAGATTTGCTCAAGGACCACCCTCACCTATTTTCTATCCAACCCGAATCTCGAGGGCGAGATTCATCTTAAGGGGGTAGGTTTGTAACATCCCAAATTTTCAATTTGGAATGTTATACATTAGATCATCATGCATATCATATTTTATTTTGCTTTTGGTTTTGATCCTAGAAAATCCTAAGCAACTCAAGGACCCACGGAGAGAGTTGGGGATTTCGTTATTTACATATTTGAGTTTTCTCAAATTTTGTAAACAGGATCATTTGATTTTATTTATTTTATCATCAATTATTTCTATTACAAAAATATGAGAAATATTGAGGATTTAATAAAAAATCAAATAAGATTTATTTCGGAGTTTTTCGGTATTTTTATTTGAATTTAGGAAAAATGCGCGTTTTTCAAATTGCATTTAGGGCCCAGATAAATGTTCACCTTATCGGGCTTGATTTTAGAAACCCGGGAAAATTTATTTCATGATTTTTGGAGTCCGTTTAGTATTTCTTTTTATTTTTCTTCCGAGCGTAATTATAAAAAAAACGAAACCGACTATGGGCCGTACCCGAGCGGGACTCCGCCCGGGGGCGCCTTTATATAGCACCGCACCCGAGCCCCAGCCCATAGCCCACGCCGCGCCTGAAACCCTAGCCGCCGCCGGACCCGCCGCCGACTCCCCGGAGTTGCACACCGCCCGAGGTTCGCCGGCGCCTCGACTTCCTTGCCGCTAAAAAAATTTCTTTTTCTGTTTGTCGTTTTTTTTTCTTTTTCGTCGGATTTTCCGCGGTTATTTTCTGATCGCGATTTTTGATCCGATTTTCGTTTTAGTATAACTTTTTGCTCGTTTATCGGAATCAGGCGATTCAAGCGCCTGGAGTTTCGTCTCGAAACCCTCTTTCCGAATAATCAACTTAAACAAGTTTTTTCTACTGTAAAATTTGCCCTAGATCCAGATTACTAGAACGAAGTTGTTTTCTTTCGCCGTTTGATTTTCTTAGCTTCGTTCGATTTGATTCTTTTTGCAAACCAGGGTTCTTAAGTTGAACTTTCTGGTTAGATCTTCTATTTGAGTTTTACCTGTGCATTAGATGAGTACTTATTGTATGCTTGTTTTTTTGACTGCGATAGAATACCCGGAGTGCGCCGCCTGTTACTTTGAATTTCTAGGTTTCGAGAAATCCAACGGAGGCGATCGAGTCTTGTGGGGAAAAGTGCGCAAACCTCTGCAGAGTGTAACAAACTAATCATGGTTAGCCGTGTCCCCGGTTATGGACATCTTGAGTATCTAGCACCTGGATTATCATGTGAATCTCAACATGTTACTCTAAAGTTAATTTTGTTGGGTTTAATGATGTTACTTTAATTGGGATTGAGAATGCTGTCAACCATTCTCAATGTTTAACAACCACCATGATAGTAATTAAATTTATTCCTTTGAAGTAGGGAAAAATTGGCTTTACGCAAAAACTGTAACCATAGAGCTTTCCACCAGCCAAATATGCATATAGTATAGCTGTTTCATTCCATTACTCTCTATGTGTTACCTTGCCAGCATATTCCATGTGCTGACCCGTTTTCGGGCTGCAACGTTAATGTTGCAGACTTTTCAGACGACGATTAAGGAGTTTTTAGGTCGTGGTTCTATACTCAGTGATGTCGTTGGAGTTGATGGACTCACTTATCTTCCAAGCCTTCCGCTGTTATCGTTATTAGATGGCCTTAAGCCATATTTATTGTAATAAGTTCTCTTTTGAGACACTCGATGTAATAAGTGTGTGATTGCTACTCTGCTATAAATCCTTCGAGTACTGTGTGGTGTCAGCATTACTGATCCAGGGATGACACCGGAGCACAGAGATCAGACTGTTTGAGGTCTGGTCGCTACAGTTCCTAAAAATAGGGGTGAATCCTCTAGTAAGGATGCGGATCTCAAATCTATAAGTATTCATCCCAATCTTTTTGCTATCATTAAGGAACCATTTGTTACAAATGAATTTTTCGATCTTGTGCCTGAAAGTTTGATAATTAATAAAAAGAAAGAAATTTCTAAATGGTAGATGCCTCATTGAAGAATTACCTACCAAAGATGGCAATACCTAGATCTATTCTTGCTTGTAATGCCTAGCTAGGGGCGTTAAACGATAGCGTTTGTTGCGAGGCAACCCAATTTTATTTTTATTCCTTGCTTTTTGCTCCTGTTTAGTAATAAATAATTTATCTAGCCTTTGTTTTGGTTATGTTTTTTATGTTTAATTAGTGTTTGTGCCAAGTAGAACCGTTGGGAAGACTTGGGGAAAGTCTTGTTGAACTTTAGCGCTCACGAGAACTGCTGCCATTTTTATTTGGAAAGTGCTATTTAACTCATTATTTTTTAAGATGATTAATAGATTAATTCCTCACGTCCAGCAATTTATTTTAGAATTTTTGGGCTTCCAGATCTTGCGCTAGCTACAGATTACTACAGATTGTTCTGTTTTTGACAGATTCTGTTTTTCGTGTGTTGTTTGCTTATTTTGATGAATCTATGGCTAGTAAAATAGTTTATAAACCATAGAGAAGTTGGAATAAAGTAGGTATAACGTCAATATAATTAAAGAATGAGTTCATTACAGTACCTTGAAGTGATCTTTTATTTTCTTTCGCTAACGGAGCTCACGAGATTTTCAACTTTAAGTTTTGTCCTGTGAAGTTTCAAGTTTTGGGTAAGATTTGATGGATTATGGAACAAGGAGTGGCAAGAGCCTAAGCTTGGGGATGCCCATGGCACCCCCAAGATAATATAAGGACACCTAAAATCCAAAGCTTGGGGATGACCCGGAAGGCATCCCCTCTTTCGTCTACTTCTATCGGTAACTTTACTTGGAGCTATATTTTTATTCGCCACATGATATGTGTTTTTCTTGGAGCGTCTTATATTATTTGAGTCTTTGCTTGTTAGTTTACCACAATCATCCTTTCTGTACACACCTTTTGAGAGAGCCATACATGATTTAGAATTTGTTAGAATACTTTATGTGCTTCGCTTATATCTTTTGAGTTATATAATTTTGCTCTAGTACTTCACTTATATATTTTACAGCACGGTGGTGGATTTGTTTTATAGAAACTATTGATCTCTCATGCTTCACTTAGATTATTTTGAGAGTCTTAAATAGCATTGTAATTTGCTTAAAATCCTAATAAGCTAGGTATTCAAGAATAAAAATTCTCTTATGAGTGTGTTGAATACTATGATAAGTTTGATACTTGATAATTGTTTTGAGATATAAAGATGGTGATATTAAAGTTGTGCTAGCTGAGTAGTTGCGAATTTGAGAAATACATGTGTTGAAGTTTGTGATTCCCGTAGCATGCACGTATGGTGAACCATTATGTGATGAAGTCGGAGCATGATTTATTTTTTGATTGCCTTCCTTATGAGTGGTGGTCGGGGACGAGCGATGGTCTTTTCCTACCAATCTATCCCCCTAGGAGCATGCGCGTAATACTTTGCTTTGATAACTTGTAGATTTTTGCAGTAAGTATATGAGTTCTTTATGACTAGTGTTGAGTCCATGGATTATATGCACTCTCACCCTTCCACCTTTGCTAGCCTCTCTAATACCGCGCACCTTTCGCCGGTATCATACACCCACCATATACCTTCCTCAAAACAGTCGCCATACCTTCCTATTATGGCATTTCCATAGCCATTCCGAGATATATTGCCATGCAACTTTCCACCGTTCCGTTTATTATGACACACTCCATCATTGTCATATTGCTTAGCATGATCATGTATTTGACATCGTATTTGTGGCGAAGCCACCATTCATAATTCTTTCATACATGTCACTGATGAGTCATTGCATATCCCGGTACACCGCCGGAGGCATTCATATAGAGTCATATTTTGTTCTAAGTATTGAGTTGTAAGAAAAATAAAAGTGTGATGATCATCATTATTAGAGCATTGTCCCAGTGAGGAAAGGATGATGGAGGCTATAATTCCCCCACAAGTCGGGATGAGACTCCGGACGAAAAAAAAAGAGGCCATGAAAAAAAGAGAGAAGATGCCCAAATAAAAAATGAGAGAAAAAGAGAGAAGGGACAATGTTACTATCCTTTTACCACACTTGTGCTTCAAAGTAGCACCATGATCTTCATAGTAGAGAGTCTCTCATGTTATCACTTTCATATACTAGTGGGAATTTTTCATTATAGAACTTGGCTTGTATATTCCAATGATGGGCTTCCTCAAAATGCCCTAGATCTTCGTGAGCAAGCAAGTCGGATGCACACCCACTTAGTTTCTTTTTGAGCTTTCATACACTTATAGCTCTAGTGCATCCGTTGCATGGCAATCCCTACTCACTCACATTGATATCTATTAATGGGCATCTCCATAGCCCGTTGATACGCCTAGTTGATGTGAGACAATCTTCTCCCTTTTTGTCTTCTCCACAACCACCACTCTATTCCACCTATAGTGCTATATCCATGGCTCACGCTCATGTATTGCGTGAAGATTGAAAAGTTTTGAGAATGTCAAAAGTATGAAACAATTGCTTGGCTTGTCATCGGGGTTGTGCATGATTTAAATATTTTGTGTGGTGAAGATAGAGCATAGCCATACTATATGATTTTGTAGGGATAACTTTCTTTAGCCATGTTATTTTGAGAAGACATAATTGCTTTGTTAGTATGCTTGAAGTATTATTATTTTTATGCCAATATGAACTTTTGTCTTGAATCTTTCGGATCTGAATATTCATACCACAATTAAGAAGAATTACATTAAAATTATGCCAAGTAGCACTCCGCATCAAAAATTCTTTTTTTATCATTTACCTACTCGAGGACGAGCAGGAATTAAGCTTGGGGATGCTTGATACATCTCCAACCTATCTATAATTTTTGATTGCTCCATGCTATATTATTTACTGTTTTGGACATTATTGGGCTTTATTATCCACTTTTTTATTATTTTTGGGACTAACCTATTAACCGGAGGCCCAGCCCAGAATTGATGTTTTTTGCCTGTTTTAGGGTTTCGAAGAAAAGGAATATCAAACGGAGTCCAAACGGAATGAAACCTTCAGGAACGTGATTTTCTCAACAAATAAGACCAGAGAGACTTGGACCCTACGTCAAGAAATAAAATAGGTGGCCACGAGGTAGGGGGGCGCGCCTGCCTACTCTAGGCGCGCCCTCCACCCTCGTGGGCCCCCTATTGTTCCACCGATGTACTCCTTTCTCCTATATATATCCACGTACCCCCAAACGATCAGATACGGAGCCAAAACCCTAATTCCACAGCCGTAACTTTCTGTATCCACGAGATCCCATCTTGGGGCCTGTTCCGGAGCTCCGCCAGAGGGGGCGTCGATCACGGAGGGCTTCTACATCAACACCATAGCCTCTGCGATGAAGTGTGAGTAGTTTACCTCAGACCTATGGGTCCATAGTTAGTAGCTAGATGGCTTCTTCTCTCTTTTTGGATCTCAATACAATGTTCTCCCCCCTCTCTCGTGGAGAACTATTTGATGTAATCTTCTTTTTGCGGTGTGTTTGTTGAGACCGATGAATTGCGGGTTTATGATCAAGTCCATCTATGAATAATATTTGAATCTTCTCTGAATTCTTTTATGTATGATTGGTTATCTTTGCAAGTCTCTTTGAATTATCAATTTGGTTTGGCCTACTAGATTGATCTTTCTTGCAATGGGAGAAGTGCTTAGCTTTGGGTTCAATCTTGCGGTGTCCTTTCCCGGTGACAGTAAGGGCAGCAAGGCACGTATTGTATTGTTGCCATTGAGGATAACAAGATGGGATTTTCTTCATATTGCATGAGTCTATCCCTCTACATCATGTCATCTTGCTTAAGGCGTTACTCTGTTTTTAACTTAATACTCTAGATGCATGCTGGATAGCGGTCGATGAGTGGAGTAATAGTAGTAGATGCAGGCAGGAGTCGGTCTACTTGTCTCGGACGTGATGCTTATATAGATGATCATACCTAGATATTCTCATAACTATGCTCAATTCTGTCAATTGCTCAACAGTAATTTGTTCACCCACCGTAGAATACTTATGCTGTTGAGAGAAGCCACTAGTGAAACCTATGGCCCCCAGGTCTATCTTTATCATATTGATCTCTTACTACTTAGTTATTTACTTTGTTATTTACTTTGCCTTTATTTTACTTTGCATCTTTTATCATAAAAATACCAAAAATAGTATCTTATCATATCTATCAGATCTCACTCTCGTAAGTGGCCCTATAGGGATTGACAACCTCTATTTGTGTTGGTTGCGACGATTTATTTGTTTTGTGCAGGTGCGAGGGACTCGCGCGTAGCCTCCTACTGGATTGATACCTTGGTTCTCAAAAACTGAGGGAAATACTTACGCCACTTTGCTGCATCATCCCTTCCTCTTCGGGGAAAACCAACGCAGTGCTCAAGAGGTAGCAGTGACCTGTGGGCCTACTAAGTTGATGCGTACCAAGGGCTTTGTCAACTTAGTCAATATAAATGATTCTAGCTGCAGTAATCGTACGATGTCCATCTAACGACCGTCGTGCTTCTTCAACCTCTGGTCTTCTTGCTCCAGCCACCCAAAGCAGCACCGGTCATGCCGCCTGCTCGTGTCTCCCGTGGCTGGTTGTGCTGCCGCGGAGGCCTCACCGCCCCCTACTACTCCCACCGCTGTCCAGGCCATCCCTCCACTCACCCACACCCCTGTTATTCTGCGGCGACGGCAGCCTCACACCGCAGCCGAACCAATGAACCCTCGTACTCCTCTCCGTGTGGGTATCCGCTGCCGCGTCTTCCCCGGCTCCGCGTCGTCCCCTTTCTGGGCCTTGATATGTCTCCATCGTATCTAGTTTTACAAACACTTTTGCCCTTGTTTTGGACTCTAACTTGTATGATTTGAGTGGAACTAACCCGGACTGACGCTGTTTTCAGCAGAATTGCCATGGTGTTGTTTTATGTGCAGAAAACAAATATTCTCGGAATGACCTGAAACTCCATGGAACATCTTAGAAAAAATAAAAAAAATCCTCGCCAAAGATGAAGACCAAGGGGCCCACACCCTGTTCATGAGGGTGGGGGCGCCCCCACTAGGGCGTGCCCCCTACCTCGTGGGCCCCCTGGATGCCCTCCGACGCCAACTCCAACTCTATATATTTGCTTTCGGAGAGAAAAAAATCAGAGTGAAGAAATCATCGCGTTTTACGAAACGGAGCTGCCGCCAAGCACTAAAACCTCTTGGGAGGGCTGATCTGGAGTCCGTTCGGGGCTCCGGAGAGGGGGATTCGTCGCCGTCGTCATCATCAACCATCCTCCATCACCAATTTCATGATGCTCACCGCCGTGTGTGAGTAATTCCATCGTAGGCTTGCTGGACGGTGATGGGTTGGATGAGATTTACCATGTAATCGAGTTAGTTTTGTTAGGGTTTGATCCCTAGTATCCACTATGTTCTGAGATTAATGTTGCTATGACTTTGCTATGCTTAATGCTTGTCACTAGGGCCCGAGTGACATGATTTCAGATCTGAACCTATTATGTTTTCATGAATATATGTGAGTTCTTGATCCTATCTTGCAAGTCTATAGTCACCTACTATGTGTTATGATCCAGCAACCCCGAAGTGACAATAATCGGGACCACTCCCGGTGATGACCATAGTTTGAGGAGTTCATGTATTCACTATGTGCTAATGCTTTGTTCCATTTCTCTATTAAAAGGAGGCCTTAATATCCCTTAGTTTCCAATAGGACCCCGCTACCACGGGAGGGTAGGACAAAAGATGTCATGCAAGTTCTTTTCCATAAGCACGTATGACTATATACGGAATACATGCCTACATTACATTGATGAATTGGAGCTAGTTCTGTGTCACCCTATGTTATGGCTGTTACAAGATGAACCGCATCCGGCATAATTATCCATCACTAATCCGGTGTCTACAAGTTTTCCATATACTGGTTCTCGCTTATTTACTTTCCCGCTGCTACTGTTACAATCACTACAAAATACCAAAAACATTACTTTTGTTGTCTTTACTTTTGTTGCCGCTACCACCACTATCATATTACTTTGCTACTAAACACTTTGCTGCAGATACTAAGTTTCCAGGTGTGGTTGAATTGACAACTCAGCTGCTAATACTTGAGAATATTCTTTGGCTCCCCTTGTGTCGAATCAATAAATTTGGGTTGAATACTCTACCCTCGAAAGCTCTTGCGATCCCCTATACTTGTGGGTTATCAAGACAAATTTCTGGCGCCGTTGCCGGGGAGCATAGCTCTATTCTTTGAGTCACTTGGGATTTATATCTGCTGGACACTATGAAGAACTTGAGAGATCCAAAAACCAAGATCTATCCCTCAACTACGAGGGGAGGTAAGGAACTGCCATCTAGCTCTGCACTTGATTCACCTTCTGTTATGAGTAAGTTTGCGAGACCTACACCTGCTTCTGCTATTCGTCCCGATATGTCGCATGTTATTGATGATGCCACTTCTGCTATGCATGATACTTATGATGAAACTGCTTCTATGCGTGATACTACTGTGCCCCTTGGTGAATTTCTTGATGAACAAATTGTTAGGGCTAGAGAAAAAGAAATTATTGAATCTGAATATGATGATGATAGTGATGATGAAAATATGTCTGTTATTCCTGAGGGTTATCTTTTTGATATGGAATCTTCTGCTGCTATTTTAGCTTGCAAAGATAGATATGAGCTTAAGAGGTTATTAGTTAAATGGAATAAAGAATCACTTAGAGATAAAATGAAACCTGACCCAGCTTTTGCTACTTCACCTATCTGTGTTCCTGATAAGGATTATGAATTCTCTGTTGATCCTGATATAATTACTTTGGTTGAATCTGATCCGTTTTATGGCTATGAATCTGAAACTGTTGCGGCACATCTTACTAAGTTAAATGACATAGTTGCCCTGTTTACTAATGATGAGAGATCGCGTTACTTTTATATACTCAAAATATTTCTGTTCTCATTAAAGGGTGATGCTAAGATATGGTTTAATTCTCTTGATCCTGGTTGTGTGCGTAGTCCCCAGGATATGATTTATTACTTCTCTGCTAAATATTTCCCTGCTCATAAGAAACAAGCTGCTTTGAGGGAAATATACAACTTCGTGCAAATTAAAGAAGAGAGTCTCCCACAAGCTTGGGGGAGGCTTCTCAAGTTACTTAATGCTTTGCCTGATCATCCTCTTAAGAAACCCGAAATACTTGATATCTTTTATAATGGACTAACCGATGCTTCCAGAGATTACCTGGATAGTTGTGTTGGTTCTCTTTTCAGGGAAAGAACACCGGATGAAGCTGAAATTCTATTGAATAATATGTTGACAAATGAAAATAATTGGGCACCTCCTGAGCTACCTCCTGAGCCAACCCCTGCTCCAATTACTGAGCCTATTCTTAAACCAACTCCGAAGAAGAGAGGTGTTCTATTTCTCAGTCCCGAAGATATGCGAGAGGCAAAGAAATCTATGAAAGAAAAAGGTATTAAAGCTGAAGATGTTAAGAATTTACCTCCTATTGAAGAAATACATGGTCTTAATATACCGCCTGTTCAAGAAACATATGATCTCAATTCTTTATTTATTGAAGAACCTCCTGACCCCGATATCCCGACACAGGTAGTAAAGGTAAATTCTCTCTATAGATATGATAAAGCTGAAGTTCCTCCTACTAAAATTGCCAGTCAGTGCTTGGATGAGTTTGATAACTTTATGTTTAAGCAAGACGACTTCAATGCTTATTTTGGTAGACAATTAAAAGAAAATGCTTATATGATTAGACGCTTGGGTGATTATATGGCTAATATTAAAGGTGAACTTAAACTTGTTAGCAAACATGCTTCTATGGTTACCACTCAAGTAGAACAAGTACTTAAGGCCCAAAAAGAAGTGCTTGATGAAATGAATAGTAAGAAAAATGATTATGCTGTTAGAGTGGCTACTAGAACTGGTAGAATGACTCAGGAACCTTTGTATCCTGAAGGCCACCCTAAGAGAATCGAGCAAGATTCTCAAAGAAATAATATTGATGTTCCTAGTTCTTCTAAAAAGAAGAAGAAGAAAAATGATATAACTGTGCAAACTTCTAGTGAACCTATTGCTGAACCACCTGATAATCCAAATGATATTTCTACGTCTGATGCTGAAACACAATCTGGTAATGAACATGAACCTAATGAAAATATTAATGATGATGTTCATGATGATGATCAACCTAGTAATGATAATGATGTAGAAATTGAACCTGCTGTTGGTCTTGATAACCCACAATCAAAGAATCAACGTTATGATAAAAGAGACTTTGTTGCTGGGAAACATGGTAAAGAAAGGGAACCTTGGGTTCAGAAACCCATGCCTTTTCCTCCGAAACCATCCAAGAAAAAGGATGACGAGGATTTTGAGTGCTTTGCTGAAATGATTAGGCCTATCTTTTTGCGTATGCGATTAACTGATCTTCTCAAAACAAATCCTTATGCCAAATATATGAAGGATATCATTACTAATAAAACAAAGATACCAGAAGCTGAGATTTCCACCATGCTTGCTAATTATACTTTTAAGGGTGGAATACCAAAGAAACTTGGAGACCCCGGAGTACCTACTATACCTTGCTCCATTAAAAGAAATTATATTAAAACTGCTTTATGTGACCTTGGAGCCGGTGTTAGTGTTATGCCTCTCTCTTTATATCGTAGACTTGACTTGAATAAGCTGACACCTACCGAAATATCTTTGCAAATGGCTGATAAATCAACTGCTATACCTGTCGGTATTTGTGAGGATGTGCCTGTTGTAGTTGCAAACGTTACTATTTTAACGGACTTTGTTATACTTGATATTCCCGAGGATGATAGTATGTCTATTATTCTTGGAAGACCTTTTCTTAATACTGCAGGGGCTGTTATTGATTGCAACAAAGGCAATGTAATACTGTAGGGGCTGTTATTGATTGCAACAAAGGTAATGTCACTTTTCATGTTAATGGTAATGAGCATACGGTACACTTAGCGAGGAAACAACCTCAAGTTCATAGTATCAACTCCATTTGAAAAATTCCATCGATTATAATAGGAGATTTTGAATTTCCTCTTCCTACTGTCAAAAATAAATATGATATACTTATTATAGGGGATGTGCATATCCCCGTTGAGGTAACTTAGTGTTATTTGAAATTTCTCCGGTTTCATGATTATCGGAATGAGTTTGTTAAAAAGACTTGATCAACCTTGTTAGTGGATTCTTTTTGATGAGCATGAGATGGATGAAACTAGAAGCACCACCTTCTGTACCTTCTCTTTATTTTCCATCAATTAGTAGAAATAAAGTAAAAATAGTATTTTTCTGTCTATTTCCTGACTTATCCGTGCAACATAAAAATATCCCGAAAATAAAAGTCCTCATAATGACATGCCAATTTAATATGATTTTTTCGGGAATATTTGAGAATTTACTGTGCAAAAATTACCGCGGGAGGAGCTGCCACCTGGCCACGAGGGTGGTGGGCGCCCCCCCTAAGGGCGCGCCCCCCTGCCTCGTGGGCCCACGATGGCCCTCCTCCACTTATCCCAGCACTCATCTTCTTCCTCTGTCTCACACAAACCCGAAAAACCAACTCAAGCACGAGTTCCAGCCACTTTTGCTGTGATTTTCGATCTTCTTGCTCAAAGCACCCCTCGCAAAACTGCTTGGGGAGATTGTTCCTTGGTATGTGACTCCTCCATTGGTCCAATTAGTTTTTGTTCTAGTGCTTTATTCTTTGCAAATTTGTGCTGCATAGGTGACCATGTTCTTGAGCTTGCATGTCAAATTTATATAGTTCCAAGTAGTTCTAATGCTTGATATAGGCTCTAGGCACTTGTAGGAGTAGTTGCTATCAGTTTTATTGAAGTTGGTTCACTTTTGTTTGAAGTTACTAAAAATTTCAGATTATTTCAGAAAAATAATGAGGAGATTTTTGAGGGGCTCATCGAGTCGAAGCTCGAAGGAAAAGGCACCGAAGCCTAAGTATAATTTGTCGCGCACCGCGGAGATTCGGGCATGTGAATGGCCTTCTGATGATTTCTTGAGAGCAGCCGGTATCTATGAAGATTTTCATGAATTGGCTCACAATGCAGGCCTCACCGCTTTCCTCCACGACCAATGCGATCAGTATCTCTTACTCACAAATACTTTTGTGCAAAACTTTCATTTTCATTCTAGGAACTCACCACCTACGGTGGAGTTTCATCCATATGATGAGCATAAGGAGATGTCACTTTATGATTTTTGTCGGATTTGTTTAGTCCCTTTTGAGGGCAAGACAGAAGAACCACATCATGATGATGTGGTTAGGTTTATTGATACTATCACTATAGGAGAAACTAGGAAGGTTTCCGATGCACGAATCACTAGCATACATTTTCCTATTTTACGTTACTTTGCATTATTTGCTAGTCGTTGTTTAATTGGACGTGGAAACTGTGGAAACCTTAGTATCCCTGATATAATTATTCTGCTCCATGGTTTATACAGTGATAACACTTTTAGTATGGGCGGTATTATTGCTAGACGGTTAAGTATGAACCGTACCAAAGGCCCCATCTTTGGAGGCATCTATGCTACACGCCTAGCCGTACATTTTAACATACCTATTAGGCATGCTGAGAAGGAAGAAAAGGTGCTGCCCCGTGTTTATGAAGATCATAAAAGTATGGTGGCACATGATTTTATTGTTAAGAATAGGGCGGGAGAGCTTAAATATCAATTGTACTTTAACAAACATCATCCTGAGGCTATTATCCTGCCTGCTCCTTCTTTGTTTGATTTGACTATAGGCACGTACCTTGTTCTGTTGACGGCTATTCACGCCTACCGGAACCCTGCACCAGCCAAGGAGCCAGAACCGGAACCACAATTTGATCCTTCACGGCAGTCTAACTATCAGTGGGATCCGGAGATGATTGTCAGCCGGTGGCAATCGGAGCCTTCTTCTTCCTCATCACAGTACGACCCCAACAACTATTATTATGGATATCCGCCAGGCCAGCCGTGGCCATAGACCAACTTAGGCCAAAAGCCTAAGCTTGGGGGAGTACGTATTTCTCACCGACATTACATTTATGTTCACACACACTCATTGCTAGATGTCTGTGCTCATACTTTTTCACTGTAATATCCATGCTAGTTTATTTTCTTTTTCCTACTTTCTTCTTGTGTGTTTGTTAAACCTTAAGAAAAACCAAAAAATTAGTAGTAGTTTATTTTTTTCTGCTGTAGTAGTAATAATTAAAAAGAAAACCGAAAAATATTTCCCGTTCCTCTTTTGCTTGTTGGGAGCTTTCCCGTGTAAATAGTTTTATTTCTTTTCTTTTCTTTGGGGGTCAGTAGGAGAAGACCATAATTAAATAGTTGAAGTGGCTCTTATTTGCATTATTGTTGATTTAACCAAGAGCCCATATTGCCTTGTCTTCTCCTGTTTATTGAATGCTCGCAGATTCTAGCTTAGTCCAATGCACGTACACTCTTATTATTATTCACATCATTCGGTCGTGCAAGTGAAAGCCAATTATGATGATATATGATGGGCTGACTGAGATGAGAAAAGCTGGTATGAACTTGACCTCTTTTGTTTTTGTAAATATGATGAGTCCCTCGTTCTTGATTCAGCTTATTGTGAATAAACATGTTTGCAATGACAATTAGAGATCATAGTTGCTTGTGCCATGCTTGATTAGCTATGAGTTATAATGATTTACCTTGTGTGCTAACATGCTATTGCGATGATTATGATGTGGTATGATGGGGTGGTATCCTCCTTTGGATGATTTAAGTGACTTGACTTGGCACATGTTCACGCATGTAGTTGAAACAAAATCAACATAGCCTTCACGATATTTATGTTCATGGTGGATTATATCCTACTCATGCTTGCATCCAATGTTTATTAATTTTAATGCATGTACATGGCTGTTGTCGCTCTCTAGTTGGTCGCTTCCTAGTCTTTTGCTAGCCTTCACTTGTACTAAGCGGGAATACTGCTTGTGCATCCAATCCCTTAAACCGCAAAGTTATTCCAGATGAGTCCACTATACCTTCCTATATGTGGTATCTACCTGCCGTTCCAAGTAAATTTGTATGTGCCAAACTCTAAACCTTCAAACAAACATTCTGTTTTGTATGCTCGAATAGCTCATGTATCAACCAAGGTTGTCCTTATCTTCCGTGTTAGGCGGGTTATTCTCAAGAGGAGTGGACTCTGCTCCTCACTCACGAGAAAATGGCTGGTCACTGGGATGCCCAGTCCCATGCTTTATGAAAACTAAATCAAAATTAATTGCAAAAAAAACTCCCCCTGGGACCTGATGTATGTTGGAGGCACTCGTTGTTAGCAAGCCATGGATTTATGCTTGTTGGTGGAGGGGGAGTATAAACTTTACCATTCTGTTTGGGAACCGCCTATAATGTGTTTAGCATGGAAGATATCGCCATCTCTTAGTTGCTACGTTGACAATGAAAGTATACCGCTCAAAATACAATTTATCTCTATTTCAAAAACCAGCTCTGGCACCTCTACAAATCCCTGCTTCCCTCTGCGAAGGGCCTATCCATTTACTTTTATGTTGAGTCATCACCCTCTTATTAAAAAGCACTAGCTGGAGAGCACGGCTGTCATTTGCATTCATCATTATTAATTTATATTGGGTGTGACTATGATTGGATCTCTTTTACCATGAATTACAATGTCTAGTCAGTCCTTGATCTTTAAAGGTGCTCTGCATTTATGTTTTGCGGTCTCAGAAAGGGCTAGCGAGATACCATCTTGTTATATCATATTATGATTGTTTTGAAAAAGTGTTGTCATTCGAGATTTATTATTATGGCTTGCTAGTTGATTATGCTATTGATATGAGTAATTATGAGACCTGAGAATTATTGCAAATGTGGTTAGTTATGATCTATGCTGAAAACTTGAATGCTGGCTTGACATAGTTACAACAACAAGAGCAAACAGAGTTTGTAAAAGTTTTTCTTTCTTTCAGTCTGTCAACTGAACTGCTTGAGGACAAGCAAGGGTTTAAGCTTGGGGGAGTTGATACGTCTCCGTCGTATCTACTTTTCCAAACACTTTTGCCCTTGTTTTGGACTCTAACTTGTATGATTTGAATGGAACTAACCCGGACTGACGCTATTTTCAGCAGAATTGCCATGGTGTTGTTTTATGTGCAGAAAACAAATATTCTCGGAATGACCTGAAACTCCACGGAACATCTTAGAAAAAATAATAAAAAATCATCGCCAAAGATGAAGACCAGGGGGCCCACACCCTATTCACGAGGGAGGGAGCGCCCCCCCAGGGCACGCCCCCTACCTCGTGGGCCCCCTGGATGCCCTCCGACGCCAACTCCAACTCTATATATTTGCTTTCGGAGAGAAAAAAATCAGAGAGAAGATATCATCACGTTTTACGATACGGAGCCGCCGCCAAGCCCTAAAACCTCTCGGGAGGGCTGATCTGGAGTCCGTTCGGGGCTCCGGAGAGGGGGATTCGTCGCCGTCGTCATCATCAACCATCCTCCATCACCAATTTCATGATGCTCACCGCCGTGCGTGAGTAATTCCATCGTAGGCTTGCTGGACGGTGGTGGGTTGGATGAGATTTATCATGTATTCGAGTTAGTTTTTTTAGGGTTTGATCCCTAGTATCCACTATGTTCTGAGATTAATGTTGCTATGACTTTGCTATGCTTAATGCTTGTCACTAGGGCCCGAGTGACATGATTTCAGATCTGAACCTATTTTGTTTTCATGAATATATGTGAGTTCTTGATCCTATCTTGCAAGTCTATAGTCACCTACTATGTGTTATGATCCGGCAACCCCGAAGTGACAATAATCGGGACCACTCCCGGTGATGACCATAGTTTGAGGAGTTCATGTATTCACTATGTGCTAATGCTTTGTTCCATTTCTCTATTAAAAGGAGGCCTTAATATCCCTTAGTTTCCAATAGGACCCCGCTACCACGGGAGGGTAGGACAAAAGATGTCATGCAAGTTCTTTTCCATAAGCACGTATGACTATATACGGAATACATGCCTACATTACATTGATGAATTGGAGCTAGTTCTATGTCACCCTATGTTATGACTGTTACATGATGAACCGCATCCGGCATAATTATCCATCATAGATCCGGTGCCTACGAGTTTTCCATATACTGGTTCTCGCTTATTTACTTTCCCGCTGCTACTGTTACAATCACTACAAAATACCAAAA
This sequence comes from Triticum urartu, assembly GCF_056163025.1. Classification (NCBI taxonomy): domain Eukaryota; kingdom Viridiplantae; phylum Streptophyta; class Magnoliopsida; order Poales; family Poaceae; genus Triticum; species Triticum urartu. The sequence goes on from NC_141875.1 coordinate 604,960,383, forward strand.
ACATTACTTTTGTTGTCTTTACTTTTGTTGCCGCTACCACCACTATCATATTACTTTGCTACTAAACACTTTGCTGCAGATACTAAGTTTCCAAGTGTGGTTGAATTGACAACTCAACTGCTAATACTTGAGAATATTCTTTGGCTCCCCTTGTGTCGAATCAATATATTTGGGTTGAATACTCTACCCTCGAAAGCTCTTGCGATCCCCTATACTTGTGGGTTATCAGGCCTCACCGTCGTCCACCGCTGTGGTGCTCTCGGCGCGGCGTGGTCAATGTGGTCAACGACTGACTTCCATCGGAAGAGTACTGTACGTGGAGAGGCTGACAGTTGGGTCCACGGCAGCCACAAGGAAGTGCCTCCTTATTATGAGCAAAATAATTATTCCTCCACCTGACAGTAGGGACCCATCGGACGGGTCACCGTATTTCGCGAAAAAAACGTTTCCCCCCTGACTGCTGGGACCCACCAGCTACATCTTCGCATGCAAGGAAGTGCGTCCGAAAAAAAATGATTCGCCCCCCTGACTACTGGGACCCACCAGCTATATCTTCGCATGCAAGGAAGTGCCTGATAGTCAGGAACCACCTGGTTGAAGCATACGTAGCATTGTCATTCTGGTCGCGAACGTGTACGTACATACTGGTCGATGTAGAGGCGTGCACGTAGCATGTACACGTACGTACAGCGGCAAGTGTGTAAGAAAGAAAATACGGCCACGTACGTACATACGGGCGAGGTCTCGAATGCCTAGTTGCGCATACGTACGTTCAGGCCTCGTGTACATGGCTGGGTCGGAACGGAGAAACAGCATCGTCATCGTGTTCATGGGGAGCCAACCGGCTGGGTCGGAATGGAATGCGTCGCTGTGTTCATCGGGAGGGCTTGGACGGAACAGCCGATGGAAATGAGGCCTGGCATACCGCAGAACGGAGGAAATGGCCTTGTGTTCGACCGACCACGGTCGAAACGGGATCCTGTTCATCGGGAGGGGTCTGGCGTACCGCAAAATGGAGGAAACGGACCTCCTACGGTCGAAACGGGGGTCCTGTTCATCGGGAGGGGTGTGGCGTCCCGCAAAATGGAGGAAACGGACTTGTGCTGGAGCGCTACGGTCGAAACGGGGGTCCTGTTCATCGGGAGGGGTGTGGAGTACCGCAAAACGGGACTCCACGGGATACTGTTCATCTCCACCGTCGACCCCCTCCAGCCTCCACAGGCTACTATTCATCCACCGCCGACCTCCTCCAGCCTCCACCCGCGACTGTTCATCCACGGGCTCCTGTTCATCCAGCCTCCACCGCGCGCTACTCCACCGGCTATTGTTCAACCAGCCCTCTCCACGGGCTCCTATTCAACCACCCCTCCACGGGCTACTGTTCATCGAGTCCTCTGATACGTCCATTCTGCATCATGCTTTTATATCGATATTTATCGTATTATGGACAGTTATTTCACTTTATGTCACAAATACTTATGGCTATTCTCTCTTATTTTACAAGGTTTACATAAGGAGGGAGAATGCCGGCAGCTGGAATTCTGGTCTGGAAAAGGAGCAAATATTAGAGACCTATTCTCGCAACTCCAAAAGTCCTAAAACTCCACGGAACGTCTTAAAAGAAACAAAGAAAAATCCACGCCAAAGATGAAGGCCAGGGGGCCCACACCCTGCTCACGAGGGCGGGGGGCGCCCCCCTAGGGCGCGCCCCCCTACCTCGTGGGGCCCCTGGTGGCTCTCCGACGCCCATCTTCTCCTATATGAGGTCTTTCGATGAGAAAAAAATAAGTAGGAACTTTTCGGGAAGAGACTCCGCCGCCACGAGGCGGAACCTTGGCGGATCCAATCTAGAGCTCTGGCAGAGCTGTTCTGCCGGGGATACTTCCCTCTGGGAGGGGGAAATCATCACCATCGTCATCACCAACGCTCCTCTCATCGGGAGAGGGCAATCTCCATCAACATCTTCACCAGCACCATCTCATCTCCAAACCCTAGTTCATCTCTTGTATCCAATTCTTGTCTCAAAGTCTGGGATTGGTGCTAGTAGGTTGCTAGTAGTGTTGATTACTCCTTGTAGTTGATGCTAGTTGGTTTATTTGGTGGAAGATCATATGTTCAGATCTTATATGCATATTATTACCCCTCTAATTATGAACATGAATATGCTTTGTGAGTAATTACGTTCGTTCCTGAGGACAAGGGAGAAGTCTTTCTATGAGTAGTCATGTGAATTTGGTATTCGTTTGATATTTTGATAAGATGTATGTTGTCTAGCCTCTAGTGGTGTTATGTGAACGTCGACTACATAACACTTCACCATTATTTGGGCCTAGAGGAAGGCATTGGGAAGTAATAAGTAGATGATGGGTTGCTAGAGTGACAGAAGCTTAAACCCTAGTTTATGTGTTGCTTCGTAAGGGGCTGATTTGGATCCATATGTTTCATGCTATGGTTAGGTTTACCTTAATACTTTTGCTGTAGTTGCGGATGCTTGCAATAGAGGTTAATCATAAGAGGGATGCTTGTTCAAGTAAGAACAGCACCCAAGCACTGGTCCACCCACATATCAAATTATCAAAGTATCGAACGCGAATCATATGAACGTGATGAAAACTAGCTTGACGATATTCCCATGTGTCCTCGGGAGCGCTTTTCCTATTATAAGAGTTTGTTCCGGCTTTTCCTTTGCTACAAAAGGATTGGGCCACCTTGCTGCACTTTATTTACTTTTGTTACTTGTTGCTTGTTACAATTTATCTTATCACAAAACTATCTGTTACCGCTTACTTTAGTACTTGCAGAGAATACCTTGCTGAAAACCGCTTATCATTTCCTTCTGCTCCTCGTTGGGTTCGACACTCTTACTTATTGAAAGGACTACGATAGATCCCCTATACTTGTGGGTCATCAAGACTCTTTTCTGTCGCCGGTGCCCGGGAGTGTAGCGCCTTTGGTAGGTGGAATTTGGTAAGGAAAAAATTATATAGTGTGCTGAAATTTACTGTCACTTGTTACTATGGAAAGTAATTCTCTAAGGGCTTGTTCGGGGTATCTTCACCCTGTCCAGTAGAGCAAATAGTTGCTCCTCAACCTACTGAACCTATTGAAAATGAAATTCCTTATGAGTATTGTCGGTGTCAAAACCGGCGGATCTCGGGTAGGGGGTCCCGAATTGTGCGTCTAGGCCAGATGGTAACAGGAGGCAAGGGACACAAAGTTTTACCCAGGTTCGGGCCCTCTCGATGGAGGTAAAACCCTACGTCCTGCTTGATTAATATTGATGATATGGGTAGTACATGAGTAGATCTACCACGAGATCAGAGAGGCTAAACCCTAGAAGCTAGCCTATGGTATGATTGTTGTTGTGTATGTTGTCCTACGGACTAAAACCCTTCGGTTTATATAGACACCGGAGAGGGTTAGGGTTACACAAAGTCGGTTACAATGGTAGGAGATCTGCATATCCGTATCTCCAAGCTTGCCTTCCACGCCAAGGAAAGTCCCTTCCGGACACGGGACGGAGTCTTCAATCTTGTATCTTCATAGTCCAGGAGTCCGGCTAAAGGTATAGTCCGGCCATCCGGACACCCCCTAATCCAGGACTCCCTCAGTAGCCCCTGAACTAGGCTTCAATGACAACGAGTCTGGCGTCCAGATTGTCTTCGGCATTGCAAGGCGGGTTCCTCCTCCAAGTACTTCATAGAAGATTTTCAACACAAAGATAGTGTCCAGCTCTGCAAAATCTAATCTGCTGACGTATTCCGTAGTGTGACAAACCACGGCCAAGCCTTTATCCGAGTCGTTTCGTTATCCCACCTCAGCGCGTCATGCGAGGCGGTTTCCTTGGCACGTCTTGTTAAAGCAGAGATCATGTCCCCTTATTCCGGGATTCTCATCAATACGGACGTGGGTAACCCAACCGTGCCATTGATTACGGCGCTTGGAGATAAGCGAGTTTCACCAGGCTGGTGGGGGCACGTAGTTGCGTCCACCCATATAAGGGGATAAGGATCCACCTTTTCACCTACGCCTTCTTCCTCCCTTGCTTATCCATTCTCGCGCACTAAAGCTCCAGCGCCCAAGTCCGCACTCCCCACCTCAACCTTCTCCAGCCATGTCCGGAGCGGGAGGCAAGTGGATGGTCTCCTCCGTCACGGAGGGACACATCAAAAAACTGAGGAAGGCCGAATACTTGTCTAACGACATTGCATACCGGCTTCCCGAAAAGGGGCAGCTCATCCCCATCCCTAGGCCCCGTGAGAGGGTGGTGTTCCTCTCCCATTTCCTCCGCGGACTGGGCTTCCCTCTTCACCCATTTGTCTGGGGGCTCATGTTCTACTATGGCCTAGATTTTCATGATCTGGCCCCAAACTTTGTCCTCAACATCTCGGCGTTTATCGTCGTGTATGAGGCATTCCTCCGCATCCACCCCCATTTCGGCCTATGGCTCAAGACTTTCAATGTCAAGCCGAAGGTGGTGCGCGGCAACCAGGCGGAGTGCGGAGGCGCCATGGTGAGCAAGATGGCCAACGTCTTATGGCTCGAGGGTTCCTTTGTGGAGACCCTGAAGGGGTGGCAATCGGGGTGGTTTTACATCACCGAGCCGCGCGACCCCGAATGGGTCGCAGCCCCCGAGTTTCGATCCGGACCCCCTACGCGGCTCACCTCCTGGAAGGAGACGGGCCTGTCATGGGGTAAAAAAGGAGAGCTAACCAGACTCCAAACATGCATCCAAACCCTGGTGGACAAGAAGCTCAAACTTGTCAACGTAGTCCAGGTTATGCTCATCCGCCTGATCCTCCCGTGTCAACAATGGGCTTTCAACCTATGGGAGTTTGACCCGGCGTGGCACCAAACTCTGAGCAGGCTCTTCGACACGACGTACGAAGATGCCTGGAAGGTGCTTTTCAAGGGCGCCGAGGCCCCCGCATCCGCTACCTAGGATCGCGGATTCAGTACGCAGCGTCACGCTCATGCGGTAAGCTGTTTTTTTCCTTTTACAGGGTATCGGTTTTTCATAGTTTGACTCCATGCGGGATCTAAGCTCCCTTACCTTTGATAGGATTGGCAGGTGAAGTCTGGACAGATCAACTGTCCGGCTCCTTTGCCCGAAGGCCCAGCGGACACTCGCTTGGCGAAGCTGCTGGCTCCGGCACCCTATGTGGTGCCGGAGAAGAAGGCCGCGAAAAAGGCCACGGGGACTCGAAAGAGTGCCCGGCGCCAGGAGGTGTCAGAATCATCATCCGACGGTTCCGAGGCGCATTCCTCCCATGAAGACGAGGAGGAATAAGAAGAGACCTCTCCCCCTCCAGTGGGAGGAGAGAAGAAAAGGAGGGCCGACCTCTCTGGGGAGGCCGGAGGGTCCAAGAAGGGCAAAACCCTTCCTCCGGACTACTCCACCGACGCCGACGACGGCGGAGAGGAGTGGCTGCCCAGGGCCAAGCCCCTGGAAAAATCGTAAGTATCCGAATACCAGAGTAATTCATAGTATTCGTTTATTGCACAGCTTTCCCTTATGTCGAATATGTTTATGCAGCCCACCCAAAGACCGGCTCGACGCGTCGTCGAGCGGCTCACTGGACTCGTCGGATGTGAACTTGCTTCCGACGGCTTCCTCCCCCCGCCCTATGGACGACATCAAAGTGTTGTCCCAACAGGTTCCAAGCCGGGAGGAGGTGGTCCTGGAGGCGCCGCAAGGCGACCTCCCAGACTCCAGGAGTAAAGAGGATGAAACCCCCCAGGGCTCCAAGTCCGGCTCTAGGCCGGACACCACTCCGGAACCTTCAAAGGTTCCAGAGTCCGGTGGGGGACCTCCTTCTGAGAGGAGCAAGCCCACCGTGCCGGTGACCCCCGTCCAACCGGAGGCGCCGGACAATCTGTTGGAGGCGCTCCAAGGCGCCTCCATCGACGAGGAGCACCGCACCATTATGAGTGTGGTGGTCCAGAAGGTTCAGTCCGCCAAGAGTGGACTGACTGAAGCTTGTACTAGCCTTCTAACAGGCTTTGAGGTAAGTAAAGAATGTGTAAATAATATTACCGCATAGACAATAGCCCCTGGTGCTCTGTTTGGTGTTCGGGAAGAAAAGTCGAATAGAGGATCAAATAAAATTCGCAGGAGTCTAACAAAAAGGAGTCAATATGCGTATGCAGGCTTCACTGCTCGCGTCCGCCGCACTGACTGCGGAAGTGGACATGCTAAAGCAGAACCTCGAGCGGTCCGAGCAAGAGCTCGGGCGTGCCAAGAAGCAGCTCGAGGACAATGAAGGTAAGAAATACCTTGTTTAAATATATATAAAAAGGTACAATTGCAAAAAATGACAGGATTATCGTGGCTATTGTAGGGGCCATGTCTGAGGTGGCGACCCTTAAGCAAGCGCTGGTCGAGGCCCAGAAGAAGGCAGGCACGGAGCGCACCGAGTGGGAGAAGTATGAGGCCGAGGTTGGCAAGGTACGGCAAGAGCTCTAGGCTCTCATGGAAAAACATGAGAGTTTGGAGCTTGACTCAAAGACGCGAGTGTCCGAGCTTGCGGTGGCTATTGAAAATGCCAAGTCTGCCAAGGCCAAATCCCAGAAGACCCTCCAGAAGTTGGATGAGGTGAAGAAGATAGCGGCGGGTAAGGCATTCTTTATGCAAAGCAAACACATAAATGTGAGTTACTTGTTACTTACCCGAATCCGGAGCTCTCCAGGAGCGTTCATAGATCTTCCCCGGAGTGTGTCCGATGCCGCCGCATTCTATCGAGCCGAGGAGGGAAGCTCGACAGAGAAGGTGTTCTGGTCTCAGTATGCTGAGGCCGGACACCCCGTGCCCCTGAGCGACCAACTGAAGCAACTGGTCGAGCTCCACAAGGCGGCCGAACAGGCCATGAAGGGCCTCATAGTTTGGCTGTGGCCTGGAGGGGCTCTGCCTGGGAGCTATTTCGGGCTGGTGCGGCGGCTGGTGGAGGCCTGTCCAAGGCTCGAAGTCATCAAGCGCTCCGTCTGCGTTGAAGGTGCCCGTAGGGCCCTTGCCCGTGCTAAGGTGCACTGGGCAAGCTGGATGCTGAGAAGCTTATGAAGGATGGGCCACCGCCGGGGAAAGAGCATCGCAGGCCCGAGAATTATTATAAGGATGTTCTGAAGGCTGCCTGCCTTGTGGCGGATGAATGTTCTAGGGATGTAATTTTTGAGTGAAACTTGCTCGTTTTGTCCTGTGCGCTGAAAACTTGTTCATATGCGCTACGCAATGCTGTTGGAATTTAAAATATTACCTTCTGTGCGGCTGTTTATCAATTCTGAGAGATGGCAAGTCGTCGGCTTCTGCCCCCGTGCTGCTAGTGCTGGGGTGTTCGGGGATAAACCTGAGCGCTCTTTTTCCCATGTTTGGGTCCTTCGAGGGAGGCGCTCAGCCCAAAGAACAAGGCAATCGGGCTATAATGCGTGAACACTCTCACTTAGCCATAGAATTCTATAATTTTAAATTTCGGCGAAGCTCCTGGTATTCGGAAGACATCCACGCCTTGGCCGGACAGAGCCGGCTCCTCGCTCTAAGCGGCATAAGTCATTAGGGACTCAAAAAACCTCTCGAACAGCGACCAGCTCTCGCTTCATCATGACAGTCAGTTTTAGCTTTCTCCACTGAGGTGCTCGACCCAGCTCAACTGGGGCACAATCGCAGTGGTTCTCCTAGTGCTACCTTAGCCGATATAGCGGAACTTAAGGCACCAAAACATAGGAGCCGGGAAAACCCAACTATTGACCCAAGACATGATTCGGAGCCGATGCATATAATGCTATAAGTTCGGGGTGCCGCACTTGTTAAAGTGTTCGGGCTTCTCACACCATATTGAGAGGTACTAAAGCCCCTGGCGTATTTAGGCCATACCAAAGTGTACGGGTGCAATATGTCGTTAAGGAACATGTATATATATAAAAGAGTAATGCAAAAATAGACAAAAAGCTATGCACTGTTTATTAAAGAGGGTTGCGATCAAAGCAGAACGATATAAATAATACGATAAGCAAAAGGTTGGACTATGTAACATGTCCGTTCCAGGGGCAAGCTGCGGAATAGTATGCGAAACAGGTATACTGCTCGTGATAGAGACCATCTGGGAGTTCCGTAATGCGGCGTGGCTTGTCTGCTTCCCTGGTTCTTGCATCGTTTGTGCGGCAATTGAACTGCCAAACAGGCCTTCCGAAGTGTGGAGTCCTGAAAGTAAGAGAAAATTAAAAAATCGGCAGCCCCTGGTGCGGTTTAAGCCGTGTTTTGGGCGTGCCGTGATGGTGCCCCTTCCCCTATACCCATGGTATTTCTAGAGCGTAGTTATGTACGCAAAGTACTGGTGTCGCATTTTTGCGAGGGCTGGGGTTGGGGCCGCATTGCTACGCCTGCTCAGATCGTGCCAGGCGGTCTTGTTGTAGGTTACTCCGGGCGCGCTTGACGGTGTCCGGTCGTTTAATGGCCGGACTGGAGAACTGCCTGGAGAGGCTTCTTTGTACTTCCGCTGCAAGGGCCGCCGTGTGCTCCTCCATTCGGAGGGAGCGTTCAGTGTTTCCATTGACCGTAATTACTCCTCGAGGGCCTGGCATCTTGAGCTTGAGGTATGCGTAGTGCGGTACCGCATTGAACTTGGCGAATGCGGTTCGCCCGAGCAGTGCGTGATAGCCACTGCGGAATGGGACTATGTCGAAGATTAACTCCTCGCTGCGGAAATTATCTGGAGATCCGAAGACCACTTCAAGTGTGATTGAGCCTGTACAGTTGGCCTCTACACCTGGTATTACGCCTTAAAGGTCGTTTAGGTGGGCTTAATCCTCGAGGGATCTATGCCCATTTTCCGCACTGTATCCTGGTAAAGCAGGTTCAGGCTACTGCCGCCGTCCATAAGGACTCTAGTGAGATGAAATCCATCAATAATTGGGTCTATAACCAATGCGGCGAATCCGCCATGACGGATGCTAGTGGGATGGTCCCTTCGATCAAAGGTGATTGGGCAGGAGGACCATGGGTTGAACTTTGGGGTGACTGGCTCTACCGCATATACGTCCCTTAACGCGCGCTTCCGCTCCCTTTTGGGGACGTGGGTTGCGTATATCATGTTCACCGTCCGCACTTGTGGGGGAAAACCCTTCTGTCCACTGTTGTTCGGCGGCCGGGGCTCCTCGTCATCATCGCTATGCAGCCCCTTGTCTTCATTTTCGGCGTTTAACTTGCCTGCCTGCTTGAACACCCAACAATCCCTGTTGGTGTGATTGGCCGGCTTTTCGGGGGTGTCATGTATCTGGCACAAGCGGTCGAGTATTCAGTCCAAACTGGACGGGCCCCTAGGATTCCTTTTGAATGGCTTTTTTCGCTGACTGGATTTAGAGCCTCTGAATCCGGCATTAAATGTCGTATCCTCAGCATTGTCGCCGTTAATGCGGCGCTTCTGCTTCTTGCGACGCGACCTGCCACTACTGTCCCTGGTATCCAAATTACCAGGGTTCTTGGTCATATTGTTGCTACGAGCAAGCCAGCTGTCTTCTCCCGCGCAAAAGCGGGTCATGAGTGTCGTGAGTGCTGCCATAGACTTTGTCTTTTCCTGTCCAAGGTGCCGGGAAAGCCACTCGTCAGGGATATTGTGCTTGAAGGCTGCTAGGGCCTCAGCGTCCGGACAGTCGACTATTTGATTTTTCTTTGTTAGGAACCGTGTCTAGAATTGCCTAACCGATTCCTCTGGCTGTTGAATTACGTGACTTAGGTCATCGGCATCTGGCGGTCGCACATAAGTGCCCTGGAAATTGTCGAGGAATGCGGCTTCCAGGTCCTCCCAACAACTGATTGATCCTGTTGGCAAGCTGTTAAGCCAATGCCGAGCTGGTCCTTTAAGCTTGAGTGGGAGGTATTTGATGGCGTGGGAATCGTCGCCGCGGGCCATGTGGATATGAAGGAGATAATCCTCGATCCATACCGCGGGATGAGTTGTGCCATCATATGATTCGATATTTACGGGTTTGAAACCCTCGGGGATTTGATGATCCATTATTTCGTCTGTGAAGCATAGTGGGTGTGCGGCGCCTCTGTACTGGGCTATATCACGACGTAGCTCCAATGAGCTTTGTCTACTATGTTCGGCCCTGCCGAATTTGTGGCTGGTGTGACGGTTGCCGTCTCGAGCCGCGGGGCGCCCATGCGATCCGTAGATCAATCTTGTCTGTCTTGCCTTGTCCTCCAACATATCTCGTAAGTCCGGCGCATATTCCCGTGCCTTGGTATGGGGTGCGACTTGAGTGGAGGGCCGAGAGGCCTCTCTGTCGCGGCCACGAGGTGGCCGGTCGGCCGCATCAAGTGCTTCCTCCTCTAATCGGGGTAGCAACTTGCGCTTTGGGTACCTCTTGGAGGGGTGTTCGAGTTTATGCTCTTTGGCCGCAAGGACTTCAGTCCATCTGTCGACTAGCAAATCTTGATCAGCTCTTAGCTGTTGCTGTTTTTTCTTGAGGCTTCTTGCCGTGGCCATAAGCCTGTGTTGAAAACGCTCTTGCTCGACGGGATCCTCTGGCACGACGAATTCGTCGTCGTCGAGGCTTGCCTCGTCTTCGGAGGGAGGCATATAATTATCGTCCTCGACCTCTCTGTCTGTCGCTCTCTCATGAGGGCTGGTTTCTCCATCCTCCTGTGCTAAATCTTGCTGGAGGGGGTTTTCTTCGGCACTTTCCGGAGTATTATTATCTCCCGTGCTGGAATCACCGTATTTGTTTTGGCGGGATTTTGAGCGGCGGCGCTGACGCCGGCGCTTAGGCTGTTTCTTGGAGGGGTCATCCTCCACTGTTCCATCGCCATCTCCTTCTTTTGGGGTGTCCACCATGTATATGTCATATGACGAGGTGGCTTTCCAGGGCCTGATAGGCGCTGGTTCTTCATCGGCGTCCATACCGTCGATGTCTTCGGAGTCGAAGTCGAGCATGTCGGTTAAGTCGTCGACAGTGGCTACGAAGTGGGTGGTGGGTGGGCTTTGAATTTCTTCATCGTCCGAATCCCAACCTTGCTAACCATAGTCTGGCCAGGGCTCTCCTAATAAAGAGAGAGACTTCAGTGTCTTCAGAATATCGCCGAGAGGCGAGTGCTAAAAGATGTCCGCAGCAGTAAACTCCATAATCGGTGCCCAATCGGATTCGATCGGCAGGGGCGCGGAGGGTTCGGAGTCCGGAGAGGAGTCCGACTCCTTGGAATCACGAGTCTCGCAGAGTGCGGGGCTGGTGTTCGGCTCGATCGCCGTTGGGATCGCAGCCCCCGAGGCGGTGTCCAACCATCCATCCTCGATCGGTGTAGTTGGCTCCGAATTAAGGGTCGAAGCCGATGCGGGTGCGGCCTCCAGGGCACTGTTTGGCGGCAGAGCTAGATCATGCTCATCGTGACAGTGCGGCACGCTCGGCAGTGGCTCGAATCCGTCGAAGATCAAGTCCCCGCGGATGTCAGCCATGTAGTTTAAACTTCCAAATCTGACCTGACGGCTAGGGGCATAGCTTTCTATCTGCTCTAGATGGCCAAGTGAATTGGCCCGCAGTGCGAAGTCGCCGAAGACGAAGATCTGTCCGGGGAGGAAGATCTCACCCTGGACTGCATCGCCATTGATTATCGTAGGAGCCATCAAGCCTGACGGCGACGACACAGAGGAACTCTCAATGAAAGCACCAATGTCGGTGTCAAAACCGGCGGATCTCGGATAGGGGGTCCCGAACTGTGCATCTAGGCCGGATGGTAACAGGAGGCAAGGGACACAAAGTTTTACCCAGGTTTGGGCCCTCTCGATGGAGGTAAAACCCTACGTCCTGCTTGATTAATATTGATGATGTGGGTAGTACAAGAGTAGATCTACCACGAGATCGGAGAGGCTAAACCCTAGAAGCTAGCCTATGGTATGATTGTTGTTGTGTATGTTGTCCTACGGACTAAAACCCTCCGGTTTATATAGACACCGGAGAGGGTTAGGGTTACACAAAGTCGGTTACAATGGTAGGAGATCTGCATATCAAAACCGGCGGATCTCGGATAGGGGGTCCCGAACTGTGCATCTAGGCCGGATGGTAACAGGAGGCAAGGGACACAAAGTTTTACCCAGGTTTGGGCCCTCTCGATGGAGGTAAAACCCTACGTCCTGCTTGATTAATATTGATGATGTGGGTAGTACAAGAGTAGATCTACCACGAGATCGGAGAGGCTAAACCCTAGAAGCTAGCCTATGGTATGATTGTTGTTGTGTATGTTGTCCTACGGACTAAAACCCTCCGGTTTATATAGACACCGGAGAGGGTTAGGGTTACACAAAGTCAGTTACAATGGTAGGAGATCTGCATATCCGTATCGCCAAGCTTGCCTTCCACGCCAAGGAAAGTCCCTTCCGGACACGGGACGGAGTCTTCAATCTTGTATCTTCATAGTCCAGGAGTCCGGCCATCCGGACACCCCCTATTCCAGGACTCCCTCAAGTATCCTTCGGGTATGATAGAAAAACTGCTAGCTAACCCTTTTACAGGAGATGGAACAAAGCATCCTGATGAGCACTTAATATATGTGGATGAAGTTTGTGGATTATTTAAGCTTGCAGGTATACCCGATGATGTTGCTAATAAGAAGGTATTCCCTTTATCTTTGAAGGGAGACGCATTGATATGGTATAGGCTATGTGATGATATGAGATCATGGGACTATAAAAGATTGAAGCTGGAATTTTATCAAAAGTATTACCCTATGCATCTTGTTCATCGTGATCGCAATTATATATATAATTTCCGGCCTCGCAAAGGAGAAAGCATCGCTCAAGCTTGGGGGAGGCTTAAATCAATGTTATATTCATACCCCAATCATGAGCTCTCAAGAGAAATAATTATGCAAGTTTTTATGCTCGGCTTTCTGAAAACAATCGCACCATGCTCAATACTTCTTGTGCTGGCTCTTTTATGATGAAGACTATTGAATTCAGATGGAATTTATTGGATAGAATTAAACGCAACTCTGAAGATTGGGACCTCGACGAAGGTAAAGAGTTAGGTATGACACCTAAGTTTGATTGTGTTAAATCTTTTATGGATACCGATATTTTCCATAAGTTTAGCACTAAATATGGACTTGACTCTGAGATAGTAGCTTCTTTCTGTGAATCTTTTGCTACTTATGTTGATCTCCCTAAGGAGAAGTGGTTTAAATATCATCCTCCCATAGAAGGAAAAGTAGCTGCACCTATTAAAGTTGAAGAAAAGACTGTCACTTATAACGATCCTATTGTTCCTACTTCTTATGTTGAGAAACCACATTTCCCTGTTAGAATAAAGGATCATGCTAAAGCTTCAACTGTTGTTCGTAAAAGCAATATTAAAACTTATACACCTCTTGAGAAAGTTAAAGTAGAACCTAATGTTGCTATTGTTAAAGATCTCTTGTCAGATAATATTGATGGGCATGTTATTCAGTTCGAAGGTGAAACTGCTAGAATTGCTAAACCTTGTGCTAAAGATAAACATAGACCTGTGGTAGGCGTGCCTGTTATTTCTGTTAAAATAGGAGATCATTTTTATCATGGCTTATGTGATATGGGTGCAAGTGCTACTGTTATACTAATGTCTACTACACAACCTTCTTCTTGTAGACGTTGTTGGGCCTCCAAGTGCAGAGGTTTGTAGGACAGTAGCAAATTTCCCTCGAGTGGATGACCTAAGGTTTATCAACCGTAGGAGGCGTAGGATGAAGATGATCTCTCTCAAGCAACCCTGCAACCAAATAACAAAGAGTCTCTTGTGTCCCCAGCACACCCAATACAATGGTAAATTGTATAGGTGCACTAGTTTGGCGAAGAGATGGTGATACAAGTGCAATATGGATAGTAGATAATAGTTTTTGTAATCTGAAATAATAAAAACAGCAAGGTAGCAAGTGATAAAAGTGAGCGTAAATGGTATTGCAATGATGGTAAACAAGGCCTAGGGTTCATACTTTCACTAGTGTAAGTCCTCTCAACAATACTAACATAATTGGATCATAAAAGTATCCCTCAACATGCAACAAAGAGTCACTCCAAAGTCACTAATAGCGGAGAACGAACAAAGAGATTATGGTAGGGTACGAAACCACCTCAAAGTTATTCTTTCCAATCAATCTGGTGGGCTATTCCTATAAGTGTCACAAACAGCCCTAGAGTTCGTACTAGAATAACACCTTAAGACACAAATCAATCAAAACCCTAATGTCACCTAGATACTCCAATGTCACCTCAAGTATCCGTGGGTATGATTATACGATATGCATCACACAATCTCAGATTCATCTATTCAACCAACACATAGAACCTCAAAGAGTGCCCCAGAGTTTCTACCGGAGAATCACGACGAAAACGTGTGCCAACCCCTATGCATAGGTTCCCAATGTCACGAAACCCGCAAGTTAGTCACCTTAACATACATCAAGTGGCACGTGGTATCCCATTGTCACCACAGATATCCACGGCAAGACATACATCAAGTGTTCTCAAGTCTTTAAAGACTCAATCCGATAAGATTACTTCAAAGGGAAAACTCGATTCATTACAAGAGAGAAGAGGGGGGAAGAAACATCATAGGATCCAAATATAATAGCAAAGCTCGTGATACATCAAGATCGTATCATATCAAGAACACGAGAGAGAGAGAGATATCAAACACATAGATACTGGTACATACCCTCAGCCCTGAGGGAGAACTACTCCCTCCTCGTCATGGAGAGCACCGGGATGATGAAGATGGCCACCGGTGAGGGTTCCCTCCTCCGGCAGGGTGCCGGAACAGGGTTCCGATTGACTTTTGGTGGCTACGGAGGCTTCTGGCGGCAGAACTCCCGATCTATCTTGTGTTCTGGAAGTTTTAGGCTACATGGAGTTATATAGGCAGAAGAAGCACATCAGGGGAGCCACGGGGGCCCTACGAGGCAGGGGGTGCACCCCCCACCCTCGTGGGCAGCTCCCGTATCTTCTGACGTGGGGTCCAAGTCCATCAGGTGTGTTTCCTTCCAAAAATAACTTCTCCAGTTGACTTCGTTCCGTTTCGACTTCGTCTGATATTCCTTTTCTTCAAAACACTGAAATAGGCATAAAACAGCAAATCTGGGCTGGGCCTCTGGTTAATAGGTTAGTCCCAAAAATAATATAAAAGTGGATAATAAAGCCCAATATTGCCTAAAACAGTAGATAATATAGCATGGAGCAATCAAAAATTATAGATACGTTGGAGACGTATCAAGCATCCCCAAGCTTAATTCCTGCTCGTCCTCGAGTAGGTAAATGATAAAAACAGAATTTTTGATGCGGAGTGCTACTTGGCATAATTTCAATGTGATTCTTCTTAGTTGTGGCAAGAATATTCAGATCCATAAGATTCAGGACAAAAGTTCATATTGACATAGAAATAATTATACTTCAGGCATACTAACTAAGCAATTATGTCTTCTCAAAATAACATGGCCAAAGAGAGCTATCCCTACAAAATCATATAGTCTGGCTATGCTCCATCTTCACCACACAAAATATTTAAATCATGCACAACCCCGATGACAAGCCAAGCAATTGTTTCATACTTTTGATGTTCTCATACTTTTTCAATCTTCACACAATATATGAGCGTGAGCCACGGACATGGCACTACAGGTGGAATAGAATGGTGGTTGTGGAGAAGACAAAAAGGAGAAGATAGTCTCACATCAAC
The DNA here is from genome assembly GCF_056163025.1 of Triticum urartu. Taxonomy (NCBI): domain Eukaryota; kingdom Viridiplantae; phylum Streptophyta; class Magnoliopsida; order Poales; family Poaceae; genus Triticum; species Triticum urartu. Next base: position 604,976,070 of record NC_141875.1, read on the forward strand.
TAGGCGTATCAACGGGCTATGGAGATGCCCATTAATAGATATCAATGTGAGTGAGTAGGGATTGCCATGCAACGGATGCACTAGAGCTATAAGTGTATGAAAGCTCGAAAAGAAACTAAGTGGGTGTGCATCCGACTTGCTTGCTCACGAAGACCTAGGGTATTTTGAGGAAGCCCATCATTGGAATATACAAGCTAAGTTCTATAATTAAAGATCCCCACTAGTATATGAAAGTGACAACATAGGAGACTCTTTATCATGAAGATCATGGTGCTACTTTTAAGCACAAGTGTGGAAAAAAGATAGTAGCATTGTCCCTTTTATTTTTTTTATTTTTTTTATTTGGCCTTTCTTTTTTTATGGCCTTTCTTTTTTGGGACAATGCTCTATTGAATGATGATCATCACACTTCTATTTATTTACAACTCAATGATACAACTCGATACTAGAACTAAGTATGACTCTATATGAATGCCTTCGGCGGTGTACCGAGATATGCAATGAATCAAGAGTGACAACTATGAAAGAATTATGAACAGTAGCTTTGCCATAAATACTATGTCAACTACATGATCATGCTAAGCAATATGACAATGATGAGTGTGTCATGATGAACTAGATGGTGGAAAGTTGCATGGCAATATATCTCAGAATGGCTATGGAAATGCCATAATAGGTAGGTATGGTGGCTGTTTTGAGGAAGGTATATGGTGGGTTTAAGGTACCGGCGAAAGTTGCTCGGTACTAGAGAAGCTAGCAAAGGTGGAAGGGTGAGAGTGCGTATAATCCATGGACTCCACATTAGTCATAAAGAACTCATATACTTATTGCAAAAATCTAGAAGTTATCAAAGCAAAGTATTACGCGCATGCTCCTAGGGGGATAGATTGGTAGGAAAATACCATCGCTCGTCCCCGACCGCCACTCATAAGGAAGACAATCAATAAATAAATCATGCTCCGACTTCGTCACATAACGGTTCACCATACGTGCATGCTACGGGAATCACAAACTTCAACACAAGTATTTCTCAAATTCATAACCACTCAACTAGCATGACTCTAATATCACCATCTCCATATCTCAAAACAATTATCAAGTATCAAACTTCTCATAGTATTCAACACACTCATAAGAGAATTTTATTATTAATATTGTATACCTAGCATATTAGGATTTTAAGCAAATTACCATGCTATTTAAGACTCTCAAAATAATCTAAGTGAAGCATGAGAGTTCATCTTTTTCTTCAAAATAAAACTACCGCCATGCTCTAAAAGGATATAAGTGAAGCACTAGAGCAAATGACAAACTACTCCGAAAGATATAAGTGAAGATCAATGAGTAGTCAAATAATTATGCAACTATGTGAAGACTCTCTAACATTTAATAATTTCAGATCTTGGTATTCTATTCAAACAGCAAGCAAAGAAAAATAAAATGACATTCTAAGAATAGCAAACATCATGTGAAGAAGCAAAAACTTAGGATCGACCGATACTAACCGATAATTGTTGAAGAAAAAAGGTGGGATGCCAACCGGGGCATCCCCAAGCTTAGATGTTTGAGACTTCTTGAAATATTATCTTGGGGTGCCTTGGGCATCCCCAAGCTTGAGCTTTTGTGACTCCTTAATTCCTCTCATATCACGGTCTCCCTAAATCTCAAAAGCTTCATCCACACAAAACTCAACAAGGACTCGTGAGATAAGTTAGTATAAACCATTGCCAAAACCTTATCATACTCTACTGTAGAAAATCACTAAAATTATTATTCTACATTGCATACTAAATGCCTCTGCATATTTAATAGTCCTATCCTCAAATAGAATCATTAAAGAAGCAAACATATGCAAACAATGCAAACATAACAGCAATCTGCCTAAACAGGATAGTCTGTAAAGAATGCTGCAACATCCATACTTCCCTAACTCCAAAACATTATGAAAGAAAATTCTCACTGTAGTAAATTTATCAGATCTTAATATGAAAAAGGTTTAAACATTTTATCACATTCTGACTTTTCTAGGGAATTATTGCAACAGCGGTAAACTTTCTGTTTTCAAACAGCAACATGTATACTTGTAACATAGGCATAGTAAAGGCTATCAATGCCACTTTTATTGAAATAAAAGATGCAAAACATTATTATAAATAACAGCAAGAAAATCCTAACAAAATAAATTGACGCTCCAAGCAAAACACATATCATGTGGTAAATAAAAATATAGCTCCAAGTAAAGTTACCGATGAACGAAGACGAAAGAGGGGATGCCTTCCGGGGCATCCCCAAGCTTAGGCTCTTGGTTGTCCTTGAATATTACCTTGGGGTTCCTTGGGAATCCCCAAGCTTAGGCTCTTTCCACTCCTTATTCCGTAGTCCATCGAATCCTTACCCAAAACTTGAAAACTTCACAACACAAAACTTAAAGTAGAAAACTCGTAAGCTCCGTTAGTATAAGAAAATAAATCACCACTTCAAGGTACTGTAATGAACTCATTCTTTATTTATATTTGTGTTAAACCTACTGTATTCCAACTTCTCTATGGTTTATAAACTATTTTACTAGCCATAGATTCATCAAAATAAGTAAACAACACATGAAAAACAGAATCTGTCAAAAACAGAACAGTCTGTAGTAATCTGAATCAAACGTATATTTCTGGAACTCATAAAATTCTCAAATAAATTTCTGGACCTGATTAATTTATCTATTAATCATCTTCAAAAATAATTAACTAAATATCACTCTCCAAATAAAAATGGCAGCAATTCTCGTGAGCGCTAAAGTTTCTGTTTTTTACAGCATGATCGCAAAGACTTTCCCCAAGTCTTCCCAGCGGTTCTACTTGGAACAAACACTAATTAAACACATAAAACCACATATAAATAGAGGCTAGATGGATTATTTATTACTAAACAGGAACAAAAATAAAGGAATAAAAATAAAGTTGGGTTGCCTCCCAACAAGCGCTATCGTTTAACGCCCCTAGCTAGGCATGATAATGACAATGATGCTCACATAAAGGGTAAGAATTGAAACATAAAGAGAGCATCATGAAGAATATGACTAACACATTTAAGTCTAACCCACTTCCTATGCATAGGTATTTTGTGAACAAACAACTTATGGGAGCAATAATCAACTAGCATAGGAAGGCAAAACATGCATAACTTCAAGACTTTAAGCACATAGAGAGGAAACTTGATATTATTGCAATTCCTACAAGCATATGTTCCTCCCTCATAATAATTTTCAGTAGCATCATGAATGAATTCAACAATATAACCAGCACCTAAAGCATTCTTTTCATGATCTACAAGCATAGAATTTTTATTACTCTCCACATAAGCAAAATTCTTCTCATTCGGGATAGTGGGAGTAAACTCAACAAAATAATTATCATGTGAAGCATAATCCAATTGAAAACTAAAATCATGATGACAAGTTTCATGGATATCATTATTCTTTATAGCATACAAGTCATCACAATAATCATCATAGATAGCAACTTTGTTCTCATAATCAATTGGAACCTCTTCCGAAATAGTGGAATCATTACTAAATAAAGTCATGACCTCTCCAATTCCACTATCATCAATATAATCATCATAAATAGGAGGCATGATTTCATCATAATAAATTTGCTCATCAAAACTTGGGGGACAAAAAATATCATGTTCATCAAACATAGCTTCCCCAAGCTTGTGGCTTTGCATATCATTAGCATCATGGATATTCAAGGAATTCATACTAACAACATTGCAATCATGCTCATCATTCAAATATTTAGGGCCAAACATTTTATAGATTTCTTCTTCTAGCACTTGAGCACAGTTATCCTTTCCATCATACTTACGAAAGATATTAAAAAGGTGAAGCATATGAGACAAACTCAATTCCATTTTTTTGTAATTTTCTTTTATAAACTAAACTAGTGATAAAACAAGAAACTAAAAGACTCGATTGCAAGATCTAAAGATATACCTTCAAGCACTCACCTCCCCGGCAACGGCGCCAGAAAAGATCTTGATGTCTACTACACAACCTTCTTCTTGTAGACGTTGTTGGGCCTCCAAGTGCAGAGGTTTGTAGGATAGTAGCAAATTTCCCTCAAGTGGATGACCTAAGGTTTATCAATCCGTAGGAGGCGTAGGATGAAGATGGTCTCTCTCAAGCAACCCTGCAACCAAATAACAAAGAGTCTCTTGTGTCCCCAGCACACCCAATACAATGGTAAATTGTATACGTGCACTAGTTCGGCGAAGAGATGGTGATACAAGTGCAATATGGATAGTAGATAATAGTTTTTGTAATCTGAAATAATAAAAACAGCAAGGTAGCAAGTGATAAAAGTGAGCGTAAATGGTATTGCAATGATGGTAAACAAGGCCTAGGGTTCATACTTTCACTTGTGTAAGTCCTCTCAACAATACTAACATAATTGGATCATAAAACTATCCCTCAACATGCAACAAAGAGTCACTCCAAAGTCACTAATAGCGGACAACGGACGAAGAGATTAGGGTACGAAACCACCTCAAAGTAATTCTTTCCAATCAATCCGGTGGGCTATTCCTATAAGTGTCACAAACAGCCCTAGAGTTCGTACTAGAATAACACCTTAAGACACAAATCAATCAAAACCCTAATGTCACCTAGATACTCCAATGTCACCTCAAGTATCCGTGGGTATGATTATACGATATGCATCACACAATCTCAGGTTCATCTATTCAACCAACACATAGAACCTCAAAGAGTGCCCCAAAGTTTCTACCGGAGAATCACGACGAAAACGTGTCCAACCCCTATGAGGGAGTCCTGGATTAGGGGGTGTTCGGGTAGCCGGACTATACCTTCAGCTGGACTCCAGGACTATGAAGATACAAGATTGAAGACTTCGTCCCGTGTCCGGATGGGACTTTCCTTGGCGTGGAAGGCAAGCATGGCGATGCGGATATTCAAGATCTCCTACCATTGTAACCGGCTCTGTGTAACCCTAACCCTATCCGGTGTCTATATAAACCGGAGGGTTGTAGTCCGTAGGACATCAACTCCATATACAACAATCATACCATAGGCTAGCTTCTAGGGTTTAGCCTCCTTGATCTCGTGGTAGATCTACTCTTGTACTACCCATATCATCAATATTAATCTAGCAAGAGTAGGGTATACCTCCATTGAGAGGGCCCGAACCTGGGTAAAAACATCGTGTCCCTTGTCTCCTGTTACCATCCGGCCTTGACGCACAGTTCGGGACCCCCTACCCGAGATCCGCCGGTTTTGACACCGACATTGGTGCTTTCATTGAAAGTTCCTCTGTGTCGTCGCCTTTAGGCCCGATGGCTCCTTTGATCATCAACAACGATGCGGTCCAGGGTGAGACTTTTCTCCCCGGACAGATCTTAGTCTTCGGCGGCTTCGCACTGCGGGCCAATTCGCTTGGCCACCTGGAGCAGATCGAAAGCTATGCCCCTGGCCATCAAGTCAGGTTTAGAAGCCTAAATTACATGGCAGACATCCGCGGAGATTTGATCTTCGACGGATTCGAGCCACAACCAAGTGCGCCGCACTGTCTCGCGGGGCATGATCTAGCTCTGTCACCGAACAGTATCCCGGAGGCCGCAAACGCACCAGCTCTGACCCTTAATTCGGAGCCAGTTGTGTCAGTCGAGGATGAGCGGTTGCATGTCACCTCGGGGGCTACAATCTCAAAGGCGATCGAGCCGAACGCCGGCCCCACACTCCGCGTGACTCACGACTCCGAGGATCCGGACTCCTCTCCGGACTCCGAACCCCCCGTGCCCCTGCCGATCGAATCCGATTGGGCGCCAATAATGGAGTTCACCGCCGTGGACATCTTTCAGCACTCGCCTTTTGGCGACATCCTGAATTCTCTCAAGTCTCTCTCTTTATCAGGAGAGCCCTGGCCGGATTACGGTCAGTGAGGATGGGATACGGACGATGAAGAAGTTCAAAGCCCACCCACCACCCACTTTGTAGCCACTGTCAATGATTTAACCAACATGCTTGACTTCGGCTCCGAAGACATCGACGGTATGGACGACGATGTAGGAGACAAACAGGAACCAGCACCTGTAGGACGCTGGAAGGCCACCTCGTCATATGACATATATATATATGGTGGATACTCCAAAAGATGGAGATGGCGATGGAATAGCGGGGGATGACACCTCCAAGAAACAGCCAAAGCGCCGGCGCCAGCGGCGCCGCTCTAAATCCCGCCAAAGCAAAAACGGTGATTCCGGCACGGGAGATAATACTACCCCGGATAGCGCCGAAGAACACCCACCACAGCAAGATTCGGCACGGGAAGATGGAGAAGCCAGCCCTCATGAGAGAGTGGCAGACCGAGAGGTCGAGGATGATAACTATATGCCTCCCTCCGAAGATGAGGCAAGCCTCGATGACGACGAATTCGTCGTACCATCAAACCCCGCCGAACAAGAGCGTTTCAAACACAGGCTTTTAGCCACGGCAAGCAGCCTCAAGAAAAAGCAGCAACAGCTTAGAGCTGACCAAGATTTGCTAGCTGACAGATGGACTGAAGTCCTTGCAGCCGAAGAGTACGAACTCGAACGCCCCTCCAAGAGTTACCCAAAGCGCAGGCCGCTACCCCAATCAGAGGAGGAAGCACCTACATCACCAGCGCACGACATGACAGACCGGCCACCTCGCGGCCGCGATAGAGAGGCCTCTCGGCCCTCCACCCAAGCCATGTCCCGACGCCGCTCAACTAAGGCACGGGAAAATGTGCCAGACCTGCGAGACGTACTGGAGGATAAGGCAAGATAAACAAGATCGATCTACGGATCACGCAGGCGCCCTACGGCACGTGACGATGATCTTCACTCCGGATACAACAAATCCGGCCGGGCCAAACACAACAGACATAGCTCTTCCGAGCTGCGTCGTGATATAGCCCAGTACAGAGGCGCCGCACAACCGCTATGCTTCACGGATGAAGTAATGGATCATAAAATCCCAAAGGGTTTCAAACCTGTAAACATCGAATCATACGATGGCACAACAGATCCGGCGGTATGGATCGAGGATTATCTCCTTCACATCCACATGGCACGCGGCGATGATCTACACGCCATCAAATACCTCGCGCTCAAACTTAAAGGACCGGCCCGGCATTGGCTTAACAGCTTGCCAGCAAACTCAATCGGTTCTTGGGAGGACCTGGAAGCCGCATTCCTCGACAACTTCCAGGGCACTTATGTGCGACCACCGGATGCCGACGACTTAAGCCACATAATTCAGCAGCCAGAGGAATCAGTCAGACAATTCTGGACACGGTTCCTAACAAAGAAAAACCAGATAGTCGACTGTCCAGACGCAGAGGCCCTAGCAGCCTTCAAGCATAACATCCACGATGAGTGGCTTGCCCGGCACCTGGGACAGGAAAAGCCGAAATCTATGGCAGCCCTCACGACACTCATGACCCGCTTTTGCGCGGGAGAAGACAGCTGGCTAGCTCGCAGTAACAACTTATCAAAGAACCCTGGTAATTCGGATACCAAGGACAAAAGTGGCAGGACACGTCGGAATAAGCAAAAACGCCGCGTTAGCAGCGACAGCAATGAAGACACGGCAGTCAATGCCGGATTCAGAGGCTATAAATCCGGTCAGCGGAAAAAGCCATCCAAAAAGAATACTCAGGGCCCGTCCAGTTTGGACTGAATACTCGACCGCTTGTGCCAGATACATGGCACCCCCGGAAGGCCAGCCAATCACACTAACAGGGATTGTTGGGTGTTCAAGTAGGCAGGCAAGTTAAGAGCCAAAAACAAAGACAAGGGGCTGCACAGCAACGGCGAGGAGGAGCCCAGGCCGCCGAACAACAATGGACAGAAGGGCTTTCCCCCACAAGTGCGGACGGTGAACATGATATACGCAACCCACATTCCCAAGAGGGAGCGGAAGCGTGCGCTACGGGACGTATACGCGATGGAGCCAGTCGCCCCAAAGTTCAACCCATGGTCCTCCTGCCCGATCACTTTTGATCGAAGGGACCACCCCACTAGCATCCGTCATGGCGGCTTCGCCGCATTGGTTCTCGACCCAATCATCGATGGATTTCATCTCACAAGAGTCCTCATGGACGGCGGCAGTAGCCTGAACCTGCTTTACCAGGATACAGTGCGGAAAATGGGCATAGATCCCTCAAGGATTAGGCATTATACCAGGTGTAGAAGCCAACTGCACAGGCTCAGTAACACTTGACGTGGTCTTCGGATCCCCGGACAATTTCCGAAGCGAAGAGTTAATCTTCGATATAGTCCCGTTTCGCAGTGGCTATCACGCCCTGCTCGGACGAACCGCATTCGCAAAGTTCAATGCGGTGCCGCACTACGCATATCTCAAGCTCAAGATGCCAGGCCCTCGAGGAGTAATCACGGTCAATGGAAACACCGAACGCTCCCTCCGTACGGAGGAGCACACGGCGACTCTTGCAGCGGAAGTACAAAGTAGCCTTCTTAGGCAATTCTCCAGTCCGGCCGTTAAAAAGCCAGACACCGCCAAGCGCGCCCGCAGTAACCCACAGCAGGACCGCCTGGCACGTTCTGAGCAAGCGTAGCAATGCGGCCCCAACCCCAGCTCTCGCGACATAGCGAAACTAGTGCCTCGTGTACATAACTACGCCCTTGAAATACCATGGGCACAGGGGAAGGGGCACAATAACGGCACGCCCAAAATACGGCTTAAAATGTACTAGGGGCTGCCGGATTCTTTTTTTAATTTTTTCTTACTTTCAGGACTCCATACTTCGGACGACCTGTTCGGCAATTCGACTGCCGCACAAACGATGCAAGATCCAGGGAGGCAGACAAGCCATGCCGCATTATGGAACTCCCAGGTGGTCTCTGTTACGAGCGGTATACCTGTTTTGAATACAATTCCGCGGCCTGCCCCTGGTCAGGACATGTTAAATAGTCCAATATCTTTTTGCTTATCGCACTATTTGTATCGTTCGGCTTTGATAAATAGCCTCTCTATAAACAATGCATAGCTTTTTGTCTATTTTTCGCATTATCCTCTTTTCACATATATGTTTATTAAATGACATGATTGCACCCGTACACCATGGTACGGCAAACATGCCAGGGGCTTCAGTACCCCTCATTATGGTGTGAGAAGTCCGTACACTTTCACAAGTGCGGCACCCCGAACTTATAGCACTATATGCATCGGCTCCGAATCATGATTTGGGTCAATAGTTGGGTTTGCCCGGCTCCTATGTTTTGGTGCCTTATGTTTCGCTATATCGGCTAAGGTAGCACTAGGAGAACCACTGCGATTGTGCCCCGGTTCAGCTGGGTTAAGCACCTCAGTGGAGAAAGCTAAAACTGACTGTCATGATGAGGCGAGAGACCGGTCGCTGTTCGAGAGGTTTTTCGAGTCCCTAAAGACTTATGCCACTTCGAGCGAGGAGCTGGCTTTGTCCGGCCAAGGCGTGGATAGCGCCCCGAACTCGGTCTTCCGAACTAGGGGCTTCGCCGAAATTTAAAATTATAGAGTTCTATGGCTAAGTGAGAGTGTTCAAGCATTATAGTCTGATTGCCTGGTTTGTTGTGCTGAGCGCCTCCCTCGAAGGACCCAGCTATGGGAAAAAGAGCGCTCAGGTTTATCCCGAACACCCCAGCACTAGTGGCATGGGGGCAGAAGCCGACGACTGCCATCTCTCAGTTTTTTGATAAACGGCCGCACAGAAAGTAATATTTTAAATTCAATAAGCATTGCGTAGCGCATATGAACAAGTTTTCAGCGCACAGGATAAACACGAGCGAGTTCATTCAAAAATCACATCCTTGGTACATTCATCCGCCACAAGGCGGGCACCTGCAAGAACATCCTTGTAGTAGTTCTCGGTCTTGCGATGCTCCTTCCCCGGCGGTGGCCCGTCCTTCACAAGCTTCTCACCGTCCAGCTTACCCCAGTGCACCTTTGCACGAGCAAGGGCCCGACGGGCACCTTCGATGCAGACAGAGTGCTTGATGACCTCGAGCCTCGGACAGGCCTCCACCAGCCGCCGCACCAGCCCGAAATAGCTCCCAGGTAGGGCCTCTCCGGGCCATAGCCGAACTATGAAGCCCTTCATGGCCTGTTCGGCCGCCTTGTGGAGCTCGACCAGCTGTTTCAGCTGGTCGCTCAAAGGCACAGGGTGTCCGGCCTCAGAATACTGAGACCAGAACACCTTCTCCGTCGAGCTGCCCTCTTCAGCTCGGTAGAATGTGGAGGCGTCGGATACGCTGCAGGGAAGATCTGCGAATGCCCCTGGAGAGCTCCAGATTCGGGTAAGTAACAAGTAGTTTACTTTTATATTTCTGCTTTGCATAAAGAATGCCTTACCCGCTGCTATCTTCCTCATCTCCTCCAACTCTTGGAGGGCCTTTTGGGCTTCGGCCTTGGCAGACTTGGCAGTCTCAAGGGCCGTCGCGAGCTTGGATGCTTGCGCCTTTGACTCAAGCTCCAAACTCTCATGTTTTTTCATGAGAGCCTGAAGCTCTTGCTACACCTCGCCGACCTGAGCCCCAAGTCTGTCTCGCTCGGTGCGCTCCGCGGCCGTTTTCTTTTCGGCCTCAGACAGCGCCTGCTTAAGGGTCACCACCTCAGTCGTGGCCCCTACAATAAGCAGTACAATCCTGTTATTTTTTTTTGCAATCACGCCTTTTTATAGGCACTTTTTCTGTAAGGTATTTCTTACCTTCTCTCTCCTCGAGCCGCCGCTTGGCAAGGCCGAGCTCTTGCTCGGTCCGCTCGAGGTCCTGCTTCAGGACACCCACCTCCGCAGTCAGTGCGGTGGTGGATAGCAGCGAAGCCTGCATACGCATATTGACTCTTTTTTGTTAGACTCCTGCGATATTTAATAGATCCTCTATTCGGCTTTTCTTTCCGAACGCCAAACAGAGCATCAGGGGCTACTGTCTATGCGGTAATATTTTTACATATTTTTACTTACCTCGAAGCTTGTTAGAAGGCTAGCGCAAGCTTCAGTCAGTCCGCTCTTGACGGACTGAACCTTCTGGATCACCATACTCATAATAGTATGGTGCCCCTCGTCGATGGAGGCGCCGTCGAGCACCTCCAGCAGATTGTCCGGCACCTCCGGTTGGACGTAGGCCGCCGGCTCAGAAGGCTTGCTCCTCTTGGAAGGAGTTCGCCTACCACGGTCCGGAACTGTGGAAGATTCCGGCATGGTGTCCGGCACAAAGCTGGACTTGGAGCCCTGGGGGGCCTTATCCCCTTCACTCCTGGAGTCCGGGAGGTTGCCTTCGGCTCCTCCGGGACCACCTCCTCCTGCCCCGGAGCTTGTCGCGACGCCACTTCGGTGTCATCTGCAGTGCGGGGGGAGACAGCGGGCGGAACTGAGTTCACGTCCGATGAGTCCAGGGAGCCGCCCGACGATTCGTTGAATTCGGCCCGGGGCGGGCTGCATAATTGCGTTCGACATTAGGGAAAGCTGTGCAACAAAGTAACATCATGAGTTACTCTGATATCCAAACTTACGATTTCGCCGGACGCTTGGCCTTGTTTGGCCACTCCTCTCTGCCCTCTTCGGCGTCAGGGGAGTAGTCCGGCAGAGGGGTCTTCCTTTTCCTAGACGCCTCGGCCTCCCCCGTCGGGGCGGCCTTCCTCTTCTCTCCTCCCTCCGCTGGGGGGAGAGTTTTCTTCTTCCTCCTCCTCGTTTTCACGGGAAGAGGGCGTCTCGGACTCGTCGGATGATGAGTCCGACACCACCACATTACGGGCACTCTTTCGAGTCCGTGTGGTCTTCTTCTTCTTGGCCTTCTTCTCCGGCACCACATAAGGCGCCGGAACTAGTAGATTCACTAGTAGAGCTGGGGTTGGGTCTTCGGGAAGTGGAGCCGGACAGTTAATCGGTCCGGATATCGCTCGCCAAGCCTGTCAAAGGTAAGGGAGTTTAGATCCCGCATAGAGTCAAACTATGAAAAAAAGCTTAACATCCTGTAAAAGGTGAAGATAGCTTACCTCGCTAGCGTGACGCTGCGAGCTGTATCCGTGGTCCTCGGAAGCGGATGCGGGAGCCTCGGCGCCCTTGAATAGCACCTTCCAGGCATCTTCGTACGTCGTGTCGAAGAGCCTGCTAAGGGTTTGGTGCTGCGCCGGGTCGAACTCCCAAAGATTAAAATCCCGTTGTTGGCACGGGAGGATCCGGCGGACGAGCATAACCTGGATTACATTAACAAGCCGGATTGGCTTGTTCACCAGGGACTGGATGCATGTTTGCAATCCGGTCACCTATTTTTCATCACCCCACGACAGGCCCGTCTCTTTCCAGGACATAAGCCGCGTGGGGGGTCCGGATCGAAACTCGGGGGCTGCGATCCAGTTCGGATCGCGTGGCTCAGTGATGTAAAACCACCCGGATTGCCACCCCTTTAGGGTCTCCACAAAAGAGCCCTCGAACCATAGGACGTTGGCCATCTTGCCCGCCATGGCGCCTCCGCACTCCGCCTGGCTGCCGTGCACCACCTTGGGCTTGACGTTGAAGGTCTTGAGCCAGAGGCCAAAATGAGGGCGGACGCGGAGGGAAGCCTCGCACACGACGATAAACACCGAGATGTTGAGGATGAAGTTCGGGGCCAGATCATGGAAATCCAGGACTTAGTAGAACATGAGCCCCCGGACAAATGGGTGGAGTGGAAAACCCAGTCCGCGGAGGAAGTGGGGAAGAAATACTACCCTCTCATGGGGCCTGGGGGTGGGGAGAAGCTGCCCCTTTTCGGGAAGCCGGTGCGCGATGTCCTTAGACAGGTATCCAGCCTTCCTTAGCTTCTTGACTTGGCCCTCCATAGCGGAGGAGACCATCCACTTGCCTCCTGCTCCGGACATTGCTGGAGAAGGTTGAGGTGGGAAGTGCGGGCTTGGGCGCTGGAGCTCGAGTGCGCAGGAGATGGATAGGCAAAGGAGGAAGAAGGCGTAGGTAAAAAGGTGGATCCTTATCCCTTTATATGGGCGGATGCGGTTGTGCGTCCCCACCAGCCTAATAAAACTCGCTTGCCTCCCAAGCACCGTGATAAATGGCGCGGTTGGGTTACCCACGTCCGTATTGATGAGAATCCGTAAAGGGGGTACACAATCTTTGCTTTGACAAGACATGCCAAGGAAACCGCCTCGCAAAACGTGCTGAGGTGGAAAAGTAAAAACGATTCGAGTAAAGGACTTGGCCGTAGTGTGATGACGCACTGCGGAATACATCAGCAGATTTGATTTGTGTTTATATCATTCTCTCTATGGCAATATGTGGAAACTTATTTTGCAGAGCCGGACACTACTCTTGGTGTCTACAATCTTCTATGAAGGACTTGGAGGAGGAATCCGCCTTGCAATGCCGAAGACAATTTGCGCGCCGGACTCGTCGTCATTGAAGCCTGGTTCAGGGGCTACTGAGGGAGTCCTGGATTAGGGGGTGTTCGGGTAGCCGGACTATACCTTCAGCCGGACTCCAGGACTATGAAGATACAAGATTGAAGACTTCGTCCCGTGTCCGGATGGGACTTTCCTTGGCGTGGAAGGCAAGCTTGGCGATGCGGATATTCAAGATCTCCTACCATTGTAACCGACTCTGTGTAACCCTAACCCTATCCGGTGTCTATATAAATCGGAGGGTTGTAGTCCGTAGGACATCAACTCCATATACAAAAATCATACCATAGGCTAGCTTCTAGGGTTTAGCCTCCTTGATCTCGTGGTAGATCTACTCTTGTACTACCCATATCATCAATATTAATCAAGCAGGAGTAGGGTATTACCTCCATCGAGAGGGCCCGAACCTGGGTAAAAACATCGTGTCCCTTGTCTCCTGTTACCATCCGGCCTTGACGCACAGTTCGGGACCCCCTACCCGAGATCCGCCGGTTTTGACACCGACACCCTATGCATATGTTCCCAATGTCACGAAACCCGCAAGTTGGTCACCTTAACATACATCAAGTGGCACGTGGTATCCCATTGTCACCACAAATATCCACGGCAAGACATACATCAAGTGTTCTCAAGTCTTTAAAGACTCAATCCGATAAGATTACTTCAAAGGGGAAACTCGATTCATTACAAGAGAGAAGAGGGGGGAAGGAACATCATAGGATCCAAATATAATAGCAAAGCTCGCGATACATCAAGATCGTATCATCTCAAGAACACGAGAGAGAGAGAGAGAGAGAGAGATCAAACACATAGCTACTGGTACATACCCTCAGCCCCGAGGGAGAACTACTCCCTCCTCGTCATGGAGAGCACCGGGATGATGAAGATGGTCACCGGTGAGGGTTCCCCCCTCCGGCAGGGTGCCAGAACAGGGTCCCGATTGACTTTTGGTGGCTACGGAGGCTTCTAGCGGCTGAACTCCCGATCTATCTTGCGTTCTGGAAGTTTTAGGGTATATGGAGTTATATAGGCGGAAGAAGCACGTCAGGGGAGCCACGGGGGCCCCACGAGGCAGGGGGCGCGCCCCCCACCCTCATGGGCAGCTCCCGTATCTTCTGACATGGGGTCCAAGTCCATCAGCTGTGTTTCCTTCCAAAAATAACTTCTCCAGTTGATTTTGTTCCGTTTCGACTCCGTCTGATATTCCTTTTCTTCAAAACACTGAAATAGGCATAAAACAGCAAATCTGGGCCGGGCCTCCGGTTAAGGTTAGTCCCAAAAATAATATAAAAGTGGATAATAAAGCCCAATGTTGCCTAAAACAGTAGATAATATAGCATGGAGCAATCAAAAATTATAGATACGTTGGAGACGTATCATATACCACATACTTTATACGAAGAAATTAAGAATGAAATTGCACCTGTTGAGTTAGAAGATATTGATGTCACAATTAAACTTGCCAATAGAGATACTATTTCACCAATTGGAATTGTTAGAGATGTTGAAGTCTTGTGTGGAAAAACTAAATATCCTGCTGATTTTCTTGTTCTTACTTCCCCACAAGATAGCTTTTGTCCCATTATATTTGGTAGACCCTTCTTAAATACTGTCAATGCTACCATAGACTGCACTAAGAATGTTGTTACTGTTGGCTTGGATGATATGGTTCATGAGTTTAATTTCTCTAAATTTAGTAAACAACATCGTGAGGAAGAATTACCTAGTAAGGATGAAATTATTGGTATTGCTTCTATTGCCGTACCTCCTAGTGATCCTTTAGAACACTATTTGCTAGACCATGAAAATGATATATTCATGAATGAAAGAAGGGAAATAGATGAAGTATTCTTTAAACAGGAACCTATTCTGCATCACAACTTGCCTGTTGAAATTTTAGGGGATCCACCTCCACCCAAGGGAGATCCCGTGTTTGAGCTTAAACCTTTGCCTGATAATCTTAAATATGCTTATCTTGATGAAAAGAAGATATATCATGTTATTATTAGTGCTAACCTTTCAGAGCATGAAGAAGAAAGATTATTGAAAACTCTGAAGAAGCACCGTGCTACTATTGGATATACTCTTGATGATCTTAAGGGCATTAGTCCCACTCTATGTCAACATAAAATAAATTTGGAAGCAGATGCCAAACCAGTTCGTGATCCTCAACGACGTCTGAATCCTTAAATGAAAGAAGTGGTAAGAAAAGAAATACTAAAGCTTCTGGAGGCAGGTATAATCTATCCCGTTGCTGAGAGTGAGTGGGTAAGTCCTGTCCATTGTGTCCCTAAGAAGGGAGGTATTACTGTTGTTCCTAATGATAAAGATGAATTGATTCCACAAAGAATTATCACAGGTTATAGGATGGTAATTGATTTCCGCAAATTAAATAAAGCTACTAAGAAAGATCATTACCCTTTACCTTTTATTGATCAAATGCTAGAAAGATTATGCAAACATACACACTATTGCTTTCTAGATGGTTATTCTGGTTTCTCTCAAATACCTGTGTCGGCTAGAGATCAATCAAAGACTACTTTTACATGCCCGTTTGGTACTTTTGCTTATAGATGTATGCCTTTTGGTTTATGTAATGCACCTGCTACCTTTCAAAGATGCATGATGGCTATATTCTTTGACTTTTGTGAAAAGATTTGTGAGGTTTTCATGGACGACTTTTCCGTCTATGGTTCCTCTTTTGATGATTGCTTGAGCAATCTTGATCGAGTTTTGCAAAGATGTGAAGAAACTAATCTTGTCTTGAATTGGGAAAAGTGCCACTTTATGGCTAATGAAGGTATTGTCTTGGGGCACAAAGTTTCTGAAAGAGGTATTGAAGTTGATAAAGCCAAGGTTGATGCTATTGAAAAGATGCCATGTCCTAAGGACATCAAAGGTATAAGAAGTTTCCTTGGTCACGCCGGATTTTACAGGAGGTTCATTAAGGACTTCTCAAAAATTTCTCGGCCTCTGAATAATTTATTGCAAAAAGATATACCATTTGTCTTTGATGATGATTGTGTAGAAGCATTTGAAATACTTAAGAAAGCATTAGTCTCTGCACCTGTTGTTCAGCCACCTGATTGGAACCTACCCTTTGAAATAATGTGTGATGCTAGTGATTATGCTGTAGGTGCTATTCTAGGGCAAAGAGTTGATAAGAAATTAAATTTTATTCATTATGCTAGTAAGACTCTAGACAATGCTCAAAGAAATTATGCTACTACTGAAAAAGAGCTTTTAGCGGTTGTATTTGCTTGTGATAAGTTCAGATCTTATATTGTTGATTCTAAAGTAACTATTCAAATTGATCATGCTGCTATTAAATATCTTATGGAAAAGAAAGATGCTAAACCTAGACTTATTAGATGGGTTCTCTTGCTACAAGAATTTGATTTGCATATTGTTGATAGAAAGGGAGCTGAGAATCCCGTTGCAGACAACTTGTCTAGGTTAGAAAATATTCTTGATGACCCACTACCTATTAATGATAGCTTTCCTGATGAACAATTAAATGTTATAAGTACTTCTCGTAGTACTCCATGGTATGCTGATTATGCTAATTATATTGTTGCTAAATTTATACCACCTAGCTTCACATACCAACAAAAGAAAAAGTTCTTCTATGATTTAAGACATTACTTTTGGGATGACCCACATCTTTATAAAGAAGGAGTAGATGGTGTTATTAGATGTTGTGTACCTGAGCATGAATAGGAACAAATCCTACGCAAGTGTCACTCTGAGTCTTATGGAGGACACCACGCTGGAGATAGAACTGCACATAAGGTATTGCAATCTGGTTTTTATTGGGCTACTCTCTTCAAGGATGCCCGTAAGTTTATCTTGTCTTGTGATGAATGTCAAAGAATTGGTAATATTAGTAGACGTCAAGAAATTCCTATGAATTATTCTCTTGTTATTCAACCGTTTGATGTTTGGGGCTTTGATTGTATGGGACCTTTTCCTGCCTCTAATGGATACACAGATATTCTAGTTGCTGTTGACTACGTTACTAAGTGGGTAGAAGCTATTCCAACTAGTAGTGCTGATCATAACACTTCTACTAAAATGCTTAAAGAAGTTATTTTTCCGAGGTTTGGAGTCCCTAGATATTTAATGACTGATGGTGGTTCACACTTTATTCATGGCGCTTTCCGTAAAATGCTTGCTAAATATGATGTTAATCATAGAATTGCATCTCCTTATCACCCACAGTCTAGTGGTCAAGTAGAGTTGAGCAATAGAGATCTCAAATTAATTTTGCAAAATACTGTTAATAGGTCTAGAAATAATTGGTCTAAGAAACTTGATGATGCATTATGGGCTTATAGAACTGCATACAAAAATCCTATGGGTATGTCTCCATATAAAATGGTTTATGGAAAAGCATGTCACTTACCTCTCGAACTAGAACATAAGGCATATTGGGCTATTAAAGAGCTCAACTATGATTTTAAACTTGCCGGTGAGAAGAGGTTATTTGATATTAGCTCACTTGATGAATGGAGAACCCAAGCTTATGAAAATGCCAAGTTGTTTAAAGAAAAAGTTAAAAGATGGCATGACAAAAGGATACAAAAGCGTGAGTTTAATGTAGGTGATTATGTATTGCTATACAACTCTCGTTTAAGATTTTTTGCAGGAAAACTTCTCTCTAAATGGGAAGGCCCCTATGTTATCGAAGAGGTCTATTGTTCCGGTGCCATAAAGATCAACAACTTCGAGGGCACAAATCCGAAGGTGGTAAACGGTCAAAGAATTAAACATTATATCTCAGAAACCATAACCCCGGAGGAATACATAAGAGACACTTTCCGGAACGTTTCAGACTCCGAAAAGGAATAGGTATGTGGTACGGTAAGTAAAATGACTCCAAAACAATTTTTAAGGCAATATTTCTCCGTTTTGGAATATTTAGAAAAATAGAAAAATAAGTAGCAGTCCGGGAAGGACACGAGGGCCCCACGAGGGTGGTGGGCGCGCCCTACCCCCCTGGGCGCGCCCCCTACCTCGTGAGCACCTCATGTGCCTTCCGGACTCTGTTTTCTTGCATGTTACGTATTTTGGTCGGTAAAAAATCATTATATAGCCTCCCGAAGGTTTTGACTCCCGTATCACGCAAACTTCATCTGTTCTTGTTTCGATCTGTTTTCTGTCAGGGTTTTCCAGGCTAGGCATCATGTCGTCTCCCTCCTCCAACAACGGTGACAATGATGCTTGGCTAATGAAGATAGATCTGAAGAGGGAAGAACCCACGAGGGTCAACAAATATGAAAGGATCAAGAAGGCCACGGAGGATCAAGCTCCAGCAGCAAAAGACACCCTCCAACTTGATCATAACCTTCTTACCCCAACTGAGATCGAAGCTTTCAAGATGATTGAGTTAGCTCGTATACAAAACAAATATCTCACACAAGAAAATATTTTGTTGAAGGAGCATATTGTTGCACTCAAGGGCATTATTCGCAAGCTGGAGGACCTCTTACGCTCAATGTGCGATTATCTGTCACCTCCACCTTCTTCACCGACAAAGGAGATATAATCACATGGGTATGGGCACTCCCCTTGGCAACTGCCAAGTTTGGGGGAGGTGCCCCGGTATCGTATCACAATCACAACTCCTATCTTTACCGTTTTCTTAGTTCGATCCTATTAGTAGTATCTTGATCTAGTAGAATAAAGTTTATGGCATGATCTAGTTTTGAGTTTTGCTTTATGATCCCTCTATGTAATCGAGTCCGTGAGTTATATATAATAAAGATTAGTGTTGAGTCAAGGGCTTGATTATTTTGCCATGATCTTGGGTGAATAAAAGAAAAGAGAAAAGGAATAAAAAGAAACAAAAAGTTCATATTGATCTTATTGAGAGTAATGACTTCACACAAAAAGAGTATGATGATTAAAAGTTGTTGGGAGTTGGCAGACATAGCTTTGGTCATTGTTGCAATTAATAGGAAGTAATAAGGAAAAAGAGGTTTTCACATATAGATATATTATCATTGACATCTTCTATGATTGGGAGCACTCATTAAAATATGACATGCTAAAGAGTTGATGTTGGACAAGGAAGACAACGTAATGAGTTATGTCTTTCTTATATCTGAGATAAAGTATGTTTTCATGGATCCTCTAACATGTTGAGCTTGCCTTTCCCCCTCATGCTAGCCAAATTCTCAGCACCAAGTAGAAATACTACTTGTGCTTCCAAATATCCTTAAACCAGTTTTGCCATGAGAGTCCACCATATCTACCTATGGATTGAGTAAGATCCTTCAAGTAAGTTGTCATCAGTGCAAAGCAATAAAAATTGCTCTAAATATGTATGATTGATTGGTGTGGGAGAAATAAGCTTTATACGATCTTGTGATGTGGAAGTAATAAAAGCGACGGACTGCATAATAAAGGTTCATATCACAAGGGGCAATCTAAAGTGACGTTCTTTCGCATTGAGATTTTATATATCCAACCATAAAAGTGCATGGCAACCTCTGCTTCCCTCTGCGAAGGGCCTATCCTTTATTATTATCGTCTACCTTATGCAAGAGTCATGGTGATCTTCACCTTTTCTTTTTTATTTTATCCTTTGGCAAGCTCAGCATGTTGGAAAGAACATGATATATATATATATATATATATATATATATATATATATATCTAATTGGATGTAGGGGAGCATGAACCATTATTGTTGACATTACCTTTGAGGTAAAAGGTTGTGGGGCAAAACTATAAGCCCCTATCTTTCTCTGTGTCCGATTAAAACTCCATAACCACAAGTATCGCGTGAGTGTTAGCAATTATGGAGGACTAAATGATAGTTGAGTATGTGGACTTGCTTTTTAGCTCTGACATAGACTCTTTCCGATGTTATGATAAATTGCAATTACTTCAATGACTGAGATTATAGTTTGTCGGAGCCCAATAAGGTTTATGATTTATACTCTTGCATTGTGAATAGATCATCACTTGAACATAAGTAATCATATGACAAAATCTATATATGTTGCTATTATGAGAATAATCATGATGCCTTCATGTCCGTATTTTATTTTTATCGACGCCTCTACCTCTAAACATGAGGACATATTTATTGTTATCAGCTTTTCGCTTGAGGACAAGCAAGGTCTAAGCTTGGGGGAGTTGATACGTCCATTCTGCATCATGCTTTTATATCGATATTTATCGTATTATGGACTGTTATTTCACTTTATGTCACAATACTTATGGCTATTCTCTCTTATTTTACAAGGTTTACATAAGGAGGGAGAATGCCGACAGCTAGAATTCTGGTCTGGAAAAGGAGCAAATATTAGAGACCTATTCTGCGCAACTCCAAAAGTCCTGAAACTCCACGGAACGTCTTAAAAGAAATAAAGAAAAATCCATGCTAAAGATGAAGGCCAGGGGCCCACACCCTGCTCACGAGGGTGGGGGGCGCCCCCCCCCCTAGGGCGCACCCTCTATTGGAAAAGGCAGTGCCTAGGAGGCGCTTAGGCACGCCTAGGCGCTAGGCAATGGCCAAACGCCTCGCCTAGGGCATAAATGGAGGTCTAGGCAGGGCAAGCAAGGAATTGCCTACCCAAGCAAGAAATCATGCCACATACTATACCGATATGCCAAACGGGTTATATTCCAATGGCAGTGGACGGTAATTAACTTATTTATATGGCCTAAACTAATATCAACACCCATATAATAATCGCAAATACACTACGAGTAAAAAAATATTACCGCCTAGGCCGCGCCTAGGGCTCTTAGGCATCGCCTAGGCACTAGGTGAAGGCTAATCGCCTCGCTTACGCCTACCGCTTTTCCAACCTTGGGCGCACCCCTACCTCGTGGGCCCCCTGGTGGCTCTCCGACGCCCATCTTCTCCTATATGAGGTCTTTCGATGAGAAAAAAATAAGGAGGAACTTTTCGGGACGAGACTCCGCCGCCATGAGGCGGAACCTTGGCGGATCCAATCTAGAGCTCCGGCAGAGCTGTTCTGCCGGGGATACTTCCCTCCGGGAGGGGGAAATCATCACCATCGTCATCACCAACGCTCCTCTCATTAGGAGAGGGCAATCTCCATCAACATCTTCACCAGCACCATCTCATCTCCAAACCCTAGTTCATCTCTTGTATCCAATTCTTGTCTCAGAGTCCGGGATTGGTGCTAGTAGGTTGCTAGTAGTGTTGATTACTCCTTGTAGTTGATGCTAGTTGGTTTATTTGGTGGAAGATCATATGTTCAGATCCTATATGCATATTATTACCCCTCTGATTATGAACATGAATATGCTTTGTGAGTAATTATGTTCGTCCATGAGGACAAGGGAGAAGTCTTGCTATGAGTAGTCATGTGAATTTGGTGTTCGTTTGATATTTTGATAAGATGTATGTTGTCTAGCCTCTAGTGGTGTTATGTGAATGTCGACTACATAACACTTCACCATTATTTGGGCCTAGAGGAAGGCATTGGGAAGTAATAAGTAGATGATGGGTTGCTAGAGTGACAGAAGCTTAAACCCTAGTTTATGCGTTGCTTCGTAAGGGGCTGATTTGGATCCATATGTTTCATGCTATGGTTAGGTTTACCTTAATACTTTTGTTGTAGTTGCGGATGCTTGCAATAGAGGTTAATCATAAGTGGGATGCTTGTTCAAGTAAGAACAACACCCAAGCACCGGTCCACCCACATATCAAAGTATCAAAGTATCGAACGCGAATCATATGAACGTGATGAAAACTAGCTTGATGATATTCCCATGTGTCCTCGGGAGCGCTTTTCCTATTATAAGAGTTTGTCCCGACTTGTCCTTTGCTACAAAAGGATTGGGCCACCTTGCTGCACTTTATTTACTTTTGTTACTTGTTGCTCGTTACAATTTATCTTATCACAAAACTATCTGTTACCACTTATGTCAGTACTTGCAGAGAATACCTTGCTGAAAACTGCTTATCATTTTCTTCTGCTCCTTGTTGGGTTCGACACTCTTACTTATCGAAAGGACTACGATAGATCCCCTATACTTGTGGGTCATCACCCTCCACCGTCTACTGTTTATACAGCCCTCAACGGGGTGGTCCTGTTCATCCAGCCCTCCACGGGGTCCTGTTCATCTAGCCCTCCACGGGGTCCTGTTCATCCAGCCCCAACCGGCTCGATCGATCGGGGTCCTGTTCATCCAGAGGAAACACCATGGGGTCTTGTTCATCCGCCCCCACCAGGAACTGTTCATCCAAACCCCCCAGCAATGCTCACTGTTCATCCAGAGGCGCATCGATCGGCTTCAGTTAGCAGTAGTAGCGAAGGAATCGCTCGATCGGGTTCAGTTAACAGCCATCGATCGATAGCTCGGGTTCAGTAATGCATAACTTGCAGTGCAATCGCTCGGGTTCAGTAGGCGAATGCCTCGCTCGGGTTCAGTTAGAGCCCAATGCCTCGTACCCACGCGTGTGCGTGTACGAGAGAAACGAGCAATGCTTGGCCCCGACCACCCACCGTAACCGGGAACACCCCGATATTTTTCCTCGCCCTTGCTTCTACCATGGTTTTTCCGTCATGGACGGCCCAAAGAATGTCATGCAGCTGCGTCTCCGGCCCGCCCATGACGAAAAGCCCATTTTCGGTCATGATTTTTTGTCATAGAAGTAGGAGCCCACCACATCTATGATGATACCGGGTTTTGTCACAATTATCGTCATAGAAATGTCATAAGTATGACAACAAAAAATTTTGTTCGGCCCAAAATGTCACGGATGTGTCTTTTTTGTAGTGCCAAAAGGTTCTAACAAAGTGTGCAAGCTCCAGCGATCCATTTGTGGACTGGTGCAAGCCTCTTGGAGTTGGAATATACGCTTTGATAGTGTGATCAAAGCATATGGTTTTATACGGACTTTTGGAGAAGCCTGTATTTACAAAGAAGTGAGTGTGAGCTCTGTAGCATTTATGATATTATATGTAGATGGCATATTATTGATCGGAAATGATACTGAATTTCTGAATAGCATAAAAGGATACTTGAATAAGAATTTTTTTAAGGAAAGACCTCGGTGAAGCTGCTTATATATTGGGCATCAAGATCTATAGAGATATATCAAGACGCTTAATTGGACTTTCACAAAGCACATACCTTGATAAAGTTTTGAAGAAGTTCAAAATGGATCAAGCAAAGAAAGGGTTCTGCCTGTGTTACAAGGTTTGAAGTTGAGTCAGACTCAATACCAGACCACTGCAGAAGATAGAGAGAAAATGAAAGGTGTTCCCTATGCTTCAGCCATAGGCTCTATCATGTATGCAATGATGTGTACCAGACCTGATGTGTGCCTTGCTATTAGTTTAGCAGGGAGGTACCAAAGTAATCCAGGAGTGGATCACTGGACAGCGGTCAAGAACATCCTGAAATACGTGAAAAGGACTAAGGATATGTTTCTCATATATGGAGGTGACAAAGAGCTCATCGTAAATGGTTACTTCGATGCAAGCTTTGACACTGATCCGGAAGCAGCAAATGGTTTCGTATATGGAGGTGACAAAGCGGAGTACATAGCTGCTTCGGAAGCAGCAAATGAAGGAGTCTGGATGAAGGAGTTCATATCCGATCTAGGTGTCATACCTAGTGCATCGGGTCCAATGAAAATCTTTTGTGACAATACTAGTGCAATTGCCTTGGCAAAGTAATCCAGATTTCACAAGAGAACCAAGCACATCAAGAGACGCTTCAATTCCATCCGCGATCAAATCAAGGAGGGAGACATAGAGATTTGTAAGATACATACGGATCTGAATGTTGCAGACCCGTTGACTAAGCCTCTCTCACGAGAAAAACTTGATCAGCACCAAGACTCCATGGGTGTTAGAATCATTACAATGTAATCTAGATTATTGACTCTAGTGAAAGTGGGAGAATGAAGGAAATATGCCCTAGAGGC
Source organism: Triticum urartu (assembly GCF_056163025.1). NCBI lineage: Eukaryota > Viridiplantae > Streptophyta > Magnoliopsida > Poales > Poaceae > Triticum > Triticum urartu. The sequence goes on from NC_141875.1 coordinate 605,000,417, forward strand.
AATAATAAAGTTGTTATTTATATTTCCTTATATCATGATAAATGTTTATTATTCATGCTAGAATTGTATTAACCAGAAACTTAGTACATGTGTGAATACATAGACAAACAGAGTGTCACTAGTTTGCCTCTACTTGACTAGCTCGTTGAATCAATGATGGTTATGTTTCCTAACCATAGACATCAGTTGTCATTTGATTAACGGGATCACATCATTAGAGAATGATGTGATTGACTTGACCCATCCGTTATCTTAGCACGAAGATCGTTTAGTTTATTGTTATTGCTTTCTCCATAACCTATACATGTTCCTATGACTATGAGATCATGCAACTCCCGAATACCGGAGGAACACTTTGTGTTGGGGATATTACTACTGGGCGTAAACCGGCCTATCTGGGCCGGGTTAACTTCATCAGCAGTTAAGTATGTTAAAGCCCATGAAGGTAGATGAGGGCTCAAGACCCATAATCGGTTGAGAGCCTGTAGCCGTAAATCGGCGTGAATATGTAACTTGTATTGTAAGTTAGGAATAAGTAGAGACCAAACCGGACACATCTATGAGCCGGTGTTGGGACTCTGTAAACCGACAGGCGTCACCCATGTATATAAGGGGACGACCCGGCGGCGGTTCAAGGACGACAGACAACAACTCGAGACATAGGCGAAGCTTGTTTGCTCCCTAGTCATCGAAACACCCATCAATTCCATCACAACTAGATGTAGGCTTTTACCTTCATTGAAGGGGCCGAACTAGTATAAACTCTCTTGCGCCCTTGTGTCCGCTTTAACCCCTTCAAGCTAACCCGTCGCCATGGCTCCACGACTAAGTCCTTTCTCTAGGACATCTGTCGTGACAAAACCACGACAGTTGGCGCCCACCGTGGGGCTATCGCATGATGGTTTCCGGTTCTTGGAGGGCCGCTTTGAAGGACTCAAGGGCTACGCTGTAGGCCGGATGACTAAGAGTCGTCGCGGCAAGCTCTACATCGACAACGCAGGCTGGGGCCCCGAGGCCGGTTCAATTGAGTACGGGTACCGGGTCCCCTTTGGTAGCATTCACGTTTTCATTGGCAAGATCGGAGAACCGGGCCCTGAGCCGGACATCTGCACCGATCTCGTCGAGATGGCTCAGCGTGCGCGATCCGCCCGGGTTAAACCGGCCATGAAGCGTACCTTCGTGGGAGTGATCCATGGAGGAAGTCATGAGGACAGATCGGAGCTTCGCGGGGCGACTGTCGTTTGTTCCGATGACGAATCTTCGGCCGAAGAAACCGAATCTCTTTATCAGCTACAAGATGGCCGGATTGAGAGCTGTTCCGATGGCGACAGTATTCCAGACCCCTCCGATCTGCCTAACCGGGTTGGAATATTCATGACTGGAACACAAGCAGCGTTTCATTCTTCGACAGCCGCGGCAACGGTCTCCGGTTCAGCAGCGGCGATGGCTGCCGGGGCAGGAGGCCCTGTGCGCCCGCCGGCTCAGGTTCTATCAGAACTATTTGATGCGTTGGCTGTGCTTATGGCGGAAGTTAATCTGCCAGATCAGGATGTTCACAACATGGAGATTGCCAAGGTAAAGGAACAAATCACCCAGGCCAAGACGGATCTAGCAGCTGAGGATACCAGGATGGCCGCAGAGCGGGCCGCTTTAGACGCACAGGCCTACAGGCTTATGTTGGACCAGAGCGCGTCGCATGTAGTCATGAGGAGGAAGCACCGATCCCGCTTACCTCCGGTTTTCGAGGCTAGAGACCTTTTTAACACTCCAGGGCCAAGAGCCGACAATCCGCTGGAGGGGAACCGGGCAGAAGCCCCTGGGACCGGTGCGCCGGTTCAGCCCCGTCAGATGGACCCACCTCGTCAAAACACCGTTATACCTCAGGATGCTTTAATACCTCCGGGTCACTACTCCAACCCAATGGACAATCTTGTTGCCGCTGCTGCATGACTGGAGGCCATTCCATTTGAAGGTGACTTGCCGCAGGCAGTAGAGACACGACGGGTCAAGGAACTTCTGAGGACAGCTTTGGCCTAACAGGGAGCGTACTCGTACAGCCATGACCGGATCCACTCGACCCCCCGTCCAAGCCGGAGCTATAGCAGACATATGGATGAGCCAGCAGTGTCGAGTAATGAACGACGTGGAGCACCCCGTGGCAACAACCCGACGGGTGGTGCTGATGACGCTCAGGAAGTGGTAAACCGGGGCCCAAGCGCGCAGGGAGGCCGAGTTAGCCACACAGCATCAGGCTCGGCAGCTCACGCCGGTTCGTCCAACCATCTCAATCGAACCTGGTGTTACTTCTAGTTCTTTGGGGGTGCCTTGCCTTATTCCCGCTTTACGCAATGTGCGCCTGCCCAAGGATTTCAAAGGCCCACGCAAGGTACCAAATTACACGGCGGATCAACCTCCAGAGACATGGGTAGAGAGCTATGAGATGGCCATGGAGATGCTTGATGTGGATGAAACGGCGTGTGCAAAATACTTCACCATGATGCTTGAAGGAACGGCCTGTACTTGGTTAAAAAGCTTGCCAGCTAATTCTATCAGTTCATGGGCCCAACTACGAGCCCGGTTTATCAACAATTTTAAGGATACCTGTAAACAGCCTATGTCGATAGTGGACTTAGCTGCATGCGTCCAGGAGGAAGGAGAATCAACAACTCATTGGGTGCGTCGGGTTTCACAAGTGTTGCACTCCTCAGACCGCATCAACGCTGACACCGCAGTATTAACCCTAGAAGGCAACTGCCGGTTTGGGCCCCTGAAGTTGAAATTGGGACGGATGAAGCGTCATTGCACTGACATGGGGACCCTCATGGCCGCTTTGGTAAAATATGTTGATTCTGATAGTACCAAGGATCCCGAATCTGATGATGACAAGACAGGGAAGGGGGAGAAGAACAGCAGCTCCAAAGGTCAGCAGCATCACTGGGTAGGCAATGGCGGAGGAGGCAAGCGTAAAGCAGATGGTAACATGGATTTTGTGGCTAATACCAACGCACAGGACAATGGCCAGCGGCACAAGGGTAGGCCGAAAAATCGTAGTGGAGCACCTAACCCTAACCCAAACCGCCTGAACTATCTACTAAGCCAGCCCTGTCCAAGACATGGGACGAAGGAGGAGCCAGCAAACCACCTTTGGAAGGATTGCTTTATTATGCAGGAGTTCAAGAATTCTAATAATTTCCGGTATGATCACGGATCTGGCGGTGGCTCAGGGTTCGGGCCGGGTTACGGTGGAGGAAGTTCCGGTTCAGGATTTAATGGTAATCTGGGCGGACATAATGGTCAAAATAGTCAGAACAACCAGGGTGGTTACAACCAACAGCAGCAACAGTCAGGTTACTAGAGCAACCAAAAGCATTTGAGTAGTGGGCAGTACCATGTCTTTACCACTAGCTTGGACAAGCGAGACCGGAAGGTGCAGAGACGGGCAGTCAACTCTGTTGAACCGGCCACACCCCGTTATCTACGTTGGTCCGAACAGCCAATCATATGGAGCAGAGAGGATCACCCACCCCAGGTCGATAATCCGGGTCAGTTGGCTCTGGTGGTGGCGCCTCAGGTGGGAGGTTATAAGTTCACCAAGGTGCTCATGGATGGAGGAAGCAGCATTAACATCCTGTACTATGAGACCTTCCATCGTATGGGACTAACAGATAAGAATCTCAAACCGTCTAATACAGTATTCCACGGTGTAGTGCCTGGCAGATCAGCATATCCCGTTGGTAAGATAGCTCTCGAAGTGGCCTTTGGGGATGATCATGATTCCAGGTCAGAGACATTGACGTTTGAAGTGGTGAAAATCCAAAGTCCATATCATGCCCTGTTTGGGCGACCGGCATACGCCAAGTTTATGGCTCTGCCCTGTTATGTGTATTTGCAGCTCAAGATGCCGGGTCACAAGGGGACAATAACGGTTCACGGAAGCCGCAAAATCGCTTTGGAATGCGAGGAAGGAGATGCGGCATATGCAGAGTCGGTTTGTGCCACCGAGGAGTTGAAGTACTATAAAGACAATGTTGATCCGGCGGACATGACTCCGTTGAAGAAGCCAACTACGGAGCATGATCCGGCCCTGAAGTTCAAATCGGCAGCAGAAACTAAGCTTGTTGACTTCATGCCTGGTGATTCGTCCAAGCGGTTCAGCATCAGTGCCAACTTGGATCCGAAATAGGAAAGCGCGCTCATCGAGTTCATCCGTGAGAATTGGGACATTTTTGCATGGAAGCCTTCTGACATGCCAGGTGTACCGAGGCAACTCGCTGAGCACACACTTAATGTGGATCCTAAATATAAACCGGTGAAACAGTTCCTCCGCCGGTTTAACGAGGAAAGACGCAAGGCAATTGGAGAAGAGGTGGCCAGGCTCTTAGCAGCTGGCTTTATTGTTGAAGTTTTTCACCCCGAGTGGCTTGCCAATCCGGTGCTAGTCCTTCAGAAAAACGGCACCTGGCGCATGTGTGTGGATTACACAGATCTTAATAAGGCTTGTCCAGCAGATCCTTTTGCCCTCCCCCGTATTGATCAAATCATTGATGCTACGGCGGGTTGTGAGCGTTTAAGTTTTTTGGATGCATATTCTGGCTATCATCAGATCAAAATGGCAATTAAGGACCAGGAGAAGACGGCATTCATAACTCCCTTTGGAGCCTTCTGCTATGTGTCTATGCCATTTGGGCTTAAAAGTGCCAAGGCAACTTATCAACGGTGTGTACAAAATTGTCTTCACAGGCAGATTGGTCGTAATGTACATGCTTACGTGGATGATATCGTGGTTAAATCCAGGGAGAAGGAGACTCTGGTTGACAATTTGAAGGAAACCTTTGATAACCTAAGGACGTACAAGATGATGCTTAATCTGGACAAGTGTGTCTTTGGTGTACCGGCGGGCAAGTTATTGGGTTTTCTGGTGTCCAACAGGGGAATTGAGGCTAATCCAGAGAAGATCACAGCCATCACCTCCTTGGCTAAACCAAAGTGTATCAATGATGTTCAACGCCTGGCAGGCCGGATTGCTGCGTTAAGCCGGTTTATCAGCCGCCTTGGTGAGAAGGCGATCCCTTTGTATTAGATGTTGAAAAAGACGGATCAGTTCATCTGGAGTTCTACTGCTGATGAAGCACTTGAGGATTTAAAGCGGCAATTGGCCAATCCGCCTGTGCTCGCCACTCCCATTGACAAGGAGCCATTACTGCTATATGTTGCTGCTAATGCTCGTGCGGTCAGCGTGGCTATTGTGGTGGAGCGAAAGGAGGCAGGTAAGGAGCATCCGGTTCAACGTCCGGTCTATTGTATCAGCGAGGTACTCATTGAGTCCAAGCAAAGGTATCCGCATTGGCAGAAGCTGGTGTACGGAGTTTTTATGGCAAGCCGGAAGCTTAAGCAATATTTCCAAGGGCACTCAATCACGGTAGTCAGTTCTGCTCCTTTGGGAGATATCATCTAGAACCGGGAAGCAACTGGCCGAATTGCAAAGTGGGCCATAGAGTTGGGGCCGTACGGTTTGAAGTATGTGCCTCGGACAGCGGTTAAGTCTCAAGCACTTGTTGATTTCATCAATGATTGGACGGAAATGCAAGCACCTGAAGAAAAGCCGGATTGTACATATTGGACCATCCATTTTGACGGATCCAGGCAGTTGGAAGGCTCGGGGGCTGGAGTCGTATTAACTTCCCCACAAGGTGATAAGTTTTGTTATGTTCTCCGTTTAATGTTCCCTTGTACTAACAATGCAGCTGAGTATGAAGCCTTGCTCCATGGTCTTCGGATGGCTAAGGAGATGAATCTAAGTCGAGTTAAGTGCTTCAGTGACTCGGACCTTGTGGCTCAGCAAGTGTCTGGCACTTGGGACTCCAAGGACCCACTCATGGCAGCATATCGTCGTGAGGTGGATATTGTTGCAGGTTATTTCAGAGGCTATCAGGTGGACCACATAGACCGCCGGAAAAATGAAGCGGCGTACGCTTTAAGCCGACTGGGCTCTTAGCGCAAACCGGTCCCGCCCAATGTTTTCTTGGATGTGCTGCACAACCCGTCGGTGAAGATCCCTGGTGAAGAGGATTTGGCTATTCCTGATCCAGAGGCTCAATTGGTGGCAGTTCTTCATGTTATTCTGGATTGTACGCTTCCTTACCTGGCGTACAAGAACCGGGGCGAGTTGCCAGAAGATGAGATTCTGGCCCGGCAGATAATCCGGCGATCCAAGTCCATGGCTGTCATCAACGGTGAGTTTCATCATTGCAGTGTATCAGGAGCTTTTCAACGTTGCGTGTCTCCTGAAGAAGGTCGTGAAATTTTGCGTGAGATCCACGAAGGAGATTGTGGTCACCACGCCGGTTCAAAGTCTCTGGTGGCTAAAGCGTTTCGCCATGGTTTCTATTGGTTAACTGCTCATGCTGATGCGGTGGATCTTGTCAGGCGATGTGATGGTTGCCAAAGGTTTTCGAGACGTGCTCATGTACCGTCTCAAGAATTGAGAATGATTCCAATTACTTGGCCGTTTGTGACTTGGGGGCTGGATATGGTTGGGCCTTTCAAAAGGTCCAAAGATAAGAAGACCCACCTCCTGGTGGCGGTTGACAAGTTTACAAAGTGGGTGGAGGCAGAACCTGTTAGCAAGTGTGATGCGGCCACGGCGGTTCAGTTCATCAAAAAGGTGATTTTCCGGTTTGGCGTTCCGCACAGTATTATCACAGATAATGGTACCAATTTGTCCAAAGGTGCTATGAAGGAGTTCTGCGAACGAGAGCACATCCAGCTCGACGTTTCATCAGTGGCACATCCACAGTCCAACGGTCAAGCAGAAAGAGCTAATCAAGAGATCTTGAGAGGTATCAAGCCCCGGCTCATGGTTCCTTTGTAGAGAACGCCGGGTTGTTGGGTAGAAGAATTACCATCTGTGTTATGGAGCATCAATACAACACCCAACAGATCAACAGGATACACACCGTTCTTCATGGTTGATGGAGCGGAGGCGGTTCTCCCCAGTGATATATGTCATGATTCACCTTGTGTCACGGCTTATATTGAAGCAGACAATGAGACAGCACGGCAAGATGCTTTGGACCAGTTGGATGAAGAGCGTGACATTGCAGCCGCCCGATCGGCGATTTACCAGCAGGATCTTCGTCGTTATCACAGTCGCCGGGTCAGAACCAGAACTTTTCAGGAAGGAGATTTGGTGCTTCGGCTCATCCAAGATCAGACTGATATGCATAAGCTATCCCCACCTTGGGAGGGGCCTTTCGTGGTCAGCAAGAATCTGCACAACGGGTCGTACTATCTGATCGATATTCGAGAGCATAAGGACTCACGTACATCAGAGGAGGAGACTAACAGGCCATGGAATATAGCTCATCTTCGGCCTTACTCTACCTGAGCCATTGGCTATACTTATGTACATATTACGACAATGTATTATGATTAAATAAACCGGAACCTCAGCTAAAGCGGGGTATCTATTCTTTTACATCATGTGAGGTTACACGGAGTTGCTCTAAAGCGGCCTCCGGTTTACCCCTTGAGTTCGCTTTGCTAAAAGCATCGTGTTATATCACTTGGAGGATTGGTCATGTCTGAACCAATACCATGCCTCTTGATAGGCGAAAGCCACCAGATCACTTGGGGACTTGGTCATGTCTGAACCAGTCATGCCTCTTGATCGGCCTAAGGCCACAGAATCACTTGGGGGCTTGGTCAAACCCGAACCATGACCACGCCATTTGGTCGGCATAAATGCCACAAGAATCACTTGGGGACCTGGCTAACTAGAACCATAGTTACACCTAATGGGAGCTTGGTCGTGTTTGGCCATGGTTACGCCATTTGATCAGCTTAAATAAATCTTTTTTGGCAAACGTTTTTGTTGTTGCTTTTGCTTCATACTTTTCTTTGAAGGGGTTTTTTTTGCTTTTTATTGTGTTCTTTAAACCGACAAAATGTTTTAACCAATCAATTGACGGAACACAGTTCACGTCAATCCGGAGACTATTTGTCCGGTTTGATCCTTGTTGTTAACATCCTCTTATGGAGTAACACGGTGTTTATTATAACCCGGCACGGTTTACATGGTAACCAGCGTCATATACATATACAGGAATTGTTATTTCCTCCAACAGTGTGGGTTTGCAAAACTCCGCTTCAAGGTTGGCCAGGCCAACTTCACACTCAACGGTGGCAGGTATTATGTATCTCAAAAAATTTGATCATATACTTAAAATTTTGTTTTGGATGTTTTGACTTTATATACAGACATCATATTCCGCCTGACGGTACAACCGCGGTGGCACTTAACGAATTTCTTATTTCAAAAAGTATTTTGGAAAGTTCATTACCACAGGAAGAACAAGTTATGCACGAAGGCATATCAACATCAAAGGTATCAGCTAGCCTATTACAAAGCATCATGGTGCCCATAATAACATAATTGTTTTTCACAAAGGAGAGACAGTTTTAAAACCGGCTTCCGGTTTAAGCTTGGCCACCAGCCTGGCCTGATGGTTGTGGGTCATCCTACGCCGCTTCAGCTTCCGTTTCTCTACCCAGTGGCTGGAAATCCACAGTTGTCTAGTCGATTCCCATTAATGCTTGAAAAACAGTTTCGTCATGGATTAGCAAAGACGGGTCAATATCGGGAGCGTAAGTATGCTTATGGATTGGAGGGATCAGGTTTTCCAATTCATGGATTGGTGCAGCTATTCGCTTGTTCTGGCTGTCATATTGGGCTTGATAATGAGACAAATCTGCTTCCTCAGCCAGTTGACAAGCTAGCGGACGTACCTCCCGGTTTATGGCTCGCAAATCCGCTTCACCAAATTCTGACCTATCTTCCTTCAAGCTGGGATAACCCTGAGCCGCTTCAATAGGATCAAAATCCGGCACCCAGGCTTTTGCCCGGATTAAAGCATTGATTGCACCGGTTCGAGCAGCAGATTTCTTCAGCTCTTCAACCCGGACAGGAAGCACTGACAGTTTCATCAGAGTATCTTGAATCAAACTAGGCGCCGGTTTGTTATGAGACGCGGTACAGATGATCTGCTGGGCACCAGTATACAATTGTTCAACCAAGGTATAGGCGGCTTTCAATTTCTTCCGCACATCTGACCCCAAGTGACCAATGCGTGTCCCTGAAATACCATAAAGGGTTAATAAACCGGCAACTCTGTAAGAAGGCAGAACCAATTTAGAAGGCAAGCTGGCTTACCAAAGATAGCAGTGGTCATGGCATGAACGTGCCGCTTTATGCTAGTTAGTTCATCCGTCACAGGTTTTAGTGCAGCCTCGGCATCCTCTGCTCGTTTGATCAAAGCAGACTTTTCAGTGGCCCAATCCGCCCATTTCTTCTTGAAGTTCTCCTTAAGTTGTTCCATGGCGCTTAAGGCACTGGCCAATTCCTCTTTTGCTTTGGAGGTTTCAGCCTATTGGGTTTTCAGGTTTTCTTGCAGATCGATGACTTGGTTTTCTTTCGCCTTCAGCTCCGCCTGCAGGCATACAGATATATGTTTCAACAAATCGGTAGAAGGATTCAAGTACCAACCACATAACAAGTTATGCGCTTAGCACTTGGGGGCTAATGCGTATTCGATCTTCATCTTTCAATTGTTTACAAAGTCCCAAGATTAATGCAAGCATTCAACTTGGCACTTGGGGGCTAATGGCTATTTGATCATATGTATTCTGATGCGGCAGTTTCAATTACTTAAAGTACCGGTTTAACTACGCTAAGTTGAACCGGCCCTTGGGGGCTACACCAGCAAATTTCAAAGCATCAAGATTTATATTATTAAGTCCCGGTTTGAAAGAATAGTTCAAACCGGCCCTTGGGGGCTAGGAGAGTCAGCAAGAATAAAAGCATACAAGCAGGAAGAAGCATATGGAAGTTACCTCATATTTATCTTTCATCATATTAACCAGACCAGCTTCGTAGTCACGGCTGGTATACAACCGGTTCAGATAGCCGGAATGGATATCTTGGGCGTTCAGAGCAGCGTAAGCCGTCAGATCAGCGTTCCACGTGCCTTTGCCAAAAGCAGCAAATTCTTCCTTGGCAGAATGTTTGGATAAAGCGATAGGATTGCTTGGTTCAGTATGGCTAGTGCCAGTAATGACAACCTCATCATCCTTGGTACCGCCGGTTTGCACTGGAGCTGTTGGCTTCTCAGTAGGTTTTGCTGGACCGGTGGAGCTTTCAATCCGGATGGAACCCGTGGGCTGTTGGATAGGGCCTGAGGTATCAACAGGCCTCTCTTCCGCAATATGATCATCATCTGGCTGTGGTGGATTGTTGGGAATATCCTCAGAGATAGCCGCTTCAAGAATGGCATCTTCTTCGGCCGCTTTGTCCAGGCGGGCCTTCTTGCTTGGCCTAGGTTTAGCCCTGAGAAGAATAACCAAATTAAATACAGCATGTGTTCTAAGGCAATGTACTGCAAACATCACAATAAATATAGCTTACCCAAGCACCGTTTTGAGCGGCGGGAGCTGAGTGGCCGATGACTCGCCAAAAGATGAGTGGGAAATAACCTGGTAATCGGAGTCGGACGAATTAAGAGGTTGACGAAAGCAGCCCGCTTTAGGACAAGCACTGACAAGCGAATTAGAGACCTCGGAATGACGTTTCCGAACCGGACTGTTCGGTAAACCGGTGGAGGTAACTACCTGGCCGCTGTGCCGGGTGGTGCGGCGAGCTTCGTGTTGTTGAGTCTTCATAAGAAGTTTAGGATCCAAATAAGCAAGAGGATGAGAAAAGTTAACTTTCTGGTTTGCCTGGCGGATTTTTTGTGAAGGCAAAGTTTCTGAATCGGAAGAGAGAATAATTACCTCTACAACATCCGTGTGGCTGGCTTCGGCATCATCCTGACAAATATCATCATTAATAAGACGCATGAAAAATAAACCAAGTGAGTCAAGCTCTACCTCAAAGTCCGGATTATCCACCTCATCATCAGGGGCCGGATTAGAAGATGCAGTGGTTCTTTTCCGGCGGGAAGTCTTCTTCACAGCCTTAGTCTTTTGCCGGGTTGCTCTTTCCGGTTTATCTGTTTTCTCTGGTTTCTCCTGCAGTAGTTTTTTGCTCCAAAACGGATCATCGCCCTGATTATGCAGACACTGATATTAAAAACAATGACCAGACATATCAATAACAGATTCAGCAAAGAGAAAAATCAAAGTCTTACAGCTGGCGGTTTGTTGGTAGCACAGAAGGGAAGCAGGCCGGTTCTAGCGCAGACGTGTTCCGGTTCATTCAGTATTTTACGCACAGCCTCTGTGATTTCTTCACCGGAGAGCTGGAGTTTGGAGTGTCGCAGTGGTTCATCAACACTATCAGTATACTCGCACATCAAACCGAAGCGCTGACTAAGGGGCAGTATGCTCCATGATATCCAGCAGCGAGCGAGATCAACCCCTGTCAAATCGTTGGCCATAAAGGCTCTGAGCTTTGACAGCTGGGGAGCATATTTGCTTCTCTCTTGGGCAGTCAATCTTTGAGGAAAAGGGTGTGTATTGCTGAGCCGCTCCAGACGAAAGCCAGGCAAGGGATTCTCACCAGCAGGGGAGGTGTCTTTGCAGTAGAACCATGTCTGATTCCACTCCTTGGGGTGACTGTGCAGCTTGGCGTGAGGGTATGTGACCTCTTTCCTTTTTTGAATCGCCATGCCACCCAACTCCATATTGGAGCCATCAGTAAACTCAGTGCGGCGGTTTAGATGGAAAAGATCTCTGAATAATTCCACTGTGGGCTCCTCTTGAAAGAACACCTCACAGAGCACTTGGAAGTGGCACATATTTGTAACAGAGTTGGGGCCAGTGTCTTGCGGATGGAGTTGGAAATCAGCTAAAACATCCCGGTAAAATTTAGAACTGGGCGGTTTAAAGCCCCGGGCTAGGTGATCTACGAAAACAACAACCTCTCCTTCTCGAGGTGTGGGGGGGCATTCTTTGCCAGGAGCCCTCCAATGGATGGTATCTTTGCTGCCCAAGGCGCCAATCAGGACTAAATCGTCTAGTTGATCCTCTATGATGCGAGAAGGGACCCAATTGCACTCATACACTTGCTTGGCCATGATGGAATCTACAAGGTAGAAGATCCCGGTTCAAAAATGAATTTGATCAAGGTACGTTGGTATGTTACTGTTAAACCGGAGACAGAACTATCTGAACCGGAGTTTCATGAAGCAACCAACATCTGGCGGTTCAACAAGGGGACTAATGGTATATACCGGTTTGTCAAAATTTTCTACAAAGTTAAACCGCCTGATCTAAGCATTGAACAGTCAAGACTGCAGATGAGTAAGTACGCAAAAACAGATTTCACAAGATTATACTACAGCTTTGGATCTGGAACATGTTTATAAAGGAGATAAATATTCAAGGCCCAAAAGGAGCAGTGTCGAATCAATAAGCAAAGGTATGGATAAGATCGATGGTCTTAATATGCGAAAGCGAAGACGGAGGATAAAAACTACTGCTACACAGAGCGAAGATTCACAGACTCGTCTAAGGATCTATCATATGAACAAGAAACAAGCGACGAACGCTAGAGAACATGGAAACCCTAGAACAGATCTATGATGAAAAGGATAGAAGACTTACCGGAGCTGAGGAAGGAGCGGAAGGTCGTCGCGGTGCTCTGGTACGCTCAGGTTGATGCAGCGGCCAAAGCTGGTGCAGAGGTCGACGGCGGCGGCGGAGCTCTGAAGCTGGGCGACGCGAGGAAGAAGAAGCAGAATGGCACGAAGGGGAAAAAGAAATGACCCTTCGGTCCTATTTATAAAGCAAGGACATGGGTCAGGCGCGAAAATCAAGGGGCCACAAGTTTGGAAACAGAGTTATCGCCTCGATTATCACAGATCTATTAAACAAGAAGGTATCATGGATAGTTTCTTGATGACATATGATGTCACGTCGGTTTACAGCAATCAGAGAAGATGACATCACGGCGGTTCACCAAACTACAAGAAGATGTTGAAGCTGAAATTTTTGCTAAGGATTGACATGAACCTGTTCAAATCAATCTGGGGCCTAATGTTGGGGATATTACTACTGGGCGTAAACCGGCCTATCTGGGCCAGGTTAACTTCATCAGCAGTTAAGTATGTTAAAGCCCATGAAGGTAGATGAGGGCTCAAGACCCATAATCGGTTGAGAGCCTGTAGTCGTAAACCGGCGTGAATATGTAACTTGTATTATAAGTTAGGAATAAGTAGAGACCAAACCGGACACATCTATGAGCCGATGTTGGGACTCTGTAAACCGACAGGCGTCACCCATGTATATAAGGGGACGACCCGGCGGCGGTTTAAGGACGACAGACAACAACTCGAGACATAGGCGAAGCTTGTTTGCTCCCTAGTCATCGAAACACCCATCAATTCCATCACAACTAGACGTAGGCTTTTACCTTCATTGAAGGGGCCGAACTAGTATAAACTCTCTTGCGCCCTTGTGTCCGCTTTAACCCCTTCAAGCTAACCCGTCGAGATGGCTCCATGACTAAGTCCTTTCTCTAGGACATCTGCCGTGACAAAACCACGACACTTTGTGTGCTACCAAACGTCACAACGTAACTGGGTGATTATAAAGGTGCTCTACAGGTGTCTCCAATGGTGTTTGTTGAGTTGGCATAGATTGAGATTAGGATTTGTCACTCCGATTGTCGAAGATGTTGGGGATCATAGCAGAAATTTAAAATTTTCTACGCATCACCAAGATCAATCTATGGAGTAATCTAGCAACGAGGGGAAGGAGAGTGCATCTACATACCCTTGTAGATCGCTAAGCGGAAGCGTTCAAGTGAACGGGGTTGATGGAGTCGTACTCGTCGTGATCCAAATCACCGATGATCCTAGTGCCGAATGGACGGTACCTCCGTGTTCAACACACGTACAGCCCGGTGACGTCTCCTACGCCTTGATCTAGCAAGGGGAGAAGGAGAGGTTGGGGAAGACTCCATCCAGCAGCAGCACGACGGTGTGGTGGTGGTGGAGGAGCGTGGTACTCCAGCAGGGCTTCGCCAAGCACCGCAAGAAACGAGGAGGGAGAGGGGTAGGGCTGCGCCAAGAAGGAGATGTTCTCGTGTGTATGGCAGCCCAAAACCTCAAGTATATATAGGGGGAGGGGAGGGGCTGCGCCCCCACCTAGGTTTCCACCCCTAGGGGTGGCGGCCAGCCCTAGATCCCATCTAGGGGGGCGGCCAAGAGGGGAGAGAGGGGGGCGCACCACTAGGTGGGCCTTAGGCCCATCTGAGCCTAGGGTTTCCTCTTTTCCCTTCTCTCTTCGCATTGGGCCCTGGTGGGGGGGCGCACCAGCCCACATGGGGCTGGTACCCTCTCACACTTGGCCCACGCAACCCTCTGGGGCAGGTAGCCCCACCTGGTGGACCCCTCGGACCCTCCCGGTGGTCCCGGTACGTTACCGATAGCACCCGAAACTTTTCCGGTGACCAAAACAGGACTTCCCATATATAAATCTTTACCTACGGACCATTCCGGAACTCCTCGTGATGTCCGGGATCTCATCCGGGACTCCGAACAACATTCGGTAACCACGTATATCTATTCCCTATAACCCTAGCGTCATCGAACCTTAAGTGTGTAGACCCTACGGGTTCGGGAGTCATGCAGACATGGCCGAGAAAACTCTCCGGCCAATAACCAATAGCGGGATCTGGATACCCATGTTGGCTCCCACATGATCCACGATGATCTCATCGGATGAACCACGATGTCAAGGATTCAGTCAATCCCTTATACAATTCCCTTTGTCTATCGGTACGATACTTGCCCAAGATTCGATCGTCGGTATCCTGATACCTTGTTCAATCTCGTTACCGGCAAGTCTCTTTACTCGTTCCGTAACACATCATCCCGTGATCAACTCCTTGATCACATTGTGCACATTATGATGATGTCCTACCGAGTGGGCCCAGAGATACCTATCCGTTTACACGGAGTGACAAATCCCAGTCTCGATTCGTGCCAACCCAACAGACACTTCCGGAGATACCTGTAGTGTACCTTTATAGCCACCCAGTTACGTTGTTACATTTGGCACACCCAAAGCACTCCTATGGTATCCGGGAGTTGCACAATCTCATGGTCTAAGGAAATGATACTTGACATTAGAAAAGCTTTAGCAAACGAACTACACGATCTTGTGCTAGGCTTAGGATTGGGTCTTGTCCATCACATCATTCTCCTAATGATGTGATCCCGTTATCAACGACATCCAATGTCCATGGTCAGGAAACCGTAACCATCTATTGATCAACGAGGTAGTCAACTAGAGGCTTACTAGGGACATGGTGTTGTCTATGTATACACACATGTATCTGAGTTTCCTATCAATACAATTTTAGCATGGATAATAAACGATTATCATGAACAAGTAAGTATAATAATAACCAATTTATTATTGCCTCTAGGGCATATTTCCAACAGTCTCCCACTTGCACTAGAGTCAATAATCTAGTTCACATCGCCATGTGATTAACACTCACAGGTCACATCGCCATGTGACCAACATCCAAGAGTCTACTAGACTCAATGATCTAGTTCACATCACTATGTGATAAACACTCAAAGAGTTCTAGGTTTGATCATGTTATGCTTGTGAGAGAGGTTGTAGTCAACTTGCCATATTCAGATCCCTATGTATTTCGCAAAACTTTATATCGTAGATGCAGCTGCCACGTTCCACTTGGAGCTATTCCAAATTGTTGCTCCATTATACGTATCCGGTATCTCTACTCAGAGCTATCCGGATAGGTGTTAAGCTTGCATCGACGTAACTCTTTACGTCGAACTCTTTATCACCTCCATAACCGAGAAACATTTCCTTATTCCTCTAAGGATAATTTTGACCGCTATCTGGTGATCTACTCCTAGATCACCTTTGTACCCTCTTGCCAGACACGTGGCAAGGCACACATCAGGTGCGGTACTCAGCATGGCATACCGTATAGAGCCTATGACAAGAGCATAGGGGACGACCTTCGTCCTTCCTCTTTCTTCTGCCGTGGTCAATCTTTGAGTCTTACTCAACTTCACACCTTTACTACTCATGTAAGAACCCCTTCTTTGACTGATCTATTTTGAACTCCTTCAAAAACATGTCAAGGTGTGCGTTCTTTGAAAGTATCATCAGGCGTCTTGATCTATCTCTATAGATCTTGATGCCCAATATGTAAGCAGCTTTATCCAGGTCTTCCTTTGAAAAACACTCTTCAAACAACCATTTATGCTTTCCAGAAATTCTACATTATTTCGGATCAACAATATGTCATCCACATATACTTATCAGAAATGTTGTAGTGCTCCCACTCACTTTCTTGTAAATACAAGTTTCTAGCAAACATTGTATAAACCTAAAAGCTTTGATCACTCCATCAAAACATATATTCCGATTCCGAGATGCTTGCTCTAGTCCATAGAAGGATTGCTGGAGCCAGCATACTTTTTAGAATCCTTAGGATCGTCAAAACCTTTTATTGTATCACATACAACTTTTCTTACGAAAGCTGGTAAGAAAACTTGTTTTGACATCTATTTGTAAGATTTCATAATCAAAAAATACAGCTAATGCTAACATGATTCCGACGGACTTAAGCATCGCTACGGGTGAGAAATTCTCATCGTAGTCAACTCCTTGAACTTGTGAAAAGACTCTTTCCCACAAGTCGAGCTTCATAGATGGTAACATTACCGCCCACGTTCGTCTTCTTCTTAAAGATCCATTTATCTCAATGGCTTGCCGATCATCGGGCAAGTCCACCAAAGTCCATACTTTGTTCTGATATATGGATCCTATTTCGGATTTCATGGCTTCTAACCATTTGTCGGAATACGGGCCCACCATCGCTTCTCCATAGCTCGTAGGTTCATTGTTGTCTAACAACATGATATCTAAGACAGGATTATCGTACCACTTAGGAGTAGTACATATCCTTGTCGACCTATGAGGTTCGATAGCAGCTTGATCCGAAGCTTCATGATCACTATCATTAACTTCCTATTCAACAGACGTAGGCGCCACAGAAAACATCTTTCTGTGTTGCGCCACTCTCTGGTTGAAGTAAAGGTTCGACAACCTCATCAAGTTCTATCTTCCTCCCACTCAATTCTTTCGATAGAAACTCCTTCTCGAGAAAGGACTCGTTCTTAGCGACAAACAATTTGCCCTCGGATCTGAGATAGAAGGTATACCCAACTGTCACCTTTGGGTATCCTATGAAGATGTGTTTGTCCGCTTTGGGTTCGAGCTTCTCTGGCTGAAGCCTTAAGCATCGCAGCCCAAACATCAAGAAACGACAACTTTGGTTTCTTGCCAAACGAATGTTCATACGATGTCGTCTCAACGGACTTAGATGGTGTCCTATCTAAAGTGAATGCGGCTGTATCTAACGCATAACCTCAAAATGAAAATGGTAGATCGGTAAGAGACATCATAGATCGCACCATATCTCATAAGGTTCGATTACGATGTCCGGACACACCATTACTCTGTGGTGTTCCAGGTGGCTTCAACTGTGAAACAATTCCACAATGTCTTAAGTGATTGCCAAACTCATAACTCAGAAAATCCCCTTTTGATCAGATCGTAGGAACATGATCTTTTTGTTATGATGATTCTTAACTTCACTCTGAAATCGCTTGAACTTTTCAAACGTTTCAGACTTGTGCTTCATTAAGTAAATATACCTATATCTACTCAAATCGTCAGTGAAGATGAGAAAATAGCGATATCCACCGCACGCTTCAATTCTCATTGGATCACACGCATCGGCATGTATGATTTCCAACAAGTCACTTGCCCGTTTCATTGTACCTGAAAACGGGGTCTTAGTCATCCTGCCCATGAGGCATGGCTCGCATGTGTCAAGTGATTCAAAATCAAGTGACTCCAAACATCCATTGACATGGAGTTTCTTCATGCATCTTATGCCAATATGACCTAAGCGGCAGTGCACGAGAAAGTGGTACTATCATTATTAACTCTACATCTTTTGGCGTGAACATGTGTATTACCACGACCGAGATTCAATGAACTATTCACATAGGGTGCATGACCATGAAAGGTATCATTCATGTAAACAGAATAACCATTATTCTCTAACTTAAATGAATGACCGTATTGCAATGAACATGATCTAATCATATTCATGCTCAACGTAGACACCTGGTAACATCTATCTAGGTTCAATACTAATCCCGAAGGTGGATGGAGCGTGCGATGGTGATCTCATCAACTTTGGAAACACTTCCAACACACATCGTCACCTCGCCCTCAGCCAGTCTCTGTTTAGTCCGTAGCTTTTGCTTCAAGTCACCAATAATAGTAACTGAACCGGTATCCAATACCCAGGTGCTACCAGGAGTACTAGCGAGGTACACATTAATAACACGTATATACTTTGTTGAAGTTGCCAGCCTTCTTATCTACCATGCATTTGGGGTAATTCTGCTACCAGTGACCGTTCCCCTTACAATAGAAGCACTTAGTCTCGGGTTTGGGTTCAACCTTGGGTTCCTTCACTGGAGCGGCAACTGGTTTGCCATCCATGAAGTTTCCCTTCTAGCCCTTGCCCTTCTTGAAACCAGTGGTCTTGTTAAACCATCAACACTTGATGCTCCTTCTTGATTTCTACCTTTTGCGGTCTTAAGCACCGCGAACAGCTCCGGGATCAACTCCATCCCTTGCATGTCATAGTTCATCACGAAGATCTAGTAGCTTAGTGATAGTGGCTAGAGAACTCTATCAATCACTATCTTATCTGGAAGTTTAACTCCCACTTGATTTAAGTGATTGTAGCACCCAGACATTCTGAGCACATGCTCACTAGCTGAGCTATTCTCCTCCATCTTGTTGGCAAAAGAACTTGTCAGAGGTCTCACACCTCTCAACATGGGCATGAGCCTGAAATCCCAATTTCAACTCTTGGAACATCTCATATGTTCTATGGCGTTCAAAACGTCATTGGAATCCCGATTCTAAGCCGTAAAGTATGGTGCACTAAACTATCAAGTAGTCATCAGGATGTGTCTGTCAGGTGTTCACAACATCCACAGACGACGTTGTAGGGGTTTGCACATCGAGCGGTGCATCCAAGACGTAAGCCTTCTGTGTAGCAGTGAGGACACTCCTCGGACTACGGACCTAGTCCGCATCAGTGCTTACAATATCTTTCAACTTGGTCTTTCTCTAGGAACGTATTGAAACAGGGAGCTACAACGTGAGCTATTTATCTACAACATATTTGCAAAGACAATTTAGACTATGTTCATGATAATTGAGTTCATTTAATGAACTCCCACTCAGATAGACATCCCTCTAGTCATCTAAGTGAAACATGATCCGAGTCAACTAGGCCGTGTCCGATCATCACATGAGACGGACTAGTCAACATCGGTGAACATCTTCATGTTGATCGTATCTTCTATACGACTCATGCTCGACCTTTCGGTCTTCCGTGTTCCGAGGCCATGTCTGTACATGCTAGGCTCGTCAAGTCAACCTAAGTGTTTTTGCTGTGTAAATCTAGCTTACACCCGTTGTATTCGAACGTTAGAATCTATCACACCCGATCATCATGTGGTGCTTCGAAACAACGAACCTTCGCAACGGTGCACAGTTAGGGGGAACACCTTTCTTGAAATTTTAGTGAGGGATCATCTTATTTAAGCTACCGTCGTTCTAAGCAAATAAGATGTAAAACATGATAAACATCACATGCAATCAAATAGTGACATGATATGGCCAATATCATTTTGCTCCTTTTGATCTCCATCTTCGGGGCTCCATGATCATCGTTGTCACTAGGATGACACCATGATCTCCATCATCATGATCTCCATCATCGTGTCTTCTTGAAGTTGTCTCGTCATCTATTACTTCTACTACTATGGCTAACGCTTTAGCAATAAAGTAAAGTAATTACATGACGTTTATGTTGACACGCAGGTCATAAATAAATTAAGACAACTCCTATGGCTCCTGCCAGTTGTCATACTCATCGACATGCAAGTCATGATTCCTATTAGAAGAACATGATCAATCTCATACATCACATATATCATTCATCACATCCTTTTGTCCATATCACATCACAAGGCATATGCTGCAAAAACAAGTTAGACGTCCTCTAATTGTTGTTGCAAGTTTTTATGTGGCTGCTATAGGTTTCTAGCAAGAACGTTTCTTATCTACGCCAAAACCACAACGTGATATGCCAATTTCTATTTACCCTTCATAAGGACCCTTCTCATCGAATCCGATCCGACTAAAGTGGGAGAGACAGACACCCGCTAGCCACCTTATGCAACTAGTGCATGTCAGTCGGTGGAACCAGTCTCACGTAAGAGTACGTGTAAGGTCGGTCTGGGCCGCTTCATCCCACGATGCCGCCGAATCAAGATAAGACTAGTAACGGCACGCAAATTGACAAAATCGATGCCCACAACAACTTGTGTTCTACTCGTGCATAGAAACTACGCATAGACCTAGCTCATGATGCCACTGTTGGGGATCGTAGCAGAAATTTAAAATTTTCTACGCATCACCAAGATCAATCTATGGAGTAATCTAGCAACGAGGGGAAGGAGAGTGCATCTACATACCCTTGTAGATCGCTAAGCGGAAGAGTTCAAGTGAACGGGGTTGATGGAGTCGTACTCGTCGTGATCCAAATCACCGATGATCCTAGTGCCGAACGGACGGTACCTCCGTGTTCAACACATGTACAGCCCGGTGACGTCTCCTACGCCTTGATCCAGCAAGGGGAGAAGGAGAGGTTGGGGAAGACTCCATCCAGCAGCAGCACGACGGCGTGGTGGTGGTGGAGGAGCGTGGTACTCCAGCAGGGCTTCGCCAAGCACCGCAAGAGACGAGGAGGGAGAGGGGTAGGGCTGCGCCAAGAAGGAGATGTTCTCGTGTGTATGGCAGCCCAAAACCTCAAGTATATATAGGGGGAGGGGAGGGGCTGCGCCCCCACCTAGGTTTCCACCCCTAGGGGTGGCGGCCAGCCCTAGATCCCATCTAGGGGGGCGGCCAAGAGGGGAGAGAGGGGGGCGCACCACTAGGTGGGCCTTAGGCCCATCTGAGCCTAGGGTTTCCCCTTTTCCCTTCTCTCTTCGCATTGGGCCCTGGTGGGGGGGCGCACCAGCCCACCTGGGGCTGGTCCCCTCTCACACTTGGCCCACGCAACCCTCTGGGGCAGGTAGCCCCACCTGGTGGACCCCCGGGACCCTCCCGGTGGTCCCGGTACGTTACCGATAGCACCCGAAACTTTTCCGGTGACCAAAACAGGACTTCCCATATATAAATCTTTACCTACGGACCATTCCGGAACTCCTCGTGATGTCCAGGATCTCATCCGGGACTCCGAACAACATTCGGTAACCACGTATATCTATTCCCTATAACCCTAGCATCATCGAACCTTAAGTGTGTAGACCCTACGGGTTCGGGAGTCATGCAGACATGGCCGAGAAAACTCTCCGGCCAATAACCAACAGTGGGATTTGGATACCCATGTTGGCTCCCACATGATCCACGATGATCTCATCGGATGAACCACGATGTCAAGGATTCAGTCAATCCCTTATACAATTCCCTTTGTCTATCGGTACGATACTTGCCCAAGATTCGATCGTCGGTATCCTGATACCTTGTTCAATCTCGTTACCGGCAAGTCTCTTTACTCGTTCCGTAACACATCATCCCGTGATCAACTCCTTGATCACATTGTGCACATTATGATGATGTCCTACCGAGTGGGCCCAGAGATACCTATCCGTTTACACGGAGTGACAAATCCCAGTCTCGATTCGTGCCAACCCAACAGACACTTTCGGAGATACCTGTAGTGTACCTTTATAGCCACCCAGTTACGTTGTTACATTTGGCACACCCAAAGCACTCCTATGGTATCCGGGAGTTGCACAATCTCATGGTCTAAGGAAATGATACTTGACATTAGAAAAGCTTTAGCAAACGAACTACACGATCTTGTGCTAGGCTTAGGATTGGGTCTTGTCCATCACATCATTCTCCTAATGATGTGATCCCGTTATCAACGACATCCAATGTCCATGGTCAGGAAACCATAACCATCTATTGATCAACGAGCTAGTCAACTAGAGGCTTACTAGGGACATGGTGTTGTCTATGTATCCACACATGTATCTGAGTTTCCTATCAATACAATTCTAGCATGGATAATAAACGATTATCATGAACAAGGAAATATAATAATAACCAATTTATTATTGCCTCTAGGGCATATTTCCAATAGGAGAGGTATCTCTGGTCCCTCTCGGTAATGCACATCAATATAAGCATTGCAAGCAATGTGACCAATGAGTTAGTTGCGGGATGATGCATTAAGGAACAAGTAAAGAGACTTGCCAGTAACGAGATTGAACCTGGTATTGAGATACCGACGATCGAATCTCGGGCAAGTAACATACCGATGACAAAGGGAACAACGTATTTCATTATACGGTTTGACCGATAAAGATCTTCATATAATATGTGGGAGCCAATATGAACATCCAGGTTTCGCTATTGGTTATTGACCGGAGACGTGTCTCGATCATGTCTACATAGTTCTCGAACCCGTAGGGTCCGCACACTTAACGTTCGGTGACGATCGGTATTATGAGTTTATGTGTTTTGATGTACTGAAGGTAGTTTAGAGTCCCGAATTTGATCATGGACATGACGAGAAGTCTCGAAATGGTCGAGACGTAAAGATTGATATATTGGAAGCCTATGTTTGGACATCGGAATGGTTCCGGATGAGTTCGGGCATTTTCTGGAGTACCGGGAGGTTACCAGAACCCCCCGGAGAGTATATGGGCCTTATTGGGCCTTAGTGGAATAGAGGAGAGGAAGGCAAAAGGTGGGAGGCGTGCCCCCTAGCCCAATCCGAATTGGGTGCCCCCTCTTTCCTTACCCCTCTCCTCCCCTTCCTTCTCTCCTCCTCTAGGGCACGGCCCTTCCCCCTAGTGGGCCGGCCCTTCCCCCTCCTCCACTCCTTTATATACAGGGGAAGGGGCACCCCATAGACACACAAGTTGATCATTGATCCCTTAGCCGTGTGCAGTGCTCCCCTCCACCATAATCCATCTCGGTCATATCATCATAGTGCTTAGGCGAAGCCCTGCGACGGTACAATCATCATCACCATCATCACGCCATCGTGTTGACGAAGCTCTCCCTCGACACTCGGCTGGATCGAGAGTTCATGGGACGTCACCGAGCTGAATGTGTGCAGATCGTGGAGGTGTCGTACTTTCGGTACTAGGATC
This sequence comes from Triticum urartu, assembly GCF_056163025.1. Classification (NCBI taxonomy): domain Eukaryota; kingdom Viridiplantae; phylum Streptophyta; class Magnoliopsida; order Poales; family Poaceae; genus Triticum; species Triticum urartu. The sequence continues at coordinate 605,023,732 of NC_141875.1, forward strand.
GGTCGATCGTGAAGACGTACGACTACATCAACCGCGTTGTCATAACGCTTCCGCTTACGGTCTACAGGGTACGTGGGCAACACTCTTCCCCTCTCGTTGCTATGCATCACCATGATCTTGCGTGTGCGCAGGAAATTTTATGAAATTACTACGTTCCCCAACATATGTTTCCTAACCATAGACATGAGTTGTCATTTGATTAACGGGATCACATCATTAGAGAATGATATGATTGACTTGACCCATCCGTTAGCTTAGCACGATGATCGTTTAGTTTGTTGCTATTGCTTTCTCCATAACTTATACATGTTCCTATGACTATGAGATCGTGCAACTCCCGAATACCGGAGGAACACTTAGTGTGCTATCAAACGTCACAACGTAACTGGGTGACTATAAAGATGCTCTACAGGTGTCTCTGATGGTGTTTATTGAGTTGGCATAGATCGAGATTAGGATTTGTAACTCCGAGTATCGGAGAGGTATCTCTGGGCCCTCTCGGTAATGCACATCACTATAAGCCTTGCAAGCAATGTGACTAATGAGTTAGTTGCGGGATGATGCATTACGGAACGAGTAAAGAGACTTGCCGGTAACGAGATTGAACTAGGTATTGGGATACCGACGACCGAATCTCGGGCAAGTAACATACTGATGACAAAGGGAACAACGTATGTTGTTATGCGGTTTGACCGATAAAGATCTTCATAGAATATGTGGGAGCCAATATGAACATCCAGGTTCGGCTATTGGTTATTGACCGGAGACGTGTCTTGGTCATGTCTACATAGTTCTCGAACCAGTAGGGTTCGCACGCTTAACGTTCGGTGACGATCGGTATTATGAGTTTATGTGTTTTGATGTACCGAAGGTAGTTCGGAGTCCCAGATGTGATCACAAACATGACGAAGAGTCTCGAAATGGTTGAGACATAAAGATCGATATATTGGATGACTATGTTTGGACATCGGAAAGGTTTCTAGAGAGTTCGGGCATATACCGGAGTACTCGGGAGTTACCGGAACCTTCCGGGGAGTCAATGGGCCTTAATGGGCCATAGTAGAAAGGAGGAGGAGGCGGCCAAGGTGGGCCCTCCCCCCAAGCCCAGTCCGAATTGGGAAGGGGGGCCGGCCCCCCTTTCCTTCTCTCCTTCTCCCCCTTCCTTCCCTCTCCTACTCCAACTAGGGAAGGGGGAATCCTACTCCCACCGGGAGTAGGACTCCCCCCTTGGGCACGCCTAGGAGGCCGACCCTCTTCCCCTCCTCCACTCCTTTATATACGGGGGAGGGGCACCCCATAGACACACAAGTTGATCATTGATCCCTTAGCCGTGTGTGGTGCCCCCCTCCACCATAATCCAACTCAGTCATATCGTAGCGGTGCTTAGGCGAAGCCCTGTTCCGGTAGCATCATCATCACCGTCATCACGCCGTCGTGCTGACGAAACTTTTCCTCGACACTCAGCTGAATCGAGAGTTCGTGGGACGTCACTGAGCTGAACGTGTGCAGATCGCGGAGGTGTCGTACTTTCGGTACTAGGATCGGTCCGATCGTGAAGACGTACGACTACATCAACCGCGTTGTCATAACGCTTCCGCTTACAGTATACGAGGATACTTGGACAATACTCTTTTCCTCTCGTTGCTATGCATCACCATGTTAGATCTTGCGTGTGCGTAGAATTTTTTTTAAAATTACTGCGTTCTCCAACATGTAATTGTATTAAATTGGGATCGAGTACAAAATACAGATAATCTACTGTGTTGTCTATGAGCCCTACCCCCATCGGGGCTGTAGGTTTACAACCTAGTCGGTTACATCCAAAGGGAATGTGTTATATATTAAACTGGCTTTCACTAACCTCTGCCATTGATAATATCCACGCTTTTGAACGCAGGGCTATATGTCGCCCATAGTGATTCCTAATAGGAATCTCCTACAGGAGACAGTAGCAGACTGGTCCATTTTAGCGCGCGTAGATTCGCGTCGTGCCAACTCGTAGCAATCGATGTAGCGTCTGCTCGCTCCAGTTTTCTTCATTTATTTTCTTTTTTCTCTGGTTTTCTTGGATTTTGCTTTTTATTTTACTTCGGTTTACGTGCCTTCTCATTGGCTTTCTTGCCATTTTGCTTTCTTTCTTTGCTACACTTTAGTTTTCCTTGTTATTTTTTTGTTTTCTTTGGTTTTATTTTGTTCCTTTCTCGGTTTTTATCTGTTTTTTAGTCATTTTTATTTTTTCTTAGTATACAAGGTACATGTTTAGGACATGTGATACATTTGTCTATATGGTGCACATTTTTCATATACATGATGTATTTTTTTAAAATGCATGTTTTGAACTCTTTTTTAATACATGGTATTTTTTTCTAAATACACATTGTCGTTTTTTAAATAAACATAAAGATTTTTCTAAAGTACATGCGCATTTTATTTACATTGTATAAACTTTATTCAAAAAATTGGCAACACATGAATATTTCTTTACATCATGATACATTTCTTTAATGGAAATAAACTTCTTCTAACCTACACGAACATTTTGTTTACATATGTTGAACCTCAGGAATATTTCCATCAAATGGGATGTGCAATATTTTTAATGGCCTGAAAAAATTGACATTACAAAACATTTTTTTACTTGTATACACATTTATTTTAGAATCACATACATTTTTTCATACAATTTTTTAATGGCCCAAAACATTTTTTACATTACGCAACATTTGTTTTACATTGTATACACATTTTTTTAAAGATCACATATATTTTTTAGAAATGTGGGAATGTAGTTTCATTGTCATGTTTTCTTTTGAAAATTATCAACATTTTTAAAACTACGCTAAGAATTTTTTAACACAATGTAGCAACTTTTTTCAAATTCGTGTTTTTAAATGTTCTAAGTAAATTTAAGTCTTTGAAATATATGCAATTAATTTGAAACATAAATAAAAGTAAAATAGAAAATAAGAAAAAAAAAACATGTGGCATCAGCAAGACGTCAGCGACACGGGCCACGCCCTACTAGGCCGGGCCACTACCGGCGCCTGTACGCAGGCAGCCATACATTACTTCATTTATTTTGATCACTTCGCGGACAATCATGCCTATCCGCCGCACCTCTTCCAGAGAAGGACCGAATGAGCCGATCCCTCTTCATAAAATTTGTGCAAGCTTGCGAGGCCAATTATCGGGTTTTTTACTCAAAAGAAGAAATATCGCGGGCTTGTTGGGTTTTGGCACATATCAAAAAAATCTCCGTAGCTATGCGGGTGATTGCATATGGCATTTCGGCTGACTATATCGACGAGTATCTTCGCATTGGCGCCGATACTACAATTGAGTCAGTGCGTAGGTTCGTCAAAGTGACCATCCACATCTTTGGTCATGTCTATCTTCATGCACCCAACGAGGAAGACACTAAAAAGTTGATGGCAGCAAATGAGAAGCGAGGTTGGCCTAGCATGCTAGAAAGCGTTGATTGCATGCATTGCACTTGAAAAAACTGCCCGGAGGCATGGCACGGGCAATATTGTGGCAAGTCTCGTGATGCAACAATTGTGCTAGAGGCTGTAGCATCCGAGGATTTATGGATTTGTCATTAATTTTTTGATATGTCGGGTACTCTCAACGATATCAATGTGTTGCAAAGGTTTCATTTGTTTGCTAGACTTGCTAGTGGTGATGCTACTACTTGCAACTTCATGGTGAATGGACATGAGTACACAAAGGGATACTATCTTACAGATGATATTTATCCTTCTTGGTGTACATTTGTCAAAAGCATCAAAAAGCCCAAGATTAGAAAGCATATTGAATTTGCAAAGGTACAAGAAGCTACCCGAAAAGATATTGAAAGAGCCTTCGTGGTTTTGTAATCTATATTTGCTATTGTTCGTGATCCTGCTCGTTTTTTGGACAAGCAAACCATGAACAACATCATGACATGTTGTGTGATTCTTCACAACATGTCATCAAAGTTGAGAGGGACATGAACTTGGAGTTCTTCTTAAGACGATGTCGGTAGCCGTGTGAAGCCAACTAAAGATCGTGACCACATACAAGCATTCCTTCAGACATACCGGCAGATTGAAGATACAAACACCCACCGTCAGCTTTAGGAGGATCTCATTGAACACCGTTGAAAAAGGCAGGGCCAAAGACATTGAGCACCATTGGCAAAGATACCGACCAATTTTACAATCATTTCATTTAATTCATGTATCATCGGTATCATTTGTTGTATTCGGGACAATTGTTGTATTAAATTATTAGTTTAATTTGGTGATTTGAATAATTGTTGTAATTTGAATTCATAATGTTCACATTTTATGTTATTTGAATTCATAATGTTCACATTTTATGTTATTTGAATTCATAATATTCACATTTTATGTTATTTGAATTCATAATTGTGTGTAATATGTGAAATATGAGTCTAATTAAGAAGAAACCACGTGTTTTGGGGGCTCGCGCGGGCTGCGGCCGAACAGACATCGCATAGCGAAACTGTAAAAGAGCCGCACGAGCTTGCAAAACACGTTCTTCGCAAACTGTAAACGTGCTATAAGGGTCCGCGATATAAGGACTATCCTACATATGCTATTAGAGGACCCGTTCCCCGCTCTTCTTCCATGTACCCTACTACCTGCTCTTGGAGTCTCTATACTAAAATTGAGCGCTCTTCAACAACTACTCCCTCCATTCCAAAATATAATGCGCCCGCGTTTCTTGAGTTCTAACTTTGATCATAAATTTAACCAACGAGACCGACTGTGACGGGAGAAAAAAATTATATAATCGAACACTTCATTTAAATACGAATTCACTGGTATAAATTTTGCTCCCGCCGCAGTGGGTCTCATTGGTTAAATATATGGTCAAAGTTAAAGCACCGAAATAAAGGAAGCACTATATTTTGAAACGAAGGAAGTAATATCTCCTGCATCACAGTCTTCCTACCCAACTGTTTGTCCCCTCAGCTATTATTGTCGGGCTACATAAGATATTGCCTAACTCTAACACGATTGAGGGATGATACTAAGACATGATTGACCCAAAACCACTAGGCGCATCCCGTGGCCCACGTTGATAAACAGGGCAGAGTGATCAAACAAATCTACCCTCTCCCTAGTCAGGACGATGTTGATATCCTCCAAATTCCGGCCGACGGAGGCAGCCGACTGTCACCGCGTATGCCGCATGCCATGCAAGTCAACAGCTCTACACCACGTAGGGAAGGTGAAGCCGCACCGCACCTCACCGCACGAACCAGCTGAGACAGACGGTGAAAGCCAAGTTCATGCACGCATTAATCGTGTTCGTTAATCAGCCATTACCCGAGTGAACCTTCCCCGCGGGCCGCAGCGGTGGGGATCCGAAGCCGCCGCCGCCGCCGGCGTCGGCGTCGGTCCCGGCTGCTAAACCGGGACCCATGAGCCAGACAGGCACAGACAGCAGCTCTCGGATGACGGGGACGACGTGGAGGCGTTGAACGGCCGGTCAGCGTCTAGTCGGCCGGGGCCCCGCTCCGCCGTGGCGGCGTAATGGCGCACGTGCGGCGCGGCGGCGCTCGCCGTTCCCTTTTCCCGTTCCACTTCCACCAGCCCTGGAGTTTGACGCCGCCGGTGATCCTTGGTTCTTGCACCCCGCATTAATACTCCGGTCATTTTCGGGATGCGCGGAATTCCTCCCCTGATCTTATCCGTTTGACTGTCGGGCGCCTAATCCTCTGCCGGTTTCAGCTGATGCTGGGCTGTTGGCCCCGTGGTTCTGAAGTAACCAGTGCACATCGGTCGTTGGTGGTAGGTTGCCGGCAGTACTTTTTGGTTTGTTGTATTAGTGACTTAATCCACACTGCAATGAGCTTTGATCCACTCATCTTTCTTGAGCTTTCGAGCGGTGCTTAGATCGTGCTTGGACCTCTCTCGGCAGAAACGAAACGCGATGCATCTTTCCCCGTTTGAGAGACGCGGCTTTCGTCGGCTGTCAGATGTTAACGCTGTCTCGTATGCGCAGGAGACGTATCATCTGGCACCGGTACGTCAGCAAAACGGACAAATCGTGTACAAGGCGCATAACATTATCTTTTCTATAAAAAAAACACGAAAAAGGGCGAACGCTTTCTTTTTGCGAAAAAAAGGTACGCAAGGACCCAAGACTGAACGAGGAAAACAAGAGATGCACGTAACAGACTGATGAGTGATGAGAAAGAAAAAGGAGAAGAAAAGATGTCAGATATAGTTGTTGTTAATATATGTAGGAAAGTCCAAATCTGGATATGAAGGGTGTATTTTTGTATGATGACGGTGCGAGCCGCAACACGCAGCTGCAAAATGTTTAGAATATTATCTTGGGTTCCATACCGGTTAGTAGGAGTATATGTGTGAATGAATGAGGCTGAGGGTCGGGCCGACTACCAAACGCAAGGTCACGGAGCGAACCTGCGCGCGAGGACATGAATTCTGACACGGGACGGAACCAGACTAACGTATACTGATACTAAAAAAAGTATGAACCGCTACAGCTGGCCGTCGCTGGACCTGCGCGCGCAAACCCAAGTTTTGGAGGTCGGCAACTGTTCCTTAGTCCCGATCTCGAGGAGCGAGCGAGCGGGCGAGAAGCACAAGCAAAACGCCACACCGCGTGGCCCATGCCATTGCCACCGACCACACCGAACATGCTACTACTGGCGGTTCCTGCCCTCCTAGGTGCTGCCGTGCTGGCTGGCATAGTGTGAAAAACACAAAATATACTCAGAACTTGCCTGAAATGGCACCACGCCTAGGCGGCAACAGCTAGCCGTGCCTAGAACGGTCGGCATTCCCTTCTTTTTTTTTTGTCGTGTGATCAACCACAGCCGCAACCTGGCACAAGAAACTGCATCGAGCCTTTGTCCCCACATTGGAAGTGACAAGTTGGAGAGCCGATATGCACAACAGTATATGCGCTCTGTATCTTCTTTCCGAGAGATGAAAACCCATTACTAGTGCGGAGTGAGTTTTCACGCGTCCGAAAGGACAAACCTAGCTAGCTGTACATAAAAAGAGAGAGGCAACCGGGCATTCACATTCACCGTCCTCTGTATCTGTATGCATGACACATCCATCGATCGCAAACAAACAAACAAACAAACAACACAAAATCATTGCTGGCGAGAGTGAGGAGTTGAAACCCAACTCATGCACCCCCTCCTCGCATCAGACTAGACAATGCGGGACGCTTGACCGCTGCTTGCGCACACTCAACGGGTCAGTTCGACGACAGAGTGCAGGTTTCGGGCTCCTCGTCGTCTATTCTGACTGATTATTTTCACCCGGACGGAGGTGCACACAAAAAAACAAAACGCTCGAGACGAGACGTATGACGCAGGGGACGGCGACCCGCGGTGCAATCATGTCACGGATGATTGATCGGCCCGTTCGACCGCCGCATAGTCCAGGTTCGTTCGGAATCGCATTGCCTGGGCGCGGGCACGACCGGGCGGGCGCAACGGCCAACAAGGTGTGGAGGTGCACGAAGCGTGACTGAGAAGTCGCACACGTGCCGTAGCGGTGCGACCGTGTGCCGGTGTGCCGTGTGTGGAGGTCTGGACCCTGGCCGCCGACTTCCGCCTGAGAAGATATTTCTTTAGTCTATCTTGTCTGCCATGTTGATGTTGGTGCCCCGGCTCCTATAAAAACTGCAAAGTCGGGAAGCGCTCATAAGGAAGGAGCCGCTGTACTTGAACCGAGGACGCACAGACAGAGAGCAGAGAGGAGAGGGAAGGCGCCGCGGACGATGACTCGACCAACAATGCTCATGCTCGGCCTCCTGCTGCTCTCGCTCTTCTCAGGTGTGTGCTCTGCCCTGCTTCCTCCTCCTCGCTTCGTTCTGCTATGTAAGAGTTTCTTCTCTTCTTTCTGGCGCCGCTCTGCGTCTGCCCTCCGCGGACGCCGCCATTGCCGTCGATCAGCCGGGTGAGAAGCTCTGCTTACTCTCTCCGCCTCCGTCCGTCGCCGCGGCAGAATTCAGCACGCGTTGTTGTTGTTGCTCGTCTTCCAGCTCCCAATCCGTAGTGCCGTTTCAAAGAGCGCCTGCGTGAAGTAGAGGCCGCGCACGTGCCCAAGCGGCGCGCGAGGGCTGGACTCTGCTGTAGGCCAGCGGGCGCCGACTTCCGCCCAGATATTTCATTAGTTTACCTTCTCTCAACACATTGGTGTCTGTGGCTGGACACGGTCTCCGGTGGTAGTACTTGGCACTCCTATAAAAACTAACTTGGGAAGGCGAGGGGTCGATCCCGAATGAAGGAGCCGCTCTACTTTAACACGGACGTAACCGCTCCGGACCCTCCCCCAGACATCATATATCGGCCAAGGGCGAGAGCAGACGAGAGAAAGAGACGCCAATGGAGCACCGAGCCTCATCGTCGCTCCTGCCCTGCATCCTCCTGCTCTTGCTCTTCTCAGGTGCGCCCTCTGCTCTGCTTCCTTCATCTCCCGAGCTTTTCTTCTTGCTTCTGCTGCATCTCCGCCTCCAGCCTCTGCCGACGTCGCCATTGTTGTCGATCAACCTAGTGGAGCGCTCTCTTATTCTCTCCGCGCTTCTGCCATCTCCAAGGCTTGCCCGACGAATTCCACACACGATGTGCCGTTCGTGCTCGGTGCTCCAGTCCGTGGTGCCGTTTCCAGGAGTTTCAAGGCTGTTTTCGCTACAATTCCGGGGCTCTGCAGTTCCCGTACATGGAAAGAAGCATGAGAGCTACTCTCAAGCTACTATGAAGCAGAGAGCATGGAGATCTCAGATCCAGGGAGCCTGCCTTAGAATTGCTCTCCCAATAACTGTAGCTCGTCATTGTCGTAAGAGTTAATTTAGCCGCCTCGCTTTGTCAGCTTTGATTGATGCGCGCGCATGTGACTACAACTTGAAGTTTCCCGCGTCATCGCAAGACTTATTTATTCATAGCTCGAACCAACGCACTTTTTCTTTGCGCACACTGAAAGTCTGAAGCCAATACACTTGCGAATTCACCCTTCTTCTCTGCTACCAGTATGTCGATCTCACCTGACCGCAACCGCATGCATCATCAGCTGGATATCAGTTGGAGTGTAGTAGGCTGTCTATTTTCGACCCATTATTTTTCTGCAAGTTGATCGTGAAAGAGACCGCCGACCTAAAGCATTCGGTGGCTATATCTGAAAAGTGAAAATTCGATTTCAAAAATGTTTTATTTTTCTTTTCAAAGAAGATATTTTTGAAACGATGGGGGTTGATTGCTCCTCGCACTGCTAACCTCGCCGTGCCTTTCTGCAGTGGGCACAGTGTCGGCGCAGCAAAAGTTCGGCATCAACTACGGGCAGATCGCCAACAACCTGCCGGACCCGACGCAGGTGTCCGGCCTGCTCCGGTCCATGAACGTGAACCGGGTGAAGCTCTACGACGCGGACCCCAAGGTGCTGACGGCGTTCGCCAACACGGGCGTGGAGTTCATCATCTCGGTGGGCAACGAGAACCTGCAGACCATGGCGGCCAGCCCCGGCGCGGCGCGGCAGTGGGTGGCGCAGCACGTGCAGCCCTTCATCCCGGCCACCCGCATCACCGGCATCATCGTCGGCAACGAGGTGCTGGGCAACAACGACACCGCCATGGCCGCCAGCCTCGTCCCCGCCATGCAGGCCGTCTACGACGCGCTCGCCGCGCTCGGGCTCAGCGGCCGGGTCACGGTCTCGTCGGCGCACTCGGTGAACGTGCTCGGCAGCAGCTTCCCGCCGTCGTCCGGCGCGTTCCAGGAGGGCGTGGCGCAGTACGTGAGGCCGCTGCTCGACTTCCACAGCAAGACGGGCTCGCCGTTCCTCATCAACGCCTACCCCTTCTTCGCCTACAAGGGGAGCCCGGGGAGCGTGTCGCTGCCGTACGTGCTGTTCCAGCCCAACGCTGGCGTGCGGGACGGCGGCCTGGTGTACGACAACATGCTGTACGCGCAGATCGACGCCGTGTACGCGGCCATGAAGGCCATGGGGCACACGGACATCGGCGTGCGGGTGTCGGAGACGGGGTGGCCGTCCAAGGGGGACGAGGACGAGGTGGGCGCCACCGCGCAGAACGCGGCGGCGTACAACGGCAACCTCATGCAGCGGATCGCCATGGGCCAGGGCACGCCGCTCAAGCCCAGCGTGCCCATCGACGTGTTCGTGTTCGCGCTCTTCAACGAGAACATGAAGCCCGGGCCGGCATCAGAGAGAAACTACGGGCTGTTCTACCCCAACGGCTCGCCGGTGTACGCGATCAACGCCGGCACCGCCGGCTCCGGCTCGGGCTCCGGCGACGGATCCGGCGGGGGGTCGTCGGTGGGGAGGTTCGACCCGTACTCGTCGCAGTCCATGTTCTCGGCCGCGTCCAGATTGGGCGTAAGGAGAAGATTATCTTCTTTGACGCCACTGCTGGTATTGCCCGTGCTGTCAGCATTGTTGGCATGCTGATTGATTAAACTAAACTAGTAGCGATTCATCACCATTCATTGTATACGGAGAACATGTTGTAAATCGGTTATGGGGCTGGCCGAGATTCTGAAATTCGGCACGACGGCGAAAGTTTCTCCTTTCTCTGATTATTCCCGCCCCAATGATCCCGAGAGCAAAAGGCACCCAAAGGGACGGCGATGGACGGACGGGCGGGGCATCGCAGAAAGCGCGGGAAATTCCTGGAGTGTTTGACTGGAGAAACATGCTAGCACTTAGGCGGGAAAGAAAGAAATCGTGTCAGGGAATGTCAAGCGTCAAAGTGGCAAAGCGATTCAACGTCGAGGTCTCCGGTGTCGCTGAACAGCACGAGCTCGTGCTAATCTGAATGAACTCGCACGCCTAACCTTGGGCTTTTTCTCCGGTGTGGCTTGCAGATAACGTTAGCGGCGGCGGTGGGTGTCATGCTCGCCGCATTATTATTCCTCCCAGCTTCCTCCACACGTACCACCACCACCGCCGCCGCCGCACGAATGATTGGGGCTCCCTTCCGGCTAACGCATCGTCCAGCGAAGAGCCTTGAGTTGTCTTGGCCACTAGCTCATCATCAGACTCAGGAAAACGATAGACTTATTTTCCCTGACAAAGAGGTACATAAACTCACTAGCTCACCTCGTCCTCAGGCTCGTGCCGCTGACACGGTAGTCTAAGCTTGGTGCCAAATCGTGGCGAGAAAGTGGCCGGACGAAGACCCCAGCACAGCAGCGGCGGGTTCGGGGCGTGTTGCGCCCATGTCAGGTTAGGTAACAGGTCACGCAACGCAAGACGGCCCGAGCCTGCGGTGCGCCATGTGCCCGTGCATGTGGAATGATCCATCCTGTTGAGCGGCGTGCTCGGCTACAGGGACCGCTGGCTCCCTCCCTGTTTGTTTGTTGAGACCCATCGCTGGCTTGATGGGTCTGACCACCGGTACGCGCGCAATTATGCGCCGCGCATGCGCTACGATCCTAGCTAACCAGCACACCGAGAGATTTCGCCGACGGCTCCGCCCGAACCACCGCGCACTCCACCCCGATCGGTCCAGAGGCGTCGCGGCGCTGGCGTCGCGTCACCCCCATGCAAGAGGCCAACGATGGAGACGAGAGACGGTTCAGATGGAGAGAGGGAAGGGATCGTCCTCGTCTGGCCGCTCACTACCCGGTGCTCATGTCATGCAGTGTAGCCAGGGACGTCCATTTGAGAGCTCAGAGCCAACCGACTCCTGTTGGACCGTTCGAGATCTCGTGTCATCCATGGCTCGTTGCTGATGCTGATCATGCGAACGTGGTGGCCTGTGGAATATCTAGCCCTTTTGCCGGATATCTTTTTCTAGTTCTCAAGTCGGTACTGACTGCTTCAGCCTCCGTGTGTGTAATGTAAGGAGTGTGCGAGTCTGTGGGGGAGGCTTTATTCCCGGAATCACAGTGTGCAGTTATCTTTCTGAAAAAGAAGGAGGTGTAGGTGCTGCCCACCCATATATGCCTGTCCCTGTAGCTGTAGGCTGTAGCGGTATATCTTCGCCTATTTTGTCGTTCACATGCAAGTGCCTTTTTTTATTGGGGTGTGCACTGTGTAGCTTGACGCAGATAATAGGCCACGTTGCTTTTGCGGTGATATGATAATCGTGCTGTGTGCTTCTGAACCTGTGTTTCTGAAGAAAACGGACGGTTCAGTCGAGTTTTGCGCTCGATGTACTCCTTTCTCTATGGCACAGGCCATAGAGAATTTCTGGTTCTGAGTGGATATCCAGAGCTGTACTGTAGTTGCACTGACTGTGGAGGATGGAGCTAGTTTGTGTTGTTATTTCTAACCGGTCAATTAGGTGTCACTCTAGGAGAAGTGTTTTAACCGTTTCTTTAGCAACTGCAGTTAGAATTTTTTTTCAAACCTTTAACAGTAGAACAATTGTTCTACGGTATATTTTCATTTATAAAAGAATATTGTACATAAAGAAGAAAATGAAAATACAGTCATGAAGAGACTGCAGCTAACCAATTCCAGCTTTTTCTAACATGGAAACAGATTCAAGCCTGAAACTAATCACATCTGGGAGTCAATCCACTGAGTCAGAAATTCCATATTATTTTCCTTGGTCCAATGCTTGACCAGTAGCAGATCTTGCTTAAGCTTGAATTTCCAGGAGACTGGGCTTGGAACTTCGTTCCTGAAGAGCTTGCCATGTCTTTGCATCCATAAGTTCCGGCATCCCATGGCTATGATATCCATAGCGATTTTCTTTGGCAAAGTGCTATGCAGGAGCACCACTTCATCGAAGAAAGAAATACCTCTGTTTTTATCTGGGTAAACTGAAGACCAGCAACTGCAGTCACATCGAATTTGTTTGGTAATCTTCTTTTGTCAGTTTTTTTGTTGAGGTTATTGCGTTTATTCATCGTAGGAATACGACATTTGTAAAAGATTGGGCATCAATTAATACTTACAGGGGCATGGAGCCCGGTTCGAAGAAAAAAGACTTACAGGGGCATGGTTTAATTAAATTACAAACATACTTCGAGCAAACAGCTAGAGTAAATGTCTTTCCATTAAGCATAAAATGGACTGGTCAGATATCAACATCTCAAAATTCGAAAAAAAATCATCATTTCTGCAATGCTTACATGGTCCAGGTTGAACCTTTGTCAATTTAAAAAATGGAAAAAATCACAGAATTTGTTAGTGTAAAAAGCTCAGAGAATTGGCACTTGTTCTTTTTTTTATGGGTTGTTCTTGGTTAACTTCCATTGATGTTATGGGTCTGTGGGAGTAACAGATGGCTTCATCAGCACATTACTCGGCCTGGTGGGAAGATATCAAATGGAGCCATGATGCTCTTTTTAGAAAGGTAGGTCCGTGTGACGTCCCGACCGATATGCCAGGTGTCTTTCAGTTATTCGCTGTTTGTTGCCGTATCATTCGCTTGCGTGTTGCATCTTGTCATGTCATCATCCGCATTGCATCTGCATGTTTTTCAAACTTGCATCCGTCCGGGTTCCCCAGTTTCGTTCGTTGTCCGTTCTGAGCCCAGACACACCCGCACGCGCCCGCGGCACGTCCGAATATTATTTTATAAGTGGCGGGAAAAATGTTCTCGAAACGGGTTGAAAGTTGGCGTGGGGTCTTATTTTAGTGTAGGTAGGCCGCCTGCCAAGTTTCATCGCATTCGGAGTCCGTCTGTCGCCCCAACGATTAACTATAGCAGCAGTATAGTCGGTCTATTGTCGGACGTTTTCGGTCTCCGAAAACTGTTGCCGGGCTTTCCGCTCTTTCCTTCCTAGACCGTCTTCACATTTCACTACCTATCCGCCAGTCCCAGCCTAACCTCTCTCGTCAGCCCGCGGCCCTCCTCGCGCGCGTCCGAAAAGCTGCCCCGGACCCGACTCGGGCAGTCGTTACCGCCGTGTCCGGATCATTCCCAAACATCTACAAAACGTCTCCGTTTTCTTATTTGGACTCCCTAGCCTATTTTTCCTGACCGTCTGATTTGATCGGAGGGACGAGATAGCCCCTAACCTAACCCGTGGTGTATATATTCGTCCACCCCTAGTCCATTTTGGCCAAACCCTAGAAATTAGGGGACTTGTCCCTGCCGCCGCCGCCGCACTCTTCTCCCAAATCCCCATCGGGATCCACCCCGATCCACCCAACCAGCGAGCCCCTCCTCCTCTCAATCCTATCCCACCAACCAGAGCTTCACCTGAAGCCAGCGTGCCTCCCGATCGAGCTGCTCGATCTGCTGCACCCGAGCGCGCCTGCCTCCCCTGCTCCTTCTTATTCCCTTTCCTCCTTGGTCTCCCTCTCTCTCATGCCGTTCCTCCTCTCTCTCAGGTACCCCTGGACCGCCCATGAACGCAAGTCCACAAGCTCCGTCGCTGCAGGGAACGAGGAGCACGCCGCCCCGATGCATGGACGCCGGCCTTTAGGACTCGTCTTCGACCAGTCCGAGCACCAGAATAGAGCCTCCTCTGCACCACTTCTCCTCCCGTCGCCTCCGCCTCGTTCCAGGGAGGGACGCCCTCGCGCCGCCGCACCATCTTCCGGATCCGCCGTCCTCTGCCAAGTTCCTGCCGCCGCCGCTTCCTTGCAAGTCCAACTGCGCGCCAGCTCTCCTGCTTCGAGCGCAGAAGCAACCAGGACGCCTGACGCCATGGACGACGACCTCCTCAAGTCCGGTCTGCCCCGCGCTGCCTCCCTTCATTCCCGCCGAAGCCTACGCCAAGTCTCTCGCAAGACACCGCCCTGCTGCCCGGTTCCCCTCACGGCAAGTCCGCTGCTGCAGTCCCCTACCGCTGCTGTCTGCTTCGTCAGATCGCGTGAGAGGAGCTCGCCCGGTCCAGCCGCGTGTTGACCGTGCTGGCCAGCTGCATGGGCCGGCCTCCTCTCCCACTGCGGCCCAGCTACTCCTAGGCTCCTCCGGCCCAGCTCCCGCTGCGAGCCTGACAGCCTTCACGGGCCTTGGCCCATGGTGAGGCCAGCTCCGGCGCCCTCTTGTTTTTCTTTCCTCATGTTGGGCCAGCCTCTGTTTTGGCCCGCTATATTTTTTTTCCCTGGCCCTGCGAATTTTGCCAATATTCCAGAGTTTACGGTTTTACAGAAAAACCCCTGGTCTTCATGCATATAATAACTTATGAATAATGCTTCATATGTAATAACTTTGTATATAAAACTTGCTTAGTTTTTCATATAGTTTAATAATATGCAACTTTCATCTATGTTTAAAATGTTGTTTGTTTTAATTTGCTTAAATAACATGCTAAAATGCTTTAATTCATAACTAAGTAACCGTAGCTCCAAACCTAATAATCTTTATACGTAAATGGGGTAGAAAAATGCCTAGTTTAACATGGTGACCTTACTTTGCATGTTTAATAACTATAAAATTATGTTTAGGGCAGAACAGCACCAAACCTAATATATGCATATGGGGATTTACCGGAATTGTTTTCGATGCTTCCGACCTCATTTAACCTTGACTAGATAGGTAGTTTTACTTTGCTTCACCCTCTTGCCATGTTTAACAACATTTAATATTGTTGGGTACATAAACGAGATCGAACTAAATAACTTGTCGTGGTGTTTCGTCAATATGCAACTTGTTGCATATTGAGCTCCACTTAATTTGTAGGGTTGCTTGTGCACTTTGCCATTCCATGCTTCATTAAAC
The DNA here is from genome assembly GCF_056163025.1 of Triticum urartu. Lineage (NCBI taxonomy): Eukaryota > Viridiplantae > Streptophyta > Magnoliopsida > Poales > Poaceae > Triticum > Triticum urartu. Next base: position 605,039,365 of record NC_141875.1, read on the forward strand.
CGGACATGCATCATACTTGATTGTGCATCATGCCATGTTCATGTCGTGAGTGTTTACTATGTTGTTTGCTTCTTTCCGGTGTTGCTTCTTCGGGTTGGTTCTGTTAACGTCGCGTTTGTGAGGACCCGTTCGACTACGTCCGTTTGTCTTCTTCATGGACTCGTTCTTCTTCCTTGCGGGATTTCAGGCAAGATGACCATACCCTCGAAATCACTTCTATCTTTGCTTGCTAGTTGCTCGCTCTTTTGCTATGCCTATGCCACGATACCTACCACTTGCTTATCATGCCTCCTATATTGTTGAACCAAGCCTCTAACCCACCTTGTCCTAGCAAACCGTTGTTTGGCTATGTTACCGCTTTGCTCAGCCCCTCTTATAGCGTTGTTAGTTGCAGGTGAAGATGAAGTTTGTTCCTTGTTGGAACATGGAGATGTTGTTCCTTGTTGGAACATGTTTACTTGTTGGGATATCACAATATCTTTTACTTAATTAATGCATCTATATACTTGGTAAAGGGTGGAAGGCTCGGCCTTATGCCTAGTGTTTTGTTCCACTCTTGCCGCCCTAGTTTCCGTCATATTGGTGTTATGTTCCCGGATTTTGCGTTCCTTACGCGGTTGGGTTATAATGGGAACCCCTTGACAGTTCGCCTTGAATAAAACTCCTCCAGCAATGCCCAACATTGGTTTTACCATTCGCCACCTAGCCTTTTTCTTTCCCTTGGGTTCTGCAGACTCAAGGGTCATCTTTATTTAACCCCCCCCCCCGGGCTAGTGCTCCTCTGAGTGTTGGTCCGATCGAGTAGACTGCGGGGCCACCTCGGGGCAACTTGAGGGTTGGTTTTACTTGTAGGATGTCTCATCTGAGTGTGCCCTGAGAACGAGATATGTGCAGCTCCTATCGGGATTTGTCGGCACATTCGGGCGGTGTTGCTGGACTTGTTTTACCATTGTCGAGGATGTCTTGTAACCTGGATGCCGAGCCTGATCGGATTGTCTTGGGAGAAGGAATATCCTTCGTTGACCGTGAGAGCTTGTGATGGGCTAAGTTGGGACACCCCTGCAGGGTTTTGAACTTTCGAAAGCCGTGCCCGCGGTTATGGGCATATGGGAATTTGTTAATGTCCGGTTGTAGAAAACCTGAAGTTGACCTTAATTAAAATACATCAACCGCGTGTGTTGCCGTGATGGTCTCTTCTCGGCGGGGTCCGGGAAGTGAACACGGTGTTGGAGTAATGTTTGACGGAGGTTGTTCTAGGATCACTTCTTGATCATAGTTGTTCGACCGTGCTTTTGCCTTCTCTTCTCGCTCTCTTTTGCGAATAGGTTAGGCACCATATATGCTAGTCGCTTGCTGCAGCTCCACCTCATACCTTTACCTTACCCATAAGCTTAAATAGTCTTGATCGCGAGGGTGTGAGATTGCTGAGTCCCCGTGACTCACAGATACTTCCAAACCATCTTGCAGGTGCCGATGAGACCGTGCAGGTGACGCAACCAAGCTCAAGGAGGAGCTCGATGAAGATCTTGTCCTTTGTGTTGTTTTGTTCTAGTTGATCAGTAGTGGAGCCCAGTTGGGGTCGATCGAGGATCTGTGTAGCATTTGGGGTAGTCTTCTTTTATTTTGGTTCCGTAGTCGGACCTTGTGTGTATCTGGATGATGTAATGCTTTATTCATGTAATTGTGTGAAGTGGCGATTGTAAGCCAACTATGTATCTTTTTCCCTTATGTATTACATGGGTTGTGTGAAGATTACCTCACTTGCGACATTGCTTTCAATGCGATTATGCCTCTAAGTCGTGCTTCGACACGTAGGAGATATGGCCGCATCAAGGGCATTACATGTTGGTATCAGAGCCTTCCCCGACCTTAGGAGCCCCCCTGCTTGATCGAATTAGCTGACGAGTTGAGTCTAGAAAAAATGTTTTGAGTCATTTAGGAATTATATATCGGAGAGTTTAGGAATTATTTTTACTCCCCAGTCTCTTCATCGCTCTGGTGAGGCATCTTGATGTAGAGTTTTGACTCTTCTCTTCTCAAATTTCACTAAAAAAATTTAGGATCACGCGGGTATCTTGGAATCGTTCCGATGGTTTTTTGACGAGAACATTGTTCTTGATGCCTCCTGACATTTAGGGGTTGTGGCAGTGTCCCGGGGAGTTGAGCTCCGAGGTGTTGTCGTCACAATTTTATCGTTGCAGTTCTGGAATACCTGAGTTTAGTTTCGCCGACATCGAAAATCTCTTTTATGCAGTTGTTGGTGAGATAACCTCGACGCCACCCAGTACTGGGGTGGGAGTTCGGGGGTATTGCCATAACTTGTATAACGGATGCTTTTCGAAGGTTGAGGTAAACGATTTCCGAAGGTTTCTTGGTTATGTGTTGAAGGATGGATACAGCTGGATGTAGGATTTGTTAGTTTGGGTGAGATATTATGCTTCCCCTGTATCCCCAACACCTGATTGCATAACCGGAAAATTTCGGGAGTTTATAAGTGGGAAATTCAAGTAGCTCTTAGGATATCTTTCCGATAGATGTATGATATGAAATTGGGGTTCGACGTCTAGTGGTCCGCCTATTCACGATTGGTTTTACAGTGGTCTCGTTGTGTCTTAAAGAGTCCTTGGCTATGCCGACTCGGGGACGCTTCGTATGTCATGTGCACTGCCTTGTACATGATGGTGCGGTACGATCGAGCCCGTGTAGGCCCCACCACGAAAACTTCGGACGAAATCTCTATCATATGTTTGTTCCAGCTTATTCTGCAAGCCAATCCTTGTTTTCTTTTGAGTTGTGGTATTCGAGTTGCTTCGAAGTCAAGTATTGATTCCATACCTTCTCTAAACGGTGTTCTCATACTCCGATGTGAACGCTAATCCTTCTTGATAATCGAGATTGACATGTCAATCCTTTTTCAACCGGCGTGTCTCTCTTCAAGTGGATCTGATCATTTCAACTTCCGCAAGATCAATTATCACTTCTTCTCAGCGGTGTTTATCTCATTCATCCTCAAGTTGCCTTTGTTTTCCCACCCACCCACCCTTTTTCTTCAAGGACTCAGATATCTTAATCAAGTATCCATCTTATTGATGCGAGGCCTCTTCATTCCTTTTCCGTCTATGTTTCTTACCCGGTGATGCTCAGGAAGATTTTAACGGAGCTTCAAGTTCACCATTCTTCGTTCTTTTCATCTCCGGTGGTTTCAAATCAAGCTTTGAGTGTTGATCTCATATCCCTTTTTTCCTAGTTTCACATACCTTCTCATACCGGTGCACCTCATATTCTTTCACTTCTCGCTATTTAATTGTTCCGGGGTGCTCAAGATATCTCGAAGATTCGTGTTTTCCACTCTGCATTCATTCAAGATCTTTCGAGATTGTTATCTCATTCAAGTCATTTAATTCAACCGGTGCAATCTCTCCTTCAAATCGTTCAACGGTGTTTCTTTTGAGTGGGCCCTAACCCACAGGTTTTTTCCCAGGATCTTACCTGACTCTTCTAATTTTTCCCGGAGCTATCCAAATTTCTTTTCGAAGTGTGACGTAAGAATGAATTTTCATCAGTCAGAGGGTTTCTCCAAGATCTTTCAAATTCTTTTCATCGTTGGCTCAACCTTTCCATTCTTCATTCCAGAGTGTCTAAATAATTCATGGTGGTGTTTCTCGTCGTCATTCTCGGATTTTGAAGACCGAAGAAGAGTTTCTCTTTAATCTTGCTCCATTCTCTTCAAGATTCGTGATTCTAGCTTGTTACCATCCTCTCGTAATTGTTTTGATCGTGAGAATTCTTTTCATCCTTCCGGAGAAATTCAAGAGTCTTTTCTGTTTGATTCTCCGAAGCCCATCATTTCAAAAGATTTATTCATTCTCAGCTTTCAGCTATCATTCTCCAAATCTTACCGGTGCATCTATCAAGTATTCTCTTATCAGCTCGTGATCGCTTCATTCTCATGTATCTAAATTCTCTCAAGCTTCTTCGTTCATTTGCTAATTCTTTCCGGTGTTTTCTTTATCTTCTCTTCGTTCATTTTTAATTCTTACGGTGGTTCGTTCAAGATTTGTCTTCTTTATCAATTTATTCGTTCTTCCAAATTCCTACAGGTGGTTCGTGGAAGACATTCTCAAGTTTATGTTATATCTCTCTTATTTTTTTCTACGAGAATAAGTAGTATGCCAAATCTGTTGCTTGTCATCAATCTAAATTGGTGAAGGATAAGCATAATGTAATTCTTATTCTTGTTTCATCCATATGTTAATCTTTTCTTCCGGAGTTTGTTCACGATGATTAAATTCCTGATTTCAATTGTTCATCCTCTATTTTTCCCGGAGTTCCAATCTTTTCCAAATATTTCACCACGGAGATTCATCTAAATCGGTACAAGGATTCACCTTGTGTTTCAACTTCCTTTTCTTTTCGTCATCCTTTTGTTTACCGGAGTTCTTCATGGAGACTCTACATGATGGTTCATCAAGGATTTTCCCCTTCTCGAAGCGTTCATCAAGATTCTTTTCACAGGAGCTCAAGCATTCTTCATCTTGTAATTCGGAGTGCAATTCTTTCAACCGTATCAGTCGAGGTGGCATTATGTCATTCTTGATAATTCGAGTTCATGTTTCATGATTCACATGTTATTAGGAATGAGGTATTTTTAAATCCATCAACCAACTAGTTGGAGCTATCTTGTGTCATGTTTCACCTAAAGCCTTCCCTAAGGATTGTTGCTATCTATGGTGCTCATAAGTGACCCAAGTTCTTTTTTTTATCCTCCCGGTGAAATAGCTTCTCGTCTACTTGTTCTTATCAATCCAATTCTTTTTCCCGTGAGTGGCAGGTTGTCACCTCAAAATTTGAGATGTATTCCATAAGACCATATCAAGCGTATTCTTTTCGTTGTTGGTGTTCCAACAACTCCGTTCAACCCTTCTCCTAAGGATACCTTTTCAAGCTCTTTTGTAGTAGAAGTTGGCATTTTCTTTTACATTCTTTTATCTCAATGATCAATCTTCTATTTCTCTCTTCCGGAGGCATTGTGATGTTGCTCTCTTCAACCCATCTTCTAGTTTTGTCAGGATCATGTTTTTTTTCATGCCTATCCATCTAACCGGAGTGTTGTGCCTTTTTGCTCAAGTTCTTTTCGCCTTATCAAGCCCTGCATCTCTTTTCTACCGGAGTGCTGTCCGAGTTTGTTTCTTCCTAGTTACTCTTCTCTACCGGAGTGCTTTCAACCTTGTTCTCCTCCGTTGTATTATTCTTTCAAATTGCTTAACCTCGCAAGGTTCTTTGGTTTCACTTGTTTGTCGTAAGAAGCAACTTAGTTTTACCTCTTCTATTTCTCTTCCGTTTTTCCTCCGGTGCCATTCTAGATCTCGGGACGAGATCCTCTTGTAGTGGTGGAGTGTTGTGACGCCCCAACCGATGCGCGAGGTGTCTTCCATTTATTCGTTGTTTGTTGCCGTGTCATTCGCTTGTGTGTTGCATCTTGCCATGTCATCATCCGCATTGCATCTGCATGTGTTTTCAAACTTGCATCCGTCCGGGTTCCCCAGTTCCGTCCGTTGTCCGTTCTGAGCCTAGACACACCCGCACGCGCCCGCGGCACGTCCAAATATTATTTTATAAGTGGCGGTAAAAATGTTCTCTGAATGGGTTGAAAGTTGGTGTGCGGTCTTATTTTAGTGTTGGTAGGCCGCCTGCCAAGTTTCATCGCATTCGGAGTCCGTCTGACACCCCAACGATTAACTATAGCGGCAGTATAGTCGGTCTATCGTCGGACGTTTTCGGTCTCCGAAAACTGTTGCCGGGCTTTCCGCTCTTTCCTCCCTAGACCGTCTTCACATTTCACTACCTATCCGCCAGTCCCAGCCTAACCTCTCTCGTCAGCCCGCGGCCCTCCTCGCGCGCGCGTCCGAAAAGCTGCCCCGGACCCGACTCGGGCAGTCGTTACCGCTGTGTCCGGATCATCCCCAAACATCTACAAAACGTCTCCGTTTTCTTATTTGGACTCCCTAGCCTATTTTTCCTGACCATCTGATTTGATCGGAGGGACGAGATAGCCCCTAACCTAACCCGTGGTGTATATATTCGTCCACCCCTAGTCCATTTTGGTCAAACCCTAGAAATTAGGGGACTTGTCCCTGCCGCCGCCGCCGCACTCTTCTCCCAAATCCCCTCGGGATCCACCCCGATCCACCCAACCAGCGAGCCCCTCCTCCTCTCAATCCTATCCCACCAACCAGAGCTTCACCTGAAGCCAGCGCGCCTCCCGATCGAGCTGCTCGATCTGCTGCACCCGAGCGCGCCTGCATCCCCTGCTCCTTCTTATTCCCTTTCCTCCTCGGTCTCCCTCTCTCTCATGCCGTTCCTCCTCTCTTTCAGGTACCCCTAGACCGCCCATGAACGCAAGTCCACAAGCTCCGTCGCTGCAGGGAACGAGGAGCACGCCGCCCCGATGCATGGACGCCGGCCTTTAGGACTCGTCTTCGACCAGTCCGAGCACCAGAACAGAGCCTCCTGTGCACCACTTCTCCTCCCGTCGCCTCCGCCTCGTTCCAGGGAGGGACGCCCTCGCGCCACCGCACCGTCTTCCGGATCCGCCGTCCTCTGCCAAGTTCCAGCCGCCGCCGCTTCCTTGCAAGTCCAACCGCGCGCCAGCTCTCCTGCTTCGAGCGCAGAAGCCACCAGGACGCCTGACGCCATGGACGACGACCTCCTCAAGTCCGGTCTGCCCCCCGCTGCCTCCCTTCATTCCCGCCGAAGCCTACGCCAAGTCTCTCGCAAGACATCGCCCTGCTGCCCGGTTCCCCTCACGGCAAGTCCGCCGCTGCAGTCCCCTACCGCTGCTGTCTGCTTCGTCAGATCGCGCGAGAGGAGCTCGCCCGGTCCAGCCGCGCGTTGACCGCGCTGGCCAGCTGCGTGGGCCGGCCTCCTCTCCCACTGCGGCCCAGCTACTCCCAGGCTCCTCCGGCCCAGCTCCCGCTGCGAGCCTGACAGCCTTCACGGGCCTTGGCCCATGGTGAGGCCAGCTCCGGCGCCCTCTTGTTTTTCTTTCCTCATGTTGGGCCAGCCTCTGTTTCGGCCCGCTATATTTTTTTCCCTGGCCCTGCGAATTTTGCCAATATTCCAGAGTTTACGGTTTTACAGAAAAACCCCTGGTCTTCATGCATATAATAACTTATGAATAATGCTTCATATGTAATAACTTTGTATATAAAACTTGCTTAGTTTTTCATCTAGTTTAATAATATGCAACTTTCATCTATGTTTAAAATGTTGTTTGTTTTAATTTGCTTAAATAACATGCTAAAATGCTTTAATTCATAACTAAATAACCGTAGCTCCAAACCTAATAATCTTTATACGTAAATGGGGTAGAAAAATGCCTAGTTTAACATGGTGACCTTACTTTGCATGTTTAATAACTCTAAAATTATGTTTAGGGCAGAACAGCACCAAACCTAATATATGCATATGGGGATTTACCGGAATTGTTGTTCGATGCTTCCGGCCTCATTTAACCTTGACTAGATAGGTAGTTTTACTTTGCTTCACCCTCTTGCCATGTTTAACAATATTTAATATTGTTGGGTACATAAACGAGATCGAAATAAATAACTTGTCGTGGTGTTTCGTCAATATGCAACTTGTTGCATATTGAGCTCCACTTAATTTGTCGGGTTGCTTGTGCACTTTGCCATGCCATGCTTCATTAAACCGGACATGCATCATACTTGATTGTGCATCATGCCATGTTCATGTCGTGGTTGTTTACTATGTTGTTTGCTTCTTTCCGGTGTTGCTTCTTCGGGTTGGTTCTGTTAACGTCGCGTTTGTGAGGACCCGTTCGACTACGTCCGTTTGTCTTCTTCATGGACTCGTTCTTCTTCCTTGCGGGATTTCAGGCAAGATGACCATACCCTCGAAATCACTTCTATCTTTGCTTGCTAGTTGCTCGCTCTTTTGCTATGCCTATGCCGCGATACCTACCACTTGCTTATCATGCCTCCTATATTGTTGAACCAAGCCTCTAACCCACCTTGTCCTAGCAAACCGTTGTTTGGCTATGTTACCGCTTTGCTCAGCCCCTCTTATAGCGTTGTTAGTTGCAGGTGAAGATGAAGTTTGTTCCTTGTTGGAACATGGAGATGTTGTTCCTTGTTGGAACATGTTTACTTGTTGGGATATCACAATATCTTTTACTTAATTAATGCATCTATATACTTGGTAAAGGGTGGAAGGCTCGGCCTTATGCCTAGTGTTTTGTTCCACTCTTGCCGCCCTAGTTTCCGTCATATCAGTGTTATGTTCCCGGATTTTGCGTTCCTTACACGGTTGGGTTATAATGGGAACCCCTTGACAGTTCGCCTTGAATAAAACTCCTCCAGCAATGTCCAACATTGGTTTTACCATTCGCCACCTACCCTTTTTCTTTCCCTTGGGTTCTGCAGACTCAAGGGTCATCTTTATTTAACCCCCCGGCCAGTGCTCCTTTGAGTGTTGGTCCGATCGAGTAGACTGCGGGGCCACCTCGGGGCAACTTAAGGGTTGGTTTTACTCGTAGGATGTCTCATCTGAGTGTGACCTGAGAACGACATATGTGCAGCTCATATCGGGATTTGTCGGCACATTCGGGCGGTGTTGCTGGACTTGTTTTACCATTGTCGAGGATGTCTTGTAACCTGGATGCCGAGTCTGATCGGATTGTCTTGGGAGAAGGAATATCCTTCGTTGACCGTGAGAGCTTGTGATGGGCTAAGTTGGGACACCCCTGCAGGGTTTTGAATTTTCGAAAGCCGTGCCCACGGTTATGGGCGGATGGGAATTTGTTAATGTCCGGTTGTAGAAAACCTGAAGTTGGCCTTAATTAAAATACATCAACCGCGTGTGTTGCCGTGATGGTCTCTTCTCGGCGAGGTCCGGGAAGTGAACATGGTGTTGGAGTAATGTTTCACGTAGGCTGTTCTAGGATCATTTCTTGATCATAGTTGTTCGACCGTGCTTTTGCCTTCTCTTCTCGCTTTCTTTTGCGAATAGGCTAGCCACCATATATGCTAGTCGCTTGCTGGAACTCCACCTCATACCTTTACCTTACCCATAAGCTTAAATAGTCTTGATCGCGAGAGTGTGAGATTGCTGAGTCCCCGTGACTCACAGATACTTCCAAACCAGCTTGCAGGTGCCGATGAGACCGTGCAGGTGACGCAACCAAGTTTAAGGAGGAGCTCGATGAAGATCTTGTCCTTTGTGTTGTTTCGTTCTAGTTGATCAGTAGTGGAGCCCAGTTGGGGTCGATCGAGGATCTGTGTAGCATTTGGGGTAGTCTTCTTTTATTTTGGTTTCGTGGTCGGACCTTGTGTGTATCTGGATGATGTAATGCTTTATTCATGTAATTGTGTGAAGTGGCGATTGTAAGCCAACTATATATCTTTTTCCCTTATGTATTACATGAGTTGTGTGAAAATTATCTCACTTGTGACATTGATTTCAATGTGGTTATGTCTCTAAATCATGCTTCGACACGTAGAAGATACAGCCGCATTGAGGACGTTACAGTCCGTCTATGATCAAAGCCCATACGTTTTGGGCTCGCCATAGCTCAACTGACGACAAGAAAGCTCACAGTGTGTACTTACGTTCGTTGCTTCTAAAAAATCACTTCGGTTGCAAGACAATATATCTGCAACACATACACACTCTAGATTGCACCCTCAATTCTTTTAAAAAAAAGTGTGAAAACCAGAAGTTTTTTAGGATAAAAAAAGAGAGAATTCGCATGGACATGGCCTTTCTAATCTCAAACTCATATGCACCCATATGAATAGTAAAAATCCAAAAAAATTGTAAAATAAAACTATGATCTTTTTTTGTAATAAACATTGATAAATATTTCGTGTGCGTGCAAAATTTTGTGATAAGTTGATATTCATGGAGGTCAGGAAAATAAACAAATCAATCGCTCCAAAAATACTAGTTTTGGAAGCATTTTGGAGCATCAATTTTTTATTTTTTATTTGGCAGGGGAGCATCAATTTTTTTGATCTAATGTCCACGAATGTCATTCCATCAAAAAAAATCGCACGCAGGTAAATCATCAATGTTTATCATAAAAAAATCAAAATGTTTCATTTTATTTTACTATTTCCCCAATTTTACTGTTTGTTAATGTATACATGAGCTCGGGATTAGAAGAACACTTTCATAGTTATGTATAGTTGATTGACATTGTGGCACTAACACAAATCACTTCGGAACATAGTTTATTTCTTTCTTTTTGCATGGAAAGCAAAACCGTAAAAGGGGAGGTCATAAGCGTCTATATCTTTACCTATTAATAAAGCGACTATCGCTTCTGGTCGTCCGTCGTTAAAATTACCCTTCAAATTGATAAAAATTACCCACCAATGCCACCCGTAAGTGAAAAACGATTCGTTTTTCCGGACCAAAAATCGCCGCCTCCTACGCTGTTTTATAGGTGCGAGTCGAGTAGAAGTCAATGAGTGATGAGTAGCAGGGTGGTTGTTCGATTGCTCCTCTAGTAATGAGACTGTGGTTCGATCCCCAGCTTTACTCCCCTGTTTCTTCTCATTTTACTTTTTTGTCTTTTCTGTTTTCTTTCTTCTTTAAATTAATTCAGGATCTAATATTCTAAAGTTACGAGTTTTCAAACAAAATGTTTGAGAAATCATACAATATATGTGAATTCAAAAATGTTTAGAAAATCATAAAAAAAATGCAGATTTAAAAAATGTTGATGGTTTTGCAAAATTGTTTGCAATATTATAAAAGAATCACAATTTGGAAAAATGGTCGGGAAATAAAATCATGTTCATGATTTTGAAGAAATGATCATGTAGTCAAAACATATTCGGAAATCTGAAAAAAAATGTCCATGACATTTTAGAAAATGTTCACAAAATATTTATTTTTAAAATTTGTTCCCCAATTTTTAAAAGAAATTCATCGATTCAAAAAAAAATTGTTGAGTCAAAAATGTTAATGAATTTGAAACCGTTTCAAACATTTAAAAAAGTTTGTAAACAAAACTAAAGCTCATTATCTTATCTTACGTACTAATAAAGCACGAACTGTTTCTGGTCGTCTGTCGTTCATTTTACAAATAACCCCCTCAGTTTTCTCTAAATCAACCCACAGCACACATTTAAGTTACATACAAACCGTTTTTTTATTTTCCCAGAAAACCCCCTGACATTTTAGATAACCCGCCGTCCAGTTTTAAGTCAGCCGAAACGTTTTTTCCGTTTTCACAAAAAAAACCTTGACGTTTTGGTTAATCAATCCAGAGTTTATGTAAGACAAAAATATCCATATCTTTTAAACCGTAACTTCGATTTTAACATGTTATATATGAAATTTGATTAGAAAAATATGTAGAATCTAAATATGATATTATTTTTAGCTGTTAAGTATTTTCTAAAATATTATGTTTGGTGCAAACTTAATCTATAGTGCACAGTCCGTTTTTCTTTCGTACCGTCGGTGATTCTAATTGCAAATAAACATCTATTAAATACACGTTTAAGTTACAACCGAATCGTTTTTCTCATTTTCTCAGAAAACCCCCTGACGTTTTAGACAATCAACCCGCCGTCCATATTTAAGTCAGACGAAACGTTTTTTAGTTTTAACAGAAAACCCCTTGACGTTTTGGTTAATCAATCTACAGTTTATGTAAAATAAGATTATTCATATCTTTTAAACCGTAACTTAGATTTTAACATGTTATATACGAAACTTGATTAGAAAAATATGTAGAATCTAAATATGAAGTTATTTTTCTAAAATATAATTTTTGGTGCAAACTTAATATATAGTGTACGGTCTGTTTTTTTTGTACCGTCGGTGATTCGAATTGCAAATAAACATCTATTAAACTAGAGTGAGAGAAAAAAACATCGAGAACCATGCATACACAACTATGAAAAACCTTGCGGGAAAAAAACAACATACATTTTATCTTATTCCAAACGAGTGTGCGCACGTGCGCGCGCGCAAAAGAGAGAGACATTAAGACTAACCACATTCAAACGTGTTTTCATTGTGTGAGCACAGAGGTCACTGTCGGCAACACAAATGTGATGCCATGTAAAACTAAAAGACGTGGGCCTATTAATGTTTTGAGTCATGGTTATTGGGTTAAGAGTGTCTGTTATTTTCTTTCCCGTTGCAATGCACGGGCTATTTTTTTCAAGCGAGTGTGTGAGTATAGAGGAAATACAAATGTGATGCCATGTGAAACTAAAAGACGCGGGCCTATTAAGGTTTTGAGTCATGGTTATTAGGTTAAGAACGTGTATTATTTTCTTTCCCGTTGTAACGCACGGTTTTTTTGCTAGTACTTAAATCAATTTTCAACACATAGTTATCCATAGGGGTGAAACCGGATCGGATTCAGATGGATAATTCTTATACCATATCATATCCCATATTTATTTTCAGATTCGGAAAGTGGAATGGATGTGGATTTGAATATTGGATTGTGCGGATTCAGACATGGTACGGTAACAGAATATGGGATTGTGTGCATTCGGACATGGTACGGTAACATAATATCAGATTGTGCGGGTTCAGGCATGGTACGGTAACATAATATCAGATTGTGCGCGTTCAGACATGATACGGTAACGGAACGACGTCGGGTAAAAAACGGTCATTTACCATATTCATATATGAGGAATATATAAATAATTTAAACACCGAGCAAATGTTAACACTTATGCACTTTAAGAACACACAAAATCGCAAAGCAATAGATGTTATTAAAATTAGAGAATACCCCGCGTGTTGCTGAGGGAATTGATTGCAATATATTTCAATTATTTGATTATATGTAGCATCCATTGTTGAGTTAATAATATACTCCCTCCGTCCAAAATAAGTATCTCAACTTTGTACCAACTTTAGTACAGTACAAAATTATACTAAGGTTAAGACACTTATTTTATATTCTATTTGATTATTGTGTAGTCGGAAAATATTTTAAATATAAGTGGCATAACATAATGAAATTTTTTTCATGCATGTTGAGTGGATTTTTGATGAGGTGGAAGGTGTGCTTGAGATCAACTAATAATGAAAAACTTTTTAACACGCATATAATGATGGGCCTTTAATGAAATGGCATGTGTGCATGTTGAGATAAATAAAATAAAAAGGATCAACTTCTTATGTGTGTATAGGATAAGGCAAATAAATCATAAGCATATGTCTTGTCTCATAAGCAAAGATAGCATTCACGTGTTGCTAGTTAAATACTTAAAACTTCACCCATAAATCAGTTTCGGAATTGGAAAGGTCGGCCTATCCGGCTAGAGAAAACGGATTATCCAAATGCAACGGTCGTGGTTTTAGTTCAAATTAGTAATACCATATACTATACCGCATCGTATCAATCAGTCTTGGATTTGAAACGGATTGTTGTCGGATGTCAAAAATTTCTTATTGTATTCTATTAAAATGGATTTGGAAACGGACAGACCGATTGCACGCCTGCTAGAGCCAGCGCTCCGCCTCCTCATCCTCCTCCAAAAAAGAAAGTTAGGGTTCGTGCCTCTCGCCGGCGCCGGCGCAGGTCCGCCTCGTCTCTGGTGGATCCTGGCAAGGGCCGGCGGGAGTGCTCCATTTTTAGTCTTTTTTTTTTGAATCTTGTTAGGGTTTGTGTCCTACTCAGAAAGGCGAGATGGCGGCGGCTCCCTGAAGATTGAATAAAGGTCTCCCCGTCTAACCCCCGTTCCGGCGGTGCGTCTAGCATCGTTTGTGGCTGTGTGGAGGTGTGTCTCTGGCAGATCTATCTTTGGTGGATTTGCTCGGATCTCGTCGTTGTTCGTCTACATTCGTGTGTCTTCGGTTTGAATCCTTCTGATATACGTTGTTTTCCATCGGCGGCGGTTGCTGTTCTGGGGTGCTGGTCCTATGGGACCTTAGCACGACGACTTACCGACTATCTACTACAATAAATTGTGCCCTGCTCTGGCAATGGATGGGTGATGACGGCGGCGCGTCTTCGGCTCGCTTCGATGCTTATAGTTGTTGTATTGCTATGATTAAAGATGAATATATTGGAAGTTTTCTTGAAAAAAATTAGATTTGGAAACGGTCTAGCCGGAAAATTCCTAAATACTTTCACCCTCGGTTGTCCGGCCTGAAGCGAAGATATCGTCAAATGGTACCCTTCCTGTCTCGTTGCTCTTTTGTGTGCGTGGGTGTGAAAGGCCCGTCTAAAGCCGGTGTAAGCACTCTGGGGCCAAAGCCCATATGTTCTGGGCTCGCATAACCCAGCTGGCGACAAGAAAGCTCATAGTGTGTACTTTATGTGTTGCTAAAAAAAAGTGTGCACTTTATGTTCCTGCTTTATGTTTAAAATCTGCAGTAGCATTAGCTGTTCTTCAGGTTCCCCTCAAAAGCCTCCTCAAAAACACATAAAAAGGATTCCGGGAAAAACTTTTGTTTGCCAGTACGACTACACGAACGAATCCAACGGCACGAGCTGTTTCGCGGAAGGGTCTCGTCGGTCAAATCAACAGTATTCGGAGTGAAAGGAGCCAGCTGTAGTGGTAAACGATCTGTTCCAAGGCTGTGGGAAGCAGAGTTCGCTTCCCTCTCTGGCCCTGACGGCCCGCTGGCTGAAGGTGGAAGCCTCTTTCATGTCCGAACTGCAGGGGCTCCGGCCAAGGCACCAAACCAATCGATCAGGCACGCCAAATGTTCAGTGGTCCATACCAATCTTGGGCACCGTCTGCTTCAAAAAAAAATCTACCGTAGCAGTAGCAGCCAGGCGTGAGAAGTGAGAACTGAGAAGCCACCATCCTCAAAGGCGACGCCGCGACGGCGACCCGGCCGCGTCCTGCTCGGCGCCAGCCGCTAGCGGACGGTACAGGTTGGACGCAGACGTCAACGGCGGGGGAAGCAGCGGCGGCAGATACTACGCATCGCTGTGGTGTGGCGTCTGAGGGGCGGACCGGCGGCCGTGACGCTGCTGGGACCGGGCTTTTTTGATTCACAGGATTTTGAAAACGTAGTAATATAAAAAGTATAGCATTAGAGTGGCATACGCACTTTAATCCTACATAAGATGGCATATGAAAAGAAATTAACAAAAGAGGTTGAAATAGATGTTAGATTTTCTATGAACTGCAGTTTGAAAAGTTCCATAAAAAAAATTCATATGGTGGCCCATGCGGCTCGAGATTCAGCAGTCATTTGTCTGTTCCATGACGCATCACATGGACCTTGGCAAGAAGCAAAAGAGAGAAACACCAACGGGACACCTTGTGTGCACGTTCCTGTTATTATTTCAGGGTGGTGGTGGTGGTATGTACATGTACATCGCCCATGCATGGATACGACGATACGGCTGCAACACGCAACGAAAAACACAACAAGTTGGGTCCGTCGAGCACCACGATCCCAAGAGCAAAATGCCAAACAGCAAAAGACCACCGAAATTCATTCCAAAACCCGCATTTCTAGGCCAGTCACCGGTCACGACCACCCCCTACCCCCCTACCCCCTACCCCATCATGGGCACGGCTCGAGGCGGCTCGAGCTCACCCATGGCGCCGTCACTGACAGCGGGGACCACCATGCGCTTGTATCGCCACCCATCTTCCCGCCTCTGCCACGGCTAACTCACCGGCAGTCGGGCCCAGTGCTCGGCCTCGTGCCTCTCGTGCTTCTTCTCCTCGTCCCCCGCCGGCTCGCCGGAGAAGGCCTCCGCTGCCGCCGCTGCCAGCGCCTCCTCCCCCCACGTGGCGGCTCTCCTCCCGGACTTGAACTTCCGCATTGCCGCCACGCTCGCCTCCTTCTCCTCCTCGTCGTATTCGCTCCCCTCCAGCGCCATCTTCTTGCCCGCCGCGCCGCCGCCGACTCCCCGGGAGGCGCAGCCGCCGCCGCCGCACCGGAACACGGCCGCCACCCCGCGCCACCACCTGCGCTGGCGCCGCCGCCCGCACCTCTCCCGGTCGGACAGCACCTTCCCAATGCAGGACACCTTGGGCGACCGCGGCTCCTCGCCGGTGCCGCCAGAGCGCTTGTCGGGCAAGATCCGGCCCTGCGACGGCTGGCGCCGGGTGAAGGCCGGCCGGATCCTGGCCGGGAGGCCGAAGAAGGTGGCGGTGGCCGCGGCCGGGCCGCCCGCGACGCGCGCGGAGTTGGAGCGCGCCTTGAGCGGGACGGGGTTGCAGGCGCCGCCCGCCGCCGCCGACGACTTGGGGTTGGTGCTGCCCTTGGTTGAGTCGTCCCGCTCGTATATCGGGTTCAGCTCCGAGAAGGACGCGTCGTCGCCGATGCGGATGGTTATCGACTCCGGCGGGAAGTCGTGGTCCGGCGGCGGCGGCGGCACGCGCCGCGGGGGCGAGGCGTCGCCGCTGTCGCCGCCCGCGATGACCGTCTCGCACGACACCTTCCTGTCCCCGGCGCCCGCGCCCGCGCCGCCGCACACCAGGCTCTCCAGGTCGACCTGCGGCATCGCCCGTTGCCAAACCAGCTACGTAGTACGCACCTCCCGGCCCCGTCAACACGGCGTGGCGGCGGCGAGCGCCCGGCAGGGAGAGGGGCAGGAGGCTGGCTGGTATCTAGGAGCAGGGAGAGTGATAAGCGGACGCCACCACACGCTGCTCCCCTTAAAAATTCGGAGGTGGACGGGGCAGGGGGAGGGGCGAGGCCCAGAGCGGATGCACCAGAGGCTGTCGAATAGTGGCGCCACCCCTGAAACGAAACGAACTCCAATAACGGATCTCGACTATTTGTCTCCCCAAAACAGCGTTATTTACCGAGTAATAACCAGGCAGTGTACTGATGAGATTGTACGTAAAAAATAGTACGACCATGAGAGCCTGTAAAATCTCCTGCGATTTGGCCAATGAATTAAGTATTGCATTTGTGCAGCGAATAGTTTTATCAGGGCGCAGGCATGAGTGAGCTGAGCACAGCGATTTGGCGCCGATCTGGAGGGGAGGCCTCCGACTCCGACAGAGCCCATTTTCTCCCGTGGCCCTCCCAATTAACAAGCTTATAGTCTTTTCGTTTCCGAGTGGAAAGGCCACTGATCCGCCTCAGACCGATCTGTCTTCTAGTTAAGCCGCGCTGCAGCAGTGCCCACCAACACCGGTGCTTCAAATTTCGAAAATTAAACAACGGTTGGGCCTGCAGATTCAGCCTGTGCACAACTGTTTTTCAGTTCAAAAGTTCAAGCAGGCAGTAGCATA
This sequence comes from Triticum urartu, assembly GCF_056163025.1. Classification (NCBI taxonomy): domain Eukaryota; kingdom Viridiplantae; phylum Streptophyta; class Magnoliopsida; order Poales; family Poaceae; genus Triticum; species Triticum urartu. Next base: position 605,056,584 of record NC_141875.1, read on the forward strand.
CAGTACATGGGATCAGTTACAGCATAAAACCATATACTCCTGCACTAGACAGATAGGTTGTGAACTTCTCCTAAAACAACCAACCATTATCTTCCCCTTTTTACCGGGATCAAAAGTACGATTTGAGGGGGTAAATCTGCGGGGAATGAGGTCATGAACAGAAATGAGATGGGGCTGGGCAGACGCTCAGTAAATAAACGGAATCAAGGGCAGTTCTGGGCTTGGCGCAAGGTGCTGCTGACCGGCGATCACATGGCCGTGTCGGAGAAGGCATCGGGCAGGCAGGGCACCTACCCGATCTGTACTATTCTGTTGCCATTGCTGCAGATTGAGCACCCAGACTGAGAGCGTGGCTTGGCTCCTAAACATGCTGATTTCGCCCCTTCAGCTGGCGGCCTAGCCCTAGTAGGTTAGCTCGAAAGGGGCTAATGACAGATGTGACACGTCACCTTGTCAATCCTACCAAAGACGAGACAATGATAGGAAAAAGATATCTGAATGGCCCTAGGCAGCTTAGCAATCAGCTGCTGGTTGCTAATCAGACAAAGATTTTTTCGAAAAAGATGCAGAGATAGTGATTTATATCAGTAGTACGAAGAAAAGAAAATGCAGACAGTGATTTTTCGAGAATGATTTATGTAGAAGAAACCGAGCTGCATGCTCAAACCCGTAGTCAAACATTGGTCAACAACCCCCACAGGCTCAGAAGATCCCAAGGGATCCAAATTATTGCACTCTCAGTCCCATCAAGAGGTACACGTCGGCGAACAGCGACGAATGGGACGAGGAACAAAATTAAGATCAAGTACCAGATATGATAAAGTAAAGGAGTGGAAAACCACATGACTGGGGAGAGGCGCAAGAGCATATCTTTACAACTTGTTCTTGAAAAAGATGCATTGATCTTCATTCCAAACAGCCCCGGCCTTGGGAAACACAGCCCCACAGGCTGCCATGGGGCCTGAATTATTGTACTCGCATCCGCTGATTCGCATGATCAAAACAGCGACGAATGGGACGAGGAACAAAATTAGAACCAAGCGATAGATGTTAGATGTAAATGAATTGAAGAAGAATCCAGGCCAAATGGGACCCCGATGCAACCAATTTGTTGTGCCCACAAGCACTTCCTGGATGCTTGCAGGTTAATACTATGTGCACAACAAAGGTAGTATCACATCAAACATTTGTAAGATGGAACATCAAGGTACACCTTTGTACGGCTGAAGAAAAGGTGCTCCCTCCGTTCCAAAATACTTGTCGTGGTTTTGGTTCAAAGTTTAACTAAAACCACCAGAAGTATTTTGGAACGGGGGGAGTGCACCTTCGTAGTATAGTACTCCCTCTGTTCGGATACATATGACGTATTTGATTTGTTAAGACAAGGTTTTGACCAACAGTTACTGCATTAGTAATCCCTATTGCCTTACTTTCTATTAGGTGTATTTTTTCAGATAAATTCTAAATTATCAGGCATATTTCCTTTTTACCCCAGTAGATGCCAGTTCTACCCTCCCCGAATTGGAAAGATTTTAAATTACCCATTGGTAATTACTCCTCTGATCAATGTTGTAACCAGGATCACCAGTCCAAAATTATCCTCAAATCAGTTCTTGGTCACAGTACACCAAAAAATAGACCTAAAAAGGGAACAATATACAACACAAAATCGATGTCTTTAGACTCATATTCAAAACTACCAATGTGCGATTGCGGTTTTGTAACACATAGGTTTCATATTAATGGAGCAAATGTTGGTCAAAGTTTGTCTCAACTAACTAAAAAAGAAAATACTCCCTTTAAATCCATACTGCCAGAGTTGATTATAAAGCATGCCAAAGCAAATTACAGGAATAGTGAATTGTTCTACTGTACAAACAAATTAAATCTTTGAAGCATCATTGAAACTTGTGACAGCCAACAATGCATGCGTCAAATCTTTAGTACGTGGAATTTTCAACACTGATAGTCTCCAAATGAAGCTTGGATGAGTAAGTTCATTGGTATAAATAAAACCTGGCAGAGCTAAAACATGGTGGAACTGTTGATCGTGACATAGACACATAATATTTTGATGTTTCCGGTCGAAATATTCACCAAAATCTCAACAGCCAAGGTTCAGATTTAGACAGAACTGCATGCATAGCAAAACACCTCTCTTTAGTGGCTAAGAGGGACTTTGGGGGAAACTAGCAATTAATTGGTTTCAGCTATTCAACACAAGATAATTGCATACATAAGTCAAAATAGTTTGCTATAACAGATCAGGAATTTTGGGAGGAACAATGCTACGGAAATAAGGTAAGGGAAGTTTGATAATGGACTGTTTCCCTCATAAAAATGTCGCTGGAGTGAACTCTTTGATGAGCACATTAAAATTCCTACCACCATCATTTAGGATTAAAAGACAATTTTATGAAATCTACAGATATCAGCAGATAACAATAATGTTAAGGCCACTGCTAGCATGCTGGTTGAGCCTTCTGTTTCAGAGGACCATGCTATGTTCTCTTCCAAATCCAATTCAGCAGCTATACTACCCCAACAGTGCATAATACATCAGCATGTTCGTTCAGACTTCTCTATCAAATGCCACAACAGTGCATACCATACTACCCAACAGAGGACTGAGATGAAATATTAGTATTATCAAGAACTATACGATGAGTACATGGACCACGACAATGAAACATTGTATCTATTTAGAGAAGCAGCGAGAAACACAACAAATACGATGCGGAATGGCTAGAAAAAAGGGTAAGCATACATGAATCACAACAATTTAAACCTTCTCCAGAATGATCTCCAGTATGGACACAGAATTGACCTTCCAACTTTTTGGGGGGCGAGATCCCACCGTTTCTTTAGGTCCAGGATCACAGAGTAAACAGAGGCAAGGAATGCCTCGATCTCGAACGATGCAGGGATTGCTCTGTAACATTTCATGTCAAGAAGTTGCCTAAGGGGCCTTACTCTTCACGGCGGGGAGGGGGGCTTGCCCGGCCCAGTCGTCGTCGGCGGCGGGGGCTGCTGCAGGGGAGGAGGTGGGGTAGCAGCGGAAGCGCCCTGCGACTCCTCGGCGGCGGCGAGCTGGCGGAGGCGGGCCTGGAGGGCGCGGACGCGGTCCTCGGTGCGGCGGAGCTTGCACCATCGCCAGGTGATGTACGCGCCGAGCCCGCCGTAGACGAGGATGTAGGAGCCCCACACGTACGGGTACGTCTCCGCGTGCTCTTTCGTGCTCCTCCATTGCTCCCGCAGCTTCGCGATCAAGCTGCCTCCAGCCCCCGCCGCGCTCACCGGCGGCGGCGGCGGCGCGTCCTCGCCATCCCCAGGAGTCGCCATTGGTGTGGTGCGCTACTTTTTCGCCTTGTTCTTAGGGCAAGTGGGAATGGCCGAATTGGTCGGGTAATTTGGCCCAGGCTAGAATGGACCCTGTCTTTTTGTCTCGCTTTGCATATACGTGGGCTGGGCTACATCGTGGGCTTAAACTTCTTGCGTAAAATATTGCGTCCATGATATATTCTCAGAATATATATTAAGAAAAAAAAGACAGGTTTGTCTAAAAAAAGATAGGTTCAGTTCTTTTTAAGGAAAAAAGCCAGGTCCATAGCCAAGCCAGTTGTAAATGCAAAAAAAGGGATGTACAATACTTAGGCTATGTGGCTATGTGCCCAAAATGGAGGCACACCCGATAACGCATGAGGTAGATCAGGCTCATGTCGTGGCGGTAGTATGTGCGGTGTGTCCATTTGACAACACCAAAAAATACTTAGGCTATGTTTTGAATGACAGAATAGTTGAAATTTGAGATGATGGTGCATAGATGTAAATCAGCCCCTTTAAATTGTTGTATATCATCATCTTTAAATTCTTCTAAAAAGGGATATTCCATATAACTATATATTAGTATTATACTATTATATAATTAAAAAAATCTAACCACTGTTGATCCACATATGCTAAATTATCATCTCGCTGGATTACGCTGGGGATTTAGCACAAAAAAATTATACAATAAACAACTCTAGAGATATGATAAGTAACCAACTACTCAAGTGCCGGCTACAAAGATAATACTTGAACCATTCTGTATACAACACAAAAAAGGCAAATCATTTCTTACTTATTACATTTTTTCTAAAATGTAAGTCAAACCTTTTAAGTCTGACTAAGACTTTTTTTTCTAGGAACTTGAATATGTTTATAGAGAAAATATTAACGTATGCAATACCAAAAATTTAGACTACGACAACATGTTTTGCAATTCATGTACTAATAATTCACCCAAAAAAGTATTTTGTGAAAACATCTAGTAGATATGAATACATGTAAAAGATATCCATTTTCTTTTATGAAATACTACTCTATATAGAACCAAGTATTTGACCGATCCATTGGATCGTTCAGGTGCGCATGACGCGCTGTGCTAAGCGCGTGCTAGTTCATAGCTTTTCATCATAAGAATACTACAATTAGCTCTGCATTTTCTCTTCTCGCTAAGTGTAAGCCTTCCCTCTAGCACCTTTCCATCCACTAGGTTTAGACCCTGCTCCGTTGCCGCTACTGAAGGGAGCATGCTCCCATGCTCTAGGAGCTCATGGACTGTTGGATCTCAGATCTAACGGCAACCTCAGGAGCTAAGGCAAATTTGCCAAAAAAAAGTCTTTCAAGAGTCCCTTAATTGCACATAGGTCTAGGGGCTCCTCAGATAACCATTGGATCGCCCGAGCTTGCTCTGGAATACCTGATCTTAGGTGCTAGAGGAACACCTAATACTCTCTCATCCGCTCTGTCCAGGAGGTAGCCATGCATAAAGTTGAATCCTCTTCTCAATGTTGCATCCATTGTCACACCTCATATGTTGCTCCTCGTTCAATGTGTCTTCCCTATTGCTCCTATCGTTGACCCTACTTCTCACATATGAAAGTGCTCACTCGCCATCTCCTCCAGCTGTAACAAAAAAAGGAAGTCCTCCGACGCCAGTGAACTTAGGGAAAGATGGAAATATAGGAGAACGGGTTACGACAGGGATCTGGCAACGCGATATTTGTCGCTAATGAGCACGGGGCAGTGAGGTCGATACTCCAATATGAAGCTTGGTGATTTGCGGTTTTTTTTATGTTGCATATGTTAATTTGACACGCTGCAAGCTCATGAGTGTTCTGCTATAAACACTAGGGCGACATGTTGTGATGACTCTCGGGAGTCTACTGAAAACAAATGGGTGAGATGATGTGATTATCTTGGTTGTCTGCTGCAAATGTTCTTTTCATATTGCAAGTGTTTTTTTGCAGTGTCCCAAGAAATTGGTTTCCTTGCTGCATACATGGATTTTCCTCGATGATTTGCTTTAAAAAATAGTTATTTGTTGCATACACACAATAAATTCTGCATGTGTGCATTTCAAATAATGGGATTTTGTTTGCATGTTTTGTCGTACTGCAACGAAAATATTGCGATGATGCTCGAAACGTAAAAATGGAAATATCACAAGCGAGGGTTGTCTGTTGCAAGGATTGGACGGCCTGGATCCTGATATTAAGTCAAAACATATAGCGGAAGAGGATTTGTGGCTCTTGGGTGCTACACATCCCTATATGAATATCACATTAAAAACATTAGGAAATCACCAAAAAAACCCGAAATTTAGGGGCATGAAACTTGGCTGCCCGTTGTACACCCGTGTCCAGTTCCGTAGGGAATGAGTGCCCGTGGTAATGACAGTAAAAAGATTAAAAAATAGTATGTATACGAAAAACAATTGGATGTATCGTATGTCGGAGCGTAATTCCTGAGGCGCGGATACCACAGGAACCCATTCACCGCAGATATGAACACGGGTGTACAACGAGCACCCATGTTTCAAATCCCATAATTTTAGACTTTCTTAAAAATTTCTGATATTTTACTAATGCTATTTTCATATAGGGGTGCGTAGCACCTGGGTGTTCCAATCCATTTCCGAACAGACGGCACGCAGCATAGATCAATCCAAAGTTGCTCCGTATATCAAAGCAACTCATGTATGCGAATCAACCTGTGGTTGAGTTGGTTAGGTGGACAGTGGTATCTTCAACCCACCAGGGTTCAAATCCTGGTGCTCGCATTATTCCTGGATTTATTTCAGGATTTCTGGCGATGCGCTTTCAGTGAAAGGAGACGTTTCCGTCGACGACGAGGCGCCTACGGTGACTTCGTAAATCTCAAGATGATATGCCGGCTCAGTCTTTCAGAGGTGCTCATAGGGGTAGGGTGTGCGTGTGTGCGTTCATAGAGGTGAGTGTATGCGCGTGTATATGAGCGCTTGTGTCTGTACTGATGCTAAAAAAAAAGCAACCCATGTATGCACTCGTGCCATACATGTAATATATCGTTCTGATAAGGAAACTACATCTTCCACGAACACAAAAATTCCTTACCAACGTTTCGTTCCGATTGAGGGCAAGAATTCTCTTCAACGAGCTTAACCTGCCATATCCATGTACACATTCCAAATACCCACACCGTGGAGTCTTGGTCAGACAAACCCCGTTTTCACAAGTAATTCCATGTTGATTTGCTCATTCCATAAATCTATCCGCAATGCATGCATATATAAATCAAGCTAGCCACGCCGTGGTCGATCGTGCTCGTATACGCGCTTCCCCTCTCCCCCCGAACTCTTGATCCGCCGGCGCGCTAGCTAGCACGATGACGACCGCTCGCTCCCCGTGGCGGTGCTCATGGACCGCCGGCCTTCGCCGCCGCCGACGCCCACTGCGACCTCCAGAAGGACCTCGTCATAACGCAGAGCCTCGGCGAGCCTCAAAGTGACGGCTCATCGATGTACTGGGTGACCGTGATGAACCAGTGCGCCGGGGACGAACGCAGGGGCAGGCCCTGTAGGATCCGGCTGCAGTGCGGCAACTTCCGCTCCGTTGCCCCCGTCGATCCCAAGGTGCTCCGCGTCGTCGTCCCCGGCGTCTGCCTCCTCAACTCCGGCCACTCCATCCCGCAGGACCGCAACGTCTCCTTCGTCTACCAGCTACGTGCGCGAAAACCTCTACGTCCTCTCCGCCACGTGCGGCCTCGGACGTTGATGCCGCTTTTGTTTTCCTCAACCGGCGCGTGTGTGTCATTTTTAGAGTTTAGACAGCGGTGTGAAATTTTGGTAGGATCTATCAGAGCATATACAATGCATAGTCTCAAGGTCATGCCTCGTATATCATGTAGGATTGGATATGACGTAAAGTAGGTTCGGATAGGGAAGCGAGATTCTCTCCACAAGGCGGGTGCTTGAAAAGAAAAAGTGTGATCCGATAACAAAAACTGAAAAGGTTGAAGTGAAAAATAGAGATGCATGTATACTAGAGTCTTTATTTTCTATTTTCTTAATGAAGTTCACTAGTGGTAGCTTGCATTGGGGAGAAAAAATAAATATAGATGTCTTAAATTATTTTTTATCATGAGCCATATAAATCCATATGCCACCAATGTACATGCCCTCAGATGATGTTTAGATGTGCCCAAAGAGACGTCGTTCATGTGGACTTAGCGCAGGCGTGGTTTACTTTAGTCGTTTCACTTTTTTAGTATATAATACGTACACTTATGCGTATTCAGAAAGAAAAACTTTAGTTGTTTCGTCACCGTGTTTACTTTGCAATGGTTTTTGCGTGTTATTTTGAGCAAGAAATTGATATTGTGAGATTTGCATAGTCTTGATCGTTGCGCTTCCTTTTATGCTTCGATATACTTCTTGGTGGAAAAAAGTAGCATGATCTACTCTTGATGTAAACATAAGACACCAAAAGGAAGGCACAAATTTTCTATAATTTGAATCCATTTATGTTCAAATACAATTCCTGAGAAGGTTTTCATAGGAACTCGACATACGCTAGCTACAACTTTATATAGGAAAGACATTAGGTGGATAATAATACAACTATTTGATATGTGAATTTCACATGAAACAAGATTGAATTTTGGAACCTTTGAATTGAGAAAAGGCAGTTCTATTATGACTATATATGCCTTTGGAATCAAATTTCTCGTAAAGTTAGATTATACTAGTAGAAACAAAATAGTAATATATGTCTCTAGAAACAAAAGGTACAAGTGTACAACGCACAAAGATTCACTCTATTTTTTCGCAAAAGATCACACAATATATGCTGAAGACTCGAGTCGTGAATTTGGACTAGACAAGACAAAAGGACATAGCCTATAGAGGAAATCACATTGTCCTTTTCTCATATTTATCTCGCCTTAATAAAAATTCGACTGATAAGAAAACACTGTTCAAGATTGACTGAACTAATTGGTTTGCATCTTAGGATCTGCTTCCGAAAATTTATATCAAGATACTAAGCTCCCTAATTTTGGAGGCTCCTGGTGCGTCTGTGTCGTTGATTGAGGGTTCCTACTTTTACCTTTCTGTTATTTTCAATGTTTTTTATTTGTATATTCTAAATTTATTTATTTATTCACTTTTAATTTATGAACATTTATTTAAATCTGTGAACAATTTTAAAAGTGCCTGTTTTTTCTAAAATTCAAGATTTCTTCAAAAAATATTACTGAATATTTTAAAGTTTGCGAACATGTTTTTAGTTTGCAAAGCTAATTTCAGATCTGTGATTAATTTGGAAATCCATGATTTTTTTAATTTGTAAACTTTTTAAAAATTCATGCTTTTTAAATTCCAATATTTTTGAATAACCAATATTACATCTTCTCATTTAGCAAACTTCTTCCAAATAATGATAGCTGGATTTTTTATAAGATAGCAATGGAGTGAGCGAAAACATGCTAATCGAGTGAGTTGAAAAGGGAGCCAAACTGAGCGAACAGGAGCTTTGTGGGCCTCACCACGTAAAAATTGTAGTAGCAATTTCATAGTTTCACTATGCAATAGGAGGAAGCAACTAGTTAACGAGCGCTCCTTCGGGAGCCTCGCAACGATCAGTGCTATTTGGTGCGCTCTCAGTCATTCGCCACGTGTCGTGCTCTGGACGCTTCCTCTGAATTATATATTTTTTTATTTTTCCGCACGTGTTTTTGGTTTTTAAACGTTTTTTTCTAGGTTTTTCGACGTTTTGGTTTTTCCCCGGTCTTTCTTAGCTTTTTGATAAAAAAAATTTAAAAAAAACTTTTGCGCAAAAAAAGTGTTTTCTTTGTTTTTTCTTTCAGGAAAGTCACGGTTTTTTTTTCCGCGAGAGACATGGTTGTGCTTTTGCGCGAGTCACAACCGTGCCTTTCGGAAACGGGAAAAAAAACATGTTTTCTATTTTTTTTTCTTTCGCGAGAGTCATGGTTTTGCTTCCGCGAGAGTCACGGCCGTGCCTCTCGGAAAGGGAAAAACAAAACGCGTTTTCTGTTTTTTTTTCTTTCGGGAGAGTCATGGTTTTGCTTCCGCGAGAGGCAGGTTGTGCTTTCGCGAGAGTCACGGCCGTGCCTCTCAGAAAGGGAAAAAATGCGTTTTCGGTTTTTTTCTTTCGCGAGAGTCACGATTTTGCTTCTGTGAGAGGCACGGTTGTGCTTTCGCGAGAGTCACGGCTATGCCTCTCGAAAACGAAAAAAAATATTTTCTGTTTTTTCTTCCACGAGAGTCACGGTTTTGCTTTCACGAGAGGCACGGGTGTGATTTTGCGAGAGGCACTGGCATTCCTCTTTCGGAAAAGGAAAAAAACCATGCTTCCGGTTCGGTTTTTCGCCCGGTTTTTTGGCCGGGTTTTTTTTAAAAAAAGTTCGTCAAAACCTATTAACATGGGATCTAGTTTTGAAGATCTCGACGCGAGGAATCCAATAATGAAAACAGTTCGAGATTTGGACGCACAGTTTAAAAGATAAAATGTTTTGAATAAACGGATCTACGATAAAAGGAAAACTCACAGATTGCGACAAGTGACGTACTGCATGTGCGTCACTTGTCGCGACCTAGAAAAGTGGAGTGTTCTTTGCAATGAGTATTTTTTAATTAGTGATTTCGGCAATAGGAGCTCACAAGCCGAGAGCTATATGTCGCCCATACTGATTTCTATTACGTCTCACCTGTAGCGCTGGCTTTTAGGCCAGCCCAATAATATAGTTTCGTGCAAGTGTTTTTTTTGTGTGTGCTTTTGCATTGGTTTCTTTTGTTGTCTTTTGTTTTCTTTAATTTTTATTTTCCAATTTGTTTTTTATTCTTTCTTTATTTCATTTTCACCTGGCTTTTTATATTTATTTTTAATTTTTTTCAACGGATGTCTAATTTGTTCATAAACATTGTACCCTTTTCCTGTACACCATAAATATTTTTATAGTACGTTTAAAAGTTTCAAAGACATGATTAACATGTTTTTAAATATATCTTTTAATGTCTACCTTTATTCATACTCATTGCAAATTTCTCATATAATCTTAAAGAATAAACATTTAACATATCTTAATACATAATTAATGTTTTTAATAATGTTCTGAATATTTTTTCCAATATATATTGAAAAGAATTCAAATATACATGGAAACAATATTTTAATGATACGAACCATTTGTTTAAATTATGTGAAAAAATTACATTGTATAATTTAAAAAAAATCACAAATATTTCTTTAAAATGCAAGAACATATTTTGAAATGTATCGTAAAGCTTTTTGAATGGTATGATATTTTTAGGTTACCAGAACAATTGTTTAAATTGTACAGTATAATATTTTTAGAAATGTGACATTCATTTTTGCATATTCATGAACGTTTTTGAAATGTCACGTTCATTTTTTTGAATGGCACACACATTTTTTTAAGTTGAGCTGACTTTTTTTTGCACTGTATAAACATTTTTTAATGTGTGACGGACATTTTAAATTAATTAACTAAATTAATTTTCATAGTATTTCTATTTAGTTTTTTCAAAATTTAAACAAAATTAAAAAAAATCGTCTGTGACGTGAGCATGCTGTTTCGGCCCACTACCGACTTTGTAGGCGACACGATCTTTTGTCTTGTATAGAGCGAGACATAAACTTGCCCGCCCTCGAGATGCTCACACAACGATCATCGACTTACACCGACATTGACATGTGTAAGGACACTACAACGACACATGAAACAACTCGATTCTCCTTCTAGAACAAATATGTCAGACGCACGCATCAAGAAATGCCCCCGCGTCGTCCCGCAGGCAACATGGGCAGTAGTACCACCGCCGCCGTTTCTAGGCCTTACTTCTCCTTCTTTCCTCATCATCGATGCCGGCCATAGCCTCCAGGGCAAAGCCTTCGCGGTGGTCAGCAGCGGTGAGAGCTCTCCCGCACGCGCATCCGATCTACCTTCTCCTCCTCTTGATTGGATCTTGCGCAGTCGCCCCCCTAGTTGTGCCTCCTTCCCATGGCTCTTCCCTGGGCTGGGCAGAATCCGGCGGCCGGCGGTGGCGTGATTGGGTGTTGCCTCATCGGATCTGGGCGAGCACGGATCTAGACGGTAGTGGTGGCTAGGGATTTATTGGAAAGAATTAAACGCAACTCTGAAGATTGGGAACTCGAGAAGGTAATTAGTTAGGTATAAACCTTAAGTTTGATTGTGTTAAATCTTTCATGGATACTAATGCTTTTCGTGAATTTGGCACTAGTTATGAACTTGACTCTGAGATAGTAGCTTCTTTATATGAATCATTTGTTACTCATGTTGATTTCCCTAAGGAAAAGTGGTTTAAATATCCTCCTCCCATTAAAGTGAAAGTAGTACAACCTATTAGAGTTGAAGAAGAAACTGCTACTTATAATGTTGATCATGTTATTCCTACTGCTTACATTGAGAAACTAGACCTGACGTGTGTCTCGCCATAGTCTGGCAGGGGGGGTACCAAAGTAATCCAGGAGTGGATCACTGGACAGCGGTCAAGAACATCCTGAAGTACCTGAAAAGGACTAAGGATATGTTTCTCTTTTATGGATGTGACGAAGAGCTCGTCGTAAATGGTTACGTCGATGCTAGCTTCGACATTGATCTGGATGACTCTACGTCACAAACCGGATACGTGTTTATATTAAATGGTGGAGCCGTCAGTTGGTGCAGTTCCAAGCAGAGCGTCGTGGCGGGATCTACGTGTGAAGCAGAGTACATAGCTGCTTCGGAAGCAGCTCATGAAGGAGTCTGGATGAAGGAGTTCATATCCGATCTGGGTGTAATACCGAGTGCATCGGGTCCAATGTAAATCTTTTATGAAAACACTGGAGTAATTGCCTTGGCGAAGGAATCCAGGTTTCACAAAAAAACCAAACACATCAAGAGACGCTTCAACTTCATTCCTGAAAAAGTCAAGGATGAAGATATAGAAGTTCTGCAAAATACATACGGATCTAAATGTAACAGACCAGTTGACTAAGCCTCTTCAACGAGCAAAACATGATCAACACCAACACTCCATGTGTGTTAAATTCATTACAATGTAATCTAGACTATTGACTCTGGTGCAAGTGGGAGACTGAAGAAAATATGCCCTAGAGGCAATGGTAAAGTTTTTATTTTATATTTCCTTATTCATGATAAATGTTTATTATTCATACTAGAATTTTATTGATCGGAAACTTAAATACATGTGTGAATACATAAACAAATACCGTGTCCCTAGTAAGCCTCTACTAGACTAGCTCGTTGATCAAAGATGGTTAAGGTTTCCTAACCATGGACATGTGTTGTCATTTGATAATGGGATCACATCATTAGGAGAATGATGTGATGCACAAGACCCATCCGTTAGCTTAGCATATTGATCGTTCAGTTTATTGCTATTGCTTTCTTCATGTCAAATACATATTCCTTCGACTATGAGATTATGAAACTCCCGGATACCGGAGGAATGCCTTGTGTGCTATCAAAAGTCACAACGTAACAGGTGATCATAAAGGTGCTCTACAGGTATCTCCGACGGTGTTTGTTGAGTTGGCATAGATCGAGATTAGGATTTGTCACTCCGAGTATCGGAGAGGTATCTCTAGGCCCTCTCGGTAATACACATCATAAGCTTGCAAGCAAATGACTAAGGAGTTAGTCACGAGGTGATGTATTACTGAATGAGTAAAGAGACTTACCGGTAACGAGATTGAACTAGGTGTGAAGATATCGACGATCGAATCTCGGGCAAGTAACATACCGATGGACAAAGGGAATTACGTATGTTATCATAACGGTTTGACCGATAAAGTTCTTTGTAGAATATGTAGGAGCCAATATGGGCATCCACGTTCCCCTATTGGTTATTGACCGGAGAGGTGTCTCGGTCATGTCTACATAGTTGTCGAACCCGTAGGGTCCGCACGCTTAACGTTCGTCGACGATATACTGTTATATGTGTTATATGATTTGGTGACCGAATGTTGTCGGAGTCCCAAATGTGATTACGGACATGATGAGGAGTCTCAAAATGGTCGAGAAGTAAAGGTTGATATATAGGACGATGGTATTCGTACACCGAAAGTGTTTGGGGTGTACCGGGTGATCATCGGAGTATCGGAAGGGGTAACGGACACCCCTGGGAGGTTAGTGGGCCTTGATACGTCTCCAACGTATCTATAATTTTTGATTCCTCCATGCTATATTATCTACTGTTTTGGACATTATTGGGATTTATTACCCACTTTTATATTATTTTTGGGACTAACCTATTAACCGGAGGCCCAGCCTAGAATTGCTGTTTTTGCCTGTTTTAGGGTTTCGAAGAAAAGGAATATCAAACGGAGTTCAAACGGAATGAAACCTTCGGGAACATGATTTTCTCAACAAACAAGACCCGGGAGACTTGGACCCTATTGATAACCCACAAGTATAGGGGATCGCAACAGCTTTCGAGGGTAGAGTATTCAACCCAAATTTATTGATTCGACACAAGGGGAGCCAAAGAATATTCTCAAGTATTAGCAGCTGAGTTGTCAATTCAACCACACCTGGAAACTTAGTATCTGCAGCAAAGTGTTTAGTAGCAAAGTAATATGATAGTGATGGTAACAGTAACAAAGAGTAATGAAAGCAAAGTAATGTTTTTGGTATTTTGTAGTGATTGTAACAATAGCAACGGGAAAGTAAATAAGCGTAAACCAGTATATGGAAAGCTCGTAGGCATTGGATCAATGATGGATAATTATGCCGGATGCGGTTCATCATGTAACAGTCATAACATAGGGTGACATAGAACTAGCTCCAATTCGTCAATGTAATGTAGGCATGTATTCCGAATATAGTCATACGTGCTTATGGAAAAGAACTTGCATGACATCTTTTGTCCTACCCTCCCGTGGTAGCGGGGTCCTAATGGAAACTAAAGGATATTAAGGCCTCCTTTTAATAGAGAACCGGAACAAAGCATTAGCACATAGTGAATACATGAACTCCTCAAACTACGGTCATCACCGGTAAGTATCCCGATTATTGTCACTTCGGGGTTAACGGATCATAACACATAATAGGTGACTATAGAATTGCAAGATAGGATCAAGAACACTCATATATTGATGAAAACATAATAGGTTCAGATATGAAATCATGGCACTCGGGCCCTAGTGACAAGCATTAAGCATAGCAAAGTCATAGCAGCATCAATCTCAGAACATAGTGGATACTAGGGATCAATCCCTAACAAAACTAACTCGATTACATGGTGAATCTCATCCAAACCATCACCGTCCAACAAGCCTACGATGGAATTACTCACGCACGGCGGTGAGCATCATGAAATTGGTGATGGAGGATGGTTGATGATGACGACGGCGACGAATCCCCCTCTCCGGAGCCCCGAACGGACTCTAGATCAGCCCTCCCGAGAGGTTTTAGGGCTTGGCGGTGGCTCCGTATCGTAAAACGCGATGATTTCTTCTCTCCTATTTTTTTCTCCTCGAAAGCAGTTATATAGAGTTGGAGTTGGAGTCAGGGGATCTCCAGGGGGGCCACGAGGTAGGGGGGGCGCGCCCTAGGGGGGGGCGCCCCTCACCCTCGTGAGAAGGGTGTGGGCCCCCTGGTATGTTGGGGAACGTAGTAATTTCAAAAAAATTCCTACGCACACGCAAGATCATGGTGATGCATAGCAACGAGAGGGGAGAGTGTGATCTACGTACCCTTGTAGACCGACAGTGGAAGCGTTAGCACAACGCGGTTGATGTAGTCGTACGTCTTCACGGCCCGACCGATCAAGCACCGAAACTACGACACCTCCGAGTTTTAGCACACGTTCAGCTCGATGACGATCCCCGGACTCCGATCCAGCAAAGTGTCGGGGAAGAGTTCCGTCAGCACGACGGCGTGGTGATGATTTTGATGTACTACCGTCGCAGGGCTTTGCCTAAGCACCGCTACAATATTATCGAGGATTATGGTGGAAGGGGGCACCGCACACGGCTAATAATATGATCACGTGGATCAACTTGTGTCTTTAGGGGTGCCCTCTACCCCCGTATATAAAGGATCAAGGGGAGGAGGCCGGCCGGCCCCTATGGCGCGCCAAGGAGGAGTCCTCCTCCTAGTAGGAGTAGGACTCCTACTAGGAGGGGGAAAGAAGTGGGGAGGGAGAAGGAAAGGGGGGCGCCGCCCCCCTCTCCTAGTCCAATTCGGACCAGGAGGGAGGAGGCGCGCGGCCCACCTATGGCTTCCCCTCTCTCTCTCCACTAAGGCCCATATGGCCCATTACTTCTCCCGGGGGGGGGGGGGTTCCGGTAACCCTCCGGCTCTCCGGTTTTCTCCGTAATCACCCGGAACACTTCCGGTGTCCGAATATAGCCGTCCAATATATCAATCTTTATGTCTCGACCATTTCGAGACTCCTCGTCATGTCCGTGATCACATCCGGGACTCCGAGCTAACTTCGGTACATCAAAACTCATAAACTCATAATATAACTGTCATCGAAACCTTAAGCGTGCGGACCCTACGGGTTCGAGAACAATGTATACATGACCGAGACACGTCTCCGGTCAATAACAAATAGCGGAACCTGGATGCTCATATTGGCTCCTACATATTCTACGAAGATCTTTATCGGTCAGACCGCATAACAACATACGTTGTTCCCTTTGTCATCGGTATGTTACTTGCCCGAGATTCGATCGTCGGTATCTCAATACCTAGTTCAATCTCGTTACCGGCAAGTCTCTTTACTCGTTTCGTAATACATCATCTTGCAACTAACTCATTAGTTGTAATGCTTGCAAGGCTTATGTGATGTGCATTACCGAGAGGGCCCAGAGATACCTCTCCGACAAACGGAGTGACAAATCCTAATCTCGAAATACGCCAACCCAACATGTACCTTTGGAGACACCTGTAGAGCTCCTTTATAATCACCCAGTTACGTTGTGACGTTTGGTAGCACACAAAGTGTTCCTCCGGCAAACGGGAGTTGCATAATCTCATAGTCATAGGAACATGTATAAGTCATGAAGAAAGCAATAGCAACATACTAAACGATCGGGTGCTAAGCTAATGGAATGGGTCATGTCAATCACATCATTATTCTAATGATGTGATCCCGTTAATCAAATAACAACTCTTTTGTTCATGGTTAGGAAACATAACCATCTTCGATTAACGAGCTAGTCAAGTAGAGGCATACTAGTGACACTCTGTTTGTCTATGTATTCACACATGTATTATGTTTCCGGTTAATACAATTCTAGCATGAATAATAAACATTTATCATGATATAAGGAAATAAATAATAACTTTATTATTGCCTCTAGGGCATATTTCCTTCAGTCTCCCACTTGCACTAGAGTCAATAATCTAGTTCACATCGCCATGTGATTCAACACTAATGGTTCACATCACCATGTGATTAACACCCATAGTTCACATGGTCATGTGACCTATACCCAAAGGGTTTACTAGAGTCAGTAATCTAGTTCACATCGTTTATGTGATTAACACCCAAAGAGTACTAAGGTGTGATCATGTTTTGCTTGTGAGATAATTTTAGTCAACGGGTCTGTCACATACATACCCGTAAGTATTTTGCGAATTCTATGTCTACAATGCTCTGCACGGAGCTACTCTAGCTAATTGCTCCCACTTTCAATATCTATCTAGATCGGGACTTAGAGTCATCCAAATCTGTGTCAAAACTTGCATCGACGTAACTTTTTACGACGAACCTTTTTGTCACCTGCATAATTGAGAAATATTTCCTTATTCCACTAAGGATAATTTTGACCGTTGTCCAGTGATCTACTCTTAGATCACTATTGTACTCCCTTGCTTAACACAGTGTAGGGTATACAATAGATCTGGTACACGGCATGGCATACTTTATAGAACCTATGGCTGAGGCATAGGGAATGACTTCCATTCTCTTTCTATCTTCTGTCGTGGTCGGGCTTTGAGTCTTACTCAATTTCATACCTTGTAACACAGCCAAGAACTCTTTCTTTGACTGTTCCAATTTTTGAACTACTTCAAAATATTGTCAAGGTATGTACTTATTGAAAAAAAACTTATCAAGCGTCTTGATCTATCTCTATAGATCTTGATGCTTAATATGTAAGCAGCTTCACCGAGGTCTTTCTTTGAAAAGCTTCTTTCAAAACACTCCTTTATGCTTTGCAGAATAATTCTACATTATTTCCGATCAACAATATGTCATTCGCATATACTTATCAGAAATGTTGTAGTGCTCCCACTCACTTTCTTGTAAATACAGGCTTCACCGCAAGTATGTATAAAACTATATGCTTTGATCATCTCATCAAAGCGCATATTCCAACTCCGAGATGCTTGCACCAGTCCATAGATGGATCGCTGGAGCTTGCACATTTTGTTAGCACCTTTAGGATTGACAAAACCTTCTGGTTGTATCATATACAACTCTTCTTTAATAAATCCATTAAGGAATGCAGTTTTGTTTATCCATTTGCCGGATTTCATAAAATGCGGCAATTGCTAATATGATTCGGACAGACTTAAGCATAGATACGAGTGAGAAACTCTCATCATAGTCAACACCTTGAACTTGTCGAAAACCTTTTTGCGACAATTCTAGCTTTGTAGATAGTAACACTACTATCAGCGTCCGTCTTCCTCTTGAAGATCCATTTAATCTCAATGGCTCGCCGATCATTGGGCAAGTCAATCAAAGTCCATACTTTGTTTTCATACATGGATCTCATCTCAGATTTCATGGCCTCAAGCCATTTCGCGGAATCTGGGCTCATCATCGCTTCCTCATAGTTCGTAGGCTCGTCATGGTCAAGTAACATGACCTCCAGAACTGGATTACCGTACCACTCTGGTGCGGATCTCACTCTAGTTTTACCTACGAGGTTCGGTAGTAACTTGATCTGAAGTTACATGATCATCATCATTAGCTTCCTCACTAATCGGTCTAGTAGTCACAGGAACAGATTTCTGTGATGAACTACTTTCCAATAAGGGAGCAGGTACAGTTACCTCATCAAGTTCTACTTTCCTCCCACTCACTTCTTTCGAGAGAAATTCCTTCTCTAGAAAGGATCCATTCAAAGCAACGAATATCTTGCCTTCGGATCTGTGATAGAAGGTGTACCCAACATTTTCTTTTGGGTATCCTATGAAGAT
Source organism: Triticum urartu (assembly GCF_056163025.1). Taxonomy (NCBI): domain Eukaryota; kingdom Viridiplantae; phylum Streptophyta; class Magnoliopsida; order Poales; family Poaceae; genus Triticum; species Triticum urartu. The sequence continues at coordinate 605,075,115 of NC_141875.1, forward strand.
GCACTTCTCCGATTTGGGTTTGAGCTTATCAGGTTGAAACTTTTTCACATAAGCATTGCAACCTTAAACTTTAAGAAACGACATCTTAGGTTTCTTGACAAACCATAGTTCATATGGTGTCGTTTCAACGGATTTAGATGGTGCCCTATTTAATGTGAATGCAGCTGTCTCTAATGCATAACCCCAAAACGATAGTGGTAGATCGGTAAGAGACATCATAGGTCGCACCATATCTAATAAAATACGGTTATGACGTTCGGACACACCATTACATTGTGGTGTTCCAGGTGGCGTGAGTAGTGAAACTATTTCACATTGTTTTTAACTGAAGGCCAAACTCGTAACTCAAATACTCTTCTCTACGATCAGATCGTAGAAACTTTATTTTCTTGTTACGATGATTTTTCACTTCACTCTGAAATTCTTTGAACTTTTCAAATGTTTCAGACTTATGTTTCATCAAGTAGATATACTCATATCTGCTCAAATCATCTGTGAAGATCAGAAAATAATGATACCGGTCGCGAGCCTCAATTTTCATCAGACCAGATACATCAGTATGTATGATTTCCAACAAATCTGTTGCTCGCTCCATTGTTCCGAAGAACAGAGTCTTAGTCATCTTGCCCATGAGGCATGGTTCGCAAGCATCAACTGATTCATAATCAAGTGATTCCAAAAGCCCATCAACATGGAGTTTCTTCATGCGCTTTACACCAATATGACCTAATGGCAGTGCCACAAATAAGTTGCACTATCATTATTAACTTTGCATCTTTTGGTTTCAATATTATGATTATGTGTATCACTACGATCGAGATCCAACGAACTATTTTCATTGGGTGTGTAACCATATAAGGTTTTATTCATGTAAACAGAACAACAATTTATTCTTACTTAAATGAATAACCGTATTACAATAAACATGATCAAATCATATTCATGCTCAACACAAACACCAAATAACACTTATTTAGGTTCAACACTAATCCCGAAATTATAGGGAGTGTGCGATGATGATCATATCAATCTTGGAACCACTTCCAACACACATCGTCACTTCACCCTTAACTAGTCTCTGTTTATTCTGCAACTCCCGTTTCGAGTTACTAATCTTAGCAACTGAACTAGTATCAAATACTGAGGGGTTGCTATAAACACTAGTAAAGTACACATCAATAACATGTATATCAAATATACTTATGTTCACTTTGCCATCCTTATTATCCGCCAATCACTTGGGGTAGTTCCGCTTCCAGTGACCAGTCCCTTTGCAGTAGAAGCACTTAGTTCTCAGGCTTAGGACCAGACTTGGGCTTCTTCACTTGAGCAACAACTTGCTTGCTGTTCTTCTTGAAGTTCCCCTTCTTCCCTCTGCCCTTTTCTTGAAACTAGTGGTCTTGTCTACCATCAACACTTGATGTTTTTCTTGATTTCTACCTTCGTCAATTTCAGCATTACGAAGAGCTTGGGAATCGTTTCCGTTATCCCTTGCATATTATAGTTCATCACGAAGTTCTACTAACTTGGTGATGGTGACTAGAGAATTCTGTCAATCACTATTTTATCTGGAAAATTAACTCCCACTTGATTCAAGCGATTGTAGTACCCAGACAATCTGAGCACATGCTCACTGCTTGAGCGATTCTCCTCCATCTTTTAGCTATAGAACTTGTTAGAGACTTCATATCTCTCAACTCGGGTATTTGCTTGAAATATTAACTTCAACTCCTGGAACATCTCATATGGTCCATGATGTTCAAAACGTCTTTGAAGTCCCGTTTCTAAGCCGTTAAGCATGGTGCACTAAACTATCAAGTAGTCATCATATTGAGCTAGCCAAACGTTCATAACGTCTGCATCTGCTCCTGCAATAGGTCTGTCACCTAGCGGTGCATCAAGGACATAATTCTTCTGTCCAGCAATGAGGATAAACCTCAGATCACGGATCCAATCCGCATCATTGCTACTAACATCTTTTAACACAATTTTCTCTAGGAACATATCAAAATAAACACAGGGAAGCAACAACGCGAGCTATTGATCTACAACATGATTTGCAAAATACTACCAGTACTAAGTGCATGATAAATTTAAGTTCAATTTAATCATATTACTTAAGAACTCCCACTTAGATAGACATCCCTCTAATCCTCTAAGTGATCACGTGATCCAAATCAACTAAACCATGTCCGATCATCACGTGAGATGGAGTAGTTTCATTGGTGAACATCACTATGTTGATCATATCTACTATATGATTCACGCTCGACCTTTCGGTCTCCGTGTTCCGAGGCCATATCTGTATATGCTTGGCTCGTCAAGTATAACCTGAGTATTCTACGTGTGCAACTGTTTTGCACCCGTTGTATTTGAACGTAGAGCCTATCACACCCGATCATCACGTGGTGTCTCAGCACGAAGAACTTTCGCAACGGTGCATACTCAGGGAGAACACTTCTTGATAATTAGTGAGAGATCATCTTAAAATGCTACCGTCAATCAAAGCAAGATAAGATGCATAAAAGATAAACATCACCTGCAATCAATATAAGTGATATGATATGGCCATCATCATCTTGTGCTTGTGATCTCCATCTTTGAAGCACCGTCGTGATCACCATCGTCACCGGCGCGACACCTTGATCACCATCGTAGCATCGTTGTCGTCTCGCCAATCTTATGCTTCCATGACTATCGCTACCGCTTAGTGATAAAGTAAAGCATTACAGCGCAATTGCATTGCATACAATAAAGCGACAACCATATGGCTCCTGCCAGTTGCCGATAACTTGGTTACAAAACATGATCATCTCATACAATAAAATTTAGCATCATGTCTTGACCATATCACATCACAACATGCCCTGCAAAAACAACTTAGACGTCCTCTACTTTGTTGTTGCAAGTTTTACGTGGCTGCTACGGGCTTAAGCAAGAACCAATCTTACCTACGCATCAAAACCACAACGATAGTTTGTCAAGTTGGTGCTGTTTTAACCTTCGCAAGGACCGGGCGTAGCCACACTCGGTTCAACTAAAGTTAGAGAAACTGTCACCCGCTAGCCACCTTTGTGCAAAGCACATCGGGAGAACCGGTCTCGCGTAAGCGTACGCGTAATGTCGGTCCGGGCCGCTTCGACCAACAATACCGCCGAACCAAAGTATGACATGCTGGTAAGCAGTATGACTTATATCGCCCACAACTCACTTGTGTTCTACTCGTGCATATAACATCAACACATAAAACCTAGGCTCTGATACCACTGTTGGGGAACGTAGTAATTTCAAAAAAATTCCTACGCACACGCAAGATCATGGTGATGCATAGCAACGAGAGGGGAGAGTGTGATCTACTTACCCTTGTAGACCGACAACGGAAGCGTTAGCACAACGCGGTTGATGTAGTCGTACATCTTCACGGCCCGACCGATCAAGCACCGAAACCACGGCACCTCTGAGTTTTAGCACACGTTCAACTCGATGACGATCCCCGGACTCCGATCCAGCAAAGTGTCGGGGAAGAGTTCCGTCGGCACGACGGCGTGGTGACGATCTTGATGTACTACCGTCGCATGGCTTTGCCTAAGCACCGCTACAATATTATCAAGGATTATGGTGGAAGGGGGCACCACACATGGCTAAGAATATGATCACATGGATCAACTTGTGTCTTTTGGGGTGCCCTCTGCCCCCGTATATAAAGGATCAAGGGGAGGAGGCCGGCCGGCCCCTATGGCGCGCCAAGGAGGAGTCCTCCTCCTAGTAGGAGTAGGACTCCTACTAGGAGGGGGAAAGAAGTGGGGAGGGAGAAGGAAAGGGGGGCGCCGCCCCCCCTCTCCTAGTCCAATTCGGACCAGGGGGGAGGAGGCGCGCGGCCCACCTATGGCTTCCCCTCTCTCTCTCCACTAAGGCCCATATGGCCCATTACTTCTCCCGGGGGGGGGGGGGGTTCCGGTAACCCTCCGGCTCTCCGGTTTTCTCCGAAATCACCCGAAACACTTCCGGTGTCCGAATATAGCCGTCCAATATATCAATCTTTATGTCTCGACCATTTCGAGACTCCTCGTCATGTCCGTGATCACATCCGGGACTCCGAACTAACTTTGGTACATCAAAACTCATAAACTCATAATATAACTGTCATCGAAACCTTAAGCGTGCGGACCCTACGGGTTCGAGAACAATGTAGACATGACCGAGACACGTCTCCGGTCAATAACCAATAGCGGAACCTAGATGCTCATATTGGCTCCTACATATTCTACGAAGATCTTTATCGGTCAGACCGCATAACAACATACGTTGTTCCCTTTATCATCGGTATGTTACTTGCCCGAGATTCGATCGTCGGTATCTCAATACCTAGTTCAATCTCGTCACCGGCAAGTCTCTTTACTCGTTTCGTAATACATCATCTTGCAACTAACTCATTAGTTGTAATGCTTGCAAGGCTTATGTGATGTGCATTACCGAGAGGGCCCAGAGATACCTCTCCGACAAACGGAGTGACAAATCCTAATCTCGAAATACGCCAACCCAACATGTACCTTTGGAGACACCTGTACAGCTCTTTTATAATCACCCAGTTATGTTGTGACGTTTGGTAGCACACAAAGTGTTCCTCCGGCAAACGGGAGTTGCATAATCTCATAGTCATAGGAACATGTATAAGTCATGAAGAAAGCAATAGCAACATACTAAACGATCGGGTGCTAAGCTAATGGAATGGGTCATGTCAATCACATCATTCTTCTAATGATGTGATCCCGTTAATCAAATAACAACTCTTTTGTTCATGGTTAGGAAACATAACCATCTTCGATTAACGAGCTAGTCAAGTAGAGGCATACTAGTGACACTTTGTTTGTCTATGTATTCACACATGTATTATGTTTCCGGTTAATACAATTCTAGCATGAATAATAAACATTTATCATGATATAAGGAAATAAATAATAACTTTATTATTGCCTCTAGGGCATATTTCCTTCATGGCATTCATCTTTGGCGAGGATTTTTTATTATTTATTTTAAGATATCCCGTGGAGTTTCAGGTCATTCCGAGAACTTCTCTTTTCTGCACATAAAACAACATCATGGCAATTCTGCTGAAAACAGCGTCAGTCCGGGTTAGTTCCATTCAAATCATACAAGTTAGAGTCCAAAACAAGGCAAAAGTGTTTGGAAAAGTAGATACGTTGGAGACGTATCAACTCCCCCAAGCTTAAACCCTTACTTGTCCTCAAGCAATTCAGTTGACAAACTGAAAGAAATAAAGAAAAACTTTTACAAACTCTGTTTGCTCTTGTTGTTGTAAATATGTCAAGCTAGCATTCAAGTTTTCAGCAAAGATGATAACTAACCACATTTGCAATAATTCTCAGGTCTCATGATTACTCATATCAATAACATAATCAACTAGCAAGCCATAATAATAAATCTCGGATGACAACACTTTCTCAAAACAATCATAATATGATATAACAAGATGGTATCTCGCTAGCCCTTTCTGAGACCGCAAAACATAAATGCAGAGCACCTTTAGAGATCAAGGACTGACTAGACATTGTAATTCATGGTAAAAGAGACCCAATCATAGTCACACCCAATATAAATTAACAGTAATGAATGCAAATGACAGCTGCGCTCTCCAGTTAGTGCTTTTTAATAAGAGGGTGATGACTCAACATAAAAGTAAATAGATAGGCCCTTCGCAGAGGGAAGCAGGGATTTGTAGAGGTGCGAGAGCTCGGTTTTAAAATAGAGGTGAATAATATTTTGAGCGGTATACTTTCATTGTCAACATAACAACCAAGAGATGGCGATATTTTCCATGCTACACACATTATAGGCGGTTCCCAAACAGAATGATAAAGTTTATACTCCCCCTCCACCAACAAACATCAATCCATGGCTTGCTCGAAACAACGAGTGCCTCCAACATACATCAGGTCCCAGGGGGAGTTTTGTTTGCAATTATTTTGATTTAGTTTGCATAAAGCATGGGACTGGGCATCCCGGTGACCAGCCCTTTATCTCGTGAATGAGGGGCGGAGTCCACTCCTTTTGAGAATAACCCGTCTAACATGGAAGATACAGACAGCCCTAGTTGATACATGAGCTATTCGAGCATACAAAACAGGATGATTATTTGAAAGTTTAGAGTTTGGCACATACAAATTTACTTGGAACGACAGGTAGATACCGCATATAGGAAGGTATAGTGGACTCATGTGGAATAACTTTGGGGTTTTAAGGAGTTTGGATGCACAAGCAGTATTCCCGCTTAGTACGGGTGAAGGCTAGCAAAAGACTGGGAAGCGACCAACTAGAGAGCGACAACAGCCATGTACATGCATTAAAATTAATAAACATTGGATGCAAGCATGAGTAGGATATAATCTACCATGAACATAAATATCGTGAAGGCTATGTTTATTTGTTTCAACTACATGCGTGAACATGTGCCAAGTCAAGTCACTTAAATCATTCAGAGGTGGATACCACCCTATCATACCACATCATAACCATTTTAATAGCATGTTGGCACGCAAGGTAAACCAGTATAACTCATAGCTAATCAAGCATGGCATAAGCAACTATGATCCTCTACTTGTCATTGCAAACATGTTTATTCATAACAAGCTAAATCAAGAACGATGAACTCATCATATTTACAAAAACAAAAGAGGTCGAGTTCATACCAGCTTTTCTCATCTCAGTCAGTCCATCATATATCATCATAATTGCCTTTCACTTGCACGACCAAACGATGTGGATAATAATAAGAGTGCACATGCATTGGACTAAGCTGGAATCTGCGAGTATTCAATAAACAGGAGAAGACAAGGCAATATGGGCTCTTTTGTCAGATAAATAATAGTGCATATAAGAGCCACTTCAACAATTTAATCAAGGTCTTCTCCTACTGACCCCCAAAGAAAAGAAAAGAAATAAAACTATTTACACGGGAAAGCTACCAACAAGCAAAAGAAGAACAGGAAATATTTTTGGGTTTTCTTTTTAATTACTACTACATGCATGGAAAGTAAATTAATTAAAAGCTACAACTAATTTTTTTTGGTTTTCTTAAGGTTTATTAAACACACAAGAAGAATGCATAAAAGGAAATAAACTAGCATGGATGATACAATGAAAAAGTATGAGCACCGACATCTGGCAATGAGTGTGTGTGAACATAAATGTAATGTCGGTGAGAAATACGTACTCCCCCAAGCTTAGGCTTTTGGCCTAAGTTCGTCTATGGCCATGGCTGGCCTGGCTGATATCCATAATAATAGTTGTTGGGGTCGTACTGTGATGAGGAAGAAGAAGGCTTCGATTGCCACTGGTTGGCAATCATCTCCGGATCCCATTGATAGTTAGACTGTCGTGAAGGATCAAATTGTGGTTCCGGTTCTGGCTCCTCGGTTGGTGCAGGGTTCCGGTAGGCGTGGATAGCCATTAATGGAACAAGGTACTTGCCTATAGTCAAATCAAACAAGGTAGGAGCAGGCAAGGTAATAGTCTCAAGATGATGTTTATTAAAGAACAATTGGTATTTAAGCTCTCCTGCCCTATTCTTGACAATAAAATCATGTGCCACCATACTTTTATAATCTAAATAAACATGAGGCAACACTTTTTCCTCCTTCTCAGCATGCCTAATAGGTATGTTAAAATGTGCAGCTAGGCGTGTGGCATAGACGCCTCCAAAGATGGGATCCTTAGTACGGTTCATACTTAACCGTCTAGCAATAATGCTGCCCATACTAAAAGTGTTATCACTGTATAAACCTTGGAGCAAAATAATAATATCAGGGATACTAAGGTTTCCAGAGTTTCCGTGACCAATTAAGCAACAACCAGCAAATAATGCAAAGTAACGTAAGACAGGAAAATGTATGCTAATGATTCGTGCATCGAAAACCTTCCTAGTTTCCCCTACAGTGATAGTATTAATAAATACCTCCACATCATCATGATGTGGTTCTTCTATCTTGCCCCAAAAGGGACTAAACAAATCCGACAAAAATCATAAAGTGACATCTCCTTATGCTCATCATATAAATGAAACTCCACCGTAGGTGGCGAGTTCCTAGAATGGAAATGAAAGTTTTGCACAAAGGTATTTGTGAGTAAGAGATACTGATCGCATTGGTCGTGGAGGAAAGCGGTGAGGCCTGCATTATGATCCAACTCATGAAAATCTTCATAAATCCCAGCTGCTCTCAAGAAATCCTCAGAAGGCCATTCACATGCCCGAACCTCCGCCGTGCGCGGCAAATTATACTTAGGCTTCGGTGCCTTTTCCTTCGAGCTTTGGCTCGATGAGCCCCTCAATAATCTCCTCATCATTTTCTGAAAAATTCTGAAATTTTTAGTAACTTCAAAATAAAAGTAAACCAAATTCAATAATATTGATAGCAACTACTCCTACAAGTGCCTAGGGCCTATATCACGCATCAAAACTACTTTTGACCATGTAAATTTGACATGCAAGCTTAAGAATAGGGTCACCTAAACAACAAAAATTTGCAATGAATAAAGCACTAGAACAAAAACTAATTGGACTAATGGAGGAGTCACATACCAAGGAACAATCTCCCCAAGCAGTTTTGTGAGAGGTGCTTTGAGCATGGAGATCGAAAATGGCAGCAAAACAAGCTTGGACTCGGGTTGGAGTTGGTTTTTCGTATTTGGGGGAGGAAGATGAAGTGTGTGGCTGGAAGAATAAGTGGAGGAGGGCCACCGTGGGCCCATGAGGCAAGGGGCACGCCCTAGGGGGGTGGGCGCGCCCTCTACCCTCGTGGCAAGGTGGTTGGCCCCCTGGTGTGTTCTTTGTTCCATAAATCCTCAAATATTCTATAAAAAATCATATTTAATTTTTAGGGCATTTGGAGAACTTTTATTTTCGAGGTATTTTTATATTGCACGGATAATCAGATAACAGAAAGAAAATTATTTGTTTTTACTTTATTTCAACTAAATAATAGAAGGTATAGAAAGGGTACAGAGAGTTATGCTTCTAGTTTCATCCATCTCATGCTCATCAAAAGGAATCCACTAACAAGATTGATCAAGTCTTGTTAACAAACCCATTCCGATTAACATGAAACCGGAGAAATTTCGAATAACACTAGGTTACCTCAACAGGGATATGCACATCCCCAATAATAAGTATATCATATTTCTTCTTGACAGTAGGAAGAGGAAATTCAAAACCTCCAAATATAATCGATGGAATTTTTCCGATAGAATTGATACTATGAACTTGAGGTTGTTTCCTCGGAAAGTGTACCGTATGCTCATTACCATTAACATGAAAAGTGACATTGCCTTTGTTGCAATCAATAACAGCCCCTGCAGTATTAAGAAAAGGTCTTCCAAGAATAATAGACATACTATCGTCCTCAGGAATATCAAGAATAACAAAGTCCGTTAAAATAGTAACGTTTGCAACTACAACAGGCACATCCTCACAAATACCGACAGGTATAGCAGTTGATTTATCAGCCATTTGCAAAGATATTTCAGTAGGTGTCAACTTATTCAAATCAAGTCTACGATATAAAGAGAGAGGCATAACACTAACACCAGCTCCAAGATCACATAAAGCAGTTTTAACATAGTTTCTTTTAATGGAGCATGGTATAGTAGGTACTCCTGGATCCCCAATTTTCTTTGGTATTCCACCCTTAAAAGTATAATTAGCAAGCATGGTGGAAATTTCAGCTTCAGGTATCTTTCTTTTATTTGTAATAATATCTTTCATGTACTTAGCATAAGGATTTGTTTTGAGTATATCAGTCAATCGCATACGCAAAAATATAGGTCTAATCATTTCAGCAAATCCTCATCATCCTTTTTCTTGGATGGTTTGGGAGGAAAAGGCATGGGTTTCTGAACCCAAGGTTCTCTTTCTTTACCATGTTTCCTAGCAACAAAGTCTTTCTTATCATAACGTTGATTCTTTGATTGTGGGTTATCAAGATCAATAGCAGGTTCAATTTCTATATCATTATCATTACTAGGTTGAGCATTATTATGAACATCATCATTAACATTTTCATTAGGTTCATGTTCATCACCAAATTGTGTTTCAGCATCATACATAGAGATATCATTTGGATTATTAGGTGGTTCAACAATAGGTTCACTAGAAGTTTGCACAGTTCTATCATTTTTCTTTTTCTTCTTTTTAGAAGAACTAGGTGCATCAATTTTATTTCTCTGAGAATCTTGCTCAATTCTCTTAGGGTGGCCTTCAGGATACAAAGGTTCCTGAGTCATTCTACCAGTTCTAGTAGCCACTTTAACAACATAATTATTTTTCTTACTATTCATCTCATTGAGCAATTATTTTTGAGCTTTAAGTACTTGTTCTACTTGAGTGGTAACCATAGAAGCATGTTTGCTAACAAGTTTAAGTTCACCTATAATATTAGCCATATAATCACCCAAGTATTTAATCATATCAGCATCTTGTTTTAATTGTCTACCAAAATAAGCATTGAAGTCTTCTTGCTTAAACATAAAATTATCAAACTCATCCAAGCATTGACTAGCAATTTTAGTAGGAGGGATTTCAGCTTTATCATATCTATAGAGAGAATTTACCTTTACTACCTGTGTCAGGTTATCGAGGTCTGGAGGTTCTTCAATAAATAAAGGATTAAGATCATATATTTCTTCATCAGGCGGTAAATTGAGACCATGTATTTCTTCAATAGGAGGTAAATTCTTAACATCTTCAGCTTTAATACCTTTTTCTTTCATAGATTTCTTTGCCTCTTGCATATCTTCAGGACTGAGAAATAGAACACCTCTCTTCTTCGGAGTTGGTTTAGGAATAGGATCATTAATTGGAGAAGGAGCTGGCTCAGGAGGTGTCTCAAGAGGTGCCCAATTATTTTCATTTGTCAACATATTATTCAATAAGATTTCAGCTTCATCCAGTGTTCTTTCCCTGAAAAGAGAACCAGCACAACTATCCAGGTAATCTTTGGAAGCATCGGTTAGTCCATTATAAAAGATATCAAGTATTTCATTTTTCTTAAGAGGATGATCAGGCAAAGCATTAAGTAACTTGAGAAGCCTCCCCAAGCTTGTGGGAGACTCTCTTCTTTAATTTGCACAAAGTTGTATATTTCCTTTAAAGCAGCTTGTTTCTTATGAGCAGGGAAATATTTAGCAGAGAAGTAGTAAATCATATCCTGGGGTCTAGACACACAACCAGGATCAAGAGAATTAAACCATATCTTAGCATCACCCTTTAATGAGAACGGAAATATTTTAAGGATATAAAAGTAGCAAGATCTCTCATCATTAGTGAACAGGGTGGCTATATCATTTAATTTAGTAAGATGTGCTACAACAATTTCAGATTCATAACCATGAAAAGGATCAGATTCAACCAAAGTAATTATATCAGGATCAACAGAGAATTCATAATCCTTATCAGCAACACATATAGGTGAAGTAGCAAAAGCAGGGTCAGGTCTCATCCTAGCATTTGGAGATTGCTTATTCCATTTAGCTAATAACCTTTTGAGTTCATATCTATCTTTGTAGGCTAAAATAGCTAAAGAAACATCTTGATCAAATAAATAACCCTCAGGAATAACAAGTGATTCTTCATCATCACTTTCATCTTCATAATCAGATTCAATATTTTCAATCTCTCTAGCCCTAGCAAGTTGTTCCTCTAGAAAATCACTAAGTGGCATAGTAATATCAGGCATAGAGGTAGTTTCATCATAAGTGTCATGCATAGCAGAAGTAGCATCATCAATAACATGCGACATATCAGAACGAATAGCAGAAGCAGGTGTAGGTGTCGCAAGCTTACGCATAACAGAAGGTGAATCAAGTGCAGAGCTAGATGGCAGTTCCTTACCTCCCCTCGTAGCTGAGGGATAGATCTTAGTTTTTGGATCTCTCAAGTTCTTCATAGTGTCCAGCAGATATAAATCCCAAGTGACTCAAAGAATAGAGCTATGCTCCCCGGCAACGGCGCCAGAAATTAGTCTTGATAACCCACAAGTATAGGGGATCGCAACAGCTTTCGAGGGTAGAGTATTCAACCCAAATTTATTGATTCGACACAAGGGGAGCCAAAGAATATTCTCAAGTATTAGCAGCTGAGTTGTCAATTCAACCACACCTGGAAACTTAGTATCTGCAGCAAAGTGTTTAGTAGCAAAGTAATATGATAGTGATGGTAACAGTAACAAAGAGTAATGAAAGCAAAGTAATGTTTTTGGTATTTTGTAGTGATTGTAACAATAGCAACGGGAAAGTAAATAAGCGTAAACCAGTATATGGAAAGCTCGTAGGCATTGGATCAATGATGGATAATTATGCCGGATGCGGTTCATCATGTAACAGTCATAACATAGGGTGACATAGAACTAGCTCCAATTCGTCAATGTAATGTAGGCATGTATTCCAAATATAGTCATACGTGCTTATGGAAAAGAACTTGCATGACATCTTTTGTCCTACCCTCCCGTGGTAGCGCGGTCCTAATGGAAAATAAGGGATATTAAGGCCTCCTTTTAATAGAGAACCGGAACAAAGCATTAGCACATAGTGAATACATGAACTCCTCAAACTACGGTCATCACCGGTAAGTATCCCGATTATTGTCACTTTGGAGTTAACGGATCATAACACATAATAGGTGACTATAGACTTGCAAGATAGGATCAAGAACACTCATATATTGATGAAAACATAATAGGTTCAGATATGAAATCATGGCACTCGGGCCCTAGTGACAAGCATTAAGCATAGAAAAGTCATAGCAACATCAATCTCAGAACATAGTGGATACTAGGGATCAAACCCTAAGAAAACTAACTCAATTACATGGTGAATCTCATCCAACCCATCACCGTCCAGCAAGCCTACGATGGCGGTGAGCATCATGAAATTGGTGATGGAGCATGGTTGATGATGACGACGGCGACGAATCCCCCTCTCCGGAGCCCCGAACGGACTCTAGATCAGCCCTCCCGAGAGGTTTTAGGGCTTGGCGGCGGCTCCGTATCGTAAAACGCGATGATTTCTTCTCTCCTATTTTTTTCTCCCCAAAATCAGTTATATAGAGTTGGAGTTGGAGTCGGGGAATCTCCAGGGGGCCCATGAGGTAGGGGGGCGCGCCCTAGGGGGGCGCCCCCCACCCTCATGAGAAGGGTGTGGGCCTGATACATCTCCAACGTATCTATAATTTTTGATTGCTCCATGCTATATTATCTATTGTTTTCGACTATATTGGGCTTTATTTTCCACTTTTATATTATTTTTGGGACTAACCTATTAACCGGAGGCCCAGCCCAGAATTGCTGTTTTTTTGCCTATTTCAGTGTTTCGGATAAACGGAATATCAAACGGAGTCCAAACGGAATAAAATCTTCGGGAACGTGATTTTTTCACCGAACATGATCCAGGAGACTTGGACCCTACTGCAAGGGACCAAAGAGGAGGCCACGAGGGTGGGGGGGCGCCCCCCTGCCTCATGGGCCCCTCGGTGCTCGACCGACGTACTCCTTCCTCCTATATATACACACGTACCCCCAAACGATCAGAACAGGAGCCAAAAACCTAATTCCACCGCCGCAACTTTTTGTATCCACGAGATCCCATCTTGGGGCCTGTTCCGGAGCTCCGCCGGAAGAGGGCCGTCATCACGGAGGGCTTCTACATCATCATAGCCCCTCCAATGAAGTGTGAGTAGTTTACCTCAGACCTTCGGGTCCATAGTTAGTAGCTAGATGGCTTCTTCTCTCTCTTTGAATCTCAATACAAAGTTCTGCCCCTCTCTCGTGGAGATCTATTCGATGTAATCTTCTTTTTGCGGTGTGTTTGTTGAGCCCGATGAATTGTGGGTTTATGATCAAGTCTATCTATGAATAATATTTGAATCTTTTCTGAATTCTTTTATGTATGATTGGTTATCTTTGCAAGTCTCTTTGAATTATCCGTTTGGTTTGGCCAACTAGATTGGTAGTTCTTGCCATGGGAGAAGTGCTTAGCTTTGGGTTCGATCTTGCGGTGTCCTTACCCAGTGACAGAAGGGGCAGCAAGGCACGTATTGTATCATTGCCATCGAGGATAATAAGATGGGGCTTATTTCATATTGCATGAATTTATCTCTCTACATCATGTCATCTTGCTTAAGGCGTTACTCTTTTTTTTTAACTTAATACTCTAGATCCATGCTGGATAGCGGTCGGTGAGTGGAGTAATAGTAGTAGATGCAGAATCGTTTCGATCTACTTGTCACGGACGTGATGCCTATATACATGATCATGCCTAGATATTCTCATAACTATACTCAATTCTGTCAATTGCTCAACAATAATTTGTTCACCCACCGTAGAATACTTATGCTCTTGAGAGAAGCCACTAGTGAAACCTATGGCCCCCGGGTCTATTCTCATCATATCAATCTCCATCACTTTAATATTGCTTTGCTTTTTTTACTTTGCCTTTACTTTTTACTTTGCATATTTATACCAAAAATACCAAAAAATATTATATCTATCAGATCTCACTCTCTTAAGTGACCGTGAAGGGCTTGACAACCCCTAATCGCGTTGGTTGCGAGTAGCTATCGCTTTGTGCAGGTATGAGGGACTTGAGCGTGGGCTCCTACTGGATTGATACCTTGGTTCTCAAAAACTAAGGGAAATACTTACTCTACTCTGCTGTTGGAAATATGCCCTAGAGGCAATAATAAAAGCATTATTATTATATTTCCTTATTCATGATAATTGTCTTTATTCATGCTATAATTGTGTTATCCGGAAATCGTAATACATGTGTGAATAATGGACACCAACATGTCCCTAGTAAGCCTCTAGGTGACTAGCTGGTTGATCAACAGATAGTCATGGTTTCCTGACTATGGACATTGGATGTCATTGATAACGAGATCACATCATTAGGAGAATGATGTGATGGACAAGACCCAATCCTAAACATAGCACAAGATCGTATAGTTCGTTTGCTAGAGTTTTCCAATGTCAAGTATCTTTTCCTTAGACCATGAGATCGTGTAACTCCCGGATACCGTAGGAGTGCTTTGGGTGTACCAAACGTCACAACGTAACTGGGTGACTATAAAGGTATACTACGGGTATCTCCGAAAGTGTCTGTTGGGTTGACACGGATCAAGACTGGGATTTGTCACTCCGTGTGACGGAGAGGTATCACTGGGCCCACTCGGTAATGCATCATCATAATGAGCTAAAAGTGACCCAGTGTCTGGTCATGGGATCATGCATTACGGTACGAGTAAAGTGACTTGTCGGTAACGAGATTGAACGAGGTATTGGGATACCGACGATCGAATCTCGGGCAAGTAACATACCGATTGACGAAGGGAATTGTATACGGGGTTGCTTGAATCCTCGACATCGTGGTTCATCCGATAAGATCATCGAGGAGCATGTGGGAGCCAACATGGGTATCCAGATCCCGCTGTTGGTTATTGACCGGAGAGCGATCTCGGTCATGTCTACATGTCTCCCGAACCCGTAGGGTCTACACACTTAAGGTTCGGTGACGCTAGGGTTGTAGGGATATGTATATGCAGTAACCCGAATGTTGTTCGGAGTCCCGGATGAGATCCCGGACGTCACGAGGAGTTCCGGAATGGTCCGGAGGTAAAGAATTATATATGGGAAGTCTTGTTTTGGTCACCGGAAAGGTTTCGCGCATTATCGGTATTGTACCGGGAGTGCCGAAAGGGGTCCGGGGGTCCACCAAGGGGGTCCACCTGCCCCGGGGGGCCACATGGGCTGTAGGGGTGTGCACCTTGGCCTATATGGGCCAAGGGCACCAGCCCCAAGAGGCCCATGCACCAAGAGATGAGGGAAAGGAAGAGTCCTAAAGGGGGAAGACACCTCCTAGGTGCCTTGGTGAGGATGGACTCCTCCCTGGCCGCACCCTTCCTTGGAGGAAGGGCCAAGGCTGCGCCCCCCTCTCCCTTGGCCCTATATATAGTGGGGGGGGGGGAGGGAGGGCAGCCACACCTAAGCCCTGGCGCCTCCCTCTCCCTCTCCAACACCTCCTCCTCCTCCGTAGAGCTTGGCGAAGCCCTGACGGAGTACTGCAGCTCCACCACCACCACGCCGTCGTGCTGCTGCTGGAGCCATCTTCCTCAACCTCTCCTTCCCCTTGCTGGATCAAGAAGGAGGAGATGTCACGCTGACCGTACGTGTGTTGAACACGGAGGTGCCGTCCGTTCGGCGCTAGGATCTCCGGTGATTTGGATCACGTCGAGTACGCCTTCCTCATCCCCGTTCTTTGAACGCTTCCGCGCGTGATCTACAAAGGTATGTAGATGCAATCCGATCACTCGTTGCTAGATGAACTCCTAGATGGATCTTGGTGAAACCGTAGGAAATTTTTTGTTTTCTGCAACGTTCCCCAACAGTGGCATCATGAGCTAGGTCTATGCATAGTTCTCTTGCACGAGTAGAACACAATTTGTTGTGGGCGTTGATGTTGTCAACTTTCTTGCCGCTACTAGTCTTATCTTGCTTCAACGGTATTGTGGGATGAAGCGGCCCGGACCAACCTTACACGTACGCTTACGTGAGACCGGTTCCACCGACTAACATGCACAAGTTGCATAAGGTGGCTGGCGGGTGTCTGTCTCTCCCACTTCAGTTGGAGCGGATTCGATGAAAAGGGTCCTTATGAAGGGTAAATAGAAGTTGACAAATCACGTTGTGGCTTTCATGTAGGTAAGAAAACGTTCTTGCTAGAACCCTTTTGCAGCCACGTAAAACTTGCAACAACAATTAGAGGACGTTTAACTTGTTTTTGCAGCAAGTGTTCTGTTATGTGATATGGCCAAAGTTGTGATGAATTATATATATGTGATGTATGAGATGTTCATGCTATTGTAATATGAATCACGACTTGCATGTCGATGAGTATGACAACCGGCAGGAGCCATAGGAGTTGTCTTTATTTTTTGTATGACCTGCGTGTCATTGAGAAACGCCATGTAAATTACTTTACTTTATTGCTAAACGCGTTAGCCGTAGTAGTAGAAGTAATAATTGGCGAGCAACTTCATGGAGACACGATGATGGAGATCATGATGATGGAGATCATGGTGTCATGCCGGTGACAAGATGATCAAAGGAGCTATGTGATATTGGCCATATCATGTCACTATTATTATTAGATTGCATGTGATGTTTATCATGTTTTTGCATCTTGTTTACTTAGAACGACAGTAGTAAATAAGATGATCCCTCATAATAATTTCAAGAAAGTGTTCCCCCTAACTGTGCACCGTTGCGACAGTTCGTTGTTTCGAAGCACCACGTGATGATCGGGTGTTAGATTCCAACGTTCACATACAACGGATTTCAAGGAATTTAATTATGAAAGTTGCTCTTTAATTGATTGTATTTCCTTGTTGCAATCCGTGCTAAATTCTCCACATGCTTATAGTCAAAATAAAGCCTTCACCGAACATATTGTTGATGCCTTGATGCAATCTTATGAAGAAAAACTTGAGTTGAAAGTTTCTATCCCTAGAAAACTCTATGATGAGTGGGAACCAACTATTAAAATTAAAATTAAAGATCATGAGTTTTATGCTTGTGTGATTTTGGTGCTAGTGTCTCTACTATTCCCAAGACTTTGTGTGATTTACTAGATTTCCGTAATTTTGATGATTGCTCTCTAAACTTGCATCTTGCGGATTCCACTATTAAGAAACCTATGGGAAGAATTAATGATGTTCTTATTGTTGCAAATAGGAATTATGTGCCCGTAGATTTCATTGTTCTTGATATAGATTGCAATCCTTCTTGCCCTATTATTCTTGGTAGACCTTTCCTTAGAACGGTTGGTGCGATTATTGATATGAAGGAAGGGAATATTAGATTTCAATTTCCATTAAAAAAGGGCATGGAACACTTTCCAAGAAAGAAAATAAAATTACCATATGAAACTATCATGAGAGCCACTTATGGACTGCCTACCAAAGATGGCAATACCTAGATCTATCCTTGCTTGTTATGCCTAGCTAGGGGCGTTAAACGATAGCGCTTGTTGGGAGGCAACCCAATTTTATTTTTATTCCTTGATTTTTGATCCTGCTTAGTAATAAATAAATTATTTAGCCTCTGTTTTGGTTGTGTTTTTTTGTGTTTAATTAGTGTTTGTGCCAAGTAGAACCGTTGGGAAGACTTGGGGA
This sequence comes from Triticum urartu, assembly GCF_056163025.1. Lineage (NCBI taxonomy): Eukaryota > Viridiplantae > Streptophyta > Magnoliopsida > Poales > Poaceae > Triticum > Triticum urartu. Next base: position 605,093,350 of record NC_141875.1, read on the forward strand.
AAGTCTTGTTGAACTTGCTGTAAAAAACAGAAACTTTAGCGCTCACGAGAACTGCTTTCATTTTTATTTGAAGAGTGCTATTTAGTTAATTATTGATGATTAATAGATAAATTCCTCACGTCCAGCAATTTATTTTAGAATTTTTGGGGTTCCAGATCTTGCGCTAGCTACAGATTACTACAGACTGTTCTGTTTTTGACAGATTCTGTTTTTCGTGTGTTGTTTGCTTATTTTGATGAATCTATGGCTAGTAAAATAGTTTATAATCCATAGGGAAGTTGGAATACAGTAGGTTTAACACCAATATAAATAAAGAATGAGTTCATTACAGTACCTTGAAGTGGTCTTTTGTTTTCTTTCGCTAACGGAGCTCACGAGTTTTCTATTTTGAGTTTTGTGTTGTGAAGTTTTCAAGTTTTGGGTGAATTCTTTTGATGGATCATGGAACAAGGAGTGGCAAGAGCCTAAGCTTGGGGATGCCCATGGCACCCCCAAGATAATCCAAGGACACCAAAAAGTCAAAGCTTGGGGATGCACCGGAAGGCATCCCCTCTTTCGTCCACTTCCATCGGTAATTTACTTGGAGCTATATTTTTATTCACCAACATGATATGTGTTTTGCTTGGAGCGTCTTGTATTATTTGTGTCTTTGTTTGTTAGTATGCCACAATCATCCTTGCTGTACACACCTTTTGAGAGAGCCATACATGAATTAAAATTTGATAGAATACTCTATGTGCTTCACTTATATCTTTTGAGATAGATAGTTTTGCTCTATGTGCTTCACTTATATCTTTTGAGCGTTATAGTTTTGCTCTATGTGCTTCACTTATATCTTTCGAGCTAGATAATTTTGCTCTATGTGCTTCACTTAGATCTTTTAGAGCACGGTGGTGGATTCGTTTTAAAGAAACTATTGATCTCTCATGCTTCACTTAAATTAATTTGAGAGTCTCTTAATAGCATGGTAATTTGCTTAATAATAATATGCTTGGTATTCAAGATTTGTGAAACTTTCTTTTGAGTGTGTTGAATACTAAGAAAAGATTGAAGCATGATAATTGTTTGAGATATGGAGGTGATAATATTAAAGTCATGCTAGTTGAGTAGTTGTGAATTTAAAGAATACTTGTGTTGAAGTTTGTGATTCCCGTAGCATGCACGTATGGTGAACCGTTATGTGATGAAGTCGGAGCATGATTTATTTATTCATTGTCTTCCTTATGAGTGGCGGTCGGGGACGAGCGATGGTCTTTTCCTACCAATCTATCCCCCTAGGAGCATGTGTGTAATACTTTGCTTTGATAACTTCTAGATTTTTGCAATAAGTATATGAGTTCTTTATGACTAATGTTGAGTCCATGGATCATACGCACTCTCACCCTTCCACCCTTGCCAGCCTCTCTAATACCGCGCAACTTTTGCCGGTATCATACACCTACCATATACCTTCCTCAAAACAGCCACCATACCTACCTATTATGGCATTTCCATAGCCATTCTGAGATATATTGCCATGCAACTTCCCACCATCTAGTTCATCATGACACATCCATCATTGTCATATTGCTTAGCATGATCATGTAGTTGACATAGTATTTGTGGCAAAGCCACCGTTCATAATTCTTTCATACTTGTCACTCTTGATTCATTGCATATCCCGGTACACCACCGGAGGCATTCATATAGAGTCATACTTTGTTTTAGTATCGAGTTGTAATCATTGAGTTGTAAATAAATAGAAGTGTGATGATCATCATTCAATAGAGCATTGTCCCAAAAAAAGGCCAAAGAAAAAAAAGAAGGCCCAAAAAAAGGGGCAATGCTACTATCCTTTTTCCACACTTGTGCTTCAAAGTAGCACCATGATATAGCGAGTCTCATATATTGTGCTTCAAAGTAGCACCATGTTCTTCATATAGAGAGTCTCATATGTTATCACTTTCATATACTAGTAGGAATTTTACATTATAGAACTTGGCTTGTATATTCCAATGATGGGCTTCCTCAAATTGCCCTAGGTATCCGTGAGCAAGCAAGTTGGATGCACACCCACTAGTTTCTTTTGTTGAGCTTTCATACATTTATAGCTCTAGTGCATCCGTTGCATGGCAATCCCTACTCACTCACACTGATATCTATTGTTGGGCATCTCCATAGCCCGTTGATACGCCTAGTTGATGTGAGACTATCTTCTCCTTTTTGTCTTCTCCAGAACCACCATTCTATTCCACCTATAGTGCTATATCCATGGCTCACGCTCATGTATTGCGTGAAGATTGAAAAAGTTTTGAAAAAAGTTAGAGTATGAAACAATTGCTTGGCTTGTCATCGGGGTTGTGCATGATTTAAATACTTTGTGTGGGGAAGATGGAGCATAGCCAGACTATATGATTTTGTAGGGATAACTTTCTTTGGCCATGTTATTTTGAGAAGACATAATTGATTTGTTAGTATGCTTGAAGTATTATTATTTTCTATGTCAATATAAACTTTTGTCTTGAATCTTTCTAATCTGAATATTCATACCACAATTAAGAAGATTTACATTGAAATTATGCCAAGTAGCACTCCGCATCAAAAATTCTCTTTTTATCATTTACCTACTCGAGGACGAGCAGGAATTAAGCTTGGGGGTGCCTGATACGTCTCCAACATAGCTATAATTTTTGATGGCTCCATGCTATATTATCTACTGTTTTGGACTATATTGGGCTTTATTTTCCACTTTTATATTATTTTTGGGACTAACCTATTAACCGGAGGACCAGCCCAGAATTGCTGTTTTTTTGCCTATTTCAGTGTTTCGGATAAACGGAATATCAAACGGAGTCCAAACGGAATAAAATCTTCGGGAACGTGATTTTCTCACCGAACGTGATCCAGGAGACTTGGACCCTACTGCAAGGGACCAAAGAGGAGGTCACGAGGGTGGGGGCGCCCCCCCTAGGGCGCGCCCCCTGCCTCGTGGGCCCCTCGGTGCTCCACCGACGTACTCCTTCCTCCTATATATACACACGTACCCCCAAACGATCAGAACAGGAGCCAAAATCCTAATTCCACCACCGCAACTTTCTGTATCCACGAGATCCCATCTTGGGGCCTGTTCCGGAGCTCCGCCGGAAGAGGGTCGTCATCATGGAGGGCTTCTACATCATCATAGCCCCTCCGATGAAGTGTGAGTAGTTTACCTCAGACCTTCGGGTCCATATTTAGTAGCTAGATGGCTTCTTCTTCTCTTTGAATCTCAATACAAAGTTCTCCCCCTCTCTCGTGGAGATCTATTCGATGTAATCTTCTTTTTGCGGTGTGTTTGTTGAGACCGATGAATTGTGGGTTTATGATCAAGTCTATCTATGAATAATATTTGAATCTTTTCTGAATTCTTTTATGTATGATTGGTTATCTTTGCAAGTCTCTTCGAATTATCCGTTTGGTTTGGCCAACTAGATTGGTAGTTCTTGCCATGGGAGAAGTGCTTAGCTTTGGGTTCGATCTTGCGGTGTCCTTACCCAGTGACAGAAGGGGCAGCAAGGCACGTATTGTATCATTGCCATCGAGGATAAAAAGATGGGGTTTATTTCATATTGCATGAATTTATCTCTCTACATCATGTCATCTTGCTTAAGGCGTTACTCTGTTTTTAACTTAATACTCTAGATGCATGCCGGATAGCGGTCGATGAGTGGAGTAATAGTAGTAGATGCAGAATTGTTTCGATCTACTTGTCACGGACGTGATGCCTATATACATGATCATGCCTAGATATTCTCATAACTATGCTCAATTCTGTCAATTGCTCAACAGTAATTTGTTCACCCACCGTAGAATACTTATGCTCTTGAGAGAAGCCACTAGTGAAACCTATGGCCCCCGGGTCTATTCTCGTCATATCAATCTCCATCACTTTAATATTGCTTTGCTTTTTTACTTTGCCTTTACTTTTTACTTTGCATCTTTATACCAAAAATACCAAAAATATTATATCTATCAGATCTCACTCTCGTAAGTGACCGTGAAGGGCTTGACAACCCCTAATCGCGTTGGTTGCATGTAGCTATCGCTTTGTGCAGGTACGAGGGACTTGAGCGTGGGCTCCTACTGGATTGATACCTTGGTTCTCAAAAACTGAGGGAAATACTTACGCTACTTTGCTGCATCATCCCTTCCTCTTCAAGGAAAACCAACGCAAGCTCAAGACATAGCAGGCCCCCCTGGTCTTCATCTTTGGCGAGGATTTTTTATTATTTATTGTAAGATATCCATGGAGTTTCAGGTCATTCCGAGAAATTTTGTTTTCTGTACATAAAACAACATCATGGCAATTCTGCTGAAAACAGCGTCAGTCTGGGTTAGTTCCATTCAAATCATACAAGTTAGAGTCCAAAATAAGGGCAAAACTGTTTGGAAAAGTAGATACGTTGGAGACGTATCACCTATGTCAAGACACAAAAGAGGAGGCCACGAAGTAGGGGGGCGCGCCCACCCCCACCACGCGCGCTCTCCACCCTCGTGGGCCCCCTGTTGCTCCACCGACGTACTCCTTCCTCCTAGTGATAGTAGGGACAGTAGGGACAGCAATGGGAGAAGTGCTTAGATTTGGGTTCAATCTTGCGGTGTCCTTTCCCAGTGACAGTAGGGATAGCAAGGCACGTATTGTATTGTTGCCATCGAGGATAACAAGATGTGGTTTTCTTCTTATTGCATGAGTCTATCCCTCTACATCATGTCATCTTGCTTAAGGCGTTACTTTGTTTTTAACTTAATACTCTAGATGCATGCTCGATAGCGATCGATGTGTGGAGTAATAGTAGTAGATGCAGGCAGGAGTCGGTCTACTTGTCTCGGACGTGATGCCTATATACATGATCATACCTAGATATTCTCATAACTATGCTCAATTCTTTCAGTTGCTCAACAGTAATTTGTTCACCCACCGTAGAATAATTATACTTTCGAGAGAAGCCACTAGTGAAACCTATGGCCCCCGAGTCTATCTTTGTCATATTGATCTCCTACTACTTAGTTATTTCCTTGCTTTTTTACTTTACCTTTATTTTACTTTGCATCTTTATCACAAAAATACCAAAAATATTATCTTATCATATCTATCAGATCTCACTCTCGTAAGTGGCCGTGTAGGGATTGACAACCCCTATTCGCGTTGGTTGCGAGGATTTATTTGTATTGTGCAGGTACAAGGGACTCGCGCGTAGCCTCCTACTGGATTGATACCTTGGTTCTCAAAAACTGAGGGAAATACTTACGCTACTTTGTTGCATCATCCCTTCCTCTTCGAGGAAAACCAACGCAGTGCTCAAGAGGTAGCAAGAAGGATTTATGGCGCCGTTGCCGGGGAGGTATACGCAAAAGTCAACATACCAAGTACCCATCACATACCCTTATCTCCTGCATTACATTATTTGCCATTTGCCTCTCGTTTTCCTCTCCCCCACTTCACCCTTGCCGTTTTATTCGCCCTCTCTCTCTATCCTCCCTCTCTTTCTCTATTTTCCTCTTTTTGCCCGCTTGTTTTTTGTTTGCTTGTGTGTTAGTTTGCTTGCTTGTCGCGATGGCTCAAGATAATACTAAATTGTGTGACTTCACCAATACCAACAACAATGATTTTATTAGCACTCCGATTGCTCCTCTTACCGATGTTGAATCTTGTGAAATTAATACTACTTTGCTGAATCTTGTCATGAAAGATCCGTTTTCCGGCCTTCCTAGTGAAGATGCCGCTACCCATCTAAATAGCTTCATTGATTTGTGTGACATGCAAAAGAAGAAAGATGTGGATAATGATATTGTTAAATTGAAGCTATTTCCTTTTTCGCTTAGAGATCGTGCTAAAGCTTGGTTTTCGTCTTTGCCTAAAAATAGTATTGATTCATGGAACAAGTGCAAAGATGCTTTTATCTCTAAGTATTTTCCTCCCGCTAAGATCATCTCTCTTAGAAACGATATTATGAATTTTAAGCAACTTGATCATGAAAATGTTGCACAAGCTTGGGAGAGAATGAAACTAATGATACGTAATTGCCCTACTCATGGTTTAAATTTGTGGATGATTATACAAATTTTTTATGCCGGATTGAATTTTGCTTCTAGAAATCTTTTAGATTCGGCCGCGGGAGGCACTTTTATGGACATCACTTTAGGAGAAGCTACTAAACTTCTAGATAATATTATGGTTAACTATTCTCAATGGCATACTAAAAGATCTACTAATAAAAAGGTGCATGCGATAGAAGAAATTAATGTTTTGAGTGGAAAGATGGATGAACTTATGAAATTATTTGCTAATAAGAGTGTTTCTTCTGATCCTAATGATATGCCCTTGTCTACTTTGATTGAGAATAATAATGAATCTATGGATGTGAATTTTGTTGGTAGGAACAATTTTGGTAACAGCGCGTATAGAGGAAATTTTAATCCTAGGCCTTATCCTAGTAATCCCTCTAATAATTATGGTAATTCCTACAACAATTCTTATGGAAATTATAATAAGATGCCCTTTGATTTTGAATCTAATATTAAAGAATTTATTACTTCACAAAAGAATTTTAATGCTTTGATTGAAGAAAAATTGCTTAAGATTGATGAGTTGGCTAGGAACGTTGATAGAATTTTTCTTGATGTTGATTCTTTGAAACTTAGATCTATTCCACCTAAGCATGATATCAATGAGTCTCTCAAAACCATGAGAATTTTCATTGATGAGTGCAAAGAAAAAACCGCTAGGATGCGTGCTAAGAAAGATGCCTTTATAAGAGCGTGTTTGTAAGGGCATATTTATCCCTAAGGTGTTTTGGTGATTGATGACAACGCGTTTGCGGACTAATCGTGTGCCTTGAGTATCCCAGACATTTCATAGCTAGGCACAAGACGGTTGGGTGCCCCTCGAAGACTGTTGAAGACGTCGTCTTTTCTACGTTTCTTTTTGGTGGATTTGAGTCGTAGGAAAGCTGTACTATTAAGAGGGGGTCCGCGTCGGAAAGGTTTGGGTGGAATCATTACGTACGCGTCTCTTTCTAGTCCCCTCCTTTCCCTTGGAGCATCCTCCGCTTTCTCGCCTCCTTGTTTTTGGCTGCTGTGTTGGCTCGCGGTAGTACTGCTCCCAGGTGAGCGGTAGTACCGTAGGCACCAGCGGTAGTACCGTGCTGCGGCGCGGTAGTACCGCAGGTGCCCACGGTAGTACCGCTCCCCTGAAGCTGCACTACCGTTGCCCACCAGGCTAGTACCGCTCCCTTGCGGTAGTAGGGGCGGATGTAATTTTTTACATCCGCGCCTACCACGGTAGTACCGCTTTCGCTCCATGGTAGTACCGTGCTATGTTGTCAGGCGGTAGTATCGCCCCTCGGCAGTAGTACTGTGTCGGGTTTTTGCTTCTTCCGTTTCTTTGCGGAAGTAGGCACGTATGTTTCCTTCCCCTGGCTAGGGGATTCCTGCTTGCGGTAGTACCGCAAGGCAGCGCGGTAGTACCGCACTCGCGGAAGTACCGCCCTCAGCTCGGGTGCTTCAGGTCTGACCTTGCTGTTGCTGGTGTTGCGGCAGTATCGTGGGCATGTACGGTTGTACCTCATGACCGTGCGGTAGTACCGCTTGGCAGCAAGCGGTAGTACCGCGCGGCCCTGCGGTAGTACCGCTGGCCTGGAGCGGTGGTACCGCTAGCCGCGGGCTGGTTGGTGGATAACGGTTGGATCTTTGTCCCCCACTATATAAGGGGTCCCCTTCTTCCCCGTTGACTTATCTCTTCCAACCCTAAGCTCCATTGTTGCTCTAAGCTCCATTTTCGCCCGATCTCACTCCATAGCCAATCAAACTTGTTGATTTGCTCGGGAGTGGTTGAGAAGGCCTCGGTCCACACTTCCACCAAGGGAAATTTGATTCCCCCCACTAATCCCTTGCGGATCTTGTTACTCTTGGGTGTTTGAGCATCCTAGACGGTTGAGGTCACCGTGGAGCCATAGTCCATTGTGGTGAAGCCTCATGGTGTCGTTGGGAGCCTCCAATTGAGTTGTGGAGATTGCCCCAACCTTGTTTGTAAAGGTTCGGTCGCCGCCTCCAAGGGCACCAATAGTGGAATCACGGCATCTCGCATTGTGTGAGGGCGTGAGGAGAATACGGTGGCCCTAGTGGCTTCTTGGGGAGCATTGTGCCTCCACACCGCTCCAACGGAGACGTACTTCCCCTCAAAGGGAAGGAACTTCGGTAACACATCCTCGTCTCCACTCTTGGTCATCTCGTGCCTTTACTTGTGCAAGCTTATTTGTGTCATATCTCTTGCTTGCTTGTGTTCCTATGCTTGTTGCATCATATAGGTTGCTCACCTAGTTGCATATCTAGACAACCTGCTTTGATGCAAAGTTTAAATTGTTAAAGAAAAGCTAAAAATTGTTAGTTGCCTATTCACCCCCCTCTAGTCAACCATATCGATCCTTTCAATTGGTATCAGAGCCTCATCTCTTTATTAAGGACTTTACCGTCCGAAGAGTATGGTTGATACCGTAGACGGTGTGGAGGAACACTCCGGTGTGAATCCGATCTCGTCTACGGGCGATGGGGAAACCTCGGTCTCTCGTGAGGAGTTCAATATGGCCTTGGAGACATTGAAGACCTCCATGACGACCGAGGTTGAAAGCATGTTTACTAAATTCCTTGAAGGGCTTAAACTATCCACCGCACCGATGAAAGTGGGTAATCCCACCGACAAGGTGACGGATGCTACCTCCGATAAGGGGGAAGCTAGTAGTGAAAAGGCTCCTTCTTCTAGTGGTAAGAATGGCACCGGTATCTTTGCTCATGTGGAACCACCACTTGTTTATGGTGGACCGGTTCCTTCCACTCATTTGAATCATGCCGGTCCTCCCCCTAAGATTGTGAAAAATGAGGACTTTGATTCTTGGGTTTACCGCTTTAAACGTCATTTAAATCATGTGAACACTAATCTTTGGAGAATCATTGAAGAAGGTTTCTATCCGCATGATCCAAGAAACTTCACTCCTCGAGAAGCCGCGGATAATCAATTCAATGAGAATGCTCTCTTCATCATTCAAGATGCAATCCCACCCGAAGACCTACCTCATCTTCGGCCCTTCGCCTTGGCCAAAGACGCAAGGAGTTGTGTTGTCTCTCTCTAGCGGGGAAGCGCAAGCATTCAACGCTCCAACTATGAAGTGGTGCAAGATGAGGCCGATGAGTTTGCAATGAAAGAAGATGAAGAACCTCGTGAGCTTTATCGGAGAGTAATCAAACTTGCGGTCTCACTCCGAGATCATGGGAGCAAGGACACGGATGACAATTGGATCAAGCGCAAATTCCTCAAGGCAATGATGCCCTACCTCAAGGCCATGTCCTCCGTCATTCGTCAAAGACCGGACTTCCACACTTTGACCTCAAGCGAAGTGTTGGATGAGTTTGTGGCCATGAACATTTTGGACAAGACCGCCGACAATGCGGTGCTTCGTTCTCAAAGGGCAAAGAAGCCCAACCTTGCATTGAAGGCCAAGCTCTCCATTGAAGAATAAGAAGAGGAAGAAGAGGAGAGCAACCCCGAAGATACAAAGTATGCATATCATGAACACATGGCACTCGCTTCAAGGCAATTTTGGAGCAAGAAAAACTCGAGGCCAAACTTTAACAAAAACAACTCAAGTGGCACGAAGAGCAAGCAACGTGTAAGGACTTGCTACAAGGCCAAGTCGTTTCCCAACAAGAGCAACTTCACCAGGAAGACTCCTCGCAAGGCATTGGTGGTACAAGAAGAGTACAATGAGGATGATGACGATGATGAAGATGGTGAGTTGGCTGCCATGGCCTCAGTTGCCATTGCGACGACTCCACGGGTGTCTCTCTTCGACTCACCCAATGAGAGCATCACCGCCAAGTGCCTCATGGCTAAAGCCACCAACAAGGTAACCCCCAACATCAAAACTACCATCATTAATCATCCTTCTTCGACGGATAGCATTGATGAACATGAGGGAGCTAATGTGGAGGCAAATGAGTTTGAGGCCTTTATGGGCAAACTTAAGGGTAAATCCAAGAAGCACTTTGTTGCTCTCTTGGAACAACTTGGTGAAGCCAATGACATGATCGAGGCTCACGAAGATACCATCACTAAGATGGAAGGGCATAGTCATGACTATGCCGATGAGATTTTGGATCTTTCCAATGCTCTTGAGGAAGAGCGTGGTCTTCGTTTGGCTCTTGAGGAGTCACACAACGTTGATCATGCTAAGTTAAAGAAAGATTATGATCATGTTCTCATTGTTTCTCATGTGCTAAACTCCGAGAAGGCCGAACTTGAGGTTGATCTTGCTAGACTCAAAGAGGAGTTTGATTTACTTGACAAGGCTCACAAGGTCTTGAAGGGTGCTCATGCTAGCCTCAAAGAGTCTCATGATCAACTTCAAGTAAAGCTAACCAAGGAAAAAGCCACTTTTCCTTGTATGATGTTAATTGATAATGAAAATGCTACTAACCCGTGTTGTGAGCATGTGCATCTTGTTGAGGAGAATGCTAAGCTAAAGGGGAAACTTGAGAGAGGTCTTGCGACTTGCATACAAGGCAAGAAGAACCTCAACGACCTCTTGATCAACCAAAAGGGAGTTGTGGCCAAGGAAGGGGTTGGGTACGTGCTTGAGTCCAAGAACAAGAAGAAGAATGACAAGACCAAACGACCTCCTCCTCTCATGCAAACCTTTGTGAAGGAGGGAGAGAGTGCTTGCAAGGAGAAGAAGAACAATGCGAAGGGTGGCGCTGTCAAAAAGGGCAATGCCACTCCTCTCGTCAAAGCCGGCGACTTTAATCCTTCTTATATGTTATGCCGTGCTAGTGATGGGCATGTCTTTGCCAAATTCGTTGGTTCTCCTCATGAATACATTGAATGGTCTATTTGGGTTCCAAAGACCCTTGTTACTAACATCAAAGGACCCATTACTAAATGGGTACCTAAAACCAAGCATTGATCTCTTGTAGGTGTTTTCTTCCGGTGGGGGATCATGGTTGCTCGATAGAGGAGCTACAAATCATATGACCGGAAGCAAGGACTTGGTGGTGGACCTGCACAAGATTCCATGTATGCCCACCAATGTCGAGTGGGGTGACGCCTCATCTTCTAAGGTATTGGGACTTGGCAAGGTGGTCATCTCTCATGATCTCACGATCGAGAAGGTCATGCTTGTTGAGTCCCTTACATACAATTTACTTTTTGTTCGCCAACTTGCAATCATGGGCTTTGCCACTTTCTTTGATATCGATACCGTGGCCCTCTTGTGGAGCAAGACTCTTAAAGTAGCCTTTGTTGGGCATGTCGAGAACGGTCTATATGTGATTAAATTTTCGGAGCGACCCACTAAGACCGCGACATGCCTAATGGCTAAAGTTGATGTGGGATGGCTTTGGCATCGCCGTCTAGCCCATGTCAATATGAGATCTTTGCAAAGTCTTCTCAAGGGGGACCATGTCCATGGACTAACGAATGTTAGTTTTGCCAAAGATCGTGCTTGCAGTGCTTGTATCGAAGGAAAGCTACATGAGAAGGCTCACCCTCCCACGACTATCATTTACTCAAAGAGGCCTTTGGAGCTCCTTCACTTGGATCTATTTGGGCCTCCATCCTTCGATAGTCTTGGGGGTAGGAAGTATTGCTTGGTGATTGTGGATGACTACTCAAGATATACTTGGGTGTATTTCTTCAAGAGGAAGAGCGAGACCCAAAAAACCGTCATTGACTTTGCAAATGAAGCACAACGTCAACACAATGCAAAGATCTTGACAATAAGAAGTGACAACGGCACCGAGTTCAAGAACTACACCTTGGATGAGTTTCTTAGTGATGAGGGGATCAAGCATCAATATTCCGCACCTTACACCCCTCAACAAAACTGTGTTGCGGAGAGGAAGAACTGAACGTTGATGGATGCAGCAAGGACCATGATGGCGGAGTTCAAGTCTCCGTACAACTTTTGGGCCGAAGCCATCAACACCGCTTGTCATGCATCCAATCGGCTCTACCTCCGCAAGGGCTTGAACAAGACTCCATATGAGATACTGTCACGACCGGTTTTCCAATAAAATGTTTATTGAGAAGCCGATCTTTTGAGTCCAGTATGAGGAAAAATCCTCCTTACTGGTAGACAAAATTCTTGATACAGTAAGCCAGTAGCATAAAATATATTAGAAGGTCGAGCTAAGGCTGCTCAACAAATTATTACAAGCACGCCAATAATTATACATGATGGCGGATATGACACAATGGTGTGGTGGCATACTACTGACTCGAGATAAAAGTGGTGGTGGAATATCACAGTGGAGAGTGGATAACATGACTCCTAAACTGGCAGCTCATCGAGCGTCGAGGTGAGGCTCGATGAATTTATTCGGGTAGCGGAAGCGGATATAATACAGTAACCAAATCCAGGATCACTCGAGACTGACTGGGACTCCTCTAGGCGTCGGACTCGCTATCGAACTCTTCATCCATGAGATCGCCTTCGTCAACATCTGGCCAAATCAACAAGCCAGGTGAGTACTTTGAAAGTACTCGCAAGACAGTTCGGACATAAGATATAACAAATGCATGCATGAATGCGTCATTAGTAATTGGTGTTGCACATTCAAATTAATAATTATTGGAACAACATGGTAAGTAAAAAAAGGAGTCGGGCGGTAGTCTTCCCGAAATCCCAACAAATTAATTGAAAAGCCGATCGGGTGTCTGGAGCGACGCCTCGAAGGGTGAACAAATAAATAATCATGCCACAGTCGGGCGTCTAAGCGACACCACGAAAAGGGCTTATATTGAGAAGAAAATGACATGCGTGCCACAGTCGGACGTCGGAGCGACATCGCAGAAAGGGCTTATATCGCAGGTAAATAACAAGCGTGCCACAGTCGGACGTCTGAGCGACATCACAGAAAGGGCTTATAATGAAAAGTAAATAACAGGCGTGCCACAGTCGGACGTCTGAGCGACATCACAGAAAGGGCTTATATTGAAAAGTAAATAACAAGCATGCCACAGTCGGACGTCTGAGCGACATCACAGAAAGGGCTTATACTGAAAAGTAAATAACAAGCGTGCCACAGTCGGACGTCTGAGCGACATCACAAAAAGGGCTTATACTGAAAAGTAAATAACAAGCGTGCCACAGTCGGACGTCTGAGCGACATTACAGAAAGGGCTTATATCAAAAGTAAAGGACAATTGTGCCATAGTAGGACGTCTATGCGACATCGCAGAAAGGGCTTAAATTTCATTATTCATAACTGTTAAGCTCACAACGATATAATACTCATAGGAAATGTTCAACACATAATAATAAACGGGTTAGTCCATCCACAGGAATAAGCATTTAACCAGACTTAACACTCATGTGGTTCACCGGAGTTTCTGTCAGTGAGACTGACACTAGACAAGATAAGTTGAACACAGTACTTGGACATGGATAAGATGATTCAAGGATTTTTTTGACTCTGCAGAGTTTGTACTAAATTTCCCACAGCCAACGGATTTCCGTAGTTACGAAGGACTAGTTCCGTTTACGGTATTTCGGAAGAAACACATCTAACCAGTACACACCCATCCCACCTCACGATGCCAGGAATCACCCTAGACCGCGTTCAAGAAAAACTTTGAGACGGGGAGATCACAATCTCGAATAGCATGGGATCAAATTTATATACGCGCGCTCTAAGGGGTGCCCCCCACTCGGTCCCAACCGGAAACACCCATGCTCCCTGACCGGATGACTGGCTTTAATCCAGGGCCATGGAACCATCATCACGGCCTCTCAATTTGGTGTGTACCAGGAAAGCGGTTTGCAACTTACTAATCCATATCCCTTGCGGAAAACATGTGGTAGTACAGGAAGGGAAAACGGATGCGAACTGGACTGATTCATGTTGACACTGGAGTCAAATAGTCTGGCATAAGACTGGCATGCTACAACACTGCCATCTTACCCATTCTCATGCCAACACATGGCCATGCAAACTCACATCCAACAACTTATGGATTTTCGAAACTCACTTGCCTCAACTTTGCATGCAATATGACATTCATCGAAATGCTCATAAACATGTCATGAAACTACTTAATGCAAACATGCCAATGACACTCATCATATCAAAAGTTCAAACATGCTTGCTTGGTTCAGAGTAGTCGGAGCCTAGCTTGGTGAAGTTCGCGGTTCCATCACCTCCTTCGGTATCTACGGTGTAAAGAAACATACACGCTAACGTAAATACCGTGAGGTGCACAAAAAATATTCCAAATATTTTTCGAATAAATCTGATAAAAAACTAGACAAAATTTTAAAGAGGACATAAAAAGAATCAATCAAAAATCATTTTCTGTTTAAAAGTTATAAAGGTTTTAGTCCAGGGACTCATCTGTGATGAAACAGAAAGTTTCCAGGGGCCAACTTATAAAAACAGAAAACGCTTCATTTGAGAATACGCCGGCCCAGAGGGGAGACGTACTTTGGCAGAAGGCGCCTTCAGAAAACGTTTTGTTTAAAAGAAAAGAGAGACTGACGAGGGGGTCCCACCCGTCAGGTTTGAAATTTCAAACGGGGGGAGGAACAGAGCGCGTCAGCGCCCGAGAGCTGCGGTGGTCGCCGGCGGCGATCCACGGCGAGTTAGGAGGATCGGAGGTTACCTACGTGCTCAGTGTGTTCTTCTGCGTCGGTGGGTGGTGGTGGTGGTCGTCGGCGAGCACCACGTCGACGGTGGTCCTTGCTTCGGCGGACGGCGGCTCGGGTGGAGTTGGATCTCGTCGGGGAGGGCTGCGGAGGTCAAATTGAAGCTTGGTTTAGATCACTGGGTGCTCGAGGAGGCTACTGACGAGGTTTGGGGCTCCGGGGATGGCCTCACCGGAGTGGATCAAGTTGGAGGCCGAGGCGGATCGGGGCGGCCGGAGTTGGGGAAGAAGGGCCCCTCGAGGCTCTTCCAGTGGCTGAGCGGGGTCTGGTGAGGTGGTGGAGATGTGCGGGGTCGAGAGCGAGCTCGGGGGCGCTATTTATAGCCGGCCCGAGGCGGTTGCCGTGAACGGGATAAGTCCGGCGAGTGGTTACGGTGGCGCAGTGGCTGGACGGGGGAGATTAGGGAGTTGGGCGTCATCGTGGAGGTCTACTGGTCCCATTCAGACGCTAAACGGACATGGATTAGGAGCTTGAGTGGGTTTCGACGGAACGGGGCGGCGCGGGCCCGTCGGCGGCAGAGAGCGTGCCCTGTGCTTGCCGGGCCACGGCGACGGTGCTGCGGGGTGCGCTGGCGTGCATGAGGCCACGCGGAGGGCAGGGGAGCGTTGGGCGGCGCCGAACGGCGTTGCGAGCTGGCGCTGTCTTCTGTTGGCCGCCACGGGTGGCGTTGCCACCGCAGAAGCTGCCAACTCCGGCGATGCTCGCCGCCACCGACGCCTGCACCCATCCAAGAGGGCGTGCGGTGCTCTGGCCAGGGAGGAGAGGCCGAGCGCAACGCGCCAGGGCGCACAGTTGATCGATGACAAGTCTCTGACGAAGAAACGACACTGTAAAACTCTGAAACTCTGAATTTTACTGAAAGTGCACAGTAACAGTGCTGGCCAGGTGTTCGATGAAATGATTTTGGCATGTGGGGAATTTTCCTTGAGCTGATTTTTGGTGGGGTGGCCTCTCATTGCATCTGGGGGCTGCCTGAATTTTGGTAGAATTTTTGGAGAAGAGAAGATATGAATTTCACCAAATTTGACAAATCTGGTCCAAACTTGCAGAGGCTGAAACTTGAAAATTTTGAAAAGAAGAAGGGTGTATCTTGATGGTTCTAGGTTGTGGGTGCTAAGGACTATCCATAGGAGTTGTTTTGAGATCAAAACTCAACGGCAATTAGGTACTTGCTTTGAAAATCACCTAGGCTCAAAATAAATGACAGAATTGATTTGGGAGATAAAATAAATGAAATAAAATCCAAAAATGGTTTGGACTTGTTGGAACAGAAAGTTTTGATTGCCCCAAAATGGAGGGAGGGGTTTTGGGAGGTTTTATCACATGAGGCATGGTAAAACCATGGGTGGTTTCAAAATGAGAGAAGTCCCAAAACTCCTAGGGTTTCTTTTTGAAGAAATAAATAAATCCCAAGAATTTATTTGAGAAGGGAATAATCAGAAGGAAGTTTTCATAATTCAAACACCAGAGTTGAAGAAGATACAAAGTAAAAAAATAAAATCCTTGCCAAGGGAATTTTTTGAGAGATTTTTGGAAGGATTTAAATGACCTTCCTCAAAACCAGCAAAGTTTTTTTTTGAAAATTGAATAAAATTTTTTGGAGTGTCACAACACCTACCCCCTCAGGGAAAAATCTCGTCCCCGAGATTTCAGCTGATCCTCAAATAAGTGTGGGTGCTCTGTCCGAAGAAAATCCTCCCTTTCCCAAGTTGCTTCACTCTCGGTGTGATTGCTCCACTGAACTCTGAAAAACTTGATGGTTTTCTGTCGGGTCCTCCTTTCAGACTCCTCTAATATTTTTACTGGATGTTCCCGATAGGTGAGGTCTGGCTGCACGTCAATGTTCTCGTGGGATACTTGCTTCTCTGGGTTGCTTACGCACTTCCTCAACTGCGAGACGTGGAACACGTCGTGGACATCGGATAATTCTTCGGGTTATTCTAGCTGGTAGGCTACCGTGCCTCTTCGTGCCACTATACAGAATGGTACGATGAATCTTGTTGCTAGCTTTCCTTTAACCTTGAATCGTTGCAGGCCCCTCATAGGGGACACTCGTAGGTACACATATTCACCGGGTTCAAAGCTGACTTCACGGTGCTTCTGATCGTAATAGCTCTTTTGTCGACTTTGAGCTTCCTTGAGTCGGTCCCTGATTAGCTTGACTTTTTCCGGGTCTACGACAATACCTTCTTGGGTCAGTATGTGGCCCAGAAACCCTACTTGTTTTAGCCAAAATTCACACTTGCTGAACTTGGCGTACAATTGATGTTTCCTGAGTTCTCCCAGCACAATTCTGAGATGTTCCACGTGCTCTTCTGGTGTCTTGGAGTATATCAGTATATCATCGATGAATACCACAACAAACTTGTCCATAAACTTCATAAATACTTTGTTCATGAGGTGAACAAAATGTGCGGGGGCATTCGTTAGACCAAACGGCATTACTGTGAACTCATACAGTCCGTATCTGGAGGTGAAGGCTGTCTTGGGGATATCCTCTCTTCGTACTTTTAACTGATGGTATCCCGACCTTAAGTCAATCTTTGAGAATACCTTGGCCTGAGCGAGTTGATCAAATAAATCATTTATCCGGGGCATCGGGGATTTGTTTTTGATTGTGACCATGTTAAGTGCTCGATAGTCTATACACAATCTCAGTGTTCCATCCTTCTTTTTGGCAAATAAAATTGGTGAACCCCAAGGTGAGGAGCTGGCTCGAATATATCCTTTGCCCAGTAATTCTTTTATTTGCTTCTTCAATTCTACCAACTCGGATGGTGCCATTCTGTATGGTTTCTTGTATATGGGGGTGGTTCCGGGTGCTAGCGCAATGCTGAATTCTATCTCTCGGTCTGGTGGCATGCCTGATAGTTCTTCGGGAAATACGTCTGGAAATTCACACACTACTGGAACCTTGCTTAATTCAGAAACGTCCACCTTGTTCAATCTCGGCTGCCGGGATATTTTTATCTCTTTGGCTGAAACTCTTATTGTCTTCCCGTGGTGGCGGGTGAGAATTACGGTCCGGTTGAAACAGTCAATAAAACCTTTGTTGGTGGTTAACCAATCCATCCCTAGGATGACATCCAGTCCTTTATTTTCCAATACAATAAGATTGGCATGAAACTTCAATCCTTCAAACTCAATAACCACACCTTGGCAGTAACTCTGAGTAACTTGCTCAATCCCAGGGGACTTGATGATCATGGATTTTTCCAAGGGAAACATCGAAAAATTATTTTGCAAAGCAAAACTTTTCGAGATGAATGAGTGAGAAGCTCCAGAATCAAACAAAACCATGGCAGGTATTGTGTTGACAGGAAACGTACTGAGTATGATATCCGGGGCGTTCTGTGCTTCTTCTTTGGTCACGTGGTTCAGATGACCCTTCCTGTGGTTGTTATTGGGGTTGAAATTGTTTCGCTTGGGTGCTGAATTATTGCCACCGTTGTTCGGCTTTTGGGTCGAGTTCCTTGGCTTGGGGCACTGCTTGGCATAGTGCCCTTCCTCTCCACAAGTGTAGCAAGTAACTCTTGGGCGATATGTGAACTCCTTGTCCCTTGCATGGAAATTCTTGGTTGGGCGTGAGACGTTTGTCGTAGGTTTGTGTGTCCCACCTTTCTGAAAATCTGTCTTGCTTCGGTGGTTGCGCGCAAGAGTAGTCTGGTCTCTTTTTCGTTTGTGGAAATCCTCCAAGCTGCGTCTCTCATTTTCCAAGGTAATGGCCTTATCCACTAGCGTTTTAAAATCTGAAAAAGTGTGTACAACCAGCTGGCATCTAAGCGCGGGCGCCAGACCGTCTAGGAATTTCTCCATCTTCTTGCTTTCAGTCATATGCTCTTCATTGGCGTAGCGAGACAATAGAGTAAACTGACTGTTGTAGTCTGACACCGTCATGGTCCTTTGTTTGAGGTCATCAAACTCTCTCTTCTTGATTTTCATTATACTCTTAGGAATGTGTTCCCCACGAAAACCTTCTTTGAAGTCCTCCCAGGTTATATCATTTTCGTTGGGGTGCATGTGCAGGAAATTCTCCCACCACGATGCAGCTGCTCCTGTGAGATAGTGCGGGGCATATAGTACTTTCTCGGGGTCTGAACATTTTGCAATAATTAATTTTCTCTCCATGTCTCGGAGCCAATCCTCGGCCTCAAGAGGTTTGTCAGTATGAGAAAATGTTTGGGGACACGTCTTCTGTAGCTCAGATAACTTGGATTGCTGCTGATACTGTCCACGGTGATTTCCCATATTGATGACTTGGTTCATCATTTCCTGGTGTTGTTGCTGACTTTGCTCATAAAGGCGGCACATTTGGGAAAATGCTGTTTCACTGTCCTGTTGACTGGACTGTCCTTGTGTGAAATTGTTGCCCGGTTGAGTGCCATAATTTTCCTCTGGCGGAGTTGGCATGGAGCGCGTCCAAGGACGAGACATTTTTCACTCTGGGGGTATATTTTGTAAAACTCATAAGAAAGTGAAAAGAGTCACAAAAAATCAATAAATGCACAAAGATGGGAAATAAATCAAATGCTCCAGGATTACTCAAGATAAAAGATCGATTGCGCATGGAGAAGGACTGCTCATTACATATCTTACACGCAGGCGGTAATTATACACTACATCACTCAGGATATGCGTACATATTCCTGACATGTTATCTAGGCTAGTGCACTTCTCCTAGTTCCTACATGATGCGCAAACAAGCTACTTCTCACAACTTATGTACACATAAACATACCGTACAAAGCGGTACATCGCATGGCGGCTAAGCGTACTCAGTCGGAGATGTTGACGATCTCCTTTGCCCTGCCGAGGGTGAGGCACAGAGAGGCTGGGGACTCGACCCCCTCCTCACTAATAGGCTCCACACGTGAAGTGCTGCGCCGAGTAGATGGAGAGGGCGCCAGAGGTGGAGCGACACGAACAAGAATGGGCGCAAAGGGTGGTGCAGTGCGGGCTGGAGATGACGCAATGACTTGGTTGAATTCCTCGATGGTAGGCAGGCGACGGGCAGTGGCGTGAGTGGTAGGTGCATAAGATGCTGAGGACGAGACGAAAGTCAGTGGCGGTGCGGTGTGCAGGAGCTCCCTCCTGTTGGCGACACAGCCATGGACTGAGTCCATGCGGGCAGCCACGAAGTCGTCCACCAGGTTGTCGAAGGCTGCCTCCAGAGCCCGGAGGTACTCAATAAGCATCTCAAAAGCCTCGTCTCGTTCTCCTCTGGGGCAAGAGAACACGTAGTGACAGGTGTATGGCACATGGCAGGGAAGGTAGCGGTAACGACGAGTCTTCATCGAGGGAAGGACATCCCTGAGACGGGCTATCGCCTTGCGGGCTGCCATTTGCATAGCGTGCCTCTCCGTAGGCATGGCTCTTCCCAAGTACCGAAAGCGGCGTAACTCAACACGCCCTCCCTTGAATTGCACCACGGCCTGGTGCAAGGTCAGACTGTCGTTGACCTTGTGCTGGTAGAGTGTGAAGACTGGGCGCATAGATGGCCCCATTGTGACCTGAACGATGAAGGAGAGGAGCTTGACGAACCCATCGGGCACGTTGGCGAACATCTGTGACTCGCAGCTGTTGTCATCCATCTACAAAAGTAGGCAAAAATTCTGAATGGTCAGATCATAAATTTATGCTGACTGTCAGAAAATGACTACATTTGCAAAATATGAATTAGCTCTATTATGCTAATAACCGACTAGCGATCGCACCTAGTGGCTTCCTACAGTCAGCCTGGCTCTGGTACCAAGCTTGTCACGGCCGGTTTTCCAATAAAATGTTTATTGAGAAGCCGATCTTTTGAGTCCAGTATGAGGAAAAATCCTCCTTACTGATAGATAAAATTCTTGATACAGTAAGCCAGTAGCATAAAATATATTACAAGGTCAAGCTAAGGCTGCTCAACAAATTATTACAAGCACGCCAATAATTATACATAATGGCGGATATGACACAATGGTGTGGTGGCATACTACTGACTCAAGATAAAAGTGGTGGTGGAATATCACAGTGGAGAGTGGATAACATGACTCCTAAACTGGCAGCTCATCGAGCGTCGAGGTGAGGCTTGATGAATTTATTCGGGTAGCGGAAGCGGATATAATACAGTAACCAAATCCAGGATCACTCGAGACTGACTGGGACTCCTCTAGGCGTCGGACTCGCTATCGTACTCTTCATCCATGAGATCGCCTTCGTCAACATCTGGCCAAATCAACAAGCCAGGTGAGTACTTTGAAAGTACTCGCAAGACAGTTCGGACATAAGATATAATAAATGCATGCATGAATGCGTCATTAGTAATTGGTGTTGCACATTCAAATTAATAATTATTGGAACAACATGGTAAGTAAAAAAAAGGAGTCGGGCGGTAGTCTTCCCGAAATCCCAACAAATTAATTGAAAAGCCGATCGGGTGTCTGGAGCGACGCCTCGAAGGGTGAACAAATAAATAATCATGCCGCAGTCGAGCGTCTAAGCGACACCACGAAAAGGGCTTATATTGAGAAGAAAATGACATGCGTGCCACAGTCGGACGTCGGAGCGACATCGTAGAAAGGGCTTATATCGCAGGTAAATAACAAGCGTGCCACAGTCGGACATCTGAGCGACATCACAGAAAGGGCTTATAATGAAAAGTAAATAACAGGCGTGCCACAGTCGGACGTCTGAGCGACATCACAAAAAGGGCTTATACTGAAAAGTAAATAACAAGCGTGCCACAGTCGGACGTCTGAGCAACATCACAGAAAGGGCTTGTACTAAAAAGTAAATAACAAGCGTGCCATAGTCGGACGTCTGAGCGACATCACAGAAAGGGCTTATACTGAAAAGTAAATAACAAGCGTGCCACAGTCGGACGTCTGAGCGACATCACAGAAAGGGCTTATATCAAAAGTAAAGGACAATTGTGCCACAGTCGGACGTCTATGCGACATCACAGAAAGGGCTTAAATTTCATTATTCATAACTGTTAAGCTCACAACGATATAATACTCATAGGAAATGTTCAACACATGATAATAAACGGGTTAGTCCATCCACAGGAATAAGCATTTAACCAGACTTAACACTCATGTGGTTCACCGGAGTTTCTGTCACTGAGACTGACACTGGACAAGATAAGTTGAACACAGTACTTGGACATGGATAAGCTGATTCAAGGATTTTTTTGACTCTGCAGAGTTTGTACTAAATTTCCCACAGCCAATGGATTTCCGTAGTCACGAAGACTAGTTTCGTTTACGGTATTTCGGAAGAAACACATCTAACCAGTACACACCCATCCCACCTCACGATGCCAGGAATCACCCTAGACCGCGTTCAATAAAAACTTTGAGACGGGGAGTTCACAATCTCGAATAGCATGGGATCAAATTTATATACGCGCGCTCTAAGGGGTGCCCCCCTCTCGGTCCCAACCAGAAACACCCATGCTCCCTGACCGGATGACTGGCTTTAATCCAGGGCCATGGAACCATCATCACGGCCTCTCAATTTGGTGTGTACCAGGAAAGCGGTTTGCAACTTACTAATCCATATCCCTTGCGGAAAACATGTGGTAGTACAGGAAGGGAAAACAGATGCGAATTGGACTGATTCATGTTGACACTGGAGTCAAATAGTCTGGCATAAGACTGGCATGCTACAACACTGCCATCTTACCCATTCTCATGCCAACACATGGCCATGCAAACTCACATCCAACAACTTATGGATTTTCGAAACTCACTTGCCTCAACTTTGCATGCAATATGACATTCATCGAAATGCTCATAAAGATGTCATGAAACTACTTAATGCAAACATGCCAATGACACTCATCATATCAAAAGTTCAAACATGCTTGCTTGGTTCAGAGTAGTCGGAGCCTAGCTCGGTGAAGTTCGCGGTTCCATCACCTCCTTCGGTATCTACGGTGTAAAGAAACATACACGCTAACGTAAATACCGTGAGGTGCACAAAAAAATATTCCAAATATTTTTCAAATAAATCTGATAAAAAACTAGACAAAATTTTAAAGAGGACAGAAAAAGAATCAATCAAAAATCATTTTCTGTTTAAAAGTTATAAAGGTTTTAGTCCAGGGACTCATCTGTGATGAAACAGAAAGTTTCCAGGGGCCAACTTATAAAAACAGAAAATGCTTCATTTGAGAATACGCCAGCCCAGAGGGGAGACGTACTTTGGCAGAAGGCGCCTTCAGAAACGTTTCGTTTAAAAGAAAAGAGAGACTGACGAGGGGGTCCCACCCGTTAGGTTTGAAATTTCAAACGGGGGGAGGAACAGAGCGCGTCAGCGCCCGAGAGCTGCGGTGGTCGCCGGCGGCGATCCACGGCGAGTTAGGAGGATCGGAGGTTACCTACGTGCTCAGTGTGTTCTTCCGCGTCGGTGGGTGGTGGTGGTGGTCGTCGGCGAGCACCACGTCGACGGCGGTCCTTGCTCCGACGGACGGCGGCTCGGGTGGAGTTGGATCTTGTCAGGGAGGGCTGCGGAGGTCAAATTTAAGCTTGGGTTAGATCACTGGGTGCTCGAGGAGGCTACTGACGAGGTTTGGGGCGCCGGGGATGGCCTCACCGGAGTGGATCAAGTTGGAGGCCGAGGCGGATCGGGGCGGCTGGAGTTGGGGAAGAAGGGCCCCTCGAGGCTCTTCCAGTGGCTGAGCGGGGTCTGGTGAGGTGGTGGAGATGTGCGGGGTCAAGAGCGAGCTCGGGGGCGCTATTTATAGCCGGCCCGAGGCGGTTGCCGTGAACGGGATAAGTCCGGCGAGTGATTACGGCGGCGCAGTGGCTGGACGGGGGAGATTAGGGAGTTGGGCGTCATCGTGGAGGTCTACTAGTCCCATTCAGACGCTAAACGGACTTGGATTAGGAGCTTGAGTGGGTTTCGACGGAACGGGGCGGCACGGGCCCGTCGGCGGCAGAGAGCGTGCCCTGTGCTTGCCGGGCCACGGCGACGGTGCTGCGGGGTGCGCTGGCGTGCATGAGGCCACGCGGAGGGCAGGGGAGCGTTGGGCGGCGCCGAATGGCGTTGCGAGCTGGCGCTGTCTTCTGTTGGCCGCCACAGGTGGCGTTGCCACCGTAGAAGCTGCCAACTCCGGCGATGCTCGCCGCCACCGACGCCTGCACCCGTCCAAGAGGGCGTGCGATGCTCTGGCCAGGGAGGAGAGGCCGAGTGCAACGCGCCAGGGCGCACAGTTGATTGATGACAAGTCTCTGACGAAGAAACGACACTGTAAAACTCTGAAACTCTGAATTTTACTGAAAGTGCACAGTAACAGTGCTGGACAGGTGTTCGATGAAATGATTTTGGCATGTGGGGAATTTTCCTTGAGCTGATTTTTGGTGGGGTGGCCTCTCATTGCATCTGGGGGCTGCCTGAATTTTGGTAGAATTTTTGGAGAAGAGAAGATATGAATTTCACCAAATTTGACAAATCTGGTCCAAACTTGCAGAGGCTGAAACTTGAAAATTTTGAAAAGAAGAAGGGTGGATCTTGATGGTTCTAGGTTGTGGGTGCTAAGGACTATCCATAGGAGTTGTTTTGAGATCAAAACTCAACGGCAATTAGGTACTTGCTTTGAAAATCACCTAGGCTCAAAATAAATGACAGAATTGATTTGGGAGATAAAATAAATGAAATAAAATCCAAAAATGGTTTGGACTTGTTGGAACAGAAAGTTTTGATTGCCCCAAAATGGAGGGAGGGGTTTTGGGAGGTTTTATCACATGAGGCATGGTACCATGGGTGGTTTCAAAATGAGAGAAGTCCCAAAACTCCTAGGGTTTCTTTTTGAAGAAATAAATAAATCCCAAGAATTTATTTGAGAAGGGAATAATCAGAAGGAAGTTTTCATAATTCAAACACCAGAGTTGAAGAAGATACAAAGTAAAAAAATAAAATCCTTGCCAAGGGAATTTTTTTTGAGAGAGATTTTTGGAAGGATTTAAATGACCTTCCTCAAAACCAACAAAGTTTTTTTTTGAAAATTGAATAAAAGTTTTTGGAGTGTCACAGATACTCACCGGTAACAAGCCCAACCTCAAGTACTTTCGGGTGTTCGGGTGTAAGTGTTTCATTCTCAAGAAAGGTGTTCGGTTGTCTAAATTTGAGGCTAGAGCTTATGAGGGCATATTTGTTGGTTATGCTACAAACTCTCATGCTTACCGTGTCCTCAATAAATCCACGGGACTTATTGAGGAGATGCGTAACATGGAGTTTGATGAGAATAACGGCTCCCAAGTGGAGCAAAGTGACACTTGTGATGTATGTGATGAAATTCCTCCTCAAGCCATAAGAAGAATGGGTGTTGGCTTTATCCTACCCATTGAGGAACCCCTTGTGGCCGAAGGAGAAGGACAATGCTCCACTCAAGTGGAGCCATCACCAACCCAAGGCCCACACGCTTCCGAAGAACAACATGAAGGCCCTCATCCTCAAGAACATGACCAAGGGCAAGATCATTGTCGGTGTCAAAACCGGCGGATCTCGGGTAGGGGGTCCCGAACTGTGCGTCTAGGCTGGATGGTAATAGGAGGCAGGGTACACTTTGTTTTACCCAGGTTCGGGCCCTCTCGATGGAGGTAATACCCTACTCCTGCTTGATTAATATTGATGATATGGGTAGTACAAGAGTAGATCTACCACGAGATCAAGGAGGCTAAACCCTAGAAGCTAGCCTATGGTATGATTGTTGTGTATGGAGTTGATTGCCTACGGACTACGACCCTCCGGTTTATATAGACACCGGATAGGGTTAGGGTTACATAAAGTCGGTTACAATGGTAGGAGATCTTGAATATCCGCATCGCCAAGCTTGCCTTCCACGCCAAGGAAAGTCCCATCCAGACACGGGACGAAGTCTTCAATCTTGTATCTTCATAGTCCAGGAGTCCGGCTAAAAGTATAGTCCGGCTACCCGAACACCCCCTAATCCAGGACTCCCTCAGTAGCCCCTGAACCAGGCTTCAATGACGACGAGTCCGGCGCTCAAATTGTCTTCGGCATTGCAAGGCGGGTTCCTCCTCCAAGTCCTTCGTAGAAGATTGTAAACACCAAGAGTAGTGTCCGGCTCGGCAAAATAAGCTTCCACATATTGCCATAGAGAGAATAATATTAACACAAATCAAATCTGCTGACGTATTCCGTAGTGCGTCATCACACTACGGCCAAGTTCTTTACTCGAATCGTTTTTACTTTTCCACCTCAACATGTTTTGCGAGGCGGTTTCCTTGGCACGTCTTGTCAAAGCAGAGATCGTGTGCCCCCCTTTTATGGGATTCTCATCAATACGGACGTGCGTAACCCAATCGTGCCCGTTAGCGTGTTTTCTCGATTAAAGGCGAGTCCCAAACGGTTACGGGGCGGGCTCCTGGTATTCAACCTCTTATAAAGAGACCAAGGCCTTACTCCTTTTTCCAATCTCAAACGAGTTCGCCCGTCTCCTCGAGTTCCAACACCCTAGGCTCCAAATTCCAGGCGCTTCAGACCTTCGACAATGTCCAGTTCCGACCTTCAAGGCCGATGGATGCCCTCTTCCGTCACGGAGGAGGACGTGCTAAAGTTGAGAGAGGCTAAGTTCTTGACCACCGAAATTTTGCATAGGTTGCCTACTCAAAGGCAGGCTATTCCCAGTCCCCAGCCCGGTGAGAGCGTAGTGTTCATGTCTCACTTCCTTTGGGGGTTAGGCTTCCCGATGGATCCCTTCGTGAGGGGGCTGCTGTTTTATTACGGGCTGGAATTTCATGACTTAGCCCCGGAGTCCATCCTCCACATTTCCTCATTCATCGTTGTGTGTGAAGCGTTCCTCCGTGTTACTCCTCACTTTGGATTATGGCTCAAGACTTTTGGATTGGAGCCGAAGATGATCGAGGGACGGCGTGCAGAGTGCGGAGGCGCTGTCATAAGTAAGAATGTTGATGCTCCATGGCCCGAGGGCTCCTTTCAAGAGGAGCTCGGCTTGTGGCAACGAGAATGGTTCTATATCACTGCTCCCAGGAGCGCCAAGTGGGCGGCGCCTCCTGCCTTTCGCTCGGGTCCCCCATCACGGCTAGCATCATGGGTCAACAAAGGATTAGATTGGGGTTTGCCCAAAGACGTGCCTCTGTTACAGGGCCGAATTAAGGATCTCTTGGAAGGAGACCTCAGTTTGGTCAAGGTGACGCAGGTCATGCTGATTCGCCGAATATTGCCCGGCAAACGTCGCCCCCTTCGCCTGTGGGAGTTTAATCCGGAGGGACCGCGAGCTCTCCAGAATTTTATGGGCGCAACGCCCGCGGAGATGTATAGAATGTTCTTCGGATCACAAGAGATGTGTCCGGATTTAACCGAAGACGCAGGCCTAAGATGCAATCGCCTACTCAAGTAAGCAACCCTGTGCCCGGACCTTCTATCCGTATAATTGTCATAAACTTGCCCCTAAAAGAGCCGTCCTTTTAAACAGGAGTGGATAGCGAAGGCAAAGCTGATCAGGTGTCCGGCTCCCCTTCCTGAAACCAGGCCGGATCCCGTGTTAGTCAGGATGCTGGAGATAATGCCTTTGGAGGGGGAGGACAAGGAAGCTATGGCCTCCTTGAAGGAGGCTGCCCCAAAGGGAGGAACCGACAATTCCTCTCCTAAGGGGAAGAAGAGAGCCGCCTCTGACGACCCAGAAACCATGGCCTCGAAACGGGGGAGAAAATCCTCGTCAGAGGGTCCGACGCCGGGGAGTTCCTCAGCCGGACTACGCCCTCAAGGGGATCAGCCCTCCAGCGAGCCGTAAGTAGAGAGAGGTTTTCCTTTTGAGGGATGAGAGAAATCCTTGATTTATATCTGAGAAGATTAACCGAAATTTTACCTTGTAGCTCGGACCTCAGCCCTTCTCATAGAGCTCGTATTCGGGGGATCTTCTTCCGGAGATGATGGAGAGTGGGACGCCTCCCCCTGCCGTACCGCCTAGCGAGGCGGGCGACCCTGAGGTGTCATCGCGGAGGGTTTCTCTGAATCCGGCAGGGGCGAAAGATAGCTATGTGGGCTCCCAAGGCTCTCCGCGTCCGTCCTTAGAAAGAGGCCATAGGACAAGTCTGACACCATCCGGTGCTCGGCCGGAGGAGCTGAAGATTCTGCTGGGGCGAGCTTCTATCTCAGAGGAGCACCGTGCGTTGATGGGCACGGTGATTGAAAGGATTTCATCCACAGAAAGCGGATTGCATGAGGCCGTCAAAAGTTTACTGACTGGTTTTGAGGTACGTTAGATAATGTACACTTTTGTCAGTTGCGCATAAGTAAGATGCGCCCTGTATAGATAGTAGCCCCTGAGACTCTGCGCGTTGTCAAGAAATGACAGCACGCAGAGGATCATAATCCCAGGTCTAAGATGTCGCCTTTGAATGTAGGTGGCGAGGTGTCCGGAATCAAGACGAACTGATGATGTGGCCGAACTAAAGCGGCAACTGGACGTGGCAGACGCCGACATCGCGCTTGTCAACAAGCGGCTTGATGAGGCTCAAGGTATGTAATTCTTCGGGCGGCATCATGTAAGAGCAGCTTCATGTCAGTGTCTTACAATGTGTATGCTTGACGCAGATGGTACGGCCGCCGTGGAGAATCTTAGGGCAGAACTTGCCCGAGCTAAGGAGCAAGCCAGAAAAAGCGATGCGGCTGCCAAGAAGGCCCTTGAAGAGCTGAAAGCCGAACAGGCTGCTCACTGCCGAAGCAAAGAAGAAATGGCCGAGATGGCCGAGAAGTTAAAGAGCACTCCAGACCGTTGCAAACTTCTTGAGAAAGAAGACCGGGCGAGACAGACGGACTTAGAGAAGGCCGTTGCCGATGCCAAGGATGCTCGCTCTGCGATGAGAGCTGCAAGGGAGGAGCTGCGTCAGGCCAAACAGATTGCGGCTGGAAAGCCCTTTATGCTGCGGAGGAAGTTTTGTGATCCGAAGTTTGCTCTGTTGGACCGGATGTGGATCGTGGAGGATACCTATCTGGATTTGGCAGCGAGTGCTGTTGATGCGACCGAACACTTTCGAGATCAGAAAGATCGCGAAGTGGAAAAGCTTTTCTGGTCGCAGTTTCACAATCCAGAGCGTCCACTGGCAGTGGATGATCGTTTGGCTCAATGGGCCGAACTGAATAGGTTGTCTGGACTCGCCATGAAGTACGTCATGGGTCACCTGTGGCCGGGGAGATCGGAGCCAAAGAGTTACTTCAGCTTGGTGCAGCAATTCCTTGACGCGGTGCCGCGTATAAATGCAATGAAGAGGTCAGCATGCATAGAGGGCGCTAGGATGGCTCTTGCCCGTGTTAAGACATACTGGGCAGAGATGGAGACCACCATTGTTGCGTCCCGAGATTCGGAAAAAAGCCGAGTATCCTCCGAGCACTATTTTCAAGAAGTTCTTGAAGGCGCTCGTATAATAGAGACGCAGTGCTCGAAAGATGCTATGTTATGATAGCATATGTAATTATAAAGTAATATTTTGATAAACTGTAGTGGCCTTTTTTATACTTGTGCCTCCAAGTATTGGGAACACCTCCTATGCGGCCGTTTTAAGATATATATATATATGTATATATATAGAGAGAATCTGAAAGATGGCAGTCGTTGGCTTCAGCCCCCACGCACATAGTGCGGGGGTGCTCGCAGAAGACGCATTTTCACACTTAACCCAACGTCTTGGTCCTACAAAGGAGGTGACAGCGCAGCGGGCCAGGCAACCGGACTATAATGTTTTAACACTTTCACTTAGCCATAGGTGTTTGACAATGAGACTCTTTAGGTAGCTCCTTGGTGGCAACTGCGCTCGTCCGAATTTGGGGCGCGTGTGTGCCTGACCGGGAAGCGGCCCTTCGTTAAAGCGGAGGAATCCGATAGATTCCGATAGGTCATCGAGTGGCTGACCAGTCTCACGCTACATCATGACAGTCAGTTTTCGGCTTTCTCTACTGAGGTGCTCGCCCGACCGAACCGGGGGCACAATCGCAGTAGTTCTCCTGGTGCTACCTTAGCCGATAGAGTGGAACGTAAGGTAGCCGAACTCAGGAGCCGGGCAACCCAACATTTGACCAAAGACATGATTCGGAGCTGATGCATATAATGCCAAAACTCGCGACACCGAACACTCCCTAAGGTGTTCGGTCTTTATGAGTGCGGGCGAAATGACACTCTTTATTAAAAAAGCCCCTAGTGTCCAGGTACGTGCAAAAATTCTGACGTGGCCACATGCCAAGACACCAGCCTCCTCCTTGGTTATATCAGAAAGAAAAAACCAGGGGATGTGTAGCAACAAGAGACAGTAAAAAAGGTTTACGCAGGGTCTTAATCTAAAAAGAATCCTTTAGGACGGGTCCCTACTGCACGTCTGCGCCTGTGTCTCCGTTGTGCCGTATCCTGGACGGGCGCTGCACGACGTTCATCTGTAAAAGAGAGGAACTGAGTTGAAAATGGGTCGTGCCAAAAAAAGTTTAAAATAAACAAAGTAAGATATATTGAGCTTTATTGTCTCTTATTGTATATGAGTGGAGCCCCTAGTGCGGGGGTATATGGCTTCTAGGCCTGCATCAATGATGATTTTGCACCGAACTCGTCTATCCGCGTTCGTGGTATTTAATGACCTATTTCGAAGTTTTCTGGCCGGTGAGGCCGTTTTGCTGGGGGGCTGTCAAAGCGGCTGCACAGTCCTCCGCTTGGGGAGGCGCACTTTAGTGCTTCCCCTTCAAAGAGATGATGCCTCGTGGTCCGGGCATCTTAAGCGTAAGACATGCATAATGCGGTATTGCGTTAAAGCGAGCGAAAGCTTCGCGTCCCAGTAGTGCTTGATAGTGACTTGAGAATGGGACGATATGAAAGGTCAGCCTTTCGCGGCGGAGGTTATCGGCCGAGCCGAATATGACTTTGAGCCAAAGAAAACCCATATTATGGGTGTCCGGACCAGGTATTAACCCTTGAAAGGAGGTTTTGGTGTGGCGGATTCTTGCTGGGTTTATCCCCATGTGCTGGATTGTATCCTGATATATCAGGTTTAGTCCACTGCCGCCGTCCATAAGGACATTTGAAAACTGGAGTCCGCCAATTATTGGATCGAGTATCAAGGCAGTCCAGCCTACATTCTTGATATTCCTAGAATAATCCAGCTGATCGAAGATGATCGGTTTTGAAAACCAGTGGTGGGACCCTTTGGGGATGGGCCATGTGGTGCATACCTTTATGGGCGCCGCACGTTTTGTTATGTGAAGTAAGTTCACTATTTTTACTTCTTGTGGGAAGCTCTTTTGTTTCCTGGTGCTCTGCTTTTGGGGTTCGTCCTCGTCTTCGCTTGGTGTGTCGAGCCCCTTGTGTTCGGCATTTAGTCTGCCGGATTGTTTGAAAACCCAACAGTCTCTGTGGGTATGGTTAGCAGGCTTCCCGGGAGTACTGTGTATCTGACATATCCTGTCCAGGATTTTATTTAGGTTGGATGGATCGTCCCTGTTATCCTGGGGGGCGATTTTTCCTGTTTTTGTCGTGAGCCTTTGAACCGGCATTGACTGCCGTGCTCTTTGGACTTTTGTCCTTAGTCCAGCGACGATCCTTGTTGCGTCGCGGTTTTTCGTTTCCATCCATAGTTTTGGATGTACTTGGGTCGCTGGGGCTGCACCTTGCCAACCAGCTGTCCTCCCCTGCACAAAAGCGGGTCATGAGGCTTGTTAGTGCGGCCATTGTTCTTGGCTTTTCTTGGCCGAGGTGTCTGGCGAGCCATTCGTCTCGGACGTTATGCCTGAAAGCTGCTAAGGCTTCGGCATCCGGACAGTCGACTATGTGATTCTTTTTAGTGAGGAATCTATTCCAGAACTGCCGAGCTGATTCTCCGGGTTGTTGAGTTATGTGACTAAGATCGTCTGCATCCGGAGGGCGGACCTAGGTCCCTTGAAAGTTTGCTCGGAAAGCATCCTCAAGCTCTTCCCAGCTTCCAATTGTGTTTTTGGGAAGGCTTTTAAGACAATGCCGGGCTGGCCCTTTAAGCTTAAGGGGTAGATATTTTATGGCGTGGAGATCATCTCCTCTAGCCATGTGTATGTGGAGGATATAATCCTCGAT
Organism: Triticum urartu; assembly: GCF_056163025.1. NCBI lineage: Eukaryota > Viridiplantae > Streptophyta > Magnoliopsida > Poales > Poaceae > Triticum > Triticum urartu. Next base: position 605,125,117 of record NC_141875.1, read on the forward strand.
CCAGACTCCAGGGTCTGTTGTTCCATCATATGCCTCTATGTTTACGGGTTTCAATCCCTCTGGGAATTCATAGTCCAGGACCTCATAGGTGAAACATAGGGGGTGTGCAGCGCCCCTGTATTTGGGTGTGCCGGATTCTGATGATGGCTTCATAGCGTTGCTTATGAGAGCTTGCTTTCTTGGCCCATAAATGGACCTGACTGGGCCATGATGTGAATCCTTAAGTGGGTCGCATGCCGATTTAGGTGCGGCGCCGCTTGCCGCTTTATGGGGTCGTCTATCCGACCGTGTGGCTTTTTCATTTTTTGAATGCGAGGGCTCTAGGGCCTCTTCGTCGAATTCAGGCAGTAGCTTTCTTTTCGGATAGCTTTTAGTGCGGCGACTGTCGCCGTACTTATCTGTGGTATTGATTACTTTGCTCCATCTAATCCGGAGTGCGTCTTCCGCTGTTTTTAGCTTCCGCTTCTGCTTCTTTAGGCTGCATGCAGTTGCAACGAGCCTCTCGTGGAGATTCTTCTGCTCCATAGGTTTATTCGGCGTGAGGTCGTATGGAATGCCGTTTTCGCCGGGGGAGGGATGTTCGGTTTCTCTATCCGTGTTGCCCTGTTCGGACGGTTGCTCCAAGGCCTGCTCGTCGTCTACCGGCTTGTCCTGCTCTATGGTTGGGTTTTTGTCGAGGCGGGGCTTGTGTCGGCGTTTACGCCGATGCTTTGATTGCTTTTCGGGGGGTCGATCTCCCGTCCCATCCCCTTTTTCCTCGTTGTCGCTTCCTTTAGGGGTATCCACCATGTACACATCGTGAGATGAGGTGGATGTCCAATGCCCTATGGGCGTTGGTTCGTCGGTATCTCCTGCATCGTCATCCATGCTGTCGATGTCTCCGGAGTCGAAGTTGAGCACGTCGTTTAAATTGTCGACAGTGGCTACCAAGTGGGTGGTGGGTGGGCTTTGAATTTCTTCATCGTCCGTATCCCATCCTCGTTGACCGTAGTTCGGCCGGGGCTCTCCTGATAAGGAGAGAGTCTTGAGTGAGTTCAGGATATCGCCACAAGGCGAGTGCTGAAAGATGTCTGCGGCGGTGAACTCCATTATCGGCGCCCAATCGGATTCGATTGGCAGGGGCGCGGGGGGTTCGGAGTCCGGAGAGGAGTCCGGATCCTCGGAGTCACGGGTAGTGCAGAGTGCGGGGCTAGTGTTCGGCTCGATCGCTTTCGGGATCGCAGCCCCTGAGGTGACGTCCAACCGTTCATCCTCGATTGGCGCAATAGGCTCCGAGTTGGGGGTCGGAACCGATGCGTATGCGGCCTCCAAGGCGCTGTTCGGTGGCAGAGCTATATCATGCCTATCGAGATAGTGCGGCGCGCTTGGCCGTGGCTCGAACCCGTCGAAGATCAAGTCTCCGCGGATGTCGGCCGTGTAGTTTAAACTTCCAAACCTGACCTGGTGGCCAGGGGCATAGCTTTCGATCTGCTCCAGGTGGCCGAGCGAATTGGCCCGCAGAGCGAAGCCGCCAAAGACGAAGATCTGTCCGGGGAGAAAAGTCTCACCCTGGATCGTATCGTTGTTGATGATCAAAGGAGCCATCGGGCCTAAGGGCGACGACACAGAGGAACTCTCAATGAAAGCACCAATGTCGGTGTCAAAACCGGCGGATCTCGGGTAGGGGGTCCCGAACTATGCATCTAGGCCGGATGGTAATAGGAGGCAGCGAACACTTTGTTTTACCCAGGTTCGGGCCCTCTCGATGGAGGTAATACCCTACTCCTGCTTGATTAATATTGATGATATGGGTAGTACAAGAGTAGATCTACCACGAGATCAAGGAGGCTAAACCCTAGAAGCTAGCCTATGGTATGATTGTTGTGTATGGAGTTGATTGCCTACGGACTACAACCCTCCGGTTTATATAGACACCGGATAGGGTTAGGGTTACATAAAGTCGGTTACAATGGTAGGAGATCTTGAATATCCGCATCGCCAAGCTTGCCTTCCACGCCAAGGAAAGTCCCATCCGGACACGGGACGAAGTCTTCAATCTTGTATCTTCATAGTCCAGGAGTCCGGCTGAAAGTATAGTCCGGCTACCCGAACACCCCCTAATCCAGGACTCCCTCAATCATGCTCAAGACGATGTTGACACATCAAGTGACGCCCAAGGTCAAGTTCTCTCCTCCGAGCAAGTTCAAGAACAAGAACAAGCTCAAGACGAAGCTCAAGATGATCAAGTGACCACTCCTCGTCACACCCCCGAGGAGGAATTGGAGCATCGTGCCGCCAAGGTTGCTTCCAAGCTCTCCACCAAGGATCATCTCATGAAGAATGTGCTTGGAAGCTTAAGAAAGGGTGTAAGCACTCGTAGACAATTAGCAAACTATTGTGAGCATCACGCGTTTGTCTCTTGTGCCGAACCCCACAAGGTCTATGAGGCGCTCGAAGATCCGGATTGGCTCAATGCCATGCATGAAGAACTCAACAACTTCGAGCGCAACAAAGTGTGGAGATTGGTGCCAAGACCGATGGGGAACCACAATGTCATTGGAACCAAGTGGATATTTAAGAACAAGCAAGATTCCCATGGGATTATCATTCGCAACAAGGCTCGTTTGGTAGCACAAGGCTACTCCCAAGTTGAGGGTATTGACTACGGTGAAACCTTTTCTCCTGTTGCTCGTCTTGAATCCATTCGCATGTTGATTGCATATACTTCTCATCATAAATTTAAGTTACAACAAATGGATGTGAAGAGTGCTTTTCTTAGTGGTCCCATTAATGAATTGGTTTATGTCAAGCAACCCCCCGGGTTAGAGGATCCCTACTTTCCCGATCATGTGTATCAACTCGATAAGGCACTCTATGGCCTTAAACAAGCCCCACGTGCGTGGTATGACCACCTTACCTAGTTGCTACCAGACCGTGGTTTTGAAGTTGGGCTAATCGACCCCACTCTTTTTACTAAGAAGGTCAAAGGGGAGTTGTTTGTGTGCCAATTATATGTTGATGATATTATCTTTGGTTCCCCTAACAAAGCTTACAATGAGGAATTTGCCGCTCTCATGACCTCAAAGTTCGAGATGTCTTCCATGGGAGAGTTGAAGTTCTTTCTAGGGTTTGAAGTGAAGCAAATAAGAGAAGGAACCTTCATCAATCAAGCCAAATACACCCAAGACATGCTCAAGAGATTCAAGCTACGTGATGTCAAGCCGGCTTCCACTTCAATGCCCACCAAGTGCCAACTTGACATAGATCCCAATGGTAAAGCGGTGGATCAAAAGGTATATCGTTCCATGATAGCCTCCTTGCTCTACCTTTGTGCATCTAGACCGGATATCATGTTGAGTGTGGGAATTTGTATGGTTTCAAGACGCACCTAAGGAAAGTCACTATGTGGCGGTCAAACGAATCTTTCAATATTTGGCTCATACCCCAAACTTTGGCTTATGGTACCCAAGAGGAGCAAACTTCAAGCTTGTAGGGTATTCGGATTCCGATTGGGCGGGAGACAAAGTGGATAGGAAGTCCACTTCCGAAGGGTGCCAATTCCTTGGTTGCTCTTTGGTAAGTTGGTCTTCCAAAAAGCAAAGTTGTGTGTCTCTCTCGTCCACCGAAGCGGAGTATGTGGCGGCCGGTAGTTGTTGTGCACAACTCTTATGGATGATGCAAACTTTAAAGGATTACTGTGTCATTTGTGACAAAGTGCCTCTTTGGTGTGACAATGAAAGTGCCATCAAGATCTCTCTCAACCTGGTGCAACACTTCAAGACGAAGCATATTGAGATCCGGTATCACTTCATCTGGGATCACATTAGGCGAGGAGAGATCGAGCTCAACTATGTCAACACTCATGATAACCTTGCAGATATTTTCACGAAGCCCTTGGATGAAGCAAGATTTCGCGAGTTAAGGCATGAGCTAAATATCATTGATTCGAGCAATGTTGCTTGAACCCTTGCACACCCCACCATACTCAACTTGTTGTCTTGTTTAGATGTAGGCATGGACATAGGGGGAGTGTTGTTCTCTCAATGAACTCTCCCTCCCCCCATTATGCATAAATTGATCAAGTCTTTCACATTAGCCATGTTTGATGGTACTTGTGCTTCAAAGACGAGTTTTGGTAATGAGCCCAAGGATAATTCTTCGCGGTGCCATACCAATTGACTCAAACATAGGTGGATACGGCCACCGCCCTCTCTTTGGAGAGGTGGTGTCTCGTGGTTGTTTCATTTTGTTGTTTGCCTTTCTGCCTTTGTGTGTAGCGTGGTCTTGTGGTGTCGTGTTGCCTCGGAGTGTTCATGCAAAGACCTCTTTTTCGTGTGCTTGAAACGTGCATCTTCTTGAGCCCACAGTACTACCGCGGCTTGTCGCGGTACTACCGCTTTGAGAGGCATGGTACTACCGTGCCAGAGCGCGGTACTACCGCTCGGGTGCGGTACTTCCGCCGAGCGGTACTACCGCGATGAGGCACGGTACTACCGCACCATCGAGTGAGCGTGGGGGTTATGACTCGGGCAGGGGAGTTCCAACTCCCCATACCCATTCACTCGTCTCTCTCCCCACGTCTCTCTCTCTCTTGCTCAAGAACGGCACCGGAGGTCCTCGCCGGATCTCCATCTCCGGCCACTCTCCTCGGATTCCGACCTGTGGGATCGTTCCCCACCACTTCCTCTTGCCATGGACCAAGGTTTTTCCCCAAATCCCTCTTTTTCTTGGTTGTTCTCTTGCTTCTAGGTTTTTGGGGAGATGCTTGTTGTTCTTGAGATTTTAGGCCAAATCTGTGCAAGAGTAGGATGTAGGAGAGTCGTGTTGCATAGGAATCATACTTGATATGTTGTCTTGTGGTAGATTTGTCCAACCGTAGTACCGCCGCGGTTTCGCGGGCTTTTCTCAGATTTGAACTTGTTCGGATCTGACGCGGTGCGGTACTACCGTGTCTCATGTGCGGTACTACCGCCCATCAGGTGCGGTACTACCGCGCTAGCTCGTGCGGTACTACCGCCCATCAGACGCGGTACTACCGCGCTAGCTGTGGCACTAAGATCCTACTACCGCTCCTAGACCCGGTACTACCGTGACCTTACACGGTACTACCGCGACTAAGAGCGGTACTACAATCTTAGTACCGCAGCACTTGGCAGTACTACCGTAGAGGTCAAATCTCTCTCATGGCAATTATCTTGTGTGCTCTCTGCATGTTTCTTTTGCTTTGTTGTGGTCTTTGCATTGATCCTTCTTGCCTGTCGTGTGTGTTTTGCGCTTTGTGTCTCAGGTGGTGGCTCTCGCCGTTCCAATCCCAGTCGTGACACTGGCTCCAAGCGTCTGCGCAATCCCCAAGATGAAGCACCAGAGGGCTCCAATGCCCCCAAGCGCAATGTCAAGACCACTGCCAGCAAGCAAAAGGAACCTGCTAAGGGCATGGACGAGATTTCAGTCAATGAGTATGTCGAACGCCGGAAGATCAATCCCTATGTGAATCCTCGGGCTGTCCTCAGAGGCACCGAGTTGTTCTGGACCAAGCAACAGGCTCTCATCTATCTGGATGTGATCAAGAACAAGTAGAATACCTTCGTGGATGTCAAGTGGATAGACATGAATCACATGCGGAAGGACAAGTTTCGTGACTATTTTGGAGAGGCTCTGGACTTGGTGGAGCAGTTTGCTATTGATCATGTGATCTCCTTTCACCTTGACTATGATCCTGAGCTTATCTGTCAGTTCTTTGCCTCTATTTACTTTTATCCCGGGGATGAGCGGAGGATGACCAGGATGACCAACGGCCGTCAGCTGTCTGCTACATGGAAGGAGTTCATGGATCTGCTTCACATTCCCGATGACGGGCTTCACACACCCGTTGGTGTTCGCCCCCACGCCAACTCTGAGTCTGCTAACAAGAACCTGCTTCAGCCATTCCTTGTTGAGAAGGTGCTCCCCAATGGCAAGTCGACCTGGGTGCTGAACTCCTTTCTGGATATCATGCATCGCATCTTCCGCAACACTCTGTTCCCACGCATTGGCGATAAGGACAAGGTTCATTCTTATCTAGTGGACATGTTGCTCCTGTGTGAATGCTATGCTTTATGTGATTTGGGTGCTAGTGTTTCCACGATTCCAAAGACTTTGTGTGATTTGTTAGGTTTCCGTGATTTTGATGATTGCTCTCTGAACTTGCACCTTGCGGATTCCACTATTAAGAAACCAATGGGAAGAATAAATGATGTTCTTATTGTTGCAAATAGGAATTATGTGCCCATAGATTTTATTGTTCTTGACATAGATTGCAATCCTTCATGTCCTATTATTCTTGGTAGAGCTTTCCTTAGAACGATTGGTGCAATTATTGATATGAAGTAAGGAAATATTAGATTCCAATTTACGTTAAGGAAAGTCATGGAACACTTTCCTAGAAAGAAAATTAAATTACCTTATGAATCTATTATGAGAGTCACTTATGGATTGCCTACCAAACATGGCAATACCTAGATCTATCCTTGCTTGTTATGCCTAGCTAGGGGCGTTAAACGATAGCGCTTGTTGGGACGCAACCTAATTTTATTTTTATTCCTTGCTTTTTTATCCTGTTTAGTAATAAATAATTTATCTAGACTCTGATTTGGTTGTGTTTTTTATGTTTAATCAGTGTTTGTGTCAAGTAGAACCGTTGGGAAGATTTGGGGAAAGTCTTGTTACACTTGCTGTAAAAAACAGAAACTTTAGCGCTCACGAGAACTGCTGCCATTTTTATTTGGAGAGTGCTATTCAGTTAATTCTTTTTGCAGATGGTTAATAGATAAATTCCTCACTTCTAGCAATTTATTTTAGAATTTTTGGGTTCCAGATCTTGCGCTAGCTACAGATTACTACAGACTGTTCTGTTTTTGACAGATTCTGTTTTTCGTGTGTTGTTTGCTTATTTTGATCAATCTATGGTTAGTAAAATAGTTTATAAACCATATAGAAGTTGGAATACAGTAGGTATAACACCAATATAAATAAAGAATTAGTTAATTACAGTACCTTGAAGTGGTCTTTTATTTTCTTTCGCCAACGGAGCTCACGAGATTTTCTACTTTGAGTTTTGTGTTGTGAAGTTTTCAAGTTTTGGATAAAGATTTGATGGATTATGGAACAAGGAGTGGAAAGAGCCTAATCTTGGGGATGCCCATGGCACCCCAAAGATAATCTAAGGACACCTAAAAGCCAAAGCTTGAGGATGCCCCGGAAGGCATCCCCTCTTTCGTCCACTTCTATCGGTAACTTTACTTGGAACTATATTTTTATTCACCACATGATATGTGTTTTGCTTGGAGCGTCTTGTATGATTTGAGTCTTTATTTGTTAGTTTACCACAATCATCCTTGCTGTACACACCTTTTGATAGAGCCATACATGATTTGGAATTTGTTAGAATACTCTATGTGCTTCACTTATATCTTTTGAGTTATGTAGTTTTGCTCTAGTACTTCACTTATATCTTTTAGTGCACGGTGGTGGATTTGTTTCATAGAAACTATTGATCTCTCATGCTTCACTTAGATTATTTTGAGAGTCTTAAATAGCATGGCAATTTGCTTAAAATCCTAATATGCTTGGTATACAAGATTAATAATAAAACTTTCTTATGAGTGTGTTGAATACTATGAGAAGTTTGATGCTTGATAATTGTTTTGAGATATGAAGATGGTGATATTAAAGTTGTGCTAGTTGAGTAGTTGTGAATTTGAGAAATACTTGTGTTAAGGTTTGTGATTCCCGTAGCATGCACGTATGGTGAACTGTTATGTGACGAAGTCGGAGCATGATTTATTTATTGATTGTCTTCCTTATGAGTGGCGGTCGGGACGAGCGATGGTCTTTTCCTACCAATCTATCCCCCTAGGAGCATGCGCGTAATACTTTGCTTTGATAACTTGTAGATTTTTGCAATAAGTATATGAGTTCTTTATGACTAATGTTGAGTCCATGGATTATACACACTCTCACCCTTCCACCTTTGCTAGCCTCTCTAATACCGTGCACCTTTCGCCGGTATCATACACCCACCATATACCTTCCTCAAAACAGCCACCATACCTATCTATTATGGCATTTCCATAGCCATTCCGAGATATATTGCTATGCAACTTTCCACAGTTCCGTTTATTATGACACACTCCATCATTGTCATATTGCTTAGCATGATCATGTAGTTGACATCGTATTTGTGGCAAAGCCACCATTCATAATTCTTTCATACGTGTCACTCATGCATCATTGCATATCCCGGTACACCGCCGGAGGCATTCATATAGAGTCATATCTTGTTCTAAGTATCGAGTTGTAATTATTGAGTTGTAAGAAAAATAAAAGTGTGATGATCATCATTATTAGAGCACTGTCCCAGTGAGGAAAGGATGATGGAACTATGATTCCCCCACAGGTCGGGATGAGACTCCGGACGAAAAAAAATAAAAAATAAAAAAAAGAAAGAAAAGAGGCCATAAAAAAAGAGAAAAGGCCCAAATAAAAAAATGAGAGAAAAAGAGAGAAGGGACAATGTTACTATCCTTTTACCGCACTTGTGCTTCAAAGTAGCACCATGATATTCATAGTAGAAAGTCTCTCATGTTATCACTAGTGGGAATTTTTCATTATAGAACTTGGCTTGTATATTCCAATGATGGGCTTCCTCAAAATGCCCTAGGTCTTCATGAGCAAGCAAGTTGGATGCACACCCACTTAGTTTCTTTTTGAGCTTTCATATACTTATAGCTCTAGTGCATTCGTTGCATGGCAATCCCTACTCACTCACATTGATATCTATTGATGGGCATCTCCATAGCCCGTTGATACGCCTAGTTGATGTGAGACTATCTTCTCCCCTTTTTGTCTTCTCCACAACCACCATTCTATTCCACCTATAGTGTTATATCCATGGCTCACGCTCATGTATTGCATGAAAATTGAAAAAGTTTTGAGAATGTCAGAAGTATGAAACAATTGCTTGGCCTGTCATCGGGGTTGTGCATGATTTAAATATTTTATGTGGTGAAGATGGAGCATAGCCAGACTATATGATTTTGTAGGGATAACTTTCTTTGGCCATGTTATTTTGAGAAGACATAATTGCTTTGTTAGTATACTTGAAGTATTATTATTTTTATGTCAATATTAAACTTTTGTCTTGAATCTTTCGTATCTGAATATTCATACCACAATTAAGAATAATTACATTAAAATTATGCCAAGTAGCACTCCGCATCAAAAATTCCATTTTTATCATTTACCTACTCGAGGACGAGCAGGAATTAAGCTTGGGGATGCTTGATACATCTCCAACGTATCTATAATTTTTGATTGCTCGATGCTATATTATCTACTGTTTTGGACATTATTGGGCTTTATTATCCACTTTTATATTATTTTTGGGACTAACCTATTAACCGGAGGCCCAGCCCAGAATTGCTGTTTTTTTGCATGTTTTAGGGTTTCGAAGAAAAGGAATATCAAACGGAGTCCAAACAGAATGAAACCTTCGGGAACGTGATTTTCTCAACAAACAAGACCCGGGAGACTTGGACCCTACATCAAGACACAAAAGAGGAGGCCACGAGGTAGGGGGGCGCGCCCACCCCCACCAGGCGTGCCCTCCACCCTCGTGGGCCCCCTGTTGCTCCACCGACGTACTCCTTCCTCCTATATATACCTGCGTACCGCCAAACGATCAGATACAGAGCCAAAAACCTAATTCCACCGCCGCAACTTTTTGTATCCACGAGATCCCATCTTGGGGCCTGTTCCGGAGCTCCGCTGGAGGGGGCATCGATCACGGAGGGCTTCTACATCAACACCATAGCCCTTCCGATGAAGTGTGAGTAGTTTACCTCAGACCTACGGGTCCATAGTTAGTAGCTAGATGGCTTCTTCTCTCTTTTTGGATCTCAATACAATGTTCTCCCCTTCTCTTGTGGAGATCTATTCGATGTAATCTTCTTTTCACGGTGTGTTTGTTGAGACCGATGAATTGTGGGTTTATGATCAAGTCTATCTATGAATAATAATTGAATCTTCTCTGAATTCTTTTATGTATGATTGGTTATCTTTGCAAGTCTCTTCGAATTATCAGTTTGGTTTGGCCTACTAGATTGATCTTTCTTGCAATGGGAGAAGTGCTTAGCTTTGGGTTCAATCTTGCAGTGTCCTTTCCCAGTGACAGTAGGGGCAGCAAGGCACGTATTGTATTGTTGCCATCGAGGATAACAAGATGGGGTTTTCTTCTTATTGCATGAGTCTATCCCTCTACATCATGATATCTTGCTTAAGGTGTTACTCTGTTTTTAACTTAATACTCTAGATGCATGCTGGATAGCGGTCGATGAGTGGAGTAATAGTAGTAGATGCAGGCAGGAGTCGGTCTACTTGTCTCAGACGTGATGCCTATATACATGATCATACCTAGATATTCTCATAACTATGCTCAATTTTGTCAATTGCTCAACAGTAATTTGTTCACCCACCGTAGAATACTTATGCTTTCGAGAGAAGCCACTAGTGAAACATATGGCCCACGGGTCTATCTTTATCATATTGATCTCCTACTACTTAGTTATTTCCTTGCCTTTTACTTTACCTTTATTTTACTTTGCATCTTTATCACAAAAATACCAAAAATATTATCTTATCATATCTATCAGATCTCACTCTCGTAAGTGGCCGTGTAGGGATTGACAACCCCTATTCGCGTTGGTTACGAGGATTTATTTGTATTGTGCAGGTATGAGGGACTCGCATGTAGCCTCCTACTGGATTGATACCTTGGTTCTCAAAAACTGAGGGAAATACTTACGCTACTTTGCTGCATCATCCCTTCCTCTTCAGGGAAAACCAACGCAGTGCTCAAGAGGTAGCAGGCCTATTGGGCCATAAGAGGGGAGCACACCAGCTCACAAGGGGCTAGCGTGCCCCCCATGGAAGCCGCCCTAGTGGGGAAAGGAAAGGGGGGATTCGGCGTCCCCCTTCCTTCCTCTCCCCCTTTCCTCCCTCCTCCGGCAAATATGGCAGGGGGCTGCCAAGGGCAGGAGCCCAAGTAGGATTCAGACCTACTTGGGGCGCCCATTGGCCTCTCCCCTCTCCCTCCCACCTATATATATATGGGAGGGCGCCTAGCACAAAAACAACAATCCCTTAGCCATGTGCGGTGCCCCCCTCCACCGTTTACATCACCGGTCATATTTTCATAGAGCTTAGGCGAAGCCCTGCGGAGATAGCTTCACTATCACCGTCACCACACCTTGTGGTGCCGGAACTCATCCACTACCTCGCCGTCTTTCCGGATCAATAAGGCGGAGGATGTCACCGAGTTGAACGTGTGTTGAACGCGGAGGTGTCGTACGTTCGGTGCTCGATCGGTTGGAACGCAAAGAAATTCGACTACATCAACCGCGTTGTCAAACGCTTCCGCTTACGGTCTACGAGGGTACGTAGACACACTCTCCCCTCTCGTTGCTATGCATCTGCTTGATAGATCTTGCGTGTGCGTAGAATTGTTTTTGTTTTCCATGCAACGTTTCCCAACATCCATTTGGTTTCTTGGACGCAAAGGATATCAACACTTCTCCTCATCGCTACATCAACTAGCTCCTGAAGCTTACCTGTCAGAGAGCCTATGTTCCAGCAACGTAAACGAATCCTCCTAGGCTCGGCTAGCTTCCTTACCCTTCGCACTCTTCGAGTCAAATGCGAAGACCCTTGCTCATTTTCCACTACATCCGGCCGCCGATGTAGCGCGCCACTAAGGATGCGACGACCCGATCCTCGCTCACTTGACACCGTATCCAAATCAAGATATGATGTGCCACCAAGGGTGGCGGCCCGACCCTTGCCCATTTGACACCACACCTGGGCTCCCGATGTGGCGCGTCGCTTAGAGGGTTATGCCCAAATGAAAATATTTTGGGTTTCATCTTCATAAGAGTGGCTGGGTTTTTACGTTGGCTCGCCAAGCCTATCACAACCATCCTCCTTTACCTGGGCTTGGGACCGGCTATGTTGAGACAACATAGGCGGAGTTAAAATTTGAAGTATGAACAATTTTTGAAATCCGAGAACAATATTTGAAAACATGAACATTATTTTAAAAAATCACAAACCTTTCTTAAACTCCTAAAAAAATTGAAAACCCAAATATTATTATAAATTTGAGACAATTTTCGTAATACAGAACAAAATTTGAGAAGTTGTGAAATTTTGAACAATTTTTTAATTTCTGAACAATTTTTGAAAAGCACGAACATTTTTTGAATTTCTGAATACAATTTTAAAATTGAAACATTTTTTGAAATGTTGAACAATTTATGATAAATCAAGCATTTCTTGAAATTTAAGAACATTTTTCAGAAAACACAAAAAAGGAAAAAAGGAAGAAAAAAGAACAGGAAAAAGAGAGAAACGAATAAACAAACAGGAAAAAAGAAAGGAAAACAAAAATAAGAGAGAAAACCGGTTCAGGAACCTACTAGAAGGTTCTCTAAACCAGGAAAAACAGGCTGGAACCTTCGTTTCCAAAACGGGGATCGGTGGAACGCTTCTAATGGGCCGCCCCGGCTCGTTCAATTGCTAACAAAGAGCGTGCGATACCCCGACATTTTGACGCAGAGTACGTTGTATAGGATTTTCCCTATATGTCGCCCATACTAATTTCTAGTATTACGCCTCACCTGTAGCGCCAGCTTTTAGGGCAGCCCAATAATATAGTTTCGTGCAAGTGTTTTTTGTGTCTTTTTTGCATTGGTTTCTTTTGGTGTCTTTTGTTTTCTTTAATATTTATTTTCCAGTTTGTTTTTATTCTTTCTTGGATTTTCTTTCTTTCGTTTTCACCTGGTTATATATATTTATTATTAATTATTTTCAACCAATGTCTAATTTTTTCATAAACATTGTACCTTTTTCGTGTACACCATAAATATTTTTATAGCGCGTTTAACATTTTCAAAGACACGTTTAACATATTTTTATAGCACATATAACATTTTTCGTGTACACCATAAATATATCTTTTAATGTCTACTTTTATTCATACTCATTGTACATTTTTCATGTAATCTTAAAAAATATACATTTAAGATTTTTAAATATATAATTAAAAAAATTATACATGTTCTGAATATTTTTTTCCAATATGTATTGAAAAGAATTCAAATACACAGAAACATTCTTTTAATGATACAAACCATTTGTTTAAATTATGTGAAAAATTACATTGTATCATGTAAAACAAATCACAAATATTTCTTTGAAATGCATGAACATATTTTGAAATGTATCGCACAGTTATTTGAATGGTATGATATTTTTAAGTTACCAGGACATTTTTTTAAAAATGTATAATATTTTAAGAAATGTGACGTACATTTTTTCATATTCATGAACTTTTTTAAAATGCCACGTTCATTTTTTTGAAAGGTACAAACATTTTCTAAATCTCGAGCGGACTTTTTTTGCTCTGCATAAACATTTTTTCATGTGCGATGAACATTTTAAATAAATTAACCAAATTAATTTTCTTAGTATTTCTATTTAGTTTTTTCAAAATTTAAACAAAAGTTTAAAACAAAAAAATTACGTCTGTGACGTGAATATGACGAAACACATGGTTACTGTTTCGGACCACTACCGACTTTGTAGGCGACGTGATCTTTTGTCTTGTATAAAGCGAGACATAGACTTGCCCGCCCTCAAGATGCTCACACAACGACCATCGACTTACACCGACGCTGAAATGTGTAAGGACACTACAACGACACATGAAACAACTCGACTCTCCTTCCAGAACAAATATGCCAGGCACACGCATCAGGAAATGCCCCCACGTCGCCTTGAAGGCAACACGGACGGCAGAACCGTCGTCGGCGTTTCTAGCCCTTACTTCGCCTCCTCTCCTCCTCGCCGCCGCCGGCCATAGCCACCAGGGCAAAGCCTTTCGCGGTGGTCTGAGGCAGTGGGAGCTCTCCTGCCCGCGCGTCCGATCTACCTTCTGCTCCTCTTGATTAGATCTCGCACAGCCACCGCCCTAGTTGTGCCTCCTTCCCATGGCTCTTCCCTGGACCGAGCGGAATCCGTCCTTAGTGTCCAGCCGCCGCCGGCGTGATTGGGTGATGCCTCATCGGATCTGGGCGACCACAAATCTAGGCGGTAGTGGTGGCTGGGGCCATCGGCACTACAACGGTGTCGTGGAGCTCGAACGCTCCATGGTTGCGCTGTAGTGGTTGCGTCCTCGCGGATGGCTGTTGGGGTCGGTCTTTGCCAGATTCGGCTTCTCCATCTCCGACTGCTATGGCGGCAACAGACGACTACTCCCACTTGCGGTGGTAGCCTCGTTGCGGATTTCGGTGGCCATCGAAAGGTCTTTGTGAGGGATTCTCTGTCTATATATGTTGGTTGCCTTCAGCGGTGACAGGCAATCTACAAACGACGACTCGACGTAGAGGGTATGGTTGTGTAGCGACGGCGGTTGGTTTTCTAGGCCAACTGATGGGATCGTGAAAAGTGGTGGAGACAACACATGATTTGACTTCGACAAGCTCCGAGGGTGAAAACCTAGGTCTGACCCGAATTGGTTATACCTGGTAGTGATGATGTTTTCGCATCGTTACCTTGTTAAAGGCATTGCTCGGAATGATTTTTGGACGCGTCTAGTGGGCGGCCGGCTGCCCACTAGTGCGATCGAGCGGCCGGCCTAAATAGGTAAGCCCCTATCCCCCCGCGGTACAGAAAAGGAAGGGGACAGGCGGCCACCAAACCAAGGAGATGGAGCTTCCAATCCCGAATAGAAAAGGCGATCCCTGAAGGAAATATGCCCTAGAGGAAATAATAAAGTTATTATTTATTTCCTTATATCATGATAAATGTTTATTATTCATGCTATAATTGTATTAACCGAAAACTTAGTACATGTGTGAATACATAGACAAACAGAGTGTCACTAGTATGCCTCTACTTGACTAGCTCGTTGAATCAATGATGGTTATGTTTCCTAACCATAGACATGAGTTGTCATTTGATTAACGGGATCACATCATTAGAGAATGATGTGATTGACTTGACCCATCCGTTAGCTTAGCACAATGATCACTTAGTTTGTTGCTATTACTTTCTTCATGACTTATACATGTTCCTATGACTATAAGATTATGCAACTCCCGAGTACCGGAGGAACACTTTGTGTGCTACCAAATGTCACAACGTAACTGGGTGATTATAAAGGTGATCTACAGGTGTCTCCGATGGTACTTGTTGAGTTGGCATAGATCGAGATTAGGATTTGTCACTCTGATTGTCGGAGAGGTATCTCTGGGCCCTCTCGGTAATGCACATCAGTATAAGCCTTGCAAGCATTGTGACTAATGAGTTAGTTGCGGGATGATGCATTATGGAATAAGTAAAGAGACTTGCCAGTAACGAGATTGAACTAGGTATGAGGATACCGACGATCGAATCTCGGGCAAGTAACATACCGATGACAAAGGGAACAACGTATGTTGTTATGCGGTTTGACCGATAAAGATCTTTGTAGAATATGTAGGAGCCAGTATGAACATCTAGGTTCCACTATTGGTTATTGACCGGAGATGTGTCTCGGTCATGTCTACATAGTTCTCGAACCCGTAGGGTCCGCACGCTTAACGTTCGGTGACGATCGGTATTATGAGTTTATGTGATTTGATGTACCGAAGGTAGTTCGGAGTCCCGGATGAGATCTGGGACATGACGAGGAGTCTCTAAATGGTCGAGACGTAAAGATCGATATAATGGACGACTATATTCGGACATCGGAAAGGTTCCGAGTGATTTGGGTATTTTTCAGAGTACCGGGGAGTTACGGGAATACGGGGAAGAAGTATTGGGCCTCATGGGCCAAGTGGTGGAAGAGAGGAGGCAGGGCGCGTGGGCCCTCTAGCCCAAACCGAATTGGACTAGGGGGCCGACCCCCCTTTCCTCCTTTCCTCCCTCTCCTTCCTTCTCCCTCTCCTCCTTCCTTTCCTCCTCCTAGTAGGAGTAGGAAAGGGGAGTCCTACTCCTACTAGGAGGAGGACTCCTCCTGGCGCGCCCTGCAAGGGCCGGCCATCCTCCCCCTTGGTCCTTTATATACGGGGGCAAGGGGGCACCCTAGAACACACAAGTTGATTGTTCCAAGCCGTGTGCGGTGCCCCCCTCCACCATAATCCACCTCGATCATATCGTAGCGGTGCTTAGGCGAAGCCCTGCGTCGTTAGCAACATCATCACTGTCATCACGCCGTTGTGCTGACGGAACTCTCTCGTGAAGCTCTGCTAGATCGGAGTTTGTGGGACGTCATCGAGCTGAACGTGTGCTGAACTTGGAGGTGCCGTGCGTTCGGTACTTGGATCGGTCGGATCGTGAAGACGTTCGACTACATCAACCATGTTCTCATAACGCTTCCGCTTATGGTCTACGAGGGTACGTGGACAATACTCTCCCCTCTCATTGCTATGCATCACCATGATCTTGGGTGTGCGTAGGATTTTTTTTGAAATTACTACGTTCCCCAACAGTGGCATCCGAGCCAGGTTTAGGCGTAGATGTCATATGCACGAGTAGAACACAAAGGAGTTATGGGCATGGGTATATACATATTGCTTGCCGTCACTAGTTGATTCTTGATTCAGCGGCATTGTTGGATGAAGCGGCCCAGACCGACATTACGCGTACGCTTACGCGAGACTGTTTCTACCGACGTGCTTCGCACACAGGTGGCTAGTGGGTGTCTGTTTCTCCTGCTTTAGTTGAATCGGATTCAATGAACAAGGTTCTTTCTGAAGATCAAAAATCAATCACTATACCGCGTTGTGGTATTTGATGCGCAGGTAAGAACGGTTCTTGCTTAGCCCGTAGTAGCCACATAAAACTTGTAACAACAAAGTAGAGGACGTCTAACTTGTTTTTGCAGGGCATGTTGTGATGTGGTATGATCAAGACGTGATGAGATATAAATTGTTGTATGAGATGATCAGGTTTTTTTAAAGTTATCAGCAACTGGCAGAAGCCTTATGGTTGTCTCTTTATTGCATAAGATGCAAGTGCCATGTAATTGTTTTACTTTATCGCTATGCGATAGCAATAGTTGCAAAAGCAATAGTTGGGAAGACGACCATGTGATGACACATTGATAGAGATTAAGATGATGGAGATCATGGTGTCATGCCAGTGACGATAGAGATCATGACAGTACTTTGGAGATGGAGATCAAAGGCGCAAGATGATCATGACCATATCATGTCACATATTTTGATTGCATGTGATGTTTATCCTTTATGCATCTTATTTTGCTTAGTTCGGCGGTAGCATTATAAGATGATCTCTCACTAAATTTCAAGGTACAAGTGTTCTCCCTGAGTATGCACCATTGCCAAAGTTCGTCGTACCGAGACACCACGTGATGATCAGGTGTGATAAGCTCTACGTTCACATACAACGGGTGCAAGCCAGCTTTGCACACGTAGAAATACTCGGGTTAAACTTGACGAGCCTAGCATATGCAGATATGGCCTCAGAAAAGTAGAGACCGAAAGGTCGAGCGTGAATCATATAGTAGATATGATCAACATAGTGATGTTCACCATTGAAACTACTCCATCTCACGTGATGATCAGACATGGTGACTAGAGGGATGTCTATCTAAGTGGGAGTTCTTAAGTAATATGATTAATTGAACTTTAATTTATCATGAACTTAGTCCTGATAGTATTTGCATAACTATGTTGTAGATCAATAGCTCGCAATGTAGCTCACCGTTTATTTTGATATGTTCCTAGAGAAAAACTAAGTTGAAAGATGTTAGTAGCAATGATGCGGATTGGATCCGTGATCTGAGGATTATCCTCATTGCTGCACAGAAGAATTATGTCCTTGATGCACCGCTAGGTGACAGACCGATTGCAGGAGCAGATGCAGACGTTATGAACGTTTGGCGAGCTCGATAGGATGACTACTTGATAGTTTAGTGCACCATGCTTTATGGCTTAGAATCGGGGCTTCAAAGAAGTTTTGAACACCACGGAGCATATGAGATGTTCCAAGAGTTGAAATTAGTATTTCAGACTCATGCCCATGTCGAAAGGTATGAGACCTTTGACAAGCACTTTGCCTACAAGATGGAGGAGAATAGCTCAGCTAGTGAGCATGTGCTCGGAATGTATGAGTACTACAATCACTTGAATCAAGTGGGAGTTAATCTTCCAGATAAGATAATGATTGACAGAGTTCTCTAGTCACTATCACCAAGTTACTGGAACTTCGTGATGAACTATAATATGCAAGGGATAACGGAAACGATTCCCAAGCTCTTTGTGATGCTGAAATCGACGAAGGTAGAAATCAAGAAAAGCACCAAATGTTGATGGTTGACAAAACCACTAGTTTCAAGAAAAGGGCAAAGGGAAGAAGGGGAAATTCAAGAAGAACAGCAAGCAAGTTGCTGCTCAAGTGAAGAAGCCCAAGTCTAGACCTAAGCCCGAGACTAAGTGCTTCTACTGCAAGGAGACTGGTCACTGGAAGCAGAACCGCCCCAAGTATTTGGCGGATAAGAAGGATGGCAAAGTAAACAAAGGTATATTTGATATACATGTTACTGATGTGTACTTTACTAGTGTTTATAGCAAACCCCTCGATATTTGATACTAGTTCAGTTGCTAAGAGTAGTAACTCGAAACGGAAGTTGCAAAATAAATAAAGACTAGTTGAGGATGAGGTGACGATGTGTGTTGGAAATGATTCCAAGGTTGATAAGATCACCATCGCACACTCCCTTTACCTTCGGGATTAGTGTTGAACCTAAAATAAATGTTATTTCGTGTTTGCGTTGAGCATAATATGATTGGATCATGTTTATTGCAATACGGTTATTCATTTAAGTCAAAGAATAATTGTTATTCTGTTTACATGAATAAAACCTTCTGTGGTCATACACCCAAGGTGAATGGTTTATTGAATCTCGATCGTAGTGATACACATATTCATAATATTGAAGCCAAAAGATGCAAAGTTAATAATGATAGTGCAACCTATTTGTGGCACTGCCGTTTAGGTCATATTGATGTAAAGCGCATGAAGAAACTCCATGTTGATGGGCTTTTGGAATCGCTTGATGCTTGTGAACCATGCCTCGTGGGCAAGATGACTAAAACTCCATTCTCTGGAATAATGGAGCGAGCAAATGACTTATTGGAAATAATACATACGGATGTATGCGGTCCGATGAGTGTTGAGGCTCGCGGCCGTATCATTATATTCTAACCTTCACAGGTGATTTGAGCAGATATGGGTATATCTACTTGATGAAACATAAGTCTGAAACATTTGAAAAGTTCAAAGAATTTCAGAGTGAAGTGGAAAATCATCGTAAACAAAAATAAAGTTTCTACGATCTGATCATGGAGACGAATATTTGAGTTACGAGTTTGGTCTTCAACTAAAACAATGTGGAATAGTTTCACAAATTCATGCCACCTGGAACACCACAGCATAATGGTGTGTCCGAACGTCATAACCATACTTTATTGGATATAGTGCAATCTATGATGTCTCTTACCGATTTACCACTATCGTTTTGGGGTTATGCATTAGAGACAGCTACATTCACGTTAAATAGGGCACCGTCTAACCCGTTGAGACGACATCGTATGAACTATGGTTTGGCTAGAAACCTAAGCTGCTGTTTCTTAAAGTTTGGGGTTGTGATGCTTATGTGAAAAAGTTTCAGCGTGATAAGCTCAAACCCAAATCGTATAAGTGCGTCTTCATAGGATACCCAAAAGAAACTATTGGGTACACCTTCTATCACAGATCCGAAAGGCAAGATCTTTGTTGCTAAGAGTGGATCCTTTCTAGAGAAGAAGTTTCTCTCGAAAGAAGTGAGTGGGAGGAATGTAGAGCTTGATGAGGTAATTGTACCTTCTCCCGAATTGGAAAGTAGTTCATCACAGAAATCAGTTCTAGTCATTTCTACGCCAATTAGTGAGGAACCTAATGATGATGATCATGAAACTTCAGAGCAAGTTACTACCAAACCTAGTAGGACAACCATAGTATGGTCCGCACTAGAGTGGTACGATAATCCTTTCTGGAAGTCATGTTACTAGACCATGATGAACCTACAAACTATGAGGAAGCGATGATGAGCCCAGATTCCGCGAAATGGCTTGAGGCCATGAAATTTGAGATGGGATCCATGTATGAGAACAAAGTATAGACTTTGATTGACTTGCCCGATGATCGGTGAGTCATTAAGAATAAATGGATCTTCAAGAGGAAGACGGATGCTGATAGTAGTGTTACTATCTACAAAGCTCGAATTGTCGCAAAATGTTTTTCACAAGTTCAAGGTGTTGACTACGATGAGATTTTCTCACTTGTATCGATGCTTCAAAGTCTGTTCGAATCATGTTAGCAGTGGCCGCATTTTATGAAATCTAGCAAATGGATGTCAAAACTGTATTCCTTCATGGCTTTCTTAAAAGAAGAGTTGTATATGATGCAACCAGAAGGTTTTATCGATCCTAAAGGTGCTAACAAAGTGAGCAAGCTCCAGCGATCCATCTATGGACTGGTGCAAGCATCTCGGAGTTGGAATATATGCTTTGATAAAGTGATCAAAGCATATGGTTTTATACAGACTTGCGGTGAAGCCTGTATTTACAAGAAAGTGAGTGGGAGCACTACAACATTTCTGATAAGTATATGTGAATGACATATTGTTGGTCAGAAATAATGTAGAATTTTCGGGAAAACATAGAGGAGTGTTTGAAAAGAGTTTTTCAAAGAAAGACCTCGATGAAGCTGCTTACACATTGAGCATCAAGATCTATAGAGATAGATCAAAATGCTTGATAAGTTTTTTCAATGAGTACATACCTTGACAAGATTTTGAAGTAGTTCAAAATGGAACAGTCAAAGAAGGAGTTCTTGCCTGTGTTACAAGGTGTGAAGTTGAGTAAAGACTCAAAACCCGGCCACAGCAGAATATAGAAAGAGAATGAAAAGTCATTCCCTATGCCTCAGTCATAGGTTCTATAAAGTATGCTATGTTGTTTACTAGTCCTATTGTATACCTTAGCATCTTTCTGGCAAGCGAGTACAATAGTGATCTAGGAGTAGATCACTGGACAGTGGTCAAAATTATCCTTAGAGGACTAAGGAAATATTTCTCGGTTATGGAGGTGATAAAAGAGTTCGTCGTAAAGAGTTACGTCAATGCAAGCTTTTTACATTGATCTAGATGACTCTAAGTCTCGATCTGGATACATATTGAAAGTGGGAGCAATTAGCTAGAGTAGCTCCGTGCAGAGCATTGTAGACATAGAAATTTGCGAAATACATACGGATCTGAATGTGGCAGACCCATTGACTAAATTTCTCTCACAAGCAAAACATGATCAGTCTTTCGGTGTTAATCACATAGCGATGTGAACTAGATTATTGACTCTAGTAAACCCTTTGGGTGTTAGTCACACGGATATGTGAACTAATCACATAAAGATGTGAACTATTGGTGTTAAATCACATGGCGATGTGAACTAGATTATTGACTCTAGTGCAAGTGGGAGACTGAAGGAAATATGCCCTAGAGGCAATAATAAAGTTATTATTTATTTCCTTATATCATGATAAATGTTTATTATTCATGCTAGAATTGTATTAACCGGAAACTTAGTACATGTGTGAATACATAGACAAATAGAGTGTCACTAGTATGCCTCTACTTGACTAGCTCGTTGAATCAATGATGGTTATGTTTCCTAACCATAGACATGAGTTGTCATTTGATTAACGGGTTCACATCATTAGAGAATGATGTGATTGACTTGACCCATCCGTTAGCTTAGCACAATGATCGTTTAGTTTGTTGCTATTGCTTTCTTCATGACTTATACATGTTCCTATGACTATGAGATTATGCAACTCCCGAGTACCGGAGGAACACTTTGTGTGCTACCAAACATCTGGGTGATTATAAAGGTGCTCTACAGGTGTCTCCGATGGTACTTGTTGAGTTGGCATAGATCGAGATTAGGATTTGTCACTCCGATTGTCGGAGGGGTATCTCTGGGCCCTCTCGGTAATGCACATCATTATAAGCCTTGCAAGCATTGTGACTAATGAGTTAGTTGTGGGATGATGCATTACAGAACGAGTAAAGAGACTTGCCGGTAACGAGATTGAACTAGGTATGAGGATACCGACGATCAAATCTCGGGCAAGTAACATACTGATGACAAAGGGAACAACGTATGTTATTATGCGGTTTGACCAATAAAGATCTTCGTAGAATATGTAGGAGCCAATATGAACATCCAGGTTCCGCTATTGGCTATTGACCGGAGACGTGCCTCGGTCATGTCTACATAGTTCTTGAACCCGTAGGGTCCGCACGCTTAACGTTCGGTGACGATCGGTATTATGAGTTTATGTGATTTGATGTACCGAAGGTAGTTCGGAGTCCCGGATGAGATCGGGGACATGATGAGGAGTCTCGAAATGGTCGAGACGTAAAGATCGATATATTGGACAACTATATTCGGACATTGGAAAGGTTCTGAGTGATTCGGGTATTTTTGGAGTACCGGTGAGTTAAGGGAATACGGGGAAGAAGTATTGGGCCTCATGGGCCAAGTGGTGAAAGAGAGGAGGCAGGGCGCGCGACCCCCTAGCCCAAACCGAATTGGACTAGGGGGCCGGCCCCGCTTTCCTCCTTTCCTCCCTCTCCTTCCTTCTCCCGCTCCTCCTTCCTTTCCTCCTCCTAGTAGGAGTAGGAAAGGGGAGTCCTACTCCTACTAGGAGGAGGACTCCTCCTCCTGGCGCGTCTTGCAAGGGCCGCCCCCCGCTGCTCCTTTATATACTGGGGCAGGGGGCACCCTAGAACACACAAGTTGATTGTTCCAAGTCATGTGCGGTGCCCCCTCCACCATAATCCACCTCGATCATATCATAGCGGTGCTTAGGTGAAGCCCTGCGTTGGTAGCAACATCGTCACCGTCATCACGCCGTCGTGCTGACGGAACTCTCTCGTGAAGCTCTGCTAGATCGGAGTTCGTGGGACGTCATTGAGCTAAACGTGTGCTGAACTCGGAGGTCCCGTGCGTTCGATACTTGGATCGGTCGGATCGTGAAGACGTTCGACTACATCAACCACGTTCTCATAACGCTTCTGCTTACGGTCTACGAGGGTATGTGAACGATACTCTCCCCTCTCGTTGCTATGCATCACCATGATCTTACGTGTGCGTAGTAAATTTTTTGAAATTACTATGTTCCCCAACAATCCCCACATGGCCAGCTGTCCCCACGCTCGCTCGCCCCCACGTCTCAGCCCCTCCCACACCCGCTCGCCCCAGCCCCTGTCACGCCCAGCCCCTCCCACGCTACCTTCTTGTCCTCCACTAAAGAAGGGGATCCAAGGCTCCTTCTTCCTCCTCCTGTACAGCCGCCATGGCAGCACAAAAGTAGAAGAATCTGCTTCAACAAATTGATCTAAAGGGCAGGGTGATCAGAGCCATACCAGGCAGCAACATCAGACAAGTAATTCCTTCCTGCCCCTCTTCAGTTCTCCCCCTTCTTGTACTGCATCTATAAACACCCTTCTACATGGATCTATCAGCAAATCCATGGAGAAGCTGCTTCAAAAAAGGAGTGGATCTGCCACATCACCCCATTGTCAGCATCACACCACCCCCCATCCCTCCATGAGTGAATCTGCACACTAAACATGGTTTGAGATCAAAACTGAACATGTTTTCTAAACATGCATGCCAGGCAAGTTTCCCCTACCCCTTGTATGTGTTCACCAAGCGAACTAAGACATATTTTCTGGCCAACTAAAGACATGATTCTAGCCAACTGAACATGCATGCTGGCCACCTGATATATGCATCCTGGCCAACTGAAACATCTATTCTAGCCAGCTGAACACACTGACTCTGCACCTGAACATGCATCCTGGCCAACTGATATATGCATCCTGGCAAACTGAAACATCTATTCTAACCAACTGAACACATTGACTATGCAACTGAACATGTATGTTGGCCAACTGATATATGCATCCTGGGAAAATGAAACATCTATTCTAGACAACTGAACACATCGACTGTGCAACTAAACATGCATGATGGCCAACTGATATATGCATCCTGACCAACTGAAAGATCTATTCTAGCCAAAACCAAAAATCTGCAGTACGACAACAAGAACACAAGAACTTTTGTGAAAACCACACAATGATCAATAGCAACTTCTCCAGCAATTTGTGCAACAGAGAAATAAACAAGGCTATTGAAGCCATAAACCATATTAAAGTAGTCACGCATATATACTTGTCCCACACATATATTCTGGTAGCACACCTATTGCAAAGCTATAGTGTAAAAATATGTTCAAATATACTGGAAGTAAAAATAGAAAAGGTAATGAAAAACATATATCTATAGTCTGTCATCAAATTCTTCTTTCTTCTTTCACCTGCATTTTCCATCTTAAAATGTAGCATCAAATTGTGCCAAATTATGTGCAGAAAAATCTGAATCGGCTCCTTGCTAATAGAAAACCTGCGGATCATTGCAACAAAACAGAGGAAAAAGTCAAGAAAACTCTTTAGTATAAAAAGACATGTTCTTGCCAACTATTTACTACAAAATGTGCAACTAACATAATAAGTCTGTGCAAACAAAAAAATGCATACCTGTTAATAATAAAACATTCTGCTATAGACATGTTGCTTTTGGAACTAAGATTGTCATAAAATGGTGTGCAACTGCCTATTTACTAAGTTTTTAGGTTATTTGAAACACTCTTTGATGATTAAAACTTGACATCACTTCCTTCTTTTTATATATGCAGTGGATGTGTGGTAGCAGCCAAAAAAGGAAAAAAATATGCTTGATCTCAATGAGTTGCCTCCTGATCTCAGTGAGCTTCCTCATGATATGAATGAGTAGCAACCCAGCATATCGCAAGGAAATTGGATAGAAAATAGGCACTCTGTTTACTACACGCAGACAAGTCGTGGGCCTAACCCTATGAGCCGTGACAATGTGGCAGGGCAGCCATCAACCCGTGGTGTCCCTGTAGTGGTGTCTTTGCAGTCAGAGAGCCATACTCTTGATGACACGGGCACCGCGACAATGTTCCTGGTCCAACCAGGACTGAGCTCGGAGCTGGTGCTATTGACGGTGTTGTGCAAGGAGAAGAAGAAGAAGATGAGGCTGGTTCTCGGCCAATGGACCCCTATGTTGGCATGAGGTTTGACACCCTTCAAATTGCTAAGGATCACTACAACAGCTACGCCCTACGGATGGGTTTCTCTGTAAAAATGAACACCTCTAGACGGACAACTCGCACAAATGTGTTGGTAAAACAGCAGTTTTGCTGCAACAAGTTCAAGAAGCCAAAAGCTGATGATGGAGAAGCTGAGGCTCCTCCTGTCCTAGACCCTATACCAGATCCAAAACCTATTGACAGTGATGAGGAGATGGAAGATGAACCTCCAATATTTGCTGAAGAGGATGCTGGTACTAGTAAGAAAAAGAAGAAGCGTAAATGCGAGACAATAAAGCAGACTCAATGCAAGGCAAAAATGTTGGTGAAGTTGATAGATGGGTGATGGCAGGTGACACACTTTGTTCGTGAACACAATCATCCGCTGGTGAAAAAACCTTCGTTGTCCAAATACTTGAGATCCCACCAAGGCATCTCTCCTCATGAAAAGGAGTTTTTGTGCATCTTGTATAACTGCAACTTGACTACAGGTGTGTTTCTATATCACTTACAGAATTAAGTTTCCCTTTAGGCAGTCCAGTGTTCAACTGTTATGGTACTGGCGTGCAACTAAAATGCCTTAAATGTGCAACTAGATTACCTTCATTGTGCAACTACATAATGTTCCTGTGCAACTAGATTACCTTCACTTTGCAACTACATAATGTCCTGTGTGCAAAATGAAAGTGTTTTTTAAAAGGTGCAGCTGGTTGTCCATTTCCTGCAACTATCTTCTATGCCGACACATGTCATATTACTATGCAACTGGATATGTGCATTCGTGCGACTAAAAAAATATTGTCTATTTTTGTATTATGCAGGACGTATGATGCATGTAATGGCAGAGTTCTATGGATCTGAGATGATGGTGTCGTTCAGACCAAAGGCAATAACAAATCTGTGTACAAGTTTCCGTAGAGATGACACAAAGGAGGGTGACATGATTGAGACAATCGCGCACTTCAAGGATATACAAAAAACGGATCCAGACTTCTTCTATAAGGTAAAATATGATGAAGAGGACAGAGTTGTCAACATATTTTGGGTGTATGGCTCAGCTCGAAAAGCTTATGCGGAGGCGTACCACGATTGCATATCATTTGACACCACCTACATGACCAACATGTACAATATGCCGTTCGCGCCCTTCATCGGAATAAACCGACATGCCCAATATTTCATGTTGGGTTGTGCGTTTGTGAGGTAGGAGTTGGCATCGAGCTTTGATTAGGTCTTCCGAGCATTTCTAGAGGCTATGGATGGCAAACCTCCTGACAACTTCATAACCAATCAGGGTGGTGCAATGAGGCAGTCAATACAGAGCATCTTTCCAACCACAGTGCCTCGCTGTTGTTGATGGCACATCATGAAAAAGGCTCAAGAAAAAGTTGGTTGGCTATTGTGCCGGAATCCAGGGCTCTCTGATGATTTCAACTACCGTGTTGACTTCAGCTTCACTATAGACGAGTTTGAGCAGAATTGAGCTGAGTTAATGATGAAGTACAAGACTATGACACACACACACTTTAAGAAGTTGTACGAATACAAGTCAACTTGGGTGCCGTGCTATTTCAAACACAGGTTCTTCCCCTTCCTGCAGTCTACACGGCGTAGTGATGGGTTCAACGCTGTCCTAAAAAGATATGTGAACCCACACAACTCAATGCTGAACTTCGTCAAGCAATATGAAAAAATTCAGAACCACGTCCTTGCCAAGGAAGGCTGCAATGATTACAGGACGGAACATCTTGAGATTAAGCTATGGTCCAACTTCCCAATAGAGAGGTAAGCTTACGAAATGTACACTAGGGACCTTTACCGCAAGTTCAGAGAAAAGTTTGAGCTGATTGGACGTTATAATGTGTTCCAAGTTGGTGCAGACCTTTTTGAGCTCAGACCGAACCAGAAATTTGTTGCCAAATATGGTTCTCGAAACTACTTGGTGCAGGCAAGGATGGAGGAGGGTTCCTATTTGTGTGAGTGTTGCAAAATGGACAAGGACAGCATGCTCTGTTGCCACATCCTCAAGGTGTTCACCCATCTTGGAGTTGATATCATACGGGAAAGGTACATGCTAAGACGGTGGACACCTATTGCTGTCCCTAGTGTGCCAGGGACCGGGTATGAGCAACCGGATGAAATGCCTCCTCAATCAAAAAAGCAGATAAGGGAGAGAAACATGATATGCGATTTTCGGAAACTAGCCAAGTTTGCAAGTGGCTCCGATGCAGCACAAGAAATTGTATACAAGCATATGCGCGGAGCACGTACCGAGATCGGCCACCTGAACAAGTCCAAGAAAAAGAAAAAACTGGCTGCTTCTACGGGGCCATCAGATGATGGCAACCCTCGAGGACCTCCTCCATCGGGCAAGTGGGATTCCAAGGATCCTCTCATGGCGGATTATCACCGTGAAGTTGATGCCATTGCTGGACACTTCAAGGGTTACCAAGTGGAACACATTGATCGCAGAAAGAATGAAGCGGTTGATGCTTTAAGTCGACTGGGGTCTCAGTGTAAGCCGGTGCCACCTAACACTTTCTTAGATGTTCTGCATAGCCCTTCTGCCAAATTGCCTACAGAGGAAGACTTGGCTATTTCAGACCCGGAAGCATAATTGGTGGCGGCTCTTCATGTTATCCCAGATTGGACAGTGCCATATTTGGCTTATATGACCCGGGGTGAATTACCTGAGGATGCAACTTTAGCTAGACAGATAACCCGGCGGTCTAAATCAATGACAATTTCCAACGGTGAGTTGTATCATCGCAGTGTCACTGGGGTGTTTCAACGTTGTGTCTCTCCTGAGGAAGGTCAAGAAATTCTTCGTGAGATCCATGAAGGAGATTGTGGCCATCATGCCGGTTCAAAGTCTCTTGTGGCCAAAGCTTTCCGTCATGGCTTTTACTGGCTGATGGCTCATGCTGATGCGGAGGATCTGGTTAGTAGGTGCGATGGGTGTCAAAAATTCACACGACGGGCGCATGTGCCGGCTCAAGAATTGCGGATGATTCCAATTACTTGGACGTTTGCAGTCTGGGGGCTTGATATGGTTGGACCTTTCAAAAGATCCAAAGATAAAAAGACGCACCTTTTGGTGGCAGTGGACAAATTCACAAAGTGGGTTGAGGCAGAGCCGGTTAGTAAGTGTGATGCAGCCACGGCGGTTCAATTCATGAAGAAAGTAATCTTTCATTTTGGCTTTCCACACAGCATTATAACTAACAATGGTACTAACCTGTCCCAAGGAGCTATGGAAGAATTCTGTCAATGGGAACATATTCGGCTTGATGTTTCATCAGTAGCTCACCCTCAATCCAATGGTCAAGCTGAAAGAGCCAATCAGGAAATCTTGAAAGGTCTAAAACCCCGGCTTATGGTCCCTTTACAACAGACGCCGGGTTGTTGGGTGGAGGAGTTACCCTCTGTGATATGGAGCATCAATACTACCCCTAACAAGTCTATGGGTTATATGCCTTTTTTCATGGTTTATGGAGCAGAGGCAGTCCTGCCTAGTGACATTCGTCATGACTCACCCCGTGTGGCGGCTTACATTGAAGCTGATAACTAACAAGCTCGTCAGGATGCACTGGACTTGTTAGATGAGGAGCATGACTTAGCAGCAGCCCGCTCCGCGATTTACCAACAGGACCTGCGCTGTTATAATAGCCGCCGGGTTAAGTCCAGAACCTTTCAGGAAGGTGACTTGGTGCTCTGGTTCATCCAAGATCAAACTGATGCACACAAATTATCCCCACCTTGGGAAGGACCCTTTGTGGTCAGCAGGAACTTGAACAATGGGTCATACTACCTCATCGATGTTCGAGAGCACAAAGACTCATGTAAGTCGGAGGAAGAGACCCGCCGGCCGTGGAATATCGCCCATCTTCGGCCTTACTATACTTGAGCCACCGGCTCTCATAATGTATATACTTTGACATTGTATATATTATGATAAGCAATAAAGCAGGATCTCTGTCCTTTTCATTCTTAATAATCATATGCCTTTATTATTTTACTTTCAAAATGACCAATTAGGGGCCGATTGTGTTCCAATCTAGCTTAACCCGTTGGTCCGGCTCATGATCGTATTCGAATCTAGCCGTTAAACCTTATGATCACTAGGGGGCTTCCCGTTCAAACATAGGTCGTATTCGAACCAAAGAGAACATAGCTTTCGGTACCCTCTTGATCGGCACAATGCCAAACTCACTAGGGGGCTTCTTGATCGTATTCGAATCATAGCTTAACCCCTTTTGGGTCCAACTTGGATCGTATTCGAATTAGGGTCGTTAAAAACCTCTCAAGGTCATTTGGGGGCTTCCTGTTCAAACATAGGTCGTATTCGAACCAAAGAGAACATAGTTGTCGGTACCCTCTTGATCGGCGCAACGCCACAACCACTGGGGCTACATGATCGTATTCGAATCCTAGCTTAACCCCTTTGGTCCGGTTTACTGATCGTATTCGAATCAGAAGCCTCCAAATTTTTCTTGGTATTTGACTTACATTGTTTGAAAGACAATCATTTTTTTCCGGTTTTTTGTTGTCTAAATCTAACTGTAAGTATGGTTTCAATTTAAACCGGCTTGGTTTTTTGACAATGAATTGCCAGTGTATAACATTCATCATACAATGGAATTATTGGCTTCTAAATATTGGGTTATCACCCTTACTGTTCGGGTCACATAAGCCGGCAGTCCAGATTCAAGATCACAGGTATGATATTGTCGTTAAGATTCATAACAGACTTATCTGTGTTTTCTTCAATCATTTATTCTTACATATAGCCTTGATTATATAGTTATGTTAATTTCCATAGTTATGTACTGGGTGTTTTGACCCATCCAGCGACAAACCGCCAGGATAGTTTTCATCTTTTACATACAGGAACAGATTCAAACGCTACAGATATGATAAAGGATGAAAAGCATATATTGACATGACGGATAAAAAGTGTTGTACGCAGCATGATATGCACGATGGCATAGGCAGAACATGAAGTTTTAAGCTAACCTATTACAAGGCGTTTGGAGCCCAAAAGGGTAATGCTGTTTTTCTCCTGAGCAGATGTTAAACTAAAACCGGTTCATTAAATCTTGGCCGGGTTGTTTGGATGGTTACGACTCCTCCCTCGCTGGCTCATCTTCCTCCACCGTTTGGAAACTGGGCTTGGACCAATCAAAGCCATGAAGAGCAACGAACTTAGCCTCATCATCAATTAGACCAGACGGGTCAATTTCTGGGGCAAAGGTGTGCAGGCGAACCGGCGGGATTAGATCTGTCACTTTATACGAAGGAGTCACCATCTTTTTATTCTCAGCGTCAAAACCTGGTTGATACTTATCAACATTGGTCTCGTCGCCAAGGATGGTAGCATGAGGACGAATTTCCTTCATGCAAGCAGCAAAATCTTCTTGATCAAACGGAGTCCCGTCTTCCTTAAAGCTGGGGTACCCCTTGCCTACATCCACCGGGTCTAGCTCCGGTACCCAGGCTTTGGAGCGGCTTAGAGCAGTTAGGGCTCCGGCTCTTGCACAGGACCGCTTGACTTCTTGGAATCTGGCGGGTAAGATAGATAACTTCTTCAAGACATCACTCAGGAGGTTTGGTCCTTGGTTAGCTGTGGAAATAATGGCAAGCGCCCGTTGAGCTCCAGTGTATAGTTGCTCCACCAGCATGTAAACCGCCTTAAGTTTTATCAAGCTGTTTTGGCTCAGATTGCTGCTCCATGGACCTATGAGTATTCCAAAAGATTAAGCAGACGGCTTATATTATGACGGCAAAAGTAGAGTTTAAGTAAATAATACAATGACTCACCAAAGATTGCAGAGACCATCTGAGACACACGATTCTTTAAACCGGTGAGTTCAGTGGTAACTTCCTTGAGAGTCGTCTCGGCTGTCTCAACACGCTGTATCAGCATGGTTTTTCATCAGCCCAGTATTTTTTCTCTACATCAAAACTGATCTTCAGTTTCTCTGCTTCAGATAGGCTCAACTGGAGTTTGGATTCAGTATTCTTTATCTCAGTCTCTTGAGCCGCCAACCGGGTTTTCGCATCAGCCAGTTGAGAATTCAAGTCAGTTATGGCGGTTTGCAGACATGCACAAGTGTGTCAAAGTCTATTCCAATAGAGGTCATAATGATTAAAGCCCCAAGTGCTTTGCAAAGCAACACCACTTGGCACTTGGGGGCTAATGTTTGCCAAAGCAATTTTTAAATGCAGAAATGACTCTTCTAAAAAGTCCCAAGTGTTTTACAGGTAACAACGCTTGGCACTTGGGGGCTAATGCATGATATTCATAAAGTTTTTCCTCTTAAGCCGGATAACAATATTAGTTTGGACTGGGTCAATAAAGTTATGAAGTTAAGTACCAGCTCATTCATGATGAATTAAGCCGGCCCTTGGGGACTACAGGTGATATTATGCTCATCAACCTATATCACAAGTCTACAGATCATTCAAGTTTATCATAATCAGGAGACTTGGGGGGCTGGCAGAGCAGATAAACTAATAAAAGCCGGAGAACATACCTCATATTTTAGTTGCAGCTGTTTGACCATCTCAATTTCAGAGTCACGGCTGGAATGGACATGACTAAGGTAGCCAGATAGCACATCACTAATGCTCAGGTGAGCATAGTGAGAGATGTCAAACCGCACTTTTTGCTTTTCCAAAGCCTCTTGCTTGGTGGAGTGTCTGGCTAGCACAGTTGGATTGCCCGGTTCAACAAATCTACTACCAGTGATTAAAACGTCGCTGTCATAAGTCGCCGGCGGGTTAGCTGAGCTTGACGGTTCAACAGTAGATGGGTTGAGAACAGTTTCGTCAACAGACGGCTCAGGAGGATCTATTTGAACGTTGACAGCAGGGTCTTCGGGTGCTCCAGGTTGTCCCTGTTGGGGAACGTTGCAGAAAACAAAAAATTTCCTACGGTTTCACCAAGATCCATCTAGGAGTTCATCTACCAACGAGTGATCGGATTGCATCTACATACCTTTGTAGATCACGCGCGGAAGCGTTCAAAGAACGGGGATGAGGAAGGCGTACTCGACGTGATCCAAATCACCGGAGATCCTAGCGCCAAACGGACGGCACCTCCGTGTTCAACACATGTACGGTCAGCGTGACGTCTCCTCCTTCTTGATCCAGCAAGGGGAAGGAGAGGTTGAGGAAGATGGCTCCAGCAGCAGCACGACGGCGTGGTGGTGGTGGAGCTGCAGTACTCCGTCAGGGCTTCGCCAAGCTCTACGGAGGAGGAGGTGTTGGAGAGGGAGAGGGAGGTGCCAGGGCTTAGGTGTGGCTGCCCTCCCTCCCCCCACTATATATAGGGCCAAGGGAGAGGGGGGGCACAGCCTTGGCCCTTCCTCCAAGGAAGGGTGCGGCCAGGGAGGAGTCCATCCTCCCCAAGGCACCTAGGAGGTGCCTTCCCCCTTTAGGACTCTTCCTTTCCCTCATCTCTTGGCGCATCGGCCTCTTGGGGCTGGTGCCCTTGGCCCATATAGGCCAAGGCGCACACCCCTACAGCCCATGTGGCCCCCCGGGGCAGGTGGACCCCCTTGGTGGACCCCCGGACCCCTTTCGGCACTCCCGGTACAATACCGATAATGCGCGAAACCTTTCCGGTGACCAAAACAAGACTTCCCATATATAATTCTTTACCTCCGGACCATTCCGGAACTCCTCGTGACGTCCGGGATCTCATCCGGGACTCCGAACAACATTCGGGTTACTGCATATACATATCCCTACAACCCTAGCGTCACCGAACCTTAAGTGTGTAGACCCTATGGGTTCGGGAGACATGTAGACATGACCGAGATCGCTCTCCGGTCAATAACCAATAGCGGGATCTGGATACCCATGTTGGCTCCCACATGCTCCTCGATGATCTTATCGGATGAACCACGATGTCGAGGATTCAAGCAACCCCGTATACAATTCCCTTCGTCAATCGGTATGTTACTTGCCCGAGATTCGATCGTCGGTATCCCAATACCTCGTTCAATCTCGTTACCGGCAAGTCACTTTACTCGTACCGTAATGCATGATCCCGTGACCAGACACTGGGTCACTTTGAGCTCATTATGATGATGCATTACCGAGTGGGCCCAGTGATACCTCTCCGTCACACGGAGTGACAAATCCCAGTCTTGATCCGTGTCAACCCAACAGACACTTTCGGAGATACCCGTAGTATACCTTTATAGTCACCCAGTTACGTTGTGACGTTTGGTACACCCAAAGCACTCCTACGGTATCCGGGAGTTACACGATCTCATGGTCTAAGGAAAAGATACTTGACATTGGAAAACTCTAGCAAACGAACTATACGATCTTGTGCTATGTTTAGGATTGGGTCTTGTCCATCACATCATTCTCCTAATGATGTGATCTCGTTATCAATGACATCCAATGTCCATAGTCAGGAAACCATGACTATCTGTTGATCAACGAGCTAGTCACCTAGAGGCTTACTAGGGACATGTTGGTGTCTATTATTCACACATGTATTACGATTTCCGGATAACACAATTATAGCATGAATAAAGACAATTATCATGAATAAGGAAATATAATAATAATGCTTTTATTATTGCCTCTAGGGCATATTTCCAACAGTCCCGGGGCAGGAGTTGGCAGTGCTGGTACAGCGGTTTTCGGGCTTTTAGTCGGCTTAACCACCCTGGCTTGGGTTTTGCTTGACCACTAAGAAGAAATTTGACAAGTCAGTATAATGATACGGACATGAAGATGCAGAAGAAAGATAACTATCCTTACCCAGGAGCAGTCTTGAAAGTCGAAAGTTGGGTTTGTGAAGAATCTCCAGAAGAACGAGAGATCTCCTGCAAAAAGTGAAATCACAATTAAAAAGAGCAAGGAAATAGATTCATTAATAAAGGCAAAATTCAAAAGGGAAATAAACCTCATTGTGGCGTTTCTAAGGAGTTTTCGGTAAGCCAGAGGGTGGTTCGTTATCGTCATTAGTCCGGGTCTGACGGTGGCTCTCATGTTGCTGTTTTTTCAAAAGAAAATGAGGATCTAAAGCCGAGGGGTGTGAAAACCTTACTTTCCGGGTTACCCATCGAGGTTTCTGCCTTGGCAAAGGTTCTGAATCGGAGGAGATAATTACCTCTTCTTCCACTGTCTGGCTGGCCCCTGTGTCATCCTGGTAATAGTCAGTGTCAATAAGGTTGTTAAAAAGTAGGCCAAGAGAGTCAAGGGCTACCTCCGACTCAGAAAAATCATCCAACTTGAACATATCAGAAGCAGCTGTTTTCTTCTTAGATTTTCTGGTCGTCTTCTTGGCGGCTATGGCGGCGGCTCTAGCTTTCTTGACAGCTTCATGATCATATTTGGCCTTCCAAAAGTCAGATTTGTCCTGTAGGCAAATAACATGTTAAAAATCATGCAAGTACTTAACTACTGAAGAAAAAAGGAGTCAAGGGGATTTACCTCTGGTGCCGGGCTAAGTTTGCAGGAAGGATTTAATCCTACTTTGCTGCAGTCTTCATATTTGCTATTGACAAGAGTAGTTGACATCTCAACAATAGCTTCTTCAGTCAGACGAAGGGAGCTATGACGTAGTGGATCGTCCGTTCCTCCGGTGTAATTGCACATCATATCAGATCGACGGCTTAGAGGGATGATCCGCCATGCGATCCAACAGCGGATCAAGTCAACTCCTGTTAAGTCGTTCCCCAGTAAATCTTGAACCTTCTTGATGGTTGGCTGAAGTTTCTTGCGCTTAGCGGCAGAAAGTTTGTCAGGAAGCGAATATTTGGCATCAAGACGTTCAACACGATAACCCGGCAGTGGTTTTTCATCAGCCGGTGATGTATCTTGGCAGTAGAACCAGGTTTGATTCTAGTCCTTGGGATGGCTTGGCAAGACTACTAGAGGAAAAACAGTATCCCGTCTGCGCTGAATTGAAATCCCACCAAGTTCTAAACTGGGGCCGTTGGTATACTCATTCTGGTGGTTCAAGTAAAAGTATTCTTGGAAGAGTTCAATAGTATGTGCTTCTTGAAGATAAACCTCACAAAAACTTGGAAATTGCAGATGTTGGAGATGGAATTGGGTCCAAGGTCCTGTGGATGAAGCTTGAAAAAAATGTAGAACGTCTCTGAAGAATTTTGAGTCGGGCGGTGAAAAACCTCAGTTCATATGGTCGGTAAAGACGATGACTTCACCATCCTTGGGCTGAGGTTTTTCTTCGGTCGGGTTAGGGGAGCGATAGGACATAATGTTCTTCTCTGGTAAATACCCAATGGTGACAAAATCCTTCAGAGTGTCATCAGTGACTGTGGAAGGGACCCAGTTGCAAACTGTTGTCGTCTTTGGCGGCATGGTGAAAAAGGACAAGCTAAAAAGAAAGTAATTTTGCTAGTTCAAGTTAATTGGTGGAATCACAGGTTAATGATTGCAATACAGATGAGTAATGGCGGCTTAAATAAAGGGCTAATGGTATATGAAGGAAAAATGAGCCGGCATGGTAAGCCGCCATGACTAAAGATATTCAAAAGTTGCTAGTGACAAAAAATTGGTTAAGTGCTGAGGTAAACAAGTTTCACAGGCTGCAGATTTTATTTTGGATCAACGGCTATTCAGAAAAGAAAAATAAATCTAGACCTAAAGGTCAGTGCAGATGAGTTCATAAGCTGGTACAAGATTTTTCTTCCAAGAAATGGGATATACTGATATTGAAAGTAGAAATAAAACAGCTACTGCATCAGTTTAACACCGTTCTCAGATCAAAGCGGCTTGCAGTATAACCTGAGGGATGAACTAACGATGAACTCCGCCGAACTATGAAGAACACAAAGGAGCTCGCAACCCTAGTGCGGATCTAAGGTATAGAAAAGCAGAAACTTACAACTGCAGATCTGTTGCGGAGGGTCGCCGCCATTTGTCTGGACCGATTCAGGTTGATGCAGCGGCCGAGGTCAAAGAAGACGAAGTGCTTTGCAACGGCTTTGGAGCTCGAGCGGCAGAAGGGTTGCGAGAGAAAGAAGAAGGAGAAAGGTGTGAGACAGCTCTCGGATCCTATTTATAAGGAATGGGGAGATAGGCAGGCGCGAAAAACGAGGAGGCCAAAATGATGATTATCCAGCTAATTGGACGCCTCGATTTTCAGAAGGCATTTAAGATAAAGATCCGTTAAGTTGACGTCGTGGCGGGTTTCCAAATTTTCTGAAGATGATGTCATGGCGGGCTACAAGGCTTTTGCAAGCAGTGGAAGATGGATTTCTTCTAAGTGTTGAAGATTGACATGAACAAAGTTCAAATCAACCTGGGGCCTAATGTTGGGGATATGACTAACAGATATGACCTGCCCAGGAGGGGCCGGGTCAACCATAATGGCGGGTTACTTAAATGAAGCCCGAAGAGTATACAAGGTGACGGTTTACAATAAGGCTTATAATAGGCCCAAGCCTAGAGGCGGCTTAAGGCCCGTAAGTATAAACCGCCATGTATGAATAAGACTTGTAAAGTAAGGCATGTAAGATACGTCACCAAGACGGACACGTTGTATAGCCGGCCGGGACTCTGTAAGCCGCAGGGCGTCAACCCGTGTATATAAGGGGATGACCCGGTGGCGGCTTAGGGAAAAAAAAGAACAGATCGAGAGCCAAGCTAGCGTATTCGCTCCTTGGTCATCGAAACCTAGCAATACCACATCAACTGGACTAGGCTTTACCTTCACCGCAAGGGGTCGAACTAGTATAAAACTCTCGTGTCCTTTGTCTCGTTTAACCCCTTTAAGCTTCCTAGTTGTGACAGCTCCACGATTAAGTCCTTTCACTAGGACATCTGCCGTGACAACTCCACGACATACTATGTGAATCCGTGCAACTATTTATGTGCCACTGTGCAACTACTGATGTTCCACTGTGCAACTAACTATATAATCCATGAGAAACCCATAAAAATGAAAACCAGATTGCAAACTAGTTATGTGTCTTAAAACAACTGAAGATTGCACATGTAGAAAATTTTAAAAACTACAAAATGATGGTAAAAAGTTGAGAAGAATGCCATGCTTATTGTCCTACTTGCCCTGCTGCTTCGGTACGTCAATGTCAATAATTTGGAAGTGCTCGATGCTGAACTTTGGGTAATGCTTCCTCCATAGCTGGCGTACTACCCCCGCGATGGTAGAGGCGGTGTTCATTAGCTCAATGTTGTCCAGCTTCCTATTTGAATCAAGAACTTCGAAGCGTCCGTCCCTCAAGTTGACATTGAATACCCAATAATGCCTCCCTCCCTCTTTATCATTTATATCAGCGCACTCATGCACTAGCAGCATGACCTGCATGCGTAATGATTCAAACACAGATACATGGTGTAGGTAAGAAAAAACAGTAAAGACTTGGTGAAGTTAAAACAGGTTGCCAGAACGTATTTGCGAA
Organism: Triticum urartu; assembly: GCF_056163025.1. Lineage (NCBI taxonomy): Eukaryota > Viridiplantae > Streptophyta > Magnoliopsida > Poales > Poaceae > Triticum > Triticum urartu. The sequence continues at coordinate 605,162,832 of NC_141875.1, forward strand.
CTTAAAGATGTGTCATGTGCAACTAAGAGTTGCATCATGTGGGCACAACACTCACCAAGTCTTGCTTGTCGAGACGGTTCTTGTAATCAAACTTCTTGTTTATCTCATTCGCATTGTGGATCCCTTGCTGTAAATTGGTCTGCAGAGACTATAAGCATGCCTCAAACTCCTTACTAGATGAAAGAACTCCCTGAATTGGTAAACAAAACTGCTACAGAAAAAAAGAGGGGACAAAGGTTTTGAAAAAACTTACAGAAAACCTCAGTGGCATGACGACCTTCTTTGACCCTTCTGGTAAGTTATCCATGATGTGTAAGATTCCAGTCTCAATAACAAGTCTTGACAGCCATTGAACCGGCTTCATGGAATCAACTAACTCCTTTAAAGAAATGTAGAAAGCACCATACCTGATTATCTCAGGGCTGATTTTTTTTAAAGAAATAAAAAGACAAGTTAGCTTGAAGGGTCACAACAACAAAAAATGTGTATGAAATTAAAACAAAATAGTGTGCAACTAAAAGCCTTGTTCTGTGCAACATGCTCTGCTTTCTGTGCAACTAAGTGTGTGGTCCTGTGCAACTGAAAAAATATGTATGTAGGCTATGGGGACTTGGTTTACCTGGTAGCCTCGTCATTTGCTCCTGGGTGATGCCTGGACCAATACAAGAGGGCAGCATAAAGCTTGTTGACTGCCTCATTGGAGTTGAACGTCTTCTTCTTGTTGTAGCCAATGAATGGAGACCTTTGAGATGCTACAGGCCTTATTACCATCCTCTGTCTTCGTGCAATAGGTGGTCCTGAAGAACTGCTCGCGCCAACTGCTGGTTCTGCGCATATCGGGGTGTGGAAACTGTCTGGTGATCCAACATCTGGCTCTTGAGCTATTGCCTTGCCAGCATCAGCAGCAGCGCATCCTTCATTCACAGCTGCTGGGTCCAACTCACCCTCATCCATGAAAACCACACCGTCTTCCGCTATTTCTGCTGCTGGAGCAGGTGCTGGAGCATCACCATCTATGCCGAGGTCAAAAGATGGTGCATCGCAGAACCCGTCACCATGATAGCTGCAAGAGTTTGATTTGCGTATGGGTTCAAGGCCCAGGGCATCTCCTTGCGGCACATACACAGGTGCATCACTCGCTGACTTGGTTCGCAATAGTGTTGTAGTTGGCGGCCTTGGAGGCTTGCACCTACTTACAATGTTGAAGACATTCTCTTGTGTTAATGAGTGCTAAAAGTCAGCTCTTGATGATGCAGGCTTGCTTGGCTGTTGTGTGCTAGCTCTTGGGGACGACACTTTGGCAGTTTGATCACCTCCTTTCATTTTGGCATTGAAGTATCTATATGAGTTTGCACCTTGGGGCTTGCAGTTGCAGTGGTGCCTCCCTAAGAAGCAGTGGTGGTTTTGACTGTGACCATGCTGCTAACTGGCACATCAGTTGGTACACTGGTATATGAAGTTGGCATCTTTGCAGTCTGAGTTGGCAGCAACCTAGCAAAATTTGGCACCCCTGCATCAATGGTTGTGGCACATAGTTCTGTCTCGTCTCTGAACCCCACACCTTTTGTGCCATGTTCCCCCTTTGTGCCCTTGGCAAACTTAACAATTTTTTGCTGCTTAGTTGGTTTAGGTGGGACTGCTGAAAGAGGAATCTTCCCCTTGATCTGTTGAACTCCTGTGATGGTGGTTGGCTCTCTGCTCACTACAGTTCACATATCAGTTTGAGCCACAGCTTTCTTGACCACATTTATTTCAGCATCTGCACTCACCATCTTCTCCTTGGTTTGAGGCAACTACAGATTCTTCTTCATTGAAACTACTTTGTGCTTCTGGACCACGTGTGGGTTTGCCATGGATGCTGCCTTGCTCTTGCTGGAGCTTATATCTAGAAGCTGCTTCAAATATTCCTTGTATTTTTTTCTTTGAATGAACCTAGTCAAGACCCTTTCCTGCTTCCTCCATGTCAATTTGATTCTTTCAGCCTCACTTGATAAGAATAACTTTTGATCAATGGCAAAGTTAATGTCCTCACACATATCTTTGTCACTAAAATCTGGCACAGGAAAAGTGGTTGGCCAAGCTGGCTTCAAGTTGCACAGCTTGAACATATCAATGCTCCCCTGAGACTCTGCTTCATCATTTTTCTTTGACTTCGGCAAATCCTTGTCTTTCCAGCAAATTTTGTCAATCAACATCTGTAGTGTGCTCCTGCTGCTCAATGAATTGCTGTTGCTAGCAGGGTTGGCAGAGCTGCTAGTCCTCCTTGATGTGTTGCCGCATGTACCACCAGAACCAGGGGCGTTGTCATCATCGTCATCGCTGCTGTCACTGTCTCCATTGGATCCCCCTTGATCATCACCATCAACACCCTCGTCTTCTTCCTCATCATCTTCTTCCCCCTTGCTGCCATCACCTGCTGTACCTTTGTCTCGGTCCCCCTCCTTGGCCTCATCTTCTTCTTCCTCGTCATCTCCTTCCCCCTTGCTGCCATCACCTACTGCACCTTTGTCTCGGTCCCCCTCTTTGGCCTCATCTTATTCTTCATCCTCCTCTGCCTCACTATCTTCTTCCTTGTCCTCCTCCTCTCCTTTGTCCTCATCTTCTTTCTCCTCCTCTTCTTCTTCCTCCTCCTCCTCCTCCTCCTCTACATCTTCTTCTCTGTCGTCCTCCTCTTTGTCCTTCTCCTCTGGTTCATCTGCATCTGTGTCCTCGTCATCGTCAACATCTAGCGCTGCTTCCATTTCCTCATCTTCTTCTGACTCCTCCTCAACAAACTCTTCTTCTTGTATAGGTGAAACCCGTCTCTTTCTTTTTGGAGCACGGCTTGACGTCCCGGGTCCCATTGATGGCTCCTGTACGTATGGATCAATATCCGGCTCCTCGTCATCGATCTTCACAACTGCTTCAATGAAGGTGTCAACCTGTTCAGTTACTGCCTTGCACATGTCATTAACCACTTTGGCAATCTTTGCTTTTTTCTGCATCAGCACAAAAAAGATTAAGTATTGATTCAGTTAGAAACCATTTTTAAAAAGAAAATTTCTGTAACTGACCATGATGTGTTCAGCAAGCCGACTAAGGCGCATTTTCTGGCCAACTATAACATGAATCAAGGCCATTGTAGCCAAAACTAAACATGCATTCTGCCAAGTTGATGTTATTGGTTGCAAACGAACACATTGACTGTCCAAAGAATATGTGCAATTAAAAAAGCATATTTATGCAACAGAACATACATCCCAGCCAACTGAATACAGTACTCTCACAGCTAAAAAACCATATATGTGCAACTGAACATACATCCCAGCCAAAGGAAAATGCCGGTAACTGATTTGCTATTGATTTTAGATGCAAAGACTAACCTACGGATTGTAGGTTATTGGTAACTTGGATGACACAAATGCTTCAGCTTGCAAAATACCACCAAACAGTGGTGTCTGCTCCGTGCCCCTATACTCCTCTTTAAGCTGATGTAAAAAGAGAAAAAGAAAATAACAAGGTTATCAAAACAGATTTGTGTGTTGAACGAAAACCAAAACATTATAACCTGCGCAACTACAACAAAATACTGGGTAGACAATTGGATTCTACATATATGCAACTGAACAAACCAAAAAAACTGTGCAACCCACAGGTCACCTACAAAATATTTCTGCCAACTGATGTCACACATATGTGCAACAAAGATAAGTAAAATTGTGCAACTTAAAACAGATGATGTGCCAACTAAAAATGAACATGTGTGCAGATGCCAAAGTTAAAGCTACAAGCTGTGCAACTACATGCATTGTTGTGCCAAGTGATCACAGTTTTTGTGCAATTTCCAAAAAGTGAGCAGCCATGAATAGAATATAAAAAGAAGCCACTGTTGGAAAAAAACAAAGAGAACTCACTTGTAATTTGCCGAACACACCAAGAGAGATTGTGTCCTTCTTGATCACCTTGGCAATTAGAATACTGTCCCATGCATTCGCTCGTATCGCGCCGTTGCTTACTGGGATACCATGAACAAGCGCATCAAGGTATAGTATCTGCACCAGACCCAACAAAGGAAAACCCAAGTTCAGTTATTGTCAGAAGTATTTCAGAAACTATAACTGCACAAAGAAGAAAAACACATGGAAGTGCTCGTTTTCACTAACCATCAAGTGATACAAGCAGCAGCAGACGGTTTGCTTCTGCTGGTCAATGTTCTGGAAAACTTCATTTATTTGTTCTGCTACAAAGAGGCAGACGTTTGTGTTCTTGAGCATTTCATGATCTACCACAACTTCGTAGCACTTTGGGCTGAGCCTCAGGGCCGTGGTTGGTGCTAGAAAAGTGCTGAATGCAACTGCAAGCTAGGCCATAAAGAATGTGTCATCCGTTCTTCCCGCCATATCCTTAATCATCTTGCACCATGTAGTGATCTTGGGATGAGAATCTCCGGTTATGTTGAAAGCCTCTCTGAATCGCCTAGTTGCATCCTTGTCAACTACATATCTGACTTTTTGACCCTTGTTTGGGAGATCAAATACCCTATGAACACTGTCAGCATCGACACGGATCATTCCCCTGACTGGGAACACCATTTCAGAGCTCTCTGGCTGGTAGGACCGCACCAGGAATTTAGTGAGGTCCGCTGGAAGTGTGTCTGATAAGTTCAAGAGGCCCCCAAACAACCTCGAAAGTAGCTCAGACTTCTGCGGTGGGGATAGAGAGCTGTTGAACTTCGCAAACCGCCCTGGTGATGCCCTTATCTTGCCCGCTTGTGATGGTCGCTCCACATCTTCGCCTGCAACCACCTCAACTCCTTCACCGCTGGCCTGTTAATGAGAAAATAAAAACATTAGGGAAACGTTAAACACAAGACAAAAAACAGGACTGAAAAAACTAGCAATCATCATTTGAATCAGTATTGCAAAAACTATATAAACATAAAATGGATCATGCCAACTAATATGATGTTTTTGTGCAACTAATAAAGCTCATGATGACAACTGAAGCCTACTAGTCTGCAACCTGTAAAAAAACTAAGAAAATATACTAGACTTGACAACTACAAAAAGTTATAGGGGATGTGCAACGATAAGAAATGATATTGCAATAAGATAACATCAACTAAAAAAAGGTTTGCAAGGAACTGTTAAATAGCATTACATTAGCATATCAACAAAAATAAGATCAGCAAGGAGTACTCCATTTGCTAAAGCAGAAAATTGACAAAAATAGCAGATCAACAATAGGTGAGCTACTCCATTTTTAGGCGCTCCATCTGCTACAAGAAATTATGTGTACTCATGCTTGTAATTGTACTCTTTCAAAAAATATTACTCCATGCTAGTAAAATCATGAGTAATTACTCAAGAAAACAATTATAAACAGTTAGTAAATTGACAAGGTTATGTGCTTTAAGTTCAGTTAAATTTGATTAATGGAAAAGATTCACCTATAACAAGGTTTATGTGACACGGAGTAGTTTATTTCATAGGAGTAAACACTAGTAATATTGACATGGGGTATTTTATTTGACAGGAGTAAACAATAGTAACACTATTACATTTGCATTACTACTAAATAATGACCATGTGCAACTTTGAAACTTTTGCATTACTACTGATGATGACCATGTAGTGCTAGTGTACTTTTGCATTCAGTAAAAAAACCACATACCTCAGCATCTGCTACGAAAGATGCGGCAGCTCCTCCAGCAACTGCTGCCTGCACAAAATGGTGACCAGTGATGTCAACTACAAGATGCCAACTAATGTCAACAACAAGATGCCAACTCATGTCAACTTCTGGGAAAACTAAATTTAGATCAAGATGACCAGTGATGTCAACTACAAGACTGTTATTGACCAACTACAACAGAAATAGTGGTGCCAACGGCTGCATAATTTCATCAGCGTCTAAAAAGCGAGAAACACTTATATTCAATAATTTACTTACCCTAATAGATGACTCAGCTCTCCTTCCAACTGCTGCACGTCTAGTCCGCTTTACAACCCGAAACTGATCAACATCCTAAGAAAATAAAAAAACATGAGCATGGGAAAAAACAAAAAAAATTATATGACCCAAACAAAACCAAAATAAGGTACTTGTGTCATCAGCATGCCACTTACCTCAACTTCCTCTCCCTGCTGAACACTCCGCGCAGGTCGTGGCTGGCGATTAGCAGGACACTTCGAGTTCCGACGAAGCGACTGACTTCCAGAACACTGATTAAGCAACAAAAAAACATGAAAAAAAGACATTAGCATACGTGCATAAGTTGAAAACAACTCAAAAACACAAAAAAGTGAAAAAATACATCTTCTTCATTGCCATCCGCATCTCCTCCTATTATAACCATTTTTGCCCTGCGGGGGGAAATACAACAGAAGAAAACATAGTTAGAAGATGCACAAACAAACTAGAGAAATCATAAAGGGTTGCTTTGATCTGCAGACCTCTACACATAAGCAGTACACCTAATGCAAAAAACTGTAAAAACATATGGACAACCAACTACTACAATGATGCAGCCAACTGGGCAATCAACCTTGTGCAACTGGACAACATATAAGTCAACTAAAGTTTAACTGTGGCAAGTAATAATTAGGCAAAAAATAGGTAATTAAAGGCAACCAGCTCAGTATGATAACTTGTGCAACTGGAATAAACAAAAAATGCATAGCCAACAAGAATATATTCAGCAAAAATATTGGGTATAATATATTGGAAATTGGCAATCATTGGTACTGATTTGCACAAATAAGGGTCTTTATTTGCACGCATCAGGCGAAAACACATGAACAACCACATCCACAGCAAAGACTGGCAGATTGGGTAGACTATATTGGAAAATTGGTAAGCATTGGTACTAATTTGCACAATCAAGAGGCCCCAGTTGCACACAGCAGGGGAAAAACACACGAACAACCAGATCCAGCACAAAGGCTGGCAGAAAAATCAGTAGACTATATTGGAGAATTGTCAACCATTAGTACTAATTTGCACAAGTTCTAACGCCCGGATAATCAAGCTACAGTAACCTCTGCTAATGATGCCTCGTCACCACTCTTACTGTTGTAAACCTCGCGATGATTCAATCCCATTCGAATTCAAATTTCAAAATCAAAGCAAACAATAAAAGTTTTTCAAAATTTAAAACAAAAGTGTTCGGGAGATGCCATATTTTACATAGGTCAATATGGTGTAATAAAGACAATTTTATAGACTGCCTAAGTATTTTAAAATAAATAAAGACAGAAAAGGAAAATAAATAAAAGAAAAAAAACTAAACTAACAAAAAAAAGAGAAAGCCCCCCCCCCCCCCGCTGGGCCAAGTGGCCCAGCTGGCCTCAGCCGACCGACCGGGCCGCCCCCCCCCCCCCCCGGCCCAGCCGCCCCCCCACGCACCCCCCACTCCCTTATCCGATCCCCCTGGACCCCGAAACCCTAGCGCTAACCACTCCCCACTCCCCCCACTCCTCGCTCTCCCTCCCCGATCCAGATCGGGAACGGGGGCGTTCGACTCCGCCCCGCCGCCACTCGACGCCATCGCCTGAAGCCGCCCACCGGCGACGACCCCCTCCCGCGCGCCCGTGCCACGGCCTCCTCCTCACCGGAACCCGCCACTGCCCGTCGCCTCGTCCTCCTCGTCTCCTCCTTGCCGAAGACGCGTCCCCGTCCTCCTCCCCAAAGGCTTCACCGCACCTCGACGCCCCTTCCCTCCAACGGACGGTGAGGACCCCGGTCCTCCTTCCCCCGCCTAGTGCCTTACCGCGGCGGCCCTCGCCTCTCGCCTCTGCCGTCCCTATGCGTCGTCCGCCGCCCGTGTCGAGAGCACGCGTGACGGCGCTCCCGCCGTTGCTTGCCCCTCCTCGTGTACACGCCTGCCACCCCACGCCCGAGCTCGCGCGCGTCCTGCACCCGCGCTCGCGGCGCCCCCTCCGCCGCATCCCATGCTCCGGCCGCGCTCCCGCACGCCCTGCACGCGCCTGCGCACGCGCCTTGCCCCGCGCACTGGCCCACGTCCGCGCGCCCCCTTCCACGCCAGCGCCTGCAGCTGCGCGTTGCTCGCGCTTCGGCCGCACCCCCGACTCCTCCTCCTGCGCTCATCCCTGTAGCCCGACGGGCCGCTGCCTCCTCCCCTGCCGCGGCCCCTGCTTTGCTTGCAGCCGCTGCTGTGCTGCTGCCGCGCCTGCTCGCCTCTGCCGCCTCGCGCGGGGCCGTAGCGCGCCCGCTGCTGCCTCCGGCGCCCCCTGCTGCGTCGGCTTCCTCCGCCGGAAACGGCCGGCCGGTGAGCCCCGCCCTGGCCGCCGGCGCCAGTGCCCCCGTCGGGGCTCGGTTCGCCCCTCGTTCGGCGCCCGCCCGTAACCGCTAGCGCCAGGGCCCGCTAAGACCCCCCTGGGCCAATGGCATGCAGGCCCCACGCCCAGAACAAAAAAATGTGTGTTATAAAAAAAATAAAATTAATTAATTAATTAATTAATTAACTTAATTAATCCTAATTTAATTAACCTAATTAACTACTTAACCTAATTAACTACTGTTAATTAACAGTATAGCCAATGACAGGTGGGCCTGCTGTCCAGTTTGACCAAGTCAAACTGCTGACTGGACTAGTCTAGTCATTGACAGGAGGGTCCCACTAGACCCCTTTGACCAGTCAACGGTCCCAGTTGACTGTTGACTGGGGAGTCAACTGGACCCCACCTGTCAGCCCCTTTAGTACATTGTTGTGTACAAGCTGTGGGTACACTTAGCAATTTCACCTTTAATTCTGAAATAATAAATAAATTCAGGAAATTTTAGAAATTGTTTAAAACTTTGAAAAATCATAGAACATAAACCGTAGCTCAGATGGAAAAACTTTGTACATGAAAGTTGCTCAGAACGACGAGACGAATTTGAATACGCAGCCCGTTTATCCGCCACGCATCCCTAGCATAGCGAACACGCAACTTTCCCCCTCTGTTTCATCTGTGCGAAAACGCGAAACACCGGGGATACTCTCCCGGATGTTTCCCCCCCTTCACCGGTATCACCTCATACCGCGATAGGGCACCCCTAGGACCGCTACTTGTCATGTCATGTATCGCTATGCATCTGTTTGCTTAAATACTTATTGTTTCTCCCCCCTCTTCTCTCGCTAGACACCGAGACCGACGCGGCTGCTACCCCGTACGACTACGGAGTTGACGAACCCTCTCTCTTGCCAGAGCAACCAGGCAAGCCCCCCCCTTTGATCACCAGATATCGCCTACTCTTCTCTATACTGTTTGCATTAGAGTAGTGTAGCATGTTACTGCTTCCCGTTAATCCTATACTGATGCATAGCCTGTCCTTGCTACTACTGCTGTTACCTTTACCTGCAATCCTAATGCTTAGTATAGGATGCTAGTTTATCATCAGTGGCCCTACATCCTTGTCCGTCTGCCATGCTATACTATCGGGCCGTGATCACTCGGGAGTTGATCTCGGGTATATACTATATACTTTATACATGATACATGTGGTGACTAAAGACGGGTCGGCTTGAGGAGCACCCGCGAGTGGATCTTTGAGGCGGAGCGACAGGGCAGGTTCCGACCACCTAGGAGAGAGGTGGGCCTGGCCCTGGTCGACGTTCGCGGATACTTAACACGCTTAACGAGATCTGGGTATTTGATCTGAGTTTGGCCATTTGGTCTATACGCACTAACCATCTACGCGGGAGTAGTTATGGGTATCCCGGCGTCATGGTATCAGCCGAAGCCTTCGTGACGTCAGCGACTGAGTGGCGCGCGCCGGATTGGAACGTAAGCCTGCTCTTGTATTAAGGGGGCTAGTTCTGCTTCCGGCCGCGTACGCAACGTGCAGGTGTGCTAAGGGCGATGGGCCCAGACCCCTGTGCGCTTAGGTTTAGACCGGCGTGCTGACCTCTCTGTTGGTCTAGGTGGGGCTGCGACGTGTTGATCTTCCGAGGCCGGGCATAACCCAGGAAAGTGTGTCCGGCCAAATGGGATCAAGCGTGTTGGGGTATGTGGTGCACCCCTGCAGGGAAGTTAATCTATTCGAATAGCCGTGATCTTCGGTAACAGGACGACTTGGAGTTGTACCTTGACCTTATGACAACTAGAACCGGATACTAAATAAAACACACCCTTCCAAGTGCCAGATACAACCGGTGATCGCTCTCTCACAGGGCGACGAGGGGAGGATCATCGGTTAGGATTATGCTATACGATGCTACTTGGAGGTCTTCAGTCTACTCTCTTCTATATGCTGCAAGACGGAGGCTGCCAGAAGCGTAGTCTTCGAAAGGATTAGCTATCCCCCCTCTTATTCTGGCTTTCTGCAGTTCAACCCACCGATATGGCCCTTTACACATTTACCCATGCATATGTAGTGTAGCTTCTTGCTTGCGAGTACTTTGGATGAGTACTCACGGTTGCTTTCTCCCTCTTTTCCCCCTATCCCTTCTACCTGGTTGTCGCAACCAGATGTTGGAGCCCAGGAGCCAGACGCCACCTTCGACGACGACTCCTACTGCACCGGAGGTGCCTACTACTACGTGATGCCCGCTGACGACGACCAGGAGTAGTTAGGAGGATCCCAGGCAGGAGGCCTGCGCCTCTTTCGATCTGTATCCCAGTTTGTGCTAGCCTTCTTAAGGCAAACTTGTTTAACTTATGTCTGTACTCAGATATTGTTGCTTCCGCTGACTCGTCTATGATCGAGCTCTTGTATTCGAGCCCTCGAGGCCCCTGGCTTGTAATATGATGCTTGTATGACTTATTTTTATTTGTAGAGTTGTGTTGTGATATCTTCCCGTGAGTCCCTGATCTTGATCGTACACGTTTGTGTGTATGATTAGTGTACGATTGAATCGGGGGCGTCACACAAGTGATGGTCCCTATTTGCACACAGTCGGAGAAAAACACGTGGACCACCACATCCACCACAAGGCTGACAGATTGGGTACACCATATTACAAAATTGGCAAGCATTGACGTTAAATCGCACAAACAAGGGTTCCTAGTTGCACACAGCAGGGGAAGAAAACACACGAACCACCAGATCCATCACAAAGGCTGGCAGCTTCGTTAGAGAATATTGGGGAATTGGCAATCATAGGTACTAATTTGCACACGTAATGGTCTCTAATTGCAAACAACAGCGGAAAACACATGAACTAGGAGAACCACCACAAGGCTGGCAGATTGGCTATATTATCTCAAGAATTGTCTACTACTGCTCCTAATTTGCACGCAAGTGGCAACAGAGTTGCAGAGCGGGGGAAAAACACTCATAAAAACCAGATCCACCGCGAGGCTACAATACACAGACGAGGCTCTATCACCGCGAACCACTCCTCCTCCCTGAACCACTCATCCCATGTGTATATGCACGAGCTCCCCCCCCCCTACTGCGACGCAAAAATGACGGGATAAGCCCGACCCTAGCCCACCCCTGCCAATCAGGCGGTTTCCCAAACGGAGTAGTCCGCGGGGGTGACCTCAACCTCGCCGGAAAATGAGTTCGACCTCCTTGACCCCGACCACGACCTCGAGTTCGACCTCTACCTCGACCTCCCTGACAACGACCGCGATCTCACCGGAAAACATGTGACCTCACCAGAAAAAGGAGGGCGGGCGAGTGGAGAAACGAGCATGGACGAAGAACGGGGAGCGCGCGTAGGAGCAGTACCTGTGCCGCCGCAAACGACGACCCTCGCGGCGCGGCCATCGACGACAACCCGTCGGATTTGGAACTGCCTCCGAGCACCAACCAACGACGAAAGCAAAGGGGGAAAGAGGAGGAATGGGCCGAGAGAGGTGGGGGTGGACGGGGTAATGGCACGAAATTCGAAACAGCCGCCCACTACGCCCAATACTTTGCGAAACTGCCTAATCCTCAATGACATGTGGGTCTGACGGGAGGTTTATCTCATGTGGCGCGGCGCAATCGGACCAGGCGACCGGTCCACACGCGGGTCTGAGCGGCGCGGCCCCACCACCCGACCAGGGGACACCTGGACAAAACACGCCGTCGATCGGGACGAGATCGAGCGGCTCTCGTTCGGCTGCTCGTTCTCTCCGTTTAGTGCACGTGCACTTTTTAGGTTTTAGGATGATTTTTTAGGATGAAAATCTGGAATCTAACCTTTGATGGTTGGAACAAGTGATGACGATACTTGAGTGTTGCTCCCTTCCTGAAGGCGTTACTGTTGAAGAATCTTGTTGCCCTGTGATGTCATGAGATAATTGGTGCGGATATGGTCATGGTTATAGTTTGTCGACCATGGATTTGATCGCTTTGGGATTGTTTTCTCTCGCTTAGGCATAGTTTTAGTCTTATATGGCTTTGCTATTTGGTAGCGTATTTTTGTATGTATTGGTGTTGGTTGGTTGTGTACATCCTAATTGTGCAGAGACCGGGTGTGTGTTTATTGTGTTTTTATCCACTTGGCGCTTCATTTCGAGTTAATATATTTCAGTCTTTATCAAAAAAGCAGCACCCCATCATTCGTATATGAATGAAGAAACATCATCAGAACATAACTAAAACTCAAACCAACGCAGATAAAACCAGAACGACAACCAACCGAAGACAATCCCATGAGTAAAGAACGGCACCGTGATGCACGTGTTAAGCTATAGTTTTAATTTTAATGAAACGCGGTTCTGTTCCAAACGAGGTCATGGAGACCCTGACCCCTGACGAATGGTGTGGATTGGAACCTGCGTCTTCCTGTTTCATCCTCGCGCCGGCGATCGGCCGGCCGGACTGCCATTCCAGCGTGGTTTAAATGGGCGAACGGAGTCACGGGCCACAGCACAGCTCGACGAGGCAGGGCGATCAAGCAACTGGCAGCAGTTAGGTCAACTCCAACGCACGACAATATTCTATCCGGCCCCGTTTGTTTGGGATAAAAGTGATAAAAAAGGCGGCCCAACGTACGGGAGCAAACGGATTTTTGTCCGCTTTGTGTCCGTTTTCGACCCATCCGTGGCCCAAGTTTGCGCCGCTTTTGGGGTGAAACGGACACCACGCGGACACGCGGGTCGTCTACGCGTGTCCTTCTCTGGCCCGCCCGTCAGTGGCACAAGACGGGCCTTTTTCTATCCGCCCCCCTCCCTTCCTCCGGCCGCATCCCCTCCACTCTTCCCCATTTTTTCCGTCGCCGCCACCGCTACCATTGCAGCCGTGCAGTTCGGACGCGAGCTCGCCCAACCCCTTCCCCTCGGCGCCGCCGAGCTACCCAACCACGGCCACCTGGTTTGCGCACCCGCCGGCTGGTTTTGGGGCGGATCCGGTCGGTTTTGAGCTCGGCCGGCTGTGGGAGGCCGGGCCGCGCCATGGACTGGCCGGGCACCTCGCCGGAAGGCCCTGGCAGGGCCGCAAGGCCACATGCAGGCAGTGGCTCCTCCTCTAGCCGCTCGGATCTGCACCGTCGGCGGTCCGCCGGCAGATACACGAATGGCGGTCGGCCGGGCTCGGTGCTTGCCCAAAAGCTCGCCGGCGCACCGTTGCCACTCATTAAGTGCGACCACTGCCCAAGGATGGTCGTGCGCCGCGTGTCTACAACGCCGGAACATTCCGGATGGGTGTTCATCAAGTGCTTAAACGATGGGGTATGCGCTTTTTTTAGCTTCGGTTTGTGCTCTAGATTTAACTAGTTGTGCTAATTTCAAATTTTGTTGTGTAGAACGGATGCAAGTTTTGGTATTGGGAAGAAGAATACATCGATATATTGATAGAGCGAAACTTAGTACATGTTCGTGCACTTTTAGCTAGTATAGAGGCTGTAAATGAGACAAGTGCACTTGATGCTAGATTAGAGGCTAGACACGAGACTAGGTGTGAGGAGGAAGCAACATCGACTTCCGGCTTGAAGAAGAAAGGAGGATGCCAGATCGAGCCTTCTGGCTTGAAGAAGAAAGGAGGGTGCCAGATCGACCCTCCTCCACAGATCAACAACGAGTGCATCGAGAAGACTCTAACCCAACTCAAGGGAGCAGTTATGGAAATTGGGTATCTTTTAAAATGTATTTTTGTGGTTCTTGTTTTCTTTGTCCTTACCTTACTAGTCAAAATGTGATGATGCATTTTCCATGTACCAAAAATGAATGATGAAATAAAATTAAGGACTTGCAAAAAAATAATATGCGGACAAGATGCGGCCGGGATGTGTCCGTGCGGTGGGCGCACGGCCACCGCATCCCAGAATAGGCCCGGACACGACCCCAAATCTCTATCCAAAGAACAAAAACAGAACAAAACGGACGTCCGTTTGGGGTCGCGCGATGGAGTTGGCCTTAGGCGCGATTTAACTGCGGCGTTTGGTTTCTACTCCGTGTCAGTGCCCACGAGAAGCCCACGTTGGGAGGCCGTCCCTCCTGGGGGAACGCGCCGCTGCGGGAGCCATGTGGCATGTGGGATGCGTGGCCTGGGAGTGGGTGGGCGAGCGGCCGAAGACCGGGTCGACGAAACCTGCCGGGCGCCGTGGCGGTGGCCAAATGTCACGGTGCTGCGTCACTGGGGTAGCTGGGGCTCGTCGGGTCGCTGGCCATCGTCAGAGCGACACGCATGTTTGACGTTTTTTTTTCGGGTGCATGTTTGACGCTTTTGACGTTTTGTGTTAGGTTATCATGCCTGATAATGGTTGTTTAAAATCAATCAGCCGTGCTAACGCTCACTGGTAGCCTTTGGTTAGGCGGCGGAAGCATTACTTTGTTCTTTGGTTAAACAGAAGGGCATCTCCAACGCAGTCCACTAAAACAAACACATTATATATTGTATTGATGGACTGATCTAGATTAGTACGCGGAAACGAATGTGAGTGCCGATCATCCAATCGCACCTATTAAACGATTCATCCAGGACCGGTCAATTTAGTTTCAAGTGCATAGCAATATGAGTAAATTGAAAAAAAAAGCTCATATTGTCCAATCATAACAAAAAAACGGATGTTCATAGGTTTTATATGCACTCGATCACAAAAATTTCGGTCTGCCCGTCCGTGTAAAAAAAAAACTGTTTTTTCCCTGCTAGACCGATTGTCCGAGTCTCGTCGCTCACTCTATTGTCGGTCCCTCCTAAGCACCCACCTTCTTCTCGGTCGCCTCCATCTCGGCTGTCAAGGGCTTCAACATCTTGACACAGACAATATGCACGATCATTGCCGCATCGTCATCTAACTCGTGTATCCTCATGGTCAACATCTTGGTATCCTCCGAAGCGGCGGCGAGCTCAACCCTTCTCTCTTCGAGGTGTTAATCCTCTCGTTCTTCTTTTCCTCATTCACATCTATGCACTTGACACATGCACCATCCTTCTTCGCCAAGATGCCCTCGAACATCTCCATCATATTGGCCGCCGCCCCTTGTCGCTTCTCCTTCTCCTCATTCCACTCGTTTCCCTGGAACACCCTTCTAACCTTCTTGGGCGACTCTTTTGTTGGGTCGGTTGGATCATCCGCTTCTTCCTCGTCATTGATGCCGACGATCTTGATGGGGTTGGCAATGGATAGTTGACACTTGGGTTGCCCATTCAACTTCAACCAACAATGTATGAGGACGATTTCTTCTTCTCCACCTTCAAGAACAAGTTGCACGACCAGGCGAGCTATAAAAAAGACATTGTCAACAAGTTGCATATCCGGCTAAATGACCAACACATTGAGAATATCTGGCTAACAAGTTGCATATTCCGCCAAATGACCAACACATATAACAATTTACTTGCTCGGTGATTAGCGCACTACTTGCTACCGACAAATTAATTCTTTCAAATTATTGCATTACTTGCTCACGACCTGTTGGATGATGTATCATCGATGGTTGAGCGACTTTGTGCCATGAGCGTGGATGAGTTTGTTGTGGCAGGGCTTAAAATTCTTGTGCTCATGGAACAGAGAATGGATGTTGGACTGGTACCGGCGCCCTGCGTCCTCAGCCCCGCCTAGCCCATCCACCTCGTCACCGGCCCGCCCACCTCCCCGTCACCCTACTTTTTTTGACCGCCTCATCTTTTGCCTTCCTTTAAAGGCGGCGGGCTTGCTATGTTGTCGAGTTGACCTTCCGGTGGGCTAGTACGGGTCCATGCGACGACAGAAGCGAAAAGCACATGAATTGGGGGGAGGGCAGTAGCAATCAGAGCTGAGAGAGTGGGAAAGGAGGGCTTTGGTGCGAAAACGATGCGGACCGCCCCAAATGTGCGGGCTTCACCTCGATTTTTGGGCCACGGTATCAGAGTCCAACGTGGCGGAGGTCCTGACTTTTGCAGAGCCCCTCCTACTTTGCTTCTGGTTTGCCAGAAAACGAACACGTGGATGCGTCCAAAGACAAATATAGATCTGTGTTGGATGGCTCGCGACGTCCGAACAGTTCGATCTGGACGTTTGTGGGCGTTTTGAGGGTTCGTGTTGGTGATGCCCTAAGTTTTTTTTTCAAAAACACTCATATCTATCATAAGGCTCACTAACATTATAAAGCACCTTCAACATAATAGAAATTACATCAAGGTCCATAAACCAACAGGTGACCACTATTGTCGTCAGTACAAACCGTTGACACTGCCGCTCCCTTACCGGGTTCGGCCTACCATGTTGATGACTGACGAGAAGTCTTCGTGCACCTGCCTAGAGTTGCAGTCGTGTCATTAAGCCCTTTAATTGATCGGAAGCACCTCACACCAGATCTCATCGTCTTGCACGTGCGACGAGAAACTCTAAACTTACCATCCCAAGTAGACGGCAAGAATCTACACTGAAGCTCCGCTAAATTAATCTCAATGAATGAACTCGAGGAGGACTGAAACCCAAAATACTAGCTCAAATATGAAGCAGTCGTTGGAGTAAGCAACATGCAATGCTTGCAAACAAAAGTTTCTACCCCATAAATCAAGAACATGTTGTGGAGATTGATCACAAGTTTACCACTAGACATGTAGTTCCACAAAGAAAGTAGAGTTGTAGTAGGGCGTTGAGCAGTGCAGTCATCCTTCTCCTCCTTTGCCCCTCAACCAGAAGATTGTGGAATTCACAAATGGTTCGTCGAAGCGGTACAGGTGCACTGCCTCTAAGGTATTCGTGCGTACAGGGAAGAACATTGTATGATAAATTGCTAGATTTGATAGCGCAACCTATGCACGAAGGTGGCGACTGTCGTGGTTCTAAGTCTGACAGTGATGTAGGGGGGTAAGTATGGAGAGGCAAGATCTTAGCTATAGAGGAGTTGTAGGAATGCAAGATTTACGAGTTCAGGCCCTTCTCGGAGGAAGTAATAGCCCTACGTCTCGGAGCCCGGAGGCGGTCGACTGGATTATGCGTGTGTGAATTACAGGTGTGCGAACCCTTGTCTCAGAGGAGGGGGCGGCTTATATGGAGTGCGCCCAGACCCCAGCCAGCCCACGATACAAAGGGTTCAATGTACATTAAGGCAGGGCGTTACTGGTAACGCTAGTAATAAAGTGCTATGATGACCATAAAAGCTACTTAATAACCGACCGTTAGCATGCGGAGCGCCTTTAGGTCACCTGACCGTCGAGTGGCTTGGTCTTGGTCGAGTGATTGCTTCTTGGTCGAGTATCTTCAAGTCTGTCGAGTGAGACACCTTCAAGTCGATTGAAAGATGATTTCTTCTGGAGATGTCCTTGGGTAGGTTAGTTTGGACAGGTCCATGACCCTACCCTAGGTACATAGCTTCATCATTAGCCCCCGAATGGATCGAGGTTTGAGTGGGACAGGGTTTGAGCATTTTTCCGACTCGTTTTTCATGCCGCGAGCATACCTTGTTTCGGATCAATGAACCCAAGTGTTGACAGCGACTTCCTTTCCAGTCGCCTTGATACATTCTTAATTCTTCGTCGAGTGGGTTTCTTTACTCGAAAGGCTCCGAGTGACGGTGCGGAGGAGATCTTTGGTTTGACAAGTTGTTCTGATGTCCGCGGATTTCGTGGGATCCAAATTTTGGGAAGCGCGCGGGACGGGGGAGGCCACAGTAATCGGATGGGATAGAGCGGAGCTGCCTCGATCCCCGCGCCATCTTTTTCACCACGTATCGCGCGTGCGATTGTTACGGGATTTGACAGAGCTGCCTGGGCCTACCCGTCAGCCACTCGGAAGCGGCCTCATATAAGGTGTTGGACCGGAGTCTCCCGAACAGTGTGTTCCCATTACCTATTCTCCTCTTCACGCCCCTCCGTTGTGCTCACTCTCGCCCCAGCGCCACCGCTCCGTACGCGTCTCGCCGGCGACAATGGGGAAGGAGAAGACGGCGGCTCTGGAGCGGGCAAAGAAGGCGACGGCGAGGTCGAAGGGGAAGGCGACCAGCCGGGGCGGATCTTCCTCACAAACCGGCCTGCCGAAGGGCTGGATCCAGGGCGACTGGATCCACTCGAGGATCACCCAAGAAGACCTCGACGACCTGGCCGAAGGGGGGCTGATCCCCTATGACTCGGCGCGGCTTCCGGGGAAGGAATCTGAGCCGCAACCTCGGGAGGGTGAGCGTGTTCTTCTTGCCACCCACGTCGACCGTGGATTTTCCTTGCCTCCTCACCCTTTCTTTCGAGGGTTTCTGAACTTCTTTGGGGCACAACTCCACCACTTTACTCCCAACACAATCGTTTATCTCGCCGCTTTCATTTCTTTGTGTGAGAACTTCCTGGGTTGCCGGCCTCACTGGGGTCTTTTCAAGCACATTTTCACTTGTCGCTCCCAGACGGTGAAAAAGGCTAATCCGAGTGACGAGAGGACGCAAGTGATTCAGATGTGTGGGGGTCTTGGTATCCAGATGAGAGGAAAAAGTTCTTTTCCGGCTATGATTCTTCCCAACTCAGTCCGCGAATGGCAGTCGACCTAGTTTTACTGTAAGGACCAGTCGACGCCAGGGCAATCGACTGGCCTCCCTCCCTTTACCGTGGACCGAGTGAGGAAACCCTCCCCTTTGAAGGTGCTCCCGGAGGAGAAGGCACAGGTGAGGGTGCTGGTCGATCGAGTGGTCCAGCTTATCCGTGACGGGGTCACTGGTATGGATCTCTTGGAGGTCTTCCTTCAGTGGCGCATCCAGCCTCTTCAAGCCCGAGACCATCCAATGTGGATGTATTCGGGTCTTGAAGACTCCACTCAGATCCACCCGGAGGAGGTCGACGACGACACACTGGAGAAGTGGCTGTCGGGCATTACCGGGAACAAGGACAACCCCAGGGGAGCCAGGAGAGTCCCTCCATTCGACCAGTCTCATGCACCAGAGAAGGTCTGATTCTGAGTTTTTGCTTTGTAATTTAAATTCGCTCCTACATACACTGCATCGACTGACTTTGTTCTCTCTGCTTTCTTTCAGGCCATTATTGAAATGTATTCAATGCCCAACGGAGAGAAAGAGCAAGCTCTGGAAGGCGAGGCAAGCGGCGGCGACAGTGGTGAGTGGACTTCCGACGGTGAAGGGGGTGGAGGAAGCGACGACTCAAGTGATGGAGAAGAAGTCGAGTCACCTCCTCGCCGGGAGAGGCGATCCAAGCTCGACCAAGAACGACCGAGTGCCCGTGAAAAGGTAACTGCTCAGGCTGGTCAATCTTTGAAGCATCCTCGGGTCTCTTCACCAACCCCGACTGAGAAAGCGCCAAAGCACCCCAAAGTTGCAGAGCTGAAGACTCGAAAGGCGTTGCCGAAGATTAAGATTGACATCCCCGTTGCTTCCGCGTGAGTGTCTCCTTTCGTATTCACTCGACGCTTCATGCTGTTTGTTTTTCTTGTTTTAACTGGTCAGATTTTGGGATTGTCAGTGTTGCCACTTCCGGGACCTCAGCTTACAGGGACGAGGACGAGGTGATGGAGGATGCAGTCACTTCTAATCTGGGTATGATTTCTGCCGTACTGTCTTTGTTTGGTCGATCCAATTGCAATGTGCATCATTGGGTGATGTGACTTTGGTAATTGCACCCTACACAGCTCCCAACGTTATTGACCTCCCTGACGATGATGAAGAGCCCGAGAGGCCTTTGACGAGGAAGAGTAGGCAAGCTCCTACAAGTGAGGCGCTACAGTCGACACAGAGGGCGGAACCAGTCGTTCAGGACGCTGGCGACGCCAATCGGGGTTCTGTTACCTTCGTCGTGCCACTTGTCGAGTGCCTTGCCTTCTTCGTCGACTGCTCAGGCCCCTGTCGACCCACCTTCAGTTTTTGCAACCCATCATGTCCCAGAAGACGAAGTGAATGCTGCCAGGGAAGCTATACGCCAGGCGGGTGTCATGATGGAGAAGATGAAGATGGTGCGAGACGCCAGTCAGGCTGCCTACGACGCCAGCTCGGCTCTCCAAAGCAACGTTCAGGTTAGTTGGTCGCCGCTTGTTCTGTTGGAATATGATATTTGAAGACTCCTTTCTGAAAATCTTTGCGTTAGTACACCCACTGGGTGCGTTGCTTGAACTTTGAATTAGTGGGGGCACGCTGAGTGCACCCACTGGGTGTAGTCCCTGAGACTGCGGTGGACTGCGGGCAGTCGACTGTAGTCTTTGTATCTTGTCGAGTGTAAACCGAATTGATAGTTTGTCTCTTCCACTCGGTCTGGTCGAGTGGGGTCGAAACCGGTGGGGGCACGCCAAGTGCACCCACTGGGTGTAGTCCCCGAGACCGCGGTCGACTGCTGGCAGTCGACTGTGGTCTGAGCTCT
The DNA here is from genome assembly GCF_056163025.1 of Triticum urartu. Classification (NCBI taxonomy): domain Eukaryota; kingdom Viridiplantae; phylum Streptophyta; class Magnoliopsida; order Poales; family Poaceae; genus Triticum; species Triticum urartu. The sequence continues at coordinate 605,183,460 of NC_141875.1, forward strand.
CTTTTTTTTTACTCCCTGCACTCGACTCTGGCAGGCCGGTCGAGTGGGCTCAGAACAGGTGGGGGCACGCAAAGTGCACCTGCTGGGTGTAGTCCCCGAGGCTATGGTGGACTGCGGGTAGTCGACCGTAGCCTTAGTAACTTTTTTTGCTGTAAAAATAACTTCTCCCCTTTGATTTTAGAAATCTTGTGATCTTGGGGCTCGCTTTGCTGACTTAGAGAAACAGCAGATCCAACTGAACCTTGACTTGGAGCTGGCCAAGACAGAGCTACAAAGGGTCAAGGACGACGCCACTGGTAAGACGAATTTGTCGACTGGTCCGTCTTAAGCTTGAGTTCCCTTCTGCTCTTTCTGAATCAGGCATCATTTATTTGTAGAAAAACTGAGAGAAGCTCTGGTGAAGAAGGACCAGGATTTGGATGCTGCTCGAAAGGAGGCTGACGACAAAACCGCTCTAGCTGCACAGAAACTGGCTTCGGTCGGCCAGTTGGAAGAAGAGAATACCAGGCTGAAGTCTGCTCTGAATGACGCCAACAAGGAGTGCTCGCGCTGGAAGAAGGAGAATCTCATCCTGGGCGAGAAGATGGAAAGCATTGCTCGCGGGAGGGACGATCTGGAGAGCTACCTGAGGAGTCTTGCCAAGAAGTTGTTCATCAAGCTTGAAGGTGCACATTTTGTTCCGACTGATTTTTTTTGTGTCGACTCGGCGTATGTAAATTGACTTATCCTTGGATCGTGATGCATAGTTTTGCCAGAACTTCGAGGAGGAGACTGGGCGGATCGAACCTGGTTTGGATCCAATCAATTCTCCTGTGAAAGATGAAACTGCCATGAATCTGCTCTGACTGGAATCCCGCATTGACGGTGTCGTGGACTACTTGGCTCGACTGAAGGTCGCCATGTCGCGGATTGACCCGGCACTTTGGCCAGAGGCTGTGCTCCAAAATGATCTTGAGTCCCTGATGACTCGACTAAATGAAATCCCAGACCAAGTGCAGGAGTGGAAGAAGTCTGCTGCTCGGTGTGGCACTGACGTGGCTCTGTCTTTGGTTCGTGTCCACTGCAAGGAGGTGCGACAAGACAAACTGGCAGCAATCAAGGTCGCCAACACCTAGAAACATGACTTCCGAACTTTTATGGAGACTTTCATCGCTGCAGCCACTCGGATAGCCGACGTCGTCGACCTGGATGAGTTCGTCGAGCCTGCCAGCCCTCCTCCTACGGAGTGAACAAACTTTTATGCCTCACCTTAAATTTTCCTCGGAATGCCGAGTGGTTTTTGTGACCGTTAAACTCTTTCGGGCTGAATGCCCGAGTACTTTGATCTGTGGTCCGGAAACCTTTAGGATTTATCCGAACTTGGTTTATCGTCAAATATCTTTATGCGTTCCCCGTCGAGTGGAAATCGTTCTTTATTCGAGACAACTTTTGTATTTGCGGCGTAGCTCTGAAGGAGACAGTAGTAGTCGACCTGCACCTCGTCGTCTTTGCGGTTCAGCGATGGATTGTACGTTGTATTTTTGGCGAAGCTCCCCAAGCAGGAGGCGGCAGTCGACCTGCCCCTTGTTACTATAGAGCAGGATGAAGTGCATGTTGTATTTGTGGCGAAGCTCCCCGAGGAGGAGGCGGTAGCCGACCTGCCCCTTGTTGCTGCAAAGCAGGATGTGTTTCAAACTTAGGCGAGTGCTGGACTGCAGCTAAGTCCCCGAGTGGGAGGGATACTCTCCACTCGGTAGGATTTTTTCAAACTTAGGCGAGTGCCTGACTGCAACTAAGTCCTCAAGAGAGAGAACTTAGGCGAGTACTGGACTGCAGCTAAGCCCCCGAGTGGGAGGACTGCTCTCCACTCAGTAGGATTTTTTCAAACTTAGGCGAGTGCCTGACTGCAGCTAAGTCCTCAAGTGAGAGAACTTAGGCGAGTACTGGACTGCAGCTAAGCCCCCGAGTGGGAGGACTGCTCTCCACTCGGTAGGATTTTTTCAAACTTAGGCGAGTGCCTGACTGCAGCTAAGTCCTCAAGTGAGAGAACTTAGGCGAGTACTGGACTGCAGCTAAGCCCCCGAGTGGGAGGACTGCTCTCCACTCGGTAGGATTTTTTCAAACTTAGGCGAGTGCCTGACTGCAGCTAAGTCCTCAAGTGAGAGAACTTAGGCGAGTATTGGACTGCAGCTAAGCCCCCGAGTGGGAGGACTGCTCTCCACTCGGTAGGATTTTTTCAAACTTAGGTGAGTGCCTGACTGCAGCTAAGTCCTCAAGTGAGAGAACTTAGGCGAGTACTGGACTGCAGCTAAGCCCCCGAGTGGGAGGACTACTCTCCACTCGGTAGGATTTTTTCAAACTTAGGCGAGTGCCTGACTGCAGCTAAGTCCTCCAGTGAGAGAACTTAGGCGAGTACTGGAATGCAGCTAAGCCCCCGAGTGGGAGGACTGCTCTCCACTCGGTAGGAATTTTTTTTCAAACTTAGGCGAAACGGATTCGCAGCTAAGCCACCCACTGGGGGATTTCATTCGCAAACAAAAAACGATAACAATCACTGAGAAAATTATAATGCTCTTGTCTTTGAAAAATAAACTACAGGAGTTTTTTCTTATTACATCTCATCCGAGTGAGAATTCAAGTATAAAAGGGGCGGAGTAGCTCCGCATTCCAGGCTCGCGGCTCATCAATCTGGCGATCGACATTGTAGAGGTGGTATGCTCCATTGCGAAGGACTCTGGTGACTATGAAGGGGCCTTCCCAAGTAGGGGCGAGTTTGTGTGGTTTCTGCTGATCCACTCGGAGGACTAAGTCTCCCTCTTGGAAGGCTCGACCCTTCACATTTCTGGCATGGAATCGGCGCAAGTCTTGTTGGTAGACGGTCGATCGGATCATGGCCATTTCTCTTTATTCTTCCAGGAGGTCGACTGCGTCCTGCCGGGCTTGTTCTGCTTCATCTTCAGAGTAGAGCTCGACTCGGGGAGCGTTGTGAAGCAGGTCACTCGGCAAGACTGCCTCGGCTCCGTAGACTAGAAAGAATGGGGTTCTTCTGGTCGATCGGTTCGGGGTTGTCCTCAATCCCCAAAGGACTTATGGAAGCTTGTCGACCCATGCACCTGCTGCATGCTTGAGATCGCGCATCAACCGGGGTTTCAATCCTTTGAGAATTAGGCCGTTTACCCTTTCTGCTTGCCCATTCGACTGGGGGTGAGAGACCGAAGCATAGTCGACTCGGGTACCCTGAGAGGCGCAAAAGGCCTTGAATTTGTCAGAATCGAAGTTTGACCCATTGTCAGTGATGATGCTGTGCGGAACTCCGTATCTGAATATCAACCCTCTGACAAAACTGATAGCAGTGCAAGCGTCAAGGTTCTTGATAGGCTTGACTTCAATCCATTTGGTGAACTTGTCGACTGCTACTAGCACATGAGTGAAGCCGCTCCTGCCTGTTCTCAGTGGTCCAACCATGTCCAGCCCCCAAACAGCGAAGGGCCAGACGAGTGGAATGGTTTTCAGAGCTGACGCGGGCTTGTGCGACATATTGGAGTAATACTGACATCCTTCACACTTGTCGACTATCTCTTTTGCCATTTCATTGGCTCTTGGCCAGTAGAATCCCGCTCGGTATGCTTTAGCCACAATGGTCCGAGAGGACGCATGGTGACCACAGGTCCCCGAGTGGACATCATCAAGGATCATCCGACCTTCTTCTGGTGTAATACACCTCTGACCGACTCCAGTCACGCTTTCTTTATGTAACTGTCCTTTTATGACTGTAAAGGCCTTGGATCGTCGGACGATCTGTCGAGCCTCTTCTTCGTCTTCTGGGAGCTCTTTCCTTAGGATGTATGCAATGTACGGTACTGTCCAGTCGGGAGTGCTGACCAAGACTTCCATGATCAGGTCGACTACAGCTGGAATTTCAACTTCAGTCGAATCCGTGGCGCTTTTTGGCTGCGGGGCCTCTTCACTGAAGGGATCCTCCTGAACTGATGGTATGTGAATGTGTTCCAAGAACACATTGCTGGGGATGGCTTCTCTTTTGGAACCTATTTTTGCCAGATCATCAGCTGCTTGATTTTTCAGTTGGGGTATGTGATGAAGCTCTAACCCCTCAAATTTCTTCTCCAGCTTTCTCACTACATTGCAATAACCAGTCATGGCTGGACTTCTGACGTCCCATTCCTTCATCACCTGATTAACCACCAAATCTGAGTCGCCATAGACCATGAGGCGACGGACGCCGAGTGAAATGGCCATGCGTAACCCATACAAAAGTGCTTCGTATTCTGCCTCGTTGTTGGAGGAATCAAAGTGGATTTGAAGAACATAACTGAGTTTATCTCCTCTGGGGGAGACCAACACTACTCCGGCACCGGAACCATTCAGCATCTTGGAACCGTCGAAGAACATGGTCCAATGCTCCAAGTGAACCTGAGTTGGCAGCTGCTGTTCAATCCACTCGGCGACGAAATCTACGATTGCCTGGGACTTAATAGCCTTCTTTGCCTCAAACTTGATATCTAGAGGAAGGAGTTCAGTCGCCCATTTTGCCACTCGACCGGTTGCATCCCTGTTATGCAGGATCTCTGATAATGGAGCGTCGCTGACGACTGTAATGGAATGATCAGAGAAGTAATGAGCAACTTTCTTTGTGGTCATATAAATCCCGTATACAAGCTTCTGATAATGAGGATATCTTTGCTTCGACGGGGTCAAAACTTCAGAAATATAATATACTGGGTGCTGAATTTTGAAGGCCTTTCCTTCTTCTTCCCGCTCGACCGTAAGTACCGTACTGATGACTTGTCCCGTGGCTGCAATGTAAAGCAGCAAAGGCTCCTTACTGATTGGGGCAGCAAGCACCGGCTGGGTGGAGAGCAGAGCTTTGAGCTCTGCAAACGCTGCATCAGCTTCAGGAGTCCACTCGAACTTGTCGGACTTCTTCATCAATTGGTAAAGGGGCAATGCCTTTTCACCGAGACGAGATATGAATCGACTTAAAGCGGCCAAGCAACCAGTAAGCTTCTGGACATCGTGCACTCGCACAAGACTTTTCATTCGGAGTATAGTGCCGACTTTTTCTGGATTGGCGTCGATTCCCCGTTCGGAAATGAGAAAACTGAGTAATTTTCCGCCAGGAACTCCGAATGTGCACTTTGATGGATTAAGCTGATATCATACCTCCTGAGGTTAGCAAAGGTTTCAGCAAGGTCAGTCAGCAGGTCGGAACCCTTCCGTGACTTGACCACAATATCATCCATGTACGCCTCCACATTCCGACTGATTTGGGTGAGCAAACACTTCTAAATCATCCTCATGAATGTGGCTCCGGCATTCTTGAGGCCGGATGGCATGGTAACATAACAGAAGCACCCGAATAGACTGATGAAGGCTGTTTTGATCTCGTCAGGTCCATACAGACGGATCTGATGGTACCCGGAATAGGCGTCTAAAAAAGACAGTCGCTCACATCCCGCAGTCGAGTCGACTATCTGATCGATGCGGGGGAGAGGAAAATGATCTTTCGGGCAGGCCCGATTGATATGTTTAAAGTCAATGCACATGCGAAGTGACTTGTCCTTCTTGGGGACCATAACAACGTTGGCGAGCCACTCGGAGTGGTAGATTTCTCGGATGAACTCCGTTGCTAAGAGCCGAGCCACCTCCTCGCCAATGGCCTTTCTCTTCTGGACAGCGGACCGTCGGAGATGTTCCTTGACAGGTTTTACTTTTGAGTCGACTCTTAGGCGGTGCTCAGCCAGCTCCCTGGGAACACCCGGCATGTCAGAAGGCTTCCATGCGAAAATGTCCCAGTTCTCACGGAGGAACTGGATGAGCGCTTCTTCCTATTTGGAGTCGAGTGTTGTCGAGATATGAGTTGGAGCAGCGCTGGGGTCGGTCGGGTGGATGTGCGCTGTCTTCGTATCGCCAGTCGACTGAAAAGCTGATTCTGTAGCGGGCTTCTTGGCTCACAACAAATCACTCGGGTCTGCAGTCTTCTGGTATTCCTGCAACTCCACCACTGCCATCTGAGCATCGGCGATCTTCGAACCTTTCTGAAAACATTCTTCCGCTTTCTTCCGATTGCCCGTAATAGTGATCACACCTTTGGGGCCAAGCATCTTCAATTTGAGATACATGTAACATGGTCGGGCCATGAAGCGTGCATAAGCCGGCCTGCCCAAAATAGCGTGGTAGGCACTCTGGAAGTCTACAACTTCAAATGTCAACTTTTCTTTGCGGTAATTCTTGGAATCACCGAAAACCACATCAAGAGCAATCTGGCCGAGTCATTCAGCCTTCTTCCCAGGAATAACTCCATGGAAACTCATGTTGCTGGCACTGAGTCTGGACATCGGAATGCCCATCCCTTTCAACGTCTCAGCATACAATATGTTCAAACCACTGCCACCATCCATCAAGACTTTGGTCAGTCGAGTGCCTTCAACCACTGGGTCGACCACCAGAGCTTGCCTCCCAGGGGTGGCAATATGCGTTGGGTGATCGGACTGGTCGAACGTGATGGCAGTCTGAGACCATTTCAAATAACTTGGTGTCGCCGGAGCAACCATATTCACCTCTCGGTTGATGACTTTTAGTTGAATTTTGCTCTCAACATCAGCAAAAATCATCAGGGTGGAATTGACTTGGGGGTATCCATCCTCGCTATCTTCCTTGTCCTCAACTTTGTCTAACTCCTTCTCTTTATCTTTGGGCTGCTTGCCCTGAAACTGCTGGATCAAGAGTCGACACTGTCGAGTGGTATGTTTTGGGTAAATAAAATTACCCTCTTCATCTTTCTTAGTGTGGACGAGGCACGGCAAATCCAACACATCATTTCCGTCTTGGTCTTTAACTTTCTTGGGGTTCCAAGGTCCTTTGGGTTTCCCCTTAAACTTACCTTGAGTCACAGCCAAGGCTTTCCCAGGAGCAGCTGGCTCGGCTTTCCGCTTCTGTTTCCGATTGGAATTTCCTCCGGTTTCTTGGGCGACTGACTTCAGCTTGCCACTCCGGAGTCGATCCTCATCTTCTCCATTAGCGTACTTGGTGGCAATCTTCATCATTCGGTTCAGAGACATATCTCCGGTTCGACCGAATTTCAGATTCAGTTCTCTGTACTTGACGCCTTCTTTGAAGGCACAGACTGAAGGAAATATGCCCTAGAGGCAATAATAAAGTTATTATTTATTTCCTTATATCATGATAAATGTTTATTATTCATGCTAGAATTGTATTAACTGGAAACATAATACTTGTGTGAATACATAGACAAACAAAGTGTCACTAGTATGCCTCTACTTGACTAGCTCGTTAATCGAAGATGGTTATGTTTCCTAACCATGGACAAAGAGTTGTTATTTTATTAACAGGATCACATCATTAGGTGAATGATCTGATTGACATGACCCATTCCATTAGCTTAACACCCGATCGTTTAGTATGTTGCTATTGCTTTCTTCATGACTTATACATGTTCCTATGACTATGAGATTATGCAACTCCCGTTTGCCACAGGAACACTTTGTGTGCTACCAAACGTCACAATGTAACTGGGTGATTATAAAGGAGCTCTACAGGTGTCTCCAAAGGTACATGTTGGGTTGGCGTATTTCGAGATTAGGATTTGTCACTCCGATTGTCGGAGAGGTATCTCTGGGCCCTCTCGGTAATGCACATCACTTGAGCCTTGCAAGCATTGCAACTAATGAGTTAGTTGCGGGATGATGTATTACAGAATGAGTAAAGAGACTTGCCGGTAACGAGATTGAACTAGGTATAGGATACCGACAATCGAATCTCAGGCAAGTAACATACCGATGACAAAGGGAACAACGTATGTTGTTATGCGGTCTGACCGATAAAAGATCTTCGTAGAATATGTAGGAGCCAATATGAGCATCCAGGTTCCGCTATTGGTTATTGACCAGAGACGTGTCTCGGTCATGTCTACATTGTTCTCGAACCCGTAGGGTCCGCACGCTTAAGGTTACAATGACAGTTATATTATGAGTTTATGCATTTTGATGTACCGAAGGTTGTTCGGAGTCCCGGATGTGATCACGGACATGACGAGGAGTCTCGAAATGGTCGAGACATAAAGATTGATATATTGGAAGCCTATGATTGGATATCGGAAGTGTTCCGGGTGAAATCGGGATTTTACCGGAGTACCGGGAGGTTACCGGAACCCCCGGGGAGGTATATGGGCCTTAGTGGGCCTTAGTGGAAGAGAGGAGAGGTGGCCAGAGATGGGCCGCGCGCACCACCCCCCCTTGGTCCGAATTGGACAAGGAGAGGGGCCGGCCCCCCTTCCTCCTCTCTCTCCTCTTCCTCCCCCCCTCCACGAATCCTATTCCAACTAGGAAAGGGGGGAGTCCTACTCCCAGAAGGAGTAGGACTCCTCCTGGCGCGCCACACCTTGGCCGGCCGGCTCCCCTCCCTTGAACCTTTATATACGGAGGCAGGAGCACCCCTAGAGACACAAGTTGATCCACGTGATCATATTCTTAGCCGTGTGCGGTGCCCCCTTCCACCATAGTCCTCGATAATATTGTAGTGGTGCTTAGGCGAAGCCCTGCGACAGTAGTACATCAAGATCGTCACCACGCCGTCGTGCCGACGGAACTCTTCCCCGACACTTTGCTGGATCGGAGTCCGGGGATCGTCATCGAGCTGAACGTGTGCTAGAACTCGGAGGTGTCGTAGTTTCGGTGCTTGATCGGTTGGGCCGTGGAGACGTACGACTACATCAACCAAACGCTTCTGTTGTCGATCTACAAGGGTACGTAGATCATACTCTCCCCTCTCGTTGCTATGCATCACCATGATCTTGCGTGAGCGTAGGAAAATTTTGAAATTACTACGAAACCCAACAGTGGCATCCGAGCCTAGGTTTTATATGTTGATGTTATATGCACGAGTAGAACACAAGTGAGTTGTGGGCGATATAATTCATACTGCTTACCAGCATGTCATACTTTGGTTCGGCGGTATTGTTGGACGAAGCGGCCCGGACCAACATTACGCGTACGCTTACGCGAGACCGGTTCTCCCGACGTGCTTTGCACATAGGTGGCTTGCGGGTGGCAGTTTCTCCAACTTTAGTTGAACCGAGTGTAGGCTATGCCCGGTCCTTGCGAAGGTTAAAACAGCACCAACTTGACAAACTATCGTTGTGGTTTTGATGCGTAGGTAAGATCGGTTCTTGCTTAAGCCCGTAGCAGCCACGTAAAACATGCAACAACAAAGTAGAGAACGTCTAACTTGTTTTTGCAGGGCATGTTGTGATGTGATATGGTCAAGACATGATGCTAAATTTTATTGTACGAGATGATCATGTTTTGTAACCGAGTTATCGGCAACTGGTAGGAGCCATATGGTTGTCACTTTATTGTATGCAATGCAATCGCGCTGTAATGCTTTACTTTATCACTAAGCGGTAGCAATAGTCGTGGAAGCATAAGATTGGCGAGACAACAACGATGCTACGATGGAGATCAAGGTGTCGCGCCGGTGACGATGGTGATCATGACGGTGCTTCGGAGATGGAGATCACAAGAACAAGATGATGATGGCCATGTCATATCACTTATATTGATTGCATGTGATGTTTATCTTTTATGCATCTTATCTTGCTTTGATTGACGGTAGCATTATAAGATGATCTCTCACTAAATTATCAAGAAGTGTTCTCCCTGAGTATGCACCGTTGTGAAAGTTCTTCGTGCTGAGACACCACGTGATGATCGGGTGTGATAGGCTCTACGTTTAAATACAACGGGTGCGAAACAGTTGCACACGCGGAATACTCAGGTTATACTTGACGAGCCAAGCATATACAGATATGGCCTCAGAACACGGAGACCGAAAGGTCGAGCGTGAATCATATAGTAGATATGATCAACATAGCGATGTTGACCAATGAAACTACTCCATCTCACGTGATGATCGGACATGGTTTAGTTGATTTGGATCACGTAATCACTTAGAGGATTAGAGGGATGTCTATCTAAGTGGGAGTTCTTAAGTAATATGATTAATTGAACTTAAATTTATCATGAACTTAGTCCTGGTAGTATTTTGCAAATTATGTTGTAGATCAATAGCTCGCGTTGTTGCTTCCCTGTGTTTATTTTGATATGTTCCTAGAGAAAATTGTGTTGAAAGATGTTAGTAGCAATGATGCGGATTGGATCCGTGATCTGAGGTTTATCCTCATTGCTGCACAGAAGAATTATGTCCTTGATGCACCGCTAGGTGACGGACCTATTGCAGGAGCAGATGCAGACGTTATGAACGTTTGGCTAGCTCAATATGATGACTACTTGATAGTTTAGTGCACCATGTTTAATGGCTTAGAATCGGGACTTCAAAGACGTTTTGAACATCATGGAGCATATGAGATGTTCCAGGAGTTGAAGTTAATATTTCAAGCAAATACCCGAGTTGGGAGATATGAAGTCTCCAACAAGTTCTATAGCTAAAAGATGGAGGAGAATCGCTCAACTAGTGAGCATGTGCTCAGATTGTCTGAGTACTACAATCGCTTGAATCAAGTGGGAGTTAATCTTCCAGATAAGATAGTGATTGACAGAATTCTCTAGTCACCATCACCAAGTTAGTAGAACTTCGTGATGAACTATGATATGCAAGGGATAACGGAAACGATTCCCAAGCTCTTCATAATGCGGAAATTGATGAAGGTAGAAATCGAGAAAAACATCAAGTGTTGATGGTAGACAAGACCACTAGTTTCAAGAAAAGGGCAGAGGGAAGAAGGGGAACTTCAATAAGAACAGCAAGCAAGTTGCTGCTCAAGTGAAGAAGCCCAAGTCTGGTCCTAAGCCTGAGACTAAGTGTTTCTACTGCAAAGGGACTGGTCACTAGAAGCAGAACTACCCCAAGTGATTGGCAGATAAGAAGGATGGCAAAGTGAACATAAGTATATTTGATATACATGTTATTGATGTGTACTTTACTAGTGTTTATAGCAACCCCTCAGTATTTGATACTAGTTCAGTTGCTAAGATTAGTAACTCGAAACGGGAGTTGTAGAATAAACAGAGACTAGTTAAGGGTGAAGTGACGATGTGTGTTGGAAGTGGTTCCAAGATTGATATGATCATCATCGCACACTCCCTATACTTTCGAGATTAGTGTTGAACCTAAATAAGTGTTATTTGGTGTTTGCGTTGAGCATGAATATGATTTGATCACTTTTATTGCAATACAGTTATTCATTTAAGTTAGAGAACAATTGTTGTTCTGTTTACATGAATAAAACCTTCTATGGTCATACACACCAACGAAAATGGTTTGTTGGATCTCGATTGTAGTGATACACATATTCATAATATTGAAGCCAAAAGATGCAAAGTTAATAATGATAGTGCAACTTATTTGTAGCACTGCCGTTTAGGTCATAGTGGTGTAAAGCGCATGAAGAAACTCCATGCTGATGGGATTTTGGAATCACTTGATTATGAATCACTTGATGCTTGCGAACCATGCCTCATGGGCAAGATGACTGAGACTCCGTTCTCCGGAGCGAGCAACTGACTTATTGGAAATAATACATACTGATGTATGCGGTCCGATGAGTGTTAAAGCTCACGGCAAGTATCGTTATTTTCTGAACTTCATAGATGATTTGAGCAGATATGGGTATATCTACTTAATGAAACACAAGTCTGAAATATTTGAAAAGTTCAAAGAATTTCAGAGTGAAGTGGAGAATCATCGTAACAAGAAAATAAAAGTTTCTACGATATGATCGCAGAGGTAAAATATTTGAGTTACGAGTTTGGTCTTCAATTAAAACAATGTGGAAAAGTTTCACAAACTCATGCCACATGGAACACCACAGCATAATGGTGTGTCCGAACGTCATAACCGTACTTTATTGGATATAGTGCAATCTATGATGTCTCTTACCGATCTACCACTATCGTTTTGGGGTTATGCATTAGAGACAGCTACATTCACGTTAAATAGGGCACCATCTAAATCCGTTGAGACGACACCATATGAACTATGGTTTGGCAAGAAACCTAAGCTGTAGTTTCTTAAATTTTGGGACTGCGATGCTTATGTGAAAAAGTTTCAACATGATAAGCTCAAACCCAAATCGGAGAAGTAAATCTTCATAGGATATCCAAAGGAAACTATTGGATACACCTTCTATCACAGATCCGAAGGCAAGACTTTTGTTGCTAAATTCGGAAACTTTCTAGAGAAGGACTTTCTCTCGAAAGAAGTGAGTGGGAGGAAAGTAGAACTTGATAAGGTAATTGTACCTTCTCCCTTATTAGAAAGTAGTTCATCACAGAAATCTGTTCCTGTGACTACTACACCAATTAGTGAGGAAGCTAATGATGATGATCATGTAACTTCAGATCAAGTTACTACCGAATCTCGTAGGTAAACCAGAGTGAGATCCGCACCAGAGTGTTACGGTAATCCTGTTCTGGAGGTCATGCTACTTGACCATGACGAACCTACGAACTATGAAGAAGCGATGGTGAGCCCAGATTCCGCAAAATGGCTTGAGGCCATGAAATCTGAGATGGGATCCATGTATGAGAACAAAGTATGGACTTTGGTTGACTTGCCCGATGATCGGCAAGAAATTGAGAATAAATGGATCTTCAAGAGGAAGACGGACGCTGATAGTAGTGTTACTATCTACAAAGCTAGAATTGTCGCAAAAGGTTTTCGACAAGTTCAAGGTGTTGACTACGATGAGAGTTTCTCACTCGTATCTATGCTTAAGTCTGTCCGAATCATGTTAGCAATTGCCGCATTTTATGAAATCTGGCAAATGGATAAACAAAACTGCATTCCTTAATAGATTTATTAAAGAAGAGTTGTATATGATACAACCAGAAGGTTTTGTCAATCCTAAAGGTGCTAACAAAATATGCAAGCTCCAGCGATCCATCTATGGACTAGTGCAAGCATCTCGGAGTTGGAATATACGCTTTGATAAATTGATCAAAGCATATAGTTTTATACAGACTTGCAATGAAGCCTGTATTTACAACAAAGTGAGTGGGAGCACTACAACATTTCTGATAAGTATATGTGAATGACATATTGTTGATCGGAAATAATGTAGAATTATTCTGCAAAGCATAAAGGAGTGTTTTAAAGGAATTTTCCAAAGAAAGACCTCGATGAAGCTGCTGACATATTGAACATCAAGATCTATAGAGATAGATCAAGACGCTTGATAAGTTTTTTTCAATGAGTACATACCTTGACAAGATTGTGAAGTAGTTCAAAATAGAACAGTCAAAGAAAGAGTTCCTGTCTGTGTTACAAGGTGTGAAATTGAGTAAGACTCAAAAGCCCGACCACGGCAGAAGATAGAAAGAGGATGAAAGTCATTCCCTATGCCTCAGCCATAGGTTCTATAAAGTATGCCATGCTATGTACCAGATCTATTGTATACCCTACACTAATTTTGGCAAGGTAGTACAATAGTGATCTAGGAGTAGATCACTGGACAGCGGTCAAAATTATCCTTAGTGGAATAAGGATATGTTTCTCGATTATGGAGGTGACAAAAAGGTTCGTCGTAAAGGGTTATGTCGATGCAAGTTTTGACACTAATCCAGATGACTCTAAGTCTCAATCTGGATACATATTGAAAGTGGGAGCAATTAGCTAGAGTAGCTCTGTGCAGAGCATTGTTGACATAGAAATTTGCAAAATACTTACGGATCTGAATGTGACAGACCCGTTGACTAAAATTATCTCACAAGCAAAACATGATCACACCTTAGTACTCTTTGGGTGTTAATAGCGATGTGAACTAGATTACTGACTCTAGTAAACCCTTTGGGTGTTGATCACATATCGATGTGAACTATGGGTGTTAATCACATGGTGATGTGAACTATTGCTGTTAAATCACATGGCGATGTGAACTAGATTATTGACTCTAGTGCAAGTGGGAGACTGAAGGAAATATGCCCTAGAGGCAATAATAAAGTTATTATTTATTTCCTTATATCATGATAAATGTTTATTATTCATGCTAGAATTGTATTAACCGGAAACATAATACTTGTGTGAATACATAGACAAACAAAGTGTCACTAGTATGCCTCTACTTGACTAGCTCGTTAATCGAAGATGGTTATGTTTCCTAACCATGGACAAAGAGTTGTTATTTGATTAACGGGATCACATCATTAGGTGAATGATCTGATTGACATGACCCATTCCATTAGCTTAGCACCCGATCGTTTAGTATGTTGCTATTGCTTTCTTCATGACTTATACATGTTCCTATGACTATGAGATTATGCAACTCCCGTTTGCCAGAGGAACACTTTGTGTGCTGCCAAATGTCACAACGTAACTGGGTGATTATAAAGGAGCTCTACAGGTGTCTCCAAAGGTACATGTTGGGTTGGCGTATTTCGAGATTAGGATTTGTCACTCCGATTGTCGGAGAGGTATCTCCGGGCCCTCTCGGTAATGCACATCACTTGAGCCTTGCAAGCATTGCAACTAATGAGTTAGTTGCGGGATGATGTATTACAGAATGAGTAAAGAGACTTGCCGGTAACGAGATTGAACTAGGTATAGGATACCGACGATCGAATCTCGGGCAAGTAACATACCGATGACAAAGGGAACAACGTATGTTGTTATGCGGTCTGACCGATAAAAGATCTTCGTAGAATATGTAGGAGCCAATATGAGCATCCAGGTTCCGCTATTGGTTATTGACCAGAGACGTGTCTCGGTCATGTCTACATTGTTCTCGAACCCGTAGGGTCCGCACACTTAAGGTTACAATGACAGTTATATTATGAGTTTATGCATTTTGATGTACCGAAGGTTGTTCGGAGTCCCGGATGTGATCACGGACATGACGAGGAGTCTCGAAATGGTCGAGACATAAAGATTGATATATTGGAAGCCTATGATTGGATATCAGAAGTGTTCTGGGTGAAATCGGGATTTTACCGGAGTACCGGGAGGTTACCGGAACCCCCCGGGAGGTATATGGGCCTTAGTGGGCCTTAGTGGAAGAGAGGAGAGGTGGCCAGAGATGGGCCGCGCGCCCCTCCCCCACTTGGTCCGAATTGGACAAGGAGAGGGGGCCGGCCCCCCTTCCTCCTCTCTCTCCTCTTCCCCCCCCTCCACGAATCCTATTCCAACTAGGAAAGGGGGGAGTCCTACTCCCAGAAGGAGTAGGACTCCTCCTGGCGCGCCACACCTTGGCCGGCCGGCTCCCCTCCCTTGAACCTTTATATACGGAGGCAGGGGCACCCCTAGAGACACAAGTTGATCCACGTGATCATATTCTTAGCCGTGTGCGGTGCCCCCTTCCACCATAGTCCTTGATAATATTGTAGTGGTGCTTAGGCGAAGCCCTGCGACAGTAGTACATCAAGATCATCACCACGCCGTCGTGCTGACGGAACTCTTCCCCGACACTTTGCTGGATCGGAGTCCGGGGATCGTCATCGAGCTGAACGTGTGCTAGAACTCGGAGGTGCCGTAGTTTCGGTGCTTGATCGGTCGGGCCGTGGAGACGTACGACTACATCAACCAAACGCTTCCGTTGTCGATCTACAAGGGTACGTAGATCATAGTCTCCCCTCTCGTTGCTATGCATCACCATGATCTTGCGTGAGCGTAGGAAAATTTTGAAATTACTACGAAACCCAACACAGACTGCTTGGTGGTCAGGCACATTCTCTACCGTGTGGTGCAATGTGATCCATCTCTGGATGTAATCCCTCAAAGTTTCATTCGGCTTCTGCACACAGGACCGCAGTTCCGTCAACCCTGCCGGTCGTTTGCATGTTCCTTCGAATGTGGTGACAAACACTCGGGCGAGATCTTCCCAAGTGTAAATGCTGATGGGTGCTAACTGGTTCAGCCACGCTCTGGCCGAGCCCTCCAACATGAGAGGCAGGTGCTTCATGGCCACCTCATCATTGCCGCCGCCAATCTGGACGGCCACTCGGTAGTCTTCAAGCCAAGTATCGGGCTTGGACTCGCCAGTGAACTTGCTGACTCCTGTCGCCAACCTGAAGTTGGGAGGAATCACAGCGGCCCTGATGGCTCTACTAAAGCACTCTGGCCCCAAAATATGTGCTCTGCTGCTGGTAGGAGCATCTCTGTCGTGTCCTTCCCGGTGAGCTCTGTTCCTGTCAACCAAACCTTGAACGAGAATGGATCTTGCATCGAAGCCTGGCTCCCTGGAGTCGACTGGAATCCTTCGCCCAACACTACGAGGGTGCCTATCATCCTGTTGTCGAGGCGCATACGACCCGCTCCTCGGGGGAGGGGTGGGCACTCGACGTCGATCATCACGATCGAATCGGTGATCATATTGCTTACGGTTACCATGCTGATTACGCCGGTCCCCACGACCCTCACGCCTCGGGGGCGATCTTGGGCTATGAGCCGACTGGACTGTGTCTGCGGCAATGGATCTACTGTGAATCATGTTCCGCGACTGAGAAACAGCGGAATTCTGGTCTCCTGCTGCCCGGAGCAGCGCTCTCATCTGCAGCAAGCCTCTGCCAGCCTCCGACTGGGAAGGCTGAATCGACTCTGCTATGCGGGCTGCAGCTGCTAAATTCTGAATCGGAGTTCAATATACCTGCGGGGGCGGGAAGAGCTGACGTCGACTGGATTCGGGAACCCGTTGTCGCGCACGGTCGTCAAGTGCTCGCTGGAGGTTCTCCAGTCGAGTGCGCTCGGCCAAGTTTGCCAGGCGCGCGTCCTCCAAGGCACGAGCCTCGGGGGTTTCTCCAATGATAGGAGTGTACAATGCATCCATGTTCCGGCGGCGAAGTTCTTCTCTCTGCAGCGACGTGAGAGGCTCGGGAAGATATTCCTCATGAGGACGCGACGGGTCGCCTCCACCCGCGCCTCCATCGGTGCGGGGAAAACCGGGAGGACTGGGAGGTCCATCGACCATCAGAACCTCCGCCGCCGGATCGCTGCTGTCGCACTCGGATGCGGTCTCTGCGGAGCCGGTCGATAGGTCGAACAGGCCGTAGAGGGATTCGTCGGGCTCGATCGCCGCGACTTGAGGGGTGGCCGACTGGCGTGCCACCGTGTGTCTCGCCCACCGCTGGAGTCTCGACCGACCAGAGCGCTTGCGCCGGCGGGAAACTAGGAGGGAGGACAACACAGGAGCCGACCGGTAGGGGGTCGACGGTTGCCGCAGGAGAACGCCGCGGACGCATGCGCTAAAATGCGTTGCCCCGCGGACAGGGAGTGCGTCCACGTCGAGCGGAGCCTCCTGAAGCCACGCGGAGTCGTCGGCGATGAACGTGAGCGCGCCGAGACGGATCTCGCGGCCCTCCACCAAAACTCCGCCGAAAACCATGATGATTCGGGTCGGAAAAGATCGCAACTCCTCCAACAAAACGCTAAAACACCTGCCCCACGGTGGGCGCCAACTGTCGTGGTTCTAAGTCTGACAGTGATGTAGGGGGGTAAGTATGGAGAGGCAAGATCTTAGCTATAGAGGAGTTGTAGGAACACAAGATTTACGAGTTCAGGCCCTTCTTGGAGGAAGTAATAGCCCTACGTCTCGGAGCCCGGAGGCGGTCGACTGGATTATGCGTGTGTGAATTACAGGCATGCGAACCCTTGTCTCAGAGGAGGGGGGCGGCTTATATAGAGTGCGCCCAGATCCCAGCCAGCCCACGATACAAAGGGTTCAATGTACATTAAGGCAGGGCGTTACTGGTAACGCTAGTAATAAAGTGCTATGATGACCATAAAAGCTACTTAATAACCGACCGTTAGCATGCGGAGCGCCTTTAGGTCACCTGACCGTCGAGTGGCTTGGTCTTGGTCGACTGATTGCTTCTTGGTCGAGTATCTTCAAGTCTGTCGAGTGAGACACCTTCAAGTCGATTGAAAGATGATTTTTTCTGGAGATGTCCTTGGGTAGATTAGTTTGGACAGGTCCATGACCCTACCCTAGGTGCATAGCTTCATCAGCGACGGCTAGGTTAACATAATGTCTCATGAACTATCAACTGAACTAACAAAAACTTCAAGGTCACCGCCCTACCACTTGTAAACGTTGGTGTTTGGTTCACATGAAAAGGAAAAACGCGAAAATTATATAAACAAATCAAATTGACGTTGTTACGGCCCAGGGATGCTTCATCATTCTGGAAGCTGGCTTAAGCAGGCTGGGCCCGGGCCCCCTAGATCGGTTTATGCACTGGGCCATTGTATCGGCATATGGGCCAATTATAGATCAAGATCCAGAGGACTTGGAGTACACGTCAAGGAAACCGGCGTCCAGGGGGTCTCCTTCGCAATTGACTAGGATCCTATAACCCTAGACCGCGGTACCCATATAAACCATGGATATGCTAGTCAATAGACATCTAACCATAGAGTTGATACTCAATCCCTCGATCATTGTGTCCCCTATGCCCAATTGATATAATCGAGTAGAAAGTAGGGTTTTACCTCCTCCGTAAGGGCCTGAACTTGGGCAAACCCCATCTTGTTTCTTATTCGATCTACTCGTGTGGCCAGAGTACCCTATCAAAGGATCTGGCGGAAATAACTCCGACACAAACCGCATGGAAATGTATAATTAGCATGTTATTATGCAATAAGGATTCCAGTCTCATTCTTCGTGCGTAGGAAATTTAAAAAGAGATTCAAGTGGAATGTAAAAATCACGCGTCTTTCATCTGAAACTGAGACCAAAGAAAAACTTGCTCCATTCTTCCTTTGCAACATTCATTTAAAACCAAAGGTTTAAATAGTAGTACATCTGTTTGAGTTTATTAGTCCCCATCGTATTTTGAGTCAAACTTTGATCATATATTTGACTACCAAAATGTTAATGCATGTCATAAAAAATTATATCGTTGGATTTATATTTAATGTAGTTCCCAATGATATTATTTTTTGCTACATATAGCTTATACTTCATAGGCATTTTTTCTATTCCTATGTGTTTACCAAAGGAGGCCTTTGGCAAATTTAGCAATCCCATTCCTCTGACAAAACCAACACTACGATCGAAAACTTAGAAGCATGATGTGTAGTGGTACTAGTACTTCGCTGCTAATTAAGCCAACCGAAAAATCCGTTCCACTGCCACTGGTAGCTTGCTTCGGCCTGTGCTGCCTTGGCTTTATCGGGAGGCAATGACATACCACTAGATGCTAATCAACCTGCTCGATCCACTGAGCCGAGGAGCCTATAACCGGACAACGATTCTAGATGCCGATTCCGTAACCATCCAATTCCAACGACCAGTTGAGTATCTCACATAAAAAAGACAACACGCAGAGGTCCTCAAACCACAAGCCCACAATGATTTCAGATCTCTCTCTCTCTCTCTCTCTCTCTCTCTCTCTCTACATGGCACGTACGTAGTCCTACTCCCTCGTTTTGCTTTCTCCGTAAGACAAATAACTCCACCAGCAATCCAGCATGGAGTACCGTCGTGCTACTGATAATTTGTTGGGAGTTTGTCAAAGGGCTTTTAAAGTTGGGATTTGCAAATAATTGACCCATGCATGTGGTCCAATTGCAAGGCACTTAATTCTTTTGGTTAATTGTAGTAATCACTGCAGGAGTGATTGGCTCCTTTCTCCCTTTCAATTGTTTTCTTATGATTGGTTCGAAAATGATGATGTTTTTTTGTACCACCATGATATGCCAAGGTTCATAAAAAGCACAAATCACCTCAAATATAATTTAAAAAATACATCAAAGACCCTTCAACACCGAACTACTACTACCGCCGACAGAACGAGCCGTCGACGCATCACTGACGTCGCTTCCCTACCTAAGCCGGCTTGACCTTGTCGTTGACAACTAAGAAGTCTTCGTGCACGTGCCCCTAAGGACCAGCGTCCCAAAGCTGTAGTTGTCGCCTTTGAACACTTGAATCGATTTGAAGCGCCTAGCACTAAATCTCATCGGTGCACACGCACGACAAAAAACACTACCTTGCCGCCCCAAGAAGACGACATGAATCTATATCGGAGCTCCGTCGACTCCATCCCAATGGACGAAGTTGAGGAGGATCAGAGCCCAGAAGACCAACTCAAGAACGAAGCGCCGCCGCCCGTTGGAATGTTGCCCCTGCGGAAAAAAATAACGTAAACTACTAGGCGGAGCTGAGGCACGGAGATCCCCCTCCCCGTCACAGGTCGCCTGAGCGGCAGGCAAAAGGGAGGTGGATCCCATGGGCTCACCGATGAAGTTTGATTGATATGAATGCCCCAACCGTCGCAAACATGAGGGAAAGAGGAACCTTAACGAGAGAGGCATTACCCTTTTTCCGAAACTTGAGAGAATCCTGGAGTCATAGAGCCATCAGATCAGATATGAGGCGGAGGCGGGAGAGCCTTCTGAGGCAGGGCAAAGTGGTGGTCGTGTTGGACCCGAAGAGCCGTCGAATGTGGATGAGAGCCCTCATGAGGAGGTCCCCGTCCAGCCACCACACCATGCCATAGAGAAAAGGTTGGATTTTTTATAGCAGAGGAGAGAGTACTCAGTCGATTCACGCTAGGTTTGAGTGTTTCTTTTCTCTTTGATCGAGGGAGAAAGGTGACCGGGAACACCTGGATGATGTGGCTGCATGCCTGAGTTGAAGTAGTTGCATGTTAAGATAATGTGCAAACTGAATGATTGACGTGGCATGATGATGATGTGGACAATGTGCATGTTGATAGATTTGATAGTAGTAGGGATCAACTTCTTAAGAATGTAAGATAAGGGCATAAGCATTGCCCTATTCATTCATTAAGAAGACTTGTAGAGGTTACATAACGGTGACCCAAACAATAAAAGGGATTACTCTCGTGGCATGATTGAACTCAAAGGCTTCACACCCACCACAACCCACAACTTGACCTTCTCCTTGATTCTAGCAATGATAACACTCGACAAAGATGAAAGGCCCTAAAACCCCTCACGTTACACCCGTTCCATACCTCCCATGAGATTAACATTAGAAGGGAAATGACCCCCCCTTTCTAACAGCACCACCATTGTCATTGATATTTGCCGCGACACCACACTAACCCTTGACTGAGGTGAAGTTTCCACACTCCTCCGTGCGCAAGGGCATGTTTGCTTGCCATACACACTTTGCCATACTTTTGTCTCACAAGTGTGGTAAATTGAGGCAAATGTTTGGTTGCAGCCATATTTGTGGCATGCCACAGTTTTTGTGGTGGCCAAATCGGTCGCCACACTTGTGGCAAAAGTTGGCTAGCAATCGAGTCTATGACGAGTGGGGTATGTGACCGCCTCCCATACGTGATGGGTGTATCTGCACTTGAAAAGGAGGTGCGCCGCCATCTCCAGCTCCCTCTTACAAAGCTGACATAAGCCATAGGCTATCCATTTTCACTTTCTTCCTCCCAAACTCCCGTCAAAAATCATTTCCAGCAGCGTGTCAATATCATAAAATGTTGAGCATGTTTTTTACTCAAGAATTCCATAATGGCCCACAAAAAAGATCCATGTTTGTACTTGATGCATTGCGGTGTGCATAATTTAAGGCTCAAATGAAGACTAGAAATATAGTGTTTGGTATGGCATACTTTCTCTAAAGAAAAAAGTTGTTTCTGTACAATATTCAAAAACCTTCAAATATTCAAAAACATGTAAATCAAATGAGATTACAATCAACAAAATTTCTTTGTGGAACACATGCCCACATATGTCCTCAAATGCAACCAATTCTTCTTGGGATTATCTCCCCAATAAAGAGAGGAGGTGCGTATATAAATCTTCTATCATGATTTTAATTTTTGAATAAAAATCAAATTCTTTTTTTATTTAATTTGTGAAACCGATTAGCAATATGTCGATTTTAAATATTTTAGAGATTTGTCTTCACCACGCGAACCTCAAAACAATAGCATTTTATTTGATGCATTTTCTTCTGTTAACACGAGTTGCCAAGTTATGATATGAGGCTTCTGTGTTAGTAGTGAACGATTGCCATCCTAATAGCATACGCTTACCAGATAAAAAATGATGTTACTTTGCAATGTTATCCAAGTCTAAATAGTAAGTATTGAAGTGTTATCAACGGGTAAAAATCATATAAGTACGATCGTGCAAGTCTTACATAATAGCAAACCATGTATTATAACCTGATAATGAAATGCCTATAAAACACATACATCTTGTAAATAGCCAAACCACAGCATGGCAATTATTCATCGGAAAAAAAGTCGACAAACCATATCAATTTTGGTTCTAATGAGAGCGGATTGTGAATTGAATGCACCAATTGAGAAAAAAAATCATGAAAAATTCAAAAACGTAGAATGTTGTTGATGTCATGCTTGCATGCATTCACACGGTCTTGTGTCGTGGTTTTGTCCGATGCATGCCTTAGGCATGGATGATCAAAGGGGGCCACACGACAAGGCTAGGACGCGATGCCACGACGAAAATACCAAACTAGAGAATCAGCAACCGACTCCGTGGGAACATTTTGTTCGAAGAAGTCACTTTGTGTGGATCTCTTATGACGCAAGGCTGATTTTTGGCATCTTCATTTTGAGCTTTGCGCCATTTTTGTTCTTCGCTTCATTTGTCACATGTTATCGTTAGCATGGATTATTCTTTCACGTTTGTAGTCTTCGCAAGATGGCGTACGAGCAGATGCGCGCCTCAGAAATCAACAGAACAAACATACCAGAATGTTTCCTCTCCTATGATAAGAGCACAAATTCCTGATGGGAAAAGATACATTGCGTCTTTTAGCGCGTTCAAATCTCACCATGGTCCTCACAGGAAGATCTGCTCGCAGCACATGGTTCTTATAAATCCGAGACCGAGTAATCCAAAGACAGGGGCAACAGTCCACCGGTAACAGCACCCAAACCACCAAACACTTTGCTCCGAAGCAAATCAGCATTCCCTGTCATCCCTCTTCATCCTCTTCTTCTTGACAGCGAAAGATAGTCTCTGATCCCCTCCCTCCCCATCGCAAAACCCAGACAGACACAGCACCAAAACGGCCGCCCCCCGAGCCGGGGCCCACCTCCCCCCCTCCGCCAACTTCGCCCCGCAGCCCGACGCAGCGCGACTCAACACTCCCCCAACCCTCGCCAGTCGCCACCTCCCTCCCTCCGGCTCCTCCCCCCAGAGTAAGCTCCCCCCAAACCCTTCCTCTCCCCGGCCCGCCTCCCGATGGGCAATTGCTCCCCCTCCCCGCGCCGCCGCCGCCCGTCGCCGGCCGGCTCCCCGCCCTCCAACTCCAGCGCGGCCTCCGGCGGCGGCGGGAGCGCCGCCGCCACCACGGTGTCGCCGTACGCGCTCGCCAGATCCCCCTCGGTCTCAGTCTCCGTCGACCCGGAGGCCGACGCCGAGCGGGGGGGCGTGGTCCGCGTGTACGGCTCCGACGGCTGCCCCGTCGCGTGGCGCCTCCGCGTGGCGCTGCTCTACAAGGCGGCGGCGCCCGTGCACTTCACGCCGTCCGAGGCGGCCCCGCTCGGCCGCCCCGTGCTCCGCCTCTCCGCCGCCGACCCGGAGCTCTGCGGCGCCGCCGACGAGCTGCTGCGCCACGTCGACGCGCGCTTCGAGGGCAAGCCCCGCGTCGCGCCGCCCGACCGCCCGCCGGCCGCGCGCGCCTCGCTGGCCGCCGCGGCCGCCGAGGAGGTGGCCGAGATGGTGCGGCTGCAGCACCGCAGCGCGGAGCGGCACCTCGAGGGCGTCGCCGCCAAGCTGGCGGAGATGGTGAAGAAGGGGGCGAAGAAGGCCGGCAAGGGGCGGAGCGTGGCGGTGGAGGGAGCCGAGGTGCGGAGGCTGGGCAAGTGGTACGGCGACGCCATGGAGGTGATGCTGGAGCACGCCAGGATGGAGGAGCGCGTGCTGTTCCCCGACATCCAGAGGGCTTCGTTCCCAGGTCAATTTCAGCCCGATCCCATTCCCCATTCGTTTCAGCATTTCAGCTTCTCTGTTACTCTAACTTCAGGATTTCTGAGGGTTTGACGTACTATAAGGTGCATTTCCAATTGGGCGGTTCCCTCAGTGTCGTCTTCTGCATTTCCCTGTCCCTTTTGACATTCCGGGTGCATTCACCGCCTGTGGGCAACTGCTCCGCGTCCCTACTATAAATTGCTTTGCGCCGGCCGTGTACTCGTGCTGCTGAATTCTCATGGATTTGCAGAATCTGCCGTGACAGGAAGGGATGGGGATGGGAGCGCTCTTTTCCTTTCTCTACTGTGTTCCTTGTCGATCAAAATGCTTCTGGTTCCTTTACCTTTGTAGCTGCACATGGACATTTTTTCTCATCCGATTGGTAAAAACGAACAAGGTAACAAAAGACAGTGATGTCGTGTAGTAGAGCAGAAGCTACTGATAGAAAAATAACAAAATGCTTCTGGTTCCTTTACCTTTGTAGCTGCACATGGACATTTTTTCTCATCCGATTGGTAAAAACGAACAAGGTAACAAAAGACAGTGATGTCGTGTAGTAGAGCAGAAGCTACTGATAGAAAAATGCCCTTGTCATTTTCCTTCCAAGTGCAAAACAGAAGCAAAAATGGGGGCGTTGCGAGAATCGAACTCACGACCTCCCGCACCCGAAGCGGGAATCATACCACTAGACCAAACGCCCTTGTTGTTAACCTCGATCCAAGAGCTTAATTAAGCTGTTGTTTAATCACGCCCGTATGATTGAGTAACTGCAGTCCAATCTGATCCTAAAATTATTTTATGCGCAGGGGTGTGCGATAAGGTTCAGGAGCAGCACGGGAAGCACCTGCCCATGATGAACGGAATCAAGGAGGATATAAAAACGCTTCTGACGCTGGAGCTGGGCAGCGCCCTCTTCTATGAAGTGCTGGTCAACCTCTCCGTCCGCCTCAAGGCGTTGCAGGTACGTACATGCTTTCTTGTGCATTTGGTGGTTACCACTAATTGCATTTGGTGGCTGTTTCATCTAGCTTATTCTGCTTAAAGCTTTACTGTTCTGTACTCTGCATTGCTTGTGAGATCTTGCAAGTTTGTATTTGGACTGTGCTACTAGTATGTTTCAGTATCATATATCGGAAAGAATATGCAGGTGGCTTTGGAATTGTGCTATATGAAAAGTCATTTCGCGGAGGTTGATATGCAAGCTTCACCTTTTGTGACTTGCAAGGCTTGTCTACTGCCTTCAGGCAAAAGTGCCACCAGTAATTTGTTGGTGTGGATGTTATCCTCTCATAATCAGTACCCCTTTTGCTAATGACCCGACAAGAGATATACTCTCAGAAAGGTAGTAACCGAAAGTGAGGTACAATGATGAGAGTTCACCTAGTCCCACGAGAAAAAATATACTGATTCCTTGCTTCTTCCATGGAAAAGTTGGTTGTGTTGCACTACTGTCCCTTGCACTTTTGGAAGATCATGTGGCCCTGGATAAGGGTCACTACCAACCTGTTTGCTCTGTAAAACTTCATAGTTTGAGCAGCACATTGTATTGTAGGGTTAATTTTAGTGTTCAAGTTGGACACAGACCCACTACCATGGCAGTTGCATACAGCTCTACTACCATATTACCACATTATTATTGTGAGTGGAAAGCTTAGGCGAAAGCAGGGTGCAGCCTGGTCTGACCTGTTTACCTTGTATGATTTGCTTTTGAGGATTTCAGTGGCACATGTAGGGTCTGGTTAGTGTCGTAACTTCGAGAATTGGATATGGATCCTCCACCATTGCGTACAGCTCTACCACTGCACTTGAGTTTTGCGCCTGGAAAGTTGTGAGGAGAGTCAGCCTGGCTGAAGCTAGAGTGCAGCCTGGCCTAAGCAATTAAGAAAGTTGCTTTGCAAGACATTGGATTTTAGCTGTTTATTCTCACTACAGCTAGGTGTATCCACATGTGCCTACCAAGCTGATGAAAGGAGTTGACGTAGCTCAGCATACTGCTAAGATCATACATGTAATCATCAGGAGCACTTCCATGGATGCTTTGCCGCGTTGATTCGCCATGCAGTATCTTGGCATTAAGTTGTATGCAGACAACAACGGTTTCGCTCAGAACCAACTTAGAAGGGTCGACAACTTCTACAATCTATTCGTTACTCCCTCCGTAACTTGATATAAGATGTCTTTTTGACACTATTATACTGTATTAAGTTATGGAGGGAGTAGTTGTTAATGTTACAGTGAAATGATGTACATGCATGCTAGAATAGTGTGAAAGGTGTACCTAAATACGGAGTATTTGGAAATGATCTCCTGTGATAGGATCATTATACATTATCCTTATCTGGTACTCCCTCTGTCTGGAAAAACTTGTCCCAAGCTTGTTTCTCAAATGGATGTATCTAGCACTAACTTGATGCTAGATACATCCATTTGAGAGACAAGCTTTTTCGGAAGGAGGGAGTAGTAACTTGTAAATATTTGTTATATATTGATTCTTTAGGATAATATATCAAATGATTACATAAGCAATCACAATTTTTTTTCATGCTTGGTGTGGATCTGAAATTAATCAAACACTGGCAGGATCACGCCAAGGAGCACTTCAAGGAGGAAGAGAAGGATATGCTCCCACGATTGGAATCAGTACGGCGGATGCAGCGCGAGGAGGGGAATGTTCCTGACAAGTCCAACTCCGGATGGGCGTCGGAGGCCATGGGCACAATGGAGATGACGCACTCGAAGCTCTTCCCCTTCTTCATGACCGGGCTCATGCCTCAGGAGGCCGTGCAGTACCTCGACCTGGTGTGCAGATGCACCAAGAACACCCGGCATCTGGTCTCCATGCTCAGGTCGCTCGCGGAGCGTCTGGAGGACGCGAACCCGTCGATAATCCACAACAACCCCACACGACTATATGAGCACCTACTTGTAAAATCCCCATAAGCTTTAGATCCAGCAAAAAAAATTATTTACGTGCCACGTAAATTGTGAATGCCAACCAGCCCTCTTCTTTTCTCTTGTGTGGAGTGCAGCCATGTAATTCTTGGGTTTATTGGGTGAGAGCGTGTATATCTATCTTATCACTCCGAAGTGTGCAAGGGAAATGAAAATTTGGAGTGATAGCTATGGCAGCGTTTTTTTTACCGATCTGCTTAGTTTAATCACTGTTTCTGGGTGTTGGTGGATTGATAATGATCTGATCCCGCAAGGCCATGGCTATCCAGATCTGATCTGTGATCTACGATCTGTAAGGTGATGAGATTCTTTGGGTTGACAAGTTCATTTTGTTGATATGACACGATTTTGACTGACGCAGACCATTCAACCTGGCCAGTTTGACAGATCATCAGTTTATCCGGTGATGGACTAGGGCAGGCAACCTGAAAAATGAGTTTATGGTAAGATTAGTTCTGGTAGCAGCTAAACAAAGGGACCACTTAGTAATCTCACCAGTCAAAAAGACATGAACCTGTCTTTTTCATTCATCAAATTAAACATTAATTCTTTGAATTTGAGGAGTTAAAAAGAACATGAACCTAACACACTTCTAAAATACAAATTTTAACTCCCTATGTTTCTTTTTGGCATTCATCATTGACTATAAGCGTGCAACTTCACTAGTTCAAACAAGACATTTATTAACTCTGCTTTTGCTCTGCTTCAGCTATCTACTACTCCCTTCGTCCCATAATATAAGAGCGTTTTTAACACCAGTGTAACGTCAAAAACGCTCTTGTATTATGATGAGACGGCGGGGGGAGTTGATTAGAGAGTGTTTTTTTCTCTCCGAGCAACTATTGATTGGTAGTGGTACAATTTGCTTCTGACCCTTGAAACACACAAAGGACTATTACTATTAGAGAGTGCCTTATTATAGTTAATGGCTGAACAAAAGTTTCACTAGGCTGGGGCCATCTCTTGGCCCAGAAAGAAAAAGGAAACAAAACAAGTACATGGGATTTCTTGTTGTATGGCTTGGCTCCAATGTTTGCAGAATCAACGGGGTTCCAATTCCAATCCCAAGCTTTGATACGAATCCCAAGCCCACATTATCATTTTACCACGAGCAAGCAACTCTTTGATTGATACTGTTCGCTTCTGCCTGTATTAATACACTAGCTTTCGAAACCAGAAAGGAGCTGAAGCGCTATGGGGCACGACGACGACGTTCTTCATCTCGGCCAGCCCGGGATTCATGTCCAGCCCCACGCGGAACACTGCCACCACAACAGCATCCAGTCTGAAAACTGATTGAATACTTGAATAACAGTGCAACAAAGTATATATGACCTTAACTGCAGTTTTTAGGACAGTGTAACATCGTCATCTAGCATACCACTGATCAGACAATTAAGCAACAACAATGAATGAAACAAGCTGTAAGGTTTTTATGAATAATTAATAGAGTGGCTGCATGCATCGTCCAGATGCAGAGGTCGGGAGTCTTCCTCCTTTTCAAAAAAAAAAGAGAATGAAACAAGGAGAGGGCACCTTGAGGCGGCAGTCAGTTGTCAATGACAGTGAAGAAGCAGAGATGTCCGAGCATGAGCAACACAAATGTACACAGCGGAAGAAAATAAGCAATTAATCACCCACTCGCTAAAATAAAATCGCAAAAAACAAAACAGTCAGGCATTCTTCAAAACAGCATTTCATTGACCATGCGTGCTCCTTAGCTTCTCAATCCAGGAATAGTTGCTTTGCAGGTTTCTTCATGCATGATCATCACTTGCTCGACAACCTATTTATTTACCACAAAAAAACTATTGATATCAAGAAGCATAGTATAGATTGGAATGTAGAAATAGAACACACAACTTAGGAGAAGGAGGCCTACCTCGGTAACTCAAGCTGGCAATGGTTAACCGTTACCCGCGTCCCTGTGGGTAATTAATCTATCAGGGAACGGGTATGGGTTAGCTTTAATGCCTACGGGGAAGCCGGTTGGTCAAATACCTTACTCAGCGCGCGTAAGATGGGGATGGGGATGGGATAGCATTACCTGTGCCCGCTACCCGCCTTACCCATTAAGGCCTTATATGTGGGCTTTAAAATTAGTAGACCCCATGTAATTGCTGCCCTTACCCACCCAAAACTCCTTTCATCCCATCCCTTTGACAAAAAAGCCCCAAGAAAGCCCTAACCTAGCCACGACATATTATTTATTGTGCTGAAATGCTATGTTTTCTACTGAAATGCTATAAAAGGTTGTTGTTGATTGCTTGTATGGGTTTCTCCATGGGGATAAAAAAACTCGGCGGGGGTGGGGACAGGAATATTTTTATCACCACAGACGAGTATGGGGCTAGGGACGGGCATGAGAAGGATGTCGCGGGGACGGGAGTCCAATACCCGCCTGGGTAATCCCCATCGCCAGCGTTATCGGTAACACACTGTCCTCCTCAAGGTTTGTATTGAACAATTCATATATTGCACTCATACATCATAGTCACAAGAAAACCTTTGCCATGTAGACCGGCTTATAAGGTGGGCCCACACTCGGGACGGTGGTGAAGCAGTTCCAACCAAAGATGCCAAAGTTGTTTCATCGCGAAATAGGAAAATATGAGTTTTTTGGTCTCGTTGACTCGTACCAAATTTGGTCTCGTTGAACTCGTACCAAATTTGGTCTGATTTGGTATTATTTGGCTTTTTTTCCTTTGGAGGCATGATAGATAGATATAGCCATCCACCCATTGCCCAACCTGCCTTGCCCCAATACGTAAATACCCTCACCCGGACGGACCCCAGAAGCCCAACCCAACCCACCACGCAACAAAGCTTCCATCTTCTTATTCCGCCGCCGCCACTAGAGTTTCCCCTTCTCGCTAAGGGTTCATCGGTCCCCAGCCCTTCCACCCCAACCCCAGCTCGGATCCAGGCGATGGCGGTCACGGGAGACACCAAGAAGATCAAGATGATCATGCTAAAGACCTCAGATGGTGATGAGTTTGAGGTCGAGGAGGCGGTCGCCATGGAGTCCCTGACCATCCGCCACATGATCGAGGATGAGTGCGCCGACAACGAGATCCTAATCCCCAACGTCGATTCCAAGATCCTCTCCAAGGTCGTCGAGTACTGCTACAAGCACGTCCATGCCAAGCCATGCGCTACCGCCGGTGGATCCACCTGTGTCGTTGCGTCTGATACCGCGGCTAACGCCACCCTAGTAGAGGACCTCAAGAACTGGGATGTAGAGTTCGTCAAGGTCAACCCGACCGTCCTCTACGACATCATCCTGGTATGATATCCTTTAGTTCGACAATCTCCTTTTTCTAGATCTATTTTTTCTTTTTGTTCCCCGTCAGGGACTCAAATCTAGATTGGGTTTGCACGTCTTGCATATTAGCTTGGGCGGAATACTCATATCATCATCAAGGTAGATTCTCGATTCATTTCGATTCGATTAGATTAGGTTTAGGTTATACATGATCTTGCTCTATTGGCGATGTCCAAAATTCCTAAAATAAAAGGAAAAACTTCCCACTTTCCTAAACTAAGGACGGGAAATAAGAAGGCGAGCATATCTTCTAAATTAATCATACTCAACTCAACCCTTCCTAGAATGGGGTATTAACACATTGGCCAACCATACACAATCATAGTAAATAGGTCAGGGCATCTTTTTGTGGTTTGTATGTTTCATTGATATATGTACATTGTTGTCATGCATAACCTGGGAATTTTTTATTATGATCAGTGTGAACTTACTAGATGCACTATCATTGTGCAAGTAAATTGTATATGATTAACTTGCCGAAACAATGGGCCACTCATAACAATATATGTTTTTTTATGATTATGTTACATATATGAATGCTTCTCTCTGACAACGACCAGTCACTTTACGTCTTGTTTTGTGTTTTATTATCTTGTAACACATCTTAATGCAAGGCAACCTATCTAATTATCCATGTTCTATAGCCATTATAGATTAATGCTTCTCTGTGACACTATGTGGTTCTTATTGCCCCCTCTTAGGCTGCATGCTATCTTAACATCGAGGCACTGGTGAACCTAATATCCCAGACTATGACCGACATGATCAAGGGCAAAACTACGGAGGAGATACGCAAGATGTTCAACCTGAAGAACGACTTCATGCTCGAGGAGTAGGAGAAGATTCACAGGGAGAACCAATGGGCATTTGAGTAGAGGAGCGTCTAAGCTACACTGAATGAACGCTTACTGTTCATCATGTCAACCTTTGAGATCCCTTCTTTATGTCGTAATGGGTTTTAATTTCTGGGCCCTATGAGGTGGTTATGTTTGAGAGAACAAAAAACTATTGTGGTTAGTGGTCATCACTTGTCAAACATCGTATCATTTTCATAAGCTTCATTCCCCACTCACCTAAAGCACTCATACAAGCAATATTTTCTCTCGAGCCATTGTGAAATCATAATGTAGTTGCTTAACATGCCTATATGCTCAACCGTCCGATCAACCATTCAGCGCGACCTACCGGTTTGCAACATAGGCCATGTTGCGCTCACTGATTTGTGCTAGTGGTAGCTCGTCCAGCCACAGGTGAACGTTTGTGACATGGATCATATTGGGGTCACTTGCAAGTTGCAACAATGACGACAACACCAAGCAGGTCGAAATCCCTGCGACACGCGGCGGGCGGCTGTACCATTAGCCGGCTCCATGCCCCGTTCTCCGATTAGGATCAAGAGGTCGCATATATGCTTCATTTGGATGCAGGGGAAAAGCAATTGAAGCACCGTGCCCTAGCCCCCTATAGCACACTTGCTGGAGCATGCCGGAGTTCGGCATCGGTGCTCGGTCTGGAGAGAATAGAGAAATGGAGGGAGAGATGGTGAGAAAGAGATGAGTTGAGAGGAAGACAATGTGGGTGCCGTGGATGCTTATAGAGAGGTATGGGATGACACGGGAGGGGTTGACGGGAAATGTGTCACTCGTCGATGCACACTCTTGTATTAGCGCGGTTATTGCAAGTGCTTACCAAAAATGGGCCTTTTGATTTTTTGCCACCACTTACTTGGGACTTGACGATTTGCCACTGGTTAGTTTGTAATTGATATTTTGACACTTCTTAGGTGCTCTTTTTCAATAAAAAAACAATACTAAGTACCTTCAAATGTTTTCGATAATATGCATATGCATAAAAATAGTGGACAATAACACTCTTTGCGCCTGTTCGACTGAAGAGGTAGACAAAATTAGAAATCCTCAATGTCCCTGCTCTTCTGGCCCTCGATTTCTTGCTATTTGTTGTTTGGGACAGATTTGGAGGCTGACTTGTGGGTCTACTAGGTTGACGTGTACGAAAGGCTTTGTCAACTTAGGTCATAAACAATGCTAGCAGCAGTGACCGTTGCATGTTAATCCAACAACCGTGCTACTTCTTCAACCTCTGGTCTTCTTGCTCCAGCCGCCCAAACCAGCGTCGGCCGTACTGCCTGCTCATGCCTCCCGTGTCCGACTGTTCTGCCATGCAGGCATAACCACTCCACACTACTCCCATCGCTGGCCTGACCATCCCTCTATGCACCACAGTTCCTGTTATTCTCCGACGACGGCAGACGAACCAGTAAACCCTCATACTCCCCTCCGTGTGGGAAACAACTGGCGAGTCTTCTCTGGCTCCGGGTCATTCCCTTCCTAGGCCTCGCCGTCGTCCACCGCCCTGGTGCTCTCGGTGCGGCGTGGTCAACGTGATCAATGAATGACATCCATCGAAAGAGGACTGTATGTGGAGAGGATGACAGCTGGGTCCACCGCCGCATGCAAGGAAGTGCTTCCTTATTACACGCAAAATAATGATTCTTCCACCTGACAGCGGGGACCCACCGGAAGGGCCTCTTTATTTCGTGAAAAAAAGTTCCTTCGGCTGACAGCTCAGACCCACCAGCTATATCTTCGCACGCAAGGAAGTGCCTCCTTATTACACAAAAAAATGAATACTCCCCCTGCTAGCTGGGACCCACCATATTTGGAGGCTGACTTGTGGGCCTACTAAGTTGACGCGGACATAGGATTTGTCAACTTAGGCA
Source organism: Triticum urartu (assembly GCF_056163025.1). Classification (NCBI taxonomy): domain Eukaryota; kingdom Viridiplantae; phylum Streptophyta; class Magnoliopsida; order Poales; family Poaceae; genus Triticum; species Triticum urartu. Next base: position 605,216,372 of record NC_141875.1, read on the forward strand.
ATATAAACGATTCTAGCTGTAGTGATCGTACAATTTCCATCCAACGACCATCGTGTTTCTTCAACCTCTGGTCTTCTTGCTCCAGCCGCTCAAACCATCGCTAGTCGTGCCGCCTGCTCCTATGTCCCGTGGCCGGCTGTGCTGTCACGCAGGCCTCACCATCCCACCCTACTCCCATCGCTGGCCTGGCCATCCCTGTACTCACCCAAATATCCTGTTATTCTCCGGCGACGACAGCCTCACACTGCAGCCGAACTAGTAAACCCTCGTACTCCCGCCCGTGTGGGAAACAACTACCTAGTCTTCTCCGGCTCCGGGTCATTCCCTTCCTAGGCCTCACTGTCGTCCACCGCCTAGGTGCTCTCGGTGCGGCGTGGTCAATGTGGTCAAGGAACGACTTCCATCGGAAGAGGACTGTACGTGGAGAGGTTGATAACTAGGTCCACGGCCGCAGTAAGGAAGTGCCTCCTTATTACACGCAAAATAATGATTCCTCCACCTGACAGAGGGGACCCACCGAAAGGGCTACCGTATTTTACGAAAAAAAACGTTTCTCCCCTGACAGTTGGGACCCACTAGCTACATCTTCGCACGCAAGGAAGTGCGTCCATATTACGGGCAAAAAATGATTCTCTCCCCTGATAGCTGAGACCCACCATCTATGTGTTCACACGCAAGGAAGTGCCTCCTTATCCTCGATGATAGTTGGGACCCACCCGGTCGAACCGTGCATAGGGTTGTCTGTCTGATCACGAACGTGTACTTACATACTGGTCGATCGGTCTCTCTGTAGCGATGAACCATTGCCGAGTAAGGAGCGACACATGTCGTAGTAGAGGCGCAGACGTAGCATGTCACGCATGTTGGAAATATGCCCTAGAGGCAATAATAAATTAGTTATTATCATATTTCCCTGTTCATGGTAATCGTTTATTATCCATGCTAGAATTGTATTGATCGGAAACTCAAATACATGTGTGGATACATAGACAACAATGTGTCCCTAGTGAGCCTCTACTAGACTAGCTCGTTGATCAAAGATGGCTATGATTTCCTAGCCATGGACATGAGTTGTCATTTGATATATAACGAGATCACATCATTAGAAGAATGATGTGATGGACAAGACCCAAACTATAAACGTAGCATGTGATCGTGTCAAGTTTATTGCTACCGTTTTCTGCATGTCAAGTATATGTTCCTATATATGACCATGAGATCATGCAACTCACTAACACCGGAGGAGTACCTTGTGTGTACCAAACGTTGCAACGTAACTGGGCGACTACAAAGGTGCTCTACAGGTATCTCCGAGGGTGTCTGTTGAGTTGGCATGGATCAAGACTGAGATTTGTCACTCCGTATGACGGAGAGGTATCTCAGGGCCCACTCGGTAATACAATATCACAACAAGCTTGCAAGCAATGTGACCAATGAGTTAGTCACGAGATCTTGTATTACGGAACGAGTAAAGAGACTTGCTGGTAACGAGATTGAACTAGGTATGGAGATACCGACGATCGAATCTCGGGCAAGCAACATACCGATAGACAAAGGGAACTACATATGGGATTAGCTGAATCCTTGACATCGAGGTTAGACTGATAAGATCTTCGCTGAATATGTAGGAACCAATATGGGAATCTAGGTCCCGCTATTTATTATTGACCGTAGAGGTGTCTCGGTCATGTCTATATGATTCTCGAACCCGTAGGGTCGCACACTTAACGCTCAGTAGCACTAGGGTAGTATTGAGATATTAATAGTGGAAAGTCTGAAGGTTGTTTGGAGTCCCGGATGAGATCCGGGACATCACGAGGAGCTCTGAAATGGTACGGAGGCAAAGATTTATATATGGGAAGTCATATTTTGGGCTCCGGAAAAAGTTTGGTTTTTTCGGTATTGTACCGGGAAGGTTCTAGAAGGTTCCGGGGGTTCCACCATGGGGCCCAACGACCTAGGAAGGGCCCACATGGACTGAGGGGTGGGGCTACAGCTCACTTAGGCTGGCCGCCCCATTTTCCCAAGGCACATGTTGTTTAAATCTAGAGATAAGGTCTTATCTCTAAATTTAAAGGGTTGAATCTAGAGATAAGATGTTATCTCCAAGTTTAAAGGGATTTCAACCTTGTGGCCGTCCCTAGATGGGTTTTGGACGCCCTCCCCTACCCCCTAGCCTATATATAGATGGGGAAGGCGCATGGGGGCAGCCAATCCTTCACCCTTGCCCATTGCCTCTCCCAACTCCTCTCACATTTCACTGGTACGCGCTTGGCGAAGCCCTGCCGGAGTTTCGTTGCCACCACCACCACCACACCGTCGTGTTGGTTCAGATCTCATCTACCTCCTCTCTCTCTTTCTTGCTGGATCAAGAAGGAGAGGATGCCGCCGAGCCGCACGTGTGCTAAACACGGAGGTGACGTTCGTTCGACACTTGATCGGGAGTTCGTGGACGGATCATGATTGGATCACGAAGACGTTCGCCTACATCAACCGCGTTTCTTAACGCTTCCGCTTAGCAATCTACAAGGGTATGTAGATGGAATCTCTCCTATCATAGTTGTTCATCTCCTAGATCGATCTTGGTGAGCGTAGAATTTTTTTTGTTTCCCTTGCAACGTTCCCCAACAGTGGCATCATGAGCTAGGTCTATGCGTAGATGACATCATGACTAGAACACAAAGGAGTTTGTGAGCATTGATATTCAGATTGCTTCCTTCCTTGGTCTTTTCTTTATTCGGCAGTATTGTGGGATGAAGCGGCCTAGACCAACTTTACATGTCCACGTACATGAGAACGGTTCCATTGACAGACATGTGACTTTGTTGCATAAAGATGGTTGGCGGGTGTCTATCTCTCTCACCTTAGTTGAATCGGATTCGACAAAGCTCAACTTGAAGCTCAACCCGGAGAAGTGTGTGTTTGGCGTTCCCTCCGGCAAACTGCTTGGGTTCTTTGTGTCCCATCATGGGATCGAAGCCAACCCCGACAAGATTAAAGCTATCGAGTAGATCCAAGAGCCAAGGACAGTCAAGGATGTGTGGCGTCTGACAGGGTGCGTTGCCGCGCTAAGCAGATTTATTTCTAAGTCTGCCGAGCGCGCCCTGCCGTTCTTCAAAATCTTGAAGAAGTCAGGGCCCATGAAGTGGACTCCGGAAGCAGATGCGGCTTTGCAAGAGTTAAAGACCTACTTGTCCTCTGTGCCTACCTTGGTTGCTCCCAAACCACAAGAGACGTTGCGCTGTACTTGGCGGCAACCAACCAAGTGGTTAGTGCGGCCTTGGTGGCGCAGCGAGAAGTGGATGAGACTGTAGAAGTGCATGCTCTAGCCAATGCAACCAAAAGACCGATCTAATGGAAGAGACTAGGAAGCACATTATACATCAACACTCCCCCTCACGTGTGGCTCCCTCAGGCCTAAACGTGGACCGAAAGTGGGCTGCAATTTAATTGCGCCAGCCGGGTCTTGAACTCGAGACCTCTTGGCTCTGATACCATGTAGAAGTGCATGCTCTAGCCAATGCAACAAAAAGACTGATCTGATGGAAGAGACTAGGCAACACATTATACATCAACAGAGACAGAAGGTGAGCAAGGACCAGCAGAGCCAGAGAAGGATCAAGACAGTAGTGAGCATGGCAGCGAGAGCAACCCCAAGGACACGACAAGGAAGAAAGTGGTGCAACGCCCAGTGTACTTCGTCAGCTCCTTGTTGCAGGGGGCTAGATCGAGGTACTCCGGCGTGCAAAAGTTGATCTTTGGTCTCATCATGGCCTCAAGGAAACTACGCCACTACTTCCAAGCCCACGAGATCACGATTGTCACTCGTTTCCCATTGCAAAGGATACTCCGAAACCCTGAGGCTACCGGCAGAATAGTGGAGTGGGCTTTGGAGTTATCCAGTTTTGGTTTAAAGTTTGAGAGCACATCAACAATTTAGAGCAGGGCATTGGCAGAGTTTATTGCTGAATGGACGCCAACCCCTGATGAGGAAGAGCCAGAGACATCTATCCCTGGCAAGGAATCACCCCAAGAATGGATTATGTATTTCGATGGTGCCTTTTCCCTGCAAGGTGCAGGAGCTGGCGTGCTTCTTGTCGCCCCCTCCAGGGAGCACTTGAAGTATGTCGTCCAGATGCATTTTTCCTGGGAAGAGGCAACCAACAATACAACAGAGTATGAAGGGCTCCTTGACGGGCTCAGGATTGCCACAAAATTGGGAATTAAGAAGCTGATCATTCGAGGAGATTCACAACTTGTGGTGAGACAAGTCAACAAGGATTAACAAAGCCCATTGATGGAGGCATACGATGATGAAGTGAGGAGATTGGAGGAACGCTTTGATAGATTGCAAATAGAGCACGTACATCATGCGGAAAACAACATAGCTGATCATTTGTCAAAGTGTGCTGCGCAGAAGCTTCCTGTGGAACCAGGGACTTTTGTTCTCCATCTTACTCAGCCCTCCGTATCCCTAGCAACGATGGCCCTGAAAAAGAGAAAGTTGGACTCCGATAAGCCTCTCCCGTTAGAGCCGTCCGCTCCTGGCAGAGACCCTGCCGGAAACAACTCCTCGCCACCTACCGGACCGCACCCTCCAGTCGGGCGCATCGTCCCTGCGAACGAGGAATGTGCCCCACAGAAGAGGAGGTGCTGCTAGTCCTCATTGCCGAGCCCCAGGCTCCAACTTGGGCAAGGAACATAGTCCACTTCTCCAAACTGGAGAGCTTCCTGGCGACCAAGATGAAGCTGAAAGAGTAGCTCGGAGGGCCAGTATGTATCAGTTTGTCAATGACACTCTGTATAGAAGGAGGCCCAACGGTGTGAAATTGAAGTGCATCTGCCGGGAAGAAGGAAAGGAATTGATGGCTGAGATACACAAAGGCATGTGTGGCTCCCACATTGGATCAAGGGCATTAGTTGGGAAAGCATTCCGGTAAGGATTCTATTGGCCCACATCCCTCTAAGATGCAGTCGAGCTAGTCACCAAATGTGAAGCCTACCAGTTCCATTCCAAGAACATCCACCTGCCTGCCCAAGCTCTTCAGATGATCCCTTTATCATGGCCATTTTCGGTCTGGGGCTAGATATCCTCGACCCCTTCGCCCTAGCAATCGGGGGCTTTGAATTCTTGTTCGTTGCCATCGACAAGTTTACAAAGTGTCAGGAAGTGACTGCCGTGAGAAAGGTGACTGCTCAGTTAGCTATCAAGTTCTTGAAAGAATTGGTGTGCCGTTTTGGAGTCCCGGCAAGGATCATTACCGGCATCAACACCCAGTTCACGAGCCGAGCCTTCATGCAATATGTTCATGCCCTCAGATGCAAGATTTCATTCGCCTATGTTGCACATCCCAGAAGCAATGGACAAGCTGAGAGGGCGAACGCTGAGGTGCTACGGGGACTCAAGATGAGAACCTTTGATACGCTGCAGAAGCACGACATGCGGTGGATCGATGAGCTGCTGGTAGTTCTTTGGTCCCTCAGAACAACACCAAACCGAGCTACCGGGCAGACTCCCTTCTCCCTGGTCTACGGGGTAGAAGCAATTATCCCCATGGAACTCATTTACGGGTCGCCTCGGGTGCTTGCCTACGATGAAGTAGCGCAAGTTCAGCACCGGCGTGACGATGCTGTGCTACTCGAGGAGAACCGTCTCGGGGCTGCTACGCGTGCTGCACGCTATCAGTAAGCCCTGCATTGCTATCATAGCCGCATGGTTCATGCGCAGTGTTTTGAGGAAGGCGACCTTGTCCTTAGGCGCGTTCAGTCTGCCAAGGGTACAAACAAGTTGACGTGGAAGTGGGAAGGCCCTTACCAGGTAGTACGAGTCACCAGACCTGGCGCAGTCCGTCTGGAGACTGGAGATGGCACTCAGTTGCAAAACTCATGGAATATTGAGCATCTCTGCAAGTTCTACCCGTATGGTGCGGCTGTCGGGTCCTGCCCGACAACCACCCTTTTGTACAGGCTTTGCCTCAGCTGCATGTAACCCCTTGTACAAAGCCAGGGCGATGACCCCGTACAAGAGAAAAATAAACGAAGCACTATGCGGGGCCCCCGACAAAGTTGCATGCATGCATGAGCATTCCAAGAGCATTGCATAAGCATTTCATGAGCATTTGCAAATGCATATAGATAGGATCGCATCTTGCATCATTCCCATCTGCATGAAGCTGCAGGTTCCTGCCGTGAACCTGGCCTCTACAAGGAGTTGGGAAGATGAACCAATGTTGCAATCTCCGGCAAGCCAAACAGATAAGTTATACCTCTTGTCCGTTAGTGTTCTGTAAGCTATAACTTGTGCATGAGAAAACCTCGCCACTCCTTGAGACTTAGGTGCTCCCATCCTTGATTCGAACGTTGCTTTAATCAGAATGGTCGCAATGGACTTTGGTAAAAGGAAGTTGATGGGGGGCTGGTCCCTTTATCTTTTGCTCGGTAGACACAATTCTCCAGCAAGCAAAAAGGTACCGGCAAGATAGCCTGCCGGGGAAAACTCGTTTATTTACACTAAGGAGGCATTCTACCTCTGCATGGACATATACATGCACGGGTTCCTGGCAAGGTTCATCTTTTTCATTAATATGCAGGGAATACAAGTACAAGCATTATAGAACACAAACATGGACTCGACAGATTACATTATTTGAATTAAAATTTGACAAGTACCTACAAGTTTAAGATTTAAAAAATATAAGTGCCCCGTGATGTCTTTGCCCTTGTCCATCTCTTTCAGGAAGAGGTCGAGGAGGCCGATGGCGGACCCAGCTGGGATTCTGTGCCTTCCCAAGATCATAACGACGTCGTTCCCCGGCAGGGAGGAAGAAACCGAAGGGCGGGCGTGGATGGTGACGCTGCCGGAGGACCAGATGGGGGACACGGAGTCACCGGCAAACACGACTCGTTGGAACGGTCGTCCCCGTTCTTGACGCGTTGTGGGTTGCTGCTACCTCTTGAGCACTGCGTTGGTTTTCCCTTGAAGAGGAAAGGGTGATGCAGCAAAGTAGCATAAGTATTTCCCTCAGTTTTTGAGAACCAAGGTATCAGTCCAGTAGGAGACTACACGCAAGTCCCTCTACCTACACAAACAAATAAGAACCTCGCAACCAATGCGATAAAGGGGTTGTCAATCCCTTCACGGTCACTTACGAGAGTGAGATCTGATAGAGATAATAAGATAAATATTTTTGGTATTTTTATGATATAGATTGGAAAATAAAGATTGCAAAATAAAATAGATTGGAAACTTATATGATAAAAGATAGACCCGGAAAAGGCCCCAAGATGGGATCTCTTGGGTACAGAAGGTTGCGGCGGTGGAAATAGGGTTTCGTGGTGCTCCTGGATGTTTTTGGGGTATATGGATATATATAGGAGGAAGAAGTAGGTCGGTGGAGCTGCGAGGGGCCCACGAGGGTGGGGGGCGCGCCCAGGGGGGCAGGCGCGCCTCCCTGCCTCGTGGCCCCCTCGTTTCTTTCTTGACGTCTATCCAAGTCCCCTGGATCATGTTTGTTCCAATAATAACGCTCCCGAAGGTTTCATTCCGTTTGATATTCCTTTTCCACGAAACACTGAAATAGGAAAAAAACAACAATTTGCACTGGGCCTTAGGTTAGTAGGTTAGTCCCAAAAATAATATAAAAGTGTATAGTAAATCCCATTAAACATCCAAAACAGATAATATAATAGCATGGAACAATAAAAAAATTATAGATACGTTGGAGACGTATCAAGCATTCCCAAGCTTAATTCTTGCTCGTCCTCGAGTAGGTAAATGATAAAAACAATTTTTTTGATGTGGAATGCTACCTAGCATATTTCTCAATGTAATTATCTTTATTGTGGCATGAATATTCAGATCCGAAAGATTCAAGACAAAAGTTTAATATTGACATAAAAACAATAATACTTCAAGCATACCGACTAAGTAATCATGTCTTCTCAAAATAACATGGCAAAAGAAAGTTCATCCCTACAAAATCATATAGTTTGGTCATGCTCCATTTTCGTCACACAAGAATGCTCTCATCTTGCACAACCCCGATGACAAGCCAAGCAATTGTTTCATACTTTATTAGTCTCAAACTTTTTTCAACTTTCACGCAATACATGAGCGTGAGCCATGTATATAGCACTATGGGTGGAATAGAATAAGATGATAGGGGTTATGTGGAGAAGACAAAAAGGACAAAGTCTCACATCGACGCGGCTAATCAACGGGCTAGGGAGATGCCCATCAATTGATGTCAATGCAAGGAGTAGGGATTTCCATGCAACGGATGCACTAGAGCTATAAATGTATGAAAGCTCAACAAAAGAAACTAAGTCGGTGTGTGCTACCTCTTGAGCTTGCGTTGGTTTTCCCCGAAGAGGAAGGGATGATGCAGCAGAGTAGCGTAAGTATTTCTCTCAGTTTTTGAGAACCAAGGTATCAATCTAGTAGGAGGCCACGCTCAAGTCCCTCATACCTGCACAAAACGATAGCTACTCGCAACCAACGCGATTAGGGGTTGTCAATCCCTTCACTGTCACTTACGAGAGTGAGATCTGATAGATATAATATTTTTGGTATTTTTGGTATAAAGATGCAAAGTAAAAAGTAAAAGCAAAGTAAAAAGCAAAGCAAGATTAAAGTGATGGAGATTGATTTGATGAGAATAGACCCGGGGGCCATAGGTTTCACTAGTGGCTTCTCTCAAGAGCATAAGTATTCTACGGTGGGTGAACAAATTACTGTTGAGCAATTGATAGAATTGAGCATAGTTATGAGAATATCTAGGTATGATCATGTATATAGGCATCACGTCCGTGACAAGTAGACCGAAACGATTCTGCATCTACTACTATTACTCCACTCATCGACCGCTATCCGGCATGCATCTAGAGTATTAAGTTAAAAACAGAGTAACGCCTTAAGCAAGATGACATGATGTAGAGAGATAAATTCATGCAATATGAAATAAACCCCATCTTGTTATCCTCGATGGCAATGATGCAATACGTGCCTTGCTGCCCCTTCTGTCACTGGGAAAGGACACCGCAAGATCGAACCCAAAGCTAAGCACTTCTCCCATGGCAAGAACTACCAATCTAGTTGGCCAAACGAAACGGATAATTCGAAGAGACTTGCAAAGATAACCAATCATACATAAAAGAATTCAGAGAAGATTCAAATATTATTCATAGATAGACTTGATCATAAACCCACAATTCATCGGTCTCAACAAACACACCGCAAAAAGAAGATTACATCGAATAGATCTCCACAAGAGAGGGGGAGAACTTTGTATTGAGATCCAAAAAGAGAGAAGAAGCCATCTAGCTACTAACTATGGACCCGAAGGTCTGAGGTAAACTACTCACACTTCATCGGAGGGGCTAGGATGATGTAGAAGCCCTCCGTGATGACGGCCCTCTTCCGGCGGAGCTCCGGAACAGGCCCCAAGATGGGATCTCGTGGATACAGAAAGTTGCGGCGGTGGAATTAGGTTTTTGGCTCCTGTTTTGATCGTTTGGGGGTACGTAGGTATATATAGGAGGAAGGAGTACGTCGGTGGAGCATTGAGGGGCCCACGAGGCAGGGGGCGCGCCCTAGGGGGGGGCGCCCCCACCCTCGTGACCGCCTCTTTTGTTCCTTGGCGTAGGATCCAAGTCTCCTGGATCACGTTCGGTGAGAAAATCACGTTCCCGAAGGTGTTATTCTGTTTGGACTCTGTTTGATATTCTGTTTCTCCGAAACACTGAAATAGGCAAAATACAGCAATTTTGGGCTGGGCCTCCGGTTAATAGGTTAGTCCCAAAAATAATATAAAAGTGGAAAATAAAGCCCAATATAGTCCAAAACAGTAGATAATATAGCATGGAGCAATCAAAAATTATAGATACGTTGGAGACGTATCAGGCATCCCCAAGGTTAATTCCTGCTCGTCCTCGAGTAGGTAAATGATAAAAAAGAGAATTTTTGATGCGGAGTGCTACTTGGCATAATTTCAATGCAAATCCTCTTAATTGTGATATGAATATTTAGATTAGAAAGATTCAAGACAAAAGTTTATATTGACATAAAAATAATAATACTTCAAGCATACTAACAAAGCAATTATGTCTTCTCAAAATAACATGGCCAAAGAAAGTTATCCCTACAAAATCATATAGTCTGGCTATGCTCCATCTTCACCACACAAAGTATTTAAATCATGCACAACCCCGATGACAAGCCAAGCAATTGTTTCATACTCTAACTTTTTCAGAACTTTTTCAATCTTCACGCAATACATGAGCGTGAGCCATGGATATAGCACTATAGGTGGAATAGAATGGTGGTTGTGGAGAAGACAAAAAGGAGGGGAAGATAGTCTCACATCAACTAGGCGTATCAACGGGCTATGGAGATGCCCATCAATAGATATCAATGTGAGTGAGTAGGGATTGCCATGCAACGGATGCACTAGAGCTATAAATGTATGAAAGCTCAAAAAGTAACTAAGTGGGTGTGCATCCAACTTGCTTGCTCACGAAGACCTAGGGCAATTTGAGGAAGCCCATCATTGGAATATACAAGCCAAGTTCTATAATGTAAAATTCCCTCTAGTATATGAAAGTGATAACATGAGAGACTCTCTACTATGAAGATCATGGTGCTACTTTGAAGCACAAGTGTGGTAAAAGGATAGTAGCATTGCCCCTTTTTATTTATTTTCCTTTTTTGGGCCTTCTTTTTTTATTTGGCCTTTCTCTCTTTTTTATATTTTTTATTGGGACAATGCTCTATTAAATGATGATCATCACACTTTTATTTATTTACAACTCAATGATTACAACTTGATTCTAAAACAAAGTATGACTCTATATGGATGCCTCCGGCGGTGTACCGAGATATGCAATGAATCAAGAGTGACAAGTATGAAGAAATTATGAACGGTGGCTTTGCCACAAATACTATGTCAACTACATGATCATGCTAAGCAATATGACAATGATGAATGTGTCATGATGAACTAGATGGTGGAAAGTTGCATGGCAATATATCTCGGAATGGCTATGGAAATGCCATAATAGGTAGGTATGGTGGCTGTTTTGAGGATGGTATATGGTAGGTGTATGATACCGGCGAAAGGTGCGCGGTATTAGAGAGGCTAGCAAAGGTGGAAGGGTGAGAGTGCGTATGATCCATGGACTCAACATTAGTCATAAAGAACTCATATACTTATTGCAAAAATCTAGAAGTTATCAAAGCAAAGTATTACGCGCATGCTCCTAGGGGGATAGATTGGTAGGAAAAGACCATCGCTCGTCCCCGACCGCCACTCATAAGGAAGACAATCAATAAATAAATCATGCTCCGAATTCAGCACATAACGGTTCACCATACGTGCATGCTATGGGAATCACAAACTTTAACACAAGTATTCTTTAAATTCACAACTACTCAACTAGCATGACTCTAATATTATCACCTCCATATCTCAAAACAATTATCATGCTTCAATCTTTTCTTAGTATTCAACACACTCAAAAGAAAGTTTCACAAATCTTGAATACCAAGCATATTATTATTAAGCAAATTACCATGCTATTAAGACTCTCAAAATAATTTAAGTGAAGCATGAGAGATCAATAGTTTATTTAAAAGAAATCCACCAACGTGCTCTAAAAGATCTAAGTGAAGCACATAGAGCAAAACTACATAGCTCAAAAGATATAAGTGAAGCACATAGAGCAAAATTATAACGCTCAAAAGATATAAGTGAAACACATAGAGTATTCTATCTAATTCTAATTCATGTATGGCTCTCTCAAAAGGTGCGTACAGCAAGGATGATTGTGGCATACTAAGACACAAAGACACAAATAATACAAGACTCTCCAAGCAAAACACATATCATGTTGGTGAATAAAAATATAGCTCCAAGTAAATTACCGATGGAGGTGGACGAAAGAGGGGATGCCTTCCGGGGCATCCCCAAGCTTCGACTTTTTGGTGTCCTTGGATTATCTTCGGGGTGCCATGGGCATCCCCAAGCTTAGGCTCTTGCCACTCCTTGTTCCATAATCCATCAAAAGAATTCACCCAAAACTTGAAAACTTCACAACACAAAACTTAAAGTAGAAAACTCGTGAGCTCCGTTAGCGAAAGAAAACAAAAGACCACTTCAAGGTACTGTAATGAACTCATTATTTATTTATATTGGTGTTAAACCTACTGTATTCCAACTTCTCTATGGATTATAAACTATTTTACTAGCCATATATTCATCAAAATAAGCAAACAACACACGAAAAACAGAATCTGCCAAAAACAGAACAGTCTGTAGTAATCTGTAGCTAGCGCAAGATCTGGAACCCCCAAAATTCTAAAATAAATTTCTGGACGTGAGGAATTTATCTATTAATCATATTAAAAAATAATTAACTAAATAGAACTCTTCAAATAAAAATGACAGCAGTTCTCGTGAGCGCTAAAGTTTCTGTTTTTTACAGCAAGTTCAACAAGACTTTCCCCAAGTCTTCCCAACAGTTCTACTTGGCCCAAACACTAACTAAACACAAAAAAAACACAACCAAAACAGAGTCTAGGTAATTTATTTATTACAAAACAGGAGCAAAAAGTAAGGAATAAAAATAAAATTGGGTTGCCTCCCAACAAGCGCTATCGTTTAACGCCCCTAGCTAGGCAAAAAAGCGAGGATAGATCTAGGTATTGCCATCTTTGGTAGGCAATCCATAAGTGGCTCTCATGATAGTTTCATATGGCAATTTTATTCTCTTTCTTGGAAAGTGTTCCATGCCCTTTTTAATGGGAATTGAAATCTAATATTCCCTTCCTTCATATCAATAATCGCACCAACCGTTCTAAGGAAAGGTCTACCAAGAATAATAGGGCAGGAAGGATTGCAATCTATATCAAGAACAATGAAATCTACGGGCACATAATTTCTATTTGCAACAATAAGAACATCATTAATCCTTCCCATAGGTTTCTTAATAGTGGAATCCGCAAGATGCAAGTTTAGAGAGCAATCATCAAAATTACGGAAATCTAGCAAATCACACAAAGTCTTGGGAATAGTAGAGACACTAGCACCCAAATCACACAAAGCATAAAACTCATGATCTTTAATTTTAATCTTAATAGTTGGTTCCCACTCATCATAGAGTTTTCTAGGGATAGAAACTTCCAATTCAAGTTTTTCTTCATAAGATTGCATCAAGGCATCAACGATATGTTTAGTAAACGCTTTATTTTGGCTATAAGCGTGAGGAGATTTTAGCACGGATTGCAACAAGGAAATACAATCAATTAAAGAGCAACTTTCATAATTAAATTCCTTGAAATCCAATATAGTGGGTTTAGCAACATCTAGATTTTTATTTCTTTCAATCCCACTTTTATCAAATTTAGCATCAAGATCAAAAGATTCAGAACTATTGGAACGCCTTCTAGGTAAAGGTGGATCATATTCAGTCCCATCATTATCAAGATTCATATTGCAAAACAAAGATTTAATAGGGGACACATCAATAACTTTTAGATCTTCATCATTATTTTCATAGGAACAACACGCTTTAATAAAGGCATCTTTGGAAGCACGCATCCTAGCGGTTCTTTCCTTGCACTCATCAATGGAAATTCTCATGGCTTTGAGAGACTCATTGATATCATGCTTAGGAGGAATAGATCTAAGCTTTAAAGAATCAATCTCAAGAGAAATTCTATCAACGTTCCTAGCCAAATCATCAACTTTAAGCAATTTCTCTTCAAGCAAAGCATTAAAATTCTTTTGTGAATTCATAAACTCTTTAACACTATTCTCAAATTCAGAGGGCATCTTATTATAATTTCCATAAGAGTTGTTGTAGGAATTCCCATAATTATTAGAAGGATTACTAGGATATGGCCTAGGATTAAAATTCCCTCTATAAGCGTTGTTACCAAAATTATTCCTACCAACAAAATTCACATCCATAGATTCATTGTTATTCTCAATCATAGTAGACAAGGGCATATCATTAGGATCAGAAGAAACACTCTTAGTAGCAAATAATTTCATAAGTTCATCCATCTTTCCACTCAAAACATTGATTTCTTCTATCGCATGCACTTTTTTATTAGAGGATCTTTCAGTATGCCATTGAGAATAATTAACCATAATATTATCTAGGAGTTTAGTAGCATCTCCTAAAGTGATTTCCATAAAAGTGCCTCCCGCGGCCGAATCTAAAATATTTCTAGAAGCAAAATTCAATCCGGCATAAATTTTTTGTATAATCATCCACAAATTCAAACCATGAGTAGGGCAATTACGTATCATTAATTTCATTCTCTCCCAAGCTTGTGAAACATGTTCATGATCAAGTTGTTTAAAGTTCATAATATCGTTTCTAAGAGAGATGATCTTAGCGGGAGGAAAATACTTAGAGATAAAAGCATCTTTGCACTTGTTCCATGAATCAATACTATTCTTAGGCAAAGACGAAAACCAAGCTTTAGCACGATCTCTAAGCGTAAAAGGAAATAGCTTCAATTTAACGACATCATTATTGACATCTTTTTTCTTTTGCATATCACATAAATCAACGAAGCTATTCAGATGAGTAGCGGCATCTTCACTAGGAAGGCCGGCGAATTGATCTTTCATAACAAGATTCAACAAAGCAGCATTGGTTTCACAAGATTCAGTATTAGCGCAGACTAAGGCATAGCCTAGTGGTGGGAAGGGGCTGATGCCTTCCCACCCACCCAGGTTCAAGGCATGGTACTTGCAATTTGGGTTTGTTGCACCATTTATACTGTAGGGGGTTCCCTTACAGTCTTTCTGTCAAAAAAAGATTCAGTATTAGCAAGAGGAGCAATCAGAGTGCTAAGGAAATCATTATTATTGGTATTGGTGAAGTCACACAATTTGGTAGTATCTTGAGCCATCGCGACCGACAAGCAATCTAACACACGAGCAAACAAAAAGCAAGCGGGCAAAAGAGGCAAATAGAGAGGGAGGATAGAGAGAGAGAGGGCGAATAAAACAGAAATGGTGAAGTGGGGGAGAGGAAAACGAGAGGCAAATGGAAAATAATGTAATGCGAGAGATAGGGATTGTGATGGGTACTTGGTATGTTGACTTTTGGCGTAGACTCCCCGGCAACGGCGCCAGAAATTCTTCTTGCTACCTCTTGAGCTTGCGTTGGTTTTCCCCGAAGAGGAAGGGATGATGCAGCAGAGTAGCGTAAGTATTTCCCTCAGTTTTTGAGAACCAAGGTATCAATCCAGTAGGAGGCCACGCTCAAGTCCCTCGTACCTGCACAAAAAGATAGCTACTCGCAACCAACGCAATTAGGGGTTGTCAATCCCTTCACGGTCACTTACGAGAGTGAGATCTGATAGATATAATATTTTTGGTATAAAGATGCAAAGTAAAAAGTAAAAGCAAAGTAAAAAGGAAAGCAAGATTAAAGTGATGGAGATTGATTTGATGAGAATAGACCCGGGGGCCATAGGTTTCACTAGTGGCTTCTCTCAAGAGCATAAGTATTCTATGGTGGGTGAACAAATTACTGTTGAGCAATTGACAGAATTGACCATAGTTATGAGAATATCTAGGTATGATCATGTATATAGGCATCACGTCCGTGACAAGTAGACCGAAACGATTCTGCATCTACTACTATTACTCCACTCATCGACCGCTATCCAGCATGCATCTAGAGTATTAAGTTAAAAACAGAGTAACGCCTTAAGCAAGATGACATGATGTAGAGAGATAAATTCATGCAATATGAAATAAACCCCATCTTGTTATCCTCGATGGCAACGATGCAATACGTGCCTTGCTACCCCTTCTGTCACTGGGAAAGGACACCGCAAGATCGAACCCAAAGCTAAGCACTTCTCCCATGGCAAGAACTACCAATCTAGTTGGCCAAACCAAACGGATAATTCGAAGAGACTTGCAAAGATAACCAATCATACATAAAAGAATTCAGAGAAGATTCAAATATTATACATAGATAGACTTGATCATAAACCCACAATTCACCAGTCTCAACAAACACACCGCAAAAGGAAGATTACATCGAATAGATCTCCACAAGAGAGGGGGAGAACTTTGTATTGAGATCCAAAAAGAGAGAAGAAGCCATCTAGCTACTAACTATGGACCCGAAGGTCTGAGGTAAACTACTCACACTTCATCGGAGGGGCTATGATGATGTAGAAGCCCTCCGTGATGACGGCCCTCTTCCGGCGGAGCTCCGGAACAGGCCCCAAGATGGGATCTCATGGATACAGAAAGTTGCGGCGGTGGAATTAGGTTTTTGGCTCCTGTTCTGATCGTTTGGGAGTACGTAGGTATATATAGGAGGAAGGAGTACGTCGGTGGAGCATCGAGGGGCCCACGAGGCAGGGGCGTGCCCTAGGGGGGGGGCGCCCCCACCCTAGTGACCGCCTCTTTTGTTCCTTGGCATAGGGTCCAAGTCTCCTGGATCACGTTCCGTGAGAAAATCACGTTCTCGAAGGTTTTATTCCATTTGGACTCCGTTTGATATTCTGTTTCTCCGAAACACTGAAATAGGCAAAAAAACAGCAATTCTGGGCTGGGCCTCCGGTTAATAGGTTAGTCCCAAAAATAATATAAAAGTGGAAAATAAAGCCCAATGTAGTCCAAAACAGTAGATAATATAGCATGGAGCAATCAAAAATTATAGATACGTTGGAGACGTATCAGTGTGCATCCAACTTGCTTGCTCACGAAGACCTAGGGCATTTGAGGAAGCCCATTGTTGGAATATACAAGCCAAGTTCTATAATTAAAAATTCCCACTAGTGTATGAAAGTGACAAAACAAGAGACTCTCTGTCATAAAGATCATGATGCTACTTTGAAGCACAAGTGTGGAAAAAGAGGATAGTAGCATTGTCCCTTTTTATTTATTTTCTTCTTTTTGGGCCTTTTTTATTTAGGACAATGCTCTATTAATGATGATCATCACACTTCTTTTTATTTAGAACTCAATGATTACAACTCGATACTAGAACAAAATATGACTCTATATGAATGCCTCCGGCGGTGTACCGGGAAGGGCAATGAATCAAGAGTGACATGTATGATAAATTATGCATGGTGGCTTTGCCACAAATACGATGTCAACTACATGATCATGCAAAACAATATGACAATGATGAAGCGTGTCATAAATGAAACGGTGGAAAGTTGCGTGGCAATATATCTCGGAATGGCTATGGAAATGCCATAATAGGTAGGTATGGTGGCTGTTTTGAGGAAGATATAAGGAGATTTATTTGTGATAGAGCGTATCATATCACGGGGTTTGGATGCACTGGCGAAGTTTGCACCAACTCTCAAGGTGAGAAACGACAATGCACGGTACCGAAGAGGCTAGCAATGATGGAAGGGTGAGAGTGCGTATAATCCATGGACTCAACATTAGTCATAAAGAACTCACATACTTATTGCAAATATCTACAAGTCATCAAAAACCAAGCATTACGCACATGCTGCTAGGGGGATAGATTGGTAGGAAAAGACCATCGCTCGTCCCCGACCGCCACTCATAAGGAAGACAATCAAAGAACACCTCATGTTTCAAATTTGTTACACAACGGTTGCCATACGTGCATGCTACGGGACTTGCAATCTTCAACACAAGTATTTCTCAAATTCACAACTACTCAACTAGCACAACTCTAATATCACCATCTTTATATCTCAAAACAATTATCAAGTATCAAACTTCTCATAGTATTCAATGCACTTTCTATGATAGTTTTTATTATACCCATCCTAGATGCCTATCATATTAGTACTAATTTTATAACAAAAGAAAATTACTATTCTGGTCTAAAAGACTATCAAAATAATATAAGTGAAGCATGAGAGACCAATAATTTCTATGAAATAAAATCACCAGCGTGCTCTAAAAGATATAAGTGAAGCACTAGAGCAAAATTATCTAGCTCAAAAGATATAAGTGAAGGACTAGAGCAAAATTATCTAGCTCAAAAGATATAAGTGAAGCACATAGATTATTCTAATAAATTCCAATTCATGTGTGTCTCTCCCAAAAGGTGTGTACAGCAAGGATGATTGTGGTAAACTAAAAAGCAAAGACTCAAATCATACAAGACGCTCCAAGCAAAACACATATCATGTGGTGAATAAAAATATAGCCTCAAGTAAAGTTACCGATGGAAGAAGACGAAAGAGGGGATGCCTTCCGGGGCATCCCCAAGCTTAGGCTTTTGGTTGTCCTTGAATTTTACCTTGGGGTGCCTTGGGCATCCCCAAGCTTAGGCTCTTGCCACTCGTTGTTCCATAATCCATCAAATCTTTACCCAAAACTTGAAAACTTCACAACACAAAACTCAACAGAAAATCTCATGAGCTCCGTTAGTATAAGAAAACAAACCACCACTTACGGTACTGTAATGAACTCATTCTTTATTTATATTGGTGTTAAACCTACTATAGTCCAACTTCTCTATGGTTCATACCCTCCGATACTAGCCATAGACTCTGTCAAAAAAAGAACAGTCTGCAGTAATCTGTAGGTTTCGAATACTTCTGTAACCCCAAAAATTCTTAAATAAATTGGTGGACGTGAGGAATTTTTCTATTAATCATCTGCGAAAATAATCAACCTAATCACACTCTCCAGTAAAAAAATGGAAGCAAATCTCGTGAGCACTAAAGTTTCTGTTTTTTACAGCAAGATCACTAAAACTTCCCCCAAGTCTTCCCAAAGGTTCTACTTGGCACAAACACTAATTAAAAGCATAAAACTACATCTAAACAGAGGCTAGATGAATTATTTATTACTAAACATAATAAAAAATCAATAAAATAAAATAAAATTGGGTTGCCTCCCAACAAGCGCCATCGTTTAACGCCCCTAGCTAGGCATAAAAGCAAGAATAGATCTAGGTATTATCATATTTGGTATGCAATTCATAGGTGGCTCTCATAATAGATTAATAAGGTAATTTAATTTTTTTCTAGGAAAGTGTTCCGTGCCTTTCCTTTATGGAAATTTGAATATAATATTCCCTTCTTTCATATCAATAATTGCACCAATCGTTCTAAGGAAAGGTCTACCAAGAATAATAGGACATGTAGGATTGCAATCAATGTCAAGAACAATGAAATCTACGGGCACATAATTCCTATTTGCAACAATAAGAACATCATTAATCCTTCCCATAGGTTTCTTAATAGTCGAATCCGCAAGATGCAAATTTAAAGAACAATCATCAAATTCACGGAAACCTAACACATCAGACAAAGTTTTTGGAATCGTGGAAACGCTAGCAC
Source organism: Triticum urartu (assembly GCF_056163025.1). Lineage (NCBI taxonomy): Eukaryota > Viridiplantae > Streptophyta > Magnoliopsida > Poales > Poaceae > Triticum > Triticum urartu. The sequence continues at coordinate 605,235,693 of NC_141875.1, forward strand.
CCAAATCACATAAAGCATAGCATTCATGATCTCTAATTTTTATTTTAATAGTAGGTTCCCACTCATCATGAAGTTTTCTAGGGATAGAAACTTCTAATTCAAGCTTTTCTTCGTAAGATTGCATCAAAGTATCAACAATATGTTTGGTAAAAGCTTTATTTTTACTATAAACATGCGGAGAATTTAGCACAGAATGCAACAAGGAAATACAATCTATCAAAGAGCAATTATCATAATTAAATCCGTTAAAATCCAAAATAGTGGGTTCATTGCTATGTAAAGTTTTGACCTCTTCAATCCCACTTTTACCAATTTTTGCATCAAGATCTAGAAACCCCGAATTATTGGGACGCCTTTTAACTAGAGTTGACTCATTTCCAGTCCCATCATTATCAAGATTCATATTGCAAAACAAAGACTTAATAGGAGACACATCAATCACTTTTAGATCTTCATCCTTATTATCATCAAAATTAGAAGAACACACTTTTATAAGGCAATCCTTTTTAGCACGCATCCTAGCGGTTCTTTCTTTGCACTGATCAATGGAAATACTCATGGCTTTGAGAGACTCATTGATACCATGCTTAGGTGGAATAGATCTAAGTTTCAAACAATCAACATCAAGAGAAATTCTATCCACGTTCCTAGCCAACTCATCAATCTTAGACAATTTTTCTTCAATCAAAGCATTGAAACTATTTTGCGAACTAATAAATTCTTTAATACTAGATTCAAAATCAGAGGGCATGTTATTATTATTACCATAAGAATTTTTGTAGGAATTACCATAATTATTAGAGGAATTATTAGGATACGGCCTAGGATTAAAGTTTCCTCTATACACGTTGTTACCAAATTGTTCGTACCAAAAAAATTCACATCCATAGATTCATTATTATTCTAAATCAAGGTAGACAGAGGCATATCATTAGGATCAGAAGAAACACTCTTATTAGCAAACAATTTCATAAGTTCATCTATCTTTCCACTCAAAACATTAATTTCTTCTATAGCATGAACCTTTTTACTTATAGATCTTTCGGTGTGCCATCGAGAATAATTAACAATAATATTATCTAGGAGTTTGGTAGCTTCTCCTAAAGTGATTTACATAAAAGTGCCTCCCACGGCCGAATCTAAAAGATTTCTAGAAGCAAAATTCAATCCAGCATAAAATTTTTGTATGATCATCCACAAATTCAAACCATGTCTAGGGCAATTACGTATCATTAGTTTAATTCTCTCCCAAGGTTGTGCAACATGCTCATGGTCTAGTTGCTTAAAATTCATAATATCGTTTGTAAGAGAGATGATCTTAGCGGGAGGAAAATACTTAGAGATAAAAGCATCTTTGCACTTGTTCCAAGAATTAATACTATTTTTAGGCAAAGAAGAAAACCAAGTTTTAGCACGATCTCTAAGCGAAAATGGGAATAGCTTCAATTTAACAATATCATTATCCACATCTTTCTTCTTTTGCATATCACACAAATCAACAAAGCTATTTAGATGGGTAGCGGCATCTTTGCTAGGAAGGCCAGAAAACGGATCTTTCATGACAAGATTCAACAAAGTAGTATTAATCTCACAAGATTCAGCATCGGTAAGAGGAGCAATCAGAGTGCTAATAAAATGATTATTGTTGGTATTGGAAAAATCACACAATTTAGTATTATCTTGAGCCACCGTGACAAACAATCCAACACACAAGCACACAAGAAGTGAGAGAAAAAGTGGCGAACAGAAAAGAGGGTGAGTGGAAAAGAGGGCGAATATATCGGCAAGGGTGAAGTGGGGGAGAGGAAAACAAGAGGCAAATGGCAAATAATGTAATGCAAGGGATAAGAGTTTGTGATGGGTACTTGGTATGTCTTGACTTGTGGTAGATCTCCCCGGCAATGGCGCCAGCAATCCTTCTTGCTACCTCTTGAGCACTGCGTTGGTTTTCCCTTGAAGAGGAAAGGGTGATGCAGCAAAGTAGCATAAGTATTTCCCTCAGTTTTTGAGAACAAAGGTATCAATCCAATAGGAGACTACACGCAAGTCCCTCTACCTACACAAACAAATAAGAACCTCGCAACCAACGCGATAAAGGGGTTGTCAATCCCTTCACGGTCACTTACGAGAGTGAGATCTGATAGAGATAATAAGATAAATATTTTTGGTATTTTTATGATATAGATTGGAAAATAAAGATTGCAAAATAAAATAGATTAGAAACTTATATGATAAAAAATAGACCCGGGGGCCATAGGTTTCACTAGTGGCTTCTCTCAAGATAGCATAAGTATTACGGTGGGTGAACAAATTACTATTGAGCAATTGATAGAAAAGTGAATAATTATGAGAATATCCACGCATGATCATGTATATAGGCATCACGTCCGCAACAAGTAGACCGAAACGATTCTGCATCTACTACTATTACTCCACACATCGACCGCTATCTAGCATGCATCTAGAGTATTAAGTTCATAAGAATAGAGTAATGCATTAGGCAATATGACATGATGTAGAGGGATAAACTCAAGCAATATGATATAAATCCCATATTTTTATCCTCGATGGCAACAATACAGTACGTGCCTTGCTGCCCCTGCTGTCACTGGGAAAGGACACCGCAAGATTGAACCCAAAGCTAAGCACTTTTCCCATTGCAAGAAAGATTAATCTAGTAGGCCAAACCAAACTGATAATTCTAAGAGACTTGCAAAGATAACCAATCATACATAAAAGATTTCAGAGAAGAATCAAATATTGTTCATAGATAAACTTGATCATAAACCCACAATTCATCGGATCTCGACAAACACACCGCAAAAAGAGTTACATCAAATAGATCTCCAAGAAGATCGAAGAGAACATTGTATTGAGATCCAAAGAGAGAGAAGAAGCCATCTAGCTAATAACTATGGACCCAAAGGTCTGTGGTAAACTACTCACACATCATTGGAGAGGCTATGGTGTTGTTGAAGAAGCCCTCCGTGATCGGTTTCCCCTCCGACGGAGCTCCGGAAAAGGCCCCAAGATGGGATCTCTTGGGTACAAAAGGTTGCGGCGGTGGAAATAGGGTTTCGTGGTGCTCCTGGATGTTTTTGGAGTATATGGATATATATAGGAGGAAGAAGTAGGTCGATGGAGCTGCGAGGGGCCCATGAGGGTGGGGCGCCTCGTGGCCGCCTCGTTTCTTTCTTGACGTCTACTCCAAGTCCCCTAGATCATGTTTGTTCCAAAAATAACGCTCCCGAAGGTTTCATTCCGTTTGGATTCCGTTTGATATTCCTTTTCTGCGAAACACTGAAATAGGCAAAAGAACAACAATTTGCACTGGGCCTTGGGTTAGTAGGTTAGTCCCAAAAATAATATAAAAGTGTATAACAAAGCCGATTAAACATACAAAATAGATAATATAATAGCATGGAACAATCAAAAATTATAGATACGTTGGAGACGTATCAGTTGCCGCCGCCGTCCGCGTCACTACCACTCGAAGACCTCAGCACGACAGTCACATCAGACACCATGCTTTCCGGATCATTCCACAGAGAGCATGGTCGTCCCCAGCAGCCCTGACGTTAGAAGTCATCGCATGCCTCGGAGACGTGTATGGGAGCAAAGAGCCCTCCTGCACGGCAAGAGGACGACACCCAGGAGGAGTCAGATTCGCCTTTGCTAACGCTGAATCTCTTCCGTGACTCCTCCCCAGCGCCACGAAGGGAAGAAGAATGGGGAGCGATTGACTACCATGCGCCATGCCCACTACGGGCCTCGACATGGTGTCGTTCGCATCCCCTCCCACTAAGGTCAAGGCTACGGGCGGCCCGGCGGCGAACACGCCGGAGTTGCCACCTCCATCGTTGTTGCCGCGCCGCTCGACTACCCCTTTCAGATCTAGGAAAAGCCTCAGGATGGAGGAGCCCACCACATCTATGATGATACGTGGTTTTATCACAATTATCATCATAGAAGTGTTATAAGCATGACATATTTTTTTTCTGTTCGGCCCATAATGTCACGGATGTGTCTTTTTTTTGTAGTGATAGGACGCTAACCCATCAGACCACCTTTTCTCTTTCTTTGTTTATTCATTCTTCTCTTTCTCTCTCTTCATCTCAACCAATCACATGGTATTGACCAGACATATGAGGAAGAAAATGAGAAGTGTGGCTCCGTAGACGTATTCATAGGGGCTCAAAATGGACATGCCCAGTCACTGGCCAGGCGCGTCCACGAGCGTTTAAGGGGTCATATTTGATATGTTCGACTGTAAATGCTCTTATATAAAGAAAACAGTGGAGACAAGCTCTAGTTTGCACAAATAAAAATTAACTCAAAATGTAATGGAAGAGATATAATGGCGCCAAGCTGTCGTGTGCAGGATGAGACTAGCCACAATGGGGAGTAACTTAGACTAGTAACATGCCTATGTTACTACCTCTATAGTGGAAAGTAACATATGTGTGGTAACATGCAATACTTCATTTATTAGGCTATAGACTCATCCTGCCTTGATATGTGTGATGTTACTTATACTACTAGTAACTAGCTTCTCTTTCTTCATTTATTGCTTGCCACATCATCTATTTTATCTGGATATGTGTGATGTTACTACCTATGTTACTCCTACTGTGGGTAGTCTGATAGTTGTCTCTTGGCTGGATTGATCTGGAAATTAAATAACACTACATGTATGTGGACTTGAGATGTGGTTAGTAGTAGAGAGGGCAGCTTTTTTCCTTTTACCAGAGGCGATAGGGCATTGTGGTTCACATGGGATAACACTGTTGATAATTAAATGAGAAATATGGGGCCTATAAATAGCTGGAGGATGACATACACGACAGTAATATGGCGTTGTGCTTGATCGCTACGAAGACTGACGTGCATGATAAGGCCTCCAAACATCATTTTCACTTTTATAACACATAGTTCACCCATTCTTCACTATGATAACTGATCCAAACAAGAAGAAAGAGACAATTACACACTTCAACAAAGACACGACTTCATTGACTGCTACTACAAGTGCACTCGATACTTTTTCCATCTCCTTATGTCCATTGCCATCTTCCTCAAGACATTTGCTTCTTCTTAGACCTCGGCATTTCCCGGATGGGCCGGGTTTCAAAGAGCCCAACCCCAAAATCCCAAGCCCGGGCATGGTTTGGCCCATGGCCCGGGAAAATGCCCATTTTTTGTATATAAAACAATAAAATAACTATTTTCGGGGGTTATTACTATAATACTATGTTTATATTTATATAAAAAACTTGAAAATCATGTGTTTACAGGCTTCGATCCTGGCTGCGGGCTGGAAAGTGAGGCCCGTGCCTGGTCCGGGCGCTGGGCTTCGGGCCGGGCCTCCCATGCCCAGGTTTACGTCTTCTATGTCTCTAGATGAAGAAATTGAGAAATAGCCTCATATGCCATCTCATCTCTAGCAACTTCTGCACTAGACCTCTATGAATCAATAGATCGATATATTCTTCTTTCCAGTACAAAAAATTGCAACCTTTCTGCACAACATTAAGCCAACATTTGGCTCACATTGCTTGAAAACGAAGAACAACAGATATATGAGCACTTAATTTGTCCTTCAAACAATTGTAGAATACCCATCCAGGGTGTTTTCCGTCTTGAAGACCCGACGCAACACCATCTGCCAATTATCGTCTCATTTTATTAGCAGGAGAGGCGAGCAAACGAATTGGTGGATAACGACAGAGGATCCCGCGCCAGCGGCGGATGAGAACATGCCGACATGAGGTGGAGGGGTGAGATGCAGGTGCCAAGAGAGCTCCAGGTGGCTTTGTGCTCCCATTCCTGCTAAAATGCGGCTCTATGATGCCCTTCTCGTGGATGAGCTCGTGGCAGCTATGGGCCGTGAGAGAATCTATATGGGTAGGGAGGTCGGTGGGGGTTGCGGTATGTCAGTGTGCGTGCGTGGTGGACGGTAAAGACAAGTAGGGCGTCGCCGGTGTGGAGGTGGTCGAGTGGGGTAGAGAAGCGACCACGTGAGAAAAGAGAATCTTTTGTTGGGAATAGGTTTCGGCTGCTCAAATTTGAGAGCTGACAGATGCTTTTAAAAAGTTTGAGCAGCTAAACCTTTTGGGAGTTGGGCTAGGTGCAACTTTACTCCAACAAGGTAATCTTACGAGGAGTTAAGCCCTTTTAGAAGTTTGGCTAGAGATGCTCTTAGTAATTAGTCGGCTGATATTTTTAGAATGTCTCTCTCTCTCTGTAACATTCTGCTTCCACCCTCCTCATGCATCCTCCACTCTAGCCCGCCTCCGGCGAAGCTTGCCCTCTCAAATTTCCAGACATCTGATGTTTGTCAGTGTATTCGATTATCAAGCAGTACTACATTATAAGAGAAAAGGCATTCTCCCGTGCACGGGAGGTCCCATACATGTAGGCGCCCTTGATCAATTGGAGATTCGTGAACATGGAGTTGGGTATTGGCTACATTATTGGTATGATCTTTTGTATTGATTCTACTACATCACCTCGTCTGACATCTTTTGCCCATGTCTTTTGGCCACCTTTTGCCTCCAACGCCACCCTTCTCTCATCTGTAATACCTAAATAGTTCATACCCACTAAACTAATTCCCTTGACATGTAGGCCATCCACATCACCAAGCTAGCCACATCAGTGTTTCCTAAATAGCTTACAGGTGGAGCCCAGTGATAACCCACAAGTGTAGGGGATCACAACAGTTTTCGAGGGTAGAGTATTCAACCCAAATTTATTGATTCGACACAAGGGGAGCCAAAGAATATTCTCAAGTATTAGCTGCTGAGTTGTCAATTCAACCACACGTGGAAACTTAATATCTGCACCAAAGTATTTAGTAGCAAAGTAATATGATAGTAGTGGTAACGGTAGCAAAAGTAATAGTTTTGGTTTTATAGTGATTGTAACAGTAGCAACGGAAAAGTAAATAAGCGAAGAACAATATGTGACAAGCTCGTAGGCAATGGATCAGTGATGGATAATTATGTCGGATGTGATTCCTCATGCAATAGTTATAACATAGGGTGACACAGAACTAGCTCCAGTTCATCAATGTAATGTTGGCATGTATTCCAAATATAGTCATACGTGCTTATGGAAAATAACTTTCATGACATCTTTTGTCCTACCCTCCCGTGGCAGCGGGGTCCTATTGGAAACTTAGGGATAGTAAGGCCTCCTTTTAATAGAGTACCGGACCAAAGCATTAACACATAGTGAATACATGAACTTCTCAAAGTACGGTCATCACCGGTAAGTATCCCGATTATTGTCACTTTGGGGTTAACGGATCATAACACATAATAAGTGACTATAGACTTGCAAGATAGGATCAAGAACTCACATATATTCATGAAAACATACAAGGTTCAGATCTGAAATCATGGCACTCGAGCCCTAGTGACAAGCATTAAGCATAGCAAAGTCATAGCAACATCAATCTCAGAACATAGTGGATACTAGGGAACAAACCCTAACAAAACTAACTCGATTACATGATAAATCTCATCCAACCCATCACCGTCCAGCAAGCCTACAATGGAATTACTCATGTATGGCGGTGAGCATCATGAAATTGGTGATAAAGGAAGGTCCATGATGACGATGGCGATGGATTCCCCTCTCCGGAGCCCCGAACGAACTCCAGATCAGCCCTCCCAGGAGAGATTAGGGCTTGGCGGCGGCTCCGTATCGTAAAACGCGATGAATCCTTCTCTCTTATTTTTCTCTCCCTGAACACGAATATATAGAGTTGGAGTTGAGGTCGGAGGAGCACCAGGGGGCCCACGAGGCAGGGGGCGCGCCCAGGGGGGTAGGCGCGCCCCACCCTCGTGGACAGGGTGTGGGCCCCCTGGCCTTGATTCTTTCGCGAGTATTTTTTATATATTCCAAAAATAATCTCCATTGATTTTTAGGTCATTCGAAGAACTTTTATTTCTGCACAAAAATTACACCATGGCAATTCTGCTGAAAACAGCGCTAGTCTGGGTTAGTTCCATTCAAATCATGCAAGTTAGAGTCCGAAACAAGGGAAAAAGTGTTTGGAAAAGTAGATACGATGGAGATGTATCACCCAGCAGCGTTAGACTCTGTGGTATGTGCAGAAAAACCACATTAGCATTCCGTTACCACCATAGGCTGACCACGGGTGTCTTTCATGGGCTAAACCTCACAAATTCTTGGTGGCTCTCTCCCATGCTCCACACCTCTCCCATTGGGTCCTTCTTCCTTGGCTCCTCGCCTCCCGATTAACTCTAATATCGACCGACTTTCTGATATTTCTGCCGTCCAATCGTCTCCCCAATTAACTTCCCCATGATTGATTTCCCATTACTCTCTTTTATTATCTCATATTTATGACAGATGATCTTCATCTTCACTAAGGCCCCTTCCAGTGCTCCACCTTATACATGTGTGAAGGCTGCCATGTAGGCAAAAAGAAAATGATGTGGCAAGGTAATTAAGAGGACATAGATGGGTGTGGTGACCCTAGGTATAAAAAATGCTAAGCGTGGGAACCGAGGGAAAACACTTAAATGAAAGAAGCCCACCAATGCATGGCTAACTTTAATTGCTAAATCACTAAATTAACGATGCTTAGCTACAACAAGTTAAGCACCTTTGCATTATGGACTTTAGTTGCTTAGCTTTTTAATGTGCTAGGTCATCGGCGCCGAGGAAAAAGTGCTCCTGAGACCTAGAGGACTGATACGACTCCAACGTATCTATAATTTTCGATTGTTCCATGCTAATAATTATCTGTTCTAGATATTTTATATGCATTAATATGCTATTTTATATTATTTTTGGGACTAACCTATTAAGCTAGAGCCCAGTGCCAGTTCCTGTTTTCCCCTGTTTTTGAGTTTCGCAGAAAAGGAATACCAAATGGAGTCCAAACGGAATGAAACCTTCGCGATGAATTTTCTTGGACCAAAAGAAAACCACGAGACTTGGAGATGAAGTCAGAGGAGCCACGAGGCGGCCACAAGGACTGAGGGCGTGCCCCACCCTTGTGGGCCCCTTGTGCACCTCCTGACCTAATTCTTTCGCCTATATATTCCCATATATCCCCAAACCACCAGAGGCATCCATCAAAACACTTCTCCACTGCCCCAACTTTCTGTACCCGTGAGATCCCATCTAGGGACCTTTTTCGGCACCCTGCCGGAGGGGGATTCGATCATGGAGGGCTTCTACATCAACTCTATTGCCCTTCCAATGAAGCATGAGTAGTTTACCACAGACCTTCATGACCATAGCCAGTAGCTAGATGGCTTCTTGTCTATCTTTGATTCTAAATACCATGATCTCCTCAATGTTCTTGGAGATCTATTCGATGTAATACTTTTTTGCGGTGTGTTTGCCGAGATCTGATGAATTATGGATTTATGACCAGCTTATCTATGAATATTATTTGAATCTTCTCTGAATTATTTTATGCATGATTTGATATCTTTGTAATTCTCTTCGAACTATCGGTTTGGTTTGGCCAACTAGATTGGTTTTCCTTGCAATGGGAGAAGTGCTTAGCTTTGGGTTCAATCTTGCGGTGTCCTTTCCCAGTGACAGTAGGGGCAGCAAGGCACGTATTGTATTGTTGCCATCGAGGATAAAAAGATGGGGTTTTCATCATATTTCTTGAGTTAATTCCTCTACATGATGTCATCTGACTTAATGCGTTACTCCATTCTTATGAACTTAATACTCTAGATGCATGTTGGATAGCGGTCGATGTGTGGAGTAATAGTAGTAGATGTAGAATCGTTTCGGTCTACTTGACATAGACGTGATGCCTATATTCATGATCATTGCCTTAGATATCGTCATAACTTTGCGCTTTTCTATCAATTGCTCGACAGTAATTTGTTCACCTACCGTATTATTTGCTATCTTGAGAGAAGCCTTTAGTGAAACCTATGGCCCCGGATCTATTTTCCATCATATAAGTTTCCGATCTACTATTTTGCCATCTTTTACTTTCCGATCTATAATCCTAAAATACCAAAAATATTTACTCTACTGTTTGTTTACTTTCATCTATCTCTATCAAATCTCACTTTTGCAAGTAACTGTGAAGGGATTGACAACCCCTTTATCGCGTTGGGTGCAAGTTATTTGATTGTTTGTGCAGGTATTTGGTGACTTGTGTGTTGTCTCCTATTGGATTGATACCTTGGTTCTCAAACTGAGGGAAATACTTATCTCTACTTTGCTGCATCACCCTTTACTCTTCAAGGGAAAAACCAACACAAGGTCAAGAAGTAGCAGGAAGAAGTTTTGGCGCCATTGCTGGGAGATCTATGCCAAGTCAAGCCATACCAAGTACCCATCATAAACTAATCATATTCACAATAACATTTAGGTCTCATGTTTACTCATATCAATGACATAATCAACTAGCAAGCAATAATAATAAATCTCGGATGACAACACTTTTTCAAAACAATCATAATATGATATAACAAGATGGTATCTCGCTAGCCCTTTCTGGGCAAATTTGATGATTTGCCACCCCTTACCTCCCCCTTTCATAATTTGCCCCCCCTGAGAATGACAGGTGGGGCCCGGGCCCGCCCGTCATTGAGACAATGGGTGGCAAATTGTGAAAGGGGGAAGTAAGGGGTGGCAAATTATCAAATCGGCCCCCTTTCTGAGACCGCAAAACATAAATGCAGAGCACCCCTGAAGATCAAGGACTGACTAGACATTGTAATTCATGGTAAAAGAGATCTAGTCAAGTCATACTCAATGTAAACTAACAATAATACATGCAAATGACAGCGGTGCTCTCCAACTGGTGCTTTTTAATAAGAGGATGATGACTCACCAAGATAGGCCTTTCGCAAAGGGAAGCAGGGATTTGTAGAGGTGCCAGAGCTCGATTTTGAAATAGAGGTGAATAGTATTTTGAGCGGTATACTTTCATTGTCAACATAACAACCGAGAGATCTCGATATCTTCCATGCTACACACATTATAGGCGGTTCCCAAGCAGAATGGTAAAGTTTATACTTCCCCACCACCAACAAGCATCAATCCATGGCTTGCCCGAAACAATGGGTGCCTCCAACTAACAACATCCCGGGGGAGTTTTGTTTGCAATTATTTTGATTTGATTTGAGCATGGGACTGGGCATCCCGGGGACCAGTCATTTTCTCGTGAGTGAGGAGCGGAGTCCACTCCTCTTGAGAATAACCCGCCTAGCATGGAAGATACAAACAACCCTAGTTGATACATGAGCTATTCGAGCATACAAAACATAATGTTTATTTGAAGGTTTAGAGTTTGGTACATACAAATTTACTTGGAATGAAAAGTAGATACCATATATAGGAAGGTATTGTGGACTCATATGGAATAACTTTCGGGTATATGGAATTGGATGCACAAGCAGTATTCCCGCTTAGTACAGGTGTAGGCTAGAAAGAGACTGGGAAGCGACCAGCTAGAGAGCTTCAACAGTCATGAACATGCATTAAAATTAATCAACACTGAATGCAAGCATGAGTAGGATATAATCCACCATGAACATAAATATCGTGGAGGCTATGTTCATTTTGTTTCAACTACATGCGTGAACCTGTGCCAAGTCAAGTCACTCGAATCATTCAAAGGAGGATACCACCCTATCAGACCACACCACAACCATTTTAATAGCATGTTGGCACGCAAGGTAAACCATTATAAACTCCTAGAAAATTAAGCATGGCATAAGCAACTATAATCTCTAATTGTCATTGCAAACATGTTTCATTCATAATAGGCTGAATCAGGAATGATGAACTAATCATATTTACAAAAACAAGAGAGGTCGAGTTCATACCAGCTTTTCTCATCTCAATCAGTTCATCATATATCATCATTATTGCCTTTCACATGAACAACCTAATAGTGTGGATAATAATAATAGCGCACGTGCATTGGACTAAGCTGGAATCTGCAAGCACTCAATACATGAGAGAAGACAAGGTAATATGGGCTCTTTGTTAGATCAACAATAATGCATATGAGAGACACTCAACATTTTCATCAAGGTCTTCTCCTCTCGACCCCCAAAGAACAAGAAAATAAATAAAACTATTTACACGGGAAAGCCCCCAACAAGCAAAAGAAGAACGAGAAATATTTTTGAGTTTTCTTTTTAATTACTACTACTACAAGCATGGAAAGTAAGCTAGCTAAAAGCTACAACTAGTTTTTTTAGTTTTTCTTAAGGTTTTTCAAACACACAAGAAGAAAGCTTAAAAAGAAAATAAACTAGCATGGATGATACAATGAAAAAGTATGAGCGCCGACAACTGGCATGAGTGTGTGAACATGAATGCAATGTCGGTGAGAAATACATACTCCCCAAGCTTAGGCTTTTGGCCTAAGTTGGTCTATGCCCACGGGTCAAAACTGCCCTCTTCGGTGTACTGAGGAGGGTCTTCGGGGTGCCACTGGTTGGCGATCTCCTCCGGATCCCACTGATAAATAGACTGACGGTGAGGATCAGATTGTGGCTCCAGCTCTGGAGCTGATGTCAGGCTCTGGTATGCCTGAACGGCCTCCGACAAAACAAGGTACGTGCCTAAAAATATGTTGAACAAAGAGGGAGCAGGCAAGGTAATAGTCTCAAAGTGTTTCTTATCAAATATCAGTCTATAGTTAAGCATCTTCTTCTTATGCTTAACAATAAAATCATGTGCTACCATGCTCTTATAATCTAGAAAAATATGAGGAAGCAATTTTTCCTCTTTCTCATAATGCCTAATAGGTTTGTTAAAGTGTGCAGCAAGGCGCGAGGCGAAGATGCCTCCCAAGACGGGACCCTTTGTATGGTTCAGATTTAACCGTTTAGCAACAATAGCGCCTAAACTGAAAGTGGTATCACGAAACAAAGCATGGCGCAAAATAACAATATCAGGGGCACTAAGATTTCCATAGTTCCTGCGACCAAATAAGAATCTACTAGCAAATATTGCAAAGTAACATAGAACAGGAAATTGTATGCTAGTGATTCTTGCATCAGAAACTTTCCTCGTTTCCCCTATAGCGATTGTATCAATAAATCCCTCCACATCATTATGATGTGGTTCCTCTATGCTGCCCTCAAAGGGTATCCTACAAACCCGGCAAAAATCATAAAGTGACATCTCCTTATGCTCATCATATAAATAAAATTCCACCGAAGGTGGTGATCTCCTAGCATGGAAATGAAAATTTTGCACAAAAATATTGGTGAGTAAGAGATACTATTCGCGTTGGTCGTGGAGGAAGTCGGTGAGGCCTGCATTCTCAGCGAAGTAATAAAAATCTTCATAAATCCCGGCCTCTTTCAAGAACTCATCACAAGGCCATTCACACGGCCGAACCTCTATAGTACGAGGGAGATTATACTTGGGCTTCTTATTTTCTTCACTTTGATTATCCTTAGAGCTTCGGCTCGATGAGCCCCTTAAGAATCTCTTCATCTTTTTCTGAAAATTTCTGAAATTTTTAGTAACTCAAAAATAAAAGTGAACCAAACTCAACATAATTGATAGCAACTACTCCTACAAGTGCCTAGAGGCCATATAATGCATTAGAACTAGTTTTGACCACATAAATTTGACCTCCAAGCTCAAGAACAGGGTCACCTAAGAAGCAAAAAATTTCAATAAATAAAGCACTAGAACAAAAACTAATTGGACAATTGGAGGAGTCACATACCAAAGAACAATCCCCCAAAGCAGTTTTGTGAAAGGAGCTTTGAGCAAGGAGATCGAAAATGGCAGCAAGATGAGCAAGAACTTGGGTTTGAGCTGGTGGGTGATTTTTTCTGGAGGAAGACGAAGTGTGTGCGTGCAGGAATAAGTGGAGGGGGCCCATGTGGGGTCCCCCTGATGTGTTCTCAAAGCAAAAAATTCTTAAATATTCTGGAAAAAATCATATTTCATTTTCAGGGCATTTGGAGAACTTTTACTTTCGGGGTATTTTTTATTGCAAGGATAATTCAGAAAACAGAGAGAAAAATACTATTTTTTGCTTTATTTAAGATAAATAATAGAAAGTAAAAGGAGGGTACAGAAGGTTGTGCTTTCTAACTTCATGCATCTCATGCTCATCAAAAGGAATCCACTAACAAGGTTGATCAAGTCTTGTTAACAAACTCATTCCGAATCGCATGAAACCGGAGAAATTTCGGACAACACTAGGTTACCTCAACGGGGATATGGACATCCCCAACAATAAGAATATCATATTTCTTCTTGACAGTGGGAAGAGGAAATTCAAAACCTGCAATAGTAATCGTTGAAAATTTTCCAATAGAATTTATACTATGGACTTGAGGTTGTTTCCTCGGAAAGTGTACAGTATGCTCATTACCATTAATATGAAAAGTGACATTGCCTTTGTTGCAATCAATAACGGCCACTGCAGTATTCGAAAAGGATCTTCCAAGAATAATAGACATACTATCGTCCTCGGGAATATCAAGAATAACAAAGTCCGTTAAAATAGTAACGTTTGCAACCACAACAGGCACATCCTCACAAATACCGACAGGTATAGCAGTTGATTTATCAGCCATTTGCAAAGATATTTCAGTAGGTGTCAACTTATTCAAATCAAGTCTACGATATAAAGAGAGAGGCATAACACTAACACTGACTCCAAGATCACATAAAGTAGTTTTAACATAGTTTCTTCTAATGGAGCATGGTATAGTTGGTACTCCTGGATCTCCAAGTTTCTTTGGTATTCCACCCTTAAAAGTATAATTATCAAGCATGGTGGAGATTTCAGCTTCCAGTATCTTTCTTTTGTTAGTAACAATATCTTTCATGTACTTAGCATAAGGATTCATTTTAAGCATATCAGTCAAACACATACACAAAAAGATAGGTGTAATCATTTCAGCAAAGCGCTCAAAATCATCATCATCCTTTTTCTTGGATGGTTTAGGAGGAAAAGGCATGGGTTTTTGAACCCATGGTTCTCTTTATTTACTGTGCTTCCTAGCAACAAAGTCTCTCTTATCATAACGTTGATTCTTTGATTGTGGGTTATCAAGATCAACAGCAGGTTCAATCTCTACATCATTATCATTGCTAGGTTGAGCATCAACATGAACATCATCATTAATATTATCACTAGGTTCATGTTCATTATCAGATTGTGTTTCAGCATCAGAAATAGAAATATCATTGGCATTCTCAGGTGTGTCTACAACAGGTTCACTAGAAGCATGCAAAGTCCTATCACTTTTCTTCTTCTTCTTCTTAGAAGAACTAGGTGCATCAACATTAGTTCTCTGAGAATCTTGCTCAATTCTCTTGGGGTGGCCCTCAGGATACAAAGGTTCCTGAGTCATTTTACCCCCTCTAGTCATGACTCTAACAACATTATCATTTTTCTTATTATTTAATTCATTGAGCAAATCATTCTGAGCTTTAAGTACTTGTTCTACTTGAGTGGTAACCATAGAAGCATTTTTACTAATGAGTTTAAGTTCACCTTTAACTCTAGACATATAATCACTCGAGTGTTCAAGAATATCAACATTGCGGTTCAATTGTCTACCAACATAAGCATTGAAATTTTCTTGTTTAACAATAAAATTATCAAACTCATCTAAGCATTGGCTAGCAGACTTATAACGAGGAATATCACCTTCATAAAATCTATAGAAAGAATTTACCTTTACTACCTATTGTTGACACCAGATTTTGGCATGGTCACGAATCCAGATTCATATGCAAAAGTTAGAGGCAAAACTTCGCGGGCCGGCCCCGAGTGAGAAAGTATTCGGCCTTTGTCGGCTGAATGAAACCTTGCCGGGGTAAAACCTTGCCGGCGGAGAAGCATGCCGGCGTGGAAAGCTTGCCGGCGGAGAAGCTTGCCGGTGTGAAACTTGCCGCCGTGAACAGTAACCTTGACGGGAAAGCTTGCCACCGTGAACAGTAACCTTGCCGGGGAAAGCTTGCCGCCGTGAACAGTAACCTTTCCGGGGGAGAGCTTGCCGCCGTGAACAGTAACCTTGCCGGGAAAGCTTGCTGCCGTGAACAGTAGAAACTGTCGAGGCCAATCCGACCAGATGCTGAAGATGGGCTCAAATACTTATCTAGATGGCTTCGGATGAAGGAGTGTTCAACACAGGAGTTGTTCGTAACGTCGAAACGGTCAACTTTGCTTTTGGAGTCATCATCGTCCGACGTAGTATATGACCTGCAGAGACGCTGCAAGAGTCGGATGGTCCAGTCAGCTACATGAACGAGTCCGACTCGAGATTAGAGATGACTCCGTGGAGTATTCAAGATGGCCTTATTTGGAAAAGTGATCAACATACGGATTGTTGGCCTCGTTGAAGCACACATAATTGATATTTGAACCGTCTCCATCGGAAGTCATATGCAGATTCCACAGCCCACGCAAGGAGCAAGACGGAAGATTGAGCCAGATTCGGGCTGAATCCGAGTGGGACCAGAACTAGGATTCTAGGACGTGAATTGATGTAATTTTCTTGTAAGGAAAGCCTAGATAAATCCTTTGCTTGTACGGGAAGTCCAGCCGCCTCTTATATATGTTGGGGGTGATGGCCGATTGAACAACACACAATCGAACAAATCTATCTACATCTTTTACCTTTACTTTTCCTTCTCCCTTGTTCTTCTTCTTCCTCGTTCTTCGTTCGTTCTTTTTCATTGTAAGGCGGCGAACCTCGAGGCCCTAGGGGCGATCATGTCGACCTAGGGCAGCCCATAACCTCTACGCGCCCTGACGGGGTCCCTCCCGGGCGTGTGGGGTTTCGGGTCCTCAAAAGCGCCCACCGGATTGTCTTGCGTACCGCGCTTCCGGCAGGTCTCCTTCGACGTGAGCTGCGGTGCATCACCCCCGGCGTCGAGGGTACACGGTGACGTGTTCATGTGCGAACACACTTTTTGGCGACTCCGCTGGGGACGAAAGATCAAGAATCATCATCAACCATGTCTAATCTCCCCAAGCCCTCAGAAGTTGACGGCGATAACATCATTAAGCCCGGTCTTTATGAACTATCGGATGAACATCGCCAAGCCTACGAAGCACGCAAGAAGCAGCGTTAAGAGGCTTTTGAGGCGCTCAAGAAGAAGTGTGAGGAGGAGGATTTGGAAGCATTTCTTTCAAGTTTCAAGAAGGACCGTCAAGGCAACATCATTCCGGTTAGAAACACCAATTTTCCTCCCCTCATCGACGAACAAGATCTAATCACTGTGAGTAAAGTTTTTTCTCCAGAGCAAGTGGCTGTGATTGAGAGTCTTGTTAGTAAGGGTAATGTGATGGCATACAATTCTTTTGTGGCTAGTGCTAATGCTCAGAAAAATATGCCTCCATCATCTAGTGGTACTGTTGGTATATCTGAAAACCCTAGTCCAATTTTACCTATTTCGTCGGCACCACCTATGCAACAACAATATAATATGCCGTTGAATTTTTACCCTACTCAAACCAACCAGCTTGTGGCTGCACCTACATACTCTAATCCTATTATGAGTGTGCCCAATTCGGCGTCAACGCCGAATCACTTTGTCACACCACCCATAGGCGCAGGCATGTTTGGTCTTCCGCCGAATTATGGTTCGGCGCCCATCCCACAAGTTGCACCAATAGCTAGTACTCAGGTTGCTTCTATGTCATTACCACAAACATCTTCATCTACCTCGGATCCAATTTTAGCTAAATTAAGGGAGGATTTGCATAAGATGTTTCTAGAAACTTTCGGAAACGAGCCGAAAATAAAGAGTCGTGTGTACCAAAAGCCTTATCCTGAACACTTCGATGCAATTTCTTACCCTCAAGGTTATAAGGTTCTTGATTTTGTTAAATTTAGTGGTGAGGGTACGAAAACAACTTGGGAGCACGTGAGTCAGTATCTAGCACAGTTGGGTGAAGCAGGTTCCATAGAAGAATTGAAAGTGCGTTTATTTCCATTATCTTTAACTGGTACCGCATTTTCATGGTTTGCTGCTTTACCACATGGCTCAATTCTCTTATGGTCGCAATTAGAGCAAAAGTTTCATGATCACTTTTATAGCGGCGATAATGAGCTAAAGTTGTCACATCTTACATCGGTTAGGCAGAAACATGATGAATCGGTCACCGATTATGTCAAGAGGTTTAGAGATATAAAAAACCGATGTTATAGCTTAGTGATAACTGAGAGAGACTTGGCAGATCTTGTTCTTAATGGTTTGAAAACTCACATTAAAGAGAGGCTAGAAAGTTATGAGTTTTTGAGCATTAATCAAGTCTTGCAAAAAGCTTTGGCCCAAGAGATTCGAAATAAAGAGGTCCATAGGTCTACAACCGATCGTCCTAGAATGCATATGGTTGAACACAATGATGATAATTCGGACGATGAGGTTGATGTCTATACTACTGAATTTATTTGGTCCTCAAAGGCCAAACCCTATATGTGCAATGCTCTTAAGCCGATTCGCAGGAATCGTGATGAGGAGATGAGGTTTACTTTTGATATATCAAAGTGTGATAAAATATTTGATGCACTCTTGCAAGATAAGATGATTAGAATATCACACACCATACCGCCGTTTGAGGAGCTGAAACGGCGTGCTTATTGCAAGTACCATAATTCATTTTCTCATGCTACTAACGATTGCAATGTTTTCCGACGACAGATACAATCGGCCATTAATGACGGACGATTGAATTTTGCTGAGATGCAAGTTGATAAACAGCCCTTCCCGATAAACACCATAGACTTGGAGGGAAAGAAAATGTTGATTCGGCCTAGCATAGCCGAATCTGATAATGAAGATAATGTTGTTATTGGTGAACCCAGGAATAGCAAGGAGGGCGACAAGGTCTTGGGAAGAAAGATTGTGCTTGAGAAGCAACCCGATGGCAAGGAAGTGTTGAAGATCACTATAAAAAATGCCACACTCGGGGGGCAACCACAAGTACAAGAGGATGCTCATGTTAAATTGATCAAGCCCAAGAATTCAGAAGTTGGCAAGTGGAAAAAGAATGAAACTAAGAACAAGAGAATCAAGCCAACTTTTGATATGTTGCTATCCAAATATGCAAGTCAAGCGGCCGGTTCTAGCTCTAATCGGCCATCACATTCAAAGCGTTCAAGATTGCCTCCGGAACAAGAGTTTCGACGATATGCAAGGCCATATGGGTCATGGGCACTGACACCATGGATGTCACAACCCTTCTATGCGCCATATTACATGAGAGGCTTCGGTGGAGGATGGGGGCAGCCCCCAATGGCTCCTTATGCTTTCCATATGGGGTGGGCAGCACCTAGAAGGCCTGCTCGTGAGAGGCTTTATTATCCCACACAAGGCCGTTTGAGCTATGGTGCAAATCGGCCAACAAAAATTTCTCCAAGTAAGGCCAATAAAAAAGTGTGGCATGTTAAGTCATCTAATGCGAAAATTTCAGAATGCGACAAGCAAAAGGAGATCGAAAAGCCGGTTGTTGGTAATCTGGCTACTTCTAATGGTGATATTGTTATTGTTCAGCAGGGTTCCATGGTTAGTGATCATGAGGCGAGCACAAGCAAGGCCAAACCAAGGGATCCCAAATATACTCAACCTAAGTGGTGTCCTCCCGGTTTAACCAAGACCATGAAAAGGAGATTACAACGCATGAGGAACCACGAGAAGGTAGATCACAAAGAGGAGAGGCAAATGGACGAATTGTTAAGTGAAATTCGGCCCATGGCACTCACAAAACAAGTATGGAGGCCTAAACAAAAAGAAAACGCAGATGCTTCTACATTAGCTACAGCAACCCATTCGCCACCAAAAGAGGATGATGCAACCCCTATTACATCGTCCACACCACCTGAAACATCCCCTTCAGTTGAGGAATCTTTGAGCCCAATATTCACATTGGGGGATGAAGATGAGATGGTGGATTATGAATCTACGCCGGTTCGGGAAGGTATGGATATTAATATGGTATATTACTTACCTGCCGAGCTTCGTGCTATAGGTAAAGAATGGGAGGTAGCCCAGCTGGATTTTGGTCCTAAGAATGCTATCTTCGAGAAGCCAAAAGAACCGGTGAAACACTTGAAGCCATTGTACCTCAAAGGTCATATTAACGGATCGCCGGTTGCTAGGATGCTCGTTGATGGTGGTGTTGTGGTAAATCTTATGCCCTACTCGGTCTTCAAGAAGTTGGGGTTAGACGATAACGCATTGATGAAGACCAATATGGTACTTAATGGATTTGAGGGAAAAGAAAAGACAGAGGCCAAAGGTGTGATGTGCATGGAACTCACCATGGGAAGCAAGACTTTGGCCACCACATTCTTCATCGCCGAGGTGCAAGGTAACTATAATGTTATATTAGGCCGCGGTTGGCTTCATGCTAACCAATGTGTGCCATCTACCATGCATCAATTCTTAATACAATGGGTCGATGATGAGGTAGAAGTCATTCACGCGGATAATTCGGCTTGTGTTGCTTTGGCCGATACATCGGTGGATTGGAATCATCCGGATGCTACTTGCTTAACAGGGCGTGACCTCTCGGAGTTTGATTTCCTTAGTGCTACGAGGAACGGGTTCATTCCCATCTCTTTAAAGCCGATTGGTGGTAATCGGTTCCAGGTTATGATGTAAACAAGAAGTTAAACATGGCCGATATAGAAATTATCGCCCTAAGCACATAGAATGGCCGATGGAGTGTTGACATCGTCCTTAGGAAAATCATCATGCAAGTTATTTTTCGGCACACAAGCTTTGCCGAAAAACAGGGGGGCATGTGTTGACACTAGATTTTGGCATGGTCACGAATCCAGATTCGTATGCAAAAGTTAGAGGCAACACTTCGCGGGCCGGCCCTGAGTGAGAAAGTATTCGGCCTTTGTCGGCTGAATGAAACCATGCCGGGGTAAAACCTTGCTGGTGGAGAAGCATGCCGGCGTGGAAAGCTTGCCGGCGGAGAAGCTTGCCGGTGTGAAACTTGCCGCCGTGAACAGTAACCTTGCCGGGAAAGCTTGCCACCGTGAACAGTAACCTTGCCGGGGAAAGCTTGCCGCCGTGAACAGTAACCTTGCCGGGGGAGAGCTTGCCGCCGTGAATAGTAACCTTGCCGGGAAAGCTTGCTGCCGTGAACAGTAGAAACTGTCGAGGCCAATCCGACCAGATGCTGAAGATGGGCTCAAATACTTATCTAGATGGCTTCGGATGAAGGAGTGTTCAACACAGGAGTTGTTCGTAACGTCGAAACGGTCAACTTTGCTTTTGGAGTCATCATCGTCCGACGTAGTATACGACCAGCAGAGACGCTGCAAGAGTCGGATGGTCCAGTCAGCTACATGAACGAGTCCGACTCGAGATTAGAGATGACCCCGTGGAGTATTCAAGATGGCCTTATTTGGAAAAGTGATCAAAATACGGATTGTTGGCCTCGTCGAAGCACACATAATTGATATTTGAACCGTCTCCATCGGAAGTCATATGCAGATTCCACAGCCCACGCAAGGAGCAAGACAGAAGATTGAGCCAGATTCGGGCTGAATCCGAGTGGGACCAGAACTAGGATTCTAGGACGTGAATTGATGTAATTTTCTTGTAAGGAAAGCCTAGATAAATCCTTTGCTTGTACAGGAAGTCCAGCCGCCTCTTATATATGTTGGGGGTGACGGCCGATTGAACAACACACAATCGAACAAATCTATCTACATCTTTTACCTTTACTTTTCCTTCTCCCTTGTTCTTCTTCTTCCTCATTCTTCGTTCGTTCTTTTTCATTGTAAGGCGGCGAACCTCGAGGCCCTAGGGGCGATCAGGTCGACCTAGGGCAGCCCATAACCGCTACGCGCCCTGACGGGGTCCCTCCCGGGCATGTGGGGTTTCGGGTCCTCAAAAGCGCCCGCCGGATTGTCTTGCGTACCGCGCTTCCGGCAGGTCTCCTTCGACGTGAGCTGCGGTGCATCACCCCCGGCGTCGAGGGTACACGGTGACGTGTTCGTGTGCGAACACCTATGTCGGGTTATCGAGACCATGTATTTCTTCAACATGTGGTAAATTCTTAACATCTTCAGCTTTAATACCTTTTTCTTTCATAGATTTCTTTGCCTCTTGCATATCTTCAAGACTAAGGAATAGAATACCCCTTTTCTTCGGAGTTGGCTTAGGAGTTGGTTCAGGAAGTGTCCAATCATTTTCATTACTCAACATATTATTCAATAGCAATTCAGCTTGATCAACAGTTCTTTCCCTGAAAACACAACCAACATAGCTATCCAGGTGGTCTCTGGAAGCATCGGCTAGTCCATTATAAAAGATATCAAGTATTTCATTTTTCTTGAGAGGATGATCAGGCAAAGCATTAAGTAATTGGAGAAGCCTCCCCCAAGCTTGTGGGAGACTCTCTTCTTCAATTTGCACAAAATTATATATTTCCCTTAAGGCAGCTTGTTTCTTATGAGCGGGGAAATATTTAGCAGAGAAGTAATAAATCATATCCTGGGGACTACGCACACAACCAGGATCAAGAGAATTAAACCATGTCTTAGCATCACGCTTTAATGAGAACGGAAACAACTTAAGGATAACGTAATAGCAATTTTTCTCATCATTAGTGAATAGGGCAGCTATATCATTTAATTTAGTAAGATGTGCCACAACAGTTTAAGATTCATAACCATAAAAAGGATCGGATTCAACCAAAGTAATTAACTCAGGATCGACACAGAAATCATAATCCTTATCGGAAATAAAGATAGGTGAAGTAGCAAAAGAAGGGTCATATTTCATTCTAGCATTCAAAGACTTTTCTTTAAGCTTAGCTAATAATTTCTTAAGATAAGATATATCATTGCAAGCTAAGAAGTCTCTAGCAGTTTCTTCATCCATAACATAACCCTCAGACACAACAGGCAATTCATATCTAGGGGGAGAATCTTCATCATCACTTTCATCAATATTATCAGTTTCAATAATTTCATTATTTCTAACCCTAGCAAGTTGTTCATCAAGAAATTCACCTAGCGGCACAGTATTATAAAGCATAGAAGTAGTTTCATCATAAGTATCATGCAAAGCAGAAGTGGCATCATCAATAACATGCGACATATCAGAATGAATAGCAGGAGTAGGTGTCACAAGTTTACTCAAAACAGAAGGTGAATCAAGTGCAGAGCTAGATGGCAGTTCCTTACCTCCCCTTGTAGTTGAGGGAAAAATCTTGGTTCTTTGATCTTTCAAGTTCTTCATAGTGATGAGCAGATATAAATCCCAAGTGACTCATAGAATAGAGCTATGCTCCCCGGCAACGGCGCCAGAAAATAGTCTTGATAACCCACAAGTGTAGGGGATCGCAACAGTTTTCGAGGGTAGAGTATTCGACCCAAATTTATTGATTCGACACAAGGGGAGCCATTCAAATCATGCAAGTTAGAGTCCAAAACAAGGGCAAAATTGTATGGAAAAGTAGATACGATGGAGACGTATCACCCAGCGGCGTTCGACTCTGTGGTCTGTGCAGGAAAACAACGTTAGCATTCAGTTACCACCATAGGCTGACCACGGGAGTCTTCACGGGCCGAACCTCACAAATTCTTGGTGGCTCTCTCCCATGCTCCACACCTCTCCCATTGGGTCCTTCTTCCTTGGCTCCTCGCCTCCCGATTAACTATAATATCGATCAATTTTCTGATGTTTCTGCCATCCTATCGTCTCCCCAATTAACTTCCCCGTGATTAATTTCCCATTACTCTCTTTTATTATCTCATAGTTATGACAGATGATCTTCATCTTCACTAAGGCCCCTTCCAGTGCTCCACCTTATACAGGTGCTAAGGCTGGCATGTAGGCAAAAAGAAAATGATGTGGCAAGGTAATTAAGAGGAGATAGATGGGTGTGGTGACCCTAGGAATAAAAAATGCTAAGCGCGGGAACCAAGGGAAAACACTTAAATGAAAGAAGCCCACAAATGCATGGATAACTTTAATTGCTAAATCATTAAATTAACGATGCTTAGCTACAGCAAGTTAAGCACCTTTGCATTGTGGACTTTAGTATCTTAGCTTTTTAATGTGCTTAGCACCTCATCCGACTCATATGCAAGGTCATCGGCGCCGAGTAAAAAGTGCTCCCGAGACCTAGAGGACTGATACGTCTCCAACGTATCTATAATTTTTGATTGTTCCATGCTATTATATTATCTGTTCTGGATATTTTATATGCATTAATATGCTATTTTATATTATTTTTGGGACTAACCTATTAACCTAGAGCCCAGTGCCAGTTCCTGTTTTTTCCTTGTTTCTGAGTTTCGCAGAAAAGGAATACCAAATGGAGTCCAAACGGAATGAAACCTTCGCGATGAATTTTCTTGGACCAAAAGAAAACCACGAGACTTGGAGATGAAGTCAGAGGAGCCACGAGGCGGCCACAAGGACGGAGGGCGTTCCCCCCACCCTTGTGGGCCCCTTGTGCACCTCTTGACCTAATTCTTTCGCCTATATATTCCCATATATCCCCAAACCACCAGAGGCATCCATGAAAACACTTTCCCACCACCCCAACTTTCTGTACCCGTGAGATCCCATCTAGGGACCTTTTCCAGCACCCTACCGGAGGGGGATTCGGTCACGGAGGGCTTCTACATCAACTCTATTGCCCTTCCAATGAAGCATGAGTAGTTTACCACAGACCTACAGGTCCATAGCTAGTAGCTAGATGGATTCTTCTCTCTCTCTTTGATTCTCAATACCATGTTCTCCTTGATGTTCTTGGAGATCTATTCGATGTAATACTTTTTTGCGGTGTGTTTGCCGAGATTCGATGAATTGTGGATTTATGATCAGCTTATCTATGAATATTATTTGAATCTTCTCTGAATTATTTTATGTATGATTTGATATCTTTGTAATTCTCTTCGAACTATCAGTTTGGTTTGGCCAACTAGATTGGGTTTCCTTGCAATGGGAGAAGTGCTTAGCTTTGGGTTCAATCTTGCGGTGTCTTTTCCCAGTGACAGTAGGGGCAGCAAGGCACATATTGTATTGTTGCCATCGAGGATAAAAAGATTGGGTTTTCATCATATTTCTTGTTAATCCCTCTACATCATGTCATCTTACTTAATGCGTTACTCCATTCTTTATGAACTTAATACTCTAGATGCATGTTGGATAGCGGTCGATGTGTGGAGTAATAGTAGTAGATGTAGAATCATTTCGGTCTACTTGACACAGACATGATGCCTATATTCATGATCACTGCCTTAGATATCGTCATAACTTTGCGCTTTTCTATCAATTGCTTGACAGTAGTTTGTTCACCCACCATATTATTTGCTATCTTGAGAGAAGCCTCTAGTGAAACCTATGGCCCCCGGGTTTATTTTCCATCATATAAGTTTCCGATCTACTATTTTACCATCTTTTACTTTCCGATCTATAAACCTAAAATACCAAAAATATTTACTCTACTGTTTGTTTACTTTCATCTATCTCTATCAGATCTCACTTTTGCAAGTAACCGTGAAGGGATTGACAACCCCTTTATTGCATTGGGTGCAAGTTGTTTGATTGTTTGTGCAGGTATTCGGTGACTTGTGTGTTATCTCCTATTGGATTGATACCTTGGTTCTCAAACTGAGGGAAATACTTATCTCTACTTTGCTGCATCACCCTTTCCTCTTCAAGGGAAAACCAACACAAGGTCAAGAAGTAGCAGGAAGAATTTCTGGCACCATTGCCGGGAGATCTACGCCAAGTCAAGCCATACCAAGTACCCATCATAAACTCTCATCTCTTGCATTACATTATTCGCCATTCGCCTCCCGTTTTCCTCTGCCCCATTTCTAAAACGATTTTCAAAAAGATTTGCCTTTACTTCGCCCTTCTTCCGTTCGTCTTTTGGTTTGCCTTTTTATTCGCCTTCTTTTCCTTTGCCCTTATGTCTTACTTGGTTTGTTTGCTTGTTCGCTTGGTAAAATTGTGTGTTTATTGAAAATCCGAAACCAAAGAGTTTATGGATCCTCATCCACGTTCTAATATTTTTAAGAGATCCAATTATGATGAACCAATTGCTAGTGAGTTGTGTGCACTAGATTATCTTTATGAAGTTTTGCTTGAAATTCGTGAATCTGAAAATTGTGATGAAGAAATTTACGAAGAGACTCACGATAGCTCCTCGAATAAAAAGCATGATTGCAATGATGTTATTATAAATTCTGTTAATGTCAATTGTGCTAATATTATGCAAAACCCTAAGCTTGGGGATGCTAATTTTGCCATGTCCATTACTTATCGTAATGATCATGATTAGGGTGATTCTTCTTATGATCTTGAAAATTTATTTAATCCCCATGATGAATATGATATTGATAATAATGTTTGCAATAATAGTGAAAGTGGGTTTGGAAGAGTGTCGACTTTAGATCCCACATATTTGGAGAATATTCAATCTTATGCAATTTTTGATAAAAATTGGTTTGGAGTAGTCCTGACTTTATTTTATGATAATCCCACTATTTTGGAAGAGTGTCAACTTTGCATGCGTGTGGATCATGAAGAGAAAATTTTATGTGATAGCTATATTGTTGAATTTGATTATGATCCTACATGTAATTAATATGAGAGAAGAAAATATGGTTGTAGAAATTTTCATGTTACAAAATTACCTCTTGTATTTTTTACGTACTTTGTGATGCTCTCTTTGTGCTTCAATTCTTGTCTTTCATGTGAGCATCATCGAAATCTCAATGCCTAGCTAAGGACATTAAACAATAGCGCTTGTTGGCAGGCAACCCGATTTTATTTTTGTTCTTTGCTTTTTGCTCCCGTTTTTCAATAAATAATTCATCTAGTCTCTGGTTAGATGTTGTTTTGTGTTTTAATTAGTGTTTGTGCCAAGTAAGACCTTTGGGATGGCTTACGGTGATAGTTGATTTGATCCTGCTGAAAAACAGAAACTTTTGCGCTTAAGAAAACAATTCTTATTTTTATTGGAGCGTGAAAAAACTCTAATTTTTTTACACAAGATTGACATGCAAATTGCCTCTATTGTCATAATGTTTCAGAATTTTTGGAGTTACAAAAGTATTAGAACAACTGAATCTTCGCAGACTATTCTGTTTTTGACAGATTCTGTTTTCTTTGTCTTGTTTGCTTATTTTGATGAATCCATGGGTAGTATCGGGGGGTATGAACCCTGGAAAAGTTGCAATACAGTAGATCTTACACCAATATAAAAAAAAGAATGAGTTCACAATAGTACCAAAAGTGGTGATTTATTTTCTTATACTAATGGAGCTGATGAGATTTTCTGTTGAGTTTTGTGTTGTGAAGTTTTCAAGTTTTGGGTAAGGACTTGATGGACTATGGAATAAGGAGTGGCAAGAGACTAAGCTTGGGGATGCCCAAGGCACCCCAAGGTAATATTCAAGGACAACCAAGATCCTAAGCTTGGGGATGCCCTGGAAGACATCCCCTCTTTCGTCTTCGTCTATCGGTAACTTTACTTAAGGGTATATTTTTATTCACCACATGATATGTGTTTTGCTTGGAGCATCTTGTATGATTTGAGTCTTTACTTTTTACTTTGCCACAATCATACTCGCTGTACACAC
The DNA here is from genome assembly GCF_056163025.1 of Triticum urartu. NCBI lineage: Eukaryota > Viridiplantae > Streptophyta > Magnoliopsida > Poales > Poaceae > Triticum > Triticum urartu. The sequence goes on from NC_141875.1 coordinate 605,263,280, forward strand.
CTTTTGAGAGAGACACGCATGAATCATGATTTATTAGAATACTCTATGTGCTTCACTTATATCTTTTGAGCTAGGCAATTTTGCTCTAGTGCTTCACTTATATATTTTTAGAGCACGGCGGTGGTTTTATTTTATAGAAATTATTGAACTCTCATGCTTCAATTATATTATTTTTTGAGTCTTTAAAACAGCATGGTAGTTTGCTTTTGTTATAAATTTAGTCCTAACATGATAGGCATCCAAGAGGGATATAATAAAAACTTTCATATAAAGTGCATTGAATACTATGAGAAGTTTGATGTTGGGGAACGCAGTATTTCGAAAAATTTACCTACGATCATGCAAGATCTATCTAGGAGATGCATAGCAACGAGAGGGGAGAGTGTGTCTTCGTACCCTCATAGACCGAAAGCAGAAGCGTTTAGTAACGCAGTTGATGTAGTCAAACGTCTTCGCGATCCAACCGATCAAGTACCGAACGCACGACACCTCCGCGATCTGCACACATTAAGCTCGGTGACGTCCCTCGAACTCTTGATCCAGTTGAGTCCTGAAAGTGCTAGTGATCGACTAGAGGGGGGTGAATAGGCGATTTTTATGAAAGTCCTCAAAACATGGAAGTTTCGAAGACAAATGATAGAAATAAACCTATTACCATGCAGCGGAAGGTAGACTACACTAGGCAAACCATAGTCAAGTATTCAATGGAGTGAAAGCACAATGACTAATAGCAGCTAGGCAGTAAAGATCAGGTAGGAAGATATTGTGAAGCCAATCAGAACAAGCAGTCACTCAGTGAAGACAAAAGATAAAGCAGTCATACAATGACTTCACAAGGACCAACAGTAAGTAAAGGGAAGGGAAGGATGAAACCAGTGACTCGTTGAAGACAATGATTTGTTGGACCAGTTCCAGTTGCTGTAACAACTGTACGTCTGGTTAGGGAGGCTGAGATTCAACTCAGAAGACCTCGTCTTCACCTTATTCCCCTTGAGCTAAGGACATCCAGTCCTCACCCAATCACTCTGGTAAGTCTTCAAGGTAGACTTCCAAACCTTCATAGACTTCGTTCACCGGCGATCCACAATGACTCTTGGATGCTCAAAATGCGATGCCTAACCGGCTGGAGGATTCATAGTCCTCAAGTGTAATAAGTCTTCAGATCACACAGACAGGAAGACTTAAGTGATGCCTAACACTCTTTGGCTCTGGGTGTTTAGGGCTTTATCCTCACAAGGAATTCTCTCTCAAAGGCTTCGAGGTGGGTTGCTCTCAAACGACAAAAGCCGTGCACTAACTCTGAGCAGCCAACCATTTATGGTTGTAGGGGGTGGGCTATTTATAGCCACTAGGCAACCCGACCTGATTTGTCCGAAATGACCCTTGGTCACTAAGGAACTAACACGTGTTCCAACGGTCAGATTTCAAACACACATGGCAACTTTACTTGAGCTACAAGCAAAGCTGACTTATCCAACTTTGGACAAGATTTGCTCTCATAGTCTTCACTCGAAGACATAGGATTTTTGGTTAAGCATCACTTCAGTCATTCTGACTGGTTCACTTGGACCCCACTTAATAGTACGGTGGTTCCTATGACTCAACAAAGAAGAAAAAAGAACGACGAAAGAACTAAGTCTTCACGCTCCATAGTCTTCATGCGATGTCTTCTCTTGTCATAGTCTTCAATGTGAATGTCTTCACATACCACCTTTGACTTCAATGTCTTCTTACATTTTTAGGGGTCATCTCTGGTAGGAAAACCGAATCAACGAGGGACTTCTACCTGTGTTATCCTGCAATTCTCACAAACACATTAGTCCCTCAACTAGGTTTGTCGTCAATACTCCAAAACCAACTAGGAGTGGCACTAGATGCACTTACAATCTCCCCCTTTTTGGTGATTGATGACAAACTGGTTGAAGTTTTCAACGGGGAATAAAATATGTGAAATTGTAAAGGATAGGGGATTGTCATCATAAGTGGCAAAGGCTCCCCCTGAAGATGTGCATATAAGTAATTTGCTTTTGGTATGCAAATGCACATGGCAGGTTGTACTTGTGGAGATCCTCTTCAACTTATGATGACAATTCATCATGCATGAAAAGTATGTGAATATAATGACATGCATAATGAAAAATGGACGTCTGCAAAATGATCTAAGTGCGGAATTTATCGTCGCACATGCGGAATTTATCATCGCATCACAGAAAAGCAAATAAGTAGCAGACGACCATCGAGTTTGAGTGTTACAACTCAAAGAACCAAATGTATCGAAAATGAGAGTTGTAAGCACTTGGCAAAAGTAGCAAAAAGTAAAGAAACCAGCCATATGGACCCGCTTGAAGACTATCAACTCATATGCTTCTCCCCCTTTTGTCAGTGAGGACCAAAAAGGTTTGAAGACATAGAGCGCCTACTCGTTCCCATGAGGCGCAGGCGAGGCAGCAGGGTCGTCTGTAAGATTCGGTGGTGCAGACGAACTCGGTGCAGTGGTGATTCACGCCGAAGGTGGTGAAGTAGCATCGTCTTCATCATCGATGACACGTGCAATCACTGTTGCAGCAAAGGAGGAGAACTCAGAGTCTTCAAGAGACGGAGTACGCCGCAGCAAGGTCCTTCTTGGAGGTGTTGAGTCAAACTTGAAGTGTTCAGAGAAACCATCCTTTTGAAGATCATCTTCAGAACACATAAGCGTCAATCCTTTCCATGTACGCCGACTTTCATGGGCGACAAAGGCACTCTTGGTGGCAAGGTTGCGAATCCTATTTACGTCCACCAAGAGGCTTTGCATTTGGCGCTTCAGCCAGTCATGATGCTTATCCTGTTTCTGATGAAGGGCAACCATAAGCTCTCGGTCATTGAGAACACGGGATCGCTTCTTGGGCCGTTGTGCAATGGTGCTTCCAGTGGCTTCAGTGAGGGCACGATGAGGTGCACGGGTAGTACCAACCAGAGGATAAACACGAATGACTGCTGGGTCGCCTTCAATGTGTTGAGAGAAACTTTGCTTATCAGCATTCTGAAGACTAAGGGGCTCCTTGACAGGCTCTGGATAGATGGCTTCAACTGACATGTCGACGTCAGGCAGAAAAATCCGATGATTGCGAGCAGAGGGTTGATAGATGACAGCTGAGTGTAGTTTGATCAGACGCATAATCCATGGGGCGTAAAACTTCAAGCCAAAGAGATCAGATCCGGATGCAGCAAGTTGGCGGATGAAGAAGTCTTGTGCATTGAAGCTTTTGCCGTGAAGAATATGCAAGACCAAAGTCTTCATTGCACCTTCCAGCTTTGCATGTGGAGAATGTTCTTTGACGGGCCAGAGAGTTCGCCTTATGATGTGATAAATAGTGTGTGGCAGATACTCAAGGTCTTCAACAAAGAACTCCTTAGGGTATTCAGCATCTGGAGGCAAAGGCTTCATCATGCTAAGCATCTGACTCATGTTGGGTTCAGACTTGTGAAAAATGCTTTCCATAGCAGCACTGTGAAGCTGACAACCAGGTTCATAAAGATCTCCTGGAGTGGGCAGGCCAGTGAGCTCAATGATATCAAAGGCTTTGGCTTCGTGATGAACATTGTCTGTCATCCACTCAAGGACCCAAGTCTTCGGATCCCTGTTGTAGCCACGAATATGAAGAGTGGCATAGAATTGGAGTAGCAATTCTTCGTTCCAGTGCTCCTTGTCAGTGACGAACTGCAACAAACCAGATTCTCTGAAGCAATCCAGCGCTTCTTCCAAACAGGGCAGACCGGTTATGGCTTCAGTGTCAAGACGCATGTGGGGAAAAATGCGACCTTGATTGTACAAGATGCATGAGTAATAATTGCGCTGCTGATAGCTCCAGAACCGATCAGAAGATATTCTTGCCATTGAATCCAAACCAGTTTCAGTAACACATCCATTTCAATTAATGTGAGATTGAAATATGAAATTGGAATGTAACTAGTATGTATGATGTGAAATTTGAAATTGAAATTTCTAGACCGCATCCATTTCAGTTTCCAGATCAGTTTTAGTACCACATCTACTTCAATTAATGTTTCCAGACATATTTCACTCTTTTGAAATAAACTGTTACACATTTCTAAATAATCAGTTCCACAAGTTGACATTTCAGTTTCATATTATTTTACACTTTGAGAACCTATATTTTCACTTTTCACTGGTTTGTTTCACAAAAATCACATATATTTCAATTGCACATTTTTTAAATAACTCATTTCACTCTTTTAAAATAAATTATTACACAACTTTAAATAATTAGGTTCACAAGTTGACATTTCAGTTTTGTATTTGGGTTAAATAGGTTCTAGTGGAATAGGTGTGAAATGTTCAAATTTAAACTTGTTTGAAATGTATCCGAGATTTGTCTTATTTTAAAGGTTTTGGTGCCGGGAGTTCAAATATGTAAAAAAAAATTGATTCAAATGTTATGAGTCATTTAACATTTCACAAAAAAATGCAAGTATATAGTGGAAGAGAGAAAGAGAGCAAATAGCTATTCATGCAACATACTATCTAAGCACTCTCTCCCACCTTTATGTAAAAGGTTAACACAAGTAAGCACGCAAGGACAACTGCTACAGACAATCTGACACACTATCGCTTTGTATTGTGGTGTATTGACATTTTCCAGTGTAGTACTTAATAAACAACGGGAAAAAGCTTCAGCAGAACTCGGATCATGATGCATTAGCGAACGGCCAACGCAGGCACGGAAGCTCCCGTGCGCGGTAGATTTTCTGCTCTGTACATTATGAGAGCAACTTCAACGGGCCGACCCGAACAGACGGTGTTTTTGTCCGTTTTTTGTCCGTTTGGGTCGCTCCGACGAACACAAACGTCCGGCATTATATTTGGATCGACGCGAGCGTCCAACGTTGGCCCGACCTATTTTATCGGCGTGCCAAAAAAAAGTATTGCAAACATTTTGAAAATATACATGCACTTAATTAAACATAAAATCCGGCTATGAAGGCCGGCGAAAGTCCACTTTACATTAATTAAAACACTAAAAGCTAGACGACGCGCTACCCTAGGCGTCCTCGTCGGCGGCTGCGTCTGCCTCGGGACCGATGAGGTCGATCAACGTCGGCGCAGGGCCGGCCCAGGGGAACGCCGTGTTCCAGATGGCGGTGATGTCGGGCTTTGCCGCTGCTGTCTGCGCCGCCGCTGCCTGGGCCTGGCGCGCCTCCTCTTCGGCCTCGCGCTCGAGCATCTGCAGGCGCTCGCCCTCCCGGCGCTCCTCGGCCAGCCGAACGCGGCGCCGGTGGTCGAGGTAGGCCGCCTCCTGCTTCTCCGTCGCCCCGAGCCAGATCGACGGAGCGCTGACCCACTCGTGCACTACTCCGGTCCAGGAGTAGCGCTCGAGGTAGGCCGTCTCCTCCGGCTTGGCTTTGGGCGGGGACGGCGGGGCCGCCGGCGGCACGACGCAGTCGCCCGCCGCGAAGAGGGCCATGGCAGCCTCGAAAGCCGCCTCGTCCGCCGCCCTCCACCGCTCCTCCTCCTCGCTATCCTTGATGGCCGCCTGGTAGGCGGCCTCGGCCTCCTGGTCCTCGTCGCGGACGACGAGCGCGGGCGGCGGCAGGCTGTGGTCGACGCCGTGGACGCCGCGTCGCCTCGCCTCCTCGTGCTCGAAGGCGAACATCGAGCCCAGTTAGGCGAGTCGATGGCGAAGTGCGGGTCGGCGCGCTGCTCCGACGACAGCAACGCCCGCCAGCGCCGCACCTCCTCCGCATGGGCGCTCGCCGTCCGCGGTGCCACCGGCACTGGGATCCTCTCCGGATCCAAATGCGAGTCATGCGGCAGCGTCACGTCCGAGTACGGCAGAGACACGCGGTGGTGCCAGTGCCATTCGGCCTGGTGCAACGGCACGTTGATGCGCTACCTCTGACGGGGAGCGCGCGCCGGCGCGGGGAGGGCGGGGAGGGAGGGGGAATGACAGGCCGGGGCTTTGCCCTTGCGACTACTGCCGATACTGGAGAAGAAACCCATGCTGGCGGTGGCTAGGGTTGTCGCCGGTGTGGGGGTAGGGGTGGCCAGATAGGGACGGGGGCGAGTGGTAGTGGATGAGGACGGCCCCGCCGCACGCCCGGCTTAAAAAAGGGCGACTGCCGTCGCTGACGCGTGGGCCCAAGGTGGACGGTCATCATAAATTATGTTGACCGCCGTAGTTGGACGGCCGCCAGGTGGGGACGCGGCGGACAGCGAGGAGACGCGCGGCGCGTCCGCTCCGACCCATTCCAGGCGCCATTTTGGGCCGGAAATGGGTCGGCGCGGACGCCGGACGGACACTATTTGAGTTTTGGTCGGCGCGTTGGGCCGCCATTTTTGTCCGCGCCGACCCAAACGGACGCGAGCGGACGAAATGGGTCGTCCCATTGGAGCTGCTCTAAGGCCAACTCCACCGCGCGACCCCAAACGGACGTCTGTTTTGTCCGGATTCTGTCCGTTTGGGTAGGGATTTGGGGTCGTGTCCGGGCGTGTCCTGGGATACGGTGGCCGTGCGCCCAGCGCGCGGACGCATCCCGGCCGTATCCTGTCAGCATATTTTTCTTTGCAAGTCCTTAACTTTTTTTTATCATTCATTTTTGGTACGTGACAATACATCATCACATTTTGACTAGTAAAACAAGGCCAAAAAAATAAGAATAACAAGATACATTTTAGAAGACAGCCAACTTCCATAACTGCCCCCTTGAGTTGGGTTAGGGCCTTCTCGATACACTCATTGTTGATCTGTGGAGGAGGCTCGATCTGACATCCTCCTTTCTTCTTCAAGCCAGATGTAGATGTTGCTTCCTCACACCTAGTCTCGTGTCTAGCCTCTAATTTAGCAACAAGTGCACTTGTCTCATTTACAGCCTCTATGCTAGCTAAAAGTGCACGAACATGTACTAAATTTCGCTCTATCAATATATCGATGTACTCTTCTTTCCAATACCAAAACTTGCATCCATTCTACACAACAAAATTTGAAGTTAGCACAACTAGTCAAATCTAGAGCACAAACCGAAGCTAAAAAAAGCGCATACCCATTGTTTAAGCACTTGATGAACACCCATCCGGGATGTTCCGGCGTTGTAGACACGCGGCGCACGACCATCCTTGAGCAGTGGTCGCACTTAATGAGTGGCAACGGTGCGCCGGTGAGCTTTTAGGCAAGCACCGAGTCCGGCTGACCGCCATTCGTGTATCTGTCGGTGGACCACCGACGATGCAGATCCGAGCGGCTAGAGGAGGAGCCACTGCCTGCATGTGGCCTTGCGGCCCTGCCAGGGCCTTTCGGCGAGGTGCCCGGCCAGTCCATGGCGCGGCCCGGCCTCCCACAGCCGGCCGAGCTCAAGACCGACCGCATCCGCCCTAAAACCGGCCGGCGGGTGCGCAAACCAGGTGGCCGTGGTTGGGTAGCTCGGCGGCGCCGAGGGGAAGGGGTTGGGCGAGCTCGCGTCCGAACTGCACGGCTGCAATGGCAGCGGCGGCGGCGGCAGCGAGGGGAAGAGTGGAGGGGGTGCGGCCAGAGGAAGGGAGGGGGCGGATAGAAAAAGGCCCGCCTTGTGCCACCGACGGGCGGGCCAGGGGAGGACACGCGCAGACGACCCGCGCGTCCGCGTGATGTCCGTTTTACCCCAAAAACGGCGCAAATTTGAGCCGTGAATGGGTCGAAAGCGGACACAAAACAGACAAAAGTCCGTTTGCTCCCGCGCGCTGGGACGCCTCTTTTGTCCCTTTTACTCCAAACGGATGAGGCCGGAAAGGATAAGGTCGCGCGGTGGAATTGGCCTAAGTCCCACCTGAAAGTGCAACACCAATGGCGTGACAGACCAAACGGGGTCCAAGTTTTACCATTTACCGAAAGGAGCAACATTCTTCGAATCTACTCAGTACGTATCCACAAAGTCCCTACGTACAATCTTCATAGTTTCTCATCACCCGCGTTGCACCCTTCGTGCAAAATCAGCTTCACCTTGTCAAACATCTCCTGGATCTGCTTCCTGGAATGCAGAGGAGAAGGGTACATGCACGCGCAGTCCAGCTGCCCGTCCCTGACAGAGTCGAACACGCCGATCGACGGGCCGATGCCGTGCACGGTGGCGCAGCCGACGTACTCCTCCACGCCGGCCTTGCTCTGCAGGCCGGACAGGCCGTCGTAGGTGGCCGGCTCCTCGAACACGGAGACGAGCGCCGTCCGGAGCGCCGACGCCGTCGTCAGCTGCGGGTTCTCGATGGCCCGGCACATGAGGAAGTTGAGGTCGGCGGTGTCGGTGAGGTGCTTCTTGCTGTTCTTGGCGCTGATGTAGGAATCGTGGCACCTCTTGGCCAGTTCCCATAGCCCCTCCTCTCCGTGTATCTTGTGGGTGTTGGTGATGGCAGAGTAGAAGAACCCTGCAACGATTAACAGTGTCAAGCTTTTGCATCTAAAGATTTGAAGCATGATAAATTTTTAGAGTTGATTTGCTTCAAGGACTAACCAACGTTGTGATCGTCCAAAGCTGGCTCAAGAAACTGGCGGCAGTTGATCAGGGTCGCCACAGAGTACGTCTCCTGCTGGCCACTGTCCAGCTTCTTCGACTGCCGTGCAGCCAGCAACGTCGCCGCAGCCATGGCCGAGCAAAGCTTCACCCCGTTCTCCTTGCACGCCTAGATGACAATGCGCGAACTATCAGTAATCTACTAATCTGTATGTGCAGATCAAATGTAGGAGTAGCATCTATCAGTGATCTGAAGCGAACTCACATCGAGCAGGCGCGTCGTCTCCTCGCGGCCGAACGCGAGGCGCACCATCTGCGTCGACCTGGCCGTGCCGGTCTCCTCGAACGGCAGCGTGGACGTGCGCAGGCCGTTGATGGAGTAGCCCACCATGTCCACCCCACGCGCCCAGAACGGCTTCCACGCGTCCTTCTGCGGTATCCTGTCCTCCAGCCCGGCCTCCACCGCCGCCGACTCCTCCTCCTCCGGGTCGCCCGCGCCGCCCAGATGCGCCAGGAGCTCCCTCAGCAGCGCGGCCGACGCCGCGCGGTCGCACGCAGCCGTGTGGATCCGGACGAACAGCGCCGCGCCGCGCGCTGGCGGCGGCAGCTCGTAGAGCGCAGCGAAAAGCACCGGGGAGCCGTCGGGCCCGGGGTCGGACGCCCATGGGTTGCTGTTGAGCTCGCCCTGGAGGAGGGAGTCGAAGTCGAGCGCGGACGGCTGGGGCGCGAGGGCGAGCTGCGGCGCGGGGGAGGGGAAGGCGAGGGTGGGGCTGGAGGTGGAGGCCGCGCGGATGTGGGCGCGGAGGACGGGGTGCGCTCTCTGGAGGGAGCGGACGGCCGCCTCGGCCGCGGTGGCGACGCGGCGCGAGAGGCGGCGCGAGAGGCGGAGCGCGAGGAGCGTGGTGCCGGTGCCGCCCAGCACGGCGCGGCACCAACTGTACTCCGTGCCGCACACCGCGCGGGTGCGGCACGCCGCCGCGCCGGGCTCGGCCGTACCCGTCTGCTCCTTCCCGGGATCCATGTCGAGAGAGGTCGTGGTCGTGATCGCCGCTGCTGCGAGTGGCAAGCTGGCGTTTGCCGGCTCGGATGTGCGTGGTTGGTGACTGGTCGGCTCCGGCGGTGTGGCGCCTTGTCAGCTCTTTCGTTTTGTAGCGCTCCGTATGGCGACGACGAGATTCCTTCTGCTAGTGTATAAAAATCCGTGGCCAGAATGGGAGGTTTGGATTGCAGTACTTACGAGATGGCAGCATGTCGACGACGAGAGGGACTCGACGGTGAGGTACATTCCAGAATCCAGAATATCTCTTCTCTGGTCGATCGGTCAGCATGATTATGTATACTTTTCTATGTGTGCTTTGCAGTTTGTTAAATAATATAGAAGGCACGGCGACGTGGGTGGTGGGATGGATCATGCCGTCTTGCACGCTCCCTCCCTGCGTGTTGCGTTGCGTTGCGTTGCTGCAACAGCAGCTTGCCGGACAAGGCCTTTATTCCATCGACGGACCCGTCTCTTCCACTCACACGATGACAAGCGACAAGGAAGGAAGGCGACTGTCGACTTGGAGAATCCCTTTGAGGCTCCCACGCTCCGTCCCCACGCCGGCTGCCACTCGGGCATCGGCATCCACCTTCCCCGCCGGCGGCCACTCCGGCCCCGGCGCACTCTCTCCCCGCCCTCCTTCTCTGCCATGGCTTCCGGCTCCTGCAGCCCGCCCTCGGTCTCGTCGGCGCTCCATCGGGAGCGACCGGTTGTCTCGGGGTTGGGGATTTCGGGCTCCCCTGGCTTGGCGTGTTCGTCCTCGGCGGGGGGTGGTCCGGTGGATGAGCCTGGTCTGGCGTAAGCCGAGAGCTGGCACAGGCCGGGTACATCCCGCAAGGCGATGTGGCGGCGTCGCCGGGATTTGCGGCGTCAGCGGGAGGCGGGCGGCAGCCCGGGTCGGGTTGTGTCCTCGTCCTCTTCGGAGCGGAGGCTGATCCCGCCGGAGCTGTTCGGTCTCTGTTTCAGATGCTTCGAGGATGGTCATCGGCGGCAGGATTGCACCAACGAGGCCTTGTGCATCCGCTGCGGCCTCCCTGGTCATGTCTCATCACAGTGCCGGGAACCGCGCAGCCCCATCTCGGCAGATGAGCTCTGATGGGCGGTGATCGCACAGGTTGCCCGCAGGTCAGAGGCGCCCAGGCAGGCACCGACTTTGAGGCGGAGGTTGACGGAGCCTAGGCAGTTGCGCCCAACCTCCCCTCCTCGTCTGTTGCGCCGGGGGCGGCTCTGTATGCAGGGTCATATGAGATCTGTGTGCTGCAGCGGTCGGAGGGCATGAACGACCTAGAGCGGCGGCTGCAGTTGGCCGTGGTGATGTACGTGGGAGGAGCTCGGCCGCCGGTCTCCTGCGACAAGGCGGCGGTGGCGATTTCGGCACAGTTGGGGATGCCAAGGTTTCGCTTTTCCGTTCACAAGTTCCATCCGGAAGATTTTCTGGTGGTGTTTGCCGCGCACGAGTTCATGAACAGAGCTTTGGCAGTGCCGTTCATTGAGCATCTTGGGATCAAGCTCTTCATCAAGCCATGGCTCAGGCAGGCGCAGGCAGCATCGAGGCTTATGCGGGTTCAGGTTGACATCATGATCGAGGGCATACCATCTCATGCCTGGGCCAAGGACACGGCGGCGGAGCTGTTAGGGAGTGCGTGCTTGATTGAAAGTGTGGCGCCGGAGACAGCCAGGGAGGATTTGTCGCTGTTCAAGCTGAGAGCTTGGTGCGTCGACCCAGACGACGTGCCGGTGTTTAGGAATCTGTGGGTGCCGGAGCCGCTGGAGGTGAATGTGGATCCCGCGGCGTGGCGTGCTTCTTTCCGCCAGTTGTTGGAGTATCCAACGTTCATCCACATCGACCGGATGAGGGACTTCTCGCCGCCGGAGCTTTGGAGGAGGGAGTCTGGATCAGATAGCGGGAGTGGTCAGAGTGGGTTGCCGGACAGCTCAGGCGGCTCATTCCAGGGAGGAGAGTGGGTCGTGCAGCCTTGGTCTCGTGGAGTGACGGACAATCGAGGCGCCGGCCGCCGTGCACACTTTCCGGCCAGCGGCGGCGGTGGCGGTGAGCAACTCAGATCATACAGAGCGGCGTTGGAAGGAAGGGTGGGGCCTTCCGCTTGGAGGCTTCCACACATGGGATCTGGCACTTTGGACGTCACATCTGGTCCGGTGGTGGCCCACAACGACCGGCCCGGTCAAGAGCAGGGGCGTTCAAACGGTCTTATCCCAACGCATCGTGCGCCAGACTCTGCGATGGGGACAGTTGGCGAGCGGACCGGACTTGAGACAGTGCGCGCTATCAGCCCAATCATTGGGCAAAGAGAACTGGCCACAGAGGTTGAGACAAATGCCAAATCGGTACAGGCGGATCAGGATGGCCCAGAGTTGGTGAGAACGGGCACGCGGTCGCAAGTGGATGCTCAAAGGACCGGCGCTGATCCCGACAGGTTGGGATCAGAGCTGGCCCACTCGTTGGCAACCAGGGATGGGAATTTGGGACAAGACAGGGAGGCAGCTAGTGGCCAAAGGAAGGCTAGGGTGGGGCCTGCAACTCTAGACCAGGCCCCTACTCTGGATGTGGAGCGCATGCAGGATCCGGTGCGGCATGATTGCCAGGCTGTGGTCTTGGTCTCGTCTGGCATGCGGCCGGCCCCGGCATAGGAAATCCCGACGGAGACGACGGAGGGGACACCCGACACTGGCGACACCACTGTGCAACTGCTGGGCTGGGCACCGGTACCTGAGCTGATTGGTGCTGCGAACCTCGAGACGCGGGGTGAGGCCGACCGTGATTCTGGACTTGCAGCTAGGGATCAGTCCCCATTGGATGCTGCGGTGGTTGATGGGACTACGTCGAGTGGCCATGCAATACCAACCCTGCATGGCAACGAAATCATTGTGCACCATCACTCCTAGGATGAACAGGGTACGGACGAGAATCTATCTGCAAAGGAATTGGCTGCACTGGGGAATATCAAATCTTTCTGCTCGGGACTCTTGAAAAAACTGGCGCCGCCACTTCTAAAGGAGATAGAAGGCATACGATGGGTGCGCACGGGTCAAGACCCCTTCACGCCTCGGCGTACCACAAGATCGGTGTGCGCTTCAGGGAACAGGAAGACCAAAGCGACGGCTGCGGAAACAGTGCTTCTCAAAACCCTAGAGATCTCTAGAGATGATCTGGCGGTCTCGGACGATGCGCTAGGTCAGCTACGGGAGATGTTTGATTCACCGGTGCAGGAGCAGCAGCTGAGGGCGATAGCGGCCATATTCGGCAAGATCATGCCCTCCAACTTGGCATGTGAGCTGGAGTAGGCGAAGATGCTGTCGGTGTAGACAATAGTGGTCGTGTCTCGGGATGTACCACAGCTTCCCATGTCGCACGCCTCATTAGAAGTTGTATGTTGGAATGTTAGGGGGTTAAACAGGCCGGCCAGGAGAAAGACACTTAGGGAGTTCATGGAAACGGTGCGTGTTGCGATCGTATGTATCCCGGAGTCCAAACTCGAAAGGGTGGACCAGTTCACAGTCATGCAATGTATGGGAACATCATATGATGGTTTCACTTATCTCCCGGCGTCGGTGACGAGGGGTGGAATCATTGTGGGCTGGGACTCGTCTAAAGTGCAGTTATCTAACGTGACACTAGACGCTAACTTTCTAACAGCTTTTGTGTCCCCTCTCGATGGGCCAACATGGTGGCTTTCGGTGGTGTACGTACCACAGGAGGATCTAGAGAAGATTCAATTTATGGACGATCTTACGGAGAGGAGAAGGCTCTGCCCCGGGCCATGGCTGGTTATCGAAGACTTTAACTTGATTCTCCATGCGGCAGATAAGAACAACAACAAGCTTGATCGCAGGATGATGGGCAAATTCAAGCGGTGTGTGGATGATATGGGTCTCAAGGAGCTTTTCCTGCACGAGAGGACGTACACGTGGAGCAATGAAAGGGAGATTCCTACGCTGACTAAAATTGACAGAGCCTTCGTGTCTGTGGATTGGGAACTGGACCATCCCGACTGTTTACTGCAAGCGCTATCCACATCGGCCTCGGACCACTGCCCGCTGTAGCTTTCGCTTGAGGAGGAGCATCTGCAGCCTAGAAAGAGGTTCAGGTTTGAGCTGTTTTGGACCAAGCTCGACGGATTCTTGGAGGCGGTCGCTGATGCTTGGGTCTGCGAGGAGGAAATCACAGATCCTTTCTTGCGTCTGGATGTGCTATTGCGGAACACGGCAAAATACCTCACTTATTGGGGACAACGGAGGGTGGGTGTCGGTGTCAAAACCAGCGGATCTCGGGTAGGGGGTCCCGAACTGTGTGTCTAGATCGGATGGTAACAGGAGGCAGGGGACACGATGTTTTACCTAGGTTCGGGCCCTCTTGATGGAGGTAAAACCCTACGTCCTGCTTGATAGATATTGATGATATGGGTAGTACAAGAGTAGATCTACCACGAGATCAGAGAGGCTAAACCCTAGAAGCTAGCCTATGGCATGATTGTTGTTCGTCCTACGGACTAAAACTCTCCAGTTTATATAGACACCGGAGAGGGCTAGGGTTACACAGAGTCGGTTACAATGGTAGGAGATCTACATATCCGTATCGCCAAGCTTGCCTTCCACGCCAAGGAAAGTCCCTTCCGGACACGGGACGAAGTCTTCAATCTTGTATCTTCATAGTCCAGGAGTCTGGCAGAAGGTATAGTCCGGCCATCCGAACACCCCCTAATCCAGGACTCCCTCAGTAGCCCCTGAACCAGGCTTCAATGACGATGAGTCCGGCGCGCAGATTGTCTTCGGCATTGCAAGGCGGGTTCCTCCTCCAAGTACTTCATAGAAGATTTTGAACACAAAGGTAGTGTCCGGCTCTGCAAAATAAGTTTCCACATATTGCCATAGAGAGAATAATATTTACACAAATCTAATCTGCTGACGTATTTCGTAGCGTGACATCACACCACGGCCAAGTCTTTATTCGAATCGTTTTATTGTCCCACCTTAGCCTGTTTAGCGAGGCGGTTTCCTTGGCACGTCTTGTTAAAGCAGAGATCGTGTCCCCTTATTCCGGGATTCTCATCAACACGGGCGTGGGTAACCCAACCGTACCTGTTGGTATATTTTCTCGATCAAAGGCGAGTCCCAAACGGTCACGGGGAAGGCCCTTGGTTTTCAACCTCTTATAAAGAGACCAAGGCCTTACTCCTTTCTTTCAATCTCAAACGAGTTCGCCCTTCGCCTCGAGTTCCAACACCCAAGGCTCCAGATTTCAGGCGCTTCGGACCTTCGACAATGTCCGGTTCCGACCTTCGAGGCCGATGGATGCCTTCCTCCGTCACGGAGGAGGACGTGCTGAAGTTGAGAGAGGCTAGTTTCTTGACCGGAGAAATCTCGCATAGGCTGCCTGCTCAAGGGCAGGTCATTCCCACTCCCAAGCCCGGTGAGAGTGTGGTGTTCATGTCTCACTTTCTTCGGGGGCTAGGCTTCCCGACGGATCCCTTCATGAGGGGGCTCATGTATTATTATGGGCTGGAATTTCACGACTTATCCCCGGAGTCCATCCTCCATATTTCCTCATTCATCGTCGTGTGTGAAGCCTTCCTCCGTATCACTCCTCACTTCGGACTATGGCTCAAGACCTTCAAAGTAGAGCCGAAGATGATCGAGGGACGGCATGCGGAGTGCGGAGGTGCTTTTATAAGCAAGAATGCTGGTACTCCATGGCCCGAGGGCTCTTTTCAAGAGGAGTCCAGCTTATGGCAGCGAGAGTGGTTTTATATTACCGCTCCCAGGGCCCCTAAGTGGGTGGCGCCACCTGCCTTTCGCTCGGGTCCCCCGCCACGACTGGCTTCATGGGTCAATACGGGGCTGGACTGGGGGCCGGCAAAGGACATGCCCCTGTTGCAGGGCCACATCCGAGATCTCCTAGAAAGAGACATCAATCTGGTCATGGCGATGCAGGTTATGTTAATTCGCCGAGTTCTGCCCTGCAAACGTCGCCCCCTCCGCCTGTGGGAGTTCAACCCGGAGGGACCACGAGTTCTCCAACATTTTCTTGGCATGACGCCCGTGGAGATGTACAAATTGTTCTTCGGACCACAAGTAGTGTGTACAGATTCTACGGAGGACGCAGGTCTGAGCTGCAATCGTCCGGATACTCAAGTAAGTAGCCTTGTGCCCGGACTCGCTATCCGTATATTTATCATAAAATTGCCCCTAAAAGAGCTATCCTTTAAACATGAGTGGATAGCGAAAGCAAAGCTAATCAGGTGTCCGCCCCCCCTCCCCGAGACCATGCCGGGTCCCGTGCTAGTCAGGATGTTGGAGGTTGTGCCTTCAAAGGGAAGCGAGGGAGGGGACAAGGGAGCTACAGCCTCCTCAAAGGAGGTTGTCCGGAAGGGAGGAATCGAAAATTCCTCTCCTCAGGGGAAGAAGAGGACCGCCTCTGAAGACCCGGAGACCATGGCCTTAAAGCAGGGGAAGAAATCTTCGCCAGAGGGTCCTGTGCTGGGGGATACTTCGGCCGAATCATGCCCTCAAGGGGATCAGCTCTCCACCGAGCCGTAAGTAGAGAGGAGTTTTCTTTTCAAGAAACGAGAGAAATCCCTGCTTTATATCTGAGAAAAGTTAATCGAAAATTTACCTTGTAGCTCGGACCTTTGCCCTTCTCAGCAGAGCTCGTCTTCAGGGGATCTTCTTCCGGAGATGATGGAGAGCGGAACGCCTCCCCCTACCATACCGCCATGCGAGGCGGGCGACCCTGAGGTATCGTCGCGGAGGGTTTCTCCGAATCCGGCGGGGCCGGAAGGTAGTCATATGGCCCCCAAGGCCCTCCACATCCGGCCTTTGAGAAGGGCCATCGGACGAGTCCGGCGCCGTCTGGTGCGCGGTCGGAGGAGCTGAAGGATCTTCTAGGGCGAGCATCTATCTCAGAGGAGCACCGTGCATTGATGGGTACGGTGATTGAGAGGATTTCATCCGCGGAGAGCGGATTGCACTTGGCTGTCAGGAGTTTACTGACAGGTTTTGAGGTACGCGAAATAATGTACCCTTTTTGGACAGTTGCGCATAAATAAGATGCGCCCTGTGTAGATAGTAGCCCCTGAGACTCTGTGTGTTGTCAAAAGTGATGGCGCGCAGAGGATCATAATCCCAGGTCTAATATGTCGCCTTTATATGTAGGTGGCGAAGTGTCCGGTGGCCAGCCGGACTGATGGATTTGCCGAGCTAAAGCGGTAACTTGACGTGGCAGATGCCGACATCGCGCTTGTCAACAAGCGGCTTGACGAGGCACAAGGTATGTAATTCCTTCGGCGGCGCCTGGTAAGAGGAGCTTTATGCCAGTATCTTACGATGTGTGCGCTTGATGAAGATGGTGCTGCTGCAATGGAGAATCTTCGGGCGGAACTTGCCCGAGCCAAGGAGCAAGCTAGGAAAAGTGATGCGGCTGCCGGAAAGGCAATTGAAGAGCTGAAAGCCGAACAGGCTGCTCACTGCTGAAGCAAGAAGGAAATGGCCGAGATGGCCGTGAAGCTGAAGAACGTTGTTGACCATTGCAAGCTTCTTGAAAAAGAAGATCGAGCAGAACAGACGGACCTGAAGAAGGCCGTTGCCGATGCCAAGGATGCTCGCTCTGCGATGAGAGCTGTGAAGGAGGAGCTGCGTCAGGCCGGAGAAATCGCGGCTGGAAAGCCCTTTATGCTGCGGAGGAAGTTCTGTGATCCTAAACATGCTCCGTTAGACCAGATGTGGAGTACGGCGGACACCTATCTGGATTTAGCAGCGAGTGCCGCAGATGCGGCCGAGCACTTCCGAGATCAAGAAGATCGCGAAGTGGAAAAGCTCTTCTGGTCGCAGTTCCACAATCCAGAGCATCCATTGTCATTAGCCGATTGTTTGGCCGAATGGGCCGAGCTAAATAGGTTGTCCAGACTCGCCATGAAGTATGTCGTGAGTCATCTGTGGCCAGAGAGACCAGAGCCGAAAAGTTATTTCAACTTGGTGTAGCAGTTCCTTGGTGCGGCGCCGCATATCAATGCGATGAAGAGGTCAGCATGCATAGAGGGTGCGTGGATGGCTCTTGCCCGTGTCAAGACATACTGGGCGGAAATGGAAGCCACCGCTGTTGCATCCTCAGACTCGGATGGAAGCCCGCTGTTGCATCCTCAGACTCGGATGGAAGCCGAGTACCTGCCGAGCGCTATTTTCAGGAAGTTCTGCAAGGCGCTCGTTTAATAGAGACGCAGTGCTCGAAGGATACTATATTCGAATAGCATGTATTATTGTAAAACAATATTTTGATAAATTGTAGAAGCTTTTTATACTTGTGCCTGCAAGTATTATGATACCTCGTGTGCGGCCGTTTAACATATATGTATATATAATCTGAAAGATGGCAGTCGTCGGCTTCAGCCCCCACGCACATAATGCGGGGGTGTTCGCAGAAGGCGCATTTTCACACTTGATCCAACGTCTTGGTCCTACAAAGGAGGTGATAGCGCAGCGAACTAGGCAATCGGACTATGATGCTTTATCACTTTCACTTATTCATAGGAGTTTGACATCGAGGCTACTTATATAGCCCCTGGTGGCGCCTGCGCTCGCCCGAACTCGGGGCGCGTATGTGCCTGGCCGGGAAACGGCCCTTCGTTAATGCGGAGGAATCCTAAAGATTCTGGTATGTCATCGAGTGGTTGACCAGTCTCACGCTATATCATGACAGTCAGTTTTCGGCTTTCTCTACTGAGGTGCTCGCCTGGCCGAACCGGGGAACAATCGCAGTAGTTCTCCTGGTGCCGCCTTAGCCGATAGAGCGGAACGTAAGGCAGCAAAACACAGGAGCCGTGCAAACCCAACATTTGACCAAAGACATGATTCGGAGCTGATGCATATAAGGCCAAACTCGCGACGCCGAACACTTCCTAAGGTATGCGGTATTTATGAGGGCGGGCGGGATAACGCCCTTAGTAATAAGCCCCTAGTGTCCAGGTATGCGCAAAACTCTGACGTGGCCACATGCCAAAACGCCAGCCTCCTCCTTGGTTATACCAAGAAACCAGGGGATGTGTATCAACAAGAGACAGTAAAAAAGGTTTACGCAGGGTCTTAATCTGAAAAGAATCTTGGAACGGGTCCCTGCTGCACGTCTGCGCCTGTGTCTCCGTTGTGCCGTATCCTGGACGGGCGTAGCACGGTGTTCATCTGTAAAAGAGAGGAACTTAGTTAAAGAAAGATCGTTCCGAACATGAGTTATACTAAATAAACAAAGTATGAATCGAAATGGGTAAAATTGAGCTTTATTGTCTCTTGTTTTATATGCGCGGAGCCCCTAGTACAGGGGTATATGGCTATTAAGCCTTTATCAATTGTATGTTTATGCCAGACTCGTCTAGCCGTGTCCATGGTCTTGACGACCTGTTTAGATGCTTTGGCTGGTGAAGCCGCTTTATTGTGGGGCTGCCAAGGCAGCCGCACTGTTTTCCGCGCGGGAGGAACACTCAATGTTTTCCCTTTAATGAGATGATGCCTCGTGGACCGGGCATCTTAAGCGTAAGAGATGCATAATGCGGTATTGCGTTAAAGCGGGCGAAAGCTTCGCGTCCCAGCAGTGCTTGATAGCTACTTGAGAATGGGGCGATGTGGAAAGTTAGCTGTTCGCAACGGAAGTTATCGAGGGAGCCGAACATAACTTCTAGCCGGAGAGAACCCATGCAACGGGCATCCAGGCCTGGCGTTACCCCTTGAAAGGAGGTTTTGCTATGGCGAATTTTTGTTGGGTCTATCCCCATGTTGCGGATTGTATCCTGGTATAACAGGTTTAGGCCACTGTCGCCGTCCATCAGGACATTTGTAAAATGGAGTCCGCCGATTATTGGATCTAATACCAAGGCAGTCCAGCCTGCGTTCCGGATACTTCTAGAGTAATCCTGATGGTCGAAGGTGATTGGTTTTAAGAACCATTGGCGAGACTCCTTTGGGATAGGCCGTATGGCGCGTATCTCTTGTGGAGCCATTCTGTTCGTCACGTGAAGTAAGTTTACTGTTTTGACTTCTTGTGGGAAATCCTTTTGTTTCCTGGTGCTCTGCTTGTGGGGTTCGTCGTCGTCCTCACTTGGTGTGTCGAGCCCCTTGTGTTCGGCGTTGAGCTTGCCGGCTTTCTTGAAAACCCAACAATCTCTGTGGGTATGGTTCGCAGGCTTCCCGGGAGTACTGTGTATTTGACATATCTTGTCCAAGATTTTGTTTAAGTTGGATAGCTCGTCCCTGTTATCCTTGAGGGGTGGCTTTCTCTGATTCTGCCGCGAGCTTTTGAATCCGGCGTTGACCGCCGTGCTCTTTGGGCTGTTTCCCTTATTCCGGCGCTAGTCCTTGCTGCGTCGGGGTTTTCCGTTTCCATCCCTAACTTCGGATGTACTTGGGTCGCTGGTGTTGCATCTTGCCAACCAGCTGTCCTCTCCTGCGCAAAAGCGGGTCATGAGGCTTGTCAATGCGGCTATGTTCTTGGCTTTTCTTGGCCGAGGTGTCTGGCGAGCCATTCGTCTCGAACGTTGTGCTTAAAAGCTGCTAGGGCTTCGGCGTCCGGACAGTCGACTATCGGATTCTTTTTAGTAAGAAATCTGTTCCAGAATTTCCGGGCTGACTCTCCGGGCTGTTGAGTTATGTGACTGAGATCGTCTGCATCCGGAGGGCGGACATAGGTCCCTTGAAAATTTGCCCGGAAAGCATCCTCAAGCTCTTCCCAACTTCCAATGGTGTTTTCGGGAAGGCTTTTGAGCCAATGCCGGGCTGGCCCTTTAAGCTTGAGGGGTAAGTATTTGATGGCGTGGAGGTCATCTCCTCTGGCCATGTGTATGTGGAGGATATAATCCTCGATCCAGACCCTAGGGTCTGTTGTTCCGTCGTACGCCTCTATGTTTACGGGCTTGAATCCCGCTGGAAATTCATGGTCCAGCACCTCATCGGTGAAACATAGGGGGTGTGCGGCGCCCCTGTATTTGTGTGTGCCGTGATGTTCGTATATTTGTTGTGTTGCATTGCTTAGTAGAGCTTGCTTTCTTAGCCCGTATATAGATCTGGCTGGGCCGTCTTTTTGATGCAGATCCTTTGGTGGATCGCGTGCCGGCTTGTGTGCGGCGCCGCTTGCCGCTCCATGCTGGCCATGCGGTCGTCCATCCGACCGGATGGCTTTCCTATTTTTTGACTGCGGGGGCTCTAAGGCCTCCTCGTCAAATTCAGGCAGTAGCTTTCACTTTGGATAGCTTTTTGTGCGGCGACTGCCGGCATATTTGTCTGTGGTGTTGCATACTTTGCTCCATCTGATTCTGAGTGCATCTTTCGCAGTTTTGAGCTTCCGCTTCTGCTTTTTCAGGCTATGTGCAGTGGCGACGAGCCTTTTGTGGAGGTTCTTCTGCTCCATGAGTTTATCCGGCGTAAGGTTGTCCGGACTGTTGTTTTCGCCGGGGACGGGGTGTTCGATTTGTTTATCCAAGTTTCCCTGTTCAGACGCTTGCTCGAAGGCATGTCCGTTGTCCGCCGGCTCATCCTGCTCTATGGCTGGATCCGTATGACTATTGTCTCTGTCGAGGCAGGGCTTGGAGCGGTGCTTACGTCGCCGCTTTGATTGCTTTTCGAGTGAACGATCCCTCGTTGCATCCCTGTGTTCCTTGTCGTCGCTTCCTTTGGGTGTGTCCACCATGTATACATCATGAGATGAGGTGGCTGTCCAGTGCCTTATAGGCATTGGTTCATGTTCATCTCCTACATCGTCGTCCAAACCGTTGATGTCTTCGGAGTCGAAGTCGAGCACGTCGTTTAAATTATCAACAGCAGCTACGAAGTGGGTGGTGGGTGGGCTTTGAATTTCTTCATCATCCGCATCCCAACCTTGTTGACCATAGTCCGGCCAGGGCTCTCCTGATAAAGAGAGAGACTTTAGTGAATTCAGAATATCGTCGAAGGGCGAGTGCTGAAAGATGTCCGTGGCGGTGAACTCCATGATCGGCGCCCAATCGGGTTCGATCGGTCGGGGCGCGAAGGGCTCGGAGTCTGGAGAGGAGTCCGGCTCCTTGGAGTCACGGGCTTTGCAGAGAATAGGGCTGGTGTTCGGCTCGATCACCATAGAGATTGCAGCCCCCGAAGCGGTGTCTAACCACCTATCCTCGATTGGCGTGATCGGCTAGGGGTCGGAGCGGACACAGGTGCGGCCTCCAGGGCACTGTTCGGTGGCAGAGCTAAATCATGCCCATCGTGACAGTGCAGCGCGCTCAGCTGTGGCTCGAATCCGTCGAAGATCGAGTCTCCGCGGATGTCGGCCATGTAGTTCAAACTTCCAAATTTGACCTGATGGCCAGGGGTGTAGCTTTTGATCTGCTCCAGATGGCCAAGCGAATTGGCCCGCAGTGCAAAGCCACCGAATACGAAGATCTGTCCGGGGAGAAAAGTCTCACCCTGGATCGCATCGCTGTTGATGATTGGAGAAGCCATCGGGCCTAAAAGTGACAACACAGAGGAGCTCTCAATGAAAGCACCAATGTCGGTGTCAAAACCGGCGGATCTCGGGTAGGGGGTCCCGAACTGTGCGTCTAGGTCGGATGGTAACAGGAGGCAGGGGACACGATGTTTTACCCAGGTTCGGGCCCTCTTGATGGAGGTAAAACCCTACGTCCTACTTGATTGATATTGATGATATGGGTAGTACAAGAGTAGATCTACCACGAGATCAGAGAGGCTAAACCCTAGAAGTTAGCCTATGGTATGATTGTTGTTCGTCCTACGGACTAAAACTCTCTGGTTTATATAGACACCGGAGAGGGCTAGGGTTACACAGAGTCGGTTACAATGGTAGGTGATCTACATATCTGTATCGCCAAGCTTGCCTTCCACGCCAAGGAAAGTCTCTTCCGAACACGGGACGAAGTCTTCAATCTTGTATCTTCATAGTCCAGGAGTCCGGCCGAAGGTATAGTTCGGCCATCCGGACACCCCCTAATCCAGGACTCCCTCAGTGGGCAACATAAAGCTTCAAATTGCATGTGCGAACCTGGTCATCCTACGATTTGACTGTGCACAGGAGACTAGGATACTCTCGAAGGGTGGAAATATGGCCGAGGGCCACGCTCAAGCATGTGGTTCTTGGACTGGCCTTGCTGGAAAGAACCATTGCTAGACAGAGGTCACGCATCAGGTGGCTACAAGATGGAGATGCCAGCACCAAACTATTTCACCTGACCGCGAACGGGAGGAAGGCCAAAAATTTCATACCTGCAATCACTAGGAACGGGCAAACAATCACTGACCAAAAGGCGCAAGGAGGAGGCCTTCCTGGAAGCCTTCGTGGAGATCATGGGGAAGGACTTGGCTCGAGAGCACATGGTCGATCTTGAATTTCTGAACATCCAACCGCTGGATCTCTCAGAGCAAGATTTGGTGTTTCAGGAGGAGGAAATATGGGACGTGATCAAGGATATGCCGTCGGACAGAGCGCCGGGGCCGGATGGGTTTATTGGAGCCTTCTTCCAAAAATCTTGGAGTGTAATCAAACGAGATATTTTGGCTGCCCTGCATAAATTATTTCTGGACAATGGGCGTGGCTTCGGGGGGCTGAATCAGGCGCTTATCTCCCTTATTCCAAAAACAACGGCAACATGCTCAAGGACTTCAGGCCGATATGTTTGGTGCATAGCTTTCCCAAGATTGCATCGAAACTGCTCGCTTCTAGACTTTGCAAGCGAATGCCAAAACTTGTCAACGCCAACCAGTCAGTATTCATCAAAGGACAAAGCTTAGATGACAACTTTCTCCTGGTCAGGCAACTGGCGTGGCGACTGCATAAGAGGAAAGGTAAAGGCGTGTTGCTCAAGTTAGATATCTCAAAGGCATTCGACTCCCTATCGCAGCCTTTTCTCTTTGAAGTGCTGCGTGCGAAGGGATTCTCTGAGCGGTGGCTATCCTCGGTCTCAACACTTCTATCAACGGCCAGCTCCCGCGTGCTGGTCAATGGATGCGCTTGGAGAAATTCAGGCATGCTTGCGGTCTGAGGCAAGGGGAGTCCCTGTCGCCTTTGTTGTTCGTCATCGCGATGGATGTGCTTACTGCCATCATCATTAAGGCACATGACTCCCAGATCTTGAGCAAAATGAATGGTTGCAGAGCCACGCAAAGATTGTCCCTGTACGCCAATGATGTGGTTTTACTCATCAAGCCAAACTATGCGGACCTGTCATTCATTCAAGAGACTCTCAAGATTTTCGGAGAGGCATCAGGGCTCAAGGTGAACTACGCTAAGTCGTCTGCCATTCTTATCAGAGGGGAAGAAGGGGATGAGGAGCTGGTCCGAAGCATGGTGCCCTAGCAGATTGGGAAGTTCCCATGCAGATATTTAGGCTTGCAGCTCAACATCAAACAGCTCAAACGTTCGGATTGGCAGCCGATGATTGACTCTGCTCTGAGAATACTGCCGGGATGGCAGAGAGGGATGGTGACCCGGCCCGGAAGGCTGATTCTAGTTAACCAGGTCATGAGGGCAAGACCTACTCATCACATGATTGTGGCTCAAGCTCCTAAATGGGCATTGGAGAAGGTGGACAAAGGCCGTAGAGCTTTCTTTTGGACTGGCTCTGATCATATTATTGTCGGGAAGTGCGTGGTGTCCTGGTAGAGGGTTTGCAGACCAAAGTACCTCGACGGGCTGGGAGTAATTGACCTGCAAAAGCAGGGGATCACGCTGAGGATGAGGTGGGAATGGCTAAACCGAACTGAAAATTCTAGGCCTTGGCGGGGGTTATGCGACCTGGTGGATAAGCAACCAGTTTCAGCGTTCGGCAGCCTTGTCAAATGGAGTATTGGAGATGGATCAAAGGCTCTTTTTTGGAAAGAGAGATGGATTGGAGGATCAGCGGTACAGGACATGGCGCCCACTCTTGTGGCCAAGGTCAAGACGCGTGTGATCAACCGTAGATCTGTCAAGGAGGGGCTGCACCTCCATGCTTGGATGGAGGACATCGTGGGAGTGCTGGACACGGATGGGCTGATGCAATTTGTGAGGTTGTGCGAGGCGGTCATGCAAGTTCAGCAGCAGCTAGGTGAGGAAGACATGCCGATTTGGGAGTGGAACTCCACAAGAAAATACACAGCAGCATCGGCATATGCCATGCTATGCGAAGGCGGGATCAGATTCCAGCTTGCCGCACCAATCTGGAAGTGTGGAGCGCCCCTCTCTTGCAAAATTTTCATGTGGCTTGCGGCACAATATAGGCTCTGGACATCGGATAGAAGAACACGGCCCGGGTTGCAGGACTCAACATCACCTTGCTATCTTTGTGAGCAAGAGGAGGATACGGTAGACCACATCTTGGTCCAATGTGCGTTCGCCAAGCAAGTGTGGTTCCAATGCTTCATCAGGGTCGGTCTTCCACTCGAGCTCATGCCAACTGGCCAAGATACTATGGAAGATTGGTGGACGATGTCACGGAAGCTGGTGCCAAAGACTCACCGGAAGGACTATGACTCATTGGTGGTGCTCATCCGCTGGTGCTTGTGGAAGCAACATAATGGTAGAGTTTTTGGTAGAAATGACAATTGTAACGAGCTCGGCACTGTCTAGCTCATATTTAGGGAGCGTCAGTTGTGGGCGATGGTGCGTAGGAGTGGAGTGTTACATTTTTGTAGTCCCTTACATTCCTAGGGAGAGATTAGGTGTAGGCACATCCAGGTGATGCCTGCCGTTGGTAAACCCTTGTACATATTTTTCACCCTTCTATAAAGCTAAGGCACGCCTTTGGCGTACTCTCGTTTTTTTGACAAGCGACAAGGAAACCTGAAACACTATCTAGAGGGAGTATCGTAGGGTGAAAAAGTTGCCACATATAAGAGCAACTCCAATGGGGCAACCCATTTCATCCGCTGGCATCCGTTTGGGTCGGCGCGGACATCAAAGTCGGCCTCCTTAGAGCAACTCCAATGAGGCGACCCATTTTGTCTGCCCGCATCTGTTTGGGTCGGCGCGGACAAAAGTGGCGGCCCAACGCGCCGACCCAAACTCAAATCGTGTCTGCCTGGCGTCCGCGCCGATCCATTTCCGGCCCAAAATTGCGCTTGGAATGCGTCGGTGCAGACGCGAAGTGGACGCGCCGCGCGTCTCCTCGCCGTCCGCCGCATCCCCACCTGGCAGCCACCCAACCGCCACCGGCCGTCTTATTTATGACGACCACCGACAGCGGGCCCACGCGTCAGCTAGTGGAAGCGTCCTTTTTTAACCACGCGTGTGGCGGGGTCGGCCTCATCCACTTCTCCCGTCCACATCTGCCCCGCACCACTCCCTTTGCTTCTTCGCCGGCGACCGCAAACCCTAGCCATGGGCCTCTTGGGCAGCAGCAAAGGCAAGGGCAAAGGCAAGGGCATCCCCGGTGCCTCGTCCTCCCGTGCTCCCCTTCGCCCTCCTCCTCCGGCGGCGACGCGTTTCCGCCCTGCACATCCCGATGCACCAAGCGCGGTGGCACTGAGAGTACAGGCAGCCATTGTCGTACCCCGATGTCACGTTGCCGCACCGTTGGCATCTGGATCCGTAACGGATCCCGGTGCCGGCAGTTCCTCGTACCCAACGGGCGCACGACGACGAGGTGCGCAGGCGCCGCGTGTAGCTCACGCCGAAGCAGCGTCGGCTGCCAGGGTACGCCACCGACCCCCCAA
This sequence comes from Triticum urartu, assembly GCF_056163025.1. NCBI lineage: Eukaryota > Viridiplantae > Streptophyta > Magnoliopsida > Poales > Poaceae > Triticum > Triticum urartu. Next base: position 605,289,471 of record NC_141875.1, read on the forward strand.
CTGGGAGGCATGGTTCACCCTCGAACATGAGGAGCAACGGCACTCAGGTGTCGATGCTGTCCCGCCGCCGTTCCCACCGCCGCCCCCGTAGATAGAGCCGGAGGACATGAAGGCGGAGGCGGGGTACCAAGCCGCCCTCGAGGAGGCCCTGCAGCACGCGCTGGATGCTAGGCGCCTTGAGAAGGACGCGCACTGGGATGGGCTGGAGCAAGCCCTTGCCTTGTCGGCAGCGGGGGACTCTGTCCACACCCCGCTCTTCGTGCCGCCACCGCCACCGTCACCGCCCGTCCAGCCCAATCCGGAGCCGATGCGTAAGCGCTCCCTACCTTTACCCACTTGGCCGGAGGAGGCCTACTCGTGGATGGGTCAGTACCGCGAGTGGGTGAGCGCGCCTCCCGTCCACTTCGCGACGACACCAGAAGAGGAGGCGGCCCACCTCGAGCGATGGAAGGAGTACTGGCTCTGCCAGGAGCAGATGCGCTACGACACCATGCTCCAATGCGACGCAGAGGCGCCTCGGCTCGAGGAGGAGGAGTGCGCGCGGCTTGCTGCAATGCCGCCGCCCCAGCAGACGCCGAAGGAGGCTGCCCTGGCAGCGTACCAGGTGGTGTTCGGGTGGGCTGGCCCTGCTCCGGTCTTCATCGACCTCACCGACGATGGCGACATCGACGGCGAGGGCAAGAGCAAGGCCGGCGATGTCTAGGGCAGCGTGTCGGGCGGCAGTAGGCAGGCGTAGATTTTTTTAATGTTTTATTTAATGTTTATTAGATTTAGGTGGACTTTGGGCGGCGTTTGACCGGCCACTTTATGTTTAATTATGTTTATTTCGTGCAACTCATTATTATTTTTCCACGGCGGCACTTTTGGGTCGGCCTCTCCGTTGGGCGGTCAAGCCGACCCATTTTAAAATGCAGACGCGCACGTCCTCTTGGCCGACCCAAATGGACAAAAAGCGGACAAAGCGCGCATCCGTTTGGGTCACCCCGTTGGAGTTGCTCTCAACGCTGCCGTCATCGCGGCCAGCACCGGCTCATCGGCATTTCCTCGGATGATGCTGTCCGACTCGCCCCGCGCGCCGGCTTGCAACCCGGTGCCCGGCTTTCATGCGTACCCGCAGGCCTCCCGCCTCTCCGGGAAGTGCTCGCCCGACGTGAGTGTGGTCGCGCCTTCCACGCCCGCGCCCATTGATACGTCCATTTTGCATCATGCTTTTATATTGATATTTATTGCATTATGGGATGTTATTACACATTATGTCACAATACTTATGCATTTTGTCTCTTATTTTACAGGGTTTACATGAAGAGGGAGAATGCCGGCAGCTGGAATTCTGGCCTGGAAAAGGAGCAAATATTAGAGACCTATTCTGCACAACTCCAAAAGTCCTGAAACTCCACGAAAGTCAGTTTTGGAATATATTAAAAATATAGGGCGAAGAAAGCACCACATGGGGGACACCCACCGTCCATGAGGGTGGAGGGCCCGCCCCACCCCCCTGAGCGCCCCCCCTGCCTCGTGGGCCACTTGGAAGCCCCCCGATGCCCATCTTCTGGTATAAGGTGTCTTTTGCCCTGGAAAAATGATAAGAAAGTTTTTGGGACGAGGCGCCGCCGTCTCGAGGCGGAACCTTGGCGGAACCAATCTAGGGCTCCGGCGGAGCTGTTCTGCCGGGGAAACATCCCTCTGGAGGGGAAAATCGTCACCATCGTCATCACCATCGATCCTCTCATCGGGAGGGGGTCAATTTCCATCAACATCTTCACCAACACCATCTCCTCTCAAACCCTAGTTCATCTCTTGTATCCGATCTTTGTCTCAAAACCTCAGATTAGTACCTGTTGGTTGCTAGTAGTGTTGATTACTCCTTGTAGTTGATGCTAGTTGGTTTATTTGGTGGAAGATTATATGTTCATATCCTTTATGCATATTAATACCCCTCTAATTATGAACATAAATATGATTTGTGAGTAGTTACGTTTGTTCCTGAGGACATGTGTGAAGTCTTGTTATAAGTAGTCATGTGAATTTGGTATTCGTTTGATATTTTGATGAGATGTATGTTGTCTTTCCTCTAGTGGTGTTATGTGAACGTCGACTACATGACACTTCATCATGGTTTGGGCCTAGGGGAAGGCATTGGGAAGTAATAAGCAGATGATGGGTTGCTAGAGTGACAGAAGCTTAAACCCTAGTTTATGCGTTGCTTCGTAAGGGGTTGATTTTGATCCATATGTTTCATGCTATGGTTAGGTTTACCTTAATTCTTCTTTAGTAGTTGCGGATGCTTGCGAGGGGGGTTAATCATAAGTGGGATGCTTGTCCAAGGAAGGGTAGTACCTAAGCACCGGTTCACCCACATATCAAATTATCAAAGTAACGAATGTGAATCATATGAGCATGATGAAAACTAGCTTGACGATAATTCCCATGTGTCCTCGGGAGCGTTTTCCTTTATATAAGAGTTTGTCCAGGCCTGTCCTTTTATACAAAAAGGATTGGGCCACCTTGCTGCACCTTATTTACTTTTCTTACTTTTTACCCGTTATGAATTACCTTATCACAAAACTATTTGTTACCGATAATTTCTGTGCTTGTAGAGAATACCTTACTGAAACCGCTTGTCATTTCCTTCTGCTCCTTGTTGGGTTCGACATTCTTACTTATCGAAAGGACTACGATAGATCCCCTATACTTGTGGGTCATCAAGACTCTTTTCTGGCACCGTTGCCGGGAGTGAAGTGCCTTTGGTAGGTCGAATTTGGTAAGGAAAAATTTATATAGTGTGCTGAAATTTACTGTCACTTGTTACTATGGAAAATAATCCTTTGAGGGGCTTGTTCGGGGTATCTTCACCCCGACCAGTAGAGCAAAGAGTTGCTCCTCAACCTACTGAACCTAGTGAAAATGTTTACTTTGAAATTCCTTTGGGTATGATAGAGAAACTGCTAGCTAATCCTTTTACACGAGATGGAACATTACATCCTGATATGCACCAAATCTATGTGGATGAAGTTTGTGGATTATTTAAGCTTGTAGGTATGCCCGAGGATGTTATCAAGAAGAAGGTATTCCCTTTATCTTTGAAGGGAAAGACATTGAAATGGTTTGAGCTATGTGATGGTATTGGATCATGGAACTACAACCGATTGAAATTGGAATTTCATCAGAAGTTTTATCCTATGCATCTGGTTCATCATGATCGTAATTATATATATATTTTTTGGCCTCGCGAAGGAGAAAGTATCGCTCAAGCTTGGGGGAGGCTTAAGTCAATGTTATATTCATGCCCCAATCATGAGCTCTCAAGAGAAATTATTATTTAAATTTTTTATACTTGGCTTTCTCTCAATAATCGCTCCATGCTCGATACTTCTTGTACTGGTTCTTTTATGATGAAGACTATTGAATTCAGATGGGAATTATTGGAAAGAATTAAACACAACTCTGAAGATTGGGAACTCAACGAAGGTAAGGAGTCAGGTATAACACCTAAGTTTGATTGTGTTAAATCTTTTATGGATACCAATGCTTTTCATGAATTTAGCACTAAATATGGACTTGACTCTGAGATAGTAGCTTCTTTCTGTGAATCATTTGCTACTCGTGTTGATCTCCCTAAGGAGAAGTGGTTTAAATATCATCCTCCCATTGAAGTAAAAGTATTTGAGCCTATTAAAGTTGAAGAAAAGACTATCACTTATAATGTTGATCCTATTGTTCCTACCACTTATATTGAGAAACCACCTTTCCCTGTTAGAATAAAGGATCATGCTAAAGCTTCAATTGTGTTTCGTGAGAGTAGCTAGAACACCTACACCCCTTGAGCAAATTAAAGTTGAACCTAGTATTGCTATGGTTAAAGATCTATTGGTCGATAATATTGATGGGCATGTTATTTACTTCTGTGATGAAGATGCTAGAATTGCTAGACCCGATACTAAAGATAAACATAGACCTGTTGTAGGCATGCCTGTTGTTTCTGTTAAAATAGGAGATCATTGCTATCATGGCTTATGTGACATGGGTTCTAGTGCGAGTGCAATACCACATTCCTTATACAAAGAAATTATGCATGATATTGCACCTGCTGAGATAGAAGATATTGATGTTACTATTAAGCTTGCCAATAGAGATACTATTTCACCAGTTGGGATTGTTAGAGATGTTGAAGTCTTGTGTGGGAAAGTTAAATATCCTACTGATTTTATTGTTCTTGGTTCCCCACAAGATGAATTTTTCCCATTATATTTGGTAGACCCTTCTTGAATACTGTTAATGCTAAGATAGACTGCAAAAAGGATATTGTTACTGTTGGTTTAGGGGGTATTACTCATGATTTTAATTTTGCTGAATTTCGTAGACAACACCATGAAATTATTGGTCTTGCTTCTATTGCTATGCCTCCTAATGATCCTTTAGAACAATATTTGCTAGACCATGAAAATGATATGTTTATGAATGAAAGAAGGGAAATAGATGAAGTATCCTTTAAACAGGGACCTATTTTGAAACACAGCTTGCCTGTTGAAATTCTAGGGGATCCCCCTCCACCCAAGGGTGATCCCGTGTTTGAGCTTAAACCATTACCTGATACTCTTAAATATGCTTATCTTGATGAAAAGAAGATATATCATGTTATTATTCGTGCGAACCTTTCAGAGCAGGAAGAAGAGATATTATTGAAAACTCTGAAGAAGCACCGTGCTGCTATTGGATATACTCTTGATGATCTTAAGGGCATTAGTCCCACTCTATACCAGCACAAAATAAAATTGGAGAAAGACGCTAAACTGGTTGTTGATCACCAACGACGGTTAAATCCTAAGATGAAAGAAGTGGTAAGAAATGAAATACTAAAGCTTCTGGAGGCAGGTGTAATTTATCCTGTTGCTGATAGTCAGTGGGTAAGTCCTATCCATTGTGTCCCTAAGAAGGGAGGTATTACTGTTGTTCCTAATGGAAAATACGAATTGATCGCACAAAGAATTGTTACAGGTTATAGAACAGTAATTGATTTCCGCAAATTCAATAAAGCTACTAGAAAGGATCATTACCCTTTACCTTTTTTTGATAAAATGCTAGAAAGATTATCCAAGCATACACATTTTTGCTTTCTAGACGGTTATTCTGGCTTGTCTCAAATACCTGTGTCGAAAGAGGATCAGGAAAAGACCACTTTTACTTGCCCTTTCGGTACCTTTGCTTATAGATGTATGCCTTTTGGTTTATGTAATGCACCTGCTACCTTTCAAAGATGTATGACTGCTATATTCTCTGACTTTTGTGAAAAGATTGATGAGGTTTTCATGGATGATTTCTCCGTGTATGGAACTTCTTTTGATGATTGCTTAAGCAACCTTGATCGAGTTTTGTAGAGATGTGAAGAAACTAATCTTGTCTTGAATTGGGAGATTGCCACTTTATCATTAATGAAGGTATTGTCTTGGGGCATAAAATTTCTGAAAGAGGCATTGAAGTTGATAAAGCTAAAGTTGATGCTATTGAAAAGATGTCGTGTCCTAAGGACATTAAAGGTATAAGAAGTTTCCTTGGTCATGTCGGTTTTTATAGGAGGCTCATTAAAGACTTCACAAAAATTTCTAGGCCTCTGACTAATCTCTTACAAAAAGATGTTCCTTTTGTATTTGATGATGATTGTGTATAAGCATTTGAAATACTTAAGAAAGCCTTGATTTCCGCACCTATTATTCAGCCACCTGATTGGAATTTACCCTTTGAAATTATGTGTGATGCTAGTGATTATGTTGTAGGTGTTGTTCTAGGACAAAGAGTTGATAAGAAATTAAATGTTATCCAATATGCTAGTAAAACTCTAGACAGTGCCCAGAGAAATTATGCTACTACTGAAAAAAAATTAGTAGTTCTATTTGCTTGTGATAAGTTCAGACCTTATATTGTTGATTCTAAAGTAACTGTTCACACTGATCATGCTGCTATTAAATATCTTATGGAAAAGAAAGATGCTAAACCTAGACTTATTAGATGGGTTCTCTTGCTACAAGAATTTGATTTGCATATTATTGATAGAAAGGGAGCTGAGAACCCCGTTGCAGACAACTTGTCTAGGTTAGAGAATGTTCTTGATGACCCACTACCTATAGATGATAGCTTTCCTGATGAACAATTAGCTGTCATAAATGCTTCTCGTACTGCTCCATGGTTTGCTACTTATGCTAATTACATTGTTGCTAAATTTATACCACCTAGTTTAACATACCAGCAAAAGAAAAAGGAAAAAGTTTTTCTATGATTTGAGACATTACTTCTGGGATGACCCACACATTTATAAAGAAGGAGTAGATGGTGTTGTTAGACGTTGTGTACCTGAGCATGAACAGGAACAGATCCTACGCAAGTGTCACTCCAAGGCTTATGGAGGACACCACGCTGGAGATAGAACTGCACATAAGGTAATGCAATCCGGTTTTTATTGGCCTACTCTTTTCAAAGATGCCCGTAAGTTTATCTTGTCTTGTGATGAATGTCAAAGAATTGGTAATATTAGTAGACGTCAAGAAATGCCTATGAACTATTCACTTGTTACTGAACCATTCGATGTTTGGGGCTTTTATTATATGGGACCGTTTCCTTCCTCTAATGGGTATACACATATCTTAGTTGCTGTTGATTACGTTACTAAGTGGGTAGAAGCTATCCCAACAAGTAGTGCTAATCATAACACCTCTATTAAGATGCTTAAAGAAGTTATTTTTCCGAGGTTTGGAGTCCCTAGATATTTAATGACTGATGGTGGTTCACATTTTATTCATGGCGCCTTTTGTAAAATGCTTGCTAAGTATGATGTTAATCATAGAATTGCATCCCCATACCACCCACAGTCTAGTGGTCAAGTAGAACTGAGTAATAGAGAGATTAAATTAATTTTACCAAAGACTATTAATAGATCCAGAAAGAATTGGTCCAAGAAACTTGATGATGCATTATGGGCCTATAGAACTGCATATAAAAATCCTATGGGTATGTCTCCGTATAAAATGGTTTACGGAAATGCATGTCACTTACCTCTCGAATTAGAACATAAGGCATATTGGGCTATTAAAGAGCTCAATTATGATTTCAAACTTGCTGGTGAGAAGAGACTATTTGACATTAGCTCACTTGATGAGTGGAGAACCCAGGCCTATGAGACTGCCAAACTATTTAAAGAAAAGGTTAAAAGATGGCATGACAAAAGGATACAAAAGCGCGAGTTTAATGTAGGTGATTATGTTCTGTTATACAACTCTCGTTTAAGATTTTTTGCAGGAAAACTCCTCTCTAAATGGGAAGGTCCTTACGTTATCGAGGAGGTCTATCGTTCCGGTGCCATAAAAATCAACAACTTCGAAGGCACAAATCCGAAGGTGGTGAACGGTCAAAGAATCAAACATTATATCTCAGGTAATCCCATAAATGTTGAAACCAATGTTATTGATACCGTAACCCCGAAGGAGTTCATAAGGGACACTTTCCAGAACGTTTCAGACCCCGAAAAGGAATAGGTATGTGGTACGGTAAATAAATCGACTCCAAAATAGTTCTAATAGCAATTTTTCCCCGTTTTGGAGTATTTAAGGAAATAGGAAAATAAGTAGTCCGGAAAGGACACGAGGCATCCACGAGGGTGGAGGGCGCGCCCCTTGCCTCGTGGGCAGCTCATGTGCCCTCCGGACTCTGTTTTCTTGCACGAAACTTCTTTTGGTTGGTAAAAATTCATTATATAATCTCCCAAAGGTTTTGACCACCGTACCACGACACAATCCTCTGTTTTTGTTTTGAGTTGTTTCTAGAACAGATTTAGAGCAAGATGTCATCTCAAGACTCCGATGGAGAGAGCTTTGTCTCACATCTCATTGCTGACCCAAAGACCTATGGGGACCTATCTCCTTATGGTCGAACTACGGATGATGAGGAGGATGCTCATTTGATGAGGATCGATGATTCAAGTTCGGAGGAGGAGGATGTTCCTCTACCTCAACTTGGGGATATGCACATGAAGTTCAAGAAGTCTAGTCTCCCTAAGAGGGATAACTGGTCTAATAACCGATCTATTCCTTCTTGTTTGCGGTAGAAAAGCAAAGGAAATTTATGCGACAAGATCTTGAAGCTGGAGGTGGAGGTCGATGATTTAAAGGAGGAAATTGCTCTCCTCCACTACAATACGAAAAAGCTGAAGGCACAATTGTCATCACCACAAAAGGAGAACTGAGTATCAGGTATGGGCACTCCCATTGGCAAACTGCCAAGCTTGGGGGAGGTGCCCCGGTATCGTATCACCATCACACTTCTATCTTTACCCTTTTTTTCTTAGTTCGATCCTTTTGGTTATATCTTGATCTAGTAGAATATAGTTTAGTATGATCTAGCTTTGAGTTTTTGTGTTGATCCTTATGTATGTAATCAAGTACGCGAGCTATATATAATAAAGTTTGGGACAATTGCATTTTTGCCCCTAGTTCGTTCCTACCCACGGGTTTTACCCTTACTTTTTGAGCTTGCTCAGTTTTGCCCTTACTTTTTCCGCCGAGGTCCCTCGAATGCCCTTTGACCGTTTGATCAAAACTTTGAAAATTCATAACTAATTCATATGAACTCGGAAAAATGCAAATAATATATCAAAATGTTCAGATAAACATTACCTTTATGTGCATATCATTTGCATTCAGGACAAAAGCACCCTTTAAACTACCTGAGGTAATTAATGTTATTAACATTATTAAAAATAAAAAGGTACAAACAATATTTTTTTCATGAATAAAAATTACATGCAAATGTAGGTGATGTTTTCTGAACATCCTGATATCTTATTTGCATTTTTCAGAGTTAGTATCAATTTGTTATGAAGTTTCCAAATAATGGTCAAAGTCGTTAGAACATTCATAACAAGATGATACGAACTCGGAAAAATGCAAATAAGATATCTGGATGTTCAGAAAACATCACCTACATTTGCATGTAATGTTTATTCATGAAAAAATATGGTTCATACCTTTTTATTTTTAATAATGTTAATAACATTAATTACCCCAGGTAGTATAAAGGGTGCTTTTGTCATGAATGCAAATGATACGCACATAAAGGTAGTGTTTATATGAACATTTTGATATCTTATTTGCATTTTTCTGAGTTCATATGAACTAGTTATGAATTTTCAAAGTTTTGGTCAAACGGTCAAAGGGCATTCAAGGGACCACGACGGAAAAACTAAGGGCAAAACTGAGCAAGCTCGAAAAGTAAGGGCAAAACCCGAGGGTAGGAACCAACTAGGGGTAAAAATTCAATTGTCCCATAAAGTTTAGTCTTGAGTCGAGGGCTTGGTTATCTTGCTATGATCTTGAGGGAATAAAGAAAGAAAGAATAAAAATAAATAAAGAGATCATATTGATCTTATGGAGAGTAATGCCCAAAATTAGATTGTCATGGATCGTCCAACATGTTGAGCTTGCCTTTCCCTCTCATGCTAGCCAAATTCTTTACACCAAGTAGAGATACTACTTGTGCTTCCAAATATCCTTAAACCCAGTTTTGCCATGAGAGTCCACCATATCTACCTATGGATTGAAGAAGATCCTTCAAGTAAGTTGTCATTGTTGCAAGCAATAAAAATTGCTCTCTAAATATGTATGATCTATTAGTGTGGAGAAAATAAGCTTTATACAAGCTTGTGATATGGAAGAAATAAAAGCGACGGACTGTATAATAAAGGTCCCTATCACAAGTGGCAATATAAAGTGATGTTCTTTTGCATTAAGATTTTGTGCCTCCAACCATAAAAGCACATGACAACCTCTGCTTCCCTCTGTGAAGGGCCTATCTTTTATTTTTGTCTTATACCTTTACAAGAGTCATGGTGATCTTGACCTTTCCTTTTGTACACTTTATCCTTTGACAAGCACTATGTGTTGGAAAGATCCTGATATATATATATATATATGATTGGATGTGGGTTTTCATAAAGCATTATTGTTGACGTTACCCTTGAGGTAAAGGGTTGGGAGGCAAAACTATAAGCCCCTATCTTTCTCTGTGTCCGATGAAAACTTCATACCCATAAGTATTGCGTGAGTGTTAGCAATTGTGAAAGACTAAATGATAGTTGCGTATGTGGACCTGCTGAAAAGCTCTTATATTGACTCTTTCCGATGTTATGATAAATTGCAATTGCTTCAATGACTGAGATAATAGTTTGCTAGTTTTTCAATGGAGTTTCTGATTCATACTTGACATTGTGAATAGATTGTTACTTTCGCATAAGATAACATATGACAATATATATATATGTTGCTATTCTAAGAATGATCATGATGCCCTCATGTCCATATTTTATTTTATCGACACCTCTTTCTCTAAACATGTGGACATATTTTTCGATATCAGCTTCCGCTTGAGGACAAGCGAGGTCTAAGCTTGGGGGCGTTGATACGTCCATTTTGCATCACGCTTTTATATCGATATTTGTTGCATTATGGGCTGTTATTACACATTATGTCACAATACTTATGCCTTTTCTCACTTATTTTACAAGGTTTACATGAAGAGGGAGAATGCCGACGCTGGAATTCTGGGCTGGAAAGGAGCAAATATTACAGACCAATTCTGCACAACTCCAAAAGTCCTGAAACTCCACACAAGTCAGTTTTGGAATATATTAAAAATATTGGGCGAAGAAAGCACAGAGGGGGGCCACCCACCGTCCATGAGGGTGGAGGGTGCGCCCTACCCCCATAGGCGCGCCCCCTGCCTCGTAGGCCACCTGGAAGCCCCCTGATGCCCATCTTCTGGTATAAGGTGTCTTTTGCCCTAGAAAAGGTGATAAGAAAGTTTTCGGGACGAAGCGCCGCCGTCTTGAGGCGGAACCAATCTAGGGCTCCGGCGGAGCTGTTCTACCAGGGAAACATCCTTCCGGGAGGGGGAAATCGTCACCATCGTCATCACCATCGATCCTCTCATCGGGAGGGGGTCAATCTCCATCAACATATTCACCAATACCATCTCCTCTCAAACCCTAGTTCATCTCTTGTATCCAATCTTTGTCTCAAAACCTTAGATTGGTACCTGTGGGTTGCTAGTAGTGTTGATTACTCCTTGTAGTTGATGCTAGTTGGTTTATTCGGTGGAAGACTATATGTTTAGATACTTTATGCATATTAGTACCCCTATGATTATGGACATGAATATGATTTGAGAGTAATTACGTTTGTTCCTGAGGACATGGGAGAAGTCTTGTTATAAGTAGTCATGTGAATTTGGTATTCGTTCGATATTTTGATGAGATGTATGTTGTCTTTCCTCTAGTGGTGTTATGTGAACGTTGAATACATGACACTTCACCATTGTTTGGGCCTAGATGATGGGTTGCTAGAGTGACAGAAGCTTAAACCCTAGTTTATGCGTTGCTTCATAAGGGGCTGATTTGGATCCATATGTTTCTTGCTATGGTTAGGTTTACCTTAATTCTTCTTTCGTAGTTGCGGATGCTTGCGACGGGGGTTAGTCATAAGTGGGATGCTTGTCCAAGGAAGGGCAGTACCCAAGCACCGGTCCACCACATATCAAATTATCAAAGTAACAAACGCGAATCATATGAGCATGATGAAAACTAGCTTGACGATAATTCCCATGTGTCCCCGGGAGCGTTTTCCTTTATATAAGAGTTTGTCCAGTCTTGTCCTTTGCTACAAAAAGGATTTGGCCACCTTGCTGCACCTTGTTTACTTTTGTTACTTGTTACCCGTTATGAATTACCTTATCACAAAACTATCTGTTATCGATAATTTCAGTGCTTGTAAAGAATACCTTACTGAAAACCGCTTGTCATTTCCTTCTGCTCCTCGTTGGGTTCGACACTCTTACTTATCGAAAGGACTACGATAGATACCCTATACTTGTGGGTCGTCACCCATCGACCTCAACGCCACCCCGGTGGACAGTGGCTCGTCATCCTGGGCACGAGGAAACACGCGCGACAGAAGCCGACCGACGTGCTCCCGTAGGCCCGCAACCTGTTCGAGGGAATGCCATCGGCCGTCGACGAGGACTACATGCAGAACCTCATCTTCAAGGGCGATGTGCCGGCCGATGGCTACGATCCCGACAAGACACAAAGCCAGGACGACCGCTGGCTATGATCCCGATCAGGGGCCCTTCATGCGTGATCAGGTCGGTATCGACCTGGATGGATTCCCACTCGACCATGAGTTCCCGGATGACTACGGGCTAGATGAAGCGGACGAGTGCGACATCGAAGTGGAGCCCTTGTTCAAGGACGAGCTCGCCAACCAAGCCGCCGGTCCTAAGCTGAAGCACAAGAGCAAGCGCACGAAGGCATACACGGTGGCCTAGGACAAGCTTCTTTGCGAGTGTTGGTGAGACATTGGACAAGACCCCAAGAAGGGCGCCGAACAAAATCATTCAACCTTTTTGGATTCGTGTCCACCGAGAGTTTCATGAACGCAAGAAGTTTCCGCCTTACCAACTTGTGAGCACGCGTGGGTGGCTGTCCATTTCCATGTGATGGAGGGTGATCCAACAAGAGTGCAACAAGTTTTGCGCCACTCTTGAGAGCGTCACGGCCCGCCCCGTGAGCGGCATCGGCATGCAATACATGGTATGCTAGCAAGCCGCCCTCCTTTGTGTCATCAAATTCATGCTTGCGTGTTCATTTGCATATCATTTGCCCATATGCTTGCATGGAAACAATTTGTAGGCATTCAAGGTTCAACACAATGGCAAGTACTTCAACCTCTCCCATTGCTTTCGGGTCATCAAGGACGAGGAGAAGTTCAAGGCGCAATATGCCGCCCTCAAGTTGCGTGGGGGGAAGCAAGCCGTGGAGGAGGTTGGGGAGGGCGAGCTGGCACGACCGCGGGGGAAGACCAACTCCAAGAAGGAGGACAAGCGGGATGCGGCATCCAACGCCTTGATCGCAAGCGTGGAGGGCATGATGAACAAGAAGGACTCAATGGAGGAGGAGCGTCAATGTTTCAAGGCAGAACAAATGGACGCTTTCATGGAGATCCAAAGGAGGAGGCTTGAGATGGATGCAGAGAAGAAAGCCAAGATGTCTGAGCTCGAGGCGGAGAAGCAAGCCAAGATACTAGAGATCAAGGCCGCTAACGCCAAGACCAAGGCCAAAGAAGTGGCTCTCGCGAGCATGATGACTGGGGTGGAAATCAGGAAGGTGGATCTCAACACCGTTCGCCAAGGAAGAGGCCATGGTTCGAGAAGATGCAGGCAGACATGCTCAAGTTCGACGATGAGTGATCTATGGAGGCGAGCGCCGTATTTTTTGTATGCCGGCAGGTGTGCTGGCATGACCATGAGGGCCGCGATGGCATGGTAGAACTCAAGTCCCGCCCTTTTTTGTGTGCTGGCATGTGTGCCAGCCGGCCGGCGAGTGCGCCAGCATGAACTGTGGTGATATTTTCTGAAGCCGGCATTGTATGCCGGCGCTGGCATGGTGACGACCTGATGAGACATGGCCGCTGGCATGATCGGCCGCGGGCCTTTTTTTAAAGTTGATGCGGACATGAAATGGGTCGGCGGTTGGGCGCACTGCCGAACCAAATGCAAAATTGGGCGAGTGTCGGGCGGGCGGCCGACCCAAACGGACAAAAAGCGGACAAATGCACCGTCCATTTGGGTCAGCCTGTTGGAGTTGCTATAAGGTTAGGAAAATTTGACCAACTTACGTGTGTGTTTGGTTCAAGTCACATCTTAGGCAAGGCACCCTACGGTCCCACATCACAAACACTCAAAACGTATGACAAGATTCTTTCAGGCTTACCAACTTGTGGCTCTCATATTCAATAATTAACCTTAGGCAAGTTTGACAACATTGTATGGCAAAGTGTAGCACTCCTAGGCCTAGAACCAAACATTGTATACCAAAGAACTGAGTTGGTTAAGAACTCGATTGTAGACCACCACCAAACCCTTAGCCCTGTTGCCCTCCCTCCCTCCCTCCTCTTTTTTCTACGTCACCGCCGGACTAAGCTGTGTTGCATATAGGGGTGGCGAGGCTCCATCTTGCGGCGGCCTCTGGCGCTATTGGGCGGCAAATTCGGGCGGCGCGTCAGCCCGCCCTGGGTCCAAGGGCTCTAGTGACTGGTGGTAGAACAAGACGTTTGCTTGTGCATTGCGAGCGACAGCTTCCGACAGTAGGGCATCCTTGAGCTGCATTGAGGGTACAACGATGGCTGGATTGGGGGCATGACCCGGATGTGACAGTGTAGTGATACTTAGATGGTGGTGTGTGGTGCCTCTTGTTGGCTTGGTACTCGAGGTCAAGCAACTTCACCTTGGGGCAGCACAGATCAGACCCGATCCAGTGTTTGCTAATGTTGCTTCAGAGATGCGATCTATGGATGGCACCTTGTGCCAAATAGCATGGATGTGTAGCGGCGACGATAGATTTTCTGTCCGGGTCAGCAATGTCTGGTGATGAGACACCATTGGACACGATCCCAGCTACACATACGTGATACGTCCATTTTGCATCATGCTTTTATATTGATATTTATTGCATTATGGGCTGTTATTACACATTATGTCACAATACTTATGCCTATTCTCTCTTATTTTACAAGGTTTACATAAAGAGGGAGAATGCAGCCAGCTGGAATACTGGGCTGGAAAAGGAGCAAATATTAGAGACCTATTCTGCACAGCTCCAAAAGTCCTGAAACTTCACGGAAGTTATTTCCAGAATATATAAAAAATACTGAGCGCAAGAAGTACCAGAGGGGGGCCACCCACCAGCCATGAGGGTGGGGGGCACACCCTACCCCCTGGCGCGCCCCCTGCCTCATGGGCCCCCTGGTGGCCCTCCGATGCCCATCTTTGTCTATATGGAGTCTTTTGTTGAGGAAAAAATCGTAAGCAAGCTTCCAGGATGAAACTCCGCCGCCACAAGGCGGAACCTTGGCGGAACCAATCCCAGGGCTTCGGCAGAGCTGTTCTGCCAGGGACACTTCCCTCCGGGAGGTGGAAATCATTACCATCGTCATCACCAACGATCCTCTCATCGGGAGGGGGTCAATCTCCATCAACATCTTCACCAGCACCATCTCATCTCAAACCCTAGTTCATCTCTTGTATCCAATCTTTGTATCCAAACCTCAGATTGGTACCTGTGGGTTGCTAGTAGTGTTGATTACTCCTTGTAGTTGATGCTAGTTGGTTTACTTGGTGGAAGATCATATGTTTAGATCCATTATTCATATTAATACCCCTCTGATTATGAACATGAATATGCTTTGCGAGTAGTTATGTTTGTTCCTGAGGACATGGGAGAAGTCTTGCTATTAGTAGTCATGTGAATTTGGTATACGTTCGATATTTTGATGAGATGTATGTTGTCATCCCTCTAGTGGTGTCATGTGAACATCGACTACATGACACTTCACCAGTGTTTGGGACTAGAGGGAGGCATTGGGAAGTAATAAGTAGATGATGGGTTGCTAGAGTGACAGAAGCTTAAACCCTAGTTTATGCGTTGCTTCGTAAGGGGCTGATTTGGATCCATATGTTTCATGCTATGGTTAGGTTTACCTTAATACTTCTGTTGTAGTTGCGGATGCTTGCAATGGGGGTTAATCATAAGTGGGATGCTTGTCCAAGTAAGGACAGCACCCACATATCAAATTATCAAAGTACCGAATGCGAATCATATGATTGTGATGAAAATTAGCTTGACGATAATTCCCATGTGTCCTCGGGAGCGCTTTACTTCATATAAGAGTTTGTCCAGGCTTGTCCTTTGCTACAAAAAGGATTGGGCCATCTTGCTGCACTTTATTTACACTTGTTACTTGTTACTCGTTACCAATTACCTTATCACAAAACTATCTGTTACCGATAATTTCAGTGCTTGCAGAGAATACCTTGCTGAAAACCGCTTATCATTTCCTTCTGCTCCTCGTTGGGTTCGACACTCTTACTTATTGAAAGGACTATGATAGATCCCCTATACTTGTGGGTCATCAAGACTCTTTTCTGGCGCCATTGCCGGGGAGTGAAGCGCCTTTGGTAGGTGGAATTTGGTAAGGAAAAATTTATATAGTGTGCTGAAATTTACTGTCACTTGTTACTATGGAAAGTAATCCTTTGAGGGGCTTGTTCGGGGTATCTTCACCCCGACCGGTAGAGAAAATAGTTGCTCCTCAACCTACTGAAAATGAAAATGTTTAATTCGAAATTCCTTCGGGTATGATAGAGAAACTGCTAGCTAATCCTTTTGCAAGAGATGGAACATTGCATCCCGACTTACACTTAATCTATGTGGATGAAGTTTGTGGATTATTTAAGCTTGCAGGTATGCCCGATGATGTTATCAAGAAGAAGGTCTTCCCTTTATCTTTGAAGGGAGATGCATTGACATGGTATAGGCTATGTGATGATATGAGATCATGGGACTATAAGCTGTTGAAATTGGAATTTCACCAGAAGTTTTATCCTATGCATCTTATTCATCTTGATCGTAATTATATATATAATTTTTGGCCCCGCGAAGGAGAAAGCATCACTCAAGCTTGGGGGAGGCTTAAGTCAATGTTATATTCATGCCTCAATCATGAGCTCTCAAGAGAAATGATTATTCAAAATTTTTATGCTCGGCTTTCTGATAACAATCGCTCCATGCTCGATACTTCTTGTATTGGTTCCTTTATGATGAAGACTATTGAATTGAAATGGAATTTATTGGAGAGAATTAAACACAACTCTGAATATTGGGATCTCGACGAAGGTAAGGAGTCAGATATAACACCTAAGTTTGATTGTGTTAAATCTTTTATGGATACCGAAGTTTTCCATAAATTTAGCACTAAATATGGACTTGACTCTGAGATAGTAGCTTCTTTCTGTGAATCCTTTGCTACTCATGTTGATCTCCCTAAGGAGAAGTGGTTTAAATATAATCCTCCCATTGAAACAAAGGTAGTTGCACCTATTAAAGTTGAAGAAAAAACTACACTTATAATTATCCTATTGTTCCTACTGCTTATGTTGAGAAACCACTTTTCTCTGTTAGAATAAAGGATCATGCTAAAGCTTCAACTGTGGTTCGTAAAAGTAATATTAGAACTTATACACCTCCTGAGCAAGTTAAAGTTGAACCTAATATTGCTATTGTTAAAGATCTCTTGACTGATAATATTGATGGGCATGTTATTTATTTCTATGAAGAAACTGCTAGAATTGCTAAACCTGGTACTAAGGATAAACATAGACCTGTGGTAGGCATGCCTGTTATTTTTGTTAAAATAGAAGATCATTGTTATCATGGCTTGTGTGATATGGGTGCTAGTGCTAGTGCAATACCTATTTCCTTATACAAAGAAATTATGCATGATATTGCATGAGCTGAGATAAAAGATATCAATGTTACCATTAAGCTTGCTAATAGAGATACTATTTCACCAATTGGGATTGTTAGAGACGTTGAAGTATTGTGTGGGAAGGCTAAATATCCTGCTGATTTCCTTGTTCTTGGTTCCCCTCAAGATATCTTTTTTCCCATTATATTTGGTAGACCCTTCTTGAATACTGTTAATGCTAAGATAGATTGCAAGAAGGATGTTGTTACTATTGGTTTGGATGATATGTCTCATGAGTCTAATTTTTCTAAATTTCGTAGACAACCCCGTGATGAAGAATTTCCTAGCAAAGATGAAATTATTGGTCTTGCTTCTATTGTTGTGCCTCCTAATGATCCTTTAGAACAATATTTGCTAGACCATGTGAATGATATGTTTATGAATGAAAGAAGGGAAATAGATGAAGTATTCTTTAAACAAGGACCCATTCTGAAACACAATTTTCCTGTTGAAATCCTAGGGGATCCTCCTCCACCCAAGGGTGATCCCGTGTTTGAGCTTAAACCATTACCTGTTACCCTTAAATATGCTTATCTTGATGAAAAGAAGATATATCCTATTATTATTAGTGCTAACCTTCCATAGCATGAAGAAGAAAAAATATTGAAAACTCTGAAAAAGCACCGTGCTGCTATTGGATATACTCTTGATGATCTTAAGGGCATTAGTCCCACTCTATGTCAACGCAAAATAAATTTGGAGAAAGACGCCAAACCAGTTATTGATCACCAACGATGGCTGAATCCTATGATGAAAGAAGTGGTAAGAAAGGAAATATTAAAACTCCTTGAGGCAGGTATAATTTATCCCGTTGCTGACAGTCAGTGGGTAAGTCCTGTCCATTGTGTCCCTAAGAAGGGAGGTATTACTGTTGTTCCTAATGATAAAGATGAGTTGATTCCGCAAAGAATTATTACAGGTTATAGGATGGTAATTGATTTCTGCAAATTAAATAAGGCTACTAAAAAAGATCATTGCCCCTTACCTTTTATTGATCAAATGCTAGAAAGATTATCCAAACATACACATTTTTGCTTTCTAGATGGTTACTCTGGTTTCTCTCAAATACCCGTGTCAGCTGATGATCAAGCAAAGACCACTTTTACTTGCCCTTTCGGTACTTTTTCTTATAGACGTATGCCTTTTGGTTTATGTAATGCACCTGCTACCTTTCAAATATGCATGATGGCTATATTTTTTGACTTTTGTGAAAAGATATGTGAGGTTTTCATGGACGATTTCTTCGTTTATGGATCCTCTTTTGATGATTGGTTGAGCAACCTTGATCAAGTTTTGCAGAGATGTGAAGAAACAAATCTTGTTCTGAATTGGGAGAAATGCCACTTTATGGTTAATGAAGGTATTGTCTTGGGGCATAAAATTTCTGAAAGAGGTATTGAAGTCGACAAGGCTAAAGTTGATGATATTGAAAAGATGCCATGTCCCAAGGACATTAAAGGTATAAGAAGCTTCCTCGATCACGTCGGTTTTTATAGGAGGTTTATTAAGGACTTCTTAAAAATTTCTTGGCCTCTGACTAATCAATTACAAAAAGATATTCCTTTTGTCTTTGATGATGATTGTGTAGAAGCATTTGAAATACTTAAGAAAGCATTAATTTCTGCACCTATTGTTCAGCCACTTGATTGGAATTTACCCTTTGAAATTATGTGTGATGCCAGTGATTATGCTGTAGGTGTTGTTCTAGGGCAAAGAGTTGATAAGAAATTAAATGTTATTCAATATGCTAGTAAAACTCTAGACAATGCCCAGAGAAATTACGCTACCACTGAAAAAGAATTTTTAGCAGTTGTTTTTGCTTGTGATAAGTTCAGACCTTATATTGTTGATTCTAAAGTAACTATTCACACTGATCATGCTGCTATTAAATACCTTACGGAAAAGAAAGATGCTAAACCTAGACTTATTAGATGGGTTCTCCTGCTACAAGAATTTCATTTGCATATCATTGATAGAAAGGGAGCTGAGAACCCTGTTGCAGACAACTTTTCTAGGTTAGAAAATGTTCTTGATGACCCACTACCTATTGATGATAGCTTTCCTGATGAACAATTAAATGTCATAAATGCTTCTCGTACTGCTCCATGGTATGCTGATTATGCTAATTATATTGTTGCTAAATTTATACCACCTAGTTTCACATACCAGCAAAAGAAAAAGTTCTTCTATGATTTGAGACATTACTTTTGGGATGACCCACATCTTTATAAAGAAGGAGTAGATCGTATTATTAGACGTTGTGTGCCCAAGCATGAACAGGAACAGATCCTACGCAAGTGTAACTCCGAGGCTTATGGAGGACACCATGCTGGAGATAGAACTGCACATAAGGTATTGCAATCCGGTTTTTATTGGCCTACTCTCTTCAAGGATGCCCGTAAGTTTGTCTTGTCTTGTGATGAATGTCAAAGAATTGGTAATATTAGTAGACGTCAAGAAATGCCTATGAATTATTCACTTGTTATTGAACCATTTGATGTTTGGGGCTTTGATTATATGGGACCTTTTCCTTCCTCTAACGGGTATACACATATTTTAGTCGCTGTTGATTACGTTACTAAGTGGGTAGAAGCTATTCCAACTAGTAGTGCTGATCATAACACCTCTATTAAGATGCTTAAAGAAGTTATTTTCCCGAGGTTTGGAGTCCCTAGATATTTAATGACTGATGGTGGTTCACATTTTATTCATGGTGCCTTTCGTAAAATGCTTGCTAAGTATGACGTTAATCATAGAATTGCATATCCTTATCACCCACAGTCTAGTGGTCAAGTAGAATTGAGTAACAGAGAGCTCAAATTAATTTTGCAAAAGACTGTTAATAGATCTAGAAAGAATTGGTCCAAGAAACTTGATGATGCATTATGGGCCTATAGAACTGCATATAAAAATCCTATCGGTATGTCTCCGTATAAAATGGTTTATGGTAAAGCATGTCATTTACCTCTTGAGCTAGAACATAATGCATATTGGGCCATTAAAGAGATCAATTATGATTTCAAACTTGCCGGTGAGAATAGGTTATTTGACATTAGCTCACTTGATGAGTGGAGAACCCAAGCCTATGAGAATGCCAAACTGTTTAAAGAAAAAGTTAAAAGATGGCATGATAAAAGGATACAAAAGCGTGGGTTCAATGTAGGTGATTATGTACTGTTATACAACTCTCGTTTAAGATTTTTTTCAGGAAAACTTCCCTCTAAATGGGAAGGTCCTTACGTTATTGAGGAGGTCTATCATTCCGGTGCCATAAAAATCAACCACTTCGAAGGCACAAATCCGAGGGTGGTGAATGGTCAAAGAATCAAACATTATATCTGAGGTAATCCTATAAATGTTGAAACTAATATCATTGAAACCGTAACCCTGGAGGAATACATAAGGGACACTTTCCAGTACGTTTCAGACTCCTAAAAGGAATAGGTATGTGGTACGGTAAGTAAACTGACTCCAAAACAGTTCTAATGGCAATTTTTCTCCATTTTGGAATATTTAGAAAAATAGGAAAATAAGAAGCAGACCGGAAAGCACACGAGGCTTCCACGAGGGTGGAGGGCGCGCCCCCCTGCCTTGTGGGCACCTCGAGCGCTCTCCGTGTCCGTTTTCTTGCACGATACTTCTTTAGGTCGGTAAAAATTCATTATATAATCTCCTGTAGGTTTTGACCTCCGTATCATGCAAATATCTCATGTCTTTGTTTCGAGCCGTCCTGCTGCAGATTAGAGCAACATGTCGTCCCATGATTCGGAAGGAGAAAGCTATGTGGCTGATTACCTTGCAGATCCTAAGGTCTATGGGGATGTGGAGCATTGTCGTTGGACTACGGAAGAAGAAGAGGGCTATGAACCCAAGGGAAAGGAGGAGACGAGCTCAGAAGAAGATGAAGTCCCATTACCTCAACCTGGGGACATGCATGTGGAGTTCAAAAGGTCAAGCCTCCCAGATAGAGTAAAGAAACCTAAGATCGAGTTTATCCCTTTTTGCCTCTTGCAGGAAAACAAGCAGGAATTATGCAAAAAGATACTGAGCCTGGAGCAGGAGATCAATGACCTAAGGGACCAAAATTATGTCCTCAAGCGCAAATTAAGGAAGAAACCTACGCCATCAACAAAACCATCACCTTCTTCACCAATAAAGAAGAACTGAGCATCGGGTATGGGCACTCCCCTTGGCAACTGCCAAGCTTGGGGGAGTGCCCCGGTATCGTATCACCATCACAACTTTTATCTTTACCGTTTTTCTTAGTTCGATCCTTTTGATAATATCTTGATCTAGTAGAATAAAGTTTTAGTATGATCTGTTGGGAAACGTAGCAACAATTCAAAATGTTTCCTACGTGTCACCAAGATCAATCTATGGAGTCATCTAGCAACGAGGGAGGAGTGGATCTACATACCCTTGTAGATCGCGCGCGGAAGCGTTCAAGAGAACGGGGTTGATGGAGTCATACTCGTCGTGATCCAAATCACCGATGATCCTAGCGCCGAACGGATGGCACCTCCATGTTCAACACACATACGGAGAAGCGACGTCTCCTCCTTCTGGATCCAGCAAGGGGGGAGGAGAGGTTGATGGAGATCCGGCAGCACGACGGCGTGGTGGTGGAAGTAGCGGGATTCCAACAAGGCTTCGCCAAGCGCTGCGGGAGGAGGGAGATGTGTCATGGGAGGGAGAGGGAGGCGCCAAGGCTTAGGTATGGTTGCCCTCCCTTCCCCCCACTATATATAGGGCCAAGGGAGAGGGGGGGGCGCAGCCTTGGCCCTTCCTCCAAGGAAGGGTGCGGCCAGGGAGGAGTCCCTCCCCCCAAGGCACCTCGGAGGTGCCTTCCCCCTTTAGGGCTCTTCCTTTCCCTTGATTCTTGGTGCATGGGCCTCTTGGGGCTGGTGCCCTTGGCCCATGTAGGCCAAGGCGCACCCCCTACAGCCCATGTGGCCCCCCGGGGCAGGTGGCCCCACCCGGTGGACCCTCGGGACCCTTCTGGTGGTCCTGGTACAATACCGGTGACCCCGAAACTTGTCCCGATGGCCGAAATAGCACTTCCTATATATAATTCTTTACCTTCGGACCATTCCGGAACTCCTCGTGACGTCCAGGATCTCATCCGGGACTCCGAACAACTTTCGGGTTACCGCATACTAATATCTCTATAACCCTAGCGTCATCGAACCTTAAGTGTGTAGACCCTACGGGTTCGGGAGACATGCAGACATGACCGAGATGACTCTCCGGTCAATAACCAACAGCGGGATCTGGACACCCATGTTGGCTCCCACATGTTCCACGATGATCTCATCGGATGAACCACGATGTCAAGGACTTAATCAATCCCGTATACAATTCCCTTTGTCTAGCGGTATGATACTTGCCCGAGATTCGATCGTCGGTATCCCGATACCTTGTTCAATCTCGTTACCGGCAAGTATTTCTTACTCGTTCCGTAACACATCATCCCGTGATCAACTCCTTGATCACATTGTGCACATTACGATGATGTCCTACCAAGTGGGCCCAGAGATACCTCTCCGTTTACACGGAGTGACAAATCCCAGTCTCGATTCGTGCCAACCCAACAGACACTTTTGGAGATACCTATAGTGTACCTTTATAGCCACCCAGTTACGTTGTGACGTTTGGCACACCCAAAGCACTCCTACGGTATCCGGGAGTTGCACAATCTCATGGTCTAAGGAAATGATACTTGACATTAGAAAAGCTTTAGCATACGAACTACATGATCTTGTGCTAGGCTTAGGATTGGGTCTTGTCCATCACATCATTCTCCTAATGATGTGATCCCGTTATCAATGACATCCAATGTCCATGGTCAGGAAACCGTAACCATCTATTGATCAACGAGCTAGTCAACTAGAGGCTTACTAGGGACATGGTGTTGTCTATGTATCCACACATGTATCTGAGTTTCCTATCAATACAATTATAGCATGGATAATAAACGATTATCATGAACAAGGAAATATAATAATAATCAATTTATTATTGCCTCTAGGGCATATTTCCAACAGTCTCCCACTTGCACTAGAGTCAATAATCTAGTTCACATCGCCATGTGATTAACACTCAAGGTCACATCCCCATGTGACTAACACCCAAAGAGTTTACTAGAGTCAATAATCTAGTTCACATTACCATGTGATTAACACTCGATGAGTTCTGGGTTTGATCATGTTATGCTTGTGAGAGATGTTATAGTCAACGGGTCTGAATCTTTCAGATCCGTATGTACTTCGCAAATCTCTATGTCATCTTGTAGATGCAACTACTACGCTATATTTGGAGCCATTTCAAATAACTGTTCTACATGGAGCTATTCTAAATTGTTGCTCCATTATACGTATCCGGTATCTCTACTCAGAGCTATCCAGATAGGTGTTAAGCTTGCATCGACGTAACTCTTTACGTCGAACTCTTTATCACCTCCATAACCGAGAAACATATCCTTATTCCTCTAAGGATAATTTAGACCGCTATCTGGTGATCTACTCCTAGATTACCTTTGTACCCTCTTGCCAGATATGTGGCAAGGCACACATCAGGTGCGGTACTCAGCATGGCATACCGTATACAGCCTATGACAAAAGCATAGGGGACGACCTTCGTCCTTCCTCTTTCTTCTGCCGTGGTCGAGCTTTAAGTCTTAACTTCATACCTTGCAACTCAGGCAAGAACTCCTTCTTTGACTGATCCATCTTGAACACCTTCAAGATTATGTCAAGGTATGTGCTCATTTGAAAGTACCATTAAGCGTTTTGATCTATCCTTATAGATTTTGATGCTCAACGTTCAAGTAGCTTAATCCAGGCTTTCCATTAAAAAACACTTTTCAAATAACTCTGCATGCTTTCTAGAAATTCTACATCATTTCCGATCAACAACATGTTAACAACACATACTCATCAGAAATTTTATAGTGCTCCCACTCACTTCTTTGGAAATACAAGTTTCTCATAAACTTTGTATAAACCCAAAATCTTTGATCATCATCAAAGCATACATTCCAACTCCGAGATTCTTACTCCAGTCCCTAGAAGGATTGCTGGAGCTTTGCATACTTATTAGCATCTTTCAGGATTGACAAAACCTTCCGGTTTGTATCACATACAACCTTTCCTCAAAAAAACGTCGAGGAAACAATGTTTTGACATCCTATCTGCAAGATTTCATAAATAATGCAGTAATCGCTAATATAATTCCAACAGACTCTTAGCATCGCTACGAGTGAGAAAGTCTCATCGTAGTCAACTCCTTGAACTTGTCGGAAAACATCTTAACGACAAGTCGAGCTTTCTTAATGGTGACATTTACCATCATTGTCCATCTTCCTTTTAAAATCCATCTGTACTCAACAACCTCACGACAATCGAGCTGTTCTGTCAAAGTCTACACTTTGTTTCCATACATGGATCCTCTCTCGGATTTTATGGCCTCGAGCCATTTATCGGAATCCGGGCCCACCATCGCTTCTCCAAGCTCGTAGGTTCATTGTTGTCTAGCAACATGACTTCCAAGATAGGATTACGTACCACTCTGAAGTAGTATGCATCCTTGTCATCCCACGAGGTTTGGTAGTGACTTGATCTGAAGTTTCATGATCATTATCATAAGCTTCCACTTCAATTGGTGTAGGTGCCACAGGAACAACTCCCTGTGCTCTGCCACACACTAGTTGAAGAGACGGTTCAATAACCTCATCAAGTCTCCACCATCCTCCCACTCAATTCTTCTGAGAAAAACTTTTCCTCGAGAAAGGACCCGATTCTAGAAATAATCCCTATTGCTTTCGGATCTGAGACAGGAGGTATACCCAACTGTTTTGGGTGTCCTATGAAGATGCATTTATCCGCTTTGGGTTCGAGCTTATCAGCCTGAAACTTTTTCACATAAGCGTCGCAGCCCCAAACTTCTAAGAAATGACAGCTTAGGTTTCTCTAAACCATAGTTCATACGGTGTCATCTCAACGGAATTACGTGGTGCCCAATTTAAAGTGAATGTGGTTGTCTTTAATGCCTAACCCATAAACTATCGTGGTAATTCGATAAGAGACATCATGGTATGCATCATATCTAATAGGGTGCAGTTATGATGTTCGGACACACCATCATACTATGGTGTTTCAGGCTGTATTAGTTGTGAAACAATTTCCACAATGTCTTAATTCTGTGCCAAACTCGTAATTCAGACATTTATCTCTATGATCATATCATAGATATTTTATCCTCTTGTCACGACGATCTTTCAACTTCACCCTGAAATTACTTGAACCTTTCAATAATTCAGACTCGTGATTCATCAAGTAAATATACTCAACATCTACTCAAATCATCTGTGAAGTAAGAACATAACGATATCCACTACATGCCTCAGCACTCATTGGATTGCACACATCAAAATGTATTACTTCCAACAAGTTGCTTTCTAGTTCCATTTTACTGAAAACGAGGCTTTCAGTCATCTTGCCCATGTGGTATGATTTGCATGTCTCAAGTGATTCAAAATCAAGTGAGTCCAAACGGTCCATTTGCATGGAGTTTCTTCATGCATATACACCAATAGACTTGGTTCGCATGTCTCAAACCTTTCAAAATGAGTGAGTCCAAAGATCCATCAACATGGAGCTTCTTCATGCGTTTTATACCGATATGACTTAAGTGGCAGTGCCACAAGTAGGTGGTACTATCATTACTATCTTATATCTTTTGGCATGAACATGTGTATCACTAAGATCGAGATTCAATGAACCATTCATTTTAGGTGCAAGACCATTGAAGGTATTATTCAAATAAACAGAGTAACCGTTATTCTCCTTAAATGAATAACCGTATTGCGATAGACATAATCCAATCATGTCTATGCTCAACGCAAAAACCAATATCGATGGTAGAGGGAGCGTGCGATGCTTGATCATATCAACATTGGAAACACTTCCAACACATATCGTCAGCTCACCTTTAGCTAGTATCTGTTTATTCCATAGCTTTTATTTCGAGTTACTAACACTTAGCAACCGAACCGGTATCTAATACCCTGGTGCTACTAGGAGTACTAGTAAAGTACACATCAACACAAAGTATATCCAATATACTTCTATCGACCTTGCCAGCCTTCTCATCTACCAAGTATCTAGGGTAATTCTGCTCCAGTGGCTGTTCCCCTTATTATAGAAGCACTTAGTCTCGGGTTTGGGTTCAACCTTGGGTTTCTTCACTAGAGCAGTAGCTGAATTGCCGTTTCATGAAGTATCCCTTCTTGCCCTTTCCCTTCTTGAAACTAGTGGTTTCACCAACCATCAACAATTGATGCTCCTTCTTGATTTCTACTTTTGTGGTGTCAAACATCGCGAATATCTCAAGGATCATCATATATGTCCCTGATTATTATAGTTCATCACGAAGCTCTAGCAGCTTGGTGGTAATGACTTCAGAGAAACATCACTATCTCATCTGGAAGATCAACTCCCACTCGATTCAAGCGATTGTTGTACTCAGACAATCTGAGCACAAGTTCAACAATTGAGCTTTTCTCCCTTAGTTTGCAGGCTAAGAAAATCGTCGGAGGTCTTATACCTCTTGACATGGGCACGAGCCTGAAATCCCAATTTCAGCCCTCGAAACATCTCATATGTTTCGCGACGTTTCAAAACGTCTTCGGTGCCTCAACTCTAAGCCGTTTAACTGAACTATCACGTAGTTATCAAAATGTGTATGTCAGATGTTCGCAACATCCATAGACGACGTTCGAGGTTCAGCACACTGAGCGGTGCATTAAGGACATAAGCCTTCTATGAAGCAATGAGGACAATCCTCAGTTTACGGACCTAGTCCGCATAATTGCTACTATCAACTTTCAACTAAAAAATCTCTAGGAACATATCTAAACAGTAGAACTGAAGCGCGAGCTACGACATAATTTGTGAAGACCTTTTGACTATGTTCAGGATAATTAAGTTCATCCTATGAACTCCCACTCAGATAGACATCCCTCTAGTCATCTAAGTGATTACATGATCCGAGTCAACTAGGCCGTGTCCGATCATCACGTGAGACGGACTAGTCAACATCGGTGAACATCTTCATGTTGATCGTATCTACCATACGACTCATGCTCGACCTTTCGGTCTCTTGTGTTCCAAGGCCATGTCTGTACATGCTAGGCTCGTCAAGTCAACCTAAATGTTTTGCATGTGTTCCGAGGCCATGTCTGTACATGCTAGGCTCGTCAACACACGTTGTATTCGAACGTAAGAATCTATCACACCCGATCATCACGTGGTGCTTCGAAACGACGAACTTTCGCAACGGTGCACAGTTAGGGGGAACACCTTCTTGAAATTTTAGTGAGGGATCATCTTATTTACTACCGTCGTTCTAAGTAAACAAGATGCATAAACATGATAAACATCACATGCAATCAAATAGTGACATGATATGGCCATCATCACTTTGCTCCTCTTGATCTCCATCTTCGGGGCTCCATGATCATCATCGTCACTGGCATGACACCATGATCTCCATCATCATGATCTCCATCATCGTGTCTTCATGAAGTTGTCTCGCCAACTATTACTTCTACTACTACAGCTAACGGTTAGCAATAAAGTAAAGTAATTACATGACGTTTATGTTGACACGCAGGTCATAAATAAATTAAGACAACTCCTATGGCTCCTGCCGGTTGTCATACTCATCGACATGCAAGTCGTGATTCCTATTACAAGAACATGATCAATCTCATACATCACATATATCATTCATCACATCCTTTTGGCCATATCACATCACAAGGCATACCCTGCAAAAACAAGTTAGACGTCCTCTAATTGTTGTTTGCATGTTTTACGTGGCTGCTATGGGTTTCTAGCAAGAACGTTTCTTACCTACGCAAAAACCACAACGTGATATGCCAATTGCTATTTACCCTTCATAAGGACCCTTTTCATCGAATCCGATCCGACTAAAGTGGGAGAGAAAGACACCCGCCAGCCACCTTATGCAACTAGTGCATGTCAGTCGGTGGAACCGGTCTCACTTAAGCGTACGTGTAAGGTTGGTCCGGGCTGCTTCATCCCACAATGCCGCCGAATCAAGATAAGACTAGTAACGGCAAGTAAATTGACAAAATCAATGCCCACAACTACTTTGTGTTCTACTCGTGCATAGAAACTACGCATAGACCTAGCTCTGATACCACTGTTGGGGAACGTAGCAATAATTCAAAATTTTTCCTACGTGTCACCAAGATCAATCTATGGAGTCATCTAGCAATGAGGGAGGAGTGGATCTACATACCCTTGTAGATCGCGCGCGGAAGCGTTCAAGAGAACGGGGTTGATGGAGTCGTACTCGTCGTGATCCAAATCACCGATGATCCTAGCGCCGAACGGACGGCACCTCCATGTTCAACACACGTACGGAGCAGCGACGACTCCTCCTTCTTGATCCAGCAAGGGGGGAGGAGAGGTTGATGGAGATCCAGCAGCATGATGGCGTGGTGGTGGAAGTAGCGGGATTCCAATAGGGCTTTGCCAAGCGCTGCGGGAGGAGGGAGATGTGTCATGGGAGGGAGAGGGAGGCGCCAGGGCTTAGGTATGGTTGCCCTCCCTTCCCCCCCACTATATATAGGGCCAAGGGAGAGGGGGGGGGGCGCAGCCTTGGCCCTTCCTCCAAGGAAGGGTGCGGCCAGGGAGGAGTCCCTCCCTCCCCCCAATGTCCCTCCTTCCGGTGGTCCCGGTACAATACCGGTGACCCTGAAACTTGTCCCGATGGCCGAAATAGCACTTCCTATATATAATTCTTTACCTCCGGACCATTCCGGAACTCCTCGTGACGTCCGGGATCTCATCCGGGACTCCGAACAACTTTCGGGTTGCCGCATACTAATATCTCTATAACCCTAGCGTCACCGAACCTTAAGTGTGTAGACCCTACGGGTTCGGGAGACATGCAGACATGACCGAGATGACTCTCCGGTCAATAACCAACAGCGGGATCTGGATACCCATGTTGGCTCCCACATGCTCCACGATGATCTCATCGGATGAACCACGATGTCAAGGACTTAATCAATCCCGTATACAATTCCCTTTGTCTAGCGGTATGATACTTGCCCGAGATTCGATCGTCGGTATCCCGATACCTTGTTCAATCTCGTTACCGGCAAGTATTTTTTACTCGTTCCGTAACACATCATCCCGTGATCAACTCCTTGATCACATTGTGCACATTACGATGATGTCCTACCAAGTGGGCCCACATTGCCCCGAGGTGCCTTCCCCCTTTAGGACTCTTCCTTTCCCTTGATTCTTGGCGCATGGGCCTCTTGGGGCTGGTTCCCTTGGCCCATGTAGGCCAAGGCGCACCCCCTACAGCCCATGTGGCCCCCCGGGGCAGGTGGCCCCACCCGGTGGACCCCCGGGACCCTTCCGGTGGTCCCGGTACAATACCGGTGACCCTGAAACTTGTCCCGATGGCCGAAATAGCACTTCCTATATATAATTCTTTACCTCCGGACCATTCCGGAACTCCTCGTGACGTCCGGGATCTCATCCGGGACTCCGAACAACTTTCGGGTTGCCGCATACTAATATCTCTATAACCCTAGCGTCACCGAACCTTAAGTGTGTAGACCCTACGGGTTCGGGAGACATGCAGACATGACCGAGATGACTCTCCGGTCAATAACCAACAGCGGGATCTGGATACCCATGTTGGCTCCCACATGCTCCACGATGATCTCATCGGATGAACCACGATGTCAAGGACTTAATCAATCCCGTATACAATTCCCTTTGTCTAGCGGTATGATACTTGCCCGAGATTCGATCGTCGGTATCCCGATACCTTGTTCAATCTCGTTACCGGCAAGTATTTTTTACTCGTTCCGTAACACATCATCCCGTGATCAACTCCTTGATCACATTGTGCACATTACGATGATGTCCTACCAAGTGGGCCCAGAGATACCTCTCCGTTTACACGGAGTGACAAATCCCAGTCTCGATTCGTGCCAACCCAACAGACACTTTTGGAGATACCTATAGTGTACCTTTATAGCCACCCAGTTACGTTGTGACGTTTGGCACACCCAAAGCACTCCTACGGTATCCGGGAGTTGCACAATCTCATGGTCTAAGGAAATGATACTTGACATTAGAAAAGCTTTAGCATACGAACTACATGATCTTGTGCTAGGCTTAGGATTGGGTCTTGTCCATCACATCATTCTCCTAATGATGTGATCCCGTTATCAATGACATCCAATGTCCATGGTCAGGAAACCGTAACCATCTATTGATCAACGAGCTAGTCAACTAGAGGCTTACTAGGGACATGGTGTTGTCTATGTATCCACACATGTATCTGAGTTTCCTATCAATACAATTATAGCATGGATAATAAACGATTATCATGAACAAGGAAATATAATAATAATCAATTTATTATTGCCTCTAGGGCATATTTCCAACATGATCTAGTTGTGAGTTTTGCTTTATGATCCTTCTATGTAATCGTGTCCGTGAGCTATATATAATAAATATTAGTGTTGAGTCAAAGGCTTGATGATTTTGCTATGATCTTGAGGGAATAAAATAAAAGAGAAGAAACAAAAAGAAACAAAGAGATCATATGGATCTTATGGAAAGTAATGAGCTCACATATAAAGAGTGATGAATAAAAGTTGTTGGGAGTTGACAAACATAGTTTTGGTCATCATTGCAATGAATAGGAAGTAATAAAGAAAGAGAGGTTCATATATAAAATATACTATCTTGGACATCTTTTATTATTGTGAGCACTCATTAAAGTATGACATGCTAAGAGTTGATGTTGGATAAGGAAGACAACGTAATGGGTTATGTTTTCTTACACATGAGATAAATTAGATTGTCATGGATCATCCAACATGTTGAGCTTGCCTTTCCCTCTCATGCTAGCCAATTACTTTGTACCAAGTAGAGATACTACTTGTGCTTCCGAATATCCCTAAACCCAGTTTTGCCATGAGAGTCCACCATATCTACCTATGAATTGATTAAGATCCGTCAAGTTGTCATCGGTGCAAGCAATAAAAATTGCTCTCTAAATATGTATGACTTATTAGTGTGGGAGAAAATAAGCTTTATACGATCTTGTGATATGGAAGAAATAAAAGCGACGGACTGCATAATAAAGGTCCATATCACAAGTGGCAATATAAAGTGACATTCTTTCGCATTAAGATTTTTTGCATCCAACTATAAAAGCACATGACAACCTCTGCTTCCCTCTGCGAAGGGCCTATCTTTTACTTTTATCTTCTACCTTACATCAGAGTCATGGTGATCTTCAACTTTCATTTTTACATTTTATCCTTTGGCAAGCACAATATGTTGGAAAGATCCTGATATATATAGCTAATTGGATGTGAGTCTTCATGAACTATTATTGTTGACATTACCCTTGAGGTAAAACGTTGGGAGGCAAAACTATAAGGCCCTATCTTTCTCTGTGTCCGATTAAAACTTCATACCCATAAATATTGCGTGAGTGTCAGCAATTGTGAAAGACTAAAAGATGGTTGAGTATGTGGACTTGCTGAAAAGCTCTTATATTGACTCTTTCCTATGTTATGATAAATTCCAATTGCCTTAATGACTGAGATTAGAGTTTGTTGGTTCTCAACGAAGTTTATGATTCGTACTTGAAATTGTGATTGAATTGTTACTTTAGCATAAGAGATCATATGACAATATATATATATATATATGTTGCTGTTCTAAGAATGATCATGATGCCCTCATGTCCGTATTTTATTTTTATCGACACCTCTATCTCTAAGCATGTGGACATATTTTTCGATTTCGGCTTTCGCTTGAGGACAAGTGAGGTCTAAGCTTGGGGGAGTTGATACGTCCATTTTGCATCATGCTTTTATATCGATATTTATTGCATTATGGGCTGTTATTACACATTATGTCACAATACTTATGCCTATTCTCTCTTATTTTACAAGGTTTACATAAAGAGGGAGAATGCCGACAGCTGGAATTCTGGGCTGGAAAAGGAGCAAATATTAGAGACCTATTCTGCACAGCTCCAAAAGTCCTGAAACTTCATGGAAATTATTTCCAGAATATATAATAAATACTGAGCGCAAGAAGTACCATAGGGGGCCACCCACTAGCCACGAGGGTGGGGGGCGCGCCCTACCCCCTGGGCGCGCCCCCTGCCTTGTGGGCCCCCTGGTGGCCCTCCGATGCTCATCTTTGGCTATATGGAGTCTTTTGTTGAGGACAGGGCTCCGGCAGGGCTGTTCTGTCGGGGACACTTCCCTCCGGGAGGGGGAAATCGTCACCATCGTCATCACCAACGATCCTCTCATCGGGAGGGGGTCAATCTCCATCAACATCTTCACCAGCACCATCTCATCTCAAACCCTAGTTCATCTCTTGTATCCAATCTTTGTGTCCAAACCTCAGATTGGTACCTGTGGGTTGCTAGTAGTGTTGATTACTCCTTGTAGTTAATGCTAGTTGGTTTACTTGGTGGAAGATCATATGTTCAGATCCATTATGCATATTAATACCCCTCTGATTATGAACATGAATATGCTTTGTGAGTAGTTATGTTTGTTCCTGAGGACATGGGAGAAGTCTTGCTATTAGTAGTCATGTGAATTTGGTATTCGTTCGATATTTTGATGAGATGTATGTTGTCATCCCTCTAGTGGTGTCATGTGAACGTCGACTACATGAAACTTCACCATTGTTTGGGCCTAGAGGGAGGCATTGGGAAGTAATAAGTAGATGATGGGTTGCTAGAGTGACAGAAGCTTAAACCCTAGTTTATGCGTTGCTTCATAAGGGGCTGATTTGGATCCATATGTTTCATGATATGGTTAGGTTTACCTTAATACTTCTGTTGTAGTTGCGGATGCTTGCAATGGGGGTTAATCATAAGTGGGATGCTTGTCCAACTAAGGACAACACCCAAGCACCGGTCCACCCACATAGCAAATTATCAAAGTACCGAACGCGAATCATATGATCATGATGAAAACTAGCTTGACAATAATTCACATGTGTCCTCAGGAGCGCTTTACTTCATGTAAGAGTTTGTCCAGGCTTGTCCTTTGCTACAAAAAGGATTGGGCCATCTTGCTGCACTTTATTTACACTTGTTACTTGTTACTCGTTACCAATTACCTTATCACAAAACTATCTGTTACCGATAATTCCAGTGCTTGCAAAGAATACCTTACTGAAAACCGCTTATCATTTCCATCTGCTCCTTGTTGGGTTCGACACTCTTACTTATCAAAAGGACTACAATAGATCCCCTATACTTGTGGGTCATCAATACGTGGGCAATAGTGTCGGTTTATTGCATTCTAGTATGGTTGTCCTCTGCTCGGGCGCTTACAAGACTTCGTGTCGTGCACTGCTAGGTGATTGTACAAACATGAATTGGGATCTTGAATGTTCAGATCCGGCAATAATGACGATCAAGTATGTTTTGCTGACTGATTCTGCTACCACAGGCGAGGATGTCAGAGCATGAGGATGGTGCAGGGCTGCCGAAGTGCACGACTTGGGCTTTGGCAGTGCCGATGACCTTCCCCTTCA
The DNA here is from genome assembly GCF_056163025.1 of Triticum urartu. Lineage (NCBI taxonomy): Eukaryota > Viridiplantae > Streptophyta > Magnoliopsida > Poales > Poaceae > Triticum > Triticum urartu. The sequence continues at coordinate 605,323,510 of NC_141875.1, forward strand.
GTCTCTGTTGCAATGTGCGATGATGACACTTTTACATTTTGTTTTGATGGACTTTTGGAGTTAGGGTTGTTGTGATGGTGCACGGGTACTACGTCTATTTCTTGCGTTGGGGAGCGGGATGCCGACTGTCTATTTAGTAGGTTGTTTCTTTGTGTTTGTTGGTTGAAGTCCTTCAGTTTCTTTGTTCCTTTGTTTCCTTAGCATTTGTTCTTGTATCTGTGTCTAACATGTGTTATGCCAAAACAAGGAACAATAAAACAATATTAGGACAATCACTCAACTTAAAAATAATAGCAACAACATTAGCTAAACACACAAAAACAAAGCAATCACTAGATAGACACTCAGAATCAAGCGGCGTGGCAAAGCGTTTATACATACACTTCTAGTCAACCTTACCCGAGCGAGATGCAAGCAGCGGACCACAATTTGGGTCACTGCACATGCACGGCTATTAATGACAATCTCACCTTCTTTCGACGCCATAAATCCCTCCTCTTGTACCATCCAGTCGGCTCATACATAAAAGAATCAAAAGCGGCACTGCATGACTCCTCGACAAGTCTTGCCTCGACATTCATCACCATCGATTCTTGAAAGCAAATGAGAGATACATTGTGCATTTGCACCAACTTTTTTTTTCTCTTAAAAAGGTGAATTTTATTGACTCGGAATAAAGCATCATGTGGATACAAACACGATGAGCACACATCTCACCTCTGCATAGCTACGATTTACACAACCAACATTAAAGCACACACACAAATAAACATGTGGCAGATAATAAAATCATACAAGACCAAACCTATGCCTAGGCGAGAAACAAGAAAAAAAACGAAGCGATCGACATAGCAATCAACAAACTACACGAAGGATCACATCCACATCAACCATCTTTTGACACCACAAGTACAACATCGCCTTCAGGAAGGGAATGGCGATCATACGCCTCCGTCACTGGATCTAATTATCAACGACCAGATTTAGATTTTCACCATCAAAACAAGTCCGAGCATATCCAAGCAATGCCTCCAACAAGGCAACAAAGCAAAAACATCGTCATCGTCAGGTATACTGTAACACCCCGGATGTAACTTTCCCTATTTGTACTCCAACTCTTGCCGTTTCCGGCGTTAAGTTATATTTATTTCTCGGGTTTGGGTCTTTGTCTCCGTGTGTTGTTGTCTTTGTCATGCATCTCATATCATGTCATCATGTGCATTGCATTCGCATACGTGTTCATCTCATGCATTCGAGCATTTTCCCCGTTGTCCGTTTTGCATTCCGGCGCTTCGTTCTCCTCCAGTGGTCATTTCTAGCTTTCTTTTGTGTGTGGGGATTAAACATTTCCGGATTGGACCGAGACTTGTCATGCGGCCTTGGTTTACTACCGGTAGACCGCCTGTCAAGTTTCGTATCATTTGGACTTCGTTTGATACTTCAACGGTTAACCGAGGGACCGAAAAGGCCTCGTGTGTGTTGCAGCATAAAACCCCTCCAATTTGGCCCAAAACCCACCAAACTCTGCTCCATGTCCTAGATCGTTCGATCACGATCGCGTGGCCGAAAACCGCACCTCATTTGGACTCTCCTAGCTCCACTTATGCCTATAAATAGCCCCCCCTTTTTCGGATCTCGGATCTCTCCCAGTCCAACCCTAAAAAAAAGAAGAGATTCCGCCACCGACGGACACGTCCGCCCCCGGCCGGACAGTCTCCGCCTCCGCCTTCGTCCAACCACGAAGCGACACGTGGCACGCCTGCCCGCCGCAGCCGCCGGCCCGGGAGAGCCCGCGAACGGCCCCCCGAGCCCATCGCCTCCGCGCCGCCCGGCCTTCGCCCCCGCCGCCATCGCCTCCAGCTCCGACGGCAAAGCCACCGTGCCGCTTCTCCACGCCGGCGCCGACTTCCTCGGCCGCCGCCGCGGGCCTCCGCCACTCCGGCGCGCCGCCCCGAGCCGGCCCCGCCGCCCCGAGCCGCGGACGCCGCCACCGCCCTCCACCGCGGCGCCCTCGACGGCCGGCCTCGCCCCGGTCCTCTCCTTCCTCTCCGGCGACATTTCCGGCGACCTCAAGCTACAGTAACTCCGGCGGCCTCGGTTCCCGTGCGATCTGGATCTAGATCCAAAAATATCTCGGTTGACTTTTCGCTCCCGAACCCTAATTTTTTATGCCTACTTTGACCTGCCATAACTTTGCATCTGTAGCTCCAATTTGGACATATGGCATATCAAAATGTTCGTCTCGACGAGTACATCATTTCATTACATTACATCATTTTCATTTGAGCTCATCTTGATGCCCGAAATGCTGTTAGAAGGAGGCTTCGTGAGTTAATTGTCAGATCTGCTAGTTCATCTTAGACTTTTGTCATTTTTGCCATGATTATTGTGTGCATGCTATGCCTGTGAGTCCTTCATATGTTTTGTTAAGGATTTTGTATTCTTTCCAGAGGTGCAACCCATGAATTTTTGGAATATGTGTGGTGACTTGTGAAAGCTTGCAAAGTGAGGCACCCGGGAAATCTGTTTTCAGAGACTTAGTTGTTTTCACTAAGTCTGGGATTATTTAGTTCATGATGCCATATATTCAGCTTGTTTCCTAGTGATCCGTGCCTCTTTTGAGGATGATCAGTAAAGGAGTTTTGTTAATCATGTTATGCTCTATCCATACATGTCTTTGTTTGCAATTAAGGAGCACCCTAGCTTGAGTCAATCGAGCTCTACTTTTGCTTCGTGGTGAATCTGGGCAGATCGTCAACTCGTTTGCGATTTTGCCGATGCTATTGTAGTTGATCCGTGCATGCTATGCCATTGTTCTTGCCATGTCTAGCTTGTATTTTGTGCCTTCTTAATGGATGTATGCTTGTATTGCCATGACTTGCACCGTGGTGAGTGCATCGAGCTTGTTTACATGCCTTCGTGAGTTATATTTCAGCAAGTCTCAGTTTTCACAAAGTCTGAAAACTGATTGTGTTTTAGCTATGTTCGTGGGCTTGTTAGTATATTTTGTGAACCCTTTTGGCCCCAGGTCACTTTTGGTCTTTTGTTAAGCTTGTTGAGTAGCTTCATGCCATGTTCTTACTTGTCTTAATCAGGTCATGTATCATGTTGTTTTGCTGCTCCGAAGAGGGCTTCGTGATCTGAAATTTCAGACAAGTGTTAATTTCACTAAGTCTGGAATCTGTTTTGCATTTGCGTTTTTGCCATGCTTGTTTTAACCTCATAATGGATGAATTGGACGTGGCTAAGTGCTAGTCTTTTGTTAAGCATCTTGTGTGCATCCCTGCCATGTATTTTGTTGTCATGTTTGGTGGATGTAGCATGTTCATTTCATTGCATTTAGATGCCTACTTGCTGAAAATCGCAGACCGGTGTCATTCTTAAAACACTTGCCATTTCCAAACCGTAACTCCGATTCTGATGATCTTTATATCGTTTTCAAGCGATTTCATCTCATCTTTCCAGTGGCACCCTTGGAATTCCAAGTTGAGGCCAGGTTCATGCATTTCCTGTCATATCTTGCATTTTGCATCCCGCATCGCATCCCGCATAGCATATCTTCATTTCATCATATTGCTTGGTCTTGCACGTGGTTGATTGTATCCTTGTTGCTTGTTTGTCTTGTTTGGGTAGAGCCATGAGACGAGTTCGCTAACGAGGAGCCCATTGAGTTTGCTTTTGAGGATCCAGTCAACTCTGACAACTGTGCAGGCAAGATGATCCTACCCTTGAAATCACTACTATCTTTGCTATGCTAGTTTGCTCGCTCTTTGCTATGCAAATGCTACGATGCCTACCTTTTGCTTGTCAGCCTCCCAAATTTCCATGTCAACCTCTAACCCACCATTGTCCTAGCAAACCGTTGATTGGCTATGTTACCGCTTTGCTCAGCCCCTCTTATAGCGTTGCTAGTTGCAGGTGAAGATTGGAGCCGTTCCTTGTTGGAACATTTATTTACTTGTTGGGATATCATTATATTGCTATGTTACCTTAATGCATATATATACTTGGTAAAGGGTGGAAGGCTCGGCCTCTCGCCTAGTGTTTTGTTCCACTCTTGCCGTCCTAGTTTCCGTCATATCGGTGTTATGTTCCCGGATTTTGCGTTCCTTACGCGGTTGGGTTATAATGGGAACCCCTTGACTGTCCGCCTTGAATAAAGCTCCTCCAGCAATGCCCAACCTTGGTTTTACCATTTTCCACCTAGCCTTTCCCTTGGGTTTCGCGGACTCAAGGGTCATCTTATTTTACCCCCCGGGCCAGTGCTCCTCTGAGTGTTGGTCCAACCTAGAGCACCGTGCGGGGCCGTCCCTCGGCAACTTGGGTTACGTTGGCTCCCGTACACTTAGCTTATCTGGTGTGCCCTGAGAACGAGATATGTGCAGCTCCTATCGGGATTTGTTGGCACAGCGGGTGGTGTTGCTGGACTTGTTTTACCATTGTCAGAGTTGTCTTGAATTACCGAGATACCGAGTCTGATCAGAATGTCTTGGGAGGAGGTCTATTCCTTCGTTGACTGTGAGAGCTTATCATGGGCTAAGTTGGGACTCCCCTGCAGGGATTGAACTTTTGAAAGCCGTGCCCGCGGTTATGGGCAGATGGGAATTTGTTAATGTCCGGTTGTAGATAACTTGAACCTTAATAAATTAAAATGAATCAATTGAGTGTGTTACCATGATGGCCTCTTCTCGGCGGAGTCCGGGAAGTGGACACGGTGTTGGAGTAATGTTTGCGCAGGTTGTTCCTCTAGATTCTCGCTCGCGCTTTGCCTCCTCTTCTCGCTCTCTCTTTTGCGAATAAGTTAGCCACCATATATGCTAGCCGCTTGCTGCAGCTCCACATGTATTTGCCTTACCCTTCCTATAAGCTTAAATAGTCTTGATCGCGAGGGTGCGAGATTGCTAAGTCCCTGTGGCTCACAGATACTATAGCTCCAGATGCAGGTCCAGGTGATTCCGCTCCAGGTGACGAGTACGAGCTCAAGTGGGAGTTCGACGAGGACTCTCAGCGTTACTACGTGTCTTTTCCTGATGATCAGTAGTGGTGCCTAGTTGGGGTTTTGATTCGGGGCCTTGTCGCATGTTGGGTTTTCTTCTATTTTGGCGCCGTAGTCGGGCCATGAGTGTTTGTATGATGGATGTGATTTATGTACTTTGATGTGACGTGGCGAGTGTAAGCCAACTATGTATCTCCCCCTTTTATTATATATTACATGGGATGTTGTAATGATTGCCTGACTTGCGACATTGCTTTCAATGCGGTTATGTCTCTAAGTCGTGCCTCGACACGTGGGAGCTATAGCCGCATCGAGGGCGTTACAAGTTGGTAATCAGAGCCTTCCCCGACCTTAGGAGCCCCATTGCTTGATCGTTTTTAGCAGCCGAGTTGTGTCTAGAAAAATGTTTTGAGTCATTTAGGAATTATATATCGGAGAGATTAGGAATTCTTTTTACTTCACAGTCTCCTCATCGCTCTGGTAAGGCATCCTGACGTAGAGTTTTAACTCTTCTCTTCTCAAATTTCACTAATTTTTTTTAGGATCACGCGAGTATCTTGGAATCGTTCCGATGGCTTATGATGAGAACATTGTCTTGGGGCCTCCTGTCAGGGGTTTAGTGGAAGTGTCCCGGGGAGTTGAGCTCTGAGGTGTTGTCATCATAATTTTATCGTTGCAATTCTGGAATACTTGAGATATGTTCGCCGACATCGAAAATCTCTTTTATGCAGTTCGTTGGTGAGATAACCTCGACGCCACCCAGTACTGGGGCGGGAGTTCGGGAGTATCGCCATAACTTGTATAACGGATGCTTTTCGAAGGTTGAGGTAGATGGTTTCCAAAGTTTTCTCGGTTATGTGTTGAAGGATGGATACAGCTGGATGTAGGATTTGCTAGTTTGGGTGAGATATTATGCTTCCCCTGTATCCCCAACACCTGATTGCATAACTGGAAAGGTTCGGGAGTTTCATAGGTGGGAATTCTAGTAGCTCTAGTTCTTCTTCCACGGATATTGGTTTGAGATTGGGATTTCTTACCGATTATTCGTTCTTGGTCCATACCTTGCTGATTTGTTTCTCTACTTTAATTCTACGTGGCTTCTCAATTTATGGATATGTGACCATTTGAAGAGGAATGCATTCGTTCATTTTGTTCGGATGTGAAGACTATATGTTGCAATTTTCATTCCGTTGGATTCAGCTTCAATATTTATCTGTCAATGTGCTAATGGTGGTCACCCTCTTCAGGATGGCTCCTCCAACGCGCACGACTCCGAATCCTGATCCGCCACCGCCTCCACCTCCTCCAGAGGCATGGCAAGCTGTGATGGCCGCAACCAATGCAAACACACATCTGATCATGCAAATTCTCCAAGAGCGCAATCAAGGCAGTCAAGGGAATCAAGGCAGCAATCAGAGTCACTTTGCTACACTCAACCAGTTCCTTGCTAACGGGCCAAAGACTTTCAGCAATTGTGTTGAGGCAACCGATGCTGACGATTGGCTTGTAGATCTGTGTAAGCATTTCGAGTGCAGTAACGTCAGGCCTGAGGACTTTGTCAAGTTCGCTTCCTTCCAACTCAAAGATCAAGCTGCAGAATGGTTCCAGCAGTACAAGGATTCCAGAGGTGGACGTGTTATCACTTGGGATGATTTCCTTCGAGATTTCCGAGCTCATCATATTCCGCAGAGCGTGGTTGAAAGCAAGCGTGAGGAATTCCGCAATCTGAAGCAAGGCTCTTTGTCTGTCTATGACTACAACAAGTTGTTCCAGAAGCTTGCCCGCTTTGCCAAGCAGGACGTGCCTGATGAGAAGAGCATGATATATCAGTTCAGGGGTGGTCTCAGAGAAGAAATTCAGGTCGCTCTTGTTCTCTTCGAGCCCTTGAGATACAATGAGTTCTACAACATGGCGCTGAAGCAAGAGGCTGCTCAGTTGAGGTGTGATGCTTCCAGAAAGCGAGTCAGAGAGGTTACTCCTTCTTCCTCTACTCAAGTGGCCAAGCAGCAGAAGTTTTGGCTTCCTCCTCCTCCGTTCCGTCAGCCGTTTCAGCAGAAGAGCAAAGGTGGCAGTGTTTCTTCCCACCCACCCAACCCTGGCTTTCAGAACAAGACTTCATCTCAAGCTCCAAGATCGAGTGCTCCGTATCACCGTCCGCTTTCAGAGGTCACGTGCAACAAGTGCCAACAGAAGGGTCACTATGCCAACAAGTGTTTCAACCAGAGGCGTCTTCCTCCTCCTCCTCCTGTCAGATCGGCAAGTACAGCTGTGGTCAAGCATAACCCCAAGCACGCCAAGGTCAATCTGCTAAATGCAACTCAGGCAGAGGACTCACCAGATGTGATCATGGGTAACTTTCCAGTTAACTCTTTTCCAGCAAAAGTTCTTTTTGACACTGGTGCATCGCATTGTTTCATGTCAAGATCATTTGTTTCCAAGAATGACTTCGTCTCACAAATGTTGGGTAAACCTATGGGAGTGGTTTCTCCGGCTAAGTCTATGAGGGCTACTTCAATGGTTCCGGATGTTTCCATCATGATGGGTGATTTCAAGTTTCTGGCTTCTCCAATGGTTCTTGGTAACTCGTATATTGATCTTATTCTCGGGATGGATTGGCTTTCTAAGCACAAGGCTCAGCTTGATTGTGCAGCCAGGCAGATTCAATTGACTCATTCGTCTGAGGATGTAATTGTCTTTGCCGCTCGTGATGATACTATCCGTCTGTTTTCTCTCAATTAGAAGGGTGAATTGGATGCCATCTCTCAAATTCCAGTCATTTGCGAATATCAAGACGTCTTTCCAGAAGAGCTCCCAGGAATGCCTCCGCACCGGCCAGTTGAATTTGTTATTGAACTTGAGCCTGGCACGGAACCTGTGTGCAAACGTCCTTACAAGCTCGGACCTGAAGAGTTGAAGGAGCTCAAGAAGCAACTCGATGAGCAAGAAAGAATGGGTCTCATCCGTCCTAGTTCTTCTCCGTGGGGTTGTGGTGTTCTTTTTGTGAAGAAGAAGGATGGAACGGACCGACTTTGTGTTGATTACCGTCCAGTGAACAAGAAGACCATCAAGAACAAATACCCACTTCCCAACATCAATGAGCTGTTCGAACAACTCAAAGGTGCTCAAGTATTCTCCAAGCTTGATCTCCGTATGGGTTATCACCAGATTCACATTCGTGAAGAAGATATTCCCAAGACAGCATTCAGAACAAGCTTTGGTTCATATGAATACACTGTCATGTCTTTTGGCCTCGCCAACGCTCCTCCGACGTTCTCTCGCAGGATGAACTTCATCTTCAACGCCTACACCAATGACTTCGTTTTGGTCTATCTCGATGACATTCTGGTTTTCTCCAAGAACAAGGAAGATCATGCCAAGCATTTGCGTTTGGTTCTTGATAAGCTCAGGGAACATCAGTTCTATGCCAAGTTCTCCAAGTGTGAATTTTGGCTTGATGAGGTTCTTTATCTTGGTCATATCATCTCTGCCAGGGGCATTGCCGTGAATCCTGAGAAGGTGTCTGCAATTGTGAATTGGGAACGTCCTCAAAACGTGAAGCAACTCCGCAGTTTTCTCGGTCTCGCAAGTTATTGCTGAAGATTCGTTGAAAACTTTTCTAAGATCGCGAAGCCTCTCTCAAATCTTCTTCAGAAGCACGTCAAGTACGTTTGGTCTCCGGAGTGTGATATTTCTTTCAACACTTTGAAAGAGAAATTGATCACTGCTCCAGTTCTGACTCCACCTGATGAATCCAAGCCGTACGAGGTCTTTTGTGATGCCTCTCTCCAAGGTCTTGGCGCAGTTTTGATGCAAGAGAAGAAAGTTGTTGCTTATACATCTCGCCAATTGAAGCCTAATGATAAGAACTACCCCACTCATGATCTCGAGTTGGCGGCAGTTGTGCATGCTCTTTTGACTTGGAGACATCTTCTATTGGGAAGAAAAGCGGACATTTTCACTGATCACAAGAGTCTCAAGTACATCTTCACTCAGCCTAATCTCAACCTCAGGCAGACTCGTTGGGTCGAAATGATTCAAGAGTATAATCCGAGTATTGAGTATACTCCAGGCAAGGCCAATGTGATTGCTGACGCTTTGAGCAGAAAGGCTTACTGCAACAGTCTGATTCTTAAGCCTTATCAACCCGAGCTTTGTGAAGCTTTCCGCAAACTTAATCTGAAAGTTGTTCCTCAAGGTTTTCTCGCCAACCTTCAAGTCTCTCCTACCTTAGAAGACCAGATTCGACAAGCCCAGCTTCTTGATGCTATGGTCAAAAAGGTGAAGATTGGGATTGCCAAGAGTCAGTCCAAGTACAAGTGCTAGCGCCTTGATGACAAGGACACTCTCTTCTTCGAGGATCGTATTGTTGTGCCCAAAGGTGACCTCCGTAAAGTGATAATGAACGAGGCTCACAATTCTCTCCTCTCCATCCACCCTGGGAGCATGAAGATGTATCAGGACCTTAAGCAAGCTTATTGGTGGACTCGAATGAAGCGCGAGATCGCTCAATTCGTGAATGAATGTGATGTCTGCAGAAGAGTGAAGGCAGAACACCAAATGCCAGCGGGTCTCCTCCAACCTCTTGCCATTCCAGAATGGAAGTTTGACCACATTGAAATGGACTTCGTTACTGGGTTTCCAAAGTCCAAGCGTGGCAATGATGCTATATTCCTTGTCATCGACAAACTCACCAAAGTGGCTCACTTTCTGCCTATCAAAGAGTCGATCACTGCAGCTCAATTGGCGGAACTCTATACCTCTCGCATTGTCTCTCTGCATGGTATTCCTCAAGTGATCTCTTCAGACCATGGCAGCATCTTTACCTCGAAGTTTTGGGATTCTTTTCAGAAGGCCATGGGCACCAACATCCGCTTCAGCACTTCTTTCCATCCTCAAACAAGCAGTCAAGTCGAGCGTGTCAACCAGATTCTTGAAGATATGCTCACGGCTTGTGTGATCTCCTTCGGCATGAAGTGGGAGGATTGTCTTTCTTATGCTGAATTCTCCTACAATAACAGTTTTCAAGTAAGTTCGGGCAAGGCCCCTTTTGAAATTTTGTATGGCAGGAAGTGCCGTACCCCTCTCAACTGGTCTGAAACCGGTGAACGTCAGCTGCTGGGTAATGACTTAATCACAGAAGCAGAAGAAATGTGCAAAGTCATTCGTGATAACCTCAAAGCAGCCCAATCCCGCCAGAAGAGCTACTATGATAGTAAGCACCGTGATTTGGCTTTTGAGATCGGAGATCATGTTTACCTCCGTGTCTCTCCTATGAAAGGTACTCGTCGCTTCGGTATTAAAGGGAAGCTTGCCCCTAGATACGTGGGACCTTTCAAGATTGTCAGCAAGAGAGGCGACCTCGCCTATCAACTCAAGCTTCCTTCAAACTTTGCAAATGTTCATGACGTGTTCCATGTCTCTCAGCTTCGAAAGTGCTTAAAGACTCCTGACCGCACCGTCAACTTCGAGGACATTGAGCTCCAAGAAGATCTCTCCTATCGTGAGCACCCAGTTGCTATTCTTGAAGAGACTGAACGCAAGACTCGCAACAAGTCAATCAAATTTTTCAAAGTCAAGTGGTCACACCATTCTGACCGTGAAGCTACCTGGGAACGCGAGGATCACCTCCGTTCTGAGTACCCGGCGTTCTTTCAGTCCTAGATCTCGGAACGAGATCTTTTCGTAGTGGTGGAGTGTTGTAACACCCCGGATGTAACTTTCCCTATTTGTACTCCAACTATTGACGTTTCCGGCGTGAAGTTATATTTATTTCTCGGGTTTGGGTCTTTGTCTCCGTGTGTTGTTGTCTTTGTCATGCATCTCATATCATGTCATCATGTGCATTGCATTTGCATACGTGTTCATCTCATGCATTCGAGCATTTTCCCCGTTGTCCGTTTTGCATTCCGGCGCTTCGTTCTCCTCCGGTGGTCATTTCTAGCTTTCTTTCGTGTGTGGGGATTAAACATTTCCGGATTGGACCGAAACTTGTCATGCGGCCTTGGTTTACTACCGGTAGACCGCCTGTCAAGTTTCGTATCATTTGGACTTTGTTTGATACTCCAACGGTTAACCGAGGGACTGAAAATGCCTTGTGTGTGTTGCAGCCCAACACCCCTCCAATTTGGCCCAAAACCCACCAAACTCTGCTCCATGTCCTAGATCGTTCGATCACGATCGCGTGGCCGAAAACCGCACCTCATTTGGACTCTCCTAGCTCCACTTATGCCTATAAATAGCCCCCCCGTTTTCGGATCTCGGATCTCTCCCCGTCTAACCCTAAAAAAAAGAAGAGATTCCGCCACCGACGGACACGTCCGCCCCCGGCCGGACAGTGTCCGCCGCCGCCTTCGTCTAACCACGACGCGACACGTGGCACGCCTGCCAGCCGCCGCCGGTGGCCCGGGAGAGCCCGCGAACGGCCCCCCGAGCCCATCGCCTCCGCGCCGCCCGGCCTTCGCCCCCGCCGCCATCGCCTCCAGCTCCGGCGGCAGAGCCACTGCGCCGCTTCTCCACGCCGGCGCCGACTTCCTCGGTCGCCGCCTTGGGCCTCCGCCACTCCGGCGCGCCGCCCCGAGCCGGCCCTGCCGCCCCGAGCCGCGGACGCCGCCACCGCCCTCCACCGCAGCGCCCTCGACGGCCGGCCTCGCCCCGGTCCTCTCCTTCCTCTCCGGCGACATTTCCGGCGACCTCAAGCTACAGTAACTTCAGCGGCCTCGGTTCCCGTGCGATCTGGATCTAGATCCAAAAATATCTCGGTTGACTTTTCGCTCCCGAACCCTAATTTTTTATGCCTACTTTGACCTGCCATAACTTTGCATCTGTAGCTCCGATTTGGACATATGGCATATCAAAATGTTCGTCTCGACGAGTACATCATTTCATTACATTACATCATTTTCATTTGAGCTCATCTTGATTCCCTAAATGCTGTTAGAAGGAGGCTTCGTGAGTTAATTGTCAGATCTGCTAGTTCATCTTAGACTTTTGTCATTTTTGCCATGATTATTGTGTGCATGCTATGCCTGTGAGTCCTTCATATGTTTTGTTAAGGATTTTGTCTTCTTTCCAGAGGTGCAACCCATGCATTTTTAGAATATGTGTGGTGACTTGTGAAAGCTTGCAAAGTGAGGCACCCGGGAAATCTGTTTTCAGAGACTTAGTTGTTTTCACTAAGTCTGGGATTATTTAGTTCATGATGCCATATATTCAGCTTGTTTCCTAGTGATCCGTGCCTCTTTTGAGGATGATCAGTAAAGGAGTTTTGTTAATCATGTTATGCTATATCCATACATGTCTTTGTTTGCAATTAAGGAGCACCCTAGCTTGAGTCAATCGAGCTCTACTTTTGCTTCGTGGTGAATCTGGGCAGATCGTCAACTCGTTTGCAATTTTGCCGATGCTATTGTAGTTGATCCGTGCATGCTATGCCATTGTTCTTGCCATTTCTAGCTTTTATTTTGTGCCTTCTTAATGGATGTATGCTTGTCTTGCCATGAATTTCACCGTGGTGAGTGCATCGAGCTTGTTTACTTGCCTTCGTGAGTTATATTTCAGCATGTCTCAGTTTTCACTAAGTCTGAAAACTGATTGTGTTTTAGCTATGTTCGTGGGCTTGTTAGTATATTTTGTGAACCCTTTTGGCCCCAAGTCACTTTTGGTCTTTTGTTAAGCTTGTTGAGTAGCTCCATGCCATGTTCTTACTTGTCTTAATCAGGTCATGTATCATGTTGTTTTGCTGCTCCGAAGAGGGCTTCGTGATCTGAAATTTCAGACAAGTGTTAATTTCACAAAGTCTAGAATCTGTTTTGCATTTGCGTTATTGCCATGCTTGTTTGAACCTCATAATTGATGAATTGGACGTGGCTCAGTGCTAATCTTTTGTTAAGCATCTTGTGTGCATCCCTGCCATGTATCTTGCACGTGGTTGATTGTATCCTTGTTGCTTGTTTGTCTTGTTTGGGTAGAGCCAGGAGACAAGTTCGCTAACGAGGAGCCCATTGAGTTTGCTTTTGAGGATCCAGTCAACTCTGACAACTGTGCAGGCAAGATGATCCTACCCTTGAAATCACTACTATCTTTGCTATGCTAGTTTGCTCGCTCTTTGCTATGCCAATGCTACAATGCCTACCTTTTGCTTGTCAGCCTCCCAAATTGCCATGTCAACCTCTAACCCACCATTGTCCTAGCAAACTGTTGATTGGCTATGTTACCGCTTTGCTCAGCCCCTCTTATAGCGTTGCTAGTTGCAGGTGAAGATTGGAGCCGTTCCTTGTTGGAACATTTATTTACTTGTTGGGATATCATTATATTGCTATGTTACCTTAATGCATATATATACTTGGTAAAGGCTGGAAGGCTCGGCCTCTCGCCTAGTGTTTTGTTCCACTCTTGCCGCCCTAGTTTCCGTCATATCGGTGTTATGTTCCCGGATTTTGCGTTCCTTACGCGGTTGGGTTATAATGGGAACCCCTTGACTGTCCGCCTTGAATAAAGCTCCTCCAGCAATGCCCAACCTTGGTTTTACCATTTGCCACCTAGCCTTTCCCTTGGGTTTCGCAGACTCAAGGGTCATCTTATTTTACCCCCCCGGGCCAGTGCTCCTCTGAGTGTTGGTCCAACCTAGAGCATCGTGCGGGGCCGTCCCTTGGCAACTTGGGTTACGTTGGCTCCCGTACACTTAGCTTATCCGGTGTGCCCTGAGAACGAGATATGTGCAGCTCCTATCGGGATTTGTCGGCACAACGGGTGGTGTTGCTGGACTTGTTTTACCATTGTCGGAGTTGTCTTGAATTACCGAGATACCGAGTCTGATCGGAACATCTTGGGAGGAGGTCTATTCCTTCGTTGACCGTGAGAGCTTGTCATGGGCTAAGTTGGGACTCCCCTGCAGGGATTGAACTTTCGAAAGCCGTGCCCGCGGTTATGGGCAGATAGGAATTTGTTAATGTCCGGTTGTAGATAACTTGAACCTTAATGAATTAAAATGAATCAACTGAGTGTGATGGCCTCTTCTCGGCGGAGTCCGGGAAGTGGACACGGTGTTGGAGTAATGTTTGCGCAGGTTGTTCCTCTAGATTCTCGCTCGCGCTTTGCCTCCTCTTCTCGCTCTCTCTTTTGCGAATAAGTTAGCCACCATATATGCTAGCCGCTTGCTGCAGCTCCACATGTATTTGCCTTACCCTTCCTATAAGCTTAAATAGTCTTGATCGTGAGGGTGCGAGATTGCTGAGTCCCTGTGGCTCATAGATACTATAACTCCAGATGCAGGTCCAGGTGATTCCGCTCCAGGTGACGAGTACGAGCTCAAGTGGGAGTTCGACGAGGACTCTCAGCGTTACTACGTGTCTTTTCCTGATGATCAGTAGTGGTGCCTAGTTGGGGTTTTGATTCGGGGCCTTGTCGCATGTTGGGTTTACTTCTATTTTGGCGCCGTAGTCGGGCCATGAGTGTTTGTATGATGGATGTTATTTATGTACTTTGATGTGACGTGGCGAGTGTAAGCCAACTATGTATCTCCCCCTTTTATTATATATTACATGGGATGTTGTAATGATTGCCTGACTTGCGACATTGCTTTCAATGCGGTTATGTCTCTAAGTCGTGCCTCGACACGTGGGAGCTATAGCCGCATCGAGGGCGTTACATATACCCAATTCGGGTCAGACCTAGACTTTTCACCCCGTAACTCGAGACCTGGTACTCGAAAAACACCACCAAAATTGAAGTCAATTATGTGTTGTTGCCGCCACTTTTCCACAGTCGCAAGAACTACATGATGGACCAAAAATCTCACCAGTCTTTAAACAACTCTCTACACATTGCTGACAAAGTTGTGGTATAGACCTCTCACCATAGAATTTCCGATACTAACAATTGTTCACCAATTTGTTCTCTTCTGACAAGTTTGTAGACTTTAGTGGTTTTCTCAAATTCTCCCACAGTTCAGCCACATCTCCCAGTAGAGTTCTTCTAAAGACAATGTTTTTTTGAACAACAAAAGATTTTATTCCATTAGCAACATTTTACAGAGAGTAGTGTGAAAGGTCTCACACTTGACATGGCGAGGACATCTCTTGCAATACAAGGTCATGCATCTGAAGAGAGACAACGAAAAGCTAGAGGCCTATTTTTAATTTTGATTGCTAACTTTCCTTGGTGATGTTCTTTGACATAAAAACGCCCGTTGATGTGTGCTACTCTGGTGTGTATAAAAGATGGCGACACCTGTAAAAATCTTCAATCCATTCATTTTCCAACAACAACAACAACAAAGGCTTTAGTCCCAACCAAGTTGGGGTAGGCTAGAGCTGAAACCCATAAGACCTCGTAACCAAATTATGGTTCTGGCACATGGATAGTTAGCTTCCACGCATCTATGTCCATGCCTAGTTCTTTGGTGACACTCCAGTCCTTCAGATCATCCCATAAGAAAGTTTTTATAGCATCTCCAATCTATCTTCTAACAACTTTTTCAAAAGTGGGATTCATATTCATGACCATTTGCTTTTTCGAAAGGGAGGAATACCCTTGGTCTGTGCATCAAATGTTGCACACAAACATTAATTTAAACAAACAGAGCATCAAAGGTACGAGTATCATCTCAAGTACAAAAACAAAATCAACATGCAAGCATAACATACCATCATACAATTATGAATGGGATAAGTCCCACCCCAACATGCAAACCATGCATGGGAAAAATATTTTTCATTCTATTATTCTACTTATATATTCAATAAATATTTTACAATTATATATATTTGAACTAAAACTATATATAAATCAAATATAATAAGATGTATGTATTCTTAATTTTGGTTCGCGTGTTATTAATTCAAATATTACTCCGTATATTGCGCACAATCAAATCTCATTAAAATATATTGCAATCAATATCCGAAACAATCATGGTGTCACTACCGGAACAACGGCCGTCGGCATACACCCCTTTACCTTTGGCATAGTGAAAGTGTAACTATCCAACATATAGCTCATTGAGCTAATGCTATTTCAAGATAAATATTTCAGGAAAGTTCAATGATTGGCATGGCATGGATTAGGATTCTGGCCCCCTCAAAATGCCAAGGAGAAGGTTTACTTTTAGTGATCCAAGATCACATTGAGTCCATAGGAAAAGCCAATACTATTAAAAGGGGATGAGGTGTTGCTTAATGGCTTGCTTGCTCAAAATGCTTAGTGATATGCTCCAAAAACCCTCAACCACTTTCTCATATCCACATATGTCCCAAATCAAAAGTCAAACTCGGCCCCACCGAAATGTTCTATCCGGCGCCACCGAGTTCACTTGACATAGCCACTGCCACAAACCCTAGTCACTTCGGTCTCACTGATAGGGATCTCGGTCTCACCGAGATGGGATTGCAAACTTTCTGTTTACCTTCATAACGTTTCGGTCCAACCGAGATGAGCGATCAGTCCCACCGAGTTCGCAATGCAAACTATCTATTTCCCTTTCGTAATGTTTCGGTCTGACCGAAATGAGCGATTCGGTCCCATCGAGTTTGCCTGACCAACTCTCTGGTTAGCTTATTACCAAAATCGGTCCCACCGAATTTGTGTAATTGGTCTCACCGAGATTACGTTATGCCCTAACCCTAATGAAATCGGTCCCACCGAGTTGACATGTGGTCCCACCAAAAAGCCTAACGTTCACATTTTGAACTGAATCGGTCCGACCGAGGTTTCTGATCCGGTCCCACCGAGTTTGGTAAATTGTGTGTAATGGTTAGATTTTGTGTGGAGGCTATATATACCCCTCCACCCTTCCTTCATTATGAATGAGAGCCATCAGAAAGTGCCTACACTTTAGCATTCATTTTCTGAGGGAGAACCACCTACTCATGTGTTGAGACCAAGATATCACATTCCAACCATTTGAATCTTAATCTCTAGCCTTCCCCAAGTTGCTTTCCACTCAAATCATCTTTCCACCAAATCCAAATTTGTGAGGAAGAGTTGAGTGTTGGGGAGACTATCATTTGAAGCACAAGAGCAAGGAGTTCATCATCAACACACCGTCTATTACCTTTTGGAAGTGGTGTCTCCTAGATTGGTTAGATGTCACTTGGGAGCCTCCGTCAAGATTGTGGAGTTGAACCAAGTAGTTTGTACGGGCAAGGAGATCGCCTACTTCGTGAAGATCTACCCTAGTGAGGCAAGTCCTTCGTGGGCGATGTCAATGGTGGGATAGACAAGGTTGCTTCTTCGTGGACCCTTCGTGGGTGGAGCCCTCCGTGGACTCGCGCAACTGTTACCCTTCGTGGGTTGAAGTCTCCATCAACGTGGATGCACGATAGCACCACCTATCGAAACCACGCCAAAAATCTCCATGTCTACATTGCGTTTGCTCCCTCCAAACTCCTCCCTTTACCTTCATGTGCAATGTTTTACATTCCGCTACTATACTCTTAGACTTGCATGTGTAGGTTGATTGCTTGACTTGTGCTAAGTTGTTAAAATCTGCCAAGACCTAAAATTGGGAAAAGGCTAGATTTTTATTTTGTCAAGTAGTCTAATCACCCCCCTCTCGACATACTTTCAATCCTACAGGTGGTATCAGAGCTTTGGTCTCCATTTGCCTTGATTTCCATAGCTTTTGGTGATCATAGCCTTGGTTTCACAACCTAGGAGAGTATGGCGTCTAGCGAGGGAAATTATCACCCTAGAGGTCCTTACTTTGGTGGTACTAATTTTGCTAGTTGGAAGCATAAGATGAAAATGCATATTCTTGGACATAACCCTGTTGTTTGGGCTATTGTGTGTGTTGGCTTGCAAGATGAATTCTTTGATTGGGGGAGAACCAAACCGTGAAGCTACCACGGAAGAGTTGAAGATGCTGCAATACAATGCTCAAGCTTGTGATATTCTCTTCAACGGATTGTGCCCCGAAGAATTCAATAAAATCAGCCATCTTGAGAATGCAAATGAAATTTGGGATACTTTGATTGATATGCACGAGGGTACCAACTCCGTCAAGGAATCCAAATTGGATGTGCTTCAAAGTTAGCTTGACAAGTTCAAAATGAAGGATGGTGAATGTGTCGCTGAAATATACTCTAGGCTCTCTCTCATCAGAAATGAGATTGCCGGCTTAGGAAGTGTAGAGATGACCGATAGATTCATCATCAAGAAGATCCTAAGAGCCTTGGATGGAAAATATGATAACGTGTGCACATTGATCCAAATGATGCCCAACTACAAAGATCTCAAGCCAACGGAAGTCATTGTAAGAATTGTTGCTCATGATGTGTCACTCAAGGATAAGGAAGAGCTTCACAACAAGTCAAGTGGTGCTTACAAAGCCTCATGTGATGCTCCT
The DNA here is from genome assembly GCF_056163025.1 of Triticum urartu. Lineage (NCBI taxonomy): Eukaryota > Viridiplantae > Streptophyta > Magnoliopsida > Poales > Poaceae > Triticum > Triticum urartu. The sequence continues at coordinate 605,341,848 of NC_141875.1, forward strand.
ACATCATCAAGTGAGAAACAAGCCTTCAATGAAGAATCGAGCCTAATGGTGAAGAACTTCAACAAGTTCTACAAAAGTATAAGCAAGGAAAGGAGTTCCAAGTCAAGGTCCTGCAATGACAAAAGATCTTCAAGTCGTGAACGTAATTGCTACAATTGTGGAAGACCCGAACACTACTCCAATGAGTGTACGACTCCCTACAAAAGAAGAGAAGATTCACCCAAAAGGAGAAGTAGAAGAGAAGAATCACCACCTAGAGAGAGAAGGAGTAGAGATGACCATTATGAACGAAGAACATCACGGAGAAGCAAGGATTCGGAAAGGAATGACAAATCATTAAGAGCTACACAAAATGAAGACATCAAGCTCATGTTGGTGAATGGGTATCCAGCTCCGACTCCGACAATCACTCCGAGAGAAGTTATCACTCCGACTCTGAATATACTCAAAATGAAGGTGTTGCCGGTCTAGCACTTGTGTCAACCAACTCCCACGGCATATTTGACTCACCAAATGAAGGAATGGGAAGATGCTTCATGGCTAAAGACCAAAGGTATCACACCCCGAGTATGTTGATTTAAAAAGTGATGAAGATGACTTGCTTGGTGATGATGATTTACTTGTTGACAACTCTAGTGATGAAAACTATGATGAACTTGCTATTAATCATGCTAATCAAGATAAAATGAACGACAATGATAATAAGGAGATTGAGCGTCTAACTAAAGAACTAAACACTCTTAAGTTAGCTCATGAAACTACCTTGGAAAATCCTCGAGAACTTTTAAAGACTCATGTGAAGTTACGCTTTGAAAAGCTCAACCTTGAGAAAGAGCATGGGTTCTTAAAGGCAATCAATGATGATCTTCGCAAGAAAAGTTCTTCTTACATTGCCAAGTGTTTACTCTTGTCTACTTAGATGCCACAAGTTAAATCTAGCAACAAGAGTAAGAAAGATTCTTCTTCTAGTAGTAACAACAATCATGTTAAATCCAATATTGTTGCCTCTAGTAGTTCTCTTGATTCCACTAATGATTCTCTTAGCCAAGTTACACTTGAGCAAGAAAATAGCCTACTAAAGGGAACTATAGATAAAGGTGTCTACAAGAGTCTTGCCGGAAGTAAGCAATTTGAGGAAATTGTACGCAAGCAAGGAAGGCACCGGAAGAATCAAGGTATTGGTTTTGAACGGAAGTTCAATGCCAATGGAGTTGAGTGGGAAGAATATCAATACCCCAAGACAAAGTTTGTTCCTCAACAAGAGAAGTATGATCCTACTTCTTTCCAAGGGACACAAGCTCAAGATGATCTTCCACCACAAGACCACAAGCAAAAAGGTAAGGACAAGCTCCAAGAGGAGATTGATGCATTTGAAGAAGCTCCTAAGGCCTTGGTCAAGTGGGTTCCCAATACTACATCAAGTTCTACTACATAAAGTACGACTACAACTCCAAGGATTCCCATTAAGATGGTGTGGATCCCAAAGAAGAAGAACTAGAAAGTTCTTGAGGGTGACTCCGCCAACATACTTCACTCATATCACTTTGGCGAGAACAAGTGTAAACAACTTCCACATCTTGCACTAGTTCAAGGAGTCACAAACCCTCTTGTTGGTAAGACAAGGGACAAGGTAACCTAATGCTTTCATGGACATCATCTTGTGTGTACATCACTCTATGTCTATGGATATCCTTATTTGTTCCTTGTGGGACTAACCCGTGTAGGTATTGAAAGTGCAACCCACTCCAATGGATTGCTCCAAATGATCTACATCAACATTGAGCATCCACATCTTCAACATCTACATGAAGTCATCATCGACAAAAGCCAAGGTTAGTTCAGCCCTCTTAGGGGGGATATCACATCTAGGGGGAGCTTTACTCTAATCAATTGAGCTAAAGCAACTCTAATGGTGTGAACACAACAATGCTTTATGTAAAAGTGGTGACCCCACTTGTGCTTAAACAATGAGTATGACCTACCAAATGTTCTCATTTGACTCCTAAGTCAATATACTCATATATTGATGACCTAGTCATCGCCAATTACTTGATAGATGCTAGAATGTTTGTGCATGCTTTGCCACATATTTCATATGCCATTTTATTGAGTGAGCATGTTGATTGCATATTTTACTCATTCGAGGACATCCATTTGTTGCCTTGATTGTTTGGCCTTTTATCTTTTGCCAAATGGATGGACAAGAATGCCTAAGAACCTCCTCTAGCTATCTATGCTTTTCTCGTCTCAAACTCTATTCATGCTACATCACAAAGTTTGATCAAGTCAGATTCGAACCACTTTGTGTGAGGAGCACTCGGAGTCCCCGATTCGTCATAGGCTTAAACTTCCAAAACCTCATTGTGCATTTCGGTATGACCGAGTCATTCACTTCGGTCACATCGAGTTCACCAAGTTGATCTAGGTTTTCCATCTCGGTGCAAGCGATTTGAACTTTTTGGTCACACCGACTTGCAGTAACTGCTTGCGATTCTGCATCTCGGTGCCACCGAGTTGTTCCACTCGGTCACACCGCTCACACCGACAGGGTCGGGATATATATATCCACGGGTGAGATTTTGGAAATTTCTTCAAAAGCCCTCAGCCCGTGCGTATCCTGCTCTGCCTCCTCGGGTCTCCGGATCATGTCCTCGCCACCAGGGACCTGCCGCCGCTGGTTTCCGTCGCTATCAATGGAATTCTGCTCCGCCATTGTTGCCATAGCGAACTCCCGCCGAACTAGGGTATGGGTTCGATACTTTGTGCTATTTCCTTACTCCGATTCCTAGCACATTGCTTCACCATGATCTTTTCCACATATGAAAACAATCTATCCAGAGAAACCTTCCTTTAGGTAAGATTTGATTCGAAAATTTAGGGTTAGGTCTCCGCTGAACTCATCTCAGACCGACCAAGTTGTAGAAATCGGTCTCACCGATTTGGCTTAGGCCATTGCACATGCGTTTTTGGTCTGACCGAAAATTGCAAATCGATGCGACCGAGTTCGACTCTCTGTGAAACCCTAGCAATCTCGGTGCCACCGAACTGTGACTCGGTCTAATCGAGTTTACTAGTTTAGATTCCAGAAGTTGCTTCAGTATCACCGAGTTTAACAAATCGGTAGCTCTGAAATGCTTTCTGTGGAGAACTAAAACTAAGTTTTTAACTGATCTGTTTTGCAAAACTCTGCACTTTGTGATGCTCATCTATATCTATTCACAGGGACTGCTGTCAGTGTGCTTGCCAAGATGTCTGATCAGAGTGATAGCCAAAACAGATATGAAGAGCCAGTGCAATTGAGTGAGGGCACTAGTCCCTCAAGCACCTCAGATGATGGCAGCAGGAGCACTCCCAGTAATTTGCCTAAGGTAGCCACCAGGTCAAGGAAGAAGAAAACCTCAGATTCTGAAGATGAGGACTATGTGGCCACTAAGGAGGAAGACAGCTCCAAGAAGAAGGTGTTGAAGAAAGAGTATGGTACTGCTGCAACTACAAAGCCTGGTTTGCACAAGAAGGCCCCTACTAAGAGGGTGCCAACCTTACAGGTCAGAGCCTCATCTACTGAAACCTCTAAGCCAACTGGAGAGGCTGCTAGAGAGGGAAAGAAGAGGAAGGAGAGGGTCAAGAAGACCATTGCCAGAGTGCTTGGTAGATCCTCCAAAATGAGAGAGTCAGAAGAAGATGAATAGGAAGAGGATGCTGCTCCAGCACCCAAGTCTCAAAAGCTCATGGGAAATGCAATCAAGTTAGGGGCTGCAACATCAAAGCCCAAAACTGCTCCCAAAGCAACAACTCAAGTTCAGAAGCCTTCTAAACCCAAGAGAAGCACCAGAAACATTCCTACTGAAGAAAAGAACAAGGCCCCAGTGCCTGAAGCTGAAGAAGAAGATGCAGAAGCCCAAGTGCTAAGAAAACTGAAACCAAAGATTCCAGAATACAATGACACTCATCCTGTGGCTGAGGACATGAACATCAAAAAGGATGCAGGATTGAGACTTTGGAGGCAGTCTGATCCATATGCTGTAAGAAGGAGAACTGCAGTGGACTATAGGTTCCACACTAAAGAACAACAAGATTTCTATGAGACCATTCTTCTTGACAAGAACCCAATTGTCTGTGATATGAAGTGGATCGATTGGGAATTCATTTATGAGAATGAAGAATTCTTCCCAGGTGTACATGAAAGCTTCAAAGCTTGTGGAGTTGATAAGTTTATGGGTCAAAAGTTGACCAAATGGAATGATGAGCTAGTTATGCAGTTCTACTCCACTGCTCATTTCTATCCAGATGGCAGAATCTTGTGGATGTCTGAAGGTACAGGCTATCAATCAACTGTAGATGAGTGGGCCAAGTTGATCAATGCCCTAGAAGAGCAAGAGGATGATTTGGATGTGTATGCCAAAAAGAAGAAAGACCACAACTATATGGAAAACATGTACAAGGAGATCCCTGACAAAGCTTTGGAGACACACAAGCTTAGATCTGTGCACTATTTGTTGTCTGGTTTGCCTACTATCAACACCATCTTAAGGCATACCCTGTTACCCAAATCTGGAGATCACAAGATGATCAGAGGACATTCCATCAACTTGCTACAAATCTTTGATGTACCACAAAAAGTCAAGGTCATGAGTCTGATTGTGGAGACAACCAAGAGGACAGCTACTGACTAGAAAAGATCTTGTGGGTATGCTCCACACATTCAGGTGCTCATCAACTCAAAGATGGGCACATGTACTTACTTGTTGGACAAGGAGCATTTACCCTTGCACCCAGATTTTGAAGATAACGAAGTTGTGATGAATGAGAACGAACCTTCATCATCACAAGCACAAGAGAAGAGAGCTAAGGCAAAGGCAGAAAAGGCTGCAAGAATGCTAAGTGCGGAGGAAGCATCTCAGGTATTCTTAAAGAGCAAACAAGATCAGCTAGGTTATCTGATACAAGTAACATTGAGGATTGAGAAGGGCTTGGCCACCCTAACTCAGAATCAGGAGAGCTTGGAAAGGATTGTTGAGACAAAATTCTATGATCTTGACCTCAAGGTGATTGAGATACAGACTGCAGTTAAGCAGCTCCAGGAGGAAGCAGAAGAGAAGAGAGGGAAGGCAACTACGGATGCTTTTCAGCGTGTGCCAATGAGTCAGAGGCCAGCTGTAGTGCCAGTATCAGATACAAGAGCTACTTCATCTGCACCAGTAGCGACAGCTTCAGTGCCACCTCCAGCACCTGCTCCATCAGCTCCAACCACATCAACTGATGCCTTCGTCCCTGGAGTTCTCTCTACACCACCTCCGGAAGAGCAAGCCTGAGAGACGGATAGCACTATGCATTTTCAAACTTTTTGGTAACTTGTTGCCAAAGGGGGAGAAATGTATAGATCATAGGCTTCGAGAGAGAGAGAGTGTTTAGCTTTTGTGCCTCTCTTGCATTTTGGTTGAACTTTATTGTGTGCTTTTTTGATACTTTATGTCTGTGTGAGATACTTGTATGATTATGTGTTTGATCATATGCTACTTTAATGTTTGCTTGGATGACACTATCCTTTATATCCTTATATGATCATTCACTTTTCTTGGTGATGAGTGCATGTTTTAATTCATATGATTTTCAACACTCCACTAAGATGTATGTGACATGGAAGAGTGACCCATGATCCTAATCGATTGTGCATTTGCATTCAAAAGCAAATCTTAAATAGTGCACAAATTTAGGGGGAGCTCTTGCTTATCACATACTTCTCAAAGCGATGATGTATTTCAATCTTAGTATCATTTGTCAAAGCTTTGATCTATATGTTGTCATCAATTACCAAAAAGGGGGAGATTGAAAGTGCAACTATCCCTGGGTGGTTTTGGTAATTATTAACAACATATAGCTCATTGAGCTAATGCTATTTCAAGATAAATATTTCAGTAAAGTTCAATGATTGGCATGGCATGGATTAGGATTGTGGACCCCTCAAAATGCTAAGGACAAAGTTTACTTTTAGTGATCCAAGATCACATTGAGTCCATAGTAAAAGCCAATACTATTAAAAGGGGATGAGGTGTTGCTTAATAGCTTGCTTGCTCAAAATGCTTAGTGATATGCTCCAAAAACCCTCAACCACTTTCTCATATCCACATATGTCCCAAATCAAAAGTCAAACTCGGCCCCACCGAAATGTTCTATCCAGCGCCACCGAATTCACTTGACATAGCCACTGCCACAAACCCTAGTCACTTCGGTCTCACCGATAGGGATCTCGGTCTCACCAAGACGGGATTGCAAACTCTCTGTTTCCCTTCGTAACGTTTCGGTCCAACCGAGATGAGCGATCAGTCCCATCGAGTTCACAATGCAAACTCTCTATTTCCCTTTCGTAACGTTTCGGTCTCACCGAAATGAGCGATTCGTCCCACCGAGTTTGCCTGACCAACTCTCTGGTTAGCTTATTACCAAAATCGGTCCCACCGAGTTTGTGTAATCGGTCTCACCGAGATTACGTTATGCCCTAACCCTAATGAAATCGATCCCACCGAGTTGACATGTCGGTCCCACCGAAAAGCCTAACGTTCACAGTTTGAACTAAATCGGTCCGACCGAGTTTTCTGATCCGGTCCCACCGAATTTGGTAAATTGTGTGTAATGGTTAGATTTTGTGTGGAGGCTATATATACCCCTCCAGCCTTCCTTCATTTTGAAGGAGAGCCATCAGAACGTGCCTACACTTCAGCATTCATTTTCTGGGAGAGAACCACCTACTCATGTGTTGAGACCAAGATATTCCATTCCAACCATTTGAATCTTGATCTCTAGCCTTCCCCAAGTTGCTTTCCACTCAAATCATCTTTCCAACAAATCCAAATCTGTGAGAGGGAGTTAAGTGTTGGGGAGACTATCATTTGAAGCACAAGAGCAAGGAGTTCATCATCAACACAACGTCTATTACATTTTGGAGAGTGGTGTCTCCTAGATTGGTTAGGTGTCACTTGGGAGCCTCCGTCAAGATTGTGGAGTTGAACCAAGGAGTTTGTACGGGCAAGGAGATCGCCTATTTCGTGATGATCTACCCTAGTGAGGCAAGTCCTTCATGGGCGATGGCCATGGTGGGATAGAAAAGGTTGCTTCTTCGTGGACCCTTCGTGGGTGGAGCCCTCCGTGGACTCACGCAACCGTTACCCTTCGTGGGTTGAAGTCTCCATCAACGTGGATGTACGATAGCACCACCTATCGGAACCACACCAAAAATATTCGTGTCTACATTGCGTTTGCTCCCTCCAAACTCCTCCCTTTACCTTCATGTGCAATGTTTTACATTTCGCTGCTATACTCTTAGACTTGCATGTGTAGGTTGATTGCTTGACTTGTGTTAAGTTGTTAAAATCTGCCAAGACTTAAAATTGGGAAAAGGCTAGATTTTTATTTGGTCAAGTAGTCTAATCACCCCCCCTCTAGACATACTTTCGATCCTACACATAGGCCTAAGCCGACGGCGGCCGTTGGCTTAGACCCGTCGGCATAGATTACGCCAGCGTAGTCTTGTCAGACCGTTGGCACAGATATGTCGTCGGCATAGAGACCTATGCTGACGGCTTCCGTACAGCCGTCGACATAGATTGACCGTTGGCGCCGATTTTCACAAGAGGACAGTTGACGGCGCCGTCACCGTGACAGCCCTATCACAGGAGGCCACATGTCAGGGCTAAGCCGACGGCCGTCGGCTTAACCCTGACACGTGGCATTCGCTGGGCGTCCCTAGCAAAGAGGTAAGCCGACAGCTTGGCCGTCGGCTTATCCCTGACACGTGGCAACACCTGGTTCACTTGGGCATGGCTATGCCGTCGGCATAGTTCTGTTCTATTTTTTTAATATCCTCTATTTTTGCCATTTCCATTCAATTTCACAGCATTTAAAGACACAAATATGACAAAAACAATATATAGACAGAAATATGACAGATCACCAACATCATCATCTAAAGATCACCAACATCATCATCATCATCATCATCTAAAGATCAATATCATCATCGACGAAACTTCATGAACATAAGTATGAGACACAGACATCATCATCGTCATCTAAAGAACACTAAGAACTACAGAACATGGAAAGTATGGCACGACATGCATGGAACACATCATCAGCCAAGACGGGTATCATCGTGAGCACCGCCGAGACCAGCACCACCTTGCCAGAGCGGAGTGACTGGAGTCGAGCCACCGGTCCCCTACATGTTTGAAATGAGATTGTAAGGGTAAATATGATATGATAGTGTTGAATGAACGAGCACTAGTTTGTCAGTAATTAGGCAAATGTACTAACCGGAGTCTCACTGCCTAGTGCCACCCATTCATCGAACGTGGACACGTGTGGGGGTTCTCCAGCAGGTGATGGTGCGGGTCCCATTTGTGGTTGATCCGTGCGGTTGGTGCAAGACGCCAGCATTGCCTGGATGTCAGTTAACCAAGCAAATCAGAAGGTCAGAAGAAAAGAAAGTGCAAATTTTAGCTTGATTTTAAGAGGGCAAAACTAACTGCCATCATCTGACGGTTGTAATCCTCGTTTGCCTTCACTCGTTGCAAGTACTCCCGCACATTGAGATTCCTAAGCTCGACAAAGGCCTTATATGCCTACAAAATTTAGGTTGTTTTCAAGTGGGCAATGCTGAAAATAAAGTGAGAAAGTGAGAAAGTGAGAAAGAAAGAAGATAAGGGGAAATACTTAGAGCATGCTGGTGGGCTAAGAGAGGCTGCGAACGCCCCGTACTCTCGCACGGGCTCGGATTGGTAGCTCCAAGCCGTGTGTAGGAGACAGAAGGAGTGATCAAGCCATCGAAACACGGGTAGCGGCCATGGTACTTCGGCTGGATGGCCACCACCGCTGTGTCGTCGATCTGAGACTGGACGACATGAGGAGCATCCGGACCAGGCAGATGCAATTTCTCAAACTCCTTGTAAGTCTCAAGGTGCTCCTCCGTCTTGCCGTAATACTCGCTCTCGCATTCCTTGCGATCACTCCGCGCACGGGCCAGCTTCCACAACTCCATGTCTGAGAGCGGCCTCTTCAACTTGTCCTCCTGCAACGTCAAACAGAAGTTAGCCATACATAAAAACATGACGGTAAAAAGAAGAAAAAGAATACATCATGCATATAGATATACCTTCATGGCCTTAAAGCCCCAGTGGTTCCTGTTTTCACGGTTAGCACGGTTCTTACTACTCTTGGCAGCAAACTCTGCATTGTCACCGAGCCATTTATCCACCAAAATCACCCATCCATCATTCTTTCCGAAGCACCACTTAGGAATAACCACCTAAAATAATGGAAGCATGACATGTCATGTATCATGGAGTTATATATCACTCGTTATTGGGTATACATATCTCCTCACGGCCAGATTTATTATTTCGCAAACATCATGTCTACTCCTCGGCTCTAATATTCAAGGGAGGGATGCTCTGCGCGTTGTTGAACACGTTGCCAGGATCGACCACCGTCTTAGCACGGACCAGCCGGTCGAAGTTCCCTCCGAAGTACGCCTCCCCCCAGGACGACCTCGCACGAGCCACCGCCTGCGCGGACGAGCCACCGGCAGCCTGCGTCCAGCTGTTCACGCCCAGATCGAGATCGAGGTAGTTCACGTACGCAGCGCGGGGATCCTTGGACACGTAGGGGGCCATGAACTTGTAGAACGACCTGAGCCATCCGATGAACTCCTCCGCGCGGGCCACCTCCGACCGGTTCCAGCTGACGCCGTACTGGATGCTGTACAGGTTGCCGGCGCGGTGCGGGAACGGCGTCTCGGCGCTACGGACCCGCGCCATGGCGCCGCCGTAGGGGTCCAGCTGGATGGACCCGGTCGGCCCGGTCGACAGATGCCGGACGATCTCGGCCATGTCGTTCCTCCAGATCGGTGCCTGCACGTAGTCGGACTTGCTCTTGGAGTACTGCTTTGGCTGGCGCCGCCGGTTCGCCAGGTCCTCCACCGTGCTCAGACCGGCGAACTTGGCCGTCGACTCGACCCAGCTCATTTCTGAGAGGTGTCGCTCGGTCAAACCTAGCTCAGGAAAGCTTTGGCTGAGAACCGACAACGCATGGTCTTTTGACGCAAGCACTTGACCGGTGAAGGAGATGGAGACGTTGCCGTCCGTCGACCCGGTTGGAGCATACACGGAGAGATAAAACTCGTCCGGTAGATTGGGCCCGACATACTGCCACCTGTGAAGCAGCCCGGCTATGAGCTCGACCGGACCAGTCCGGCCGACGGTGAACGCGGTGACGTTGCGAGGAACCGGAACGAGCCGGAGCTTCCAAGCGTACACCACACCCCAGCTCCCGCCGCCGCCGCCTCGGATCGCCCAGAACACGTCGTCGCCCATTGAGCTCCGGTCAAGGACTCTGCCGTCCGGAGTGATGACCGCCGCATCCAGCACGTTGTCGGCGGCAAGCCCAAACTTCCGGGACAGAAGCCCGAACCCGCCGCCGGAGACGTGCCCCCCTAGACCAGTGGTCGACCCCGACCCGGCTGGGAATGCTAAGGAGTAGCTCGACCGCCCCACGGCGTAGTACAACTCGCCCAACGTCGCTCCCGATTCGGCCCAGGCCGTGGCCGAGCCCGGCTCGACCCGGACGCGGTTCAGGTTCGCGAGGTCGACCAGCACGAAGGGCACGTGGTTCTCCGTGGTGTAGGACAGCCCCTCGTAGCTGTGCCCGCCGCTACGCACGCGGATCGCAAGCGATCTGGCGCGTGCGCACAGGATGGCTCGCCGCAGGTCATCCCTCGACTCCGGGAGGACAATGGCGGCGGGCCCGGCGACGTTCGGGAGCGTGAACCGGAGGTTGAAGATGGAGGAGTGGAGCAACCCGGCGTAGCCCGGTGATGTGGGCACGGAGAAGTTGGTGACGCCGTTGGAGATGAGGCAGGAGGAGAAGTTGCTCGCTGTGGCCGCCGCGCCGGAGCATGGGCTCCGATGAAGTGACAAGAGGAGGCAGACCAGCTGGAGGAGAGTCGTCGCAATGGAACGCATTGTCTTTTGGTGAGATGGAGAGATGCTCGTTGATGTATGTAGGTGGTTTGTGTCTGGATTGAAAATGGTTGTGGTTTAGTAGTTAGTTTCCATGGAAGTTTGGCAATAAATCAAGCTACTTCGTCAAGGACGGCGGTGCTTACTGCCATTGTGATATACCATATGGCATATGCTCTCATTGGATTTGCCTCCCTGGGTATTGAAATGCCTAAACAAGATCTTCAGAAGGAGAGCACTGTTTACTGTTTAGTGGCATGGGAGCAAGTTTGTTGACCCGTGGAGTTTGGGGACCTTGGGATTCATAACCTTCATCAAATAACTTAATCATGCCTTGCGCATCCGATGGATCTGGGAGAAAAAAAATCAACTAGTTCCAGAGTGTGGGCTGGGCTCCCTATGCAGATTCGTAGCACTGAAAAAAGTATAAAAAGGCAGAGAATTATCTCGCTAACAAAATCCGTATAAAATCTCTTGTTAATAGCATGCTAATAGAATAATTTAATAGGTGGCGTTATTTTGTATAGCTCACTATTTTTTTTCTTCAATTTTCCAGTGAGGTGTGCTCGTGGCTTCTTGTGAGACTCTGGATAGGAAGATTGCCATAACTTAATTTTACGGGCTCACCCCCTCCCCCGGGTTTAGCTTCTTTTCCGATGCTTGGGACCCGTCCCAGTGGATCTCCCGAGCTGACATGGAACTGCTATCTACCCCTCTGTCCCATGAGGAGATTCATGCGGTAATCTTCTCGTCTAAATCCAACTCAACTCTGGGGCCAGATGGCTTCTCTATCTTGTTTTTCAAGAAGTTTTGGACTCTCCTGAAACCACTTATTTACTCTATCTGCCTGGGTTTCTGCCTACATACAGTGGACATATCGTGTCTTAAATACACTTCTTTAACACTGATTCCCAAGGTCAAGGGAGCTGACCAGATTCGCCTCTTTAGGCTAATAGCGTTGATCAACACTATTGCGAAATTCCCCTCCAAAGCATTTGCCACTAAACTTTCTCCCATTGCTCATAAACTTATCAGTCCCACGCAAACTGCCTTCATCCGATGGATGGCATTATGGTGCTACATGAGCTTCTGCACGAGCTCCACGCTAAGAATAAGAAGGTTGTCGTCCTTAAACTAGACTTCAAGAAGGCGTATGATTGCGTGCGCTGGCCCTTCCTTCAGAAGATCCTCTTGACTTGCTGCTGCGTGCCGTCGTCACAAACGTCTACACCGCCCAGTCCTCACCACCAACGTCATCATCAACAACACAGCCGCCCCTACAACAGCCTGGACTACTTCATCGAAGAATGATTAATATGTGCACCGTGATATGATCTTGTCTTTGATTATGATAGTTGTTGCATCTGCGATGCTGATGTGTCGATTATCTAGTATGCTAGAACTTTGTATGCTAATTACTATTCTAGTCTTGAATTATTTATTGAAATTATCATTAATTTACATAATATTCCAACAATCCAAAAACCTTGTGGTATGCAATTTCCTTAGTTAACTATGGCTGGTTTTGCGGATGCACTGAGGCTGGATAAATTTACCGGTGTGCACTTTAAGAGGTGTAAGGTGAAGTCCATGCTCGGGCGTGCTGGTTTGAAAGTTTTTAATGTTAGTGTTGGCATGAGAGAGGGAACAACTGATGAAGATCAAAGAAAGTTTCAAGAAGCCAATACTATGTGTGTGGGATGCATTCTGAGTGTTCTTGCTGGCCATCTATGTGATTTGTATATGCACATACAAGATGGGATGATACTGTGGGATGCACTGAACGCTACATGATGGAGAGTTTCCACGACTACAAGATGGTGAATAACCGTTCTGTAGGTTAACAAGCTCATGATATAGAATGCATTATGAAGGAGCCGGAACTCCTTAAGTGTGATTTATGCAACAAATTCGTAGCTAGGTGCATGATTGCAAAGTTGCCTCCTTCATTGAGAAATTTTGCCACTACTCTGAAACATAAGAGACATGAGATATCAGCTAAAAACCTAATTGCATCTCTTGATGTTGAAGAGAAAACTCGGCCTAAACACACTACTGAGAAAGCATGTGAGGTTCAGCCTACCGCCAATATGGTGTAGAGGTACCCACAAAACAAGAACAAAGGGAAGAACAAGCCTGTAAAGACTACTACCTTCAAGAAGAAGAAGTTGAACAAGGCTGAGCTAGAGTGCTACACCTGTGGAAAACCCGGACACTTTTCCAAGGAACTCCCAGAACGTGCATACTGCAGAGGGAAAATGATCTCCAAGATTGTCAACTTGGTGACTGCTAGCAATACTGATGGGTATGGTAATTTACTTATTGTTCTTTCAGTATTTCAATCATCTTCTTGGTGTATTGATTCGGGTGCTAACATCCACATGTGTGCTGGCGTCTCTTTGTTCACTTCTTATCAGGTCGCACGAGATATTCTTACGTCCTGATGGGGAATGGGTCATATGCTTCTGTTTTGTGGCATTGTCATGGTGGATCTGAAGTTCACTTCAGGGAAGATCGTGCAGCTAAGCAACATGAAGTATGTCCCTACTATGAACATGAATCTAGTTAGCAACTCCCTTCTATGCCGAGATGGGTTTAAGGTATTTTAAGAGCTGAATAAAAGCAATAATGTCGACATATGGACAATTTATAGGCAAAGGCTATGAGAGCGAAGGATTGTTCTGACTTTTCCTTTTGAATATTTGCAATAAGTCAGTAAACAAAATTTGTGCTAGAGTTATGATGCAAGTGTTTGGCACTCTCATTTATGTCACATTAATTTTGGTTTAGTGTCTTGGCTATCTAGTATGATTTTAATAAGTTTCACTATTGACAAAGGTTCTAAGTGCCATAGTTGAGCACAAATAAAGCAACCTCGAAAGCCTCACATGGCTGGTGAGGAGAGAAACTTGGCACATCTAGAACTCATACATTCTGACCAATGTGAAATGAATGTCAGTCGACAAATGGTGGAAAGAGATATTTCATGACGTTGATTGATGATGTGACTAGATTTTGTTATGTTTGTTTTTTACAAACTAAAGATGAAGCTTTAGACTACTATAAAATTTATAAATCTGAAGTTGAAAATCAAATAGATAGAAAGATCAAGTGTCTTATGTCGGATTGTGGTGGAGAGTATTTTCCCAAAGTTTTTGATGAATTTTGTGAGGAACACAATATTATTCATGAGAGGACGCCTCCCTATTCACCCCAATAAAATGGGGTTACTGAGAGAAAAACCGCATGCTGACATACTTGGTGAATGCCATGATAGGCATTGTTGGTTTATCTAAGGCATGGTGGGGAAGGCTTTATTGACTTCGTGGCATGTCCTGAATAGAATTCCTAACAAGAATAAAGAGAAAACCCCTTTTGAAGAGTGGGTTGGGAGAAAATTATCACTTTCTTATTTGCGCACTTGGGGATGCTTGCTGAAGGTCAATATTCCTTTCACTAAGAAATGCAAACTTGGACCGAAGATAGTGGATCTTGTCTTTCCAGGTTATGCTCACTGGAGCATATCATAGATATTTTTAGTGTAGTTAAATCCGAGGTACATGATATGCTTGTTGATACTATAATGGAATCTTTTCATGCAACATTTTCTGAGAATATATTGCCAATGAAAGATATGCATAGTATTGCTATATTTTCTTCTGATATAAATCCCGAATCTAGTACATTTGATGAGTACTTCGAACAATCATCAGAGGAAATCCTTGAGAAGGATAATAATGAAGCTCCTGTGAGGAGCAAGATACAAAGGTTTGCAAAATATTTTGGTAACGATTTCATTGTATAACCTGTGGACGACACTCCCAAGTCTATTGCATAGGCATATGCATCTCCGAATGTAGATGATTGGAAAAATGTTGTCCATAATGAGATGGAATCAGTTCTTTCTAATGGAACTTGGGAGCTAACTGAACGACCCTATGGTTGTAACCTATGGGCTATAAGTGGGTGTTCAAAAGGAAGCCAAGACCCGATGTTACTATTGAGAAGTACAAGGCATGACTTGTGGCCAAGGGCTACATTCATTAGGAAGGCAAAAATTACCTTGACACCTATTCATGTGTTGCTAGAATGACCACCATCCAGATGTTCCCTGGCTGTCTCTTATGGTCTTATCATTCATCAAATGAATGTCAAAACGACTTTCCTAAATGGAGAGTTGTAAGAGGAAATCTATATGGATCGGCCTAATGGGTTTGTGGTAAAAGGTGAAGAGAGAAAGGTATGCAGGTTGTTAAAATCTTTGTATGGTCTGAAACAGGCATGTAAGTAATAGCATGAGAAGTTTGAAAGAACTCTGACTTCTACAGGATTTGCCATTAATGAGGCTGATATATGTGTTTACTATCGTCATGCTGGGGGCAATAGTGTTATATTACGTTTGTACATCGATAACATAATGATCTTTGATACAAACATTGATGCGATCAATGAGGTCAAATCTTTTCTATTGAAGAGTTTTGACATGAAAGAGCTGGAAGAAGCAGATGTGATTCTAAACATCAAACTTATTAAGGATGAGAGTGGGATTACTCTAACACAACCCCCCTATGTTGAGAAGGTCTTGAGTCGGTTCAACTTTATGGATAGCAAGATTTCTCTAAAACCTTATGATCCCCGCGTGACACTCTGAAAGAGCAAGAAAGATACAAAAGATCAATTAAGATACTCTCAAATTGTCAGGTCACTCATGTACTTAGCAAGCGCAACAAGGCCACATATCTATTTTGCTATGAGCAAACTAAGTAGATTCATGTCCAACCTGGGTGATAATCGTTGGCATGCGCTAGAAATGGTCTTTGCGTTATCTGAGAGGTACTATGAGTTATGTAATTCACTATTCAAGGCATCCTGTTGTGCTAAAAAGATATAGTGATTCGAACTAGGGACACGTTTGGTTGCCTAGAGTGAATAGTGCCTGCATTTCAGCCACATCTCACCAGAGCCTGGTTCAGCAAAAACATGCAACAAACCAACATCTGCATGTTGTTTGGTTGCCTGCATTGCATCAATGGCCACTTTAGGGCCGGATGCCCGCATTTGTGCTTAAGGGGTGAACAGATGCAAACCATAGTTGTTTGGCTGCATAAACATTTGTGTTATGCTCACCCCATTCAAATGTTGTGGACTTACCACCACATTAGGCACAACAAAAGGCAGAGCACTAACATCACATAAACTAGCAAGTAAACAACAGCTAACAACAGATAAACACGCAACTAAATAGGCATACTGCTAACAGGCATAAGTTTAAAGACAACAGGGGCATCCCATGCACCCCGCTTCACCACATGGTACTGAACCCTGGACAAAATATTAACAGGTTCACACCAAGTTCTCTCATCACCGCAACAAACTAACTACAAGTTCATACTACAAGTTTAGAGGGCGAAAGCAAGGTCACCGATGCAGCTGTGCCTGCTACAGGGCACCCTACACCCGATGGAGCTATCTTGGTTGTAGATTTGGACCTTGAGGCCTAGGTTGGAGACGCGCAGCACGACAAGGTCGCCAGGGACGATCATGTGGTGGCAGTGGAAGTACTGCCAGCCCATGCAAGCACCATCTGCCCCTCGAAGTTCTGGACCTAAACCCAGAACTCGCACCACTTGTTCGCCGGGAGCCTCACGACGCGCGGGAGTTTGACCGTCAGCCACTCCTTCATCACCTCCACGAACATGGGAGGGATGACGAGCATGGCCAGATCCATGTAAAAGCATGATGTCGCTTGAAGCTACGTCGGTATTTCCCCAAAAGAGGAAGGGATGATGCAGCACAAGGCGGTAGGTATTTTCCTCAGATATGAAACCAAGGTTATCGAACCAGTAGGAGAACCAAGCAACACAACGTAAACAACCCCTGCACAGAAATAACAACCACTCGCAACTCGACGTGTCAAAGGGGTTGTCAATCCCTTTCGGGTAACGGCGCCTCAAACGGTGCATGGGCAGGAGAAAGTTGTGATAGATTGAATAAATAGATCGCAAATAAAATAAAGTGCAGCGAAGTATTTTTGTATTTTTGGTTTAATAGATCTGAAAATAAAAGCAAGAGAAAAATAGATCGCAACGGCAAATATATGAGAAAGAAGCCCAGGGGGGCGTAAGTTTCACTAGTGGCTTCTCTTGAGAAAAATAGCAAACGGTGGGTAAACAAATTACTGTTGGGCAATTGATAGAACCTCAAATAATTATGACGATATCCAGGCAATGATCATTACATAGGCATCACGTCCAAGATTAGAGACCAACTCCGGCCTGCATCTACTACTATTACTCTACACATCGACCGCTATCCAGCATGCATCTAGTGTATTAAGTTCATGGAAAAACGGAGTAATGCAATAAGAACGATGACATGATGTAGACGAGATCCGTTTATCTATGGCGGTACATATAGATCCCATCTTTTTATCCTTAGTAGCAACGTTACATATGTGTCGGTTCCCTTTCTGTCACTGGAATCAAGCACTGTAAGATAAATAGATCAAGTTGGCCAAACAAAACCCAAATATCGGAGAAGAAATACGAGGCTATAAGAGATCATGCATAAAAGAGATCAAAGAAACTGAAATACTTTCATGGATATAAAAAGATAGATCTGATCATAAACTCAAAGTTCATCGATCCCAACAAACATACCTCAAAAGAGTTACATCATATGGATCTCCAAGAGACCATAGTATTGAGAATCAAGAGAGAAAGAGAGAGAGAGATGAAGCCATGTAGCTACTAACTACGGACCCGAAGGTCTACAAAGAACTACTCACGCATCATCGGAGAGGCAGCAATGGAAGTGGTGAACCCCTCCGTGATGGTGTCTAGACTGGATCTGGTGGTTCCGGACTCTGTGGCGGCTCGATGAATATTTCGTCGACCCCCCTAGGGTTCTAGGATTTTTGGGGTGTTTATCGAGCAAATAGGCGGTCCGGGGGCACCCGAGGTGGGCACAACCCACCAGGGCGTGCCTGGGCCTCCTGGCGCGCCTTGGTGGGTTGTCCCCTCCTCGGGACTCCCCCCAGGTGCAACCACGGCCCAACATCTTCCTTCTGGTCCATAAAAAATCTCTGTAAAGTTTCGTGGCAGTTGGACTCTGTTTGATATTGATTTTGTGCGATGTAAAAAACATGGAAAAAACAGCAACTGGCACTTGGCACTATGTCAACAGGTTAGTACCAAAAATGATATAAAATGATTATAAAACATCCAAGATTGATAATAAAATAGCATGGAACAATAAAAAATTATAGATACGTTGGAGACGTATCAGCATCCCCAAGCTTAACTCCTACTCGTCCCCGAGTAGGTAAGTGATAAAAACAGATTTTTTGATGTGGAGTGCAGCTCATCATGTCATATCATATTCTTTTCTTTATAGCATGGACATTTGGACTTTTATGTGATTCAAAGCAATAGTCTAGTTTTGACATAATAATTTAGGTACTCAATCATATCAACAAGCAACCATGTCTTTTAAAATATCAACACTAAAATAAGTTATCCCTAGCCCATCATGCTCAAACATTGATCCATTCATGAAACACACTTTAATTACACCCAATACATAAGCACGATCATATTGCTTCCTAGTTGGTGCTTTTATAAGAGAAGTTGGAGACTCAAAATAAAAATTGCATAAAGTAAAAGATAGGCCCTTCGTAGAGGAAGTAGGGATTTGTATAGGTGCCAGAGCTCTAAGCGAAAAATTTGAGATAAAAACATTTTGGGAGGTGTATCCATCCCACCAACAAAAACGACTTAGAGTTCCCAATACTTTCCATGCATAGATATATCATAGGGGTTTCCCAAACAGAAAATAAAGTTTATTCCTTTTTCCACCATAACTTTCACTTACCATGGCTAGCTGTATCCGTGGTTGCCCTCCATACCAACACTTTCCAAGGAATTTATTATTTGACAACATAAAGTAAATTAATTTGTTTTTGCATTTCGGGACTGGGCATCCCTAGTACCTTTGCCTTACTCTTGTGCAATGAAAAATGAATAAACACTCATCTTGAGAATAACACATCTAGCATGGAAAATATTAGCCACCCCTCACCGCTCCACGAGCGAAATAAACACACAAAAGAGAAGTTTATTTTGAAAATTAGAGATGGCACATGCAAATTTGCTTAGAACGGCAAAAGAATACTGCATATAGTGTCGGATTCCGGGTTCCGGCATACCCTTGAGGTTCGAACACTGGGTTGCGTGCGGAGATCTCTCCCCTACCGATCTACGTCCAATCTCCTCACATGATCTAAGCTGGAAACAACGAACAACACAAGGGACACGAGTTTTATACTGTTTCGGGCCACCGTTGTGGTGTAATACCCTACTCCAGTGTGTGGTGTGGTGGATTGCCCCAAAGGCTGATGACAAACAGTACAAGGGAAGAACAGCCTCGCGAGAGGTGTTCTTGAGCTGGTGCGACGAACTGCTAGGGTGAGTTCAGTCGCCTCTCTCTCTCTCTCTGCTAGGGTTTTACCAGATCTCTAGCCGTCCGTCTACTCTGTGGTGGCTAGCTCCATTTATAGAGGCCCTGGGCCTCTCCCTAAATAACGAGTCGGAAGGGCGCCAACAATTGGCCATTTTGAAGGGGAACATCTAGTACAAGTTATCCTGACCAAAGGTGCTCTTTGGCTGCCAAAAGTACTGGTGATGACGCCGTCTTGGGCTCCACGGTGACCTCCGTCCTGCCGCTCTGCTGGTCCTGGTCTCGTTGCACCGGAATGGTAACCTTTGCCCGATGCCTTGGCCTGTGCTTGCCCCCTTTGCACCAAAGGGGAAACAAGGACACTACGCAGGCCGGCGCCCGCCTGGTCTCGAACGTCATGGCTTGCGTCACAGGCTCCTCGCGAGGTACCCCTGTCTTGATCTCTCCGCCTCCTCGCGAGCCTACCTGACGAGGCTGCCTCTGAGGAAGCTTCCTGTCGTCCGCCCCGCGAGGCTTGGCCCCTCGCGAGGGTCTTGAGCTTGAGCTGATGAAGATGGGATGTGCTGGGCCCCCACTTGAGCCACGCCGCAGGCCGCAGGCAGGCAAGTCTGGGGACCCCCGTTCCCAGAACGCAGACAGTAGCCCCCGGGCCCAAGGCGCGCCCGGGCTTGGCCTAGCAGGAAAGCGAAGGGGCAAGTGCGAAGCGCAGCGGGCCCTAACAACCTGTGGCCTTGGGCGCCGCGTGGAGATTGATCGGACGTGGGCGACTGCGCTTCCCCACGACGCCTCGGCGACTGCATGACTTGATAAGTCCCTGCATGCAGAGAAACCGATCATGATTACCTGCGAACGTGGTGCTCGGCGGTTGGCCTGCTCCGGCTATAAGTACGGGGCCGCGCGAGCCCCTTCAGCTCGTCCCCTTTTGCTTCTCCTTTTCTTCCTCTTGGCTACTCGTCGTCCCCATGGCCCCAAAGAGGTTCTCGGCCGCGAAGAAAGGAAAGGCCCCCCAGGCAGGACCTGACTCCCCCCGACCAAGCGCGGCTGAGGCCGCCCTCAAAAGTATACCACGGTCCCCGTGGTGGCCTCCTGCGGCCATGGAGGCGGTTCCCTACGCGGTGATGAGCGCCCGGTTGCCGACGGGGGGCACGCCGTGGGTGTGCGCCCCCCTAGGCCACGCTTTCGCTCTGCGGAGGTGCCGCCGGAGTTCGTCGTGTGGTCGGCGGATCCATCCAGCACCAGGCTCCAGCTCCCCCGTTTCTTTGTAGATGGACTGCCGGCCAGCGCTTGGTGCGGCTTCTGGCTCCAGGCAGACGGCTGCTGTAGCAGGGCCTCCTGGGCTTCGCTGGAGGTCTTCGTTTCTGCGAATGGGGCTCTGACACGCGGCTGGCAAACGTTTGCCCGCGCGCGTGGCCTGGGCCGGTGGTGCACCCTGTACTTCAAATTTGATGGCGACGCCACCCTCTACGTGAGGGTGTTCGGGGAAGATGGTCGCCGTGCCGGGTGCTACCCTGAAGATGACGACCGCGGCCGCCTGCCCAGCCCCAGCACTGACCAGGATGAAGATGGCGACTGGCGTACAGGCGGCGGTGCTCGGGGTTCGCCGAGCTTCGGCGACCCCCTCTCAGGCAGCAGCTCCTCCAGCGGTGGCCGTGACCAGCCCCCGTGCCGTCACGCCCGCCTGGGTGAAGGTAGCGGGTCAGCCCGCCGTCGCGCCCCGGTGAAGCGAGAGGAGGGATCCGCCTGAGCCCCAGGAGCAGCTCGAGCCTTCGCTGTGGGTTGGCGTAGGACGAATTGCGCTCGTTTTGTTTTCTTTTTTATCCTGCGCAGAAATAGAAAGTAATGTAGGGCCCCGCGGGGGCGTGTTAGAACTGCTGCTGTTTAACCATCGCGCTGTTTCCGCTATCTCCGTGCTGTGTTTCCGCGCCGTGCACCCATGTGCGGGAACTATTTTAGCTCGGTGGGGCTTGGCGCGGTCCTCGCCTCCCGAGGCCGTGGCCTCGTCGCGCGCTTCGTGCCCTGCAAGGATCAGTAGGAGGGGTAACTTACGGTCTTGGTTGTGGGGGCGATCGGCCAAGGTCCCGCGCTCGTGTCACGATGCCCGTGGTGAACGGACTGGGAGGGGTGCTCCCGCAGAGGACTCGGGTAGGAAAGCTCCGAACGATCGGGGCAGAAAACACTCGCGAGGGCGCCCGCGAACCTCCCTCGCGAGACTTGCGTGAGAGAAAACGAGGCAAGCGAGCGAGAAAGACAAAGAGTCACAAGCCAGGAACGCCAACAACTTCAATAAAACTTCAAACGGGAATAGACAAACCAACTGCAGAAAGCAAATGGGAAAGCCGCGTCCGGCACCTATTCTAGTCTTCGACGTCTTCTCACCAGCGCGGAGCTAGGTGCTGCCACTAGGCGTGGGCGGGAGCCCCCGAGGCCCGAGGGCGGCACTCCGGAGATTCCGGGGCGAGTACAGCCCCACTCATTATTACGTGAGAGTGTCACGGGCGATGAGCTTCACAGGCATTTGCCTTCTTCACAGGCACCGGGCCTTTCCCAAAACACAGCAGCTTCACAGGCATTCACCTTCTTCACAGGCACCGGGCCTTTCCCAAAACGCAACAGCTTCACAGGCATTCGCCTTCTTCACAGGCACCGGGCCTTTCCCAAAATGCAGCAGCTTCATAGGCATTCGCCTTCTTCACAGGCACAGGGCCTTTCCCGATACGCAGCAGCTTCATAGGCATTCGCCTTCTTCAGAGGCATAGGGCCTTTCCCAAAACGCAGCAGCTTCACAGGCATTCGCCTTCTTCACAGGCACATGGCCTTTCCCAAAACGTAGCAGCTTCACAGGCATTCGCCTTCTTCACAGGCACCGGACCTTTCCTAGGCGCTAGGCCTCGCTCAGGGATAGAACCTCCAGAGATGTTGAATGTTCCACGTGTTCTGGACGGGTACCCCCTTCGGGGTCTCCAAGCGCGCGGAGCCAGGCCTGGAAACATGAACAACCTTGAATGGGCCCTCCCACATGGGAGAGAGCTTGTGCAGCCCCTCCCTGGAGAGAACCCGTCTGAGCACGAGATCCCCTACCTCAAGAGTTCTGGGGCGGATGTTGCGACAGTGGTATCGTCGCAGTGCCTTTTGATACCTTGTCGCTCGCAGCGCGGCTTCTCGACGGCGTTCCTCCCCCAGCACGAGATCCGTCCCCCGCATGGCGTCCTACTGCGTCTCATCGAACGCCAAGACCCGTGCGGAGCGACGCCTAACCTCGTGAGGGAGAACAGCCTCTGCTCCGTAGACGAGGAAGAACGGGGTCTTGCCAGTCGGCTTGGTCGCAGTTGTGCGGATTGACCACAGCACGGACTGGAGCATGTCGTACCAGCCCCTGCCGCAGGCTTCCAGCTTCTTCTTGAAGGTCCTGGCTTTGAGGCCCCTCAGGACCTCCGCGTTGGCCCGCTTGGCCTGGCCGTTGCTCCGGGGGTGTGCTACCGAAGCGTAACATATCTGCGTTCCAAGGTTAGCACGGTATGTTTTGAAGAGATTACTGGTGAATTGCGAACCGTTGTCGGTGATGATGCGGTTGGGCACCCCAAATCGGCTCACGAGGCCCTTGATGAATTTGACCGCTGAGCCTGCCGGGATTGTGCGGACGACTTCCACCTCAGCCCACTTGGTGAATTTGTCCACGGCGATGTAGAGGTAGCGATAGCCCCCTGGCACCCGAGGAAACGGGCCCAGAATGTCCAGCCCCCAAACTGCGAACGACCATGAGAGGGGTATAGTCTGTAGACCCCCCGCAGGCTGAAGGATCTGCTTAGCGTGAAACTGGCAGGCCTCGCAAGCCTTCACAAGCTCAACGGCGTGGTTGAGCGCTGTGGGCCAATAGAATCCACTACGGAACGCTTTGCTGACGAGGGTCCGTGACGACGAGTGGTGCCCGCAGTCTCCGCCGTGTATGTCCGCCAGTAGCTCCTTCCCTTGCTCTCGGGAGATGCAACGTAGGGACACGTCATTTGGTTGCTTCCTGTAGAGCTCTCCATCCCTGATGCAATAAGTCGTGGCCTACCGCGCCACACGCTCCGCTTCCTACTCATTCTCCGGCAGAGTCCCTTGCATTAGGTAGTTCTTGAGCTCCGGGATTCAACACCCTTCCTCAGGCTCTATCGCCAGGAGCAGGCGTGCCCCTGCGGCTGGGCCGCAGACCGGGGCTCCTGAGGTAGGCGGCTGAGGGAGCTCCTCCCTTGGTTGCGCCGTGCTCGACAGTGACGGCACTGCCGAGGGTTTGAAGAGCCGCTCCTCGAAGACGCCAGGCTCCTGAGGCAGCCGCCTAGATGCCCTCTTGGCAATGTCATCAGCCTCCTGATTAGTGTCGCGAGGCACATGCTGCAACTCTAGCCCCCAGAATTGTTTCTCCATCTTGCGAACCTCAGCGAGGTAGGCTTCCATGCGCTCGTCCTTTGGCTCGTGTATCTTGTTGGAGAAGTTAACGAGGAGCTGCGAATCGCCCTTGATGATGAGGCGCTTCACCCCTAAGGAAATTGCGGCCTTCAAGTCTGCTATTAGGCCTACATACTCCGCTATGTTGTTGGAAACCTTTTCTCCATGCTGGAAGCAAAGTTGTACGGCATAGTAGAGTTTGTCCTGGGTAGGGGATACGAGCACTGCGCTAGCTCCCGCACCGTGTCGGGAGAACGCCCCATCAAAGTACATGACCCAGCCATCCGGTGCTTCACTTCTCGGGGAAAGTGATCGGTCTTCGCCTGCCTCGAGACCCGGCGCTTCTGCCCAATCTGGCACGAAATCCGCAAGTGCGGCTCCCTTGATGACTCTGGTCGTACTGAATTCTAGCTGAAATGCCTGTAGCTCGATGTTCCATTCAGCAACCCTTCCAGCTGAGTTGGATCTCCTGAGCACTCTTTCCAAGGGGTATGCTGAGACGACTTTGATGGGATGTCCTTGGAAGTAGTGGCGTAGCTTGTGTGAGGCCACCGGTAGCGCGAGGAGGAGTTTTTGAGGCATGGGATACCGTGCCCTTGCGTCCCGTAGCACCGTGCTGACGAAGTACACGGGATGCTCGACGAGGTTGAGGGTGCTGGCGCAGCTTGCATCCTCTAGAGGTCGAGGCGTCTCTTGAGACGACGGAGCTCCCAGTGCTTAGTCGCCTAAAGAGGCCTCTCCTGCTTCGGGTGCGTTCTCCTGCCGCGGTTGTTCCTTTCCGGCTGCGGTTGCAGCCTTCGTGAGGCCCTCCTGACTCTAGTTTGCTTCAGTTTGGACGGTCGACGCGGCCTTGGCACAACGCTCCTCCCTGACCGCCACCAGGGCCGCGTTAGCGGAGTAGGGGGTGGCCACAAGGTAGAGCACCAGGGGCTCCCGAGGACGCGGAACTACCATCGTGTAACACCCCGGATATGATTCACCCAATATGTACTCCAACTCTTGCCATTTCCGGCGTTAAGTTATTTTATTTTCTCGAGTTCGGGTTTTTGTCTCCGTGTGTTGTTATCGTTGTCATGCATCTCATATCATGTCATCATGTGCATTGCATTTGCATACATGTTCATCTCATGCATTCGAGCATTTTCCCCGTTGTCCGTTTTGCATTCCGGCGCTTCATTCTCCTCCGGTGGTCTTTTCTACCTTTCTTTCGTGTGTGGGGATTAAATATTTCCGGATTGGACCGAGAATTGCCAAGCGGCCTTGGTTTACTACCGGTAGACCGCCTGTCAAGTTTTGTACCATTTGGACTTCATTTGATGCTCCAACGGTTAACCGAGGGACCGAAAAGGCCTCGTGTGTGTTGCAGCCCAACACCCCTCCAAGTTGGCCCAAAACCCACCAAAACGCTCTCCATCATCTAGAGCGTTCGATCACGATCGCGTGGCCAAAAACCGCACCTCATTTGGACTCTCCTAGCTCCCTCCACCTCTATATAAAGAACCCCCCATTTCAATTCACGGACGAAACCCTAGAACCACCCACGTCTCATGCCGGCAGACATTTTTTTGTTCGCCCGGACACGTCCGGATCCACCCACCGCCGCCACATGTCGCTCGCTCGTTGGGTCGCGCCGCCGCCCCACTTCGCCGTCGCCGCCGGCCCGGGAGGCCCAGGAGGGGCCCCCGAGGCCCGTTGCCTCCCGCCGCCGCCCGGGGCATCTTCCCGAGGCCCGGTTCCTTCTCCGCCGAGGCGCGCCGCCCGCCGGCCGCCCTCCACCACGCCGCCGCGCCGGCTCGCCGCCCCGTCGTCGCCCGGTCTCCACCGCGCCTCCCCGCCGTCCAACGCCGCCCCGGCGAGCTCCGCCGACGCCGGCGAGCTCCGGTCACCCCCCAAGACCGGCAAGTCCGGCCACCGCCGCGGCCATCTCTAGCGAACCTCGTGGAACGCACCGCCGCTACAGTGCACATCCAGATCCAGATCCAGATCTGGTTGACTTTTTGCCCCAAACCCTAAACTTTTGGCTATGTTCATCGCATCGTAATTTTGCATCCGTAGCTCCGTTTTGGACATATAGCATATCAAAATGTTCATCTCAGAGAGTACATAATTTCATCTCATTGCATTATTTTCATTTGAGTTCATCTTGATGCCCGAAATGCTGTTAGAAGAATGCTATTTGAGATAATTGTCAGATCTGCTGCTCCATTTAGAGATTTGTCATTTTTGCCATGATTATGGTGTGCATGATATGCCCCTGAGCTCTACATGAGTTTTGTTATATGTTTTGCCATCTATCCAGGGGTGCAACCCATGTATTTTTGTGATGTGTGTGGTGACTAGCACAAGCTTGCAAAGTGGTGCATTCGTTAATGCTGATTTCAGGGACTTAGCATTTCCACCAAGTCCTTGAGCTGTTTATCTCAATATGCCATATGTTCATGTTGTTTCCTAGTGATCCGTGCCTCTTTTGAGGATGATCAGTAGGGATGTTTTGTTAATCTTGTAGTGCTCTATCCATCCATGTCTTTGTTTGCAATTATCGAGCACCCTAGCTTGAGTCAATCAAGCTCTACTTTTGTCATTTCATGAATCTGGGCAGATTGTCTACTTGTTAGCAATTTTGCCGAGGATGTTGTAGTTGACCCGTGCATGCTATGTTATTGTTCTTGCCATGTCTAGCTTGTATTTTGTGTATTCTTGATGGGTGAATGCTTAGATTGTCATGACTTGCTCTGTAGTGAGTGCATCAAGCTCGTAAACATGCCTACTTGATATCTGTTTCAGCATGCCCCAGTTTTCACTAAGTCTGAGAACTGATTATGTTTTTGCCATGTTCACGTGCTTGCAATTGTATTTTCTGATCCCTTTTGGTTCAAGGTCACTAAGGCATTTTTGTTAAGCTCTTTGAGAAGCTTCATGCCATGCTTTACTTTGCCATGTTCAGGTCCTGTAGCATATAGTTTTCATGCTCCAAAGTGTGCTATCTGATCTGAAATTCCAGACAAGTGTTAATTTCACTAAGTCTGAAATCTGTTTACCAAATGCATTTTTGCCATGCTTGTTTGAACCTGTTAATTGATGAATTTGCCGTAGTTCAGTGCTAGTCTTTTGTGACTCATCATGAATGGATCCCTGCCATGTATTTTGATGCCAGGTTTGGGTGCTGTAGCATGTTCATCTTGTTGCATTTATATGGCTACTTGCTGTAAATCGCAGAACGTGGTCATATTTGAATTGCTTGCCATTTCCAAACCGTAACTCCGATTCCGGCGTTCTTTATATCGTTTTCAAGAGATTTCATCTCACCTTTCCAGTAGCACACTTGGATTCCCAAGTTGATGCCAGGTTCATGCATTCCTTGTCAAATCTTGCATATGCATCACATATCGCATCCCGCATAGCATACCATCTTTGCATCATGTTGTTTGAGTTTCCACGTGGTTGATTGTGTCCTTGTTGCTTGTTTGTCTTGTTTGGGTAGAGCCGGGAGACGAGTTTGCTAACGAGGAGCCCGTTGAGTTTGCTTTCGAGGATCCAGTCAACTCTGACAACTTTGCAGGCAAGATGATCATACCCTCGAAATCACTACTATCTTTGCTTTGCTAGATGCTCGCTCTTTTTCTATGCCTATGCTACGATGCCTACCACTTGCTTATCATGCCTCCCAAATTGCCATGTCAAACCTCTAACCCACCATGTCCTAGCAAACCGTTGATTGGCTATGTTACCGCTTTGCTCAGCCCCTCTTATAGCGTTGCTAGTTGCACGTGAAGATTGGAGACCGTTCCTTGTTGGAACATTATTTATTTGTTGGGATATCATTATATTGCCATGTTATCTTAATGCATCTATATATTTGGTAAAGGGTGGAAGGCTCGGCCTCTCGCCTAGTGTTTTGTTCCACTCTTGCCGCCCTAGTTTTCCGTCATATCGCCCGGATTTTGCGTTCCTTACGCGGTTGGGTTATAATGGGAACCCCTTGATAGTTCGCCTTGATTAAAGCTTTTCCAGCAATGCCCAACCTTGGTTTTACCATTTGCCACCTAGACTCTTTTTCCCTTGGGTTTCCGGTGCCCGAGGGTCATCTTATTTTAACCCCCCCCGGGCGAGTGCTCCTCTGAGTGTTGGTCCACCTGTTAGCTGCCGGTGGCCACCAGGGGCAACTCCGGGCTGGCCTACCTGTACCTAAGACGATCTGAGTGTGCCCTGAGAACGAGATATGTGCAGCTACTATCGGGATTTATCGTCACATTCGGGCGGTGTTGCTGGATTTGTTTTAATTTGTCGAAGTGTCTTGTAGAACCGGGATACCGAGTCTGATCAGAATGTCTCGGGAGAAGGTCTATTCCTTCGTTGACCGTGAGAGCTTGTCATGGGCTAAGTTGGGACTCCCCTGCAGGGATTTGAACTTTTGAATGTCGTGCCCGTGGTTATGGGCAGATGGGAATTTGTTAATGTCCGGTTGTAGATAACTTGAACCTTAACTTAATTAAAATGAATCAACTGTGTGAGTTACCGTGATGGTCTCTTCTCGGCGGAGTCTGGGAAGTGAACACAGTGTTGGAATAATGCTTGCGCAGGTTGTCCTCTAGTTACTCGCTCATGCTTTGCCTCCTCTTCTCGCTCTCTTTTGCGAACAGGTTAGCCACCATATATGCTAGTCGCTTGCTGCAGCTCCACATATTATCCTTGCCTTACCTATTAAGCTTAAATAGTCTTAATCGCGAGGGTGCGAGATTTCTGAGTCCCTGTGGCTCACAGATTTCTTCCAAACCAGATGCAGGGCCCGATGATTCCGTTCCAGATGACGCGCTTGAGCTCAAGTGGGAGTTCGACGAGGACTCACGCCGATACTACGTGTCTTTCCCTGATGATCAGTAGTGGTGCCCAGTTGGGGGTGATTGGGACCGTGTCGCATGTTGGGTTATCTTTTATTTTGGCGCCATAGTCGGGCCATGAGTGTTTGAATGTTGTAATGCTATTTATGTACTTCGATTGACGTGGCGAGTGTAAGCCAACTATGTTCCTCCCCTTTTATTATCTATATTACATGGGATGTTGTGAAGATTGCCTAACTTGCGACATTGCTTTCAATGCGGTTATGTCTCTAAGTCATGCCTCGACACGTGGGAGCTATAGCCGCATCGAGGGCGTTACAAGTTGGTAATCAGAGCCTTCCCCGACCTTAGGAGCCCCATTGCTTGATCGTTTTTAGCGGCCGAGTTGTGTCTAGAAAAATGTTTTGAGTCATTTTGGAATTATATATCAGATAGTTTAGGAATTCTTTTTACTCCCCAGTCTCCTCATCGCTCTGGTAAGGCATCCTGATGTAGAGTTTTGACTCTTCTCTTCTCAAATTTCACTAAAAAAATTTTAGGATCACGCAGGTATCTTGGAATCATTCCGATGGTTTTGTGACGAGAACATTGTTCT
The DNA here is from genome assembly GCF_056163025.1 of Triticum urartu. NCBI lineage: Eukaryota > Viridiplantae > Streptophyta > Magnoliopsida > Poales > Poaceae > Triticum > Triticum urartu. Next base: position 605,371,175 of record NC_141875.1, read on the forward strand.
TGGTGCCTCCTGTCTTTAGGGATTGTGGCAGTGTCCCGGGGAGTTGAGCTCCGAGGTGTTGTCGTCACAATTTTATCGTTGCAGTTCTGGAATACCTGAGTTTAGTATGCCGACATCGAAAATCTCTTTTATGCAGTTCGTTGGTGAGATAACCTCGACGCCACCCAGTACTGGGGCGGGAGTTTGGGAGTATCGCCATAACTTGTATAACGGATGCTTTTCAAAGGTTGAGGTAGATGGTTTCCGAAGTTTTTCTTGGGTATGTGTTGAAGGATGGATACAGCTGGATGTAGGATTTGCTAGATTTGGGTGAGATATTATGCTTCCCCTGTATCCCCAAGACCTGATTGCATAACCGGAAAGGTTCGGGAGTTTCATAGGTGGGAATTCTTGTAGCTCTAGTTCTTCTTCCATGGATAATTGGTTTGAGATTGGGATTTCTTACCGAGTATTCGTTCTTGATCCGTACCTTGTTGATTTATTTCTCTACCTAAATTCTAAGTGGCTTCTCAATTTATGGATATGTGACCATTTCAAGAGGAATGCATTCGTTCATTTCGTTCGGATGTGAAGACTTTATGTTGCAATTTTCATTCCATTGGATTCAGCTTCATTTTATCTGTCAATGTGCTAACGGTGGTCAACCTCTTCAGGATGGCTCCCGCTAAGAGCACCAATCAGAATCAGAATCAGGATCCGCCACCACCTCCACCTCCTCCGGAGGCATGGCAAGCTGTGATGGCCGCAACCAATGCAAACACACAGTTGATCATGCAAATTCTTCAAGAGCGCAATCAAGCGAACCAAGGCAACCAAGGCAACAATCAGAATGACTTTGCTACACTCAACCAGTTCCTTGCTAACGGGACAAAGACTTTCAGCAATTGTGTTGAGGTAACTGATGCTGACGATTGGCTCGTGGATCTGTGTAAGCATTTCGAGTGCAGTAACGTCAGTCCTGAGGACTTCGTCAAGTTCGCTTCCTTCCAACTCAAAGATCAAGCTGGAGAATGGTTCCAGCAATACAAGGATTCCAGAGGTGGCCGTGTTATTACCTGGGATGAATTCCGTCAAGATTTCAGAGCTCATCATATCCCTCAGAGCGTGGTTGAAAGCAAGCGTGAGGAATTCCGCAACCTGAAGCAAGGCTCTTTGTCTGTCTATGACTACAACAAGTTGTTCCAGAAGCTCGCCCGCTTTGCTAAGCAGGACGTCCCTGACGAGAAGAGCATGATATACCAGTTCAGAGGTGGTCTCAGAGAAGAAATCCAGCTAGCTCTTGTTCTCTTTGAGCCCTTGAGATACGATGAGTTCTACAACATGGCATTGAAGCAAGAGGCCGCTCAACTGAGGTGTGATGCTTCCAAGAAGCGAGTCAGAGACACTACTCCTTCTTCCTCTACTCAAGTGGCCAAGCAGCAGAAGTATTGGCTTCCTCCTCCTCTGTTTCGTCAGCCGTATCAGAAGAGCAAAGGTGGCAGTGGATCTTCCCACCCACCCAACCCTGGCTTTCAGAACAAGACTTCGTGTCAAGCTCCAAGATCGAGTGCTCCGTATCACCATCCGCTTTCAGAGGTCACGTGCAACAAGTGCCAACAGAAGGGTCACTATGCCAACAAATGCTTCAATCAGAGGCGTCTCCCTCCTCCTCCTCCCTTGAGATCGGCAAGTACAGCTGTGGTCAAGCATAACCCCAAGCACGCCAAGGTCAACTTGATGAACGCAGCTCAGGCAGAGGACTCGTCAGATGTCATCATGGGTAACCTTCCTGTTAACAATATTCCAGCTAAAGTTCTTTTTGACACTGGTGCATCGCATTGTTTCATCTCGAGACCGTTTACATCTAAGCATGGTTTGGCCTTGCAAATTTTGCCTAGTCCATTAGCAGTTGTCTCTCCCGATAGGCGCATGCATGCTAACTCCATTGCTCCGGATGTTACTATCACTTTGGGCGACTACAAATTTCTATCTTCTCCAACGGTTCTTGGTGACTTGGATATTGAACTTATTCTCGGAATGGATTGGCTTTCTAAGCACAAGGCGCATCTTGATTGTGCAGCCAGGCAGATTCAATTGACTCATTCGTCTGAGGATGTAATTGTCTTTGTCGCTTGTGATGATACCATCCGTCTGTTTTCTCTCAATGAGAAGGGTGAACTGGATGCTATCTCGCAAATTCCAGTCATTTGCGAATATCAAGACGTCTTTCCAGAAGAGCTTCCAGGAATGCCTCCGCATTGGCCAGTTGAATTCGTCATCGATCTTGAGCCTGGCATGGAACCTGTGTGCAAGCGTCCTTACAAGCTCGGACCCGAAGAGTTGAAGGAGCTGAAGAAACAACTCGATGTTCAAGAGAGAATGGGTCTCATCCGGCCTAGTTCTTCCCCGTGGGGTTGTGCTGTTCTTTTTGTGAAGAAGAAGGATGGAACGGACCGACTTTGTGTTGATTACCGTCCATTGAACAAGAAGACTATCAAGAACAAATACCCACTTCCTAACATCAACGAGCTGTTCGAACAACTCAAAGGTGCCCAATTATTCTCCAAGCTTGATCTCCATATGGGTTATCATCAGATTCGAATCCGTGAGCAAGATATTCCCAAGACGGCTTTCAGGACAAGCTTTGGTTCATATGAATACACTATCATGTCTTTTGGCCTCGTCAACGCTCCTCCGAGGTTCTCTCGCATGATGAACTTCATCTTCAATGCCTACACCAATGACTTCGTTTTGGTCTATCTCGACGACATTCTGGTTTTCTCGAAGAACAAGGAAGATCATGCCAAGCACTTGTGTTTGGTACTCGATAAGCTCAGGGACACAAGTTCTACGCCAAGTTCTCCAAGTGCAAATTTTGGCTCGATGAGGTTCTTTATCTTGGTCATATCATCTCTGCCAAGGGCATTGCGGTGAATCCTGAGAAGGTGTCTGCAATTGTGAATTGGGAACCACCTCCGAACGTGAAGCAACTCCGTAGCTTCCTCGGTCTCGCAAGCTACTGTCGAAGATTCATTGAAAACTTTTCTAAGATCGCAAAGCCTCTCTCAAATCTTCTCCAGAAGCACGTCAAGTACGTTTGGTCTCCGGAGTGTGACATTGCTTTCAACACTTTGAAAGAGAAATTGGTCACTGCTCCAATTCTGACTCCGCCTGATGAATCCAAGCCGTACGAGGTCTTTTGTGATGCCTCTCTCCAAGGTCTTGGCGCAGTGTTGATGCAAGAGAAGAAAGTTGTGGCTTATACCTCTCGCCAGTTGAAGCCCAATGAGAAGAACTACCCCACTCATGATCTCGAGTTGGCGGCAGTTGTGCATGCTCTTTTGACTTGGAGACATCTCTTATTGGGAAGAAAAGTGGACATTTTCACTGACCACAAGAGTCTCAAGTACATCTTTACTCAGCCTAATCTCAACCTCAGGCAGACTCGATGGGTCGAAATGATTCAAGAGTATAATCCGAGTATCGAGTATACTCCAGGCAAGGCCAATGTGATTGCTGACGCATTGAGCAGGAAGGCTTATTGCAATAGTCTGATTCTCAAGCCTTATCAACCCGAGCTTTGTGAATCTTTCCGCAAACTTAATATGCAAGTTGTTCCTCAAGGTTTCCTCGCCAACCTTCAAGTCTCTCCTACCTTGGAAGACCAGATTCGCCAAGCTCAGCTTCTTGATGCTATGGTGAAAAAGGTGAAGATTGGGATTGCCAAGAGTCAACCCAAGTACAAGTGCTACCGCCTTGATGACAAGGATACTCTCTTCTTTGAGGATCATATTGTTGTGCCCAAAGGTGACCTTTGTAAAGTGATCATGAACGAGGCTCACAATTCTCTCCTCTCCATCCACCCTGGGAGCACGAAGATGTATCAGGACCTCAAGCAGGCTTATTGGTGGACTTGAATGAAGCACGAGATCGCTCAGTTCGTGAATGAATGTGATGTCTGCAGAAGAGTGAAGGCAGAACACCAAAGGCCAGCTGGTCTCCTCCAACCTCTTGCCATTCCAGAGTGGAAGTTTGACCACATTGAGATGGACTTCGTGACTGGGTTTCCAAAGTCCAAGCGTGGCAATGATGCTATATTCGTTGTCATCGACAAACTCACTAAAGTGGCTCACTTTCTTCCTATCAAAGAGTCAATCACTGCAGCTCAATTGGCGGAACTCTATACCTCTCGAATTGTCTCTTTGCACGGTATTCCACAAGTGATCTCTTCAGACCATGGCAGCATCTTTACCTCCAAGTTTTGGGATTCTTTTCAGAAGGCCATGGGCACCAACATCCGCTTCAACACAGCTTTCCATCCTCAAACTAGCGGTCAAGTCGAGCGTGTCAACCAGATTCTCGAAGATATGCTCAGGGCTTGTGTGATCTCCTTTGGCATGAAGTGGGAGGATTGTCTTCCTTATGTTGAATTCTCCTACAACAACAGTTTTCAAGCAAGTTCGGGCAAGGCCCCATTTGAAATTCTGTATGGCAGGAAGTGTCGTACCCCTCTCAACTAGTCTGAAACCGGTGAACGTCAGCTTTTGGCTAATGACTTAATCACAGAGGCAGAGGAAATGTGCAAAGTCATTCGAGATAACCTCAAAGCAGCCCAATCCCGCCAGAAGAGCTACTATGATAGTAAGCACCGTGATTTGGCTTTCGAGATCGGAGATCATGTTTACCTCCGCATCTCTCCTATGAAAGGTACTTGTCGCTTCGGTATCAAAGGGAAGCTTGCCCCTATATGCGTGGGACCTTTCAAGATTGTCAGCAAGAGAGGCGATCTCGCCTATCAACTCGAGCTTCCTTCAAACTTTGCAAATGTTCATGACGTGTTCCATGTCTCTCAGCTCCGAAAGTGCTTCAAGACTCCTGACCGCACCGTCAACTTCGAGGACATTGAGCTCCAAGAGGATCTCTCTTATCGTGAGCACCCCGTTGCTATCCTTGAAGAGACTGAACGCAAGACTTGCAACAAGTCAATCAAATTCCTCAAAGTCAAGTGGTCACACCATTCCGACCGTGAAGCTACCTGGGAACACGAGGATCACCTCCGTTCTGAGTACCCGGCGTTCTTTCAGTCCTAAATCTCGGGACGAGATCCTTTCGTAGTGGTGGAGTGTTGTAACACCCCGGATATGATTCACCCAATATGTACTCCAACTCTTGCCGTTTCCGGCATTAAGTTATTTTATTTTCTCGGGTTCGTGTTTTTGTCTCCGTGTGTTTTTATTGTTGTCATGCATCTCATATCATGTCATCATGTGCATTGCATTTGCATACATGTTCATCTCATGCATTCGAGCATTTTCCCCGTTGTCCGTTTTGCATTCCGGCACTTCGTTCTCCTCCGGTGGTCTTTTCTACCTTTCTTTCGTGTGTGGGGATTAAACATTTCCAGATTGGACCGAGACTTGCCAAGTGGCCCTGGTTTACTACCGGTAGACCGCCTGTCAAGTTTCGTACCATTTGGACTTCGTTTGATGCTCCAACGGTTAACCGAGGGACCGAAAAGGCCTCGTGTGTGTTGCAGCCCAACACCCCTCCAAGTTGGCCCAAAACCCACCAAAACCCTCTCCATCATCTAGAGCGTTCGATCACGATCGCGTGGCCGAAAACCGCACCTCATTTGGACTCTCCTAGCTCCCTCCACCTCTATATAAAGAACCCCCCATTTCAATTCACAGACGAAACCCTAGAACCACCCACCTCTCGCGCCGGCGGACATTTTTTTTGTCCGGCGGGACACGTCCGGATCCACCCGCCGCCGCCCCACTTCGCCGTCGCCGCCAGCCCGGGAGGCCCAGGAGGGGCCCCCGAGGCCCGTTGCCTCCTGCCGCCGCCCGGGGCATCTTCCCGAGGCCCGGTTCCTCCTCCGCCGAGGCGCGCCGCCCGCCGGCCGCCCTCCGCCGCGCCGCCGCACCGGCTCGCCGCGCCGTCGTCGCCCGGTCTCCACCGCGCCTCCCCGCCGTCCAACGCCGCCCCGGCGAGCTCCGGTCACCCCCCAAGACTGGCAAGTCCGGCCACCGCCACGGCCATCTCCGGTGAACCTCGTGGAACGCGCCGCCGCTACAGTGCACATCCAGATCCAGATCCGGATCGGGTTGACTTTTTGCCCGAAACCCTAATTTTTTGGCTATGTTCATCGCATCGTAACTTTGCATCTGTAGCTCCGTTTTGGACATATAGCATATCAAAATGTTCATCTCAGAGAGTACATCATTTAATCTCATTGCATCATTTTCATTTGAGTTCATCTTGATGACCGAAATGCTGTTAGAAGAATGCTATTTGAGATAATTGTCAGATCTGCTGCTCCATTTAGAGATTTGTCATTTTTGCCATGATTATGGGGTGCATGATATGCCCCTGAGCTCTACATGAGTTTTGTTATATGTTCTGCCATCTATCCAGGGGTGCAACCCATATATTTTTGTGATGTGTGTGGTGACTAGCACAAGCTTGCAAAGTGGTGCATTCGTTAATGCTGATTTCACGGACTTAGCATTTCCACTAAGTCCTTGAGCTGTTTTTCTCAATATTCCATAGGTTCATGTTGTTTCCTAGTGATCCATGCCTCTTTTGAGGATGATCAGTAAGGATGTTTTGTTAATCTTGTAGTGCTCTATCCATCCATGTCTTTGTTTGCAATTATCGAGCACCCTAGCTTGAGTCAATCGAGCTCTACTTTTGTCATTTCGTGAATCTGGGCAGATTGTCTACTTGTTAGCAATTTTGCCGAGGATGTTGTAGTTGACCCGTGCATGCTATGTTATTGTTCTTGCCATGTCTAGCTTGTATTTTGTGTATTATTGATGGGTGAATGCTTAGATTGTCATGACTTGCTCTCTAGTGAGTGCATCGAGCTCGTAAACATGCCTACTTGATATCTGTTTCAGCATGCTCCTGTTTTCACCAAGTTTGAGAACTGATTATGTTTTTGCCATGTTCACGTGCTTGCAATTGTATTTTCCGATCCCTTTTGGTTCAAGGTCACTAAAGGATTTTTGTTAAGCTCTTTGAGAAGCTCCATGTCATGCTTTACTTTTCCATGTTTAGGTCCTGTAGCATATAGTTTTCATGCTCCAAAGTGTGCTATCTGATCTGAAATTCCAGACAAGTGTTAATTTCACTAAGTCTGAAATCTGTTTACCAAATGCATTTTTGCCATGCTTGTTTGAACCTGTTAATGGATGAATTGGCCGTAGCTCACTGCTAGTCTTCTGTTAAGCATCATGAATGGATCCCTGCCATGTATTTTGATGCCGTGTTTGGGTGCTGTAGCATGTTCATCTTGTTGCATTTAGATGGCTACTTGCTGTAAATCGCAGAACGTGGTCATATTTGAATTGCTTGCCATTTCCAAACCGTAACTCCGATTCCGGCGTTCTTTATATCGTTTTCAAGAGATTTCATCTCACCTTTCCAGTGGCACACTTGGATTCCCAAGTTGAGGCCAGGTTCATGCATTCCTTGTCAAATCTTGCATATGCATCACATATTGCATCCCGCATAGCATACCATCTTTGCATCATGTTGTTTGAGTTTGCACGTGGTTGATTGTGTCCTTATTGCTTGTTTGTCTTGTTTGGGTAGAGCTGGGAGACAAGTTCGCTAACGAGGAGCCCGTTGAGTTTGCTTTCGAGGATCCAGTCAACTCTGACAACTTTGCAGGCAAGTTGATCATACCCTCGAAATCACTACTATCTTTGCTTTGCTAGATGCTCGCTCTTTTTCTATGCCTATGCTACGATGCCTACCACTTGCTTATCATGCCCCCCAAATTGCCATGTCAAACCTCTAACCCACCATGTCCTAGCAAACCGTTGATTGGCTATGTTACCGCTTTGCTCAGCCCCTCTTATAGCGTTGCTAGTTGCACGTGAAGATTGGAGACCGTTCCTTGTTGGAACATTATTTATTTGTTGGGATATTATTATATTGCCATGTTATCTTAATGCATCTATATATTTGGTAAAGGGTGGAAGGCTCGGCCTCTCGCCTAGTGTTTTGTTCCACTCTTGCCGCCCTAGTTTTCCGTCATAGCGGTGTTATGTTCCCGGATTTTGCGTTCCTTACGCGGTTGGGTTATAATGGGAACCCCTTGATAGTTCGCCTTGATTAAAGATTTTCCAGCAATGCCCAACCTTGGTTTTACCATTTGCCACCTAGCCTCTTTTTCCCTTGGGTTTCCGGAGCCCGAGGGTCATCTAATTTAAACCCCCCGGGCCAGTGCTCCTCTGAGTGTTGGTCCACCTGTCAGCTGCCGGTGGCCACCAGGGGAAACTCTGGGCTGGCCTACCCGTACCTTAGACGATCTGAGTGTGCCCTGAGAATGAGATATGTGCAGCTCCTATCGGGATTTGTCGGCACATTCGGGCGGTGTTGCTGGATTTGTTTTAATTTGTCGAAGTGTCTTGTAGAACCGGGATACCGAGTCTGATCAGAATGTCTCAGGAGAAGGTCTATTCCTTCGTTGACCGTGAGAGATTGTCATGGGCTAAGTTGGGACTCCCCTGCAGGGATTTGAACTTTCGAAAGCCATGCCCGCGGTTATGGGCAGATGTGAATTTGTTAATGTCAGGTTGTAGATAACTTGAACCTTAACTTAATTAAAATGAATCAACTGTGTGAGTTACCGTGATGGTCTCTTCTCGGCGGAGTCCGGGAAGTGAACACGGTGTTGGAGTAATGCTTGCGCAGGTTGTCCTCTAGTTACTCCCTCGCGCTTTGCCTCCTCTTCTCACTCTCTTTTGCGAACAGGTTAGCCACCATATATGCTAGTCGCTTGCTGCAGCTCCACATATTATCCTTGCCTTACCTATTAAGCTTAAATAGTCTTGATCGCGAGGGTGCGAGATTGCTGAGTCCCTGTGGCTCACAGATTAGTTCCAAACCAGATGCAGGGCCCGATGATTCCGTTCCAGATGATGCGCTTGAGCTCAAGTGGGAGTTCGATGAGGACTCACGCCGATACTACGTGTCTTTCCCTGATGATCAGTAGTGGTGCCCAGTTGGGGGTGATTGGGACCGTGTGGCATGTTGGGTTATCTTTTATTTTGGCGACGTAGTCGGGCCATGAGTGTTTGAATGTTCTAATGCTATTTACGTACTTTTATTGACGTGGCGAGTGTAAGCCAACTATGTTCCTCCCCTTTTATTATCTATATTACATGGGATGTTGTGAAGATTGCCTAACTTGCGACATTGCTTTCAATGCGGTTATGTCTCTAAGTCGTGCCTCGACACGTGGGAGCTATAGCCGCATCGAGGGCGTCACACATCACTGGTGGACTGGTAAGGTACCTCTTGAGGTCTTGGAATGCCTTGTCGGCCTCTTCAGTCCATTCGAAGGGGCCCTTTTTCTTCATCAGCTTGAAGAAGGGCAGCGATCGTTCCCCCGGCTTGGAGATGAAGCGCCCCGGCGCAGTCACACGCCCGGTGAGCTTCTGCATTTCTCTGAGGGTCCTCGGCGGGCTCATGTCTTCGACTGCTTTGACCTTCTCCGGGTTGGCCTCGATGCCCCTGTGGGATACGAGGAAACCCAGGAGCTTGCCCGAGGGGACTCCAAACACGCACTTCTCTGGGTTGAGCCGTAGGTCCACTTCGTTGAGGCTTGCAAAGGTTTCTTCCAGGTCCTGTATCAGGGTTCTTGCCTCACGAGACTTCACCACAATGTCATCGACGTAAGCTTCAGCGTTCCTTCCGAGCTGCTGGCCTAAGGCGATGTGCATCAGCCGCTGAAAGGTCGCGCCTACGTTGCACAACCCAAATGGCATGCATGTATAGCAGTACACTCCACATGGGGTCAGGAAAGCCGTCTTCTCCACGTCTTCTACCGCCATCTTGATCTGGTGATAGCCCGAGAAGGCATCCAGGAAGCACAATCCATCACACTCTGCGGTGGAGTCTACTATCTGGTCAATGCGGTGGAGTGGAAATGGATCCTACGGGTAGGCCTTGTTGAGGTTGGTGAAGTCGACGCACATGCGCTCCTTTCCTCCCTTTTTTGGCACAACGACCGGATTAGCCAGCTAATCAGGGTAGCAGACCTCGCGGATAACTCCTGCGACCTCTAGCTTCCGGGTCTCTTGAACGATGAAAGCCTGCTTCTCAGTAGACTGCCGCCTTGCCTTCTGCTTCACGGGGCGCACATTGGGGCACACGTTGAGGTGGTGCTCAATCACTTCCCTTGGGACCCCTGCTAACTGATCAGGTTCCCACGCGAACACCTTCTTGTTCGCACGCAGGAACCTGATCAGGGCCTTCTCCTGCTCGGGCTCGAGGTTGGCCCCTATGGTGAAGGTGGCGCTAGTGGACCCATCCTCGTCGACTAGTACCTGCTTGGTTTCCGCCTTGTCTTGGGTGAACAGCTGCTTCTTTTTAGCCGGCGCAGCCCCCTTGGGCTCAAGGGCGTCGGTGCTAGTGGGCTGCGCCACCGCGGCCGCCCTGAAAACAAGCTGGAGCACCTGCAGCGCATCCCTTGTGTCTCCTGACACGGTGAGGACGCCGCTGCTCCCAGGCATCTTCGTGAGGTTGTACGTCGGGTGAGTTGCTGCCATGAACCGAGCCAAGGCCGGATAGCCGAGGATGGCGTTGTAGGGGAGGCCAATGGGAGCGATGTCGAAGTCGATCAGCTCCGTGCGGAAGTTGTCGCATGTGCCGAAGGTCACTGGGAGGCGGATCTGTCCCAAGGAGGCGGTGGAACCGGCTCCGACGCTCGACAAGGGCCTGGTGGGTTGGAGCCGCTCCAGCGGCACGTGGAGGAGGCTGAAGGCCTCCACCAAGAGCACATTGAGGCCGGCACCACCGTCTATGAGGGTCCTGGTGACGGCCACTTGGCAGATGGTGGGGGTGCACAGCATCGGGAGCGCGCCCGAACCAATGGGGTTGAAGGGGTGGTCCTCCGAGTCGAAGGTTAGATCGGCCTCAGGCGCCACCTAGCCCGGGGGGGCTTCTCGGCGCTTGGAGGCGGTGCTAATCTGGTGGGTGAACAGCTTGACGTGATGGCTCGAGGGTGGTGCCTGGGAGCCACCCAGGAGAGCTGCGACGACGGGCGGCGCTGGTGCGGCGAAGCGGGCGAGGAAGAGGTCGCGCAGCTCCTCCCAGGAGATGACAGAGGCCGTCGGCAGGTGGAGGAGCCACGCGCGCAGGACGCCGGTGAGGGCCATGGGTAACCAGTTGGCCATCACCCGGTCGTCACTCCCGGCTCTGAGGATGGCCTCCTCGTATGCCAACAGGAAAATCATCGGGTCCATCGCGCCGTCGTAGCACGGCGGCGTCTCGGGCCTGAACTTGCGCGGCCACTGCACCTGTCGCAAGGCGGGGGCCAAGGCCCGGAGCCCCCTGGCCCCAGTGTCGAGCGGGCGGCGCGTTGTCCTCCATGAGGGCGGGATGCGACGTCGGGGGAGAGCGGGTCGTCAGGAGGGAGGACTCCGGTGCACCCCAACCTGGCGCGCCAAATGTCGGATTCCGGGTTCCGGCAGACCCTTGAGGTTCAAACACTGGGGTGCGCGCGGAGATCTCTCCCCTACCGATCTATGTCCAATCTCCTCACGTGATCTAAGCTGGAACCAACAAACAACACAAGGGACACGAGGGTTATACTGGTTCGGGCCACCGTTGTGGTGTGGTGCGGTGGATTGCCTCAGAGGCTAATGACGAACAGTACAAGGGAAGAACAGCCTCGCGAGAGGTGTTCTTGAGCTGGTGCGACGAACTGCAAGGGTGAGTTCAGTCGCCTCTCTCTCTCTCTGCTAGGGTTCTACCAGATCTCTAGCCGTCCGTCTACTCTGTGGTGGCTAGCTCCATTTATAGAGGCCCTGGGCCTCTCCCCAAATAACGAGCGGGAAGGGCGCCAACAATTGGCCCTTTTGAAGGGGAACATCTAGTACAAGTTATCCTGACCAAAGGTGGTCTCCGGCTGCCAAAAGTACTGGTGATGACGCCGTCTTGGGCTCCATGGTGACCTCCGTCCTGCGGCTCTACTGGTCCTGGTCTCGTTGCACCGGAATGGTAACCTTTGCCTGATGCCTTGGCCTGTGCTTGCCCCCTTTGCACCAAAGGGGAAACAAGGACACTGCGTAGGTCGGCGCCCGCTTGGCGCCCGCATGGTCTCGAACGTCATGGCTTGCGTCACAGTCTCTTCGCGAGGTACCCCTGCCTTGATCTCTCCGCCTCCTCGCGAGCCTTCCTGATGAGGCTGCCTCTGAGGAAGCTTCCTGTCGTCCGCCCCGCGAGGCTTGGCCCCTCGTGAGGGTCTTGAGCTTGAGCTGATGAAGATGGGCCGCGCTGGGTCCCCACTTGAGCCACGCCGCAGGCAGGCAAGTCTGGGGACCCCCGTTCCTAGAACGCCGACATATAGGTAGATATAGTGGACTCATGTGGCAAAACTGGTTTAAAGGATTTTGGATGCACAAGTAGAGGTCATACTTAGTGCAAATTAAGGCTAGCAAAAGATTGGGAAGCGACCAACCAAGAAACGAATAATCTCATAAGCAAGCATTAAGCATAATTAACACCGAATAATGCACCACAAATAGGATATAATTTCATTGCATGATTATTTACTTTCATGCATGCATAGGGAAGCACAAACCTTAACACCAATATTCTTCTAAAGCATAATTACTCATCAAGATGACTCACACATCACATCATCATATCTCAAAACTATTACTAAGAATCAAGTTTATTTTGTCCAATCTTCAAAATTTACTAAATCTCAAATAAATCTAAATGAAGCAAGAGATCATTTCTTCAAACATAACAAAGCACACCGTGCTAAAAAAGAAATAAGTGAAGCACTAGAGCAAGTCCATTGCTCATAAAAAATTTAAGTGGAGCATAGAGAACAATTCTAACAAGTCAAGATATAATTTCGGCTCTCTCAAATAGGTGTGTCCAGTAAGGATTGATGACTTAAAACACAAAATAAAACAAGCAAAGACACATATCATACAATACGCTCCAAGCAAAACAAATATCATGTGACGAATAAAAATATAGTCTCGAGTAAAATACTGATAGTTGTTGGAAGAAAGCGGGGATGCCACTCGGGGGGCATCCGCAAGCTTAGTTAGTTGCTCATTCTTGGATAATAGCTTGGGATGCCGGGCATCCCCAAGCTTAGGCTCTTATATCATTCCTTCATCCATCGTAAGATAACCCAAAACTTGAAAACTTCAATCACACAAAACTCAACAAAGCCTTCGTGAGATCCGTTAGTATAAGAATAATAAATCACTACTATAGGTGCTATATCAAACCAATTCATATTTTGTTTTTGTATTATATCTACTGTATTCCAACTTTTCTATTGCAAAAACTCATCAAAGAAAACCATAGAGCCATCAAAATAAGCACACAATAGAAAGAAGACAGAATCTGTCAAAACAGAACAATCTATAGCAATCTGACAATTTCGAATACTTATGTAACTCAAAAGACTCTGAAAAATTAGGACAACCAGAGAAATTTGTATATTGATCTACTGTAATTGGAATGGGTATTTTTCCGCTCTCTGGTAAAAAAACAAAAATTGATTTTGTTAGCGCAAAACTTTCTGTTTTTCAGCAAGATCAAACAACTATTTCCCAAGAATATCTTAGAGGCTTTACTTGGCAAAAGCACTAATTAAAACAAAAAAAACACAATCCTAACAGTAGCGTAATTGTGCTAACACTCAAAAACAGGAAGCAAAAAGAAAAAATAAATTTTATTCATTGGGTTGCCTCCCAACAAGCGATATAGTTTTACGCCCTTAGCTAGGCATAAAGCAAGGATCTAAGTATTGTCATCTTTGGTTCGAGATCCATAAGATGCCCTCATGATTGATTCATAAGGTGGCCCAATTCTTGTTCTAGGAAAGTGTTCCATACCCTTCCTCAAAGGAAATTGGAACTTAATTTTGCCTTCTTTCATATCAATGACGACATCGATAGCGCGTAAAAACGGTCTACCAAGAATAATTGAACAAGACGGATTGCAATCAATATCAAGAAAAATAAAATCTACGGGCACATAATTCCTATTTGCAAGAATAAGAACATCATTAATTCTTCTCATAGGCTTTTTATCAGTAGAATCCGCCAAGTGCAAATTTAAAGAGCATGATTCAAGATTGGTAAGACCAAGCACATCACATAAAGATTTCGGAATTGTAGAAACACTAGCACCCAAGTCACACAAAGCAAAACACTCATAATTTTTCTTGACTTTGATAGTAGGTTCCCACTCATCATGCAATTTTCTAGGAATTGAAACTTCTAATTCAAATTTTTCTTCAAGAGCTTTCACCATAGCATCAACAATATATTTAGTAAAAGCTTTATTTTGTTCATAGGCATGGGGTGAATTTATCATGGATTGGAGCAAAGAAATACAATCAATCAAAGAGCAACTATCATAATTAAAGTCTTTGTAATCCAAAAGAGTGGGTACATCACTAGCTAAAGTTTGACCTCTTCAAGCCCACTTTCATCTTTTTTCTCAACAAGATTTTCACGCTCCAAAATATTGGGATGCCTTCTACCTAAAGTTGACTCTTCTCGAGTCCCTTTTTCATCAATATTAACTTTACTAAACAAGGAATCAATAGAAGAAACACCAATCATTTTAAGATCTTCATCACTTTTATCCTTTAGTGAGATTGGTTTAGCAGCCATTTGATTTACTAAGGTAGCTTGTGCATCGGATATTTTTCCTAGCAAAATTTCGGCAAAAGCATACTTAGATTGGAGATGGAAAACTTCTCTACTGATAACATCAAGCTGTTTTGTAATAGCATCAAGCACAACAGAATGCTCCTTAAGTTCTTCAGTAAAATACTTATTATGCTCAAATTTTGTAGTCATATATTCCTTAGTACTTTTATCAATTTTAAGAAAAATATTTGGATAAGGAACATCATAATATTTTCTTTGAGGTATCATGATTTCGCAAACAAGAAAGCACACAAAAACAGATCCGGCAAGAAAACGGCGAACGGAAAAAGAGAGGCGAATAAAACGACAAATTTTTTCGAAGTGGGGGAGAGGAAAATGAGAGGCAAATGGAAAATAATGTAAATTTCGAGGAGATGATATTTGTGATTAGGAACCTGGTTATGATGAAGATCCTTGCCGGCAACGGCGCCAGAAATTCCTTTTGATGTCGCTTGAAGCTACGTCGGTATTTCCCCAAACAGGAAGGGATGATGCAGCACAACGATGGTATGTATTTCCCTCAGATATGAAACCAAGGTTATT
Organism: Triticum urartu; assembly: GCF_056163025.1. Classification (NCBI taxonomy): domain Eukaryota; kingdom Viridiplantae; phylum Streptophyta; class Magnoliopsida; order Poales; family Poaceae; genus Triticum; species Triticum urartu. The sequence goes on from NC_141875.1 coordinate 605,386,405, forward strand.
GAACCAGTAGGGGAACCAAGCAACACAACGTAAATAGCCCCTGCACACAAATAACAACCACTCGCAACCCGACATGTTAAAGGGGTTGTCAATCCCTTTCGGGTAACGGTGCCTCAAATGGTGCGTGGACGGGAGAAAGTTGTGATAGATTGAATAAATAGATCACAAATAAAATAAATTGTAGCAAAGCATTTTCTATTTTTGGTTTAATAGATCTGAAAATAAAAGCAAGAGAAAAATAGATCACAAAGGCAAATATATGAGAAAGAAGACCCGGGGCCCGTAGGTTTCACTAGTGGCTTCTCTCGAGAAAAATAGCAAACGGTGGGTAAACAAATTACTGTTGGGCTATTGATAGAACCTCAAATAATTATGACGATATCCAGGCAATGATCATTACATAGGCATCACGTCCAAGATTAGTAGACCGACTCCTGCCTGCATCTACTACTATTACTCCACACATCGACCGCTATACAGCATGCATCTAGTGTATTAAGTTCATGGAAAAATCGAGTAATGCAATAAGAACGATGACATGATGTAGACGAGATCCGTTTATATATGGAGGTACATATAGATCCCATCTTTTTATCCTTAGTAGCAATGATACATACGTGTCGGTTCCCTTTCTGTCACTGGGATCAAGCACTGTAAGATCGAAACCACTACTGGGCACCTCTTCCATTGCAAGATAAATAGATCAAGTTGGCCAAACAAAAACCAAATAGCGGAGAAGAAATACGAGGCTATAAGAGATCATGCATAAAAGAGATCAAAGAAACTCAAATACTTTCATGGATATAAAAAGATAGATCTGATCATAAACTCAAAGTTCATCAATCCCAACAAACACGCCACAAAAGAGTTACATCATATGGATCTCCAGGAGACCATTGTATTGAGAATCAAGAGAGAGAGAGAGAGATGAAGCCATGTAGCTAATAACTACGGACCCGAAGGTCTACAAAGAACTACTCACGCATCATCGGAGAGGCACCAATGGAAGTGGTGAACCCCTCCATGATGGTGTCTAGATTGGATCTGGTGGTTCTGGACTCTGCGGCAGCTGGATGAATATTTTGTTGACTCCCCTAGGGTTCTGGGATTTTTGGGGTATTTATAGAGCAAAGAGGCGGTCCGGGGGGCACCCGAGGTGGGTGCAACCTACCAGGGCGCGCCTGGGCCTCCTGGCGCGCCCTGGTGGGTTGTCCCCTCCTCGGGACTCCCCCAGGTGCAACCAGGGCCCAACATCTTCCTTCTGGTCCATAAAAAATCTCCGTAAAGTTTCATGGCATTTGGACTCCATTTGATATTGATTTTCTGCGATGTAAAAAACATGGAAAAATAGCAACTGGCACTTGGCACTATGTCAATAGGTTAGTACCAAAAAAATGATATAAAATGACTATAAAACATCCAAGATTGATAATAAAACAACATGGAACAATAAAAAATTATAGATACGTTGGAGACGTATCAAAGCGAAGCGGCTCTGGGGAGCCCTCCTCATGGATGGTCCTAGCAGCTCGTCCCCTTGAATGTGACACGCTTATGAAGGCGACCCTACCAGGCAGGTTCACCCTCTTGAGCCAGCAGTTTGCGGGGATGAAGTCCACGGCGGCCTCGGCGCTGACGACGAAATGGGATCCTCCACCAGCCCTATCCCACTCTGTCTTGACCACCTTGTCAGGTAAGATGACAGGGATTAGTAACAGGGCATTAGCTGAAGGAAATATGCCCTAGAGGTAATAGTAAAGTTGTTATTTTATATTTCCTTATATCATGATAAATGGTTGTTATTCATGCTAGAATTGTATTAACCGGAAACCTGATACATGTGTGGATACATAGAAAAAACACCGTGTCTATAGTAAGCCTCTACTAGACTAGCTCGTTATTCAAAGGTGGTTAACTTTCCTAACCATAGACATGTGTTGTCATTTGATGAACGGGATCACATCATTAGGATAATGATGTGATGGACAAGACCCATCCGTTAGCTTAGCATTATGATCGTTCAGTTTTATTGCTATTGATTTCTTCATGTCAAATTCATATTCCTTGGACTACGATATTATGTAACTCTCGCATACTGGAGGAATGCCTTGTGTGCTATCAAACATCACAACGCAATTGGGTGATTATAAAGATGCTCTATAGGTATCTCCAAAGGTGTTTGTTGGGTTGGCATAGATCGAGATTAGGATTTGTCACTCCGAGTATCGGAGAGGTATCTCCGGGCCCTCTCGGTAATACACATCATAAGCTTGCAAGAAAATGACTAAGGAGTTAGTCACGAGGTGATGTTTTATGGAACAAGTAAAGAGACTTGCCGTTAATGAGATTGAACTAGATATGAAGATACCGACTATCGAATCTCGGGCAAGTGACGTACCGACAGACAAAGGGAAATACATATGTTGTCATAACGGTTCAACCGATAAAGATATTCATAGAATATGTAGGAGCCAATATGAGGATCCAGGTTCCGCTATTTGTTATTGACCGGAGAGGTGTCTCGGTCATGTCTACATAGTTCTCGAACCCGTTGGGTCCGCATGCTTAACGTTCGTTGACGATTTAGTATTATATGAGTTATGTGATTTGGTGACCGAATGTTGTTCGGAGTCCCGAAAGAGATCATGGACATGATGAGGAGTCTCAAAATGGTCGAGAGGTAAAGATTGATATATAGGATGATGGTATTTGGACACCGGTAGTGTTCCGGAGGGTATCGGGTACTTATCGGGTCATCGAAAGGTGTTTCGGGTACCCCCGGCAATCCTATGGGCCATATGGGCCTTGTGAAGGAACACAACATCCCACAAGGGGCTAGTGTGCCCTATAAGGCTATAGGAGGAGAAGAAGGAAAGGGGGAAGGGCAAGGAAAGGGGGAAGGTTAAGGAAAGTGTGGATTAGGATTCCCACTTCCTTTCCTCACCCCCACTCTTTCCTTCCCCTTCATCCATACATGGAAAGGGGGGAGGCCGAATTGGGAGGACTCCAAGTAGGATTCCTGCTACTTGGGGAGCCCCCTTGGCTTCCTCTCCACCCCTCCAACCTATATATATGTGGGGGGCACCGCTAGAACACACACCAACAATTGTTAGCTGTGTACGGCGCCCCCTCCATAGTTTACGCCTCCGGCCATATTGTCGTAGTGCTTAGGCGTAGCCCTGCGTGGATCACTTCACCATCACCGTCACCACGCTGTCGTGCTGACGAAACTCTCCCTCGACACTTAGCTGGATCAAGAGATCGAGGGACGTCATCGAGCTGAACGTGTGCTGAACTCGGAGGTGCCGTACGTTCGGTGCTTGATCGGTCGGAACGAGAAGAAGTTCGACTACATCAAACGCATTGTCAAACGCTTCCGCTTTAGGTCTACAAGCGTACGTGGACACACTCTTCCCCTCTCATTTCTATGCATCTCCTAGATAGATCTTGCGTGAGCGTAGGATTTTTTTTTTGAAATTGCAAGCTACGTTTCCCAACAGTGGCATCCGAGCCAGGTCTATGCGTAGATGATATGCACGAGTAGAACACAAAGAGTTGTGGGCGGTGATCGTCATACTGCTTACCACCAATGTCTTATTTTGATTCAGCGGTATTGTGGATGAAGCGGCCCGGACCAACCTGACATGACCACGTTCATGAGACCGGTTCCACCGATACACATGCAACTAGTTTTGCATAAAGGTGGCTGGCGGGTGTCTATTTCTCCAACTTTAGTTAAATCAAATTTGACTACGGTCGGTCCTTGTTGATGGTTAAAACAGCAAACTTGATAAAGCACCGTTGTGGTTTTGATGCGTAGGTAAGAATGGTTCTTGCTAGAAGCCCGTAGCAGCCACGTAAAACTTGCAAAAACAAAGTAGAGGACGTCTAACTTGTTTTTGCAGGGCATGTTGTGATGTTATAGGGTCAAGAGATGATGTGATATACGTTAGTGTATGAGATGATCATGTTTTGTAAAAGTTACTGGCAACTGGCATGAGCCTTATGGTTGCCTCTTTATTGTATGAAATGCAAACGCCATGTAATTGCTTTACTTTATTACTATGCGTTAGCGATAGTTGCAGAAGCAATAGTTGGCGAGACGACCACGACGCTATGATGGAGATCAAGGTGTCAAGCCAGTGACGATGGAGATCATGACGATGCTTTGGAGATGGACATCAAAAGCATAAGATGATGATGGCCATATCATGTCACATATTTTGATTGCATGTGATGTTTATCTTTTATGCATCTTATTTTGCTTAGTACGGCGGTAGCATTATAAGATGATCCCTTAACTAAAATTTCAAGGTATAAGTGTTCTCCCTGATTATGCACCGTTGTGAAAGTTCGTCGTGTTGAGACACCACGTGATGATCGGGTGTGATAGACTCTATGTTCACATACAACGGGTGCAAGACAGTTTTGCACATGCGGAATACTCAGGTTAAATTTGATGAGCCTGGCATGTACAGACATGGCCTCAGAACACTGGAGAGAGAAAGGTCGAATGTGAATCATATAGTAGATATGATCAACATAGAAATGTTCACCATTGAAGACTACTCCATCTCACGTGATGATCAGACCTGTGATACGTCTCCAACGTATCTATAATTTTTGATTGTTCCATGCTATTTTATTATCAATGTTGGATGTTTTATAATCATTTTATAGTCATCTTATATCATTTTTTGGTACTAACCTATTGACACAGTGCCAAGTGCCAGTTGCTGTTTTTCCATGTCTTTCACATTGCAGAAAATCAATATCAAACGCAGTCCAAATGCCACGAAACTTTACGGAGATTTTTTATGTGCCAGAAGGAAGGCAATGGGCCCTGGTTGCACCTGGGGGTGCCCCGAGGGGGGCATAACCCACCAGGGCACGCCAGGAGGCCCAGGCGCCCCCTGGTGGGTTGTGCCCACCTCGAGTGCCCCCAGACCGCCTCTTTGCTCTATAAATACCCCAAAAATACCAGAACCCTAGGGGAGTCGATGAAATATTCATCCAGGCGATGCAGAGTCCAGAACCACCAGATCTAATCTAGACACCATCAGGGAGGGGTTCGCCACTTCCATTGGTGCCTCTCCGATGATGCATGAGTAGTTCTTTGTAGACCTTCGGGTTCGTAGTTAGTAGCTAGATGGCTTTCTCTCTCTCGCTGAATTCTCAATACAATGGTCTCTTGGAGATGCATATGATGTAACTCTTTTGCGGTGTGTTTATTGGGATCTGATGAACTTCGAGTTTATGATCAGTTATATCTTTTTATATCCATGAAAGTTATTTGAGTTTCTTTGATCTCTTATAGCCTCGTATTTCTTCTCCGATATTTGGGTTTTGTTTGGCCAACTTGATCTATTTATCTTGCAATGGGAAGAGCTGCCTGGTAGTGGGTTCGATCTTACGGTGCTTGATCGCAGTGACAGAAAGGGAACCGGCACGTATGTATCGTTGCTATTAAGGATAAAAATACGATCTATATCTACCGCGATATAGATAAACGGATCTTGTCTACGTCATGTCATCGTTCTTATTGCATTACTCCATTTTTCCATGAACTTAATACAGTAGATGCATGCTGGATAGCGGTAGATATGTGGAGTAATAGTAGTAGATGCAGGCAGGAGTCGGTCTACTAATCTTGGACATGATGCCTATGTAATGATCATTGCCTGGATATCGTCATAATTATTTGAAGTTCTATCAATTTCCCAACAGTAATTTGTTTACCCACCATTTGCTATTTTTTCGAGAGAAGACATTAGTGAAACCTACGACCCCCGGGTCTTCTTTCTCATACATTTGCCTTGCAGTCTATTTTTCCTTTGCATTTTTATTCAGATCTATTAAACAAAAAATACAAAAATACCTTGCTGCATTTTATCTTTATTTGTTTTATTTTGCGTTCGATCTATCAATCTACTACAATTTACCTCACATCCGCTTGCCTATCTTGAGGTGGCGTACCTCGGAAGGGATTGACAACCCCTTTAACACGTCGGGTTGCGAGGTTTTGTTGTTTGTGTGTAGGTGCTATTTATGTTGTGTTGCTTGGTTCTCCTACTAGTTCGACACCTTTGTTTCATAACTGAGGGAAATACCTACCGTCACTGTGCTACATCATCCCTCCCTCTCCAGGGAATTACCGGCGTAGTTGCAGCTACCATCAAGGAGAATTTCTGGCGTCGTTGCCGGGGAGGATCTTCAACATAACCAGGTTCTTAATCACAAATCTCATCTCCTTACAATTTACATTATTCGCCATTTGCCTCTCGTTTTCCTCTCCCCCACTTCACAAAAAATTGCCGTGTAATTCACCTCTCTTTTTCCATTCGCCATTTTCTCGTCGGATCTATTCTTTGCTTGCAATCATCAGTGATTTTGGAATGGCACCGACAGATGATGGCCTGACTCCTAAGATTGGACGTACAGGCAATCTGGATGCTAAAACTTTTATCTTGGGGCAAAGGAACATTATTTGAAAAGAACGTATCCAAGAATTTTTCAATTCTGTCGGAAATCCAAGTATGGATGATGCTCCTATACTTAAAACTACTAAATCTTATGCGGATGCTATTTCAGCACTGGTTCTGAAACTTGAAAGCAAATTTATCCGCACTCATCCTACTTTTCAAATATTGTTTTTTGAGCTTCCTGAAATAAAGAATCCTAGAGCCAAAAAGTTGGCCACTCTCGTTCTTATGAACGAGTTTGACTACATAATTCTGGAAGTTAGGGAAATCTTTGATTTTTATGGTATGAATCGTGAAAAACCTGTGATAGACGAAATTCTTTACAATAGTGACTATGCACTAGGGCATTTGCTTGGGGATAATAAGATCTTTGATGAGAATCTTAAAAAGGAGGTCCCCGTTCTAGATATAATCCAACAAGTTTTTAATAATGTTAATCAACACTATTCTTGGATTGTAGCAGAAAATCAAAGGGGTTATGATGAAAATCAACTAAGGAATGCTAAAGTTTCTATGGATAATATGTTTTATGTTGTGTTTACAAAATGTAACGCCCCAAGACCGATGTGCCAGGTGTCCTCCAGTTATTCGCTGTTGTTGCCTTGTCATTGCTTGCGTGTCATGCATTGCATATCATGTCATCATGTGCATTTCATTTGCATACATATTCGTCTCATGCATCTGAGCATTTTCCCTGTTGTCCGTTTTGCAATCCGGCGCTCCTAGGTCATCCGGTGTCCCTTTCTACCTCTTTTCGTGTGTGGGTGTTAAACATTTCCGGATTGGACCAAGACTTGTCATGCGGCCTTGGTTTACTACCGGTAGACCGCCCGTCAAGTTTCGTGCCATTTGGACTTCGTTTGATACTCCAACGGTTAACTGAGGGACCGAAAAGGCCTCCTGTGTGTTGTAGCCCAACACCCTTCCAATTTGGCCCAAAACCCACCTAAACCTCCTCCATCATCTCGTTCGTTCTATCATGATCGCGTGGCCAAAAACCGCACCTCATTTGGACTCTCCTAGCTCCCTCTACCTATAAATATGTGGCCTCTCCCGATAAATCGTAGTACAAACCCTAGATCTTACCCCTCTCCGCGCCGCCGGACATGTCCGCCCGCCGGCGGACGCGTCCACCCAGCCGGCCACCTCACCCCGCCCAATGAGGGTGGGCCACCTCAGCGCCGCCGCTCCCACGCCCAATCGCGGCATGCCACTTGGCGCCCCGCCGCCCGCGCCTCCCACCGGCCCGCGAGGCCCGTGCCTGGCCCACGGGGCCCGTCCTCTTCGCTGCCGCCAGGCTGCGCGCCTCCCGCGCTGGGTCGTCGCGCCTTCACCGACCTCGCCAGCGCCGCCCCAGGACTTCGCCGTTGCTCCGTCGCCATGCGTCTCCCTCGCCGGAGCTGCGTGCTGCCGCTGCGCCCGTTGCCGACGCCGTCGGCCGCGCCCCAGCTCCACCGATCCTCACCAACTCCGGCCAGATCCGGCCGGAAATGGATGCCCCGCGGCCGGATCTGCCCGTCTCCGGCCTCTTCCGGCTCCTCCCGCGCCCCATCGACGCCGGAACGGCGACTCCTCCTTCGCCGACCTCGCCGTTGACCTCTTGGAGGTAGAAAACGACCCAGCCACGTTAGACGTGTCCGCCCTGGACCGGACATGTCCGCCCTCCCCGAGGTCGAAATATCTCTAAGTCCTAGATCCTGTTAATTATTTTTCCATCTTCATCATGTTGTAACTCTCTCATCGTAGATCCGATTTGTGCGTGTAGCATATAAAAATGTTCGTCTCGACGAGTACATCATTTCATCTCATTGCATCATTTTCATTTGAGCTCATCTTGATGCCCGAAATGCTGTTGGAAGAGGGCTATGTGGTGAATTTGTCAGATCTGTTTCAGCAAATGGCATTTTGTCATTTTTTCCATGATTAATGTGTGCATGATATGACCCTGAGCTCTACATGTGTTTTGTTATATGCCATGCCATCTTTACATAGGTGCTTATGATGTATTTTTTGTGATATGTGTGGTGACTAGCACAAGCTTGCAAAGTAGCGTAATCGGTAATGCTGATTTCAGGGACTTAGTTTTTCACTAAGTCCTTGTCCTGATTTTGTCGGTATGCCATATGTTCATGTTGTTTCCTAGTTATCCATGCCTCTTTTGAGGATGATTTGTTAACATTGTGGTGCTCTATCAATCCATGTATTTGTTTGCATTTATGGAGCACCCTTGTTTGAGTCAATCGAGCTCTACTTTTGTTATAAAATGTCCCTGGCAGATCGTTGACATGATTAGCGATTTTGCCGAGGTTGTTGCTATTGATCTGTGCATGCTATGTTGTTGTTATTGCCATGTCTAGCTTCTATGCCATGTATTCTTGATGGGTGTATGCTTAGTTTGTCATGCCATGCTCTGTAGTGAGTGCGTCGAGCTCGTAAACATGCCTACTCGTTAACTGATTTGCATGCTCCAGTTTTTCACTAAGTCTGAGATCTGTTTATGTTTTTGCCATGTTCACATGCTTGCAATTATATTTTTTGATCCCTTTTGGCTCAAGGTCACTAAGGGACTTTTGTTAAGTGCTTTGAGTAGCTTCATACCATGCCTTGCTTTGCCATGATATGTTCTTGTAGCATATAGTTTTCATGCTCCAAAGTATGTTTCCTAATAATAAATCCCAGACATGTGTTCATTTCACAAAGTCTGAAACCTGTTATCATTTACACTTTTGCCATGCTTGTTTGAACCTGTTAACGGATGAATTAGCCGTAGCTCAGTGTTCATCTTTTGTCAAGCATCATGAGTGGATCCCTTCCATGTATTTTGTTGTTATGTTTGAGTGCTGTAGCATATTTTTCTTGATGCATTTAGTTGGCTACTTGCTGATTATCGCAGACCGATGCCATATTTGTTTTTCTTGCCATTTCCAAACCGTGCATCCGATTCCGGTGATCTTTATATCGATTTCAACCGAAATCACCTCACATTTCCATTGGCACTCTTGGATTTCCATGTTGATGCCAGGTACAATCATTCCTTTGCAAATCATGCATATGCATCGCATACCGCATCCCGCATATCATACCATGTTCATGTGTTGGTTGTTTACTATGTTGTGTGCTTCTTTCCGGTGTTGATTCTTCAGGTTGGTTCCGATAACGTCGTGATTGTGAGGACCCGTTCGACTATGTCCGTTTTTCTTCTTCATGGACTCGTTCTTCTTCCTTGTGGGATTTCAGGCAAGATGACCATACCCTCGAAATCACTTCTATCTTTGCTTGCTAGATGCTCGATCTTTTGCTATGCCTATGTTGCGATACCTACCACTTTCTTATCATGCCTCCCATATTGTTGAACCAAGCCTCTAACCCACCATGTCCTAGCAAATTGTTGTTTGGCTATGTTACCGCTTTGCTCAGCCCCTCTTATAGCGTTGTTAGTTGCAGGTGAAGATCAAAGTTTGTTCCTTGTTGGAACATCGAGATGTTGTTCCTTATTGGAACATGTTTACTTGTTGGGATATCACAATATCTCTTATCAAATTAATGCATCTATATATTTGGTAAAGGGTGGAAGGCTCGGCCTTATGCCTGGTGTTTTGTTCCACTCTTGCCGCCCTAGTTTCCGTCATATCGGTGTTATGTTCCCGGGTTTTGCGTTCCTTACGCGGTTGGGTTATAATGGGAACCCCTTGACAGTTCGCCTTGAATAAAACTCCTCCAGCAAGGCCCAACATTGGTTTTACCATTTTCCACCTAGCCTTTTCTTTCCCTTGGGTAGGCCTGCCCAAGGGTCATCTTTATTTAAACCCCCAGGCCAGTGCTCCTCTGAGTGTTGGTCCAACCTGTCAGCTGCCGGTGGCCACCAGGGGCAACTCTGGGCTGGCCTACTAGAACCTTGGACAATCCGGTGTGCCCTGAGAAAGAGATATGTGCAGCTCCTATCGGGATTTGTCGGCACATTCGGGTGGCTTTGCTAGTCTTGTTTTACCATTGTCGAAATGTCTTGTAACTGGGATTCCAAGTCTGATCGGGTCTTCCCGCTAGAAGGAATATCCTTTGTTGACCATGAGAGCTTGTGATGGGCTAAGTTGGGACACCCCTGCAGGGTTATGAACATTCGAAAGCCGTGCCCGCGGTTATGGGCAGATGGGAATTTGTTAATGTCCGGTTGTAGAAAACCTGAAGTTGACCTTAATTAAAATACATCAACCGCGTGTGTTACCGTGATGGTCTCTTTCCGGCGGAGTCCGGGAAGTGAACACGGTGTTGGAGTTATGCTTGACGTAGGTTGTTCTAGGATCACTTCTTGATCATAGTTTCTCGAACGTGCTTTGCCTTCTCTTCTCGCTCTCATTTGCGTATGTTAGCCACCATATATGCTAGTCGCTTGCTGCAGTTCCACCTCACACCTTCTAACCTTCCTATAAGCTTAAATAGTCTTGATCGCGAGGGTGTGAGATTGCTGAGTCCCCATGACTCACAGATACTTCCAAAACCAGTTTGCAGGTGCCGATGATACCGTGCAGATGACGCAACCAAGCTCAAGGAGGAGCTCGATGAAGATCTTGTCCTTTGTGTTGTTTCGTGCTAGTTGATCAGTAGTGGAGCTCAGGCGGGACGATCGGGGATCTTTGTAGCATTTGGGATAGTCTTCTTCTATTTTGGTTCCGTAGTCGGACCCTGATTGTATCTGGTTGATGTAATGCTTTATTCATGTAATTGTGTGAAGTGGCGATTGTAAGCCAACTATGTATCTCTTTCCCTTATGTATTACATGCGTTGTGTGAAGATTACCTCACTTGCGACATTGCTTTCAATGCGGTTATGCCTCTAAGTTGTGCTTCAACATGTGGGAGATATAGCTGCATCGAGGGCATTACACAAAACCTCCTGATAAAAATACCCCCAAGAAAATGAAGAAGAAGAAGGATGACGAAACTTAGATCCTTGCTATATGCCTAGCTAAGGGCGTAAAACTATAGCGCTTGTTGGGAGGCAACCCAATGAATAAAATTTATTTTTGTGTTTTGTTTTATGTTCTTGTGTGTTTACACAATTATGCTACTGTTATGACTGTTTTTTGTGTGTTTTAATTAGTGTTTGCGCCAAGTAAAGCCTTTAGGATCTTCTTGGGCAATAGTTGTTTGATCTTGCTGAAAAACAGAAACTTTTACGCTCATGAAATTAATTTTCATTTTTTACCAGAGAGCGATAAAATGCCCATTCCAATTGCAGTAGATCAATATACAAATTTCTCAGGCCTTCCTTATTTTTCAGGGTTTTTGAGTTACAGAAGTATTCGTAATAGTCAGATTGCTATAGGCTGTTCTGTTTTGACAGATCCTGTTTTCTTTTTGTTGTGTGCTTATGGCTCTATGGTTTTCTTTGATGAGTTTTTTCCATAGAGAAGTTGGAATACAATAGATATAATACAAAAACAAAATATTAATTGGTTTGATACAGCACTTATAGTAGTGATTTATTATTCTTATACTAACGGATCTCGTGAAGGCTTTGTTGAGTTTTGTGTGATTGGAGTTTTCAAGTTTTGGGTTATCTTATGATGGATGAAGGAAGGATGTAAGAGCCTAAGCTTGGGGATGCCCCGACATCCCAAGCTATTATCCAAGAATGAGAAAGCAACTAAGCTTGGGGATTCCCCCGAGTGGCATCCCCGCTTTCTTCCAACAACTATCGATATTTTTCTCGAGGCTATATTTTTATTCGTCACATGATATGTGTTTTGCTTGGAGTGTCTTGTATGATATGTGTCTTTACTTGTTTTATTTTTGTGTTTTAAGTCATCAATCCTTGCTGGACACACCTTTTTGAGAGAGCCAAAATTATACCATGACTTGTTAGAATTGCTCTCTATGCTTCACTTAAATCTTTTATGAGCTAGGACTTGCTCTAGTGCTTCACTTATATCTTTTTGAGCACAGTGTGCTTTGTTATTTTTAAAGAGATGCTCTCTTGCTTCACTTAGATTTATTTGAGAGTTAGTAAAATTTTGAACAAATTCTCTCTTGCTTCACTTAAATTATTTTGAGAGAAAGAAAATTTGTTATGCTCATGATCTTCACTTATATTTGTTTGAGCTTATGAAAAGCAACACATGAAAATTAGTCCCAAAGTGATAGATATCCAAGAAGGATAAAGAGAAGAAAAGAAAATGTCATGAAGATCATTGGACAAAATAAACTTGATTCTTAGTAATAGTTTTGAGATATGATGTTGTGATATGTGAGTTATGTTGATGAGTAATTATGCTCTAGTAGGAATATTGGTGTTAAGGTTTGTTATTCCCTATGCATGCATGAGAGTCAATAATCATGCAATGAAATTATATCCTACTTGTGGTGCGTTATTCGGTGTTAATTATGCTTAATGCTTGCTTATGAGATTATTCATTTCTTGGTTGGTCACTTCCCAATCTTTTGCTAGCCTTCATTTTGCACTAAGTATGACTGCTACTTGTGCATCCAAAAATTCTTTAAACCTGTCTTGCCACATGAGTCCACTATATCTACCTATATGCGGTATTCTTTTGCTGTTCTAAATAAATTTGCATGTGCCATCTCTAATTTTCAAAATAAACTCTTTTTGTGTGTTTGTTTCGCTCGCGGAATGGTAACGGGTGGCTAATATTTCCCATGCTTGATGTGTTATTCTCAAGATGAGTGTTTATTCACTTGTCATTGCACAAGAGTAAGGCAAAGGTATTAGGGATGCCCAGTCCCGAAATGCAAAAAAATATTTACTTTATGTTGTCAAATAATAAATTCCTAGAAAAGTGTTGGTATGAAGGGCACCTGTGGATACGGTTAGCCATGGAAAGTGAAAGAATGGTGGAAAAGGGATAAACTTTATTTTCTGTTTGGGAACCGCCTATGGCATATCTAGCATGGAAAGTGTTCGGAACTCTATGTCATTTTCGTTGGTGGATGGATACACCTCCCAAAATGTTTTTATCTTAAAATTTTCGCTTTGAGCTCTAGCACCTCTACAAATCCCTACTTCCCTCTGCAAAGGGCCTTTCTTTTTACTTTATGCAATTTTTATTTTGAAATTTGAGTCTCCATCTTCTCTTATAAAACCACCAACTAGGAGGCAATATGATCGTGCTCAAGTATTGGGTGTAGTCAATATTCAAGTGTTTTTCATGAATGGATCAATGTTTGAGCATGATGGGCTAGGGATAACTTGTTTTAGCATTGATATTTTGAAAGACATGGTTCCTTATTGATATGCTTGAGTATCTAAATTATTATGTCAAAATTAGACTATTGCTTTGAATCACATAAAAGTCCAAATGTCCAAGCTATAAAGAAAAGAATATGATATGACTTGATGAACAACACTCCACATCAAAAATTCTGTTTTTATCACTTACCTACTCGAGGGCAAGTAGGAGTTAAGCTTGGGGTTACTGATACGTCTCCAATGTATCTATAATTTCGGATTGTTCCATGTTGTTTTATTATCAATCTTGGATGTTTTATAATCATTTTATAGTCATTTTATTTCATTTTTTGGTACTAACCTATTGACATAGTGCCAAGTGCCAGTTGTTATTTTTCTGTATTTTTCACATCGCGGAAAATCAATATCAAACGGAGTCCAAATCTCACGAAACTTTACGGAGATTTTTTATGGGCCAAAAGGAACGCAATGGGCCCTGGTTGCACCTGGGGGGTGCTCCGAGGGGGTATGATACGTCTCCAACGTATCTATAATTTTTGATTGCTCCATGCTGTATTATCTACTGTTTTGGACATTATTGGGCTTTATTATCCACTTTTATATTATTTTTGGGACTAACCTATTAACCGGAGGCCCATCCCAAAATTGCTGTTTTTTTGCCTGTTTTAGGGTTTCGAAGAAAAGGAATATCAAACGGAGTCCAAACGGAATGAAACCTTCGGGAACGTGATTTTCTCAACGAACAAGACCCAAGACACTTGGACCCTACTTTAAGACACAAAAGAGGAGGCCACGAGGTAGGGGGCGCACATACACCCCCCCTCCCAGGCGCGCCCTCCACCCTCGTGGGCCCCCTGTTGCTCCACCGATGTACTCCTTCCTCCTATATATACCTACGTACCCCCAAACGATCAGATACGGAGCCAAAACCCTAATTCCACCGCTGCAACTTTCTGTATCCACGAGATCCCATCTTGGGGCCTGTTCCGGAGCTCCGCCGGAGGGGGCATCGATCACAGAGGGCTTCTACATCAACACCATAGCCCCTTCGATGAAGTGTGAGTAGTTTACCTCAGACCTACGGGTCCATAGTTATTAGCTAGATGGCTTCTTCTCTCTTTTTGGATCTCAATACAATGTTCTCCCCCTCTCTTGTGGAGATATATTCGATGTAATCTTCTTTTTGCGGTGTGTTTGTTGAGACCGATGAACTGTGGGTTTATGATCAAGTCTGTCTATGAACAATATTTGAATCTTCTCTGAATTCTTTTATGTATGATTGGTTATCTTTGCAAGTCTCTTTGAATTATCAGTTTGGTTTGGCCTACTAGATTGATCTTTCTTGCAATGGGAGAAGTTCTTAGCTTTGGGTTCAATCTTGTAGTGTCCTTTCCCAGTGACAGTACGGGCAGCAAGGCACGTATTGTATTGTTGCCATCGAGGATAACAAGATGGGTTTTTCATCATATTGCATCAGTTTATCCCTCTACATCATGTCATCTTGCTTAAGGCGTAACTTTGTTTTTAACTTAATACTCTAGATGCATGCTGGATAGCGGTCGATGAGTGGAGTAATAGTAGTAGATGCAGGCAGGAGTCGGTCTACTTGTGTCGGACGTGATGCCTATATACATGATCATACCTAGATATTCTCATAATTATGCTCAATTCTGTCAATTTCTCAACAGTAATTTGTTCACCCACCGTAGAATACTTATGCTCTCGAGAGAAGCTACTAGTTAAACCTATGGCCCCCGGGTCTATCTTTATCATATTAATCTCCTACTACTTAGTTATTTCCTTTGCTATTTACTTTGCCTTTATTTTACTTTGTATCTTTATCATAAAAATACCAAAAATATTATCTTATCATATCTATCAGATCTCACCCTTGTAAGTGGCCGTGTAGGGATTGACAACCCCTATTCGCGTTGGTTGCGAGGATTTATTTGTTTTGTGCAGGTACGAGGGACTCACGCGTAGCCTCCTACTGGATTGATACCTAGGTTCTCAAAAACTTAGGGAAATACTTACGCTACTTTGTTGCATCATCCCTTCCTCTTCGGGGAAAACCAACGCAATGCTCAAGAGGTAGCAGCGCACAACCCACCAGGGCGAGCCAGGAGGCCCAGGCACGCCATGGTGGGTTGTGCCCACCTCGGGTGCCCCACGGACCACCTCTTTGCTCTATAAATACCCCAAAAATACCATAACCCTAGGGGACTCGACGAAATATTCATCCAGCCGCAGCAGAGTCCAGAACCACCAGATCCAATCTAGACACCATCACAAAGGGGTTCACCACTTCCATTTGTGCCTCTCCGATGATGTGTGAGTAGTTCTTTGTAGACCTTCGGGTCCGTAGTTAGTAGCTAGATGGCTTTCTCTCTCTCGCTGAATTCTCAATACAATGGTCTCTTGGCGATCCATATGATGTAACTCTTTTGCGGTGTGTTTGTTGGGATCTGATGAACTTCGAGTTTATGATCAGTTATATCTTTTTATATCCATGAAAGTTATTTGAGTTTATTTGATCTCTTATAGCCTCGTATTTCTTCTCCGATATTTGGGTTTTGTTTGGCCAACTTGATCTATTTATCTTGCAATGGGAAGAGGTGCCCAGTAGTGGGTTCGATCTTACGGTGCTTGATCCCAGTGACAGAAAAGGAACCGACACGTATGTATTGTTGCTACTAAGGATAAAAAGACGAGATCTATATCTACCTCCATATAGGTAAACGGATCTTGTCTACATCTTGTCATCGTTCTTATTGCATTACTCTGTTTTTCCATGAACTTAATACACTAGATGTATGCTGGATGGAGGTCGATGTGTGGAGTAATAGTAGTAGATGCAGGAAGGAGTCGGTCTACTAATATTGGATGTGATGCCTATATAATGATCATTGTCTGGATATCGTCATAATTATTTGAAGTTCTATCAGTTGCCCAACAGTAGTTTGTTTACCCACCATTTGCTATTTTGCTCACGAGAAGCCAGTAGTGAAACCTACGACCCCCGGGTCTTCTTTCTCATATATTTCCCTTGCGATCTATTTTTCCTTTGCATTTTTATTCAGATCTATTAAACCAAAAAATACAAAACTACCTTGTTGCTTTTTATCTTTATTTATCTTTATTTGGCGTTCGATCTATCAATCTACTACAATTTACCTCATGTCCGCTTGCCTATCTTGAGGCGGCGTACCCCGGAAGGGATTGACAACCCCTTTAACACGTTGGGTTGCGAGGTGTTGTTGTTGGTGTGCAGGTGCTGTTTATGTTGTGTTGCTTGGTTCTCTTACTGGTTCGATACCTTGGTTTCATAACTGAGGGAAATACCTACCGTCGCTATGCTACATCATCCCTCCCTCTCCAGGGAATTACCGACGTAGTTGCAGCTACCATCAACCTTGTTTAGTTGATTTGGATCACGTATGACTTAGATGACTTTAGGGATGTCTATCTAAGTGGGAGTTCTTAAGTAATTTGATTAATTAAACTTAATTTATCATGAACTTAGTCCTGATAGTATTTGCATATCTATGTTGTAGATCAATAGCTCGCGATATAGCTCCTATTTTTTTCGATATGTTCCTAGAGAAAAGTTGAAAGATGATAGTAGCTATGATGCGGATTGTGTCCGTGATCTGAAGATTATCCTCATTGCTGCACAGAAGAATTATGTCCTTAATGCACCGCTAGGTGATAGACCTATTGCAAGAGCAGATGTAGACGTTATGAACGTTTGACAAGCTCAGTATGATGACTACTTGATAGTTTAGTGCGCCATGCTTTACGGCTTAGAACCAGGACTTCAAAAACATTTTGAACGCCACGGAGCATATGAGATGTTCCAAGAGTTGAAATTATTATTTCAGACTCATGCCTGTGTTAAGAGGTATGAGACCTCTCACAAGTACTTTTCCTACAAGATGGTGGAGAATAGCTCAGCTAGTGAGCATGTGCTCAGAATGTCTGGGTACTAAAATCGCTTGAATCAAGTGGGAGTTAATCTTCCAGATAAGATGGTGTTTGACAAAGTTCTCTAGCCACTATCACCAAGTTACTAGAACTTCGTGATGAACTATAATATGCAAGGGATGACAAAAACGATTCCCAAGCTCTTCGTGATGCTGAAATCGGCGAAGGTAGAAATCAAGAAATAGCATCAAGTGTTGATGGTTAACGAGACCACTAGTTTCAAGAAAAAAGGGCAAGGGAAATAAAGGGAACTTCAAGAAGAATGGCAAGCAAGTTGCTGCTCAAGTGAAGAAGCCTAGGTATAGACCTAAGCCTGAGACTAAGTGCTTCTAGTGCAAAGGGACTGAGTGCTTCCCTGAAGAAGCACAAAGCTAGACCCAAACCTGAAACTGAGTGCTTATACTACAAAGGAAATGGTATGCTCTGTCACACATAAACCTCCTTATATTTTCCTCAAAATAGCCACCATACCTACCTATTATGGCATTTCCATAGCCATCCGAGATATATTGCCATGCAACTTTCCACTGTTTCATTTATGACATGCTTCATCATTTTCATATTGCCTTGCATAATCACTTAGTTGACATCGTATTTGTGGCAAAGCCACCATGCATAATTTATCATACATGTCACTCTTGATTCATTGCCCTTCCCAGTACACCGCCGGAGGCATTCATATAGAGTCATATTTTGGTCTAGTATCGAGTTGTAATCATTGAGTTGTAAATAAATAGAAGTGAGATGATCATCATTAATAGAGCATTGTCCCAAATAAAAAAGGGGGAAAGGCCAAAAAAAGGGAGTCCCAAAAAAAGAAATAAAAAGGGACAATGCTACTATCCTCTTTTTCCACACTTGTGCTTCAAAGTAGCACCGTGATCTTTATGATAGAGAGGCTTTTGTTTTGTCACTTTCATATACTAGTGGGAATTTTTCATTATAGAACTTGGCTTGTATATTCCAACAATGGGCTTCCTCAAATGCCCTAGGTCTTCGTGACCAAGCAAGTTGGATGCACACCCGCTTAGTTTCTTTTGTTGAGCTTTCATGCATTTATAGCTCTTGTGCATCCGTTGCATGGCAATCCCTACTCCTTGCATTGATATCAATTGATGGGCATCTCCATAGCCCATTGATTAGCAGCGTCGATGTGAGACTTTCTCTTTTTTTGTCTTCTCCACATAACCCCATCATTATATTCTATTCCACCCATAGTGCTATATCTATGGCTCATGCTCATGTATTGCGTGAAAGTTGAAAAAAGTTTGAGATTACTAAAGTATGAAGCAATTGCTTGGCTTGTCATCAGGGTTGTGCATGATGAGAGCATTCTTGTGTGATGAAAATGGAGCATGACCAAACTATATGATTTTGTAGGGATGAACTTTCTTTGGCCATGTTATTTTGAGAAGACACAATTGCTTAGTTAGTATGCTTGAAGTATTATTATTTTTATGTCAATATTAAACTTTTGTCTTGAATCTCTCGGATCTGAATATTCATGCCACAATAAAGAAAATTACATTGAGAATTATGCTATGTAGCATTCCGCATCAAAAATTCTGTTTTTATCATTTACCTCCTTGAGGACGAGCAGAAATTAAGCTTGGGTATGCTTGATACGTCTCCAACGTATCTATAATTTTTGATTGTTCCATGATATTATATTATATGTTTTGGATGTTTAATGGGATTTATTATACACTTTTATATTATTTTTTGGACTAACCTACTAACCCAAGGCCCAGTGCAAATTGTTATTTTTTTGCCTATTTTAGTGTTTCGCAGAAAAGGAATATCAAACGGAATCCAAACGGAATGAAACCTTCGGGAGAGTTATTTTTGGAACAAATGTGATCCAGGGGACTTGGAGTAGACGTCAAGAAAGAAGCAAGGAGGCCATGAGGCAGGGAGGCGTGCCTGCCCCCCCTGGGCGTGCCCCCACCATCATGGGCCCCTCGCAGCTCCACCGACCTACTTCTTCCTCCTATATATATCCATATACCCAAAAAACATCCAGGAGCACCACGAAACCCTATTTCCACCGCCGCAACCTTCTATACCCAAGAGATCCCATAGCCTCTCCGATCACTAAGGGCTTCTACATCAACACCGTAGCCTCTCCGATGATGTGTGAGTAGTTTACCACAGACCTTCAGGTCCATAGTTATTAGCTAGATGGCTTCTTCTCTCTCTTTGGATCTCAATACAAAGTTCTCCTCGATCTTCTTAGAGATCTATTCGATGTAATTATTTTTGTGGTGTGTTTGTCGAGATCCGATGAATTGTGGGTTTCTGATCAAGTTTATCTATGAACAATATTTGATTCTTTTGTGAAATCTTTTATGTATGATTGGTTATCTTTGCAAGTCTCTTCGAATTATCAGATTGGTTAGGCCTAATAGATTGATCTTTCTTACAACGGGAGAAGTGCTTAGCTTTGGGTTCAATCTTGCGGTGTCCTTTCCCAGTGACAGCAGGGGCAGCAAGGCACGTATTGTATTGTTGCCATCAAGGATAAAAGGATGGGGTTTATATCATATTGCTTGGGATTATCCCTCTACATCATGTCATCTTGCCTAATGTGTTACTCTGTTCTTATGAACTTAATACTCTAGATGCATGCTGGATAGAGGTCGATGTGTGGAGTAATAGTAGTAGATGCAGAATCGTTTCGGTCTACTTGTCGCGGACGTGATGCCTATATACATGATCATGCCTAGATATTCTCATAATTATGCACTTTTCTATCAATTGCTCGACAGTAATTTGTTCACCCACTGTAATACTTATGCTATCTTGAGAGAAGCCACTAGTGAAACCAATGGCCCCCGAGTCTAACTTCTATCATATAAGTTTCCCATCTATTTTACTTTGCAATCTTTACTTTAAATCTATATAAAAATAGAAAAAATATTTATCTTATTATCTCTATCAGATCTCACTCTCGTAAGTGGCCGTGAAGGGATTGACAACCCCTTTATCACGCTGGTTGCGAGGTTCTTATTTGTTTGTGCAGGTACGAGGTGACTTGCGTGTAGTCTCCTACTGGATTGATTCCTTGGTTCTCAAAACTGAGGGAAATACTTACGCTACTTTGCTGCATCACCCTTTCCTCTTCAAGGGAAAACCAACACGGTGCTCAAGAGGTAGCAGTAGCCCCTGGGTATTTGATACCGTTTCAGTTGCTAAGATTTGTAACTCGAAACAGGAGTTGCAAAATGAATGGATACTAGTTAAGGGCGAGGTGACAATGTGTGTTGGAAGTGATTCCAAGGTTGATAAGATCACCATCGCACACTCCCTTTACCTTCGGGGTTAGTGTTGAACCTAAATAAATGTTATTTGGTGTTTGCGTTGAGCATGAATATGATTGGATCATGTTTATTGCAATACGATTATTCATTTAATTCAAAGAATAATTTTTGTTCTGTTTACATGAATAAAATCTTCTATGGTCATACACTCAATATAAATGCTTTATTGAATCTCGATTGTAGTGATACACATATTCATAATATTGATGCCAAAAGATGCAAAGTTGATACTGATAGTGCAACATATTTGTGGCACTGCCGTTTAGGTCATATTGGTGTAAAACGCATGAAGAAACTCCATGCAGATGGGCTTTTGGAATCACTTGATTATGAATCATTTGATACTTGCGAACCATGCCTCATGGAAAAGATGACTAAAACTCCATTCTCTGGAACAAGGAGCGAGCTAATGACTTATTGGAAATAATACATACCAATGTATGTGGTCCGACGAGCGTTGAGGCTCGTGGCAGGTATCGTTATTTTCTAACCTTCATAGATGATTTGAGAAGATATAGGTATATCTACTTAATGAAACACAAGTCTGAAACATATGAAAAGTTCAAAGAATTTCGGAGTGAAGTGGAGAATCATCGTAACAAGAAAATAAAGTTTCTACGATCTGATCGCAGAGGCGAATATCTGAGTTACAAGTTTGGCCTTCATTTAAAACAATGTGGAATAGTTTCACAACTCACGCCACTTGGAACACCACAATGTAATGGTGTGTCCGAACGTCGTAACCGTACTCTATTAGATATGGTGTGATTTATCATGTCTCTTACCGATTTACCACTATTGTTTTGGGGTTATGCATTAGAGATAGTTGCATTCATGTTAAATAGGGCACCGTCTAAATCTAAGCTGTTGTTTCTTAAAGTTTGGGGTTGCGACACTTATGTCAAAAGGCTTAAGCCTGATAAGCTCGAACAATAGTGGTAAGAAACCTAAGATGTCGTTTCTTAAAGTTTGGGGTTGCGACACTTATTTCAAAATGCTTAAGCCTGATAAGCTCGAACCCAAATCAGAGAAGTGCATCTTCATAGGGTACCCTAAGGAAACAATTGGGTACACCTTCTACCATAGATCCGAAGGCAAGATCTTTGTTGCCGAGAATGAAACATTTCTAGAGAAGGAGTTTCTCTTGAAAGAAGTGAGTGGGAGGAATGTAGAACTTGATGAGGTAATCGTACCTTCTCTCGAATTGGAAAGTAGCACATCCGTGAAATCCGTTCCCGTGATGCCTACACCAACTAGAGAGGAAGCTAATGATAAAGATCATGAAACTTTGGATCAAGTTACTACTGGACCTCGTAGGTGGAACAGAGAACGTTCCACACCAGAGTGGTTCGGTAATCCTGTCCTGAAAGTCATGTTACTAGACCATGGTGAACCTACGAACTATGAGGAAGCTATGATGAGACCAGATTCCGACAGATGGTTTGAGGCCGCAAAATCTGAGATAGGATCCATGTATGAGAACAAAGTGTGGACTTTGGTGGACTTGCCCGGTGATCGACAAGCCATAGAAAATAAATGGATCTTCAAGAAGAAGACTGACGCTGATGGTAATGTTACTGTCTACAAAGCTCGACTTGTCGCAAAAGGTTTTCGACAAGTTTAAGGAGTTGACTACGATGAGACTTTCTCACCCGTAGCGATGCTTAAGTTTGTTCGAATCATGTTAGCAATTGCCGCATTTTATGATTATGAAATCTGGAAAATGGACGTCAAAACTGCAATCCTTAATGGATTTCTTAAAGAAGAGTTGTATATGATGCAACCAGAAGCTTTTGTCGATCCTAAAGGTGCTATCAAAGTGTGCAAGCTCTAGCAATCCATCTATGGACTGGCGCAAGCATCTCGGAGTTGGAATATATGCTTTGATGAGGTGATCAAAGAATATGGTTTTATACAGACTTTCGGTGAAGCCTTTATTTACAAGAAAGTGAGTGAGAGCTCTTTAGTATTTCTAATATTATATGTAGATGACATATTGTCGATTGGAAATGATATAGAATTTCTGGATAGCATAAAAGGATACTTGAATAAGAGTTTTTCAATGAAAGGCTTCGATGAAGCTGCTTATATATTGGGCATCAAGATCTATAGAAATAGATCAAGATGCTTAATAGGACTTTCACAAAGCACATGCCTTAATAAAGTTTTGAAGAAGTTCAAAATGGATCAGTCAAAGAAAGGGCCCTTACCTGTGTTACGAGGTGTGAAGTTGAGTCAGACCCAATGCCCGACCACTTCAGAAGATAGAGAGGAAATGAAAGTCATTCCCTATTGATGACCCACGAGTGTAGGGGATCTATCGTAGCCTTTCCGATAAGTAAGAGTGTCGAACCCAATGAGGAGCGGAAGGAAATAATAAGCAGTTTTTAGTAAGGTATTCTCTACAAGCACTGAAATTATCGGTAACAGATAGTTTTGTGATAAGGTAATTTGTAATGGGTAACAAGTAATAAAAGTAAATAAGGTGCAGAAATATGGCCAAATCCTTTTTGTAGCAAAGGAAAAGCCTGGACAAACTCTTATATAAAGTAAAGCGCTCCCGAGGATGCTACCTCTTGAGCACTGCGTTGGTTTTCCCTTGAAGAGGAAAGGGTGATGCAGCAGAGCAGCGTAAGTATTTCCCTCAGTTTTGAGAACCACGGTATCAATCCAGTAGGAGGCCACTGATACGTCTTCAACGTATCTATAATTTTTTATTGCTCCATGCTATATTATCTACAATTTTGGACATTATTAGGCTTTATTACCCACTTTTATATTATTTTTGGGACTAACCTATTAACCGGAGGCCCAGCCCAGAATTGACGTTTTTGCCTATTTTAGGGTTTCGAAGAAAAGGAATATCAAACGGAGTCCAAACGGAATGAAACCTTCGGGAACGTGATTTTCTCACCGAACATGATCCAAGAGACTTGGACCCTACGTCAAGAAACAAAGGAGGAAGCCACGAGGCAGTGGGCACGCCTACCCCCCCTCCCAGGCGCGCCCTCCACCCTCGTGGCCCCCCTGTTGCTCCACCGACGTACTCCTTCCTCATATATATACCTACGTACCCCCAAACGATCAGATACGGAGCCAAAACCCTAATTCCACCGCCGTAACTTCCTATATCCACGAGATCCCATCTTGGGGCCTGTTTTGGAGCTCCGCCGGAGGGGGTATCCATCACGGAGGGCTTCTACATCAACACCATAGTCTCTCCGATGAAGTGTGAGTAGTTTACCTCAGACCTTTGGGTCCATAGTTATTAGCTAGATGGCTTCTTCTCTCTTTTTCGATGTCAATACAATGTTCTCCCCCTCTCTTGTGGATAACTATTCGATGTAATCTTCTTTTTGCGGTGTGTTTGTTGAGATCGATGAATTGTGGGTTTATGATCAAGTCTATCTATGAACAATATTTGAATCTTCTCTGAATTCTTTTATGTATGATTGGTTAGCTTTGCAAGTCTCTTCGAATTATCAGTTTGGTTTGGCCTACTAGATTGATCTTTCTTGCAATGGGAGAAGTGCTTAGCTTTGGGTTCAATCTTGCGGTGTCCTTTCCCAGTGACAGTAGGGGCAGCAAGGCACGTATTGTATTGTTGCCATCGAGGATAACAAGATGGTTTTTTATCATATTGCATGAATTTATCCCTCTACATCATGTCATCTTGCTTAAGGCGTTCTCTGTTTTCATTAACTTAATACTCTAGATGCATGCTGGATAGCGGTCGATGAGTGGAGTAATAGTAGTAGATGCAGGCATGAGTCGGTCTACTTGTCTCGGACGTGATGCCTATATACATGATCATACCTAGATATTCTCATAACTATGCTCAATTCTGTCAATTGCTCAACAGTAATTCGTTCACCCACCATAGAATACTTATGCTCTTGAGAGAAGCCACTAGTGAAACTTATGGTCCCCGGGTCTATCTTCATTATATTAATCTTCCAATACTTAGTTATTTCCTTTGCTTTTATTTTACTTTGCATCTTTATCATAAAAATACCAAAAATATTATCTTATCATATCTATCAGATCTCACTCTCGTAAGTGACCGTGAAGGGATTGACAACCCCTTATCCCGTTGGTTGCGAGGAGTTATTTGCTTTGTGCAGGTACTAGGGGACGCGCGCGCAACCTCAAACTGGATTGATACCTCGGTTCTCAAAAACTGAGGGAAATACTTATGCTACTTTGCTGCATCATCCCTTCCTCTTCGGGGAAATACAACGCAGTGCTCAAGAGGTAGCAAGAAGGATTTCTGGCGCCGTTGCCGGGGAGGTTCATGCAAGTCAAGATTTGACTTCCAACAATGAGCCATTTCTGGCGTCTACGCAAAAGTCAACATACCAAGTACCCATCACAATCCTTATCTCCCGCATTACATTATTTGCCATTTGCCTCTCGTTTTCCTCTCCCCGACTTCACCCTTGCTGTTTTATTCGCCCACTCTCTCTCTCTATCCTCCCTCTCTTTCTCTATTTGCCTCTTTTTGCCCGCTTGTTTTTTTGTTTGCTTGTGTGTTGGATTGCTTTCTTGTCTCGATGGCTCTTCCCCGATTTGGTGATCTTCACCATAAAGGTTAGAAGAAATCGAAAACAACGTTAGGAGTTTTATGGTCTTACAATTTGAGCATAATAGTTTCTTTAGAAACTAGCTTAAGGAACAGAAAAGTTTTATGAGTTTTATGAATAAAGAGCTCGATGATATGTCTAAAGAATTTGATTGTTTAAGATCCCAAATTGCTTGTCTTGAGAAATTGACTGCTGAAATTTTGGATAAGCAGGCTACCTTAGTTAATAGGATGGCCGCTAAACCGGATTTCTATGAAAATAAAGATGAAGATCTAAAAGTTATTGATGTGTCCCCTATTAAATCTTTGTTTTGCAATATGAATCTTAATAATGATGGGACTGAATATGATCCACCTTTACCTAGAAGGCATTCAAAAATTCGGAGTTTTTAGATCTTGATGCTAAAAGTGATGAAAGTGGGATTGAAGAAATTAAAACCCTAGATGTTGCTAAACCCACTATTTTGGATTTCAAGGAATTTAATTATGAAAATTGATCTTTGATTGATTGTATTTCCTTGTTGCAATCCGTGCTAAATTCTCCTCATGCTTATAGTCAAAATAAAGCGTTTACTAAACATATCGCTGATGCCTTGATGCAATTTTATGAAGAAAAACTTGAATTGGAAGTGTCTATCCATATAAAACTTTATGATGAGTGGGAACCAACTATTAAAATTAAAATTAGAGATCATGAGTTCTATCTTTATGTGATTTGGGTGCTAGTGTCTCCACGATTCCAAAGACTTTGTGTGATTTGTTAGGTTTCCGTGATTTTGATGATTGATCTCTAAACTTGCACCTTGCGGATTCCACTATTAAAAAACCTATGGGAAGAATTAATTATGTTCTTATTGTTGCAAATAGGAATTATGTGCCTGTAGATTTTATCGTTCTTGACATAGATTGCAATCCTTCATGTCCTATTATTCTTGGTAGACATTTCCTTAGAACGATTGGTGCAATTATTGATATGAAGGAAGGAAATATTAGATTCAATTTCCGTTAAGGAAAGGCATGGAACACTTCCCTAGAAAGAAAATTAAATTACCTTATGAATCTATTATGAGAGCCACTTATGGATTGCCTACCAAAGATGGCAATACCTAGATCTATCCTTGTTTTTTATACCTAGCTAGGGGCGTTAAACGATAGCGCTTGTTGGGAGGCAACCCAATTTTATTTTTATTCCTTGCTTTTTACTCCTGTTTAGTAATAAATAATTTATCTAGCCTCTGTTTTGGTTGTGTTTTTTATGTTTAATTAGTGTTTTTGCCAAGTAGAACCGTTGGGAAGACTTGGGGAAAGTCTTGATATCTTGCTGTAAAAAACAGAAACTTTAGCGCTCACAAAAACTGCTGCCATTTTTATTTGGAAAGTCCTATTTAGTTAATTAGTTTTGAAGATGAATAATAGATAATTTCCTCACGTCCAGCAATTTATTTTAGAATTTTTGGGGTTTCAGATCTTGCGCTAGCTACAGATTACTATAGACTGTTCTGTTTTTGACAGATTCTGTTTTTCGTGTGTTGTTTGCTTATTTTGATGAATCTATGGATAGTAAAATAGTTTATAAACCATAGAGAAGTTGTAATACAGTAGGTTTAACAAAAATATAAATAAATAATTAGTTCATTACAGTACCTTGAAGTGGTCTTTTGTTTTCTTTCGCTAACGGAGCTCATGAGATTTTCTACTTTAAGTTTTGTGTTGTGAAGTTTTCAAGTTTTGGGTAAAGATTTTTTGGATTATGGAACAAGGAGTTGCAAGAGCCTAAGCTTGGGGATTCCCATGGAACCCCCAAGATAATCTAAGGACACCTAAAAGCCAAAGCTTGGGGATGCCCCGGAAGGCATCCCCTCTTTCGTCTACCTCTATCAGTAACTTTACTTGGAGCTATATTTTTATTCACCACATGATATGTGTTTTGCTTGGAGAGTCTTGTATTATTTGAGTATTTATTTGTTAGTTTACCACAATCATCCTTGCTGTACACACCTTTTGAGACATCCATACATGATTTGGAATTTGTTAGAATACTCTATGTGCTTCGCTTATATCTTTTGAGTTATATAGTTTTGCTCTAGTACTTCACTTATATCTTTTAGAGCACGGTGGTGGATTTGTTTTATAGAAACTATTGATATCTCATGCTTCACTTAGATTATTTTGAGAGTCTTCAATAGCATGGTAATTTGCTTAAATAATCCTAATATGCTTGGTATTCAAGAATAATAAAACTTTCTTATGAGTGTGTTGAATACTATGAGAAGTTGGATGCTTGATAATTGTTTTGAGATATGAAGATGGTGATATTAAAGTTGTGCTAGTTGAGTAGTTGTGAATTTGAGAAATACTTGTCTTAAAGTTTGTGATTCCCATAGCATGCACTTATGGTGAACTTTTATGTGATGAAGTCAGAGCATGACTTATTTATTGATTGTCTTCCTTATGAGTGGCGGTCGGGGACGAGCGATGGTCTTTTCCTACCAATCTATCCCCCTAGGAGCATGCGCATAATACTTTGCTTGGATAACTTGTAGATTTTTGCAATAAGTATATGAGTTCTTTATGACCAATGTTGAGTCCATGGATTATACGCACTCTCACCCTTCCACCATTGCTAGCCTCTCCAATACCGTGCACCTTTCGCCGGTATCATACACCCACCATATACCTTCCTCAAAACAGCCACTATACCTACCTATTATGGCATTTCCATAGCCATTCTGAGATATATTGCCATGCAACTTTCCACCGTTCCGTTTATTATGACACACTCCATCATTGTCATATTTCTTAGCATGATCATGTAGTTGACATTGTATTTGTGGCAAAGCCACCGTTCATAATTCTTTCATACATGTCACTCATGAGTCATTGCATATCCCGGTACACCATCGGAGGCATTCATATAGAGTCATATTTTGTTCTAAGTATCGAGTTGTAATTGTTGAGTTGTAAGAAAATAAAAGTGTGATGATCATCATTTTTAGAGCATTGTCCAAAGTGAGGAAAGGATGATGGAGACTATGATTCCCCCACAAGTCGGGATGAGACTTCGGACGAAAAAGAAAGAAGGAAAAGAGGCCATAAAAAAGGGAAAAGGCCCAAATAAAAAATGAGAGAAAAAGAGAGAAGGGACAATGCTACTATCCTTTTACCACACTTGTGCTTCAAAGTAGCACCATGATATTCATAGTAGAGAGTCTCTCATTTCATCACTTTCATATACTAGTGGGAATTTTTCATTATAGAACTTGGCTTGTATATTTCAATGATGGGCTTCCTCAAATTGCCCTAGGTCTTTATGAGCAAGCAAGTTGGTTGCACACCCACTTAGTTTCTTTTGTTGAGCTTTCATATACTTATAGCTCTAGTGCATCCGTTGCATGGCAATCCCTACTCACTCACATTGATATCTATTGATGGGCATCTCCATAGTCCGTTGATATGCCTAGTTGATGTGAGACTATCTTATCCCTTTTTGTCTTCTCCACAACCACCATTCTATTCCACCTATAGTGCTATATCCATGGCTCATGCTCATGTATTGCGTGAAGATTGAAAAAGTTTTGAGAATGTCAAAATTATGAAACAATTGCTTGGCTTGTCATCGTGGTTGTGCATGATTTAAATACTTTGTGTGGTGAAGATAGAGCATAGCCAGACTATATGATTTTGTGGGGATAACTTTCTTTGGCCATGTTATTTTGAGAATACATGATTGCTTTGTTAGTATGCTTGAATTATTATTATTTTTATGTCAATATGAACTTTTATCTTGAATATTTCGGATCTAAATATTCATACCACAATTGAGAAGAATTACATTAAAATTATGCCAAGTAGCATTCCACATCAAAAATTCTGTTTTTATCATTTACCTACTCGAGGACGAGCAGGAATTAAGCTTGGGGATGCTTGATACGTCTCCAACGTATCTATAATTTTTGATTGCTCCATGCTATATTATCTACTGTTTTGGACATTATTGGGCTTTATTATCCACTTTTATATTATTTTTGGGACTAACCTATTAACCGGAGGCCCAGCCCAGAATTGTTGTTTTTGCCTATTTTAGGGTTTCAAAGAAAAGGAATATCAAACGGAGTCCAAACGGAATGAAACCTTCGAGAACATGATTTTCTCACCGGACATGATCCAGGAGACTTGGACCCTACGTCAAGAAACAAAGGAGGAAGCCATGAGGTAGGGGGCGCGCCTAACCCCCCCCCCCCAGGCGCGCCCTCCACCCTCGTGGGCCCCTTGTTGCTCCACCAGCATACTCCTTCCTCCTATATGTACCTATGTACCCAAAAACAATCAGATACGGAGCCAAAACCCTAATTCCACCGCCTTAACTTCCTATATCCACGAGATCCCATCTTGGGGCCTGTACCGGAGCTCCGCTGGAGGGGGTATCCATCACGGGAGACTTGGACCCTACGTCAAGACACAAAAGAGGAGGCCACGAGGTAGGGGGGCACGCCCACCCCCACCAGGCGTGCCCTCCACCCTCGTGGGCCCCCTGTTGCTCCACCGGCGTACTCCTTCCTCCTATATATACCTACGTACCGCCAAACGATCAGATACAGAGCCAAAAACCTAATTCCACCGCCGCAACTTTCTGTATCCACGAGATCCCATCTTGGGGCCTGTTCCGGAGCTCCGCTGGAGGGGGCATCGATCACGGAGGGCTTCTACATCAACACCATAGCCTCTCCGATGAAGTGCGAGTAGTTTACCTCAGACCTTCGGGTCCATAGTTATTAGCTAGATGGCTTCTTCTCTCTTTTTGGATCTCAATACAATGTTCTCCCCCTCTCTTGTGGAGAACTATTTGATGTAATCTTCTTTTTTCGGTGTGTTTGTTGAGATTGATGAATTGTGGGTTTATGATCAAGTCTATCTATGAACAATATTTGAATCTTCTCTGAATTCTTTTATGTATGATTGGTTATCTTTGCAAGTCTCTTCGAATTATCAGTTTGGTTTGGCCTACTAGATTGATCTTTCTAGCAATGGGAGAATTGCTTAGCTTTGGGTTCAATCTTGTGGTGTCCTTTCCCGGTGACAGTAGGGGCGGCAAGGCATGTATTGTATTGTTGCCATCGAGGATAACAAGATGGGTTTTTTATCATATTGCATGAATTTATCCCTCTACATCATGTCATCTTGCTTAAGGCGTTACTCTGTTTTTAACTTAATACTCTAGATGCATGCTGGATAGCGGTCGATGAGTGGATTAATAGTAGTAAGCAGGCAGGAGTCGGTCTACTTGTCTCGGACGTGATGCCTATATACATGATCATACCGAGATATTCTCATAACTATGCTTAATTCTGTCAATTCTTCAACAGTAATTCGTTCACCCACCGTAGAATACTTATGCTCTTGAGAGAAGCCACTAGTGAAACCTATGGCCCCCGGGTCTATCTTCATCATATTAATCTTCCAATACTTAGTTATCTCCTTTGCTTTTTACTTTGCTTTTATTTTACTTTGCATCTTTATCATAAAAATACCAAAAATATTATCT
Source organism: Triticum urartu (assembly GCF_056163025.1). Taxonomy (NCBI): domain Eukaryota; kingdom Viridiplantae; phylum Streptophyta; class Magnoliopsida; order Poales; family Poaceae; genus Triticum; species Triticum urartu. Next base: position 605,417,518 of record NC_141875.1, read on the forward strand.
TGTCATATGATCTCTTATGCAAAAGTAACAATTCATTCACATACTCAAGTATGAATCAGAAACTTCATTGAAAACTAACAAACTGTAATCTCAGTCATTGAAGCAATTGCAATTTATCATAACATAGGAAAGAGTCAATATAAGAGCTTCTCAGCAAGTCCACATACTCAACCATCATTTAGTATTTCACAATTGCTAACACTCACACGATATTTAAGGTTATGAAGTTTTAATCGGACAAAGAGAAAGATAGGGGCTTATAGTTTTGCCTCCCAACCTTTTACCTCAAGGGTAATGTCAACAATAATAGTTCAGGAAAACCCACATCCAATTAGCCATATATATCAGGATCTTTCCAACACATTGTGCTTGCCAAAGGATAAAATGTAAAAAGGAAAGGTGAGGATCACCATGACTCTTTGCATGAAGTATAAGACAAGAATAAAAGATAGGCCCTTCGCAGAGGGAAGCAGAGGTTGTCATGTGCTTTTGTGGTTGGATGCACGAAATCTTAATGCAAAATAATGTCACTTTATATTGCCACTTGTGATATGGACCTTTATTATGCAGTCCGTCGCTTTTATGTCTTCCACATCACAAGATCGTATAAAGCTTATTTTCTCCACACTAATAAGTCATATATATTTAGAGAGCAATTCTTATTGCTTTCAATGATGACAACTTACTTGAGGGATCTTACTCAATCCATAGGTAGATATGGTGGACTCTCATGGCAAAACTGGGTTTAGGGATATTTGGAAGCACAAGTAGTATGTCTACTTGGTGCGAAGAAATTTTCTAGCAATAGAGGGAAAGGCAAGCTCAACATGTTGGATGATCCATGACAATATAATTTATCCCAGATGTAAGAAAACATAACCCATTATGTTGTCTTCCTTGTCCAACGTCAACTCTTTAGCAATTCGTATTTTAATGAGTGCTCACAATCATAAAAGATGTCCAAGATAGTATATATATATGTGAAAACCTCTCTTTCCTTATTACTTCCTATTAATTGCAACGATGACCAAAACTATGTTTGTCAACTCTCAACAATTTTTATTCATCATACTCTTTATATGTGAAGTCATTACTCTCCACAAGATCCATATGATCTCTTTATTTCCTTTTATTCTTCTCTTTTATTCTGTTCCCTCAAGATCATAGCAAAATAATCGAGCCCTTGACTCAACACTAATCTTTATTATATATAGCTCATAAAATCGATTACATAGAAGGATCATCAAGAAAAACTAAAAACTAGATCATACCAAAACTTTATTCTACTAGATCAAGATATAACCAAAAGGATCGAACTAAGAAAAACGCCAAAGATAAAAGTGATGGTGATACGATACCGGGGCACTCCCCCAAGCTTGGCAGTTGCCAAGGGGAGTGCCCATACCCATGTGTTTATGTTTCCTTCCTCGGAGGTGGTGATGAAGGAGTTGTTGATGATGTAGGCTCGTCGTCCATGTTCTAAGGCATAGGCTCACCATCATAGAAGGATGATCGAGTCTCCGAGATTCTCAAATCTGCAGCCAAACTCGTCCTCTTGAATCTATATTCATACTCACAGTTTTGGTTTTGCAGGTCATAGATCTGGGCTTGGAGGCACTCGATTTTCTCGTGAAGCTTGAACATGGCCTCCACAATGTTCTTGTCATCCAGCTTGTGGTTGTTGGTGAACTCCATGATCATTATATGATTGGAGTCGAGTCCACGTTCCACCATCTCCTGGCACTTGAAAACTTGTTGCTCCAATGCCTCGAGCCTTGTCTCCATGCTTCCCGTCCTCCTTGGTCCCTCAACATCACGGATGTGCAGCACCTCTGCGAGGTAGGGGTTGACCTACTCGAAGAACTTGTCCTTGGGGGCACTTGAAGACGCCATGGCGATCTAGATCTGTCAAAAAACCAGCTCAAAACAAAGACAGGAGATATTTGCGTGATACGGTGGTCAAAACCTTCGGGAGATTATATAACGAAATTTTACCGACCAAAAGAAGTATCGTGCAAGAAAACGGAGTCCGGAGAGCACACGAGGTGCCCATGAGGCAGGGGCGCGCCCAGGGAGGTAGGGCGCGCCCTCCACCCTTATGGAAGCCACATGTCCTTTCCGGTCTGCTTCTTATTTTCCTATTTTCTTAAATATTCCAAAATGGAGAAACATTGCCATTAGAACTATTTTGGAGTTGGTTTACTTGCCGTACGACGTACCTATTCCTTTTCGGAGTCTGAAACATTCTGGAAAGTGTCCCTTATGTATTCCTCCGGGGTTACGGTTTCAATAACATTAGTTTCAACATTTATAGGATTACTTGAGATATAATGGTTGATTCTTTAACCATTCACCACCCTCGGATTTGTGCCTTCGAAGTTGTTGATTTTTATGGCACCGGAACGGTAGACCTCCTTGATGATGTAAGGACCTTCCCATTTAGAGAGGAGTTTGCCAGCAAAAAATCTTAAACGAGAGTTGTATAACAATACATAATCACCTACATTAAACTCACATTTTTGTATTCTTTTGTCATGCCATCTTTTAACTTTTTCTTTAAACAATTTGGCATTCTCATAAGACTGGGTTCTCCGTTCATCAAGTGAGCTAATGTCAAAAAGTCTCTTCTCACCGGCAAGTTTGAAGTCATAGTTGAGCTCTTTAATAGCCCAATATGCCTTATGTTCTAATTCAAGAGGTAAGTGACATGCTTTACCATAAACCATTTTATATGGAGGCATGCCCATAGGATTTTTGTATGTATTTCTATAAGCCCATAATGCATCATCAAGTTTCTTGGACCAATCCTTTCTAGATCTATTGACAGTCTTCTGCAAAATTAATTTAAGCTCTCTATTTCTAAGTTCTACTTGACCACTAGACCGTGGGTGATAAGGAGATGCAATTCTATGATTAACATCATACTTAGCAAGCATTTTACGGAAAGCACCATGAATAAAATGTGAAGCACCATCAGTCATTAAATATCTAGGGACTCCAAACCTCAGAAGAATAACTTCTTTAAGCATCTTAATAGAGGTGTTATGATCAGCACTACTAGTTGGAATAGCCTCTACCCACTTAGTGACGTAATCAACAGCAACTAAAATATGTGTATACCCATTAGAGGAAGGAAACAGTCCCATATAATCAAAGCCCCAGACATCAAATGGTTCAATAACAAGTGAGTAATTCATAGGCATTTCTTGACGTCTACTAATATTACCAATTCTTTGACATTCATCACAAGACAAGACAAACTTATAGGCATCCTTGAAGAGAGTAGGCCAATAAAAACCGGATTGCAATACCTTATGTGCAGTTCTATCTCCAGCATTGTGTCCTCCATAAGCCTTGGAGTGACACTTGCGTAGGATATGTTCTTGTTCATGCTCAGGTACACAATGTCTAATAACACCATCTAATCCTTCTTTATAAAGATGTGGGTCATCCCAGAAGTAATGTCTTAAAACATAGAAGAACTTTTTCTTTTGCTGGTATGTGAAACTAGGTGGTATAAATTTGGCAACAATGTAATTAGCATAATCAGCATACCATGGAGCAGTATGAGAAGCATTTATGACAGCTACTTGTTCATCAGGAAAGCTATCATCAATAGGTAGTGGGTCATCAAGAACATTCTCTAACCTAGACAAGTTGTCTGCAACGGGGTTCTCAGCTCCCTTTTCTATCAATAATATGCAAATCAAATTCTTGTAGCAAGAGGAACCATCTAATAAGTCTAGGCTTAGCATCTTTCTTTTCCATATGATATTTAATACCAGCATGATCAATGTGAACAATTACTTTAGAATCAACAATATAAGGTCTGAACTTATCACAAGCAAATACAACTGCAAAAAATTCTTTTCCAGTAGTAGCATAATTTCTTTGGGCACTATCTAGAGTTTTACTAGCATATTGGATAACATTTAATTTCTTATCAACTCTTTGTCCGAGAACATCCCCTACAGCATAATCACTAGCATTACACATAATTTCAAATGGTAAATTCCAATCAGGAGGTTGAACAATAGGTGCAGAAACCAAAGCTTTCTTAAGTATTTCAAATTCTTCTACACAATCATCATCAAAGACAAAAGGAACATCTTTTTGTAAGAGATTAGTCAGAGGCCGAGAAATTTTAAAGAAGTCCTTAATGAACCTCCTATAAAAACCGGCATGACCAAGGAAACTTCTTAAACCTTTAATGTCCTTGGGACATGGCATCTTTTCAATAGCATCAACCTTAGCTTTATTAACTTCAATACCTCTTTTAGAAATTTCATGCCCCGAGACAATACCTTCATTAACCATAAAGTGGCACTTCTCCCAATTCAAGACAAGATTAGTTTCTCAACATCTCTACAAAACTCGATCAAGGTTGCTTAAGCAATCATCAAAAGAAGTCCCATAAACAGAGAAATCATCCATGAATACCTCAACAATCATTTCACCAAAGTCAAAGAATATAGCAGTCATACATCTTTGAAAGGTAGCAGGTGCAATACATAAACCAAAAGGCATACGTCTATAAGCAAAGATACCGAAAGGGCAAGTAAAAGTTCTCTTTTCTTGATCCTCTTTTGACACAGGTATTTGAGAAAAACCAGAATACCCATCTAGAAAGCAAAAATGTGTATGCTTGGATAATATTTCTAGCATTTGATCAATAAAAGGTGAAGGGTAATGATCATTTTTAGTGGCTTTATTTAATTTGCGAAAATCAATTACCATTCTATAACCTGTAACAATTCTTTGTGGGACCAATTCATCTTTATCATTAGGAACAACAGTAATACCTCCCTTCTTAGGGACACAATGGGCAGGACTTACCCACTGACTACCAGCAACGGGATAAATTATACCTGCCTCCAGAAGCTTTAGTATTTCTTTTCTTAGAACTTCTTTCATCTTAGGATTTAACCGTCGTTGGTGATCTACAACTGGTTTAGCATCCTTCTCCAATTTTATTTTGTGCTGGCAGAGAGTGGGACTAATGCCCTTAAGATCATCAAAAGTATATCCAATAGCAGCATGGTGCTTCTTCAGAGTTTTCAATAATTTCTTTTCTTCATGCTCTGAAAGTTTAGCACTAATAATAACAAGATATATCTCTTTCTCATCAAGATGAGCATATTTAAGAGTATTAGGTAAAGGTTTAAGCTCAAACACAGGATCCCCTTAGGTGGAGGGGGATCCCCTAGGATTTCAACAGGCAAGATGTGTTTCAAAATAGGTCCCTGTTTAAAGAATACTTCATCTATTTCTCTTCTTTCATTCATAAACATATCATTTTCATGGTCTAGCAAATATTGTTCTAAAGGATCAGTAGGAGGCACGGCGATAGAAGCAAGACCAATAATTTCATCCTTACTAGGCAATTCTTTATCATGGGGTTGTCTATGAAATTGTGACGCCCGGATAATCAAGCTACAGTAAAACTCTGCTAATGGTGCCACGTCACCTCGGTTACCGTTGATAAACTCGAGTTAGTTCGAAACCGATTCAAATTCAAATTCAAAATCAAGCAAACAATAAAAGTTTTCAAATATTAAAACTAAAATGTTTGGAGTGAACCAAATATTGCACAGGTAATTATGGAGGAGAAACCACACCTTTGTAAAATATTTCAATACTATAAGATGAATAAAACAGTAGCGAAAACTATTATTTAAATACTTTTAAATATTAAATAATTATGAAACTATTTTAGAATTGGGTAGCAAGTTAGTGTGGTAGTGGCATATTTGGTAACGTCAAAATAGGTGCCATTTTGGTATTTTGCTAAAACAAAATTAAAAGGAAACTAAAATAAAACAGGAAAGAATAAAAAAGAAATGTAACAAAAAAAGAAAAAGAGAGAGACCCCCCCCCCCCACTTGGCCAAGCCCAGCTAGCCGTCGAGCTGGCCGGCCCACCCGTTGCCCTTATCCCTCCACTCCTCGCAAACCCTAAACTGTTCTCCCCCCACTTCCCCCATCCTCCCCCACTCCCCCCGATCCCCCCAGGATCTAGATCGGGAGCGCCCAACGCTCGCCGCCCGACCCAGGCGCCCCGACGACCACCTCGTCGGAGCCCCTCGCTGCCGTCGCCAGGAGCCGTCAACCGACGCCGCCTCGCCACCGAACCTCCTCCCTCGCACGTCGCTCGCCCCTGGCCTCTGCCTCGCCGACGTCGCCACCGAACGCCGCCGCCTCGACCTCTCCTCCTCGCCGGCGTCACGTCCCCGTCTTCCTCCCCAATCTCGCTGCCTAGTCCCCTACGGCTTCCCCCGTGATCTCCCCCTCTCCTTCCCACCCTCTTCGTGCGTGTGCACACCACCGCGCCCATCGCTGCTACCGCGCGCCGCCCGCACCTCCGCCTCTGTCCCGCGTGCTCTGCTGCTTCTAGCCACGCTGGCCCTCGCCAAGCCGATGCAGCCCGCCCGGCTCTTGAGAGAAGACACTAGTGAAACCTATGGCCCCCAGGTCTATCTTCATCATATTAATCTTCCAATACTTAGTTATTTCCTTTGCTTTTTACTTTGCTTTTATTTTACTTTACATCTTTATCATGAAAATACAAAAAATATTATCTTGTCATATGATCTCTTATGCAAAAGTAACAATTCATTCACATACTCAAGTATGAATCAGAAACTTCATTGAAAACTAACAAACTGTAATCTCAGTCATTGAAGCAATTGCAATTTATCATAACATAGGAAAGAGTCAATATAAGAGCTTCTCAGCAAGTCCACATACTCAACCATCATTTAGTCTTTCACAATTGCTAACACTCACACGATATTTATGGTTATGAAGTTTTAATCGGACACGGAGAAAGATAGGGGCTTATAGTTTTGCCTCCCAACCTTTTGCCTCAAGGGTAATGTCAACAATAATAGTTCAGGAAAACCCACATCCAGTTAGCCATATATATCAGGATCTTCCAACACATTGTGCTTGCCAAAGGATAAAATGTAAAAAGGAAAGGTGAGGATCACCATGACTCTTTGCATGAAGTATAAGACAAGAATAAAAGATAGGCCCTTCGCAGAGGGAAGCAGAGGTTGTCATGTGCTTTTATGGTTGGATGCATGAAATCTTAATGCAAAAGAACGTCACTTTATATTGCCACTTGTGATATGGACCTTTATTATGCAGTCCGTCACTTTTATGTCTTCCACATCACCAGATCGTATAAAGTTTATTTTCTCCACACTAATAAGTCATACATATTTAGAGAGAAATTCTTATTGCTTGCAACGATGACAACTTACTTGAGGGATCTTACTCAATCCATAGGTAGATATGGTGGACTCTCATGGCAAAACTGGGTTTAGGGATATTTGGAAGCACAAGTAGTATCTCTACTTGGTGCAAAGAAATTGGATAGCAAAAGAGGGAAAGGAAAGCTCAACATGTTGGATGATCCATGACAATATAATTTATCCCAGATGTAAGAAAACATAACCCATTACGCTGTCTTCCTTGTCCAACGTCAACTCTTTAGCAAGTCATATTTTAATGAGTGCTCACAATCATAAAAGATGTCCAAGATAGTATATTTATATGTGAAAACCTCTCTTTCCTTATTACTTCCTATTAATTGCAACGATGACCAAAACTATGTTTGTCAACTCAATAATTTTTATTCATCATACTCTTTATATGTGAAGTCATTACTCTCCATAAGATCCATATGATCTCTTTATTTCCTTTTATTCTTCTCTTTTATTCTGTTCCCTCAAGATCATAGCAAAATAATCAAGCCCTTGACTCAACACTAATCTTTATTATATATAGCTCATGGACTCGATTACATAGAAGGATCATCAAGCAAAACTAAAAATTAGATCATACCAAAACTTTATTCTACTAGATCAAGATATAACCAAAAGGATCGAACTAAGAAAACGGCAAAGATAAAAGTGATGGTGATACGATACCGGGGCACTCCCCCAAGCTTGGCAGTTGCGAAGGGGAGTGCCCATACCCATGGGTTTATGTTTCCTTCATCGGAGGTGGTGATGAAGGAGTTGTTGATGATGTAGGCTTGTTGTCCATCCTCCAAGGCATAGGCTCACCATCATAGAAGGATGATCGAGTCTCCTAGATTATCTAATCTGTAGGCAAACTCGTCCTCTTGAATCTATATTCATGCTCAGTGTTTTGGTTTTGCAGCTCATAGATCTGGGCTTGGAGGCACTCGATTTTCTCGTGAAGCTTGAAGATGGCCTCCCCAATGTTCTTTTCATCCAGCTTGTGGTTGTTGGTGAACTCCATGATCATTATATGATTGGAGTCGAGTCCACGTTCCACCATCTCCTGGCACTTCAAAACTTGTTGCTCCAATGCCTCGAGCCTTGTCTCCATGCTTCCGATCCTCCTTGGTCCCTCAACATCGCGGATGTGCAGCAACCCCTCACGCATCTCAATGGTTTGAGGGTGTTGCAGCACCTCCATGAGGTAGGGGTTGATGACCTTCTCGAAGAACGTGTCCTTCGGGGCACATGAAGACGCCATGGATATCTAGATCTGTCGGAAAAATAGCTCGAAACAAAGACAGGAGATATTTGCGTGATACGGTGGTCAAAACCTTCGGGAGATTATATAATGAATTTTTACCGACCAAAAGAAGAATCGTGCAAGAAAACGGAGTCCGGAGAGCACACGAGGTGCCCACGAGGCAGGGGGGCGTGCCCAGGGGATAGGGCAAGCCCTCCACCCTCGTGGAAGCCACATGTCCTTTTCAGTCTGCTTCTTATTTTCCTATTATCTTAAATATTCCAAAACGGAGAAAACTTGCCATTAGAACTGTTTTGGAGTCGGTTTACTTACCGTACGACGTACCTATTCCTTTTCGTAGTCTGAAACATTCTGGAAAGTGTCCCTCATGTATTCCTCCGAGGTTACGGTTTCAATAACATTAGTTCCAACATTTATAGGATTACCTGAGATTTAATGTTTGATTCTTTAACCGTTCACCACCCTCGGATTTGTGCCTTCTAAGTTGTTGATTTTTATGGCACCGGAACGGTAGACCTCATCGATGATGTAAGGACCTTCCCATTTAGAGAGGAGTTTGCCTGCAAAAAATCTTAAACGAGAGTTGTATAACAATACAAAATCACCTACATTAAACTCACGTTTTTGTATCCTTTTGTCATGTCATCTTTTAACTTTTTCTTTAAACAGTTTGGCATTCTCATAAGCCTGGGTTCTCCATTCATCAAGTGAGCTAATGTCAAAAAGTCTCTTCTCACCGGCAAGTTTGAAGTCATAGTTGAGCTCTTTAATAGCCCAATATGCCTTATGTGTTGGAAATATGCCCTAGAGGCAATACTAAATTAGTTATTATTATTATATTTCATTGTTCATGATAATCGTTTATTATCCATGCTAGAATTGTATTGATAGGAAACTCAGATACATGTGTGGATACATAGACAACACCATGTCCCTAGTAAGCCTCTAGTTGACTAGCTCGTTGATCAATAGATGGTTACGGTTTCCTGACCATGGACATTGAATGTCGTTGATAACGGGATCACATCATTAGGAGAATGATGTGATGGACAAGACCCAATCCTAAGCCTAGCACAAAGATCGTGTAGTTCGTTTGCTAAAGCTTTTCTAATGTCAAGTATCATTTCCTTAGACCATGAGATTGTGCAACTCCCGGATACCGTAGAAGTGCTTTAGGTGTACCAAACGTCACAACGTAACTGGGTGGCTATAAAGGTTCACTACAGGTATCTCCGAAAGTGTCTGTTGGGTTGGCACGAATCGAGACTGGGATTTGTCACTCTGTGTAAACGGAGAGGTATCTCTGGGCCCACTCGGTAGGACATCATCATAATGTGCACAATGTGACCAAGGAGTTGATCACGTGATGATGTGTTACGGAACGAGCAAAGAGACTTGCCGGTAACGAGATTGAACAAGGTATCGGGATACCGACGATCGAATCTCGGGCAAGTATCGTACCGATGGACAAAGGGAATTGTATACGGGATTGATTGAATCCTCGACATCGTGGTTCATCCGATGAGATCATCGTGGAACATGTGGGAGCCAACATGGGTATCCAGATCCCGCTGTTGGTTATTGGCCGAAGAGTTGTCTCGGTCATGTCTGCATGGTTCCCGAACCCGTAGGGTCTACACACTTAAGGTTCGATGACGCTAGGGTTATTAGGAAGACTTGTATGTGATTACCGAATGTTGTTCGGAGTCCCGGATGAGATCCCGGACGTCACGAGGAGTTCCGGAATGGTCCGGAGGTAAATATTTATATATGGAAAGTTGTTGTTCGGGTTCCGGGAAAAGTTCGGTTTTTTCCGGTATTGTACCGGGAAGCTTCCGGAAGGTTCCGGAGGATTCCGGAGGGGTCCGGAGGTCCGGAAAATGTTCCACCACGTCCAATACAGCAGCATGGGCTGTAAGGGGGCGCCCTAACCTTAATGGGCCAAGGCCACCAGCCCCCCCAAGGCCCATGCGCATGGGAGAGGGGAAACCCTAAGGGGGAGGGCCTCCACTTGACTTGGGAGGCACTCCTCCCCCCCTTGGCCGCTGCCCCCAACCCTAGATGGGATCTAGGGGGGACGACCCCCCTCTCTCCCCACCTATAAATAGTGGAGGGGTGGGAGGGCGGCCATACCCTTGAACCTGGCGCAGCCCTCCCTCCTCCTACACCCCCTCCTCCTCCATAGTGCTTGGCGAAGCCCTGCTGGAGAACCACGAGCTCCATCACCACCACGTCGTCGTGCTGCTGTTGGACTCTCTTCCTCAACCTCTCCCTCCTCCCTGCTGGATCAAGGCGTGGGAGACGTCTCCATTCCGTATGTGTGTTGAACGCGGAGGTGCCGTCCGTTCGGCGCTAGGATCATCGGTGATTTGGATCACGACGAGTACGACTCCATCAACCCCGTTCACTTGAACGCTTCCGCTTAGCGATCTACAAGGGTATGTAGATGCACTCACCTTCCTCTCGTTGCTAGATTACTCCATAGATTGATCTTGGTGATGCGTAGAAAATTTTAAATTTCTGCTACAATCCCCAACAGTGGCATCATGAGCTAGGTCTATGCGTAGTTTCTATGCACGAGTAGAACACAAGTTGTTGTGGGCGTCGATTTTGTCAATTTGCTTGCCGTTACTAGTCTTATCTTGATTCGGTGGCATCGTGGGATGAAGCGGCAGGACCGACCTTACACGTACTCTTACGTGAGACTGGTTCCACCGACTGACATGCACTAGTTGCATAAGGTGGCTAGTGGGTGTCTGTCTCTCCCACTTTGGTCGGATCGGATTCGATGAAAAGGGTCTATCGGTGTCAAAACCGGCGGATCTCGGGTAGGGGGTCCCGAACTGTGCGTCTAGGCCGGATGGTAACAGGAGGCAAGGAACACGATGTTTTACCCAGGTTCAGGCCCTCTTGATGGAGGTAAAACCCTACGTCCTGCTTGATTAATATTGATGATATGGGTAGTACAAGAGTAGATCTACCACGAGATCAAGGAGACTAAACCCTAGAAACTAGCCTATGGTATGATTATTGTATGATGAAGTTGTCCTACGGACTAAAACCTCTCCGGTTTATATAGACACCGGAGAGGATTAGGGTTACACAAAGTCGGTTACAATGGTAGGAGATCTTGAATGTCCGCATCGCCAAGCTTGCCTTCCACGCCAAGGAAAGTCCCATCCGGACACGGGACGAAGTCTTCAATCTTGTATCTTCACAGTCCTGGAGTCCGGCTGAAGGTGTAGTCCGGCTGAAGGTGTAGTCCGGCTACCCGAACACCCCCTAATCCAGGACTCCCTCAGTAGCCCCTGAACCAGGCTTCAATGACGACGAGTCCGGCGTGTAGATTGTCTTTGGCATTGCAAGGCGGGTTCCTCCTCCAAATTCTTAATAAAAGTTTGTAAACACCAAGAGTATTGTCCGGCTCTGCAAAATAAGTTTCCACGTATTGCCACAGAGAGAATAATATTAACACAAATCTAATCCGCTGACGTATTCCGCAGCGTGACATCACACTACGGCCAAGCCTTTATTCAAATCGTTTTCACTTTTCCACCTCAGCGTGTTTTGCGAGGTGGTTTCCTTGGCACGTCTTGTCAAAGCAGAGATCGTGTCCCCTTTATTTACGGGATTCTCATCAATACGGACGTGGGTAACCCAATCGTGCCCGTTAGCATGTCTTCTCGATTAAAGGCGAGTCCCAAACGGTTACGGGGAGGGCTCCTGGTATTCAACCTCTTATAAAGAGACCAAGGCCTTACTCCTTTTCTCCAATCTCAAAACAAGTTCGCCCGTTGCCTCGAGTTCCAACACCCTAGGCTCCAGATTCCAGGCGCTTCGGACCATCGACAATGTCCTGTTCCGACCTTCAAGGCCGATGGATGCCCTCCTCCGTCACGGAGGAGCACATGCTAAAGTTGAGAGAGGCTAAGTTCTTGACCGCCAAAATTTTGCATAGGTTGCCTGCTCAAAGGCAGGCTATTCCCAGTCCCCAGCCCGGTGAGAGCGTAGTGTTCATGTCTCACTTCCTTCAGGGGTTAGGCTTCCCGATGGATCCCTTCATGAGGGGGCTGATGTTCTATTATGGGCTGGAATTTCATGACTTAGCCCCGGAGTCCATCCTCCACATTTCCTCATTCATCGTTGTGTGCGAAGCGTTCCTCCGTGTTACTCCTCACTTTGGATTATGGCTCAAGACTTTTGGAGTGGAGCCGAAGATGATCGAGGGACGGCATGCAGAGTGCGGAGGCACTGTTATAAGTAAGAATGCTGATGCTCCATGGCCCGAGGGCTCCTTTCAAGAGGAGCTCGGCTTGTGGCAACGAGAGTGGTTCTATATCACCGCTCCTAGGAGCACCAAGTGGGTGGCGCCTCCTGTCTTTCGCTCGGGCCCCCACCACGGCTAGCATCATGGGTCAACAAAGGATTAAATTGGGGGTTATCCAAAGACGTGCCCTTGTTGCAGGGCCGCATTAGGGATCTCTTAGAAAGAGACCTCAACCTGGTCAAGGTGACGCAGGTCATGCTGATTCGCCGAACACTGCCCGGCAAACGTCGCTCCCTTCGTCTGTGGGAGTTTAATCCGGAGGGACCACGAGCTCTCCAGCATTTTATGGGCGCAACGCCCGTGGAGATGTATAAAATGTTCTTCGGATCACAAGCAATGTGTCCGGATTTGACCGAGGACGCAGGTTTAAGCTGCAATCGTCCGGATACTCATGTAAGTAACCTTGTGTGTAACATCCCAAATTTTCAATTTGGAATGTTATACATTAGGTCATCATGCATATCATATTTTATTTTGCTTTTGGTTTTGATCCTAGAAAATCCTAAGCAACTCAAGGACCCACGGAGAGAGTTGGGGATTTCGTTATTTACATATTTGAGTTTTCTCAAATTATGTAAACAGGATCATTTGATTTTATTTATTTTATCATCAATTATTTCTATTACAAAAATATGAGAGAGGGAATAAAATGACTTTCCCAAAATATAGAAATATTGAGGATTTAATAAAAAATCAAATAAGATTTATTTCGGAGTTTTTCGGTATTTTTATTTGAATTTAGGAAAAATGCGCGTTTTTTCAAAGTTGTAGTTTGGGCCCAAATAAATGTTCACTTTATCGGGCTTGATTTTAGAAACCCGGGAAAATTTATTTCATGATTTTTGGAGTCCGTTTAGTATTTCTTTTTATTTTTCTTCCGAGCGTAATTATTTAAAAAAAACGAAACCGACTATGGGCCGTACCCGAGCGGGACTCCGCCCGGGGGCGCCTTGATATAGCGCCGCACCCGAGCCCCCAGCCCACACCAGCCCCGCGCCTGATCCGCCGCCGCCGCCGCCGGAGCAGCGTGCCGCCCGAGGTTCGCCGCCGCCTCGACTTCCGTGCCATTTTTAAAAAAAAATCTGTTCGTCGTTTTTCTTTTTCGTCGGATTTTTCCGCGGTTATTTTCTGATCGCGATTTCTGATCCGATTTTCGTTTTAGTATAACTTTTCGCTCGTTTATCGGAATCAGGCGATTCAAGCGCCTGGAGTTTCGTCTCGAAACCCTCTTTCCGAATAGTCAACTTAAACATGTTTTTGATACTGTAAAATTTGCCCTAGATCCAAATTACTAGAACGAAGTTGTTTTCTTTTGCCGTTTGACTTCTTTTGCTTCGTTCGTTTTGATTCTTTTTGCAAACCAGGGTTCTTAAGTTGAACTTTCTGGTTAGATCTTCTATTTGAGTTTTACCTGTGCATTAGATGAGTACTTATTGTATGCTTGTTTGTTTGTCTGCGATAGAATACCCGGAGTGCGCCGCCTGTTACTTCGAATCTCTAGGTTTCGCGGATCATCAGCAAGGCAAGTAACACTTTGATCATACCTTTTCTACAACCCAGTTTTATTGCATTAGATCCATCCTCACACATTGCATGATTAGGATCTAATTAAATTGTGGGATGGGAAGTAGATGAGGTAGTACCTATTACCTGTTTATTATCAAACCTTTGGGAGTTACTTCTGCGTTTGCTTTATGCCATGCTATGCTAGTAGACGTGGATTGGGTGAGTGATATCCATGACAGATGTGAGATTGTTAATTAATGGTTTATCTAAGGTGGCAACCTAACACACATCTGGGTGGATTGAGGCACCTGGGTATTCCAGGACTTGCCTATTTTTATTTTGGACCGCCACCCAGGCTCAAAGGGATCATGAGATTATTCATACTAGAAACTTCCGTGTGCAGCCACAAGCCATTATGGGCTATGGCATAGTTGAGTAAGTCGTGCGAACTCTTACAGGGTAGACTAGCAGATGTAGGGGAAAGTAGGTGTACCGGTCTATCCATCGTAAGGTGCTAGCGCTTCTGAAAGACTGTGTCTCGGTCATCCGTTTCTCAAACACCATGTAGTGTGAGAAATCCAACGGAGGCGATCGAGTCTTGTGGGGAAAAGTGCACAAACCTCTGCAGAGTGTATAAACTAATCATGATTAGCCATGTCCCCGGTTACGGACATCTTGAGTATCTAGTACGTGGATTATCATGTGAATCTCAACATGTTACTCTAAAATTAATTTTGTTGGGTTTTAATGATGTTACTTTAATTGGGATTGAGAATGCTGTCAACCATTCTCAATGTTTAACAACCACCATGATAGTAATTAAATTTATTCCTTTGAAGTAGGGAAAAATTGGCTTTACGCAAAAACTGTAACCATAGAGCCTTCCACCAGCCAAATATGCATATAGTATAGTTGTTGCATTTCTTTACTCTCTATGTGTTACCTTGCCAGCATATTCCATGTGCTGACCCGTTTCGGGCTGCAACGTTAATGTTGCAGACTTTTCAGACGACGATTAAGGAGTTTTTAGGTCGTGGTTCTATACTCAGTGATGCCGTTGGAGTTGATGGACTCACTTATCTTCCAAGCCTTCCGCTGTTATCGTTATTAGATGGCCTTAAGCCATATTTATTGTAATAAGTTCTCTTCTGAGACACTCGATGTAATAAGTGTGTGATTGCAACTCTGCTATAAATCCTCCGAGTACTGTGTGGTGTCAGCATTACTGATCCAGGGATGACACCGGAGCACAGAGATCACACTGTTTGAGTCTGGTCGCTACATTGTGCCCGGACTCGCTATCCGTAAAATTGTCATAAATTCGCCCCTAAAAGGGATGTCCTTTTAAACAGGAGTGGATAGCGAAGGCAAAGCTCATCAGGTGTCCGGCTCCCCTTCCTGAGACCAGGCCGGATCCCGTGCTAGTCAGGAAGTTGAAGATCATGCCTTTGGAGGGAATTGAGGGGGAGGACAAGGAAACTATGGCCTCCTCGAAGGAGGCTGCTCCGAAGGGAAGAACCGACAATTCCTCTCCTAAGGGGAAGAAGAGGGCCGCCTCTGACGACCCGGAGACCATGGCCTCAAAGCGGGGGAAAAAGTCCTCGTCAGAGGGTCTGACGCCGGGGAGATCCTCGGCCGAACTACGCCCTCAAAGGGATCAACCCTCTAGCGAGCAGTAAGTAGAGAAAGATTTTCCTTTAGAGGGATGAGAGAAATCCTTGCTTTTCATCTGAGAAGATTAAGCGAAATTTCACTTTGTAGCTCGGACCTCAGCCCTTCTCAGCAGAGCTCGTCTTCGAGGGATCTTCTTCCGGAGATGATGGAGAGTGGAACGCCTCCCCCTGCCGTACCGCCTGGCGAGGTGGGCGACCCTGAGGTGTCGTCGCGGAGGGTTTCTCCGAATCCGGCAGGGGTGGAAGGTAGCCATATGCCCCCCCAAGGTTCCCCGCGTCCGGCCTTCGATGGAGGTCATAGGACAAGTCCGGCACCGTCCGATGCGCGGTCGGAGGAGCTGATGATTCTGCTGGGGCGAGCTTCTATCTCAGAGGAGCACCGTGCATTGATGGGTACGGTGATTGGAAGGATTTTGTCCGCGAAAAGCGGATTGCATGAGGCCGTCAGAAGTTTGCTGACGGGTTTTGAGGTACGTTTGATAATGTACTTCTTTGGCAGTTGCGCATAAACAGGATGCGCCCTGTGTAGATAGTAGCCCCTGAGACTCTGTGCGTTTTCAAAATTGACGGCGCGCAGAGGATCATAATCCCAGGTCTAAAATGTCGCCTTTGTATACAGGTGGCGAAGTGTCCGGAATCGAGCCGAACTGATGATTTTGCCGAACTAAAGCGGCAACTTGAGGTGGCAGATGCCGACATCGTGCGCGTCAACGAGCGGCTTGATGAGGCTCAAGGTATGCAATTCCTCGGGCGGCATCTGGTAAGAGGAGCTTTATGCCAGTATCTTACAATGTGTGTGCTTGACGCAGATGGTGCGGCTGCCGTGGAGAGTCTTCGGGCAAAACTTGCCCGAGCTAAGGAACAAGCCAGGAAAAGTGATGCGGCTGCCGAGAAGGCCCTTGAAGAGCTGAGAGCCGAACAGGATGCTCACTGCCAAAGCAAGAAGGAGATGGCCGTGAAGTTAAAAAGTGTTGCTGACCGTTGCAAGCTTCTTGAGAAAGAAGACCGGGCGAGACAGACGGACATAGAGAAGGCCGTTGCTGATGCCAAGGACGCTCGCTCTGCGATGAGAGTTGTGAAGGAGGAGCTGCGTCAGGACGGACAGATTGCGGTTGGAAAGCCCTTTATGCTGCGGAGGAAGTTTTGCGATCCGAAGTTTGCTCCGTTGGACCGGATGTGGAGTGCGGAGGACACTTATCTGGATTTGGCAGCGAGTGCTGCTGATGCGACCGAATACTTTCGAGATCAAGAAGATCGCGGAGTGGAAAGGCTTTTCTGGTCGCAGTTCCAGAATCCAGAGCGTCCACTGGCAGTGGACGATCGTCTGGCTCAATGGGCCGAACTGAATAGATTGTCCGAACTCGCCATGAAGTACGTCATGGGTCATCTGTGGCCGGGGAGATCGGAGCCAAAGAGTTATTTCAGCTTGGTGCAGCAATTCCTTGACACGGTGCCACGTATCAATGCGATGAACAGGTCAGCATGCATAGAGGGCGCACGGATGGCTCTTGCCCGTGTCAAGACATACTGGGCAGAGATGGAGACCACCGTTGTTGCATCCTGAGATTCGGACAAAAGCCGAGTACCCTCCGAGCACTATTTTCAGGAAGTCCTTGAAGGCGCTCATGTAATAGAGACGCAGTGCTTCAAGGATGCTATGTTCTGATAGCATATGTAATTATAAAGCAATATTTTGATGAATTCTAGTAGCCTTTTATACTTGTGCCTTCAAGTATTTGGAACACCTCCTGTGCGGCCGTTTTAAGATATATGTACAAAATCTGAAAGATTGCAGTCGTTGGCTTCAGCCCCCACGCACATAGTGCGGGGGTGCTCACAGAAGGCGCATTTTCACACTTAATCCAACGTCTTGGTCCTACAAAGGAGGTGATAGCGCAGCGAGCTAGGCAACCGGACTATAATGCTTTAACACTTTCACTTAGCCATAGGAGCTTGACAATGGGACTATTTAGGTAGCCCCTGGTGGCGACTGCGCTCGCCCGAATTCGGGGCGCGTATGTGCTTGGCCGGGAAACGGCCCTTCGTTAATGTGGAGGAATCTTACAGATTCCGGAGAGTCATCGAGTGGTTGACCAGTCTCACGCCATATCATGACAGTCGGTTTTCGGCTTTCTCTACTGAGGTGCTCGCCTGGCCGAACCAGGGCACAATCACAGTAGTTCTCCTGGTGCCGCCTTAGCCGTAGAGCGGAACGTAAGGCGGCCGAACACAGGAGCCGGGCAACCCAACATTTGACCAAAATCATGACTCGGAGCTGATGCATATAAGGCCAAACTCGCGACGCCGAACACTCCCTAAGGTATTCAGTCTTTATGAGAGCAGCGAGGTAACGCTCTAAGGTATAAGCCCCTAGTGTCCAGGCACGCGCAAGAATTCTGACGTGGCCACATGCCAAGACGCCAGCCTCCTCCTTGGTCATAGAACTAGGGGATGTGTATCAACAAGAGACAGTAAAAAAGGTTTACGCAGGGTCTTAATCTGAAAAGAATCGTTGGAACGGGTCCCTACTGCATGTCTGCGCCTGTGTCTCCGTTGTGCCGTATCCTAGACGGGCGCAGCACGACGTTCATCTGTAAAAAGAGAGCAACTAAGTTGAAAAAGGGGCGTGCCGAACAAAAGTTATATGAAATAAACAAAGTGTAAAGTAAAATATGAAATATTGAGCTTTATTGTCTCTTATTTTATACGTGTGAAGCCCCTAGTGCAGGGGTATATGGCCACTAAGCCTTTATCAACGATACTTCTGTGCCGGACTCATCTATCCGTGTCCGTGGTCTTAATGACATGTTCCGATGTTGTGGCTGGTGAAGCCATTGTATTGTGGGGCTGTTAAAGTGGCCGCACAATCCTCCGTTTGGGGGAGGTGTTCTCACTGCTTCCCCTTTAAGGAGATGATGCCACGTGGACCGGGCATCTTAAGCGTAAGAGATGCATAATGCGGTATTGCGTTAAAGCGGGCGAAAGCTTCGCGTCCCAGTAGTGCTTGATAGCGACTTGAGAATGGGACGATGTGGAAAGTCAGCTTTTCACGACGGAAGTTATCGGCAGAGCGGAAAATAACCTCGAGCCGGAGAAAACCCATGCAATGGGTGTCCGGACCTGGCGTTACTCCTTGAAAGGAGGTTTTGCTGTGGCGAATTCTTTTTGGGTCGATCCCCATGTGGCGGATTGAGTCCTGATATATCAGGTTGAGTCCGCTGCCACCGTCCATAAGGACATTCGAAAACTGGAGTCCGCCAATTATTGGATCGAGTACCAGGGCAGTCCAGCCTGGGTTCCTGACACTTCTAGAATAACCCAGATGATCGAAGATGATTGGTTTTGACAATCAGTGGCGGGATTCCTTTGGGATATGTCGTGGGGCGCGTACCTTTATGGGCGCCGCATGTTTTGTTATGTGGAGTAAGTTTACTGTTTTTACTTCTTGTGGGAAATTCTTTTGTTTCCTGGTACTTTGCTTTTGGGGTTTGTCCTCGTCTTCGCTTGGTGTGTCGAGCCCCTTGTGTTCGGCGTTGAGTCTGCCGGATTGTTTGAAAACCCAACAATATCTGTGGGTATGGTTATCAGGCTTTCCGGGAGTGCTGTGTATTTGACATATCCTATCAAGGATTTTGTTTAGGTTGGATAGGTCGTCCCTGTTATCTTGGAGGGGCGGCTTTTTCTAATTCTGTCGTGAGCTTTTTGAATCCGGCGTTGACTACCATGCTCTTCGGACTTTTTTCCTTAGTCCGGCGACGGTCCTTATTGCTTCGCGGTTTTCTGTTTCCATCCCTAGTTTCGGATGTACTTGGGTCACTGGTGCTACATCTTGCCAACCATCTGTCCTCTCCTGCGCAAAAGCGGGTCATGAGGCTTGTTAGTGCGGCCATTGTTCTTGGCTTTTCTTGGCCGAGGTGTCTGGCGAGCCATTCATCTCGGACATTATGCCTGAAAGCCGCTAAGGCTTCAGCGTCCAGACAGTCGACTATCTGATTCTTTTTAGTAAGAAATCTATTCCAGAATTGCTGAGCTGACGCTCCGGGCTGTTGAGTTATGTGACTAAGATCGTCTGCATCCGGAGGGCGGACATAAGTCCCTTTAAAATTTGCTCGGAAAGCGTCCTCGAGCTCTTCCCAACTTCCGATTGTGTTTTCAGGAAGGCTTTTGAGCCAATGCCGGGCTGGCCCTTTAAGCTTGAGGGGTAAGTATTTTATGGCGTGGAGGTCATCTCCTCTAGCCATATGTATGTGGAGGATATAATCCTCGATCCAGACTCCAGGGTCTGTTGTTCCATCATATGCCTCTATGTTTACGGGTTTGAATCCCGCTGGAAATTCATAATCCAGGACCTCATCGGTGAAACATAGGGGGTGTGCGGCACCCCTGTATTTGGGTGTGCCGGATTCTGATGATGGCTTCGTAGCATTGCTTACGAGAGCTTGCTTTCTTGGCCCATAAATGGACCTGACTGGGCCATTATGCGAATCCTTAAGTGGGTCGCATGCCGATTTAGGTGTGGCGTCGCTTGCCGCTTTATGGGGTCGTCTATCCGACCGTGTGGCTTTTTCATTTTTTGAATGCGAGGGCTCTAGGGCCTCTTCATCGAATTCAGGCAGTAGCTTTCTTTTCGGATAGCTTTTAGTGCGGCGACTGCCGCCGTACTTATCTGTGGTATTGATTACTTTCCTCCATCTGATCCGGAGTGCATCTTCCGCTGTTTTTAGCTTCCGCTTCTGCTTTTTTAGGCTGCGTGCAGTTGCAATGAGTCTCTCGTGGAGATTCTTCTGCTCCATAGGTTTATTCGGCGTGAGGTTGTATCCACCATGTACACATCGTGAGATGAGGTGGCTGTCCAATGCCCTATAGGCGTTGGTTCTTGGTTGTCTCCTGCATCGTCGTCCATACCGTCGATGTCTTCGGAGTCGAAGTCGAGCATGTCGGTTAAGTCGTCGACAGTGGCTACGAAGTGGGTGGTGGGTGGGTTTTGAAATTCTTCATCATCCGAATCCCATCCTTGCTGACCGTAGTCTGGCCAGGGCTCTCCTGATAAAGAGAGAGACTTTAGCGAATTCAGGATGTCGCCGAAGGGCGAGTGCTGAAAGATGTCTGCGGCGGTGAACTCCATTATCGGCGCCCAATCGGATTCAATTGGCAGGGGCGCGGGGGGCTCGGAGTTCGGAAAGGAATCCGGCTCCTCGGAGTCATGGGCCATGCGGAGTGCGGGGCTGGAGTTCGGCTCGATCGCCTCTGAGATCGCATCCCCTGAGGCAGCGTCCAACTGCTGATCCTCGATCGGCACAGTAGGCTCCAAATCAATGGTTGGAACCGATGCATGTGCGGCCTCCAAAGCGCTGTTCGGTGGCAGAGCTATATCATGCCCATCGAGACAGTGCGGCGCGCTTGGCTGTGGCTCGAATCCGTCGAAGATCAAGTCCCCGTGGATGTCAGCCGTGTAGTTTAGGCTTCCAAACCTGACCTGATGGCCAGGGGCGTAGCTTTCGATCTGCTCAAGGTGGCCAAGCGACTTGGCCCGCAGTGCAAAGCCGTCGAAGACGAAGATCTGTCCGGGGAGAAAAGTCTCACCCTGGACTGCATCGTTTTTGATGATCGAAGGAGCCATCGGGCCTAAAGGCGATGACACAGAGGAACTCTCAATGAAAGCACCAATGTCGGTGTCAAAACCGGCGGATCTCGGGTAGGGGGTCCCGAACTGTGCGTCTAGGCCGGATGGTAGCAGGAGGCAAGGAACACGATGTTTTACCCAGATTCGGGCCCTCTTGATGAAGGTAAAACCCTACGTCCTGCTTGATTAATATTGATGATATGGGTAGTACAAGAGTAGATCTACCACGAGATCAAGGAGGCTAAACCCTAGAAGCTAGCCTATGGTATGATTGTTGTATGATGAAGTTGTCCTGTGGACTAAAACCTCTCCGGTTTATATAGACACCAAAGAGGATTAGGGTTACACAAAGTCGGTTACAATGGTAGGAGATCTTGAATGTCCGCATCGCCAAGCTTGCCTTCCACGCCAAGGAAAGTCCCATCCGGACACGGGACGAAGTCATCAATCTTGTATCTTCACAGTCCTGGAGTCCGGCTGAAGGTATAGTCCGGCTACCCGAACACCCCCTAATCCAGGACTCCCTCAGGGTCCTTATGAGGGGTAAATAGAAATTAGCATATCACGTTGTGGTTTTCGCGTAGGTAAGAAACGTTCTTGCTAGAAACCTATAGCAGCCACGTAAAAACTTGCAACAACAATTAGAGGGCGTCTAACTTGTTTTTGCAGCATATGCCTTGTGATGTGATATGGCCAAAAGGATGTGATGAATGATATATGTGATGTATGAGATTGATCATGTTCTTGTAATAGGAATCACGACTTGCATGTCGATGAGTATGACAACCGGTAGGAGCCATAGGAGTTGTCTTAATTTATTTATGACCTGCGTGTCAACATAAACGTCATGTAATTACTTTACTTTATTGCTAAAGCGTTAGCCATAGTAGTAGAAGTAATAGATGATGAGACAACTTCAAGAATACACGATGATGGAGATCATGGTGTCGTGCCGGTGACAACGATGATCATGGAGCCCGAAGATGGAGATCAAAAGGAGCAAAATGATATTGGCCATATCATGTCACTATTTGATTGCATGTGATGTTTATCATGTTTTACATCTTATTTGCTTAGAACGACGGTAGCTTAAATAATATGATCCCTCACTAAAATTTCAAGAAAAGTGTTCCCCCTAACTGTGCACCGTTGCGAAGGTTCGTCGTTTCGAAGCACCACGTGATGATCGGGTGTGATAGATTCTAACGTTCGAATACAACGGGTGTAAGCCAGATTTACACACGAATACACTTAGGTCGACTTGACGAGCCTAGCATGTACAGACATGGCCTCGGAACACGGAAGACTGAAAGGTCGAGCATGAGTCGTATAGAAGATACGATCAACATGAAGATGTTCACCGATGTTGACTAGTCCATCTCACGTGATGATCGGACACGGCCTAGTCGATTCGGATCATGTTTCACTTAGATGACTAGAGGGATGTCTATCTGAGTGGGAGTTCATTAAATAATTTGATTAGATGAACCCAATTATCATGAACATAGTCTAAATTGTCTTCGCAAATATGTTGTAGATAAATAGCTCACGTTGTAGCTCCCTATTTCAATACGTTCCTAGAGAAATACCAAGTTGAAAGATATTGTAAGCAATGATGCAGACTAGGTCCGTAGTCCGAGGAGTGTCCTCACTGCTACACAGAAGGCTTACGTCTTTGATGCACCGCTCGATGTGCAAACCCCTACAACGTCGTCTGTGGATGTAATGAACACCTAACAGACACGTCCTGATGACTACTTGATAGTTTAGTGCACCATACTTTACGGCTTAGAATCGGGATTCCAATGACATTTTGAACGCCATAAGACATATGAGATGTTCCAAGAGCTGAAATTGGGATTTCAGGCTCATGCCCGTGTTGAGAGGTGTGAGACCTCTGACAAGTTCTTTTGCCAACAAGATGGAGGAGAATAGCTCGGCTAGTGAGCATGTGCTCAGAATGTCTGGGTGCTACAATGACTTAAATCAAGTGGGAGTTAAACTTCCAGATAAGATAGTGATTGATAGAGTTCTCTAGCCACTATCACTAAGCTACTAGATCTTCGTGATGAACTATGACATGCAAGGGATGGAGTTGATCCCGGAGCTGTTCGCGGTGCTTAAGACCGCAAAAGATAGAAATCAAAAAGGATCATCAAGTGTTGATGGTTTAACAAGACCACTGGTTTCAAGAAGGGCAAGGGCTAGAAGGGAAACTTCATGGATGGCAAACCAGTTGCCGCTCCAGTGAAGGAACCCAAGGTTGAACCCAAACCCGAGACTAAGTGCTTCTATTGTAAGGGGAACGGTCACTGGTAGCGGAATTAACCCAAATGCATGGTAGATAAGAAGGCTGGCAACTTCAAAGTATATACGTGTTATTAATGTGTACCTCACTAGTACTCCTGGTAGCACCTGGGTATTGGATACCGGTTCATTTACTATTATTGGTGACTTGAAGCAAAAGCTACGGACTAAATGGAGACTGGCTAAGGGCGAGGTGACGATGTGTGTTGGAAGTGTTTCCAAAGTTGATGAGATCACCATCGCACGCTCCATCTGCCTTCGGGATTAGTATTGAACCTAGATAAATGTTATCAGGTGTCTACGTTGAGCATGAATATGATTAGATCATGTTCATTGCAATACGGTTATTCATTTAAATTAGAGAATAATGGTTATTCTGTTTACATGAATAATACCTTTCATGGTCAAGCACCCTATGTGAATGGTTCATTGAATCTTGGTCATGGTAATACACATGTTCACGCCAAAGGATGTAGAGTTAATAATGATAGTACCACTTTCTTATGGCACTGCCGCTTAGGTCATATTGGCGTAAGATGCATGAAGAAACTCCATATCGATGGATGTTTGGAGTCACTTGATTTTGAATCGCTTGACACGTGCGAGCCATGCCTCATGGGCAGGATGACTAAGACCCCGTTTTCAGGTACAATGAAACGGGCAAGTGACTTGTTGGAAATCATACATGCTGATGCGTGTGATCCAATGAGAATTGAAGCGTGCGGTGGATATTGCTATTTTCTCATCTTCACTGACGATTTGAGTAGATACAGGTATATTTACTTAATGAAGCACAAGTCTGAAACGTTTGAAAAGTTCAAGTGATTTCAGAGTGAAGTTAAGAATCATCATAACAAGAAGATCAAATTCCTACGATATGATCAATGAGAATTTCTTAGTTATGAGTTTGGTAAACACTTAAGACATTGTGGAATTGTTTCATAGTTGAAGCCACCTGGAACACCACAGGGTAATGGTGTGTCCGGACGTCGTAATCGAACCTTATGAGATATGGTGCGATCTATGATGTCTCTTACCGATCTACCGCTATTATTTTGAGGTTATGCATAAGAGACAGCTGCATTCACTTTAGATAGGACACCATATAAGTCTGTTGAGACGATGCCGTGTGAACATTGGTTTGGCAAGAAACCAAAGTTGTCATTTCCTAATGTTTGGGGCTGCGATGCTTAAGGCTTCAGCCGGAGAAGCTCGAACCCAAAGCGGACAAACACATCTTCATAGGATACCCAAAGGTGATAGTTGGGTATACCTTCTATCTCAGATCCGAGGGCAAATTGTTTGTCGCTAAGAACGGGTCCTTTCTCGAGAAGGAGTTTCTCTCGAAAGAATTGAGTGGGAGGAAGATAGAACTTGATGAGGTTGTCGAACCTTTATTTCAACCAGAAAGTGATGCAACACAGGAAGATGTTTTCTGTGGCACCTACCTCTGTTGAAGAGGAAGTTAATGATAGTGATCATGAAGCTTCGGATCAAGTTGCTATCGAACCTCGTAGGTCGACAAGGATATGTACTACTCCTAAGTGGTACGGTAATCCTGTCTTAGATATCATGTTGTTAGACAACAATAAACCTACGAGCTATGGAGAAGCCATGGTGGGCCCGTATTTCGGCAAATGGTTAGAAGCCATGAAATCCGAGATAGGATCCATATATCAGAACAAAGTATGGACTTTGGTGGACTTGCCCGATGATCAGGAAGCCATTGAGATAAATGGATCTTTAAGAAGAAGACGGACATGGGCGGTAATGTTACCGTCTATGAAGCTCAACTTGTGGGAAAGAGTCTTTTCACAAGTTCAAGGAGTTGAGTACGATGAGAATTTCTCACCCGTAGCGATGCTTAAGTCCGTCGGAGTCATGTTAGCATTAGCTGTATTTTTCGATTATGAAATCCTACAGATGGATGTCAAAACAAGTTTTCTTACCAGTTTTCATAAGAAAAGCTGTATGTGATACAACAAAAGGTTTTGACGATCCTAAGGATGCTAAAAGGTATGCTGGCTCCAGCAATCCTTCTATGGACTAGAGCAAGCATCTCGGAATCGGAATATATGTTTTGATGGAGTGATCAAAGCTTTTAGGTTTATACAATGTTTGCTAGAAACTTGTATTTACAAGAAAGTGAGTGGGAGCACTACAACATTTCTGATAAGTATATGTGGATGACATATTGCTGATTCGAAATAATGTAGAATTTCTGGAAAGCATAAACGGTTGTTTGAAGAGTGTTTTTCAAAGGAAGACCTGGATAAAGCTGCTTACAAATTGGGCATCAAGATCTATAGAGATAGATCAAGACGCCTGATGATACTTTCAAAGAACGCACACCTTGACATGTTTTTTGAAGGAGTTCAAAATAGATCAGTCAAAGAAGGGGTTCTTACCTGAGTTTTAAGGTGTGAAGTTGAGTAAGACTCAAAGCTTGACCACGGCAGAAGAAAGAGGAAGGACGAAGGTCGTCCCCTATGCTTTTGTCATATGCTCTATACGGTATGCCATGCTGAAGTACCGCACCTGATGTGTGCCATGCCACATGTCTAGCAAGAGGGTACAAAGGTGATCTAGGAGTAGATCACCAAATAGCGGTCAAAATTATCCTTAGAGAAATAAGGAAATGTTTCTCGGTTATGGAGGTGATAAAGAGTTCGACGTAAAGAGTTACGTCGATGCAAGCTTAACACCTATCCGGATAGCTCTAAGTAGAGATACCAGATACGTATAATGGTGCAATAATTTGGAATAGCTCCAAGTGGAACGTGGTAGCAGCATCTACGATATAAAGTTTTGCGAAATACATAGGGATCTGAATATGGCAAGACCCGTTTACTACAACCTATCTCACAAGCATAACATGATCAAACCCAGAACTCTTTGAGTGTTTATCACATAGTGATGTGAACTAGATCATTGAGTCTAGTAGACTCTTGGATGTTGGTCACATGGCGATGTGACCTGTGAGTGTTGATCACATGGCGATGTGAACTAGATTATTGACTCTAGTGCAAGTGGGAGACTGTTGGAAATATGCCCTAGAGGCAATAATAAATTAGTTATTATTATTATATTTCATTGTTCATGATAATCGTTTATTGTCCATGCTAGAATTGTATTGATAGGAAACTCAGATACATGTGTGGATACATAGAAAACACCATGTCCCTAGTAAGCCTCTAGTTGACTAGCTCATTGATCAATAGATGGTTACGGTTTCCTGACCATGGACATTGGATGTCGGTGATAACAGGATCACATCATTAGGAGAATGATGTGATGGACAAGACCCAATCCTAAGCCTAGCACAAAGATCGTGTAGTTCGTTTGCTAAAGCTTTTCTAATGTCAAGTATCATTTCCTTAGACCATGAGATTGTGCAACTCCTGGATACCGTAGGAGTGCTTTGGGTGTACCAAACATCACAACGTAACTGGGTGGCTATAAAGGTTCACTACAGGTATCTCTGAAAGTGTCTGTTGGGTTGGCACGAATCGAGACTGGGATTTGTCACTCCGTGTAAACGGAGAGGTATCTCTGGGCCCACTCGGTAGGACATCATCATAATGTGCACAATGTGACCAAGGAGTTGATCACGGGATGATGTGTTACGGAACGAGTAAAGAGACTTGCCGGTAACGAGATTGAACAAGGTATCAGGATACCGACGATCGAATCTCGGGCAAGTATCGTACCGATGGACAAAGGGAATTGTATACGGGATTGATTGAATCCTCGACATCGTCGTTCATCCGATGAGATCATCGTGGAACATGTGGGAGCCAACATGGGTATCCAGATCCTGTTGTTGGTTATTGGCTGGAGAGTTGTCTCGGTCATGTCTGCATGGTTCTCGAACCCGTAGGGTCTACACACTTAAGGTTCGATGATGCTAGGGTTATTAGGAAGACTTGTATGTGATTACCGAATGTTGTTCGGAGTCCCGAATGAGATCCCGAACGTCACGAGGAGTTCCGGAATGGTCCGGAGGTAAAGATTTATACATGGAAAGTTGTTGTTCGGGTTCCGGGAAAAGTTCGGTTTTTTCCGGTATTGTACCGGGAAGCTTCCGGAAGGTTCTGGAGGATTCCGGAGGGGTTCGGAGGTCCGGAAAATGTTCCACCACGTCCAATATAGAAGCATGGGCTGTAAGGGGGCACCCTAACCTTAATGGGCCAAGGGCACCAGCCCCCCCAAGGCCCATGCGCATGGGAGAGGGGAAACCCTAAGGGGGAGGGCCTCCACTAGACTTGGGAGGCACTCCTCCCCCCCTTGGCCGCCGCCCCCAACCCTAGATGGGATCTAGGGGGGCCGGCCCCCCTCTCTCCCCACCTATAAATAGTGGAGGGGTGGGAGGGCGGCCATACCCTTGAACCTGGCGCAGCCCTCCCTCCTCCTACACCTCCTCCTCCTCCTCCATAGTGCTTGGCGAAGCCCTGCTGGAGAACCACGAGCTCCACCACCACCACGCCGTTGTGCTATTGTTGGACTCTCTTCCTCAACCTCTCCCTCCTCCTTGATGGATCAAGGCGTGGGAGACGTCTCCGTTCCGTACATGTGTTGAACGCGGAGGTGCCGTCCGTTCGGTGCTAGGATCATCGGTGATTTGGATCATGACGAGTACGACTCCATCAACCCCGTTCACTTGAACGCTTCCGGTTAGCGATCTACAAGGGTATGTAGATGCACTCACCTTCCCCTCGTTGCTAGATTACTCCATAGATTGATCTTGGTGATGCGTAGAAAATTTTAAATTTCTGCTATGATCCCCAACATTATGTTCTAATTCAAGAGGTAAGTGGCATGCTTTACCATAAACCATTTTATATGGAGACATACCCATAGGATTTTTGTATGTAGTTCTATAAGCCCACAATGCATCATCAAGTTTCTTGGACCAATTCTTTCTAGATCTATTGACAGTCTTCTACAAAATTAATTTAAGCTCTCTATTGCTAAGTTCTACTTGACCACTAGACTGTGGGTGATAAGGAGATGCAATTCTATGATTAACATCATACTTAGCAAGCATTTTACGGACAGCATCATGAATAAAATGTGAACCACCATCAGTCATTAAATATCTAGGGACTCCAAACCTCAGAAAAATAACTTCTTTAAGCATCTTAATAGAGGTGTTATGATCAGCACTACTAGTTGGAATAGCCTCTACCCACTTAGTAATGTAATCAACAGCAACTAAAATATGTGTATACCCATTAGAGGAAGGAAACGGTCCCATATAATCAAAGCCCCAGACATCAAATGGTTCAATAACAAGTGAATAATTCATAGGCATTTCTTGACGTCTACTAATAATACCAATTCTTAGACATTCATCACAAGACAAGACAAACTTACAGGCATCCTTGAAGAGAGTAGGCCAATAAAACCGGATTGCAAAACCTTATGTGCAGTACTATCTCCAGCATGGTGTCCTCCATAAGCCTCGGAGTGACACTTGCGTAGGATCTGTTCCTGTTCATGTTCAGGTACACAACGTCTAATAACACCATCTACTCCTTCTTTATAAAGATGTGGGTCATCGCAGAAGTAATGTCTTAAATCATAGATGAACTTTTTCTTTTGCTGGTATGTGAAACTAGGTGGTATAAATGTAGCAACAATGTAATTAGCATAATCAGAATACCATGGAGCACTACGAGAAGCATTTATGACAGCTAGTTGTTCATCAGGAAAGCTATCATCAATAGGTAGTGGGTCATCAAGAACATTCTCTAACCTAGACAAGTTGTTTGCAATGGGGTTCTCATCTCCCTTTCTATCAATAATATGCAAATCAAATTCTTGTAGCAAGAGGACCCATCTAATAAGTCTAGGCTTAGCATCTTTCTTTTCCATACAATATTTAATAGCAGCATGATCAGTGTGAACAATTACTTTAGAATCAACAATATAAGGTCTGAACTTATCACAAGAAAATACAACTGCTAAAAATTCTTTTTCAGTAGTAGCATAATTTATTTGGGCACTGTCTAGAATTTTACTACCATATTGGGTAACATTTAATTTCTTATCAACTCTTTGTCCGAGAACAGCCCCTACAACATAATCACTAGCATCACACATAATTTCAAATGGTAAATTCCAATTAGGAGGTTGAATAATAGGTGCAGAAACCAAAGCTTTCTTAAGTATTTCAAATGCTTCTACACAGTCATCATCAAAGACAAAAGGAACATCTTTTTGTAAGAGATTAGTTAGAGGCCGAGAAATTTTAGAGAAGTCCTTAATGAACCTCCTATAAAAACCAGCATGAACAAGGAAACTTCTTATACCTTTAATGTCCTTGGGACAAGGCATCTTTTCAATAGCATCAACCTTATCTTTATCAACTTCAATACCTCTTTCAGAAATTTTATGCCCCAAGACAATACCTTTATTAACCATAAAGTGGCACTTCTCCCAATTCAACACAAGATTAGTTTCTTCACATCTCTGCAAAACTCGATCAAGGTTGCTTAAGAAATCATCAAAAGAAGTCCCATAAATAGAGAAATCATCCATGAATACCTCAACAATATTTTCACAAAAGTCAGAGAATATAGCAGGCATACATCTTTCAAAGGTAGCAGGTGCATTACATAAACGAAAAGGCATACATCTATAAGCAAAGGTACCAAAGGGCAAGTAAAAGTTTTCTTTTCTTGATCCTCTTTTGACACAGGTATTTGAGAAAAACCAGAATAACCATCTAGAAAGCAAAAATGTGTGTGCTTGGATAATCTTTCTAGCATTTGATCAATAAAAGGTAAAGGGTAATGATCCTTTTTAGTGGCTTTATTTAATTTGAGAAAATCAATTACCATTCTATAGCCTGTAACAATTCTTTTGGTGTATGCTTGGGTTAATATTTTGAAACGTGCTCCCGTGAAGTTTCAGGACTTTTGGAGATGTGCGGAATAGGTCTCTAATATTTGCTCCTTTTCCAGCCCAGAATTCCAGCTGCCGGCATTCCCCCTCTTCATGTAAACCTTGTAAAATAATAGAGAATAGGCATAAGTATTGTGACATAATGTGTAATAACAGCCCAATATGCAATAAATATCGATAAAAAAGCATGATGCAAAATGGACGTATCACCTATGCCTCAGCCATAGATTCTATCATGTATGTTATGATGTGTACCAAACCTGCTGTGTGCCTTGCCATGAGTTTGGCAAGGGGATACAATAGTGATCCAGGAGTGGATCACTGGATAGCGGTCAAAATTATCCTTAGGTACATAAAAGGACCAAGGAAAAGTTTCTCGGTTATGGAGGTGATAAAGAGTTCGTCGTAAAAGGTTACGTCGATGCAAGCTTTAAACACTGATCCAGATGACTTGGAGCCTCAATTTGGATACATATTGAAAGTAGGAGCAATTAGCTAGAGTAGCTCTATGCAGAGTATTGTGGACATAGAAATTTGCAATATACATACGAATCTGAATGCGACAGACCCGTTGACTAAACTTCTCTCACAAGCAAAACATGATCACACCTTAGTACTCTTTGGGTGTTAATCACATAGCGATGTGAACTAGATTATTGACTGTAGTAAACCATTTGAGTGTTGGTCACATGGCGGTGTGAACTATGGGTGTCAATCACATAAAGATGTGAGCTATTGGTGTTAAATCACATGGCGATGTGAACTAGATAATTGACTCTAGTGCAAGTGAGAGACCGAAGGAAATATGCCCTAGAGGCAAATATAAAGTTGTTATTTTATATTTCCTTATATCATGATAAATGTTTATTATTCATGCTAGAATTTTATTAACCGGAAATTTGATACATGTGTGGATACATAGACAAAACACCGTGTCCGTAGAAAGCCTCTACTAGACTAGCTCATTAATCAAAGATGCTTAGGTTTCCTAACCATAGACATGTGTTGTCATTTGATGAACGGGATCACATCATTAGGAGAATGATGTGATGGACAAGACCCATATGTTAGCTTAGCATTATGACCATTCAGTTTTATTGCTATTGCTTTCTTCATGTCAAATACATATTCCTTGGACTATGAGATTATGCAACTAATGGATACCGGAGGAATGCCTTGTGTTCTATAAAACATCACAACATAACTGGGTGATTATAAAGATGCTCTATAGGTATCCCCGAAGGTGTTTGTTGGGTTGGCATT
Source organism: Triticum urartu (assembly GCF_056163025.1). Classification (NCBI taxonomy): domain Eukaryota; kingdom Viridiplantae; phylum Streptophyta; class Magnoliopsida; order Poales; family Poaceae; genus Triticum; species Triticum urartu. Next base: position 605,449,639 of record NC_141875.1, read on the forward strand.
GATCGAGAATAGGATTTGTCACTCCGAGTATCAAAGAGGTATCTCTGGGCCCTCTCGATAATACACATCATAAGCTTGCAAGAAAATGGCTAAGGAGTTATTCACGAGGTGATGTATTATGAAACGAGTAAAGAGACTTGCGGGTAACGAGATTGAACTAGGTTTGAAGATACCGACGATCGAATCTCGGTCAAGTAATATACTGATGGACAAAGGGAATTACGTATGTTGTCATAACGGTTCGACTGATAAATATCTTCATAGAATATGTAGGAGCCAATATGAGCATCCAGGTTCCACTATTGGTTATTGACCGGAGAGGTGTCGCAGTCATGTATACATAGTTCTCGAACCCATAGGGTCGGCACGCTTAACGTTCGTTGATGATTTGGTATTATATGAGTTATGTGATTTGGTGATCGAATGTTGTTTGAAGTCCCGGAAGAGATCACAGACATGACGAGGAGTCTCGAAATGGTCGAGAGGTAAAGATTGATATATAGGACGATGGTATTCAGACACCGAAAGTGTTCCGGAGGGTATCGGGTACTTGTCGGGACACCGGAAGGTGTTTCGGGTACCCCGGCAATCCTATGGGCCATATGGGCCTTGTGAAGGAACACCCCAGCCCACAAGGGGCTGGTGCGCCCTATAAGGCTATAGGAGGAGAAGAAGGAAAGAGGGGAAGGGCAAGGAAAGTGTGGATTAGGATTCCCACTTCCTTCCCTCACCCCCCTCTTTCCTTCCCCTTCATGCATACATGGAAAGGGGGAGGCCGAATTGGGAGGACCCCAAGTAGGATTCCTCCTACTTGGGGCGCCCCCTTGGCTGCCTCTCCTCCCCTCCAACCTATATATATATATATATGTGTGTGGGGGGGGCACCTTGGCTGCCTCTCCTCCCCTCCTAATTGTTAGCCGTGTGCGGCGCCCCCTCCACAGTTTACGCCTCCGGTCATATTGCCGTTGTGCTTAGGCGAAGCACTGCGCAGATCACTTCACCGTCACCATCACCGCGCCGTCGTGCTGACGAAACTGTCCCTCGACACTTTGCTGGATCAAGAGTTCAAGGGCCGTCATCGAGCTGAATGTATGCAGAACTCGGAGGTGTCGTACGTTCGGTGCTTGATCGGTCAGAACGAGAAGAAGTTCGGCTACATCAACCGCGTTGTCAAACACTTCCGCTTTCGGTCTATGAGGGTGCATGGACACACTCTACCCCTCTCGTTGCTATGCATCTCCTAAATAGATCTTGTGTAAGCGTAGGAATTTTTTGAAATTGCATGCTACGTTTCCCAACATTGGCAGCATGCTACATTTGGACTAGTAATTAAAGTAGCAAACACAGTGGTCCTACCTACCATAAAAACCATGCACGTAACAAATTCATGCAACATAGCATGCCCATTCTAGTGACAATCTAGCTAGCATGCCAATGAACCCTAAGCATGAACATCAAACACAGAACAAGCATCATGAACACCTATCTAGCTAACTAGCATCTAGAACCCTAAGTAGGAACATCAAAGACAACACAAATATTGCTATCGTGCCCATGAACCCTAAGCATGAACATGAAACACACACCAATCTAGATAACATGCACATGAACACTTAGCAGGAACATCAAAGACAACACCAATATGACTAGCATCATGAACACATTGTTGTACACACCAATCTAGATAACATGCCCATGAACACATTGTACATCATGAGCATTAAACACACACCAATCGTGCATGCCTATGAACACTACTAAGCATGCACATCAAACACAGAACAAGCATGAACACTACACTAGCTATGAACAGTACCGCGCAAGAAGGGACCAAATCCAATCGATTTGATTCAATTGGAATTGAATTGAATCAAATCAAATCGATTCATTGGCATGCTAATGATGAAAACCCTACTCTACAAATCCACGAGCAGAGGGGAGATTTGGTTCTTACTGGAGTGGGTGGCGCTCGAGCGTACGCCTACCGGGGAGAAAACCCCGGCGGGAAGAAGATGGCGGGCAAAGAGGAGGAGGAGCCACCAATGCCGATGGCCGTTAGTATTGGCCCGGTGCTCGTGTCCACGCGCACGGGCGAGGAGGAGGGCGCCGTCGTCCACGGGCTTGCCTCGCTGCCTGGAGAAAACCCTCGGATGGGGTAAAAAAATCACCCATAGGGACCTCCCCTCCGGCAGCAGCGGCCCCCCTCTGACGGCGTCACAGAACCCAGGAACACGAGGTCCGATAAAGGTGGAGGAGAAGAAGCGGCCGACATCGCATTGAACGAACGAGGCAGCCTGGAGCAGAGAGGAGATGGCGCACGCAAAGCCCCCATGAGATCGACTCTGGAGTTCGCCAAGCCGGCAACCCGTCGCTCGTGGATGCAGTTGTTGCCGACGCTAATGGGGGTAAGCGGACGGCGCGGCGGCGGTCAACTCATCGGAGGTGAGGAGAGCAACGGGCGATGAGAGGAGAGTGAGGAAGCGTGGTGTGGAAGGTAGTGTGTGGTGACATGACAAAGAGGGGGGTTATGAGACGTCGCGTCTGTCTCCCGCGCTTCCCGAGGCATGCAACGAAGAGCCACGGTGCTCGCGCTCAGCCTAACTGTGGAGAAACTGCTGATTCGGCAGTAGCTCGTGGGCCTGGCCCGGGATCGCTTTAAGTTCCGTGCGGGCCGAGACGCGGGTGCAGCCAAGACAACCAAACAACTCATTTTCGTCCCGCGCGGGCCTTGTTGGCCCAAATGCGAGCAACCAAACGCGTCCTAGATCTCCGATGTTGATGTACTCTAGGCCACAAGTGGTTGTGCATTTACCCCTAAAAAAGTGGTTATGTATGTACTCATGGAAGTGGTGCTGTGTCATGAAGGTGGCGCAAACATGCCGTATTAACGAGGTCAACTAGGGCGTGTTTGGTTGCCCGCATCGAGCCCAACCAGGCCCGCGCGAGATGCGTGTGGGCTGTTTGGTTGCCTAGTTTTACTATTGGGCCTGCATAGCACGATGTTTAAAGCAGCTCTGGGCCTGCCTCACTGAGAACACACGAATCGGCAGTTCCTCCAGGGCCAGGCCCGAGCGGTGCACGTGGGTGGACGCGGCTGCACGCGCACGGCCACCCTCGAGAAGCCGCGTGGCTTCCCGAAGCACCGATAGTTATTAGCCTCACCGCCCATCACCGCTCCCTCTCCCCACGCTTCCCCACTCTCCCAACTCTCACCGGCGGCGGCAGATCGGAGCAGAGGAAGAAAACCACCGGACTCCATCACCGGCGGCAGCGGATCGGAGCAGAGGAAGAAGACCATCGGACTCCATCAATGGTGGTAAGCACTTCTCTCTCTTCGACATGCACACTAGATTCGGTCCACGGCGATAGGTTCGATCCACGGCGGAGGGGAATGGGGAATAGAGGTAGATAAGCATAGGGGTAGTTCATACTAGTCCATAGCAGTTCATACGAGTTCATACATGCAAGATCGGAATGCATAAGGTAGATTTCGGGATTGGGGGATAGGGGAATAGGGGGAAAGGGGGTACACAACGGACACCGGCTGACCACGGCGGCCGTCACCAGCATGCGGAGCGGCTGGTCGAGCCGCTGGCCTTCGTCTTCTTCTTCATCGCCGTGCGGACCGGCGGGTCGTCCTCGTTGTCCTCGGCGGAGTCGAGGTCGATCTGCCAGGTAGGACGGACTGGCTCCGGTGCCCTAGCTGGCATGTGCACCGCCTCTTCTTCCTCCTCCTTAGGCTCCCCGACGATGACCGCCGGCGGCGCGATAGCCGTCTCCTAGTACACTATGGCACGGCGGTCATTAGGAGCCCAATAGGTCTTGTACTTGCACCACTTCTTCCTCCGTTTAGGGTCGTCGGAGACGGCCTGATTCATGGCCCAGCGAATGATGTCAACTGCCATCGTGCCCTTCGCTAGGTCAGGAATCAACGTCTACAGCTCTTCTTTAGTGGCCTTCATGACCACGGCATAAGATTCGTTCTGCATGTCCGCCATGGAGCCGAACTTCGAGCACACCTCCATGGTGTTCTCGAACTTGGTCCGGTCACCAGCCGTCTGTTGGGGAACGTTGCAGAAAACAAAAATTTTCCTATGGTTTCACCAAGATCCATCTATGAGTTCATCTAGCAACGAGTGATCGGATTGCATCTACATACCTTTGTAGATCACGCGCGGAAGCGTTCAAAGAACGGGGATGAGGAAGTCGTACTCGATGTGATCCAAATCACCGGAGATCCTAGCGCCGAACGGACGGCACCTCCGTGTTCAACACACGTACGGTCAGCGTGACGTCTCCTCCTTCTTGATCCAGCAAGGGGGGAGGAGAGGTTGATGAAGATCCAGCAGCACGACGGCGTGGTGGTGGATGCAGGGGTCATCGCAGCAGGGCTTCGCCGTTCTACTACGAGAGGGAGAGGTGTAGCAGGGGAGAGGGAGGCGCCAAGACTCAAGGGTGCTGCTGCCCCCTCCCCCCTTCCCTTTATATAGGCCCCCTAGGGGGTGCGCCGGCCCTAGGAGATGGGATCTCCAAGGGGGGCGGCGGCCAAGGGGTGGAGTGCCCCCCAAGCCAGGTGGGGCGCCCCCCACCCTAGGGTTCCCAACCCTAGGCGCATGGGGTGGGCCAAGGGGGGCGCACCAGCCCACTATGGGCTGGTTCCCCTCCCCACTTTGGCCCATGGGGCCCTCCGGGATGGGTGGCCCCACCAGGTGGACCCCCGGGACCCTTCCGGTGGTCCCGGTACAATACCGGTGACCCCCGAAACTCTCCCGATGGCCGAAACTGCACTTCCTATATATAATTCTTCACCTCCGGACCATTCCGGAACTCCTCGTGATGTCCGGGATCTCATCCGGGACTCCGAACAACTTTTGGGTTACTGCATATTATATCTCTACAACCATAGCGTCACCGAACCTTAAGTTTGTAGACCCTACGGGTTCGGGAGACATGTAGACATGACCGAGATGGCTCTCCGGTCAATAACCAACAGCGGGATCTGGATACCCATGTTGGCTCCCACATGCTCCTCGATAATCTCATCGGATGAACTACGATGTCGAGGATTCAAGCAACCCCGTATACAATTCCCTTTGTCGATCGGTATGTTACATGCCCGAGATTCAATCGTCGGTATCCCAATACCTCGTTCAATCTCGTTACCGGCAAGTCACTTTACTCGTACCGTAATGCATGATCCTGTGACCAGACACTTGGTCACTTTGAGCTCATTATGATGATGCATTACCGAGTGGGCCCAAAGATACCTCTCCGTTATACGGAGTGACAAATCCCAGTCTTGATCTGTGTCAACCCAACAGACACTTTCGGAGATACCCGTAGTATACCTTTATAGTCACCCAGTTACGTTGTGACGTTTGGTACACCCAAAGCACTACTACGGCATCCGGGAGTTACACGATCTCATGGTCTAAGGAAAAGATACTTGACATTGGAAAAACTCTAGCAAACGAACTATACGATCTTGTGCTAAGTTTAGGATTGGGTCTTGTCCATCACATCATTCTCCTAATGATGTGATCTCGTTATCAATGACATCCAATGTCCATAGTCAGGAAACCATGACTATGTATTGATCAACGAGCTAGTCAACTAGAGGCTTACTAGGGACATGTTGGTGTCTATGTATTCACACATGTATTATGATTTTCGGATAACACAATTATAGCATGAATAAAAGACAATTATCATGAACAAGGAAATATAATAATAATCCTTTTATTATTGCCTCTAGGGCATATTTCCAACAGTCTCCCACTTGCACTAGAGTCAATAATCTACTTACATTGTGATGAATCGAACACCCATGGAATTCTGGTGTTGATCATGTTTTGCTCTAGGGAGAGGTTTAGTCAACGGATCTGCTACATTCAGGTCCGTATGTACTTTACAAATATCTATGTCTCCATCTTGAACATTTTCACGAATGGAGTTGAAGCGACGCTTGATGTGCCTTGTCTTCTTGTGAAACCTGGGCTCCTTGGCAAGTGCAATAGCTCCAGTGTTGTCACAGGAGAGTTTGATCGGCCCCGACGCATTGGGTATGACTCCTAGGTCGGTGATGAACTCCTTCACCCAAATTGCTTCATGCGCTGCCTCCGAGGCTGCCATGTACTCCGCTCACATGTAGATCCCGCCACGACGCTCTGCTTGCAACTGCACCAGCTTACTGCCCCACCATTCAAAATATACACGTATCCGGTTTGTGACTTAGAGTCATCCAGATCCATGTCGAAGCTAGCATCGACGTAACCCTTTACGACGAGCTCTTCGTCATCTCCATAAATGAGAAACATTTCCTTAGTCCTTTTCAGGTACTTCAGGATATTCTTGACCGCTGTCCAGTGTTCCTTGCCGGGATTACTTTGGTACCTACCTACCAAACTTACGGCAAGGTTTACATCAGGTCTGGTACACAGCATGGCATACATAATAGAACCTATGGCTGAGGCATAGGGGATGACACTCATCTCTTCTATATCTTCTGCCGTGGTCGGACATTGAGCTGAGCTCAATTTCACACCTTGCAACACAGGCAAGAACCCCTTACTGATCCATATTGAACTTCTTCAATATCTTATCAAGGTATGTGCTTTGTGAAAGACCTATGAGGCGTCTTGATCTATCTCTATAGATCTTGATGCTTAATATATAAGCAGCTTCTCCAAGGTCCTTCATTGAAAAACTCTTATTCAAGTAGGCCTTAATGCTGTCCAAAAGCTCTATATCATTTCCCATCAAAAGTATGTCATCTACATATAATATGAGAAATGCTACAGAGCTCCCACTCACTTTCTTGTAAACGCAGGCTTCTCCATAAGTCTGCATAAACCCAAACGCTTTGATCATCTCATCAAAGCGAATGTTCCAACTCCGAGATGCTTGCACCAGCCCATAAATCGAGCGTTGGAGCTTGCACACCTTGTCAGCATTCTTAGGATTGACAAAACCTTCCGGCTGCATCATATACAATTCTTCCTTAAGGAAACCATTAAGGAATGTCGTTTTGACGTCCATTTGCCATATCTCATAATCATAGAATGCGGCAATTGCTAACATGATTCGGACGGACTTCAGCTTCGCTACAGGTGAGAAAGTCTCATCATAGTCAACCCCTTGAACTTGTCGATAACCCTTAGCGACAAGCCAAGCTTTATAGGTGGTCACATTACCATTCGCGTCTGTCTTCTTCTTAAAGATCCATTTATTTTCTATGGCTCGCCGATCATCGGGCAAGTCAGTCAAAGTCCATACTTCATTTTCATACATGGATCCTATCTCGGATTTCATGGCTTCCAGCCATTTGTCGGAATCCGGGCCCGCCATCGCTTCTTCATAGTTCGAAGGTTCACCGTTGTCTAACAACATGATTTCCAAGACAGGGTTGCCGTACCACTCTGGTGCGGAACGTGTCCTTGTGGACCTACGAAGTTCAGTAGCAACTTGATCTGAAGTTTCATGATCATCATCATTAACTTCCTCTCTAGTTGGTGCAGGCACCTCAAGAACATTTTCCTGAGTTGGGCCACTTTCCGGTTCAAGAGGCAATACTTCATCAAGTTCTACTTTCCTCCCACTTACTTCTTTCGAGAGAAACTCTTTCTCTAGAAAGGATCCATTCTTGGCAACAAAGATCTTGCCTTCGGATCTGAGGTAGAAGGTATACCCAATGGTTTCTTTAGGGTATCCTATGAAGACGCATTTTTCCGAATTGGGTTCGAGCTTTTCAGGTTGAAGTTTCTTGACATAAGCATCGCATCCCCAAACTTTTAGAAACGACAGCTTAGGTTTCTTCCCAAACCATAATTCATACGGTGTCGTCTCAATGGATTTGGACGAAGCCCTATTTAAAGTGAATGTGGCAGTCTCTAAAGCATAGCCCCAAAATGATAGCGGTAAATCGCTAAGAGACATCATAGATTGCACCATATCTAATAGAATGCGATTACGACGTTCGGACACATCATTACGCTGAGGTGTTCCAGGCGGCGTGAGTTGTGAAACTATTCCACATTTTCTTAAGTGTGTGCCAAATTCGTGACTCAAGTATTCTCCCCCATGATCTGATCGCAAGAACTTGATTTTCCTGTCACGTTGATTCTCAACCTCACTCTGAAATTCCTTGAACTTTTCAAAGGTCTCAGACTTGTGTTTCATTAAGTAGACATACCCATATCTACTCAAGTCATCAGTGAGGGTGAGAACATAACGATAACCACCGCGAGCCTCAACACTCATTGGACCGCACACATCTGTATGTATGATTTCCAATAAGTTGGTTGCTCGCTCCATTGTTCCTGAGAACGGAGTCTTGGTCATTTTACCCATGAGGCATGGTTCGCACGTGTCAAATGATTCGTAATCAAGAGACTCTAAAAGTCCATCTGCATGGAGCTTCTTCATGCGTTTGACACCTATGTGACCAAGGCGGCAGTGCCACAAGTATGTGGGACTATCATTATCAAGCTTACATCTTTTGGTATTCACACTATGAATATGTGTAGCATTACGCTCGAGATTCATTAATAATAAACCATTCACCATCGGAGCATGACCATAAAACATATCTCTCATATAAATAGAACAACCATTATTCTCGGATTTAAATGAGTAGCCATCTCGAATTAAACGAGATCCTGATACAATGTTCATGCTCAAAGCTGGCACTAAATAACAATTATTGAGGTTTAAAACTAATCCCGTAGGTAAATGTAGAGGTAGCGTGGCGACGGCGATCACATCGACCTTGGAACCATTCCTGACGCGCATCGTCACCTCGTCCTTTGCCAGTCTCCGCTTATTCCGCAGCTCCTGCTTTGAGTTACAAATGTGAGCAACCGCACCGGTATCAAATACCCAAGAGCTACTACGAGTACTGGTAAGGTACACATCAATTACATGTATATCACATATACCTTTCGTGATGCCGGCCTTCTTGTCCGCTAAGTATTTGGGGCAGTTCCGCTTCCAGTGACCACTTCCCTTGCAATAAAAGCACTCAGTCTCGGGCTTGGGTCCATTCTTTGGCTTCTTCCCGGCAGCTTGCTTACCGGGCGCGGCAACTCCCTTGCCGTCCTTCTTGAAGTTCTTCTTACCCTTGACTTTCTTGAACTTAGTGGTTTTATTCACCATCAAAACTTGGTGTTCCTTTTTGATTTCTACCTCGGCTGATTTCAGCATTGAATATACCTCAGGAATGGTCTTTTCCATCCCCTGCATATTGAAGTTCATCACAAAGCTCTTGTAGCTCGGTGGAAGCGACTGAAGGATTCTGTCAATGACCGCGTCATCCGGGAGATTAACTCCCAGCTGAGTCAAGCGGTTATGTAACCCAGACATTGTGAGTATGTGCTCACTGACAGAACTATTTCCCTCCATTTTACAGCTGAAGAACTTGTCGGAGACTTCATATCTCTCGACCCGGGCATGAGCTTGAAAAACCATTTTCAACTCTTCGAACATCTCATATGCTCCGTGTTTCTCAAAACGCTTTTGGAGCCCCGGTTCTAAGTTGTAAAGCATGCCGCACTGAACGAGGGAGTAATCATCAGCACGCTGCTGCCAAGCGTTCATAAAGTCTTGGTTCTCTGGGATGGGTGCGTCACCTAGCGGTGCTTCTAGGACATAATCTTTCTTGGCAGCTATGAGGATGATCCTCAGGTTCCGGACCCAGTCCGTATAGTTGCTACCATCATCTTTCAGCTTGGTTTTCTCTAGGAACGCGTTGAAGTTGAGGACAACGTGGGCCATTTGATCTACAAGACATATTGCAAAGATTTTAGACTAAGTTTATGATAATTGAGTTCATCTAATCAAATTATTCAATGAACTCCCACTCAGATAGACATCCCTCTAGTCATCTAAGTATAACATGATCCGAGTTAACTAGGTCGTGTCCGATCATCACGTGAGACGGACTAGTCAACATCGGTGAACATCTTCATGTTGATCGTATCTTCTATACGACTCATGCTCGACCTTTCGGCCTTCTGTGTTCCGAGGCCATGTCTATACATGCTAGGCTCGTCAAGTCAACCTAAGTGTATCGCGTGTGTAAATATGGCTTACACCCGTTGTATTCGAACGTTAGAATCTATCACACCCGATCATCACGTGGTGCTTCGAAACAACGAACCTTCGCAACATTGCACAGTTAGGGGGAACACTTTCTTGAAATTATTTCGAGGGATCATCTTATTTAAGCTACCGTCGTTCTAAGCAAATAAGATGTAAAACATGATAAACATCACATGCAATCAAATAGTGACATGATATGGCCAATATCATTTGCTCCTTTGATCTCCATCTTCGGGGCTCCATGATCATTGTTGTCACCGGCATGACACCATGATCTCCATCATCATGATCTCCATCATCGTGTCTTCTTGAAGTTGTCTCGTGATCTATTACTTCTACTACTATGGCTAACGCTTTAGCAATAAAGTAAAGTAATTACATGACATTTATGTTGACACACAGGTCATAAATAAATAAAGACAACTCCTATGGCTCCTGCCGGTTGTCATACTCATCGACATGCAAGTCGTGATTCCTATTACAAGAACATGATCAATCTCATACATCACATATATCATTCATCATTCATCACAACCTTTGGCCATATCACATCACAAAACACTTGCTGCAAAAACAAGTTAGACGTCCTCTAATTGTTGTTGCAAGTTTTTACGTGGCTGCTATAGGTTTCTAGAAAGAACGTTTCTTACCTACGCCAAAACCACAACGTGAATTGCCAATTTCTATTTACCCTTCATAAGGACCCTGTTCATCGAATCCGATCCGACTAAAGTGGGAGAGACAGACACCCGCCAGCCACCTTATGCAACTAGTGCATGTCAGTTGGTGGAACCGGTCTCACGTAAGCGTACGTGTAAGGTTGGTCCGGGCCGCTTCATCCCAGGATGACGCCGAATCAAGATAAGACTAGTAACGGCAAGCAAATTGACAATATCGACGCCCACAACTACTTTGTGTTCTACTCGTGCATAGTAACTATGCATAGACCTAGCTCATGATGCCACTGTTGGGAAACGTAGCAGAATTTTAAAATTTTCTACGCATCACCAAGATCAATCTATGGAGTCATCTAGCAACGAGGGAGAGAGGAGTGCATCTACATACCCTTGTAGATCACGAGCGGAAGCGTTCAGAGAACGGGGATGATGGAGTCGTACTCGCCGTGATCCAAATCACCGATGACCAAGTGCCGAACGGACGGCACCTCCGCGTTCAACACACGTACGGAGCGGATGACGTCTCCTCCTTCTTGATCCAGCAAGGGGGAAGGAGAGGTTGATGAAGATCCAGCAGCACGACGGCATGGTGGTGGATGCAGCAGTGATCGCAGCAGGGCTTCGCCGAGCTTCTGCAAGAGGGAGAGGTGTAGCAGGGGAGAGGGAGGCGCCAAGGCTTGGGGTGCCGCTGCCCTCCCTCTCCCCCTCCTTTATATAGGCCCCCTGGGGGGCGGCCCTGGAGATGGGATCTCCCAAGGGGGCAGCGGCCAAGGGGGGTGGAGTGCCCCCCCAAGGCAAGTGGAGGCGCCCCCACCCTAGGGTTTCCAACCTTAGGCGCAGGGGGGCCCAAGGAGGGGGCGCACCAGCCCACTATGGGCTGGTTCCCCTCCCCACTTCAGCCCATGGGGCCCTCCGGGATGGGTGGCCCCACCCGGTGGACCCCCGGGACCATCCGGTGGTCCCGGTACAATACCGGTGACCCCGAATCTTTCCCGATGGCCGAAACTACACTTCCTATATATAATTCTTCACCTCCGGACCATTCCGGAAGTCCTCGTGACGTCCAGGATCTCATCTGGGACTCCGAACAACTTTCGGATTACTGCATACTCATATCTCTACAACCCTAGCATCACCGAACCTTAAGTGTGTAGACCCTACAGGTTCGGGAGACAAGCAGACATGACCGAGACGACTCTCCGGTCAATAACCAACAGTGGGATCTGGAAACCCATGTTGGCTCCCACATGCTCCTCGATGATCTCATCGGATGAACCACGATGTCGAGGACCTAATCAATCCCGTACTCAATTCCCTTTGTCAATCGGTACGTTACTTGCCCGAGACTCGATCGTCGGTATCCCAATACCTTGTTCAGTCTCGTTACTAGCAAGTCACTTTACTCGTACCGTAATGCATGATCCCATGATCAACCACTTGATCACATTGAGCTCATTATGATGATGCATTACCGAGTGGGCCCAGAGATACCTCTCTGTCATACGGAGTGACAAATCCCAGTCTCGATTCGTGCCAACCCAACAGACACTTTCGGAGATACCTGTAATGTACCTTTATAGTCACCCAGTTACGTTGTGACGTTTGGCACACCCAAGGCACTCCTACGGTATCCGGGAGTTGCACAATCTCATGGTCTAAGGAAATGATACTTGACATCCAGAAAAGCTACAGCAAACGAACTACACGATCTTTGTGCTATGCTTAGGTTTGGGTCTTGTCCATCACATCATTCTCCTAATGATGTGATCCCGTTATCAATGACATCCCCATGTCCATAGCCCGGAAACCATGACTATCTGTTGATCAACGAGCTAGTCAACTAGAGGCTCACTAGGGACACATTGTGGTCTATGTATTCACACATGTATTACGATTTCTGGATAATACAATTATAGCATGAATAATAGACAATTATCATGAACAAGGAAATATAATAATCATTTTATTATTGCCTCTAGGGCATATTCCCAACACAAAAGTTAGGACAAGGTTTTTCGTCGGCTGATCCATTAGAAGAGATTGATATAGGTGATGGTACTATTCCTAGGCCGACTTTTATTAATGGGAATATGACAGCTGATTACAAGGTAAAAGTGATTGAGTTACTTAAACAATATGTTGATTGCTTCTCTTGGGAGTATCATGAAATGCCGGGTCTTAGCCAAGAGCTAGTAGAGCATCGGTTGCCTATTAAATCTGGATTTAGGCCTCACAAACAGCCACCTAGAAATTTTAATCCTAGTATGTATGATGGGATTAAAGAAGAAATAGGGAGATTATTGGAAGCTGGTTTCATAAGGCCATGTAGGTATGCTGAATGGATTTCTAACATTGTCCCGGTTGAGAAGAAAAATACTGGTAAGTTGAGAATATGTATTGACTTCAGAGATTTAAATAGGGCTACACCTAAAGATGAATGTCCTATGCCTATAGCCGACATGTTAATTAATGATGCTTCAGGACATAGAGTTATTAGTTTCTTAGATGGTAATGCTGGTTACAATCAAATTTTTATGGCCGAAGAGGATACTTCTAAAACGGCCTTTAGGTGTCCCGGTTTTGTTGGTTTATTCGAATGGGTTGTTATGACGTTTGGTTTGAAGAATGCCGGCGCGACTTATCAAAGAGCTATGAATCTAATCTTTCATGATTTACTTGGTGTAGTAGTAGAAATATATATTGATGATATAGTTGTCAAATCGGATGGTGTGGATCATCATTTAGCCGATTTACGCTTAGCCTTTGAAAGAATGCGTCGGTACGGTTTAAAGATGAACCCACTCAAATGTGCTTTTGGTGTGTCGGCTGGTAAGTTTCTAGGATTTATAGTACATGAGAGAGGCATTGAGATAGATCCTAGTAAAATAGAAGCTATTAAGAAAATAGAGGCGCCGCAATGTAAAAGGGACATGCAGAAATTTTTAGGCAAAGTTAATTATTTGAGAAGGTTCATATCTAACTTGTCTGGGAAGGTTAGTGCATTTACACCACTACTTCGGTTGAAGAGGGAAAATGAATTTACTTGGGGGGCAGAGCAACAACATGCATTTGATGAGATCAAAAAATATTTGTCTACGCCTCCTGTGTTGAGGGCACCTAAAGCCGGAACACCGTTTCAGATGTATGTTGCTGCGGAAGATAATGTTATTGGTGCTGTCCTAACACAAGAAATTGATGAAAAGAAGTATGTGATCACATATTTGAGTCGACGTCTATTGGAAGCAAAACAAAGGTATGTGTTTATTGAGAAGTTATGTTTATCCTTATATCATGCTTGCACAAGATTGAGACACTATTTGCTATCTAGTACTTGTGAAATAGCGTGCCAGACCGATGTTATCAAATATATGCTACAAAAACCAATTTTGAGTGGCAGAATCGGTAAGTGGGCTTATGCATTGATAGAATATGATTTGGCTTATAAATTTTTAAAATCCATGAAAGGCCAAATTGTAGCTAACTTTATTGTTGATCATCGGGTTAGTGATGAAAATGATATAGACCTCGGCTATGTTGAGATATGTCCATGGGAGTTATATTTTGATGTTTCGGCTTGTAGAGAAGGACAAGGTGTTGGTATTGTTTTAGTCTCACCAAGGGGTGCTGTTTTTGAAACATCAGTACGCTTAGAGAATATTTGTGTACCAATAACCAGGCCGAGTATGAAGCTCTTTTGTTGGGTTTGCAAATTTTAGAATCCATGGGTGTGAGGAGTGTACGAGTTTTTGGTGATTCACTTGTACAACAAATTTGTGGGAATTATCAATGCTTTGATGGGTCACTAAATAACTATTTGGAGAAGTGTTTGGAAATCATAGCAGCTCTGGATGATTTTGCCATTAGCCATATATCTAGAGAACAGAATGTTAAAGCTAATGATCTAGCACAGCAAGCATCAGGTTATCAAGTTAGTAGAGGAAAATTATATGTCCTGGGACAGCCGGTGTTACAGTGTGCTGAAATTTCTATGGCTGAACCTGATGATTGGAGAAGACCCATAATTAGATATTTAGAAGATCCTAGCCAATCAGTAGATAGAAAGGTTCGACGCCAAACATTGAAGTATACATTATTAGATGGTGAATTATATCGTCGAACACCAGAGGGATTGCTTTTAAAATGCCTATGCCCAGACCAATCGAAAGTTGCTATGGGTGAAGTACATGAGGGTATGTGTGGTACACATCAGTCGGCTCATAAGATGAAGTGGTTACTAAGAAGAGCTGGGTTTTATTGGCCGACTATGTTAGAAGATAGTTTTAGATACTATAAAGGGTGTGATTCGTGCCAAAAATTTGGGGATATACAGTTAGCACCTGCTTCTATGTTGCATCCTATAATTAAGCCATGGCCGTTTCGTGGATGGGGTTTGGATTTTATCGGCCAAATACACCCTAAGTCATCCAAAGGTCACCGTTTTGTTTTGGTTGCTACTGATTATTTTACAAAGTGGACAGAGGTTGTTCCTCTTAAAAATATGACTCATAAGGAGGTGATTAAATTTATTTTAGAGCATATTGTTTATCGATTCGGCATACCACAAACTTTAACCACAGATCAAGGTTCATCTTTTATATCGCATCAAGTTCGCGAATTTGCTGAATCACTTAAGATCAAGCTCTTGAATTCATCACCATATTATGCTCAGGCCAATGGTCAGGCCGAGTCCAGTAACAAGATTTTGATTAAGCTTATCAAAAAGAAAATAGAGGAACATCCAAAAAAGTGGCATGAGGTGTTGCATGAAGCATTATGGGCTCACCGGATATCTCAACATGGTGCTACGAAAGTGACACCATTTGAATTAGTATATGGGCAAGAGGCTGTTTCACCTATTGAGGTAAATCTGGACGCACTTGGGTTGGTCAAACAAAATGATTTGTCGGCCGTAGATTATCATAATCTCATGATGGATAGAATAGATGAAGTGTCAGATGAGAGGATGAAAGCTTTAAGAGAAATTGAGAGGGATAAATTGAGAGTAGCCAAGGCTTATAATAAGAAAGTAAAAAAAATCGTTTCAGGTTGGGGACTTGGTTTGGAAAACGGTTTTGCCTGTTGCGTCCAAGGATAATATGTTTGGAAAGTGGTCACCAAATTGGGAAGGACCATATAAAATTTTAGAAGTCGTCCCTGGAAATTCCTATTTAGTGCAAGGTTTGCAAGGAGAAAAATTGCCCAGAGCTCTTAATGGGAAGTACTTGAAAAAGTATTATCCAAGCGTTTGGCAAGATGCCTGAATGATAGTATTATGAGGCCGGTGCTTGGTTATCATCGCCCTGAGAAAATATAATACACATGGCCGGTGCATGATTACCATCGTCCTGAGGAAAGTGAATTCAAATGCCGATGCTAGTCATCGCCCAAAGTCAGAGCTAAATGATTAACATGTTGATTAATGATTATGATGCAAGGTACAGATGATTTTTGGTAAGCAAGTTTTACCAAAAAAACAGGGGGGCATGTGTTGATAGTCAAATTTGGCAGATTAAAAATATGGATCATGATGCTAATGTGTTAAGCTGAAGATTGTTTTTTAACTGAAGATATACACACGCTGATGGAGTTGGGGAGGTAAGAGTACAGGAAGTTGAAGATTTAGACTCCAGTTTTGTTCACGTACAACTACCATCAGGTATAAGATGAAGACGGGGCTACGGTTGAGATATGCTTGATTATTTTGGAGCACAGAGAGGAGCGGACGTCACTGGTTATACTATATTTATTATCAAGGAAACCAGGTTCCTATTTAGATTTTGAATGTACAGATAAGGACCAAATCTTGTAAAACAGAGTTGTAACCAGATCGGTCTCCTGATCGATCAAAGGATCAAAGTCCAGATCGCCTTATATATACGTAGGGTCGGAGGCCGGTAGAGGGACACCCAACATCGACAAAAACATATCTACTTTATTTCCACGCATAGCTTTTCTTTTCTTTTCGTTTTCCCCATCGACTCCTCTGTTCTTGCCTGCAAGTTCAGAGATCGCCGTGGCAGTAGGCCAACCCTACGCCGCTGCACCCGGAAAACGGGACCTAGACGTCGCTTAGGTTCCGTTTGCCGTTGATCCTTGAAGATTCGTCCAGGAGAATCAAGTTTTCTTTGAGATCAGCAAGAAGAAGGCCGTTCTGTTCCTCATACAGCAAAAGACAGCAAAAGAGAAGACCAGCTAGATTGTTGATCACTTCAGGAATTGAGTGTGTTGTTGTGCATACGATTTTTGCCATCAACACAATTTGGCGACTCCGCTGGGGAATCGAGTCAACCGGCTATCATGTCTGACGACAAGGCTGAACTCAACTCCGGCAACATCATCAAACCCACATTAGATGAGTTGTCAGAAGAATATCGTCAGAAGTATGAGCAACGTTTGCAAGAATTTGAAGATGCTCAGCGCCGGCGCAAGCAAGAGTTTGAAGAAACAATGCTTTCCTGCTTCCAGAAGACTCGCCACGGTGTCATCATGAAGGGACCTGATCTTCCATCCATCACCGAAGCATCGAAGGTAGGACCGGTAAGTGAAATTACACATGGTCTCAAGGAAGAGATGGCTATTATGATTGATCAATCAGTAGGTGCATCTGTTCATAACACGCATGAAAATTATGTTAGAAATCTAGACAGCATGATCGCTGGTCATGTTAAAAATCTGTTTGAAAAGATGCAAGTTAGTAACTCTGCGCTGCCATCAGTGTCGTATTCTGACAGAGAAAGAGATAGGCAGCCCTTAGCAACCGATGCTTCAACTTAAAATAATAATGCTGTTAATATGCAGCGCGGGGCTATAACTTTTGATTCATCGGCGCTTTTCACACCCCCTGGAGTACCACAATCCGGTTTGCCGATGAATTTGTATGCTAACCACAATAGTAGTGGTCCGGCTGTTAGTGTTTCACCAAGTGTTGCTAGATCAGGGCATGCATATGCACCTCCTGTATTTTCTTCGTCAGGTCCTACAACTAGCCCTTACGACTCGGTTCCATCTATGATCAATAATCAAAACCGAGTAGATGTTATTCCAGCAAGCATTCATGTGTCTTCATACCAGCCTATGATACATTATATGCCCACAATGCCACCTCCGAATTTAACCAGTACACATGGTCAATTACCATCTAGTAATTTTAATAATTCTTTCAGAAATTTGCCACCCGCATAGTCGAACCAAGCACTGCAGCATGACCATAATATTCCACAACCTAGTACTGTAGGGCAACAACAGCAGATGACACGAGATCGACCTATGGCCAAGCCTCACACAGGGGCTGATAATCTTAAGGAACAGTTGGCTACTGTCTTGAAGAATTCATTTGGGCTGGAACCAAAGGGGAATGCACGAGCTTATAGAAAGCCGTATCCTGATTATTATGATACTTTTTAGTATCCTAGGGGGTTCAGGTTACCGGAGTTTGTTAAATTTACAGGAGAAGATGGTAGAACAACACTGGAGCATATTGCTCAATTTATTGTACAGTGCGGCGAGGCTAGTGCTAGTGAAGTGCTAAAGCTGAGATTATTTCCGTTGTCCTTATCTGGCACAGCTTTTTCTTGGTTTTCTTCGCTTGCACCCAATTCTATTCATACATGGTCTCAGTTGGAACAGAAGTTTCATGAATATTTTTATACTGGAGATAATGAACTCAGATTGTCACATTTAACATCGGTTAAACAGAAGCATGCGGAATCTGTTGCTGAATATATTAGAAGGTTTAGAGATACACGAAACCGATGTTTTAATTTGGTAATTTCGGAAAGGGACCTTGATGATCTAGCTTATTCAGGTTTGCTTGTACATCTTAAAGAAAAGCTAGAAGGACATGATTTTGTGGATGTTAGCCAAGTTTTGCAAAAGGCTCTGGCTCAAGAAAGCCGGGCAAAAGAATCTAGAATTTTTCATAGATCTAGTGATAAAACTTGTAAAAATGATTGGCCTAGTATGAACATGGCTGAGTATGATTCTCAGTCATCAGATGATGAGGGTACAGATATGTGTGTGGCTGAATGGGATTGGGTTTCTAAGTCTAAACCATTTGTTTGCTCTGCACTAAAGCCGATTTCACATAAGAGGGAAGAGATAAAATATACATTTGATGTTTCCAAGTGTGATAAGATCTTTGATTATTTGTTACAATGGAAGCAAATTAAACTGAATAATGGTCATGTTATACCGTCACCAGAAGAACTAAAAAGGCGTGCTTATTGCAAATGGCATAATTCTTATTCTCATGCTACTAATGACTGTAATGTTTTCCGTCGACAGGTTCAATCGGCCATTAATGAAGGACGTTTGAAGTTTGATGAGCGGATGCAATTAGATGCTAATCCTTTCCCTGTCAACATGATTGATTTTGAGAACAAGAAAGTTCTTGTTCGGCCATCTCAGGCCGAATCAGCAAGAGGAAAAAATATGGTGGTGGCTGAGAGTAGCTCAAAGTCTCTGGAAGAGACCAGGGAAGTGGCCAGAAAAGTGCAAGTTGAGAAAAATTCTAGGGGTGGTGAATCGATTAAAATTACAGTGCCAGCATTAGGCTGTGATGCTATGCAAAGTGCCAGGCCAAGAATGATCAAACCAAAGAGCCCCGAAGTTGACCGTTGGAAGATTAATGAGGGAAAGAGTAAGGCAATAAAAAACAAAGAGAAGCCGAAGGTCACTTTTGATAAGCTTCTGGCTAAGTATGAACATGGCAAGGCTGGTCAAAAATATTTTGATCGGCTGAGAAACTTTAAGCGGCCGAGATCACCAGAACAGAGATTTACTAGGCCAGAATATCGACGTGGAGATTTTCATGCAGCAGCCCCATATCCATTTAACGGGTCGCCAATGCCTATGCCATGGGGATTCGATTTTGCTCCTTGTCCGCCATGGGGTTGGTGCGGACCATGGATGCCGCCTCCTCCGGTAATGCCTTTTGGACAGTTTCATCCAGGTTGGGCTCCTCATAGAAGGCCGGTCTTTGATAGATTGTCACATCCAAATCATAACCGTTATGGTCAAAGGGATTGGTCTTATGGTAGAGGTGAGCTTAATCGAAAAGTATACCGTGTGAAGGAGATTAAGCATGTGAATGAGGGACCAGGCTCAATTACAGGTGAGAGACAACTAGGTTGCAAATTTGTAGGTGCCAACGATGGAGTACAGGGTACAACGACAACACATGAGAAGGATGAGGCTACAGGAACAACAAACAGTAAGGAAGCCACAATACCATCCATGAATAGTGATTCTGCTAGAGTAAAAACGGGTTTGATTACTGCCTGTGCTGATTCTGGAGCACCAAAACTATCAAATTGTGCCAACCTGAACAATTCAGAAATACAGAAAGTTGATAGGAATGTGTCTTTGCTACCTGGGACGACGCCGCAACCACGTTGGTGCCCAAAGGGTCTTTCCAATTCACAAAAACAACGATTACAGAGGCTACGCATGGAGAAATTGAGGGAGGAGGAAGCCGAAAAATTGAGGGACAAGTTGTTCGATGAGTGGAAGCCTATGGTTCCCGTCCGGAAGGAGTGGAGAGTAAAATAAGTGAATGTACCCGATCCAACGCCTAGTGATGATGAAGATGATCTGCTGGATGATGAAGGGTCTCCGATGATTAAAAATGGCTCTCCAACCTGCGATGGTATGGATATTAATATGGTATTTGTATTGCCTTCAGAATTCCGGGTTGTGGAAGAAAGTGAAACGGCACAATTGTGTCTTGGTCCCAAGGAAGCTATTTTTGAAAAGCCAGATGAATCAAGCCGTCATTTGAGGCCGTTGTATGTTAAGGGGCATATTAATGGGAAACCAATATCTCAAATGTTAGTTGATGGCGGAGCTGCTGTAAACTTTATGCCATACTCACTGTTTAAGAAACTGGGGCGAGAAGACAACGAGCTTATGAAGACCAATTTGACACTTAATGGATTTGGGGGAGAGCCTATAGAAGCAAAAGGGGTTATCACTATGGAACTTACTATTGGAAGCAAGACCATACCTACGACTTTCTTTGTCGCTGATAAGCAAGGTAATTATAGTGTCTTATTGGGTCGTGATTGGATACACGCAAACCGGTGTGTTCCTTCTACTTTGCACCAGTTTTTGATACAGTGGGTCGATGATGATGTGGAAATTGTTCATGCGGATACGTCGACCTATATTGCTATGGCTGATGCTTCAGCTAATTGGCAACATGGTGATGCCCAATGTTTGTCAGGGCTAGATCTTTCAGATTTTGATTTTCTTAGTGTAACCAAAGATGGGTTTGTACCTGTGGTTGTAAAGCCGGTTGTTGCAGCTCGGCTCGAGAATATGATGTTATAGATGGGTAAAGAAGATAATTTAGATTGGTTACAAAAACATGTGGAACAATATCGGTCTGATAAGAACGATATTTGTGAGGCTATTGATGATTTTGATGAAGTGCAAAATGTTGGGAAACGTAGCAGAATTTTAAAATTTTCTACGCATCACCAAGATCAATCTATGGAGTCATCTAGCAACGAGGGAGAGAGGAGTGCATCTACATACCCTTGTAGATCATGAGCGAAAGCGTTCAGAGAACGGGGATGATGGAGTCGTACTCGCCGTGGTCCAAATCACCGATGACCAAGTGCCGAACGGACGGCACCTCCGCGTTCAACACACGTACGGAGCGGATGACGTGTCCTCCTTCTTGATCCAGCAAGGGGGAGGATAGGTTGATGAAGATCCAGCAGCACGACGGCGTGGTGGTGGATGCAGCAGTGATCGCAGCAGGGCTTCGCCGAGCTTCTGCAAGAGGGAGAGGTGTGGCAGGGGAGAGGGAGGCGCCAAGGCTTGGGGTGCCGCTGCCCTCCCTCTCCCCCTCCTTTATATAGGCCCCCTGGGGGGGCGCCCGCCCTAGAGATGGGATCTCCCAAGGGGGCGGCGGCCAAGGGGGTGGAGTGCCCCCCAAGGCAAGTGGAGGCGCCCCCACCCTAGGGTTTCCAACCCTAGGCGCAGGGGGGCCCAAGGGGGGGCGCACCAGCCCACTATGGGCTGGTTCCCCTCCCCACTTCAGCCCATGGGGCCCTCCGGGATGGGTGGCCCCACCCGGTCGACCCCCGGGACCCATCCGGTGGTCCCGGTACAATACCGGTGACCCCGAATCTTTCCCGATGGCCGAAACTACACTTCCTATATATAATTCTTCACCTCCGGACCATTCCGGAACTCCTCGTGACGTCCAGGATCTCATCCGGGACTCCTAACAACTTTCGTATTACTGCATACTCATATCTCTACAACCCTAGCGTCACCGAATCTTAAGTGTGTAGACCCTACGGGTTCGGGAGACAAGCAGACATGACCGAGACGACTCTTCGGTCAATAACCAACAGCGGGATCTGGAAACCCATGTTGGCTCCCACATGCTCCTCGATGATCTCATCGGATGAACCACGATGTCGAGGACCTAATCAATCCCGTACTCAATTCCCTTTGTCAATCGGTATGTTACTTGCCCGAGACTCGATCGTCGGTATCCCAATACCTTGTTCAGTCTCGTTACCGGCAAGTCACTTTACTCGTACCGTAATGCATGATCCTGTGATCAACCACTTGATCACATTGAGCTCATTATGATGATGCATTACCGAGTGGGCCCAGAGATACCTCTCCGTCATACGGAGTGACAAATCCCAGTCTCGATTCATGCCAACCCAACAGACACTTTCGGAGATACCTGTAATGTACCTTTATAGTCACCCAGTTACGTTGTGACGTTTGGCACACCCAAGGCACTCCTACGGTATCCGGGAGTTGCACAATCTCATGGTCTAAGGAAATGATACTTGACATCCAGAAAAGCTACAGCAAACGAACTACACGATCTTTGTGCTATGCTTAGGTTTGGGTCTTGTCCATCACATCATTCTCCTAATGATGCGATCCCGTTATCAATGACATCCCCATGTCCATAGCCCGGAAACCATGACTATCTGTTGATCAACGAGCTAGTCAACTAGAGGCTCACTAGGGACACATTGTGGTCTATGTATTCACACATGTATTACGATTTCCGGATAATACAATTATAGCATGAATAATAGACAATTATCATGAACAAGGAAATATAATAATCATTTTATTATTGCCTCTAGGGCATATTCCCAACAGTCTCCCACTTGCACTAGAGTCAATCATCTAGTTACATTGTGATGAATCGAACACCCATGGAATTCTGGTGTTGATCATGTTTTGCTCTAGGGAGAGGTTTAGTCAACGGATCTGCCACATTCAGGTCCGTATGTACTTTACAAATTTCTATGTCTCCATTTTGAACACTTCCACGAATGGAGTTGAAGCGACGCTTGATATGCCTGGTCTTCCTGTGAAACCTGGGCTCCTTGGCAAGGGCAATAGCTCCAGTGTTGTCAGAGAAGAGAGTCATCGGGCTCGACGCATTGGGTATGACTCCTAGGTCGGTAATGAACTCCTTCACCCAAACTGCTTCGTGTGCTGCCTCCGAGGTTGTCATGTACTCCGCTTCACATGTAGATCCCGCCACCACGCTTTGCTTGCAACTGCACCAGCTTACTGCCCCACCATTCAAAATATACACGTATCCGGTTTGTGACTATGAGTCATCCAGATCCATGTCGAAGCTAGCATCGACGTAACCCTTTACGACGAGCTCTTCGTCATCTCCATAAACGAGAAACATTTCCTTAGTCCTTTTCAGGTACTTCAGGATATTCTTGACCGCTGTCCAGTGTTCCTTGCCGGGATTACTTTGGTACCTACCTACCAAACTTACGGCAAGGTTTACATCAGGTCTGGTACACAGCATGGCATACATAATAGACCCTATGGCCGAGGCATAGGGGACGACACTCATCTTTTCTCTATCTTCTGCCGTGGTCGGGCTTTGAGCCGTGCTCAATCTCGTACCTTGCAATACAGGCAAGAACCCCTTCTTTGACTGATCCATTTTGAACTTCTTCAATATCTTGTCAAGGTACGTACTCTGTGAAAGACCAATGAGGCGTCTCGATCTATCTCTATAGATCTTGATGCCTAATATATAAGCAGCTTCTCCAAGGTCCTTCATTGAAAAACACTTGTTCAAGTAGGCCTTTATGCTTTCCAAGAATTTTATATCATTTCCCATCAACGGTATGTCATCCACATACAATATGAGAAATGCTACAGAGCTCCCACTCACTTTCTTGTAAATGCAGGCTTCTCCATAAGTCTTCATAAACCCAAATGCTTTGATCATCTCATCAAAGCGAATGTTCCAACTCCGAGATGCTTGCACCAGCCCATAAATCGAGCGTTGGAGCTTGCACACCTTGTCAGCATTCTTAGGATCGACAAAACCTTCCGGCTGCATCATATACAATTCTTCCTTAAGGAAACCATTAAGGAATGTCGTTTTGACGTCCATTTGCCATATCTCATAATCATAGAATGCGGCAATTGCTAACATGATTCGGACGGACTTCAGCTTCGCTACAGGTGAGAAAGTCTCATCATAGTCAACCCCTTGAACTTGTCGATAACCCTTAGCGACAAGCCAAGCTTTAGGGTATCCTATGAAGACGCATTTTTCCGACTTGGGTTCGAGCTTTTCAGGTTGAAGTTTCTTGACATAAGCATCGCATCCCCAAACTTTTAGAAACGACAGCTTAGGTTTCTTCCCAAACCATAACTCATACGGTGTCGTCTCAACGGATTTTGACGGAGCCCTATTTATAGTGAATGCGGCAGTCTCTAAAGCATAGCCCCAAAAAGATAGCGGTAAATCGGTAAGAGACATCATAGATCGCACCATATCTAATAGAGTGCGATTATGACGTTCGGACACACCATTATGCTGAGGTGTTCCAGGCGGTGTGAGTTGTGAAACTATTCCACATTTTCTTAAGTGTGTGCCAAATTCGTGACTCAAGTATTCTCCTCCATGATCTGATCGCAGGAACTTGATTTTCCTGTCACGTTGATTCTCAACCTCACTCTGAAATTCCTTGAACCTTTCAAAGGTCTCAGACTTGTGTTTCATTAAGTAGACATACCCATATCTACTCAAGTCATCAGTGAGGGTGAGAACATAACGATAACCACCGCGAGCCTCAACACTCATTAGACCGCACACATCAGTATGTATGATTTCCAATAAGTTGGTTTCTCGTTCCATTGTTCCTGAGAACGGAGTCTTGGTCATTTTACCCATGAGGCATGGTTCGCATGTGTCAAATGATTCGTAATCAAGAGACTCTAAAAGTCCATCTGCATGGAGCTTCTTCATGCGTTTGACACCTATGTGACCAAGGCGGCAGTGCCACAAGTATGTGGGACTATCATTATCAACCTTACATCTTTTGGTACTCACACTATGAATATGTGTAGCATTACGATCGAGATTCATTAAGAATAAACCATTCACCATCGGAGCATGACCATAAAACATATCTCTCATATAAATAGAACAACCATTATTCTCGGATTTAAATGAGTAGCCATCACGTATTAAACGAGATCCTGATACAATGTTCATGCTCAAACTTGGCACTAAATAACAATTATTGAGGTTCAAAACTAATCCCATAGGTAAATGTAGAGGTAGCGTGCCGACGGCGATCACATCGACCTTGGAACCATTCCCGACGCGCATCGTCACCTCGTCCTTCGCCAGTCTCCGCTTATTCCGCAGCTCCTGCTTTGAGTTACAAATGTGAGCAACTGCACCGGTATCAAATACCCAGGAGCTACTACGAGTAAGGTACACATCAATTACATGTATATCACATATACCTTTCGTTTTGCCGGCCTTCATGTCCGCTAAGTATTTGGGGTAGTTCTGCTTCTAGTGACCACTTTCCTTGCAATAAAAGCACTCAGTCTCGGGCTTGGGTCCATTCTTTGGCTTCTTCCCGGCAGCTTGCTTGCCGGGCGCGGCAACTCCCTTGCCGTCCTTCTTGAAGTTTTTCTTACCCTTGCCTTTCTTGAACTTAGTGGTTTTATTCACCATCAACACTTGATGTTCCTTTTTGACTTCTACCTCTGCTGATTTCAGCATTGCAAATACTTCAGGAATGGTCTTTTCCATCCCCTGCATATTGAAGTTCATCACAAAGCTCTTGTAGCTCGGTGGAAGCGACTGAAGGATTCTGTCAATGACCGCATCATCCGGGAGATTAACTCCCAGCTGAGTCAAGCGGTTATGTAACCCTGACATAGTGAGTACGTGCTCACTGACAGAACTATTTTCCTCCATCTTAGAGCTGAAGAACTTGTCGGAGACTTCATATCTCTCAACCCGGGCATGAGCTTGAAAAACCATTTTCAGCTCTTCGAACATCTCATATGCTCCGTGTCTCTCAAAACGCTTTTGGAGCCCCGGTTCTAAGCTGTAAAGCATGCCGCACTGAACGAGGGAGTAATCATCGGTACGTGTCTGCCAAGTGTTCATAACGTCTTGTTCTGCAGGGAGAACAGGTGCTTCACCTAGCGGTGCTTGTAGGACATAATCTTTCTTGGCAGCTATGAGGATGATCCTCAGGTTCCGGACCCAGTCCGTATAGTTTCTGCCATCGTCTTTCAGCTTGGTTTTCTCTAGGAACGCGTTGAAGTTGAGGACAACGTTGGCCATTTGATCTACAATACATGTTGTAAAGATTTTAGACTAAGTTCATGATAATTAAGTTCATCTAAATCAAATTATTCAATGAACTCCCACTTAGATAGACATCCCTCCAGTCATCTAAGTATAACATGATCCGAGTTAACTAGGCCGTGTCCGATCATCACGTGAGACGGACTAGTCAACATCGGTGAACATCTTCATGTTGATCGTATCTTCTATACGACTCATGCTCGACCTTTCGGTCTTCTGTGTTCCGAGGCCATGTCTGTACATGCTAGGCTCGTCAAGTCAACCTAAGTGTTTGCATGTGTAAATCTGTCTTACACCCGTTGTATGTGAACGTTGGAATCTATTACACCCGATCATCACATGGTGCTTCGAAACAACGAACTGTCGCAGCGGTGCACAGTTAGGGGGAACACTTTCTTGAAATTATTATGAGGGATCATCTTATTTACTACTGTCGTTCTAAGTAAACAAGATGCAAAAACATGATAAACATCACATGCAATCAAATAATAATAGTGACATGATATGGCCAATATCACATAGCTCCTTTGATCTCCATCTTGGGGCTCCATGATCATCTTGTCACCGGCATGACACCATGATCTCCATCATCATGATCTCCATCATCGTGTCTCCATGAAGTTGCTCGCCAACTATTACTTCTACTACTATGGCTAACACGTTTAGCAATAAAGTAAAGTAATTTACATGGCGTTTCTCAATGACACGCAGGTCATACAAAAAATAAAGACAACTCCTATGGCTCCTACCGGTTGTCATACTCATCGACATGCAAGTCGTGATTCCTATTACAATAGCATGAACATCTCATATATCACATATATATCATTCATCATTCATCACAACTTTGGCCATATCACATCACAAAACACTTGCTGCAAAAACAAGTTAGACGTCCTCTAATTGTTGTTGCAAGTTTTACGTGGCTGCAATAGGGTTCTAGCAAGAACGTTTTCTTACCTACGTGAAAGCCACAACGTGATTTGTCAACTTCTATTTACCCTTCATAAGGACCCTTTTCATCGAATCCGCTCCAACTAAAGTGGGAGAGACAGACACCCGCCAGCCACCTTATGCAACTAGTGCATGTCAGTCGGTGGAACCGGTCTCACGTAAGCGTACGTGTAAGGTTGGTCCGGGCCACTTCATCCCACAATACTGCTGAAGCAAAATAAGACTAGTAGCGGCAAGAAAGTTGACAACATCTACGCCCACAACAAATTGTGTTCTACTCGTGCAAAGAGAACTACGCATAAACCTGGCTCATGATGCCACTGTTGGGGAACGTTGCAGAAAACAAAAATTTTCCTACGGTTTCACCAAGATCCATCTATGAGTTCATCTAGCAACGAGTGATCGGATTGCATCTACATACCTTTGTAGATCACGCGTGGAAGCGTTTAAAGAACGGGGATGAGGAAGTCGTACTCGACGTGATCCAAATCACCGGAGATCCTAGCGCCGAACGGACGGCACCTCCTTGTTCAACACACGTACGGTCAGCATGACGTCTCCTCCTTCTTGATCCAGCAAGGGGGGAGGAGAGGTTGATGAATATCCAGCAACACGACGGCGTGGTGGTGGATGCAGGGGTCACCGCAGCAGGGCTTCGCCGTTCTACTACGAGAGGGAGAGGTGTAGCAGGGGAGAGGGAGGCGCCAAGACTCAAGGGTGCGGCTGCCCCCTCCCCCCCTTCCCTTTATATAGGCCCCCTAGGGGGTGCGCCGGCCCTAGGAGATGGGATCTCCAAGGGGGGCGGCGGCCAAGGGGTGGAGTGCCCCCCAAGCCAAGTGGGGCACCCCCCACCCTAGGGTTCCCAACCCTAGGCGCATGGGGTGGGCCAAGGGGGGCGCACCAGCCCACTATGGGCTGGTTCCCCTCCCCACTTTGGCCCATGGGGCCCTCCGGGATGGGTGGCCCCACCCGGTGGACCCCCGGGACCCTTCCGGTGGTCACGGTACAATACCGGTGACCCCCAAAACTCTCCCGATGGCCGAAACTGCACTTCCTATATATAATTCTTCACCTTCGGACCATTCCGGAACTCCTCGTGACGTCTGGGATCTCATCCGGGACTCCGAACAACTTTCGGGTTACTGCATATTATATCTCTACAACCCTAGCGTCACCGAACCTTAAGTGTGTAGACCCTACAGGTTCGGGAGACATGTAGACATGACCGAGATGGCTCTCCGGTCAATAACCAACAGCGGGATCTGGATACCCATGTTGGCTCCCACATGCTCCTTGATGATCTCATCGGATGAACCACGATGTCGAGGATTCAAGCAACCCCGTATACAATTCCCTTTGTCGATCGGTACGTTACTTGCCCGAGATTCGATCGTCAGTATCCCAATACCTCGTTCAATATCGTTACCGGCAAGTCACTTTACTCGTACCGTAATGCATGATCCCGTGACCAGACACTTGGTCACTTTGAGCTCATTATGATGATGCATTACCGAGTGGGCCCAGAGATACCTCTCCGTTATACGGAGTGACAAATCCCAGTCTTGATCCGTGTCAACCTAATAGACAATTTCGGAGATACCCGTAGTATACCTTT
Organism: Triticum urartu; assembly: GCF_056163025.1. Classification (NCBI taxonomy): domain Eukaryota; kingdom Viridiplantae; phylum Streptophyta; class Magnoliopsida; order Poales; family Poaceae; genus Triticum; species Triticum urartu. The sequence continues at coordinate 605,478,629 of NC_141875.1, forward strand.
ATAGTCACCCAGTTACGTTGTGACGTTTGGTATATCCAAAGCACTCCTACGGCATCCGGGAGTTACACGATCTCATGGTCTAAGGAAAAGATACTTGACATTGGAAAAACTCTAGCAAACAAACTATACGATCTTGTGCTAAGTTTAGGATTGGGTCTTGTCCATCACATCATTCTCCTAATGATGTGATCTCGTTATCAATGACATCCAATGTCCATAGTCAGGAAACCATGACTATCTATTGATCAACGAGCTAGTCAACTAGAGGCTTACTAGGGACATGTTGGTGTCTATGTATTCACACATGTATTTACGATTTTCGGATAACACAATTATAGCATGAATAAAAGACAATTATCATGAACAAGGAAATATAATAATAATCCTTTTATTATTGCCTCTAGGGCATATTTCCAACACCGTCCACCCGAGGAAGAAGGCCCTCCAGCCAATACCCCAAGGGAAGGGGTTGGCGTTGGAGCTGGAGCTAGAGCTCATGGCGATGGGGAGGAGGAAGGTTGACAGTGAAAGAAGAGAAGGGGTGGGTAAATAGTGGTGGGTAGGGTGAGTAAATATAGAGGGGATGGAGAGGAGGAGAAGAGTGACTGTCATGCCGTTTTAACTACAAGCTCTTGAATTAGCCATGAACTCTATGCAATGCCTGACTCCATGACTCGAGGATAACAATGATATGGGCACGGAGGTGCTCCCGGTCGTTGACAACAAGGGCAAGCAGCCCCTTCACCCAATGCCCGACGAGGTTGAGCTGTCGCCCACCGCCGAGGAAGACCCGAAGACGCCTGAGGGTGGCGACGACGAGGGCATGGAGGAGCCCCCCCAGCAACAAGCGCCGTAACTACGGCCACTACCATCAAGAGGATGGCCTAACCCACTTCTGCAAGGTCATCCTTGCACCGAAGCTTGAGTGCATCCCCATTGCCCTTGACTTCACCAAGCACTTCGTCACGGTGCCGACGGAGTTCAAGCTCAGGAACAACACCGGCTGCTGCTAGAAGGTGACAGTCAAGCTGATGAATGGCAGGGTGACCCTGGATCAGGGTTGGGCCACCTACGCAGCCATTCATCACATCAAGATCGGCTACATGGTGACGTTCAAGCTCCTCACTCTCGACACCCTCAAGGTCATCATCTTCGACGACGATGGCATTGAGGTCGTCAACAAGTGCGGGAAGCACGACGACGCCTTCGCCGCCAAGGAGTAGGGTTGGGCCACCTCTTTCGAGCGTACTATCGAATTATGCTAGTTGATGGTTTATGAGTTGAACTGTTATATCTGTGGTACTGCTTATATCTGAATTATGCTAGTTGATGCCCTGTTTATACTCTGTTGTGCTTATAATGTGTGCTGTCGAAGTGTGGTGGTAACCTCACCAACTAGCCAAAGAGGTTACCACACATCAGGCCTTGCATACAACCAAACACCATGCATTGAGTTTGTGGACTAACATGCAGGCAAACAAATACCAGGCAATGTGGTTCAGCCCATGCAGGTAAGAGGGCATGCAGGCAACCAAACAACATGCATATGGTGCATTTGAGGCTGCATTTGGATAATCAGGCTGAGTAGAGAAGTGTATGCGATGCAGGCACTATTGCACACGGCAACCAAACACGCCCCTGTAAAAGCAAAACTTACTGCTTTAGACACAACCACTGTTGAGGCACAATGTTACGTGAGTTTTTTTTTATCAGAATGACTAATTCACATCTAGATGTTTTTTAAGGATGTCACATCTAACTGTTTTTTTTCTTCACCCAGGTACAGCGATCGTAGCATCCGGCATCGCTCGCTCGCAATGCTCCCCTGTTGTGGGGTGGGCTTTCTTTTGTTGTTGTTTTGGACTGCGTCTGTTGCTGGCTGTACATGTTTTGTTTTTGGGCCGCGGCACTTTTGCGGGCTTTTTTATTTGTTTAGGCCACACTTGTTTCGTGCTTTATTTTTTTCGGCCGCGCCGATTGCTGGTCATCTGTTTTGTTTTTGGGTCATTTTTTTATTTTTGATTATTTTTGCGTATCACACATGAGGCATTTTTTAAAAATAGATACATTTTTTACTCGTGTTTTTTTGTTTTTTCTACTTTTTTGTCAATACATAAAGTGCCAGGTAGGGTTGCTACAAGCTTGAACACCGTCAAAAAAGGGATGTCTAGGCTTCGTCTAGTCAACTAGAGGCAAAGACTCAAGTTGAATGCAACACACCACGTGATGACACATCCCACAAAAGGGGGGGGGGGTCTGTTTTTGTTTTTTTATTGGTGCCCCAGTTGCATGTCTACCTTCGACCCGCAACTAGGGGGGGTGTCTGTTTTGTTTTTTATTGGCGCCCTAGTTGCAAGTCTACCTTCGACCCACAACTTCGGGGTCGTTTGTTTTTGTTTTTTTATCGACGCCCCAGTTAAAAGTCTACCTTCGACCCGCAACTAGGGGGTGTCGTCTGTTTTGCTTTTTTTGTAGGAGCCGTAGTTGCATGTTAACCGTCGCGACACAACTAGTGGGGCGTCTGTTTTGTTTTTTATAGGCGTCCTAGTTGCATGTCCACCCTCACCTCGCAACTAATGGGGTCATCTGTTTTTTTAGGAGCCCCAGTTGCAGTTCAACCCTCACAATGCAACTAGGGGAGGCGTCTGTTTTTAATTGGCGCCCCAGTTGCAAATCTACCTTCAACCCGCAACTAGGGGGTGTCGTCCGTTTTGCTTTTTATAGGAGCCCTAGTTCCATGTCAACTCTCACGACCCAACTAGGGGGCGTTTGTTTTTTAGGAGCCCTAGTTGCATGTCTACCCTCGCCTCGCGACTAGTGGGGTCGTCCTTTTTTTGGAGCCCCAGTTGCATGTCAACCCTCACGACGCAACTAGGGCGGACGTCTGTTATTTTATTTATTATTGTCCCAGTTGCAAGTCCTTTGACTCGCAACTAGGGGGGGTCATGTGTTTTTTGTTTTTTATTGGCATCCCAGTTGCAAGTCTACCTTCGACCCACAACTAGGGGGAGTGTTGTCCGTTTTTTTAGAGGAGTCCCACTTGCATGTTTTTTTGTAGGAGTCCCAGTTGCATGTGAACCTTCAACCTGCAAATAGGTCGGGGGGGGGGGGTTGTCGTTCATTTTGATTTTTTTTGTAGGAGCCCCAGTTGCATGTCAACCCTCGTGACGCAACTAAGGGAATTTCTGTTTTGGTTTTTTATTGGCGCCCCAGTTACAAGTCAACCTTCGACACGCCGCTAGGGAGGGCCTCCGTTTTGATTTATTTTTTTATTGGAGCCCCAGATGCATGTCTACCCTCGCCCCGCAACTAGTGGGGTCGTCCGTTTTTCTTTTTTTTAAGGAGCCTCAGTTGCATGTCTACCCTCGCCTCGCAACTAGTGGGGTAATCCTTTTTTTGCAGGAGCCCTAGTTGCTTGTCAACCCTCACGACACAACTATGGCGGACGTTTATTTTGTTATTGGCGCCCCAATTGCACGTCTACCTTTGACCCGCAACAAAGAGGGGTTGTTTTTGTTTTCTTATTGGCGCCCAGTTGCAAGTCTACCTTCGACCAGCAACTAGGGGGTCATATGTTATTGTTTTTTTAATGGCGCCCCAGTTGCAAGTCTACGTTCGACCCGCAACTAGGGGGGTGTCGTCCATTTTTCTTTTTTATAATAGCCCCAGTTGCATGTCAATCCTCGCGATGCAACTGGGGGTGTCTGTTTTTTTTATTGGCGCCCCAGTTGCAAGTCTACCTTTAACCCGCAACTAGGGGAGGGGTTGTCGTCCATTTTGATTTTTTTGTAGGAGCCCCAGTTGCATGTCAACCCTCGCGACACAACTAGGGGGCGAGTGTATTGTTTTTTATGGGCGCCCTAGTTGCAAGTCTACCTTCGACCCGCCACTAAGGGGGGCGGTCCGTTTTTGCTTTTTTTATAGGAGCCCCAGTAGCATGTCTACCCTCGCCCTGCAACTAGGGCGGGCGTCCGTTTTGATTTTTTTTGTAGGAGCCCCAGTTGCATGTCTACCCTCTCCTCGCAACTAGTGGGGTCGTCCAATTTTTTGTAGGAGCCATAGTTGCATGTCAACCCTCGCGACGCAACTAGGGGGCGTATGTTTTGTTTTTTATTGACGCCCCAGTTGCAAGTCTACCTTCAACCCACAACTAGGGGGGTAGTCGTCCATTTTGATTTTTTTTGTAGGAGCCCCAGTTGCATGTCAACCCTCGGGGCACAACTAGGGGGGGTCTGTTTTGTTTTTTATTGGTGCCTGAGTTGCAAATCTACCTTCGACCCGCCACTAGGGGGCGTCCGTTTTTGATTTTTTTTTATACGAGCTCCAGTTGCATGCCTACCCTCACCCCGCAACTAGGACAAGCGTCTATTTTGCTTTTTTTGTAGGAGCCCCAGTTGCATGTCTACCCTCGCCTCGCAACTAGTGGGGTCGTCTGTTTTTTTTACGAGCCCCAGTTGCATGTCAGCCCTCGCGACGCAACTAGGGCAGACGTCCGTTTTTTATTAGCGCCCAAGTTGCAAGTCTACATTCGACCCGCAACTGGGGGGGTGTTTTTGTTTTTTACTGGCGCCACAGTTGCAAGTCTACCTTCTAACCGCAACTAGGGGGTCATCTGTTTTTGTTTTTTTATTGGCGCCCCAGTTGCAAGTCTACCTTCGACCCGCAACTAGGGGTGTGTCGTTCGTTTTTTTGTAGGAGCCCGAGTTGCATGTCAACCCTCGCGACACAACTTGGGCGGGTGTCTGTTTTTTATTTATTGGTACCCCGGTTGCAAGTCTACCTTCGACCCGCAACTAGGGGGTCGTGTGTTTTTTGTTTTTTATTGGCGCCCCAGTTGCAAGTCTACCTTCGACCCGCAACTAGGGGGGCGTTTATTTTTTTTATTGGCATACCAGTTGCAAATCTACCTTCGACTCGCAACTAGGGGTTGCCTGTTTTTGTTTTTTATAGGAGCCCTAGTGGCATGTCAACCCTCGCGACACAACTAGGGGTGTGTTTTTTTATTGGCGCCCCAGTTGCAAGTCTACCTTCGACCCGCAACTAGGGGGTCATCTCTTTTTGTTTTTTTATTGGCGCCCTAGTTGCAAGTCTACCTTCGATCCACAACTAAGGGGGTATCTTAGTTTGTGTAGTTTTCCTAGTTGCATGTCCACCGTTGACTCGCAAGTAGGTCCATAGTATGTTTTATCCCGGTTGCAAGTCCACTATTGGCTCGCAAGGCTTGTACTTTTATAATTGTCCCTGTTGCGAGTCAAGGGTGACTTGCAACAGGGCTCATAGTTTTGTTGTTGTCCCAGTTGCAACTGCACCATCTCTATCACAACTTGCATGTTTGTTTTCATCTAAGTTGTAAGCCCACCCTCGACTCGTAGCTGACATCATAGTGTAGTTATCCTAGTCGCAACTCCATCCTCGACTCACAACTAGGCTCATATTTTGTATTTCATCCTAGTTGCAAGTCCACCCGCGACTCGCAAGTGGGACTATAGTTTTTTAATTCATTTTGTTTGCTTTTTTTCCTTATCTTTTTAAAAATTCCTAAACCTTTTTCAAAATTATGAACAACTTTCAAATCCATATTATTTTGGAAATTTGTGAACATGTTTTTTAAGGGACGAACTTGTTTTGAATTTGCAAACAAATTTTGAATATCAAGAATATTTTTTCCAACGATTTTTTGAATACACAGTCAATTGTTTAGTACGTGTTTTAGAATAGTTTAGTGTATATTATAAAAAAAGTCACCGTATATTAGAAAGTTCAGCATATACTAAGAAAATGTTCAGTGCATATTAAAGAAATTTTGATTGTGCATACTTAAAAAAAAGCTCAATGTTAGTACTACTACTCGAAGCTACCGACCAGATTATTTTTCCAGGAAAAAAGCTAGCGGTCAGGGGTAGCGATCAGATGTATGTATAAGCCAGCCACCCAGGCAGATGTGAGGCGGGCCGATTTTTTTTGTTTTGGGCTTTAACAAAATGCGTGCATGAAGTGAAGCAGCGGCGATACAATGCGTAGCATGCAAAAAATAAAAAAAAATGCGGCACACAACGCGTGTTGTTAATCGTGAGCAGGGGCGCGAGCGAGGCAGCCACACACACGTACTGCTGGATCTCGTATATGTGCCAGGCAAAATATAATTGTTTACAAAAAAACTAACAAGCAAACAAACAAAAAAGAAGGATGGGCTTGTGCTAGGATAAGGTGGCGTTGATGTCATATTTAGATGTGACATAATTATGTCACATCTAGATGAGATCTAGACACACATTTTTTTTATAGACTTACATATATTTGAAAATACTATACCAGTTATTGTGACAAAGGTAACCACATCTGGTCTTATTTTATTAGGAAACGTTAGTGATCGGCACGCCGACGGAAGATTGCGTCGGACTCACGCTGACTGTTCGATTAAACCCAATCGAACAGACCACACACGACGCAGCCCGTGCAAGGCTTCTCCACGCGTCCTTGCTGGCCCACCTTGCTGGCACACGTGGCATGGGCCCCACGCACACACGCGCGACGGTGGGGAACAGATAAGATCTCGCTGTGGTTGCCTTCTCTCATTCATCTTATCTTCTTTATCTCTCCAACTACTCGTTTCTGGTGGTCGCCGCCAATGTGGCGAGCTCGTCACCATGGCCGCCGGCGACTCGATGCGCCTCGTGTGCATCGATGGCGCGGCATGCACCCCCTCTCCATGGCCGCTCACAGCCACGGGCGCACTCGTCTCCTTGTCCGCCTCCGCCAGCAGCTGGATGTGCGCCCTCTCCATGGCCGCCACAGCCAGGGTGTGCCAGTCGCCATGGCCAAGCTGCAACCGGCCACGGGGGCGGCGAGTTCGTGGTGGAACCGAGGGGATTTGCTAGAACCAGGTATTTTTTTGCTAGATCCACCTTTTTATTTTGCTACAACCCTTTTCATTTTTTGCTACCATCCCCATTCGATTATTATGAACATTTTTGTTTTTTGTTGGAACCGGTGCCCTGATTTGCTACAACCAGCTGTTGTACATGCTACAAGGTCGATGCCTCGCCGGAGGAAGCTACATCCAGCGGTGAAGAGTGTTGCATCCAACGCCATTCGATGTCGGGAGCTGCAAGCGTGCACGTCGGAGCTGCGACCGGCTACTAGTGGAGCTGCAAGAGGGGAGGCCATTTTTTGTGGATGTGTTCTCGTTTTGCCGAACCAATTATGCTTTTGCTGGAACCGATGTATTTTTTTACTGGAACCGAGATATTTTTTTGCTTCAACGATTGCACAGCTCTTAAATGCTCATGTCGTTTTTTGCTGGGACCTAAGTTTGTTTGTGCCGGAAGCATTTCTGATTTTGCTTCAACTGACCACTCGACTTTGACCCGCGGAGAAGATTTTTGCTGCTTCCAATTTTTGCTGCTTGGCACTCTGACCCCGGCGGGCGGGAGACGCGGAGATGCTACAACTAGCCACCCGAGCGCTATTATCACTGGAAGCTGAATCTAGCAATTTGTTCTGCTATCATCATCTTTTCTTAACTGAAAACAGCTCCAATTTTTACTTTCATCATGTTCTGTTTTTGTTGGATCCAGCTATATTTTTTGCTTTTACCATGACGACGACTGCCAGCAACACGGCGACCGGCGGCCGGCAATGACGACGGCGACCGGCGACCGGCGGGGAGGGCAGCAACAGGCGAGTGCGCCGGGCGGTTCTTCAAGGCTGGGCGCATAGCTCATCCATGGAGGCACGATGGAACTTTTTTTTGTAAAAGAAGAAGCCTGACGAACGTTATTTTATCGGACGATGCTGGTACGACCGGCTCAAAGTTGGGCCTAGTAGTGCCCTATTTTATTCATTACTACGTACACATATCTCCTCACGGCCAAATGTGTTATTCGGCAAGCATCATGTCTGCCCCTCAGCTCTAATGTTCAAGGGAGGGATGCTCTGCGCGTTGTTGAACACGTTGCCAGGATCGACCACCGTCTTAGCACGGACCAGCCGGTCGAAGTTCTCTCCGAAGTACGCCTCCCCCCACGACGACCTCGCACGAGAAACCGCCTGAGCGGACGACCCACCGGCAGCGCGCGTCCAGTTGTTCACGCCCAGGTCGAGGTCGAGGTAGTTCACGTAGGCAGCGCGGGGATCCTTGGACACCAAGGGGGCCATGAACTTGTAGAACGACCTGAGCCATCCGATGAACTCCTCCGCGCGGGCCACCTCCGACCGGTTCCAGCTGACGCCGTACTGGATGCTGTACAGGTTCCCGGCGCGGTGGGGGAACGGCGTCTCGGCGCTCCCGACCCGCGCCATGGCGCCGCCGTAGGGGTCGAGCTGGATGGACCCCGTCGGCCCGGTCGACAGGTGCCGGACGATCTCGACCATGTCGTGCCTCGAGATCGGTGCCTGCACGTAGTCGGACTTGCTCTTGGAGTACTGCTTTGGCTGGCGCCGCCGGTTCGCCAGGTCCTCCACCGTGTTCAGACCGGCGAACTTGGCCGTCGACTCGACCCAGCTCATTTCTGAGAGGTCTACCTCGGTCAAACCCAGCTCAGGAAAGCTCTGGCTGATAACCGACAAGGCGCGCTCTTTTGACTCCAGCACTTGACCGGTAAAGGAGATGGAGACGTTGCCGTCCGTCGACCCGGTAGGAGCATACACGGAGAGATAAAACTCGTCCGGTAGATTGGGCCCGACATACTGCCACCTGTGAAGCAACCCGGCAATGAGTTCGACCGGACCGGTCCGGCCGACGGTGAACGCGGTGACGTTGCGAGGGACCGGAACGAGCCGGAGCTTCCAAGCGTACACCACACCCCAGCTCCCGCCTCCGCCGCCTCGGATCGCCCAGAACACGTCGTCGCCCATAGAACTCCGGTCAAGGACCCTGCCGTCCGGAGTGATGAGAGCCGCGTCCAGCACGTTGTCGGCGGCGAGCGCAAACTTCCGGGACAGAAGCCCGAACCCGCCGCCGGAGACCTGCCCCCCTAGACCAGTGGTCGACTCCGACCCGGCGGGGAACGCCAGGGACTGGCTCGATTGCCCCACGGCGTAGTACAGCTCGCCCACCGTCGCTCCCGACTCGGCCCAGGCCGTGGCCGAGCCCGGCTCGACCCGCACGCGGTTCAGGTTCGCGAGGTCGATCACCACGAACGGCACGTGGTTCTCAGTGGTGTAGGACAGCCCCTCGTAGCTGTGCCCGCCGCTGCGCACGCGGATCGCCAGCGAGCTGGCGCGCGCGCACAGGATGGCTCGCCTCAGTTCATCCCTCGACTCCGGCAGGACAACGGCGGCAGGCCCGGGGACGCTCGGGAGCGTGAACCGGAGGTTGAAGATGGAGGAGTTGAGCAGCCCGCCGTAGCTCGGAGACGTGGGCAGGGAGAAGTTGGTGACGCCGTTGGAGACGAGGCAGGCGGAGAAGTTGCCCGGCGTGGCCGCCGCACCGGAGCATGGGCTGTGATGAAGTGACAAGAGGAGGCAAAACAGCTGGAGGAGAGCTGCGACGGAATGCATTGTCGTTCGGTGAGATCGAGAGATGCTCGTCGATGTGCGAATATATGCGGCTGGTTTGTGTCTGGATTGAAAATGGTTGTAGTCCTGTAGATGGTTTCCATGGAAGTTTGGCAATTAATCCACCGTGTGCCGTACATACGCACGTGAAACAGCTTCCTTGTCTTATTGACACGATCGATGAGAGAGACGTATCCTGACTTCTAATAAAAGAGGCCTTTGAACTGTCGTCAAGCTATCTAGCGGTTGTCTACTCGAAATTTGTTACTTCTGCATAAAGACACATGGTTAGGAAACAAGATTGCGTAAGGCTGACGGCAACTTAGCTAGTAACGCAACATACCTTAAGATAAAAATTTGGTTAAGTGACAAATAGTTAATGAGAAGACAAATATTTATGATAACATGATATAATATATTACCCAAGCATAATACATCCAACTTAAAATAAATCTACATCCTAAATAAATGAAGACTTTCATAGATATCACACATATATTACTACTCATTATAAAGATAGTAATATATATAGACTAATAACGTATCACTGTGATACCCCACAAAAAGAAAGAAAAAAAGCATATCACTATGATATGTCTAATCTCAATGAGTTTAACATGAGACTGTTACTGCGTAGCATGCTCATATCTATAAAGATAGTATTCTGGAGTTTTTTCTTGCCTTACTTTTACCAAAACAGGCTTGTGCCCCGCTATATTAATATAGCAACCACGCGATACAGCCAGAAGTTCGATGCTGGGACAAACAACACAATCATGCCCAAAAGAAAAAATAAGAGAAAAGCAAGAGAAAGAAATGCCGGCAGCACCGGATGAACGAAAGCTGAAGCATCCCGCAACCGTTGCGCCCAACGGAAACATCCACCATGCTCCAATGCCATCGAGTCACCGCAAACCAAGCAACACCTTCAAGAAGGACTGCGACGACGACGACGCTGCTACCCGGACGAATCCTAGGATTTCTCCAGGTACACGGAGGGAAGCGGGCGAGAGGTACTCCCGACACCCTTCAAGAAGGTTGATGGCGCCCGCAGGTGTCACCACGTCGGTGCCGGGTGGACCCGAGAGGGATTTCGCCCTACCCCTCATACCCACAACCCAGGACCAACCGCGGCTCCACGACGCCAACCGCCCACCAACTTGCGCCACCACAGTCACAAGGACACCACCGTCGTTTCTCCACCGCAGACGATGCGAGGCCGGCCGAACCAAACGAGACCACCGCCGATAGGGACCGGGAGCACCACAGCCACGTGGGAGGGGACCACCTCCACTGGCACAAGCCGTAGCAGACCGGACGCAGGCGCGGGAGCATGCCGGACCCCCTGCCCAGCCGGGCCCGGATCGGGCCCGTTAAGCTCCTGCTGACGCAGTGCAGAGCCGCCGATCCCAACGATCGCATCTCGCTAGCCCAGCCAGAGGAGACCCGCCGGAGGCCAGACCAACCTGCCCTAACCCAGATCGGACGCAAAAGGGCCTAGATCTGGGCCTGCAGGGCTTTGTCGGCCAACCCCCGCCGCCAGCCGCCACCGCCACCAAAGGGTCGCGCCGCCGCCGTATTTTCGCCCGATCTACACCGGAGCACCGCCCGCCGAGGTGCACCGTCACTGGAAACCGCCGCCTGAGCCAGGGAACCGCGAGGGGGAGAGGAAGAGGGCTGCCACCGCCGGCTTCGCCACTGTGCTGCGTGGGCAACACCAGCCGACAACAGCGGCAGGAGGAGGGGTGGGAGGTGGGAGCTAGGCGGCGAGGGGAGGGAGGGCTGCCCCGGCCGCCCCGCTCAGGGGGGGAGGGTACGGGGAGGGGGAGAGGCAACTCTCGCCTTACTTTTCCATCCCTCGTCTCATGTTTGTTGCCGCAATTATGACGACGTATGCATTGCATTGGGTTAGTTCCAACTTTCGACTGGGGTAGTGCTGAGTTTTGTCGTACCAAACAAGTGCAGTAGAATTAGGCCCATGATCCCATTGCGTGTGTCAATTTTTATTTTATTTTGTTGGGAAACACAGACGCAGATGCTCACATGGAAATAATCCAACTTGTAGATAGAAAGTACTCCTTTCTGGTTTACTGGTTCTATCTCATTGTTTTTCAGTTTTCCCATTTTGTTAGTCTCATTTCCGCTCATTGCCAGTGTCAAAACCGGCGGATCTCGGGTAGGGGGTCCCGAACTATGCATCTAAGGCGGATGGTAATAGGAGGCGGGGGACACAATGTTTACCCAGGTTCGGGCCCTCTCAATGGAGGTAACACCCTACTTCCTGCTTGATTGATCTTGATGATATGAGTATTACAAGAGTTGATCTACCACGAGATCGTAGAAGCTAGCCGAAATTTGTCCGGCTCTGCAAAACAAATTCCACATACCACCGTAGAGAGTATAATACCCCACAAATCTAATATGCTAATAAATTTCATAGCGTGACATCACGACATGGCCCGGTCATTATTCGAACCATTTTTCTCAACCAGCTACTGCACATATTGCGAGGCGGCTTTCTTGGCACGTCTTGTCGAAGCAGAGATCGTGTCCCCTTATCACGGGATTCTCATGAATACGGGTGTGGGTAACCCAACCGCGCCATCAATCACGGCGCTTGGGGAATAAGCGAGTTTACCAGGCAAGTGGGGAGGCGCAGAATCCCTGCTGCCTTTATAAGGGGATAAGGACTCCCTTTCGCACCCATGCCTTCTTCTTCCCGATCCATTCCGCTTCGCCCGAGCTCCATCGCCCGAGCGTTCGTCTTCTCCGCCCACAAAGGCCTTCCAAAAATGTCCGGATCCGGGGCAGGAGGCAAGTGGATGGCCTCTACCGTCCAGGAGAAGCATATCAAAAAGCTTTGGGAGGTCGGGTATCTGGCCAAAAAAATCGGCCACCATCTCCCGACGGCGGGATAGATCATTCCTACTCCGAAACCCCAAGAGAGGTTTGTATTCCTCCCTCATTTTGCCCGCGGGCTAGGGTTTCCCCTCCACCCATTCGTTCGCGGCATCATGTATTATTACGGGATCGATTTTCATGATCTATCCCCCAATTCCTTCCTCAACATCTCGACATTCATCGTCGTGTGCGAGACTTTTCTCCGCATCTCGTCACACTTTGGCTTGTGGCTGAAGATCTTTAATGTGAAGCCCAAGGTGGTGAGCGGCAAGCACGCCGAGTGGGGGCGCTATGGTGAGCAAGATGCCCAACATTACATGGCCAACAGGTACTTCTAATGATTCCATCAAAGAGTAGCAACATCAGTGGTTTTACATTACTAAGCCGCGCGGCACGGAATGGGCCGCTGCTCCAGAGTTCTGATTCGGAGCCCCTTTGCGGCTTACGGCCTGGCCTAAGAAGGGCCTAAACTGGTCTTCGTCTGACGAACTGTCTGTGCTCCAGACGCGCGTTAAAGATATGGAATACAAGAACATCGAACTTGTCAATGTAGTCCAGGTGATGTTAGTTCGCCGGATCCTGCCTTGTCAGCACCGGACTTGCAATCTATGGGAATTCGATCCGGCCAAGCACCAGACCTTGCAAGAGCTCTTTGGCTCCTCGCACAAAGACATCTGGAAGGTGCTTTTCAAGTCCGGCAAATCATGGCCGGACTCGGCCAAGGACCGCGGGTACCAACTGTCCCGCCCTGCAAGATCGGTAAGTTTTTACGCATTTTATCTGCATAAACCAAGGGAAATGCTTAATGTGTTTTCCTCGACTCCCCTAGGGCTGGGTGAAGAAGGCGGGGCGGATCCACTGTCCGGCCACGTTGCCTGAAGAACCGGCCGGCCCACTTCTGAAGAAGATGCTGGTCCCGGCGCCATACAAGGAACCGAAGAAGAAGGCCGAGAAGGAGGCCAAAAAGACCCGGGGCGGCCTTCGTTGCTGCGACACTTCAGACACAATATCCGAAGGCTCCAAAGTCCGTTCTGCCTTCGAAGAGGACGACGAGGAGGAGGAAGATGAATCCCTAGCGGGGGGAAGAAAGAAAAGGGCGGCCTCCATCCACTTGGAGGCTGAGTCTCCTAAAAGGGGAAAAGCTCCTCTTCCAGAAGAGTCCACTGCTGCTGCCGACAGCAGCCCGGCGTGGGACTCCAGGGCCCAGCCCCTGGTGAACTCGTGAGTATAAAATACGAACACGTTTATGCGTCCAGACTCATCATGGCATAATATTTTAACCTGAGCTATATTTTTGTAGTCCGGCGAGGTCCCGCACCGAACGATCCTCATCCGAGGATTTGCTGAGCTCGATGCTATGGAGAGCAGCCTCGAAGGCCCCTTCCCCCAAATATGTGAATAACACCGAGGAGATTCCCATGGGGGTCGACGGCGGGAGCCATCTTGAATTCGGCTCCCAGCCGGACGCAATTCCGGAGATCAATACGGCTCCAGAATCAAGCAGGCAGCCTCCCTGGGCTGGAGGGGGCATGCCTGTTCCACCGGCAATCTCTGTCCGACCAGAGGTGCCGGATGTTTTGTTGGCGGCGCTGAAGAGCGCCTCCATCGTCGATGAGCACCGTGCCCTGATGGGTGCGGTGATTAAGGAGATTCAGTCTACTGAGAGTGGACTGAATGAAGCCTGTATCAGCCTTATAAAAGGCTTTGAGGTATGTTTTATGAGGTTTCAAAGAGTGTCATAGTATAGATAGTAGCCCCTGATACACTGTTCGGTGCAAGAAAGGACCGGACAGAGGATCAATTTTATGTTCGCAGGAAGACTCACTTGATGACATCTATCTCTCTTCTTTTATAAGAAGGCGTCTGCAGCGGCTGCTACCTCTCATACTGCGGAGGTCTCAGGACTGAATAAAAGTCTGGAGCGGGCCAAAGAAGGACTTGTCCAGTTGAAAATGCAGTTGGAAGATGAGCAAGGTATGCGCAAGCCTTGTTCACGTTCAGTGCGAGCAAATTTCCAGTATGATAAAATATGTTTCTTTATTTGCGCCAGGGGCGATGACCGAAGTCGAGGCTCTGAGGAAGGTTGTTGCCGAGGCCGAGGAAAAGGCAGCCGCAGAGCAGGCTCTTAGTGAGAAGCACGAGGCCAGGGTTATTGAAGCTGAGCAGGAGCTTCAAGAGTCCATGAAGAAATGCGAGACCTTGGAGCAGAGTTTAACGGAGAAAGAATCTGAACTCGCCAGGGCTCATCAGGCCGCGCGCGATGCCCAGGGGGAAACCCAAGGTGCCCAGCAGGAGATCCAAGAGGCGAGGACGATCGCGGTGGGTAAGGCTTTTTTCCATGTAAAGCAAGTATTTGAGGAGAAAATCATGTTTCTAACCTTGAGTTCAGATTTCTCCAGGGGTATTTGCGGAACTGCCCCGCAGCATATCGGATGCCGCCCAATTCTACCGAGCTGAAGAAGGGAACACTGCCGATAAGCTCTTCTAGTCGCAGTATCTGGCACCGAATTATCCGGTGCCTTTTGCGGACCAACTGAAACAGCTGATCGAACTGCATAGGGCAGCCAAGCTAGCGATGAAAGATCTGATTATCCGGCTATGGCCCACCGAGCCAATTCTAGGACATTATATTTCCATCAATATAATCATGTTGTCCTTTGTAATGTTGAACAAGGTCATTTCTATTGTTTATTGCATGTTATATAAAAGTTTATCCTCCTGCGCGGCTGTTTTATATATTAATCCTGAGAGTTGGCCAGTCGTCGGCTTCTGCCCCCACGTAGGAAGTACAGGGGTGTTCGGGATAAATCTGATCACTCTTTATCCTAGTTTTGGGTCCTTCGAAGGAGGTGTTCATCACAACGAACCAGGCAATCGTACTATAGGGCTTTATCACTCTCACTTAGCCATAGGAGCTTTATAAAAGGAAGGTAGGCACAACCCCTGGTGTTCGGAAGACCGCACGAGGGGCTATATAAGCACCTGATCGGAAGAAAAGCGGATCCATCGCATGCTGCATTGGTTATGACATTATGCGGGAGGAATCCTTAAAGATTCTACAACCTCTCGAACAGCTGACTAGCTCTCGCCGTATCATGACAGTCAGTTTTTGGCTTTCTCTACTGAGGTGCCCGTCTGAAAGAACCGAGACACAATCGCAGTAGTTCTCCCTGTGCCACCTTAGCCGGTATAGCGGAACGTAACGCAGCAAAACATGGGAGCCGGGCAAACCCTACATTTGACCAAAGACATGATTCGGAGCTGATGCATATAATGCTATAAGTTCGGGGTGCTGAACTTCCATGAAGGTGTTCGGACTTTGTTGCCGTATTATGGGTAAAACAAAGCCCTTGGCATATTTAAGGCATATCGCGGTGTACGGATGCCACTTGACAAAAGAATTTCAACAAGAAATAACAATAGATAAGCGTTGTATAAATCCACATGTTATATTTGAATAGTACGTCGATGCATGTGAGTACAGGTAATGTGATAAAAAAAGAAATATGACTGTGGAACCTGCTGAGACCAGGGGGAAGAAGCTGTGTGCCGATCCGGAGTATAGTTGGATGGTCATCGCGGGTGAGGGAGTCCTGGATTAGGGGGTCCCTGGACAGCCGGACTGTTGGACTATGAAGACACAAGATTGAAGGCTTCGTCCCGTGTTCGGATGGGACTCTACTTGGCGTGGAAGGCAAGCTAGGCAATACGGATATGTATATCTCCTCCTTTGTAACCGACCTTGTGTAACCCTAGCCCCCTCCGGTGTCTATATAAACCGGAGGGTTTTAGTCCGTAGGACAACATACAATCATACCATAGGCTAGCTTCTAGGGTTTAGCCTCTTCGATCTCGTGGTAGATCAACTCTTGTACTACTCATATTATCAAGAATAATCAAGCAGGACGTAGGGTTTTACCTCCATCAAGAGGGCCCGAACCTGGGTAAAACATCGTGTCCCCTGCCTCCTATTACCATCCTCCTTAGACACACAGTTTGGGACCCCCTACCCGAGATCCGCCGGTTTTGACACCGACATTGGTGCTTTCATTGAGAGTCCCTCTGTGTCATCATCATTAGGCTTGATGGCTCCTTCAATCATCGATAGCGATGCAGCCCAGGGTGAGACTTTTCTCCCCAGACAGATCTTTGTATTCGGCAGCTTCGCACTGCGGGCCAACTCGCTTGGCCATCTGGAGTAGATCGAGAGTTACGCCCCTGGCCACCAGGTCAGGTTTGGAAGCTTAAACTACACGGCCGATATCGGCAGAGACTTGATCTTCGACGGATTCGAGCCCCTTCCTTGTGCGCCACACGGTCACGATGAGCATGATTTAGCTCTACCATCGGACAGTGTTCAGGAGATCGCGCCAGCAACCGCTCCGACCCTCAATTCGGAACCAGTTGCGCCATCCATGGACAGGTGGATAGACCCCGACACGGAGGCCGTATCCTCAGCGGCGATCGAGCCGAATATCGACCTTACCCTTCACGAGAGCTGTGATGCCAAGCTGCCGGATCCTTCCCCGGTCATGGACTCCGAACCGCCTGCGCCTGTGCCTATCGAATCCGACTGGGCGCCGATCATGGAGTTTACCTCCGCGGATATCTTTCAGCACTCGCCCTTTGGCGACATACTGAACTCATTAAGGTCTCGCACCTTGTCAGGAGAGTCCTGGCCGAACTATGTCCGGCAGGATTGGGATGCGGATGACGAAGAAATTTGCCGCCCACCCACCACCCACTTAGTAGCCACTGTCGACGATTTAACCGACATGCTCGACTTCGACTCCAAAGACATCGATGGCATGGACGACGATGCAGGAGGCGAACAAGAACCACTGCCCACAGGGCACTGGACAGCCACCTCATCATATGGCATATATATGGTGGACACACCCAAAGAAGGCAATGGCGATGGAACAGCGGAGGATGACCCCTCCAAGAAGCAACCCAAGCACCGACGTCAGCGGCGCCACTCTAAGTCTCGCCAAAGCAAAAGCGGTGACACCGGCACAGGAGATAATAGCACTCCGGACAGTGCCGAAGACGACAACAATCCCCTCCACCAAGATTTAGGGCAGGAGGATGGACAAGCCAGCCCTCCCAAGAGAGTGGCAGATGGAGAGGCGGAGGATGATAATTACATGCCTCCCTCCGAAGACGAGGCAAGCCTCGATGATGACGAATTCGTCATGCCTGAGGATCTCGTCGAACAAGAGCGCTTCAAGCGCCGGCTTATAGCCATGACAAATAGCCTTAAGAAAAAGCAACAACAGCTTCAAGCTGATCAAGATTTGCTAGCCGACAGATGGACCGAAGTCCTTGCGGCCGAGGAATATAAACTCGAACGTCCCTCCAAGAGTTACCCAAAGCGCAGGTTGCTACCCCGACTGGAGGAGGAAGCACCAAAACCTACATCTCCAGCGTATGACGCGGCCGATCGACCACCTCGTGGCCGCGACAGAGAGGCATTTCAGCCAAAAGCTTAGCCCGCACTCCGACGCCACTCAAATAAAAATGTCAAGGCATGGGGAAATACGCCAGACCTGCGAGACGTATTGGAGGACAAAGCAAAGCACGCAAGATCAATCTACGGATCACGAGGGCGCGCCACTATGCGAGACGATAACCGTCACGCCGGATACACTAAAAGTAAATCCAGCCGGGCCGAACACAGCGGGCAAGACTCAATTGAGCTGCGTCGCGATATAGCCCAGTAAAGAGGCACCGCACACCCCCTATGCTTCACACACGAAGTAATGGATCACCAAATCCCAAAGGGTTTCAAACCCATAAATATCGAATCATACGACGGCACAACGGATCCTTCGGTATGGATCGAGGATTTCCTCCTGCACATCCACATGGCCCGCGGTGACGATCTACACACCATGAAATACCTGCCACTCAAACTCAAAGGACCAGCTCGACATTGGCTCAACAGCTTGCCAGCAGAGTCCATTGGCTATTGGGAAGATCTAGAAGCCGCATTCCTCGACAACTTTCAGGGCACTTATGTGCGACCACCAGATGCCGATGACTTGAGCCACATAATTCAGCAGCCAGAGGAATCGGCCAGGCAATTCTGGACACGGTTCCTAACAAAGAAAAATCAAATCGTCGACTGTCCGGATGCAGAGGCCCTATCAGCTTTTAAGCACAACATCCGCGACGAGTGGCTCGCCCGACACCTTGGCCAGGAAAAGCCGAAATCTATGGCAGCCCTCATGACACTTATGACCCACTTTTGTGTGGGAGAGGACAGCTAGCTGGCTCGCAGTAATAACATATCAAAGAACCATGGTACTTCGGATACCAAGGACGGCAATGGCAGGTCACGTCGCAACAAACATAAGCGCCGCATCAACAACGAGAATACCGAGGATATGACAGTCAATGCTGGATTCAAAGGCTCTAAACCCGGTCAGCGGAAAAATCCATTCAAAAGAAGCACTCCGGGCCCGTCCAGTTTGGACCGTATACTCGATCGCTCATGTCAAATACACGGCACCCCCGACAAGCCAGCCAACCACACCAACAGGGATTTTTGGGTGTTCAAGCAGGCCGGCAAGTTAAATGCCGAAAACAAAGACAAGGGGTCACATAGCGATGACGAGGAGGAGCCCCGACAGCCGAACACCGGAGGACAGAAGAGGTTCCCCCAACATAGCGGAAGCGTGCGCTAAGGGACGTTGTCGGTGTCAAAATCGGCGGATCTCGGGTAGGGGGTCCCGAACTGTGCGTCTAGGCCGGATGGTAATAGGAGGCAGAGAACACTTTGTTTTACCCAGGTTCGGGCCCTCTCGATGGAGGTAATACCCTACTCCTGCTTGATTAATATTGATGATATGGGTAGTACAAGAGTAGATCTACCACGAGATCAAGGAGGCTAAACCCTAGAAGCTAGCCTATGGTATGATTGTTGTGTATGGAGTTGATCGCCTACGAACTACAACCCTCCGGTTTATATAGACACCGGATAGGGTTAGGGTTACACAGAGTCGGTTACAATGGTAGGAGATCTTGAATATCCGCATCGCCAAGCTTGCCTTCCACGCCAAGGAAAGTCCCATCCGGACACGGGACGAAGTCTTCAATCTTGTATCTTCATAGTCCAGGAGTCCGGCCGAAGGTATAGTCCGGCTACCCGAACACCCCCTAATCCAGGACTCCCTCAGTAGCCCCTGAACCAGGCTTCAATGACGACGAGTCCGGCGTGCAAGTTGTCTTCGGCATTGCAAGGCGGGTTCCTCCTCAAAGTCCTTCATAGAAGATTTGTAAACACCAAGAGTAGTGTCCGGTTCTGCAAAATAAGTTTCCACATATTGCCATAAAGAGAATAATATTAACACAAATCAAATCTGCTGACGTATTCTGCAGTGCGCCATCACACTACAGCCAAGTCCTTTACTCGAATCGTTTTTACTTTTCCTCCTCAGCATGTTTTGCGAGGCGGTTTCCTTGGCACATCTTGTCAAAGCAGAGATCGTGTGCCCTTTTTACGGGATTCTCATCAATACGGACGTGGGTAACCCAATCGTGCTCGTTAGCATGTTTTCTCGATTAAAGGCGAGTCCCAAACGGTTACGGGGAGGGCTCCTGGTATTCAACCTCTTATAAAGAGACCAAGGCCTTACTTCTTTTTCCAATCTCAAACGTGTTCGCCCATCGCCTCGAGTTCCAACACCCCAGGCTCCAGATTCCAGGCGCTTCGGACCTTCGACAATGTCCGGTTCCGACCTTCAAGGCCGATGGATGCCCTCCTCCATCGCGGAGGAGTACATGCTAAAGTTGAGAGAGGCTAAGTTCTTGACTGCCGAAATTCCGCATAGGTTGCCTGCTCAAGGGCAGGCTATTCCCAGTCCCCAGCCCGGTGAGAGCGTAGTGTTCATGTCTCACTTCCTTCAGGGGTTAGGCTTCCCGATGGATCCCTTCGTGAGGGGGCTGCTATTTTACTATGGGCTGGAATTTTATGACTTAGCTCCGAAGTCCATCCTCCACATTTCCTCATTCATCATTGTGTGCGAAGCGTTCCTCCGTGTCACTCCTCACTTCGGATTATGGCTCAAGACTTTTGGATTGGAGCCGAAGATGATCGAGGGGCGGCACGCAGAGTGCGGAGGCGCTGTCATAAGTAAGAATGCTGATGCTCCATGGCCCGAGGGCTCCTTTCAAGAAGAGCTCGGCTTGTGGCAACAAGAATGGTTCTATATCACCGCTCCTAGGAGCGCCAAGTGGGCGGCGCCTCTTGCCTTTCGCTTGGGTCCCCCATCACGGCTAGCGTCATGGGTCAACAAAGGATTAGATTGGGGTTTGCCCAAAGATGCGCCCCTGTTACAGGGCCGAATTGAGGATCTCCTGGAAGGAGACCTCAGTTTGGTCAAGGTGACGCAGGTCATGCTGATTGGCCGAATATTGCTCGGCAAATGTCGCCCCCTTCGCCTGTGGGAGTTTAATCCAGAGGGACCGCGAGCTCTCCAGAATTTTATGGGCGCAACGCCCGCGGAGATGTATAGAACGTTCTTCGGATCACAAGAGATGTGTCCGGATTTAACCGAGGACGCATGCCTAAGCTGCCATCGCTCGGATACTCAAGTAAGCAACCCTGTGCCTGGACCTTCTATCCGTATAATTGTCATAAACTTGCCTCTAAAAGAGCCGTCCTTTTAAACAGGAGTGGATAGCGAAGGCGAAGCTGATCAGGTGTCCGGCTCCCCTTCCTGAAACCAGGCCGGATCCCGTGTTGGTCAGGATGCTGGAGATAATGCCTTTGGAGGGGGAGGACAAGGAAGCTATGGCCTCTTCGAAGGAGGCTGCTCCGAAGGGAGGAACCAACAATTCCTCTCCTAAGGGGAAGAAGAGAGCCGCCTCTGATGACCCGGAAACCATGGCCTCAAAACGGGGGAGAAAATCCTCGTCAGAGGGTCCGACGCCAGGGAGTTCCTTGGCAGGACTACGCCCTCAAGGGGATCAGCCCTCCAGCGAGCCGTAAGTGGAGAAAAGATTTTCCTTTTGAGGGATGAGAGAAATCCTTGATTTTATATCTGAGAATATTAACCGAAATTTTACCTTGTAGATCGGACCTCAGCCCTTCGCAGCAGAGCTCACCTTCGGGGGATCTTCTTCCGGAGATGATGGAGAGTGGAACGCCTCCCCCTGCCATGCCGCCCAGCAAGGCGGGCGACCCTGAGGTGTCGTCGCGGAGGGTTTCTCCGAATCTGGCAGGGGCGGAAGATAGCTATGTGGCCCCCCGAGGCTCTCCGCGTCCGGCCTTTGAAAGAGGCCATAGGACAAGTCCGGCACCGTCTGGTGCTCGGCCGGAGGAACTAAAGATTCTGCTGGGGCGAGCTTCTATCTCAGAAGAGCACCATGCATTGATGGGCACGGTGATTGAAAGGATTTCATCCGCAGAAAGCACATTGCATGAGGCCGTCAAAAGTTTACTGACGGGTTTTGAGGTACGTTAGATAATGTACACTTTTGTCAGTTGCGCATAAGTAAGATGCGCCCTATGTAGATAGTAGCCCCTGAGACTCTGCGCGGTGTCAAGAAATGACGGCACGCAGAGGATCATAATCCCAGGTCTAAGATGTCGCCTTTGAATGTAGGTGGCGAGGTGTCTGGAATCAAGCCGAACTGATGATGTGGCCAAACTAAAGTGGCTACTGGACGTGGCAGATGCCGACATCGCGCTTGTCAACAAGCGGCTTGATGAGGCTCAAGGTATTTAATTCTTCGGGCGGCATCAGGTAAGAGGAGCTTCATGCCAGTGTCTTACAACGTGTGTGCTTGACGCAGATGGTACGGCCGCCGTGGAGAATCTTAGGGCAGAACTTGCCCGAGCTAAGGAGCAAACCAGAAAAAGCGATGCGGCTGCCGAGAAGGCCCTTGAAGAGTTGAGAGCCGAACAGGCTGCTCACTGCCGAAGCAAAGAAGAGATGGCCGAGATGGCCGAAAAGTTAAAGAGCGCTGCAGACCGTTGCAAACTTCTTGAGAAAGAAGACCGGGCGAGACAGACGGATTTAGAGAAGGCCGTTGCCGATGCCAAGGATGCTCGCTCTGCGATGAGAGCTGCGAAGGAGGAGCTGCGTCAGGCCGAACAGATTGCGGCTGGAAAGCCCTTTATGCTGCAGAGGAAGTTTTGTGATCCGAAGTTTGCTCCATTGGACTGGATGTGGAGTGTGGAGGACACCTATCTGGATTTGGCAGCAAGTGCTGCTGATGCGACCAAGCACTTTCGAGATCTAAAAGACCGCGAAGTGGAAAAGCTTTTCTGGTCACAGTTCCACAATCCAGAGCGTCCACTGGCAGTGGACGATCGCCTGGCTCAATGGGCCGAGCTGAATAGATTGTCCGAACTCGCCATGAAGTACGTCATGGGTCATCTGTGGCCTGGGAGATCGGAGCCGAAGAGTTATTTCAGCTTGGTGCAGCAAATCCTTGACGCGGTGCCGCGTATTAATGCAATGAAGAGGTCAGCATGCATAGAGGGCGCAAGGATGGCTGTTGCCCGTGTTAAGACATACTGGGCAGAGATGGAGACCACCGTTGTTGCGTCCCGAGATTCGGACAAAAGCCGAGTACCTTCCGAGCACTATTTTCAGGAAGTCCTTGAAGGCGCTCGTGTAATAGAGACGCAGTGCTCGAAAGATGCTATGTTATGATAGCATATGTAATTGAAAATTAGTATTTTGATAAACTGTAGTGGCCTTTTTTATACTTGTGCCTTCAAGTATTGTGAACACCTTCTATGTGGCCGTTTTAAGATATATATATATATATATATACAGAATCTGAAAGATGGCAGTCGTTGGTTTCAGCCCCCACGCACATAGTGCGGGGGTGCTCGCAGAAGACGCATTTTCACACTTAACCCAACGTCTTGGTCCTACAAAGGAGGTGATAGCGCAGCGGGCCAGGCAACCGGACTATAATGCGTTAACACTTTCACTTAGCCATAGGTGTTTGGCAATGAGACTCTTTAAGTAGCTCCTTGGTGGCAACTGTGCTCGTCCGAATTCGGGGCGCGTATGTGCCTGACCGGGAAGCGGCCCTTCATTAAAGCGGAGGAATCCGATAGATTCCAATAGGTCATCGAGTGGCTGACCAGTCTCACGCTACATCATGACAGTCAGTTTTTGGCTTTCTCTACTGAGGTGCTCGCCCTGGCCGAACCGGGGGCACAATGCAGTAGTTCTCCTGGTGTTACCTTAGCCGATAGAGCGGAACGTAAGGTAGCTGAACTCAGGAGCCGGGCAACCCAACATTTGACCAAAGACATGATTTGGAGCTGATGCATATAATGCCAAAACTCGCGACGCCGAACACTCCCTAAGGTGTTCGGTCTTTATGAGTGCGGGCGAAACAACACTCTTTATTAAAAAAGCCCCTAGTGTCCAGGTACGCGCAAAGATTCTGACGTGGCCACATGCCAAGACGCCAGCCTCCTCCTTGGTTATATTAGAAAGAAAAAACCAGGGGATGTGTAGCAACAAGAGACAATAAAAAAGGTTTACGCAGGGTCTTAATCTAAAAAGAATCCTTTAGGACGGGTCCCTACTGCACGTCTGCGCCTGTGTCTCCGTTGTGCCGTATCCTGGACGGACGCCGCACCACGTTCATCTGTAAAAGAGAGGAACTGAGTTGAAAACGGGTCGTGCCGACAAAGTTTAGAATAAGCAAGTATAAAGTAAGATATATGAGATTGAGCTTTATTGTCTCTTATTGTATATGCGTGGAGCCCCTAGTGTGGGGGTATATGGCTTCTAGGCCTGCATCAATGATGATTTTGCACCGAACTTGTCTATCCGCATTCGTGGTCTTGAATGACCTATTTTGAAGTTTATTGGCCGGTGAGGCCATTTTGCTGTGGGGCTGTTAAAGCGGCCGCACAGTCCTCCGCTTGGGGAGGCGCACTTTAGTGCTTCCCCTTCAAAGAGATGATGCCTCGTGGACCGGGCATCTTGAGTGTAAGAGATGCATAATGCGGTATTGCGTTAAAGCGAGCGAAAGCTTCGCGTCCCAGTAGTGCTTGATAGCGACTTGAGAACGGGACGATATGGAAGGTCAGCTTTTCGCGGCGGAGGTTATCAGTAGGGCCGAATGTGACTGTGAGCCGGAGGAAACCCATACAATGGGTGTCCGGACCAGGTATTACCCCTTGAAAGGAGGTTCTGCTGCAGTGGATTCTTGCTGGGTTTATCCCCATGTGCTGGATTGTATCCTGATATATCAGGTTTAGTCCACTGCCGCCGTCCATAAGGACATTTGAAAACTGGAGTCCGCCAATTATTGGATCGAGTATCAAGGCAGTCCAGCCTACATTCTTGATACTCCTAGAATAATCTAGCTGATCAAAGATGATCGGTTTTGACAACCAGTGGCGGGACCCTTTGGGGATGGGCCGTGTGGTGCGTACCTTTACGGGCGCCGCACGTTTTGTTATGTGAAGTGAGTTCACTGTTTTTACTTCTTGTGGGAAGTTCTTTTGTTTCCTGGTTCTCTGCTTTTGGGGTTCGTCCTCGTCTTCACTTGGTGTGTCGAGCCCCTTGTGTTCGGCATTGAGTCTGCCGGATTGTTTGAAAACCCAACAGTCTCCGTGGGTATGGTTAGCAGGCTTCCGGGGAGTACTGTGTATTTGACATATCCTGTCCAGGATTTTATTTAGGTTGGATGGATCGTCCCTGTTATCCTGGGGGGGGGGCGATTTTTCCTGATTTTGTCGTGAGCCTTTGAATCCGGCATTGACTGTCGTGCTCTTCGGATTTTTGTCCTTAGTCCAGCGACGGTCCTTGTTGCGTCGCGGTTTTCCGTTTCCATCCCTAGTTTCGGATGTACTTGGGTTGCTGGGGTTGCACCTTGCCAACCAGCTGTCCTTCCCTGCACAAAAGCGGGTCATGAGGCTTGTTAGTGCGGCCATTGTTCTTGGCTTTTCTTGGCCGAGGTGTCTGGCGAGCCATTCGTCTCGGACATTATGCCTGAAGGCTGCTAAGGCTTCGGCATCCAGACAGTCGACTATCTGATTCTTTTTAGTGAGGAATCTATTCTAGAACTACCGAGCTGATTCTCCGGGTTGTTGAGTTATGTGACTAAGATCGTCTGCATCTGGGGGACGGACATAGGTCCCTTGAAAGTTTGCTCGGAAAGCATCCTCGAGCTCTTCCCAGCTTCCAATTGTGTTTTCTGGAAGGCTTTTAAGCCAATGCTGGGCTGGCCCTTTAAGCTTAAGGGGTAGATATTTTATGGCGTGGAGATCATCTCCTCTAGCCATGTGTATGTGGAGGATATAATCCTCGATCGAGACTCTAGGGTCTGTTGTTCCATCATATGCCTCTATGTTTACGGGTTTGAATCCCTCTGGGAATTCATAGTCCAGGACCTCATCGGTGAAACATAGGGGGTGTGCGGCGCCCCTGTATTTGGGTGTGCCGGATTCTGATGATGGCTTCGTAGCATTGCTTACGAGAGCTTGCTTTCTTGGCCCATAAATGGACCTGACTGGGCCATTATGCGAATCCTTAAGTGGGTCGCATGCCGATTTAGGTGTGGCGTCGCTTGCCGCTTTATGGGGTCGTCTATCCGACCGTGTGGCTTTTTCATTTTTTGAATGCGAGGGCTCTAGGGCCTCTTCATCGAATTCAGGCAGTAGCTTTCTTTTCGGATAGCTTTTAGTGCGGCGACTGCCGCCGTACTTATCTGTGGTATTGATTACTTTCCTCCATCTGATCCGGAGTGCATCTTCCGCTGTTTTTAGCTTCCGCTTCTGCTTTTTTAGGCTGCGTGCAGTTGCAATGAGTCTCTCGTGGAGATTCTTCTGCTCCATAGGTTTATTCGGCGTGAGGTTGTCTGTGAAAGCACAAGTGCTCCCTAGGTGGTTTTGATAATTGATGACAACATATCTCTTGTTGGACTAACATCTCAATCTAGCATGTTTCAGATAAGTTCAACAATGGAGTGGCATGGACTAAAGGTTGTGGGAACTCCTTCAAGATGCTAGGGACAAAGGATTGGCTAAAGCTTCAAGCTCAAGACTCCTCATTTTACATTTTAGTGATCCAAGATCACATTGAGTCTTTAGGAAAAGCCAATACTATTAAGGAGGGATGAGGTGTTGCTTAATGAGCCTCTTGCTTCATGTGCTTAGTGATATGCTCCAAAACCCTCAGCTACTTTCCCACTTCCACATATGACCTAAACCCTAAGCCAAACTCGGTCCTACCGATTTTTCCTATCCGGCGCCACCGAGTTTTTCTTGTCATAAGCCACTGCCAAACCCTAATCAGTTCGGTCCCACCGATGGGATCTTGGTCTCACCGAGATGGGCTTGCAAACTCTCTGTTACCCATTGCAATATTCTCGGTCCCACCGAGATATGCAATCGGTTCCACCGAGTTTGCTTGGCCAAATCTCAGTTTCACTTGTTACCCAAATCGGTCTCACCGAGTTTGAGTAATCGGTCAAACCGAGTTTTGGATTTACCCTAACCCTAGCACATCGGTCTCACCGAGTTGATCCAGTCGGTCCCACCGAAATCTCTAACGGTCACTAGGTTTACATTTTCGGTCCGACCGAGTTTATTGATTCGGTCCCACCGAGATTGGAAAACTGTGTGTAACGGTTGGATTTTGTGTGGAGGCTATATATACCCCTCCACCTTCTTCTCATTAAAAGTGTGAGCCATCAGAACACACACACCATTCCAACTCATATGTTTTGAGAGAGAACTACCTACTCATGTGTTGAGACCAAGACATTCCATTCCTACCATATGAATCTTGATCTCTAGCCTTCCCAAGTTGCTTTCCACTCAACCCTTCTTTCCACCAAATCCAAATCCTATGAGAGAGAGTTGAGTGTTGGGGAGACTATCATTTTGAAGCACAAGAGCAAGGAGTTCATTACCTACACACCATTTGTTACTTCTTGGAGAGTGGTGTCTCCTAGATTGGCTAGGTGTCACTTGGGAGCCTCCGACAAGATTGTGGAGTTGAACCAAGGAGTTTGTAAGGGCAAGGAGATCGCTTACTTCGTGAAGATCTACCGCTAGTGAGGCAAGTCCTGTGTGGGCGTTGGCCATGGTGGGATAGGCAAGGTTGCTTCTTCGTGGACCCTTTGTGGGTCGTTGCTTCTTCGTGGACCCTTCGTGGGTGGAGCCCTGTGTGGACTCGCGCAACCGTTACCCTTGGGTGGAGTCCTGTGTGGACTCATGCAACCGTTACCCTTCGTGGGTTGAAGTCTCCATCAACGTGGATGTAGGATAGCACCACCTATCCGAAGCACGGGAAAAACATCCGTGTCTCCAATTGCGTTTGAATTCTCCAAACCCTTCCCTTTACATTCTTGCAAGTTGCATGCTTTACTTCCCGCTGCCTATATACTCTTTGCATGCTTGCTTGATATGTATTGTGTTGAAATTGTGTCTAAACTCCACTTAAACCCAAAAAGCTTAAAAAATTGCAACTTGAGCATTATGTGTCTAATCACCCCCCTCTAGACAGATCTACTTCTAGATCCTACAAGTGGTATCAGAGCGTTGGTCTCCATTGCTTTGGTTTAATCACCATTGGAGGAAGATGGATGTGTCTACTCTAGGGAGTCTTAGACATAGAGTGCCTATTCTTGATGGAAAGTACTTTCATGAATGGAAAAATGAGATGCTTGTAATCTTCAATCAATATCATTTGAACAAATATATTGCTAGCCCTTGTGCACCCCATATTGATCCCTTGCATCCTACCCTAGATGAAGATATTGACATGATTCGCAATCTTAGAACTATTGAGCTCATCATTATAGGATTGCCCAAAAATTTGATTGCTAGTTTGCCTACTCAAAATTGCGCCTATACTATATGGAAATTTCTTGAGGAACGGTTTCCCAATCATTCCTTGAAAACTTTGGATGAAATTCTCCATAAATCTATTGCCTTGAGTAAGTTGAACTCTAGTGATCCTAGTTTTGGTAAATGTCTTCTTGAACTTGCCAATCTTAAGCATGCTAAAGGAGATGTTGGAATCATTAATGATATCATACTCAAAGCTATAAGAATTCATAAAAGTGACCACTTTGATGATCATTTATCTGATGAATTACCCTCTCTAGGAAATGATGAATCACAAGATCATGATGAACATGAATATTACAATGAGGATGATAGTGACTTCGATCTTGATGATGCAATGAGACATTTTGGTCTTATGGCAAATCTTTGGGGATATGAATCAGGAGGAAAGGAATGGGTTCTTGATAGTGGATGTACTGATCATATGACCGGAGATGAAGAGATTTTCGTGAGCTTGCTGAAAATGACGGCCCTCGAAAATATGTCACCTTTGGTGATAATTCAAAGGGTAAAGTGATTGGCCTTGGTAAGGTGTCCATCTCACATGATAGTTCCATTCAAAATGTCATGCTCGTTGAATCTCTTGGCTACAACTTACTTTCAGTATCTAGACTTGTTGATTTCGGTTTGAATGTCCTATTTACTGAGGTAGATTGCCAAGTATTTCGTCGAGACAATCATAAAATGGTCTTTACGGGTATGCGTAGAGGTGATCTTTACATTGTCGATTTCTCTAAAAAGGTACAACCTAAAACTTGCTTTGTTGCTAAATCCTCAAAAGGTTGGTTGTGGCATAGACGACTAGGTCACGTTGGCATGAGAAACCTTGACAAGCTTATTAAAGGAAATCATATCCTCGGAGTTAACGATGTCATATTTGATAAGGATAGACTTTGCAGTGCTTGTCAAGCAAGTAAACAGGTTGGAGGAAGACATCCAGTGAAGAATATCATGACCACAAGTAGGCCACTCGAGCTACTTCACATGGATCTTTTTGGTCCCAACGCCTACAAGAGTCTGGGTGGAAATTCTTTTGGTCTAGTTATAGTTGATGACTTTTCAAGATTTACGTGGGTATTCTTTCTTAATGACAAGTCACAGGTCCAGAAGATCTTCAGAAACTTCGCTAGGAAAGACCAAAATCAGTTTGATGTGAAGATCAAGAAGGTTCGGAGTGACAACGGAACGGAATTCAAGAACGCAAATGTGGACACCTTTCTTGACGAAGAAGGGATTTCACACGAGTTCTTGGCTACATACACACCTCAACAAAATGGAGTTGTTGAGAGGAAGAACTGGACGCTCATCGAAATGGCAAGAACGATGCTTGATGAATACAAGACGCCAAAGCACTTTTGGGCAGAAGCGGTTGAGACAGCTTGTCACGCAACAAATCGCTTATATCTTCACAAGCTACTCGGCAAGACGGCATACGAGCTCCTCACCGGTAAGAAGCCTCAAGTTGGATACTTTCGAGTATTCGGCTCAAAGTGCTACATTCTTGATAAGCATTGTCGTTCAAAGTTCGCTCCTAAATCTCATGAAGGTTTTCTACTTGGTTATGGCTCAAACTCTCACACTTACCGTGTCTACAACAATTTCACCCAAAAAGTTGAAGAGACGGTAGATGTGAAGTTTGATGAATCTAATGGCTCGCAAGTAGAGCAATTGCCAATTGATGTAGGAGACAAAGACCCTTTAGAAGCAATTCAAGACTTGTCCATTGGCAAAATTCGTCCAACGGAAGTGAAGGAGAGTACTTCATCCGTCCAAGTGGAAGCTTCTACTTCACGACAAGGTGAACCAAGAATCGACACGGAAGCATCCACAAGTGGGACACACCAAGATGAAGAAAACGAGGAAGTACGTCAAGATGAACATCAACAACCTCCTTCTCCACCACGACAAGAGAACGACGACGTCAACAATGAAGAAGGCCAAGAAGAAGAACAAGATGAAGAATATGTTCAACGAAGACCCAAGCAAAAGCTCTCACGAGTTCGAGCAAGAATTGCCAAAGATCATCCCGTCGAGCAAATCCTCAATGATATACAAACCGGGAGAATCACTCGCTCAAAAACTCGTTTAGCTAACTTTTGTGAAAACTATTCATTCATCTCTAGCATTGAACCAATGAAGGTTGAAGAAGCATTGGAAGATCTGGATTGGATAAACTCTATGCATGAAGAGCTACATAATTTTGAGAGAAACCAAGTTTGGACATTGGTTGAGAAGCCCGACAACAATCACAACATCATTGGTACCAAATGGGTGTTTCGCAACAAGCAAGATGAAGATGGACAAGTGGTTCGCAACAAAGCACGTCTCGTCGCCCAAGGGTACACACAAGTCGAAGGTATGGACTATGGTGAGACGTATGCTCCCGTTGCTAGACTTGAGTCCATTCGCATCTTACTTGCCTATGCTAATCACCATAATATCACCTTGTACCAAATGGACATTAAAAGTGCTTTTCTAAATGGTGAAATAGAGGAGGAAGTTTATGTCAAACAACCTCCCGGCTTTATCAATCCCAAGAAACCAAATCATGTTTACAAACTTCACAAAGCTCTTTATGGTCTTAAACAAGCTCCTAGAGCATGGTATAAATGCTTGACCAAGTTCCTTACTACTAGTGGTTTTGAAATTGGTAAAATTGATTCTACTCTTTTTACTAAAAGGGTTAATGGAGAACTATTTGTATGCCAAATTTATGTTGATGATATCATATTTGGTTCAACTAACCCTCTCTTTAGTGAAAAGTTTGGAAAGCTAATGTCAGAGAAGTTTGAGATGTCTATGATGAGTGAACTCAAATTCTTTCTCGGGTTGCAAATCAAGCAAACTAAGGAAGGTACATTTGTCTCTCAAACAAAGTACACCAAGGGCTTATTCAAGAAGTTCAATATGCAAGCATGCAAAGGTATGTCTACACCCATGCCTACTAGTGGACATAATGATTTAACCAAAGATGGTGAACGAGTTGATCAAAAGGTTTATCGCTCTATGATTGGTTCATTGTTATACCTATGTGCTTCACGTCCCGATATTATGCTGAGTGTGTGCATGTGTGCACGATATCAAGCTGCTCCTAAAGATTGTCATCTTAAGGCTGTGAAAAGGATAGTGAGATATTTAATCCATACACCAAATTTTGGCATTTGGTATCCTAAGAGGTCTTCTTTTGATCTTGTTGGCTATTCCGACTCGGATTATGCCGGAGACAAGGTTGATAGAAAGTCCACTTCGGGTACTTGTCAATTTCTTGGTAGATCTCTTGTGTCTTGGTCTTCCAAGAAACAAAACTCGGTATCCTTATCCACCGCCGAAGCTGAATACATTGCCGCTGGTTCATGTTGCGCTCAATTACTTTGGATGACTCAAACTCTTAAAGATTATGGGATTTATGTGAAACATGTTCCACTGCTTTGTGACAATGAAAGTGCTATCAAAATTGGTCATAATCCTGTACAACATTCTCGAACTAAGCATATTGAAGTTCGTCATCATTTCATTCGAGATCATGTTGCTAAGGGTGACATCAATCTTAAGCATGTTCGCACCGACAAGCAATTAGCGAATATATTTACTAAACCACTTGATGAGAAAGCATTTTGCAGGTTGAGAGGAGAATTGAACATCATTGATGCTTCAAACTTGGAGTAGAAACTCCATTGGATACATGCAAGACACGAGCTTATGACTAATCCATGATATATCTCTCATGATAACTATCTTATGTCTTGGATACATTTGTACCTTGCATGTTGTCTGACCCATGTAGGTGCTTGGTTGAATCCAATTCCATGAGATTGCGACTCACTCATATCCTGAGCGATCTCTACATCACCAAGACTCTACACAATAGTGGTTGAAGACAAGGAAGCACAAAACCATACAAACATATCCTTTGACAAATTCTATGATTGAGCTTCATGATTGTCATTTTTGGATACACAAGTGCTCTTCCTTGCAAAAACTAACCCATGTAGGTAGATGAACCCAAACTCCAAATGATGCTCCCAACTCTCGATGAGCTACATCAACCTTGAGCACCCACACAAGTTCAACTACATGAGCAAGAACCACATCACCACCCAAGGTATGTTATTCCATCTTAGAGAAGCTTTACTCCAAGACATGAGTCAAAGCAACTCAACAAGATGTGAATACATCAAGATGCTTAAACGAAAAATGGTAACCCCATTTTGAGCTTAAACGATGAGTATGACCTATGATCAAGTGTTCTAACTTGACTCCTAAGTCAATATACTCTAACATAGGTGACTATGTCACCGCCCAATTCTAGATGAAGTTCTCTTGTGTTCCTTTCTGAGTTATTGCATTTGTCCCTTGCATATTTGTTTCTTTATTTTTCAATCAAAAAAAAACTTCATCTAGAAACCTTTTACCCTTTTCTTTTTGATTTTTGTTCTGCATATTTCTGCTTCAAATTCCTTGCAAATCTTTCAGCCAATTCATTGCAAATCTTTGTGAGATCTTACCTGACTAGTGAGCTGAGGTGACAAGTGTTTCCTCTTTTTGATGAACTCCGTTTCACCGAATTGCCATTTTCGGTCCAACCGAACCCCTTCAGTACTACCGAAACATGCCACTCGGTGCCACCGATTTTGCAACAGGAAAAACATTTTGCCACATATTCTATATTTCTTCTGATCCAGCTCCACTCAATGAATCTTGTCCTCTACAAGCATCACAGTTTTATTCCCTGCTGTGTACTGAATCTCAAGGACCAAACCTATTCGACGGATTCCAGGAGAAACCTTCTTGGAAATTGATGTCAAAGGGGGAGAGAGAGATCACATCAAAGCTTGTAGGAGAGAGAGATCACATCAAGGGAGAGAAACAGTCTCAAGGACCAAACCTACAAGAGAGAAAATATTAAGGGGGAGAGAAATAAATCTCCAAGGGGGAGAGAATACTCAAGGATCCCAGATGCTTGATGTTCAAGAGGAGGGATGCCACATGTCTTCTTTGGGGGAAAGACATGTTCATATGAACTCATTTGAATTTAGTTCTATTCATAACCTTCAGCTCTGATTTTCTGTTTCCTATCTTCTCCCAATATCCCATGTAAGATTCAGGGGGAGCAAGACACCTAAGGGAAAGAAATCAGTCAAATTCATTGCATATCTTATTCTTGAGGACATATTGAATTCAATATGGTACCTTGTACTCACCATCTACATGTCATCCCAATCTTGGTATTCTTGTGGTTTCTTTTGTTTGCTCTGGCTAGTGGACGTACCTGTGTTATCTAACCTTGTTTGTGCAGGTTCATTCCATCCTAAGCCAACTCAAGACCACAAGGTAAGGATATGCATCAAAATCATGAGTATGAGGAGTTCTTGCTTATGTACATACTGTTTGCAAGAAGGACTCATGAGCATGAAGGTATTTTCTTTGATAATCTTTTACTCTGATGCATATGGCCAAGATACATGTAACACTTTGCCTACTCTGTCATGGTTATGCTCTCACATGCCTCTCTATTTCATAATTACATGAGTGCATACATGTAGGGGGAGCCTATGCTTGTTACATGTCCTTCCAAAGCTTTACTTGCTGTTCTTTATATCTTTATCTAAAGCTTTGATGTATGTTGGCATCAATTACCAAAAAGGGGGAGATTGAAAGCACAAGTGCTCCCTAGGTGGTTTTGATAATTGATGACAACATATCTCTTGTTGGACTAACATCTCAATCTAGCATGTTTCAGATAAGTTCAACAATGGAGTGGCATGGACTAAAGGTTGTGGGAACTCCTTCAAGATGCTAGGGACAAAGGATTGGCTAAAGCTTCAAGCTCAAGACTCCTCATTTTACATTTTAGTGATCCAAGATCACATTGAGTCTTTAGGAAAAGCCAATACTATTAAGGAGGGATGAGGTGTTGCTTAATGAGCCTCTTGCTTCATGTGCTTAGTGATATGCTCCAAAACCCTCAGCTACTTTCCCACTTCCACATATGACCTAAACCCTAAGCCAAACTCGGTCCTACCAATTTTTCCTATCCGGCGCCACCGAGTTTCTCTTGTCATAAGCCACTGCCAAACCCTAATCAGTTCGGTCCCACCGATGGGATCTCGGTCTCACCGAGATGGGCTTGCAAACTCTCTGTTACCCATTGCAATATTCTCGGTCCCACCGAGATATGCAATCGGTTCCACCGAGTTTGCTTGGCCAAATCTCAGTTTCACTTGTTACCCAAATCGGTCCCACCGAGTTTGAGTAATCGGTCAAACCGAGTTTTGGATTTACCCTAACCCTAGCACATCGGTCTCACCGAGTTGATCCAGTCGGTCCCACCGAAATCTCTAACGGTCACTAGGTTTACATTTTCGGTCCGACCGAGTTTATTGATTCGGTCCCACCGAGATTGGAAAACTGTGTGTAACGGTTGGATTTTGTGTGGAGGCTATATATACCCCTCCACCTTCTTCTCATTAAAAGTGTGAGCCATCAGAACACACACACCATTCCAACTCATATGTTCTGAGAGAGAACTACCTACTCATGTGTTGAGACCAAGACATTCCATTCCTACCATATGAAGCTTGATCTCTAGCCTTCCCAAGTTGCTTTCCACTCAACCCTTCTTTCCACCAAATCCAAATCCTATGAGAGAGAGTTGAGTGTTGGGGAGACTATCATTTTGAAGCACAAGAGCAAGGAGTTCATTACCTACACACCATTTGTTACTTCTTGGAGAGTGGTGTCTCCTAGATTGGCTAGGTGTCACTTGGGAGCCTCCGACAAGATTGTGGAGTTGAACCAAGGAGTTTGTAAGGGCAAGGAGATCGCCTACTTCGTGAAGATCTACCGCTAGTGAGGCAAGTCCTGTGTGGGCGTTGGCCATGGTGGGATATGCAAGGTTGCTTCTTC
This sequence comes from Triticum urartu, assembly GCF_056163025.1. Taxonomy (NCBI): domain Eukaryota; kingdom Viridiplantae; phylum Streptophyta; class Magnoliopsida; order Poales; family Poaceae; genus Triticum; species Triticum urartu. Next base: position 605,513,778 of record NC_141875.1, read on the forward strand.
GTGGACCCTTTGTGGGTGGTTGCTTCTTCGTGGACCCTTCGTGGGTGGAGCCCTGTGTGGACTCGCGCAACCGTTACCCTTGGGTGGAGCCTTGTGTGGACTCGCGCAACCGTTACCCTTCGTGGGTTGAAGTCTCCATCAATGTGGATGTAGGATAGCACCACCTATCCGAAGCACGGGAAAAACATCCGTGTCTCCAATTGCGTTTGAATTCTCCAAACCCTTCCCTTTACATTCTTGCAAGTTGCATGCTTTACTTCCCGCTGCCTATATACTCTTTGCATGCTTGCTTGATATGTATTGTGTTGAAATTGTGTCTAAACTCCACTTAAACCCAAAAAGCTTAAAAAAATGCAACTTGAGCATTATGTGTCTAATCACCGCCCTCTAGACACATCTACTTCTAGATCCTACAGTTTGGAATGCCGTTTTCGCCGGAGGAGGGATGTTCGGTTTCTCTATCCGTGTTTCCCTATTCGGACGGTTGCTCTAAGGCCTGCTCGTCGTCTACCAGCTCGTCCTGCTCTATGGCCGGGTTTTTGTCGAGGCGGGGCTTGGGTCTGCGTTTACGCCGATGCTTTGATTGCTTTTCGGGGGGTCGATCTCCTGTCCCATCCTCTTTTCCCTCGTTGTCGCTTCCTTTAGGGGTATCCACCATGTACACATCGTGGGATGAGGTGGCTGTCCAATGCCCTATGGGCGTTGGTTCGTCGGTATCTCCTGCATCGTCATCCATGCTGTCGATGTCTCCGGAGTCGCAGTTGAGCACGTCGTTTAAATTGTCGACAGTGGCTACCAAGTGGGTGGTGGGTGGGCTTTGAATTTCTTCATCGTCCGTATCCTATCCTCGCTGACCGTAATCCGGCCAGGGCTCTCCTAATAAAGAGAGAGACTTTAGAGAATTCAGGATGTCGCCGAAGGGCGAGTGCTGAAAGATGTCCACGGCGGTGAACTCCATTATTGGTGCCCAATCGGTTTCGATCGGCAGGGACGCGAGGGGTTCAGAGTTCGGAGAGGAATCCGGCTCCTTGGAGTCACGGGCCGTGCAGAGTGCGGGGCTGGCGTTTGGCTTGATCGCCTTTGAGATTACAGCCCCCGAGGTGACGTCCAACCGCTCACCCTCGATTGGCGCAGCTGGCTCCGAATTAAGGGTCAGAGCCGGTGCATTTGCGGCCTCCAGGGTACTGTTCGGCGACAGAGCTAGATCATGCTCCATGAGACAGTGCGGCACGCTTGGCTGTGGCTCGAATACGTCGAAGATCAAATCTCCGCGGATGTCTGCCGTGTAGTTTAGGCTTCCAAACCTGACTTGATGGCCAGGGGCGTAGCTTTCGATCTGCTCCAGGTGGCCAAGTGAATTGGCCCGCAGTGCGAAGCCGCTGAAGACGAAGATCTGTCCGGGGAGAAAAATCTCACCCTGGACCGCATCGTCGTTGATGATCAAAGGAGCCATCGGGCCAAAAGGCGGCGACACAGAGGAACTCTCAATGAAAGCACCAATGTCGGTGTCAAAACCGGCGGATCTTGGGTAGGGGGTCTCGAACTGTGCGTCTAGGCCGGATGGTAACAGGAGGCAGGGAACACTTTGTTTTACCCAGGTTCGGGCCCTCTCGATGGAGGTAATACCCTACTCCTGCTTGATTAATATTGATGATATGGGTAGTACAAGAGTAGATCTACCACGAGATCAAGGAGGCTAAACCCTAGAAGCTAGCCTATGGTATGATTGTTGTGTATGGAGTTGATCGCCTACGGACTACAACCCTCCAGTTTATATAGACACCGGATAGGGTTAGGGTTACACAGAGTCGGTTACAATGGTAGGAGATCTTGAATATACGCATTGCCAAGCTTGCCTTCCACGCCAAGGAAAGTCCCATCCGGACACGGGACGAAGTCTTCAATCTTGTATCTTCATAGTCCAGGAGTCCGGCCGAAGGTATAGTCCGGCTACCCGAACACCCCCTAATCCAGGACTCCCTCAGACGTATATGCGTTGGAGCTAGTCGCCCCAAAGTTCAACCCATGGTCCTCTTGTCCGATCACCTTCGATCACAGGGATCACCCCACTAGTATCTGTCATGGCGGATTCGCCGCACTGGTCCTAGACCCAATCATTGACGGATTTCACCTCACTCGAGTCCTTATGGATGGCGGCAACAGCCTGAACCTGCTTTATTAGGACACAGTGCGCAAAATGGGTATAGACCCCTCAAGGATCAAACCAACAAAAACGACCTTCAAAGGCGTCATACCAGGTGTAGAGGCCCATTGCACAGGCTCAGTCACACTGGAAGTGGTCTTCGGGTCCCCGGATAACTTCCGAAGCGAGGAGTTAATCTTCGATATAGTTCCGTTCCGCAGTGGCTATCATGCACTGCTCGGGTGAACCGCATTTGCGAGATTCAATGCGGTACCGCATTATGCATATCTCAAGCTCAAGATGTCAGGACCTCGAGGGGTCATCACAGTTAATGGAAACACATAGCACTCTCTCCGTACGGAGGAGCACACTGTGACCCTCGCACCAGAAGCGCAAAGCAGCCTCTTAAGGCAATCCACCAGTTCGGCGATTAAAGGCCCGGACACCTTCAAGCGCGCCCGGAGTAATCGGCAACAAGACCGCCTAGCACGTTCCGAGCTCGCATCGCAATGCGGCCCCCGCCCCAGCCCCAGCCAAACAGCGAAATCCGTGCCAAGCGTACATAACTATGCATTAAAAATACCATGGGCACAGGTGGGGAGGGGGGCACGACTACGGCACGCCCCAAGACGCGGCTCAACCGTACTAGGGGCTTCACGCTTTGTTATTTTTCTCTCTTTCAGGACTTTAATCTCTGGAAACCCTGTCCGGCAGTATGATTGCCGGACACATGATGCAGCAACCAAGGAGGCAGAAAGCTACGTCGCACCACTAAACTCCCAGGTGGATTCCGATAACGAGTGAAATACTTGCTTTAAATACCATTCCTCAGCTTGCCCTTGGAGGGGACATGTCAAATAGTCCTACTTTCTGCTTATCGCACTACTTGTATCATTCTTCTTTAACGCACCTTTTTGAATAAAAAATGCATAGCACTAGACTATTATCGCATTCTCTATTCTTATATATATATATATATGGTCATTCATGACATCCAGCACCCGTACACTCTGGTACGGCCAGTACGCTAGGTGCTTAAGCATACCCCATAATATGGCATGAGAAGTCCGAACACTTTTGACAGTGCGGCACCCCGAACTTATAACATTATATGCATCAGCTCCGAATCATGTCTTGGGTCAATAGTTGGGTTTGCCCGGCTCCCATGTTTTGGTACCTTACGTTCCGCTATATCGGCTAAGGTAGCACTAGGAGAACTACTGCGATTGTGCCCCGGTTCAGCTGGGCTAAGCACCTCAGTTGAGAAAGCTAAAACTGACTGTCATGATAAGGTGAGAGCTGGTCGCTGTTCGAGAGGTTTCGAGTCCCTAAAGACTTATGCCGCTTAGAGCGAGGAGTCGGCTTTGTCCGGCTTAAAGGCGTGTATAGCGCCCCGAATTCGGCCTTTCCGAATACTAGGGGCTTCGCCACAATTTAAAATTATAGAATTCTATGGCTAAGTGAGAGTGATAAAGCATTATAGTCCGATTGCCTTGTTCATTGTGCTGAGCACCTCCCTCGAAGGACCCAAAAATGGGAAAAAGAGTGCTCAGGTTTATCCCGAACACCCCATCACTCGTGGCATGGGGGCAGAAGCCGACGACTAGCCATCTCTCAGATTTGATAAACAGCCGAACAGAAGGTAATATTTTAAATTCAAACAAGCGTTGCATAGCGCATATGAACGAGTTTTCATAATACAGGATCACACGAGCAAGTTCATTCAAATATTACATCTTTCGCACACTCGTCTGCTACAAGACGGGCACCCTTCAGGTCACCCTCATAATACATCTCGGGGTGGCGATGTTCCTTACCCTGCGGTGGCCCCTCCTTCACCAGCTTCTCAGCGCCCATCTTGGCCCAGTGCACCTTTGCACGAGCAAAAGCCCGGCGGGCACCTTCGATACAGACGGACCGCTTGATGACTTCCAGCCATGGGTAGGCATCCACAAGCCGCCTCACCAGGCCGAAATAGCTGTTGCGAAGGGAGTCGCCAGGCCATATCCGGACTATAAAGCCCTTCATGGCCTGTTCGGCCGCCTTGTGCAGCTCGACCAGTTGCTTCAGCTGGTCGCTCATGGGCATCGGGTGTTCGGACCCAGTATACTGAGACCAGAACAACTTCTCCGTCGAGCTTCCCTCCTTGGCCTGGTAATATCTCGCGGCATCTGACATGCTGCGGGGCAAATCTGCGAATGCTCCTGCAGAGCTCCGGACTCAGGTAAGTAACAAGTAATTTACTTTCACATGCTTGCTTTGCATATTGAATGCCTTACCCGCCACTATCTTTCTCATCGCCTCAATCTCCTGGAGGGCCTTTTGGGCTCCAGCCTTGGCATTCTTTGCGCTCTCGAGGGCCGCGGCAAGCTCGGACTCTCGTGTCTTCAAGTCAAGCTCCAAAGCCTCGTGCTTCTTCATGAGAGCCTGGAGCTCTTACTGCACCTCGCCCACCCGTGCCTCTTGCCTGTCCCGCTCGGTGCGCTCCTTGGCCGCTTTGTTTTCGGCCTCGGACAGCGCTTGCTTCAGGGTCGCTGTCGGTGTCAAAACCGGCGGATCTCGGGTAGGGGGTCCCGAACTGTGCGTCTAGGCCGGATGGTAACAGGAGGCAAGGGACACGAAGTTTTACCCAGGTTCGGGCCCTCTTGATGGAGGTAAAACCCTACGTCCTGCTTGATTAATATTGATGATATGGGTAGTACAAGAGTAGATCTACTACGAGATCGGAGAGGCTAAACCCTAGAAGCTAGCCTATGGCATGATTGTTGTTCTATATGTTGTCCTATGGACTAAAACCCTCCGGTTTATATAGACACCGGAGAGGGTTAGGGTTACACAAAGTCGGTTACAATGGTAGGAGATCCACATATCTGTATCGCCAAGCTTGCCTTCCATGCCAAGGAAAGTCCCTCCCGGACACGGGACGAAGTCTTCAATCTTGTATCTTCATAGTCCAGGAGTCCGGCTAAAGGTATAGTCCGGCTATCCGAACACCCCCTAATCCAGGACTCCCTCTGTAGCCCCTGAACCAGGCTTCAATGACGATGAGCCCGGCGCGCAGATTGTCTTCGGCATTGCAAGGCAGGTTCTCCTCCAAATTCCGTGTACCTATTGAATAAAGTACGGTTTCTTGTAAATGCTGCGCTCCTTGGCTTCTACGCCCAATAATGGCCGTCTCCCACGTGTCAAACGAGTATGAAAAGTCTGAGTGTTTTTACATCCACACCCCTAGCCGCGTAAATAATCCGCCCATTTAAGGGGGCGAGGATTTAGATCCAAACCACACCTTCTCCCCTTCGCGAGTGTTCATCAGAGCGCATCCGACAAAGGTCCATTCCACCATGGCCAGCCATCGCAACTCCTCCTTTCGCCCTTCCAGCCCTCAGCCTGGATATTGGGAGAGATGCTCCATCCCGCATAGCGAGCTAGTGATGCTCCAGACGAAGGGATTTCTCCCCCCGGCCTATATGGTCCCGGTTCGAGCCGGTCTTGCCATCTATAACGGCGGAGAGCAAGCGGAGAGTGCCCCTAATCCCTCCAAAGGAGAGTGGGTATGCCTTGTCCCTTATTTAATAAGAGGGCTCGGATTTCCAATACATCCATTTCTCCGGGGCTCCTGGAGTTCTATGGCCTCCAGCTACACAATCTTATGCCTGCCTCCGTATTGCATATCGCGGGCTTCGTAGCCCTCTGCGAGCTGTTTTTGGGTGTTGAGGCTCATTTCGGGCTATGGAAAGAGCTATTCTGCCTTGTGCCCCGTTCTCAGAAGGGGTCAATATATCAAGTGGGCGGAGCCGAAGTGTGGTGCATCGCCGGGACCGGATATCTATCCGGAACCCCAAAGAAGGCGTCCGAGGACTGGCCTTCGGAATGGTTTTACAAAGAGGACGTCCCGCTGCCGGATCCTGTCCGGATCGGCCTCCCTGAGTTCGACAGTGCTCCACTAAAGAAGCGCCTAAGTTGGCGTCCACGGAGCCCTCAGAGGGAAAGTGACAAGGATGTTCTTTACCTGATGGGCCAGATAAGATTGTTAGCTCATTCCGGACTGACCATGATCTGGGTCATGGCCGCATGCATCATGCGAGGGGTGCAGCCGCTACAGTATAGAGGCCACCCCATGTGGGACTTCAACGGGGAGGACGACGCCACCCGCTACGGCCGTAAGGGGCCGGATTCGGCTGCGGCTCTAACAAAGACCTTGTCCGCTTTGTACAAGGGATAAGAGGAGGAATTTCTCCGCGTCGACCCACAGGGTGGATTTTCTATGTACAATCCCCCAAGCTGGGTAAGTGGTCACATTTACTTGCCCATCCGTTTTATATTCCTATTGTTAAATATTCAGTCTAACGACTTCAACGTAGGAACTGCGCCAGGCTGTTAAAGAAATAAACAACCCTCCTCCACAACCCAAGGACCCAGGACGGTCCCTCGACCCGGCCTCTCAAGAGGATCCGGACTTATCTGTGGAGTTGATTGATGGAGTGTTCCATCAATTGAGAAAGGACAACGCCTTGGTGGCCATTACGGCCAATTACCTAGGGCTAATCCCGGCCTCCCAGGTAACTGAGATCGAAGTCCCAGTACCCTGAATAGGGGTCCGTCCTCTCGTGTTTTCAGTTTCCTGATTACAACCGAGCTTTGCAGAGGAGGTTTTTGAGACGGGAGGCCAAACCTGCGGCGACAAGCCAACGAGGGGCCGCAGGGCCCCGTGGGCAGAAAAGAGGTGCAGTCCGGACCGAGGCGTCAGCGCAAAGGTATGACACGCCCCCTTATCCCAGGTGTTATACCTTCAAGGCATATTAACACTCATGCTCTCTTCAGGACAAAGAGACCTCATCAGACTATATCCGGAGAGGCTACCAATCGCGCCTCCACCAGCCAGGCTCCAAAGCCTGGTCCGGAGGTGGAGGCGAACACAAGGCGCGCACCGGACGCTCCTCCGACGGAGGATGTGGACAGGTTGTCTGCCACCAACTCTAAGGTGGAGAGTGCCATGAACCACAGGCGTCGCCGGACAATTCTTCGTGACGCTTGTTTCTCCCAAGAGGCATTAGATGCCTTCAATTCGGGAGATGCGTACCTCCGTGCCGCTCAAAATGGTCTAGCCAGAGCCACGGAGCAATATGTAAAAGACATACGGGTAAGAAATTTTTGGTAATTATATATATATATATATACCAGTAGCCCCCGAGACTTGAAACAGCTAGAATAACCGATTTAAGGATCATTTGTTATGCAGGTTCTTATAGAAAAGAATTCCCTACTGTCCCAGGAGCTGGAAGAGTGCAAAGCCCAACTTGAGGCCGCTCTAGCCACGGCAGGGGAGCCCAAGGAGACCCCCTCTGGTAATATACACTTCGAAAGATAAGTATTTTGCAAAGCATGACATGGGTGCGAATCTGAAAAATGAAATTGCAGATGGCGCCGAATTGAATCCGGAAAGGCAACAACTCCTACGCCAGTTGAAGGCTGGTGAGAAGGTGCTGCCAAAGGTGAGGCGGGAGAAGAACGATCTCCAAGATGCCAACACCAAGCTGGGCGTCGAACTGAAAGATGTTCGTGCCCAGCTGTCAGACTCCGTTAAGGAGAATCAGCGGCTTCGGCACAGCATATTTAGTAAGTGCTTGAACGAACCTTTGAAAAAAAGTTCGGCGGGGAAGTCGACTAATTGAGTAATGTCTGTAGGTGTGCTAACAGGTCGTCTTGCAGAGGAGATGCCTGGTTCTACGGGTGACCTTCTTCCCGAGCTCTCGCAACTGCTCGAGCGAGTTCGGCAGGTGATGCAAGGTGTCACCCAGGCCCGAAGGTCTTGGAGTGCTTGTGGACAAGCTAAAGGGAGCACGGCAGCGCTTCCGATTGTGGAAGATATCGGCCTGCCATCAAGGCGCTAGGGAGGCCTGGGCCATGGTGAAGACGCGGTACACAAAGGCTGACCCCAACCACATGGCCGAGGTCGGTCCTGTGGGGCCCGATGGGAAGGAGATCCCTGTAAGCTTAGTATACGGCCAAGTAGAATTGGCCGCAAAGTATTCCCAGCAGGACTGTAAATTAGACAGCCTGTTAGATGGTATTGAAGAGGAATACAAGCAGTTAGAATGACTATGTAATTTAATTGACATTTATAATGCCTTCTAGCCGGATTGTAGATCGTTTGTCATGGCCGACCTTTTCGCTTCAGCCTCGGGACCTGACGGTCCGGAGTGTGTCCGAATTCCCATGCGGTTATATAAGAACCGGGGAATGCATGAAGACCAGGCGTAGGGGTCATTAGTGCATGAACAGACAAGTGCCCGACTAGTTATGTTATATTACATGGTTAGTAAGAAACATCTTCCAGGGAGAATAGTTCCGTTAGGGGTTCCTTTCCCTGGGAGGCATGCCCTAAAGTGCATGCCCATTCTGCGAAAAAGGCGCAGGAAAAAGCATCTGGGGGCGCATAAATAAATAAGTGAAAGGATCATCTTTTAGGTCACCGACCGAATATTCCCTTAAGAACGCTAGCTTTCGGCTTCACCTAGTCTGAGGTACACATCCGGCTAATCCGGCAGTAACAATCGCAGAGGTGCTCCCTCTACCGCCTAGCCGAATAATCGGGAACGTAGGGGTAAGCACAGGAGCCAGGCAACCCAGCTTGGCCAAAACTCAAGTCATATCGATGCATATAATGGTGAAATAAAAGGTACATGCAGAAGTGTAACACATGTGTTGGGCATGAAGCCCGTATAAATAAGCTTCTGTTAAAAGAAGACCCCAGGTTTAATGAGTGCGAATAGCATGTCATTTGATGAGCCTTTAAAGGCTATAAGAGAAAGGAAGGGGAGAAGGAGAGAAATGTAAGATAGACAGTATGTAAAAAATGGACAGAGGAGACGAACACAGAGTCCAGCGCTAGGCATAGAATCTTCGGAGATGGGCTGCGTTCCATGGGTTCGGCTCGAGTCAGTTATCCGATGCATCTCGCAGGCGGTATGCTCCACCAGTCAGGACTTGGTCAATTATGAAGGGACCTTCCCACTTGGGCTTGAGTTTGTCCTTTTTCTTGTCCGGCAGGCGTAGAACTAATTCACCAACATTGTAATTTTTGGCCCGTACTTCTCTGCTTTGGTATCTTCAAGCCTGCTGTTGATAGAATGCGGAACGGGCTTTTGCCACGTCACGCTCCTCCCGCAATGCGTCCAAACTATCCTGCCGATCGAGCTCGGCTTCTCTTTCTTCGTACATGCACACTCGAGGTGAGTCATGAATTATGTCGCAAGGCAAAATTGCCTCTGCGCCGTACACCATAAAGAATGCTGTGTATTCGGTGGTGCGATTCGGCGTGGTCCGCAGCCCCCAGAGTACGGAGTCGAGCTCCTCTACCCAGTGCGTGTTAGATTCCTTAAGGGACTACACTAATCTGGGTTTGATGCCTCTCATGATAAGACCATTTGCACGTTCGACCTGGCCGTTAATTTGTGGGTGATAGACGGAAGCATAATCGAGCTTGATGCCCATGTTTTTGCACCAGAGTTTTACCTCGTCGGCCGTAAAGTTTGTGCCGTTATTAGTGATGATGCTGTGGGGGACGCCGTAACGGTGTACAACCCCAGATATAAAGTCTATCACCGGTCCGGATTCTGCCGTCTTAACAGGCTTGGATTCTATCCATTTGGTGAACTTATCCACCATGACCAGTAAGTATTTTTGCTTGTAGGTTCCGCCTTTAAGGGGTCCGAACATGTCAAGCCCCCAGACCGCGAAGGGCCAAGTGATGGGGATAGTTTGGAGGGCGGTGGGTGGCATATGGCTTTGGTTTGCAAAGAGCTGGCAACCGACGCATCGTTGGACTAAGTCCTGGGCGTCTGCCCGGGCCGTCAGCCAATAAAAGCCTGTACGGAAGGCCTTGCTTACAAGGGACCGAGCTGCATCGTGATGACCGCCGAGTCCGGCATGAATTTCAGCTAGGAGGTTCCGCCCTTCCTCTTCGGAGATGCGCCTTTGAAGGACTCCGGTAGTGCTTTTCTTATAAAGCTCTCCCTCGTGGATTTTGTAGGCTTTGGATCGCCGCACTATGCAGCATGCCTCATTTTGGTCCTTGGGGAGTTCCTGCCTAGTAAGGTAGGCGAGGAATGGTTCTGTCCACGGGGCGATGACGGCCATTATTGCGTGGGCTGAAGGTGTTATTTCATTGGTAGAGCCTCCGATTGTGTCAGAATGTTCTGTGTCGGGCAGTGCGGTTGGGTCCGGGCTGTTATTGTTCGGCTCCCCTTCCCATACTACGGATGGCTTGAACAGCCTTTCCAAGAAGATGTTGGGGGCACTACATCGCGTTTTGTGCTGATGCGTGCCAGGACATCTGCCGCCTGATTATTTTCCCGGGCTATATGGGAAATTCAAGCCCTTCGAACCGAGCTGACATTTTTAGGACGGCGTTGCGGTAAGCTGCCATTATTGGATCCTTGGCATCGAAGTCTCCATTTATTTGGGATATTGTGAGGTTCGAGTCCCCGCACACCTCTAGGCGTTGAATGCCCATGGATACTGCCATCCGGAGACCATGTAAAAGGGCCTCATATTCGGCTGCATTATTGGAGTCTGTGTACATAATCTGGAGTACATATTGAACTGTGTCTCCTATGGGGGACGTCAAAACGATGCCAGCCCCTAGTCTGGCCAACATTTTGGAGCCGTCGAAATGCATGATCCAATTTGAATATGTGCCGTACTCTTTAGGGAGTTCGGCCTCCGTCCATTCTGCGACGAAGTCGGCCAAAACTTGCGACTTGATGGCTCGCCGTGGCTTATAAGTTATGTCGAACGGGAGGAGCTCAATGGCCCATTTTGCAATCTGGCCCGTTGCGTCACGGTTGTTTATAATATCGTTAAGTGGTACTTGCGAGGCTACTGTTATTGAACACTCTTGAAAGTAGTGTCGTAGCTTCTGGGATGCCATGAATACCGCGTACGCAATCTTTTGATAATGCGGGTACTGTGATTTGCACGGAGTGAGGACAGTGGACACATAATAGACTGGCTTTTGAAGGGGGAATTTGTGTCCGTCCGTTTCTCGTTCGACGACGAGCACTGCGCTTACAACCTGATGTGTTGCTGCAATGTACAATAGCATTGGTTCGCCAATGTTTGGCGCGGCCAGGACTGGGTTTGTTGCCAATATGGCTTTTATTTCGTCGAGTCCGGCCGTGGCTGCATCCATCCATTCGAAGTGTTCGGTGCGTCGAAGGAGGCGGTAAAGGGGTAGGGCCTTTTCTCCCAAGCGGGAGATAAAGCGGCTTAGAGCCGCCACACATCCGGTTAACTTTTGTATTTGTTTGAGGTCCTTTGGGATATCCAATTGTGACATAGCTCGGATCTTGGCTGGATTGGCTTCAATTCCTCTACCGGATACAATGAAGCCCAAGAGCTTTCCGGCTGGAACGCCGAAAACGCATTTTTCCGGGTTGAGCTTGATGTCGTATGTTCGGAGGTTATCAAATGTGAGCCTCAAGTCGTCTACTAGAGATTCGACATGTCTCGTTTTGACGACCACATCATCTACATATGCCTCCACTGTTTTGCCGATCTGGTTTGCCAGACATGTCTGAATCATGCGCTGATATGTTGCGCCGGTGTTTTTGAGCCCGAAGGGCATTGTGTTGAAGCAAAATGGGCCGTATGGTGTGATAAATGCCGTTGCGGCTTGGTCTGATTCTGCCATCTTGATTTGATGGTAGCCAGAATATCCATCGAGGAAACACAACGAATCATGTCCTGCGGTAGCGTCGATAATTTGATCGATGCGGGGGAGGGGGAAGGGATCCTTTGGGCAAGCCTTGTTAAGGTCTTTAAAATCAACGCACAGGCGCCAGGATTTGTCCTTCTTTGGTACCATCACCAGGTTTGCTAGCCAGTCCGGATGTTTTATATCTCTGATGAATCCGACCTCTAATAGCTTTGCTAGCTCCTCTCCCATGGCCTGTCTCTTAGGTTCGGAAAAACGCCGAAGAGCTTGTTTGACAGGTTTGAATCCTTTTAGGATATTTAAGCTGTGCTCGGCCAGCCTGCGTGGGATTCCTGGCATGTCTGAAGGGTGCCAGGCGAAAATGTCCCAGTTCTCTTGTAGGAACTCTCGCAGTGCGGCGTCTACATCAGGGTTTAACTGTGACCTGATGGAAGCTGTTTTATTGGGGTCCGTTGGATGGACCTGGAATTTGACTATTTCGTCCGCCGGTTTAAAGGAGGTGGACTTGGATCTTTTGTCGAGTACCACATCGTCCCTATTCACCATGGAGCGCAGCGCAGTCAGTTCCTCAGCCGCTAGGGCTTCGGATAGTGCCTCGAGGGCCAGTGCGGCTGTCTTGTTTTCGGTGCGGAGTGCTATGTCCAGATCACTAGCGAGAGTGATGATCCCGTTAGGCCCGGGCATCTTGAGCTTCATGTACCCGTAATGGGGTATTCCTTGGAAGATTGTAAACGCTTCCTGCCCTAGCAGAGCGTGATAACCGCTGCTGAACGGAGCCACATGGAACGTGACCTCTTCGGACCTGTAATTATCCGGCGTGCCGAACACCACATCTAGTGTGATTTTTCCTGTACAGCGCGCTTCCCGACTGGGGATTATTCCTCTAAAGGTTGTGCTGCTTTGCTCAATGTGGTTCCGGTCTATTTCCATTTTTTGAAGGGTTTCCTCATAAATGAGGTTCAATCCGCTGCCGCTGTCCATGAGTACCTTGGTAAGACGAAAGCCGTCCAATATTGGACTGAGGACCAATGCGGCTGGTGCTCGGGCTGTTCGGAATTTAGGTTCATCGCTGGTGTTAAAGGTAATAGCCGTGTCACTCCATGGGTTTATTGTTGCTACTTGGTAGACTTCGGCAAGGCTGCGGAGTGTCCTTTTTTGCATATTATTTGATGTGAAAGTCTCGAAGACTGTTAATACCGTATTGGTGTCTCTGGGGTGGCTTTCTGTGGCCTCCGGGATTAGGAGATCTTCGCCAATTTTGGCCACCTACCAGAGTATCCAACATGCTCTAAGGCTGTGAGTTGGTGTGGCGTCCTCTGTACTGTGAATTTTACAGGGTCCATTAAGCCATCCTTCCAGTACGGTTCCATGCCCTGTAGAGGGTTTTTGCTTTTTGGTGTTTGACCCGGGTGTCTGGCAATGATGCACCCTTTTATTTCGGACTGGGTTTGTATTCAGGGCCGGATCGTCCCAAAATTTTATTTCGGTTTTCCAGGCGCTTTCCATCGCACAGTACTTTCGTACAATGGACGCCAAGTCAGCAAAGCGTGTAATATCACGGCCACTTATGGCGTTGAGGATTCCCTTGTCCGTGCAATTATTGCAGAAGATTGAGATTGCATCTTCCTCGCGGCAGTCCCTTATCCTATTCCTAACCAGGAGGAATCTGGCCCAGTAATGATGTACTATTTCTTCGGGCTCTTGCCTGATTTGGGATAGATCGCTTATGTTCGGGTGGGTGGGTGGAATTAAATCCGAAGCCTCACCCAATCTGAGGCTCAGAGGCCGAGGAATTTCCGAACTCGAAAATTTGGATTCCTGGATGTTGTCCAATGAATCCAGCCCGTCGCCTAACTCTAAGTTCTGGTCTTGAGTGATATCCTCCCCTCCGCGGGTATCCGGCTTGGAGGGATCGAGAATCCGGACGTAGCTAGTCCTTAAGATAGATGAAGGGTCGCCACACTGTCCCTCTACCACGGCAACATGATGGGTGACTTGGGGAGAGTTAATCTCTCTCAGATCGGGTTTAGGCCCAATCTGGTCGTAATCCGTAGCGACTCCCAGGGCGGCGATGCGATCCAAGAGCTCGTTTATGGAGGAGAGCTCCATTGGATCTAACTGCTCGGCGAGTTCCGAGCTGACATGAAGATTGTTTTTGATGGCTCGAGAGGTCATCGTCGGCGCAGAAGCCGAACAGGCGGTCATAAGAAAACCACCCAGCCAGAGGGTTTGGCCGACAGCCAAAGCTCCCTTAGCAACGGTGCCGTCTTTAAAGACGGGGCGAGGTATCCTTCCTGATGGCGACGACACAGAGGAACTCTCAATGAAAGCACCAATGTCGGTGTCAAAACCGGCGGATCTCGGGTAGGGGGTCCCGAACTATGTGTAACATCCCAAATTTTCAATTTGGAATGTTATACACTAGATCATCATGCATAACATATTTTCTTGCATCTTGGCCGATCCTAGAAATTTCACGCAACTCAAGGACCTCCGGAGAGAGTTGGAGATTTCGTTATTTTCATATTTGAGAGTTTCTCAAATTTTGAAAAGAGGATCGTTTGATTTATTTGTTTTATCTTCAATTATTTTCCGGTGTCAAAAAAATATGAGAGAGGGAATAATATGACTTTCCCAAAAATTTAGGAAAATGAAGATTTAATAAATAGATCAATTTTGTTTGCCGGAGTTTTATTTGCATTTTATTTGGATAGGGAAAAATGCGCGTTTTCGAAAATTTCATTTTAGGCCCGGAGAAAAGTTCATTTTGTTCGGCTCATTTTTAGGAGTCGGGGAAAATTTACTTTAGATTTTTCGGAGTTCGTTTAGATCTCTTTTTGTTTTTTTCTTCTGCGCGCGGAAACTATTTATAAAAAAAAACAAAAAAAACTAGACCAAGGCCGGCCAGGCCAAGGCCCAGCCGGGCCGAAGGCCACCGCGCCCCAGGCCACCGTGCGCCTAGCGCCAGGCGCCAGGGAGCCGGCGCCGCCGCCTCTTGCTCTACGAATCCTTTTAGGATTCTAGGGTAGCCCTTGCCCCTTTTTCCTTTGTTTCGTTATTCCTAGTCCTACTCCGTTTGTTCTTTCCTATTCCTAGTCTAATTCCTTGCCCTCTACCCCAAGTAAACCCCTCCCCTCCCCAATATAAATACCCAAGCACCCCCCCTCTAAACATCAAGTCAAAGCCCCTCTCCTCCACACTGCACCTTGCCACCCCACGCTGCGCCGCCGCACCACCTCACCCGCGCGCCGCCCTAAGCCGCCGCCTCACCCACGCCGCCGCCGCACCTTGCCACCGCCGCCCCACGCCCACGCCGCCGGAGCCCCTCACTGGAGACCTCGCCGAGGTTGCCCCACGTCTCTTTTTCTCGGATTGTTTTCTTCTAATCGTTCCGATTCTTTTCTTCTCTAAACCGTTCCGGTTTTCTAGATCGGTTTTTCGTTCGGTTTTTCTTCTCCGAAACCCTAGATCGGATTCGTTTTCTTCTCCGATTTAGTTGTCTTTGGACCGTTCGCCAGACCATTCGTCCTAACGAACGTGATCACCGGATTTTTCTAGGTTAACGACGTCCGTTCGTTTAACCGTTCTTCTTTTTCTTTTCGTCGAATTTATTCCGCGATCGCGATCTTAGATCCAATCTTCTTTCTAGTCTTTCTTTTCGCTCGTTTATCGGAATCAGGTGATTCAAGCGGTTGGAGTTTTGTCTCGAAACCGCCGTTCCGTCTAATCAACTTGAACAAGCTTTTGCCCCGGTAAAATTTGACCTAGTTTCAACTTGCTAGAACCGAGTTGTTTTCTTTCGCCGTTTGTTTCTTTGTTCGGTTCTTTCTTTCTTCTCAACCGGAGTTCTTAAATTGAACTTTCTGGTTCGTTCTCTTGTTCGAGTTTTACCTGTGCATTAGAAGAGTACTTATTGTATGCTTGTTGTTTGTCTGCGATAGATTACCCGGATTGCGCCGCTTGTTACTTCGAAACCCTAGGACTCGCGGATCATCAGCAAGGCAAGTAACACTTTGATCATACCTTTTCTACAACCCATGTTTTATTGCATTAGATCAATCCTCAAACATTGCATGATTAGGATCTAATTAAATTGTGGGATGGGAAGTAGATGAGGTAGTACCTATTACCTGTATTATTATGAAACCTTTGGGAGTTACTTCTACGTTTGCTTATTATTATGCCATGCTATGCTAGTAGACGTGGATTGGGTGAGTGATATCCATGACAAATGTGAGTTTATTAATTTTAATGGTTTATCTAAGGTGGCAACTTAAACACACATCTGGGTGGATTGAGGCACCTGATGTCTATCAGGACTTGCCTGTTTTTTTTCGGACCACCACCCAGGCTCAAAGGGATCATAAGATCTTTCATGCTAGAAACTTCTGTGTGCAGCCACAAGCCATTATGGGCTCTGGCATAGTTGACTAAGTTGTGCGAACTCTTACGGGGTGGACTAGCAGATGTAGGGGTTGTAGGTGGTACGGTCTACCCCACATGTAAGGTGCTAGCGCTTCTGAAAGACTATGTCTCGGTCATCCGTCTTCTCAAACACCATGTAGTGCGAGAAACCAAACGGAGGCGATTGAGTCTTGTGGGGAAACGTGCGCAAACCTCTGCAGAGTGTACAAACTAATCATGATTAGCCGTGTCCCCGGTTATGGACAACTTGAGTATCTAGTACTTGAATATCATTGTGAATCTCAACATGTTACCTCTAATTAATGCTGTTGGGTTTTAATTGTACTTTTAATTGGGATTGAGAATGCTGTCAACCATTCTCAATGTTTCACAACCACCATGATAGTTAAATAAATTTATTCCTTTGCAGTAGGGAAAAACTGGCTTTACGCAAAACTATAACCATAGAGCTTTCCACCAGCCATATATGCATATAGTATAGCTGTTTCATTCCATTACTCTCTATGTGTTACATTGCCAGCATATTCCATGTGCTGACCCGTTTTCGGGCTGCAACGTTAATGTTGCAGACTTTTCAGACGATGATTGAGGTGCGTTTAGGTCGTGGCCCTATACTCAGTGATGCCGCTGGAGTTGATGGACCCATTTATCTTCTGAGTCTTCCGCTGTTATCATTATTATATGGCCTTAAGCAATATTCATTGTAATAAGTTCTTTTTGAGGCATCGATGTAATAAGTGTGTGATTGCAACTCTGCTATAAAACCTCGATGTACTGTGTGGTGTCAGCATTACTGATCCAGGGATGACACCGTAGCACAGTAGACGTGATCCATTCGGGTCAGGTCGCTACACTGTGCGTCTAGGCCGGATGGTAACAGGAGGCAAGGGACATGAAGTTTTACCCAGGTTTGGGCCCTCTTGATGGAGGTAAAACCCTACGTCCTGCTTGATTAATATTGATGATATGGGTAGTACAAGAGTAGATCTACTATGAGATCGGAGAGGCTAAACCCTAGAAGCTAGCCTATGGCATGATTGTTGTTCTATATGTTGTCCTATGGACTAAAACCCTCCGGTTTATATAGACACCGGAGAGGGTTAGGGTTACACAAAGTCGGTTACAATGGTAGGAGATCCACATATCTGTATCGCCAAGCTTGCCTTCCATGCCAAGGAAAGTCCCTCCCGGACACGGGAAGAAGTCTTCAATCCTGTATCTTCATAGTCCAGGAGTCCGGCTGAAGGTATAGTCCGGCTATCCGAACACCCCCTAATCCAGGACTCCCTCAGTCGCCACTTCGGTCGTGGCCCCTGGCACATTCATGATGATCCTGCCATTTCGCAACCACATTTTCTTTTATATATAGACAAGGTATTACTTACCTTTGTTCTCCTCGAGCTGCCTCTTGGCAAGGCCGAGCTCTTTCTCGGACCCCTTGAGGTCCTGCTTCAGTGCGGCGACCTTCGTAGTCAGTGCGGCAGAGGTCAGCAGTGAAGCCTGCATACGCATACAGACATACTTATTTTAGACTCCTGCGGATATTATTTGATCCTCTATTCGGCTTTTCTTTGTGAACACCTGATAACCCACAAGTATAGGGGATCGCAACAGCTTTCGAGGGTAGAGTATTCAACCCAAATTTATTGATTCGACACAAGGGGAGCCAAAGAATATTCTCAAGTATTAGCAGCTGAGTTGTCAATTCAACCACACCTGGAAACTTAGTATCTACAGCAAAGTGTTTAGTAGCAAAGTAATATGATAGTGGTGGTAGCAACAACAAAAGTAAAGACAGCAAAAGTAATGTTTATGGTATTTTGTAGTGATTGTAACAGTAGCAGCACGAAAGTAAATAAGCGTAAACCAGTATATGGAAAACTCGTAGGCACCGGATCAGTGATGGATAATTATGTCGGATGCGGTTCATCATGTAACATTCATAACATAGGGTGACACCGAACTAGCTCCAATTCATCAATGTAATGTAGGCATGTATTCCATAAATAGTCATATGTGCTTATGGAAAACAACTTGCATGACATCTTTTGTCCTACCCTCCCGTGGCAGCGGGGTCCTATTGGAAACTAAGGGATATTAAGGCCTCCTTTTAATAGAGAACCAGAACAAAGCATTAGCACATAGTGAATACATGAACTCCTCAAACTAGGGTCATCACCAGGAGTGGTCCCGATTATTGTCACTTCGGGGTTGCTGGATCATAACACATAGTAGGTGACTATAGACTTGCAAGATAGGATCAAGAACTCACATATATTCATGAAAACATAATAGGTTCAGATCTGAAATCATGGCACTCGGGCCCTAGTGACAAGCACTAAGCATAGCAAAGTCATAGCAACATCAATCTCAGAACATAATGGACACTAGGGATCAAACCCTAACAAAACGAACTCGATTACATGATAAATCTCATCCAACCCATCACCGTCCAGCAAGCCTACGATGCAATTACTCACGCACGGCGGTGAGCATCATGAAATTGGTGATGGAGGATGGTTGATGATGACGACGACGACGAACCCCCCTCTCCAGAGCCTCGAACGGACTCCAGATCAGCCCTCCCGAGATGTTTTAGGGCTTGGCGGCGGCTCCATATCGTAAAACGCGATGATTTCTTCTCTCTGATTTTCTTCTCGTCGAAACTCAATATATGGAGGTGGAGTTGGAGTCGGAGACGCAACAGGGGGGCCCACGAGGTAGGGGGCGCACCCTACGGGGGGGGGGGGGCGCCCCCCACCCTCGTGAAAAGGGTGTGGGCCCCCGGTCTTCATCTTTGGCGAGGATTTTTATTGATTTTTCTGAGATGTTCCGTGGAGTTTCAGGTCATTCCGAGAATATTTGTTTTCTGCTCATAAAACAACACCATGGTAATTCTGCTGAAAACAGCGTCAGTCCGGGTTAGTTCCATTCAAATCATACAAGTTAGAGTCCAAAACAAGGGCAAAAGTGTTTGGAGAAGTAGATACGACGGAGACGTATCAACTCCCCCAAGCTTAAACCCTTGCTTGTCCTCAAGCAATTCAGTTGACAAACTTAAAGAAAGAAAGAAAAACTTTTACAAACTCTGTTTGCTCTTGTTGTTGTAACTATGTCAAGTCAGCATTCAAGTTTTCAGCATAGATCATAACTAACCACATTTGCAATAATTCTCAGGTCTCATAATTACTCATATCAATAGCATAATCAACTAACAAGTCATAATAATAAATCTCGGATGACAACACTTTCTCAAAACAATCATAATATGATATAACAAGATGGTATCTCGCTAGCCCTTTCTGAGACCGCAAAGCATAAATGCAAAGCACCTTTAAAGATCAAGGACTGACTAGACATTGTAATTCATGGTAAAAGAGATCCAATCATAGTCATACCCAATATAAATTAACAGTGGTGAATGCAAATGACGGCTGCGCTCTCCAGCTAGTGCTTTTTAATAAGAGGGTGATGACTCAACATAAAAGTAAATGGATAGGCCCTTCGCAGAGGGAAGCAGGGATTTGTAGAGGTGCCAGAGCTCGGTTTTGCAATAGAGATAAATTGTATTTTGAGCTGTTATACTTTCATTGTCAACATAACAACTAAGAGATGGCGATATCTTCCATGCTAAACACATTATAGGCGGTCCCAAACAGAATGGTAAAGTTTATACTCCCCCTCCACCAACAAGCATCAATCCATGGCTTGCTCGAAACAACGAGTGCCTCCAACATACATCAGGTCCCAGGGGGAGTTTTGTTTGCAATTAACTTTGATTTAGTTTGCATAAAGCATGGGACTGGGCATCCCGGTGACCAGCCATTTTCTTGTGAGTGAGGAGCGGAGTCCACTCCTCTTGAGAATAACCCGCCTAACACGGAAGATAAGGACAACCTTTGTTGATACATGAGCTATTCGAGCATACAAAACAGAATGTTTATTTGAAGGTTTAGAGTTTGGCACATACAAATTTACTTGGAATGGCAGGTAGATACCGCATATAGGAAGGTATAGTGGACTCATCTGGAATAACTTTGGGGTTTAAGGGATTGGATGCTGTAAGTGCATCTAGTGCCACCCCTAGTTGGTTTTGGAGTATTGACGACAAACCTAGTTGAGGGACTAATGTGTTTCGGAGAATTGCAGGATAACACAGGTAGAAGTCCCTCATTGATTCGGTTTTCCTACCAGAGATGACCCCTAAAAATGTATGAAGACATTGAAGTCAAAGGTGGTATATGAAGATATTTGTAGGATCGGAAGTATGTCTAGAGGGGGGGTGATTAGACTACTTGACCAAATAAAAACTTAACCTTTTCCCAATTTTAGTTCTTGGCAGATTTTAGCTAATTTAGGACAAGTCAAGCAATCATCACATAATTCAAGCAAGCATGCAAAGAGTATATAGGCAGCGGAAAGTAAAGCATGCAACTTGCAAGAATGTAAAGGGAAGGGTTTGGAGAATTCAAACGCTATTGGAGACACGAATGTTTTTCCCGTGGTTCAGATAGGTGGTGCTATCCTACATCCACGTTGATGGAGACTTCAACCCACGAAGGGTAACGGTTGCGCGAGTCCACACAGGGCTCCACCCAAGGGTAACGGTTGCGTGAGTCCACACAGGGCTCCACCCACGAAGGGTCCACGAAGAAGCAACCACCCACAAAGGGTCCACAAAGAAGCAACCTTGCCTATCCCACCATGGCCAACACCCACACAGGACTTGCCTCACTAGCGGTAGATCTTCATGAAGTAGGTGATCTCCTTGCCCTTACAAACTCCTTGGTTCAACTCCACAATCTTGTCGGAGGCTCCCAAGTGACACCTAGCCAATCTAGGAGACACCACTCTCCAAGAAGTAACAAATGGTGTGTAGGTAATGAACTCCTTGCTCTTGTGCTTCAAATGATAGTCTCCCCAACACTCAACTCTCTCTTAGGATTTGGATTTGGTGGAAAGAGGGTTTGAGTGGAAAGCAACTTGGGAAGGCTAGAGATCAAGATTCATATGGTAGGAATGGAATGTCTTGGTCTCAACACATGAGTAGGTGGTTCTCTCTCAGAACATATGAGTTGGAATGGTGTGTGTGTGTTCTGGTGGCTCTCTAGTCGAATGAGAAGAAGGTGGAGGGGTATATATAGCCTCCACACAAATCCAACCGTTACACAGTTTTCCAATCTCGGTGGGACCGAATCAATAAGCTCGGTCGGACCGAAAATGTAAACCTAGTGACCGTTAGTGATTTTCGGTGGGACTGATATGCAACTTGGTAGGACCGATACGGTTAGGGTTTGGGCATAACGTAATCTCGGTGAGACCAATTACACAAACTTGGTGAGACCGAATTTGGTAATTAGCTAACCAGAGAGTTGGTCAGGCAAACTCGGTGGGACCGATTTGCTCTTTCGGTGAGACCGAGTGGAACTCGGTGAGACCGAAAATTTACAAAGGGGAAACACTGAGTTTACATTGCAATCTCGGTGGGACCGATTCGCTCTTTCGGTGGGACCGAAAAGTTACGAAAGGGAAACAGAGAGTTTGCAACCCCATCTCGGTGAGACCGAGATCCCTATCGGTAGGACCGAATTGCTAGGGTTTGGGAATGTAGTTGAGGGTTTTGGAGCATATCACTAAGCACATGAAGCAAGAGGCTCATTAAGCAACACCTCATCCCTCCTTGATAGTATTGGCTTATCCTAAAGACTCAATGTGATCTTGGATCACTAAAATATAAAATGAAGAGTCTTGAGCTTTTGAGCTTGAGCCAATCCTTTGGCCTTAGCATTTTGAGGGTTCCACTTTCACATCCATGCCATGCCAATCATTGAGCTTTCCTGAAATAATCATCTTGGCATAGTATTAGCTCAATGAGCTATATGTTGTTATGAATTACCAAAACCACCTAGGGATAGTTGCACTTTCAATCTCCCCTTTTTTGGTAATTGATGACAACATATAGATCAAAGCTTCGACAAATGATAATAAGCATGAAATATATCGTCGCTTTGAGAAGTATGTGATAAGTAAGAGCTCCCCCTAAATTTGTGCATATTTAAAATGTGCTTTGGACTGCAAATGCACAAAGAGTTAGAGTCATGGGTTACTCTTCCATGTCACATACATCTTGGTGGAGCGCTTAAAATGATAAGAATGAAATACATGCACTCATCACCAAGAAAAGTGAATGATCACACAAGATAGATAAGATGATAATATTAAGCAAACATTAAGTGTAGCTTATGATCAAACACATGATCATCAATGTCTCACAAATAATGACGTAGTATCTCAGGCACTCAAAAGCAAACAAGTTCGAAAAACCACCAAATAAAGCAAGAGAGAAAAGCAACACTCTCTCTCTCTCTCGAAGCCCATGGTCTATACATCTTGTCCCCCTTTGGCAACAAGTTACCAAAAAGTTCCTAGAAAATGCATAGCACTTGATCGACGCTCAGGCTTGATCTTCAGGTGGTGGTGGAGTCCGGATCACTCCAAGGACGAAGGCTTCTGTAGATGCTGAAGTAGTCGCTGGAGTTGGAGCTGAAGTAGATGCTGGAGCTGGTGGAACTGAGGCTGTAGCTGGTGCTGAAGTGGTGGCTCTGGTGTCAGCAACTGGCACGGCAGATGACCTCGGGCCTCGTGGCACTCTGGCAAAGGTATGAGTGGTAGTCCTGCCTCTCCTCTCCTGCATGTCCTCCTGAAGCTGCTCCACTGCAGACTGAACTTCCGTTACCTTGACATCCAAGTCATAGAAGTTCTGTTCCATGATCCTATCTAGGCTCTGCTGATTCTAAGTGAGTGTGACCAGACTTTGCTCAATCCTCAGCGTGGATGCAATCAAGTAACCAAGCTGCTCTTGTTTAGTCTTCAAGAAGTATTCGGATGCCTCCTCTTGGGTAGGCATCTTGGCAGCTTTCTCCTTCCTTGCCTTCTCCTTCTTTGCAAATGCTTGAGCAGATGATGGCTCGTTCTCAGTCATGACAACTTCATTGTCCTCGAAATCTGGACGGATGGGCAGGTGTTCCTTGTCCAACAGATATATGCCCGTGCCCATCTTGGAGTTGATGAGCTCCTGAATTTGAGGGGCATATCCACAGCTCCTCTTCTGATCTGCTGCAGTCCTCTTAATTGTTTCCACTATGAGGCTCATCACCTTGAACTTCTGAGGCACATCAAACACATGTAGCAAGTTGATAGCATGACCTCTGATCATCTTGTGATCTCCAGACTTAGGCAATAAGGTGTGCCTTAGTATCCAATTGATCGTCGGGAGCCCTGACAGAAGGTGATGCACAAAGCCAAATTTGAAGGTGTCAAGAGCTTCATTGGGAATTTCCTTGTACATATTGGACATGGAGTTATGGTCCATCTTCTTCTTGGCATAGATATCCAAGTCATCATCTTGCTCCTCTGGGGCATTAATGATCTGTGCCCACTCAGCCACTGTGGATTGGTACCTTGTACCCTCAGACATCCATGTGATCCTCCCATCTGGATAAAAGTGTGCCGTGGAGTAGAACTGCATGATAAGTTCCTCATTCCACTTTGTGAGCTTCTGCCCAACAAAGTCAGCTACTCCACATGCATGAAAGCTGTCATATACTCCTGGGTAGTGTTCCTCCTTCTCCCTTATGTAGGTCCAGTCAACCCATCTCATGTCACAGACAATTGGCTTCTTATCTAGCAAAACAGTCTCATAGAAATCCTGCTGCTCCTTGGTGTGAAACCTGTAGTCCACGGCAGTCCTTCTCCTTGAAGCATACGGGTCTGCTTCTCTCCATTTCCTCAGCCCTGAATCTCTCCTGAGCTTCATATCCTCAGCCACAGGATGAGCATCGTTGTGGTCTGGGATCTTGGGCTTTAGCTTTCTCAGGACATTCTCCTCCTCATCCTCAGCAACAGTCTCAGGCACTGGGGCCTTGTTCTTCTCAGCTGCAGGAATGCTCCTTGTATTTCTCTTAGGTTTTGGCTTGGAGGCAGCTTTGGGCTTAGATGTAGTAGCCCCTGACCTTATGGCATCACCCATCATCTTGGGTGCCTTGGGTGCTGGTGCAGCTACCTCTTCTT
This sequence comes from Triticum urartu, assembly GCF_056163025.1. NCBI lineage: Eukaryota > Viridiplantae > Streptophyta > Magnoliopsida > Poales > Poaceae > Triticum > Triticum urartu. The sequence continues at coordinate 605,538,134 of NC_141875.1, forward strand.
CCTCTTCTTCTTCCATGATGGAAGCTTTTCCAAGCACTCTAGCCACAGTCTGCTTCACCCTCTCCTTCCTTTTCTTGCCCTCAGCTGCAACTGGCTCTTGGGGAGTGGGATTCTCAGTTGAGGCTCTTGCCTTTGACATGGGTTGCCTGCCTGCTGGCCTTTTGATTTTCAGACCTGGCTTAGTGCCTTGAGCTGGCTCAATTCTCTTGGAAGTGGCCTCTTCCTCTGCCACATAGTCCTCATCTTCGGAATCTGAAGTCCTCTTCTTCCTTTGTCTCGTGGCAGCCTTTGGCAAATTGCTAGGAGTGCTCCTGCTGCCTTCATCAGATGAACTGGAGGGACTAGTGCCCTCACTCATCACCACTTGCTGCTCTGACATATTTTGGCTATCACTTTGATCAGACATGCTGCAAACTGACTGCTGACCCTGTGAATAGATTATAGATGAGATAGAAAAGATGAGCATCACAAAATGCAGAGTATTTTTGCAAAAGAATGATCCAAAAACTTAGTTTTAGTTTCCCACTGAAATCATCTCGGATCTACCGATTTTCAAACTCGGTGATACCGAAGCAGTTTTGGAACCTAAACTAGTGAACTCGGTAGGACCAAGTCACAGTTCGGTGGCACCGAGACTGCTAGGGTTTCACTGAGTTCAAAAATCGGTCACACCAATAAGTAATTCTCAGTCAGACCGAGTCTCACTTGTGCAATGGCATAAGCCAAATCGGTGGGACCGAGTTTTTAAACTCGGTGGGTCCGAGATGGTTTCGGCGGAAACCTAAACCTAGAATTTTCGAATCAAACCTAATCTACGGGCGTTTTGGCTGGATAGAAGTTTCTCAAACGTGGCAAGAATCAATATGATCACAATGTGCTAGGAATCAGATTGAGGAATAGCACAAAGATCAAGTCCATACCCTAGTTCGGCGGGGACTTGCTACGGCGGCAACGGCGGGGAAGAATTCCTGTTGACGGTGACGGAGACTAGCGACTGGAGGCTGCTGGCGGCGAGAAGACGATCCGGAGACCACGAGGGCAGAGCAGGCTATCGCGCGGGCGAAGGGGTTCGGAGAAATTTCCAAATTTTTCCCGTGACTATATATAGCCCGACCCTGTCGGTGTGACCGAGTGGAACAACTCGGTGGCACCGAGATTCATAACTGTGTGCAGTTACTGAAACTCGGTGTGACCGAAAGGTTCAAATCGGTTGCACCGAGATCGAAAACCTAGATCAACTTAATGATCTCGGTAGGACCGAAAGTGGAGTATCGGTCAGACTGAGAATCATAAAGAGGTTTTGGAAGTTTAAGTCCATGACGAATCGGGGACTCCGAGCGCTCCTCACACAGAGTGGTTCGGATCTGACTTGATCAAATTTTGTGATGCAGCATGAATAGAGTTTGAGATGAGAAGAGCATAGATAGCTAGAGGAGGTGCTTAGGCATTCTTGTCCATCCACTTGGCAAAAGAAGATAAAACCAAACACTCAAAACAACAAGTGGATGTCCTCGAATGAGTAAAATGTGCAACCAGCATGCTCACACAATAAGATGGCAAATGAAATATGTGACAAGGCATGCACAACCAATTCTAGCATCTATCAAGCAATTTGCGATGACTAGGTCATCTATATATGAGTATATTGACTTAGGAGTCAAGTGAGAGCACTTGATCATAGGTCATACTCATCGTTTAAGCTCAAGTGGGGTTACCACTTTTACATAAAGCATTGTTTTGTTCACATCTTTAGAGTTGCTTTAGCTCAAGTCTTAGAGTAAGGCTCCCCCTAGATGTGATATCCCCCCTAAGAGGGATGAACTAACCTTGGGTTTTGTCGATGATGACTTCATGTAGATATTGAAGATGTGGATGCTCAATGTTGATGTAGATCTCTTGGAGCTATCCATTTGAGTGAATTGCACTTTCAATACCTACATGGGTTAGTCCCACAAGGAACAAGCAAGGATATCCATAGACATAGAGTGATGCACACAAAAGATGATGTCCATGAAAACTTTTAGGTCACCTTGTCCCTTGTCTTACCAACAAGAGGGTTTGTGACTCCTTGAACTAGTGCAAGATGTGGAAGTTGATTGCACTTGTTCTTGCCAAAATGATAAGAGTGAAGTATGTTGGCGGAGTCACCCTCAAGAACTCTCTAGTTCTTCTTCTTTTGGATCCACACCATCTTGATGGGAATCCTTGGAGTTGTAGTCATACTTGATTAAGTGGAACTTGAAGTAGTCTTGGGAATCCACTTGACTAAGGTCTTTGGAGCTTCTTCAAATGCATCAATTTCCTCTTGAAGCTTGTCCTTGCCTTTTTGCTTGTAGTCTTGTGGTGGAAGATCATCTTGAGCTTGTGTCCCCTTGAAAGAAGTATACTTCTCTTGTTGAGGGACAAACTTTGTCTTGGGGTATTGATCTTCTTCCCACTCAACTCCATTGGCATTGAACTTTCGTTCAAAACCAACACCTTGATTCTTCCGGTGCATTCCTTGCTTGCGCACAATTTCCTCGAATTGCTTACTCCCGGCAAGGCTTTTGTACACTCCTTTCTCTATAATTCCCTTCAATAAGCTATTTTCTTGCTCAAGTGTAACTTGGCTAAGAGAATTATTAGTGGAATCAAGAGAACTACTAGAAGCAACAATATTGGATTTAACATGATCATTGTTACTGCTAGAGGAAGAATCTTTCTTGTTAGACTTGACTTGAGTCATGTAAGTGGATAAGAGTAAACGCTTGGCAATGTAAGAAGAACTTTTCTTGCGGAGATCATCATTGATTGATTTTAAGAACTCATGCTCTTGCTCAAGATTGAGCTTTTCAAAACATAATTTCTCATGAGCTCTTAAAAGTTCTCGATGATCTTCGAAGATAGTGTCATGAGCTAACTTAAGAGTTTTTAGTTCTTTAGTTAGAGACTCAATCTTCTCCTTATCATTGTCATTCGTTTTATCTTGATTATCATGATTAATTTGTCTTTCATCATAGTATTCATCACTAGAGTTGTAAACAAGCAAATCATCACCTAACAAGTCATCTTCATCACTATTGAAATCAACATACTCGGGGTGTGTTACCTTAGGACCTTTGGCCATGAAGCATCTTCCAATTCCCTCATTTGGTGAGTAAAATATGTCGTAGGAGTTGGTTGACACAAGTGCTAGACCGGCAACACCTTCATCTTGAGTATCTTCGGAGCCGGAGTAATAACTTCTCTCAGAGTGGCTGTCGGAGTCGGAGCCGGATACCCATTCACCAACATGAGCTTGATGTCTTTGTCTTGTGTAGCTCCTTGATGATTTTTCCTTCCTTTCCGAATCCTTGCTTCTCCGTGAGTATCTTCGTTCATAACGATCATCTCTACTCCTTCTCTCTCTTGGTGGTGATTCTTTGCTTCTTCTTTTTGGAGAATCTTCTCTTCTCTTGTAGGGAGCCGTACACTCATTGGAATAGTGTCTGGGTCTTCCACAATTGTAGCAGTTTCGCTCTCGACTAGAAGATCTTTTGTCATTGTAGGACCTTGACTTGAAGCTTCTATCTTTGCTTCTACTCTTGTAGTACTTGTTGAAGTTCTTCACCATTAAGCTCAATTCTTCATTGAAGTCTTGTTTCTCACTTGATGATGTAGGGGCTTCACATGAGGCTTTATAGGCACCACTTGATTTGTTGTGAAGTTCCTATTTATCCTTAAGTGACATCTCATGAGTAACAATTCTTCCAATCACTTCCGTTGGCTTGAGATCTTTGTAATTGGGCATCATTTGGATCAATGTGCACACGGTATCATATTTTCCATCCAAGGCTCTTAGAATCTTCTTGATGATGAATCTATCGGTCATCTCTTCACTTCCTAAGCCGGCAATCTCATTTGTGATGAGAGCAAGCCTAGAGTACATTTCAGCGACACCTTCACCATCCTTCATCTTGAACTTGTCAAGTTGGCTTTGAAGCACATCCAACTTGGATTCCTTGACGGAGTCGGTACCTTCGTGCATATCAATCAAAGTGTCCCAAATTTCCTTTGCATTCTCAAGACGGCTGATTTTTTTGAATTCTTCGGGGCACAATCCGTTGAACAGAATATCACAAGCTTGAGCATTGTATTGCAACATCTTCAACTCATCCGCGGTAGCTTCACGGTTTGGTTCTCTCCCATCAAAGAAGTCACCTTGCAAACCAACACACACAATAGCCCAAACGGCAGGGTTATGTCCAAGAATATGCATTTTCATTTTATGCTTCCAACTAGCAAAATTAGTAGCATCAAAGTAAGGACCTCTACGGTGATAATTTCCCTCGCTAGATGCCATACTCTCCTAGGTTGTGAAACCAAGGCTATGACCACCAAAAGCTATGGAGAACAAGAAAATGGAGACCAAAGCTCTGATGCCACTTGTAGGATCGAAAGTATGTCTAGAGGGGGGGTGATTAGACTACTTGACCAAATAAAAACTTAACCTTTTCCCAATTTTAGTTCTTGGAAGATTTTAGCTAATTTAGGACAAGTCAAGCAATCATCACATAATTCAAGCAAGCATGCAAAGAGTATATAGGCAGCGGAAAGTAAAGCATGCAACTTGCAAGAATGTAAAGGGAAGGGTTTGGAGAATTCAAACGCTATTGGAGACACGGATGTTTTTCCCGTGGTTCGGATAGGTGGTGCTATCCTACATCCACGTTGATGGAGACTTCAACCCACGAAGGGTAACGGTTGCGCGAGTCCACACAGGGCTCCACCCAAGGGTAACGGTTGCGCGAGTCCACACAGGGCTCCACCCACGAAGGGTCCATGAAGAAGCAACCACCCACAAAGGGTCCACGAAGAAGCAACCTTGCCTATCCCACCATGGCCAACACCCACACAGGACTTGCCTCACTAGCGGTAGATCTTCATGAAGTAGGTGATCTCCTTGCCCTTACAAACTCCTTGGTTCAACTCCACAATCTTGTCGGAGGCTCCCAAGTGACACCTAGCCAATCTAGGAGACACCACTCTCCAAGAAGTAACAAATGGTGTGTAGGTAATGAACTCCTTGCTCTTGTGCTTCAAATGATAGTCTCCCCAACACTCAACTCTCTCTTAGGATTTGGATTTGGTGGAAAGAGGGTTTGAGTGGAAAGCAACTTGGGAAGGCTAGAGATCAAGATTCATATGGTAGGAATGGAATGTCTTGGTCTCAACACATGAGTAGGTGGTTCTCTCTCAGAACATATGAGTTGGAATGGTGTGTGTGTGTTCTGGTGGCTCTCTAGTCGAATGAGAAGAAGGTGGAGGGGTATATATAGCCTCCACACAAATCCAACCGTTACACAGTTTTCCAATCTCGGTGGGACCGAATCAATAAGCTCGGTCGGACCGAAAATGTAAACCTAGTGACCGTTAGTGATTTTCGGTGGGACTGATATGCAACTCGGTAGGACCGATACGGTTAGGGTTTGGGCATAACGTAATCTCGGTGAGACCGATTACACAAACTCGGTGAGACCAAATTTGGTAATTAGCTAACCAGAGAGTTGGTCAGGCAAACTCGGTGGGACCGATTTGCTCTTTCGGTGAGACCGAGTGGAACTCGGTGAGACCGAAAATTTACAAAGGGGAAACACTGAGTTTACATTGCAATCTCGGTGGGACCGATTCGCTCTTTCGGTGGGACCGAAAAGTTACGAAAGGGAAACAGAGAGTTTGCAACCCCATCTCGGTGAGACCGAGATCCCTATCGGTAGGACCGAATTGCTAGGGTTTGGCAGTGGCTTATGACAAGTGAAACTCGGTGGCGCCGGATAGGAAGAATCGGTAGGACCGAGTTTGGCTTAGGGTTTAGGTCATATGTGGATATGGGAATGTAGTTGAGGGTTTTGGAGCATATCACTAAGCACATGAAGCAAGAGGCCCATTAAGCAACACCTCATCCCTGCTTGATAGTATTGGCTTATCCTAAAGACTCAATGTGATCTTGGATCACTAAAATATAAAATGAAGAGTCTTGAGCTTTTGAGCTTGAGCCAATCCTTTGTCCTTAGCATTTTGAGGGTTCCACTTTCACATCCATGCCATGCCAATCATTGAGCTTTCCTGAAATAATCATCTTGGAATAGTATTAGCTCAATGAGCTATATGTTGTTATGAATTACCAAAACCACCTAGGGATAGTTGCACTTTCAATATTCACATTGAAGACTATGACAAGAGAAGACACCACATGAAGCCTATGGAGCTCGAAGACTTAGATCTTTCGTAGTTCTTTTTCTTTTGTGTTGAGTCATAGGAACCACCGTACTGTTAAGTGGGGTCCAAGAGAACCAGTCAGACTGACTGAAGTGATGCCTAACCAAAAACCTATGTCTTCGAGTGAAGACTATGAGAGCGAATCTTGTCCAGAGTCGGACAAGTCAGCTTTGCTTGTAGCCCAAGTAAAGTTGCCGTGTGAGTTTGAAATCTGACCGTTGGAACACGTGTCAGTTCCTTAGTGACCCAGGGTCATTTCGGACAAATCAGGTCGGGTTGCCAAGTGGCTATAAATAGCCCACCCCCCACAACCATAAACGGTTGGCTGCTCAGATTGAGAATACGGCTTTTTTCGTTTGAGAGCAACCCACCTCGAAGCCTTTGAGAGAGAATTCCTTGTGAGGATAAAGCCCTAACCACCAGAGCCAGAGAGAATTGGGCATCACTTAAGTCTTCTTGTCTGTGTGATCTGAAGACTTATTACACTTGAGGACTGTGCATCCTCCAGCCGGTTAGGCGTTGCGTTCTGAGCATCCAAGAGACATTGTGGATTGCCGGTGAACGAAGTCTATGAAGGTTTGGGAGTCTACCTTGAAGACTTACCAGAGTGATTGGGCGAGGTCTGTGTGACCTTAGCTCAAGGGGAATACGGTGAGGACTGGGTGTCCTGAGCTGCGTGTTCAGGACTGGGTGTCCGGGACTGTGTGTCCTAAGGTTTAAATACCTAGCCGCCCCAACCAGACGTACAGTTGCCACAGCAACTGGAACTGGTCCAACAAATCATTGTCTTCAACGAGTCACTGGTTTCATCTTCCCTTCCATTTACTTACTGTTGCTCCTTGTGAAGTCATTGTATGTTTGCACTATCTTTTGTCTTCACTGAGTGACTGCATGCTCTGTATGGCTTCATAATATCTTCCTAATTGATCCTTACTACATTGCTGCTATTAAGTCATTGTGCTTTCACTTCATTGAATACTTGACTATGGCTTGTCTAGTGTAGTCTACCTTCCGCTGTATGGTAATAGGTTTATTTCTATCGTTTGTCTTCATAACTTCCATGTTTTGAAGACTTTCATAAAAATCGCCTATTCACCCCCCCTCTAGTCGATATAACGTACTTTCAATTGGTATCAGAGCAAGGTGCTCTCTTGTTCTGTGTGATTCGGTTTAACCACCTGGAGTTTTAGCTATGTCGACTGCAGGGATCATTAAAGTCTCCGCTGCATGCCCCGTCTACGATGGAACTGAATATCCCTACTGGAAGAATAAGATGCGCATGCATCTTGAAGCCATTGATGTCGACCTATGGTATGTCGTCGAAAACGGCGTTCCCAAGGCTGGAGAAGGTGTCACTGCTGCTGACGTCAAGAAATTTGTTCAACTGGACTCTACTGCCAAGAATATCATCTGTGGTCACCTGACCAAAGGACAGTATGGCCGTGTGAGTGCTTTGAAGACATCTAAGCTGGTCTGGGACTGGCTCTCCAAGGTCAATGAACGCATCTCAACCCAGAGAGATCAGAGAATCAGTGTCCTTCGCAACCTCTTCAACCGCTTCAAGCGAAATGACAATGAGAATGTCCAGCACACTTTTGACCGACTCACTGAAAGTGCGTTATATCGACTAGAGGGGGGGTGAATAGGCGATTTTTATGAAAGTCTTCAGAACATGGGAGTTTTGAAGACAAACGATAAAAATAGACCTATTACCATGCAGCGGAAGGTAGACTACACTAGGCAAACCATAGTCAAGTATTCAATGAAGTGAAAGCACAAAGACTAATAGCAGCTAGGTAGTAAGGATCAGATAGGAAGATATTGTGAAGCCAAATAGAACACGCAGTCACTTAGTGAAGACAAATGATAGAGCAAACATACAATGACTTCACAAGGAGTAACAGTAAGTAACGTGAAGTGAAGATGAAACCAGTGACTCGTTGAAGACAATGATATGTTGAACCAGTTCCAGTTGCTGTGACAACTGTACGTCTGGTTGGAGCGGCTAGGTATTTAAACCTTAGGACACACAGTCCGGGACACCCAGTCCTGAACACGCAGCTCAGGACACCCAGTCCTCACCGTATTCTCCTTGAGCTAAGGTCACATAGACCTCGCCCAATCACTCTGGTAAGTCTTCAAGGTAGACTCCAAAACCTTCACAGACTTTGTTCACTGGCAATCCACAATGTCTCTTGGAAGCTCAGAACGCGACGCCTAACCGGCTGGAGGATGCACAGTCCTCAAGTGTAATAAGTCTTCAGATCACACAGACAAGAAGACTTAAGTGATGCCCAATTCTCTCTGGCTCTGGTGGTTAGGTCTTTATCCTCGCAAGGAATTCTCTCTCAAAGGCTTCGAGGTGGGTTGCTCTCAAACGACAAAAGCCGTTCTTTCAATCTGAGAAGCCAACCATTTATGGTTGTAGGGGGTGGGCTATTTATAGCCACTTGGCAACCCGACCTGATTTGTCCGAAATGACCCTGGGTCACTAAGGAACTGACACGTGTTCCAATGGTTAGATTTCAAACTCACACGGCAACTTTACTTGGGCTACAAGCAAAGCTGACTTGTCCGACTCTGGACAAGATTCGCTCTCATTGTCTTCACTTGAAGACATAGGTTTTTGGTTTAGGCATCACTTCAGTCATTCTGACTGGTTCTCTTGGACCCCACTTAACAGTACGGTGGTTCCTATGACTCAACACAAAAGAAAAAGAACTACGAAAGATCTAAGTCTTCGAGCTCCATAGGCTTCATATCGTGTCTTCTCTTGTCATAGTCTTCAATGTGAATATCTTCATATACCACCTTTGACTTCAATATCTTCATACATTTTTAGGGGTCATCTCTGGTAGTAAAACCGAATCATGAGGGACTTCTACCTGTGTTATTCTGCAATTCTCACAAACACATTAGTCCCTCAACTAGGTTTGTCGTCAATACTCCAAAACCAACTAGGGGTGGCACTATGCACTTACAATCTCCCCCTTTTTGGTGATTGATGACAAACTAGTTGAAGTTTTCAATGGGGAATATAATCTATGAAACTGTAAAGAATAAGGAATTGTCTTCATAAGTTGCAAGGGCTCCCCCTGAAGATGTGCATATAAGTTAATTTGCTTTTGGAATGCAAATGCACATCATGTGGTACTTGTGGAGATCCACTTCAACTTATGATGACAATCCAATATGCATGTGAAAGTATATGAAGATAATGCCATGCATAATGGAAAATGGACGACTGCAGAATGATCTAAGTGCGGAATTTATCGTCGCACATGCGGAATTTATCTTCGCAAAACAAGGTGGCAAATAAGTAGCAGACGACCATCTAGTTTAAGTGTTACAACTCATAAGAACCAAATGTAGGAAAAAACGAGAGTTGTAAGCATGAAGCAAAATATAAGGCACCCGCCCATATGAACCCGCTTGAAGACTATCAATCACATATGCTTCTCCCCCTTTTGTCAGTAATGACCAAAAAGGTTTGAAGACATGGAGCCTCTACTCGTTCCCATGAGGAGTAGGTGAAGTAGCAGGGTTGTTGGTGTTGTTTGGCGGTGCAGAAGAGCTTGGAGGTGCTGAAGGAGGTGGCGGTGAAGTAGCATCGTCTTCTTCCTCAATAATTCTGGCAGTGACTGTGGCAGCAGAGGAAGAGAACTCAGAGTCTTCAAGGGATGGAGTTCCCAGCAGCACAACCCTTCGAGGAGGTGTGGAGTCAAACTTGAATCTCTCAGTGAAGCCATCCTCTTGAAGATCAGCTTCAGAAAGTATCATCGTTAGCCCTTTCCATGTGCGGCAACAGGTTTCATGGGCAACGAAAGCATTCTTGGTGGCAAGATTTCGAGTGCGATTAACATCCACCAAGAGGCTTTTCATCTGACGCTTCAGCCAGTCATGATTCCTATCTTGTTTCTGATGTAGGGCCACAAGAAGCTCTCGGTCGTTGAGAACACGAGTGCGCTTGTTGGGTCTTGAAGCAGTGGCACTGTCAGTGGCTTCAGTGGAAGCAGGGTGTGGTGCACGTGTAGTGCCAGCCAAAGGATACACCCGAGAAACTGCTTCAACGCCTTCAACGTTTGTGTAAAACTCTGATGTTCTGCATTTTGAAGACTTAGATGTTGCTTGGCAGGCTCAGAATATATGGCTTCAGTAGACATGTCCACGTCTGGCAAGAAGATCTGATGGTTGCGGGCTGAGGGCTGATAAGAGATGGCGGAGTGTAGCTTGATCAGAGGCGGAGTGTAGCTTGATCAGCCGCATGACCCAAGGGGCGTAGAACTTCAAACCAAACAGATCAATGCCTGATGCAGCAAGTTGGCGTATGAAGAAGTCCTGTGCATTGAAGCATTTGCCATGAAGTATATAGAAGACCAACGTCTTCATTGCACCCTGAAGCTTGGCATTTGGAGAGTGCCCTTTGATAGGCCAGAGAGTTCTCCTGATGATGTGATAGATGGTTCTGGGCAGGTACTCAAGGTCTTCAACGAAGAACTCTGTGGGATACGTAGCATCTTGAGGCAATGGCTTCATCATGCTGAGCATTTGACTCATATTAGGTTCTGGCCGCTGAAAGATGCTCTCAATAGCTTCAAGATGTTGTCTGTTCCCTTGAGTAGGGGTTCCTGGAGCTATTGAAGAACGTGTTGTCTGCCCTGAAGCCATTGATGTTGAAGGAGCCAGGTGCTGATGCAGGACCTGGAAACCTTGGCAGTCTTGGGATTGGCTTCTGGACCTGAGGCCTGTGCTCAACATGATAGTTGAATTGGGGACCGGCAGCAGACTCAGGAATAGAAGTGGCGGGATCAGTGGCTTCGCTGTCTTCTGAAGCTTTTGTTGGGGAGGGCTCCACATTAGCTTCGTTGTTGGTTGTGGAAGCCTCAAGATTTTCATCCTCCACTTGACTAGCTGGAGGGTCAGTCACAGGCACGTTCTCCTGGAGAACTGCTTCTTGGTGGAGCAGGGGAGTGGGATCTTGTGGTACTTCTTCTTCTGCGGCTGATGCAGCCGGAATGTCTTCAGCATAGACTTGAGGCCTTGGACCTTTGCGAAGCCTGCGGAACGCAGACGACGCCTGTGGAGTTGGAGTGGGCTGGGCCTCATAGTCTTCTTCCTCTTGAGGGTGATCCGCCCATGAAGCATCCTGTGCAATTGGCGTCAGTGGACGACCAATGCTGATGAGTTCGCTGTTTTCTAACTGAGGAAGGGCTGCATCATCTTCTACATTGTCATGATGATCAATGTCTTCAGCAGCGATGGGATCAGCTGCTGGAATGTCTTCAGCTTCAGGAGCCTCTATGGAAGCAGGCTCATGAACCGTCAGTTGACGTTCTACGTCAGGATGAACCATAGAAATGGGTTCAACTATCAAGGGCTCTGTGGGAGCAACCCGAGCTTTCTTGGCTTTTCGCTTTTTCTTGGTGGGGGCAGTAGGAGAGTCTTCAGAGTGTTTCCTCTTCCTGGCTTCAGCCTCAGCAGTTCTTGTCTTCTTGAGCTCTGAAGCTGTTGACCGGCTCTTTGGCTTCGAGCCAGTCATTCTTGTTGGGAAGACAATCGGAACTGCTTCTTGCCTTGGTGCATCAGATTCAGCCGTAGCAGGCTTCTTCTTCTTCTTTGTGGCCATCCTGGGGTCGATGCCAGGACGCCCAAGTGCCTTGCGCTTCTCAGCCTCATTATAGGCTTCCACACATCTGTCAGCCAGAGTCTTCATGCGCTCACGCGACCCTGAGCTTCTGCACGCTTCTTCACAAAGGCTTCCTTGAGCTCGTGCATCATTGTCTTGAAGTTCTTCACTTCTTGCACGCTGAGCTTGGCCATATGCTTCTTGAAATGAGCCTTTTCATAGTCAATCTTCTGCTTTAGCTCAACAATGCGCTGGGCAATAGCAAGTTCTGAAGCAATGGCGCCTTGGAAGGCGACACTGAGGCCAATGGGTAGCTGCAGATCTTCAAAGCTGATGTTTGGCGTGTAAAACCACTCGTCAATGAAGTTGTGGATGATGGTGACATCAAAGAGAGGCAGATCGTTGAAGATTTTTGCTTCTTCTTTGCTCTTGATGAGTTGCTCAAGAGCGTCATCTGCAAGATCTTCATCACTTGACAGATCAATGTCGTCATTGCGCAGAATGGCAGCAGCAGTTAGCTCTTGTCCGGTGTGAGGCAGAGGCATCTTGACTTTCTGGGGCCTTGAGACGCGTGATAAGTCTTCAGACTGCACACTATCTTCAAGGGGTGCAGTTGCCAATGGCTTCGCCCTTGAGATTTTTGGTGAAGGGGCCGGCTTTGAAGCTTTTGGCTTCTTCAACTGCTTTGGCTTCGGCACTACAGGCGCGTCATCAGACTCAGTGTCAGCTGCAGGCTCATTCACTGCAGTCCCTTGAACCAACATGTAGGTGATGAGGCCTTCAAGGTTGGCGAAAGGACCGATGACATTGGGTTCTGCATGTCGTGTGCCATCTGCCCTTGGAGATGAGGGACCAGGGTTGAAGTCTAACCCAAAAGTCTTCTTGCTCTGCTTCGCTGAGTTCTGAGCAAACTAGAAGTTGCGCTTGAACAGATTGTCATCACGACACCATAGCAGTGACGACGAGTGTGCATCAGCAGGCTGTGGTCCACGGACCATGCATGGATAGAAGCCTTGAGCAATGGCTTCATCTCTGGACCTGGGTAGAAGATTCTTGAATAGGATGTCTCCCCACGGTCTCTTGATGGCGCTTTTCTCAGCATACTCCTGGGTCACAAATCTGTATTTGAACCATTGTTTTGCCCAATATCTTCGAATCCATTGGATTCGGGTCTTGCGCTGACTGTAATCCTCTTCAGGATCTGTCTTGTACATTTCTGAGAGTTCATCTAGCAGATCTCTGGAGGTCTCACCACGACGCTTTCTGCCACCCTTCCTTGCTGCTTTCTCTGAAGCCATAAACTTTAACTTGAAAGGCTTCAAGACATTCAAAGGCTTCAAAGGTTTTCGTTTGCTGGACCAACAGGAATTGGCTCCGGGAGAATTTATGTGATGCTGTAAGAATTCTGCAAATGAATGCAGACTATGAGAACCAAAGGATTCTCCCACGGACATGTACCTGTGACAGCATTAAGGTGCGAGGGAAGGGGAAGAGGTCATATGCATTCTCAGAAGATTTTGAAGATAAATCAGTTTAGAAGACATTGACCTCATCGTGCGAAGACATTCGCACATAGATAAGAAGTTGGTTCCAGATTTGTACGAATCCACAGATCAGTACAAGTGAGGAATCTAACTACTTTGTGAAGCACAAGTGAATATACTAGGCATGTTTATGAGATGCAGTATGAGAGAGATCTAGCTTATGTGAACAGAAACTGCTTGTGGTAGAAAGTGAGAGATCAATAGGATCAACGGTGCTGTAAAAAGGGAGTTTTATTTACCACACTGAGAACTGCTAGACGAAGTGGGAGATGAGGCAGAGCAGTTTGATCCTCCGTGCCCTAACTTGGCGACGGAGGACACCTACGGCGACGGCGGAGAGGACGATGTCCGCAGTCGGCGTGAAGACGGCGTCGGAGAGGTTGCGGCAGCGAAGCGCTTCGTCACCGGCGTCGTCGAGAGCTAGCATGGGCGCTAGGGTTCGTGCGAGGGTGGAAGAAGAGATAATGACTGCTGTAAGTGTGTATTTATAGGCACATGGGCGGCACTGTGCTATTACACAGGTGCCCCTGGCGATTCGCATTTGGGGAACACGTGGCCATTATGCAGAATTTTGGGGTTTGTTCCACGTCCCACGCACGCCTGGATTGTCGGGTGGTCGTTCCTACTTCTCCGGAATTCATGTGGAGGAATGAGCATTGAAAACGGCCTTAATGGTTGTCTCTGTATCTTCTGCTGACAAGGACGCAGAGAAGACATTCGACAGTTTCAATAGAATGCATATGACTTGGAGAGATAGAGTTTGAGATAGAAAGCATAGAGAGGTTAGGGTCCGATCACATTCACTTAGTTCAAAAGATTCAACACGAAGACATAGCTATAAGTGAATGCTGTAGAGGACAGAATACTAGCATATATATATATATATATATATATATCTATAACCAACATAGTGAAGATAATCATGAAAATATGTTGAGATCGAAGCCAAACCAAATGTGAAGACATTGCAAGGTAACGCCATGAGTGAAACACTTCAAAATAGAACGTTTGGTGGTGGCGTTACCCACCGTATAGGAAGTATTAGACCCAGACACGGCGCACAATTATCGTAGCGCTCCGAACTCAAATTCCACATTAATGTATTCACACTTAGAATGTATGTCTTCATTGATTGAAGATATACTTCACTTCGTGTGTTGCACATCTAAGTCATCAATATGCATAAGGGTTAGGATGTGTGCCTGATCACAGGACATTTGAGGATTCCAGGATATTTAGCTCACACCATAACTTGCAAAAACTCTTCTCATCCAAGGGCTTGGTGAAGATATCTGCCAATTGCTCTTCAGTGTTGACGTGTATGATATCAATGTCTTCCTTCACAACATGATCTCTGAGAAAGTGATGACGAATTTCAATGTGCTTTGTCTTCGAGTGCTGAACTGGGTTGTTAGCAATCTTGATGGCGCTTTCGTTGTCGCAGTAAAGTGGCACTTGCTTCAGATGAATGCCATAGTCCATGAGTGTTTGCTTCATCCACAGAAGCTAAGCGCAGCAAGATCCAGCAGCAATGTATTTAGATTCAGCAGTGGAGAGAGATACACAGTTCCGCTTCTTTGAAGACCAACATACAAGTGATCGTCCCAGAAAGTGACATGTGCCTGATGTAGACTTGTGATCAACTTTTTCACCAGCATAATCAGCATCCAAGAATCCAACCAGATCAAACTCTGAGCCCTTTGGATACCATAATCCTAGAGTTGGAGTGTGAGCCAAATATCGAAGAATTCGCTTCACAGCTAAGTGATGCGACTCCTTTGGTGCCGCTTGAAATCGAGCACACATGCAAACACTAAGCATAATATCTGGCCTATATGCACATAGATAAAGTAAAGAACCAATCATGGAGCGGTATACCTTTTGATCGAACTCTTTACCATTGTCGTCAGGACCCAGATGATGTTTGGCTGGCATTGGTGTTGTGAAGCCTTTGTAGTCTTGCATACCGAACTTCTTCAGGCAATCTTTGAGATACTTCTCTTGAGATATGAAGATGCCATTGTGTTGTTCTCGTATTTGAAGACCAAGGAAGAACTTCAGCTCCCCCATCATGGACATCTGATATTGCTCTTGCATCATATATCCAAACTCTTCACTGTACTTCTGATTGGTGCAGCCGAAGATAATGTCATCCACATATATTTGGCACACAAACAGTTCACCATCATATGTCTTCGTGAAAAGAGTGGGATCTAGGGAACCAGGTATGAAGCCTTTGCTCTTCAGGAAGTATTTGAGTGTGTCATACCAGGCCCGAGGGGCTTGTTTGAGGCCATACAGTGCCTTGTTGAGCTTGTATACCATGTCAGGATGTTTTGGATTTTCAAAGCCAGGTGGTTGTGCAACATACACTTCTTCTTCAATCTTGCCATTGAGAAAGGCACTCTTCACATCCATTTGATATAGAAGTATGTTATGATGATTTGCATAGGCCAGCAGTATGCGTATGGCTTCAAGTCTAGCCACAGGAGCAAATGTTTCATCGAAGTCAATGCCTTCCACTTGAGTATATCCTTGAGCAACGAGACGAGCTTTGTTTCTAACAACTTGACCATGCTCATCTTGCTTGTTGCGGTATATTCATTTGGTGCCTATTATATTGTGCTTCCGTGGATCAGGACGCTTAACTAGTTCCCATACATTATTCAGCTCAAACTGTTGAAGCTCTTCTTGCATAGCTTGAATCCATTCAGGTTCCATGAAGGCTTCTTCAACTTTCTTGGGTTCTGTTATTGAGACGAATGCGAAGTGCCCACAGAAATTTGCTAGCTGAGTTTCCCTTGAACGAGTGAGTGGACCAGGTGCATTGATGCTATCAATTATTCTTTCAATCTGCACTTCATTGGCAACGCGAGGATGTACAGGGCAAAGACTTTGCTCTTGCTGTTCATTGTCGTTGTTGGAAGGAATATCTTCAGGCTGAGCATTGTCTTCATGTTGATCAGGTGCTGAAATGATAAGTTCTTCTTCAGGATGAGCTTCAGAAGGTATAATTTCTCCAGTTCCCATTAGCTTGATTGATTCACTGGATGGAACTTCATCTAGCATATTTGGCAGTTGCTCTCTTTGTGAACCGTTGGTCTCATCGGACCGCACATCCACTGTTTCAACCACTTTGTAATGAAAGAGATTGAAGACTCTGTAGGAGTGAGAATCCTTTCCATATCCAAGCATAAAACCCTCATGTGCTTTTGGTGCAAACTTTGAGGTGTGATGTGGGTCCTTGATCCAGCACCTTGCGCCAAATACTCTGAAGTAACTGACATTTGGCTTCTTGCCAGTAAGGAGCTCATAAGATGTCTTGTTTAGTAGCTTGTGAAGATAAACACGATTGATTGTATGGCATGCAGTATCAATGGCTTCGGGCCAGAATTTTCTTGGGGTCTTGTATTCATCTAGCATCGTTCTGGCCATTTCAATTAGTGTTCTGTTCTTGCGTTCGACGACGCCATTCTGCTGTGGCATGTATGGGGCTGAGAATTCATGTGTGATGCCCAAGGTATCAAGATATGTATCAAGGCTAGTGTTCTTGAATTCAGTGTCATTGTCACTTCTGATGTGCCTTATCTTGGCGCCAAAATTGTTCATAGCTCGATTGGCGAAGCGTCTGAAGACATCCTGCACTTCAGTCTTGTAAAGGATTATGTGCACTTCTAGAATAATTATCAACAATAATGAAGCAATAGAGGCAAGTAGTAGTAGTTAGAGTTGAGTAATGAGTGAGACCGAACTGCTTCACATGGATCTTTTCGGTCCCACTCATTACTCAACTCTAACTACTACTGCTTGCCTCTATGGCTTCGTTATTGTTGATGATTATTCTAGAAGTGCACATAATCCTTTACAAGACTGAAGTGCAGGATGTCTTCAGACGCTTCGCCAATCGAGCTATGAACAATTATGGCGCCAAGATAAAGCACATCAGAAGTGACAATGGCACTGAATTCAAGAACACTGGCCTTGATACATATCTTGATACCTTGGGCATCACACATGAATTCTCAGCCCCGTACATGCCACAGCAGAATGGCGTCGTCGAACGCAAGAACAGAACACTCATTGAGATGGCCAGAACGATGCTAGATGAATACAAGACCCCAAGAAAATTCTGGCCTGAAGCCATTGATACTGCATGCCATACAATCAATCGTGTTTATCTTCACAAGCTTCTGAACAAGACATCTTATGAGCTCCTTACTGGCAAGAAGCCAAATGTCAGTTACTTCAGAGTATTTGGCGCAAGGTGCTGGATCAAGGACCCACATCACACCTCAAAGTTTGCACCAAAAGCACATGAGGGTTTTATGCTTGCATATGGAAAGGATTCGCACTCCTATAGAGTCTTCAATCTCTTTCATTACAAAGTGGTTGAAACAGTGGATGTGCGGTTCAATGAGACCAATGCTTCACAAAGAGAGCAACTGCCAAATGTGCTAGATGAAGTTCCATCCAGTGAATCAATCAAGCTAATGGGAACTGGAGAAATTATACCTTCTGAAGCTCATCCTGAAGAAGAACTTATCATCTCAACACCTGATCAACATGAAGACAATGCTCAGCCTGAAGACATTCCTTCTAACAACGACAACGATCAGCAAGAGCAAAGTCTTTGCCCTGTACATCCTCGCGTTCCCAATGAAGTGCAGATTGAAAGAATAATTGATAGCATCAATGCACCCGGTCCACTCACTCGTTCAAGGGCAACTCAGCTAGCAAATTTCTGTGGGCACTTCGCATTCGTCTCAATAACAGAACCCAAGAAAGTTGAAGAAGCCTTCATGGAACCTGAATGGATTCAAGCTATGCAAGAAGAGCTTCAACAGTTTGAGCTAAATAATGTATGGGAACTGGTTAAGCATCCTGATCCACGGAAGCACAATATAATAGGCACCAAATGGATATACCGCAACAAGAAAGATGAGCATGGTCAAGTTGTCCGAAACAAAGCTCGTCTCGTTGCTCAAGGATATACTCAAGTGGAAGGCATTGACTTCGATGAAACATTTGCTCCTGTGGATAGACTTGAAGCCATACGCTGTCGGTGTACTAGAGTAGGGGTACCCTAGTATCCCGAACTTGTGCACGGGCAGTCGCAGCATCCCGCGGCAAGGCTTGCCGGGTTACCGCCAAGGTCCTCCGTGGTTCCTTTGGAGCCATTCAAAGACAAATATCCAAGCCAAGGAAACAAGACCCCGGCAAGAGGAGCTTGCCGGGAAGGCCAACCAAGGCATCTCAAGGAACATGCCACGACGCGCCACGCGTCCTGGCAAGGCCCGGTGAGCAACAAGCTCCCGGACGCAACAAGACAACGACCGCGGCAAGGCGCTTGCTGCGGCAAGCCACCACTCTGTGTCCGCGCTCCAGCACATCCACCAACGTGTCGCTCTGGGACCCTTCCAGGCGTATGTGGCGGGAGGCTGTGCAGCCAGCGGTGCGCGGTGGCAAGCGGCGCTGACAAGATTGCCATCGTGGCGAGCGGTGGCGTCCCTGACGGTCCCTTTGGCACTATTTCGGCGACGCAAACGGGCATTTAATGCCCTTGTCCCTTGCCGTCAGGGTTAGGTATAATACACTGTAGCAGGTAGCTATACCAACCGCAGCACCTTTCCATTTTTACCCTTGTCTACGTTGCCACCTGTCGGTGACCCCTTGAGCATATAAAAGGAGGCCCATGCGCAACGTAGAGGGGAGGAGAAGGAAGAGAACTCTCACGCTCGGTCTCGTTAGCTGCTTGGGTGTACTGTAGCACTCCGCGCTCCCGAGAAAGAACTCAATACAAACCACAAAGCAGGAGTAGGGTTTTACGCATCCGTGCGGCCCGAACCTGGGTAAACTGCTCGTGTGCTTTGCCTCGATCCGCTCTTCGTGCGACCCTCGCCCCCGCCGAACCGAAAGGGACTCGGTCCGCCGGCCCATAGGTGTTCGTGGGTTAGCCAGGTAGGGGGCTCGACATCCTCGGCCCCTTTCCCCGAGCAATCGGGGGCTTTGAGTACTTGTACGTTGCAATCGACAAGTTCACAAAGTGGCCGGAAGTGGAAGCAGTGAGGAAGGTGACAGCACAGTCAGCAGTCAAGTTCTTCAGGTCGATTGTTTGCCGCTTCGGGATCCCTAACAGGACAATCACCGACAACGGTACGCAATTCACGAGCCGCACCTTCATGCAGTACGTCAAAGATCTTGGCGCCAAGGTCTGCTTCGCTTCTGTTGCTCACCCGAGAAGCAACGGTCAAGCGGAGAGGGCAAATGCTGAAGTGCTGCGTGGGCTCAAGACCAGGACTTTCGACAGGCTGCACAAGTGCGGAAGAAACTGGATCGAGGAGCTGCCGGTGGTTCTTTGGTCGATCAGGATGACGCCAAATCGAGCCACTGGCCAGACACCTTTCGCTCTAGTCTATGGAGCAGAGGCAGTTCTCCCCACGGAACTCGTATACGGGTCCCCTCGAGTGCTCGCTTATGATGAGCTTGAGCAAGAGCAGCTGCGACAAGATGACGCGCTGCTCCTTGAGGAAGACCGTCTTCAGGCTGCTGTACGAGCTGCTCGCTACCAGCAAGCTTTGCGCCGCTACCATAGCCGCAAAGTTAATGCCAGAAGTCTCGAGGAAGGCGACCTTGTTCTTCGCGTGTTCAGTCCGCCAAGAATTCCAACAAGTTGACGCCGAAGTGGGAAGGCCCTTACCGGGTGAAACGAGTCACTAGGCCTGGCGCTGTCCGCCTTGAGACCGAAGATAGCATTCCGGTGAGCAATTCCTGGAACATTGAGCATCTTCGTAAGTTTTACCCGTAAGGCGCGGTTGCCAGAACCTGTTCCGGCAACCACCTTTTGTACAAGTCTTGCCGCTGTTGCATGTAATCCTTTGTACAAATGCGGGCGTAGACCCCGTGCATAAGTAAAGCTCATGTGCTCCGCACACCTTGTCAATTTCATGCTTTCTATTTTTTGCATGTCTTATCTGACACTTTGTGCAGCACCTCCTCCCCGGTAAGCAACAACGAGCCATAAGGCTCCATATCTTTATTTTCTCCTCTTTCTTTTTTCTCAAGGAAAGGAAGGTTCCCCCGCCCACAAGTTTGCCGGGGGGGGGGGGGAAGGAGAAGATAATGGTATGGACCAGGCGTCGTTCAAGAAAGTTTCGCCTTACCGGGAAGCAAATGACAAAAAATTTAAGTTGCCAAAGCTTGAGCAATCAGATTTTTTAAATTTTTAAGTTATTTCCCTTGAACGACCGCACTTTGTATGGAAAACCTGTGCGCGGAGGAACCAACTCGTAGCTAGTTGCGCCCTTACTTTGTTTCGAGTCCGCTCAACAACTTAAGTGAGCTGCGACTAGATGCGACAAGGTTTCTTGTCGGTAGCGGCACCGCCAGCAGGCTGCTGACGTCCCGCACTCAGCGCTCGCGGCTAAGGTGCCTGCACCGGCAAGTTCTCTAAAAGCGTAGGGCAAAAACATACAAAGGGAGGAATCAAGTAAAGGGAATAACATTGCAGTCATTACCCATAATAGAGTTATATTACAAAGTAGCTTGTCGCGGCTCTAACAGATTGTTTTCATAACATGACCAGCAGTGACAAGAAAAGAAGAAAACGGGCGGCCTAGTCTACGCGATCGCCCTCAATCCTCTTGATCTGCTCACCTTATCCACAATGGGTGCGACAAGGGTCTTGAGCGCCTCCAGATCAGCATCCTGCGGCAGGGTCTTGAGGACGTTGGTGAGGTTGAGGCCCGGGTTGCGGAAGGCCACCTTCACCAACATCTTTTGAAGAGCTCCCGCGCTGATCTTGCGCGACTCGTCGGCCAGCTGCTTTGGAATCTTCTCCCGGAGCCGCTGGAGGGTCGTCGCCACGCCTTTGAAGAAAAAGGTGAGCTTGGCGCTGGGTTGGAGGTTCTCATCGGAGGGATACCCGAGATCCTCCACCCCCAGCTGCGCCAGCTCCCTGTCGATATCTGCGGCAGCACTCATGAGACCCTCCGTCCAATGCTTCACTTTCTCCAGCGTCTTGGTCAAAGTGGTCAGCTTCAACTCAAGATCTGCGTTGGAGTCCTTGGCGGCGCTAAGCTCTTTGCCCTTCTCGGCGAGACGAGCCTACAGCTCTGAGTTGCTGTGGGTGTCCTTCTCCCGCTCAAGCTTGAGCGCGGCAAGCTCTTCACCACTCGCCTTGAGATCAGCCTCCAGCTGCGCCACCTTCATCTCCAGCTCCTTCTTAGCGGCCTCGGCAACTGCGGCAGCATCCTCTGCTTGCTTAAGGGCTCCGCCGATTTCTTGCTCACGCGCGGCAAGCTCCTCCTCGTGGCTGTCGAGGTTAACTTTCCGCTGCGCCAGCTCGCCCTCCTGCGCAAACAGCTTCTCAGCGGCAAGCCGCTATTGCTCTTCAACTTCGGCCTTCTCGAGCAAGAAGGCCTTCTGCTCTTCGGCGAGTTGCTCCCGCTCCTCTGCCAGGGACCGGAGAGCTTCCTGGTTGAGACCCCGGAGCACCTCCGCGCGCTTCTCGATGTCCGCTCCCGCCTTCGCGACAAGCGCCTCGCGGGATTCCAGCTTGGCTTGCCGCGCGCGGTAGAGCGACAACAGCTTCCGCAGCAGCCGCTCCTCCTCAGGCTCGCCGCTGCTGCTGCTCGGCGCATCAACTAGCGTCAGCCCAGCGGAGGCGAACACCTCTCCATCAAAGCTCTCTCCCTCGACCAGCGCCCTGGAGCTTGACGCCCAGGGGAGGTTGATGAAGACGCCATCGCCAGCCTTCAAGTAGACGCCTGGCTGGGGCTCTTCGGAGCCTGGCGCTGCGGCAGCGGCGGACGGGTCGGCGGTCGACGTAGCGCCTAGCGCTCCTGCGGCCTCAGGGCCGTCAGTGCGATCGCCAGACCCCCCGCCAGCTGCTGCGGCGGCAGCTTTGGCGGCCTCGTCGCCGGCGGGATCATCAGCGCCGGCTGCTTCTTCAGTGGCAGCGGCGTCGTCGGCAGCAACCTCGGTCTCCATCGGCTCCGTAGCAGATGGGTCTGATTGCTGGAAAAGTGAGGAAAGTCAAGCAAATACCCAAGAAGAATAACCCAAGGGGAGCTTTGAAGAGAAGATTACCTATACTGGGTTCGGCAGTCGTAGTCTCCGCCGCCGGGGGGACGCTGGTGCTGTTCCTTGCCGGAGAACTCTCACTTGCCGGAGGACTCTCCCTTGGCATTTCGGGGGCGGCCTCCGGGCGCTCCTGGTGGGGCTGCTCTACTCCTACACAGACCAACAGTCAGATGTCAGCAAAGAAAGAGTATCCATGCGCGCCCAACAGCGGAAAGCAAACCATATACTTACGCTGGGGGCTGCTCTGGAGAACAGTTGCCGGGTCCGGCAAGGTGGTCTCGGGCGCACCCCCTGCTGTCGTGGTGGGTTCGTCCTCAATGACAATCACCGGGACCTTGGCTCTCTTCGCTGCTCTCTGGGCCAGAGTCCTGGAAAGGAATAAGTTCAGAGCAAAGCAAATGAGATACAAGACAAAACAACAAGAATTGAAGAACAACAAGAGAATCTTACTCTTCTTCTTCTTCCTCGTCGGAGCTGAACGCGGAGAAGTCGAAGTCCGGCTCACGTCCGGCGCAAGGAGGCGGAGGAGTAGTTTCCCTTGGCCGCTTGGCGGGAACATTGGCGGTGGTCTGAGACGACCCCGCTCCGGCTGCCGCCGCGGCGTGAGAAGCGGCAGGAGCAGAAGCGGTGGTCCGGCTGGACCCCGCTCCAGTTGCCGCGGCAGCGTGAGTTGCTCCCGCAGCAACAGTGCTTGCCGCGGTGGAGCGTGTCACGCGGCGCGGCGACTGTTCACTCGCCTGCCGCCCCGCTACGTCCCCGGCCTTGCAGAGATGCCTTCTTGGTGGGGATGGAGGCTCTGCTTGCGGCGAGCTGCCTGAAGACGAGGAGGAAGAGGAGTTGATCTCCAGCGAGCCGCTCGTATCCTTGGCGGGCTCGCTCGACTCGACGTCATGACCGGCAAGCTCTTTATCGCCGGAGGGCTCCCCTCGCTCGGCACGGCTTGCCGCCTCTGTTGCATCTGCCTCCTCCACGGTGAATCCAAATTCGCCCGCGGCTGCGGCTGCCGCCGCCTCTTCCAGCCTAGTGGCGATGCGTGTCATCTCCGCATCGGTGGTGTCGCGGGTGAGGCTATCCTTTTCGTCGGGGCGGACCGGCACTTCTACCAAGCCGTCAAAGAACTGCTGCACGACGTCGTCTGCAGGCTCTTGCCAAGTTGGGGCAATTCCATGCGAATCGTACAGCGGCATCATTGCACGGATGCGGTCGAGCGCGGAGTTGTTGCACAGCAGAACGACACCCTTCGGCAACCTGAACACTTCGGGATGTTGAGGTTCGTACTTGAACAGCTCCTGGAGCATCGCGTTGAGCTCCAGAACAGTGAAGTTGAAGTTGAGGCCCGGATGCAGCCTCATGATATCCGCCGCATTCTTGAATTCCTAGGTGGGTCTCCCCCGTTCCTGCAGGGGGGCGATGCGGCGGCAAAGAAAATCTGCGCCAACAGCGCCTATAGTGAGCTCGGCAAGCCTGAGGCGTAGGATCCGGGTGACGGCAATCTTAAGCCTATCATCTTCCGGGGCCACGTCACTCCAATCGCTGCCGCGTGCTACTTGGGCTTGGCGCCGGGCGGTAAACGGCTGCGGGTTCTCCTCGACAATCCAGCACCAGTCCGATCTCCATTCCTCCCACTTGCTGCGGAACTCTCCCTCCAGATAAGTGTCCTTCTTGCCGGCCCTCGAGATCCAGGCGATTCCGCCGGATAAAGGCTCTCCTCTCTCTACTCGGGGCATAAAGAAGTGGCGAAAAAGGGCTACATTGGGATGGACTCCGACAAAGTTTTCGCAGAGATGTGCGAAAACTGCCATGGTCAGAATGGCATTGGGGGTGAAGTCAAGGAGGTGGAATCCGTAGGTGTTCGTATATCGCAGAAAAACTCAGAGAAGGGCGGGCAGAGCCCGCAGTAGAAGAACAAGGCGAAGAAAGGATATCCGTTTGGAGCCATTTTCCAAGCGGCGGCTGGAAGTACCTTCGTGCGCGGATGCGCTCGCGTCTCCGTCGACCAGAAGAGATAGTAATTCTCCCACAGCTCCCTCGCGGCAAGCTTGGGGGGGGGGAAGACTGCCCGCTCCTTTCGCAGCGCCGCAAGCCGCTGCGCCTCGGTCGACTTCACAACCTTCCCCTTGTCGGCTCTCGGAGCCATGGCGGAAGTGGTGGAGGAGGTCGACGGCGTTGGTGGTGCTGGTGGGGATGGGGGGCGGGGCGCTGCTCTCTTTCAGCTTTGGGAAGACGAGGGAGCGGCGAAGGCTTCGAAGATTGGAGTAGCAACCGGTGAATGGGCGAACTGCCCCTGTTTCCCCTGCTTATAAGGAGGGAGGGGGCGGACGTTCCACATTTCCGAATAAAGAAACCACCCACGATCTCTCCCACGACGCCGCATTCAACGCGTGCCATTCGGGGAGGGCGCGGTGGATACGGAGAGAGATACGGCGTAACCAAGGCCGCGCGTGCCCGTGACCTGTTTTGGGCCTGGGCCAACAGCGCTCGGCACCGTGTATTGCCCAGGCCCGGGGGCTCCTGTCGGTGTACTAGAGTAGGGGTACCCTAGTATCCCGAACTTGTGCACGGGCAGTCGCAGCATCCCGCAGCAAGGCTTGCCCGGTGACCGCCAAGGTCCTCCGTGGTTCCTTTGGAGCCATTCAAAGACAAAGTATCCAAGCCAAGGAAACAAGACCCCGGCAAGAGGAGCTTGCCGGGAAGGCCAACCAAGGCATCTCAAGGAACTGGACAAGACCCCGGCAAGAGGAGCTTGCCGGGAAGGCCAACCAAGGCATCTCAAGGAACTTGCCGCGACGCGCCACGCGTCCCGGCAAGGCCCGGTGAGCGACAAGCTCCCGGACGCGACAAGACAACGACCGCGGCAAGGCGCTTGCCGCGGCAAGACACCACTCTGTGTCCGCGCTCCAGCACATCCACCAACGTGTCGCTCTGGGACCCTTCCAGGTGTATGTGGCGGGAGGCTGTGCAGCCAGTGGTGCGCGGTGGCAAGCGGCGCTGACAAGATTGCCATCGTGGCGAGCGGTGGCGTCCCTGACGGTCCCTTTTGCACTATTTGGGCGACGCAGATGGGCATTTAATGCCCTTGTCCCCTACCGTCAGGGTTAGGTATAATACACTGTAGCAGGTAGCTGTACCAACCGCAGCACCTTTCCATTTTTACCCTTGTCTACGTTGCCACCTGTCGGTGACCCCTTGAGCATATAAAAGGAGGCCCATGCGCAACGTAGAGGGGAGGAGAAGGAAGAGAACTCTCACGCTCGGTCTCGTTAGCTGCTTGGGTGTACTGTAGCACTCCGCGCTCCCGAGCAAGAACTCAATACAAACCACAAAGCAGGAGTAGGGTTTTACGCATCCGTGCGGCCCGAACCTGGGTAAACTGCTCGTGTGCTTCACCTCGATCCGCTCTTCGTGCGACCCTCGCCCCCGCCGAACCGAAAGGGACTCGGTCCGCCGGTCCCATAGGTGTTCGTGGGTTAGCCCCCCGACATACGCATACTGCTGGCCTATGCAAATCATCACAACATACTTCTATATCAAATGGATGTGAAGAGTGCTTTTCTCAATGGCAAGATTGAAGAAGAAGTGTATGTTGCACAACCGCCTGGCTTTGAAGATCCAAAACATCCTGACATGGTATACAAGCTCAACAAGGCACTGTATGGCCTCAAACAAGCCCCTCGGGCCTGGTATGACACACTCAAATACTTCCTGAAGAGCAAAGGCTTCATACCTGGTTCCCTAGACCCCACTCTCTTCACGAAGACATATGATGGTGAACTATTTGTGTGCCAAATATATGTGGATGACATTATCTTCGGCTGCACCAATCAGAAGTACAGTGAAGAGTTTGGTTATATGATGCAAGAGCAATATCAGATGTCCATGATGGGAGAGCTGAAGTTCTTCCTCGGTCTTCAAATACGACAACAACGTAACGGCATCTTCATATCTCAAGAGAAGTATCTCAAAGATTGCCTGAAGAAGTTCGGTATGCAAGACTGCAAAGGCTTCACAACACCAATGCCAGCCAAACATCATCTGGGTCCCGACGACAATGGTAAAGAGTTCGATCAAAAGGTATACCGCTCCATGATTGGTTCTTTACTTTATCTATGTGCATCTAGGCCAGATATTATGCTTAGCGTTTGCATGTGTGCTCGATTTCAAGCGGCACCAAAGGAGTCGCATCACTTACCTGTGAAGCGAATTCTTCGATATTTGGCTCACACCCAACTCTAGGATTATGGTATCCAAAGGGCTTAGAGTTTGAGCTGGTTGGATTCTCGGATGCTGATTATGCTGGTGACAAAGTTGATCGCAAGTCTACATCAGGCACATGTCACTTTCTGGGACGATCACTTGTATGTTGGTCTTCAAAGAAGCAGAACTGTGTATCTCTCTCCACTGCTGAATCTGAATACATTGCTGCTGGATCTTGCTGCGCTCAGCTTCTGTGGATGAAGCAAACACTCAAGGACTATGGCATTCATCTGAAGCAAGTGCCACTTTACTGCGACAACGAAAGCGCCATCAAGATCGCCAACAACCTAGTTTAGCACTCGAAGACAAAGCACATTGAAATTCTTCATCACTTTCTCAGAGATCATGTTGTGAAGGAAGATATTGATATCATACACGTCAACACTGAAGAGCAATTGGCAGATATCTTCACCAAGCCCTTGGATGAGAAGAGATTTTGCAAGTTACGGTGTGAGCTAAATATCCTGGAATCCTCAAATGTCCTGTGATCAGGCACGCATCCTAACCCTTATGCATATTGATGACTTAGATGTGCAACACACGAAGTAAAGTATATCTTCAATCAATGAAGACATACATTCTAAGTGTGAATACATTAATGTGGAATTTGACTTCGGAGCGCCACGATAATTGTGCGCCGTGTCTAGGTCTAATACTTCCTATACGGTGGGTAACGCCACCACCAAATGTTCTATTTTGAAGTGTTTCACTCATGGAGTTACCTTGCAATTTGTTTGGCTTCGATCTCAACATATCTTCATGATTATCTTCACTATGTTGATTATATATATATATATTAGTGTTCTGTCCTCTACAACATTCACTTATAGCTATGTCTTCATTGTTGAATCTTTTGAACTAAGTGAATGTGATCGGACCCTAACCTCTCTATGCTTTCTATCTCAAATTCTATCTCTACAAATCATATGCATTCTATTGAAACTGTCGAATGTCTTCTCTGCGTCCTTGTCAGCAGAAGATACAGAGACAACCATTAAGTCCATTTTCAATGCTCATTCCTCCACATGAAACCCGGAGAAGTAGGAACGACCACCCGACAATCAAGGCGTGCGTGGGACATGGAAGAAACCCCAAAATTCCGCATAATGGCCACGTGTTCCTGCGAATCGCCAGGGGCACCTGTGTAATAGCGCAGTGCCGCCCATGTACCTATAAATACACACTTCACAGCGGTCATTATCTCTTCTTCCACTCTCGCACGAACCCTAGCGCCACCGCTAGCCCTCGACGACGCCGGCGACGAAGCGCTTCGCTGCCGCAACCTCTCCGACGCCGTCTTCACGCCGACCGCGGACACCGTCCTCTCCGCCGTCGCCGTAGGTGTCCTCCGTCGCCAAGTTAGGGCATGGAAGATCGAACTGCTCGGCCTCATCTTCCACTTCGTCTAGCAGTTCTTAGTGTGGTAAATAAAACTTCCTTTTTACAGCACCGTTGATCCTATGGATTTGTCACTTTCTACCACAAGCAGTTTCTATTCACACAAGTTAGATCTCTCTCATACTGCATCTCATAACATGCCTAGTATATTCACTTATGCTTCACAAAGTAGTTAGATTCCTCACTTGTACTGATTTGTGGATTCGTACAAATCTGGAACCAACTCCTTATCTATGAGTGAATGTCTTCGCAAAATGAGGTCAATGTCTTCTAAACTGATTTATCTTCAAAATCTTCTGAGAATGCATATGACCTCTTCCCCTTACCTCGCACCTTAATGCTGTCACAGGTACATGTCCGTGGGAGAATCCTTTGATTCTCATAGTCTGCATTCATTTGCAGAATTCTTACAGCATCACATTAATTCTCCCGAAGCCAGTTCCTGTTGGTCCAGCAAGCGAAAACCTTTGAAGCCTTTGAACGTGTTGAAGCCTTTCAAGTTAAAGTTTATGGCTTCAGAGAAAGCAGCAAGGAAGGGTGGCAGAAAGCGTCCTGGAGAAACATCCAGAGATCTGCCAGATGAACTCTTAGAACTGTACAAGACAGATCCTGAAGAGGATTACTATCAGAGCAAGACCCGAATCCAATGGATTGGAAGATATTGGGCAGAACAATGGTACAAATACCGATTTGTAACCCAAGAATATGCTGAGAAAAATGCCATCAAGAGACCGTGGGGAGACATCCAATACAAGAATCTTCTACCCAGGTCTAGAGATGAAGCCATTGCTCAAGGCTTCTATCCCTGCATGGTCCGTGGGCCACAGCCAGCTGATGCACACCCATCGTCACTACTATGGTGTCGTGACGACAATCTATTCAAGCGCAACTTCCAGTTTGCCCAGAACTCAGCGAAGCAGAACAAGAAGACTTTGGGGTTAGACTTCAACCCTGGTCCCTCAGCACCAAGGGCAGATGGCACACGAGATGCAGAACCCAATGTCATCGGTCCTTTCAACAACCTTGAAGGCCTCATCACCCGCATCTTAGTTCAAGGGACTGCAGTGAATGAGCCTGCAGCTGACGTTGAATCAGAAGAAGCTCCTGCAGCGCCGAAGACAAAGAGGATGAAGAAGCCTAAAGCTTCAAAGCCTGCCCCCTCACCAAAAATCTCAAGGGAGAAGCCACTGGAAACTGCACCTCCTGAAGACAATGTGCAGTCCGAAGACTTATCTCGCATCTCCAAGCCCCAGAAAGTCAAGATGCCTCTGCCTCACACCGGACAAGAGCTAACTGCTGCTGCCATTCTGCGCAATGACGACATTGATCTGTCAAGTGATGAAGATCTAGCAGATGACGCTCTTGAGCAACTCATCAAGAGCAAAGAAGAAGCAGAAATCTTCAATGATCTGCCTCTCTTTGATGTGACCATCATCCACAACTTCATTGACGAGTGGTTTGACACGCCAAACATCAGCTTTGAAGATCTGCAGCTACCAATAGGCCTCAGTGTCGCCTTCCAAGGCGCCATTGCTTCAGAACTCGCTATTGCCCAGCGCATTGTTGAACTAAAGCAAAAGATTGACTATGAAAAGGCTCAGTTCAAGAAGCATATGGCCAAGCTCAGCGTGCAGGAAGTGAAGAACTTTAAGAGTATGATGCACAAGCTCAAGGAAGCCTTTGTAAAGAAACGTGCAGAAGCTCAGGGTTCGCGTGAGCGCATGAAGACTCTGGCTGACAGATGTGTGCAAGCCTATAATGAGGCTGAGAAGCGCAAGGCCCTTGGGTGTCCTGGCATCGACCCCAGGATGGCCGCAAAGAAGAAGAAGAAGCCTGCTACGGCTGAACCTGACGCACCAAGGCAGGAAGCAGTTCCTATTGTCTTCCCAAGTAAAATGACTGGCTCGAAGCCAAAAAGCCGGTCAACAGCTTCAGAGCTCAAGAAGACAAGGACTGCTGAGGCTGAAGCTAGGAAGAGGAAACATTCTGAAGCCTCTCCAACTGCACCCTCCAAGAAGAAGAGGAAGACCAATAAAGATCGGGCAGCTCCCACAGAGCCCTTGATAGTTGAACCCATTTCTATGGTCTATCCTGAAGCTGAATGCCATGAACGCCAACTGACTATCCATGAGCCTGCTTCCACAGAGGCTCATGAAGCTGAAGACTTTCCAGCAGCTGATCCCATCGCTGCTGAAGACAATCGTCAACATGACAATGTAGAAGATGGTGCAGTCCTTCCTCTGAACAGAGAACTCATCAGCATTGGTCGTCCACTGACGCCAATTGCACAGGATGCTTCATGGGCAGATTGCCCACAAGAGGAAGAAGACTCTGAGGCCCAACCCACTCCAACTCCACAGGCGTCGCCCGCATTGTGCAGGATTCGCAAAGGTCCAAGGCCTCAAGTCTCTGCTGAAGACAATCCGGCTGCATCAGCCGCGGAAGAAGAAGTCCCACAAGTTCCCACTCCCCTGTCCCAACAAGAAGCAGTTCTCAAGGAGAACGTGCCCGTGACCGACCCTCCAGCTCGTCAAGTGGAGGATGAAAATCTTGCGGCTGCCACAACCACCAATGAAGCTAATGTGGAGCCCTCCCCAACGGAAGAAGAAGACAGCGAAGCCACTGATACCGTCACTTCTGTTCCTGAGTCTGCTGTCGGTCCCCAGTTCGACTATCATGTTGAGCACATGCCTCAGGTACAGAAGCCAATCCCAAGATTGCCAAGGTTCCCAGGTCCTGCATCAGCACCTGGCTCCTTCAATATCAATGGCTTCAGGGCAGACAACACATTCTTCGATAGCTCTAGGAACCCCTACTCAAGGGAAAGGATATCATCTGATCAGTTCTGGAGCTATCCTCAGCGAAGCTATTACTCATGCATTCTTTACAACCAAGGTCGCATCTTCCCACACAAGCGCCTTGACATTGAAGCCATAGCTGGTCTGCCCTGTCTGGAAGAAGCTTTGGATTGCTTCAAGGAAGTTGGACTGCTGCCGTTCATTACTGACCAAGAGCATTGGAATGAAGAGCGGCTGCTCCAATTCTATGCCACACTTCACATCCGTGGGTACAGCAGAGATCCAAAGACATGGGTCCTGGAGTGGATGACCGGAAATGTTCATCACGAAGCCAATGCATTTGACATCATTGAGCTCACTGGTTTGCCCACTCTTGGCGATCTCTACGAGCATGGCTGTCAGCTGCATAGTGAAGCTATTGAGAGCATCTCTAAGAGGCCGGAACCTGATATGAGTCAGATGCTCAGCATGATGAAGCCATTGCCCCAAGATGCTGCTTATGCAACAGAGTTCTTCATTGAAGACCTTGAGTATCTGCCACGAACCATCTATCACATCATTAGGCGAACTCTCTAGCCCATCAAAGGGCACTCTTCAAATGCCAAGCTTGAGGGTGCAATGAAGACTTTGGTCTTCTATATTCTTCATGGAAAATGCTTCAATGCACAGGACTTATTCATCCGCCAACTTGCTGCATCGGGCTCTGATCTGTTTGGCTTGAAGTTCTACGCCCCATGGGTAATGCGGCTAATCAAACTTCACTCCGATATCTCATATCAGCCATCTGCTCGCAATCATAGGATTTTTCTGCCTGATGTGGATATCTCTACTGAAGCCATCTATCCTGAGCCTGCAAAGGAACCTCTAAGTCTTCAGAATGCAGAGCATCAGAGTTTCTCACAGAACATTGAAGGAGTTGAAGTAGTCACTCGGGTGTATCCTTTGGCTGGCACTACACGTGCACCACACCCTGCGTCTACTGAAGCCACTGATAGTACAACTGCTCCAAGACCCAAGAAGCGCACTCGTGTTCTCAACGACCGAGAGCTTCTTGTGGCTCTTCATCAGAAAAAGGATAGGCATCATGACTGGCTGAAGCGTCAGATGAAAAGTCTCTTGGTGGAAGTTAATCGCATTCGCAATCTTGCCACCAAGAATGCTTTTGTTGCCCATGAAACCTGTCGCCGTACATGGAAAGGGCTAACGATGATGTGTTCTGAAGATGATCTCCAAGAGGATGGCTTCACTGAGCGATTCAAGTTTGACTCCACACCTCCTCGAAGAGCTGTGCTGCTAGGAACTCCACCCCTTTAAGACTCTGAGTTCTCTTCATCTGCTGCAACAGTGACTGCCAGAGTTATTGAGGATGAAGATGATGCTACTTCACCACCACCTCCTTCAGCACGCGTCAACTCTGCTCCAAGCTCTTCAGCACCGCCAAACACCACCAACGACCCTGCTACTTCACCTACTCCGCACGGGAACGAGTAGATGCTCTATGTCTTCAAACCTTTTTGGTCCTTACTGACAAAAGGGGAAGAAGCATATGAGGTTGATAGTCTTCAAGCGGGTCCATATGGGCGGGTGCTTTATATTTTGCTTCGTGCTTACAACTCTCGTTTTGCTACATTTGGTTCTTTGAGTTGTAACACTTAAACTCGATGGTCGTCTGCTACTTATCTGCCACTTTGTTTTGCGATGATAAATTCCGCATGTGCGACGATAAATTCCGCACTTAGATCATTCTGCAGACGTCCATTTTCCATTATGCATGTCATTATCTTCATATACTTTCACGTGCATAGTGGATTGTCATCATAAGTTGAAGTGGATCTCCACAAGTACAACCTGCCATGTGCATTTGCATTCCAAAAGCAAATTACCTATATGCACATCTTCAAGGGGAGCCCTTGCAACTTATGAAGACAATTCCTTATCCTTTACAATTTCACAGATTATATTCCCCGTTTAAAACTTCAACTAGTTTGTCATCAATCACCAAAAAGGGGGAGATTGTAAGTGCATCTAGTGCCACCCCTAGTTGGTTTTGGAGTATTGACGACAAACCTAGTTGAGGGACTAATGTGTTTGTGAGAATTGCAGGATAACACAGGTAGAAGTCCCTCATTGATTCGGTTTTCCTACCAGAGATGACCCCTAAAAATGTATGAAGACATTGAAGTCAAAGGTGGTATATGAAGATATTCACATTGAAGACTATGACAAGAGAAGACACCACATGAAGCCTATGGAGCTCGAAGACTTAGATCTTTCGTAGTTCTTTTTCTTTTGTGTTGAGTCATAGGAACCACCGTACTGTTAAGTGGGGTCCAAGAGAACCAGTCAGACTGACTGAAGTGATGCCTAACCAAAAACCTATGTCTTCGAGTGAAGACTATGAGAGCGAATCTTGTCCAGAGTCGGACAAGTCAGCTTTGCTTGTAGCCCAAGTAAAGTTGCCATGTGAGTTTGAAATCTGACCGTTGGAACACGTGTCAGTTCCTTAGTGACCCAGGGTCATTTCGGACAAATTAGGTTGTGTTGCCAATGGCTATAAATAGCCCACCCCCCACAACCATAAACGGTTGGCTACTTAGATTGAGAATACGGCTTTTGTCGTTTGAGAGCAACCCACCTCGAAGCCTTTGAGAGAGAATTCCTTGCGAGGATAAAGCCCTAACCACCTAGAGCCAGAGAGAATTGGGCATCACTTAAGTCTTCTTGTCTGTGTGATCTGAAGACTTATTACACTTGAGGACTGTGCATCCTCCAGCCGGATAGGCGTCGCATTCTGAGCATCCAAGAGACATTGTGGATTGCCAGTGAACGAAGTCTGTGAAGGTTTGGGAGTCTACCTTGAAGACTTACCAGAGTGATTGGGCGAGGTCTGTGTGACCTTAGCTCAAGGGGAATACGGTGAGGACTGGGTGTCCTGAGCTGCGTGTTCAGGACTGGGTGTCCGGGACTGTGTGTCCTAAGGTTTAAATACCTAGCCGCCCCAACCAGACGTACATTTGTCACAACAACTGGAACTGGTCCAACAAATCATTGTCTTCAACGAGTCACTGGTTTCATCTTCCCTTCCCTTTACTTACTGTTGCTCCTTGTGAAGTCATTGTATGTTTGCACTATCTTTTGTCTTCACTGAGTGACTGCATGCTCTGTATGGCTTCATAATATCTTCCTACCTGATCCTTACTACATTGCTGCTATTAAGTCATTGTGCTTTCACTTCATTGAATACTTGACTATGGCTTGTCTAGTGTAGTCTACCTTCCGCTGTATGGTAATAGGTTTATTTCTATCGTTTGTCTTCATAACTTCCACGTTTTGAAGACTTTCATAAAAATCGCCTATTCACCCCCCCTCTAGTCGATATAACGCACTTTCAGATGCACAAGCAGTATTCCCGCTTAGTACAAGTGAAGGCTAGCAACAGACTGGGAATCGACCAACTAGAGAGAGACAACAGCCATGTACATGCATTAAAATTAATAAACATTGGATGCAAGCATGAGTAGGATATAATCCACCATGAACATAAATATCGTGAAGGCTATGTTGATTTTGTTTCAACTACATGCGTGAACATGTGCCAACCCAAGTCACTTAAATCATTGAAAGGAGGATACCACCCCATCATACCACATCATAACCATCTCAATAGCATGTTGGCACACAAGGTAAATCATTATAACTCATAGCTAATCAAGTATGGCACAAGCAACTATGATCTCTAATTGTCATTGCAAACATGTTTATTCATAATAAGCTGAATCAAGAACGACGGGCTCATCATATTTACAAAAACAAAAGAGGTCGAGTTCATACCAGCTTTTCTCATCTCAGTCAGTCCATCATATATCATCATAACTGCCTTTCACTTGCACGACCGAACGGTGTGAATAATAATAAGAGTGCACGTGCATTGGACTAAGCTGGAATCTGTGAGCATTCAATAAACAGGAGAAGACAAGGCAATAGGGGCTCTTGGTTAAATCAACAATAATGCATATAAGAGCCACTACAACAATTTAATTATGGTCTTCTCCTACTGACCCCCAAATAAAATAAAAGAAATGAAACTATTTACACGGGAAAGCTCCCAACAAGCAAAAGAAGAACGGGAAATATTTTTGGGTTTTCTTTTTAATTATTACTACTACAGCAGAAAAATAAACTACTACTAATTTTTTTTGGTTTTTCTTAAGGTCTAACAAACACACAAGAAGAAAGCAGGAAAAAGAAAATAAACTAGCATGGATATTACAGTGAAAAAGTATGAGCACCGACATCTAGCAATGAGTGTGTGTGAACATAAATGTAATGTCAGTGAGAAATATGTACTCCCCCAAGCTTAGGCTTTTGGCCTAAGTTGGTCTATGGCCACGGCTGGCCTGGCGGATATCCATAATAATAGTTGTTGGGGTCGTACTATGATGAGGAAGGATAGTTGGGATCATACTGATGTGCAGCGGTTATCACCTGCTGAGCTGCAGCGTGGAGTCTGGCTGCCTCCGCTCTCCTCTCGTACTCCTCTGCCTCTTGTCTGGTAATAACATATCTTCCTTTTGTCTATGAATCAAAGAAGGAAGGAGCAGGGAGAGTAATACGGAAAACACGTCGTTTATCAAAAATTAAGCGATATAAGAGAGGTGATTCAGGCCTCTCGACAAACTGGTGCGAAGCCATAGAGTTACAATCTAAATATGCAGGAGGCAACTCCATATCACCCTCACAAATGTCTATTTCAAGAAAATGAGCTAAGCAGGTTGCATAAATTCCTCCAAAGAAATCTCCATTATGTCTATTATGATAAGGTTGGTCTCCTAACACAGCACTCCTAAGAATGCTGAGATTAGGGACACACATGTGACATGCTTCATCCTTAGCATTTATGCATCTGCCAATGAAAAGAGCAAAATAATGTATAGCAGGAAAGTGAATGCTCCCTATGGTAGCCTGTGTTATATCTCTGGATTCCCCCACAGTTATACTAGCAAGAAAGTTTTTAAATTCAGATTTAGGGGGATCCCTAATACTGCCCCATGATGGAAGTTCGCAAGCAGAAGTGAAATCCTCTAGGTCCATGGTATAAGATTTTTCATAAAGATCAAACATGACTGAAGGAGAATTATGCGAAGATGAATACTCAAACCTCCTCACAAATGAACTTGTGAGATCATGATACTGGGGGCATTTGTCAGCCTCAAAATCCTCAAGACCGGCACTGCGCAAATATGATTTGAGTTCTTCTTTAATTCCCGCACGGTCCATAAAATTTTCCGACGGCCATTCGCTAGGCCGTACTGGAGCGTCTCTTGGTGGATCCCCGTCAGCAGCGCGCATAGCAATTCTGGGTCCTTGCTTCTTAGAGGAACCACCTTGGAACATCTCCCTAAACATATTGTTTTTCTCTAAAAAATTCTGAAATTTTTAGTAACTTCAAAATAAAAGTGAACCAAACTCAATAAAACTGATAGCAACTACTCCTACAAGTGCCTAGAGCCTATATCAAGCATTAGAACTACTTGGAACCATATAAATTTGACATGCAAGCTCAAGAACATGGTCACCTATGCAGCACAAATTTGCAAAGAATAAAGCACTAGAACAAAAACTAATTGGACCAATGGAGGAGTCACATACCAAGGAACAATCTCCCCAAGCAGTTTTGAGAGAGGTGCTTTGAGCAAGGAGATCAAGAATCGCAGCAAAAGTGGCTGGAACTCGTGCTTGAGTTGGTTTTTCGGGTTTGTGTGAGATAGAGGAAGAAGATGGGTGCTGGGATAAGTGGAGGAGGGCCACCGTGGGCCCACGAGGCGGGGGCCGCGCCCACCACCCTCGTGGCCAGGTGGCAGCTCCTCCCGCGGTAATTTTTGCACAGTAAATCCTCAAATATTCCCGAAAAAATCATATTAAATTGGCATGTCATTCTGAGGACTTTTATTTTCGGGATATTTTTATGTTGCACGGATAAGTCAGGAAACAGACAGAAAAATACTATTTTTACTTTATTTAATATAAATAACAGAAGGTAAAAGTGGGGTGCAGAAGTTTGTGCTTCTAGTTTCATCCATCTCATGCTCATCAAAAGGAATCCACTAACAAGGTTGATCAAGTCTTGTTAACAAACTCATTCCGATAATCATGAAACCGGAGAAATTTCAAATAATACTAAGTTAACTCAACGGGGATATGCACATCCCCAATAATAAGAATATCACATTTCTTCTGGACAATAGGAAGAGGAAATTCAAAACCTCCAAATATAATCGATGGAATTTTTCCAATAGAGTTGATACTATGAACTTGAGGTTGTTTCCTCGAAAAGTGTACCGTATGCTCATTACCATTAACATGAAAAGTGACATTGCCTTTGTTGCAATCAATAACAGCCCCTGCCGTATTAAGAAAAGGTCTTCCAAGAATAATCGACATACTATCACCCTCGGGAATATCAAGTATAACAAAGTCCGTTAAAATATTAACATTTGCAACCACAACAGGCACATCCTCACAGATACCAACAGGTATAGCAGTTGATTTATCAGCCATTTGCAAAGATATTTTAGTAGGTGTCAGCTTATTCAAGTCAAGTCTACGATATAAAGAGAGAGGCATAACACTAACACCGGCTCCAAGATCACATAAAGCAGTTTTAATATAATTTCTTTTAAAGGAGCAAGGTATAATAGGTACTCCGGGGTCTCCAAGTTTCTTTGGTATTCCACCCTTAAAAGTGTAATTAGCAAGCATGGTGGAAATCTCAGCTTCCGGTATCTTTCTTTTATTAGTAATGATATCCTCCATATATTTAGCATACGGATTTGTTTTGAGCACATCAGTTAATCGCATATGCAAAAAGATAGGCCTAATCATTTCAGCAAAGCGCTCAAAATCCTCGTCATCCTTTTTCTTGGATGGTTTCGGAGGAAAAGGCATGGGTTTCTGATCCCAAGGTTCCCTTTCTTTACCATGTTTCCTAGCAACAAAGTCTCTTTTATCATAACGTCGATTCTTAGATTGTGGGTTATCAAGATCAACAGCAGGTTCAATTTCTACATCATTATCATTACTAGGTTGAGCATCATCATGAACATCATCATTAATATTTTTACTAGGTTCATGTTCATTACCAGATTGTGTTTCAGCATCAGACATAGAAATATCATTTGGATTATCAGGTGGTTCAGAAATAGGTTCACTAGAAGTTTGCACAGTTCTATCATTTTTCTCCTTCTTCTTTTTAGAAGAACTAGGAACATCAATATTATTTCTTTGAGAATCTTGCTCGATTCTCTTAGGGTGGCCTTCAGGATACAAAGGTTCCTGAGTCATTCTACCAGTTCTAATAGCCACTCTAACAGCATAATCATTTTTCTTTCTATTCATTTCATCAAGCATTTCTTTTTGAGCCTTAAGTACTTGTTCTACTTGAGTGGTAACCATAGAAGCATATTTGCTGACAAGTTTAAGTTCACCTTTAATATCAGCCATATAATCACCCAAGCGTCTAATCATATAAGCATTTTCTTTTAATTGTCTACCAAAATAAGCATTGAAGTCGTCTTGCTTATACATAAAGTTATCAAACTCATCCAAGCATTGACTAGCAATTTTAGTAGGAGGGACTTCAGCTTTATCATATCTATAGAGAGAATTTACCTTTACTACCTGTGTCGGGATATCGGGATCAGGAGGTTCTTCAGTAAATAAATAATTGAGATCATATGTTTCTTCAACAGGTGGTATATTAAGACCATGTATTTCTTCAATAGGAGGTAAATTCTTAACGTCTTCATCTTTAATACCTTTCTCTTTCATAGATTTCTTTGCCTCTTGCATATCTTCGGGACTGAGAAATAAAACACCTCTCTTCTTTGGAGTTGGTTTTGGAATAGGCTCAGTAATTGGAGCAGGAGATGGCTCAGGAGCTGGTTCAGGAGGTGCCCAATTATTTTCATTTTTCAACATATTATTCAATAGAATTTCAGCTTCATCCGGTGTTCTTTCCCTGAAAAGAGAACCAGCACAACTATCCAGGTAATCTCTGGAAGCATCGGTTAGTCCATTATAAAAGATATCAAGTATTTCAGTTTCTTAAGAGGATGATCAGGAAAGGCATTAAGTAACTTGAGAAGCCTCCCCCAAGCTTGTGGGAGACTCTCTTCTTTAATTTGCACGAAGTTGTATATTTCCCTCAAAGCAGCTTGTTTCTTATGAGCAGGGAAATATTTAGCAGAGAAGTAATAAATCATATCCTGGGGACTACGCACACAACCAGGATCAAGAGAATTAAACCATATCTTAGCATCACCCTTTAATGAGACGGAAATATTTTGAGTATATAGAGGTAACGCGGTCTCTCATCATTAGTGAACAGGGCAGCTATATCATTTAACTTAGTAAGATGTGCCACAACAATTTCAGATCCATAGCCATAAAACGGATCAGATTCAACCAAAGTAATTATATCAGGATCAACGGAGAATTCATAATCTTTATCAGGAACACATATAGGTGAAGTAGCAAAAGCAGGGTCGGGTTTGATTCTATCTCTAAGTGATTCTTTGTTCCATTTAATTAATAACCTCTTAAACTCATATCTATCTTTGCAAGCAAAAATAGCGGCAGAAGATTCCATATCAAAAAGATAACCTTCAGGAATAACGGGCATATTTTCATCATCATTATCATCATCGTATTCAGATTCAATAATTTATTTTTCTCTAGCCCTAGCAATTTGTTCATCAAGAAATTCACTAAGGGGCACAGTAGTATCAGGCATAGAAGCAGTTTCATCATAAGTACATGCATAGCAGAAGTGGCATCATCAATAACACGCGACATATCAGAACGAATAGCAGAAGCAGGTGTAGGTGTCGCAAACTTACTCATAACAGAAGGTGAATCAAGTGCAGAGCTAGATGGCAGTTCCTTACCTCCCCTCGTAGTTGAGGGACAGATCTTGGTTTTTGGATCTCTCAAGTTCTTCATAGTGTCCAGCAGATATATATCCCAAATGACTCAAAGAATAGAGCTATGCTCCCCGGCAACGGCGCCAGAAATCAGTCTTGATAACCCACAAGTATAGGGGATCGGAACAACTTTCGAGGGTAGAGTATTCAACCCAAATTTATTGATTCGACACAAGCGGAGCCAAAGAATATTCTCAAGTATTACCAGCTGAGTTGTCAATTCAACCACACTTGGAAACTTAGTATCTGCAGCAAAGTGTTTAGTAGCAAAGTAATATGATAGTGGTGGTAGCAGCAACAAAAGTAAAGACAACAAAAGTAATGTTTTTGGTATTTTGTAGTGATTGTAACAGTAGCAGCGGGAAAGTAAATAAGCGTAAACCAGTATATGGAAAACTCGTAGGCACCGGATCAGTGATGGATAATTATGCCGGATGCGGTTCATCATGTAACAGTCATAACATAGGGTGACACAGAACTAGCTCCAATTCATCAATGTAATGTAGGCATGTATTCCGTAAATAGTCATACGTGCTTATGGAAAAGAACTTGCAGGACATCTTTTGTCCTACCCTCCCGTGGCAGCGGGGTCCTATTGGAAACTAAGGGATATTAAGGCCTCCTTTTAGTAGAGAACCGGAACAAAGCATTAGCACATAGTGAATACATGAACTCCTCAAACTAGGGTCATCACCGGGAGTGGTCCCGATTATTGTCACTTCGGGGTTGCTGGATCATAACACATAGTAGGTGACTATAGACTTCCAAGATAGGATCAAGAACTCACATATATTCATGAAAACATAATAGGTTCAGATCTGAAATCATGGCACTCGGGCCCTAGTGACAAGCATTAAGCATAGCAAAGTCATATCAACATCAATCTCAGAACATAATGGACACTAGGGATCAAACCCTAATAAAACTAACTCGATTACATGATAAATCTCATCCAACCCATCACCATCCAGCAAGCCTACGATGCAATTACTCACGCACGGTGGTGAGCATCATGAAATTGTGATGGGGGATGGTTGATGATGACGACGGCGATGAATCCCCCTCTCTGGAGCCCCGAACGGACTCCAGATCAGCCCTCCCGAGAGGTTTTAGGGCTTGGCGGCGGCTCCGTATTGTAAAACGCGATGATTTCTTCTCTCTGATTTTTTTCTCATCGAAACTCAATATATGGAGGTGGAGTTGGAGTCGGAGACGCAACAGGGGGCCCACGAGGTAGGGGGCGCGCCCTAGGGGGGGGGCGCCCCCACCCTCGTGAGAAGGGTGTGGGCCCCCCGGTCTTCATCTTTGGCGAGGATTTTTTATTGTTTTTTCTAAGATGTTCCGTGGAGTTTCAGTTCATTCTGAGAATATTTTTTTCTGCACATAAAACAACACCATGGTAATTCTGCTGAAAACAGCGTCAGTCCGGGTTAGTTCCATTCAAATCATACAAGTTAGAGTCCAAAACAAGGGCAAAAGTGTTTGGAAAAGTAGATACGACGGAGACGTATCAACACCAAACAGAGCATCAGGGGCTACTGTCTATGCGGTAATATTTTCCTATATTCTAAATACTTACCTCAAAGCCTGTTAGAAGGCTGGCACAAGCTTCAGTCAGTCCGCTCTTGGCAGACTGAACCTTCTTGATCACCGCACTCATAATTGTGCGGTGCTCTTCGTCGATGAAAGCGCCGCGAAGCGCTCCCAGCAGGTTGTCCGGTGCCTCTGGATGGACAGAGGTCACCGCACGAGCGACTTGCCCCTCTTGGAAGAGGGCCGCCTGCTCGTGTCCGGAACCACTAGAGGTTCCGGCACGGTGTTCAGCTGAGAGCCGAACTTGGAGCCCCCGGGAGCCTTGCTCCCTTTGCTCCTCGAGTCTGGGAGGTCGCCTTGAGGCGCCTCCGGGACCGTCTTCCCCCGGCTCGGTGCCCCTTGAGACAATACCTCGGCATTGTCCGTAGGGCAAGGGGAGGAGGCAGTTGGAAGTGTATCACTATTCATGTCCGACAAGTCCAAGGAACCGTCCGACGATGATACATCGATACGGGATTGGGGCGGACTGCATAACCAT
Organism: Triticum urartu; assembly: GCF_056163025.1. Taxonomy (NCBI): domain Eukaryota; kingdom Viridiplantae; phylum Streptophyta; class Magnoliopsida; order Poales; family Poaceae; genus Triticum; species Triticum urartu. The sequence continues at coordinate 605,580,124 of NC_141875.1, forward strand.
ATTCGGCGTTAGGAGAAGCAGTGCGACAAAGGTATACTATGAGTTACTCTGGTACCCGAATACTTACGACTTCGCCAGGGGCTTGGCCCTGTGCAGCCACTCGTCTTCGCCGTCGGCGGCGGTGATGGAGCAGCCCGGAAGGAGAGTCCTTCCCTTATTGGACCCTTCAACCTCCCCGGTTGGGGCGGTTTTCCTTTTCTTGTCTCCCCCGGCTGGAGGGGGAGAATCTTCATCATCCTTCTCCTCGTTTTCACGGGAGGAGGGTGTCTCGGTGTTGTCGCATGATGAGTCCGATACCACCTGGCACCGGGAACTCTTTCGGGTTCCCTTGGCCTTCTTCTTGGTCTTGTCCGGCACCTCATAAGGAGCCGGAGTCTGCATCTCCATCAGGAGAGCGTTCGCAGGGTCTTCGGGCAGAGGGGCCGGACAGTTGATCTGCTCCGATGTCTTCACCCAGTCCTGTCAAAGGCATGGGAGCTCAGACCCCGCACATGGTTAAGCTATGGGAAATAAATACCCTGCCAGATGTACAGAACTTACCGGATTCGCATGGCGCTTCGTGCTTAGCCCGCGGTCCTCGGTAAGAGAAGGAGGGACCTCGGTGCCCTTGAACAGCACCCTCCAGACGTCTTTATGCATCGTGTCGAAGAGCTCGCTGAGAGTCTGATGCTGGGCCGGGTAGAACTCCCATAAGTTGAAGTCCTGTTGTTGACACGGGAGGATCCAGCGGAAGAGCATGACCTGGACTATGTTGGCAAGCTTAAGTTTCTTGCTTGTCATGTTTCGAATACACTTCTGGAGTCCGTCCAGCTCCACCGATGAACCCCAGGACAAGCCCTTCTCCTTCCAGGAAGTGAGCCGCGTGGGGATTCCGGATCGAAACTCGGGGGCCGCCACCCAGTTGGTGTCGCGGCTCGGTGATGTAGAACCACCCCGATTTCCACCCCTTTATGGTCTCCACGAAGGAGCCCTCGAGCCATATAACGTTGGGCATCTTGCCCACCATGGCTCCGCAGCATTCCGCTTGTTGGCCGCCCACCACCTTCGGCTTGATATTGAAGGTCTTCAGCCACAAGCCGAAGTGGGGCCGGATGCGGAGGAAGGCCTCGCACACGACGATGAACGCCGAGATGTTGAGGATGAAGTTTGGGGCCAGATCATGAAAGTCCAGCCCATAATAGAACATGAGGCCGCAGACAAATGGATGGAGGGGAAACCCTAGTCCGCGGACGAAGTGCGGGAGGAAGACTACCCTTTCGTGAGGTTCTGGGGTAGGGATGACCTGCCCCGCGGCTGGCAGTCGGTGCGCGATATCCGCGGCTAAGTATCAGGCTCCACGTAGCTTTTTGATGTGTCCCTCCGTGACAGAGGAGGCCATCCACTTGCCTCCCGCTCCGGACATGTTTGGAGAGAGTTGAGGAGAAGGATGTGGACTTGGGCGTTGGAGCTCGAGTACGCGAGAATGGATGAGCAAGGAGGAAGAAGGCGTGGGAAGAAAAAAGGTGAGAACTTATCCCTTTATAAGTGCGGACTAAACTATGCGCCCCCACTAGCCTGGTAAAACTCGCTTATCCCCCAAGCGCCGTAATTGATGGCGCAGTTGGGTTACCCACGTCCGTATTGATGAGAATCCCGTAATAAGGGGAACACGATCTCTGCTTTGACAAGACGTGTCAAGAAACCGCCTCGTGTTATGTGCGGGGCTGGTTAAAGAAAAAAGGTTTGAATAATTACCGGGCCATGGCATGATGTCATGCTGCCAAAATGTGTCACTAGATTAGATTTGTGGAAATATTATTCTCTCTACGGTGGTATGTGGAACTTATTTTGCAGGGCCGGACACTATCCTTGTATTCAAACTCTTCTGTGGTGTATTCGGAGGAGGAACCCGCCTTGCAATGCCGAAGACAACACTGCGCGCCGGACTCATCGTCATTGAAGCCTGGTTCAGGGGCTACTAAGGGAGTCCTGGATTAGGGGGTCCCCGGATAGCCGGACTATATCCTTTGGCCGGACTGTTGGACTATGAAGACACAAGATTGAAGACTTCGTCCCGTGTCTGGATGGGACTCTACTTGGCGTGGAAGGCAAGCTAGGCAATATGGATATGTATATCTCCTCCTTTGTAACCGACCTTGTGTAACCCTAGCCCCCTCCGGTGTCTATATAAACTGGAGGGTTTTATTCCGTAGGACAACATACAATCATACCATAGGCTAGTTTCTAGGGATTAGCCTCTCTGATCTCGTGGTAGATCAACTCTTGTACTACTCATATTATCAAGAATAATCAAGCAGGACGTAGGGTTTTACCTCCATCAAGAGGGCCCCATCCTGGGTAAAACATTGTATCCCCTGCCTCCTGTTACCATCCGCCTTAGACGCACAGTTCGGGACCCCCTACCCGAGATCTGCCGGTTTTGAAACCGGCAGCGGGGAATATCTAAGAATTTCCTTGTGCATTCGAGGTGCTTCCATATCGCCAGTCCTGGTCTGCGCAAAGTTGAACTTGCAAACAAAATGTAAGAAATTCTTGTGTGCCGCAGAGCGGTTGAGCCGCGGTATGTGGCCTGTCCTGGCCTTCCCCGGAGTGTTTAATTGAGCTCTGGATGAGTCGGGCTTTCCTGCCGCGAAGTAGTTCGAAGTCCTTAGGCGGTGTCCAGGAATCGGGCCGTCGACTCGAGGTTCGGTTGGAAGGTGCCACTTGTAGCTTCTGCTGTTAAAGAAGCGGTATACTCCTTGGTGCCGAGGGGAAGTTCGGCCTTTCCATTAACCGTGATGACGCCGCACGGACCGGGCATCTTGAGCTTACGGTAGGCATAATGTGGTACCGCATCTAATCGAGCGAACGCAGTTCGTCCGAGAAGTGCCTGATAATCACTGCAAAAGGGGACGATGTCGAAGATTAACTCTTCGGCACGGTAATTGTCTGGTGATCCGAAGACTACCTAAAGGGCGATGGAGCCTGTACAACTGGCCTCCACACCTGGTATAATACCTCTGAAGGTGGTTTTAGTGGGCTTGATCACCGAATGATCGATGCCCATCTTGCGCACTGTGTCCTGGTAAAGCAGGTTTAGACTGCTCCCTCCGTCCATAAGGACTCGTGTGGGGTGGAACCTGTCAATTATTGGGTCGAGGACTAGTGCGGCTGGATTGCTCAGATTGGTGTTAACATGACAATCCGTGCGGTTGAAGGTGATCGGCCCTAGTTTATATTGTGGGACGGCTGGTTCCGTTAAGTCGGCGTCCCTAAGGGTGTGCGTCCGGTCAGGGTTGGGAGTGTAGGTGCCGTTTACCACGTTCACCGTTTGTATTTGCGGGGGAAATTTCTTTTGCCCTCCTGTACTCGGTGACCTGGGCTCCTCGTCGCCATCGCCGCTTTGAGACCCCTTATCTTTGTTTTTGGCACCTGACCTGCCGGCTTGTTTGAAGACCCAACATTGTCTGTTGGTATGACTGGCTGGTGTTCCTGGGGTGCCATGAATTTGGCATGGGTGGTCGAGTATGCGGTCCAGACTGGACGGACCCGAATTGTCATTTTTGAGTGGCCCATTCCGCTGACTGGACTTGGAGCCCCTAAAGCCGGCATTGACTGCCGTATCTTCAGCGTTTCCACCATTTTTGCGGTGCTTGTGTTTATTGCGTCGGGGTTTGCCATTGCTATCTCTGGCTTCTGATGTGCCAGGGTTCCTTGCTGTGTTGTTGCTACGGGCCAACCAGCTATCTTCGCCCGTGTAAAAGCGGGTCATGAGTGCCGTGAGGGCTGCCATGGATTTTGGTTTCTCTTGGCCGAGATGTCGGGTGAGCCACTCGTCACGGATGTTATGTTTAAAGGCCGCTAGGGCTTCGGCATCCGGACAGTCGACAGTTTGGTTCTTTTCAATTAGGAACCGAGTCCAGAATTTCCTGGTTGACTCTCCGGGCCGCTGTGTTATGTGACTTAAGTCATCAGCATCCAGTGGCCGCACATAAGTGCCCGGGAAGTTGTCTAGGAATGTGTCTGCCAGGTTCTCCCAGCTTTCTATGGAGTTTGCCGGCAAGCTATTCAGCGAGTGCCGAGCCGGCCCCTTGAGTTTTAGCAGGATATACTTGATGGCATGTAGATCATCCCCGCGGGCCATGTGAATGTGGAGGAAGAAATCCTCTATCCATACCGCAGGGTCTGTAGTGTCGTCATATGATTCAATGTTCATGGGTTTAAACCCTTCTGGGAATTCATGATCCATTACTTCATCAGTGAAGCATAGGGGGTGTGCGGCACCTCTGTGCCGGGCTATATCACGACACAGTTCATACGAGTCTTGTCTGCTGTGTTCGGCCCGGCCGGATTTGCTTTTAGTATATCCGGCGTGATGGTTGTCATCACGCGTTGGGGCGCGCCCCCCTGATTCATAGACCGATCTTTTATGTCCTGATTTGTTTTCCAATACTTCTCGCAGTTCCTGCATGTTACCCCGGGCCTTGGTATTTTTGTTTGACTAGAGAAGGGGTGCAGGCTAGACTTCGGACTGATATGCCGCTTTGTCTCGGCCACGAGGTGGCCGGTCAGCCGCATGATACGCTGGTAGTGTAGGCTTTAATGCTTCCTCCTCGAGTTGGGGTAGCAACCTGCGCTTTGGGTAACTTTTGGTTGGGCGCTCGAGTTCATATTCCTCGACTGCCAGCACCTCGGTCCATCTATCCGCTAGCAGATCTTGATCAGCTTGAAGCTGTTGTTGCCTTTTCTACCAGCTTTTTGCTGTGGCTATAAGCCGGCTCTTAAAGCGCTCCTGCTTTACGGGATCCTCAGGCGCGATAAATTCTTCATCACCGAGGCTCACCTCGTCATCAGAGAAGGGTATGTAATTGTCATCCTCTGATTCTCCGTCCGCCACCTGTTCCTTAGGGCTAGCTTGCCCATCCTCCCACTCGAAGCTTGGCTGGAGGGGATTGTCTTCGTCTTCGGCACTATCTGTAGCGTTATTGTTTCTTGTGCAGGTATCGCTGCTTTTGCTATGGCGGGGCTTAGAGCGGCGCCGATGACGCCGGTGCTTAGATTGCTTCTCGAGGGGATTATCCTCCGTTGCCTTATTGCCATCGCTTTCTTTGTGGGTGTCCACCATGTATATATCATATGATGAGGTGGCTGTCCAGCGCCCTGTGGGCGGTGGTTCCTGTTCTTCTCCAGCATCGTCGTCCATACCGTCAATGTCTTCGGAGCCGAAATCAAGCATGTCGGTTAAGTCGTTGACAGTGGCTATTAAGTGGGTGGTGGGTGGGGAATGAATTTCTTCCTCGTCCGCTTCCCACTCAAGACGGACATAGTTCGTCCAATGGTCTCCTGACAAGGAGAGAGACCTAAATGAATTTAGCACGTCGCCCAAGGGTGAGTGCTGAAAGATATCCACGGAGGTAAACTCCATGATCGGTGCCCAATCAGATTCGATAGGCACGGACGCAGGAGGTTCGAAGCCTATGGCCGGGGACGAATCCAAGGGTCCGGCAACACAGGTCTCATAGAGGGTGAAGTCAGTATTCGGCTCTATCGCCGCAGGGTGTGCGGCCTCCGTGGCGGGGTCCATCTACCCGTCCTCGGACGACACGATCTGCTCCGGATTGAGGGCCGGAGTAGCCACAGGTGTGATCTCCCGAACACCGTCCGGCGGCAGAGCTAAGTCATGCTCGTCGTGACTGTGCGGCGCACCTGAGATGGGCTCGAATACGTCGAAGATCAAGTCTCCGCGGATGTCGGTAGTATAGTTCAACCTTCCAAACCGGACCTGATGGCCAGGGGCGTAGCTCTTGATCTGCTCCAGATGGCCAAGCGAGTTGGCCCGTGGTACGAAGCCGCCGAATACGAAGATCTGTCCGGGGAGAAAAACCTCACCGTGGATCGCATCGTTGTCGATGATCGAAGGAGCCATCAAACCTTATGGTGACGACACAGTGGAACTCTCAATGAAAGCACCAATGTCGGTGTCAAAACCGGCGGAACTCGGGTAGGGGGTCCCGAACTGTGCGTCTAAGGTGGATGGTAACAGGAGGCGGGGGACACAATGTTTACCCAGGTTCGGGCCCTCTCCATGGAGGTAACACCCTACTTCCTGATTGATTGATCTTGATGATATGAGTATTACAGGGGTTGATCTACCACGAGATCGTAGAGGCTAAACCCTAGAAGCTAGCCTATGATTATGATTGTTGTTGTCCTGCGGACTAAACCCTCCGGTTTATATACACAGCGGAGGGGGCTAGGGTTACACAGAGTCGGTTACAAGGGAGGAGATCTACATATCCGAATTGCCAAGCTTGCCTTCCATGCAAAGGAGAGTCCCACCTGGACACGGGACGAAGTCTTCAATCTTGTATCTTCATAGTCCAACAGTCCGGGCAAAGGATATAGTCCGGCCGTCCGAGGACCCCCTAATCCAGGACTCCCTCACTCATCTTCATCACTCATTTAGTTTTTGTGACGCATTGAAAGAAAACTGATCAATGCATGTAAGCATTCTGTCCTCCTCATTTACTAGTAGCCATGCATACATGCTCTGTAGTTAATGTAGATTAAAACAACCTTTTTCATGGAAACAAGTGTGCTAATTGGATAGTTTTACCTATGTAATTTTCTTTGGTGTAAAATTTAATGTAATGTGCTTGCAAGTCAAAATTTTCTCATCAGGTGTTGAGATCTAATTGCATGTGAGTTATTCCCTGCTGTTATAACATTTTTCTCACGAGGTGTGAGATCTAATTAATTACAATCTGTTTGAAAAAAAAGATTTGATGTTCCTTGCAATTATAGTATTTCCACCTTGGGTTTTGGCTCTTCTTTTTCTGGGCTACTCCATCCATTCTAATTTAAAGGGTCCAACTTAAAAATCTCTCCAACCAAAATAGATGATGAGTGATGGAATAAATTTGTTAGATTGCTAAACTGTCCAATTAGCACACTTGTTTCCTTCAAAAAGGTTGTTTTAATCTGCATTAACTGCAGAGCATGTATGCATGGCCGCCGCACCGGAGCATGGGCTCTGATGAAATAAGAAGAGGAGGCAAAGCAGCTGGAGAAGAGCTGCATCGGAATGCATCATCATTTAATGAGATCGAGAGATGCTGGTTGATGTGCGAATATATGCGGGCGGTTTGTGTCTGGACTGAAAATGGTTGTAGTCTTGTAGATGGTTTGCATGGAAATTTGGCAATTAATCCACCTTGTGCCGTACTTACCCACGTGAAATAGCTTCCTTGGTCAATTGAGACGATCGACGAGAGAGACGTATCGTGCCTCCTGATTAAAGAGGCCTTTGAAAGTTAGCAGCTGGGTACTTTCTGCCTTCATGCAGAAGTAACGAATCTCCAGTAGGCGACGACAAATGGTTTTGGAATCGAGATTGCCTAATCTTAGAGAGTTTGACATGAGATTATTTTTTCTTTAGATTGATATGAGATTTAGTATACTTGGTTCGGCTGGGTTTATAAGTCGAGCATGAATTTTTAGTCTCTGATTTACACTTTTCCTAAGTTCCAGTCATATGTTTTTCATTTGGCTTCAGGTTGAATTTTATGACTGTTTGATCTGACAAATCTCAATGTGTGTCGGGCTCGTTTATTTGTTGGGATTCATTCGGGTGCAGGTCGCCCACCTCGTCTGTACTTCGACCCGGATCGTTGCATAGTGGAGCATGCGAGGAGAGGTGGCGGAAGGCGCCTCGTCGGCGAGAGGCCATGGAGGGTGGCCAACTGCAGGCGAGCAGCGCCTCTACAGCGGGAGGTAAAGAGAGACAGTGCTATGGATTGGAGGTCAATGAAGCTCTTTCATTGAGCTCGTCAACCGCCCCTCGGGGGGGGGGCAACCATTATCGTTGGGCGAGTGGAAGGTACAACGATCTTTTCCCTCTCTCCTTGAGCTCCCTTGTTCAACTTGTTGGTGTCACACATCATCGGCATTCAAATTCCTTCCATAGTCGTTTTGATATTGTGAAGAGTTAGGGCATCTCCAACGCTGACTATCAAACCGGACACAACATCCGTCCATAGACTTGGGGGGCCAATCTGTCGGCACTGAAGCGGGAGCCGGCCATCCCACCGTAGTCACATACATCCGTCCCCATTTATTTAAGTCCGTACGCTCAAAAGAACCGCATATCTAATTTCAGTTTAGCTAAAAATGTACAGATGTTCAAATGCAGCACTAGTTCTAATTTAAATATTACAATCCAACAAAGTATTCAAATTACAATAGTTCAAACTTGAATTTAACTAGCATATATGTACTAGTTGTCCTTTTTAACCCCTCACAAATGATCAATCAAATCTTTCTTGAGTTGCTCGATGTCGAATTTGTTGATGCATTTGAACAAACTCATTAAATGTGGCCAGATTCTGCTCTGGAAATTCGATAGGCTCACTCAAATTCTCAATTTCAAGAGTTTCGGCAGCATCATCACCCTCATCCTCCACGGTCATGTTGTGCATGATTACACAACATGTCATCACCTCCCAAAATGTCTCTGGGTCCCATTGTTTAGCAGGTACACAAACTACTGCAAAGTGTGCCCGCAGAACTCCAAATGCCCTCTTAACATCCGTTTTAGCTGCTTCTTGTTTTTGCGTAAAGTGACACTTTTTCTGACTAAGTGATTCAGAGATGGTCTTGACAAAGGTAGCCCATGGTGTATAGATACCATCAACCAGATAGTATCCCATGTTGTAGTCATGCCCATACAGTATAATTGCAGGGAGGAGCATTTTCTTCAGTCGGCCTAGCACACAATGGTGATCGTTGCGGCACATTGACACTACAAAAGAAAGACACATCTGTGACATTTTGGGCCGAACGAAAAAAAATTTTGTCATACATATGACACTTCTATGACGATAATTGTGACAAAACCCGGTATCATCATAGGTGGGCTCCTACTTCTATGACAAAAAATTATGACAGAAAATGGGCTTTTCGTCCTGGGCGGGCCGGAGACAAAGCTGCATTACATTCTTTGGGCCATCCATGATGGAAAAAACCATGGTAGAAGCGAGGGCGAGGAAAATTTCTGGGAGTTCCCGGTTACGGTGGGAGGTCAGGGGCCGAGCGATGCGCGTTTCTCTCGTACACGTACGCGCGTGTGTGTGAGGCATTGGCTCTAACTGAACCCGAGCGAAGCGTTGGGATCTATCTGAACCCGAGCAATTGCACTGCATGCTATGCGTTACTGAACCCGAGAGATCAATCGATGGCTTTTAACTGAACCCGATCGAGCAATTCCTTCGCTACTGCTGCTAACTGAAGCCGATTGATGCTGCCTCTGGGATGAACAGTGAGCGTTGCGGGGAGGGGGGTTGGATGAACAGTGAGCGGTGGCGTTGCCTCTGGATGAACAGGACCCCGTGGTGTGGTGGAGGGCTGGATGAACAGTAGACGGTGGAGGGGTGCCCGTGGAGGGTGGTTGAACATGACCCCGTGGTGTGGAGGGCTGGATGAACAGTAAACGGTGAAGACGTGCCCGTGGAGGGGTGGTTGAACAGTAGCTGGTGGAGTAGCGCGCGGTGGAGGCTGGATGAACAGGAACCCATGGAGGCTGGTGAGTGTCGGGGGTTTGGTGCGACATATGCCAACGGATGGCTTATCATGGTGGGGGCAAGTAGAACGTCGCCGGTGCCTGGAAACGGGATGAGGCGAAGACATGCACGCCGGCGGATCTTACCTAGCTTCGGGGCTCTCCGGGGAGATAATACCCCTACTGCTGCTCTGCGGGGTCTCCGCATGATCACTATGGTCAAGTGTTTACACGGTTGCTCCTTGAGCTATGTATGGTGGTAGGAGAGGGCAAGGCAAGCTCTCTCCCTCTATCTGGTGAGGTATAGAACTACTGGGATCCAACCCTTTGCATGGGTGCCCTGGGGGGTATATATAGGCCTACCCCGCAGGGGTACAATGGTAATGTGACTGGGCGCGGGCCCAGCCGTCAGTGTCTCTGACCTCCGACTTCTCCGCCGACTGCTGGGGCCCGCCGACTGGTGGGCTCTGCCGACTGGTCTGGTACGGAGTCGACAGGCCGCGTCCGCCGCGGGCGGGTCTTGCCGGCTGCTGATTACTATAGCCGTGCTCCCGATGATGCAAGCTTGGTCATGGGATCATGGCAACAGCCCCGCCACCTGGCGGGCGATCACTGTGGCCACTCCCCATCTCTTCTTGATTAATGGCGCATGGGCCCGGGGGAGGGCTCGGCCGACTCCCCCGGGCCGACTCCCGTTGGGTCCGACTGGCGGTGCTCCAGCTGTCTCCCGAGGTCTCGCTGGCTGGTGGGCCCTGCTGCCTCCAAGCCGTACACACAAACCGTCGTGGGCGCAGGACTAGGTACAGTGGTGCTGATGTCAGGGCCGACTGGGCAACAGTGCCACGCCGCGGGGAGATCTTCCCAAGTACGGCGTGCCGTAGCCATGCCTGCCCTTGGTAAGGGGCGGGGAGTGGGCTTCATTGTAGCCACGCCCCTGCCCCGTCCCCCTCGATGAGGTCACGGATTGTTGGAGTTGCCGGCCGACTCCCCAAAACCGGCTTCTCTGGAAGTCGTCCCTGGGACTCGGCCGTGAGCGGGCAGTCGGCCGTCTTGCCATAGACTTCCCAGGAGGCGACTCTTCGCCCTGTGGTCTTGAGGGGCGCAGCCTACCCCGATGTCTTGAAAGGTCGTGGGGCTCGGGTTGGCCTACCCGTGGCCCATTACTCCGAGAGTAGTCCCTGAAGCTGGTGAGGCGCCGCGGATGATCGGCCGAGAAGCCTCAGCAGTTTCCCTTTCCAGGTGCAACACATGATCTTGATTGACTTCCGCCGGGCTGACTAGAAGGAGTCGGACTTGCCCAACTCGGACTCACTTAATTCCGACTTGTTCAGTAGTTCGAACGTCGCGGTGGGATTTCAAGTGGCGGGCTAGCTAAGCTTCCAGAGAAAGCCGCCCGTTCCGGGCCTGTCACACAAGGGCATGTGGCCAGGCCGTCCTGCCAGCTCACGCGCGCGATGGGACAGGCCCGTAGGCGGGGCCCGCCACTACCGTGCCTCGGCACCCAAGCAGATCCGCTTTGGCCCCGGTGGAAGGTTAGGATTCCGGTGGAGTTAGTGTGCGCAGTAACTTTGCAGGGATCGTGGGGGTGTGGGGTTGTGGGCGCAGTAAATCCCCACGCCCGCCCCCTCGGCTTCGCAGCCCCGAGGGCTATAAGTAGGGGGAAGAGGGGAGCACACGCGGCCCTCCTTCCTACTGCCCCTTGCTTTCTTCCTCCTCGCAGCTCCTTCGCTCTCCTACTTCCTCTCTCTTCTCTCTCTCGCTCGCTCTGCCGCACGCCCAAGCTCCGGCACACGCTGTGGTGATCGCTCGCGACGATGAGCTCTTCCTCTACTGCCGCGCCTCCCCCGGTGCGCTCCGGCACCTGGGACGGCTCTGAGGTCCACGAAGACCATATCGAGTTCCTCCGCCGGACCCGTCGTCTTCCCGGCGAGGATCGCGTGCAGGTGCGCCTTGCGCCGGAGGGGGAGATTTCCCCCGCCCCGCGGGAGGGCGAGCGGGTCATCTTCCACTCGCACTGCCTGCGCGGGCTGGGGCTGCCAGCGAACAGCTTCCTCCAGTCGTTCATGGAGTTTTACGGACTCCAGCCGCACCACCTCACACCCAACACAGTGGTGCTGTTGTCCGCCTTCGTGGCTCTGTGCGAGGGCTTCCTGGGAGTCCTCCCCACCCTCGAGCTCTGGGGGGAGTTCTTCTTCTCCAAGCTCGGCACCCAGGCCACGGGCGTGCCGGCTCAGTGCGGCGCCTTCATCGCCGTGCGAAGGACAGGAGCCGACAACCACTTCCCCTCCATCGCGCTGCTGAAGTCGGTGAAGATGTGGCAGCGGTCCTACTTCTACGTCAGGAACGTCGCCACGCGGGGCGACTGGGTTAATCTGCCCGCTTTCGAAGCCGGCCCGCCGGCTGGCAGACTGCCCAACTGGTCGTACCGGGCCAGGTCGCTGACGCCTGCGGGAGCCGGCGCCATCACGCGAGTCCGAGTGCTGACGCAGTCGGAGGGTCTGACTAGCCCGGACCTGCTGGCCACCTACGTCTCGCGCCAAGTTCTCCCACTCCAAGGCCGCCCTCACCTGATATGCCAGATGAGCGGGGGCCGCGACCCGAGTCGGATGTGCACCAAGGACATGCCTCACGAAGAGGTGGCCCTGATGGTGAACTACCTCTCGGACAGCAGGCTCCCGGAGGACTGGCGATTCGGCAAGGAGCCATACTCTAGCGCCAACCCCCTGCCCATGGTGAGTCGCCTTTCTTTTCTTTAGATTGTCTTCTTCTTGCCGAGTCTTGTTCTAATCAGTCTGCTTTTTGGTTAGAATCCCCTTCTTCACCCACCAGCCGGCACCTCGGGGCCGGCCCGTGAGTTCCCCACCGACCGGGCGGAGAGCGATGTCGACGACCCCGTTCTGGGGGCGGCGGCTCTGGAAGACGACGCCGAAGAAGGAGGAGGGGCGACAGGCGACTTCAGGCCCTCGGCCACCTTTGCCGAGTGTCCTGAAGACGACGTCGAGGAAGGAGTCGCCCCTCGCCATCGGCCAGGAGCCAGCCAGCCGGACACGGGCTCTTCTGCCGCGTCGGGCGCTCCAGGCGGCGGGAAGAAGCGCCGGGCTGTGCCGACTTTGTTCGGCAGCCGGCCGAAGAAGCCCAAGGGCTCGGCTGCGGCGACCCGGCGGGACGAGGCGGCCGCAAAGGCCATCCGCTTCCGTAAGGAAGTGAAGAAGCCGCTGTTGGTCTCTGCGTAAGTATTCTGTCTTCAAAGTTCGTTCTTTCTTCGTGCTTTTTCTGAGTCTCTGCTCACCCTTCTTTCTTCAGGGCCCCCCTCTCCTTCGAGCGGGTCGCCGCCGCCTCCGTCATGGGGTCCGCGGAGACGCCCGCCACCACTCGGTGGATAGACCCCGCTGCCGACCTCCGGGAGGCAACGGAGCGGAACGCACAGGAGAAGCGCAATGAAGAAGAAGCCCTCCGCCTGGAGAAGGCGGAGGCCGACAGGGCGGAGGCCTCCGCAAAGAAAAAACTAGCGGAGGCCAAAGCCACCGCCGCAGCGAAGCAGCGGGCTGAGGAAGCCGCACGCCGCCAGGCGGCTTTGCTTGTTACCCCGCTGAACTCTGCGCCGCCGCCGCCGGAGTTCACGGGGCAGACTGGAGGAGCCGGAGGGGAGAACCTCGTCGAGGAGAGGGAAGGTGGCGAGTCCTCTACTCCGGGCGCGAACGTCCCGCCGCCGCCTCCGCCGCCGTCTGAAGGCGTGCAAGGCGAGCAGCCAACGGACCCTCCGGTGCCGTCGACCGAAGAAGAGGCCGTGGCGAGGCTACTCCTCTAGCTCGGCTTGCCAGCGCACCATCGTCTGGAGAAGGCAACTTCGGCCCCCCGCCCCCTGGAAGCCGGCACCGCCAGCTCGGCGGCTCCAGACGCTGAGGCGACGAGCGCCGCACCTGTTGGGTGGGTGCGGAGAGGCGGCACAGGACCGCTGAACCGGGCGCTCCTGGACGTCCAAGCGAAGCTCCGCGCTGAGGGCGACGCCCTCCAGAGCTGCACCAAGGCGTTCCTGGCGTCGCGGGCGGCCGTCCGGGTATGTCTTTTCTTTGGGTATTTGTTTTTCTTGTTTCTCTCTGTGGGGGCGCGCCAGCGCACCCACTGGGTGTAGTCCCCGAGTTTCGGGTCGGCTGCTGAGCAGGCGACCCGGAACTCCAATTTGATGAACTTCTGGGTACTAACTTTGTCTGAAATGCTTGTTTGCAGGAGTACCACAACCTCCGCGTCACCACCTTCAACCGTAATGTTGAAGAGTATGGCAAGCGGACCGCTGACTTGGCGGAGAGCCGGAGTAAGTTCTCCTCCTTTTTCTCTTCTCTACGGGGGCGCGCTAGCACGCCCGCGGGCTGTAGTCCCCGAGATTCGGGCTGACTGCTGAGCAGTCGGGCCGGATCTCCACGGTGACCTACTTTATTGACGACGGCTGTCCTTCTTTCTTTCCTTCAGGGGCCAACGCTGCTCTTCAACAGTAGCTGAGCGAAGCCAACTCCGCCCTGCTCGCCAAAGGGGAGGAGTGCAGCAAGCTCTCCGTGGAGCGTGATCTGCTGAGCGCTCAGTTGGCAGAGCAGAAGGTGTCGGATTTCGGGTTCCGGCAGACCCTTGTGGTTCGAACACTGGGGTGCGCACGGAGATTTCGCCTCCTACCTTCCTGCACCCCTCCGCCACGCTAGGATCAAGGCTATGAAAAGAACACCACAAGGAACACAGGGTTTATACTGGTTCGGGCCACCGTTGTGGGGTAATACCCTACTCCAGTGTGTGGTGTGGTGGATTGCCTCTTGGGCTGATGATGATGGACAGTACAAGGAAGAACAGCCTCGCGAGGGTCTGTTCTTGGCTGGGGCGATGAACTGCTGGGAGGAGTTCAGCCACCTTTCTCTATCTCACTCTCTCTCTCTCTCTTTACTACCTCTCTACTTGTCGAGCCCTTGGAGGAAACTGAGCCGAACCGACCCCTTGCTACGTGGGTGGCCGGTCCTATTTATAGTGGCCCTGGTCCTCTCCCCAAATATTGAGCGGGAAGGGAGCCAACAATGGCGGGCTAATTTGAAAGGGGACAACAAGTATCAACTATCCTGACAAAAGTAGTCTTCGCCTGCGCAAAGCTCTGGTGATGACGCCGTCTTGGGCTCCACGGTGACCTCCGTCTCGTAGTCCTCCTGGCCTTGGTCTCGTTGCACCAAAATGGCAACCTTCGCCTGATGCCTGGGTACTCCGCGGCTGCGCTTGCCCCCTTTGCACCAAAGAGGAAAGGAGGACGCTGCGCGGGCTGGCACCCGCCTGGCACCTTGAGTCGTCATGGCTTGCGTCACGGGCACCTCGCGAGGTACCCCGCCTTGATCTCTCCGCCTCCTCGTGAGCCAGCCTGACGAGGCCACGCCTGAGGAAGCTCTGTGCCGTCCGCCCCATGAGGCTTGGCCCCTCGCGAGGGTCTTGAGTTTGTGTTGGTGAAGATGGGCCCTGCTGGGCCCCCCTTTGAGCCACGCCGCAGGCCGCAGGCAGGCAAGTCTGGGGACCCCCGTTCCCAGAACGCCGACAGTAGCCCCCGGGCCCAAGGCGCGCCTGGACTTGGCCGTGCAGGGAGGCGGAAGGGCAAGAGCGAAGCGCCGCGGGCCCTAACAGCCTGCGTCCTTGGGCGCCGCATGGCGGTTGATTGGACGTGGGCGCCTTAGCAGCCGCGCGAGTTGATAAGGGAGTGGCGTCCGCCTAGGCCCTTCTTCTTGCTTCCCCCGGTTGCTGTTCAGATCCCCTTTCCTGCGCTTCTCCTTCCTTCCTCCGAAATCTCCAGATCTGCCCTGACCGTGCGACCCAGGAAGCCATGGCGCCTCGTCAGCCCCCGGCCGCAGCTTGGTACTCGTCTGCCCTGGACCCGCCGAACGTGTCGGAGGCGGGCCTTGCCCGGTTGCGCCGGATAGCGATGGCGCGAGGCATCGACGGGGCGAAGGTGTTCAAGGCCGGCTCCGCCACCCCTGAGGGTCAGAGGAGCACCTTCTATCCACTCTTCGTAAGTGCCATTGTTGCTGGCCTGGTGCCTCCCTTCTCCGAGTTCTTCTTCTCTGTCCTCTGCCATCACAAGCTGCAGGCTCTGCATATCCATCCCAACTCCGTCCTTCTCCTCGCGATCTTTGCTTATTATTGCGAGGCCCATGTTGGGGTGTAGCCCTCAGTGGCTTTGCCGCGCCACTACTTCTCCCTCCAGACCTCTCGCGGTCCTGCTTCCGCGTGCGCAAGCTTCGTTGCGTACGGTGGCGCCATTACCATCTCGAACTCTGGGAAGAGGATTGAGGGCTTCAGGAGCAAGTGGGTCTTGGTGGACGCTGAGCGCATCCACCCTCGGCTGATCTTGCCCACCGAGCAGCCCATGAGCTCCAGCAACTGGGGTCGAGCGGAGCTCACGGATCCCCGTGCGAAGATGGTCTTGGAGAAGACGGACGCGGATCTGAGGCCGGCCAACATGGCGGCGGCGAAGCTGACCGGCGTGTCGTTGCTGAGGGAGTTCCTGGAGCACCAGCTGGCTCTGCTTCGGCAGTACTCGCTTCCAATGTGGAGGCCCCGTCCGAGCCCCGCGGCCTGAGCCGATAGAGACTTGGCTGCGGTTCTCCAATCTCTGGTCGGGGGCAATGTGGCGAGGTTGGAGGGCGCTCCTACGCCCTTGTTCCTCCACGACGACTGGGAGCGGGTAGTAAAGTCCATGCCCGTCTTCAACGGGGAAGGGCCCGTGCCCCTGGAGGCTTCCGAGGCACCGGTGAACGTGCCCTCCGGCGACTCCAGCGAAGAGGAAGAAGGAGGCGAGCACGGAAAAGGGCCTAACTCCAAGGCAACTGACGGAGAGTCGAGGGCTCCCCTCCCCCGGCGCAGGTCCCGCGTTCTCCGCCTCTTTCCGAACGACGACGATGAGGATGACGACGAAGACGACGACGAGCAGGACGGCGGGAGCTCGCCCCCGATCCCGAAGAAGGACAGGACCGGGCTGATCTCCCACGGGTCTCCCCCGGCCCCGGGGCGATCCGCAGACGCACCTTCCGCCTCCAAGATTCCCGAGGTTGACCCTTCTAGCCGGCTTTCGGGCTTCAAATTTGGCCGGAGGCCGCTTGAGCTCACTGGCGACGACCCGTAAGCATTCGATTCTCGTCTTTATCTCTTGCTCTGCTTCTGAGGCTTGACGTCCGTGTCTTGGGATAGGTTGGCGCCCGCAGCAAAGAAGTCAAAGGGGCTCCTGAGGTTCCGTTCGTGACAGCGCCCCTGAAGGGAGGTGACCGCGATGCAAAAGCTTCTTCCGCCCGGTCATCCTCGCGGGGCTTGACCGAGCCAGCTGGGGCGAGCTCATCCCCCACGGCCCAAGTGGCTCCCGAGGTGCTCCCGTCTGCCACCGCTGCTACAGGTGTCGGGGCGCGGCAGACTCCGCCTCAGGATGCTGCGGCCGTGCCGCCGCCTTCTCCTCCTACTCCACCGGCTGCTATCTCCCCGGCTCCTCCCGCCGTTCTGGACCGCGCTGTTGCTGAGCTGGACCGGCTGCGGTAGGATCTTCTCGGTGCCGACCCTCGCCTGGTGGCCAGGCGCTTGGAGCTGGTTTCTGGGTGGGTTCGCTCCGACGCTTTGATTCGGGCGGCGCTGGCCCAGGCCTCGACGGCATGCGACGAGGAGAAGCAGGCCGTCCTTGAGGCGAAGGCTGCTCGCGATGCAGCCCTGGGAGAGGTGGTCGACGTCCATGGTCGCTGCAAGGTGCTGGAGGACGAGCTGCAGGGCCTGCGGGATCAGCTTGCAAAAGAGGTTAGCCTTCGCCAAGAGCAGGAAGAAGGCGTGAAGGCTCGCGAGGCGGCCGTCGAGGGCCGGGAGGCCAAGCTCAAGAAACGCCGTGACCTCCTAGGCGCGCTGGAGCAGGAATTGGGGGCGAGGAAGGCCGAGCTGGACAGCAAGGCCCTAGTCCTCGCCGAAGGCCGCGCGGCCTTCGCGGTGCTGGAGGCGAAGGCTCGCTCCTCGCTGAGGACGCTTTACGACAGCGGCCTGGAGAGCCCGCTGGCCGGCACCGAGGACGGCCCCGCCAAGCTGCTTCCCTTCTTGGTCCACGCTCTTGAAGATGTCGCCCTTGGCCTCGGCCCCACGGCCGAGGCCGAGGCGCGTGTTCTGTCTTCTGCTGCACTAACGCGAGTTCTCACCCACATCCACCTTCGTGATCCCGGGTTCGACCTTGACAGCCTGCTGGAGCCCGTGAGCGGCAAGTGTGCGGCGGCTGCTGCCGAGGCCGTGAAGGGTCGCGCAGAGGCTCTGCTGGGGAAGTTCCGGGCCTTCAGCACCAAGCCGGACCAAGGCGCTGTCGACCCCGCTGCTCCTTGAGGCGAACCCACGCCGCGCTGCTCCCCCGCCGCCAAGTGACTCCATCGCGGCTCGTGTCCTGCGTTTGATTCCTGCACATGTGTCATGCCTCGGGGAGGCGTTTAAACTTGCGCCTGATTTTGGGATAACAGTGTGGACTGTAATATTTGCTTTCAAATTCCTTTGAAATTTGTACTTTTCCTTCCTACTTGCTTACGTTCTATGCCGGCAGAGCCCGGCCCCGCGCGTACCTCACCCAGCAGTAGCCCCGACCTGAAACTAGGACGGGACCAAGGAGTGAGGGGCTACGTGACAAGTTAGGCTCCTAAGTCGCGATGCTCAGGAGTCCCCCTTGGCGCACGAACAGCAAGTAGGGAGGTGTGATGTGGGTGGATCCACCGTTCTACGTCTGCAGAGCCCGGCCACGCGCGTACCTCACCCAGCAATAGCCCCGACTGGAAACCAGGACGGGACCAAAGGAGTAAGGGGCTACGTGACCAGTTAGGCTCCTGAGTCGCGATGCTCAGGAGTCCCCCTTGGCGCTCAAACGGCCTTCATACCTTGGCTCCGCTCGGGGAGAGGCGTGCGACGAACCAGGCCCGTGGGGACCTGGTCGGGCGGCGTGCGTCTAGGCATGACCCTGGCGCAGCCCCCGTGCCCAGCCCCCTCGCGCGGCACTCCCGAGGGGAGGCATTGCGATGAGGCTAGACACTGAGCACTGGGCTCCCTGAGGTTGATGCGGCCCGGGGGCCACCCTCAGTTGTTTATCACCAGCGCGGAGCATAGCGCTTCCGTATGAGTACGGGCATAGCCGCTCCTCGGCAGTGTCGTCAGCCAGCGCGGAGCATGGTGCTTCCGCTGGTGCGTGGGAGGGGGCCCCCCTCCGGGAGGAGCCCCCGGGGCGTGTACAGCCCCGCCCTGACACGTGGCTGGCACAGTAGGGCCTGGTGAGGTGTATCTGGGCACCTGTGAGCCAGCGCGGGAATCACGGGGCCCTACCTCTAGGAAGGTTGTGCCTGGCACTGGGCCTTATCTTGTGTTGTGCCCCTGCAAGTTCGGTTAGATGACTGCACTCTACGTCCTCGGGTCCCGGCCCTTGAGCTGGTCTCAGCCGTCGCTGGTATGCCAGGTCGCGATGCCGTGGTCAAGGCCAGAGGGTGAGGGCTGGAGAGCCAGTAAGAGCCCTGAGTCGCGATGCTCAGGTACCCCCCCTTTAACGTGCAAGTGGTTAACATGAAGAAGAGGAGGCGCCGCGGACCGGCATCAAATAATCAAGCATGGCAGTTCTAACGCATAAGCGGGAATGAACGCAAATGGGGTACATGCCGCTGAGCCTGGCCCGAGCGGCATGGGGACCACGCAGCCCGAGGGGCGCCCCCAACAAGGTAAGCTAACGACGCGAAATAAAAGGGATACACACCACAGGGACGGACCCACACGGCCTGGGAATAATGCAGCCCTGGGGGCGCTCCCAGCTGGAAGCGAAACTTGAAAGGTGTCACCTGATGACGCTAAAGACGAAGGGGTGTTGGTGTAGCCGGCTCGGTGGGCTGCGGAAGCCGATCCTCACGAGCCCCTAGGCCCAGGGGCCTCGGGAGGCCCCGGGGGTGCTGGCAGTTCCTCGCGGGCCATCTCCATCTCCGCCAGGGCTGCGGAGCACCTGGCCTCTTGCGCCTCCGTGATGCCCCTCATGAGGCGCTGGTACGTGTCAGCCGCGCTCGGCAAGCCGTAAGGCATGCGAACGTAGTTGTGGGGTGGACCTCCGCAGCACCCCACTCGCGAGGGCCAGAGGCGCTCCAGGGAGGCGACTCGGTTGAGCCCTGGTACGTCGACGCAGACGCGCAGCCCGCCGTCCTCGCCTGGATGGGGAGCCACCGCTGGTAGGCAGCGGGCACCTCTCATGACTCTGGACTCCTGTAGCTCCTGAATGGCCTTGCTGACGAACTCCTGTGGGTCTGGATCTCCTTGCCTTGCTCCTTCTTGAGGGAAACGTGCTCTGAAACACGCCTCCATGTGGTGCCCCAGCGCCTCCCTCGTGACCCTTGCTAGGTCGGTGGCCCTCCAGGGGAGAGCCCTCGAGCCCTGCCTGAGGAGGGCGCCGGGCGCACTTTCCTATGCGACAAAAGGAGGTTCCCCCTGGGCAGGCATGGGCCCAGAGGGGCCTATCTCCTGAGGGGCCAGGCCGGACGATGTCTTCTTCTTCTTGGGGCGGCCTCGAGAAGCCTCCTGCTTCCGCGATCCGGGTCCTCCAGTGATGCGGCCTGAAAGGCTCGCTCCAGGGAACACACTGCGTCCTTCTCTTCACTGGGCACCGTGATGACTCCGCCGCTTCCTCGCATCTTGAGGACGTTGTAGCCGTGGTGAGTCACGGCCATGAACTTGGCCAGCGCCGGGTACCCGAGGATGGCGTTGTATCCCCGGTCGTATCCTCCTCCTCGGCCGTATCCCCGGTCACCACGGTCAGGGCGACGGCCGATCCTTCTTTCACGCACGGCTCGGAGTTCTTGGCGTTCTGTAGGATCGGAAGTATGTCTAGAGGGGGGGGTGATTAGACTACTTGACCAAATAAAAACTTAACCTTTTCCCAATTTTAGCTCTTGGCAGATTTTAGCTATTTTAGGACAAGTCAAGCAATCATCACATAATTCTAGCAAGCATGCAAAGAGTATATTGGCAGCGGAAAGTAAAGCATGCAACTTGCAAGAATATAAAGGGAAGGGTTTGGAGAATTCAAACGCTATTGGAGACACGGATGTTTTTCCCGTGGTTCGGATAGGTGGTGCTATCCTACATCCACATTGATGGAGACTTCAACCCACGAAGGGTAACGGTTGCGCGAGTCCACACAGGGCTCCACCCAAGGGCAATGGTTGCGCGAGTCCACGAAGGGCTCCACCCACGAAGGGTCCACGAAGAAGCAACCACCCACAAAGGGTCCACGAAGAAGCAACCTTGTCTATCCCACCATGGCCATCGCCCACGAAGGACTTGCCTCACTAGCGGTAGATCTTCACGAAGTAGGCGATCTCCTTGCCCTTACAAACTCCTTGGTTCTACTCCACAATCTTGTCGGAGGCTCCCAAGTGACACCTAGCCAATCTAGGAGACACCACTCTCCAAGAAGTAACAAATGGTGTGTAGGTAATGAACTCCTTGCTCTTGTGCTTCAAATGATAGTCTCCCCAACACTCAACTCTCTCTCATAGGGTTTGGATTTGGTGGAAAGAAGATTTGAGTGGAAAGCAACTTGGGAAGGCTAGAGATCAAGATTCATATGGTAGGAATGGAATGTCTTGGTCTCAACACATGAGTAGGTGGTTTTCTCTCAGAACATATGAGTTGGAATGATGTGTGTGTTCTGATGGCTCTCTCACTTAATGAGAAGGAGGTGGAGGGGTATATATAGCCTCCACACAAAATCCAACCGTTACACAGTTTTCCAATCTCGGTGGGACCGAATTAGAAAACTCGGTCTGACCGAAGTAGTAAACCTAGTGACCGTTAGGAATTTCGGTGGGACTGACATGCAACTCGGTAGGACTGATTCGGTTAGGGTTTGGGAATAACGTAATCTCGGTGAGACCTATTACACAAACTCGGTGAGACCGAGTTTGGTAATTAGCTAACCAGAGAGTTGGTCAGGCAAACTCGGTGGGACCGATTTGCTCTTTCGGTGAGACCGAGTGGAACTTGGTGACACCGAAAAGTTACAAAGGGGAAACACTGAGTTTACATTGCAATCTCAGTTGGACCGATTCGCTCTTTCGGTGGGACCGAAAAGTTACGAAAGGGAAACAGAGAGTTTGCAACCCCATCTCGGTGGGACCAAGATCCTTATCAGTAGGACCGAATTGCTAGGGTTTGGCAGTGGCTAATGACAATTGAAACTCGGTGGCGCCGGATAGGAAAAATCGGTAGGACCGAGTTTGTCTTAGAGTTTAGGTCATATGTGGATATGGGAAAGTAGTTGAGGGTTTTGGAGCATATCATTAAGCACATGAAGCAAGAGGCTCATTAAGCAACACCTCATCCCTCCTTGATAGTATTGGCTTTTCCTATGGACTCAATGTGATCTTGGATCACTAAAATATATAAAATGAAGAGTCTTGAGCTTTTGAGCTTGAGCCAATCCTTTGTCCTTAGCATTTTGAGGGTTCCACTTTCACATCCATTCCATGCCAATCATTGAGCTTTCCTGAAATAATCATCTTGGCATAGTATTAGCTCAATGAGCTATATGTTGTTATGAATTACCGAAACCACCTAGGGATAGTTGCACTTTCAATCTCCCCCTTTTTGGTAATTGATGACAATATATAGATCAAAGCTTCGACAAATGATAATAAGCATGAAATATATCGTCGCTTTGAGAAGTATGTGATAAGTAAGAGCTCCCCCTAAATTTGTGCATATTTAAAATTTGCTTTGGACTGCAAATGCACAAAGAGTTAGAGTCATGGGTTACTCTTCCATCTCACATACATCTTGGTGGAGCGCTCAAAATGATAAGAATGAAATACATGCACTCATCACCAAGAATAGTGAATGATCACAAACGATAGATAGCATGATAATATTTAAGCAAGAATTAAGCAAACATTAAGTGTAGCTTATGATCACACACATGATCATCGATGTCTCACAAATAATAACATAGTATCAAGCACTCAAAAGCAGAAAAAGGTTCGAAAGACCACCAAATAAAGCAAGAGAGAAAAGCAACACTCTCTCTCTCGAAGCCTATGATCTATACATATTCTCCCCCTTTGGCAACAAGTTACCAAAAAGTTCCTAGAAAATGCATAGTGCTAAGTCGTCGCTCAGGCTTGATCTTCAGGTGGTGGTGGAGTCCGAATCACTCCAAGGACAAAGGCTTCTGTAGATGTTGAAGTTGTCGCTGGAGTTGGAGCTGAGGTAGACGCTGGAGCTAAGGCTGTGGCTGGTGCAGACGTTGTAGCTCTGGTGTCAGCAACTGGCAGTGCAGACGACCTCGGACCTCGTGGCACCCTCGCAAACGCATGAGTCGTGGTCCTGCCTCTCCTCTCATTCATGTCCTCCTGGAGCTGCTCTACTGCAGACTGAACTTCTGTTACCTTGATGTCCAAGTCATAGAACCTCTGTTCCATGATCCTCTCTAAACTCGCCTGGTTCTGAGTCAGGGTGGCTAGACTCTGCTCAATCCACAGGGTGGACGCAATCAAGTAACCAAGCTGCTCTTGTTTGGTCTTCAAGAAGTATTCAGATGCCTCTGCTTGAGTAGGCATCCTGGCAGCTTTCTCCTTCCTCGCCTTCTCCTTCTTTGCATAAGCTTGTGCAGACGATGTCTCATTCTCTTTCATCACAACTTCATTGTTCTCAAAATCTGGACGGATGGGCAGGTGTTCCTTATCCAACAGATATACGCCCGTGCCCATCTTGGAGTTGATGAGCTCCTGAATCTGAGGGGCATATCCACAGCTCCTCTTTTGATCTGCCGCAGTCCATTTGATCGTTTCAACTATGAGGCTCATCACCTTGAACTTCTGAGGCACGTCAAAGACATGAAGCAGGTTGATCGCGTGGCCTCTGATCATCTTGTGATCTCCAGACTTGGACAGTAAAGTGTGCCTTAGTATCCAATTGATCGTAGGCAATCCTGAGAGCACATAGTGCACTGAGCCAAACTTGAACGTGTCGAGCGCTTCATTCGGGATCTCCTTGTACATGTTGGACATGGAGTTGTGATCCATCTTTTTCTTGGCATAGATATCCAAGTCCTCATCTTGCTCTTCTGGGGCATTGATGATCTGTGCCCACTCAGCCACTGTAGATTGGTACCTTGTACCCTCAGACATCCAAGTAATCCTGCCATCCGGATAAAAGTGAGCTGTGGAGTAGAACTGCATGATGAGTTCCTCGTTTCACTTTGTGAGCTTCTGCCCAACAAAGTCCTCTACTCCACACGCTCTGAAGCTGTCCTGAACTCCTGGGTAGTGCTCTTCATTCTCCTTGATATAGGTCCACTCGACCCATCTCATGTCACAAACGATTGGCTTCTTGTCAAGCAAAACAGTCTCATAGAAATCTTGCTGCTCCTTAGTATGAAATCTGTAATCCACGGCAGTCCTTCTCCTAGAAGCATACGGATCTGCTTCTCTCCATTTCCTCGGCCCTGAATCTCTCCTGAGCTTCATATCCTCAGCCACAAGATGAGCATCGTTGTGGTCTGGGATCTTTGGCTTGAGCTTCCTAAGGACACTCTCTTCCTCTTCTTCGATAGCTTCAGGCACTGGGGCTTTGTTCTTTTCTGCAGCTAGGATGCTTCGTGTGTTCCTCTTTGGTGCACTCTTAGGCTTAGATGCAGCCTTAGGTGCTTCCTTGGGCTTGGATGCAGCTGTTCCTGTCCTTATAGCATCTCCCATGAGTTTGGCTGCCTTGGGCGCTGGTGCAGCTGCCTCTTCTTCCTCATCCTCTTCTACCATGATGGAGGCTTTGCGAAGTACTCTAGCCACAGTCTTTTTCACTCTCTCTTTCCTCTTCTTGCCCTCAGCTGCAACGGGCTCAATGGGAGCAGGCTTCTCACTTGATGCTCTAGCCTTTGACATGGGCTGCCTGCCTGCTGGCCTCTTGATTTTCAGGCCTGGCTTTGAGCCTTGAGCTGGCTCAACCCTTTTGGAAGTGGCCTCTTCCTCTGCCACATAGTCTTCATCCTCAGAATCAGACGTCCTCTTCTTCCTTTGACGTGTGGCAGCCTTAGGCAGATTGCTGGGGGTGCTCCTGCTGCCATCATCAGAAGAACTTGAGGGGCTAGTGCCCTCACTCATCACAACTTGCTGCTCAGACACATTCTGGCTGTCACTTTGATCAGACATGTTGCAAACTGGCTGCTGACCCTGTGAGTAGATCATGGATAAGATAGAGTGGATGAGCATCACAAAAAGCAGAGATTTTTGCGAAAGATTAATTCAAAAACTTAGTTTTAGTTTTCCACAGAAAGCATCTCGGATCTACCGATTTTCAAACTCGGTAACACCGAAGCAGTTTTGGCACCAGAACTGGTGAACTCGGTCAGACCGAGTAACAGTTCGGTGGCACCGAGACTGCTAGGGTTTCACAGAATTCCAAAATCGGTCGCACCGATAAGTTATTCTCGGTCAGACCGAGTTTCACTTGTGCAATGGCAAAAGCCAGATCGGTGGGACCGAGTTTTTCAACTCGGTGGGTCCGAGATGGTTTCGGCAGAAACCTAACCCTAAAATTTTCGAATTAAGCCTAATCTACGAGTTCATTGACTGGATAGGAGTGTTTCAATCGTGGCAAGAATCATGATCATCACAATGTGCTAGGAATCGGAGTGGAGAATAGCACAAAGATCGAGTCCATACCCTAGTTCGGCGGAGACTCGCTACGGCGGCAACAGCGGAGCAGAAATCCGTTGACGGCGGCGGAGACCAGCGACAGGAGGCTGCTGGCGGCGAGAAGATGATCCGGAGACCTCGAGGGCAGAGCAGGCTATCGCGCGGGCGAGGAGGTTTCGGAGAAATTTCCAAAATTCTGCCCGTCACTATATATAGCCCGACCCTGTCGGTGTGACCGAGTGGAACAACTCGGTGGCACTGAGATGCAAAACTGTGTGCAGTTATTGCAACTCGGTGTGATCGAAAAGTTCAAATCGGTTGCACCGAGATCGAAAACCTAGATCAACTTAATGAACTCGGTAGGACCGAAAATGGAGTATCGGTCAGACCGAGATTCATAAAGAGGTTTTGGAAGTTTAAGTCTATGACGAATCGGGGACTCCGAGCGCTCCTCACACAGAGTTGTTTGAATCTGACTTGATCAAATTTTGTGATGCAGCATGAATAGAGTTTGAGACGAGAAAAGCATAGATAGCTAGAGGAGGTTCTTAGGCATTCTTGTCCATCCACTTGGCAAAAGAAGATAAAGCCAAACAATCAAAACAACAAGTGGATGTCCTTGAATGAGTAAAATATGCAACCAACATGCTCACACAATAAGATAGCAAATGAAATATGTGGCAAAGCATGCACAACCAATTCTAGCATCTATCAAGCAATTTGCGATGACTAGGTCATCTATATATGAGTATATTGACTTAGGAGTCAAGTGAGAACACTTGATCGTAGGTCATACTCATCGTTTAAGCTCAAGTGGGGTTACCACTTTTACATAAAGCCTTGTTTTGTTCACATCTTTAGAGTTGCTTTAGCTCATGTCTTAGAGTAAAGCTCCCCCTAGATGTGATATCCCCCCTAAGAGGGATGAACTAACCTTGGGTTTTGCCGATGATGACTTCATGTAGATGTTGAAGATGTGGATGCTCAATGTTGATGTAGATCTCTTGGAGCTATCCATTTGAGTGAATTGCACTTTCAATACCTACATGGGTTAGTCCCACAAGGAACAAACAAGGATATCCATAGACATAGAGTGATGCACACAAAAGATGATGTCCATGAAAACTTTTAGGTTACCTTGTCCCTTGTCTTACCAACAAGAGGGTTTGTGACTCCTTGAACTAGTGCAAGATGTGTAAGTTGATTGCACTTGTTCTTGCCAAAATGATAAGAGTGAAGTATGTTGGCGGAGTCACCCTCGAGAACTCTCTAGTTCTTCTTCTTTTGGATCCACATCATCTTGATGGGAATCCTTGGAGTTGTAGTCGTACTTGATGAAGTGGAATTTGAAGTAGTCTTGGGAATCCACTTGACTAAGGTCTTTGGAGCTTCTTCAAATGCATCAATTTCCTCTTGAAGCTTGTCCTTGCCTTTTTGCTCGTAGTCTTGTGGTGGAAGATCATCTTGAGCTTGTGTCCCCTTGAAAGAAGTATACTTCTCTTGTTGAGGGACAAACTTCGTCTTGGGGTATTGATCTTCTTCCCATTCAACTCCATTGTCATTGAACTTTCGTTCAAAACCAACACCTTGATTCTTCCGGTGCATTCCTTGCTTGCGCACAATTTCCTCGAATTGCTTACTCCCGGCAAGGCACTTGTACACTCCTTTCTCTATAATTCCCTTCAATAAGCTATTTTCTTGCTCAAGTGTAACATGGCTAAGAGAATCATTAGTGGAATCAAGAGAACCACTAGAAGCAACAATATTGGATTTAGCGTGATCATTGTTACTACTAGAAGAAGAATCTTTCTTGTTACTAGTCTTGACTTGAGGCATGTAAGTGGATAAGAGTAAACGCTTGGCAATGTAAGAAGAACTTTTCTTGCGGAGATCATCATTGATTGCCTTTAAGAACTCATGCTCTTGCTCAAGATTGAGCTTTTCAAAGCGTAGTTTCTCATGAGCTCTTAGAAGTTCTCGGTGATCTTCGAAGATAGTGTCATGAGCTAACTTAAGAGTTTTTAGTTCTTTAGTTAGAGCCTCAATCTTCTCCTTATCATTGTCATTCATTTTATCTTGATTAGCATGATTAATTGGTCTTTCATCATAGTATTCATCACTAGAGTTGTCAACAAGCAAATCATCACCTAACAAGTCATCTTCATCACTATTGAAATCAACATACTCAGGGTGTGTTACCTTAGGACCTTTGGCCATGAAGCATCTTCCAATTCCTTCATTTGGTGAGTCAAATATGTCGTAGGAGTTGGTTGACACAAGTGCTAGACCGGCAACACCTTCATCTTGAGTATCTTCGGAGTCGGAGTGATAACTTCTCTCGGAGTGGCTGTCAGAGTCGGAGCCGGATACCCATTCACCAACATGAGCTTGATGTCTTCGTCTTGTATAGCTCCTTGATGATTTTTCCTTCCTTTCCGAATCCTTGCTTCTCCGTGAGTATCTTCGTTCATAACGATCATCTCTACTCCTTCTCTCTCTTGGTGGTGATCCTTTGCTTCTTCTTTTTGGAGAATCTTCTCTTCTCTTGTAGGGAGCCGTACACTCATTGGAATAGTGTCCGGGTCTTCCACAATTGTAACAGTTTCGCTCTCGACTAGAAGATCTTTTGTCATTGTAGGACCTTGACTTGGAGCTTCTATCTTTGCTTATACTCTTGTAGAACTTGTTGAAGTTCTTCACCATTAAGCTCAATTCTTCATTGAAGTCTTGTTTCTCACTTGATGATGTAGGGGCTTCACATGAGGCTTTGTAGGCACCACTTGATTTGTTGTGAAGTTCCTCTTTATCCTTAAGTGACATCTCATGAGCAACAATTCTTCCAATCACTTCCGTTGGCTTGAGATCTTTGTAATTGGGCATCATTTGGATCAATGTGCACACGGTATCATATTTTCCATCCAAGGCTCTTAGGATCTTCTTGATGATGAATTTATCGGTCATTTCTTCACTTCCTAATCCGGCAATCTCATTTGTGATGAGAGCAAGCCTAGAGTACATTTCGGTGACAATTCACTATCCTTCATCTTGAACTTGTCAAGTTGGCTTTGAAGCACATCCAACTTGGATTCCTTGACGGAGTCGGTACCTTCGTGCATATCAATCAAAGTGTCCCAAATTTCCTTTGCATTCTCAAGGCGGCTGATTTTGTTGAATTCTTCGGCGCACAATCCATTGAAAAGAATATCACAAGCTTGAGCATTGTATTGCAACATCTTCAACTCATCCGCGGTAGCTTCACGGTTTGGTTCTTTCCCATCAAAGAAGTCACCTTGCAAACCAACACACACAATAGCCCAAACGGCGGGGTTATGTCCAAGAATATGAATTTTCATTTTGTGCTTCCAACTAGCAAAATTAGTACCATCAAAGTAAGGACCTCTACAGTGATAATTTCCCTCGCTAGACGCCATACTCTCCTAGGTTGTGAAACCAAGGCTATGACCACCAAAAGCTATGGAGATCAAGCAAATGGAGACCAAGGCTCTGAAACCACTTGTAGGATCGAAAGTATGTCTAGAGGGGGGGGTGATTAGACTACTTGACCAAATAAAAACTTAACCTTTTCCCAATTTTAGTTCTTGGCAGATTTTAGCTTTTTTAGGACAAGTCAAGCAATCATAACATAATTCTAGCAAGCATGCAAAGAGTATATTGGCAGCGGAAAGTAAAGCATGCAACTTGCAAGAATATAAAGGGAAGGGTTTGGAGAATTCAAACGCTATTGGAGACACGGATGTTTTTCCCATGGTTCGGATAGGTGGTGCTATCCTACATCCACGTTGATGGAAACTTCAACCCACGAAGGGTAACGGTTGCGCGAGTCCACATAGGGCTCCACCCAAGGGCAATGGTTGCGCGAGTCCACAAAGGGCTCCACCCACGAAGGGTCCACGAAGAAGCAACCACCCACAAAGGGTCCACGAAGAAGCAACCTTGTCTATCCCACCATGGCCATCGCCCACAAAGGACTTGCCTCACTAGCGGTAGATCTTCACGAAGTAGGCGATCTCCTTGCCCTTACAAACTCCTTGGTTCTACTCCACAATCTTGTCGGAGGTTCCCAAGTGACACCTAGCCAATCTAGGAGACACCACTCTCCAAGAAGTAACAAATGGTGTGTAGGTAATGAACTCCTTGCTCTTGTGCTTCAAATGATAGTCTCCCCAACACTCAACTCTCTCTCATAGGGTTTGGATTTGGTGGAAAGAAGATTTGAGTGGAAAGCAACTTGGGAAGGCTAGAGATCAAGATTCATATGGTAGGAATGGAATGTCTTGGTCTCAACACATGAGTAGGTGGTTTTCTCTCAAAACATATGAGTTGGAATGATGTGTGTGTTCTGATGGCTCTCTCACTTAATGAGAAGGAGGTGGAGGGGTATATATAGCCTCCACACAAAATCCAACTGTTACACAGTTTTCCAATCTCGGTGGGACCGAATCAGAAAACTCGGTCTGACCGAAGTAGTAAACCTAGTGACCGTTAGGAATTTCGGTGGGACTGACATGCAACTCGGTAGGACCGATTCGGTTAGGGTTTGGGCATAACGTAATCTCGGTGAGACCGATTACACAAACTCGGTGAGACCGAGTTTGGTAATTAGCTAACTAGAGAGTTGGTCAGGCAAACTCGGTGGGACCGATTTGCTCTTTCGGTGAGACCGAGTGGAACTCGGTGAGACCGAGTGGAACTCGGTGAGACCGAAAAGTTACAAAGGGGAAACACTGAGTTTACATTGCAATCTCGGTGGGACCGATTCGCTCTTTCGGTGGGACCGAAAAGTTACGAAAGGGAAACAGAGAGTTTGCAACCCCATCTCGGTGGGACCGAGATCCTTATCGGTAGGACCGAATTGCTAGGGTTTGGCAGTGGCTAATGACAATTGAAACTCGGTGGCGCCGGATAGGAAAAATCGGTAGGACCGAGTTTGGCTTAGAGTTTAGGTCATATGTGGATATGGGAAAGTAGTTGAGGGTTTTGGAGCATATCATTAAGCACATGAAGCAAGAGGCTCATTAAGCAACACCTCATCCCTCCTTGATAGTATTGGCTTTTCCTATGGACTCAATGTGATCTTGGATCACTAAAATATATAAAATGAAGAGTCTTGAGCTTTTGAGCTTGAGCCAATCCTTTGTCCTTAGCATTTTGAGGGTTCCACTTTCACATCCATGCCATGCCAATCATTGAGCTTTCCTGAAATAATCATCTTGGAATAGCATTAGCTCAATGAGCTATATGTTGTTATGAATTACCAAAACCACCTAGGGATAGTTGCACTTTCACATTCGTTGGTGTTGTGGGTGTGGAGGTCGTGGTACACCCAGTACCGGCTGCCCTTGGGAGGTTCGGGTTGATCTCTGCCCCGCTTGGTGTTCGGTTCTGCCGCAAGCATGGCAGCCCCCTTGCGCTTCACTTCCTTGGCCTTGAGCTTCTTCTCTTCTGGGTCTGCGGCAGGCAGCTCAAGGAGGGAGAGACGCCCTTCCTCAGCCCTGGCGCACTTGTTCGCCAAGTTGAACAGCTCCAAAGAAGGGCACAGGTCTTCATGCATCGCCAGCTCCTCCTTCATCTTGACGTCGCGCACGCCGTCGGAGAAGGCTGAGATGATGGCCTCTTCAGTCACCTTGGGAATCTTGAGGCGTGCTTTGTTGAAGTGCTGGATGTACTTCTGCAGGGTCTCCCCGGGTTGTTGCTTGATGCGGCGCATGTCGCTCACGGCGGGTGGCCGGTCGCGAGTACCTTGGAAGTTGGCGATGAAGCGGGTGCGCATCTCTTCCCAGGAGGAGATTGTGGCTGGAGCCAGGTTCAGGAGCCAGGTGCGGGCCCCGTCCTTGAGCACCATGGGAAACCAGTTCGCCATGACCTTCTCGTCTCCGTTGGCAGCTTCGATGCCCAACTCGTAGAGCTGGAGGAACTCCGCAGGGTCGGCCGTCCCGTCGTAGCGAGGAGGCAGGTCCGGCTTGAACTTGCCCGACCACGCGACGCTGCGCAGTTCGGTGGTGTAGGCGCGGCAGCCTGCCATGGCCACGGGAGGCCTTGGGTGATGGAGAGCCTGGTCCTGCACGTCCCCACGCGCCGGAGTAGGAGGATGGTCGCGACGTGCTGGGGCAGGTAGTGCCCGGGCAGCTTCTGGGGGGCGAGGGACTTCTTGGCCGCTCTGCTCTTGCCGCGCTGGCACCTGACGGAGCGGGTTCCGCCCAGGGGCCACGCGTCTTGGAGCCATGGCGTCTTCTTGAGGGGGAGGCGGCCAGGGCGCCGCCGGAGCCTCGTTGCCCGTGCGGGGCGGGGTGCGGTGGAGCGGAGCGGACGGCGTGGTGGAGCCCCCTGCGGCGCGGACGAGTTCAGCGATGCGGTCGAGCCATTCTTCGTAGACGTCGTCGACGGGACGGTAGCGCAGGAGCTCGTTTGCCGCGATGAGTGCATCCCGAGCCTTCATGGCGCGCGAAGCGCGCAGGACGAAGATCCAGCCGGGGCGAGTGAGGGAGTCGCGGTGCGGCCGTCTTGGCGCACGGATGGATGCTGAGACGATGCTTGT